>NC_058375.1:99400000-101900000 GCF_018350175.1 Felis catus | reverse complement strand
AGGAACCCAGGGCTGGTTAAGATCCCAAGGTACTGAAGAAGCCTCACTGATATGTGTTTATTCCATGTTAACTCACTCACTCTCTCTCTCTCACCCCCACCCCCCACCCCCCACCCCCAGCCTCGGTTCACAACCACAAACTGTTTCGACAAAAATGTTTCTAAATTATGATATGGGGAATTACTCATATCAGTCATCTGAGGGCTGCGTATGTGTGTGTGTGTGTGTGTGTGTGTGTGTGTGTGTGTGTGTGCATATGGTTTTAAGTGGTAAGATTATATTTGTTCTCAGTTACTTAAAAGATATTTTTCATATCCTTGGAGCCACAAATCTTTCAGGTCTCCTGAGTGCTTGGATCAAATGCAATTCTGGACCACAGAACTATGACACATCAGTAGAATGTAGCATTCTATCGTAGAGCTGTTATCTCAGAAGTAGACGGGAAAATAATGACATACAGGGAAAGCAGACTGTATTTGTAGGATGTAGAATTCTTGAGGAAAGAGAAGGGCAAAGTTTAAATAGCCTTGGCCCTCACATATCTAAAGCAGATTAGCTCTTAAAAACTAGTTAGGTATATAGACTTTTTTCTTATATCACTTTTTTTTTAATATCTCAGCTGTATTGAGGTATAATTGACAAGTGAAAGTGTAAGATATTTAAAGTGAACATCACAGTGATTTGATATGCACATGCCTTGTGAAAGGACTTCCTCTGCCTGGTGAATTAACATACCATCACCTCAGATGTTTATTTTTATTTGTTTGTTTTGTTGAGAATATTTAAGTTCTACTCTCTTAACAAATTCCAGTTATACCATACAGCATTATCAAGTATAATCATCATGTTTTACCTTAGATCCTCACACATTATGATTTCATGGATTGGAGGACCTAATATTATAAAAACATCACTTCTCCCCAAAGCAATCTATAGACTCAATGCAATCTCAATCACAAACCCCAACAGTGTGTTTTTTTTTTTTCTCTTGGAACTGGACAAGGTGATTCTAAAATGTATTGAGAAATATAAAAAGCCAAAGATGAGTAAAATAACTCTTGAAGAAGAAGGTAAAAAGACTCTTTCCACTGTGTGCCAAGACCTACTAAAAAGGCACTGTAGTGCTGACCAGAGATAGACACATAGACCAATGGGACAGACTGGAAAGACCATATATAGACACAAGCATAAAAAGGTGCTTAATTTATGACAGAAGTGGCATTCCAGAGTAATGGTCAAAGACAGTCTTTTCCATAAAGGTACTGGACCAGTCTGATATATCCATGGGTTGGGGGGGGGGGGTGGGGGGTGGTTAAAAGAAATTGGATGCCTACCTCACACCATATGCAAAACCTCCAAATGGATACACACTTAAATGTAAAAGATGAAACTTCAAAGCATACTCACACATGCATATACATATGCTTTATATATGTATACACACTCATACCTTTATGACATCAAGGTATTGAAAGATTTCTTATATGCCATAAAAATCTGTAGTCAAAAATCATATATTTGGTAAAATGAAGAATATCTCTTCATCAAAAGATGACATAAGGAAGACACATAGCTACACAATGAGAGAACATTTTGGCTATACATGTAATTGATAAAATATTAGTGTCCAAAATATATAAAAATACTTAAATCAGTAAAAGACAACCCATTCTGAGAAAAATAGGCAAAATGACCTCAATAGGCTCTCCACAGAAGAGGAAATAAAAATAACCAATAACCGTAAGAGCTCTCAATTTCCTTAACAACCAAAGAAATGCAATTAAGCCATAATGAGATTCCACCTCATAGCCATCACCTTAGCTCAAAATAAAAATATTAAAAAAAAAAATACTGGCAGTGTTAATGAGGATGGAGAGGGACAGAAATTGACAATAGAAATTGCAATATGTTACATAGTTAGGAGTAGTTTTAATACCCTGTAGTACACCTGAAGAGCCATAATGCCTACCTTATGACGCAGCAGTTAGGTATATACGCTAGAGAAGGTTGGCACACAGAACACAAAGGTGTGGGTTTTTTTTCTCCGTAACTTAATTTTTGGAAACTTGCAAGGCTACAGAAAAGTTGCAATATGAATACAATGAATGTGACGAAGTCTCCCTGGATAGCAGCTAGTGGAAAGAAGTAAGTGATACTTGCCTTGATATCCCAACTTCACTTACTAGCTGTGTGGGCAATCTGTAAAGATCTGTGAGCCTCAGTTACCTCCTCCGTAAATTGGAAGCAATAAAATGCCTGCCATGTTGGGTATTGTAAGAATTAAATGCATTAATGTATATAAAGCCCTGAGCATAAATGCCTATAACATAGTTGCGCAGCAAGTTATGGCTGCTGTTATTAATATTTTGTTGTTAAAAGTGATAATGACACATTTTATTTTTTCAGAACCTTTTAATGACAGCACGTTTACTGACGTGTATTCATTTTTCGTGTTTCACTACAGAATGCAAAATTATTCCAGAGAAAAATAGCCTTTTTTTCATCCTCTATTACTTTTTTCTTTCTCATTTTCCTATTACAACTTCAATATTAGAAAGTGCAAACCAGTGAGAATACATGCCCTTAACAAAAATGTTTTTATAATTTCAAATAATATATAGAATTAAAAACTACTTTTGAAGAAATAAAAGTATGATTTTATCAAAAATAAAAGGAAACGGGGGCGCCTGGGTGGCGCAGTCGGTTAAGCGTCTGACTTCAGCCAGGTCACGATCTCGCGGTCCGGGAGTTCGAGCCCCGCGTCAGGCTCTGGGCTGATGGCTCAGAGCCTGGAGCCTGTTTCCGATTCTGTGTCTCCCTCTCTCTGCCCCTCCCCCGTTCATGCTCTGTCTCTCTCTGTCCCAAAAATAAATGTTGAAAAAAAAATTTTTTTAATAAATAAATAAAAGGAAATGGAAGCACAAAAATGTTACATAACTTTATCAAGAAGCAACATTAGAAATAGTGTGTAGGTTTTCTCATTTCTGGCCCAAGATCCTGCACACTGAGTTGTAATATCAGCAGTTATTTTTAAAGAAAACTGAATTAATTAAATAGCACTAGCTCTTAGCTCTAACGGTATGCCTTCCTTGCCTGGACGACAAAATGAATGAAATCACATGAAAAACCTTTGAAATCGCATTAAAAGCCCTTTAATCTCCAGTGAAACTTGGTTCTGTGTCTGAAGTCTTTCTCACTGACCCCCAGACCCACAGTCATCTTTTCCTCTTGGGAACTCCTGCCCATACCCCACTATTTATGGTTGCAAACAGATTACGATCATATTGCCACGTCGTACCATTACATCTCTTTGTAAACATATCCTGTATCTCCAATTAGCTTGCATCTCCTGGGCATCCAGACCTTTTCTTATGTGCCTTTGTATATTCTTGAGTGCAAAAAAAAACAAAAAAACAAAAAAAAAAACAAAAACAAAACCCTACCCACATTTTAAATATCATTTTCTGTCCTTAGTAACACCTAACATAGTGCTTTGCACAGGCACAAAATAAATGCATAAGGATGACGACTGTCAGATTGCAATTGTAAAAAATAGAACGAGTCATAGCTATGGTAACACGGGCATAGGATCCATGGATTCTGCCTCGAAAGCAAATGTCTCTCTTCCTCTGTTCCAGAAAGAAGCCATAAAGCGAGTGTTCTCTGGCATTCAGCCTACAGGAATCCCCCACCTCGGCAATTACCTGGGAGCCATTGAGACCTGGGTGAGATTGCAGGAGGAGCATGGCTCAGTGCTGTACAGCATTGTTGACCTACATTCCATCACTGTCCCCCAAGACCCGGCTGTCCTTCGGCAGAGCATCTTGGACATGACCGCTGTTCTTCTCGCCTGTGGCATAAACCCAGAGAAAAGCATCCTTTTCCAGCAATCTCAGGTCAGCTTCTCAGATGAGAACCAAGAAAACCTGTACTTTCAAATTATTTGAGGAAAAATGTGAATGGTTTATATAGCTCCTATTAATGATTCTTTTAAAATTGTGGAAGTGACTTCATCAGATGCAAAGATTTCATTGTATTTATTTTTATTTTATTTTATTTTTTAATGTTGATTTATTTTGGAGATGGAGAGACAGAGCACGAGTGGTGATGGGGCAGAGAGAGAGGGAGACACAGAATCCGAAGCAGGCTCCAGGCTCTGAGCTGTCAGCACAGAGTCCGACACAGGGCTCGAACTCACGAGCCGTGAGATCATGAACTGAGCCGAAGTCGGATGCCCAACAACTGAGCCATCCAGGCACCCCTATTTTTATTTTTGATTTGAGAGAGAGAGAGCGTGAGCAGGGGAGAGAGGCAGAGAGAGAGAGAGGGAGGGAGGGATTGACAGAGAGAGAGGGAGAGAGAGAGAGAGAGAGAGAGAGAGAGAGAGAGAGAGAGAGAGAGAGAGAGAGAATCTTAAGCAGGCTCTGCTCTAAGGGCATAGCCTGACACGGGGCTCAATCCCATGATCCCGGGATCATACCCTGAGCCCAAATCAAGAGTCAGAGGTTCAACCAACTGAGCCACCCAGGTGCCCCGCAATGATTTAATTTTAATGTTTACCCTGCATTCATATCTTTAAATGTCATCATGAGGCAATAGTGTTTTTCACCTTTTCCTCCATTATACTTTACTTGCTTCGTATAACAAAATGTTGCATCTCATTAGTACTTGTAACTCTGGAATTGTTTTTCTATCCTGGGTTGAATTCAAACTGATGAATTCATACTGTTGACTAATCTCCTGGTGATCAAGGATAGAATTTAGCAACCAGTGGTTTTGCATAATTCCATTTTGCTTTACTGGGTATTGCATTTGGAAGGCCTATTGGATAATTCCCATTGTTCATTCTTTGTATAATAGCTTTTGAGAAGATTTGAGAGAACTGGCTGGGAAATTGGAAGACCATGTCCATTCTCTTGAGTCCAAGCCAAGAAAGGCTTCAGAACAAAGCCAAAATATTTGACTCATATCGTCACTATGGATGAATCAGTTTACTCTTGGACAGGCAGATAGCCTGGACCAGAGACAGGGCACTTAAGAGACTCCCTAGCAAAGAAGATGAAAAATTTAACTGGATCATTCCCTCATTACATATCCACTTTAACGTTATGACAAAGCCCCAGCCCAAGAACAGTGTGTTAGACATGTTTTGGCACATGTTAACATGTATACATGTATGGTATATATATGTGTGCATGATGTGTTATACATGTGGATATCTCCTTCCTTGATCATAAACTTCAGACAATCATCATTTTTTTTAAAGAGAGAGAAACAGAGTGAGAGAGATATATCAACAGGGGAAGGGCAGAGGGAGAGGGAGAGGGAATCTTAAGCAGGCTCCATGCTCAACATGGAGAGCAGTGCTGGGTTCTATCTCATGACTGTGAGATCATGACCTGAGCCCAAATCAAGAGTTGGACGCTGAACCAACTGAGTCACTCAGGAGCCCCTGACAATCATCATTTTTATGTACGTTTTATCACCCGCAAAAGTTAGTATAAAAATTCACAATGACCATTTTAAAAATATGTAATAGGGGCGCCTGGGTGGCTCAGTAGGTTAAGTGTCCAACTTCGGCTTATGTCATGATCTCGCAGTCTGTGAGTTCGAGCCCCACGTCGGGCTCTGTGCTGACAGCTCAGAGACTGGAGCCTGTTTCAGATTCTGTGTCTCCCTCTCTCTCTGCCCCTCCCCTGTTCATGCTCTGTCTCTCTCTGTCTCAAAAATAAATAAAAACACTTAAAAAATTAAAAATAAATAAAAATGAATAAATAATATGTAAAAATGAATATCTTCAAAAAATAAATAGATTTATCAGCTTAAAATGTGTTTCCAGCTTGGAGATAATGTGATAAAATAATAGCATCTAATCATTAAAATATCCATAAATGCAACTTGTCTCAATTTCATTCCTCACAGTTGGCCTTTAGTTACACATAACTTTTCAAATTCAATCTTGGACTGATCTAATTGTTATAAGAATATAAATGTACTTGCTTATGTTGAGCATATACCTGCCTCCCTATAATTCCCATCCACTCATTTGACTTACGTTCTCTAAGAATGCGGAATAAATCAACTCTGTCTTCCACATGGCTGCTTTTCAAATACTCAGAGACCTTTATTATGCAATCTCTTTACCCTACAGATCCTTACCCCATAGGTCTTAACCTTATTCACGCTAGGGGTCTCATTTCGGGAACAGTCTGTCTCTCTGAAAGGAACGTGCCTGTCCTATATCACGAAACAATGTTTATTCAAACTCTTCACATCTGTCTCCAACATTATACTGCTGACCATCATTAGAGTCACTTTTTAAGTTACTTGATACACCTTAAGTTCATCTAAGCTTTTTTTTTTCATCTAAGCTATTTTTGATAAAAGCTCCCTTTTGATCCTTATGTGACACTGTTTCTAAAAATGGTATTCCCAGTACCTACTTCCATACTTCCAGAAGGCGAAAATGTCTATGTCTCCACAAAGTAACCACTTGCCAGACTGCCTTGTTAAGTGATGTTTAAAATTAAAGGCTCATTTACAACCACATCCAATGCTTGCACTTTGAGCTCATACCCCCAGGAATGATCACATTATAATTTTTTTCCCTTCTTTTTAAAGGATGTTTGGCAGTGATATCTGTAAGCATCTAAAATTTGTGATAATTAAGGTCTCTTCTTCAACATGATACTTTGTTGTTCAAAGTAGCAATAGAAAGAGCGCCCACAGTATGGGTGACTTTGTGAGAACTCCCCCATAAGTGAGGGATAATGAAAGTCACCTTCCTTGTGATTCTTGTACGGCATGTGATACGCTCATTGGTTCCAATAGTGGTGGTGGGTCTATGTCAGAGACTGCAGGTCATGGTGTTGGCTGTTTCCTCAGTGGCCTCAATGCAGCCTCACAGTGCCTCGAAGTTCCCCTTCTCCCATCCCTGACTGCAGCTCCCTCCGGGGAATTTGGGTAGCCTGCCAGTAAAATGTGAGGGAAGTACTCATCAGCCCATAGTCCACAGTTCGTCCCACAAAGACAATATGAGAAGACTTCCTCAGGTGTCTTTCTAACCTCAAGACATGTTTGGTCTGGGCCATTCCTTCTTTTAACTCAGACAGCCCACATTAGTACAACTGAGTGGATGGACTGGATGTTTTATCAGGTTTTCTTTCCTTGTTTAAATATTTAATAAAGAAAAATTTCAATATGTATAGAAGAGTAGCCTTTTGTGATTTGTCTCCTCAAGGTGGTTTTTTGTGGTTGTTGAAGTATTTTAAAGCAGATAACACATATCATGGCATCGCAGCCCCTGAATATTTCAGTGTGCCTGTCTGTAAACTGAGAATATTTTCTTCCATAGCCACAATACTGTCATCACACCCAACAAAGCTAATGATAATTCCATACGATCATCTACTACACAGTCCGTATTCAAATTACGCGGAGTCTCCCAAAGTGTCTTTTATATTTGGCTTGTTTGAATAATGGTCCACACGTAACATTTTTTTTGTATCTTTTGATTTGTTGTTCAAGTTTTATTTTATTTCCCATAGAGTTAATCCTCCACTTAAAAAGAATTAAAACCTTAGGTTTTTTTAGACTCCCACTTTTTTTCATGACTTTGATATGTTGATCAGCCTTTCCTTTATTTGCTATATAATTAGCTCTTTTGAGCACAAAAATAAGCCTTATTTTTTGTTGTTGCTTTTTCTTTGCTCTAATGTGTATTAGCTCATGTTTAGTGGCTATCCACCATGATTCGCAAAGTTGCTCATTGCCGTTTTTAATGGTTGGAATAGAAACTATGCTTGTCTAGTGCCCGTAGAATGCCTGGACGTCAGTTCCCTCAGAATGGCCATAAAGCTTCTAGTTGTTCATGGAGGATGATGGGAAGTTCTTCCTCATGCTTTATCTTGAAAGTATGAAGGCATGTATTGGATTTGCTTCTTAGAACCATTCTCAAATAGAAGTATAATCGAACAAGCTAGTCTCCCTGAAACAGTTATTATTCTAGACACGTGGCCCCATATTTGCAGTGTTCTATTAGGTGAAAGAATCCTCATGGTGTTCATGTTTTATGTCTTACCATACAAAAATCAATAATTAACAACTGTCTTTATCAATCTGTGGAGTCTCCAATAGATGGAGACTGAAAAGAAAATGCTCATAGCATTTAGGAAAAAAATTGGAAGTCATGTTTATTAGAAAACTAATTTTTTTTTCAATTTTTTTTTAACGTTTTTTTTATTTTATTTTTGGGACAGAGAGAGACAGAGCATGAACGGGGGAGGGGCAGAGAGAGGGAGACACAGAATCGGAAGCAGGCTCCAGGCTCTGAGCCATCAGCCCAGAGCCTGATGCGGGGCTCGAACTCACGGACTGCGAGATCGTGACCTGAGCTGAAGTCGGACGCTTAACCGACTGAGCCACCCAGGTGCCCCGAAAACTAATATTTTTAAATATATAAGATTGGAAAAGCCTTTTCATGTGTATGATATCTCTTTTAATCCTCAAAAGAGCACATGAGTCAGGGATTACTGTTCTTTCACAGGTTTCACATTAAGGTATGAAAATGTTCAGTAAATTATAAAATGTCCTCAGAATCATCTCTGAGAGGTGCCTGATACCTAGTAACAAGTGTAGCTTCTTAATTTCACCTGTCATACAGGTGGCAAATCCAGGACTCTTTTTTTCCTCCTAAGGCACCACTTTTGGAAGGTATTCTCATGGGAGAGAACCTTATTCTGCCCCCCCACCATGCCTTTGCCTCAGTAGCTGGCGTCTGGGGGACAGCGGAGAGCCAGGGCTGACCTCGAGGTCCTCACTGTTTCTTGCTTGGACAGTCATAATCACCCTTCCACTCCTGCCTCAGGCCCTCATATCAGCCATCCTTCCCCCACATTGCAGCCACGGTCATCTTTCTACTTCAGATACCTCAGCACCTCTCTCCTATCCTCAGGTTAAAAATCTAAACTCAAGGGGCACCTGGGTGGCTCAGTTGGTTAAGCGTCCGACTTTGGCTCAGGTCATGATCTCACGGTTTGTGGGTTCAAGCCCTGCATCTGGCTCTGTGCCGATAGCCTGGAGCCTGGAGTCTGCTTCAGATCCTGTGTCTCCCTCTCTGTCTGCCCCTCCCCCACTCACAAGTATCTCTCAAAAATAAACATTAAAAAAAAATTTTTTTAATCTAAACTCAATTTCTAGAAGGCCCTTCAAGAATGAGGCCCCTGCGGGGCACCTGGGTGGCTCAGCCGGTTAAGTGGCTGACTTCGGCTCAGGTCATGATCTCGCGGTCCGTGAGTTCGAGCCCCACGTCAGGCTCTGTGCTGACAGCTCAGAGCCTGGAGCCTGTTTCAGATTCTGTGTCTCCCTCTCTCTGACCCTCCCCTGTTCATGCTCTGTCTCTCCCTGTCTCAAAAATAAATAAAATGTTTAAAAAAATATTTTAAAAAAAAAGAATGAGGCCCCTGATATGTATTTATAAAATATACCTACATATTTTGTATTTATATATTATATTTTTACATATTTATATACATTATATTTATTATAAAATAATCTATATAATTTATATACATAAGGGGATATTATTCAGCCATAAAAAGGAATGAAATCTTGCCACTTGTGACTACATGGATAGACCTCAAGCATATAATGCTAATCGAAGTAAGTCACTGAAAGACATACTGTATGATTTCAGTCATGTGGAATTTAAGAAACAAAACAAAGGGGCAAAGTCAAAAAAAAAAAAAGAGAGAGACAAACCAAGAAACAGACTCTTAACTATAGAGAAGCTAGTGGTTACCAGATGGGAGGGGATGGAGGGATGGGTGTAGTAGGTGGTGTGCAGTAAGGAGTAAGTACCCTTGTGATGAGCACCGAGTGATGTATGTTAAGTGATAAATCATCATATTGTACACGTGAAACTAATATTACACTATATGTTAACTATACTAGAACTAAAACTAAAAATGTAATTAAAAAAAAAAAAAAGAACAAGGCCCCTAAGAACATCCGTCCGGTGTTGTTTCCACTCTACCACTTTTCATTCATCAGGTTGTTTGTGTTCAGATGATCTGATTAGCTTTTACTAATAACTCTTTAAAGCAAGAGTTGGGGAGGTTCTGGTTTTATTTTGAGAAAATTTGATAAATCAGTTCATAACTTTCAAAGCAGATAACTTAGAGGTCAGTTGTCTATTTAACAAGGGTTTTTGTTAGGTCCTTTCTTTGGGAGTTTTATAATGCATTCAAGCATTTAATTGATCATGAAACATGTAACCAAGAGGGTAGGGATTTAGAAAACAATTGTACTTCAAGCCAGTGCCAGCTAAAATTAGATATACCTTCATTACCCTCCCCATACACTGTTATTTACAAATAAAATTAAGAATTTTGGGGGCGCCTGAGTGGCTCAGTCGGTTGAGTGACTGATTCTTGGTTCCGGCTCAGGTCATGATCTCACAGCTCGTGAGATCGAGCCCCACATCAGCCTCTGTACTGACAGCACATAGCCTGCTTGGGATTCTCTCTCTCCCTCTCTTTCTCTGCGCCTCCCCCACTCATGCATGTGCTCTCTCTCTCTCTCTCTCCTATACTAAATAAACTTTTTAAAAAAAGAATTTTTGAAATTGCGAGCTAGAGAAAAATTTTTAATTATATAGCGCCCTCTTTTCGTGTATTATCCATTGTGTTAAGCAAAGTACTTGAAGCTAAATCCAAGACTCGTTCCCCAGGTGCTATTGTTGTACATGGAAGTAAGTTCTAGCAATCATTTGAAGTAGGGAAGGAATTTAGCTGTGCTATAATGCTTATTTTACCAATAATTTTCATTTCCAATCCTCTGCATTCTTTCTCAGCAGTCTGACTGAAACAATTTAGACTTATTGAAGATTTTTCTCATTATTTTCTTTTTCTTTCTCTCCCAGTGGCCTCTAGTCATGGTGCTTCCCCTAAAATATGTTTGCCATATGTGGGGAATTTTACAGAGCCTCTCTTCTGAAAGGTGTGTGTGTGTGTGTGTGTGTGTGTGTGTGTGTGTGTGTGTGTGAGAGAGAGAGAGAGAGAGAGAGAGAGAGAGAGAGAGACTGAGAAGGAGAGAGAGCAAGCAAGCCCACTTGTGTGTGTGTTTGGCAGAAGTTTCCATCCCAATGCCAAAATCAATGGTCTTTTATTTCCAGCAGGCCTGAGTGCACATCCAGTCTGATTCCCACAGCTGTCTCTGAGGTGCACCTCTCCACATCTTTAGTTGTTACTTTCCTTGCGAACTAATCACCCTGCGGATGGAAGATAAAAGCTGGAGTTCATAGCTTTAGGCGCTGGCTTTCTGCCAGAGCCAGGAGAAAAGGACAGTTTCGGCCAGCAGACAGTATGTTACAGAGAGCTCCAGCACTGTCCAGGGAAGAGTTGAGGGAGAAGAGTGGAATCTACAGCTTTGGAATGTGGCTTCAGTCTCTAATTAGAGTTATGTTTTGTTTTCCAGGAAACTAAAATCAATAATAGTAATAATAATAATAATAATAATAATAATAATAACAAAGGATAGTAAATAGTAACCAAGCTCTCACATGTATCCTGGCTCATGTACACAAACATAAGGTGTACCTGACCCACTGTCCCTCATCTCAGAGGTGTGAGACCCCCAACACTTAAACTTGAACAGACAGTCTCATGTTTTCACTTACCCAGGAATTTTGGAAGCCTATTTGACAATACATATTTATAGTTGTTGAACTCTCAAAGTTGTTAGGCTACCAACAACAGGTGCAACATACAACTCAGAAAGAAAGTAGGGGCCCCTGGCTGGCTCAGTCGGTAAAGCACGCGACCCTCGATCTCGGGGTTGTGAGTTTGAGCCCCACGTTGGGTGTGGAGATCACTTAAAAAATATATAAGTTTTTTAAAAAAGAAAGAAAGCAAACAAACATCCGTAAAGATTAATGGACTTGAGAAATCAATTTATAAAATTGCCATTACCCCCAAAGTTTCTAGGGAGAGACAAAGGATCTGAATGGCTCATGGTATAAATAATTGAGAGAAGTTAGGAAGATTACACAACCAAACTCCCCAAGTATTTCTTTCTCTAAGAAGTTTCCACTGGTACCACTTGCTCGCCTGGATTGATACTCCCTGTGACGTCATGAGCAAGCTACGGTAGTTTTGCTGCCTCCATCCTGGACCACAGGATTAAGTCGTATCATAATGATACTTTCAGGAAGAGTTCTATTTTACTATCGTAGCAATAGTGGAAAAAGTACAGGTTTTACAGCCAGCTATAGTTCGCCTGAATCACACTGTGACCTCTTTTTGTTGTCACATGCTGGGCAAGTTCTCTGAACCCCCGTTTTAATGTCTAGAAGAGGGATATTTAAATAATAGGACATATCATACCTGGTAAGTGTTAACTTTCTTTCTTGCCCTACCCCACTACACACAATACTGCTCCCACCGAGGCTTCTTGATACCGTGAAGATTTAAGGGTGGAGTGGAATTGGAAAGTGCAGCTCAAATGAATGATAGTACCTATCTTGATACTCAGTAATCAAATATTTTCTGAAAAGTTTATTGTTGAAGGTTTTGGGGGAGCTTCTTAAATAGTTCAGGGTGCCTGCATGGCTCAGTCAGGTAAGCGTCCGACTTCAGCTCAGATCGTGGTCTCACGGTTCGTGAATTCGAGCCCCACATTGGACTCTCTGCTCTCAGCACAAAGCCTGCTTCAGATCCTCTGTCTCCTCTCTCCCTCTGCCCCTCCCCTGCTCAAGTTCTCTCTCTCAAAAATAAACAAGCATTAAAAAAAAAAAAAAAAAGAGTTCAGATATTCAAAAAAGCAGGAAGATGAATGGTTGCTTTTTGCAATGCTAACCTTTGGGCATACTTACTTATTAATGCTTTTTGTTTTTTAAGAAATAAGATATTAGGAGTATAGTAAAAACTTTCTATTTAGCTCCCTCTAATCCCATTCCACTTGCTGCCTCCCCAGAGGTAACCACTGTATTGAATTTGATATTCATCATTCCAATGTATGTGTTTATATTTTTATTGCATAGGTTTTAGCCGTAACAGTCCATATTATTAATTTTCCATGTTTTAAAACTATATAGGTGGTGGTATGCACATAGCTTCCTGCATCTCCAGTTTTGTGTGCAGCATTACTGGGCTGAGATTTGTTCATTTTGACTGCTCTCGATATTCCACTGTCTGGCTCTATCACAATTTATCCATTTCCCCAGTAAAGAATATTTAGATTTTTTTCTCCAGTTTTTGTTATTATAAACAATACTATAGCATGCTTGTATATGCCTTATGTGTACGCCTGAAAGAGTTTTCTAGGTATGCGTACCTAAAGTGGGATCATGACAATGTGTGACACACATCATCAGCTTTACTGGATATAGCCAGATTGCTCTCCAAATTGGCATTCCAGTTTATATTCCTACCAATAGATTACTCCCTGTCTACCATGTGAGCACGCAGTGGAAAGCAGCTGTCTGCACACCAGGAAGAGAGCTCTCACCAGAACCTGACCCTGCTGGCACCCTGAGTTTGGACTTCCAGCCTCCAAAAATGTGAGACAATAAATTTCTGTTGTTTAAGCTACCCAGTGTGGGGTATCTTGTTATGACAGCCAAGCAGATTAATACAGAGCTACTTAGCCATTACCGTAAGTGGAAGGTTTGTGCTTGGATAGGAAATTCAATATTGTTAACATGTCAGTTCTCTCTAATTTGATCCATAGATTCATTGCAATCCTAATTGAGATGTTGTAGATGCTGACAAATTGAATTTGAAATGTATATGGCCATACAGAGTACTTAGAATACGCAAAACAGTTTTGAAAGAGAAAACACAGTTGGAGGACTGATACCACCTTTCCTTAAGACTTATGCTAAAGCTACAATAATCAAGTGAGTGTGGTCTTGAGATAAGAATAGACTAATAGATCAATGCAAAGGAATAGGGAATCCAGAAGTATACCCACATCCAGAAGCCAAATGTTTTCAACAAAAGTGTCAAACCATTTCAGTGGGAGAAAGATAGTCTTTTCAGCAAATGGTTTTAGGTGTCCAACTGGATATCCATATGGGGAGAGGGGAATGAACCTTGGCTCTTATCTTACACCATTCACAACACATCAACCTAAAACTACCATAGACCTGAATGTAAATGTGAAAACTATAAAACTTCCAGAGGAAATCATGGGGGGAATCTTCCAGACCTTGAGGGTAGGCAAAGCCTTCTTAGAAAGTACAAGAAAAGCATTTAACTTAAAAGAAAATGTTGATACTTGTTTGAGTTCCTGAAAAGATAAAGCTTCTATTTTTTTTTTTTTTTAATTTTTATTTTAGAGAGTGTGTGAGCAGGGGAGAGGGCCAGAGGGAGAGAGAGAATCCCAAGCAGGCTCCATGCTCAGCACGGAGCCTGATGGGCTTGATGCAGGGCTGAATCCCCTGACCCTGGGATCATGACCTGAGCCGAAATCAAGAGTCAGATGCTCAACCGACTGAGCCACCCAAGCGCCCCAAAGCTTCTATTTTTTGAAAGGCACCATTAAGAAAATGAAAAGGTGAGCCATAAAGTAGGAGAAAATATTTTTAATGCATGCATTTGACAAACTCTGTGCCAAATATATACAGGACTCTTAACTCAGTAAGACAGCCTAATTTTGTAATTGGACACTATATATTGAACAGACATTTCACAAATGAAGAAGTAAGCACGTGAAAAGCTCAACATCATGGTTGTCAGAGAAATGTAAAATAAAACCACAGGGATATACCATTTCACCCACTTGGTTGACTAAAATTAAAAATACTGGCAACACTAAATTTCAGTAAGGTTATGAAGCAGATTGAACTCTCATACATTGCTAGCAAAAATATAAAATGGCAGTTTCTTACAAAATTAAACATGTTTACCCAATGACCCAGTAATTCCAGTCCTGGGTATTTTCCCAAGAGAAATGAAAACATTGCCTACAAAATGACTTGTACACAAATGTTCATAGTATTTTAGTTATAATAGCCCCCCCAAATCCTAAACACCCATCAACGAGTAAATAGATAAACAATTGTAGAATATTCAGTTAATGGAATACTATTCAACCATGAAGAGGAGTATATCACACTGTGGAGGAGTCTCAGAAATATTATGTTGCTAGAAGCCAAGCACAGAAGAGTTCATATTATATAATTCCATTTACAGGCTTTTCTAGGATAGGCAGAACTAATCCATAATAACAGAAAACAGGTCAGTGGTTTCCAGGAGCAGGGGTGAGGGATTTGTTGCAAAGGGGCATGAGGCAACTTTTGGGGGACATTGAAATGTTCTTTGTCTTGATGGGTGTGGTGCTTACACATGTAAATTGGTCAAAACTCATTGGACTGAACAGCTAAAATAGGTACATCTTACTGTGTATAAATTATGCTCCACCAAAGTTGATATAATATAAAAAAATTTTTTTGAATTAAGTAGACACTCTGGATGTTGTTATATAAGTCAAAAGAAAAAAGAACCATGGAATTGTGTACGAACACTACAGGTATTTCAATGTAGCTGTTGTTCAGACATTTAAAATGGCGCAGACAAAACAGATATGGCATGAAAATGTCATCCAATCTTTGAGTCATCCATTCACAGTGAAGCCAAGAATCAACCTGCTCACAGATTTAGTAACTAAACAAATTATTTGATTTGTTGAGGTAACGTGTTCCTTGTACGTCTTCAAATGGTACAGATTGTAAACCAGCCAGAAGCACTGTGAAACCAAGTGTTACAACTATTGGCATCCCTCCAGGGAAAGTGTGAGAGCAATGTGCTTATTAGGACAGTGTTTAGAATTAAATTGAAGGGATTTTTTTTAATTTTTTTAACGCTTATTTATTTTTGAGAGAGGCAGAGACTGAATGCGAGCTGGAGAGGGGCAGAGAAAGAGAGAGACACAGAATCCAAAGCAGGCTCCAGGCTCTGAGCTGTCAGCACAGAGCCTGACGCAGGGCTTGAGCCCACAGCCATGAGATCACCACCTGAGCCGAGGTTGGATGCTTAACCAACTGAGCCACCCAGGCGCCCCTAGATTGAAGGGATTTTAACTGCCAAGAATTTCGGGAAATTTTAGTCAAAAACTGAAAAGAGCTTAAAATAAGAATATGAAAACCATCTTATAATTTAAGATTTTCATTATTTTTGCTTTGAAATTGATGTGTTTCCTTGTCTAAACATTATTTATCCAAATCAAAGCAAACAAAAACTATGTAGGGAGAGCCATCTTTTACAAATATATTTTCTTTTTTTTAAGACCTTATTATTAAGTAATCGCTACACCCAGTGTGGGGCTCAAACTTACAACCCCAAGATCAAGAGTTGCACGCTCCACCGAATGAGCCAGCCAGGCGCCCCTACAAACATATTTTCTACTTCGTTACGTCACAGGATTACGAACACAACGAAGTGTTTGTGTTTTTAATGAAGTGCAACGTGACCCCTTACCTGGGCTTAGTCTGTTCTTACTTCTTATACTTCTTTACTTCTCTGATTCACTGATACATAACTACTTCTTCCTTTTAGGATTTTCTCTTGACTCTAATGATAGGGCAGTAATGTATTTTTCTTCTACTCCTCTGATCATTTGTTTCATTTACTGACTCTCTTGAATCCGCAGTTCTGTCCTGAGATAAAAATCTCTCCATATATATTCTACCCTCCTAAAGTCATACCTCCTTCTATAACTTTCAGCCATTTTCTCTCCCGTCTTTGCTGCCAGCGCCTACCTTTCTTCTTAATTCTACACTTGCACTTCTAGCTACCTTCCAGGCATCTCTATCTGGATTACTTTCCCAAATCTCAACTTCAACATACCGGAAGCCAGGGCTTTCCTTTTTGCCTCTGACCAGTCCCTCCACCTGATTTTTTTAAATAATTTGAGGCGAGATTCATGTAACATAAAATTAGCCATTTTTCCCAACTTGAGAAATAGGTTTATTCTGTATGTTTTTCTTTACACAGTATTTTTAAAAAATAGTGGTAAAATACACATCACATAAAATTTATCATCTTAACCATTTTTAAGTGTACCATTCAGAAATGTTAAATACAGTTCCACTGTTGTGTAACCAATCTCCATAACTTTTCATCTTAGAAAACTAAAGCTCTGTACCCATTAAACAACAATTTCACATTCTCCACCTCCTCCAGTCCCTGGTCACCAACTTTCTGTCTCTATGAGTTTGACTACTCTAGGTAATTCGTATAACTAAAATCATACAGTATTTGTCTTTTGTGACTGTCTTATTTCACTTAGCCTCATGTCCTCAAGGCTCATCTGTGTTATAGCATGTGTCAGAAATGTTTTTGTTTTTAAGGCTGAATAATATTCTGTTGTATGCATATACCTCATTTTGTTTATCCATTTGTCTGCCAAAGGACATTTGTGTTTCTTCCACTTATTGGCTAGTGTGAATATGGGGGCACAAATGCTTGAGACCCTGCCTTGAATTTTTTATATCTATACCCAGAAGTATGCTGGATCATATGGTAATTCTATCTGTAATTTTTTGAGGACCACCTTACTGTTTTCCACAGTAGTTGGACCATTTTGCACTCCCAGCAACAAAGGTTCCAATTTCCCTGTCCTCACCAGCCCTTGTTATTTTCTGGGCTTTTTGTTTGTTTGTTTGTTTTTGATAGCAGCCATCTAATGGATATGAGGTGATACCTCATTGTGGTTTTAATGTGCATTTTTATAACGATTAGTGATGTTGAGCATCTTTTTATATGCTTGTTGGTCATTTGTATGTCTTCGGAGAAATGTCTATTCAAGTCCTTTGCCATTTTCTTAAATCAGACTGTTTGTTTGTTTGTTGAGTTGTAGGAGTTATTTTCTCCCATTTTGTAGGTTGCCTTTACGCTTTGATTGTATATTCTTGATGAAAAAAAGGTTTTAATTTTGATGTACTCCAAAAAACCTCCATTATTTTGTTGGACCTAAATTCCCAGGGCTATTGGACATGCCCGCACAGAAATTTAAAATAGAAGCTACTAAAAAATGGATTTTATTTTTTTTAATTTTTTAAAAGTTTTTATTTATTCATTTCGAGAGAGAATCCCAAGCAGGCTCTGCACTGTCAGCACAGAGCCTGATGGAGCACTCGAACTCCGGAAATGTGAGATCTTGACCTGAGCCGAAACCAAGAGTTGGACGCTTAACCGACCAAGCCACCCAGGCGCCCCAAAATTGGATTTTATTTACAAAATAAGCAAACTGTCTGCCATCAAGTTCTGTACAGGATAGCTAACACTCTTCCTTCCTCAAGGTAGCCAGTTTTGAGAGTTGCTTGTGGTAGATTGTTACTGTTTTAATTATTCATGTTCATTTCCTGTAAGAACAGGGATCAGCCAACTTTTTCTGTAAAGGCACAGATAGTAAATATTTTAGGCTTTGCAAGGCACATGCAGTCTCTGTCACCCCTGCCATCACCACCACCTCTTCTCCTTTTCCTCCTCCTATTTTGCCTTCTCCTCCCTCTCACTCTCTTTTTTATTTGGTTATCCTTTATTTATTTTTGAGAAAGAGAGAGACCAGGGGAGGGGCAGCAGAAGAGGGAGACAGAGAATCCCAAGCAGACCCTGTGCTGTCAGCCAGAGCCTGACGTGGGGCTCGACCCCACAAACTGAGATCATGACCTGAGCTGAAGTCAAGAGCTGGACGCTTAACCAACTCAGCTACCCAGGTGCCCCTATTTGGTTACCCTTTAAAACTGTAGAAACCATTCTTAGCCCATGGACTGAACAAACGCAGTCCACAGGCCAAAGGCCTGTGAGCAGTAGTTTGCTAACCCTAGCAATAGTTTGCTAGTAGTATGAGGATTAAGTGCCCTTATCCACTGGCATGTGGCTATGAGTGCATCCTGTAGGAGAAGTGTCTATTCCTACTCCACTGATGTTGGGTTCCTCCATATGACAGTAAAAAGTGAGTGGGCATTGTATACATGATGCCTAAACAGAACCTTTAAAAGCAATTTCCTGTTTGTTATAACTCTGCTGCTCTTTTCTTCTAACTTGAGAATGGCATGTTCCAGATAGGGAATCCTCCTTCCGTTTGGGTCTTGGAATGAGAAGGTGTATAAGATAGAGCTATAGCCAGCCTTCAGCTACCAATATATAATGTGTATGAGAAAGAAGCCATTGCTCTAAGCCATTTATGTTGGGGGTTACTTGTTACCCAGCATAGCCAAGAAATAGCTGGCTAATATAATGCAATAGGTTTTTTTAAATCCATATATACACACATACATACATACATATACACAATAAGCAATACAGTTTAGATGGGGATGACTTTTAACTCAACTGCAGGCTGATAGAAGCTGTTTATTTAGCTTTGGAAATATTGGACTAGAAAACGTATAGAAAAAATCCAAATGTGTACACATAAATACTGACAGTTGAAGAGAGTGAGTGAGAGTTTATCATTGATAACATACTGCTTTTAATTAAGATCAGATCCCCAAACAAGGTTCTGTGAAGGGGATTTGTCGTGGGGATGATGAGTCCAATAAAAATACTCAGCCTGAAATTGTTGGTTTTGAGAAGATATGATAAATGGGAATTTGTGAGTCTGAATGATCTTCCAAGTGTTCTAACCAAAATTTACAGGGCCTGATTCCTGGGAAGATCAGTGTTTCTATGGGAAATAGTAAAATCCTGAGGGACACTGAGGGTATTTTAGACATTTGATCCACTATTTACTGAACCAGCTAATTGCTTGAATGCATTTGATTGCTACCTAACAGCTATAGCTTTGGGAATCATGGTATTCTATGTTCTTTTTGTTAATTAGATATTTTTAGAGAATAAGGTAACACACATTCATGTTTCCAACAGCAAGGGTGAGTATTGTTAACATTTTGTCATATTTGCTTGACTTTCTTATATTAAAAAAATGATTATGAAGTTGAGGTCCCCTTTAATTCTTCCCTTTGCCACTCCCCATACCCCTCCTCCCTGCATCTCTTTTCTCTCTCCCCAGGCAACCAAAATCATAGATTTGATGTGTGTCAATCTAGCCAATCTTTCATACTGGTTTTCACGTATAATTTCACGACCAATATATAATATTTTTATTTGTATGGTTTTTAAAAATTATATAAGTAATGCCATATTGGGGTACTTGTAGCAATTTTCTTTTTTCATGCAGCAGTATGTTTTTGTGATCTCACATTTATACATATAAATCTAGTTAATTTCTTTTATGTGTTGTATAGTGTGCTATTATATAAATATGCCACACTTTATTTAGACATTTCCCCATTAATCAATCTTTAATTTCATTCATGCATTCATTTAACAAATATTTATTGAGCACTTACTGTGTTCTTGGTACTCTGCTAGGTATTCCCATTGCTTTGCCACCATGGTACTCATAACTATAGTAAATTTTCCAAACATAAGGTATATGAGGTGATAGGTTATTCAGAAAAACATTAAGGGATATTAGGAGTGTCACTGAGGGAGACAGATTGTTACGTTAAACAGTGCAGTCTGGGGCGTCTGGGTGGCGCAGTCGGTTAAGCGTCCGACTTCAGCCAGGTCACGATCTCACGGTCTGTGAGTTCAAGCCCCGCGTCGGACTCTGGGCTGATGGCTCAGAGCCTGGAGCCTGTTTCCGATTCTGTGTCTCCCTCTCTCTCTGCCCCTCCCCCGTTCATGCTTTGTCTCTCTCTGTCCCAAAAATAAATAAACGTTGAAAAAAAAATAAAATTAAAAAAAAACAAAACAAAAAACAGTGCAGTCTGGTGAGCCTCCTTAATGATATTTTAGCAAAAATCTTAAGGTGAAGGAGTCAGCCAGGTGGCTGGCTATCTGGGAGAAGAGAATTCCTATCACAAAAAAGAGCCCTTGCAAAGCCCCTAGGGTGGGAACATGCCTGGTGTGTTCAGGGAACCCGAGAAGGCCAGCGTGGCTGGAGAAGAGGGAGCAGAGAGGGAGGAGGGCTGGAGGACTGGAATCACAGATGTTACAGGGTTGAATAGGAGTCGATGATCGTGCCTGGTCATGTAGGCCATTATAAGGACTTTGGCTTTCACTCAAAAGAAATGGGAAGTGCTGGGTTTTGAACAGAAAAGTCACATGATCTATGTTTTTAACAGATCAGTTCAGCTGTGTTGAGAATAGATTGTATGAGCAGTCAGGTGGAAGCATGGAGACCAATCAGCACGTTATTACAGTAATCTAGGTGAGGGTTGATGGTGCCTTGGACCAGGGTGCTAGCAGAAGTGTTAAAAAGTGGTAAGATTCTGAATATATTTTAAAGGTAGAATTAACAAGATTTGCAGATGGATTAGATGTGGAGCGTGAGAGAAAATGAGGTGTGAGAATATCTCCAAGGTTTTTGCCTAAGTCACTGCAAGGATGGAGTTGCCACCAACAGAGATGACAACTGTGGACAGAACAGGTGCAGGATGGAAGAGTGGGAAGTCAGTTTGGGATGTGTTGAGTTTGAGGTGTCCCCTAGGTATCTATGTAAAGATGCTCGATAGTATATAAGTCTAGAGTTCAGCAAGGAGGTCTGGCTGAAAGTACAAATTCAAAGGTCATCAGTTATATAGATTGTATTTAAAACCAGGGGCGCCTGGGTGGCGCAGTCGGTTAAGCGTCCGACTTCAGCCAGGTCACGATCTCGCGGTCCGTGAGTTCGAGCCCCGCGTCGGGCTCTGGGCTGATGGCTCAGAGCCTGGAGCCTGTTTCCGATTCTGTGTCTCCCTCTCTCTCTGCTCCTCCCCCGTTCATGCTCTGTCTCTCTCTGTCCCAAAAATAAAAAAAATTAAAAAACGTTGAAAAAAAAAATTAAAAAAAAAAAAATAAAATAAAATAAAATAAAATAAAACCATGATTACAGGGGTGCCTGGGTGGCTTAATTGGTTGAGTGTCTGACTCTTGCTTTCAGCTCAGGTCATCTGATCTCACGGTTCGTGAGTTTGAGCCCTGCGTTCGGCTCTGTGCTGACAGTGTGGGGCCTGCTTGGAATTCTCTCTCCCTCTCTCAGCCCCTCCCCCACTCATGCTCTCTTTGTCTCTCTGTCAAAAATAAAATAAACTTAAAATAGTGTATTTCCAGGGTTGTGCATCCATCACCACAATCAATTTTAGAACACTTTGTCACTCTAGAAAGAAACGTTGTGTCCATTGCCCTCTCCACCCACTCCCTGGCAACCAGTACTCTTAACCTTGTCTTCTGTGGATTTGCCTTTTCTGAACCTTTCATAAAAACAGAATCAGGGGCGCCTGGGTGGCACAGTCAGTTAAACGTCCGACTTCAGCCAGGTCACGATCTCGCGGTCTGTGAGTTCGAGCCCCGCGTCAGGCTCTGGGCTGATGGCTCGGAGCCTGGAGCCTGTTTCCGATTCTGTGTCTCCCTCTCTCTCTGCCCCTCCCCCGTTCATGCTCTGTCTCTCTCCGTCCCAAAAATAAAAAAAAAATAAAAAAAATAAAAAAAAAAACAATCATACAGGGTGTGTTATTTTGTGATTGGCTTCTTTCATTTAACATAATGCTTTCAATGTATATCCATGTTTTAGCATTATCAGTACTTCATTTGTTTTTATTGTTGAATAATATTCCACATTTTGTTCATTCATCAGTCAACAGACATTTGGGTTGTAACCACTTTTTAGCTATTGCGAATAATGCCGCCATGAACATTTGTGTGAAGCTTTTCGTATGGATATATGTTTTCAGTTCTCTTGGGATACACCTAGGAGTGAAATTGCTAGTCATAGAGTAGGTAAATCTATATCTAACATTCTGAGGGGCTGTTAAACTGTTTTGAAAGTGGCTGCATCACTTTGTGTACGAGGGTTCCACCACCAATGTATAGGGATTCCAAGTTCTCCATTTCTTTCCCCAAACTGGTTATGGTCTGTCTTTTTTTATTTTAGCTATTCTAGTGAGTGTGAAGTGGTATTTCAATGTGGTTTTGATTTATCTTTTCCTAATGACTAATAATGTTGACCTTCTTTTCATATGCTTATTGGCTGTTTATCTTCTTTGAAGAAATATCTTTTCAAATCCTTCTCATTTTTTACTTGGATTTATTTGTCTTTTATTGTTGAGTTATAAAGCGTTTTCTTATATATTCAGGATACAGCTCTCTTATCAGATGTATGATTAGCAAATATCTTCCCCATTTTGTGAATCATCTTTCACTTTCTTGATGGTGTCCGTTGAAACACAAAAGTTATTAATTTTGATGAAGTCCAGTTTGTTGATTTTTTTTCTTTTGTTGCTTATGCTTTTGGTGTCATATCTAACAAGCCACAGCTTACCCCAAGGCCATGGAGATTTACTCCTATGTTTTTTTTTTTCTGAACATTTTATAGTTTCAGCTGTTAACATTTAGGTCTGTGATCCATTTTGAGTTGATTTTTATAGATGATGAGAGGTTAGGGTCCAATATCATTCTTGTGCATGTAAACATTGCATGTAGATATTCACTTATCCCATCACCATTTGTTGAAAGGCTATTCTTTGCCCCCATTGAATTGTCTCAGCACCCTTGGTGAAAATCAGTGGGCTGTAGATGTGTGGATTTATTTCTGGGCTCTCGATTCTATTGGTCTATATATTCTATCCTTATACCAGTACTGCACTGTTCAATTAGTGTAGTATTACATTGACGGATTTTTGGATGTTAAACCAAGCTTGCATTTCTGGAACAAATCCCACTTGATCATGTTGTGTAATTCTTTACCTATGTTGCTGGATTTGGTTCATTAGTATTTTGTTAGGATTCTTGCATCTATGTTTGTAAAGGCTATCAGTCTGTAGTCGTCTTTTGTCGTGATGCCTTAGCCCGACTTTGATACCAAGATAATACTGTCCTCCTAGAATGAGTAGGGAAGCACGCTTTTTTAATTTTCTGGAAGAGACTATGAAGAATTGGTATTTATTATCTTTAAATTTGTAAGCATTCTCTAATGAAATCCCGCACACACTTAGGGTTCACTTTTGTCATTGCTGTTTGTTTGTTGACTTTCCTTCATCAATTCTGTAAAGTCTGTCTACACTGCCATGTCTAGCCACTTCAGTCTCTGTTGGGTTAGCTTAGTGTTCAGGTAAAAATTGAACAGGCATTTCCAAATGCCTTGATCCTGTATTCTTGACCCTTTGCTGAGGGATTTATACAGGGTCTGAAGGTGGGGCAGAGGTGAAAGATTAGGATCTCTTCTGGACATGTGCAGAGCCCTACACGTGCGTGTGTCCTTTTAGATGCCCTCGAATATGTCAGTCAGATCTTTCCCCAGTACCCCATGGCCATATTATTTCCCAGCTTTTTCCTAGTTTTTAGCTAGCCTCTTGTTTTCCCCTACTGGTATCAGCACCTCAGACAGCTGCAGTATTAAATCATTGCTGCCGATTATTTCTGGAAAATGTCCTACGGATAGGGTTTTTACCACTGAGTGGGCTCGAAGTGAGGTCCATTAACAGCAAGCCCTGCCAGTGAGGTTTTTCCACAGAGCTGTCAGACAGCTCAAGGAGTGACAGTTGTATGCAGATGAGAATTGACTTCTCGAGAAGCTCCTAACCCAGTCTTTCCCTTCCAGTGGCTGCTAGGCTGCTGGTTTTCAGAGCCACCCCAGACATGGGCAGGGGTGATGGGAATAGGGTGAGTTTAAATGCCGCACAACTCTGTTTTCACTGAGATTCGGATTATTTCTGAAGTAGGTACTCTTGCCATTATGGCAAGCCTTTGGTTCCTTTTCCAGAATTCTATAAAAATTGCCTTTGACAATTTGTGCTGGTGGTCTCATTGCTTTTATGGAAGAGCAGATTGTCAGAGGGTATTCCTCTGCCATTCCAGAAGTCCCTCCACCTTATTTAAAAAAAATTTTTTTTTCAACGTTTATTTATTTTTGGGACAGAGAGAGACAGAGCATGAACGGGGGAGGAGCAGAGAGAGAGGGAGACACAGAATCGGAAACAGGCTCCAGGCTCCGAGCCATCAGCCCAGAGCCCGACGCGGGGCTCGAACTCCCGGACCGCGAGATCGTGACCTGGCTGAAGTCGGACGCTTAACCGACTGCACCACCCAGGCGCCCCCCTCCACCTTATTTTAAACACCAAAAATTGTAAGCAATTCAAACATCCACCTTCGTAGGATAAATTATGGTATATTCATACAATGGAATACTATAGCAATGAAGATGAGTGAACTATTGCATTCAACAACATGAATGAATTTCATGAACATAATGTTGAGTGAAACACCAAAAATTTTAATTTTATCTTATTCAAGAACAAATGTAGACTTGCTAGCTTTTTATCTATTTTTGTAAACTGAACACGCCCATGAACTTGTACCCAGAATGTTCTTCATGCCCCTTTCCAAATAACCTGTTTCTAAACCTTGATATAATTTGAATTATTTAGTGTATACTTTTTTGTGTCTGGCTTCTCTCACTCAACATTATATTTATGAAATTCATTCATGTTGTTGAATGCAATAGTTCATTCATCCTCATTGCTATAGTATTTCATTGTATGAATATACCACAATTTATCAATCCTATGTAGGTGGACATTTGGATCGCTTACAATCTGGGGTTGTTACAGTGCATTCTGCACATATATTTTTGCAAACATATGTGCATATTGTTGTTAGATATATACCTAGAAATGGAACAACTGGGCCGTTTGTTATATGAATGTTAACTGTGGATGCAGTCAGTTTTCAAAGTTGGTACACCAATTTACATTCTCACAGTAGTGAAAAGTATTAAATGTACCTAGTATCCTTGCCATACTTGGTATTATTTGACTTTTTCATTTTAATCATTCTGATGTGCATGTATGGGGTCACATTATGACTTTAATTTGAACTTAATGCATTTGGTCCATTTTTATGGTGTTATCTGCTTTTTTCTAATTAATTTGTAGAAATCTTTTATATTTTGTATATCAATATATTCTGTGTAGATTTACAAATATCTCCTTCCACTCTGTGACTTGTCTTTTCCTTCTTTTTTTCTTAAGTTTATTTATTTATTTTTGAACGAGAGAGAAAGTAGAAGTGAAGGAGGGACAGAAAGAGAGAGGGAGAGGGAGAGAATCCCAAGCAGGCCCCACACTGTCAGTGCAGAGCCTGATGCAAGGCTCAAACTCACAACATGAAAGCATGACCTGAGCCGAAATCAAGAGTCGGACACTTAACCAAATGAGCTACCCAGGTGCCCCATGTCTTTTCCCTCTTTAAATGGTAGTGTTTCAATGGAGTACTATGTGGCAATGAGAAAGAATGAAATATGGCCCTTTGTAGCAATGTGGATGGAACTGGAGAGTGTGATGCTAAGTGAAATAAGCCATACAGAGAAAGACAGATAACATGTTTTCACTCCTATGTGGATCCTAAGAAACTTAACAGAAACCCATGGGGGAGGGGAAGGAAAACAAAAAGAGGTTAGAGTGGGAGAGAGACAAAGCATAAGAGACTCTTAAAAACTGAGAACAAACAGGGTTGATGGGGTGTGGGAGGGAAGGGAGGGTAGGTGATGGATATTGAAGAAGGCATCTTTTGGGGTGAGCACTGGGTGTTGTATGGAAACCAATTTGACAATAAATTTCATAAAAAAAAATAAATGGTAGTGTTTGATAAAGAAAATTTTAGTAAACTTGATGTTATTTAATTTATCAATATTCTTTGCTATTTACGTTTAGTATTTATCGGATCCTGTTAAGATTTTTTGCTGGCTAAAGGAAATCAAATGCAATAAACTGATTTAATTTTTTCTGCAAAGTTTTAAAAGCACCTACGATTTATGAAGAATATTTTAGTCTACCTTGAAGAACAACAGTGCTTTCCCAAGAGTGTATTTTATGAACGATTGTCCTCTTTCATTCACAAAAGCATCCACAAAACATCAAGCCTTAGAATTTTTTGTTCTTTCCAATCAAACCCAGCAATTCCATTGAGTATATTTTCTCATCCCACTTGTTTCTACTGGACTGTCTTCTATTTTCAGAGATAACAGAGCCTATTAGATGTGAAATTCTCTAACTTTTTGCTCTCCACTCCTATCCCATAAAATAGATCTTCATCTGTATTTATTTCCCCTCTTCCTGCATCAGCGGAAGACATTTCATAGAAAGTGGGTCTATCCCACCTTAAAAAACAAAATAAAATTTGTATTCTCTAACCCCTACTAGTTATTATTCCCATCTCTCTCCTTCCTTAAAGAAGGAATATCTTACATATGTGATAAAATTGCACGGAACTAAATATACCCACACAATGAGTGAGTATACTACTGGTGAAATCTGAATAGGGTAGATGGATTGTATCCAATTCAATTTCCTGGTTGTGATATTGTAGTTTAGTCATGCAAGATGTTGCCATTGGAGGAAATTGGGTGAAGGTGTATTGGGTTGCACTGTATTATTTTTTTACAGCTGTATGTGAATCTACAATTACCTCAAAATAGAAAGTTAAAACAAAAGTCTTTCTGAAACTTATCCATAAGAGTAACCACCATTTATTGAGTGCTTGCTGTGTGCTAGGTACTGTTCTAAGCACTGTCAGGCAGATACTGTCGCTAACCTCATTTTATACATTGACAGAACAGGCATAGAGTGATGAAGTCACTTACACAGGGTCACCCAGCTCACACGTGGCAGAGCTTAGCATTCAGATCCGGGCAGCCTCGTTGCAAAGGTAGAGCTCTTCATTCGGCTACACGTCTTGTGTATGTATCTGCCTTCCTGCCACCTTGTCACACTTCAACCCACCCCTCCTAAATTTAGCTCCCATCCCAGTCACTCGGCTGAAACTGCTTTGCCTGGACCACCAAGTCTGTTACTAAATGGAATGGATTCTTCTGGGCCCTTACCTTTCTTCCCGCAGCCTTTGGTATTGTTCATGCATTCAGCCAGTATTTACCGAGCACAGGGTGCCAGACTCTGCTTTTCTGTTACAGCTGAAGGATGTATGTATCTTCACTTGTTACAACTCGGGGATCAGAATTTTCGGGCCCTGCTGACTTGCTTGTGGGTGGTTGACAAGCCACCTTCTGTGTCCCATGCTTTTGTTTTTCTGTAGCTAAAACAGATCAGATTGTTGTTTTGTTTGTTTCACAGCATTTAGTGGGAATGACTATATTTAGATACTGTTTCCACTTCTCCCCAGACAGAAATCTGAACCTTTCCCAGCAGTTGTTGTGAATATGGATACATTAAGAGAGCCAAATCCTGAAGTATTTTACCCCTTCTTATATAATTATTAATGACAAATGATTAATGATACAAATGATCTGAAAGTTGCCTTTGACTCTTTACCTACCTTTTTCTGTATAAGAATAATTTGGATTAATTATTCTTATGCCCCTTATATGGAAATACCAGGAAGATCACTGTATAATATTAAGTAGGTTTCATTCCATATGTTCAAATAAAAAAGCCACTCCAAGGAAAATACTTGATTTCATGAAAACACGGTGGAAGCTTTTTGCATATCATCAAAACTGAGCATTGAAGGCCAAGTTGAAGGAAAGGAGTCAGTCGTCTTGTCTCTTTCTACATATGCATGGTTATTTTTCTGTATTTTCATTCCTTTCCCTAATTCGGTAAAGGAGAAAAAAAATTTTCTCCTACTTCTTCATGCCAAGAAAACAACTCTTGTTTTATTAGTTCTAATGGGAATGTGTTTTGCTTGATGATTGGAAGCAACTATAATCCTCCTGCTCCCATGCAGGGTTACTGTTTTTGTCTGTTAGCTGTTTGTTTACAGCAGCAGTTAGCAATTTGTATGGACAGTGCTGTTCTCAATGAAACCCAAATGCCTCTTGGAAGAAAGATGACGGATTCAGCCCAGTGACTTGCAAAACTTTAAAAGCAATTCCTTGTCAAACATGTGAAAAACAACTCTTCCCTCTCCATGACTCGAGGAAAAAAATGAGAAACTATCTTACACCAGATGGTGATTCCTTGCTAGTAAAATGGGCCCGGGCTGACTGGGCCCCAGTGCTTCATGTTCCCTTTGCAAAACCCACAAAGAACACATTTGGGGCCACTTTTCAGAGTTGGCAACAGTCTCTGCTTTTTAAGGAAATCATATGGACACCAAAAAAAGCCACAGTGGATGAAGGGCTCGGAATCCCCAGAGTCCAGAAATGGGATACTTAGCCCTTAAATTCTAAGTCATCAATTGGAACCTGGCCTGGACCCAGGAATCATCCCAGCTGTTGCCAGGTTTGGTTACTTGATTAAATTTGGTTAAAACAAATTGAGAAAAGGTTATATTCTCTTGTTGACTACAGCTCTTTTTAAAAAGAAGATGGAGGGAGGAGGAGAGGGAGAATGGAGCACAAAAGAAGAAGGAAGGAGGAGAAAAATGGAAACTAAACAAAACAAAACAAAACAAAACACCTTTGGAATGATGACGTGATTAGCAAATTTCTAATTACTCCAGATCTAAGAGATTCAATCACTGATTTTGAGGCCAGAACCTTCCTCTCCTAATACTATTTACATGTAAGGTATTATAGTTGCTTTCACATATTTATAAGTTATTTAAAGAGGATTTGAGTGTGTGTGTGTGTGTGTGTGTGTGCATGCATGTGTCAATTTTCTGGCTTTTTAAAGATGGAAAGGATGCGTCGGAAATAATGAAGCCCTTTCACTGACGACGTTGAAGCAGAGTCTGGCCAGCCACTTGCTAGGGATGTCGTGAAGATCTAAACACTAGAATAGTAATTGTATTGGTTAGTTTTAAATTTTTCTTCTTCATCTCAAATGCTGTGCATTATGAATCAGCCCCCTTTGCCTGTCGTTTTTTAAATTACCTTGATTTGCACTTTCCGTCACTTGAGGTAACACCTGTTTACTTTTGCCTTCTATGCAAGAAAACGTTGACCACCTTCGCTAACGTTCTGTTTTATTTCTTTAGGTGTCTGAACACACACAGTTGAGTTGGATCCTTACCTGCCTGGTCAGACTGCCCCGGTTACAGCATTTACACCAGTGGAAGGTAAATGCTGGTGATCTGATTAATAAATAAGGAGTTCAAAGCTATTTTTTTCTCCTGTTTATATTTGTGTTCGGCTCTGGGAATCCTGCGTTTACTCGCCTCCCTGGTCTGTTACTCACTAGTGGCTAGAACGGCATTTTAACCTCTCTGCCTCAGGGTCCTAAATGGGAAGTAAGAGAGTTCTCCAAAATTTCAACTTAAAAACAGGATAGGGGAGCCGAGGTGTCTCAGTCGGTTGAGCGTCCGACTGCGGCTCAGTCATGATCTCACGGTTGGTAGGTTCAAATCCCCTATTCGGGCTGTGTGCTGACAGCTCAGAGCCTAGAGCCTGCTTTGGATTCTGTGTCTCCCTCTCTGCCCCCCTCCCTGCTTATGCTCTGTTTCTGTCTCTCTCTCTCTCTCTCTCTCTCTCAAAAATAAACACTTAAAAAAAGTTTTAATAAAAAAACAGGATAAAAATGTCCAACTTATTAACTATTTGATTTTATCTGTGTAGGTTGAATCAGAGCGATCTTTGGATAGATTTGGTAATGACTTAGAACATTATAATTAACAGACAGTCACAATTTCTGGATTACTGGGCTCTGAAGTTGCCTCCCATCTCCACTGTAATTAACTGGCAGTCAGGCTCAAATGTTTCCATTGTGGGGAGAAGAAACAACATATTTTATTTAACATTTATACAGGTTGAGTCCAGGCAACAGTTCAAACCCACAGAAAAATGAAGGCTGTACTTTTTCTAGAAAGCTCAACTGAGAAAGTGGATAATTCATAGTACTTCACTCCCATTTATTTTTGCAGTTGCATAACCTGAGGGTAGGTAGCCCCCATGTACGTCAGCCTTGAATTTCAGTTTCAAGCTTCTTTCCAGCATATTTTCAGGGCCATTGGTTTCTTCAAAAGCTGGTCCAGAAACCTCCACGTGAGTCTCAGCAGGAATCAGAGCTTTCAAGTGGCCGCGCCTAAGTAAGAGGTAGAGTTAATACTGCAGAATCATTACCTGCCAGGAATTAGAAACAAAATTTTTTAATGTTTTCTACCATACCTTGGTTTTAGGCAAGACTTTGCCATTTGATCATAATACTCTAAGTTGAATACTGCAATCCGTTTTATAAGAACTGAGTACTAACTTAATGGGAAATGTTCCCACTTTAAAATCGTGTCCTTAGGGGCGCCTGGGTGGCTCAGTCGGTTGAGCGTCCGACTTCACCTCGGGTCACGATCTCGCGGTCCGTGAGTTCGAGCCCCGCGTCAGGCTCTGGGCTGATGGCTCAGAGCCTGGAGCCTGCTTCCGATTCTGTGTCTCCCTCTCTCTCTGCCCCTCCCCCATTCATGCTCTGTCTCTCTCTGTCTCAAAAATAAATAAACATTAAAAAAAAAAATTAAAAAAAAATAAAATCGTGTCCGAGGAGCTCCTGATAACGCATTACTAGTGAATGCACAAGATGGTTTCCCCCACTACCCAAAACTAGAACATTCCTCTTTCATAAGCCACAGTGGAGTAGAACCAAGAAGCAAGTACTACTTCATAAAGGTGAAAATCCTCTTCCGATTTCTTCCAGTTATCAAAAGCAGGCACTACTGTAAGTCTTTTGCAAAAGCAAAGTGGCATAATGAGAACTTTCAGGTAGCAGGGGAAACCTGTATTCTGGAGAAGCCTTCTCTCCAGTCCGTGATATTTTATTTGTGGGGAAAAACATGGGTTTCAAATGCCAGCCTTATCCTAGAGCATGTTGCTGCCTTCTCTGGTCATTCCTTCATTAACAAATACCATCAAGTCTCATATCACATCAGGCGCTGGGGTTACAGCAGTCAACAGGAGGGACAGAGCCACTCTCATGAGGCTTGTCGTCTATTTGGCCAGAGACAATTACACAAGCCATCAGAAAGTGTGAACAGTGATCAGAGGGGAGAGTTCCAGGACTGTAGAAGGATCTCCGAGCACCTAGCTTGGTTTTGATTAGGGGGGATAGTAGGGTAGAAAGGTGGGGTCAGTGTTGCTTGAGGTCAGGGTTATTTGGAAGATTCTACAGGGGGTAACACAGATGTAAGGCATCTGAGGCACATAATAGACACTCAATAAATATTAATGCTCTCCACATCTCCCCCTTCCTTTGTAATTTCGAGATCCAGTATTCTAATATAGAAAGACTATGAAGCTAATGCAGTAACAGTTTTTAAAAACTGGGTTCTTTTCCCATTTGCTCATTTCCAAATTGAGCTTTCATCATCTTTACCCAGTGATCATTGCAAACTGGGCTTTGTAGTGGACATTATAATCAAGAGATGTACTGAAGGAATTATACGTTCAAACTTTCAAGTTTCCTTTGAATACCTTATAGCATTAGATGCTATAAGCCAGAAACTACTTGAAGTAACCTAAAGAGTTAACTTTGTACCTGACTTGTGGAACATTGACATTAAGAGGGTTAAAGAGGAGCTGTTGCTTTTCAAACCCAGACTCAAAGGGTGTTTCTGCATGTTGGTTGGGGAAACCCGAGTGGTGAGCCCATGAACTTGGTCCTCAGAATCATGCAAGTGTATATATTCAGTTGTTCAGTTCATTCAGAAATAATCAGATCTCAGGGAAGTGATTCATATTAACTAAATGAATAATATCTGTACACCAAAATAACCATGTATCATTTTACAAGAGAGATGCAATGACCAGTAAACTGTACGCAATATTCCCTATTAAGTAGTTCTGCCCAGAGCACTGTTACCAAATGTTCTGCCCAAATTACCTGTTATCAATGCTTAGCTGTGGCAAGGGAAATGCTATCACTAGGGCTTATGTTCGGTGGGTACGTACTCATAGCTTGTGGTTGGTATCCATTAATTAATTAAATACTTGTCGTATCTCTTCTGGTGTTACTATCAGCTTCCCCATTAAGAAAACAGTTTTCGTCTATACAGTCTGTCTTGTACACTGGAATCACTTTATGCCCTCTAGTTTTCAGTGCCTACAGATCAAGACAGATTCACAATTGATTAGATTAAAAATTTCTCTTAGTTACGTTTTTTAAATGCCACAACTTTTTGTTTTTGGTTTGGTTTGGCTTGGTTTTTTAAAGAATTTTTTTTTAATGTTTATTTATTTTTGAGAGAGACAGAGAGAGAGAGCATGAGAGGCAGAGAGGCAGAGAGAGAAGGAGACACAGAGCCCGAAGCAGGCTCCAGGCTCTGAGCGGTCAGCACAGAGCCCGATGTGGGGCTCAAACTCACAGACCATGAGATCATGGCCTGAGCTGAAGTCGGACGCTTAACCGACTGAGCCACCCAGGCGCCCCTTGGCTTGGTTTTTTAAATGTGATTTGAAGGGGGACCTTACATTTTGGTCAACAGCACAGGGTGAAACTTTCTGGGAGGTTTCCACAGACATGATATGGTGTTTGATGTTAACTTATCAAATTAATTAATTTGTAGGAATCTTATTTCATTATATTTTCTGACCTTACTTGTGAAATATGGAGTTCATCTGATTTGGAAACTGGAAACCCCCCCTTTTTTTTCATTTTATTTGTGTATTTTTTAATGTTTTAATTTACTTTTGAGAGACAGAGAGTGCAAGCAGGGGGGTGGGGCAGAGAAAGAGGGGGACGGAGGATCCAAAGCAGGCTCTTGCTGACAGCAGCGAGCCTGACGCGGGTCTCGAACCCAGAACCATGAGATCATGACCTGAGCCGAAGCCAGACACTTAACTGACTGAGCCCCCAGGGCTCCCCAAAAACCAGAAACTCTTATATGCTTGTTTTAATTAAATGGATAAGAAATAGTGGCCGTGCAGGACCCGTTAGAGGGGCAGTGGTGAAGTAAATGTCCCTTATTCCTGCCTGAGCCTGCAGCATGAAGACAAGCCAGCCCCATGGCTAGTGTTGCTAAAAGGAACTGAGATATAATGCTAGTCCTGGTAGCTTCAGACTACCTTTTGCGTGCTTTAAAGATTTCTTTATTTAGCAGTATAATTAGGTGCATGTCGGATTTCATTCTCTCCTCTCTCTTCACCGCACAGGCAAAGACTGCCACCCAGAAGCACGGCGGAACCGCGGGCCTGCTCACGTACCCAGTGCTCCAGGCCGCTGACATTCTGCTGTACAAGTAAGGAGCAGAGCTTACCTCTGGTCTCACACGTACTCATGCTGACAGGAGAGTGAACCGATCCCGAAAAGATTTGGTTCGTGGGGCAAGGGGACATAGAAAGGATTGTGTGAATCAGTTCGCATCTATTCCCCAGTAGGAGGTACAAAATGATAGAAGTATGTTTCCATGTGGAACGAGTAACGTTAAGGGCTAACACCTAAATAGCACTGGCTACGTGTTCAAAACTGTCATAAGTGCTTTATGTGCATTAGCCCACTGAATCTTCACCAAACCTTGTAAAGATAGCACGACTACCATCCCCATTTCACAGATGAGGAAATTAAGTTAGTGATTTGCCCAAAATCATGTAGCTAGCAAAGCTTGGACCCAGGACTTGAGCGTAGAAAGTTTGAGTGCAGAGTTTTTGTGCTCTTTTTTTTTTTTTTTAATGTTCCTTTATATTTAAAAAAAAAAATTTTTTTTAACATTTATTTATTGTTGAGAGACAGAGTGCAAGCAAGGGAGGGGCAGAAAGAGGGAGACACAGAGTCCTAAGCAAGCTCCAGGCTCTGAGCTGTCAGCACAGACACGGGGCTCAAACTCTTGAACCGTGAGATCATGACCTGAGCTGAAGTTGGACACTCAACCGACTGAGCCACCCAGGCGCCCCAATGTTTCTTTGTATTTTGAGAGATAGAAGGAGAGACAGATTGTGAATGGAGGAGGGGCAGAAAGAGAGGGAGACACAGAATCCAAAGCAGGCTCCAGGCTCTCAGCATGGAACTCAAAGCGGGGTTCGAACTCACGAACTGTGAGATCATGACCTGAGCCGAAGTCGAATGCCTAACCCCCTGAGCCACCCAGGCACCCCGAGTTTTTGTGCTCTTAACCACTCTGTAATATCTACTTCCCTGGTAATAATTAAACTTCAGGGGTTTTAAGTGTTGACTTCTACAATCTAGACTCTCAAGCAAGGCAGTTTAATACAACTTGTCTGCAATTATGGCAGTCAACCCATGCTTTCCAAGACCTTAGCGGCTAGCCGCATGGACTGTTGACAGAGGAACTGAATTTTAAATTGTGTTTCAGTGAAATTAATTTAAGTTTGAATGGCCACCTGTGCAAGTTTTTCAGCATGATGTAGAGTTGCTCTGCTTGTCCTGGACCCACAGTCCTTGCAGTCAGCCAGTGCTGTCCTTTACGGCCTCAAACCCTACAACCAGAGGCCGCCAAGGCCTGCCCTCTCTGACTGCTGGCCAGAGCTTCTGACCTCATCCCTCTCCCAGTTCTTCCCTGCCATCCCCAAGTCACCTCCCTCAGCCCTCCCTTTGGCCTTCTAGAGAGAAAACTTCCCAATCAGCGCGCGCATAGCCAAGCCTTGCTACTATGAACACTTTTGATGAAAAAGAGAAACTCCGTGAATCTTTTCCCCCCTCTACGGCCTTGATCCTTCCCTAGGAAAACTAGAATTCTTTGCATGTAATTATGATAACAGCATGGAGATGATTGGATATGTACCTTGTACTATGACCCCAGAGCCCTTGTGCAATTAAGATGGAAACAGCAGAAGAACAGCCTCTTAGCTTTACAAATAAGGAGTGTCCTTTACTACACGCAGGCTATCTTTAACTCCGTTTAAAACGTACACATAAGGGGGTGCCTGGGTGGCGCAGTCGGTTAAGCGTCCGACTTCAGCTCAGGTCACGATCTCGCGGTCCGTGAGTTCGAGCCCCGCGTCGGGCTCTGGGCTGATGGCTCAGAGCCTGGAGCCTGTTTCCGATTCTGTGTCTCCCTCTCTCTCTGCCCCTCGCCCGTTCATGCTCTGTCTCTCTCTGTCCCAAAAATAAATAAACGTTGAAAAAAAAATTAAAAAAAAAAAAACGAACACATAAGGATTGTATGTTGTTTGTTGTATTAACTTGAATGCTGGATTCCCAACAGCATTTACTACTTATAGCAAACTTTTGACTTAGCCTGGAAAACCCAGAACACTTTTCTCCAGGAGTAGCAAAATGAAAGTCTAATAAAGATCTAACATATCTTCCAGCAAAGTGGCACGTTTTCTCACCTGTAAAATGGGAATCGTGATTATCATGCACAGGATTATTAAGGGATTAACATGAACTATGGGCCAGGAAGTGCTGTGCCTGGGATCTGTCAGTTGGTCATAACTAGTGATGATTGTCTTTAAGGATTACAAACTCATGTGAAATTTCACTTCCCAGGGGGTCTTCTGTGTAGAAGCAAAGGCTGAGATTTTTTGGCACCAGAATATCGAGCCAGTTGATTTCCTTAACAGTTCAAGAACTACAATGTAAAAGTCCTCTAAGCTCAGGGCTGTGAAAAAAGAATAAACTTGAACAAAAGTGACTGCCTCCTTTGTGATACCAGGGAGCACAGAGAGGGAGGGAACTTTTCAGGGCTCTCTTTCATTTTCCTAGCTTTACAGATACAGCCCAGTGAGGTTGAGCAGTTTATCCAAAGCTGCACAGCCTGTCAATGGACAGGGAAGCATCAGAGCATGATTATGGCCTCCTGAGGCCTGTGCTGACCCTCCTTAAGGAGTCAACAGTTATATTAGGGGGCAAGATCATCACATAAGTAACTAGGACAATACAAGGTCATATATACTGAAGTGATGACAAATTTATTTTTACCAGTTGCCCAAAAGACAATTGGCAGGATGATAAAATCCTGCAGTTTCTTTCATCTATAAAGTGGGCCAATGGGACATAGCTCAGGGGTTATTAAACAAACTATGTGTGAGTTGACATCACCTACTATATGCTCACTACACACGTTTTAAAAGTACAAGCAACATTTTAAAAGGCTGACATTGGCAAAAGTAGCCCAAGGTCCCCAAATCTGACACATATTCTGCTTAAGCTTGTGGATGTCTTCTTCGCTTACAGAAAACAGTAAGTATTTCAGATGTGGCTGGTATACTTGAAGAACTTTCAGTAGCTTCCTGCCTCACTTTGCCCTGACACTAGCAAGTTCTCATAGTTAGTTAATGCTTCCAAGGATAAATAATATCTTTCTAGCATCAGCTACCCTCCAGCCCACTCTCTGGAAGCAAAGAAGTTATCATACTATATATAAATATTCCTTTTTTGACTTCTGATCCAGGGGCGCCTGGGTGGCTCAGTTGGTTGAGCATCCGACTTCGGCTCAGGTCATGAACTCATGGTTTGGTTCATGAGTTCGAGCCCCGCGTCGGGCTCTGTGCTGACAGCTCAGAGCCTGGAGCCTGCTTCGGATTCAGTGTCTCCCTCCCTCCTTCTCTCTCTCTCTCTCTCTCTCTCTCTCTCTCCGTTCCTCCCCTATTTGCATTCTGTCTCTCTCTCTCTCTCCATCTCAAAAATAAAGATTAAAAATATTAAAATAGCGGATATTTGAAGAGAGACAAAATACCCAAAATTAGCATTTGCTCATAGTATTATTTTGCATCTGCATTATTTTTCTGAATATTCAATTTCAAATAACTAGCTATCTGTTGAGTAAATGTTTCTCTCTCACTTTCTCTCTTTCTCTACACACACACACACACACACACACACACACAGTTGTAATGAACATACAGCAAATACATGTTAAGTACTTGTACTGCTGCTAACCCAGAGAAAGGCACCATGTATGGACGTGAGGCAGAGGGAAAGAAGGAATCAACATGAGGGCAGCATTATTTGGCAGTCACTGTACTAGCCACAGCACACCTGTCATCTATTCAGAGTTTGGGACAGCTCTGTAAGGTAGGTAAGTGATATTATCCCCATTTTTGAGATAAAGAAGTGAAATTTTAGAGCAGTGCCACAAAGTCTGCTCAGATAGAGATGACAGTGGTTACCTGGGCCAATCTGTTTCTCTCTCTCAAGAATGCAAACAGGGAAATGCAGGAAGAGGCTAAGAAGATAGTGAAAGCAAAAGCGGACACGACATAGGAAAAGGGGGAAACAGAGGCCTCAGGAACTGTGAGTCAACAGAACCAAGACCCACCAGGAACAGAGTATACAGAGTCTGATGACTGGTCGGAAACGTCACCCTTGGTAATATTCCAGAGAAGAGCGTAGTCAGCCCTAATGTCTGAGAATCAGAATCCGACCACTGCCATTGAGGACAGCGGAGATAATCAGTTCCTGAAACTGCTTTGGAGACTTCTGGCTGTTGAACTACATCCTTTCTCTATGAGGCCGGTCTGCCCCCAATTTGTATGACATCCTGAAAGCTGCCGGCCACATCCTCACCCACAACTGCCAAGCAGTAGTGTCTCCTCTTGGTCTTTCACTTTCCAGCTCTGCGGCAAGTGCCTGCGGTAAACCAGAAGCCTCTGGAAATGTGGCTTGCAGGCTGCTAGCCCCTGGAAATAGAGAAATTGCCTAGAAGGGAGAGGGTGGGGCTGAGATGTCAACAGATAACCCAGGACACTCTCCTGAAAGCAACAGGAAGCTCTTTGTGATTTTCAGGACAGCGTGAGATGATCTGATTTATACTTTTAAAAGTCAACTGATGGAAGTACACAGAGTGAGTTGCAGGGGCCAAGAGCAGCTGGGACAGTCTGTTCGGGGCTCTTTCGCTAGTCTGTCTGGACCATGATGGTGTCGGTGAAGATGAAGAGAGTAGGCAAATTTAGGAGATTTGGGGAGGAAGGAGGGATAGAGCTTCCCAATGCCGTGGTGGGTATGAGAAGGGGGTCTCGGTGACCCCACATTTCTGACTCGTGGCTGGATGGATGGTGTCGCCATCCATGGAGACTGGGAATACCGTAAGTGGACTAGCCAGAGGAATTTATAACTTCACGTGGTGTTTTCTCTCCTCAACTTCACTAGAGGTAAAAATCTTCATCGTATCTCTCACAAGACCCAGCACCAGGCCATGCACATCATAGTCCCGAAGTCGGGAAAGAATCCCTGAATTAGACATCATTACAGTATATCCAACAAGCAGCCAGTGATGGTGAATTCATCCTTTGCAAAAGGAAAAACAGCACCAAACTCCACCCCACCCAGGCTGGTTAGAGGCAACATCACTGAAAACTCACCAACCTAACTAAAGTAGGAAAAAAAGAGAGGAGGACAAAATTCTGTGAGCAGATATATGTAGGCAATGATTATTCATCTGGACACTAATTTTGCTGGAGGGTGGGGTGGATCCCGAGTAAATGTGGATACAACTAGGAACCGAACAAAAGGAAAAAACATGAGTTAGTCACCAGAGAAGAAGATCAGACACATTATTATGTGACAGAAGTTATAACAATCAAAATTATGAAAGGCTTTTGTTTTCTGTTGTATCGAAGGAAGCACAATCAGGATAAGTTTAAAAAAAAGAGAGAGAGAGAGGAAGGAAGGACGGAAGGAAGGGAGGGAGGGAGGAAGGAAGAGAAGGGAAAAAAAACTGGGGGAAAAAGATATTAATATGGATATCATTATATAGGGCATAAATTTTAAAAGAGCAGCTCTAAATTATCTGATGATGAGGACAGAGGTTGAAAATATGAAGAGAATAAGGCCCATAAGTGAGCAGAATCAAAGACAGGCTGAATTAATGTGAAGTGTGAACCCAATGAATGAGAAGTAAGGGCCAAGATAAATTATAGGAGGTGAGGAGAGCAGTAGGAGCAGAGGGAGAAAAGACTAGAAACAAACAAACTAAAATCAGAGGAAAAAGCCAAGCAGGGCAATAGGACCAGGTGAAAAAAATTAAAACTTTTTAATCCTTTTTTCAAAACAGCACAACCTCACAGAATTGTAAGAAAAGAGGCACGGATCTCACAGAAAGCCAAGAGGCATGCAGAGTCATTACGAAAACTAAATGTGTTTTCTGTTTAGGTTGGTTGCTTTGTGGATCTGGAACCATTTTGACATGTGGAAATATTCATTTTGATGTGCCTAAAGTGTATTGATTATGGTAATTGCTTTTTCTATGTTAGCTGCAGTCCATTGTGATTTCCTATGGGCTACTGTAATTGCTTTTTAACCTGCCCTGTTGGCTAATTTGGTTTGGGGGAGTCAAAGTGACCTCTGCGCGTCAGCCTGACTAGAATCACAAGACAGAAGAACCAAAGTCCAGTCAAAGAAGAGAAACGTAGGAGGGGGGTGTTGTGTGTGTTTACCTCCGAGAGGCGCGCATGCGGGCTTATGGGCACGGAAGGAAACCTAAAAAGGAACATGTTTGGTTTTACCACTTAGGAAGCCAGTGACTTTCTGTGTGGAAGAGAACAATGGACAAAGCCAAGCAACCATTTTGTAGAACTTCCTAAATTCATTTACTGACCTTAGACAAAGAGAAACCACTTCCTGATCCATCGTCATGGTCCCTGTGCTTTGCCTGTCCATTCATTATTCTGTCTCTGTTTTTGCTTAAATTAAAGGGGTTCTCAGAATTCCTATAACGTGCTATTTATACCTGGGGATTGCCTAATCAGATATGTGAACCATCAAATTTGTTTTCTATATGTATCAGGATCGCTCCCCAGGTCTGTGACTGTCTCTGGGATTATATGCTGGTATTTATGTTTGTGGTATAAATCACCTGGCAAAACAGGAAAGTGATCCTGGCTTGAAAAAAGTCACAATGTACCTCTCATCAAGGTCCCTGATAGTATCAGTCTTTTACCATTTCATACTTCATCATGTCAGATATTAATGAATGTCTATTATATCAACAGCTAGTGTTTATTGAGCTCTACTGTCCAGTATTATGCTTGCTTATCTCCTTTAATCCTTGAAACAATCTTATGAGGTAATAGGCACCATTATGACACCCAATTTACAGAAAAGTAGGAAGCTTGGCTATGGTAACTCACCTAGTAGCTGGTGGAGCTGGGATATGAACTCAGATAGTCTGACTTCTGACTCTGTGCTCTTATCTTATACTGATGACAAACCGATCTTACTATGATTTTTCGCTTGGTATAAATCTATATTGGTCACAGTGCCCTCCTCTTAAGATCATTCATTTATTCAATAAATATTGTCACTTGATCTGAACCAAAAGGCCGAGAAGCCATTACTTACTCAACAAATATTTGTTGAGCTCCTCAAATATGTCAGGCAACTCCTGTAGGTACTGGAAATAGATTCAAAAAGAAGACAAACAAGCTTTCTAAAAGCTCATTTTTCAGCCGGAGAGAAAACAATACACAATTAAATAAACAAGTGAAAGAACATAATTAGATTAGGATTAATACTATAAAGAAAATAAATAGGATATGTGGAAAAGAACAAGAGGGAGAAATCAACATTAGAGAGTATGGTTGGGGAAGGCTTCTCTGAGGAGGTGATATGTAGGCTGAGACCTGAAATAAAGGAGCCAGGCTGAGGCAGCTAAGGGAGGAACATTCCCAAATTCTGGAAGAGCCTCACACGCTCACCCAGGTCACTGATACGACCTGTTCGCGGGATTTCACTCCTTACTGCTCCTGACTCTTCTGTTTTGTGTTTGGTTTTCTTTATTTCATGAATTCACTTCTTCTCATTTGATCGGTTTTCTGTCACCACCTATGTTCTCCGTTTCGTGGTCCTGCTTTTATCTTGTGGCAGTGATGCCTTTTTGAATCCCATCGAGGGAACCAAGCAGTTTTCTTTTTTTTTTTTTTATGTTTATTTATTTATTTTTGAGAGAGAGTGAGCGAGCACATAAGTGGTGGAGGGGGAGAGAGAGAGGGAGACAGAGAATCCCAAGCAGGCTCCACACTGTTACCATGGAGCCCGACGTGGGGCTCAATCTCACGAACCTTGAGATCATGACTTGAGCTGAAATACAGAGTTGAACCCTTAACCAAGCAACGCCACCCAGGCGTCCCAAGCAGTTTTCTTTAAAATGCAAAACTATCTGTTTCTTGTAAAAGCTCGCTTTCAAATGTCTGATCTTCCTCAGGATCTAAAAGGTAAAGTCCCCCTTCCCTTGTTCCACAGTACTTTTCACGGTCCCATATTGGGCTCTTTTACTTGTCTGTCTGAATTTTATGGGCCGGGTGTTTTAAATCCATATTGGAACAAGGGAACCTTTCAAATAACGTCTGCCAGTCTACGAAAGGCCCTTGTGTCCACCTTCTGCCTCCCTGGCCGCTAGTTGAATTCCCTGCCCAGAATTCAACAGGAGGGCAGGACAGTGTGTCCGATTGCACATGCCAGTCAGCTAGGTTGGTACCGCTGGCCCGAGAGAGAGCTTTCTCCTACCACCTGTCTGGTTCTTTCACTCTCTGAACAGAGGCATTGCATGCAAAAGAGCCTTCACCAGGTTACACTGCTCCCATGTCGCTTTCTGCTTCAGTGTCTCACCTTCTGCGCTTCCCTTTTTCATTCAACACCTGTAACCTGAGTGCCGTCCTTCGCTGGCCGGGATGTGTTCTGTGTCCTGGGTCCGGCAGTGGCCAAGACAAACAAGGCCCTGCCCTCACGGAGCTCTCGTCCCATTCTTGCGAGGATACAATGCACCCTGACCTGCTCCTGCCGCCTCCGCCGCTTGTCTGGTTACTTCCTCTTGTCGTGACTGAGTGTCTAAAGAGTCAGGCTGATGAGACAAGGGCCGCCCTGGCGGCAGCAGAGGGGTGTCTGCCCCCATCCCGCGGGGGATGGGTTTCCGGCAATGGGGGCTCTCGCTCTGACCCTACATGGCCACCAGCTCCACCAGTCGCTCTTTTCAGTGCTTCTGTTGATCCTCACAGTTCATGAAAAGTCTTCTCAAATTCCGTCTTCAGGTGTAACTCTTGCTGCTAGTTTTAAGTTATTTATAGTTTCTTTGCCTTTATGGGTATTTTAATACGAAATTGACATAGGTTCTCTTGGAATATAGTGCCGACCTGCAATGTTGGCTCTCCGATGTTGAGTTGGGGAGTAAATGTGGGATAGTCAGTGCCAACGTCTAGCAGGAAGGCAGAGATATAGTCCTAAGCCTTCAGAGACACAGCAGAGCTAGAGGCATAGCCCCAGAATCATCAGAGGAGAAGGGACGTGTAGATCCCCAGGGGAAAGCTGATGAGCTCTCTAGTGATGAGAGAGAACCCGTGAGCCAAGATGATGTTTTTAGAAATATCAACACTTAAGGGACAAAAGGGAGAGAAAATAAGCCACACATTGTTCTCTGTTGATTCTGTTTCTTTTTTCCTCCCCTGTGAAAATTTATACATACATAAATAAATATTCATCAGGTCTTGATTATCCGCTTTGCCAAACAGATGACCCTGGGCTTTTTTCCCCTCACAAACGTCCCCTCTTTGGGGCCAAGCTAGAGAGAAGTTGGAATGAGAGTCAGGTCACGGGCGAACCTCTGGCTGCATAGGCAATGTTCATGAGCATCCTTCTGAAATACGGTGTAGTACCATTTTAGAATTATTCCCTACATAGCTACCGGTGTCTGAAGGCTTACAGACTTCAGGCAACTCCGCTAAGCACACGTTGTCTCATTTCACCTCCACAATAGTATGGGGTAAATATTATTACTCCCATTTATAGTGAGAAAGTTGCCTATGCTAGGAATTCTATGATTTACCCAAAGTCACACAAAACGAGAGTGGCAGAGTCAGGATTTGAAGCTCAGAGCCTGAGCTCTGAGGGCCATATTGCATTCCCACCCCACCCCACCCACACACCCACACACATGCACACAAACATGCACACATGCACACAGGGCAACTGCATGGGTATTTGAGGGGCTGCATGAAAACAACTAATATTCAGAGATTTTTTTTAAATAAATAAAATATAATACTTCCATGCTAAAGAAGTGTCAGAGTTGCTTTCAAACCTATACTTACTTACTCTAAACTTCAAAACATTTATCAGCATTCATTTTGGAAATATACTCTGCATTATTTTATGACAGAAACAAATATTAGTTTCATTAGCTGACAATCATACCTTGTTATTGACCAGAAAGTACTAAACATACATTCACCAGATTTACCTCCACAGGACTTTTGGGTTATTGTAAAAGATTATTTTTTTCACTCGAATCAAAATTTCCCACTATATGAATATTCAAAAGAATCTGCTACAAAATCATGTAAATTCTTTACGGTTCTGTAACTATAGCACAGGAATGTTCTTTTTTTTTTTTAATGTTTATTTATTGTTGAGAGAAAGAGTGCGAGTAGGGGAGGAGCAAAGAGAGAGGGAGACACAATCCGAAGCAGGCTTCAGGCTCTGAGCTGTCAGCACAGAGCCCAACACGGGGCTGGAACTCACAATCTGTGAGATCATGACCTAGGCCAAAGTCAGATGCTTAGCTGACTGAGCCACCCAGGTGCCCCAGCACAGGAATGTTCTTATGCAGCTATTAAAAATTTTTATTAATGAAGACCACATAGAAACATGGGAAATACCCATTATGTTAACATGAAAGATGGTATGCATATTATACTGCAATTATGTAAAAATATGCATCCAGAGAGACAAGAACAAAGACTAGAAAGTAATTGACAAAAATAAAAATGATTGCAAAATGAGGGATATTTCAGATTTTTTCAAAATGTTCTCCAGTGTTTTACTGTATTAAACTAGCCAGTCTGTATGCTTTGTTTGCTCATGCTCTGGACAGCTTTGTGAAGTAGACCAGTAAGTAGCCTGTGGACAGTAATTCACAAGGGAAACATAAGATCTCTGCCAGTTTTTTAAGGACCACTGCTTAACCACAGGGATAGGAGATTTTCCTCTCTATAACAAAGTAGAATAGTTTTACTCTTCTGAGGCTGTTTTAAAAAAGTTGTTATTTTCCCACTCAAAATGTACAATTATCGTGTAAATATCCAAATTCACTTTCAGGCAGCTGTTTTCACAGGAAGAACATAAAACTGTTTTGATCAAGAAACAACAGCACTTTATTATCTATATTATCAAACGTAAACTCCCCAGCCAAGCATTAAAGACTTAAAATCTCCTCTGGGGCGCCTCGGTGGCTCAGTCGGTTAAGCGTCCCACTTCGGCTCAGGTCACGATCTTACGGTTCGTGGGGTCGAGCCGCGCGTTGGGCTCTGTGCAGGCAGCTCAGAGCCTGGAGTCAGCTTCGGATTCTGTGTCTCCCTCTCTTTCTGCCCTTCCCCTGCTCAATTCCTGTCTCTCTCTCAAACAAGTAAACATTTAAAAACAGATAAATAAATAAATGAATGAATGAATGAATGAATGAATAAATAAATAAATAAATAAATAAAGACTTAAAATCTCCTGTCTCTTTCCCTAGTAATGCTTCCGGAGAGAGTTTTCCCCACCAAGACTTCTCTGTAATGGCTCATTGTTCCCTTGTTTGACATGCTGCATCATGATCCAGCACTGCAAATTTTATATATGGGATTAAAATAACCATTAGTGAAGCTCCTATATTCTGACATCTTCGTCTCACATCTCTATTTTTTATTTTATTTTATTTATTTATTTATTTTTTAACGTTTATTTATTTTTGGGACAGAGACAGACAGAGCATGAACGGGGGAGGGGCAGAGAGAGAGGGAGACACAGAATCGGAAGCAGGCTCCAGGCTCTGAGCCATCAGCCCAGAGCCTGACGCGGGGCTTGAACTCACAGACTGTGAGATCGTGACCTGAGCCGAAGTCGGATGCTCAACCGACTGAGCCACCCAGGCGCCCCTCTATTTTTTAATAAAATAAAATAAAATAAAATAAAATAAAATAAAATAAAATAAAATAAAATAAAATAAAATAAAATAAAATATTGCGGGATACAATTCAGGTCTCCTTTTTGCTTTTCCCCAGACCCACTGCCCTTCCCTCCTCCTCTGGGGGCAGCTACAGTCATGGCTTTGTGCAGGGGTGGGGGCCGCTTCCGTGTGTCATCCTACTTACATATGCAGCTGTAAACAATAGACAGTACTTTAAGATCTGCACGTCCGTGTACTCTACGTGTCTTCTGCAACTTGGTTTCTTCATTCAACATTGTTTTCAAGATCTGTCTGCATTGTAATGATAGATTTGTTCATTTATTTCAAGTTCCCTGCAGCATATTAATTGTGCTGTGATTGCAATTCACTGAAAAACGAAGGAGCATATTCCAAAAAGATCTTGAGTTACTCCCTGTATGACAGGGAGGAAAAACCCTTGCCGGAAGAGCTTTCTGCCATCTTTGATTTGAAGAGTGGATTGGAGCGGCTTTCAAGTGTGAGCGCAAGCTCTGGAGTAAAAAGCATCTGGCCAGGGCTAGGGTAATATGTGCTGACTGGGCGAGGGAACAGGAGTGGTTTTAAAATACAATTATGCTTAGAGCATATGCTATTTAAGATACCATTCCTCCCTCCCAGCAAGATCCTGTCACACTGGTGTTGATGGCTGTATTCTTCTGCTATGGAAGAAACAGAACTAGAGTTGACAAATGTCTCTTTGGCATTTGTCTGATACGTAGATAAAGACTTGGGCCTCAATATTCCCTCTGTAGTTGGTGAACATTTGTTGAACACCAACAGTGAAATAGGCACAGGAAAGGCAGCTGCTTGCAATATCATCTCAGTATAAGCAGGAGCCTTGCTGAGTGTTTCTGTCTGTCTTTTATTAAAGGTCCACACACGTTCCTGTCGGGGAGGATCAAGTCCAGCACATGGAGCTAGTTCAGGATCTAGCACAAGGGTTTAACAAGAAGTATGGGGAGTTCTTCCCGGTGCCCAAATCTATCCTAAGTAAGTAACACACATATGACTGTTAAATCAGGCCATGTTTCCAAGACAGGACTGGATAATGGACCAAGGCTTGGGATTTCTCCGGGGCTAAACTCGGCTTTCTTGTGGACAGGCTTCAGGATTTGTAACTAGAATCCCCATCTTTCTCTGTACTGTGGTAGACCTTGTTAGATTATTGGATAAAATAACTAAAAAAGTTTGAAAAGTATGGGAAAGGCTAAAAATGAAAAATAATCAAATTCATTAAATTATATAATACGTATATATATATATATTTGGTAAATTATATAATATTTTGAGAGTATGAGAAAGACTTAAAATGGAAAATAATCATTTTTATTAAAAAGGATTATATAATTTACCAATTATATATATTTGGTAAATTATTTTATATGTATATTGAAAACATTAATAAATCAATGTGTTAATATTGTATTATTAACATATCGTATATTAATATTTTATATATTTAATACTTTATAATGAATTACATATACATATGCACACACATACTTCCCTGGTTTATGGATGGGGATACTAATGGTTGGCAAAGCTAATTTTGCATCCAAGTCATATATCAAGTTGGTGGCAAAGCTCTTCTGATTTCTTTTTTTTTTTTAATGTGTATTTATTTTTGAGAGAGAGAGAGACAGAGTGCAAGCGGGGGAGGGGCAGAGAGAGAGGGAGACACAGAATCTGGAGCAGGCCCCAGGTTCTGAAAACTCTTCTGACTTGAAAGCCAGTCGACCTTGCCTTCCCTGCTCACAAGAGAACAGTCAGAAGACTGAGAACTGCTGAGTTATCAGCTAGATAAAACAAGAGGGCACTGATCGTTCTCACAGTCTCCCTTCCTAAATGCACGACATCGACAGAATGTACCGTCCACCCAGTGGATCTGACACGGCACCTGCAGCTTGTGAGGTAGTACTGGAATCTTCTCGAGGAAAGAAGCTGTGAATCTCTATCAATTTCAGTAGCGATGCAGATTTGTGGCAAGGGCAGAGATCACTGAGCCTAATTAAACTGAGCATTTATTAAACTGACTGTATTTACGTGGGCCCAGTATCTGATCAGAAGCAAAAGGCAGGTATAAATTTCTAAGCTATTGCAACGGTTCGCACAAATAAAAACCGGGCCTTCCATGCATTGAAACCTTCTTTTAGCAATAAGTAATATTTTAATGCTTTTGCCTATTATTGTTTTTCCTATTTCAACTTGATATGTTTCTGTAATAGCCATAAAATAGGCAATTATTAAAAACACTGGTTTATAAAGCACAGCTTAACATCTTGATTCTATCAGAGCAGTAAGTGAGTCACTTCTGTGTGTGTGTGTGTGTGTGTGTGCGCGCGCGTGTGCATGCACACGCGTTGGTATATACTTATATAACTGTGGATAAAGAAATGAAAGCATTGCCACAGATTGTTAAAATTTGTTGGGGGCAGGAAGGGCAGTGGTTGTAAAGGGCAGAGAGTGATTAGCTAATAGGGAAAGAGAGAAGGAAAGAAATAGATCAGACTTTTTAAAAAGGTAGGCACATTGGGGCGCCTGGGTGGCGCAGTCAGTTAAGCGTCCGACTTCAGCCAGGTCACGATCTCGCGGTCTGTGAGTTCGAGCCCCGCGTCAGGCTCTGGGCTGATGGCTCGGAGCCTGGAGCCTGTTTCCGATTCTGTGTCTCCCTCTCTCTCTCTGGCCCTCCCCCGTTCATGCTCTGTCTCTCTCTGTCCCAAAAATAAAATAAAAAAAAAGTTGAAAAAAAAAATAAAAAGGCAGGCACAGCTAAGTATGATTGATATATTTTCATTTGTGTACGATTATACATTTTATGAGTATATATGCATTAAGAGACGCATGAAAATATGATCAACAAAATGTTAACAGATTTATTACATATTACAGGTGATCTTTATTTTCATGCTTATATAAATGGCTTGAATTTTTCGCTATGAGTATTTGGTATTTATATAATCAGATAAAAATAACAAAGTCATTTGGCAAGAAATAACAAGTGTTGGCGAGGATGTGGAGAAAAAGGAACCCTCATGCACGATCGGTGGGATGCAAACTGGGGCGGGCACTGTGGAAAACAGTGTGGAGGTTCCTCAAAAAAATTAAAAATAGAACTACCGTATGATCTGATAATTTTACTGTTGGGTATTTACCCAAAGAAAAGGAAAACACTGATTCAAAAAGATATATGCACCCCTGTGTTTATCGCAGCATTATTTTATTTATAGCCAAGATATGGAAGCAACAACCTAAGTGTCTCAACAGGTGATGGAAAAGGGGGATGTGGTATATATGTACACAATGGAGTACTGCTCGACTATGAAGAAGGATGAGATCATGCCATTTGAGACAGGCTGGGTGGACCTAGAGAGTATTATGCTAAGTGAAGTAAGTCAGACTGAGAAAGACAACTACCACATGATTGCACTCATAAGCGGAATCTTAAAAGAGTCAACAAAAAGCAGAATCAGGCCTATGAGTACAGAGAACAAACTGATGATTCCCTGAGGGGAAGGGGGTTTGGGCCAAACGGGTGAAGGGGAGAGGGAGGTACAGGCTTGTAGTTATGGAATGAAGGAGTCGGGGGAACAAAAGGCACAGCGTAAGGAATGGGGTAATAGCATTGGAGGGTTAGATGGGGTAGATGGGGTAATAGCATTGGAGGGGACAGGCGGTAGTTATACTTGCGGTGAACATGGCATAATGTCTGGATTTGTCAAATCACTACGTTGTACGACAGAGTTGGTGTACGACTGTGTGCCAACCATACTCACTAATAATAATAATAATAACAACGTCATTTGGTATTCTCTGCACGTTTTAAGATCTAGACACTGACATTCCTGGTGATGTTTTCTGATTTTGGTGTTGTCTTCTGGTTTTGGTTTCGGTGTGTGTGCGTTGGCGTTTTCCCCCAGCATCGATGAAGAAGGTCAAATCCCTCCGTGATCCTTCGGCCAAAATGTCCAAATCGGACCCTGATAAACTGGCCACCGTCAGAATAACGGACAGCGCGGAGGAGATCGTGCGGAAATTCCGCAAGGCTGTGACGGACTTCACGTCGGAGGTGACCTACGAGCCGGCCCGCCGGCCGGGGGTCTCCAACCTGGTGGCCATCCACGCGGCCGTGACCCGCCTCCCCGTGGAGGAAGCGCTCCGCCGCGGCGCCGGCATGGACACGGCCCGCTACAAGCTGCTGGTGGCCGACGCTGTGATTGAGAAATTTGCGCCAATTAAGAGGGAAATTGAAAAACTGAAGATGGACAGGGGCCACTTAGAGAAGGTTTTACAGGTCGGGTCAGCAAAAGCCAAAGAATTGGCACACCCCGTGTGCCAGGATGTGAAGAAATTGGTAGGGTTTCTGTAGGAAGCTTCAATCCCAGAAAGGCGTTTATGCCTTGTGATCTGTGCACTCCAATAAAGGCAGCTTTCCTCACAAACGAAAAATTGTGGCTTGGGGATGTTTAATTTGGTACCCATGATTATTTGCTTCATTTGATAAATAATGATGCCTTCAAATAGAGCAGTATTCTAAATCATCAGCAAAATGCTGTGGCTAGAGGAAGGAGGGAGTGGGGGAAGAAGGAGGGAAGGAGGAAGGAGGGAGGAAGGGAGAAAGGAGGGAAGAAGGGAGGGAGGAGGGAGGGAAGAAGGGAGGAAGGGAGAGAAGGAAGGAGGAAGGGAGGGAAGGAAGGAGAAAGGGAGGGAAGGAAGTAGGGAGGGAGGAAGGAGAGAGGGAGGGAGGGAGGAAGGAGAGAGGGAGGGAGGGAGGAAGGAAGGCAGGCAGGCATAAGTATCTGAACCCTCAATTATTTGAGGCACACTCCTTACCCTGAATGTAGGTACACAAATGTGATTGAGCTGAGCAGCAATTTGGCAAATGGGGGTATCATTTGTGTGTCCAGAGTATGTATTACTAGGCTTGCTCCACTTTATGTGTCCCAACACTTTGAAATGTTGTTATTGTTGTTGTTGTTGTTGTTGTTATTGTTTAAGTAATCTCTATGCCCAGCGCCCAACATGGGGCTCAAACTCATCACCTGAAGATCAAGAGTCACACACTCCCCAAACTAAGCCAGCCAGGTGTCTCTCTGTCCCAAACCTTTTAAAAAGTAGTATATAGAGTCTAGAATCCTTAGGATCCCATTTGGGCCAATTTGTATTGAGATCTTATAAAAACTCAGTTGATATATATTATGATTCATTTGTCACTAAGATAGTGCCTGCCTAAATGTATTTAAGCTGCTTAAATTGCTCCCTATGAGACCGCGTTGACTGTCCTAACAAGTTGTTTTGTTTTGTTTTGTTTTGTTTTGTTTTGTTTTGTTTTGTTTTGTTTTAATTCAGAAACGCATGATACAAGCTTCTGAGAAGGTTGCATTTCAACTTGATTTATTTCTAGTGCAAGAACGCAAGTTCCTGGATTCTGTTTGTACTACGTGCTTCCTTGCCTTCACCTCTAGTTCAGTATCACCACCCCTCTGGGAAGTATATGAGGGGGAGTGCCATTTTACACCCAAGGACGGTGAGGGTTAGCTTGTGCAAGATCACTCAGTAAGAAGCAAGTGCAAGATAAAAGCCTTCACTCCTTAAAGAGTAGTACTTTTCTCATCAGCACAGAACCAAGAGAGGCCACGCGTATGAGACTCCAAACATTCTTATTTTGAAGGTGATTACTCGAAATGTTAAGACCTGAGCTATGGAGGCTGTTTATATCGGTAACCCAACCAATGGCCGCCTGCTTTAAATTTGCTCAAAATCCCCAAGGCAAGTCCTGAGCCCTGTCTCCTATGTTTTATGCAGAGACACCTCAAAGTATATTTTGCCAGACTACAAGAATAGTGAGGCCTGCCAGATCAGATTTTCCCAGTTACCAGAAGCTTCTCACCTCACCTCTACTTCAGCCTCTCTGAGTCATAACCAGTCACCCTAAAACCTAGCTTCTCTGCACTTTCTGAATATGGAAATGACAATCCTGACTTACAACACCAGGACCTGTTAAAAAGATTGATTTTGTAAGAAAAATTGCATGTAAGTTTTTTGCCAGTGGGTACCATGGTCACTTTTATACATGAGACTAGTATGTTAGGCAAAGAATTTGTACTCATATTTTTTTTAAGTTTTATTTATTTATTTTCAGAGAGAGACAGAGTGAGGGGAGGGGCAAAGAGAGAGGGAGAGAGAGGATCCCAAGCAGGCTTCACATTGTCAGCCTGGAGCCTGATGCAGGGCTCGAACTCATGAACCGTGAGATCGTGACCTGAGCCGAAATCAAGAGTCAGACGCTTAATTGACTGAGCCACCCAGGCACCCACCTTACTCATGTTTCTTAAGAGAAAAAAGTAGAGTGGTCCTTTTAGAAGAACAGATATAAAAACACAAGATACTGCATCCTGGAATCCACCCCAAGTCCAAATCCTTTTTGGGATCTTTTCTTGGAAGGGGTATCTATAGTCCTAGAACTTCTTTGGGCATATTTCCTCCAAAGCTCTTTTTTTTTTTTTTTTTCCTTTCAAAGGAACCGTAGTATGAATACTGGAAAATGAGAAAATTAAAGATGGATCTACCAAACCAATTGTGTGTGTGTGTGTGTGTGTGTGTGTGTGTGTGTAACCCACTTACAACCTTTCATCCACAGAACTAAAGGCACCGTGGAAAGAACCTCTGAGGAGAAAAACTAGGGGACTTGTGATAACTTCCAAAGAACAAAGCCCTCACAGGCGAGGGTGAGGGTGAGTGTTCTGCTCTTATTGTCTTTGAAAGTGACCTGAGGGCTCATCACGTCCAAAATCCACGCGCATAGTGATTGAGAGATGTGCCCAGTGATCTCAGGAAGTAGAAAAATGAGCCAAGACAAGAACCTAGATCTCTTCTCACATCCTTTCCACCTACCATTTGCAGGCCTCAGCACAGTCTTTTCACAGAGATGAAGAATCGGAAGTCTAACTGGTGGCTCACCTCAGGAGGTGATTTTGATTGTCATTTTCCATCTGTTTTGTGGAGAATTAAAATGATGAAAGGTATTTCAGACGGCAATAATCATGGCCACGTAACTTGGTGTTCTGGAGCTCTGGCAACTGACAAACCCCTTTTCAAACCCACTTTGACAGACTGTCGCTTGGAATACATTGGGGGTATCTTGTCCTTTGTAGGTGCCTCACAAACATTTATGAAAATAATGTCAGAAAATGAGTTAGAGAGATCTACTGAGGTGTGGGTTGTTTGTGTTTGAGAAACCTTGATGCTGATCCTAAAACACTAAATAACACTCCCGAGTTCTCACATGTATCAGGCACCGTGCCAAGTGTCTTACCACAGTGCTTTCCCAGGTGTGGTTCCCTGACCCGCAGCCTGGGCACCACCTGGGAACTTGTCAAGAATGCAGATTCTCTGGGGGCGCCTGGGTGGCTCAGTTGGTTTGGCGTCTGACTTCAGCTCAGGTCATGATCTCACAGTTCGTGGGTTCGAGCCCTGCGTCGGGCTCTGTGCTGACAGCTCAGAGCCTGGAGCCTGCTTCGGATTCTGTGTCTCCCTCTCCCTCTGCCCCTCCCCCACTCAGGCTACGTGTCTCTTCCTCTCAAAAATGAATAAATATTAGAAATTAAAATTTAAAAAAAGAATACAGATTCTCTAGCTCTACCCAGACCTACTGAGTCAGAAATGTGGGGAATGAACCTAGCAATCTGTGTTTTAACAACCTTCCAGGTGATCCTGATGAACAATAAACTTGGAGAACCACTGCTTGATATGTATTCTCTCATTTAATTCTCTATCCCAATACAGTGATACTATTGTCAATTTCATATTACCAAGGATGAAACTGAGGCATGAGAGTGCTCTATAGGTGCTCACCAGCCTCAGTGGCTATCGGCTAGTGGACTGGACAGTGCAGATAGAGAATATTCCATCATCACCAGAATGTCTACTGGACAAGGCTGTGTGAAGCATTCAGCTTACTGAATTTGCCTGTAGCAGGTCAAACACATATAGGTCAGGACTCTCCCCGGAGAGTTCTTCAACTAGAGAATTCATGAAGATGTTAAAAGGATGAGTTAAGAATGACAGACCATTGAGTTTCCCAAACAATACTTCAGTAATAAGAGCTAACATGTATTACAGGCACTTGCTCTATGCTGGGCACTTTGTGTGTTTAGATGCAATATCTCATTTAATATTTCTATCAGGCTATATGATAGGAATTATTAGTGCTGCTTTTTCAAGTAAGTAAACAAAGAGTCAGCAACTTGCATAAAGTCCCACACGTATTAGTCTCTAGTATCTCCTAGTTAGGAGCTCGCTGATACCCCTTAACTAGTATGCCCAAGGGAGGGGTCCGCCCCTCCCTGACTAGTCTAGAGTCTTCTCTCAAGCACTTGTGATCCTCTCCTGTGTGTCCCTTGACCTTAGCCCTCACTTCTCCCTCCTTGCCTCCTTCCTTCCTATGCTTCTTGCTTCAGTGCTCCTACAAATTCTTCCCCAAAAGTTCTTCGTGTGTGCACCCAGCAGGGTCTAGTTTGCTTTTTCCTGCAGCCTTTATTTTCCCCCAGTTCTCACCGTCGCGTGCTGTGTGCCCGTGTTCCTAGCTTAACGGCGGTGACTGTGCCACGTGGCGGCTCTTGGTCTCTTTCACGTGACAACTCTGTTCTCATTGCCTCTGTGTTCTCCCTGTGTGATCAACATGCTCTTTTCACTCTGTCAACCAGAGGGGTCTTTTGGAATGTCTTCGGCCGGCAAGAGTCCATTCTTCCCGGAAGCTGAGCTGAAAACAGATTGCCTATCACTACCATGTCACTTTTCCAAGTACCCCCATAGGCAGAACAACCTGGAGGCTCTACTGTTAATCATTTAAAGTTCTCATCTGTTAACCTCCAATAATTCTGCTCTACTGGCGAGGCAGGGGCTGCCTTCTTTGTCCAGGAAGGAAACTGGTTTAGAGCTTCGGTGACTTATCCTCAGATACGTAATTCAGCATTGTGACAAACGTTTACGTAGGGCCTCCTTTGTGAAAGGCACAGGGGAAATACAATATGCCAGTAGGTTAGAGGAGGACCCACAGAGATACTAGCTGGAAAATAGCATAGGAATGAAGGATTGACCAAGATGTTTGGGGAAGGAATAAAATAGAGAGATGATAGGAGAAAGGGCTTTCCACGCAGAAACTAGGACACGGAAACACGAAAGCATTTAGGGAAAAGCAAATCCATACAGTAAGTGGGAAAATGAGAATGGAAATACGAGGTTAAACTATACAAAATTGTCAACATTGGATTGTTATTTTTTACCAAAACACCAGTAGTTCAGTGTGGACCAACCTCATCTGTCCAGTGAACAAGCATTTTGTCAACCACCTGTTTTACAGGTACCATCAAAGCACCAAGAATTAGAAATGAGACACAGTCTCAAGAGATGTCTCTCAGAGATGAACATGGAAAGCCAGTGAGAGGTAGAGCCAAAGGCTTCTGGGTCTTGTACCTCTCCTGGACACACGCCCTTAACTATGGCATTTAATTATTTGAAAAATGGCTCACTCGGTGGCTCTGAAATAAATAGAATATTTAGTATTTGATATAACCATGTCGGCTCTGTAGGATGCAGACTCTTTTTTTTTAATACCCTCCCCCCCAGCCCATCCTTACCCACATACACACATGGTAAACCAGGCTGACGGTCATCATTTTCTGAAAGTGTTTCCGAAAAGCCCATGGTGTGGCTTTAAATGACTCTATTTAGAATAACTTGATCTGGGGCGCCTGGGTGGCTTGGTCGGTTAAGCGTCCAACTTCGGCTCAGGTCATGATCTCACGATCCGTGAGTTCGAGCCCCGCGTCGGGCTCTGTGCTGACAGCTCAGAGCCTGGAGCCTGTTTCAGATTCTGTGTCTCCCTCTCTCTCTGCCCCTCCTCTGTTCATGCTCTGTCTCTCTCTGTCTCAAAAATAAATAAAAACGTTAAAAAAAATAAAAATAAAAAAAATTTAGAATAACTTGATCTGATTTTACATAGTCACTGTCTTATCATATCCACCTTAACCCCGTTTTCAAATAAAATTTTTAGACACGGGCTTCCTGGGAAGACAGCTGTGGCTCTTCTTTTATCTGTGAATTCAGGGTGAAGAAATATGTGTGCCTGGCATTTACCACCAGATCGCCCCCCACTAGCCTGTCCACAGAGAAGCCTATCGAGAGCAACTGTCAGTTCAAATAGATTATCTAGAGAGTTCCCTTAGCTTGCAGCAGCCTCCCCACCACCACCAAAAAAAAAAAAAAAAAAAAAAAAGAGGAAATCCTATAATAATTAAAACACACACACACACGCAAGTATTATGCGGGTAGTCCAGACATGACCACGGGACCAGACCTGGGGAGAGGTGTTCCCACTAAGAACCAGACAGCCAGTGAGCAAGATGGGTGCTATTCTTCAGCCGTATTCTAGAAGAAAGTTCTTATACTAAAAGGAGAGGTGAGTCCTTGTGGGAATGCAAAGCCACAAAGTTGGGTTTTATGATGGATTCCTCTCCTGGGAATTAACAAATTGCGGTATTTCTGAAGTTGCTGATTCCTGCATTGTCCTCCCTGGATCAGCCACTATTATGACTTAAGCCATCCTCACACCTTCTACAGCTTTGTATTCTTCTTTTGAGGAAAGCACATCCTGATGCCCCTTTGACGTACTGGCATTTTACTATGTCAAGGTAGACAGAAGAGTTTTTGCCTTTTGATCCATCTAAGTTCCAAAGTAACAACCTCTCTATTCAGCTTATGCTTCCCCACCCCCAGAAAACAATAGGTCCAGATACACAAAGAGTACTCATGGTACTTATGGTTCAGATTTTCATCATTTTACGTGTGGATTTGCCATAAAATTGTTGTGTGGCAGCTCCTCACTATGCCCGCGTATCTAGTCTCTCCTTCCTTTTTAGTAATGGAATCCTCTCCCTTAGTTTTAGGAGAGAACATACTGCCAAGTAGGAACTACATTTCCCAGCCTTCCCTTCAGCGAGGTATGGACCTGTGCGTTTGTCCTAGCCAATGGGATACGAGCAAAAGTGATATGTGCAATTTCTAAGACACAGCTTTTTTAAAGGAAGTTGCTTCCCCTTACCACCACCCCCCACTTCTGGAAGAGCCCGTTGGACCAATGGCTGGAAGACACAAGAGAAAGATAGGGGGAATCAACCCCTGAGCCTGGGTCCCTGGACTCAATAAGCAGTGCTGCCTCTCTGCCCTGGATTGCACCACCTATCGCTGGACTGTTATGTGAGAAATAAACATTCATCATATTTAAGCCACTTTATCTTGAGATCTCTTTGTACCTTAGCTATTATCCCAACTAATACACTCATCTTACTAGACTCTTTGTCTAATGTCTGCCTTCCAGTTGGGTTACTTCAATTCAACCAACATTTTGTGGGAGCCTTACCATGTGGTGAGACAGTGTTTTTCAAAGTAGGGTTCCCAGACCAGCGGCATCATCCTCACCTGGGAATTGTTAGATATGCTAATCCACAAACCTCTACCCCAGCCTTCCTGAGTGAGAAGCTCTGGGGGTGGAGCTCAGCGTGGGTTTTTTTTTTTTTTTTAAGTTTATTTTGAGAGAGAGAGAGAGCACATGCTCAAGTGGGAGAGGGACAGAGAAAGAGGGAGACAGAATCCCAAGCATGTGGGCCTCGAACTCAGGAAGAGTGAGATCATGACCTGAGCTGAGATCAAGAGTCGGAGGTTTAACCAAATGAGCCACCCAGGCGCCCCTCAGCAATCAGTTTTAACAAGCCCTTCAGGTGCTCTGGATACATGCTCATGTTTAAGAGCCACTGTGCTGGGGGATAAAAAAAGGGATAAAAACCGGCCTCTGTCAAGGAATTTACATTAGAGAGTAGAAGGTGCAAATGGATAATCAGTCAGAAAAACATAATTATCGCCTTGACTGTTGGCTTATTTTCCTGTCTCCTCCTCCTTTTCATCAGATGAACTCAAAATATTTAGCTTAGGTTGTTTTTGTTTACATACGCAACTGTTTATAAACAGCCTAAAAATTTAGGTCATATGAGTGTATGCAAATCCTAAAGGGGGAGATAACTGCAGTTACATTTGTCATAGGGTAAACAGAGATTTGATCATCAATATTAGAATTGATGAGGCTCTCCTGAAGCCAAGACAGACAGGAGGAGGGAGTTCTTTTACACTGTGGGTAGTGAAATTACAGTACTTAGTTCCCTATGAAGGATTATATGGCCTAGAAATAAAAACAGGCAAGCATGGGTTAAATTCATGGGTGAGAAAGTCCGAAAATGGCATTGAGCACAAGTTAGGAAGGTTCAAATCATTCTCAAAGTCTCTGACGTCGGTATCCTAAAAGGAAAGTACTATCTTTACTTCTCATCATAATCTTCAGTGTTCAGAATTCTAGGCTAGACCGGACTAGGCCAAGGTGGTATCAGTGATGGGCTCTAAAGGAGAATACCCAGGAATAAAGACTCCTGTGTTTAGTGTGTTTTGTGTAAAACCTGTACACACTTCAGATTTAACGGGTGATAAAGGTAGAGGAAATAAAGGAGACAATGGATGCAATTCATAAAAGAATTTGTTATCGTTCCAGAGTAAGGTCAGTTTGCCATGACTCTCATTAACAAGAGAAGAGACAATCCAGATCATCGAAACCTGTAGATAATCCAAAAACGACATGAAATATTATTATTACTAAACACAGCAAACTGATCTTATGTCTTTGGCATAGGAGCTACACACTTTAGATAGTGCTAACATGTAAAATAAGTGTTGTATGTCCCCAAACTGCCAAACTTAGCCATGCTAGACTCTTTGAGATAAGGAAGAGGCAGCAGTTAGCATTGCCGAAAGCTCTGTGAGTCTTTAGAAGAAAGGGTTTGATTTCCCCACCAACTGTTAGGAACAAACAGAAGTTATTGTAGCCCTGGCTTACACATTTTCAAAATCTTGCAGTGTCTTTAAACTACCATCCAGTTTGGTAAGAGACAACCACTCTACTTCCTTCTTTCCCTCCTTTTCCCCTTAAGAATATTTCGTCTTCTTCCCCCAAAATACTGTCAGTCAGGAGTTCTGTTCCAAAAAAACATGGAGGCAAAAGCATTCAACAGTCTGTAGGTGAGCGAGCTCTTAATTGCATTTTTATTGAGAGCAAATTGAACTGTGTGGGCAGACCAGAAAGGGACCCCTCTGTGAGGCTCCAGCAGCCCTACCATTGCACCCTCGTGAGGATTCACGTTACAAGAATTACATCGTTGTGATCTGCTTCTGTTGGCTGACCAGGCCAAACAGATTCCTGGGTGTTGCAGGCAGGTTCACTCCTGTCAATCCTCAGGAACCTTCCAGAAGAGAGCTTATGTGGCCTCCAGAAGTCACTGTCTTTCTTCTTGTAGCTTTCGAATCTTTTACTAATTTAACGTGTGGAGATATATTTGGCAAACTATAACAATATTTCATCTTCATAAGCTTGTATAAAGCATAAGAAATCTTATCCCCATTGTACAGTGAAGTTTTCCCTGTGTACTTCGGCACTGACTAAACTACTTATCACACTGGACATTTGCACCATAAATTTTATTCATTCATCGTATGTGTCCTTGTTTGTAAGTGCCTCTGAGGGCACTGCAAAGTCATATGGCTTCACAAGACAGAGAACTATGTAAATTCATTAAATAACTTAACAAATGTTTATTCAGTGCTTATTATGTGCCAGGCGCTGCTCTAGGCACCAGGGATACAGTGGTGAACAAATAGACAGAAATCAAGGTCTTCGAATTGACGTTGTCGTGGGGAGAGACAGACAACAAACCAACAAGGAAAGCGAATTAAGTCATAAGGTGATGAATGATGTGGAAATATACAGAAAATGGGGGTGGAGTGTGTTATGGACTGAAATGTGGCTCCCCCTGCCACTCCCTAAAATTCCTATGTTGAAGCCCTAACCTCCAGCACCTGGTGGTTATGTGACTTACTGGGAGATAGGGCCTTTAAAAGGGTAATTAAGCTTAAAATGAGGCTGCTAGAGTACAATCTGGCTGGCGTCTTTATAAGAAGAGATTAGGACACCCAGAAGGACATCAGAGGTGCTCTTGCACAGAGAAAGGACCGTGTGAGGACACAGAGGGAAGGTGGCCACTTGCAGGCCAAGGAGAGAGGCCTCAGAAGAAACCAAACAGGCTGACACCTCGATCTAGAACTTGCAGCCTTCGCACATTTTCTGCTGTTCAACAGTTGGTGTTATCTTGTTATGGCAGCCCTACTAAACTCATACAGTGTGCTTGTTTTATTTTATTTTTTTTATGGGAGCGAGAGACACCGAGCATGAGCGGGGAAGGGGCAGAGAGAGGGACACACAGAATCCAAAGCAGGCTCCAGGCTCTTAGCTGTCAGCACAGAGCCCGACGTGGGACTCGAACTCATGGACCGCAAGATCATGACCTGAGCTGAAGTCGGACACTTAACCGACTGAGCCACCCAGGCGTCCCCAGTGTACTTGTTTTAAATAGGGTTATCAAGGATGGTTTCACTGAGGTTAATTTTTAAGCAGAAAACTGACTGAGAGGAGGAAGGCAGTGATGTCACCTCTGGGGTAAGACCCATCAGGACAGAGAATGTCAAACACAAAAGCAGGAGCGTGCTTGACTTGTTTAGAGTAGCAAGAACATTGCGGGTAGAGTCGGGTGAATGAGAAGGACAGCGGTAGATGAGGACGGAACTGGAGTTCAGCCAGGGCCTTACGGGCCATTGTAAGATTTGGGCTTTTCCTTTAGGGCACTGGAATTGGAAAGCCATTGTAGGCTTAAGTTATAAAAGTTTCACGCTGGCTATTATGTTGGGAAATAGACTACAGGACTCAGAGACGGACAAGGATGAGACGGATGAGTTAGGGGGGCATTGTAATCATCCATATCAGAGGGGAGACTTGGAATAGGAGAATAGTGATGGAGGTGGTAGGACTCCATCCAATTTGGGATACATGTGTGAAAGCAGGGCTAACGGGTTTGCCGACAGATTGGTTGTGATATTTGAGAAGAAAAGGGAAGTCAAGGATGCCTTCATGCTTTTGACCTGAGAAGTTAGCAGCATGGCGTAGCTGTTTACTGAAAGGGGAAAGGCTGCAGGAAAAGCAAATTTGGAAAGATCAGGAGTTTGGTTTTGACACGTGGACATATTTAGCAGGCAGTTGGATATTTAAAATTAGAGGTCAGGCAGAGGGCCGGGCTAGAGATGTTAATTTGGGAGTCATCAAGATGGGGACAGCATTTCAAGCCAGGAGTCTTTTTTTTTTTTTTTAATTTTTTTTTCAACGTTTATTTATTTTTTGGGACAGAGAGAGACAGAGCACGAACGGGGGAGGGGCAGAGAGAGAGGGAGACACAGAATCAGAAACAGGCTCCAGGCTCTGAGCCATCATCAGCCCAGAGCCCGACGCGGGGCTCGAACTCCCGGACAGCGAGATCGTGACCTGGCTGAAGTCGGACGCTCAACCGACTGCGCCACCCAGGCGCCCCTCAAGCCAGGAGTCTTGAAGGAATTTCTGCACGTGTGAGTGGGGACAGAGAAAAGAGGAGGTCCAAGGACAGATCCTGTTTCGGTGTGGAGGGAAATGAGAAAATACGCACCAAGGAGACTGAGAAAGAAAAGCCCACGTGACAGAAGAAAAACCAGACGAGAGTGTTGCCATGAGAGTGGAAGACCAGCAAAAAGGCTGTTCTCCAGAAACGGACTGATCTGCGTCGAGTCAAATGAGGGCTGGAAAGGACCCCTGGATTTGGCATTGGGGTGGGGGGGGGGCTGGTGACCTTGATCAGACCAGTGTGGGTGGAGGGAGGGGTCAAAAGTTGAATATTTTCAGGGGAAATGGGAAGAGGGAGATGGGAGGGAGTGACCTGGACAGCACTCGCCGAAGTAATGCTGTCAAGGGAAGCGGAGAAATGGAACAGGAGGAGGGCGATATGGAATCAGGGGAGGAAAAACAATTGCATGTTTGTACGCTGATGAGAACGATCCAGCGGAGAATGGAAATTCGGTGACGCAGGACTCAGAGGACAATTGCTGAAGGAACGTCCTTGAGGGAGCGAGTGAGAAGGGATGGGATCCAGAGCACATGTGCACGGGCTGGAGCTACATGGTGGGGGGGAGGGGGGGCACGGAAGAGGAGGAAGAATAGATGGAAACGGGTACAGATGGATTTTCGCAAGTGCTAGTAAAGCAAGTAGTAGAAAGTCTCTTTGTTGCCTCAGTTTTCTTAGTGAGATAGGGATCAAGGTCCACAGCAGAGAATTAGGACACGGAAGGCCACGTTGGAGGTTTGAGGAGTAGGGGCAGTCATAGGGAAAAGGAAAGAGAATGTGCCAGGCAGGTGTAATGGAACTGGCAGGCAGCATTTATGGGCTCACTTGAGGCTCGTGAATTTATGAGAGCAGTCAATGCGGTTGATTATTTTGCTCCAGCCGTATTGCACTGTGTGGGGGTAGGCAGAGTGTAGGGAAAGGTGCATTTCACCTTGAGCTGGGCTTTGCTCAGCAAGGTAACTGCAACAAAGGTCGAAGTGGCGAAGGATCTAAGTGTGTAGAACAATGGCCATAGCATCCAAACCGGGCAAGGGGGAAAGTGAGGATGTGAGGGGCGTGGAAACAGTGAAAAGATAGCAAGAGCAGTTGATGAAAGGTCCCAGTGGTGTCCCAAGAATGGAAGGAGTGAGCTGAAAAGACAGGAGGTGATGGTCTAAGCTTGATTTCAAGCTTTTGGGCATGCAATTCTTGGTATTGGTAAAACGTGAGGGATGGCCTAAGGAATGGTTGTATATATGGGGTGGAAAAGATGACCTCTGGAGAAGAGAAAGTCAAAGAAGCTAGGGTATTATAAAGATTATTTACTTCAATGTGCAACCACTGAGACTGTGCCCAGAGAGGTACTGGAGAGGGGGCCAGGAATGAACTCTCCAAGAAATGGAAGGGAGTGGCCTTGGGAGTCTGTAGCCTGGTGGCCCCAGTTCCCAGCGAGGGGTTTTAGGGAGGAATGAGGGATAATGATCTAGAAGTGGCAATGAGGAACAAAAGGGACACTTCCTCCACCTGTAGCTGCCAGTATTGCATCTCAGCTGGAGCATGAGACCCCTCCCTCCCCCACATTTCCAGCACCTTCTGGCAGCAGGCCTGGGCTGGGTAGAGACCACGGGTAGTGAGCAAGGTAGTTTTTCCTTGGTCTGCACTCCGGAAGATGACAAGGTCGGGAGGGCATTGAGAGACAGGTGGTTGGCCATTGGGTTGTTATTTCTTAACCTATAGATGATCCATCATCGTTTGAGCCCTCACCAGACTTGTAATTTCGGTGTGGCCCTGCTGGCCTGATTCTTAATCTAAAGCGTTTGGTTTTTGTTGTTGTTGTTTTGTCTTGTTTATTTTGTTTAGAGGGGTTGGGAAAGTGAGGGGCCTGACAGCTAAATTAAGTCTGAGTCCTCTGAGACCATTTCAGAATATCTCAGACACTTCCGAATAGGGAGGCTTCCTTGGAACAAATTCTCTCTCAAATAAAGGGACCCAGAATATCTGGGATTCTCCAGGCAGGCACCCTTTCTAGGAATCTGCTCTGATTTCCCGGGGCTGCCTCGTTCTGGAGCCCTGAAGCCCCTGGATGGGGGTGGGACTGATGACGGATGCTGCAGGCCTCTGCTTGCTGTGTGTTCCATCCCAGGGACACCCTTAAAGTGACATCTTTTCTCTAGGCAAAGATGTTGCTTTGCACCTGACAGTCCTAATTTTTAGAATTGGTTCCTTAGTTTGGGCAGCTTTGATTTCCAGAAGGGTACCCATATTAGCCAGCTAAGAGGAAAAGAATACTGGAATACGTGGTGACGCGGTCTTTTATTGGCTCATAAGCTATTCCTAAAGACATTTCCAAAAAAGACATTCCAAAAATGTTTTGAGCAATCATTTGTATAAGAGAGAATCCCAGAATTTCTTCTCTGAAGGACAATCTAATTTGAATAAATTCTGGTATTTAAATATATATATCCGCCCCATTGCTCTCCAGTCAGCTTTCTACCCTTTAATCCTTTAAAGAAAATTTAACTGATCAAAGGGAAGTCCTGCCTTAGTGACAGTTGCCATTCACCATTGTAACAGGCAGGATGTGTGGCTGAGGTAGAAAATACTTCTGATTTGGTGGAGTTGGGACCAAACTCCACACTGTTCACTTTTTTTTTAAGTTTATTTATTTATTTTGAGAGAGAGAGCATAAGCAGGGGAAGGGCAGAAAGAGAGGGAGACAGAGAATCCCTCTGTGTGTTCCCTCCCAGGGACACCATTAAAGTGACATATTTTCTCTAGGCAAAAATGTTGCTTTGCACCTGACAGTCCTAATCCACACTCAGCGCAGAACCTGATGTGGGGCTCGATCCCCCAAACCGTGAGATCACGACCTGAGCCGAAATCAAGAGTGGAACGCTCAACTGACTGAGCCGCCCAGGCGCCCCCAACACTGTTGCTCGCTTTCTAATTTAGCCAACATCCAATTCAAATACTTGAGACTTCTGAACACGTTAATGGAGAAACACAGTGAGGAATCAAAGGAGGAGGTACTCATTATTGAGAAGGCCAGCATTTTAAATGTCTGTGTATTGTGCTTTACATCTAGGTACAGGGCGTTAATGAGAGGGCTCCTTAAGAAAGCAGAAAGTCTTTCTATTTGGAAAGTCACAAGGAATGACAAACAACTTGACCTTGAGTGCCTATGTTTGCCATGGGGAAATTTTAAACGACAAAATACAAAAAGGGGTGGAAAACAGAAAGCTCCTTGAAAGTGAGTTTTATGTCTCTTTTCATTACATAGTCTGACACAGGCACAGAAGCCTATGTGATACTTTGACTTCCTTGGGAAAATCCAATTGATTGGCACAGCTCTTCCAAAAATATAGCTTCCCTTGAGGACATATTAAGGGTGGCTCTTTCCCAGTTCTCTTCTGCCAAACAGCACACATTTATAGTAGAGGCTATCAAGGATGTACTTGGAATAAGGCCAAATCAACTAACGCCCAAGTGGATGGAACTTTTGGGATGATCTCATTAGGACCCACACAACCTCACTGAATTAACCCGTCTTCACAGTTTACAATGACACAGCTAAGGAAAGCTGTAGGTGGGGGGAGTGGGGGAGCTCATATGGAAGAGTCATCTTCAGCTTAACTCATCCCCTTCTCTGTGTTTCATAGCCTCCTGGGGGAAGATAAGGGGGGAGAGGATGTTGGTTTTGGACAGAATCTGGGCGGGAGGAGATCTGACCCAATTGAAGGAGAAATCTGAACAGAAACTTCCCTACCCCTGGACGACTATATATGGTCCCTCAGGATACCTGGCACTGCCCAAAGGAATGTCTAAATGTTAAGTTTCTCTTAACATTTCCTAACTTAAATTCAGTCTTCTCCTTCCCCTTACTCTAAGATAATAAATCAATATACCCAGCAGGATGTACTGAAAGTGTGTGTGTGTGTGTGTGTGTGTGTATGTGTGTGTGTATATGTATGTACATAAAGAAAGTATTAACTTTGAGCCTCATCTCAGTATGCTACCATCTGTCAGGAACCCCCTCCCCAAAAAGTAAACCCATTAACCAAGGTCAGTCCCTCACAATCCAGCAAAACTTGTTTTGCTTTGTATCACACACTCAGTCAAGAAATGTATCTTGGAGGAGTGTTCAACTGAATGGAGTTAAATATCGGATCCCCTTTGTGCAGCTTTGTTTTATACTTTTCAATTTGTCCATTCACGCAACAAATATTTCTTGACTGTTCTGAGCAAGGCACTATGCTGGGCACAGAGAAAGCCATGGAAAACATGGTAACGTATCAAAGATATTAATACTGATCAATAAAGCCCCCTAAAAATGATTCCTTGTGAAGCATTCCAAACAAATGGTTTTTAAACTTTGGTTATTATCTTCCCTTTCCCCTCCCGATATGCCTTTTTAATCCTACTATGAAAGTACTGAAAGTATTTTGGTGGAGTGAAATATGAAAAAAAAAAAAAAAAACAAGTTTGCGGTGTAAAAGGATAAATGAAATTGGCACTCTCTTCTCCTCTTAGAAACATGAGGACTCTGCCTGCTCTGGGGGTTCCTGTTCTTTTGGGAGCCCTCAGCTGGTCTTTAGCGGCAATGATGACATAAAGGAAAATTACATTCTGATGCAGAATTCAGCCCCTTCATCTTTCTCCTTTCTCTACAGCATGAAGCTAGGGGCCCATAGAGGATCTAATATCAAAAGGAAGAGGGTAATACCACTACATGGAGAAAAAAAAATAATTACCAAATTTCCTGAATAGTAAACAGCTTTAAAAAAAAGAAGAAGTTGAACCCTTTGATAGCTTGGCCCTTGGTCGGCCTGTGAATGCCTTAAGGATTATATCATCAGACTGACTCCAGCAGCCCGTGCTATTGTTTCAGAAGGAGGAAACAACGAAGAAGGGGAGGGAGAAAAGGGGATGGGTGGGAGCAGGTCCGTCCTTAGGGAGGGGAGAGTTTGATTTTGAAGGTTATCAATGTTAGTGGTTGTGAGGCCAGAAAGACAAATTGAACAATTTCTCAGCGTCTGTGGAAAGGAAGTTTCTCAGGGCCCTTTCTCCTTTTCTTGGGGGATTAACGTAAACGTTTGGATTCAATAACTTTTCTACCGCAGATGACATTAGCTCAAAAGAGAGATAAAGCGACCTCAAGTTGCCCAAGAAAAAAAAAAAAAAAAAAAAAGTCATTGCTGTAAACTATCACCTGGGGGCAGTCTTGTGACTGTTAAATTTCCTTGGCCCCATTCTAGTAGGGATTTCACTTTTTTCCTCCAAGTGCTCAGTTTCTTTATCTGAGATTGAAGAGTGAGAAAAAAGGGCAAAGGGGAAGGAGGCTCGGGAACTAAGCCTCACACCCTCCCGAGTCAGGCGGGAGGCGACACCCCGAGAACGTGCAGGAGGTTGAGAACAGTCACAAAGATCTTCCTTTGGGTCTTTGAAATGGAAAGCCTCAGAAGCCGAGGAGGCGGCGGGGTGGGGGCCGCAGACGGCGGGTCCTGGGATACTAACGACCCTCGCGCGGACCGCAAGGGCGAGTGGCCTGGGATTCCCGAGATTCCGGGAATTTACGGAGGCTCCCCCCAACCCCGACCCCTGCACACACGCGTCCCCGCCTCCCTGCCCCACCGCGCCAGGCCTTCCCCGCGGGGGCCGAGACGCCCTGGCTCCGGCCCACGACCGCACGGGGACTACTTAGCCCAGGGGTGGGGGGCGTGGACCGTGCGGGGCGCTCACTGACCAACGTGGTCACTCCAGCTGCTGCAGCCAGGCCTGCCCCTCTCTGGCTGCGGCCACGGCGTACAGGCCCTAGCTTACCAGCCAGCGCGCTCCTTGGCCCGCGCCGGGGGAGCCTCCCGGCCCGAACCTGGGCATCCACAGCCGACCCCCAGGGGGCAGAGCTGGCCCAAGGCCGCCCGCCTCCGCCCACCGCCGGCCGGGGACGCGCGTCGCAGCGAGGCGGGCCCCGGGCTCACAGGCCGCGCCCTTGACAGTCAGGACGCGAGGCTGTCTGAACCCCGCGTGCCGTTTCCGACGGGCTTCGTGTCGTAGCATTAAGAGCACCGAAGACCTGGGCTAGGGGTTCCAGTCGGTGTAAGGGAAGCCAAGCGCAGCCTCCCCCCGGGCCGCGGGCCCCAGCGCGGAGCCTAGGGGGTTCTGTCCCCTCCGCGTGCGTGTGCTGGGGCGGCCCGGGAAGCGGCTGAGCGCCAGGGGAGGCGGGCGTGCGAGCCGTGAGAGTGTAAAGCAAAACCTGAGAGCCCCGAGCCCGAAACAAAGCCAGATCCTCGCTCCACAAACCAGCGGCGGGGAGCCCGGGTTTACGAGGGAGGACTTCCTCAAGACTTTACCTCCCCCCACAGGCCCACCGTGCACGCAGAACAAGGGGGCACCCGCAAAAGTCGGGAAGAGGGGAAGCCTGCTGGAGGACTTGGCCTCGGCTGCACCGGGAGCCTGCTCCGGAGGCCTCCTCGGGCCCAGGACCACACGCCGTTCGGCGCGGCGCGAGGTGGGCGATCCGAGCGCCGGGGCAGCGCCCGCAGGCTCCACGGAACTTGCGGCGCGGACCCATTTCTCCGGAGTTGTGCCCCGAGGGACAGGCCCTTAGTGGAAAGGAGGGAGAGCCCGTCGCTTTTCAAAATCTTTAAAAAAAAAAAACAAAAACAAAAACAAAAACAAAAACACAGTTAAAACTCAAGACGTCTTCCCTCCCTCCCCCTGCTCCCGAAGACAGACAAGAGGAGTATCTGGGTTAGGGTGGACGAGGGGCCTCAGTCCTGCGTCTCGAGCCCCACAGATAAGGCGAGGGCGCCTTTTTGCCCCCTCGCGGGCTGCCGTAGCCGCCCTCGCGGCCCGCCCACGTGGGGAATCGGCGCGGCGCGTGGCGCCGGGACGAGCCCCCGAGCTGAAACTTCTCGAGGGGGGCACGGGGCGCCGGAGGGCTCCTGCCGAAGCCTCCTCGGGGTCCCGGAGAGCGTGCAATCCGCGGAAGCCTCAGTCCGAGAGGCGCGCTGCGACGCGGGGCTGGCTTCCTAGAGGGCCCCGGCCGGGGGCTCGGCCCTGCCGCTCCCCGCCCCACCAACCTTTCCCTTCTTCCCCTCTTGCGGCCCCACCCGAGTTCCGCGCGGCCCTTCCCGCCTGGGACAAAGGCAGGCGTAGCAGCCTGGGCTCCCGTCGGAACACCACGGACGTGTCCGAATCGCACAAGGAGCTCCTGCGCTTCGCTGGGTGGGGACCGAGCCTCACCTAGAAGCCTCTACTCTCCTCCGCGACGAGTGGCAAGCGAGGGGCTGCGAAGGGTGCGTTGGGCACCGCCCGCTTCCTGCGCTAGAGCGGCGGCCGGCCGGACTCCCTTTGCCCGCCTAACTGCAGCGCTGGCGGGCGGCCGGGGTAGTCAGGCAGCCTCGCTGCCTCTCCCACCGGCCCGCACCACTTCGGGCCCTGCTGCTGAACCCGGGCCGGGAGGGAAGCTCGCGGCCACGCCGGCTGGTAGCCGCCTGGCTTTGCAATTTAGCGATCCAGCCCGGAAGGGGTGTGAGCGTGTCTCACCTGTACAGGTGCAGTGAAAATCATTGCGCGCGTTTAAGTCCGAGGCTACATTTCCAAAAACTAGTGACCGAAACAAGAGCGATGTTCAGGAAAGGAAAAGCCGTTTGCTTCATTTGTTTAAGGTGAAAGTGAAAATGTTTGCAGCTTGACAGAGCTGGAGGATTTTCTCTGCCGTGTGGTTCACTAGATAGAGCTAAGGCGGATGGGCAGTTAGGAAGGTCGCGTGCAGTTTACCCTTCCTCGGAATCCGTACGAGGTAGGGCTCTCCTTCGCAGTGCCCTCTCATCACTGCCTTCGCGTTGAAAGAATTGTACCCGCCTCGGCCGTTGGAGTCGGGTGTGCTGGAGCGCAGCCACATCTGGACGAGTTTGGGTGACGTTCAACCCCCACCCCTGCCTTTGCCCCCAATCCCTCCAGCGGCATTATTATCTGTGGCATCTAGTGGCCGGCTTTTCTGTCTTTTGGGGCATTTTACCTTCCTCCCTACTCCTTTGTCACACTCGACCCTAGTTGACCAAACACAAAGGAGGGGTCGCTTCCAGACGGAATCCCCATATTAGTACCTCTTTGCTTGGCTTAGATGGTAGGATTCGAAGTCACTACCCAGGAATATGCTTGTACGTGGGAATGCCTACGCCAAGCCTGCTAAGCCTTGTTCCCGCATGCCTCAGAGAGTCGGAGCATTCAATACCGGGTAGTATAGACCGGATTTTAACCGAATATGCCATGAAACCACAGGCCACTGGCTCACTTGCTGCTTCCCGTCCAGGATAGGTCACACACTGATAAAGCAGATAAGTTAGCAAGGACACATGAAAATGACTGCTAAAAAAACTAAGTGATATTTTGAGCCTACTTGCAGAATTTCTGAATTTGGGAAGTAGGGAAAACTAAATACACTCTCCTCCCATTCTGCTTTTGTTGTAGGTGTGATTGCACTATGTGCAAATGACTTGGTATAGTAATGTAATAATGTGTGTTTTTGTGTGTACATATGTCTGTGTGTGTGAGGGTGATATTGAAGTGTGTACCTATGGAGATTGCCCTAAATCAGTCTCTCCTCTCTGGCGTATGAACTGAAAAGAAATTCTTTGGTTGCAGGGTTTATGATTCACAGCCTCCTTAGACTGCTCCTGGAAGGGGAATAGGCTTTAGGAATGGCAAGCGTTATTTAAAAGGGATTTAGCACATTCTGCTTCTCAGCATTTCCCCCAAAGGTAGTAGGACTGGAAGTTGGAGCTCAAGGCTGCCCCTCCCCCACTTCCACGAGGGCACAGGAGGAAAAGTGTGAACTCCTAGGGCGCCAGCAGACTCGTTACCACCTCTGGCAATGACCCAAAGTGTGTGTGTATCTTGAAGTCTGAGCCCCCATCACTCTGATTGTTCAGAGCTGAAAGTTCACAAACCTGCCATGAAGCCAAATCACAGTTTGCTGGATGAATTTGTACACACACACACACACACACACACACACATTTTTACCAAGGAGAACTTAGTAAAATGTCCTGCACATGGTAGACATGCAGTGATTATTTGTTGAGTGAATGAAGGAACTCATTTGTATATTTATTGTTTCCAAGGCAATTTTTAACTAAATAGGCTTGTATATGCATACGTAATATATATGTAACAAAGAATCGTGTGCCCCGAATATAGGGGGATTTTTGTATCTGTCCCTTCTTGCTTTCCAGATTTCGCAAGCAAACCCCTCCCCCAAGTCCCTGCCTGAGGCACAGGTCTCTGCAACTAGTTGGTAAACTTATCCGTCTCCCACCAAAGCCTGTCAGTCAGCCAGTAAAAGCAAATGCGTCGCTTTGGTCACGTCCTTACTTCCCTCACAGATCACACTCATGTTTCTATAAAGGTTTTTCGGCTGATTTCATGCTGCACACCCCCACATTCCTTTATACTCTCTATAGGTGGTATAGTGCTTGGGTTTCACGGGCCTGCAAACAGGCAGGTCGCCTCTGTTAACAGACCCAGCCTCAGTCAGCATTTTCAGAGAGTGGCCCAAGTTCCCAGGAAGGCTTGGATCTTAATATGGGAAAGGATTGCCAGTTCCCCCGGAAGGAGAGAAGCCACTGTTCCCCGTCTGGCTGAGACTCGCCTCACGCTCTAGGTTTGTACTACAAAAACATGTATTTAATCGCAATTCTGTGTGACTTCAGCAATTACAAGCCTGGTGCCTCAGAGAAAAAAGTCCAGTGCCAGGACCTTTTGAGCCCAGTGGGTCTCACTCTCGCTCTCCAGTGGACCCCAATTCATCATCCCTCCGAGGGAGCTGGAGGACCCTTTTCTGTGCCCCGGCCAGCCTGCTGCCACCTGGAGGATGAGGGCACCCTCTTCCTCCTGTTTCCCCCACACCCTTTTTGAGAGGGAGCAAGCTGGAAGAAGTAGGACACGGACCCAGCTAATTTCTGCCCTGACTCTGAACAGACTCTGCCTGAGCCTAAAAGACCCACGACAACAAGGACAAAGACTCTCTCCTTTCCCCTCTGCTCTCCCCTTCCTCATCCCTTACCCCTTCCCTCACTGTCCCTCCTTCCTCCAGCCTGTGGAAGTCCTGGAGGTCCTGGAGGGGAGCTGTCTCTAAAGGCTTTGCCTCCAGGGCTGCTGCCTGCTTCATCAGGAAGGAGAGTGGGGTCGGGGACAAGAAAGGAGTATTTTTTAAAAAAATTGTTAACATTTATTTATTTTTGAGAGACAGAAAGAGACAGAGCATGAGCAGGGGAGGGAGAAGGGAGAGGGGGAATACAGAACCGGAAGCAGGCTCCAGGCTCTGAGCTGTTTGCTAGCACAGAGCCCAATGTGGGCCTCGAACTCACGAACTGTGAGACAATGACCAGAGCTGAAGTTGGACGCTCAACCAACTGAGCCACCCAGACGCCCCCAAGAAGGAGTATTTTTTTTTTTTTTTGAGAGAGAGAGAGAGAGAGAGAGAGAGAGAGATTGGAATGGGCAGAGAGAGAAGGAGAGACAGAACCCCAAGTAGGTTCTGCACTGATAGTGCAGGGCTCAAACCCACAAACTAGGAGATCAGGACTTAAGCTGAACTCAGGGGTCAGAAGCTTAACCGACAGCCACCCAGGACCCCAAGAAAGGAGTATTTAAAACTCCACTAAAGCCAAACTGAAATGGCAGCTCATTGGGGACAACCTGGAATGTTTCAGCCCCCACCTCTGCCCCACAGGAAGGATAATACCTCCTCTTTTAATGAGATGAACAGTGATCAGGACTCAGTGGGGTCGGGAGAAAGGGACCTGCAAACTCATGGTGGAGGGGAGTCTAACTTGTTTCTCGCCTGCACTGCTAGAAAAATGTCTAACTGTGCTTGCCTCTGGAGTTGCTCCATGGTGAGCAGTCTCCAGGAACAGGCCTGACCCAGAGCATGGCTCTCCCAAGTGAGGCCTTGAATTTGGGTCAGGACACTTGTGATCCTCCGTTTCCTCACCTGTCTGCCCCACCCACATCAGAGGCTAAGGCCCAGAGGGGCCTTGCGATCTGCTAGTGCTTTACGGTTTGTAAAGAATGAAAGTGGTGACAACCCAAAGGCCAGTCTAGCTCAGGGATCTGGGCAGCCTGCCGCCTGCTGCCTTCTTGAAGTTCTCCCAGGGCTGCTTTCTGAACCGCCTTTAAAATAAAAAAATAAAAAATAAATAAATAAATAAAACGAAATCAAACCCAAGGCAACAGTGTTGAATCAGCTGTTCATTCTACCTGACCCGCCCCCGATGTGATCTACAGCCACGATCGCTAATGGTCACCTAGGGACAAATTAAAGAATTGAAAATGCTGAGCTTGAGAAGCCGAATTCCTTACGCTATCTGGAGTCGTTAATCACCCAGCAGAAACCAGCCCAGCAAGCAGGGAAAGTGGCTAGAGGGACAGAGAGACAGTGCAGGTCTGTGCGCTGGTGTTCGAGGGGCTCAGGTGGAGAGATTTCAATGCAGTTGTGCTCAGGTGTCCGATGTGCTCCGAATGAGCGCCACGGGTGACGGTCCCCAGAAACCGTTAAGCTCTTTTGGGCTGCTCTCATAGCCTTAATTTTGCAAATAAATGTGGACTTGATCATCAAGAGATTTGTGCAAGGTTAGTTCGCGACTTGATGGCCCAGTGAGTCGGGTCCACTCCCGCACGTATCTATTTCCCAAGAAAAGGCAGCTGTTTGTTTGTTTGTTTGTTTTACCCAATGTGGTGAGAAGAACAGGAGATTCGCGTTCAGTGTCCCTGGGCCTCTCCGGAATCCACCTCTGAGGGCAAGGCGGGGTTAAGGGTAGTGCAAGTAGCAAGAAGGCGCGTGCCTGGGAAAGTGGCACCCTGGAGCCTTGCAGAGACAGGAAGGCAAGTATCTGCGGGGTGGAGGAGTCTCACTTCTGTGCGGACAAGGAAGGGGAAGCTTCCCCACCCACCACTCTCCAGGGTGGGCATCGCTACAAAATTCAATATCCGGGAAGCCTGGCGCTTCGGGTCGGTAGTCTGGCACCAGGTCTTCCAAGCAACTAGCGCTCTCCCAGGAGGCGGCCGCTGCCTGACCAGCCCTTCGCCCGTCCGGGAACCAAGAGTCCAGGCCTGGACACCCCCTTCTCCCGGGGCCTCGACGCCGGTCGCGCAGCTCCCTGAGCGCGGCGCGGGCGAGCGCGGGCGCTGCGCTCTTCCCTCCTCCCTGCGCCCTGGAGGTGCAGGGCTTCCGGTCACCGTCTCCGGCAGGCAGGCTCTGGGGTCTGGGCGCCTCCGCGGCCTGCCCGGGCCCGCTCTTCCACTCGGTCCCCCAGTTAGCCGCGCTTCTCAGTAGCTCCAAAGCTATACAGACAATTTGTTTAGTGAAGCTCCTCAGACAATGGAAAGTTACGAGGTTTCCTGGATGTTGTGTTCGGGAGGCGGGGCCGGGACCCGCTGAAGGCGGTTTCCCCAGCCCCGTTCCCCCCCTCTCTGCCCCCCTCAGCCACCGGGCAGCAGAAAGAGGCGGCCAGCCTTCTCCTGCCCTTCAGCTGGAGGACCTACGGCTGCCGCGCCCGCCACCTCTGCACCTGCCAGGCTGAGGTGAGATGCCCGGCGCGCGCGGTGAGGGCGGTGCGCACAAGCCCGCGCTCAGCTGCTGGAGCTACCGGGGCGACAACCTCTAGTGATGGGCGGGAGAAGGGAGTGCGAGGCGGTGGGGGCGGGGGGGGGGGTAGGGAGGGAGTCACCCCTCAGGGAGTGGGAAGAATAAGAATTTTTAGGTGACCTGGGTAAAAGGTCCCATGTCATTTTGCTTCTCGAAAACTCAGGACCAGTGAACGAGGTTTTAGGGACCGTGGTTTTCTTATCTAGGATTGAGAATAACATCACGCTGTCCCCACGCCCCAGGGGAGTGACAGCTCTCTGATCGGAGGTGCAGTCCCGAGGGCGGCTGGGGAGAGGCGGAACCCAGGGCCGGAGAAAGCAGGCGCTCTCCCATCCTGCTGTGGCAGGAAAAGCTGACATTTAAAACCTCAGAAATGGCCACGCAGGGGCAACGGCGGTCAAGTACAGTCGAGGTGCTATTGCGCGCTTGGTCTTTCCAGGAAAGGAGAGACCGCCGCGGCGTGGGTCTTCCGTCAGTCTTCCGGCTTCCCGCGGGCCGGCCCCAAAGGGCGCAGGGAGCCCAGTGGGGACGTGGCGGTCCTGCTGCGCGCCTTTGCTCGGGAGGTGGGTTCAGCAGACGCGCGAGAAAAAGCCCTCACCTCTGCCTCCCGGCTCCACGAGAACCTGGCGGCGAACGCCCAGGGGCGGCCGGCCCCTCCCTGGGATTCAACCCAACCTGGATTCAGCCTCTTCGGCCGCAAAAACTCCCAAGCCCCGCAGCCTCGCCGTGCACCTCTCGCGGCTTCCAGCGCTGGGGCCCCCGCACACTTCCGAGCTTCTGGCGTGGCAGCCCCTGGCTTCCTTTAAGGAAGGCGCGAGGGGACCCAAGGGACCTCCGGCCTAATCGACCAGGACCGCATAGTCTCCCAGTGGACCTTAGAAACAAGCCCACAATCAAGATCCTCGCTACCTTCTGCCTGGGAAGCCCGGGACTGACCCGAGTCCCCGAATAATCCGAATCCTAACCTAGTTGTCCCCAGTTTTTCCCGCAGAGCAGAAGAGACCTGCCAGCCTGAGCGCAGAGGGGGCTGACAAGGAGCCTCTCTCTGGCGGCTACTTGGTAGGAACTTGGCGTTTTGCTGGCGTCTCCGCGTTTTATCCGCGTATTTGGTTGACCCTACGGTCGGTGATTAGCCACCCAGGCCCTCCCGCTCACCACGCCCCGTGCGGCCCGGGAGTCAATGTTTTGGCAGGAGCCTCGGGGGCTCTGAACGTCTTGCGAGCGAGCGGAGTTGGCGAAGGCAAGGTTTCTCCACGCGCCCAGAACGAGCGCCGTTACGCGCTTCCCCGCTGCGCACCCCGCGAAGTTGGAGGAGGAAGAAAATTTTAAATACATTGGCCAAAACTCATTCTTGAGAACACTTTGAAGTTGGGTAACTCGGACTGCGCTACTCTGCCCCGCTCCCTCCCCCAACTCCCTGCGCAGCCAGATGCACCAGAAAGCGGCACTTTGATCTTGCAAAGCAGTAATTCACATTTCTTTTTTTTTTTTAAATTTTTTTCTGTAAAGAAGATGATGGGACCGGGGTGAACATAATACAATTCCACCGGCGCGCGGTTGAGGAGCGGTTTTCTGGGCCGGGCCAGGGCTGGGCCCGGGATGCCGGCACATCTGTTCGCCCGGGTTTGCCGCATTCCAGGCTTTTTTCTTCCTCTCCCTCGGTGGACCGGTCCGCGTGATTCACCCCAGGCAGGAAGCTGGGCTTTATTTGTCTTTGACCTGGAGATGCTAGGAGAGGTGTGGAGAGGTTGGCCGGGGCGGGGGTGGGGAATTGCCGTCGGAAAAGCTCTGAGGCTTTCCTTGATTTGACTTGGAAGAGAGGGGAGGAGCTCAGAGAGTAAAAGCGCCTCCTGCCTTCCAGCGAAGCACTCGGTACCCTCTACCCTCTTCCTTCCAGGAAAGAGGTGAGGGCAGCTGCAGACTCTGTGGGTGCAGGGCCAACATCAACCCGTACCGTCGGTCTTTCCCGCCACAGGGATTTACTGAAATAAAACCGACGTGCAACTTTGTCTGGCACTTTGCCTAATAACCTCAAATTGGATTAAATTCTCGAGAATACTAAAGTCGGTACAGCGCCAAACACGGCAGGCTTCCCACCGGCTCCTCCCATCCGCACACCCGGCAGACAGGTCCTCCCTTTTCTGCCCAGGTCGACCAGGCAAACTCCCACCGCTCCTGGGCCCGCTTGGAGACTCTGGTTCCCTGGGGTCCTCAGCCCACCAGATCTTTCTCCCCATAACTGGATTCTCTTTCTGTTCTCCAAGTGGAATCTCTTCTCTTTCCTCCGAGACCTTGGGACTGCCTATCGCACACGTCAGAGCTTGAGGAAGCAGTGCAGGAGGCCACCCATCTTCAGTCTGCAGGCTGGTCCCGCTAGGCCAATGGGGTCTCTGTGGGAGTCTGGTTTGTGCTAAGGACCCTAAGTTAAGCGGTTGTCCTGGGCGGGGGGGGGGGGGGGGGGGGGCTCTGCTCTGCAAGAGTTACTTACTTGGGAAACCCATTCCAGGCCCCCTCGCTAATCCTGTCCTGCGTCACCCTAAATCCCACTTTGGGAAGGTGGATCAGAGTGGGGGGACCCTGATTTCATGCCCATGCCAGGGTTAGGGTTTCAGGAGATGAGGTAGTCCTGTCCTCTTTCCTTTGATTTTTCTTTTTCTTTTTCTTGTTTTCCTCTTCTTTCCTTTTGTTATTTTCCATTTCTTTTCTTTCTCTCTTCCTTCAGTTTAGTTTCCTCCTTCTAGCCTTCCTTCCCCTCTCATGTTTCTCTGGCTCTTGTTTTCTGTAGCCTCCCAGTCCTAAAAGTTCCAGTCAAGTTTCTCAGGCTGTAAGGAGGCCACTGTCAACCTGCCCACCCGCACTGCTAGACCCCGACAGAGCCTGTGGGCCGCATGGGGAGCTGGGAATAAAACAGAAGCCGGCCATCTGAGAGTGGTCAAGGGCCTCCCAAGGGCCTGAGGCAAAGGCCCAGGAGAGGGACTGGCTCCCACCGCACATTCCTTTCCTCTCCGTTGCTCTAACACCCCCACCCCCACTCACTCACCTCTCTCTCCAGCCCACAGGACACGTGTGAGCTCTGCTTCCAGTTACAATGTAAAAATTCAGGAAAAAATAGATGGAAAGGAGACAAGTGGGAGTCCCCAGGAGGTAGAAGAGTGGGCTCAGTCAGCTGGTTGAGTGGAAAAGTACATCTGTGGTCAGTGAGGGTGCAAGGCAGGCTGGAGAGCAGCACGGAGCCTGTTATCTGGGGGAACATCCACACCAAGGACCCGGGCACACAACACCACGTTGCCTCGACAGGAGTTTTCATTCGGTGTTTGCTCAAAGCAAGTCTGCTAGGGAGGCTGGATTTGCCATCAGTGGGAGAGAAAAAAATAGCCCAAGAAAAGAGGCTGCCAACATTCCACCAAGAAACCAACATTGGGAAAAGGGGAAAAGGAGAGGGATGTTCGGCCTGAGTTTCCCCCTCTTTCTTCTTTCTGGATCCCACAGGAAGTGGCTGGCTGGGGCCAGTGCCCCAGGGCCATCCTTGGGACTGTTCTGCAAAACGCTGCTTCCTACGCACCCTCCGCCCCAACTCTCCAGGCCTGGGTGTGGGAGGAAGGAGTCAGACCTGCAACCTGGGTGAAGGGAGGAGGCTGCAGTCCCTGGGCACAGAAACACGATCAGACTCGGTGACTCTGAGTCCCACAGAGTCTGAAGGTTTCCGGGGACTTTGACACATCACTGCCAAGGTGCATCCTTTGAGAGGTGGGGACTTCAATGATGAATCTGTCTCCTGCCCAAGCCCGCTGGTCGGTGGCTTCACAGGGAGCCCTTCTTGGGCACCAGGGTCTTCTATTTTACTTCCCTCTCCCACCAGATTAAACCAAAAAGCTGTTTCTCCCAAGCCGAGCTTTTGCTTCCAAACTCCAAAGTTCTCTCTTATGCTGGGCCCCAAGGCCCTAGGAGTTTTCCCTCTCTGAACCCCTTTATGCAACAAATCTGATATCTGGGGCCTCAGCTCTTTTGAGGAATAAACTGCTGATACCAGTCAATGCTGGGGCCACAAGACCTGTTCCTTATTTGCATTTCAAACAGACCTGAGCTGTAGAAATGGGGACTAAAATATACTATGGACCTCAGAGTTGAACCCTGTGAATAAGTGTTTTGAAGGGGGGGGGGAGGTGGGAGGAAAACTCACTTTGAATACCTTTGAGGGTCCACCATAGGAAACAGCCTGTCCCTGGTGGCCTTCCAGTTGCAGAAATGGCTTCCCTGCCAGATCAACACACTCTGTTCCCGGGAAACTTCCAGTCTGAGGGCAGAGGTGGTCGGCAAGGCACTGGCTGCCATCCACCACTGGGTGGACAAAGTGCACTGGGGAAGGACAGGTGTTGGAACTGAGCCGGGGTGAGGGGTGGGGGGCTCTGCTGCCTCCTAATTGAGCAGTTACCATCCCCCGCCCCCCCCCCCCCCAAGTGTCTTATGGGAGATGTGCGCCTGGGGGAGGGGCAGGCGGTGTGCAGGCAGGAAGCCTTCAAGGAATAGGTGGTTTGAGAGGGTTGGACCAATAAAGGATCGGAGCTTTAAAAGCCTATGGTGCTAAAGCGAAGCCGCCCTGGCCGACTGGGCCGCGCCAGGAGGGAAGGTCGGGGGCTGGCAAGTCGGAAGGAGACATCCGCTTGAGGCCGGTCCTGCGGCCAAGCCACGGGCTCCCACCGGAGCTTGGCAGCTTGATCTTAGTTGACTGAGCCCCGCCAGAGACGGCAGCCCCCGATTCCCATCCCGCGTGGCTGGTGGTGTTTTATCTTCTCTGTTCAGCACCCGTTGCGTTTCACCCCCGGGAAAGACCAGATGGAGCTCCTTTTATCTCCTTGCTCACAGGGTTGCTGCGCTCAGGCTGGGAAGGCCTTCTGTGTGCATTTCAGATGGGGTGGCCTTTTTTCTACCTCTGTAAGCCAACTCCATCGGTGCCGTCTTCCCCACCCCTGCCCCCTTAGCCGGGGTCACTTCACCGCAGAGACAAACTGGGTGTGTGAATTGCACCCAGAGAGGCTGTGGGTATAGGGATTAAGCATTCTGGCTCTAGAGCTATAATACCTGCACTGAAAGCTGTGAGACTCAAGCCAAGTTATTTAACCCCTTTGTGCCTCAGTTTTTTCCCCTGTAAAATGGGCCTGGTAACACTGGTTCTTGGTTCACAGGACTTGAAATGGGTGGAATGGGTTAGTTTATGTAACACGCTTAGCACAAGGCCTGCCACAAAGTAAAAAAGGCTCAGTTAATATTAGTCCTTCGTACGTGGTGCAGAATAGAAAGAGAGGAGACACAAAAATGAGACCTGATGGCCTGAGAGGAAGACTGTGGAAATACATGCTTCTTATCTTTTCTCTCTGATTTTCCTGGAAGCAGGGGCCTCTGGATGGCAATGCCTCTGCTGTTTTTCGAGTTGGCTCAGAGGTTCTCATTTCCTGCGAAAGCAATCTCGAGAACAGCAACACTGGGGGCAGGTGTCAGTGGGGCCATGGCCCACCCTGGTGCCACTGCTCTCTGCTGCTGCCCCGCCGAATCTCCAAACCTCTTGGGCCTTTGGTGCTGCAGACACAACTGAGCTCTAGGAGACTATGGACGCACCCGTTTGTTCTGCCCCGGCAGCGCCTTCATTTGCCTGGATCTGTGGGCTGTCCTGTGAAGTGTTTGGAAAGTATGTAAAGTTAAGCAAATATTTTTCCTGATTAGGGATAGATAGCTTTCCTTGCCCCTGGCTTTTTGGGGTACTTGGCTGTGAGCCAGAGTGCAATGCCTCCTGCTGCTGTTTGAATGCCTCCAGCGTGGGACCGCCTCCCCCATCCCCAGCAGTAGGCCCTGTAACGGGCAGTGTTGGCCTCTCCACAGACACCCATCGTGTGTCTTTGCTCTGAAAGACCATTGGAATAGACAACTATATATATATAGTAGAACATATAGTAGAGCATATAGTATATATATATATATAGAGAGAGAGAGAGAGAGAGAGAGAACTATATATATGCATGTATTTGTAATTAGTCTTATATGCTATGGTATATGTTTTATATATAATCATAACATATAATATCATAATACATATGTGTGTATATATGTGTATACATATATACACATACATACACATATCTTTTCGAGGCTCCTTTGCTGGGACAATGGGGCTCCCCGTGTTGGTAATCTCTCTATGCCAGCTCGTTTCCAAGTCACCAGGGATGTGATGCACATCACTCATGAGTTCTGGATATTTTTCCACCCCTTTTGATTTGGTTTCACTCAAGAAGGGTGGCAGGAGGCGGCTTATGAATTATGGACCAACACGAATAAAAAGCCTCCCGTGACCTAGCTCACACGCCTCTCCCCAGCTCCTGCTTCCCCAGCTGGAGGGCAGAAGCAAGCGTAGGTCTGGCCCTACCTCTGCAGGATTTAATTCCCCAACCGCTCCTCGGAGCTGTGCGGTCAGAGAGCTGTTTTTCCACTCTTTGTGTAATGGACAATTCGTTCCTCACTCCTGAAGAGGGAGAGATTGATCCGTAAGGAGGCTGTAAAAATCTACTCATCAGCTTAGCCGGTGCCGGCTCAGGCCCAGCCGGCTTGCCTAGTTCTACCAAGGACGTTTTGCTCCTGGGTGGCCAATTTTTATTAGTGACAAGTGAAATCCAAACACACTTCTGGCAAAAAAAAAAAAAAAAAAAAAAAGCCTTTAGCTGGTGGTTGTCGTGGGCGGGCCCCATTTCGGTGCCCTCCTCGCTCAGTCCCCAACCCGGAGCCCAGGATCCCCTGGTATCCTCTTTAGGCTTCAGGGCTCTGGCCCACTGTGTTCGACTGTAGGGCCTGGGGCTTCTCCCCCCTTCGCCCCCATAAGCTTTAGATAATCCTTCCTCTCAGTGGAAAAACCAAAGTGAAGTCTTAACCTTGTTCAGCCATGCACCTACAAAAACCAGCAGGAAGAGAGAGAGGGGGTCACATTTAGGGGCAAACCTGGAAGAGCGGGGAGACCATGGATCAGAAAGAACTCAAAAGAATCTTCTGCCTGGGAAGCGTCTGGCTCCTGGGGTTTGGCGCTCTGGTCGAGGCAGGCTGGCTGAAGGGTCAAAGGGGCTGCATGCGATTAAAAACAAAACTCGACAAAACACTGCTATCCCTGCTAGGTGCCGTTTCTCACTGACCCGTCTTTCAGTCCCTGTTGGGTCTCCAGGGCTTTGGGGACCCCCTGGTCTCTCCCGGGCACTGGGTAGCCTTCCCAAGGGTTGAGGCCTCGAGGCTGGGTGCTCACCATTTTCCCCTTCTTTTGGCCCCTAAGTGATCTTCACCACAGATGAAGCTCCACGCAGATGAAGGAGGAGGTTGTGGGGACAGCCGCGTGGGTTAAGCTTCTGGAGGCCGGGGAGAGCTCAAGGGAGCTGTGGAGTTGGGAAGGAGAGGCGGAATCCCGGTAGATTTCTGCAGACTTCGGGGCTAGCTGAGTGTGTGGCCCAAACGCTTCCCCATATGGCTGTGCGTGATGCTGCGTTTCTACGTGCGTGTTGGATTCTAGAAAGGCATGTGCGTACATGCATGCAGCGGCACTCCGTGACAGATATAACCATGGCTCCGTACAGTCATGATGGTGCAAACTAGATGCACGAACCTTGTGCTTACAAACTTCCCATACAAGTACATAGCAGTTACTGATGTACCCCCGTTTACTTGGGGGTGCGCGCCGGTGTCCTCAAAATCTGCTAACCTTGGGTTGGTTGCCTCAGGTAGCCAAGCGGCCCTGAGCTCAGGAGGGTGCTGGGATGTTGCCTTGCAGCCCAGGCCGAGCAGGGCGAAGGCCAGGGGCAGGAGGGCCTTCAGGGAAGCCCCCTAGCCTCACGCCCCGAGCTTGCCTTTCCTAGCGCCTAGGTACCCGGAGGCTGGCTCCTCCCTCACCCTCCGTGGGCTCAGCGCAGGCTCGAGGTTTCGCTTCCTGCGAAGGCTGGCAGGGCAGGAGCCGGCTGCCCCCACGGCGGGGGCAAGCTCAAGGCGAAGGTCCGGCGGCCGGGTTGCGCGACTCGCCCGGGGAAAAGAGGCGCTGGGCCTGGGGGAACAGGATTTCCTCGCCTCCTGGGCGCGGCCGCTCCGGGCAAGGCCACACAAGGCCCCCTTTGTGGAGGGGCCCAGCTCCTGCGCAGACCGAAGGCGGCGAACAATAGCGCAATGTTGCCGCTCGCCGGGCCAGGCTCTCCCGGTTACACCACGGCCGCCGAAGGCGAGGAAACCGGGTGGCGCTTTTTTATAGTCACGAGTATAAAATCGGGGCTTTCTCCCCTTTCGCTCGCCCCCTACCCCAACGCCGATAGAAAGCAGATAAATTTATGAAGGGCGAGCTAAGAGAATAATTACAGGGTGAAGGCCGTTAAATTTTATTTCCAGTCCCAAAGGCAAAACCTGCGATTTTATTGCAAACATCTGGAAGGACCAAGAGGTGGGCACGCTGCTGGTTTAAAATAAAAACAAAAGATTTTATTTCGCGAAAACAAAAAAACATCATTAAAGACCCTTTCGCCCCCACGGACATTTATTTTAAAAAGTGTGAGGGGGTTGTTGAACAGTCAACGACGCACGCCGGTCCCGAAGCTCCTGGCAACCTGAACCAACCCAGAGACTCAAGATGCGGTCTACGGTCTACCGGAGCGGGCCTGCCAGCGGGCAGGCGGTTCCAGAAATCGACCCCCTCCCACGCCCTCCCCGAGGGCTCCAGGCCAGTTTTGCCACCCTGTAACTGGGCGCCAATTTGGAAGAAGAAGTGAAAAGTGGGTACGTTGGCCTCATATTCCCCGAAGAGGCGGTCACAGCAACCATAAGACCTCAGGTCTGTTCCGCCTCCCACCGATTATCTTGCCTGCTTTGCCTAATTGTAAAGTATTTAGGACTCCTTCACTCTGCCCACAGGGAAACTGAGGCACCGGTCATTCATCAGCTTGCCTGAGGTCACAGTTTAGAGCTGCAGGGGACTTTCAGCTAGGCTTCACCTGCCTTGGAGTCCGGAGGGTCACCTCCCACCCCATAGTCGCCTCATAATGTTTTATATCTAGTGCCTAGACAGGCTCAATTCATTGTAATTGCCTCCCCCCAACAGAGTGTCCTGCCCACGTGTTTAAGGGCACACTAACATGTCCTGCTGGCAACCGTTTTTAACATTGTTTTCAATTACTCAAGACTGCAACATCACACAGATCACCTTGTATTGAGGCATTAGCAGGGGTGGGACTTAGGGTGGTATTTAGTGGGGAGAAACCCCAGGAAGACTGATTCGTGGGTGGGGGGGGGGAGGGTGCAGGAGCTGTGTTTCCAGGACTCCTGTTTTTACACTGCAGAACTCTGGTGTTCCTTTGAAAAATCAAAATATCCGGACATGGTCGATTATAGGTGAGCAGTCATCACGCTGCCTTTTCCTTCTTGGCTTTCCTCCTGTCAAGGCTAGGACCAGGCACCCATTTCCCATCTGTCCCTACCGGTAGTCAGTGAGCTTCTCTTCCCCATTCCCCCTCGATCCCCTCTGACTCCTCCAGTGCTGAATAACCTCTGCCTCTTGGGGACCCTGCAGGGGATGGGGGGGGTGGGGTGGGAGGCGAGCTCCAGCTTGTTCCTTTGCCGTCAGCTTCAGGCCTGAAATCTACCCGTAGACTCCACCCAAGACCCAACGTTGTTGGCTGGGAAATCTGGGGACTGCCTCAGGAGTTAGCCTCAGACGCTGGGTGCCCCACTTCTATTCCTAAAGGTTGAAGAAGAGAGAAACTGGGTAATGAGATTTTGAAAACACTGATATAATGAGGGGAGGAAAATGCACACTCCCAGATTTTTGCATTCAATGCCCCCAAACCTCTTTTACTTCTTCTCCCCAATCACATAAATTTATACACTTCAGTCATAGACATTAAACCATCCTGCTTAAGATTGTCCCAGGCCTTCTTCCCCATCAGTACGGGTCCTGAACCAAAGACTGCATGCCCCTGGGGGTGGAGTGGGGGGCGTGGAGGAAACCACAAAGCACCTTAGATTGACCCCTACTGTCACAAAAAGGAAATATTCCTGCCCCTCCCTTTTACCTAGAGGGAAATTCCTGTTTTCCTGACAGATCCAAAACAACCTGGCTTCATTACCATCTGATTTATTTTAATGGCCTAACCCACAATTCTAGGATATATGAATATATAATAGAGGTGTGGCCACCTACATGTGGGGGGTCCTCTAAGAACTCTGTGCGGAGCGGAGGCTTTGGGGTGAGGTGTAGATGCATGCCATTGAAGCCATTGCTCTCTTCTCCATGCATGTCTCTCCCACGTGTGTGTATGGGCACCTACGTTGTGCAGGCTTTCTGGGCCTGCGCGTCAGTATGTGAGTCAACCAAAAGTTCTTTTTTTGAGAAACTTTCACAGCCTCGGGGAGAGTGTATGGCCTAGGGTGCAGCTACTTCTCAATCCAAACTAGGTCTGTGAGAGAAGGTCAAGGCAAGAGGCTGCCAGAGGGATGGAGAAGAGGAAAACGCTGGGAAGGAATAGAGTTTGGCCCCATCGACCCCACAGGGCCGGGTCCCATCAGACCCCAGTCAAGGGCAGTCACACCAGAATCGGGAGCCTTAAGAGAGGTCTGAGCTGCCAGGAGAAGGTAACTGCGCGCTTGGGGCCTGCCCTTGTCTCCAGCTCTGTGGCTGAGGCCCGGTAGTGGTGATTGTGTTGTCACCGGAGGCCAAGCGTGGCTGAATCGCACACATCCCATGGCTTTTCCATTTTTCTTCTTGGATTTGCTGCGCCACTAGCTTCCTCTAGTCTGGCTGGAGCCCAATTTGAGGGGGCTCCAAAAGTGTTCTTTTCTGTTTTCCTCTGAAGAGGCCCAAGGTACCTTCATGACACTGCCGATGCCTCCAGCACCGGAGCGCTTCTAAGTGTAATATCAAGGACTAGATTCACCCTTCGGTCAGGAGGGGGAATGTGGCATTTCAGAGGCCCACAGGCCCTCCCTTCTCGCCCCAAGGTGGAAAGACAGATGGGCACTTGTTCTTGGGGGGCCGGTGGTACGCAATGGGCCCCCCTGCCCTAAGCTTGCTGACTGTACTCAGGGCCTGGCTGTCCTCGAGACCTATCTGCTGAGCCTCTCTCTTCCGTCTGTCGCTCGAACCGGAGAGCTGGCTCTTTCCTGCCTCTTTGCCCTGGGACAGAAGCGTCTCCACCAGGGCATTGGGACGGGAAGATCGGGCTGTGGCTAGGCCATCGCCCGCGAAATCCGAGACCTTTTTTTTCTGCTTGGCAGGATCAACTTCTCGGCCCTCTGAAACGGCTGTGCGTTGGGATCCGCTTGGGGTCTCCGGTGGCCCGCGACCAGCAGCGTAACCCAGGAGGGCGGGTGTGGGAAATGAGAATGGCCTCAGTGCTGGATTGTAAGTTCCGTAGAAATCCCTGACGACCGCACTATCCTGAAAGATTTTTTTTTTTTTTTAAGGGTGGAGGGAAGATCAGCTGGCGGGGAGAGCCTGGTTCCCGAGATGATCAGATTTGAAGGGTATTCTGAAAAAGCTCCTCCGCTGTCAAAGTTACTGGCTGCCCTCGCCCAGCCCCTCTCCGTGGGTTCTCCAGAACAAGCGCCCCGAGCCGGCGAAGCTCAGATCAGCATCCACGCCGAAGCGAAGGCGAGAATTTGCTGCGTGCGGGCCCAGTCGGGATAAGTCTTCGCAGCGCGCGGTAAGCCGGGCGCCCCACGGCTGGCCTTTTGCTTTGAGCGAGCATACGTCTTCTTCTCCGCCAGGTAGCACTGGAAGGAGGAAGCGATCTCTAGATTTCCAATTACAAGACCCTGGATAGTAACGGGGCGTCTTTGTTTGTTTCTTTCGTTTTGCCTTAGCCAGAGTTGATTGGAAATCGTACGACAGGAAAATAACCTGTGTGGCGAAATCCGGGCAGAACCAGGAAAGCTAATAGCATCTGGGAGCAGGAGCGAGATTATCAGAGGCGTTTTCTGGTGTTTTTGGACAGGTTGAGAGCCCCCGAAATCCAGATTGGTAATTTAAATGACTCTGAGCTTGCAGCATCTATGAGACCTATCAGATTTGGAAGGAAAAGATACGGATTTGGGACTTGCAGGAGTTTGGACCGGCACAGATCAGACCTCGACTTCCAGCTCTCCTCCCTCCCCCACGAAGAACCCGTGGGGGACCGGGAAGCCAGGGGTTAAAGTGGGCCCTGGAGCATCCCCGGGACTACCGGCGCGGAGCCTTGGCCCGAGCCTCAGTCTCTCCCCTCCTCTCATTGGCCCGCGCTCTCAGGGTTTCTCCTGTTCCCTCCTCGCCATTGGTCGGGGGCTGGCTTTTTTTCCCCTCAGTCTTTCTCTTCCTCCCCCTCCCTCTCCCTCGCCCCTCGGACAGGAGCGCACCGCCTGCCCCCAGCTCCTCGGGAAGGGAGGAATTTAGAAAAAAAGTTTCCCAGAAGTTTGGATCAGAGGGAGGACGGGAAGACCAAGAGAGGAAGAGGGAGAGGGAGGAGAGAGAGGGAGAGGGAGGAGAGAGAGAGAGAGAGAGAGAGAGAGAGAGAGAGAGAGAGAGAGAATAAAAAAAAGATGAAGTCCAGTCTGCACAGCCTGTGAGCGCCTGCCCGGGTAGGGTGGGAAGCAGGACTCGGGCGCTCATGCTGCGAGCGGGCGGCGCTCCGGGCGCTCGTTCCTAGCGGCTGGGGCAGCTAGGGGCGCCGGTCCGACCCGCGGCGGCGGAGGGCGGGGGAGGACGCAGGGGGAGGGTGCCGGGGACCCGCAGGGCCGCCGCCTCAGTCTCGGCCGCCGCGCCGCCGCCTCTCCCGGGCCCGGCCCGGCGGGCGCTCGGAGCGTGAGGGCGCGGGCTGCTCCCTCAGTAGCGGGGGCGAGCGGAGGCCGGGGTGCGGGCGGCTAAGATGAGTGAAAGGAGAAGATCTGCAGTCGCCCTGAGCTCGCGAGCACATGCCTTCTCCGTTGAAGCCTTGATCGGCTCAAATAAAAAGCGGAAACTGCGAGACTGGGAGGAGAAGGGGTTGGACCTGTCCATGGAGGCGCTGAGCCCCGCGGGCCCACTCGGAGACGCGGAGGACGCGGCCGCGCACGGCCTGGAGCCTCACCCGGGTGAGTGCGCAGGACCGGACCGAGGGAGGCGGGCGGAGAGCGGACGCCGGGCGGCCGGCGGGCGGGCGGAGCGGTGTGGAGGGAGGCCCTGCTCGCTGACGCCCTGCCTTGCTCCAACGCGGGTTTCCTTTTCTTCGCGCAAACGCCTTGAGTCTTCCCCAAATTCGCCGCAAGTAATTTGAGGGAACTGAGCCTTGCATTTTCGTCGCCAACCTCAAGCAAGGAGGCCTCACTCGCATCCCTTTCTCTTCTGGGAGCGGAGCGCAGTGTTCTGGTGTGCGCGGCTGAGCGGCCGCAGGCCCTTGGGGTTAAGGAGGGGCGCAGATCGAAGGCGACGGCGGGAGCGGAGAGGGGCTGGGACTGTCTTTTGAGAGCCCCAGAGGACTGGCGCGGAGCTGTCGGGCTCCATACCCAGTCTCGGGAAATGCCCGGTTGGCCCCATTTAGCTTTCGACCTCGGTCCTCGCCCTTCCCCCACCAACTTTCCTGGGACTCAAGTTGTTGTGTTTCCCCTACCCCGGCGACAACGGAGCATAATTATATTTCTACTTTGTTGGCGTTTATGGAAAGAGAATGTATGTTAGACCTCTCACCCTGCGCCCTGGGCCACTCTTCAGGGCCCACACCTCTGTGTATTGGGGGGGGGGGGAGCGGTGCGATTAATTTCTGTGCACATTATATGTACACAACACGTAAAACTCAGAGCGGATGTCGGTGTCTGTATTTTAGCAGAAACCTGGGCGGGTGGTTGAGGGGGGAGACAACTTAAAGTTCTGTATTAAGTGCCAAGATTTCAACTGTGCAAAACAGCCCCGGGGAACAGCTGTTGTCGGAAGAATCTTGCGCGCGCGCGCGCTCGCGCGCACACACACACACACACACACACGCACACGCACACACACATACACACCCGCTCGCAGCTTGGGTTTAGCGGTTTCAGAAACTTTCCAGCCAGGACTTATGTAGCCATTCTGGAGGTGCTCCTGCTGACCAGCTAGGGCTGGGGAGTAAACCTGGGTCAGCGCGCCGGAAAGCCAGGGTGGGGGCGGCGGCCCGCAAAGGGATGGGGGTGGCCACGGGTCGAAGAGCTCTGGGACGGAGCTTGGGGCCCAGGGGCTTGGGGGCTGGAAAGCTGGCCGACCCAGGGAGGGACAGCTGTCGCTTACATTTTCTCTTTCGGCAGTGACAGTTCAATTTCCATGCTCCTGAGGCTAATAATAACGCGATTAGCGTGTGACTTGCAGAGACAGGGTTTTATGAATTCTCCGTGTTCTTGTGGCCCGTTACGGTATTTGAGTTTAGTGCTGGGGAATTATTTTTATTAGTCGATGAAAAGAAAATTAAAAGGGAGATTTATTTCGTCCGCCCAAGTCTTTCCCTGTATTTGGATGCGGGTGCTTGCCCACGCGGACCCCTGTGTGGGCAATCCAGAAAAGAACGCGTGGCTAATGTGTGTTTCCCATCTCTGGCCAGACCCTACTTCCTCACCGCATTTATATGTTGTCAAAGTCTCACTCGGGCCTTCGCACAGTTTAGTGGAAGTTCTTTCAGGCTTCATGACAATTCACGAGTTGGGAGGTTAGTTTATTTTACTTTCCCGACGGTGGGAAGGCAGAAGTTACTTAACTGCGTGTGGCAGACGCCTTGTCCGCGGGACTTTTCTTTAAGGAGGGGGGCCAGGTCGGCGAGAGCTGATCTTGGGTCGCACGTTCAAAAGGACCAACACGTGGGGTCACAATCAGAGGCTCAACTCGCAGTTTTCTCTTACCGCCGTTCTTTTCAGCCATAGTGAGGAGAGAAAAGGTTGGAGCGAGGTGAGAGACCAGTCCGGAGACATAAACGCGAGGGCCTGTTGTCCAGAATGCGGTTCCCTCGCTCCCACAGTATGGGGGCCAGAGGGTGAGGACCTAATCTAGAACTTTGTGGCACACAGAGCTCAGTTGACCGTTTTCCTTTCCTGTATCATTCTTTTTTTTAAAGAAAAAAATGTGCTTTTGTATTAGAGCAAACGAAATATGTTTGTGGGGCTACGGTCTGGGAGGAAGGAAGAAGCTGAAAGCGAGAGCACTCCCGGGCCTTATGCGGGGCCGGCTACCAACCGGGCCTCGCTGCGAGGTGCGCCGAGGGGATCTCCAAGTTGGAGCCCCTTTAGTGGCCAAAGCTTTCTGACGAACCGGATGTACGAAGAGAAAAAAGATCTTTCAGAAAAACTGCGCGGTATCGTGGAGCCTAGGCAGCCCCCGGAGTGGAGGAGGCGGAGCCGCAGGCTCTGGGCCCGGATGGTGGTGGAAGGCAAGGCCAGGGCTTGGGGTCCCCTGTAGGCCTTTCTTTCTTTTTCCTCTAATAGAGCGCCCTAACGAACACATACAGACTGGGCCACCGTTAAGGTGTGTGTATGGTGGTGGAGGTGGGAGGGGGCACAGGCGACTCCGTTTGTGCCCAGGGCCGTGTCTATGCCGGTCTTAGCCTCCAATTGTTTAAACTCTCTTCCCGGATTAGGACAGAGAGCAGGCTGGACCCGCTGCGTGGCTCAACTGCGCTAGGCCGGTGATAAGTCAGGAACCGGGATAAAAACGACAACAACAAAACCAAAATTGCCACGGAGCTTGGGGAAGGATTAAACAAACAGGCAAACATACACAGGACACCCGCCTAGAGCAACTCTATTTATCATTTTCCCCCTTCCCCTCCCCCCGCCCCCCTGACTGGGACCTCCGTTTCCAGCCTTCTCTGTCCGTGCCTTTAAATCCGAGGATCCTCAGACAACCCAAGGGTCAGATTTTAATGTTTAACTTTTATTCAAAGACGTGGCCTTTTGCTTTTTCACAGCCCGTTTTTCTTTTCGCGTCCGGACAGAGCTGGCTTTAGTTGGCGCCGAGCGCCCCGCAGCCTGGGGCGCCAACGTGCAGCAGCGGGGGACCAGCCCGGCCTGCGCGCCGTGGGCGCTCACACATCAGAGGACACACAGTATGTATTTCAAACGTTTCCACCGAGTCTGCTGGTCCTGAAAGACCCTGAGGCCCTAAGGGCCTTGGAGAAGGGCCTGTGAGATGCCCTCATTATTGCCAGAACTCCGCGTCTTTGGAGAAGCCGCCAGGACGCAGCCGCCGCGGGCTCGGGAGGGTCTCCCAGGAGCCTGACTCTCCGGCCTGCTTGCCTCCGCCTCTCACCGAGCAGCAACAGGGAAAACTTTTGAGCCAGGATCGCCCGGAACAGCTGCTCCGGCTGCGGCCTTAGAAGTATATTTCAGGCACGCGGCGGCGCCATCTGCGCTCGGACCCCAGCCCCGGCTCCACCCGGCTTCCCCAGCTCGAGTTTGGGCCTTTTCCCGCCCAAATCCACAGCCGAGTGCTGCCGAGGTCCGGTCTCCCGCGGAGCGAAATAATTCAAACCTTCTGCGAAAGGATTTCCCCCTTCAGGGCCTGCGGCCCTATGCCTTGCAGCCGTGGCGCTCCAGCGGCCTAAGAAGGTGGCGGCGTACGCGGGTGGGCACACAGAGCAGGCACACTCAAGAACGTGCGTGCAGAGCCGCACTCCGCAAGCACGTGCACATGCATCAGGCTCGCGGGGTCCCTGCACCCATCTACGCAATCCCTAGAGGAATGAGACGGGAACAGCCTGGGCGGTGCCCCAGGGCCCTTTCTTCTTCCGAATTACCGAGATCAGCTGTTCACGCGAATTAAGCTGCCAGTTTATGGCCTGTTTGCTCAGAGTAAAACTCCCAAGATTTTAATCCTGACATCACCCCTCCACCCACCCCCAATCCCCAATAGGGAAACACAGGGTCAAAACGGAGGAAGTGACTCTTCACTGACGTTTAAGTAATGGAGAAAACGCGATGCGTTTGAAGCCAGTGGGGAGAGTATGCTTGTGCTGGGCAAGAACCAGACAGGGCGCACGCCGGGGCTTGGACCGCAGGGCAAGGGTGTGGGGTGCGCCGGGCCGGACGCCAAAGCGTATGCCTGAGGTAGAGTCCGGGGCGAGGAACACTGGTTCCTCAGCGGTGCGTTCGCCCCATCGCCGGTGCAGGCCTCAAAGATGCCAGGCCTGGGCCCGGAGGATGAGCCAAGCGTGGTGCCTGCTGGACATGCGCAACGCTCTCTCCTGCCAAGTCAAAACGGCCTTCCGCGGTGGCCGCGCCTTTGGTGAGTGACCTTGCGTGAACGGGAGTGAGGGGGTAGGCGAGATCTGAATTCGTCCCAGGCTGGTGAGGACGGGTGTGTTCTAGGAGGGCCGCCGACGCCCTTTGGTCGAGCTGGTCGGACGCTGGCTAGGTCGCGGGGCTGGGAGAGCGCGCTGCACGGGCTCGCGGGAGGTGGGCAGGGTTCTGGAGCGTTCTGTGTAAAACACCAGCCCTGGTGCAGTGGCACAACAGAAGCCCCCCACCCTCACCCCCACCCCCAGGAAGAAGGAAACAGTTCTAACCCCCAGCATTCCGTGGATGGAACAAACTGCTGGAGGGCAGTGGGGAGGACGAGGAATGGGGGAAACACCCTAATGCCCAGCGTTTGGAATGTGATGGAAGGGGGGCAGACGGAGTGTGCTGTGCTTTGCACCCCCCCGCCAGGTCGACCGGTGTCCCCCGAGCGCTTCACCGGTCCTTGTGATGAGGGTAACAGGCAAGTGCAGGGGAACGGTCTCTCGCGGACGGGCGGTGCGGGACCCCTCGCCCGGCCCCGCCGCCCACCTCTGCCGCTCGGAGACTGGTACGCCGCAAGCGTAACGCCGGGAGCAGGCTTTTCTGGACGTGACAGATCAGCTAACAGCCTAGGGGCGCAGCGCTTCTGAAATCGTGTCTTCCTTCCACGCCCCACCCAACGCTGTTTCTTATCGAACATTTTTCTTTGGGTTCAGAGCTGGACACTTTTTAGGTTTCCTGATTTTATAGGTTAAACTCCCGGAAAGGAAAGTTCGCGGGGTGACGTTCATGCAGGGGGAAGGGGGGATTAAATTTCTAATAATGGAATTCGTATCGCAATTATATTGACACCTAGCCGCTACGGTTTTTCTGGCCCCCCACTATCACTTCAAATGGTCTCACGACCATCTTTTAAATATTAAAGAAAAATTAGTTTAAAATCTAATTAATACGCCCGGCACGTGAAGAGCGATTGAAGAATGATGTGAAATGCCTAACCCAGGGGCCCAAACTAAAGCGATCGGTTTGTGTTCCCCCATTTATTGTATAATTTCCTTTGTGTGTGCAGACATGAGTTTAATGGGAACAAGTCCCTCATCGTTAATCCTTCATGTTGGACCACAAGGAGAGAGAGACAAATACGTTTTGGTTCAGAAGACCTGAGACGTTTTGTTCATCCAAGCCTCTCCAAGGGCAACGCTAGTATTAAAGAGTGAAATATTCCAGGTCTGTCACAATCGTTCTCTCTATTGCCAAAAAAATGTAATATTAATAAGACGAGAGAACTTTTTTGAGATCCCGATTATGGACTCTGTTAGAAGTTTATTTCCCACACCCAGGAGTAAAATCATTGCTTCTTAAATCTGTAAGTTCCTTCTCTAGGTGACTGTAGAGTTAAAAACAAAAACAAGACTGAACTGAGCAGATTCCACAGGGATAAAGAGCAGAGAGCAGATTGGCATTCCACTTTCCTTTCTGGAAATGCAGAAATCCATCTAATGATTGTTCTGGGGGTGGGTAGCTGGTTATTGCTTTTTTACTCCCCAAAGACAAAGACAAAGTAGTTCAGCAGGAGAGAATATTTAAGTGGTTTTCTAGTTTTGACCTTATGGGATATTTTTCCACAGGGGGAAAAAAAAAAACTAGGGAACTGGTGGAATGTGAAATCTTCCCCCCTTCTTTCTCTCATCCATGTGGTTTATTTTTGCCTTGCCTTTTCTGGTTTCTAGTGAGCTTTGAATTTTATACGTGTATGACTGAGATACTCAGGGGTCTGCGCTGGGAACGGCAATTAGCAAATTTATAAATTAGGGTCTGTTTACACGTCTTTGGGCAAGGATAATCATTACTTAATTTAAGTGAGGCCCTTGCTCTAAGTGTCAGGATGGAAAATGAGACTCAGTAGGGAGGACAGGAGGTGAAATGGGAAGAGGTGGGGAATTAAGCAACTGGTGACGACAAATCAACATTTATGCAGTGCCATTAATGGCTTCACTTTGAGGCAGGACATTTTGCTGACTACAAACTGATGATGAGCTTTTGATACCAGAAATGAAAATAGACCTTGCAATTGATACTCTATCCTATACTCTTTTTACCAGCCAATGTTTAGCTATGCCCTTCATACAGAAGTGTATAAAATGTATTAAAGAGTATATAAACAACTGTATGTGATTATACACAAGTTTATGTGTGAACTTGACAGCTCGGAATGGCACATAGATAACATCTCAGGAAATATTAGAAAAACATTAGAGAAAATAAACTGCTCTGGTTTTTTTGTGGAGCCAGTTAAAAAATCGGGAATACCTAAAATTTGGGGAGGCCAGAAGTTTTGTCATCTGTACGTATCACTCACTTGCCAGTTCAAGAGAATCCCAGACTGGAAGCTCCTGGGCACTGGCATTTTCACTTAACTGCCAGATTCAGTGAACATTTTGACCAAAGTCTAAGCGAAAACAGCAGAAAATGAGGCTGTGCAGATGCAATTTTTAAAAGATCGGGAAGAGTGGAAGTTTTTTTCTAACTAACTTTGGCATTTAATTTTGTGAAGAATGCTACCTTCATTTCAGACGGGCAGAATGCTGACTTCTATTGAATAATTTCATGTTCTTCCATGCAGAGAGCTAACGGAATCACCAAGGAAAATCTAGTTAATAGAAATAACGAGAGAAACTGTGATTTGGGGGAAATCACTTAAGAACATAGGAGATACGTGCAAAAATCTTCTCCCTATGTGTCTGTCCTCTTGTATTTTCTTCAGAATAGTTGCCGAGGCTAAATGAGCCGGTTCCAAATTGCCACACAGCCCCTAAGTCTGAACTTCACCCGTAATATCCTCATATAGCCTTCTTTTAAAAACCGGAATACTGCAGATGAGAGCAGAGTTCCCTTGAAAGGTATCATTAGGGGTCATTACCTAGCCGGTGCCTTGGTGTTGCAGCGCGTGGTTCTCAACAGGGTGACCCGAAATTCTTGCTTCCAACACCCACCCGCTGCCTCCTCGGCTGTCCCACAGCCCCGAAGATATGGTCGAAGCCCCAGTAAACCCCCGTAGTCCCCCCGCACCCCTCCCCCCACATCCTGTTCCCCTCCCCCCACTTCCTATACGTATGCTGAAACGCCCATATTTTCCCTCTCTCTTTCTCGAAAAAAAAAAAAAAAAAATTCAGATGAAGTTCCAGCGAGGACTGACTGGGGATGGCCAGCTCTTCCCGCGAAACCATCCCGGGGAAATTGGGGCGGCTCGGGGGACCTTCCCGACCCAGAGAGCGGGGCCGCGGCGGCGCCCTGGGGCGGGAGCGGCGGCCGGGTCAAGAGCGTCCGGGCCGGGCCTCGGTGCGCGCGCCCCGGCTCGGGCCCCGGCGCTCGGGGCTCCGTCCCCGCGGGCGGGTGCGCGCCGCCGCTGGCAGTGCCGAGGGGTGTCCCTACCCTTCTTAGCTCCCGCTACATCCTGGAGAAATGCGGGTCTCTGGGGCAATCGGGAAGGCCCCCTTCTCCCCGCAAAAAATCAAGGGGGAAAAACCCTAAACAAAAACCCCAAACGGAACCCAAGAATCTTCCACCTCGCGCCCCGAGGGGAGTTTGAGCCTTGGCTTTCATCAGGCTCAGCAAATTTCCAAGGAATCAAACTGACTTCAAACATCAGCAATTAGAAACCAAGAATCCTTCGGCCCGAAGAACTTTTAATCCCTAACCATTTCCAAATGGGTAATAATAGGGTCAGTAAATATCATAGCTAGTCTGTTAAAAAGGAAAGGCATTCTGTCGGTTCGAGGAGCGCAGGGTCCCCGGGTGCCTCAGAGGGTCATGAGGGTAGAGATGCCCCCTGCTCTCTGGAGAGCGGGCATTGCCCAGCCGAGACAAAATGACAGCAAACAATTGTCCTTTACGCTATTCTTGGAGATTAAAAGCAGTGAGGTAATTATTTTTCTAAAAAAAAAACAAAACAAGAAACAACAAAAAACAACAATAACGACAACCCCCCCCCCCCCCCCCCCCCCCGCCCATCTCTCCAAAGTGGATTGAGAAATGCCTATTAGTCACTGGGGGACTATGCTCGCAGGAATAGCTTCCCTGCTACAGCTCCGTGTGAGTCTTCCCTTGAGGCGCCAAAGTGTCAATCACACCAGGTCCCAAGGCCCAGAATTGTAACCTAGGGGCTAGGGGACTTGGGTGGTTCGGCGATTGTGTTCTTACTCCTGAAAAGTACAGAATTGGTTTTTACCATAGGGAGGGGCAAGCATTTGTGCCAATAAGTGATTGTGAGCATAGCAATACTTTCTTTCTCTGGATTTGACAAAGCTTCCTCCATTTAGAAGCCTTACACACACACACACACACACACACACACACACACACACACGCACACACACACACACACATTTATTTATTTATTTATTTATTTGTTTATTTATTTGCAGGAAAGCTGAGGGAGGGTTTATATACCTATGCACTATTTAGAATTAAAAGGATTTATGAGAAAATTAATCATATGAGCAAGTTTGCAGAAAAATACTGACTTGCAAAACTTTTCAGAAACCTTAATTGCTTATGTGGCTATCCATGAGTCTTCACTATACTACAAAGCTTTCAACACAGGCTCTCATAATCTAGATTATATCCATGCATTATGGTAGGAAGAGGGCTCGACTAGCTTACATTAGACCTAGAGTCTAGTGCTAGCTTTATCATTATTTTTTTGGAACCAGGAATATTTGTTCTAAAGGCAGACATACAGATGTGGCAAAAAGCGTTTCAAAGTTGTTTGATAGCCACTGATGAGGACTCAGTTCCTGGTTTGTGAAATGGGGCTCAAAGGCCCCTAAGGCCCCTTTAGCTAGAAGATTCTGTGATCCTGTTAACTTTTTTTAAAAAAATACTAACATTTTCTCCTAATGTACGTTGGCTATCACTGGACTCATCCCTTTGTTGGAACAAGGGGAGTATTACTGCAATTGTAGAAAGTAATAGTAATAGCAACACAAGGACCCCCGTCCCAACCAGAAAAGGATTTTTACAGCTAGAATTGAGAGCTTCCATAAGGCTCTTGAAAAGTTTTTAGATTAATATCACATGTTCAGAAGTTCTGGATCTAGTCCTTTCTGTTTGATGTAACCTATTGTTGCTTGTGTGACTGCCCAGGACCCTCCTGCTGGGAGAGTTCTATGGCATTAGTGTATTTAAAGGAAATATAAGTTATTTATGCTTTGGACATTTTTTTTGTGCCATTCCCAGAAATAGCTGGAAAAAACTCTGGATTTGAAAAATGCAGACTGAGAAGAGCAACTTCACTAGTAAATTGAGTTAGTGGGACCTCCACTCCCCCCAAGGAAATCAGTTGCCCCTCATTACTCTCTGAGCCTGATGGAAAGCACTAGTAACTATTTTCCATGTCTAGCCTGCTAAGCCGAGGTCTTGATCTGGCAGAGATGTGAGAATGCTAAAAGGATGACTTAGTAACGGGCAAAACGCTTGTCAACAAGATGGATCAGAAGATAGCTTAGCGTTGGAGACCTCTATTCATAGCTGCTGAACTTGAGGGCAGGGTCAGACAAAAAACTGGGCCCAGCATACACCTAGGAGGGTTTCTTGTATTTCTCTCTGTGGGACTGTCTCTCCCCTTAGACTTATATGGCTGGGCTAGTGACAGCTCCCCACTTAAAAAACAATTTTTTAATGTTTATTTATTTTTGAGACACAGACCGTGAGCAGGGGAGAGGCAGAGAGAGGGAGACACAGAATCTGAAACAGCCTCCAGGCTCTGAGCTGCCAGCACAGAGCCAGACGTGGGGCTCTAACCCACGAACTATGAGATCATGACCTGAGCCAAAGTCGGACGCCCAACCGACGGAGCCACCCAGGCGCCCCAACAGCTCCCCACTTTTATTTGCTGTCCCCATTCTCTGCAGCCCCAGACCTTAGGTAGACTGGAGTCATCAAGGAGCTTATGGATTTACTGCTCATCCTGTCTCACTGCCACCCTGTAATATACTGCTGAAGGGCAGGAACCTTGTTTTCTTTGCTTTTGTATGTCTAGAGCCTAGCACAAGTGGCTGGCACAGAGCAACACTTAATATATATATATATATATATATATATATATATATACATAATGATAATGAATAGCATTATTTGTTGAACACTATGTACCGTCTGGCTTCCTATGTTATTTGTTATATATTATATATAAAGTAATAAAATATAATGTATATCTATATAATACATATAATAATTCATACAGTATGGCTGTATGTTATTATATGATATATGTATTCCGAATCACAGTATGTAACAGTCATATATTCCAGATAAATACAACTATATATATGGAATGTGTGTGTGTGTGTGTGTGTGTTATTCCATACAGATTTTGAGCTCTCGTTTCTGAGCCCTGATTCCAACACTTGCTAGTTGTATGACCTTGGACAAGTTTCTTAATCTCTCCCAACCGCAGTTTCTGCACCTATGAAGTTGTTATGATAAACATACTCATCAAAAGGTGGTTGTGAGGATTAAATTAGTGCACATAGAGGAACAAAGGGTTTAGCAGTGTCTATATTCCTATCAAGTGAATTGATAGTAATTACCTCAGTGACCAGCTTGGATAATAAATTGTTGCAAATTGTGAATCTAGCAGGCACCACCTCTCTCCCCCAGTCTTTGGCTTTAAATGGGATGTTTGGGACTTGGAGGGGATCAGCGCTTAGTGCATAGCCTATGGTTAGAAACAGTGGAGAATCTGAGTACGAATGGCTGGCTAATGAAGTCAAATAGAACTTTGAGGGCTGTTGCTGTTTAGGGTTCCGCTGGGGCAGAAAGCCAGCATCCTAGTGAATATTTGAGGGAGGGAGAAAGGGCCTCAAGGGTGAGGACCAGCTGTCTGGCATGCGGTAGGAAGAGAGGGTAGGTGGAAGGGGGGGCCCGGGGAACCTCAGCTTTACCAGCTCCCCAGGAATTGGGCTCTGGCAGAGGACAGAGGGGCCTTTCTGGATGTGGGGAAGTGAAAAAACACAAGCATGTTTCTCTGGTTAGTTTCTGATATTTCTACCTGGAGCCCAGAAATCCCCAAATGGTCAGGTTTTATCAGATGGGAAATAAGGAAGATTCATTTTCATAAGGCTTTTGTTTGTAAAGCCTGTGTTCCTCAAGGTTTTTTTGGGTTAAATGAGCTAGTTGTATCAATTAATTGAGACTGCAGTAAAGGCTTTGTAGGTGTTGCTTGGTTGAGTTACAAACCAAAAGAGTAAAGGGACTAAACTTAAGGAAAATCTGTAATAACTAAGCTGTCAGGAAGAGGAGACTGAGGAGTCTTTTTTTAGACAAACAGCAGAAGCCCCAGCCGTTGTGTTAGAACTTACATCTGGCGGCACGGTTTCGCAGTTTTCTTCCTTCCAGAAAACAGAAGCCTGGGTTTGATCGTTTACTTTTTTTTTTTTTTTAAACTAGTTACACCCCAGACTTTGTTTATATTGATTCCTGGTAGCAGAGGGGGAAAGTGCATTCCCAGGGGAAGAGGAACAGAGGGAAGATCCCTCCCAAGGCCTCCTTCAAGGAGCCCAGTCCCCTTCGGGCACTGCCTGGCCATACATAGGAGGAGGGAGTTGCTCTGTCCCGGCTGGAATTCAGGTCTCAGTCTTCCAAACGGATCTGCGCACCACATTTCATCTCCAAGACAGCTGTTTCTGTACTTCCCCAATCTTACAAACATCCTCTTATCTCAGAGTGCCCCCAGTGCTAACCAAGAAGCACTTTTATGGATCAAGGGCACACTTTGTACCAGGCACTGTGCTTATGGTTTTATTCGCATTTTCTCATTGCATTCACCCAATGGTCCTCAGAGGGCGGTACATGTTTCCCCATTTTATAGATGCAGAAATTGAGGCCCAATGAGATTAAATAACTTGCAGTGCCCTTAGCCACCAGACAACATTGACTTCTCCTGTAGATGACTCTTCAGTGCTCTGGGGAGATGGAAATTTATGCTTGCTGCCTGTGCTCCCCCCCCCCAACAGAAATTATTAAATCATAAATGAGAAAGAGCTCATTTACAGTTTCTGGGTCTCTGTCTAAAGCTGCCTTCTCCATACAGGCTGGAGGAAGCCTCTGTGTCACAGTGATACGGGGCAGAGTTTCTGAACCATGGTCTTTGGAATAGGGCATGTGCTGCTACCCCAACCTGACTTGCTTTTCTTTGACTTTCATGCCCAGAAATCTCAGGGTCTGAAATGTGGCTACATATTGAACTTGATCTAGACCCTCCTCAACCTAAATCCCCTCATGCAGTGAAATTCAGGGGAAACTTTAACTGCCCTGTTTTACCCATATCCTTCTCCATTCACAATGGGTTGGATGGAATCTTATTGGTAATTGATTCAAAATGGAACAGCTTAGACACATATCAGTTGCAGTGACGAGCAATTTGTGCATTTCTAAGTACTGTTGATTTTTTCAAACTCAGCAATCACAGCTGAAATCCCTTTGCCATGGATTGAATTTACAAAGGAAGAGATTCTGATTTCCACAGTGGCTTCTTTTTAATGCCCAAGGATTTGGTAACTGCCTTGAGGACGCACAGCAAGTACGCCTGCTCTCAGAGCCACAGCTTTAACTTTAACCTCTGAGTGACTGCTCTGATTCATTTATTTTGTAACAGCTCTATTTAGAGCAGCCTCGTTTGGTATGGGATCGGTTATTTGTAGAGATCTCTCAGCCCTGTACACACTTCTACCCCGTACTCCTTCACTCTTCTAGCATGCTCTACGTGGACGCACCCCCAGCAGTGAGCTTAACAGTGGGCCTCAGGATTTCTGGTCCACCTGTTCCCTGTCTTTCCATCACTTTCCCTCCCACTCCAAGTAACCTTCCTCTCTTGGAAGTCTGATGTCTCTAACAGGGATTTGGAGAAAAAACTACTCCCCCTCATTTCAGGGTGCAGACTGTAGCATTCATGTGGTTCTTGGCTGTGTAACTGTAAGGTCTATCAGATTCCTGCTTGTTGTGCCCAGTGACAGAAAAGTGGCTCTTAGACAGTAAAATGAGAGGGATGTAAAGTCTGTCTCTGTTTTAAAGCTTTGCTTTTTCCTACTGCCAGCCCCACTCTGTGCAGGCAGAAATTGATGGGTTTCAATATGCTCTCGCATCAACAGAAGCATATGAATCTCCGGGCCCATTTCCTTTAACAAGGAAGCCATGTGGAGCCAGACTCTTGAAATACAGAGTGTGGCCGAAGGTGAGGTGAGGGCTGCAGTCTTGGATGGTTTGCTGGGCCTCACTCAAGAGGTCTGTCCAATTAGAAAGGTAGATTCTGCAAGGCAGGAAACCGGCCAGCCTTGGCCACCTCCTTTTTCCTCCAGCATTCAGAGCACTGGTTGCATGGCCAGCACTCATCCTGGGAATGTTAGATTCCATCTGGTGCAACTGTGCATTACCCAGATTAGACTGTGACATCGCAGAGATTTAAGGCATCTTTGTGATATTCTGACTGGGTGGTAGGTACTGCAGGAGACGCTTCCTGCGGACACAGGATGATGTGAGTGCTGTAGGAATGAGCAAATACTGAACAAATCCCTGGCGAGTGTGTGCGTGCATGTGTGTGTGTGTGTGTGTGTGTGCGTGCGTGTGTGTGTGCGCGTGCATGTGTGTGTGTGTGCGTGCATGTGTGTGTGTGTGTGCGCACGCGTGCATGTGTGTGTGTGTGTGTGTGTGTGTGCGCGTGCATGTGTGTGTACGTGTGTGTGTGTGTGTGTGTGTGTGTGTGTGTGTGTGTCGGGGAGGGCTGACAGGGGTGCCGAGGGGGTGTTATGGAGAGCTGGGAGTAACGGTTCCCCCAGCCTGCGTGGGTGAATTGGTTCCGGATGTTAACATTTTTTCCTTGGGGCTTGACTACATTCTTCTTTTTCTTTGCCTGTCTGTTTTCCTGCCCAAACTGTTGGGCCTCCACAGCTGTGTGGCTCATTGCTGGTGAGTGTTGGGAATGACAGATCTGGCTTTATTGCAAGGGCAATTTGGGGGCATGCATATAGGTAAACTTTTGAGAGGTTTTCATCCAGCATCTTTCATAAATTTTGAGGGTTTGCTTTTTTGGCCATCATCTTGTCGGCTGAGTACCAACCTGTAGTGCATTGGGGAATGAGTAAGAAATGCTTTTGAAAGCAGAGGGTCCTTCATATCCTAGAAGCAGAAGAAACTCCATCCAAATAGATGGAAGCCAAGGAATCAGCAGAACATAGTGAAGAGCATGGGGTGTGGGTCAGGGCACATAGTTCTGGTTTTGGGCAAGTGCCTTAACTCTGCCTCAGTTGAATACATGTAAGCAGAGGGTAATATCGCCTGCTGCAGGGCTGGTGTGAGAATTCAGTGGGATAGCAAATGCAAAGCACTTGGCACAGTGCCAGGCTCATGGACCGTGCTCAGCATTAGCCTCTGCCTCCCTTGCTCATAATTAGACTTCTAGTCGATTGCAAAAGCTCGGAAGCTCTTCAGGGTTCTTATGAGGAACGTTTTGGTGAGGGTCAGACACAGGACCACCCCAAGCTACCCTTCTTAACTTGTCTCCACTGCTGCCCCATTCATAGCACCTCCCTTCCCATAAGCTGTTGTTTTTATTTATTTTTTTTTAATTTTTTTAACGTTTTATTTATTTTTGAGACAGGGAGAGACAGAGCATGAATGGGGGAGGGTCAGAGAGAGAGGGAGACACAGAATCTGAAACAGGCTCCAGGTTCTGAGCAGCAAGCACAGAGGCCAACGCGGGGTTCGAACTCACGGACAGTGAGATCGTGACCTGAGCTGAAGTCGGATGCCTAACCGACCGAGCCACCCAGGCGCCCCAAGCTGTTGTTTTTAAGTGGATGCATATTTGACACATACATCGTGTAAGTTTAAAGTGTATAGTGTGTTGGTTCGATATGTTTATATATTTGCAATATGATTGCCACCTTTTGTGGTGAGAAAATTTCAGACCTAGTCTCTTAGCAACTTTAAAGTATGTAATACAGTGCTGTCAACTCTAATCACAGTGCTTTGCCTTCGATCTCTAGAGTGTGTTTATCTTCTCACTGCGAGTTTTGTACTCTTTGACTAACATTACCCTGATTCCCCCACCCGTAGCCCCTGGTAACCACCGTTCTAGTCAGCTTTTTAAGATTCCATGTAGGAGTGAGATCATACAGGATTTGTCTTCCTCTGACTTACTTCACTCAGTATAATGCCCTCAAAGTCCATTCATACTGTGGCAAATGTCTGCCTCTCTCTCTCTCTCTCTATCATGTATCTATCTGTCGTCTTTATCCATTGATGGGCACTTAGGTTGTTTCCATATCTTAGCTATTGTGAAGAATGCTTCAGTGGACATGTGAGTGCTGACATCTTTTTTGAGCTCCTGTTTTCATTTCCTTTGCTCACAGGCTTCTTATCTTCCTTCATGCACTTGCTCCTGCTTCTGTTTGGAACACTTTTTCCCTTCTCTTCTCCTAAAATTCCTCCTGAAGAAAGTTTATCCTGCTTTCGAGACTCATTGTAAGCACCTTGTAGGACAGAAACATTTTAAAATGTAAAGGGCGATTTGATACAAATGTGAATTGGCATGATGTACAGATTCAAACGTGATGAGCTCCATAGGAAACTACATGTGTCCGTGCGGAGCTCACATACATTTTGGGCATTATGGTAATGGAAGAAAGTTCTTGAATGCCACGGGCTTTACCTTCACTTGGAGTCTGTTTTAGAGCTCCTCTTTCAGGGGACTCATTGTGGTTTCCTCTCAAAATGGTGCTATGCACTTCTGTCATTTTATAGTCACAAAGGAGTCTCAGTTAGGTGATCTTCAGCTGAGCAGCCAAGGTGGTAAAAATACAGGGGACCCCCATTGGCTCCATTGGCTGCCATCATCAGCGAGCTCCCCTGGAGAGGAAGTCTTCACCGAGGATCTGACTAGACCATTTCTGAGCAAGGCTTCTGTCCTACTTTTGACTTCGTGTTACCAACAGGCCAGTAATTTGACTTTAGTCTTTCTTTCCTTGGCAGGATATATGCCTGCTACCTTCTTATTGTCCTATTAGATTGGCCTGTACCTTTAGACTCTTGAGTAACCAATGACCACAGTCAAGGAGACCGTGCCTGAATGTCTCTTTGTTCTGTGGTTATCTTTGCTCATATGTACACACACACACACACACACACACACACACACACACACACTGACGCACTGCTTGTGATTGTTCTTCTCTGCATTTTAAAACTGGGCACCGAAGAAGGGGTAAAGTAGAAGTCTCTAAAAATTAATGCTTGGTGCCTTTCTTATGACACTGAACACATTTTGCCTTGACTGATAACGTTTTGGAGGACCCATTTGTTTGATAAGTGCACTACGGTGGAAACCCCAGGGGAAGCACTGTGGCTTACTCATCTCTGAATCCCTGTTAGCTCTCCATGAACGCTTGTAAAATGGAACTGGTACTTGTCAAACTTTAGTGATGGGTTTTGTAACCACTGTAGCCACTTTGCAGATGATTTGGCTTCAAGATGGTCCTGGACACCCAGCATGACGTGTCTGCCAGTTGCCCGTAGGTGTGATCCTGGACGTGTCAACTGATGTCTCTATACTCTGGAGTCTCTCTATCTCTAAGGGACTTTAGTAAGGAGACTGTGTCTAACTGTACTATTAACAAGGCATTTTTGTAGCTAATTGCTGAATGCTTTCTGCACGGAGCCTATTTTGGAAGCTCTCTCCTGATGAAGCATTAGCATTCAGAAGCACGGTTAGTCTGTGGGAGTAACTTTGCCCCATCTCACCCGATTTGTTTCAGGCCTTATGTCCATGGCAGCCTCTGTTTTCTGCCCAGCATGGGAGAAAAAGAAATAGAAAAAAAGGCAGTCTGAAAATCCCCCGTGCTACACAGAAGTGCAAAAATATATCCAAATGAAAGACAGATTGCATGAGTTTGCCCGAGAAAGCAGCATAGAGTTAGACCGAGCTAGAGCAGAATGATAGTCTTCTGGTGGTGGTTTTCCATGAGCAGTAGGGATATGTGAGTGAACCGACAGGAGGTCCCAGCTCAGGGCTCGACCCCATGATGCGGGAGAAGCCAGAGTGTCAGGAGGAGAAAGGAGACCATCCTCTGAAACATAAGGTAAGTTTTGAGCGGGGTGGGGGCCCGAGGAATGTAAGGCAGGTCTGTGAAAATGTATTTCACATTTCAGAACCAGCACGTTCATAAAGAAGAGTCAGGAACTGAGACGTACAAAGTGCCAAGTACTTTTTGGTGCCTGTCAAATTACATATGAAATCCTTAGTACTGTCCCGGGTCTGACTCAGATCATCAAGGGGAAAAACTGCCTCACTTTGCTATCTCCCCTCATCCTACATGCCTTCACCATTACGTGCCTTACAGCTGGGAGTAGCTGGACCTTGCTTTAGAGGAAAAGGCTTCCCAAACTTGTCTTTGTTTGGGCTCTCAGCCACCATGCCCATAGTGGCGGCCGATCGTTGGGACCAACCCACTGTCGTTACAGATTTTTCAGGGATTTTTCAGGGCTCGTGGCTTCTGAGCCATTGTTACATTGTGAATGCAGCCAAGTGGAGACGAGCTTACATGGCGGTCAATAGACCTGGAGCTCCAAGTTATGGGAAAGAAAGCTTTTCTGCACTTTATATGTAAACAAGTAGGATGATTCTGAGTCTCTTTCTCTGGTTGAATATCCTTGATCCTGAATCCTGAGGATGCTTCTTCAAGATGAGTCTAGTGGCCTCTGAATGTTCACTGCCAGCGGATGTTAGCAATTGTCCAGTGTCCCAGTATCTTTTGGGAGTCCACCATTCCAAAATAGGTGCTTATTCTAGATCCTCTTAGAAAGAGAATGTGCTTCAGAAACTCAGACTTGGGAATGGGGCACATGGCAACTAACCACGATCTAGTTACGGGTCACGAAGGGCCCTATTTGCACACCTCTGAAGGACAACAGGGCTCTTCCAATGCTGTAGTGCAGCCCTCGGAGTATATATTGTCCACAAGAGGTTTAAAAGTTCATTGTTTGTTGATTGACATCCTAATTCTTAATTGTATGACAGGCTTCCCTTAAGGTCTCTCATGGTCTTGAAGGTCAGGAGCAAATAACCACAGATAGTAACCCCAGGAGGCCACTGCCCTCTGGCCCTTGTACTGATCACACAGATGGAGCTCCTTCTTTTCTGTTTCACAAAGATGTGATATGAAGGACCGTGAGCTATCGATGAGGGGAGGGGCCTTTCCTTTGAGCTGCACTAGGTACAGGGAGTAAGTATCTTCGTCCAGAGTGCTAAGGAACTTGGCATAGATACTCTGGGGGAAGACATGCTCTGACCATTGTGTCAATTTCCTTTCATGGCTTGCAAACCTCTTTAACCCAGTTCTTGTTAATAGTCCCTGTTAGGTGATGCAGTGATTATGATGCCTGGGTTATTCTGTCTTAGGAAAACCCCCAGATTGACTTTCTAATGTCACCCATGTTTATACTTAAAAAAAACCCCACAAAACCTTGAGGCACCGGGTACTCAAGATTGAGTTTGAGGTCTTGTATCTTTACCTGGAAGGTGCTCTGGACAGAGAAGCTCCCCAAGTGTGGTCCAGGGGCTGGGTTCATTGCAAACTGGAATTCAACAGCCACGTCACATGCTTCTCTTGAGATGGGAGTGGTGGCACCAGCATCCTCTTTCAGAAGCCCAAGCCAGAGCCACCAGCCCCTCAAACTATGTGTGTTAAGAGCTTCTGGGTCCTTCCTTCCTCATGAGGCGGCATCAACAAAGCAGCCTGATTACCTACAGGTGCGAGATATTATCAGCGCCAACTCTTCTGCTGTCTGAGTAAACCCTGTAAATAAACTTACACTTAACTTTAACCAGTGGGACTTAACAGTTAGGGGCTGCTGTATCTTACCCTTTGAAGTATGTGAATTTTCACCACATGGGCACATAGAAGTTTGGGATGATAAACCCACTTTTCAACATACAAAGTTGTTTGCTGTTTTTAAGTATTCTAGAGTGAAATAATATGTGGGACGATAAAAGGACTCATTGATAAAATGAGTACAGATTTCTATCACTTCGGTAATGCCAGGTCTTCACACGTCAAATGTGCCAAAAAGTAAGTCTCATCTTCCTGGAACAGACTCTGTGTTTTCTTGCTGGGGCTTGAAAATGGACCCATTCTGTACATTTGGTGACTTGGGTTTCACCTCCTGCATTTATCAGACTCACTGATTCTGTGTATTACTGCTTGAAAATGAAAGTGTCTTGTTTCAGGGAATTTCAAAATACTTTACAAGGGTCAAGGGCAAAAACATGGCTCAGGTTACGGTGAGGGAGAGGGCGCTCATCCTATTTTTGGGGTAGAATATTGCCTGGAAAGTCCTCTTCCAAGGGAAAAATGCCGAACACCTCCTAGTAGCGGGCTCCTGGCTGTCCAGGCAGATCACGTGCCCTCTCCGCATGCATATGTGTCCGTGTCAGTGGGGGATAATGCCACGTGCTGTCTTTCGGAGGTAGTGGAAAATAGCCTTGGGTGGCAGAAACAGGCTCTGGTTATTATGATTGTTCTCTTCCAGACAAGTAAACGTTTTATTATGAAAATTTCTCATCACGGAAGTACCAGAAGCCCCCATGAGCCCTTCCTTCACCTTCAAAGTCATCATGATGTTTGCTGCACTTGTCCTCCATCTTCTTTTTGTCGGAGCATTTTGAAGCAAACCTCCGGCTTTATGGCATTTTACGCTAAGTACTTTAGTACTTGAGTAGACCTCCAAAGAGGATCATCTGCTGACCTAGATACAATGACAACATCACACATACCATGGTCAATACGGATTCCTACATATCATCTTAGTCAAGCCCTCAGGGCCAACTTTTCTCCTCTGATTTGCCTACCTGATTTTTGTTTGTTTGTGTGTTTGTTTTTTAAAGGATGTCACACACCAAACAAAGGCCTGTAGTAGGCTGACTGCCCATTGTACCTGAAGGGTGCCTTTCCGGGATAGATTCTGGGGTCCCCAACGTGGCTGACTTCTTTCAGGAGATCTGAGCAGGTGGTGAAGCCTGTGTTTTGGAAAAGTCCTCAGATGATTTTGATGGGCAACCAGGTCTGGAAAGCACTGTTCTCTACCACTGTGTCCTCCTTAGGAATGCCCGGGAGACAAAGGACTGGTCAGTGCGTGTTTGGCATGTGACACGAATGCTCTGGAACCTGTAGTTTTAAAACTATTGTTCTACCAGCACCCAAATAAATGTCATATCTGAGAACATTTGTTATTGTAACAACATCAGAAATTTACTTTTGGTTTTAATAGGGACGACTAGTGGACATTGAAATAATGTGGGCCAGTAAGTAATATCTGATTACAGAGTCCCCAGGCAAATAAAACTCAGGATGTTTTTCTGGTTGTGGCAAATACAACTTGTCTTATAGAGGTCATGGAAAACGAAACTCCTTCAGGGTTTTCGTATTGGCAACAGAATACTATTCTGGAAGTGAATTAAATTAGAATTAAATTTAATTTTATGCAGGTTAATTCAAGGAGCTCAGCCCAACATTTGCAACTCTTCGACTGCTATTTAGACCTGAATGAAATACAAAGTTGAATAAAACACAGGTTTAAAAGTGAAACGTTTGGTTAACCTTTCCTTTTGTCCACATGGCTCTAGACAGCTGCTTGGGGGACTTTATCTTTTATGTATTCGTCTCCTCCTCTTTTAAAAATTTTTTTTTGCATTTATTTATTTTTGATAGACAGAGAGAGACAGAGCATAAGTGGCGGAGGGGCAGAGAGAGAAGGAGACACAGAATCCGATGCAGGCTCCATGCTCTGAGCTGTCAGCACAGAGCCCGATTCGGGGCTCGAGCTCACAAACCGTGAGATCATGACCTGAGCCAAAGTCGGATGCTTAACTGGTGGAGCCACCCAGGCACCCCTATTAGTCTCCTCCTCTTAACTGATGCATGGGATCCACTGAGTTGGAGGAAGGAATACAGCTATATTTTTCAGGCACGTGGAGAACATCAAACCTGAGCTTGGTGGTGAATGTATTATTTGAAGTTATCTTGATTGAAATATTGCCTAATGATGCGGCTGTTTGCAGGCCATTTCTTTAATTTTTACCCAGGGTTCCTGTGATTGCGAAATCTGCAATGACCCCTCGTGGGAGGGTCATGTTTAGTCATTTAGTTTTGAGGTTGTTCAGTGAGAGCATTGATTAAATCAAAACAATACTGAAGAAATATGTTGATTACTATTGTTACAAAAATTATTACTGATCACTTACAGACTTCTTACCAAATATATGTGCATTTTACTGAACAACTGTTATTAGTCTGTGTACCATGCATGGTATTTGGTGAGTCTGTGAGGATCCCAGGGTCAATCCTTCTGTTTTTCTCCTGTGGCCCTCTGCTTGTACCTCTAATAAAATATACTAGTAGCGAAGATATTGGAGTACAATTATTTGCTCATGTGTTTCCTTGACTAGACATGGCATTTTCTAGAAGTTAGGAGTCTGGCTTCTCTCTCTGTATCTCCAGCCCTGGCTTGCCACGAGTGCTTAATTTGCACGTGTGGCAGTTAGTGAGTGAATCGTAACCTTGATTTTTGTGTGTGTGATTGACTGTTTTGACTGAACCAGCTGACCGCACAGTGGGGTCCAGTTGCTGTCTTTTCCCCGAAAACATCGCTTGTGTAATGCTGCTAATATTTTACGTTGGTGTATTCTACGTTGCTTTATTTTCTCCAAAAGTAGTGTCTGGCCTAGGATGGAAAATCATGAGGATCTCATTTGATTTTCTCAAAAACCACCCAAAACAGAGCCACTGGACATCTTAGGTTAGAGGTGGGAGAACAAAGGAAGACAAGTTGCCTCAAATCATGGCCAAGTATGAGTAGAGCGCTGAGATTTCTGTGGCTTTCCCATGAGCATTGTCCCCGCCCTATCCCCCCCCCGCCCCGCCCCACCTCAGTACACTATACTTTCCTTACACTGGCAGTCCGGTGAGGGGTTAGAGGATGTGCTGGAGGCAGGTGGAACACTGTGTGAGGGTGTCTGTGCAATGGGTTTTCCTCTAGTTCTACAGGGGTTTGGCTGAGCTGAGCCTCAGGCAGGTGGTAGTGATGTGGAAGGTTTTCTTCACTCTTTTTGAAGAGCCAGTGTTTTTGGCCCCAAATACTTTTTTTTCTTAATGTTCATTTATTTTTGAGAGAGAGAGAGAGAGAGAGACAGATTGCGAGCAGGGGAGGCCCAGAGAGAGAGAGAGAGGAAGACATAGAATCTGAAGCAGGCTCCAGGCTCTGAGCTGTCAGCACAGAGCCCGACACGGGGCTCGAACCCATGAGCCGCGAGATCATGACCTGAACTCAAGTCAGATACTTAACGGACTGAGCCACCCAAGAGTCCCCCAAATACTTACCTGTGTGTTTCCTCGGCTGCCGTCCAGTGGGCCCAGGAGCATCTGCTCTGCTATTTGTTATATCCCTACTGAATGACAGACATCGTCATGTACCTCCTTCCGAGGATGGGCCTCTGGTTACCTCTCTGCCTGTTGAATCTCTCTCTGCTCAGCAAGTGTGTTTGTAGGTTTTCCCTGAGAGACTGAATCAAAGCCTCAACATCACAAGATCGGCTCTAGTCTCCATTTCCCCTTAAAGAACCAGTATCTGTATCTGCTCATGCTGGCCTCTAAGATTCCATTCTCTTAATAGGCTGTGACGGTTTTTACTTACTCTCCTCTTTTACTTATAAGTTAAAAAGAAAAAAAACCTCAGGGGTGCCTGGGTGGCTCAGTCTGTTAAGCGTCCAACTCTGGATTTGGGCTCAGGTCATGATCTCATGGCTTGTGAGACTGAGCCTCGTGTCGGGCTCTGTGCTGACAACTCAGAGCCTGCTTGGGCTTCTCTCTCTCCCTCTCTCTCTCTGCCTGTCCCGTGCTTTCTCTCTTTCTCTCTAAATAAGTAAAGTTAAAAAAACCTCAGATAATTTGTACACATATTAAACAGTTCCAACAGCACAAAAAGTAATTACTGAAAAGCATGAAGTGAAAAGGAGTCTCCCATCCCTGGTCTCCTAGTTTATCATCCCAGGACCAGTCACATTACCAGTTTCTTTAGCATGATTTCAGACATATGTAGGATGTATATGAGTCTTTATATGAATGATATGTGTGAATTATTATTTGTAAGTACATAACATGCAAATACGCAAACCTTTAAAAGTAAAACACTAATTGTGGCATAATGCACACAATTTTGGACTTTATGACTTTAGTTTTGAACTGTTATACTAGAGAGCATTAAATAGACATACTTAGGAGTTCCCTTTCCTGCTGTTTTAAAGGACACATAGCATTCCATTTTGTGGGTCTATCACAATTTTTATCGAACCTATGTTAATGGACCTTCAGGTTGTTTTCAGTCATTTGCTTCTATAAATATAGCTCCCTTGTTACTTTGGGTCCCCCTTGTGATAGCATTTATAGAATAAATTCTAGAAGTGGAGCTGTAGTTATGGCATTTAAAATTTTGATAGGTGTTCCAAAATTGCCCTCCCCAAAAGGTGCAATTTACACTTCCACCCACAAGGTATATGACAGCCTATTTTCCCACCCACCTGCCAACAATACATTAGAAAATGTTTCCATCTTTGCTAACTAATATCCTTGTCTTTGAAAAATGTTTGCAAATTGATCTTGTCATAAATTCTCTTCAGCTCTCCCCACCGACTTTCCAATTTTTTCCAGGTACAGAGCTTAAGTTTATAGGTCTATAGGGCAATTCCTTCTTCCCTTTAAACAGGCATAGGGTTTTGTTTAATCCCTTGGGCTTCCCTGCTCCTCCATTTACTACCAATCATTACTTTAACTTATTCTTTTAGGATCCTGGGGTGCAAGTTGTCAGTGCCGGAGGCTTTCAAGGTGTTGAGTAAATAAGAAATGGCAGCAAACATTTCTTGTTAGTGAGGGAGAGAATAAAAGGCATATCACTCAGGGTTTCTGGGGGCAACTTTGGTTCAATTATCTTCAGATGTTTAAAATCAAGGCTGTTTCCAGACCATTTCAAAGAACAGCAGGGCAACCTGCTGGGAACTGTGTGAAATGAACACCCTGTTACAACTAATTAGTGTTACTGTTTTCCTTGCAGTTGGGAGTGAGAGGAAATATATGAAGGGTGTTTATCCCTTCCTGTAGTAGGAAAGAGTTGGGACCACTGGAAAAGCCTGGAGGGGCACCCAGGGTAAGATTCCTACAGGACTATCCTCTTTTCCCAAAGAGTGGCCATGAGCAGTCGTGATCCATAGTGCGTATTCCATCCCTGTGCTATGCTTTCTTTGAGCCATGCGTTAGCTCTTCAGGGTGTTTTTACAAGAGCCCTAAGACAAATAGTCCATTCAACTAAATTCAACAAGTATTTGTTGAACACTGACAGTATGTAGATGAGTAGGAGATGGTCCCAGCTCTAAGGACTTTAAAATGTGGGCACAAAGAATAAATGGCGGGGTTATTTGGAGCCCCTGCAAGATTTTGAGGAGAATAGTGATGAGCTTAGACAGGGTTTCAATTGTGACTTTGTCCTTTACTGGCTCTGAAAACTTGGGGAGGTCGCTTAACTCTCCTTATGTCAATTTCCTTACCTATAAAGGTTTCAGAGTTACATCAAGTTGTCCATGGTTAGTGATCAATTAATGTTAGGCCATCAGGCCTGTGCCTTAGGAAGATTCATGAGACAGTAGCAAATAAGATGATAAAGCGTGGGATGGGGAAAGCTAAGAATGGGGAGATCAGAGTTTCGTCAGGACAGGTCAGTCTGCAGGGCAGGGACCAGCAAACCCCGAGTCATGCTCCTTTGTCCTAGCAAAGATGGCTGCCGTATCCCCCTGCTGCTGTGCCAACAGACTGCTGTGCGGCACAGCAGCGCCCCCTCCGTGTCAGCAGAGGGAACGAATCACACTCGTAGTTCAGTCGCTCATTCAACAAGCACGAACCTAGGCAGACAGGCTCTCGAGGTGCTGGGAGCCAGAAAGGCAGATAAACACAGTGGCTGTTTTCAAGAAGACAGATGGGTCACCAGATAAATGGGACGCAGGTGACGAGTACTCCCAGGGTGTATGTGCAGAGTCTGTGGGTGGACAGAGCAGGACACCTGACCCCGGCCTGGGCTGGGAGGGAGCCGGGCACTCATTTATAGTCTCTTGATTCCCACCAGGTTTCCCAGAAGCAGGGCCTGGATGAAGGAAGACCTTGCGTGAATTCCCTGTCCTTGTGGGGCCACCCCTCTCCTGCTGTCGCCACAGTCCAAACCGCTGCCAGCTCCCTTCTGCTCCCAGCCTCTGCTGGCACGGCTGCCGCAGGTCGCTGGCTGAGGCTGCCCAGTGCCCATGACAGCAGCGGTAACAAATTGTTCCTCCCTCACACTGAGAGGACGGGTTGGACCAAGCCCAGGATGATTAAATTGCACTTCGAGCCACTGCTGTGTTGACCAGACCTCCGGTCCAGCTGCCCCCCTCCCCCCTTCCAAGCAACAAGTAGCAAACATTTGATAGAGTCAGAGTGGCCACCCGTCCCCGTCCCTGTTTCCTCACACCCGCTCAGCTTTGGAACACGAGGGCCAGGTCGTGAGGGCAACCGCCGGCTCACACACCAGCCTGCTTGGGACGCTGTGTCATGTTCTGTCAATTACAGCCGCGTGCTTCCTGCCCTGGCCTGCATTCCCGCGGTCCTAAGGTTCATTCTCCGGTTTGGGCTTCTGGTCACCCTGCGCTGTTGTGCAAACTTCAGTGCTTTTGGGGACTGGCTCCCTCTTTGGGGGGCCATGGGGCGCTGGCAGCGGTGGACACGGGAGCCTGGAGAAGCTCAATCATGGGATCTGCTCACCCAAGTCAGTCACCTCGAAGGTTAGATGGGGGAGCTGGCCACCGGCGAGTGCAGTGAGGAGCTGCAGCTTCGCATAGTTGTTTCCATGGGGCGGAGGTGGGGGGAGGACAAGTGCATCGGGCTCCCCAAACCAGAGAGCTTCCTGGTGTGAATCAGATGAAACCTGAACCGTGGGGAAGGTGGCGAGTTCTCCAGTGCGAGCCCAGGGAGTGTACTTGGGTGGAAAGTCACGTCGGGCCCATAAACAGCAAGATGGAGAGGCCGCCAAAAGCAGAGACAGAAATAGTCCAGGGGTCCCCCATCCCGCCTCAGTCAAACCCACCAGCTCCCGCCAGACATTCCTCTCCCTCGCTCTGCCTTCCCTCTTTCTCTTGTTTTTCTTTCTCTCTCCAAGTTTTGTTTTGCTCCAGGGACTCCTCAGCTGGCCTGCAGGGCTGCAGTTGGCTTGATAATCGTGGAGTTGCTGGGTCTTTTTTTGCAAGTGCAGGAGAGATGCAGAGAAGCTGGCCTTCTCCAAGGGTTTCTCCTCTCTGGGAAGCCGTAGGAAACACGCCTCTCTGTTCCACCCCAAGGCAATATCTTCCAGGTGTTTCTCCTACAAGGAGGAGGAATTGGCTCCTAACTCACGTTTTCATCAGAGTGCTTTTGGATATGTCGAATTCGTTGCCGATATTTGTGCTTTTTCTGGTTTTGAAGTCAGACTTCATCTCTTTCTCATTTGGTCTGTAGGTAGCTCTTGTAGCACGCTGAACTGAGCTCATCCTCTATTTGAAAATGATGAATTAGGAGCCTGGAGGAGGACTGAAGCTGTTCCACCGAGCAAAGCTCTGTATTGTGCTAGTGCTCTGAGTTGGTAGGGAGATTTTAGGAGATGGGTAAAACACAACAGCAATGAAACAGGTGCTGCCGTAGCAGTCACTCCAGGGAGGGCTCAGCCCAGCTTGGCAGCGGTGGTGTGCTTTCTTCCAGCTACAGAGACTGGAGCCCCCGCAGTGCTGACAGAGGTCAGGTACTGGAAATATCAAGGACCATCATCTCTCAGGCACCAGCCCGAGACACCTCGTACATTTCATGTTAGGATGCAGAAGCACACCTGGCAGACCGCAGCTTTCTGCCTTCCAGCAGGGAGAGCTGATGGTCTCTCTCTCTCTCTCTCTCTCTCTCTCTCTCTCACGCGCGCAGATGTCTATAAATACACGCTCTCATTCGCCTGAAAGCTTTTGGCAGGAGGGCAGAGTGTATCCTTCCCGGCCCAGCTTTCCGAGGCGGGAGGACTCAGTGAGCTCATATGGGAAGCGCCTAGCACAGCTCCTGGTGCAGAGCAGGAACTCGATCACCAGCCTTCTTTCCTCATTCTGCCTCCCCTTTCTTCTTTATTCCTACCTTCTCCCTTGAGGGAAGCTACCAGAACATGGGTTTAATTTCCCCTTGTGTGTATCTGTATAATAGAAGATGTTGTGCTCTTTGATGAGTGGGACGACACCTCTTCTCTGGGCGAGACTCCTCCTTAAGGAGTGTAAGTCACACTGGACCACTGATCACGGTCTTCTCCCCCCCCCCCCCCCCCCGTCCCCATCAATCTGCCATCTCACTTACTATTCCGGCATCTATCTTTGCCCCTCCTAGGGTGAGACATCTGTTTAATATTTTCCTTCTTTGGAACCAGGCCATTGGAAAGCAGACGAGGCAGGGCCAGCCAGGTGGAATTGGCAGGGAGTTGGTGAGCACCTCAACATTGCCTAACGAGGCAAGACGTTGGTAATACACAGGCCGGGAACCATGGGGATTTGGCTACTAGACTGCGGGAGGGAGGGCTCCTGGCAGTACGTGAGGATATTTTAGTGGGAGCAGAGTTCAGCCCTAGATTGCATTTCTCAGGGCAGGGCCAGCACACGGGTGAGGCAACACTTCCCTCGCTATCAAGGTGAGTAATGTTTTAGTGCAATATTAAAAATAATAGTTAACTAGCTTGAATTTAAGTAAAAAAATAATCAAATTTAATGTGAAAAGAACCCATGATAAACCAAGTATCAAAATATTGGGTGATAGTAATACAGATCTTGTCTGTCTTAGTCATCTCGGGCTGCAACCACAAAGTGCGGACTGGGTGGCCTAAAACAATACTTATTTCCCTTGGTTCCGGAGGCTGGAAGTCCACGATCAAGGTCCAGCAGAGTCTTTCCAGTGAGAGCTCTCTTCCTGCCTTGCAGACAGCTGCCTTCTCCCTGTGTCTGCACTTGGTTGTGGAGAGAGACGGAGTGGGAAAGAGACAGAGAGAGGGAGAGGGAAAGAGACATAGAGACACAGAGAGAAGGAGAGAGACAAAGATCGAGAGAGGGAGAGGCAACAGAGAGACAGAGGTAGGGAGATAGAGAAAGGGACAGAGACAGAGACATAGGGAAAGAGAGACAGAGACAGAGAGAGGGAAAGAGAGACAGAGAGACAGAGGCAGAGAGGAAAAGAGAGACAGAAAAAGAGCACTGGGTGTAAGTAAGAGAGCACACTTTCTGATATCTCTTCCTTAAATGGCACTAATCCCATTATGAGGGCCCCATCCTCATGACCTCCTCTAGTCCTAATTATTTCTCCTAGTCCCCATTTCCAAATACCATCACACTGGGAGTTAAAGCTTTAGCATACAGATTTTAGGGGGACACAAACATTCAGTTCACAATACTGGCTTTAATATTTTGATATTTTGTTCATCACTGATTTTTGTATTAATTTTTATTTTAAAAAATATTGCATTAAAACATTGTTTATTTGGACTGTTGAAGTTTTCGTTGCCACCTTCAATTTTGCCTTGCTCACCTTGTCCTTGTCGTGGCTCTTCTGTAGAGAAACCCCAACTCCTCGATCTGGGGAAGAGACATTGGGCCCAGGCATCATCCTGACCTAAAGGATCAAAGTCGACCACTCGTTGGACCAATCCAATGCTGACCAATTCTTCATTTCCTTTTTCTTCCTTAATCATTGTCAAGCATATGGTTGCATTTTCAACACTTAATTATTTCTGTTGTGCCACAGGACTTGGCATTTCATCCAACACTGCAATAGTTAGTTAAATGTAATGTTCCATAATCAAATCTGATTTTTAAAAGTTCTCATATGAATGGAGGTAGTCAGGAACCAGAGAACCCGTTCCGAATCTTCAGCTTTATCAGGTGAACTTTTGCCGTAATTTCTGTAATTTTGGTGTGTCTGAAGATTTAATCTAATTTTAAAGACTATGAAAGTCTTTTCAGCTCTCCAGTAATGCGGTGACCTTTTTCAAAATCCTTTTGATGGTTTCCCCAAGTTAAACATTTTTTTAACTTTTGATTTTGATATAATATTGAATTTACAGAAAAGTTATTGGAGCTGTACAAAGAATTTCTGTCTGTATATCCTTTACTCAGTTTCACTGTTTATATTTTGCTTCATTTGCTCTCTTTCTCACTGCATGTATACATGCACACAGCCACATATAGGTATGACCACACACGTATATGTATGAGCACACACACATTTATATGTGAACACATATACACATGTACGCATGAATACACGAATATACATATCAGCACACACCTTTATACACACACATATATATACACACACATAAATATGTAATTGTTTTCTGAGCCATTTGCTAGTAGATTAGAGACCCCATTAATTGATATAATCTGTTATATAATCCACAGTCCATATTCAATTTTCACCATTTGTCGTAATGTTCATTATAGATAGTCTTTTTTCCTGGATCCAATATCTAATACAAGATCATGCATCACATTTGGTTGTCAAATTCTTTTAATCTCCTTTCATTGGGAACAGTTCCTCAGCCTTTTCTTGTCTGTCTTTTCTTTTTTAATAATTCAACTTTATTTTTTCTAATTTATAAGAAATGTTTATTTATTTTTATTTTTGAGAGAGACAGCACGAGCAGGGATGGGGCAGAGAGAGGGAGAGAGAATCCCAAGCAGGCTCCATACTGTCAGCGCAGAGCCTGATGTAGAGCTAGAACTCATGAACCATGAGATCATGCCCTGAGCCGAAATCAAGAGTCAGACACTTAACCAACTGAGCCACCCAGGCACCCCGTCTTTCTTCACCTTTTTAGTTTTGAAGTGCTCATTTTGTAGACTGTTCCTAAATTTGGATGTCTGATGTTTTCTCGTGTTTAGATTGAGGTTTTGCATCTTTGGCAGAAATACCACAGGAGTGATGTGTTTTCTATTTACCATATCAAAAGTCTATTGGTTTATCTCCATTTTGATGATATTAACTTCTTTTTTGCTGTGTGTGTGTGTGTGTGTGTGTGTGTGTGTGTGTGTGTGTGTGTGTTTTGTGAAGACATCACCCAGCTGCTTTTTCTCCCCCTAGTTTTTTTCTTCCCATTGTGTTGAGATTTTATTGACGTATAACATTGTCTAAGTTTAGGGTGTATGATGCGACAGGTTGATACCTGACTATGTCGAGAAATAATTACCATAATAGCCTAGTTGCTTCCATCTTGGTGATGTTCGCTTTGGGCACTTTGTTAAGGTAGGGCCGGACAGTTTTCTCCACCATAAAGTTAGTTCTACTTTGAAATTAATAAATAATGTATAGAGAGCTATTTTGAGACTGTGTATCTTTGTTCCTAATCAAACTTTCACTCACTTGTTTTAGCATCCATTGATAATTGTTTTCCGTTTTCATTTCAAAGTATTAGAAAAATTTATCTTGAAGTTTCTTCTTTGATTTATGTGTCGTTTAGAAGTGTATTGTTTAATCTCCAAGGATTTGGGGATTTTCCAGTTCTCTTTCTGCTACTGAATTTTAGTTTGGTTCCATTGTAGTCTGTGAGCAGACACTGTGGGGCCGGGAGGGGAGTGTTCTATAGTGTTCTGTGATTGGGACACAGGTGAGACTGTGCTCCTAGATGGTGAACTTCACCAGTACTTCTAGGGTTCCTCCTTCCGCCCCTGGGGGTGGGACAGGATGGCTAGAGGGGGACAAGAGTTGGCTATTTCCCTTCCCCAGGTAAGGTTAAGCTCCGGTAAATCATTTCTTCTGAGGGTGGGCCTTGTTGAGAAGAGAAGGCTGTGGGATATTTCAGAATGGTTCCTTGTTTTCTCCCAAGGCTGGAAATATGAGGGGACTTTTCTCTGATTTGTTATGAAGAGCTCACACAAATGTGGGAGCCTCCTATGACTGGGTCCCCCTGGAGTTTCCAACTCTCACACTTGTCCAGATTGAGCCTCCAACAATTTGTCAGTTATAGTCAGGTTTTCTGCCCCTGGCACTGTTCCTGCACGGTTTGTGCTCGTGGGTTTCTGCTCCAGTAAGTTGATTCTCAGTATCTGCCTGTCTCTTCAATTCGGGGTGGGGGGCGGTGGGGAGCGGTTGCCCTGTGACCTCATTTCTGTGACACATCTAAGGAGAGTTGTTGACTTTTCAGTTTGTGAGGTTTTTAGTTGTTGTTCAGGTGGAGTGATGGCTTCTAAGCTCCTTACATGCTGGGCCAGAAACCAGAAGCCCATTGATAAATGATATTTTTATCTCTACCATTCCTTCTATATTTATTAGCTGTCTAGTGCAAGCAGGAGCTTTTCTTTTTTATTAATTAAAGAAAATATTTATGTATTTATTTATTTAAACAGACTCATAGACTCATAGGTTCCTGTATTATTTAAAAAATTTTGGGGCGCCTGGGTGGCGCAGTCGGTTAAGCGTCCGACTTCAACCAGGTCACGATCTCGCGGTCCGTGAGTTCGAGCCCCATGTCGGGCTCTGGGCTGATGGCTCAGAGCCTGGAGCCTGTTTCCGATTCTGTGTCTCCCTCTCTCTCTGCCCCTCCCCTGTTCATGCTCTGTCTCTCTCTGTCCCAAAAATAAATAAACGTTAAAAAAAAAAAAAATTTTTTTTTTAAATTTTTTTTAACATTTATTTATTTATTTATTTATTATTTTTTTAAAAATTTTTTTTCAACGTTTATTTATTTTTGGGACAGAGAGAGACAGAGCATGAACGGGCGAGGGGCAGAGAGAGAGGGAGACACAGAATCCGAAACAGGCTCCAGGCTCTGAGCCATCAGCCCAGAGCCCGACGCGGGGCTCAAACTCACAGACCACGAGATCGTGACCTGGCTGAAGTCGGACGCTTAACCGACTGCGCCACCCAGGCGCCCCAACATTTATTTACTTTTGAGACAGAGAGAGAGCATGAACAGGGGAGGGTCAGAGAGAGAGGGAGACACAGAATCCGAAACAGGCTCCAGGCTCTGAGCTGTCAGCACCGAGCCCGATGCGGGGCTTGAACTCACAGACCGCGAGATCATGACCTGAGCTGAAGTCGGACGCTTAACTGACTGAGCCACCCAGGTGCCCCAAGTTCCTGTATTATTTAATGGATTATAACCTGTTCTTACTTATTTTGATACTCAGATCACTCCTGACTTGGCCAGTGGAAGTCTTTTCCAATTAACTCTTGAATGCGTTGACATGTTCCCATTTTTCTTTGAGTACTTTCTTACTTTCTGATGCAACAAGATGTTCCAGGCTTGTCTTGTACTTTTCCTGCTCCAGGCCTGGCACAATGTGATTCAATTGGAGTTCATGAGCTATTTTCTTTTTTTGGAGAGGTTATTCTAGCTGAAGATAGAGCTTGGGTTCCATGTTATTTGTTATGTCCATTGTGCCAGGCGGCAAATTCTGTGTGTGATGTCATCAGCATTTCCTATGAAAAGGTATCATCCGTTAGTCTTCTTTGAATTCATTGTTCCGCTTTAATTTAGCATTTCAGGCCGGGGTGTGATTCGCACGGTGGCATTCATGTATTGTTTTGATTTAGGTAATTGCTTTATTTGGATCTGTTTGCTAAGCACTACAATTGAAAGCCCTCAGTTAACTCAATATGTCTGGTGATGGTTGGTTCTGTGCTTAGCCCTTGTTGATTCTCTAGGCAATAAAATACAGTACCTACTCCCAAGAAGTGTATAGTCCAGTAGGGAAGGCGGGAAGACTCTACGTTAACCTGTGGCACACGCCTCATGCAAGTATATAAACCGTCACTGCATTTTTTGGGGAGCCAACAGTTAGTCTGTGCCAGATCTTATGGATGAGGATGGAGAAGGCAAGCAAGACCCTACAGCTCATAACCATCAGGACAGGAAGTCTTTCCAGACCTAGGAGGAACTCCGCATATTTGCTTTGCCTAGAAAGATGAACTGTTTCATAGATGACCTTTTAACACCTGGGCTATAAACCTCCATGGGACACACATAGGGAAGAGTGGGCCGGGTCTCACTAACTTTCCATATGTAAGCATTCCCTGGAGCCTAGAACAGGGTCATGAAGTTGAGGTAGGAGAGCATGACCTTATGAGATTCTTTGCCTGTATTGACTCCCGATTGTCCTAGAGCAGGAGGCTCTGGGGCTTTGTAAAATTGCTCTTGGGAGCAATGTTGTCAGACTCTTGCAGAAAGAATGTTACCTAGGAGAGAAGCATGACGAGGTTTTTTTCTGGCCCAATAATTTTATATCTCCATCCTGTCTACACCCTAGGTTGTAAATGCCTTGGGGAAAGGGCCCTGCCTTCTACTTATTGGCATCTCCCATTGTATGTGCATAGGAGTTAGTCATTGATTGATTGTTCTTCTGAAATAACTCTAACTGCTTTGGGATGTGTGACACGGGAGATACAATGATGAGATTTGTTAAACTGTGTATATATAAAACTTTTGCTGTGTTAGCTTAAACTTGTGGCCCTAGAGTGGCTCTAGACTCCCCCCCCCCTTTTTTTCAATGTTTATTTATTTTTGAAAGAGAAGGTGGGGGAGAGAGACGGAGACAGAGGATCCAAAGTGGGCTCCACACTGAGAGCGTAGAGCCCAGTGCTGGGCTCGAACCCATGACCTGTGAGATCATGATCCAAGCTGAAGTTGGACACGCAACCAACTGAGCCACCCAGATGCACCTAGACTTTCCCTTGTAGAAGCAAAATCATGATAGTAGTTCCAGACCTCACGTTTCCTAAACATTTTTTTTTTTTACCACCTTGTTCCTTATTTAAAAAACAGATGGCCTTTTAAAAGGTACTCTATAGGGGCGCCTGGGTGGCGCAGTCGGTTAAGCGTCCGACTTCAGCCAGGTCACGATCTTGTGGTCCGTGAGTTTGAGCCCCGCGTCAGGCTCTGGGCTGATGGCTCAGAGCCTGGAGCCTGTTTCCGATTCTGTGTCTCCCTCTCTCTCTGCCCCTCCCCCGTTCATGCTCTGTCTCTCTCTGTCCCAAAAATAAACGTTGAAAAAAAAATTAAAAAAAATAAATAAATAAAAGGTACTCTATATATTGAAAAGTCTCTTTTGGGTAAAGGTAAAGTTATGACCTAGACAATCTTCAGTGTTAAGCTATAGGCAAACTTAAAAAGCTAGAGAGGCCCTCCTGGCAACTCTAAAATGAAAGCATGTAGGTGACTTCTCTGCTGCCCGGAAGATGGCTCCTGGATGGTTTACATTCTTCATGCTCCTTTCTTGGGCCCAGCGAAGCCTGAAGCTTGGTAATTCTTCCAGCCAAGGAGGCACTTGGGATTCTGCCCTATTTATTTATTTTTATTAATTTTTTTAACGTTTATTTACTTTTGAGAGAGAGAGAGAGGGAGACACAGAATCCGGAGCAGGCTCCAGGCTCTGAGCTGTCAGTGCAGAGCCCAACACGGGGCTCGAACTCACGAGCCATGAGATTGTGACCTGAGCCGAAGTTGGACGCTTAACTGATGGAGCCACCCAGGCACCCTAGGGTTCTGCCCTCTTAATGGTAGAGGTAGCTCTGGTAAAACTTGAAGGCTGTATTGAATAAGGAACTATCAGATCATGCAGTGCTCACAGCTGGGATGCCCGTGTGCATCAACTTTGGAAATCAGCAGTTGGATTAAGGAAATTCTCCAAACTGAAATGAATATCGGCTTGAGTTATTAAGCCCAGAAATATTTCCTGTCTTTGAGATTTGCTGGTAGGCCATGCTTGCCTTAAGTTAAAGGGTCAGATTTTCCCGTAAGCACTTGAGCTCTCTTGCTATTTTGGGTAATCACCTCTCCACACACATATGCTTAATCAGGAGCCGGAGCATAGGGAGTGTTGTCGACTTTGTCCTGTGCTGCATTAGGATCCCTTCCTTGGCCAAGCGAGTGCTCTTGATGAGTTCACTCCCATCTGCGATCATGTTGTACGGCTTCTGATTAGACATTGTTGTATGCAATCCAGCCCCGTGTTAACAGGCATTCCTCCAAGTGACGACAAGATCTGGCCTGTGGTGGATGATGGCTCTCCCCTGGGATCTCCTGGGGACAGGCTGGTGCTTTTAGAACTGCCGTGTGCCTTGATCTTAATTTATCTGTTGTATTCAATATCATTGGAAGCCGGGAAAAGGCCACATACCTGACCTCTGTTCCAGGGCTGTGATATTGCACCCACTCCAAGGTTTCTTTGATCCTGACTTTGGCAAGCCAAGTAGGGGAACTCCTTGGTCCCCAAAGGTTCATCTGACTTTGTACATTTGTGACATTTAGTCTTCAAATTACAGTTTGATTTGATTGCAGGTTGGAGAAAAAGAAGGCTTTGAGGGTCTGCCGGAAAGTAGGCTTTTCCAAGTGTCCACATGAAGATTAGTATTCCTCCCAGTTGTCACCTGGCTGTCATGTGACAATTCTTGAGGGCGAGGACATCGGGCTATTGGGCTTTGTTTGGGCTTCCTGGTTATGAGACTTGGAAAGGTGAGCAAAGCCACTATAGACAGCTTACAGTATTCATGTTAGGGCCCCTCCCACTCCAAATACAGACCACTCCCTGGCCTTTCTAATTTTAGAATGCTTATTTAGAATGAATTCAGATTTGCTGAAATCATGTCTGCCTTTGTAGAGGGTAAGAGAATAATCACCAATTTTTACTGAAAAAATTTCATGAAGAGAATTGTTGACTTTGTTGAGTGTGAAGGCCAATAAACTGGAAAGGAAGGAAGGAAGGAAGGAAGGAAGGAAGGAAGGAAGGAAGGAAGGAGGGAGGGAGGAAATGGAAACAGCTTTGTGTAAAATATTAGTGCTGAGTTAGGAGGACACAAGTTTCAGACAGTTGTGAGTAACATCATAGGTTACATCTCTCATTCCCATCTGAAATCTTATTGTGTGAACTGTAAAATAATGAAACTGCATTTTAAAATGTAGTTTATAATTAGAAGCAGTGGCCTTGATGAATTTTGTCACAAAATTAAGTCTTCAAGAGAACACTCTTAGCTGGCCACAGGCTGGAAACCAGTCCCTAGCAATGTGGAAAAAGGTCAGGATTGGATTTGGTCTATATATTAAAAAAAAAAAAAATGAAATGTCTCCTCTCTTCTAGTATCCTTTTGGAGCTTCTTTCTCTGTTTCTTTCTTTTTTTTTTTTAATGTTTCTTGTTTTACTTTTGAGAGAGACAGTGGGGGAGGTGAGAGTGGGGGCATGAGTGGGGGAAGTACAGAGAGAGAGGGAGACACAGAATCCAAAGGAGGCTCCAGGCTCTGAGCTGTCAGAACAGAGCCGGACGTGGGGCTCAAACTCGTGAGCTGTGAGATCATGACCTGAGCGGAACTCGGAGGCTTAAATGACTGGACCACCCAGGCGCCCCTCTTTCTCTTGTTTCAACGGCTTTAAAATGGCTGAGCTGAGGGTTAAATCTAAATAAGAAAAGGATGTACCATTCCTTAATGTGCCAAGGGCTCCCCGCCCCCCCACTGCCCTGTGCTTGGTTTTCTGAGACAGCAGAATTTCAGGTAAAAGGTTTTTTTGTTTGTTTTGTATGTGTGGGGGGCTCTAGAGCGGGTTCTTGGATAAGAAAAAAGTCTTTGTCAGCCTTCCCAGAGCCAAAGAGTAACTGTGATTCTATCTATGGAGCCTCCTATTGCTAGCCCACCTGGGAAGTTCAGCCATACTTCATGGGGGCACCAAGTCTGGGCATTTGTGGGTGTTCAAGCCTGTGTTAGGGCAGGCTGCCAAGGAGACAGAGGGGTTAAACAGCTAGCACTCACTGCTGGTTGGCTCCAGGATTTAACCAGGCTTATAAAAAGAGAGGACCTAACAGGGTTGCCCCTCGGTGAGGGCCCATTTGAGAACTGAGAGTCTTGGGTCCGGTCTGAAGACCTGGTTGGTTTCAAGCACAGAAAAACTGTACATCATCTGTCGCCACAGCCCTACATTCCTATGAGCTGAAGGCACTGCTCGAGAGTCCGATGCGGATTTCTAACACTGCTGGGGACAGGGCCCTGTCTCATGTGCAGCAAGGATGGCACTGAAGAGAGAGCCTTGTAGGGGCCGTAGGTCTGGAGAAGCTGCGAGGCCCATGTAGGGGTAAGAAGCCCTGACATCAAGCTGGTGACCTTTTGGAGTGTGTGGTGCAAATTGGCAGGGATGGGAGCAGGAAGCGGTTTTGGCCCAGGCCAATGGTGACCTTCAGGTGTACCCGCCTCTGGGATCAGGAACAATGGGGTGTTGCAACCAAGGCCATGAGCGGAGCAGAAAATGGCACCTGTGGTTGCAGCAGGTGAACTTTAATGACTGCCAAGGAGAGCTCAAGCGCCATTTGGAGACCCTACCAGCCAAAGGGGGAGGACCAGGGCCTGGGATTCCGCAGATCTCCTGCCCCAGGCTGCAAGCCAATGGCTGTTATTACTGTTACTCAAAACCCCTCCGGTGGCTTTTCTCCAGCTGGGAGAAGGGGGAAAGGCACAGGCTACTCCTGTTCCTTAGCGGAGAGACGTCCCCGAGTCATATTCTGGGGGATTGCATGTCAGCAGCTGACGGCGTGTGGAACTCTACCGACGCCCATGTAGGGCTCTACTAAGAACTTAGAATACCAAGCCACTTAGGGGCAGCATCTCTTACGGTGGAGATATAGATGTTTTATGATATTCCTAAAGTGTTTTTTTCCCCCTAGTCATTTGTGTTCTGGAATATTCTATACTCTATTGTATATAGCTAGATGACACCTGAACAGTGTCATGATCCTGCCTGTTCTTAAGTTTACATGTGTCGTGGTATGAAAATTGCTCATGGGTGCTGTTTTTTTGGTGGCATAAATACTAGCACTCATTCCGACTGCCACAGTGACACGCTGGGCTTTCCTGTTTTGACTGCCTCATTTGGCAAAGGCCTAAGGTCACACATGCTGATGTTGAGAATGACCCCCCCCATCCGCGCCCCCCAACCCTGTTCTCCAGTGGGAAATATGGAGCACAAGGTGCCTTCACACCAACGGGCTTTGGGGAACAGAAGCTGTCCTTTCTTACTCTTCTTGGCAATAGTGTTTGAACTCTGTCTGGTATTCTGATTAAAGTTTACCTGTTTACTTTAAAAGCGAAGGGCAGGGGCGCCTGGGTGGCGCAGTCGGTTAAGCGTCCGACTTCAGCCAGGTCACGATCTCGCGGTCCGTGGGTTCGAGCCCCGCGTCGGGCTCTGGGCTGATGGCTCGGAGCCTGGAGCCTGTTTCCGATTCTGTGTCTCCCTCTCTCTCTGCCCCTCCCCCGTTCATGCTCTGTCTCTCTCTGTCCCAAAAATAAATAAATGTTGAAAAAAAAATTTTTTTTAAGTGAAGGGCAGGCTCATAGTTCTCAAGATATGAGTATCGGATATTCATTAAAAAAAACAAAACAAAACAAAACAAAACCCCATAACAGCAAAACCACATCACAAGTCACACAGCTCAGGCCGGTGCCACTTAAACAGGCTTCTCTGGGAAGGCCTCAGGCTCGGCGCTGTACTTTTTCCTTTACCCTCCCCATCCACTCCTGCCAATTGTGTCATTTGGCCAGAATATACCAAATTGAACGTGAAGTATTTTATTGTGTACTTACGCTGAGGGATGGCTTTTCAAGCCAGGTATTAGGATGTTCCCTCCTATCTATCTGCTTCCAGTGCAAATGTATTGCAATGGTCGCAGAATGGAGTATTTAAAATTAGGACTCTCTTAGAGAATCCGGGCTAGGTGATTGGTACAACCATAGGGCATAGAAAAGAAGTTGAAGACCATTCTTGCCTGGCAGTTGTTTGGAGATTTTGTGAACCTCCCTGAGAAAGATGGAGATGCGTGAATTGTGGATCACGGTGTGAACGCAGCTGTGTTTTCCTTCGATCTGCTCCTATTTCTCAGGATCCTGGAAATCTGGACCACCTCACACCACTGTACCAGTGCTTCCTGAGAGGCAGAAAAAGTCTGTTACCTTAAGACTCCAAGGCCACGGCTAAGGGCCTTACCACTAGCTCCCTGCCAAGGCCGTTGGCTTTTTTAAATGGCTTGATCACACCCTGATGTTTCAAGGCTGGGTGCTCCCCAGCTGGAGTCCTGAAAATGCTTGCATGGCATCCTTAGAGAAGGAAACCAACTTGAAAGAAACTCCCACAAAGTAAATCACCAGGACCGGATGGTTTTCATCCAAGAGTTGGGGAAGGAAATGAAGTGTGAAATAGCACAGATACTGATGAAGACATTAGTTCTCCATTAAAGCCACAACTGTGTCAGAGCAGAGGAAGTTTGCTAACATGATGATCTTATTGCTGGAGAAGAGAGATTACTGGCCTATCTGCTGCCTCCAGAAAACCTGGTCCACTTGGAAAGAATGGCACAAAGTACGAACAATAACACAATAGCCTTTATTCCTTGAAAGCAGGTGAGAGGGACAGTATGCTGATTCATGCATGACAGCATTGTAGTAGAAACCTTGGAAAGAATATAATAGTGACTATGTATCATGTAGGCTGCTATCCTCGATTCTGTGCCTGTGGCAGACATTGCTAATCGATCTGGTACTCTTCTCTTTGAGCTTGGATTGGGCCTCCTTAGTTCTGTGCCCTTGACTGTCACCATCAAATGACCAGAGTTGACATATGTGTTAAAACTCATTTTCCCTCTTTGCCTGAGAGGATATATTTTATCATGGACCACAAGGGCTCATAATTAAATTATAAATAATGACAAGAAGGAAGTCTTTCACAGATAGTTTAGTTTAAGAGCCTGACAAAAACATGTCACATTCTTTCTTCTAAAGACTGAGTTAGAAGAACATCCATCCCCAGCGATAACCAATTTTGCAAGAGCTGAATCCAGATGTGTAATCCCAACTCAGACCACAGAAGGGTCTTTTTGGAAGGAAGAGAAGTCACTTCCTCTGTGGCAATAAGCAGCGTGCTCCAGAAAGTTCTTCTGAGGGATGAGAAGCAACAGCAGCCTCCTTCATTAGGCATTTCCCTGCAGAGTTGTCAACGTTGTTGAGTCTGGCCACAACAGTGACTCAGTGGGGCACAGAAGTGAGGTATGCTTTTGAGAGCAGAGCTACACTGGAGCCCAGGGAGAAGAGAGACAGGAATTTTGGACCCTGGAGAAACTGAGTAGCTTTATGGAAAACCTTAAGTCTCCATGGGACTGGCCTTCATTTCACACTAAGGAGCAGAAGACCAGTTCTGTGGCAGGTCTGGGAATCCCATGGAATCCACAAAACGTTTTGCCACTGGAGTGAACAAAGCCTTCTGTCATTGATAATGGTTAAAGCAGTTTGGCTGTAAGGGGCGTCTGGGTGGCTCAGTCAGTTAAATGTCTGGCTCTTGGTTTCAGCTCAGGTCATGATCTCATGGTTCGTGGGTTCAGGCCCTGCATCGGGCTCTGTGCTGGGAGCCTGGAGCCTGCTTGGGATTCTCTCTCTCCCTCTCTCTCTGCCCCTCCCCTGCTCATGTGTTCTATCAAAATAAATAAACTTGAAAAAATTAAAAAAAAATAAAACAATTTGGCTATCCTATAGCCCAGTGATCTCCATGTAAAGGGGTGTGTGATGGAACAGATCTCCTGGAATATACTATAATCTGATCACTTACAGATATTTACCTGCCTGCCGCCATTAGGGAATGGGCTATTTTTCTTGATCAGTGAAAAGAGGCAACATACTTGGATTAACAGAGAGTCGGAATATGTTAAAATGCTTGTAGCATGGGAGAGACCCTAACTGTACTGTGATTTCTCATTGATTATTCGGGATCTTGTCATGCCGCAGAGTGCTCACTGGGGCATTGGCCAGGTGTTGTAGCTCAGAGGCCGTGGCAGCCATGATACGATGGGATCCATTGGTCAGCAGACCTGGGTGCTTAGTCCTCACCCTACCAGCAGGTGCCCCGAGACCTTGCTCAGATCTAGCAGAATCACAGGGCATTGAATGAGACGCTGGGGAGAGCATTTTGTCTAGACGTTTGCCTCAAGGATTATCATCTCCGTTTTAAAGCGAGGCAGTAGTTGTTCAGCAAGAGTAAGTTAAGTGCACAACGTGCAGGGGTTGGGGGAGGGGAGGGTGGGGAAGTGAGAGGAGAGAGTGCAGGCTCCCAGCCAGCAGAACTTCTCACGTCACCTCTTTGCTTCTGAGCCTCAGTTTCCTATCTTTCATGGGCGTGGAAAAATAGGTGCGGGTTTAACATGGTGTTTAGAGCATAGGGAAGAATCTCTGCGGGTTAAATGATCACGTGTCATGCTGATGACTCCTATTTCGAAGGCACTTTATAGTTGATAAAGTGCTTTCGTCTACATTATTTGACCCTGCCGAGGACTCCGCGCGTGCGGTGAGCGGTAGGGTTCCTTATCCACTCTCCCTAGCCCAGATGCCTCAGCTGAGACTCAGCGGGATGAAATGGCTTCCACAAGGTCAGACCAAGGTCAGACCCAGGGCTCACACTCCTGCCTTCTGGTTCTGGACCCAGGGCTCCTTTCACCACATAATGATAGATAATGGAGAGTTTATTTATCATTCACTTCTGTGGCAGCGGAGACTTCAGCGTCACGGCATGGTAAAAATAGACCGTGAGGGCGAGGAGGTTCTCAGGAGCAAACAAACTGAGCTCACCAGAATGTTCTCGTGGGCAGGCTCGGTTGCCGTGGCCTTTCGGGAGCCTTGGCAGTCCTGCGGCGGGCGGGCAGCGTCACCTACTCGCCTTCCCGGAGGAGCTGCCTCTGGGCTCCGGGGCCAGACGCAGGCCCTGCCCTAGGGGACACAGGGCGAGGGGTGGAGGGGAGGGCTGGGAGGAGGGTTTCTTCTGAGGGGCGGGAACCACCGACCTGGGGCCCATCCCTGGGCAGGGGGCCAGATTGTGTGTCCCACAGTAGCAACCTTCCTGTGGTTTAGCACGCGCGAGGAGAAACAGCCCAGTGAGCCCGGGCTTCTGTGTCACTGAGGGTTTTCTGAGGGGCAGGGGGAAGGGGAGCAAGGGAGTATGGATGAGTGGAGGTGGCAAGGCTGAAGAAAAAGCCCCATTAACATTCACTTAAAGATATACATACATTTTTTCATTTGAGAGAGAGAGAGAGAGAGAGAGAGAGAGAGTGGAGGAGAGGGGCAGAGGGAGGGAGCGGGAGAATCCTAAGGAGCACGGAGCCCGACTGGGGCTCAGTCCCACAGCCCTGGGATCATGACCTGAGCCGAAATCAAGACTTGGATGCTCAATTGACTGAGCCGCCCAGGCGCCCCTTCTTAAAGATAATTTTTAATCCCCCTAATGCCGGCAAATGATTTGACTGTGCTATAATTGAAAAAAGTTATACATACCTGTATATGTGGTTAAAATACAGTTATTCGAGAAAAAAGGAATCTTACAGAGAAAGTGTAACACTCACAGACAAACACGGCCACTTTGTCTTTATAAGGGGGACAAAGAATGTGTTTTTGTGAAGATGCATCGCTACTGTTCTGGGTTGTATTCTTTTGAATATTTTTCCTGTTGGGAATATCTGGTTAAGAGGACGTGCTTTACGTTGTAGCAGAAGAGCTTAGAAAATGGATGTTTTCCCGACTTGAAGAAAGCCTATCAAACCAGTGGCCCTTGTCCTGTTAAAGTCATAGATTGCTTTGAGAATCCCATAAATACCCTACATTCCCTTCCTAGACAAACTCAAGCACTTACAAATTTGACACAACTTTAGATCAGATAAACCACAAAAGCCCATCCGCTGACATTAGGTTAATATCTTCTTCATTGGAAAGATTAGAAATTAATATTTTACGAAATAGTTTTTTCTTTACAGAAGGATTCACTACATGCAGCTGAGACGGTTATAATTAAAACGTAGGTATACATCCAGTGACACACAAAATATTCTGATTTCTATGAAGTTCCCTAGCTGATAACATTTGTATTTTACATCTGTAGTCATTGCACGTTCGCATATATATATATATATACATATATATACACACACACACACACACACACACACACACATATATATATATTCAAGGAAGCTCTATGCCCAACATTGGCCTTGAACTCACAACCCCAAGATCAAGAGTTTCATGCTCTACCAACTGAGCTAGCCCGGCACGACCACATTCACTTATAATTTTATCTTAGTTTTTTATTGGTTCTTTTAAAGATGCTGTGTAGTGTTACTCCATTGGAATTTGTATCTGATAACACATGTAATATTTGGTATAACAAGGAAAATCTGCCTTCACTGTTAAATCAACTTTGATTACATGTAGAATATAGTATATAAAGTAATATTTTAATATATACAACGGCCCACACGCCATCAGTAAGATCTCATCCTCCAGACTTGTGAATTCTGGGAAAAAAATTACTTCCACATGTTTCTAAAACTACTTAGGATTTTTGACTGGTTGGTGGTCTATTGATTCTAAGTATCTGACCTGTCAAAACGCCATCTTTAAACTCCAGTGATGCATAGAGGCTTGGAATTAGCTGGGGCTGAATTTATTACAGAACAAAGGGAGGTGATGATTAACACACCCATCTGAGCAGTAGGGGGGAAAATAATCCTTGAATGGATTAGATGCCATGATCCTAAAACCACATTCTCTGAGTGTTGGGTACTTGCCCAGAAATGGGAGAGGCCAAACACTGATGCCTTTTAAATGACAGGGTATCTCCATGGGACTCTGGTCAGGGACACTGGTGCAGAGAGTTGAGGGTCAATAGGGAAGAAGCCTTTCTTTCTCCTGTGCTCTAGCAGAGTTGAGGACTAGACCCGCTCCGTGTGCAGTAACCCTCAGAACGGACGGCCCACTCTGTTAGTGTTACACAATTATCAGTCTGCCTGTGTGGGTGGGGATTACACTGAAGTGTAAATAAAAGAGTTGTTTTTTGTTTGTTTGTTTCTTTTAACCACTGAACGGGAATAACTTACAATTTTTTTTGGACTCCAGTAAGCTACTTTCAAGACAGACATAGAGGCTGCCAAGAAGCTGAAATGAATTATTATGTACTGTCCCCCAAGAAGTCAAGGGTGCTAGTCAGGCTTTCCCTGTTCCCTGACAATATCTGGTAGATTCTGTGCACTCCCAAGATGTAATTCCAGGGAAATTTATCTTTGTAAGAATAGTCCACGGACAGAGCACTAAACCCCTTTTCTGAAAGATTTTTTCGTTCTCTCTTTTCTCTAACATGGCTTACAAACTTTGTAAAAAGTCTGGATTTTTAAAATAGCATGATTTAATAGCATTGGTGGAGGTTGGGTCTCTGAGACAGACCTCCATCAGAAGGGTACCCTCCTGAGGAGGAAACAGGCCATTAGGAAAGTCATTTTGACCCCCCATTCCCTGGAGGGAATCACAGACCCAGGTGCTCAGGAAATCTCCTGTCACTCTGAGATGGGCCGGGACACGGTGCCATGTCCGAAGCTTCTAAATACAGTTCAGGCTGGGTCATCATGACAGATGCTGAACTGGCACCCCCACGGGCTTTGCAGTGGGAGCTCTGACGGCTTAAATGCCACGGCCCCTGGGCTCCAGGCCCTCCTGGGCTGGGACAGGGAGAGGCCCTGCAGAGCCTTATGGGGAGGAGGGCAGGAGCAACTTTGGCAAGGAAATCCCGCTGCCTCGACGACACCACCACTCTTTCAGAAAGCAACAGGCACCCGGCGACACACTAGCTATTTTAGAAGCTGTCAGATTCTGAATTGCTGACATACTTGGAGGACGCGGTCTCTTCAAGAGTCATTCTGACCGAGGTAGGTAGGCCTGGGGGAAAGCAGAGGCATGCTGTATGTAGCCAAGGTGTTGGCTGAGGAACGAGTGGAGTTCAGTGATCTGGGCAAGGTGACTAAAGGAGTCAGTAATGGAGTTAGGAATAACATGTTGACTTTGGGATTCCCAAATCAGCCGTTACGCAGAGGACAGTGTTAGGCAATCTCTTACCTTGCCCCACCCTCTTCTCGGCCCTCACCAGAAATCTGCCTGGGGTGAGCATCCTTTGACAACTCATTCTCTTCTGGAGACGGCTTTGGAGGGAGAAAAGAAGACCAGAGAAGACAAGAGGGGGGCTTTTCCTGGAGGGCTCCGGGGACTTGGGTTGGGAGGATGGGATTCCAAGTGTTGTAAGCATCTCCAGCTGGGGTTGCTGAGTTGTAAATATAAAGACGCTGTTGTGAACATGATTCATCCAGGGTGCTCCTTTCCCCCTCAGCACTTGCCCTGCAGCCCAAAAGTGGATTCTTTTCTCTTGTCAAGGCATTTGGCTCTAGGATTTCTGAAGATCGTGTGGCCCGGTGGATGAGTTCAAGCTTTGGAGTAAGACACCGACCGGTCCTTTTCTTTTCTCTGGTACTTCTGTGCAGGTTACCTTGGCTGAGTCTCAGTGAGAGGGTTATAGGGCACAGCTCTCAGACCTCATCCTTACGCTCCTTGGGAGACTCCTTCAGGCTCTAGATCTTTTCTGCCTCCTCCGTGTGTATTTTCCTTATCCTGAGACAGAGGGAGAGTGCTCTTGACAAGGGTGTAGCTTTGGAGTCAAGGTACGCTGCAGCTTCCCTGCTCTTTCTTGTGTTTTCCCCTTCTCGTGGAACAGTGCCCTGGGACTGCTCCTCTAGCCAAGGTTGACCTTTCTGCTTCTCTGCTCGAGGCTAGAGTTTGCTTCTCCAGCCTCATTTCCTTACTGAAGGCCCAGCATACATCTTTGCCCCGCGGTATTCCCTGTTGTCTCTTCTTTCAGATTCTGGTCATTTCCCTTTTCTACAGCGTGGCAGCCATTGTGGACCAGGAGGGCATCACGCAAGCAGACCCACACAAAAGCATGCTTTCTTCGCTGATATTTTCACTTCGCTGAGATTTCCTTCCTTCTGCTTTTCCATCATGTCTTCTAACACTATTCAGTTTTGGTAGTTTCTGCTCCAGGCCCTGAATTACTTTCTTCACCATGTGATCTTTTCCCGTTTGACGTTTTACATTTTCTTTATTAGGATTTGCTTTTCTCCATTTGAGAGAATACAAATCTTCTTTCTCTCTCTCAGATGTGGACAGGGAATGATTGGGGAAAGATCTAACCCTTGTGGTCACTCCCCTTCCCAAATGATGGAAGGAACTAACATTTAATATACTCCTGCTGTGTGCCAGTAGCTTTACCGAGAGTTATTGGCACCTCTATTTTAGATGAGGAAATTGGCCTAGAAAGGTTAAGTCGCTTGCTCAAAGTCATACATCTGGGTCTATGTGATTCTGGGGTTTTTTTTGAAAAATTTTAATGTTTATTTATTTGAGAGAGCAAGAGACAGAGCATGAGCAGGGGAGGAGCGGAGACAAGGAGACACAGAATCTGAAGCAAGCTCCAGGCTCTGAGCTGTCAGCACAGGCTCTCACGGGCTTCAGGTCAGACCTTGTCAATCAGTTCAACACAACTCAGTCATGGAAGGAAAAGTGGGTGGGGTTCCAATAGTTTAGGTTCTATGTAGAGGTGACCCTGTTAGGATTTCACTGGGAGCATGGCATTTAATGAGGACACCTCATTATCAGAGATATATTGGTCTCCTGAAGAAGATGAGGAAATGAATAGCATTCGAGATTCTTCGTCTCACCTTCAGTCTACTGTCTCAGAGAACAGTCTTACCATCACTTGCCTTGCTAAACATACAACATTTCATCTATTCCTTTATTCAATAAAAACCAACTTTTAAAAAAAATTTTTTTTCAACGTTTATTTATTTTTGGGACAGAGAGAGACAGAGCATGAACAGGGGAGGGGCAGAGAGAGAGGGAGACACAGAATCGGAAACAGGCTCCAGGCTCCGAGCCATCAGCCCAGAGCCTGACGCGGGGCTCGAACTCCCGGACCGCGAGATCGTGACCTGGCTGAAGTCGGACGCCTAACCGACTGCGCCACCCAGGCGCCCCAAAACCAACATTTTTTGAGTGCCTAGTAGGTGCCAGGCACTGTCCCAGGTGCTGAGGATACAAGTTCTAAAGCAGATGTGGTCTGAATCACTTGCTGTTTTCTAAGCTGTCTGGGAGACGTTACTGCCATGCTTCCCTTTTCCTGGAAGATCCTTCTCCTCCTTTCTTCTTATCTTGCAGACATCTTTTCATTAGGCCAGGAAAAAAAAGACCACTGGGCTAGAAGGGGTTCTTCTCACCTCTAAACTTCCAGAGCATTTTGTTGAAACTACTCTTTGATGTAGTGCATGAAAGTTAGCATTTCTTTACTATTTCTTTACTATTGATAAGTTATTTACATAAACATACACACATACTTGGTTAGTGATTCATAAAAATTTCACATAGTAGGTATTACTACTGTGATACAGTACCTAGTGTATCACAAATGATAAAACTAAGGCTTCAAGAGGTTAAGTGACTTGTTGAAGATTAGACCGTTAGAAAGGAAGAGGTGAACTTTAGAACTCAGTCTTTTGAATTCCACATTCCAATCCCCAATGTGCTCTGTGCCCTATTGGATTTTGACTGTTCTACTTTTATTGGATTGTTTATTGCGCTGTCCTATCTCCTAAGTGATTTTGTAAGTTCCTGAAAACATAGATCATATCTTGGTCAATTTTGTGCCCCTCTTAGTACCTAGCACATTGCTAGGTCCAAGCTAGTTAATAAGTAATTATTTACTGAATAAATAAATGATTTATCGAATGGATGGATTTAGAAGATTATTGGGGAGATTGTTACATACTTGCTGGCTGTGTAGCTCTCTTACATTCATTAAACAGGATGGTTCTGTATGTTTGGCATGATACATTGGGTTTTCAACTTAGTGTAGCTGGTGGTCTCTTGTGTATAATTTGAAGGGAATTTCATCTTCCTGGCTGTCCACAAATGTCTAACCTACTTACGCGTTTGAAATTGCCATCTCCAAGGGCACTGTTTATGGAAGTCAGAGCTAAATTATACTTACTGCTTGGAAATTGGCTTCTTACTCCTTCCCTGTTAGTGTATTAGCATGAATTTGTTTACTTACTGGTGCTCAGGGGGAATATCCTAACAAGGTAGAAGGCAAGTTCTTCTAGGGCCTTTGGGGGAAGGCCTCCTTCGCACTTCATGGAAATGTAAAGACCACTATGACAGATGTCTGATGGTGCTATGGCAGTGGCCAGGGTGGTGGTGGGAGGTTCAAAGTAGTTGTGGTTGCAAACAGCAAACAAGCATTGGCTTGGGGATGAGCTGATGTGTTACTTCACTCAGAAAAAAAAATGCCAAGAGCCTCAAGGCGGGGCCTGTGTTGACAGCTGCTGGCCCAAAATTGACTGGTAAATCTTGAAGACCACCCAGTCAATTAGGATCAACTTTTGGAGGACCTCTGGTAGAAGAGGTATTTAGACTGAATATTGCCATGTGGCTTGTAACCAGTTTTTTATTATTTCTCTCATGCGTTTTCTGGGCTTTCCATTGGGAATATTTTGTGAACCAAAAGTCAATCTGAAAAATTTTAATTCTGTAGGAAGAATTAAATAAAATATTTGGAATTAGGACTCTTCTGGAAAATCCAAGACCCATATTTGTCTTTATTTTTTCTTGGTCTTCCTGATTAACTTGCTCATTGGCATCTAATCTTATATGTTAATTTGATACTTTCTTGTTTATAAATGCTTTCACATACATTGTTACCTACCAGATGGATTCTCCTCAAATACAGATATCCATTTAGGATTATCAAAACTTTTGGGCTGTGAACTATGACCTGAGTTAAGCCTAAATTAACCAAATTCTGCACAAGTAGGAACTCCCTCAGCTGTTTTTTTCTTGTCTTTCAATACTGTCATTACATATTTCTCAAAGTCCAAACATTTTCCAAGTACCTCCTAATGTTGTTTTGCTTATGGCCTAGGCCAGAATGAAAGTGACTTGACATTGACAGTGATCTTCAGTGAACTTTCACCTTTGGATGTTTTCCCCAGGGTGGGTACTGGGGACAGGAAGTGAAATACAACAAAAGGGTGGGTACTGGGGACAGGAAGTGAAATACAACAAAAGGGGGCCTTGTGTGCTTGTACTTAAACTTATTAAATAATGTTAAGTTGGGGCAGACACCTCAAATATTCCTGAATACAACTGTCCCACTACTGAGAAAGGAAAATTCCTGTCTGACTTTGGCTTGAATTTTCTCCTCTCCCGAAAGAACTGACAATGTCTTAGTTTCCATAGAGTTGTCTTCTGACTGAGCAGCCTGAACATTAGCTCCGCGTTTCCAAGTTCAGCGTGAGAAGCACCTAGCTCTGTAGGTCTCATTCTGAAAATGGGAAAATCTTATACGGTGGAGAGAATGTCAACTCTAGTGTCAGTCTAACTCAAATCCCACAATGACACCTATTATATAATGTGTGTCTCTCAATCTTGCCAAGCCTCAGTTTCCTCATTTGTAAAGTGGCAACAGTATTGCTTACTTCATAGAGTTTTCTACGAAGATTGCATGGGATGATGTATACAAAGTGTCTAGTGTAGTGCTTATAACCTCTTCCCTTTTTGCGTCCACCTTCAAAGTATGCTGGAGCATTAGAGGCTGAACCTTTAACGACGTTGAGCCTTCGTCTGATCAAAGAAATTAATATAAAAGTTACTGCTGCCACTTATTTGCAAAGCCTCTTTAAAAGACAGTTCTCAGGGATGACTTTGGGTCCTTGCCTCTGGTTCTGTGTATCACTGGGTGAGATGCTGGTTGTCAGGTGGAGAGTGCTTTAGGCAGCTGAGAGATAATGTGCTTTTGGTCTCCTTAATTGGCTTATTGGCATGGGAATCGGAGGCTTCAGGTTACCTCCTCCTTTTCCCAAATAGAACTTGGAGGGCATGGAGAGCTCAGAGACTTCATTCCATCACTAAAGTCATCTAACAGGCTTGTTTGAGTGTTTGCTATCATCATAATTTTAGTTTAATCCAACCTGGGTTATAGCTCATTCCCTTGAAGCTCTGGACTGGGTATCAAATTTGGGGTCAGTCCGTACTCGGGTCAGTGCCAAATGCTCTGCTTCTGCCATATTTAGAATTACTCTGTGAAAAATTTCGTCACCAGATTTTGCTAAGCTACCTGATAAAATCTGACATCGCAGAACCAACTTCAACGGCACAGGTCCTCTAGAAATAAGAATTTACTTGAGCATGTACAGTGAGTGCTGCCTGTCCTGGTATGAATGAATGAGAGCCCTTGGATGGCTGTGGGAGTCTTGGTTTTGGAGACTTCAGGATTTAGGAAATAGACCAAGGAGTGGCTGCCCCACCAATATCAGATAGGATGTACCACTCAATGTAGTCGTGTCCCACTTATTGGCAGAAAAAAAATGATTGTTTGATTATCATCTGGGTTGTGTCTTTCTCCTTTGTTTCAAACTATTTTCTTCTTTGGAGTAAAATATGATAGCTGAAGTCCAGGCTTATGGAAGTGGCACTGTACATCTAATCTCAGAACATTCTGGATCTCTTATCTGACTTATAGCAGTCTTCTGTGACCCATCTTCCACCATGAAAACAGGCTATTCTACCTCATTCATATAGAAGATGTAGCAAAGCATTAAACTCAGCTTGTAGAATTCATAATCTGGAAGGGGAGACAGATATCATCACTTTCATTTGAAAGAAGACTTTGGAATAAAGAAAACAAAGTCTAAGCTCCATATTATGACACCCAAGTTTCTTCTGGAATATAAACTCCATGTGGCCAGAGATATTTTTCCCCTGTTGTGTCAAGAATCTAGAAGAGTGACTGGCACATAGTAAATGTTAAATGAATAGTCATTTATTTGAGTTTGAGTTGAGCCTGACTTTCCACCTTTATCTCTTATCTCACCTCCCCTCTTCTCTTATGTATTTTAAGCTCTGGCCATATCAGTGTGCTTGTAATTCTCCAAAAATGACAAGTCCTTACTCGTGCTATTCCACCTACCTTAAATTCCATCTCCATGGTTTCTTTGTGTGCTTATATTGAACTTATATTTCAAGTCTATTCTGAAATATCACCTTGTGAAGTCTTTTTGATCCTAAATTATTGACTTGCTTGCTTTTCTTTTTTTTTTTTAGAGATACAAGTATGTTTTCTTTTTTCTTTTTTTTTAATATGTGAAATTTATTGTCAAATTGGTTTCCATACAACACCCAGTGCTCATCCCAAAAGATGCCCTCTTCAATACCCATCACCTACCCTCCCTTCCCTCCCACCCCCCATCAACCCTCAGTTTGTCCTCAGTTTTTAAGAGTCTCTTATGCTTTGGCTCTCTCCCACTCTAACCTCTTTTTTTTTTTCTTTCCCCTCCCCCATGGGTTTCTGTTAAGTTTCTCAGGATCCACATAAAAGTGAAAACATACGGTATCTGTCTTTCTCTGTATGGCTTATTTCATTTAACATCACACTCTCCAGTTCCATCCACGTTGCTACAAAAGGCCATATTTCATTCTTTCTCATTGCCACGTAGTACTCCATTGTGTATATAAACTACTTGCTTGCTTTTCAAAGCTCCTGGATTCCTTACTCCCATATTTGTTGGGCTGCCTATCAGTCAGTCTTTAACAGTTTGTGTGTCCTTCGCATCAGATTGTGAGCTCCTTCGGAGCTTATCTGTCTTGGTCCATTAATATATAACCTGATCTATGCAAAGCAGAAATGTTTGGTGAAATAAAAGCAGAATTAAATATAGACTCATATGCCTGAAATCCTTAGAAAATAGAGCTGATGTGATCTGGATTTTGGTGTCAATAATATATAAGATGGAGATAATAATAATAGCTTTTAGATTTGTTTCATTAAATTTGTTATATAAAGTCTTAGCAGAGCACCAGATGCATAGTAAATGTGCAATAGATGTTGACCGTTAACTCTTTGGTGGGATAGTTCTTGTGGGCTTATATTCATCTCACTGTCCAAAGTCACTGGCATTGTTATCAATAGAATCATTAGTTTCTGTTTTATAATAAGGATATAAATATAATTTTATAAGCAGGAGGGTATCTCCCACCAGCTCCTAATAGTAAAGATAAGGAAATAGTAACAGATAAAGGTAAGTGAATAGTAAAGATAAGGAAACGGAGCCTCCCTGAAATGAAGTGACTTTCCAAGACCCCACTCATGGTAAGTAGTGGAGCCCCAGGAATAAATGTTCTCTGTTCATTGTACTAATGAATTGTTCCCCCAAATTATTAGTTAAGTGGAGATGAAAATCACCTGGAACATTGTGAAATATGTTTTAATAATGTCTGGTTTTGATATTAAGTCAAAATGCACATGAGTGAGGCATTTTCTACATATGTCAATCAACTCAACTTATCATGGTTGAGTTGCTGTTGTTTGACCTGGTGGTCTTTGAGCTGCACTACTAATCCATCCATGATTCATTAGACTTAAAAGGGACTTTGTAGCACCTCTAATTAAATGTGCATGTGCTGTGCTAAAACGATTAAGGAATATGAGGGTCAGAATAGTCATGTGACTTGCTAGGATCAAACATATTAAACCATTTCATTTGTAAGGATGGTTACAATAGTTGAGGGTTGTTACAGAATCGCTGGCTGTTTTGGCCAGGGTTGAACCTAATATCTTGGGAGAGACCTGGTCATTGGATCAGAAGGCAGAAGACCTCCTTTCTACGCTATGTTCATTTTAATTTTTCTTAGTCTCAATTCCCCCATCTATATAATGGGCATAAGAATAAGCCATTTCTACCTCATCAAATGGAAGGATGTATTAAATAATGTGTAAAATGTAAATTAAGAAACTTTTATTATTGCTATTATTTTGCATGAATTGAGAATTGAACTTGCTGTAAGCTAAACTCCATTTTCTTTCTTTCTTTCTTTCTTTCTTTCTTTCTTTCTTTCTTTCTTTCCTGAAAACTTTTATTTTTATTTATTTATTTTTTTAATTTAAATTTTAGTTAGTTAACATACGGTGCAGTATTGGTTTCAGGAGGTGAATTCTGTGATTTAACAAGTGCTCTCCTTAGTACCTATCACCCATTTAGCCCATCTCCCACCCACCTTCTTCTTTCAACCCACAGTTCGTTCTCTATCAAGAGCCTCTTGCAATTTGTTTCCCTAAACTCAACTTGCTATGAGAATTTAGTGTTACAATGTCCATTTTATCAACATGAAACAGGTCAGAGAGAGAAAGCGAGTGACATTATGAGCTGATGGTTAGAATCTCTTTTTCAGGGATTTTTTTTGGATGATAATAGATAGTTAGTTTGACTATATGAATCAGATGATGTTCTCCAGTGACTTGTAACTGGCTCCATGAAATTTCCCAAAGACTGTTTTAACTTCCTTAGTCAGGTATAACATTATCATTTATGTTCCTGATTGGCTGAAACTTCCCTTGTTAAAATACTATCCACAACAAACATCTGACGGCCAAGAAGTCTTTGCAGGTCATGCAAATGCATTCCTAATGGTTATTTTTTGAAGGCAGGAAGTCACAAATTGCCGAGTATTAAAAAAAAAAAAAAGCTTGAAAACACAGAGGTGTTTTCTGATTGTATTTTTGAATACATGACCCTATTTGATTGAAATAACCTGTTCTGCATTTCTTATAATCATGATTTAGTTAACTTGAGTATACATTCTGATTAACAGCTAAAATAACTGATCTGGTTAGCCTAAAGATTTTATATAGCTATGATTTAGCGATGTATTTTCCAAAGGATTAACTTTTATTTTTACGTAAGGTGTTGATCTTGACTCTGAGTTTCCTATTTTAAGAGTATTATAGGGTAGCTTAATTTATGTTATTGAAAATGTGAGCTGGTGCCTCCATTCTGTATATAAAAGTCACTTTGTGAGGGAGTGAGAATTCAGGAACACAGAGTATTTCCAGGAAACAAATAAATGTATCTGAAAATGCTCCTCATGAGCATATACTGCCTATGCCTCCCCATCTTGTCCATTTCTTTTCTAGTAAGCATGAGTTTCCCAAGGCTGTTCTAGCCCTAGCAAATCCCTCTCTTTTCTGGATTCCTAGGAGATATCAAGGCACTATGTAACGGTGTGGAAAACTGCGTGGTAGTAAATACTACCTTGGTCTCTTGGTCTCTTGGTCTCTGTTTGTGAATGCGCTCAGTTTCCACTTGTACTGTAAATACCTTTAGGAGGAGCCCCACTCCGTACTTTGGTATTTTCCAGAATCTAGCACAGTGCCAGGCACATAGTAAGCACCCAATAAACACATAATTAATCAACACTAACTGGGAAACTTCTCAAGGTCTGGGATTCTGTTTCAAATTATCTACATGGTACCTCATATAGGGCCACATGCTGATAGGTGCTTATTGATTGATTTGATTGAAACTATAAACAGAGTACCCACTGAATTTTTTAACTTCTGTGATAATCTGAGCCCCTAGCCTTTTCCTCATTCCACTTGTCTTGCCCAAGCAGTTTTCATTTTATGCTTCTAATTGAGGTTGCCTGAGTTATCACTGAAAGTTACATTAGAAGAGATTCTGACATTCTTTAAGTCATTAGAGGTTGAAGAGATTATGAAATTTTCAGCTCAGTCCTTCTAAATACATGATAAGGAAATAGGTCCATTGTAGTTAAGTGACTTGTTCAAGGTGACTCATTAGTCCGTTTAATGTTACACTTTGAGCTCCCATTTTATTCCAGATGACATAGGGAGATAAGAGCAGAATCTCTGGTTTCCTAATTCTCCAGCCATAGTCCCCATTCCAATCCCAGACCCCATTGTCGTCATTAAAAAGTTATCGTTTAATGCAGTGATCTTTTTCCCTCCCCTCCCTCTTCCTAAACACTCATTAGAGAAATCACACATCCAAAACCTCCCACCTTTTCATAATTTTTGCACATTGTGGTAAGGGGGATTTCATACCACTTTGTTCCCAAAGGTAGGACAAGACTTTTTTTTGTTGTTTTTTTAATTCTTGCTTTGAGAAGTTTTTTTAAAGTTCACAAGACTTGTGATAAGTGAGGAGCTCTTGGCTTATCACAGAAACAGTGGGCTGTGGGAATCCGTGACTTAGGGGATCTGAATTACTGTGTGTGGCCACGTGTGTGAGACCATGCCACGGCTCTGCAGCGGAAAGGCATATAGAAGCAGGCTGGGACAGATTTGTCACTCAGCAGCGGCTCTCATCTTAGACAAGAAGCTCCACTTTCCTGTGCTTGAAGGGGACCAAAATTAGCCCCTGTGTGGCTCCAAGTATAACATTATGTGCTTAGGCACACAAAACCTAGATATAAAACTTTTTTTTTTTCTTCTCTTCTCGTGAAGACGGTGACTTTACTAGTGAGTGATGAGAGGTAAACTAGTTTTGGGGCAGACTTTCCTGTGGCCAGAGCTTGGTTCAGTTCTGCAGTTCCCTGAATGTCTTCAGAAGTGAAGGGTGATGAACTGAGGAGGATGGAGAGAAATGGCACTTTGCTCCCTGTGGGTGCCAGCAGTGCTGTGGGAGACTCTTGCCAGGAGTGGTGCCTGGGTGTGAGAGAGGAACACACCAGGGGTAGAAGGAAAGAAAAGGGAAGGTCTCGTGGGAGGGGTTTTCACAGGCCTAGAAACCTGCTACGGGTAAGTGAGGATGGCCACAAGATGGTCCGACTTTCTGTCCCGTCTTTCTTCATCCTGCTCACGTTGAGGACTGATGCCCAGGAGGCCTTGACCTTTGACATCAATGAACAGTCAGTTGTCAGCCTAAGACACTGCTGTTTCCGGCCTCTACTCATGTATGTATTTATTTACAGGGGAAGCAGTCAGAATCCTAGATGGTAAGGGTGGGTTGGAGAAAGAGGTTCCCAGGCTTAGCTTGCAGTATTTGACCTAAGGAGATTGCACCATCTGAGTTTGGAAAGTCTTAGGAGACAAGCTTCTTGGCATTGGGCCTTTAAAGCTTTAAAACTTGTAGGAAATTCCCTGGTAAATCTGACTCCAGCCTTCTCCATCAGTCTTCATGTCCCCCCACCCCCTCCCGCCCGCCCCCAGCCCCTTCGTTGAGTACAGAAGACACAGGAAGAAAGGACCATCTGGCACAGCATGCCAGCTTTTTATTTGGTTGCTCTCAATCCTACCTTCCTGTTTGGATCACCCCTCCCCTCTGCTCATACTTCAGAAACCAATCAAGGTGTCTCCTGAACTCATTTATTCCCTTTGTTTCCACCGCCTTCTTGGGTAACTTTTTCCATATGCTGATATCCTTGCCTTACAACAGACTTTTTTTTTTTTTTTTTCATTTTTCATCCAAAATGGCCTGATTGGACTCTTAGGAAAAACCATTTACTCAAATATATGACCAAGTGCTTCTAAAAGCCTCAAAAAACTTTTACTTTTGATGACCAAGATATATAAATAAGAGGAAAAAATGCTGTGTTGAAAAATAACTGACTGGTGGGCAATGATGCCGAGTGGTATGAAATTAAAGAACACGTTACTGTTGGCGTTGAACACCCCCCTCCAAGTGAAATTGTCTAGATTTGGAGCTGTGTGGTCTCTAATAATAATAATAATAATAATAATAATTATTATTATTTTTAATTTGGCATGTATGTATTACGTTGTCCCAGTTTGGCTTCAATGCCTTCACCATGCTGTCATTGGTACTCTTTACATCGCCTGTTGTGGACTAGTTTTCTTCAGCTGTTGCTAAAACTTACTAAAATGCCAGATGTCATGTTGGAAACACGAAACCTAAAAGATGGTCGTAAATCACAAAAACAAACCATAAAAAAAAATAATAAAATACGCCGAGTGCTGTGCTCTGGAGCTTCCCAGCTTTAAGTCTCCTTTTGTTCAGCATCCCCCCCCCCCCCCTCCATGCCCCCCATCCAACCTCCCATCTTTTAGGGTGATGGGCGGGGAGTAGCTCTGAAGTTTCTCACCTAAGACTTGCTTGTTTATTTTGCAGATTCCGAGCAGAGCACCGGTTCAGACTCTGAGGTGCTCACTGAGCGGACTTCCTGCTCCTTTGACACTCACACTGACCTGGGCCCTGGTGCTGCAGGCCCTGTGCCTGCCGCCATGTCTTCCATGGAAGAGATTCAGGTGGAGCTGCAATGTGCTGACCTATGGAAGCGGTTCCATGACATTGGAACTGAGATGATCATCACCAAAGCAGGCAGGTAAGGACAGGTTCCTTTGCACGACCAGCTTCCAGGAATGGAGAAAAAAACTAGGAGCCATTACATTTTTCTTTCCCGTTATTTGTGGTAGGTAGCATTGGTGAAGCCGAAGCAACTTGTACTCACTTCTCTGCATGTGGACATCTTGGTAAAGTGATCTTGTGTTTACTGTGATTTTGCTCTTTTCCTCCGAGGGCCATTCCAACCTCTGAATCACCCCTATGCTCACAAACATTTTCTGCCTACAGATGTATTTCAGCTCGCACCAGAGATCCGTGGTACGTAAGGGCCAAACGGTAGATTTCCAAAGCAAGTATTATGTCACCATCCAATGTTTTCAAGAGAAAAAGTTTGCTCCCCAAACAGCAGCTTGCATTTTCTAAGGCACTTAAAACAGCCAGATGTTTTTGTAAGAATTTTTTGGTAAGAACTGGGCTTGGTACACGTCTGAGCCCTGCTTATTGATCCATGTGTTTTATTGTTGGCTTGAAATTATTACAGAACTTTAATGGTGACCCCATTAAAGTGGAAACTTTTGCAAAACTATTTGTGTAGAATGATAGATGTTTTTATACAATTCTTTATTATTTTTTTAATGTTTATTTTTTGAGAGAGAGAGAGACATGGCATGAGCTGAGGAGGGGCAGAGAGAGAGGGACACAGAATCCAGAACATGCTCCAGGCTCCGAGCCGTGAGCAGAGAGCCCGATGCGGGGCTTGAACTCATGAACCATGAGATTGTGACCTGAGCCGAAGTCAGATGCTCAACCAACTGAGCCACCCAGGCTCCCCGAATGATATAAGTTTTTAAAATACGGTTTCTCTTAAAATAAACACTTTTTATTAAGCTTATTCCTTCATTGGCATCTTTCAGTTTTCCATAGTTCGATATCTGTTTTGTGCTGGATACTCAACATATATTATGTTATTTAGACATATTATAATCCCATACATGGATGGGGATTAAAAGGCTTAAAGAAGTTAATTAACTTGACTAAGGTCACACGGGTAGTAAAGGGCGGCTCCAGAATTCCACATAAATCTGTCTGGTTCTAAAAACAATGTTCTTAACTATTTATAATTCTGCACTGTTAAGAAATGGTTGTAATTTTTGCCCCTTGGATTAAAACAAAATGATTTAAATAAAAATAAATTTAGACTAAGTTTTTGAGTATATAGGAATAGTTAATTAAAGTTAAAACAATTATGCTGCTTTCATATTTTCAAAGCCAGTCTACATAGTCTCACATCCTGGGGACCAAAAAGAGCCACCCAGCTGATCATAAGCTGTCATGTGAACATCGACATTTAAAGTAAAAGAATATTTGAATGCATATAGAGAAACCTTCCAATTCAACAAGACACCACAAAAACATGAAGTCAAACTGAACCTTAAGTCTTGTTCATTTTGTTTCTCCTTTAGAAGCTTCTTCCTTCTTGGGGCGCCTGGGTGGCTCAGTCGGCTGAGTGTCCGACTTCAGCTCAGGTCATGATCTCACAGTCTGTGAGTTCGAGCCCCGCATCGGGCTCTGTACTGACAGCTCCGAGCCTGGAGCCTGTTTCAGATTCTGTCTCCCCCTCTCTGCCCCGTCCCCGCCATGCTCTGTCTCTCTCTGTCTCTCAATAATGAATAAACATCAAACAAAATTTTTAAAAAGAAGCTTCTTCCTTCTCTAAGTTTTAGTAGTGAACAAAACCATTAAAAAGCACTTTAGGAGAACACCTATGAAGGGAAATTATTTTCAATACCATCTTTTGTCAGTTGGCTTTCAGTCTACTTCTGTTCTACATTTTGAGATGTTATGGCTTAGAAGGAAACAGAGCAATTCAAGGAAAAAGTTTTTATTCTTCTTTTTTTAAAAAAAAGTTTGTTTATTTTGAAAGGGAGATAGAGATAGAGAGAGAGATACAGAGAGAAAATGTGCAAGTGGGGGAGGGGGAGAGAGAGAGAAAGAGAGAGAGAGAGAGAGAGAGAGAGAGAGAGAAAGAAAGAATGAGAATCCCAAGCAGGCTCTGCACTGATGAGGGGCTCAGACTCACAAATTGTGAGATCATGACCTGAGCCGAAATCAAGACTCAGACCCTTAACCAACTGAACCACCCAGGTGCCCCTTTATTCTTCTTAGTTTTTGGCAAGGGGGTTGGTTTGGATAGAAGGGAAAATATTACATTGTTTTGTTTGTTTACAAGATTTTCCAGTTTTATTTGAGGTTTTCACTTACTACTGTCGAGTATGTGTCTTCCAGTCATTTTTGTCTCTGATATCATTCCCTTGTTTTTTGCACTTCAGTGAATTCAGTTTACCCCGACACCTTTTTCACAGCTCTCCTGTGACCTCATTTCATGATTTGTACCGCAGTGTTTTCTTTCCCACATCTCTGCCTTCACAAATTCACTTGATACCTGGATGCACCCAGATATTCCCAGTACATACACAGTTTGTTCTTTAGTCATATCCCTTTGTTTAGGTTTAGAAATGTTATTCATTGCTTCTGTAGTGGGTTGCCTCAGCCTTTGCTATTGCTACATGTAACTCTGCTCAAGTAATTCTGGAACAACTCGGAAACAGACAAATAAAGCTTTCTCTCTAGCTTTCTCTCTGTGAATTTTCTTCATTTTCTTCCCTTTCCTCAAGTCAGTTTCTTCCTTTTCACTCCATTTTCCTTCCTTTGTAGTGTCCCTTTCAATGTTAATCTCAGTTTCCATTTTCTTAGTTACATTCATTTTGTATGACTCTCTGTTCTTTTTCATGCTCAGAAGATCTTAGTCACCATCTACTTCTTCTGACACCTTAAACTATAATCCTGTTGATTCAGAGCTACTGCAGTCTACAGAGCCCTCAATCTTTGAATGTACCAATGGAATCTGTATAATCAGCACCATGGACAGAGGTTCTTGTAGGGATTAATGGGTTTGGAAGACACAAGAATTGGCCTAAACGTACCCATAAAATTAAAACCAAACACATCTCATTTTCTGAACATGAAAGATTAATTTTTCCCTAGGGTGTTATGACTTCACTTGATATTCTGTGCTAAAATACCGGCAAAAGAAAAAGCAACTTTTGGTAAGTTTTTAGGAAGAGAATTCACATGTTGTCATAGAATTTTAAACCAAGAGGATACCTTAGAGACTAGATAGTCCCTTTTCTTTGTTTTATAGGTAATAAGGTTAAATAACTTCTCCAAATTCATTCATTTTAGAACTTGAGTATTTATTGGTAAAGGATGGGTAACTTCTCCATTCAAGGTCATATAAATGTTCCAGACAAAACAGGTATTGAATTTAAGACCATCTAACCCTTTTTCTTGAAGTCATGAAGAAAAACATTCATCTTTTGCAACATAAGCCTCTCTAGATGACTTAGAGGAACCACATTTTCTTACCTCAGATAACAAGTGAGAGGACTTTTCTTTCCATCCCTGGCAAGGTACTCTCCAACCATTTATAAATACAAGGCAGCCATAAGTCATTGTTATTAAGAAGGGAATTAATGGTTTAGATCGAAATGTATCAGGGCACCCAGGAGGCTCGGTCGGTTGGGTGTCCGACTTCGGTTCAGGTCATGATCTTGCAGTCCCTGGGTTCGAGCCCCACGTGGGACTCTGTGTTGACAGCTCAGAGCCTGAAGCCTGCTTCAGATTCTGTGTCTCCCCCCTTCTCTGCCCCTCCCATGCTCATGTTCTGTCTCTCTCTGTCTCTCAATAATAAATAAATGTTAGAAAAATAAATTTAAATGTATAGATCAAGGTTCCCAAATTTTGGAAAAGAATTAATGTGTATCAAAGTGCCTAACCTATAGTGAATCCTGGATTTAGTTATTATGAGAAGTTCACCATTGAGTTTCATTAGTTGACTGTAAGACTAAAATATAAGGCTTTCTAATTAAACTTGTGAGCTAGAGGGAGAAAATCTAGGATGATATAGAAGCTTCTGAAAAGTTATAAAGTAGGAAAGAAGGAATGGTTATACATTATTCTTTGCAACTATTTACAAATTAGCCAGCATCCCTATTGATGGTCTATGGTCCCCCTTGTCCTCAAATATGATTATGATGTCACTGACCTATTACCAGAGAACATTTGCTTTTTGAGTTGCTTCTGGTGGGCAGTGTGTGACTAGCACAGAAGGCCCCTCATGTAAACAACTAGGGCACATATGCAAGATGGCTGTCTGGGGTCAGGGTATGGTCTATGGCCGTGAAATGGAGCAAAGCCAATTAGGCTGTATGTGGATCAAGCCTGTGACCTTGACCTCATTAGCACCGTGCTCTGCCCAGCTAAACTAACTGGCCCCAGATGGTTAAGCTTAGTGCAGCATTTTGTGTACAAGTATCCTAGAGCACATTCAGGCAATGCAAAGTTTTGAACTGAGCACTTTTTATGTCTGACTCCTAAATGAATGATATACAAAAGAGCTTGACGTTTTCCTTCTTTCTTATGGTTAAAGAAGAATGGAGAATTTTATTCGAGACCCCTTGAAACTCAATACTCTTCTGGGTTGCTCCCTCTCCTCCTCTTCAATTATGAGAGTAGTTGTAAAGTGCCATATCCTGACCTTGCTTGCTTTGGCAAGTTTAACAAGCCATTGTGGTAGAAACAAGGTATTGCCCAGAGGCCACTAGAATTCATTTGGTATTTGCTCCCTATTCCACAGGGTCCTCCCTCTGACACACATGTTGACAGCCTGAGAACTTGCAGAAATTTTTCTACAGTTTTATGCCTTAAAAAAAAACCCCAACTTTGTTGGCCCTTTGTTTGGGGATTGGTAGCCTCTTCTATTTTACTTATTTTCTCAAAAGATTACTTTTAAATAGACTCAGTCAATCAAAAACTATTTCATGATCACCTACAATCAACTGTGATAAGCTACTTGACTAGTAAGAGCACAAGTTATTCAAGTACATTAAGCGTAAGAGTGTATTTTCAAGGATGTTATAGTCTAATAAGAAATACATGTGTGGATGCACACACATTGTCTATCTATCTATCTATCTATCTATCTATCTATCTATCTATCTATGTATCTTTCTGTCTAATCACTTTAAAGATGAACTAATAATATAAATCAAGGTAGGTATGAGCATTTGGAGTGTATGAATCATCAAATAGTTCAATTTAAGTTAAGAAGACGTACTATTTCAGCAGTGAATCCTCAGCATATTTTATAGCAATGATTTCCAAAGTGTGAAAAAGCAGCCAACTTTGAGGATTAGAAGAATTGGACTTTAGTGTGCTTAGAGTTCGAAATAAGAAGAGACTGTCTAAGCTTTTATTCCTGCTACTTCTCCCGCTCTGATTGTTGAGCTTACTGTCTATTCCCCTTCATAGGAGGATGTTTCCTGCCATGAGAGTAAAAATCACTGGCCTGGACCCACACCAGCAATACTACATAGCAATGGACATTGTGCCTGTGGACAATAAAAGATACAGGTAATGATGACTCTGGGGTGTGGAACTGTGGACATCACCAGCATTCCAAGACAGTTCTTTAAACTCATTAGATGAAGCATTTTAACAGTGCACTGTACCATGCACTAAACAGGGAACGAAGATGGCAGATATGCCGATAACCCATAGCAGAGCACCAGGCGGGAAGTAGTCACTAGTGCTTAGAAATCAGGACTTAGTAACGGGTTAGAGTGGAATCCTCCCTTGTCTCTGGAAAGAGTGAGCTTGTATAGTGTCTGCAAGGGTTGCAGAAATCAAATGGATGTTAAGTCTAAAATGAAGTCGGTTAAACATTGAAAGTGATTAACATATTGAATGATTCGGTTTATGGAATGCTAAATGAGTTGAGATGATTTATTTTGGAGAGGTGGAGGAGAAGTGGACCAGTGTAGTATATTCAATCATATAGCTGATGGCTTGCCCTGTGGATGAGGGAGGGCAACAAGAGGAGGACTGGGTAAGATTTCAAGAATAACTTTTAGTTAGGTGAATTATTGTTTATCAAACTGTGTTGTGAGTGAGTTTGTTAAATAGCTTTCCTTCAGAGTCATTAAAGGCCAATATAATGTCTATGTCTCTTGGATGGCTTACACGTATTTATTTATTTATTTATTTATTTATTTATTTATTATGTAGTTCTTATTTAAAACAAGTTGTGGCATAATCAATCTCTTGCGATTTCAATCAAATCAGTGAATCATGACTCATTTTCAAAATATTTGAGTACTTGGCTTTAACCCCAAGAATTAGGAGGCAAGAGATGAATGAAGGGGGAAGACCAGGACTAGTATGGTAGAGGGAGAGAGCTGGCTAAGAGAGAAGTGATCTAGATACAGGACTCAGGACAGGAGATGCTTCTGATCTGTTTCAGAGGATCATGGGAGTTGTGATTTGGACTGAGTGTCTCTGTTTGCTAGGGTCCAGGTCCCGCATGTTCCTTTATAAGTGAAAAGCAGGGAAGTGTCACATCCACGGAGAACTCTCTTCAGAACTGTATATAGGGCAATTGGCAAACTCTGGAAAACTGACCTCCTTTGCTACCAACAACATCTCTTACTTTCAGTGGCTTTGTGGGAAAGTAACATGGAGGATGATGACATTCCAAACTGGGTTCATCAAAGAAACCCTAAAACACTAACTGGGAAGACTTGGTGGTGTTTCTGGGAATGGTTGCACTAAGACAGAGACCCTCTATTTTCATAGAAATGCCTCAAAATTCTGATTCTCAGCAAAGAAATGGTTAACAAGTGAGAGGCTTGGAAGGTCTCTGCACATGGCTGTGTTTTATAGGACAATATGGAAGATGTTTTTAATAAGGAACCAAATCCTGAACAAGTGGCCAACGGATTATATGGTTTGCATTTGAAAGGTGAAAGGTTGCAGTAAAATACCTTTTCCATAGCTAGACACGTGGGTTCAGGATGCCTGTGTGCACACAGGGGTGCAAGGCAAGGAGAGGGAGAAGAAAGAAAAAGGACTGTGAGAATGTTTTCCTTGTGAGGGCTGCAGCTTTGATCATTAACCACAACACTTTGCTGCCCTCCCCCACCCCACCTCATTCTCCATTTTCATCTCTGTCTGATTGTCCCTGCTTATCTGCCCTTCTCTTTTTCTCCTTGTATTCTCTCTTTAATCCCTACTGTTTCCATCTTGTCATCTCTCTGTCTCTCCCCTCTCCTGTCTCTACTGGCGTCCTGGGCTTCTCTTCCCTCTATCTGTCTCTGATTTCTCCTCTCTCCCTCTCTGCCTCAGATATGTGTACCACAGCTCCAAGTGGATGGTGGCTGGCAATGCGGACTCCCCTGTGCCCCCAAGAGTTTATATACACCCTGATTCTCTAGCTTCTGGAGACACTTGGATGAGACAGGTGGTCAGTTTCGACAAACTCAAGCTGACCAACAATGAATTGGATGATCAAGGACATGTGAGTCAAAGAATCCCATCCATCTCCCTCTTCCTCCCTTTTGGCTCTAAAGCTGACTAGCCCCAGGCTTTTCCAAATGTGTAAAATAAGAATCTCTATGCCACTTTGAGTCATTTTAAGTGAGTAATCCTAAAAGTTCTTTTTTCCTCCTGCGAAATTTCATTTATTACAAATCTAACATTTAGCAAATGTCTGCTCTGCATCAGGTTGTGTTTACCAGACCCCGTTCTCATGCTCCAGGGACCCACAGTCTAATCAAGGGAGAGGTTAAAGACAGAAGCACAGGACATGTTTTAAAATGGTGAAAGAAATCACACCATTCAGTGGAATAACTTACAGGGCAATAAACTCAGAGAAACAATTAAGGTGACAGTTTGGGTGGATTTGCCAAGTAATTTATGCATTTTTAAGAGAAGAATAAGTCTTAAGACTTTCCAGGTATAATTAGAGCCCTTGATGTTATTAATTTATCTTTATAACTTTCACTGGATGCCAAGATCCATACTGAGTGCTGCAGGAAGATCAAAGAAGGAAAACCATGGCTCCCATCTTTACAGAAATGACGATATTCTGAGGAATACCATTCACTCTCACAGGACATAAGGAATGTCCATAAATTTAGTAACAAGGTACAAATAATAGCTGATAGAATTTAAAGACAGCACGAGCCCATGATGAACATTTGAAGCAGGAAGGAGCAGCTGTCACATAGCAGAGGGTCTGAGATCTTTTAGCAGAGTGTTGTCTTCTGGGATTGGGACAGTTGTTCAGTATGTCCGGTTAAAGCAAGCGTACTACATCACCACCTGTGACTGGGGTACTCTGCTGTATGGTTCCGTGTAGTGCTATCCAATCACTTAGTCCTTCCTGTCACGGGCAAGAACACTGACTTCCGGTTTCCTATACATCCCAGTCCCAGTCTCTGTTCTTCCTGTGATGCTTCTGTCCTGCGATTGTATTTGCCTGCGAGTTCGAAACGCTCTTCGAGTCTAGCATAATGCTGCCCCTTCTCATTTCAGATCATTCTGCACTCTATGCACAAATACCAGCCTCGAGTTCACGTGATCCGTAAGGATTTCAGCAGTGACCTGTCGCCCACCAAACCTGTCCCCGTTGGGGATGGAGTGAAAACATTCAACTTTCCTGAGACCGTGTTCACCACAGTCACAGCCTACCAGAACCAGCAGGTAAGAGGCTGCCTTTGAGAGTCTCTTGCTGCATCAGCTTGTAAAGGAGCTTATTCATGCTCTTGGTAAGAAATAGTCCTTCTACGTGATACTGAAGAGCTGGAATGAGCGATGCCAGGCTTGCTCTGCAAACACCATGTTGGTGATGACAAGCCGTGATGCCTGGTAGCAGCTGGTATAGTCTAGATTTAGATCAAAGACAAAATCTTTGACCAGGAGGACCGAATCTCCTCAGTCATTTTCAACCTGTACTTGGACCTGTGTTCATGATCTCCCCTGCATTCTGGCAAATGTTCTTCATCATTTGCAAGTACCAAGGTTTGATTCATTCCTTCCCTCTTCTCTGCAACTTTCTGTGTATCCCTGCATCGGCTACATCAAAGTCATCAAGCCTCTCCAGCTCCACTGAAGACCCAACTGCTTTCATTTACACTATCAGACTAAATTTACCTCTGTGTGATCACCAGCCACACCCTAACATCTGTGTTTTGATGTCAGCAATATGTTCCTTCATTCCATAAATATTCTAGAACTTACAATATTGCACGTTTAGTAGGGAGATCGAGCAGGTGAAGACTTATTTCTCCACGAGGAAAAAAGAGTTTGAGTTGAGTGAAAGACACGTGAATACACAAGGATAAAACAGTGGACTAATTGAATGACAGAGACGTGGAGAGGGTGCTTTTGGGTTTGGGGAATGAGGGATGTTTTCCCAGAGGAGTCGATGCTTTCTCTGATGTTGAGACGTGCATAAAAATTGGCCAGACTAATGGGGGAAGTATGTGGGGATGGGGCACAGGGAGAGGGGGAGAGACGGTGAGTCTGCAATCGTTGTTGGCATTCTAGACAATGTTCTTGTTTTGAGGAGGGTGGCTAGATGGATCTGCAAGTGATCTCACTTTATGCAATTCCCGACAGTTGCATGTGAATTTTGTTTTTGTAAATTAGAGTGTATTTCATCTTTTGACAATTTGTCTCATCAATAGGATCCTGCAGTGACTCCCTTTCTGAAAATAAGAGTTTTCGCTTGTTTATTTTAATATGCCTGCATATTTTTATTTTGGGCCTGCTTGGAGCAAAATGAACTTTCTACCACAACACTCAATACCTTTCGTACTTGGATACTATGCTTAGTGCTCTAAGAAAGAAATAGAGGAAAAATAATCATTTACTAAATATTATTGAGTGCTTACTGTGTGCCAGGCAAGTGAAAGTGATATAATCTTTGGTTCATAGAGAAAGAATATTTTAATCTTTCATAGCGCATTTGGATAAGACTTTTTAGATGTTCTTTGCCTCCAGAGGCATTTGATATACAACAACCCCTTAGTCTGGTAGACAAGTACTGTCTGCTTGCTGGGCTTTCTCAGCAGCTGTAAAGCATTCCCAACTTCAGATTTGCCTGGTGGATGCCACATTTGATCTAAAGTAGAGGAAGAGTTTTAGTTTGCTTTGGGTGCTACTTAAAAACTATTGAACCCTCTCAAACGCCTTAGATAGCAAAAGAGCAGAGGCCATCGAGGGTCCTTACAGGAAACTCTCATAATCAGAAAATTTTTTGCAAACTCTGAAACAAGATAGAGCATCAATATAGACATGCCCGTTGCAGCGACTGGGACCTTGGGATTAACTGTGGTTCAGGAGAGGGGGAGCACGAGTCTAAGTTCTTTGAGTCACTGATTGGACTTTTTTCCAAAACACTCACTCACCATCTTAATCATTAGTTTCCCATGAAGGCAGATATTGTGGCAACAAATACTTCAACTTCAGAATTTAGTGTGTGCAGCAAACTAGGACACTGGCAAATGAACATTCTACTGCCTCGCCGAGATCGGTTGTAGAGGCTAATAGGGTCAGTACTGTGACCCAACCTGAAATTAGAAAGCCACAACTCACTGTGACAATAAAAGAAGAGCTAACAGGGAAGCCTGAAATCCCTTGAACTTTTCTACCTTCTCTCATAGACAGAGTTCCCGTGTCTGAGTACATTCTACTCGTATAAATATTTTGTCTTTTTCTGGACCGGGTGGGGGGGGGGCAGTGGTGGTTTGCTGGGGGCAGGATGCCATGATTAACTTCATGACATTCGGTGGCAGACACACCTGGCTTGATTTCTGACCTTTCCACTGACAAACTGTATGACCTTGAACAAGGTTCTTAACCCCTTTCACTCGTGTTTCCTGGTCTGAAAATGTCCTGGCCTCATCGAGTTAGTGACGAGGACTCGATGAGGGAACACGCGTCAAGTCGCTGACGCAAACCTGGCATCTGATTCATAGCAGTCAGCCTGAATTGGTAAACAGCTGGGTCTGCACAGGCATGAAGGGGAGTGGCGAGTAGAGGCAATTTTACAGAATAGATTGCTCGTTAAGGAGAAAGTGGATCGTTGGGAGTTGGAGGACGTGCATTGGCTCTTGAAGGGATTATAACCAATAGGCAACTACTTTGATCTTTCTGTTCTCAAGTCACGTTGGTGAATTCATGATGTGCTGACATTCAAAATAGATGAGTCACACATACTCAATTCTGTGCAGTTTGAAATCAAGATAACAGCTTTTGCCTGTTTAACAAGTCTCACATCAACAGGCACGATTATTTAACATTCCCTTTGGCTGTGTAGATATGATTTCATATAACACAGTGTCTCCTAATAAAGCAAACTAACCTCAGGTCTCTCCCCCAGGCATCTTGGGGTCTGCATCCTGTTACCTAGCAATAATTTTCAGACTTGTCATGAAGATGCCGGGTAGTATAAACTATTCTCTTTTGTGAGCTATATCACCTACTACTGTTTTTATCTCCCTCAACTTTCTTGAATGGGAACGATTAATATTTTATGGCAAAAGTATTTACCTCATGTATTTCTTTTTAAGGGAATGGTTAGGAGGCCTGTGAGAGAGGAAAGAGGAAAAGTCAGTGGGCAGGGGGTGAGTGGGGGGTCCTCACTGTTCTCAGGAACTCAATGAAGGAAGGACAATGGAAGGAATGGAATTGAAGTGAAATGTTATTCAGTCAGTCAGATTCAGGCAGTGTCCTTTCCTGGATAGGAAAGGACAGCAGTGGGCTAGGCATTTAGAGACTTGGGTTTTTGTCCTAAGTGTCCCACTAGCTACTTGTGTCACTCTGAGCAAGGTATTCTCTTTCTGGGCTTCAATTTCTTCTTTAGGAAAACGAGCAATTTGCCTGTGTTTTCTAAGTTCTCTGTTAGCTCTGAAATCGTAATTTCTTCCTCTTTTTTTCCTGCATGATTTTTAATGAGGGTTGGAAGCAATTTCTTGTTTTCAAGCAGAGGCAGTCAACACACACAAGTATTAAAAATTATTAGAATGTTCATGTCTGTCAACTATTTAGTAACCTCCACAACGGTCTAGACCAACAGAGTTGTAGCAAGTCCACACTTGAAAGGCAGGAACTTGGTGTTTTGTTGCTGGTCAGCAAAATATTCCAAGCGATACTGTTCATTGTCACTCCTCCTAGCCCTCTCCTTTGTTAAGGTCTATCTCCTCTTGGCTTCTACCCGTCAGCCAGACCAGCTGGACACCTGACTCTCCACACGTCCGATCTGCCATTACGCTGTGTTGCTTCTACTAGTGGAATATCTTCTACTTTCTACTCTCATTGCTTGTGCCCTCGTTCTGGACCTGCCCTCCCTCCAGCTTAGGCTGTGGTGACAGCTTCCAGCTGAGTCACCTGGACTGCACGCTTAATGTCTCATGAGCCATCACATATATTCGCTGAGGGATGGATCTTCCTAGAGCACAGCTCTGATTGGATCCTTTCTCTGTCACTAATTGTCTATGACTCCCCAGCGCCTAAGGGAGTAAAGCCCGAGATCCCAAGTCTTCCTATTAAGGTCCTCTGCAGCTAGTTACCAGCTACATCTCTAGGCTCACTTTCCGCTCGTCTTCGTCACGCATCCACAAGAGTTCAGCGGTCTGGTTTGAGTTTTACCATGGTTTGCGCTTTGTAGCCGCCCTGCTTTTGCTCGTGCTGTTGTCTTTCCAGGAATGACCTCTCCGTTCCTCTTTATCTGTCTAGATTCCTCCCACTCTTCAAGTTCGGTACAGATATAAACCCTCCTAACATTCCCTCTTACAACATCCCTTACATTTTTCAGCTGCAGGTGAGCTCTCCCTTCATCGAACTGTTAGTGTGCTGTCCCTCTCTCATGACCCCATCACCAGGTCAGGGGTGAAAAGACTCAGGTTCTAGACCCAGCTCTGTAGCTGAAGGATTGTACTGCCTGTGACAAATCACTCCACCTCAGAATTCTCGTTTGGGAGTTGATGGTTTGCTCTGAATCGGTGCTTCTCAGCCACCAGTCTATGGAGAAATTTTTTATAATCCATTGCAAGATGTAACAGTAAAGACAGCATAGGGCCGTTTTATACCTGCATGCATTCATTTATTTATTTTTTTTTTAATTTTTTTTTTCAACGTTTATTTATTTTTGGGACAGAGAGAGACAGAGCATGAACGGGGGAGGGTCAGAGAAAGAGGGAGACACAGAATCGGAAACAGGCTCCAGGCTCTGAGCCATCAGCCCAGAGCCCGACGCGGGGCTCGAACTCACGGACCGCGAGATCATGACCTGGCTGAAGTCGGACGCTTAACCGACTGCGCCACCCAGGCGCCCCTGCATGCATTCATTTAAATAGACCATATGTGAATTTGTCCTTTTCACTTTTTTTGATACTAAAATGTCATTTATTTTATAAAATAATGATGGCAGGAGGTAGTAGATAGATGTAGCTCTTTTCGTTTGGTAGACTAAAGAACTGGAATATCAATGTTGATCCCTCAAACGTTTGGGGGGGGGGTATTAAAATTGGCCTGAAGCCCAGACACCACTAATTACGAAGAAGGACCCTTCCATCTGCAAAATGCTAAGGTATTTGTGTCTATCTCACAGTGCACAGCACTGAATATGTGCCTGGAAAAGGAGTGCATGAATAATTAGCCAACGCACCTTCACTACCAGTTTCCTTACAGATCTGTGGTTCGCTTCTTTGGATATAAGTAGCAGTGAAACGTGAAGAAAGAGTTTCTATTTTCATAAAATATTTTATGCTTTTCTTTCCCCCTTCCCATTCCTTGCTCCCACCCTTGCTGACTGACCCGTAGACTCCCAGGGCTGCTAGCATACTGAAGTTATTATTACTATTATTTGCTCTTGGAGTGCCAACTTGGCAGGCCTAAGGCAGAGAGGAGGGCACGCCATGCCCAGAATCTCATCGTGGAGAATAAAGTGGTAGAGGTGGGAATAAAGGCGACTCTACGCTTTATGCTTTTTCTTGGAAGAAGCTGACGCCAGCATGTCCTCATGGAATTAGCAGGAAATTTCCATTGCGGAGTCTTTGTCTTCTCTAAGGGGAAAAGACTGCTGAACCTTGATTTTTTTTCCCCCCCAAACAGGAAACTAGATTTCAAAAAGACACAGCCCTGTTCTCCTCAGGTAACACAGTCTTATTTCTTGATGAGAATTGGCTACACGAACCAGATCGGAAGTCTGAAACCACAGCCAGGTCTGTGTAAGCAAATCCAATAGGGGTTCTGAGCCGCTCATTATGTACTGAACTATCGAGCCAGTTGTGTTCTCACGTTCCAATCGAGTCAGTGCAGAGGATTTTTTATTTTTTATTTTTATATGGGCTAAGTTTTTTTTTTCTTCCCCGATGAACACCCTTCAAGCAATATAGTAAAAAAAAAATAATAAGAATAACTAAGAGAGTGTTCATAAGGGAAGGCCTTTTCAGCCTTGGTATTGTAAAATCATACTCAAGGTATCGAAGTTTCCTTTTCTTTGTGGGTTGTGCTATTTATGTCTACGCTGTGTACCGTGAGGCGTCCCTCATTTAGTAATTGCCTTGGCGAAAGGTCAGTGAAAATTATTCAAACCAATGGTGGCAGGCCAGCAGCCACCTCTTCGTGTGCTACAGCCCCCAGTGACACAGACTCTACCAATCAGTAGAAGGTCGTGGAAATCAAATCAGTGAGGAAAAACGCTTCCCCAACCTCTGGACTTTCCATGCCTCCTCGTTATCATCGGGCCGAGTTTGAACATGACCGCTGTAGAATAGCTTTGGATATACGGAGAGTTACTAATCGACCTCTCATTCTGCCTGGTGGGACATTGAAGACTCTCGTCTGCAGTGCTGCAGTGAAAGCAGATAGGATCGAGGGAGTTGTTTGGTCTGTGTTCTCTAGGGCCGGTTACCGCTCGGGCGCTGGTGATTCCTGTTTTCCACATTATTCATTCATGCTCTCACGCACTCATTCATTCGTTGAACACAAATAGCGTGTCATGTTCAGTTCTTGATAAAATGGTATATGAAATGGATGCGGTTCCTACCTGAAAGCACCCTGTTTGGAGGGATGATCAAGGAACATCTCTCTCAGGAGATAACATTTGGACTGAGACTCATGACTAGGCAGCAGCTGTGTAAAGAGTAAAGAACATTTTCGTCTGGGGGTTGAGTGAGCGTGAGGGGTCTGAGCAGGGAAGGGCCTTGGCACTTTCCAGCACTCAGAGCAGCTTGAGCTTGGCGGGAGCCTGTGGCCCAGGCGTAGAGGAGTGTGGGTGGGGATGGAGAGCTAGGCAGGGGCCACGCCGGGCCCGCAAGTCCAGCCAAGGGGTTTGGATTCGGTTCTGAGTGGGGTGGTAACCACTGAAGAGAATGACACGATCTATGTACATGTTCACAAAGACCACTTTGGTGGCTGTGTAGAGAAGAGAGATCAGTTTAAAGGTTATGTAGAGTAGTTTAGTGAAGAGATGGCGATGTATTGGTGGAAGGTGGGGAGGTGGAGACTGACAGCCATATTTGGGTCTAATTGATAAACAGAACTATGGAGTAGAGTTGAAAATTATTCCAGTGAGCCTTCTGCACTATCCCAGATGGCCACATGTGTGGCGTGTGTGCAGAGGCGGCAGGGGTCGTGAGTCCTCAAGTGGTTACTTGTGGGTCCCTGTGCTGTGGTCCTCACTGGCCTCTGCTGGTGGCTGTCATTATCTGCTCTCGACCTTGGGTCCTTTGTGTGGACATGCTCTACTGATAGAAGACTACTCAGCTTGTGCTTTGTGTTTTTGCCTCAGTTGGACCTCCTGGGCCTCCCTGGCTGGCCCCGCCTCCCCACAGGGCTCATCTAGGTCCTCTGTTTGGCTCCTGCCTAGGCTGTAGCACCTTGTGGTTAGGGCCACCCTGCCTTCCCTGGCATGGCAGGTGAGGACCTCTGAGTCCCTGACCCCCCATGGAAGGGCAATAGGAGGCCTGCAGATGCTAGCTTGGGCCTCTCTCTCTTCCTGGCTCATCAGACCAGGCGGCATTTTCACTTCGATGCGGCCAGCCCTATGTATGTATGGAGGTGGCCCTGCCAGGCTTCCTCTTTTTCCCTACTCCACTGGGGTGCGAGGGGAAGACCTTTTACTTCTCTTTCCACTTGATACGAATTCGTCTTGTGTCACATCCTTGTCTTCCGCAGGACAGCAGGCTTTATGGCCCAGCTGTCATTCGCATCCCTTCCTATGCTATATGAGATATTCACAAGATCTGAGGCTACCAGGCTGGCTCTCCATATGGGAACTGTGGGCCTATGGATTTATTGAGGTTGAGAATACATTGGTTTGTTCCTCCAAATTATTGTCCTTGTTACACTTGGTATTGGTAGGCACAGCCAAAGTTGTCAGCACCAGCATTAACTGGGGTCATAGTTTGGCTTATATTGTTAAATGGCTCTCTTCTGCCTGTAGGGTGTGTAAATGCCTAAGCAGGGCAATGAGGGCTTTCTGTGATAGGGCCTGAGGGCAGCCTCTAGCTGTCTCTCGCTGCCCCTCTTCTCCTCCCCCATGCCCTGGCCAAATTGGACTTCTCAGTGTTTTTCCAGTATGCTTCATTCATTCATTCATTCATTCATGCTTCTATACCTCGGTGCACTGGCTTATGTAGGACATTTCTTAGTAAATGCTTCCCTTGTTCCTTTCTCCCCTTTTTGCATGTTTCATGAAAATCCTACACATCCTTCAAGGCCTGGCTCATGTGCTATATCTGAGAGATAGCCTCAGAGACCTTCAACTTGGACCCATTGCTACTTCCTCTTATGTTCTTACGGCACTTTGCCTTTGTTGTGAACCTTATCAATTTCTGTTTTGTGTTGGTGTGTATATCTGCTTTTTACTTCTAGATTAGAAGCTTCTGTCTGGGGGGGAAGGCCAGACAATACATAGCCAAATACGGACTATATATCACTATCACCTATGCATCCTGTCACCTTGCTTTGCACACAAAGGCACTTGATAATCAGCAAATAATGAGTATACACTACATAAAGCTCTGTAAATCTCACATTAAAAGCTTTGAAACAAGTATAGAGGTGCTGTTTTTCCTAACATTTGGTGGCATTTTTCTATTAAATCGCCATGCAGACCTCTTGGCCTGAGATAGAATGAGCTGTGGCAAACAGGTTTTCAACCTTTTCTCCCAGGCCCATGAAATAGAATGTCATTTTATTTACAGGGGCCTGTGGAGGCCCCCCAAACATGGCAGGACAATCATATATCAGGAACCCCTATCATAAATGAGCGGGACAGGATAAGCCAACTTGAAAGAGAAAATAAAATATTATAACCCCAACTTGAAAAGAAAATATGGTGTGTGGTTTATTGCTGCGGATTATGGAGGAAGAAAGAACGGATTTTAAGTCAAAAACAGAAAAGCAGTGACAGTCTTTAAACGCAATACAATATTCACAGGGCAGACACTAGACTTTAGAAAGCCAAAGGCTTCAGGCTCCTGCTCTGGTCTATAAAATAGATGTAAAATTGCTTTTGCTACATTATTAGTGCTACATTATTAGTGTGCCATTCTAGAGGCAAGGACTGTTTTAGGGGAAAAAAATTAACTTTGATACTTTCAAGTCAGAGTCTGTTGGTTGGAATCTCACGTTGCATTTTAAAGACCTTTAAAGACTGCGGCTTTGGGAAATTCCACTCTGACAAAGTGAGCCAAAGAGGGACTTGGAAAGACTTGCTCCATAAGAAACAACTGTAGCCATCCTAGTTGATAAGGTCTGTAATGAGCAGAAATGGGAAGGTGGTCTTAAATAATGAGATTCCCTCTGTGTAGAATTACCTTCCGTTGAGAGTGCCTTTCATCCTTTCCTGAGCTCCCTCGCCCCCACCCCTAAGTCTCTGTTGCTTGAAGGTAGTGAGTCATTCACATCTGGTTTAGACACAAAGATCTCGAAAGGGCCTCCCATGACCAAGGCTGAGAGCGGAAACGAAAGAGCACATGTGGAATTTGTTGGTCAGGCTCGGTCTAGTCTGGAGGCATGAGGGTGATGTGTCCAAACCTCGCCGAGTTCGAGGGGACTGAGGTCAGATGCAGTAGGCAGGGACTTCGGCACTGAAGTGGAGTTTGAGCCAGATGCTCCAGAGGACCTGCCCAACCTGGGCCACACAGTGGTTTGTGTCTTCTGATTTGCTTGTGAGCCTTGGAGACTGGAAGAAATGCACTGTAGCCAGCTCCCTTGAGTCCCCGTTTGCAGATTTTGCCTTGGGTGCAACCTTGATGAAGGTCTAGCTGCTTTTTGTGTCTTTTACAAGACCACTTTAGGTCATTAAATGAATGATCTCTAGGGACAGGGAAGGGGCAACTTAAGTGAGATGGGATGTGCAATTATTTGGGTCTTTCAGGCTGAGGCAGTTGTTTGGTGCCCTCATTTCACTGGATTGGGTTGAATCCATTCATTCATTATTTACTCGCTCAGCAAACACTTTTCAGGTGCTCCCTGTGTGTCATGTTCCATGGACTTGACCATCGCCCAGTTTTCCATTTCCATGCCTTTGTTTGTCTAGGCAAATGATTTAGCCTCTTTTGGGGGGGGGGCAGGAAAGGTGAGCAGAGGAGTTTACAGTCACATACCGGGAAAACCTGGGTTTTTTAGGGAGAAGTGTGTCAGCTGGGTCAGACATCTGTGTGCCAGGCCCGAGTCCTATCTCCATTTCAATTTAAATCTCAAACTTAATGGAAACTAAATAAAAACAAGAGCCATTACTAACAGAGTGATTTTTGTTATTTTTCTAGGAGCAACCGAAAAAGAAATCCGTTAATATAAACACAACTTATGTTTTTTGCTTGTTTCCAGATCACCAGATTAAAAATCGATCGAAACCCTTTTGCTAAAGGATTCAGAGATTCTGGAAGAAACAGGTAAGAATAATTGAGAAAGAGACTCACCGACATTTCTCTTCTATGTGACATTTTCCCCCCGGCTCCCCATGCGTGGCTTTTGGCTCCTACTTGTCGGAGACTGCTTGCACGCTAGCCGCTCTGCTGACTCAGGCAAAGAGAAATGGACAGCTGATCCGAGGATCAAAGAGCTGTCCCCCAAAAGTTGAATTTTCCAACTTTCTGTTAACACACTGTACATCAATACTTGGTAATCCAGTCACTTAAAACAAATTTTATGGTGCTTTATTATCCTCAGAAGATTTTGCGACTTTTTCTGATAAGTGCATGAGTGGCTATAGCACTTACACTGACATCTCATTTATTTTGCGTTATCAGGAAACAAGGAATTGTGGACAAATAAAAATTATCAGAAAACTATTACCTTTAAAAAAATTTTTTTAAGTTTATTTTGGGAGAGAGACAGAGAAAGAGAGCATGAGCAGGGGAGGGGCAGAGAGAGTGAGAGAGAGAGAGAATCCCCAAGCAAGCTCTGCACCGTCAGCGTGGAGCCCAATGCGGGGCTCGAACTCACAAACCATGAGATCATGACCTGAGCTGAAATCGAGCGTCAAATGTTTAACCAACTGAGCCACCCAGGCGCCCAGGAAATTATTACCTTTAAGAGCTAAAACATTGGTAAGAAATTAGCCATTTTTCTCCTAAGACATGTTCCCAAAATATATTAGATGTTGCCTACCTTGATAAAGACAGTTTCTAAAACCCAACCTTTCCTGATGGCCCAGCATCATTAGGATTAGGTTGTCATATAGGGAAATTCTGAGGAACAGCTGACGTTTGAAGGACTGTTTGCTCTTATTGTAAGTGGATTTAGCGACATGGCATTTTCCTGGTTAATTCTGCTTCTGTCTAAATCCTTTCTTTCTCACCCTTCCTCTGTAAAATTAAAATCTGTTATCCAGAGAGCTAGGTGAGAACTGAAATGGAAACACAGATCTACCTAAAGTTATGCAGTCCGAAAAATTCACTTTATATAAACTGTACTGAAACCACAAATGTGACACGCATGTTTTATAAAGTGTGCAGGTTAAGGGGTGCCTGGGTGGCTCAGTCGGTTAAGCGTCCAACTTCGGCTCAGGTCAGGATCTTACGGTTTGTGAGTTTGAGCCCCGTGTTCAGCTCTGTGCTGACAGCTCGGAGCCTGGAGCTGCTTCTGATTCTGTGTCTCCCTCTCTCTCTGCCCCTTCCCTGCTCCCTCTCTGTGTCTGTCAAAAATAATAAGCATTAAAAAAAAATTTAAAGTGTGCAGGCTTTGCAGTAACTATTTACATTAGTGTTCAGACATTTTCCTCATCCGGGGGGCATTTCTTTACATCGAAATGACACAGATTGTCAAGAGTTATCTGTGCTATTTTCCCTGCAAGAGTTTTCAGAGAAACTGTTTAGTATTATATTTAGAATCACTTCATGAACTTTATAGCACATTCTGTTAGAACCCAGATGTATGCTAAAAGTCATCTGTAGTGATCATTTCCTTCACAAAATGATTAATGGAAGCACTTCTTTTTTTAAAACATTATTTGCTTTTTTAAATTCTAGGATAATTAACGTACAGTGTTACCTTAGTTTCAGGTATACAGTATAGAGATTCAGCAATTCTATATATTACTCAGTGCTCATTGTGATAAGTATATTCTTCATCCCCTATGGAAGAACTTCTTTATGAAACTCTTTTTTTGTATATTTAAAATCCATTTAGATTTCTAGAAATTTTTATTTACCTCAGAATTTCTTGAGGTTACACCTATTGATTAAGGTAGAATTCAGTTGAACTTCTAGTTTGAAGATGACAAAAATTGAGTAATGTGTTCTAGATCAAGCAACTGGCTAGTGGTGTGGCCACACTAGAACTCAGGCATAAGGACTCCAGAAAAGACCTTTGTCCTCAAAATGTAGCCAGTGAGGAATGGGTACTCTCTCTGCCAGTTAGTTTATATCCCATGTTCAGGTTACAGAACTTGCCTGTGAGCTGTTTCCCGTTGCTTCCTTTTCAGGGCTCTGCATTCTAGACTTACTGAGGACCTTGCTAGTGATGATGTTCTCAGAATAGAATTTGGCCTTTGATAAAGAAGTCTTTAGGGTATTTAAGATCTTTAGCTTAAGAGCCCGTGGCTGGATTTTGGGGGTTCTGTGAATTCCCAGATACTATAAGGAAAATCGGGTGTGGATGAACAGGTATGCATTTTTCTTAGGAGAGGTCTCTAGCTTTCTCCAGATTTTTGGAAGGTTCTGTCACCAAAAGTCAAGAATTTCTGCCCTAGACACAGCTGGGGGTCAACCCTAATGACTTTCATTATTCAACCACTTTCTCTTTCTTTCCTTCTGTATCTCCAGTGGCATTTAATTATTTGTTTATTTTCTTCTTGGCACTCCAAAGGTTGTTTTGATTTCTTCTTTGCCTTTTACTCCCATTGGAGTCCTTGTTTTTCTGAGGCCTCACCTAGGACAGAAAATTGGGATAGGCTGTATTGACCAGTGTTGCAGCTATGTTCTAGGAATTGGAGCCACACTTCAGTCTTGGGAATAAGTCGACGTGTCTTGAATGAAGCATTTGCCTTGGTTGGGAAGTTGTGATGACATCTTGGTTCAGGTCCTGAGATTCTCCTATCCCCTCACTGGGCTAGAAGGGAGTTAGACACATCATTTGGTCCTGGCCTGGGTCTGCTTTAGGGCTGGTGAATGTCTTACTGTTCAGACAGACAGTTATTTGTCTTGCCTAGTGGGCTACTCTTCTTTGTAAGGACTCCAGGAGGGCAGAACTGTGGATCCTCATTAGCCCATTTCAGTGGCTTATTTATATATAATTTTTCTGGTAGTGTGGTGATTCTTCGTTCTGTCCCATTAAAACCTGCAGGCTATTTTATTTTAAGTAATGTTAATAGTTATAGAAATTATCTCAGATCGAACACTTACTGTGTCCAAGATCTTTTACTTACATGTTTTCTAATCTTTAAAATGACCTATATTTTGTGTATATTGTGGGAAACTGAGGCTCAGGGAGCTAGTGTCACACAGGAAAGCTGGAGCACTAACTCCCAGGTCCACCTGTGCACTCTGTGCTCTATCATAAGTCAAGAGTTTAAACTTGACTTATGTTACCTTCGACAGATTTAGAGACTAGAACTCTTCCTGTAATGGCCAATATGTGTGTTCTCTGTCTGTCTTTGTAGACTTCCCCGTGGCTTTGTCATTTGCTTGCTGTGCCCCCCTGTAAATAAGGAATTCCCTAGTAGAGGACAGGAAGTCAGGTTGATCTTCCCTAGCAAGTGAAACCATGACATGATGACCCTGAAGTCCCCTGTCTCACAATAGGGAAAAGATGAATCATTAGATATAGAAGCCATTTTTATCCTCCGGTGCTCTGGGAAGCTAGATTAAAATGGACCTCTGGGGGCTAGTACAGTGGCCCTTGTATTTTCTCTTTTAAAAAAATCAAAATTACCTGATAATCAGGCTTGAAATCTCACTACCTGCTTGCAGGATCTGATAAGGACAAGAATTACTAATGTCAAGTTGCAGATGAGAAAGACTGATGAGGATAGAGGGGATTATTTGTAAATCCTCTGGGATCTGGGGGCTCTGTGCCAACACCAGAATCCAGTTCATCACCTTCCAGCCAGTGCCTCACCTACTGCCCTGCTTGTGCTAACAGAGTTCTTATAAATCTATGATCTTCCTCATGCCTTTTAGACATCAAATGACTCATACAGAGGAGCATGGTTTGATGAGTTGCATATAAACGTACCCAAAACATACGGATTACATTTCCTTTAAAAACACATGGGCTTAAAAATTAAGGGGGGAAAGTGCTTGGCCAATGTTTTTTGGTTTTGCAGAACACAAAACATTTGTGGAATACTTTGCAGTTACAGAATTTGCCAAACCTCAAACCAAAACACGTTTAGGTTTGTCGATCTCAATCTATCCCAGCGCGATCCAAAGGCTCAGGAAGGGAGGGGTGTAGAGGGCAGATGGGGAAGACACAGCCACCCGCTGCCCTCTCTTCAAATGCCTCTCCAGACTCTCTCCCACCCTGCCAGCCTCTCTCTGCAGCACCCTCTGAGTGCGGCCAGGCGACCGCAGTGTCCTGAGCACAGAGAAGAACTGAGGAGGCTCGGGTGAGGACACTTATTTCCATTACTGATATATAGTTTTTAAATGTTTATTTATTTTGAGAGAGAGAAAGAGAGAGAGAACCTGAGCTCAGTAGGGGCAGAGAGAGAGAGAGAGAGAGAGAGAGAATCCCAAGCAGGCTCCGTGCTGTCAGTGCAGAGCCTGACATGGGGCTTGAATCCACAAACCATGAGATCATGACCTGGGCTGAGATCAAGGGTCGGATGCTTAACCGACTGAGCCATCCAGGCGCCCCACCTCATATTTTAATATAAAGAGAAATCCATGGAGAGTACTCCTGACTCCCAGCCCTATCACCCTCTCCTTCCCCTCACTGGGCACCGCAGTGCCCCATCTGATTGCTGAGCCTGGGAGAGGGGACTCTTTAGGACCTGCTTCCCTAGAGCGAGTGTACATTCTGGGCTCTTGCCATTGATGGTAAGTCCAGAAGAGGCAGCCTGCCATTCTGGGGAGTGGTCCCTCTTCAGGGCAGTTCTAGCCCGCTCGTTCAGCCTCCACACCTACGCCTTAGTATCCAGACACCTTTGTCAGTAATAAAGCTGGTATTTCAGTCTCCATTGCTTCAGGCTCCCAGGACTTTCTTGGACTTTATTCTGAGTTCAAATGAGGACAAGAGGTGACATTAATTGGGCCTTTCAGAACCCCACCAGAAGCCCCAGTGAGCCAGGGTGTCATCCCTGTGGTGTCATCATCACCAGAGCCTGTCATAGTCCTCCCTGCTTCCTTAGGAAGTGCCATTCACATGCTTCTGTGTGACAAGGTCACCACTCCTCAAGCTGTGCTTATGGCGCTGCTACTTTGCATTGCCATGTGATTGTGCCCCTGATTAGAAGTCTCCACCAGAAGTGTGTGTGTGTGTGTGTGTGTGTGTGTGTTCATGTTGAGAAGAGTGGTAGACAGGTGGTCCTTTGGATGGAGACACTCACAGATTTTGCTTCCAGGCATTGTCTCTGCAATGGGAGGGCAATTGTGTTTACTTCTAAATTGTTCCTCCTAGATTTCTCAGAAATTATGTGGCCCAAATCTGGCTTTAGGGAGGTTGGAGGAGATCCATGTATATTTGCTTTTAATCAGGCCTAGTCCCAGGCACGATATCCAGAGTTAGCTCTGGGAGATTTCTCCTTCCAGGAGGAGATAGTAACACCTTCCTGTTTGTAGGGAAAACAGATCCCTTCAGCTTGATTAGTTTATGTCTTGTGGTCTGTGTTCCTGGGCTCTGCCCAGTGTTAGAATGTGAGTTCCATGGGGCGCCTGGATGGCTCAGTAGGTTAAGTGTCCAACTTTGGCCCATGTTATGATCTCACAGTTTGTGGTTCGAGCCCCATGTCAGGCTTTGTGCTGACAGCTCAGAGCCTGGAGCCTGCTTCAGATTCTGTGTCTCTCCCTCTCTCTCTGCCCCTCCACTGGTTGTGGTCTCTCTCTCTCTCTCTCTCTCTCTCTCTCTCAAAAATAAATAAACATTAAAAAAATTAAAAGAAAAAGAGTGTGAGTTCCTTGAAGACTGTACCTATGTCAGGTAGTCTTAAGCCATTTCCTACAGCGTCAGGTACACAGAGTAAAATGATAATTGTTCATTTACTTACAAAACAGCAAAAAGATTTGATGAGTGGCAGAGAAATTAAAAACCAGGAACTCTGGAGTGAGAAAACCTTACCCCAACCAAGGGTGAATCAAATGCAACAATAGTGGAGAACTAGTTTTGGACACGAACTAAGAAGGGAAGGAAGAGTGAATCTATAAATAGGCTTAGTCTCAAGACTGGGGGCAATGTTGTTTCAAATCTGAGATCAGGTCCATCTGAGATGGACTGATGCTGTGGACACTGATTTAGCCTCATCCTAGATTAGACACACACACCCTTCAGGCCGTCAGAGCTGGCTCTGAACAGTGGGAACATGCTTTTTGCTAGTTTCAGAGTCTGTGAGCGCAGGAAAGGAGTCCCAGAGACTGAGTCCAGGCAGAGTGAAGTTTAGTTGAGAAAGGTTGCTCAGTAGCGAACGGAGAGGTAACATTACATCTTTATGGTTGGGCACTCCAGTGGACAGTGTATTCCAAAGAGAAGACAAAGGTCACAGAGCTGAAGAGAACCAAGTGTTTGCAGTGTGTCCCATGGTCAGGAAGCAGCCTGGGGAGATACATCTGTCCACAAGCCTGACGAGCCCACTGTGCTCAGCTAGGGGGAGCATTAGACCTGCAAAGACCTTGCACTTGAAAGGGATAGCAGAGGAACAGAAGGAATGAAGAGTCTCTGGGTCTCTCAGTCCACATCTAATGTGAAGGCCTTGTCTCTGCTAGGAGTGGCTGCCAACATTTTACAGAAAGCCCAAGTCAGCTTGGGAAATTTTATACAATTCCCAGGGACTTCCTCCAAAGCAAACACATACATAAAAAGGAGAGGATTAAAATTATGATCTGTCTGGAGAGTGAAAGGTTCTATGAACTTGTCTTAATAGTAGCATGGAGTGCATGACTCTGGGTTCTCTCAGTAGCCTTCATCCTGTCTTTGACCTTGGGTTTTACCTTACTCCCAGCTTCCATTGCATCTATGACAACTGCAAGGGCGACTGTCCCACGTGATGTGGTTTCATCCGGATACTCCCAGCTCGTGTGGTGCCTCAGAAGCCACTGCTGTTGGTTCCACTGCTGTAGGTCCCCAGTGGAGTGGCCCTTCTGCGGTCCAGGGAACTGGTGAAACTTTTTAGAAGGGTATCTTTTTCTCTGGAGGCCACCTGTGGAGGCTTCTACCACGACACTCAAATCCCACTTAGGAACTATCAGAAAGGAGCTGGAGGCAGGCCTCATATCATGGGGCACTTGGTTCATACAAGTAACTGTAGGTTGTCCCTCGCTGAAAAAACAAGAGGCACTTCAGGATGAGGTGTATGAGGCAATGTGTGTCTAGGCTGATTCTCAGCCAGCACTGCTGTTTGCTGGGAACGTGGCTGGTGGCTGTCCTTCTTGGTGCCTAGTGTCCCTTTACATAATATTTCAGGGGAGAGTGATCTAAAAATGGAGCCATTAACTGCATTATGGGAATGGATATATTTGCTTGCAGGAGGAGGATGCTTAATGAGGCTAATACTTAGCACAAAGGAAGGAGTCTCCATTGATGGGGCGGGGGTGGATATTTGGGAGTAAAAGATTTTCCTGTGACCCCCCTCTTCAGCAGCTGCTGTCCCAAGACCATGTTCATAGAGTGAAGAATCACCTTCTTGAGCACAGACAGGAAACCTTGTGAAGGCCCAGCCCTTTCTCACAAAACCCAGAGTGGAATCAGAATGCCTCCAGTGAATGGAAATGAAAAGGAAGGAAAAGGAAAAGTCAGCCAGACACTAGCCCCAGGGCCAGGTCATCGGTGCTTAGGTCTGAAAGAAACCATTTTTCTTTGTGAGTTGGGGAAGAAGTGTGCAGGGTGGGTCTCTGTCAAAGTCTGTTAGAAGAATTCTGTTACAACCAAGTGTTTCCAGTCTTGTCCACACCCTGGCCTACCTCTTAAGCTGAACATATGAAATTACTATATTTGTGGGTCAAAGAGGTAAAATATCAGCAGTTTCATACCGTTCAACCTTGTATATTCATTTCCAGGAATTTGAATCCTAAGTATACGATAACATTAGTAATAATCATCTCACGTAGTATCGGTGGTCCAGGTTTTCCCTTTTTATCTCCAAGTTGATTGGTATTGTTAGAGTGTTTCCCATTTGATGGATGGTAAAGCTGAGTAGAGTGAGGTACTAGCTTTCAGAATTTGCAAATCCAGCCAATGGCAGCATCCAGAGGGTGATGTCACTGTCCTCTATTAGGCACAGCTTGCCAGTCAGCAGCTTTGCTCTTGTCCCTCTCCGGGTCCCTGTCACTCATGAAGGCTCACATAGCAAACTTAGAGCCAATGCACTGACCACTTGCCTTCTTTCAACCAGCATGACTTCCAAGTGTCTCCCTCACTTTCAATTTCTATATTTTTATTTGTTCTCCCCAAAGCCATTGACTGTGTTTTTCCAGCCAGTCTCATCCTGCTCATTCCTGGCACTCTTACTAGCCCCTGTAGATTTTTCAGACTCTTTTGTTAACCCTGGCACGGGTGCCATTTAGCAGATCTAAAGTAAGTAATCGGCACTAGACTCCCTCTTGGGAACTGCTGCATCTACAGGTCAAGGTAGCTGGCCCTGTACTAGACTCTGGTGGCAGCGTCCTGCCAGACTCCCCCTCTTCTTCCTGGGCATGGCTGTTTATCACGTCCCCTGGCTTTTGGTCTTCCAGCCAGTATTTAACATTTTTCTCTGCCTTGTTATTTGTTCTCTCTCCTCTGTCATGAACCTTTTCCACCATTGTCCTCTTGGCTCCGTTGGTTTGCCAGGGAAAGTTGGCAGTTGTTTTATTATCTATGGCTCTCGCCCAGGGATGGTGTCATCTAACAGAGTGACGTCTTTTTAATGGCTAACATATTGGGAGTCTGAAATATCTGCAAGATAATGAGGCCTACAGAGGCTTGAGGGACACGTTTTCAGTTCCTTGAGGAGAGAATGAGAGATGGAATTAGGTAACATGCAGGTCCCTCCACATTCAATCCAGAACCAGAGGGCTGACACAGTTTTGAATTCCAGGGAAATAAGAGTGTTTTCTCCTGTTACAGGTCACAACCTGAGCTGACGGTGGGATTTTGTTTGCTTGAGTTAGACTGATGGTCCTCAAGCTTTCATTATGTTTTTTTCTCTTGTTCGGATGTATTTCGTCTTTAATCAATCTGCATTTATTAAGTAACAATGAGGAGGGAGTAGTATCATTATTTCCGTTTTATTGAGAGCGAGGCTGAGGCATGAGAAGGTTGTATGGCCTGGTCAAGGTTGCGATGATAAGCAGCCGGGTTGCAGTTTAGGCCCAGGCAGTCTGGCTCCAAAGCTCTTGGTCTTCTTTAAAAAAAAAAATTGTTTTTAACGTTTATTCATTTTTGAGAGACAGAGTGCAAGTGGGAAGGCGGCAGAGAGAGAGGGAGACACAGAATCTGAAGCAGGCTCCAGGCTCTGAGCTGTCAGCACAGAGCCCAACGCGGGGCTCGAACCCACAGATCGTGAGATCATGACCTGAGCCGAAGTTGGCCGCTCAACCAACTGAGTCCCCCAAGGGCCCTGCTTTTGGTCCTTCTTAACCACTATGCTAATCTGCATCTCGTGTGATTACCAAATTAAAGTTTGACCATTCCAGGCAAATGCAAAGAAACTTACTCTTTTGGTTAGCCTGCTTTGTGTCATCAGGGATTGTTACTGTACTTCCTGAGGCAATGAAAACTCCTTCGAGAGTCCCATTGCTACCCATTCAGACTCCATGTGGGGTGGGGGGCAGGGTTCCCGAGCTGGGAATCCCTTGGGAAGGAACAGTTTTGACTCAACTCCAAGCATGTGCCCATTGGACACCTGTTCTTCCAAACCACTGTAAGGCACATCAGTGACAGCCAATCAGCGTGTAGATATACTTGTTGTACCATCTAAAGCCACGTTTTGAATGATGGCTTGTTGTTGGTGTTGTTTCCAATTTGCAGACCTCTGTTGGGGGGCCTTTTAAAATATTCCTGGACAACAAATATGTAGGAGCCAGTTCCAGCTCCAGGAAAGAAGGAGGTGTGGAAGGTTTGCCCTCACCTCAGTGGATGAAGGACAGTCTAAGAAAAAGGATTAGAAAGTTGAGATATGGTAATTAGATCTGAAAGAACAGTGTATTCTGGTTCTGTGTCTTTTCAAATGCTGGAACAGGAAGAGAGAGGAAAGATCAGAGGTGCAGTACCGCCCATGGGATAAAATCCAAGCACCTAACATGGCATAAATATCCACAGTATCTGCCCCATCATCTCATCTTGCACCTGGAGCTCCAGTCACCCTGAACTATTTTCAGTTCCCAGAACGTGCCTTCCCTTCCATACCTCCAAGGCTTTGCGCACACTGTTAGCTCTCCTAGGAAAGGTCTTTCTGCCTCTTGTCTGTGTGGGAAACTGCTGAGTAACCTTTAATATGAAGCTGAAGTCACTGGCCTATCATGGAGTGATCCTGGGGTTTCCCAGGTGTAGGAAGTACTTCTTGTTCAGGGCTCCATAGCATCTTCTATGTATCGTCAGTGTAGCACTGATCACACAGGTCAGAATTAGTCATTTACATGTTGTTCTCTCTTTCTTCTAAGTTTGTTTATTTATTTTGAGATGGTATGTGTAAGCAGGGAAGGGGCAGACAGAGAGAGGGAGAGAGAGAATCCCAAACAGGCTCCATGCTGCCAGTGTCAGGCTAGAACCGTGAACCGTGAGCTCATGACCTGAGCCAAAATCAAGAGTCGGACGCTTAACCAACTGAGCCACCCAGGCACCCCTACACGTTTTTCTCTTTTTGTTAAACAGAACACTCCCAAATTACAGTAAAGACCCTCTGCTCTTTTTTGTTTTTAAATCTCCTGAACACGGCACATTTACTGGTTGGAAAACTTCTTTGTGACTTCAAAACCCCATCTCTGTATTTCTTGACTGTCTGTTATTGACAGATGGCCGATGGCCTTATCAATCCCTAGTATAGGTTCCCTTTGTTGCCAGAATCACCAGCAAATAACTTGGGGAAGAGTTAAAAGTCAGAACTACAGAGAAAATAAATAGAAGAATCATAAAAAGCAACCCTGTCTCTCAACACAAATAAAAAAACAAAGTATACATCAACGTGCTACCTAATAGATTCATGAATGTAGTTATAATTGTTGTTATAATTATCAAATATTTGCTGAACTCCAAAGCGGGGCAATCCCACATTTTATTTTTAATTAGAATTTGGAAGAATAATTCTTTGCAGTCTGGCTTTTTTTTTTTTTTTTTTTCAAATCAGTTGATCTTGAGGCATCATCAGTTTGTAAAAGAGATCTTTGGCTTGCTTCCTTTCCTTCCTTTTCTCCCTCCTCTTGAGCACATTCTGTTGGTTTGGCCAGTGAGCAGACTGAAAAGTCTAAAGAGAAGAGGCCTGGAAATCAGAGAGATGATTCCAGCCAAAGCACTGAACAAAAAGGGTTAGATATGGCCTCTCTTGTCACTGGAGCAAACAAGGAAAAGTAAGCAAGAAGGAGGCACTTGCCAATATGATCATCTCTGATTGGAAACCTCAGACGTGACATCAGGTCTCTGGTGTGCAATGGACCCAGAGAGGCCCACCATGTGGAACATGTTAATGACGTGAGGTTACCTAAGACTGCCTTTTTTTTTTTTTTAATCTGTTAGGCAATGAATTCACTTTTAAGAACCTTAAGATAAAATTTTACAAACCCAGTGTTCAATGGTGATGAATAAGTAAACAATGTGCTGCTCACGATAAACTTTGAATAGATGTCCAAGTGGCCGAAGATGTTAATGGGTAGTTGGCAAAGACTCTTGTAAGAGAAGATGAGGGTAGAAATGACGGGCCTCTGATAGGGGACTCAGACTTGCAGGTCAGAAATTCTGTGACTGGAACAGAAGAAACCAAAGGAAAAGTGAAACTCCTCTGAGACCTGAGTCAAGAAAGGCACAAACAGCTATGGAAACAAGTCCCACTTCTCCAATACCAAAGGAGTCCTTTTGTCTTCAGAGTCCTGATTTTCCATCAAGTTGTTTTTTTAAGTTTTACGCTGGCTACAGTTCATGAAACAATGGCTCAGTAATAAAACACAGGGTGAAAATTTACTCCTTTTTAATGAATTAAGTGCATGTAAATTGAGTCTTACCAGGCAATAGGCATCACCTTTAGCACTGGGACACAGAGAAACATGGGATCCAAAGCAGACATGCTAGTGATGGAGAGGGCTGGATTACCTGGAACTTATCTTGCCGTGGCCCATCACCCGAGCCTGATACATAGAACTAGTACTTTCTAACAATTAGATCTATCCAGTGAAGCTTAATGGAGTTTGAGGAGAAATAAGATGTGGCATATAGTAAACAAATAGGATTAATTTTTCTAAAAAGAGACATGCTTTGCATATATAAATAGGTTCAGGGAGTATCCAGGATAATTCTGTGAAGGATGGAGCCACGGCCAAGTGTGGTGAGGAATGTGTGGTCTTAGTCATTTTTCAGTAGTCGTGACCCCTCCCCCACCACCCCACCACCAAAATGAATCTTGTGACCGACCCCTGGACTGGATAGACCATGGCTGTGTCCATATGTGGAATCTCGTACATTACATTCTTAACGGCTAAGGAAAGTCTGCCTGAAGGGGATGTGGAAACCGTCTGGCACTGTCACCATTTCCTCATTGGTAAAGGAACCAGAGGGTAAAAGTTACATCAGAGATTTCAGCCCAAGGTCAGAAAGAACTTTCTAACGTCTGTTAGAAAACTGAGTATTTTCCTTGGGAAATACTCCAACAAAGGCTGAATAACCATCCAAGCTGGCATCACAGGAAGTAGAAGTAGGTGATACCCAGGAATTTCCCTTTTGTTTTTTTATTAAAAAAAATTTTTTTTAATGTTTATTTATTTCTGAGAGAGAAAGAGAGACAGAGCACGAGCAGGGAAGGGGCAGAGAGAGAGTGAGACGTAGAATCCAAAGAAGGCTCCAGGCTCTGAGCTGTCAGCACAGAGCCCGACGTGGGGCTCGAAGTCACAAACTGCGAGATCATGAGCTGAGCTGAAGTCAGATGCTTAACCGACTGAGTCACCCAGGCACCCCAACTTTCCCAATTTTTAAACCTATTGATTCCACGACTCAGTCTTTCAGTTGGATTTTAGACTTGGACAGATGGGCAAATGGCCACTATCCTACAGAGAGTTGACTGCTTAAATAAAATCATGAATACCTTTGCCACAATCTTTTTGCCTGTTGTGAAAATGAAATCAAAGCTTTTTATATTTCTTTAATAAATACAATATTGGCAAGTATGACAGTGTATTATTGTTACTTCAGTCTTCTGTCACTTTATTAGGAAATGAGAAGGGACTGTTCTTTGTCCTTGAGCTAATATTTTGCCCCTCGTTAGTACATGTTCCTGGGAAGAATGGAATCGGAGGTGGAGCAACAAAGGCCTTGCCATTTGCAGGGAGCCTGCCGTGCCATTAAAGGGAATCCTAAGATGTTCTGGTGGGTGGCCAGCATTCCAGAGCAAGGCAGTGAGATCTAGGCCCGGCCTATCTCTTTCTTACAATCATCAAAGCTCGGCATGCCTTTATCTGCCTATCCCCTTATTATTGTGAACTCCCTAATTGCCTGGACTCTTTCTCTCCACAAATAGTTTCCTGTACTGTATTCAGCATTGATGTAGGTGAGTATGTGGACACGTCTTCTATTCCTACTTTTAACAGATTAACAGCTAATAAACACCATGCAACACCCTCTCTTCTCAACCTCTTCTAAAAATACAGAGTTCGATTTGCCAACATTGGTGTATTTAAAGCCTCCAAGATTCCAGGGAAGACTTTAGAAAGTTAACTGTGCAAGTAAGGGCTGTTCAGAGAGGAGATTTTCCAACATAAAGAGCCAATCAGTGTATCAGCAGCTCATCTGAGAAGAACCTCAGGGGATCTTATAGTCATTTATAAGGAAAGGATATTTGTTCTCACTTAAAACTTCTCACTTTGTTCTTGGTCTGCAGGACTGATGACAACTCTGGAAATGTATTGCCTAGGGAGCAGGACAGGCAGCGTGTTTTCATCTCAGGAGGGAGAGCTTGTCTTTTCTGGGAAGGGATGCCATGTTACCTTCCAGTAACTTTGCAATGAAAGGACTATGTCACCTCGTTTTCTCTACCCTCCTTGTCCTGCCTTCCCCGTAGTCCCTGAACTTCCCTTCCCTCCACTTAGAAGTGAAGCAGTTAATTTTAAAGAAAAGTGAATAATCAGAAGCTATGTTCAAAGCTTGAAACGAAGCCCTAGCCAGGACTGTGTTCCGAGGACTTGGAATATCAGCAAGAATATGTCTGAGATAACTTGGACAGTTATGTTGAAATTGTGCCCATCAGCACCTCATATATATGACAGAGAGAGAATTTATTGACGGGTAAAGTAGGCACTGTGTGCATATTTCAATTAATGGAACCTCCAGTATCAATGAAACAGAGAAGCCTTAATGTATTCGTAAAATCCTGGATGTTTCCTGTGGTCTGACTGTCTCAAGTAAGTGACCCTCAACGACCAGCTTGATTATTAGATGATAAAATACAGGTAAATATTTACAGAAAGGTCTTGGCCTTTTTGCTTGAGGTATAGTTTCTGGGACCAAACCCTTTCTTTGCCTTCAGGTGGGTGTTTTTTAAGGCAACGGAAACTCAAGTGTATCTGCCCTGCTTGCCTCTGTTGATTTAAGAAGCCTGTAAAGCCACAGCGATTTGACAATTTCATTGACTCCACATATTCACTGATAGAGCTGGGGCAGTCTGTGTCTGTGTCACTGTGGTAATGATGACAACATCGTCCTGTGCTAGAGAAACCGGCAGCGCTACTCTCTGTTCAACTCCATTCGTGATATTAGTGACCTTGACCTTTAACAATTAAGGTGGGTTTTTTTTTTCCATGCAGACCAGACATCCTTTGAAGAAAGCTCAGAGGAAAAGTCCATCATAGTTACAACTTACTCGCAAATAATCTGAATTGGGCTAATTTCTTCTTCCTTTTGCATTTCAGTGTCATCTATACCTTGCGCTCTTCCAGACGAATTGCCCCCAGTGGTGATATCTCTCAGTGCCTATGTCTATACCACTTCTCAGACAAATCACCACAGATCTTTAAAATGTCAGTGCATTTCTTGGCGTTATTTACAACTCCCTTTGCTGACTTTTGTCCTTGGCAGGACCGGACTGGAAGCCATCATGGAGACTTACGCGTTCTGGAGACCCCCTGTGCGCACACTCACCTTTGAGGATTTCACCACCATGCAAAAGCAGCAAGGTAAAGTTGTGGGGCACGGCCTCTGCCTGGTGATAGTGCCGAGGAGAGTGGGAGCAGAACTGAATATAGCACATCTGGCCCCAAGCCAAGCCATGAGTTACACCCGTTCTTCTAGAACGAAGAGTACTTGGTAGCGCCCTAAATAACCAAAGCATAACCACTTGCGCAAACAAGCCACTTCCAGAGGCAGCACGCTTTCACTCTTCCTAAAAGCAGGGTTAAGTTCACGATTATGATGGTGGTGAAATTATTACTTCTACCCCTGAACGTTCACATAGCCCTTGGTACTCGAAGAGATCTTCGTAATAACATCATTTATTCCTCATGCCAGCCTTATCAGTTTTCTTAATCTAGTTTTGTAGATGAGAACAAACTCGGCCTGCACAACGGCAGTGAATTGCTCAGGTCTGACAGCAAGGTGGGGGGGGGGGGGCTGCCACAAGCCCGTCGGAGTCTCGCGACTTGTGTTCCCTCCTGTTCTTGTTTACGTGGAACAACACGTGCCTCAGGTTGATGGGCTGGGTGGACTTTTTCCTTGCACTGCTTTGTCCTTTCTTCCAGGATCTGCCCTCTCTAGCAGCTCAGGTCGGGAAGCCTGTGGCCTGCTCACAGGTGATTCGTGGGCTGACCTCAACTCCTTTCTTCAGTCCCATCGGTGGCTCTTCCCAGCACAGCCCCCGTTCACCTGGGGAAGCTTCCAGAGTGTCAGATGCTTTATAAGCCTCCCTCTCCAACCTCCTCCCGTCCCAGAGTGGCACGGGCCAAAATTACAGACAAAGCTTATTCTGTTCTGTCACATGGCTGCCGTTAATAGAGCCCTGAGTTTTGAAATTGTGGCTCTGCCATATGGGAGACCCTTCTAGCACTTGATGATACATTATATTACATTCCCCTCCCAGGGGAGCTTCTGGTGGTTTGCACGCTAAATTAGGTTTTGTAACTTATATTATTGCGCTCTCTCAGATTGTAAGATAAAGCGATTGAAAACATAGGGTCTGGAGTCAGACCGCTTGGGTTAGGCTCTTCCTAGCTTTGGGACCTTGACCAAGTCCCTAATCCTTTCTGATACTTAGTTTTCTCATGTGCAAAATGGAGAATTTTTGTGAGGATTAAATGAGACAATGGAAACAGGGGAAGCGCTCACGACATGCTAGCTCTCGTGGTGGTGGTGGTGGTGGTCGTCATCGCCACCATCTCTGTCCCTCTCTGTTCCTGTACATGGATACCTGAGAGGCAGATGCATCAGGGACAAGAGATACTGCCTTTCTGATGATTAGTTATTTAAAACATGATTAGACCATTCACCTTCACAGGGATCTGGTGAGGCAAGTGATCCAGAATTTCTCTCTCTCTTTTTTTTTTTTTTTTTTTTAATAAATGGAGGAGAAATGGAAGCCCTCTGCATGAAGCAGCCTTCTTCTCATAATCCTGTGAGAAAAGAAGGGTCAATGCATCTTCAGGGTGTTGCTATTGCTTCTAGGCTCTTGTGGCCCTTAGGAGGCAGAGGTATTCTGACAGTTGGGAAATCTGGGTCTCCATCTTGGATGGCCACTACCTCTCTATAACCTTGGGCAAGGTACTTCTAGTGAATCTGTTTTCCTCACCCACCAAAGAGGGGTAATTTTTTTTACAAGATCATTTATGTAAACATGCTTCATAAAGGAACATGTGTCATTCTCATGCAAAGATACTTACTTGATCCTGTTTATTTCTGAGGTGGCTCCTTGCTTCTTTGCCCTTGCTTTATGTCGATTTTGCAAGCTCTAGCTAAGCAAGAGTTTGTATCATGGAGGCTGGTGTGAGAATGTTGGCAGGGGTATTGCCAGTTCTTGAGAAGCAGGCATGGGTGGGGACATTGTGTTCACTGCTGTGTTCTCAAGAACTGTCACAGGGCCTGGCACCCCAGAAGTACCTAATGAACAATGCCAAGTGAAGTCACTTGGTGGCACTGTGGCTCAGGTAGGCAGGGTCACTGTCTGATACATGTGCTTGGAGCACAACTACCTAATATGTGTGTAGATGTGGATGTGGAGTGATGACTGGGGTTGGCAACCTGTATTTCAGCAGCACGTGGGGCCGTTAGGCAGGCACAGGCAGAGGGAACTGGCGTGAGTTGCTTAGGTGTGTAACATGGCCGGTTTCACGGTGTTTCTATCAAAAATTTATCCATAATGATAAATTTATTGTTGACACTTGGGAAACAATGGTTTAAGAGAAACTGGACTTTTGAAGCAAAATGTCACACTTAATTAGGGAGTCCATTTTTTATTGGTGGGGGATGAACTTGGAATTACTAGATACATATGGTAGTGGGATGGGGCTGGAGGGAGAGCCAAAATTCTATTCAATTGTTTAATTGGAATCCATTTTTGAACTATACATTGAACTTGATCCAGATTCTCATTATTAAAAACTATGTGGCTTGGTTTCTTCACATTAACAAAGGACATAAAAGAAACAACATTCACTCCCTCCTCCCTTAAGAACTAAGAATTCCGGTAGCTCTGGACAGTATCACGCATGAAACGAAGAAAAGAGACATAGCCACCTGTGTTGAACTGTCTCGTGTCTTAGAAGGAGTAGAAAGTGATGACCTTCTAGAGGGAACTTCGGTGGCAGACTGATCTTGTAGTAATTTCCTTTTGGTGAAGAGAGTATTGGCAGTGTTGACACGAAACCTAAGCTCCACATAATGACTGACTTACCCAGTGTCCATATAACCTCACTGCTTCAGACACATGAATATCTGGCATGTCAAATACATGGCCCTAAGACTGTTTTCTACTGCTGCTTCTGCTGCTGTTGCTGGAAGCTAGACTCTTCTGTCTGAACGAGGTTACAGATGCTTTTTTCATCCTGTCCTTGCTGTCATTTTTATTTCTCTTTCATGAAGTCCCATTTGTTGATAACATTGCAAGGAAAGCCCTTAGTTGAATTAGCCGCAGTTTTGCAAAAACCCAAATCCTTCTGTTTAAAAAAATATATTGAATGGGTATTCTATATAGTTGTTTTCTCCTATGGAGAAGCATGCATGGGATTCCTTATCCTCTGCCTTTTACACAAAGAGAAACCGAGGCACAGAGCAAAGTCTGCTCACATATCTGCAGGTAAATGGTGAAAGAAGTGAGCTGAGGATTCCGAAGTGCGTCTCCATCTTGACAGGGCAGTTCCCTTCCCATTAGACCGCATTTGATTTCTTCATTCTTACTAGAGCTTTGATTGTCCACAACGTTGTTTTTTAGTTTACACTTCCAATTGATGTTTCCTTGCCAACACCTTGAGCATTAATTCTAAATAGGTCGATATTCTATTTTTATGAAGTCAAGTGTATGGTCTTACCTTCAGATGTCTTCATTTAGAATCAGCAAGGGAGTTCACATGTTTGGAGAGTCTGGAGATAGGATTCTATTTCAGGAGGGGCTTCTGCCTGAACACTGCTAGTGGCAGGGACAAAATGAACTAACCAAGTAGGTGATGCTTGGGGACGTTGACTGAGGCAACACAGGTAGAGAAGAAAAAAGAGGAGCCCAGGTCAGTTATGGCCAAGTGCAGTCCTGTTGTTCTGATGATATATACAGTGGAGCTGTTTGTACGGCCCAAACCGAAAGAGCTTGTGTGAGCACCATCCATGTCCAAGGGGCTGACAACTCTTGTACCAGGAAGGAACCATCTTGGACCAGTGACACCAGAGCTGGCAGTCCATCTCTATCTGTGGAAATAAGGAGACCTGCCATTTATGGAACACTCCCTCTTCCTCAAATGGTAGCAGACATCACCAGAAAAGACCTCAACACTATTGGGTCTTTTAATGTTTGTCAGGCAGTTAAAAGGATATGAGCATCTCTGTTGGTGCTGGGATTTTCATCAGCTTGATTTATAACAATTAGAGGTTGGTCCTGGAAAGGGATCAGAAACTGAGAAATTCCAACCAGTAAAACACAGGGAAAGGGGACAGTTCAAGGGACAGCTTGTCTTTGAATTACTGTGGATTACTCTGTAATGATTCCGAGATAGCTACTTACGCAGATCTCATGTATCACTGAGGTGAGGAAGGATGGCTGTGAGGAGCTCGTGACAGGGATTGACAGGGTGTCTGAACTCAGTCCACTAAAACAGTGGCAACATACATTTTGTTTTGTCCCAAAGTCCCTGATGCTCGATGTGTCCAGAAATCTAGCACACTATTAACCTTACAGACTTGGCGCCCTCTCCTGGGGGAAGAACACCACTATATATATATGCATCATCCTGGGTGTTTCCCTGCCTTCTTCCCCACCGTAGGTAGCCCCCATCTCCAAGTTCTGGAATCCGTCCACACCTCTAATCTCCCTTGCCACCACCTGCTCCAGGCTCCCACCTGACTTCATCCTCAGACCCCCCATGATGGTAACATAGCTGTGAGCAGCAGTAGACCTACATCTTAAGTTTCAATTTGAGGGAAAGGGTCATGTGCCCCTCTTAAGGTTTCTAGCAAAATCTCTGAGTCTCATTGACTCAAATTGCGTCACCCCCGAACCAATTACTGTGGTCAGGGGTGGGGAATATGATGCGTGGACCATCTAGCTCTTAGTCACATGCCTTCCCTGGAGGTAGGGGTGGAGAGCTGAGAGTGGGGGATGGGGGTGTTCTCAGTGGGAAGCTGGGTACTGTGGCCAGGAGACCGGCAGATCGGCCCTCAGTGGCAATCACAATTGGTGTGTACATGGCCGCAGGGAAGGCAGTAAAACAAGGAGCAGAGAAAACAGACCAGTTCATGGAATGTGAAAAACCAGGGCCAGCCCAGCTAGGCAAGGTGGTAGGTGTGAAACAGGGCCATTCAGGAAACGGAGAGACTCAGAACCCAAAAGACCAATGTGAAAAATGAGAATTGGGTGAATATATTACAAGCTAGATTAGGGGCACCAGGTAAGCATCTGACTTTGGCTCAGGTCATGATCTCACGGTTTGTGGGTTAGAGACTTACATGGGGCTCTCTGCTGTCAGCGCAGACCCTGCTTCTGATCCTCTCTCTCTCTCTCTCTCTCAAAAATAAACATTTAAAAAAAAGGAAGAGGTCTGGATCTATGTATATCTTTAAGCTTTATGGAGAAGGATGCATTAAGAGTCTTTCTAAGATTGAAACCACACAATTCTCATTAGCACTATAATGTTTCACATTTGCATTCTAAGAAGGGCCCTCATTTCAACTAAGGGTAATTCCATAGTAGGGAGGAATGGAGTTGTTATCCTTAACTTTATGGCTTTTGGGTTTATTCCCTGGGATCAGTCCACAGGGTGCTGAGATCTTACCTTTGCCCTGTTTGAACGCCTCAAAGGCGGCTACTCAGGGACACAGTGATCCCACATTCTCCAAGGGACACATGCCACCAAGTTATATGAGAGAAGAGTCTGGCTTACGCAACCAAGTAATTATATGGAAATTTATTCTTTACTAGCCCAGATGGGGTCTTGTTTTTACTGTTTTTCAATTTTTTTGGGGGGGGGGAAAGCACAACAAAATAGACCCAAAAGGAAACTGTATGTGAATGCCTCCATATTACAATCTGGAAGTGATCAATTTAAAGATGCAAAAGTCAGCAGGTTTGGTATTCAGGATTTTCATGGTCACATTGTACTTGTCTTCATGGTACACAAGTATATTCTAGGTTATTGTCCTCGTATGGAATCACTGCTAAACATGTATTCTTTTTGGTTATTTTGGCTGTGAGCCTTGAATATTGGAACAAGTTAATGTTGAATATGAATTTCAATGAGTATCTCCTCACTTGGGTCCATGGGTAAAACAAGATGCAGGGAGGTGGGGCGGGTGGGGGATTGGTCCTGGAATACCAGAGAGTTTTCAGCTACTTAGGGCATTACATTTTAATCACCTCTCAGACATGGATTAAGGCCTCTGGGGACAGTGGGAAAGACACCAACCTACCTATTTGTGTTCAATTCCGCTTGCTTGATCTGAGAATAGAGACACAGAGCATGGAATTTCCATTCTAGGCAGGGGTGAGGCGAGAGGGAAAGATCGTTCAGAGAGGAAACAGAGCTGGTTTAGCCTTTGGGAGTACAGGCTTAGTGGGCCCCTAGTGGTCACGGGCCCAGTGCTCTGTCATTCGCAACCATGGAGGCTCCTCCAGCCTGTTACATCCGGGCATCTAGCTGTGACATATGCTCACCAGAGTGCGGGGAGGCCAGACATGCTCAGCTCCGTGGACAGAAGCCAACACCTGAGAGTCTCCCCATCAGAACTCAAATGCCCTGTGATTCCTTTCTCCTTCTTTCACTCCTTCTTCACTGACAGAAGGGAAAAGAAATGGAAATACATATTTAATGCCTTTGTGCACTTTGTATTATATGTTATTTCATCTGTTTCTCAGAACATCCCTACAAAGGTAGATACCCGAAATTCCATTTGTATAGAGAGAGGCTAACTTGCAAGGTCCCGTAATCAGTAAGACAGCTGGGCAATCCAAATGCTACAGCCCACACTCATCTATTAATAAAGCTTCAATCAAGACCCTGAGAGCATTCAGGACCTGGCTGTGGCAGAGGGGTGAGGCGAGAATGTTATACAAGAAAGGGAGGTGTGCTTTTCTCTGAGAGGCAGCTCTGCCCCCTTTGTATCAGTGTCGCCTGGTTTTCCACTCTGCCCTAGGTCTTCTGTGATGAGAGGCCTCAGGCAGCCGAGTGTTGAGATGCACAGGGAGGGCAGCCTGCCTCCTTATGCTTATTTAGCGCTTGGCTGGCACTTCCGATCTTGTTTAACAGCCGACAAGCTGTTAGATCATGCGAGGGTAAAGACTTCTCGGTATCTCGTTTGCTTCTCTGCAAAATGAGTGCCACAGTCTTCTCTACGTGGACTTTGAAAACTAGCTGTCGTTTGTATTGAGTACTTGAAGTGCACGAGAGAACTTCTTCAAAGTGAATGGAAGCAATGTGACCTTCTCTTGGACAGGCTTGCTCCCCGGCTTCAAACACTGGTTCATGTGGGGGCTCCCGCCCCCTGAAACTCAGCAGGCCACCAAGTCTCATTTCCAGGGAGTGTCATCTAAAAGCCAAAGCAAGCTGACTACAAACTTTTTAACATGTACCTCTCATCTGCTCAGCAGAAATCCCTGTGACTTGTTAATAGCTCCCTTCTTATTTTTTTGTAGTGAAACCAATTGAGGCCTTAAATCAGTACCATTCGTTCCATCTCGGGCCATCTGAGAAAACCATTTAGAGTTGTAAAAAGTCATCTGTTGCATCTTGCGCTTCCTGCTGCAGGGCGAGGGCCAGTGCCTGACAGAGCGAACCCACAACAGGACGGCACAGTGTGCCGAACAGGGGGTCTCTTCGGGGACCCCATAAACACCAGATCTGGGAGAGCAAGAACGGACCTTCAAAGAGAGGAGACCAGATACATATCCCATAAAACACAAACCTCTTTACAGCTGGAGTCAAGTTTCTCCACTTGCGCCACAGCGCTGCTTTCACCGAAGCTCATAGTGTTTAGGGTGGAAGAGGAGGAAGATGTGCGCAGAATGCCACTTGCAGAAAACGAATCTCTGACCTTCCCCGGCCGGCCCTGTCGCCGAGGCCACGCAGTGGTCCAAAAACAAGAAGTGGGAGATGTTCTTCCTCCTCCTTCTCAGCTGTCCCCTTCCCAAACTCCTTTATATTAAAAGGATTCCTTGAAAAGTCCTTGTTGGCCATGCACACTTTTGTGTAAGTTTCATCCTCAGACGCAAATATAATTCTGCAAGGATAGAAAGTGAAGCCTTATCAGTTTGAGACCGTCTTTCAGAGATGAGGAGAATGAAGAGGCAGGACACGTTGCCTGTGGTCATGAGCCGGGTGGAGGCCGGCAGACCTAGAATTTGGGTGCTGTTCCTATGACCGTCAGCTGCTGGCTTCCTTCTCCCAGGGGGTGTTGACAATGTTGGCCTTCTCTCAGTTTGTGGAATAAAAATCTTTTCGCGAACCCTCTGAAAGGAATTTAAGGCATGAAGAAGAAACAAAGAAGGAGAATTTCCTGAAATGACTCTAACTAAAATCAGCTCCTGTTTGTAGTTCTACCTTGGGAGTTTCATGGGGGAAATTTTTGTGACCAAGGAAGAAGTGATACTGGTTGGGTTTTGTAAAAATTTAACTCTGACAAAGCTGTTGACAGGGGCTCAGTTTGTACTTCAATACTACTACCATATCTGTGCACGTAGGCTGAGGCTAAAAATTAACTTTGGGTTTCTCTTTGAGGTATCTGCGTCTCGGTGTGCACATCTGGATCCTCCTCCCTGGCACACTGTGGATGGTTCCCCTGTATCTCAATATCCCTGGAATCTTGCTGGTTTTCTTCACATTTCTCTCACGGATAAAAACCTTATTCCTGTTCCTTTCCACTTCAAATGCCCTTTACCCTTTTATAGCAGCTCAGGTTCCTCACGTGAGTTGTGGGTGACCTGAAGATAACCAGGCTCGTGGGGTGGGGGTGGGGGGAAGCTGTGCTTTTAAAGAACTCTGGGAAATTCCCAACCTTGCCCTGAAGGAGGGAGTCCATCATCGGAGGGTCTCTGTGGAGGACAAAGCAGCCTCCCGTTCCGGAATTCAGACGACAGGTCCGGAGGCCCCAGCAGTCCCCACTGTCTTTGCCAGTGGGCGAGGCAAAAAGCGGTTGCTACCCTGCTGCTTCCTAGCCCTGGGAAAGGAGAAGCTTGGAAAAGCCTTTTTTTTTTTTTTTTGGCTTCTGAGAACACATTTGAAGTAGGTTGGGTTGAACTGGCCCTTGACCTGTTGGTGCATCAGCGGCCAATCCAGTTCTAATATCCACACGTCAGAGAAGCAACTCTTTCAAACACAGATACGGGGACTTTAGGAGATGAAAGGGAGCTGGAGTTCCTCTACCCCAAAGTGTGGTCTCTATGCCAGTAAACAGCATCAATCTCAGAAATGCACGTTCTCAGGCCCTGCCCCGGACGTGTAGAATCAGAAACTCGGGGTGGTGGGTGGGGACAGTCAGCAATCTATTTTAACAAGGCTTCCAGGTGATTCTCATGGCCCTTAAAGTTTAAGGATTGCTATTCTGGGTACTTTGAAATAAGGAATTTGGGTATTATCATTGCTTTTCACCCCCGGCTGCACATTAGAATCATTTGATTGCTGTTTAGTTGGTCTGAGGTGGGATCCTGTCACTTCAAGCTTGTAGCTTCTCCTAACTTATCCAATTCAATTTCTCATCTTCTGGATAAAGAAACAAACCCAGAGAAGATAAGTGATGTGCTCAGGGTCAGCTGGGGGGGGGGTTCATGTGGCAGAGCTGTGAGGGCGCAGGTCTCCTGACTTTGTGACTGTCTGAACCCCTGCCCTCACAAATATCCCAAATCCACAGACTACATTTACAGTCCTTGTTCCAGTCTCTGAGACTGGACAGGGTCTTACAGAGGGAGATTGGCAGACCCTCTGGATTATGATGATTTAGTTACAGGTTAGCTCTGCTTAGCTCTTCCGGTTGTTCTCATAATACCTCTCATATGACAGAACTTCAGGCCAGTGCCTCCCTTCCCACTACCTGGGCCCCTCTCAGTCCTCAACCTTGACCTAGTGCCCCATTTCCTCTATGGGTACGGTCCTGAGATTTGGTATGCTGTGTTTTTACCTGGAAGACTAAATATGGCAAAGTCTGCAACAGTCCCTGGTGAAAACATATATTTCATGCCTTTCCACTGAGAACGGAAGAAGTTTTGTGGGGGGATTTTAATGCTGAGTACCAGAGGTCTTACTGGAAAGTGAATTTGTTTCTTCTTCGTGCCTCAAGTGAGAAATGGCAAAGTGAATATTGGAAGGGTTTTTTTTTTTTTTTTAAAGAAGACTTTGAAGGTATTTACACACAAACAAAAGTTTAGTGTTCTTTTGTGTCATCTCTGTCTTTTTTGGAGAGTGTGTGTGTGTGCCTATGTATGTGTGCACAGATAGAATCACTTAGGTCTGCTGAGTCAAGAGAAGGCTGTGGTTCTGTAAAAATCAGCCCGTCTGGGACATTTGAGGGTACCTCCTGCATGGCTTGCCTCTGGCCTGGACGGGCCTCTGTCTCAATGGCATTTACCTTTTATTTTTCAGGGGGCAGCACAGGCACTTCCCCGACCACCTCCAGCACTGGGACACCATCGCCTTCAGCTTCTTCTCACCTTTTGTCTCCATCCTGTTCTCCTCCAACATTTCACCTGGCCCCCAACACTTTCAACGTGGGCTGTCGAGAGAGCCAGCTGTGCAATCTAAACCTCTCTGATTATCCACCATGTGCCCGAAGCAACATGGCTGCCTTGCAGAGCTACCCGGGGCTGAGTGACAGTGGCTACAACAGGCTCCAGAGTGGCACTGCTTCAGCCACTCAGCCCTCCGAAACCTTCATGCCTCAGAGGACTCCATCCCTGATCTCAGGAATACCGACTCCTCCCTCGTTGCCTAGCAACAGCAAGATGGAAGCCTACGGTGGCCAGCTGGGGTCCTTCCCCACTTCCCAGTTCCAGTATGTCATGCAGGCCGGCAATGCAGCCTCGAGCTCCTCCTCACCACACATGTTCGGGGGCAGCCACATGCAGCAGAGCTCCTATAACGCCTTCTCTCTCCACAACCCTTACAATCTGTACGGATACAATTTCCCCACTTCTCCGAGGCTAGCCGCAAGCCCGGAAAAACTGAGCGCCTCTCAAAGCACTTTACTCTGTTCTTCTCCTTCCAACGGGGCCTTTGGAGAGAGGCAGTACCTGCCCACGGGGATGGAGCACAGCATGCACATGATTAGCCCTTCGCCCAACAACCAGCAGGCGACTAACACCTGTGACGGCCGGCAGTACGGGGCGGTCCCAGGCTCCTCCTCCCAGATGTCCGTGCACATGGTTTAATGGCCAGGCCGAACAGCACGGAGCCGGGGCCCCAGAGTCTCCACGGGCAGATCCTCCTCTTTGGGAGCCCAACGCCTTTGAAAAACGGGAACTGTGTATTTTTTTTTCTTTTTTTTTTTTTTTTCTGGAGGAGGAAAGCACATCCCGAAGAAGAACAAAAGACCTTTAAGCCACTGAAGGATACTTAACCGTGTGGAATCATCTCCGACTCAGTGGCCATTCTCCTGCCTTCCCAAACCTTAGTTTTATAAAGCATTGTCTACTCTAGAGTGGCCTTTGAAGAAACTGAATTATCATTTTATAATAATGTTAAGGGAGATGCTAGCATGTAGCAGCCATAAAAAGTTACCCCCACACAAATACAGACCTACCTATACGTACACACATACATACATACATGCGTGCATGCATGCACACACACACACACATACATATTCGCACACAAACTTACCTACAGCGATACACACACACACACACACACACACAGACTTGGAACTGGGCGAACTCTGTGGAGGGGGGCCCAGGTGGGTGCTTTCACCAAGAATTGGTCTATGTACAACGCTAGATGGACTGGGCCAGCAGTAGCTGCCAACCTTTCTCCCCTGCAGCTTACCCCGTTTCTGGAATGAACCGTGTATCCTGGAACCCCCTCCTACCCACAAGGGTGGACAGACACCACCACTACAACTGGACTTGGCTTCCTGAAAAAGATGGCTTTTGAACTTTGGCTCTCCTCACTCTGTGTTCGATCGCTGACGTTCCCAGTGGTACCTGTGAAAAGGGAGTAAGAGTAGCCGAATGAGAAAAGAGGAGAAGGAGTAGTGGGCAAGAGAGAGGCGGAGAGCGAGACTGAGAGAGGAAGTGTGAGCAATGGTGAGAGTGACAACGCACCGAGGAGATTGGTTTGGGGTCGTTTCTCCCCCTCCCCCCTACAGGTGATAGAATCATGGCGTTACCGAGGAGTAAGCCTCTCTGGGACACTGTGCAGAGTCAGGGCACTGGAGAGAGGACCCGGGCAAGGAATGCACTTGGATCCCACAGCTCTGACCAGCATGATCTAGAAGAGGGGTGCGCGGCCTGGGAAGTGCCCATTCCAGAGCGCGAAGCCTGGCAGGGGAGGGGGAACAGGAGTGTGAAGAAGGAAGGGTGTTATAATCCCGACAGATGATACCAAGAGCAGAGGCGACAAATCGAGGCCTGGCCGTCTGCATGCCAGATCCAGACACCTGACCTGGATTGTCTGCCCCGCAGCCCCCGGGGCAGGAGAAATCCAGTCACGTTCCAGGGAATTACAGATGGGCCTTTCTGCATCCTTCCACATGCCCTTAGGTCTCCATTTTTATCAAATAGTTTATTGCATTTTGAAGTTTGGGTTTTTTTTCCTTCATCTTTCCCTGTCCCCTCAAATCCTTTAATGTTAAGAAAACAAGTAAAGTTTGGTGCAAGCTAAACTTTTTAAGTGGTGTGGAAATGCAAATAATACCAAGTAATACAGATATTATTAAGATTTTTGGTTTTGAGGTGTTGTAGATAAATGTATTTATGTGCCTAGTGGGGAATCCAATATTATGAATATTAAAAAAGGGGGCAATAAAAAGGGTATGTAAAATATGTATGAAGTAAAGGTGTATAAAAAATTTGCCCTTATGCACGGAACTGTTTCTAAGTGCCAAGCACAGAAAGCCGCTAAATAAAATCTTTGCAATTGTTTCCTGTGTGTTTGTATGGAAAAAGTAAAAAGTCTATGCGTTTCCATTATGCTTTGTAATAAGCACAGCACGGTCATCTATACCACTTTACGTGATCTCTGTGTAGACCTCATGAAGTAGATATTACCATGCTCATTTTATGATTAGTAACTGCGCTCCAGAGAGGTTGAGCGGATTATCCAGGATCACAGAGTGTCAGAGAGGGAGCCAGGACTTGAAACCAGGTCTCACTCTGTGGGATGTTCGCCTCTCACATTAGCTGCAGATGCCAGTGAGTCTAATAGCGATCCTTACCCTGGCTATGTGCCCGGCGTGATACCATTCTATGACTATCTCCTCTCATCCTCCCACTGTTCTGTGAGATATTAGTTTATCCTCATTTCATAGATCTGGAAACAAGCTTTAAAAAGTTTCAGTACTTGATTAAGGCCCTCAGGTAGCAAGTGATTGAGCTGGCGATTTGACCTCAGAGTCCTTCAGGGCCCCTGCAGTCCCATGAAGCACTTGGGCAATCAGGAAAGAAATTCTATCCAAAGGGAGTGAGGGGAGAGTGACTCTGAGGCTGTTTAATCATAAATTTATACCCCCCCCCCTTAAACGCACCACCGCAAGACCAGAGGCATGATTTTGAGTTCTCATGCACCAAATGACTGATAAGAGACTAATAAAGTGCCTCAGGCTGTTCACTTATAAACACTCCCATGGATTCTCTCATTTGGGCCTCACAGTGTCCAAGGACAGGGTGGGAAGTATTGTTTTTGCAAATGGAAGATGAGGATTCTTAAAGTTGTGACCCGCCAGTGATTCAACATGGATGGGAAGCAGCAGAGCCAAACAGCAGAGCCCCCTGCTCTCCCTCCATCCTGGATCATTTCCGGTTGACAGCGACGTTGGGAGTCCACTGACCCATTTCATCGGGGCTCGATTTCAGGGGTCAGGTTGTCCATGAGCACACCCATTCACTGGAAATGGAGCTTGGTTTGGGGGAGTAAAAACTTCTCCAATCATTGCGTCAGGTTTTTTTTTTTTTTTAATTTTTTTTTTCAACGTTTATTTATTTTTGGGACAGAGAGAGACAGAGCATGAACGGGGGAGGGGCAGAGAGAGAGGGAGACACAGAATCGGAAACAGGCTCCAGGCTCCGAGCCATCAGCCCAGAGCCTGACGCAGGGCTCGAACTCACGGACCGCGAGATCGTGACCTGGCTGAAGTCGGACGCTTAACCGACTGCGCCACCCAGGCGCCCCCATTGCGTCAGTTTTATAAATAACTTCAAAGACTGGCATGCCAAGTTAATTCCATTAGCTATCACGTGGTTGCCAAAATAGCTGAGATAATGGCTGGATCTCCATTGGGCTAGATCCCCAATCTCAATGGATTGTGGGTATGACATATCTCAAGATTTAAACAGGCATTATTTACTTGGAAATCTTGCAGTCAATCCTTGGCTTCATGATGGTAGATAGAAAACAACTACATATAAAGCTTACAGTTATTTCTTTCTGATTTAACAGCATACCAAATATTATGCACTGGCCTAATAGTGTTTGAGGTTTTAGGTAACAGATAATCCTAATATGCTAACAAGCAAACTTTACATAGAAATTTCCATACTTTCATTGAACAGAATAATAATTTCAATAATCACTTACGAGTGTTAATTACAGAAAAATTCCTGTAATTTGTATTAATTAGAATGGTCCAAATCAATTACATCTCAATTATGGCATATGTTTCTATCTATAAATGAGAAAGTAATGAAAACATTTATTTTAACAAACTGGATAAAGAATTTGTCAAGAATATGCCTTACCCCATTCTCTTTAAGTAATGGTGAGAATTCATTATAATTGGCACACTGATTACATACATAGAGGTATTAGAAAGCTATTCTGCCCTCATTCATGTTTCTGGAGGAAAGGCTGTCTTGTTCCTCTTTGCATCCCAGGAAAGTTTGTGACCTAATATAGAATCTCAATACATAGCCATTCTTTTTTTTTTTTTTTTTTTTAATTTTTTTTTTTCAACGTTTTTTTATTTATTTTTGGGACAGAGAGAGACAGAGCATGAACAGGGGAGGGGCAGAGAGAGAGGGAGACACAGAATGGGAAACAGGCTCCAGGCTCTGAGCCATCAGCCCAGAGCCCGACGCGGGGCTCGAACTCCCGGACCGCGAGATCGTGACCTGGCTGAAGTCGGACGCTTAACCGACTGCGCCACCCAGGCGCCCCAATACATAGCCATTCTTACTGCTGAATTTGTCAACCAAACCCATTTTTCAAGGACAGTGCAAAATGGTTGCATGGCTGAATTAGCACTGACGCCAAATGAATGGGCCCATATTAACAAAGATTTATTCTTCATCTCGTATTCCATGGCAGATTAATGTAAATTTAATTTTGATACTAGCCTGCCAGGATCCCCTGTACATAATGGAGTGCTGAAAAGAAAAAAAGGCATGTCATAGTTTCTTTCTTCAAAGCGTTCACTATTGAGGCAGTCATGCACCTTGTGGGGCAAATGATATAAAAGACCAAAAATTCAGAGGAGATGCTCAGTGTAAGAAGGTGACATTGGAACTGTTTTCACGGGTTGAGCTTTGAACGATGCTCAGAATTTTTATGGAAGGAATGATGGATTAAGAATCAAATAACTTTGGGGTGCCTGGGTGGCTCAGTTGGTTGAGCGTCAGACTTAGGCTCAGGTCACAATCTCGCAGTTTGTGATTTCGAGCCCCACATCGGGCTCTGTGCTGACAGTTTAGAGCCTGGAGTCTGCTTCGGATTCTGTGTCTCCCTCTCTCTCTGCACCCCCCCCCCCCGCTCATGCTCTGTCTCTGTCAAAAATAAATAAACATATAAGAAAAAGAATCAAATAACTTAAAAGTCAATAAAATAAGTAACTTCTGGAGGAAAAATGATAGCATCTCAATTCAAATTTAGTAATTTAATAAAACAAGACATTCATAACCTTCTTGTAGCCTATAGACTAATACCCTCTTCTATGAAATCTTTTATCATTAGTGGGGGTATAAAGGTTGAGATGAAAGGGCACAGTTTCTTGGCTGATGCTAAACGTTTGATTTATTGCTTAGTACTTGGAGGATTTCGGAGAAGCTCTGCTGTACCAATTTGCATTCAGTAAACTAAAGGAGAGTTGTCCTCCTAAGGAAACCCAGCCACAAAGATAAATTTTCACAAAGCTTTTGTGTTTATGATTGTCAATTGGAGATCTGATTTCCAGAGAGGGCTATGCCTGTGACAGCTTCATTCATTCATCTGGATCAATTTCAATAAGCATGTATTTCATGCCTATTCTGTGTCAAGCACTGCCCTGGACACGAGGGTGTAGAGGTGAACAATTGGACACGTTCCTGCCATTGAGGAGTTCGTGGTCTGGTGAGAGACTACTATGGGATATGCTAGCAAACGAACAATGTAATTCCAGGCTCCAAGTATCATTTTGAGGTAATTACAAATAATAGGAATGTTAGAGAGTAATTGGAGAATGAGGATGGAGACTCCTTTAAATAGGGTTTTCTACGAAGGCTGCTCTAAGGAGATGACATTTGAGCAAGTACAAATGCGGAAGTTGCCTCAGAATTTGCTTCTCCAACTTACACCGAGGGCAGCCATATCCTTACTGGAAGATGTGCTCTGCTAGTCTTCCGTCAGCTGAGGCTGGGTATTTCGTTCTTCCCTGGGCTCTGTAGTATCATTCCTTATTTGCTGAAGCCTGGATGCTGGCCTCCTGGGATGGGGGCCATTTAGAAACTCCTCAAATCTAAATCTATCTTCCACATGGCCCCAGTAATGTCCTATTTTCATGACTAAACAAAGGATCAATTAATTAATAACAGTCAGGTAAATGGTGAATAACAGATAATTAAAAAGTAGTAAATATGGCTTGGCATTCTATAATTTTCTCAGAACTGTTCTATGTAATATGGAGATGTAGAAAATGTCTACCTTCACAAAGATTTCAGCTTAGTTGAGGAGTCAAGATAATATGCATGTGAAACAGTGAACAGTGAAAGTATTGCATTTGTTGTAAAGACCATGTATTCTAGAGAAGTTTAGAAGGAAACACATTTTTATTGAGTTTTTATTACATGTTACACATTGGGCAAGTTTGTCCTATAATCCTTGCAACTACTCTACAGAATTTGTATTTCAATCCCTATTTTATAGATGGGGAAATAAAAACTCATAGAGGTTAGCAGTGTGCACAAAATCACAAGAGCTTGTAAGTAACAAAGACAGGGCTCTAGCCCAGGTCTTTCCACCACTATGTTTTTCTGAGAATGAGATTCAAAGGGACTGTAGTAAAGAGAGGAGTGTTCACGGAGAAGGCGGAATTTGAATTGTTTGCAGAACGGGCAACCGTGTAAACTGAGGAGAGGGTGGGAAGCGGCACATTAACGACGAGTATTTTCTATATGGGACAATGAGTTATGGCGGTTGGCAGTGGGGAGAGGATGTTCACCTTCTTAAGTCAACTCTCAAATGTCTTAAGTCAAATGTTCTCCCTCCTGCTCCTGGTACCATGAGTCTGGATTTCCTTTTTGTATGTGAGCTGTCCTGACTGTAACGTGGGCAATTCAGGATTTCCTCCAGGGTCTCAGTGGGAGTCTTTATCCTGGAAAGAACCAGTGGGGGCTGGGAGGCCACAGAGGAGTCAGGCTACAAGCCCCCCGAAACCCGCCAGGGCCCCTAGGCCAAGCTTACTGCCACAGTCCCGGCGTCGAGCTCTGCACAGAGCCCCTTGATCCCACAGCCAGCCATGCAGCGCCACGTGGGACTGTGAAAGGGGATCTTGCTGTTTAAGGCCGAGAAAACATTCATCATGTTTTCCTTCTTAGCTCATTTTACTGCTCATAGCACTCATCTTTTATGGGCCAGCCTAACAGCATTTCCCACTTCAGATGCTTCCTACTCACACTTGCTGCTTTTATGAGACTTTACTGCAGGCCCTGCAGAGGCACAGAAAACCAAAGAGGTTTTGAGTCCTTTTTAGTATTTTCACCCAGTGAAGCTGAAGTGGACAAAGGGGACTGCCAGAGGACTGCCAGGTCAACCCTCCAGCAGTTCTCATTCTAGGAGAAATTTCTGGACTCCATGAAGAGGATTTGTGAAGTTTTTCCCTTCTTGCCACACTGCCCATCCTTCCTCCACCCATGGGCAGGGAAAGCCTCTCCTCAGTTGTCTCTGGATGATGTAATAGCCAACCTCTCAAATAGCAACACATTATTGCTTATTTCTCCTTCACCTTGCAATCCTACCTGGGCTTCCTGATTAGGTGGCTCTCTTCCAAGCAGTGATTCCAGGAACCAGGCTCCTTCCAGGCTCCACTATCTTCAACACACAAGCTTGGTTCCTCTCCATTCAAGTAGCAGATGGAGAAAGAATGGAAACTTGAACATGGAAGATGTTTATAAATCAGGCCTGGAACTGACTCCATGACTTCCTCCTGATTTTGTAGTTTGAACTCACGTGTAGTTTGGCCACACGTACCTGCAGGAGAAGGTGGGAAATACAGTCTAGTTGAGAGCCTAGGAAGACAAGGAAATGGATTTGGTAGGTATCAGGGAGTGCCTGTAAGCCCCTGAGTGATCTAGACTCACTTTCGAAGATCTGCTCTTCCTGTAACCCCAGACTGGTAAAGGTAAGTCTAACTTCTAGTCCCAGCTTCTTGAATGTTTGGCAAAACTATTTGGAGCAGTTGACTTTACCCCACTAGAGGTCAGTTATCCGTAAGAGGTATCTTTCAGTAGGTGTTCTTTCCCATTCTCTTAAAACATCTTGAGGATTTACGCAATGCAGAATGAGCTTCTCCCATGTGGTAATAACTATAGAACAAGAAACATTTATCAAGTGCTTATTATTACCTGCCAGCATTATTATTATTATTATTATTATTATTATTATGCTAATATAATAGATGAGAGAAAAATTACAGATGCTAAAAATCTTACACAAGGTCATACTCAGGCTGTCCCATTCAGAGTTTGCACTATTAATTACTAGAAGTTAGTTAATTTACAGCAGGAGTTTTGTTTTTATATTTATTTACTTGGGCAATGCTGAGAATGCTATTGGTAAGTCATATTCCCCGCCCTAAGAAAACTTAAAGTATAAAAGGAATCCGTTCTTACGGTGTTTCATCCAGAAAGATCTCAAGCATGACACTGTGGTGTTAGGTGCCTTAGAATTAGCTTTTTTTATTATTGTAATGTAAGTGCCCAGGTGGTAAGCTTTTGATTAGTGAGGCATCCATTTCAAAGACATCCATCTCCAAACGTATTGCTAGCTACACGACTAAAATAAAGGCCGTCCCGCCCATGCCCACAAAGTTCCCCGTTTTAGAAAAGCCCACTCAAGTGACCCTTTTCTTTTCCGGTGTTCCAGTTCCTGCTCTTAGGTTTTAAATTCACCAAGAAAGAGTGAACCTGTGAAACCCTAGGCACTCCACTTGCAGCCCCAGCAAAGGCGGAGCCCCAAGTCAGGTCCATGTCTCCCATGACCTCACTGTGGGGCTCTGGCATGCCATGTACCTTCCAGAACCTGGAGGTTTATTCAGTGTGCCCTGATGGTTGTTTCTGAGGTGCACCATGCAATCATAAGAAGAACCACAAGGGCTGGTCCATCCACAAAATTGGCTCCAGTCAATCAGGGAGATATCTGTGGGGGTTCAGTAAGAGTAGTAGGGACTCAAGCGAATGCCCCAGGCATCACTATCAATAGGCTGAGGCGAACACAAAATGAACGTGGATATGTAAGCCATCTCTAGAGTGTCAGGATCATCTTCTACTCAGCTTGTGGTTTGCAGGTCTTCAGATGACAATTTCTGCCCCAAAGTAGGATCATGGAAAGCCTTGTCATGTAATGTTCTAGGCAATCCCAAAAGAGCCAGTAAAATCCTCCTATGTGACTCCCAAACTGGGTTTCTGGAAGTAGGCTTTGTCTAACCCTGTGACAGCACCAGATTTTGGCCTCAGAATGCTGCCAGTGATGCCCCTCAGAACACTCACAGAGTGAGGCCCCCAGGACAACAAGCCAACAACCATCTTGTCCCCTTGCCAGTCAGTCTTCTTTTCAGGGAACTTGATTAGCAATCCCATCATCCAGAAATGGTTCCCAGAAACACCTAGGCAACCTGCCACAGGTTCCATATCCCATTACCAGAGTCTGCTTGTCTGTGGAGGATTTAATGCTCCATCAATGGAGCCTTTTTCCTAAATGTTGGTTTTGTTTCTTTGCGATATGGGTTACATACATCTTCTCATTAAGGTCTCCAGGCCCCACCTTAAATTGGGCTCATTCTCCTGAAACATGGCCAGGGAAAGACTTCCTTAACCATTCAGAATTAGAAAGATTGAGGCCCTAGTAAAATAATCAGGGCAAAAGTCAGTAAGTCCAGAATTGGAAAGACTCATTTTTCTACTCAAAGCTTTAGGATGTGAGACTCCTTGAGACTTAAACACTCAAGGACATCCTTTATTATGTAGCTGAACAGAGCTATCCTCAAGCAAACTGAAGTTGCTGAGATCGGCAAAGATGATCTTGGCAGCTCCCAATCTGTATCTAAGACTGAAGCATGATTTTATGGTAGTAGTGTGGCTGGAAAGTTGATACAGAGGGTTAGAGGTTCATAAGTCATATCAGGCATTTTGGTTTGATAATGTCTGTGAAGATCAGCAGAGCCTTTAGGGAGGATTTAAAGAAGATACTGTCAGAGAATATTGAGCTGTACACCAAAGTAAAGGACAACCCAAAGTGGCTGCTAAATTCCTTGTCTCTTACAAGGTGAAAGTATGGGGAAAGTCAGTCATCTCTGTCAACATGGCCCATCCACAAGACCTAATAAATCAAATTACCCTTTGAGTGCTAAACGAATTAGTCTTTCTGTAGTGACAACTTCAGTTGGATGTGTGTTCTCCTATTTGAATGTCAGCGCAAGCCATACTTGACATATACCATGGGAAACTAATACTGACAACAAAACGACTTTCTGAAATAGAAGTAATTCACAGGCCTGGAAATAATATTAACCCAAACTCATTCAACCAAACCTTCAATAATGGCTCATCAGCATGAACAACTATTTTGTGCAGGACATGGTGCCAGGTGTTAGTAATGCACAGATAAATGAGAGCTAGCCCATACAATTTAGGAGCTCACAGTCCAGTATGGAGACAGGCCATAAACAGAAACAGTTGTTGTAGTGAGGAAATGCTATGATAGAAATAAACATGGATGCTATGGGAACACAAAAGAGAAGCAGTTGGGTCAGCCCAGAGTTGGAGGAAGACTTCTTGGAGATGATGATGGGTGGCTAAAAGTAAGAGTTCTTGTGCTTAGCATAGACATAGGATAAGTGGAGGACCCGTGATTGTCATCAGGTTGGCCTACAGTAATGTTCCAAGGAAATGCAGTGCCCAGTGCCACATGATGCAGTAGGCCTGTGGAATTCTGGGAAATTTCGTATCAAAGGAAATGGCTCTGGAATGGTAGAAAATAATAACACATGGTCTAAGATTTAGAGTCCAAGGGAGTGGGCACCACTGGATATGTGGAAGTTCATTTTGATATAAAGTGCTGGGCAGCTCAAAGAGCTACAAGAGGCAGTGTCATGGAGAAAACGTAGGGCATACATCATCTTGTCATATCCTCTTAATCCATAATTATCCCAGAAAAGATTGCAGGAACCAAAGCAGAACTTCAACCCCTCTTGCATATCTGGAGAGCAATACCATGCATGACCACGTCATCTTCACACCACGAACCTGATGACGCAAATGTGTGCAGACACTTAACCCACCATAGAAAAGCCAAGCACAGAGTGAAAAGGTCACTTGTGGGAAGGTGTGAGATGTGTGAGGAAAGCCAAATCACAGAAGAGTTACCCATGCAAGGGCCAAGTCAAGCAAGATTCAACAGGGGCCGTGTTGCCTGTTCAGGCATTTCATAAGCCTACACTCAAGAGTGCTAGCAGGACCCAGAGATCCGAAATTATGAGTTATTTAACTTGGCCTCTAGCATGACTAGCTCTTTTGTGACTTGGCTGTTCTTGGGGATGTCACACCTTGATTCTGTTGCGTTTTACCAAAGAATATTTTTTTAGGTGCATTTTATACTTTCAGTGACATAGTCCTTTCTGTTTAGGGAAATAATTAAAGAAGAACCAGCAGTAGGGGATTTATTCATTCCAGGTCATTATCTTAGAAAATGCTGCTTTGCGAAGAGTTGTACCATAGAAGCATGAACTTTAATGGGACCTGCTGGTGCACACAAAACCATCCTTTTTCTCCCACTACATTAACTGGTAGATCGCATCAGAACCAGGAGACATTAAGGAGGAGATGGGGGGATGGTAGAGTAACCCTTAGACTTAACTGAAGCACATTAATTTTTGTTTTCAGCTCTCCTCAGTGGATGGGATTTATGGGATTTTTAAGCCTGAGACCTATCATCTGCTCCAAGGGAGCACAGATTTCACAGACTGTCCAAGCACAGAATGGAGTGCCGCTGTGATTAGAAGAGAGCAGGAAGCTGGCCTGAAGACAAAACCCAGAAATCTGGAACATTGAGAAATGAGCAGAGACTCTTGTAGAGCCTGGAGGCAATGACTCTCCAGGAGTCTCGTCTTCTAACTCACTTTTATAGGTCAGGAGATGACAGAATGAAATGCACTCTTATTTGATTTCCATTGACTCCCTCCTGGAAGCAGAGATTTTATTAGCATGTTTTGCTTCTAAAGAAGCTACAGTCTTTGGGCCATATCCAATGTTTCTTCTTCTTCTTCTTCTTCTTCTTCTTCTTCTTCTTCTTCTTCTTCTTTTCTTTTCTCCCCTGCTACATGGAAGGCAGCACACAGGGAACATGACCTGGGCATATTTTTAAAAAAACCTGGATTTGAGCCTTTGGTTCTATCATTTATTAGCTGTAAAATGGAGATCATAATCTACTTCCTGGATTGTTAAAAGATAATGTAATCAAAAACCCTACTCTCAGTGAGGGCTGTAGGACAGCCACTTGTTAATAAATGCTAGCTGGGCTAGCGGTGGTCCTTCTGTCTTTCTGATAGAAAATAACATGATATCAAAGGCTGTTTCCAGAAAGACATGATTAAAATGAGTGACTTCTTGCTCCATCAAAGCTGGTCTGGGGGACTTTGAACCAGTGAGGATCTTGCCAAGGTCAGACAGCAACTGGAGTACCTGCTTTGTCAACTGGGATACCTAAGAGTGATGAGTCACTGGGTCATTCATGAAGATGAGCGAGGCGTGAATGGGTTGAAAAGGTAGTAGATTCAAGTTCTAGTCCTGCCTCTGGTCAGCTGTATGACAGTCTTCAGGCCTTTCTGGGCCTCAGTTTCCTGTCTTAAAAATAGAGATGTCGCAAGAGGTGATTTTTAGGGTCTCTGCCATCTCTAATGGCCCATGAAACATAGCTGGATCTCGTCCATGATTTTTGGTCAATCTTTGCAGTGGATTCTGTTTAAAGAAATAAGTGAAAATCAAGATCAACCATAAACTGACAGATTTCACTTGTGTAGAAAGTCATACTTGACAACTCGGGTATCTCCTCTTCCCCAAGCACTTCTAAATGCTTCTCGATCAGTTTTTATTGAAATATTTTTTCTTTTTCACAAAGAAGACATTTACTTTACTTAAAGGCATTCAGTAGCAAAGATCCCTGGGTTTAGAACCAGCAATCAGTTCCCTCCCTTGCTGGTACTGAGTTTCCCTGAATCTCAGTTTCCTTCATCTATGAAAAAGGAATAATAAACTCTTTTATGTATAAAATGGGAAGGACTCAATTACTTGGGCTTGAGTAGTGTTTATAAACTATACATACATTAGATAGGCTCTCCTAGTAAATCATAATATTCAAGGATAGGAGGAGTTTTTCTTTTATGTTCTTGATGGCATATAGCACAGTATTGGAGTCACAATGGATGCTGTAGTAATTATTAATTGACTTGATAAGAATTAAATATTTTCTTTCTTTCTTAAGAATTAAATACTTTCTTTACATATTCACCTTTTTAATTTACAAAAGTATTCTTGCTTGCTGTAACAAAGTAAAATGAAAAGCATATATTCAATAAAATTATTTTTCCCCTGGCATGCTGTTATTAATTGTTTGGTATGGATCTTTCTAGAGTCTTTTCCTGAGACTCTTTAGCCCACACACTCACATGTCCGCTCACACTTACACATGCATTCACATAGGTTTTTATTTCCTTCTTTTCTTCAACTGTTTTTAACCCAATAGTGATAATACCATACATATTATTCTATAAATAGCTGTTAAAAACTAATTTAATTTATCCCATAACTGGCTGTATACTATTTCATTAGATGACTGCACTATAATTTATATCCAGTTCTCTCCAGATAAATATTTAGTTCGCTTCTATTTTATTTATTTATTTATTTATTTATTCATTTATTTATTTATTTGGCCAACACAAACAATGCCAAAATAAAAATTTTAAATATATATTTTGGCCACTTGTAGGCATTAAACCTTAGCTAATCCTAGCTCTAGCCTTTATGGGTTGAGTCTGCTGGAAAATTATGTTGGATTCCAAAGATAGACTTGGCTCTTAGCAACTTATCAAGGCTTCTTCAACTCTCTCATAATCCTCAAATGAGCAAGGCTTACTCAACAGCTGCTACCAGCCCTGGTTTCCCCAAATGGATCATCTTGTGGGCTTCAGCAGGCCTGACCGTGAACACATTGAGTGCTGGCTCCAATGACCGCCCCCCTCTCTTCCACAGATGCTCAGGCCCAGGGCAGGGTTCTGTCTCTAACCATACATAGACAATTTTAGCAACAGCTTGTCTGGCATCTGTTTCACCAGGTTCTTAATCTCAGCACCATTAGTAACTGACACCATAAATAAGATCACCGGTGAGTGCCTGGAATCTTGGGATGGGCCAGGAATTTGACCTGGAGATTCTGGGGGATCCGACAAGAGCAGTCTTGTGGTAAATTAATATCTGTGGCAAAAAAAGGGTGACTCTAGCACATAGCTGAGTGGACACGCAGGTTTCCCATCCTGGAGGTACTCCATAAATAAGATAAAGTTTCCTGACCTATCTCTGGGATTATTTGTAGTCATGGTTACAGCATGTAGTAACTACAAGTCGTTTCTGTGACTAGAGGTGTGGGGCTTCAGACTTCAGGCTTTAGGCCAGAGACTGCAAACTGCTCGTATGTTGTTCTCAAACATGTAAAATGCTAACTTTTTAGAAAATAATTTGCCAATATTTAAAAATTGGGAGATTTTACATAAAAGTCTAGATATTTGGTATCTCTTGGGAAAAACCAAAGAAAGATTTGGAACACTGAGGCCTCAGTTTCATGTGGGTGCCAAGTAGGGCCATCCTCTCCGAAGGGTCGTGAGCAGGGTCTTTAACTGGTCTGCTCCACTGGTATTTGAGTCTGTAACTTCTGGCCTCTGGCTTCGATGTGATGACGTTTATAGCTCAGAAATTCTGTTGCTACCCATTGCTAACCAGAAGAGCTAACCACTTGCACAGTATGAATGCAGTGGCATTCATTTGACTTCAAAGCTCCCAACTCTTCAATATTTCCTTTTTCATTTACCTAGAGGCCCAAAATGCCAACATTAAGATTCACCTGATGATAATTAATAGCCAACATTTATCCTTATAAAACCATTATCCCCATCCTAGAAATAAATGGAGGCCCAGAGAGGTTAAGTAAATGCCAAGGTCACATAGGTAGTAGGTAGTAAAGTTGGTATTTGCATCATTCTTCAGATGTTGTGGTGGGAATCATTATACCTCACTTCATCAGTCCCTTCCAAAGACGAAAATGCCTCCCAGTAAAGGGAGATTTGGAGTGCTCATCAGCTGATACCAAAGGACAGTTGGTTGAAGGCCATGTTTTTAGATTATAAGTCCATGAGGGCACAGAATGGCCTGAAAGAAGGTGGATGAGGCATTGCAAAGAAAGGAAGAGGAAAGTTCCATTTGTAGATTTGCCCTGCATAGAAAGAAAAGCATGGAAAGGGCCCCAATGTTAGGAGGATAGAGTCAAAGAACAGTGTTGATATAAGAAATATGGACTTCTGATAAAGAGTAGGATGCATATCCTTAAGATCCAGAGGAACCAAGGCTCACCAGCATGATCAAGGGAATTTTTGATGAAATATGGGGGGTGAGGTTGGGGTCAACATAAAAGTGGAAGTTGAAATGGCGAAAAAATGATAAAGCTCCTTCTGCTAGAACACGCTCAACTATCTGATGAATGCTTAAAAGGTAAGGACAGACATGAGAGGGAAGAAAGCATCTCTGTTTCTGACAAGTTCCCATTTTTTTCACCACGGAGAGGTGTTAATACTGTGAAGTGCAGAACAGATAGAATCAAAAGGGAACTGAAGGCCAAGGTAGGTGGGAAGACAGAATGAGAGTCCCAGTGAGAAGGTAGGTATGGCTCAGTGGGAAGAACCTGGGTTTTGGAATTGAACAGACTTGGGTTTGGCTCCTGACTCCGCCTGACTCTGGTTGTGTAACCTTGGTCAACTTTCTTCTCTGAACTTCTGTTTTCATGGTTGGGATTAAATGAGGTATGTGTGTTAAATGCCTGGCACATGGCAGACCCTCATCACATAGCTGAGTGGATACGCAGGTTTCCCAGACTGGAGGTGCTCCATAAGTAAGATAAAGTTTCCTGACCTATCTCTGGGACTATTTGTAGTCATGGTTACAGTATTTGGTAGCTGTAAGAGCTTTCTGTGACCAGGGAGGCTGGGGGGTTGGGGGGGGGGGACTTCAGACTTCAGTAATTCTTTAGATACAAGTGAATTGTACCCTGGGTACTGGAAGAATTTACAGATGAGATTAAGCAACTGTCATTGGTAATGGTTAAGAAATCATGGTTACCGAGAGGATTCCTAGAAAAACTGGAGAAGGGCAAATGTCATTTTTTGAAAGGGGAGTTGGAAGGAAGAGGGTTTCAAAGGCACACACTTGGTGTCCAACCCAGGCAAAATTTTGGCATATGTTAACTAGCAGGAAGTTTTAGAGAAAGACAGCAAATGGTTTAGAAAAGACAACAGATAGTTTAGAAAGGACAGCAATGATTAGTAGGAGTCAGCTAGAATTGCTAAGGAAAAAACTGATTGCAAGTAAATACCATTTTAACTTTTTGTCAAAATTACTAATTGAGTAGGAGAATGCTATGGATTAATCACACTATTGATGTAACATTTGACAAAGCTTGCAAGATGTTTTGTGAACGAGATGGTGAGACTGGATTGAATGACAATATAGTCCAAGTGTGTGGACTACTCTCAATTCTTGAGGGAGCCCCCAGGGCTGCACCACAGGGGTCTCTATTTGGCCTTCTCCTCGTGACATCTTCATCAGCAATTTGTATGAAAATAGAGTACATGTCAGGAAGATGTGTAGTTCATATGAAAACTCAGAGAGGAAAATAATATAGTGAACAAGAGGATCAAGATTGAAAAATAATTGCCAATCTTCAAAATGGGCTAATAATGAAAATTTGGTATTACAATAAAAAACTTAATAAAAATGTATACACATATATATTGCCAATCTTGAAAATGGGCCAATAATGAAAATCAGCCAACTCATCAGAGGTGCTTGTTTATTTGTACTTCTAAATTCCAAAGTTTTCAGTTCTTCAAAGTACAGGAAGGGGGAGGACTATGTCACAAGAAGCGCGCGCGCACACACACACACACACACACACAATAATAATAATAATAATAATAAATCAGTTTCTCTTTCTTTTCAGAGTTGGCGATTGGAATTTCAACATAAGTCCAAGTCTGTTGTGACTCCTCAAGTCGTAGATTCAATTTCAGGCTGCAGTGACTAGATCAAGTGAGATAAGACCTTGGACTCCAGTCAGACTATGTCTGCGGTAGGAGTAATTGCAGAGGTAGTAGTGATGGAGGGGTTTGCCTGTGGTAATGGTAGCTAATATTTATCAAGCACTTTCTCTATACCTGGTACTGTGGTTTTACATGAATACATTAGCCTAATACACATAGCAGTATTAGGCGAATGGCTGAAATAACTCTAAAATCATAGTGACTTAATATAATACAGTGTTATTCTTGCCTGTGTCTCACAGGGACAGGGGAGAGTCTGGGGTGAGGGGATGCAGTCATGCAGAGACTCAGGTTCTTTCTATATTGTGGCCCCATCTTCTTCTAAGCCCTTGAAATAATCCTCATTCAGTAGGCAGGTGGAAAAAGAGAAGGAAGGTCCCACGCAAGAAATTTGTGTGTGTGTCGGGGGAAGAGAATATCTAAAAGTGGTAGATATCACTTCTGTCCACTTTCCATTGCCCGGGACTGAGTCACACGGCCTTGCCTAACTTCAAGGAAGACTGGAACGTGTACTCTCACTGTGTGCCCAAGAGGATGAACAACACACACACTGGTAAGCACTAAAAGTCTGGATTATTTCTTTAAATATTCAACACACACCTAGGAGGTAGATAACTACTGTTAATCTCATTTAAAAGAAGAAACAGATTCAGTGGTGGCACCATTCAGATCTATGTATTAATCTTAAAGAAGAATAATGACAAGTTATATATTTCGAAGAAACAGGACCAACCTCTTTATAGATGTCCTGTGAGCTTGACAGAATTGTTTATGTATAACTTGGAAAGGAGAAGCCAAATGGATGGGAGGATAAATACCTTCAAATAGTTAAAGAGTTGATTTGAACTTGAGGTAGAAGAAATGATTTTTTAGAAGTTGGACTCATTCTGTAAAGCCACAATTCCTGGCATTGCTAAGAGCTGTCTGTCCCCAGAGAGTTCCTGTGGAGGCAGAAGGGGTAACTTTGAAAAATATTGTTGCAGTGACTCCAGATTGGGTAGAAGGTTTGGTTCTATGATTCTGTGGGGAGAAAAAAAAGACACTATGCCCATTTAAAATTTTTGCCATGGGCCTCCAATTTCTCAGTTGGCATCATGGACGGAAACAGGCTCCTACAAATTTGCCATGCAAACACAGTAAAATGTCTTTAATTCTGGTTAACTGAGCAGGGTGTGTATGTGTGAAGTTGTGGGGGGTGGTGACGAAGAGGAAGGAGGATAGAAGAAGGCTGGTCTGAATGAGGTACTAAGAATGAATAAAATAATATTTTTAAAAAATGGTTTCATTCTATGATTTTCAACCTGATTAAATCTTACCTCATTTTAGGTATGCTTTTGGTGAATAAGCCTAACTTATTGTGTATGTTTCTTCTCTGACAAATAAATCAAGCTTCTAAATGAGTAAATGGCTTTTAGTTTTCACTCAAGTGGGTTAATGACAAATTCCCTCTTATTCTTGTTTCCTACTCGCTCCCACTCCCCCAAACTAACTGCTTTAGACTATGTTTCTTAACATGTACTAGAAATGCCAACTATGTTTCAGGCCCTGTTCTAAACATCAAAAGCTCTGAATTAGTTACATTTGAGTGAATGAGAAACATATATTACAATTAATTTTTTTCCTTAAGGTAACTCTTTGAAGAATTTCCGCTAAAACCTCATTTAGGTGAGAAGAACAAAGTAAAACAGAATTTACTTTGAAAACATTACTTTAGATTATTTAGATTCATGCCTAGTTAGGGCCAGAGCCTTGTCCTCTCTTTCCTCTCTCTTCTGCTCTGCCCACCACTGCTTGTTTGACTTTGTTTTTTGGTGTGTGATTTCTCCCTTCTCCCTCCCATGAATGGGCTCTAGAGCCTAAGAGAGGTTGAGAGGAAGTGTATGGAGCTGGGGGAGGACATCACACTGCTAGAATAATGATCTGTTGAAATGACTAACATTTTCTATGAATCATTTGAAGGACTTTACTGGTGTTTGTCGGTGATCCAGTCTTACTGGAAGAGGGCAGAAGGCATGGGCGGAAGTTCCAGCTGGTCTTTCATAAACTATGAAAATCTGGGAACACGGCTTACTGTTCGTGAATCTCAGTGTTTAAGAATCTCACATTTTAGGGGCGCCTGGGTGGCGCAGTCGGTTAAGCGTCCGACTTCAGCCAGGTCATGATCTCACGGTCCGTGAGTTCGAGCCCCGTGTCAGGCTCTGGGCTGATGGCTTGGAGCCTGGAGCCTGTTTCCGATTCTGTGTCTCCCTCTCTCTCTGCCCCTCCCCCGTTCATGCTCTGTCTCTCTCTGTCCCAAAAATAAATAAAAAACGTTGAAAAAAAAATTAAAAAAAAAAAGAATCTCACATTTTAAGAATGGGAATAATAAGATCACCCAACTTATCTTCACCCACTTGTCAGAGTAATGGGTCAACATCGTAACACATGTGAACATTCTTTGTAAGTAAGAAGTTGCTTTCCTTCTCCCTCACCCTTGTGTCCTTCTTTATTTTCCCTTCTTTTATTTAAAAATCATTTCGTGGATGCTTACAGCCAAATACTTCACTTTTGAGCATTTTTTTCCCCCTGAATGACTCTTAATGTATGGAAGGAGTTGTCTCCATGGCTGAAGGAGTCTCCTCTTCTGGGCTCAGGAGATAAGTTGAGCGTCAATGGAGGCATTCTGTGGAAATATTTTGCTTCCTCAGAGACTGGACAAAGGCATCTTCAAGCAGATAGATCCTCTGGGTCCAGGACCAGGCAGAGTCGCAAATTCAGAAAGGTCTTCTGATCTGCCAGAAAGCAGTGGCTCGAGAATCACTTCTTTCACGTTCCAGGAAGATACTAGACTAACTGAATTCCTTGCAGGTAAAAGTCAAGGGGCATCTGGCTTTGGCACCAACTCAACATCAAGTCTGATGTGGAAACTATGAAAATGTACAACCCTCCAAATACAGGGAGACTAACTGACCAAGGGCCTAAATGTTGCACCCTGAAACCCACCACGTCATTCACATGGAGGCCACACTTCCCACGAGCTGCTGCTAGGATATTAAGGCAATTCCATTTCTGTGAGGCGTGGGACTCTGATGACAAATGACTCTTGCTGGCTCAAGGACTCCCCAGTGGTCTTAAATGATCTTCCTTAGATGGTACAGGACACTCCCATTCAACTTTTTCTCACTTTTCCTTTCCCTCAGGATTAGATTCACGTCTTGCTCTGAGGGTTTCCTGGTCTGACAGTTCTTCCGTCTTTTTTTCTGGCCCCCTTTCCATTTCGCTCACACAGGCGTTCCCCCTAATAAAATCTTTGGACACATAGTCCCAGCTTGACTTCTGCTTTTCAGAGGACCCGGAATAACACACTTGGCAGATCATGTAAACCTCTCAGTTTCAGTTTTTATACCCTGCAAATTGAGTGAGTTGGGGGACAGAGAGAAGACCTAGAGGAGAAGAAGGGAAAAGACTCAGTGACTACATTGTGTCAGACAGCATCATGCATTTTTTTAAACATAATTACCACATCAACTTCAATGCGGCCGGTAGCACTGTTTTACAGAAGCAGCTGAGGATCACAGGAATTAACTCATTAGCCTAAGATTACTGCAGAGTCTAGACTTGACCCCAGATCTCTTCTAACTTCAACATTATGTTTCCTCCACACTTCCTCTTCTTTTCTGACTGCTTAGTTGTGAGGCTCACATGAGATAATGGAGGTGAAAGCACTCTGAAACTGTAAAGTTGTGTTACTCCAAAACCAGAGATTAGTCTTTCTTTGGCTGCAGTCAGGAACACTACAGGCAAGTGCAAAATGAAAATGTGGGGCTCCTTGTTCAAACTTTATTGAGAATTTTAAGATGGCATGGCAGAGCGTTAAACCAAGTGTGGGCCCTTCTGAGTGTGGGACCTATGAAGCCAGCCCTGGTTACAGATGAATTGTCAATACAGGGATATTTGAATTGAGCTTGTAGTAAACTTCCTAAAAGAATCATTCAAACATTTAATTGTTCATCGAGATCATGTAGAAAAGAAAGCCCCACATAGATCCCTGGGACTCTCAGTGCCACAGATATGATCTCTGGTTGTCTTTAGGAGAAGTCACATACATTTCAAACAAAAACAGAATTCTGAGCCGGAGGGATTCAGTAATGTTTATGACAACATATGGGACAGAGGGCAGGATGTGCCTGTAGTAATTTTTTTTTTTTTACCAGCTCCAGTGTTTCTGGTGCTGGATGCCTAGGTTTCTTCTGAAGACATCCAGGGGCCTCCACTCCAAGCTACAGCTCATGGGAAAGCACTGGGCCCTGCCATCTCCCCCACTGAACTCTATAAAGCCATGCCTGCTAAATTAGTTCTGAGTTCGGTTTTGGGGGCAGCTTGCTTTCTTGAGGGCAGTGCTGCTTTCTTCAAGTGTGGGGCAAATCCTAATTCTCGTCTAGCAGAAATTCACACCCACTTTGCTTAACCTGATGGGAGGCACCATGGTTCTGTGGAGACTTCAGATTCAAGCAGCCTCAGTAAGGATGACTGGTTATGGTATGATTATGAAATTTTAAGGTAGGCACAAGCTAGTATGATTTCTCCTGCGGCTGGGGAGATTGTTGGTTGGGTCAAATATCTATTATCGGGAAAAACCTACATGAGCTTCTTTGTAAGGCAGTATGAGGTGTATAGGCACATTATCCTGGCCCTCGGTGCAGTTAGTTTCCAGTGAACATACGGATCCTCTTAAACTGGGCAGGGAAATCCATCAGCATTGTCCTCATTCCTGCTTGGGTCTGACCTTCCACTTTGAGCTTTTGACATGGTTACTAAGAGCTACTCTATCATTTCATGGCATAAAAGCTGGTGACAGCCTGGAGGAAAACAGTCATGAATCTTAGAGTTATTGAATTGTGGGGACCTCAGTAGTCCACCCTTGTGCCTTTGGGCAATCTAGCACCAGCCTCTTCTCTCACCACTTCCCCCATTTGTTCTTTGTGCTATTGCCATACTGTTCTACTCTTGTTTACTTTTGTGGAATTCATTTAATTGGGCTGGAATGCCCTTGTTTGCCCACAAGAAGAACGCTTACTTTTTGAAGATGTTGTTCAAAATCTCAGTTGCTTGCTCTGTCCTCTGGGCTCCCACTCCTTCTCTTAGTACTATGCACGTGTGCACTAACTCACATATGGCCACCATTCACTTGCATACTGCCCTCCCAACTAGTCGGTGTGTACCTAAAGAACTGGAGTTGTTCTTCTTGGTCTCTATAAGCTTGGACTCGTAGAGGACTACAGTGTCCAAACCATGGTAAGTTTTCATTAAGTCACTGATGAACAAGAAGTAAATGAGTGAATTATCCCCCGTCCAGAGTGTCTTTCCCAGCATCCTCCCACAGAACAAAATTGCTTCCTACTCCCAACTTCCTCTTACGCTGGTTTCAGCGGAAATGTAGACGTCATTTCTGATAACAAGCTGTAGACTATCCTCATCCTTCACCTTCACAGAGAAACAATCCTTGTCTCTTTAATAAAGTCATGCAAGCCTTAAGTTTTCAACCATTCAGCTACATCCAGTGCTCTTCCCAGAAACTTCTATAGGATGGAGTCATACCAAATAGCAGGGTTCTTTCTTCCAGGTTAGCCCTCAATATTCAGGAGGCCAGGATGCAGTCAGCATGGCATGACAGGGCAAGGAGAGTCCAGCTGTATAAGTTCTCCTAGTATTATGTAATTTAGTGTTCACCTTGGCCCAGAAAAAAAATTCCCCAGAAGATTAAAGGGGATCTATGTCTTAAAACTTAGACTAAGGTGATTCGGTGTTATCAAATAATATGACACATATTGTATGTCAATTATAATAATAGTCAATGTCAATATAATAATAGCTTAAATTAGTTTTAAATATAATATGTTATTATAGTAATTTATGATTATCACAGTTATAGATTATAATAATTTATTTAAAAAAATAATACCTATTATAATGGACTATGATAGTTGATAGTATATTATAAAGAGGTTATAATAGCTTATGGATTGCCAGAAGCCCACCTCCAGATTGTGTTCTTATATCATCCCCTACTTATACCCAGAAATGTTCAGAGTCCATACTGTCTCACTCTCTCTGCTGAGGATCAGGGGGAAGTCATTTTATAAGAGGGGGTGCTGGCACATCACCTATGTACCATTTAAGACTTCAGAGGAGCATTAAAGATGATATGTAAAACTATGAACAAACCTGTCACAAATGGAAAAAGGGCTTCAAAGCCAGAAACATTTTACTTATGGATATTCTGAATGGAGAAATAGGAGATTATGGTGGAAACAAAGGAGGAGAAAACCCCTAAACTGATGACTAAGAAAACATAGATGTCCGCTTCTCCAGGCTGTTAAGTGTCTTCAGCTTGTATGTGCAGATGCCTCCTATGTCTAGGGCACTGCACAATAAGGCTTTAGCTCTTTTAGACATCCAGATTTGTCAGTATAGAAGGCTTTCGTTTGGTCCCATGGCAACAATTATAGGGTGGGTGGGCAAGTTCTAGTTATTTCTATCTTTACCCCATCAGAGAGGAGCCCACTGTGACACCGTGCAGGGAGGCCTCCTGCAGGGATGTGTGAGCTCCCTTCATGCCTGAGCAGTTGGCCTCTTAGTGGATGACTTCTGTGCAGTATAGCAAGCAAGGCTCTGGGAGGCTGGGGCATAGCAGTGGCACCAGTCACACAGGTTTCTGGTAAGAGGCTGAAAATCTGTCCTGAGGCTGACCTGAGGGAGAATGGAGGCAGGGCTGTGTATAGAAGACTCAGATTTGTGTAGGTCTGTCCCTTCCTCAAATCTCTTGTCTCATTTTTAGACTATGTGTCAGCTCACCCTGCCAGGTTTTTAGTTCAAAAAATACGGTTATGACCAATGTGGATGATTGCAAAGGGCACCGTCTACCCTCAGACGAATGCGTGCTTCTCTATGAGGATTATCTTTGAAATCTGGTATCTGAGAGGAACAACACATTAGGTCTCTAACACTGCAGAGAAGCATTTCCCAACTCCTTTCCAAGAAACTATTAATAAGTGTTTGTTTGTTTTTTTCTAACCAGAGTGTGGTTTAATACATATTTGGGAACATCTCTACTCAGGGACTTCTGAGAGCTTCACATGAACTGGAACTAAGACAAGGTGTATGATATTTTCCAAACTTACTGCTCTGGACACCTGCTGGTACAATCATTCAGAAGAACACTCTTCAGAAAACACAGTTTGGAAACAGAATGCTCTTCTCATTTGTCATCCAGGCCAGGGGAATTTGAAGAGAAAGGGGGCACCATCGTGTCTGTAGAACAAGTGTATACTAGAACTGTCTGAGGCGAGCCTCTCGCAGAATTGGCTGACTGGGGCGGCTCCGGAGCCTTGGGATTTTCTTAGGGAGGAGGTGGTACTGAGAGAGACAGTGGCTGGCAATGCAGGAAGCATCAACAGCAAATTCACAGTTGACTTAGAGATTCTCAGCGCACAGTGAGGGAGGAGGACTTTGGGAGGCTCCTTGGCAGAGCCGCAAACAGTAGCCATCAGTAATGGAGGTGGGAAGTACGTTGCCATCCTCGGGCCAGGACTTTCTGCCACTCGGCTGACCCTACCCGTGCCCTGTATTTCAGCGGAGTAATGTGCTCGCCGGTGGCATCAGGTCTCCGCGTGAGTGCCTATGACTCCTACTTGTAAAATGGCCAATTGCAAAAACAAACAAGCAGCTTCGAGGACCCTGGGAAAAGAGGATGCCATTTCACCCAGGATCTGCCAAATAAAACAGTCTGGGAAAAACAAAATAAATAGATTTCTCAGGCCTAATGAGAAACAGCAAGTGTTTCTAATTCAGGCTTCCTCTGGGCCTCCTCTCTCTGATGTGCCATTGGAACCTGGTCTTGCAAAAGTTGCTGCTCTTTGCCCAGCCGATTGGGCCTCCTTCACAGTTGGCTTAGTTGTCCTGGGTTTCCTCTGAATAGCTTCATGTATTCCATGCAGCACAGTGTCCACTTCCTTCTCCAGACATCAATTTTTCAAATCTTTCATCAGTTAAGTTCTTCTGTTTATTTTGCCTGACTCTAATCCTGGAGCCTCAGTGAGAGGAAGATTAGCAGAAGACCATCTCAACCTCCCTCTGTCCCTGGATCAGAAGTAGGCAAGCTCTGTGTCATTCATTAATTCATTATTTAAATACATCTTTCTATCTCTCTCTATATATATCAGGGAGCAAGGGACATACTTGATTTTTTTAAAAAATTTCTGAATAACCCTCAAGCTGCAGTGGAAAGGTTGGATTGAAAGGGAAAGTTCTTGGGGCGCCTGGGTGGCTCAGTTGGTTGAGGGTCCAACTTCGGCTTGGGTCATGACCTCACAGTCCATGAGTTCGAGCCCCGCGTTGGGCTCTGTGCTGACAGTTCAGAGCCTGGAGCCTGCTTCGGATTCTGTGTCTCCCTCTCTCTCTGCTCCTCCTCTGCTTGTGCTCTCTCTCTCTCTCAAAACTAAATAAACATCAAAAAAAAAAAAAAAGAAAGAAAGAAAGAAAGAAAGAAAGAAAGAAAGAGAAAGAAAGAAAGAAAGAGACAGTTCTGGGGTAGGGAGTTCAGTAGGGAGAATTTTGCAGGAGTCCATCCCAACTGCCAGAGGTTGAGAGATCCCAGATCCTCTAGCATTCACAGTGATTCTCCAGTTTCTCTCAAAGCTAGAGAGAAAGGACCAGAGTTGGCATCCTGTAACACAGGCTTACATTTGCATGTAGATTAAAAGCACTTTCGTAGTTATCCAATGTGATCTTCACAACTATCTTGCAAATTTGGAGGTGAAGGGGACAGTACCTCCACTGCAGAGACAGGGAAATGCTGCTGATGGCTGATGATAGAGCCAGGGCTAGAATCTACATCTCCTCATTTCCAGCCCTGAGTGTGTTTTACCTGAGCAAGCTCCTTATCAGGCAGTAGTTGTTTGGGGGTTCTTGGTATGAGTTTGGAAAGGGATACGGCAGACATACCTCACCACTCCATGATGAGAAAATGTGTGTTCTTCGTGGTAGGGAGGCACAGGCCCTTTTTTCCTTAAAATGACAAGTTTAGCCATTACATCGGGTTGAACATTGTCCCCCCTCCCCAAATTCATGTCATTCTTGAAACCTTAGCATATAATCTCGTTTGGAAATGGAGTTTTTGCAGATGCAATTAGTAAGTTAAGATGAGGCCATACTGGAGTAAGGTGGGTCCCAAATATGACGAGTGTTCTTGTGAGAAGAAAAGACACAGACACAGAGACACATCAGGAAGAAGGCCATATGACAACGGAGGTGGAGATGGGAGCAATGCTTGTACAAGTCCAGAAATGCCAAAGACTGCCCAACCACTGAAAGCAAGGAGAAAGGCATGGAACAGACTCTCCCTCAGAGACCTCCAGAAGGCAACAGCTTGGTTGACATCTTGATTTTAGACCTCTGGCCTCCAGAATTATGAGAAAATAAATTTCTGTTGTTTTAGGCAACCTTGTTTGTGGCACTTTGTTACAGCAGCCCTTGGGAATTAATATAGCTATGTTCTGGAAAAGTGTTGTCCGATAGACGTATGTGACTCATATGTGCAATTTTAAATATTTTAGTAGCTGCACAAAAAGTTAAAGAGATAAATTAATTTCAACAATATATTTTATTTAACCCAAGTTTCAATTATGCAAGAGGAGTAAATTATAGAGATCTGTTGTACAACATTGTGCCTATAGTTACCAATGCTGTATTATACATTTACAATTTTTGTTAAGAGGGTAGGTCTCATGTTAGGTGGTCTTATCACAAAGCAAACAAAACAACAGCAAAACAAAGGGGCATGAGGAAACTTCTGGAGGTGATGAGTAGGTCTGTTACATTGATTGTGGTAAGGATTACACATAGGTGTTTGCCTATGTCCAACCTCATCAAATACTTAAACATGTATAGTTTTTGTATATCAATTATACCTTAATAAAACTGTAAAAAAAGATCAGGCTAAAAAAAATGAAAACAATTATTTAAACATGTCATCAATATAGAATTATTAATGCTATTTGTTTTACAATCCTTTTTTCACATCAAGTCTGAATTTGATGTGTATTTTACATGTATAGCATATCTCAAGTTCAGACCAGCCATTTCAGGTCTTCAGCTGTCACGCATGACCAGCTGTCACGTACTCCATCTTGGATAGCACAGTGCTGGGCTCTCCCCTCCCTGCGCCAGGTCGGTGAGCATTGTATTGCACTGCTTTGGTGGCGGCAGGAGAGGGAGCTAGAAAGGAAGGCCTTTGCCCTTTGCACTGTGCCTTCTGGTGCTCTCCCAATTCCTTCTGATTTGTCCTAAGCACAAAGCCTTGCAAGGGCCCACTGCTTCTCTACCAGGGAGCATCAGGTCCAGGCCTGCCCCTGGTGCCACTAATACATCTGAGATAGATGGGATGGGGCAGAATTCCTTTCCAGACATGCTGCTTCCTCACTATTGTTCCAGACATGTCCTAGGACCTTCTCCTTGGCTTGGCTGAATCTTGCTTCAGCTTTCTGCTGTCTCCCAGGGACAAGGAATTCTCAGGCTTCTGGCTTCTTCTTGGAGCCCTGAATATCCATCGTCTTGAAGCATCTACTGTATTTAAGCACAGGTTCTTCCTTCCCTCCCTTACACTGTTGCCTGGCAGTGAGGCAGCAGGCACAAGTCTGAATCTGACACTGACGGATTCTCATGCTGAATCCAAAGAGATGCTCAAACCAAATGTTACAAAGACAAACCATATGGGAGCCCCGGCACTCTGGGCCATTAATAGGAATTTTTAAATGACTGTGATTGATGGTGTGGCTCTTACAAGTCCAAGATCAATGAAAGTGCATCTTGATCTTTTGAACTCCTTCGTTTTTCCTTAGATCCTTTTCCTGTACAATGAGGCCCATTTCTGTGATGCCTGAAGGCATCTGGGGGCCCCTCCAATGGATTTGCCATCCATGCCTTTGCCAGCCGGCCTGTCGTTGGAATGGCAGAGGGTGAGGTGAAGGCCTTGGAAACCAGAATTCTCATCCTGAGGTTAAATGCCAAATCAGGCCTTTCAAAGTGGAAATTCCATATCATGCCTAGAGAAGGACTCTGGGCCAAATGAGGAACATCATTTGCCTTGTCACAGACTAGGGGGATACTATTAAGGTAGGCATTTATGTTCTCGACCTTGTTTCTGGCATACTCATCTACCTGGGCATAAAAGGAACTCTTCTCTTTCACCGTCCACCTAGAACTAAGGTATTAAAGAGGGCTTGAGAATTTGCCTTACTTTGAGTCTTGAACACTTCCTCACATCTGGGGATCTCTCTGCCGAGAATACATACAGGAACACAATTTTGCATGCGATTTCAGGGCATTCACAGACCTCCTGTAACCAATCCATGGATCCCACATTAATGACAAACGGTGCCGAATAACTATTATGGGATCAAAGTGAGACAGTCAGATTGAGGTAGAGTACTGTAAAAAGGCAGGAAACCATTTCTTTTTCTTATTTTATGCATTTCTCAGAAAGCCTCAACTATGCTTTGCAAAAACAGGTTCCTTGGTAAAATGAGTTTGGGAAACACTGTACCTGGTCCTGTCTCCACTCCCACTTTGGAAATTCACAATGCAAAATAACATGCTCTCAGAAATCCTGGAGAAATCCCAGATTAATTTGACCAGGGAATCTTATATTTTTAACACCTTAAATGTCTCACAGAATATAGTGTGGAAAATACTGGCCAACATTATTAAATCAGGATCAATGTGTAGACTGCTCCACATTTTGGTTTCCTAGGAATTTCCGAGGAAATTCCTAGGTCCTATTTTTCTCTCCTATTTTTCTTCAAACTACGGTGTGTCTCCTGCTCCTGCTGTATCCTGGGTAGCATGGTCATCTATGTACATGGCTAAGTGTGAGGAGGTAGGGCCATGAATGAGTACAGCATGGCTGCCTTTTTGCATACCTCAAGAGGCATCATGCAATTGCACTTCGCTATAGAAGGTGCCATTCTCACAGAATACAAGGTTACGAGTGTCCCCTGGAGTTGTGCAGTGGGGATGGAGTGCAGACTTAGTTCTCAGAGGTGCTCACTTGTTCTTGCTCTTTCTCTGGTTTGTGGACAACTAGGATCTCTCTTTGGTGGAGGCTGTCTGGAGCCACCCAACAGGAATCACGGTTGTCGTGCTGTGTGGGAGACCCAGCTGAAAAACGATCGAAGAAAATGTCTCCAGGAAGTTGGCATTTGAGGTGCACCTTGAAAGACGTGAAGGTTGGGGCGCCTGGGTGACGCAGTCGGTTAAGCGTCCGACTTCAGCCAGGTCACGATCTCGCTGTCCGGGAGTTGGAGCCCCGCATCGGGCTCTGGGCTGATGGCTCAGAGCCTGGAGCCTGTTTCCGATTCTGTGTCTCCCTCTCTCTCTGCCCCTCCCCCGTTCATGCTCTGTCTCTCTCTGTCCCAAAAATAAAAATAAAAACGTTGGAAAAAAAATTAAAAAAAAAAAAAAAAAAGAAAGACGTGAAGGTTTAATTCAGCAGTGAAGGGCCTCCTTGGCAGAGAGGATGGCATGAGCAAGGCATGGAGGTCTGAATCTCGTGGAACCAGAGGTTTGTGGAACATATACTGGGAAATGCATCTCCACAGTTAAGGGGCATCTGACTGGATCTTTTATGGTTCAGATTTTGGTGAAGGCTGCAGCTGTATACAAACTCAACTTCATTTGAGGCTCCACAGTTGTGGAGTGGTAGAAAATAAAGGACCTGACAAAGCTAGGTGTTTGACAGACCGTCTCAAATCCTCCTTCAAGGATTCTGACTTGGACAATTGCCAAACACAGCTTCCTTCTTCCCTTTTTAAAACTTTTTTTTTTCCTTGTTAATTGTTAAGCCCTGGGTATTCTGTAGGAAACTTAATCCATCTGTTTCTGATTCTTTTACACTTGACTTTTTGAAATGTTATTTTATAAGAACTTTTGGATAGCCAAGCATCTTTCAGAACCACTTCCATAAGCCTTTAAACCTATTTACTTTGAAGCAGGAAGTTGCTGTTTTGCCAAGAGAACATGGATCTGGGGCCTGAGAGCCCTACTGTAGGACGTTTGCCCACCTCATCGGGTTCTCCACCTGGCCAAAGTGTCTGCCCATTCTGGACATGAGGCTGCAGGGTTTCCCCCAGTTGTGACTTTATAGGCAGAATGGATCCAATATTTTCTGTGTTTGCTATGGAGGTCATAGCACCTAAGAGATTGATCAGTTTCTTGGCACCTTCAACTTGCTTAAAGCACCAAAGGAAGTGAGCTCAGCATGCAATTTTCAAATGCTCCTTCCAAGTCAGATTTCTTCAAACAAGGTAACTCATAGCAACATGTGGATACCCATTTAGAGGGCAGCTGCCTCTCCAATTTCCTTTTGGCCATGATGTCAGGAACCACTTCTTACTTATCTTTGAATGTCCAGTATTTATCGCAGCGCTCAGCATAAGATAAGTGTTCAGGAAATGTGTGCTAACTGCTGGCTCAGGGGTCATTGTGTGAGAACAAAAATCATAGAAGTTCTCTTCAACTGAACTAAACTATAAACCTTCTTTTTTTTAATTCTCAAGGGATCCTTGGTGTAGGATATTAAAGCATGTATCAGTTCTTAGAGGCAAATTTTACTTCTGCTATATAAAGAAAATAATCAGTGCTTCAAGGAAAAGAATACATGCTTCCCAGAATTCCAGGCGGTTTAGTTTCTATAAGGAAAGATAGAGAGACTTGGAAAATCTAACTATTTTTTTCCCTATGGAAAGTGAAAAACGTGTTAGGCTGTATTGGTTCATGGCCACCAGTCTTAAGGCTTTTTGTCATTATGGTTTTGATTGGCTTACTCAGAATTTCCAGGGGAATTTGAGACTTTGAAATATAAATGCTTCTGATCTGAGGGAGTAAAACACTGAGCAAAGTAAAATCAGGCAGGAGTTATGGACAGAGGCAGCAGATAGCGGTGTCTGCCCCATAAGACGGAGTTTGATGATAATGGCAAACTCTTATTAAGCACTTGCCAGCTGCCAGACACAGTCCTCAGTGTCTAATTTGTAATTTAATTTAATTTAATTTAATTTAATTTAATTCTCACAACAACTCTATGAGGAACCATTACTTTTTCCATGTACCAATGAGGAAACCAAGGCACAGAGATGTCACTTGCCTGAGGTCACACAGCAGAGGCAGAATTTGATCCCAAGTAGCAGAACTCCAGACTGTGTTCATAACCCCTGATTAGTTGCCTGCACTGCTTCTGAGCTAAGCAATATTGAGGAGGCATTTTGAACCCTTTGACCCTCGGTACTCAGGGCTACAAAGGGAATAATAATAATAATAATAACAATAATAACAATAACTGATTTATCATATCTATGTCGTAGGACAATTTTCTGAATCATCTCAGGTGATGAATATGACAACATTTATAATAAGCCCTGAGACACAGGTGCCTGGCTCAGAATAATGGCTCAATAAATATTTTTTGGGTAGCAAACTGAATAATGGATTTATAGTAAATGACATTCTCCCCAAATCTACTATGGTATCTATTCACACCAGGTCTTTTAACAGATAACTCTTGAAGGCAAGCCCCATACTTGATATAAAAGTAGCATAAACCTAAACATCTCTCAAGGATCATCTGCATTTCAGATGCATTTCAGAGTCCTTGAAATCATCTCATTTAATAGCGAATGCCAGGTAAAGTGGCCATTTATAGACTTCTGACTAGAGAGAGGCAAGACTGAAACTGTGTACCCCAAGTGTTAGTGAATATTATCATTCAAAAAGTTAAATATACATTTGCTGAAAATTATTAGAACTCAAGAAGCCAGTATCTCAGTGAAGACCACTATAAGCTCTATGAGAGCAAGAAATGTGTCTATCTTGTTCAGTGTTGAATCGTTGGAGCCTAGAATAGAGCCTGGCTTATAACACGCTCAAATATCTACTAAATGGATGAATGTAGTAGAGGTCATTGCCCTGTCCTCCCCTTCCAGCTAGAAATGGGGACTCAGGATGGGGTCAGAGCTGGGGTCAGAGCAGTAGGACACTGCCAGGCTGCTGACCCTGGTGGCCTTCCTACTCCGCCACAGGGAGCTGTTTCTCTCTTTATGAATTTTCAGACTTTATTGTGCAACCAGAGGTCTCTTTCCATAACCAAGAGCCAAGTGACTAGTGACTGGTGAAATGAGCTTGAATAAAAATCAAGGTATTATATCATACTTGATGCATACACATCCACACATACAACACACACAAATCTATGAGCTTTAACTGAACGAAATCAGAAATCCCTGGCAGAATTGCTGAATTTAAACAGAAACCACCTATGAATCTCTTTCTGAGCCTTGAACTGGATTGAAGCTTCTTCTCCAATAATAATGATCAAAAATCCCCCAACACACACACACACACACACACACACACACACACACACACACAGCAAAGAAATAAAAATACTCCTAATGAAACAGTTTGAACTAGAACTGACTCTTATATTTATAAAAACTGTTGATCCCCTAGATCACATTAACCAAACTCATATTTCATTCATTTAAATTCACTTAAATACAGCTACGCTGTATTTTATGTAAAAGGTACATTCAGTGAAAGATGGATGGATCTAGTTTTTGTGAACCAAGCATATTTTTAACTGTAGTAGGGAATAGGATAATCATATTTTGGGCAGTTTTATAGAGAAAGATTCCATTTGTGACAAGAGGAATTGGCTGCTGGTTTATATTTTAAATCAATTTCGATTTCCATACCTTGACTTTTCTTAAAGTGACCCCACCAGCATACACATGTAGCTACATTTCAACATCTGAATCAGGCTGAGTCTTGGTTTCCATCATTCCATGCAGCCTCCCTTGTTACATTGCACTCATGCTTTGACGTACTTTACAAAGCCAAGTCCAAAGAGTTTTCACAAGTATGGCCCTCTGTCCAGGTTCTAGTTGAGGTGTCGGGGATAGCACAGCCACCTGAGTCTTGGACCATGATGTCACTGTTCTCAAGATGTGAGCTAAAAAAATGTTCAAATACCATAATGGTGGTATTGCCTCCAGCCCTGATCCAAAGGGAGCTGAGGCAGGACTTTGAGAAATAGTTGGATGATGGTGGTATTCAGGCTCATCCCAGGACACCCCAGAGACTGCTGGTAGTATTACATCACACACAGAGTTGATTTCTGGCTCCTGGTCAGCTTTCAGTGAATCATATACAAGTGAGTAGATGATCTGACTGCCCCACTGAGAAATGTCTGTTCATAGATCTCGGGGACAATGGAACTATGAAATATATGCCTTTTCTAATCACATTGCTCAATCACTGAAATTCACCATCCTGACGCCTTCCTTTCTTAAGACTCCCCCCAGCAGGCTATTTTCTAAACTTTTGAGTTGTTGTTACATAATATCTGTCAACTGTGATTTCATGAGGTTAATGTGTTTTTCACTCCCTACTATCTATAGACACTTTTTTTCCACCATGAATAGTTTTCAAACTGAATTTTTTATTTGTTTTGTGATTGTAACCTTAAAAACAAAACTCAGGTATTTTATCAGTAAACATGGGTGTAATTGGGACTAACAGTCCAGGACATGCAAGCTGCAGTAAAACCATGGGCAAGTTGGGAGAACAAAGCAGAGGAATGTTCTATTATAGAGGAAAGGCAGAGTTGGGAGGGGCTGCTACATGCAAAAAGTCCATTGGAGTAAACTAGAAGTCTGAAGGGTAGTCGGTTTTCATTGGCTGAGTCGTGATAGTCTCTTATTGGCTGGGCTGTTGCCAGGCAAGGAGAAAATCTTTCTTCCTCTTGCTGGAGTAGTAAAGTACATTCCTCTTGTTGGGAATGTAAATTACTTTGTTCTTGTTGGGGTCTGCAGTTGACTATGAGTGGTAGGGAATAAGAGCTCCTGACTTCTTCTGACTCCAGGAAGATTTCCTTTTATTAATTTTCACATGACCATTACATTTCTTTTAAAACAATTTCCATTAGAGTGTATGTCCTCAATTCATCTGTAAAAATTCACTCCAGGAATTCTGCTGAACCTACTTCTTTGCTGTATCCCACTGTCCAAATTCATAGTTTCTGATAAGATTTCCCCAGGAATTTTTTCTGGGTCTATACTAGAGGATCACAGTAAATGAACTGTATATAACTGTCAACTTTCAGGCAATCTTAATGTTCAATCCTTATTTCTACTATGCTGAAAGCATTTGTTCTGGAATTTTTTTCTCCATGGTTTGCTTAAAAGTTAAAAATAACTATGCACTTAAAATATTTAAAAAATTCTTGCTGTTAAAAAGTCAAACTATACCTTTAATAAAAAGTTATAGTATTCCTTCTTTCTTCAATTCCTTCTCAAGATACATACTTCTAGAGGCCCTTGTGCCTAAATAGTTACGTTTATTTGACTTGTTGGAGTTATTGTGAGGATTTCCAATATAGGAACCCTTGGCTACTCATTGGGTCTTTACAGTAATTATTGATCTTTTAGCTGAAGTAACTCATCAGTAATACCACCATCTTCCACCATTTAATGAGTGCCTATCATATGCTCAACACTATTTTCTTTAAACATATATTTTAAACTAAGTTTTATTTGCATTACCCACGTTTAAAAGACGAGGAATATAAGGCTTTGAGAGGTTAAGTAATTTGCCAAGGTCACATACTTAGTAAGGGACAGACCCAGCACTGGGGCTCAATCTGTTTGGCTCCTAAAATCAGTGTGCAGATCAGTCGTATGATGAAGCCAGCTTCTACTAGCTTGCGACCGCCAATTCTGATTACTTCTTCCCAACTCTGTCTTCAGTGATATCATGTTGGTAGTATTTCACCGTGGAAAATCTGCAAATTCTACCCACTGATGTTTCTGCTCCCTTTGGAGACCTGATTTTACCACTCTCTATGTTGTACTTTGACAAACTACTCCTCTGAAGAGGAAGCCCATAGAATTAAGCCATGGGAGTGGTGAAGGGAAATAGTTTCCAGAAACCTTTGCCCAAATATGTCATAGTATTTTTTGGTGACTGAATGAGCTATAAAAATTCTACAGCTAGAGAGCTCCCATTGACAAGCACTCAACATCTATCCTCTGTCCCCCATAAAGCACTTCTTATAGAAGTTGTGTCAATGTTTGCACACACTTAACAAGGCAGTGTCTCGACTCCTGGTTCTTTACCATCTCCTCTGGGTTTCTCACACATTCATGGGTAGAAAGGGGATTCTGCAAATCTAGTTAAACCAAATCTTCAGGGACTGATTATACAGGTCATGGATAATCCAGGCTCTCTTACCCCCTCCTCCTCCTCACCTTCTGGCCTTTTTACTGCTCATTAGCACCTCTTCCAGAGACCTGGGCTGGGGAAAGGAGCGAGTGGGTGTGGAACTCTCATCAGCCCTTCTGGCTCCTTGCCAACAGCTCTTATGTAGGTTTCCTTGGGAGGAGTAGTTTAGAGACAAGGTAGCGAATCCCTAGCAAATGTGGATTTTGCTCAGCTGAGCTCCCCAGCTCTGCCTCTCCCACTCCCAACACCCCCTTAAAGGGATGCCACTCATCATTAAGTGTTAGTTGCATGAACTGTTGTCCTGCTCTGTGGCACTTTAATACATTTCACTGGTGGCCAATTTAGTTAATTCCATTAACTGGATCTGGCCAAGCATTGTGCAAGGTCAGAGTGAAGATTCAGATTAAACAATGTTCACAGGGTTGGCCTTAGGGTAAGTAAAAGACAACTATGCAAGATTTCAGGACAACTCATTAGGTGCTGCCCCTTAATGCTTTCTGAGATTGTACTCGAAGGATCACATAGTTTTATCATATAGCATTCCCCACTCCGTGTATATCATTATTTATAAATAATATAAATATTATCAATTATTTACATATAAATTTACAAAACACATGCCCATTAGCCAAGTCTTTGAGTATGGCTATTTACTTGGCTATGAATTTACCTCTTTCATGAATGTATTCACTTATCAAATATATTTGAGTATCTAATATAAGCCAGATACAGTACTAGGGATGTATTGCTGAATAAAACAGACACGGTCTCTGTTCTCACGCGGCTTGCATTCTTCTGGGGAAGATAATCAAGCAAATAAGCTAAATAAAGGTAATGACAAGTTGTGTCAAGCAGTAGAAAGCTAAGAAATAGGGTGCGGCTATGTAGAATAATAAAGCCTTCTCTGTGAAGAGACATTTAAACTGAGACTTGAGGAAAGTGAGAAGCTGGGGAAGAGCATGAAGACTGGGGAAGCTGTAAGCGCAGAGACTCAGGGGGGGAGTTTTATCTGCTGAGTTGCTGAAAGAAGGCGGGTGTGTATGAGGAAGGGTGAGTGGCAGGCGACTCTAGTGGAGAAGTAAATGTGGACAGGGGTGGGGTGGGGGCAGGTTATGCAGGGCTTCATAGACCATGGCAAGGAATTTTGACTTAGTATTTGAAAGGCAATGGGAAGGCATTGATGAGGTTTCTTTTTTCTTTTCTTTTCTTTTCTTTTCTTTTCTTTTCTTTTCTTTTCTTTCCTTTTATTTTTTATCTTTTGAAATGAGGGAGGAGGGGCAGAGAGAGAGAGAGAATCCCAAGCTGGCTCTGCACTGTCAGCCCAATGCAGGGCTCAAACTCACGAACTATGAGATCATGACCTAGGCCAAAGTCGGATGCTTAACTGACTGAGCCACCCAAGCATTGAAGAATTTTAAGCAGGGGAGTGACATGAGGTGTATTTTTAAATGCTTATTTGTTTATTTTGAGAGAGAGAGACCATGCATGTGCACGTGAGCGGGGACAGGGAGGCAGAAAGAAAGGGAGAGACAGAATCCCAAGCAGGCTCCAAGCTCAGCGAAAATCCCAACGTGGGGCTTGATCCCATGACCCAGGGATCCTGACCTCAGCCGAAATCAAGAGTCGGACCCTCAACCAACTGAGCCACCCAGGCACCCAAAGAATATTTTTTAAAAAGTCCACTCTGGCTGCTGTATAGAGAATGCCCTGTAGGGACCTGGAGCAGAGATAAGATGGTCAGTTAGGGGATTGTTGGGAGCTTCTAGATGAAAGAGGATGGTGAGATGCACCATGGTGATAGCTGTGAGGACGAAGACAGGTGGATAGATTCAAGATTCTTTTTGGAGGTAGAATTTATGTGACTTATTTGATGAATTGTTTGTGTCTATGTGGGGATTAAAACTCAGGACGATTCCCAAGTTTCTGTGTAAATGGTGGTACCGTTTCTGAGATGGGGGAAAGCTGGGTAGAGTTCACTTAGGAGGCACAAGGGAGAATTGAGTGCTGTTCTGAATATGTTCACCTGGAGATTCCTCTTACCTGAGCTCCAAACTCCTCATGCCATGCCCTGAAAATATTAGGAAAGAATTCCTGGAATAAAAATAAAAGAGCGGCTTTTAACGACAATCGAAATGTCTGAATTGAAGTACGCACGTTATATATCGTGGGTGAACTCAGACTGTCTTCTAGTGATTGTGTTTCATGTGAGTACTCATAATAATTGAACACACTCTTCTGCTCTAGAATTTTGTTAGAAATCATTTTGCTCTCTTTGAAGATTAGTTAGTATGACTGTCTTTACTCTTTGCCATTTTTCTTGTATTGTGAATGCATATAGAATCACCAGTGGTGATTCTGAGCCCTCATGTATCATTTCTTTCAACAATAATAAGAACTCCTCACATGCACTGAGCTTACCATGTGGCACACTTTTCTAAGAGTGTGACATGTGTCACTCACAGGCATACATTGAAAATATTGTGGGTTTGCTTCTAGATCATTGTAATAAAGTACATACTGCGATAAAGCAAGTCAAGAATTTTTTTGTTTCCTTCTGCATACAAAAGTTATGTATGCATGACTCCAATAGGAGTCGATTACACATGTATAGTAGTATGTCTAAAAAACCCAGTGTACCTACCTTAATCGAAAAATACTTTGTAGCTAAAGAATGCAAACTATCGCCTGAGATTTCAGCAAGTCATAATCACTGATCACAGATCACCATAACAAATGTAAATAGTTTAAAAGTTGGAGCGAGTGTGAGAATTACCAAGATGTGACACAGAAACATTAAGTGAGGAAATGCTGTTGGAAAAATGGCACCTATGGACTTGCTCAATGCAGGGTTGTCCTCAAACTTCCAATGTGTAAAAAAATGCCACGTTGGCAATGCAAGATAAAGCAAAGCATAATAAAATGAGGTATGCCTGTATTTCAACCTTACAACAACTCTGGGAGGTTACTATTATTATCCCCATATTTAGAAGGGGAAATTGAGAAACAAAGACACTTATTTACTTTTCCAAGTTCATGTAGCTAACAAGTTACAGAGCCAGAATTCTATCCTAGGTTGTTTAGGACCTTTTATACCCTAAGAGATCCCAAACTCTTAACCATCAAACTATATTGCCTGCTGAGGAGATGTCTGGAGAACAATCCATGTGAATTTGCCATTAAACCGTTTTAATCATCTGAGTCCATGATTCCAAAACTAGCTGTTCATCAGAATCGCGTAGAGAGCTTGTTAAAGTCAGATTCCCTGGTCCACCCAGACCCAAATCACTGTTAGACTTGGGGCTTGGAATCTGTGTCTTTAACAAGTTTTCCAAGCGATTTTATTATAGCCAATCTATGGTAGAACATTTGGGAATGAGAGATATAAGTTATCTTTTATTGCCTTCTCTCCTGAGAACAGATTTCTTCCTTCTGCTTCTTCTTCTTTTTTTAAAATATTCATTTATTTTTGATACAGAGAGCATGAGCGGGGAAGGAGCAGAGAGGGAGGGGGACAGAGGATCTGAAGTGGGCTCTGCGCTGATAGCAGCCCGAGGCGGGGCTTGAACTCACGAACTGCGAGATCATGACCTGAGCCGAAGTCAGACACTCAGCCGACTGAGCCACCCAGATGTCCCCCCCACCCCAGATTTCCTTCTTAATGGTGCTTGTTCTATTCTTCCCAGTGTTCAGAACATTCTCCCTGATTATAAGACAGAAGCTCAACAGGAACTAATAATTTTCTTTCTGCATTCATTTCAGACTGTTTTTCAACCTCTCCACTTATTCAAGGTGCAATTTATAGTTGAGGGATTGTATTTTTACTTTCTGCTACTCGTGAAACAGAAAGCCAAGACTTCTCTGAGATATTCTCAATGGTTCCACTGTTTCACCACAAATGGCTAGTTGTTTTCCATTTAAAACAATTAATATGAAGAATAAAATTTTCATTTTATATTTTCTTGTCATGAGCATCTTAATTTATCCAGAATAAGGAAAAGTTTTGGATATTGCTCCCCTTTGGTAATTTTTATACTGTTTAGTGCCAAAGAATGTAACAGTTCAAGCTTCTCTTCAGTCAAGACCCGGGCCCCAGGAGGAGTCTGGGAGTGTCTATTATGTTGTTTCAGTCAGCATTTCTATGCTACTCCCCAGGCCTGTGCCTCAGTGGTGGGTCAGGACTTGACTTGGTGTGCTCTAAAAGGACCACCAACCTTGACTTACCTGGGACCAAGGGGTTCCCTGGGATGTGAGATTTTCAGTGCTAGGTGCTAGAATCTTCAGTGCTAGGAGGTCAGTCCCAGGGAGGGCCACAGCAGTTACTGTGCCTGTAAGAGGACCAGCAGAAGAAAGGATTACCGTTCCCTTCCGTGTCTCTGAGATGCCATCAGCAAGTATTCCAGAGTAAGAACAGGCTTACATTCTATGTCTGAAAGACAGCAGTTGTTAAATCTATGCTTGGCCAAACCACTGTTTGGGTGGGCCTGCTGGGGCAAAAGGCAGTTGAGAACTGAAGAAATTATCCTGAAAGGACCCTCTTTGTTACTTCTACTGAGAAATAAAATGCAGTTTCTTGGTGTGTATCCATAGGAAAGGTCTGGTCAAACCTTTTCTGTTTTAACTTCAGGGCATTCCCATAGTTCCCTTAAGCATTTTTTCCCCCCTTAATGTAAGCTCTACACCCAGCATGGGGCTTGAACTCATGATCCTGAGATCAAGAGTCATGTGCTCTTCCGATTCAGCTAGGCAGGCGCCCTGGTTCCTCGAGCATTTTAACAGCTGATTCATCTTTCACAGAAGATGGGCAAATGCTTCGTAGGGTGCCTGAACGCTCCCCTGTTTAATCTTGATAGTCTGGGCCTAGGTTTCTGGCCTTTGCTGCCCGTATTTTCGCAGCAAGAATTTGATGGGTAATAACTGAGCCCCTGCATGAGGAAACACAAGATTTTATGCCTTTCTTACTCAATGCCAGAAGAGTTGACAGGGTGTCCCACGTAACTGCTCAACAGATTCCTCTTTTACCAGCAAGTCAAACGTGGACTCGCCTGTAAGGAGGCTTCCTCCTGGGATGAGAAGTGCGGTGCATCTTGGGGGAGAGTTCTTGGGAAAGTTCATCTCCTTGGGTGCTTTGGGGAAAATGTTTTGACCCATATATAGATTCCACCCCAGGGACTTAAAGGGTAGATGCTTAGTGCGTGCCCAGCTATGCTCTAAAACTTGGCTTTCGGCTTTACAATGATGGTTTTCTCAACCATGCTTCTATACGTTCTTTTATATCTGTTGTAAAGAGGTGATGTATGTGAAAGTAGTATCTAAATGGTGAGGGGCTGAAAATGAGCTGGGAGATAGGGATGGGAAATCGTCTGAGAAGCTAAATGTGACATCTGAGGTAAATTTAGACGTCTCCCATGAAGAGGGACAGAAATCCTTACTGGCCTTTCTTATGTCGCCCCTCAGTCACCCTCTCCCATCCTGACACAATCTCTTTCTGTAAGGTTTGTGTCACGGACTGAAAGCATGTATTTATTTGTGTCTCCATCTGTTTAGTATTCAATCCTTACTTGGCCCCCTCTGATCTGGTCCCAGGGCTGGCTGTCCTTCTCCAGTGTGCTAGTTGCTTAGTTTCTTCGTGTTTGTGAGACCATATACCAATCTCCCCAAAATGAGACTATGAGTTTATTTAAGAAATGGAATTTATTAAGCCCCTTAGAGTTTATTGTGCAAGCGTGTTGAGGGAGTGGGGTGGTGTGGGCAGGGTGTTAACTCCTTTGGGGCAAGAGTTAGATATAAAACAAACTAAGGGTCTTCGGGAGCTGCCAGAGATTTTAGATGTCATCTTTTCAAACATCCCTTCCCCTATGATTCAATAGACACATAACCTTCTTGTCATTTTCCTTTTCTTCTCTTTGCCTGAGCTTTTTTGCTTCTTCAGACCCTTCCCTGCCTCCGCCAAGCAGGGAAGGGAGGGGGAATGGTTGGGCCATTACACTGAAGATCACTCTCAGTCCATCCTCCCTCAGCCCACCTCCCATATCCCCTGTCAGTGGCTCTGCCTCTAATTCCCACTGCCCCTGTTCCACCTCTTTTTTTTTTTTAATTGTTTATTTTTGAGAGAGAGAGCACGCGTGTGCAAAAGAGCGGGTGAGTGGGGGAGGGGCAGGGAGTGAGGGAGACACAGAATCCGAAGCAGGCTCCGGGCTCTGAGCGGTCAGCGCAGAGTCCGACGCGGGGCTCGAACTCACGAACTGTGAGATCGTGACCTGAGCCGTAGTCGGCACCGACGGAGCCCCCAGGTGCCCCTTCACCTCCTCTTCAGTGCGTATCCGAATGCTACCTCTTCACTGAAGCCTTCAAAGTAGAAGCCACAGCTCTCCCCTTTTTGTTTTGCATCGCGCTTCATTGCTGTCCGATCGACTCTAACTCTAGCCCTTTCCCGGCACAGCCCACCTCCCCTGTTTTGTGAGAGCCTTCAGGCCTGGGGCCTTGTCTCTACTCCTTTGCTTCTCTATCTGCACTTGGCACAAGTCCTGGCACCGAGGGGCTCCAGCAAGTGCTTGTTGCAAGTGCTTGTTGCCACTATGCCGCAAATGGTCTAATTCCCTTTAATGTACCCTGAGATAGGTTGGTTTTCCGTGGGCTTTTCTCGTTCGTTTTTTGCAGCCATTTATAGTTTTGGCTCGCATCGCTTCACGGGAGTAATGAGTTCCATAATCATAAAATCTGTCATGGAAAATGACATATTTATTTATTCCCTCTAGGTTTGCCTCTTTCCAGCTCGAGCCAGGGTCTCCTAATGAAAGAGTGTGTTCACTGGATGGGCAGGCTTATGATTCAGTAGACTCCAGAATGCTCTCCTTCAGTCTCAGAAGTCTTAAGTCATCCGATTACCTGCCCCACAGCTCTTCAATCGTTTCGATTACTCTTCTCCAGTTCTGCAGCTTCCTGTCCTGTTTCAGCTTGTGGGCGGAGCCTTATGCCAGCAATGGCACAGAAATAGGGTGGGAAGAGGTGGGATACAGATTAGATGGAAGTTGGGATGACGTGTCCTCAAGGAGCTTGCAGGACGCTGTGTATTTGAGTTGAACATGCCTCTTCTCTTTCCTGGGTATGAGGTCGTGGAAGCAGAGTAAAAGTGGAACTCTGAGCATTTTGGAGTATAAGCCATACATAGGTGTCCACTGTTAAAAAAAGAAACAAACCCAAAATGGAGTCATTTGCCCCTACAATAGCAAACCAAGACTTAAGTATAGTTTCAGCCTATCCCGGGAATGCAGCTTTTTAACAATCTTAAATGTCCTGGTCAGCACCAGTGAGGTAGTCTGCATGATAAAAATCCTGTCAGTCCTTTCCCCCACAAAAGCTGTCATGGTCTAAAACAAGCCTTTCTTCTCTTTTGCCGTCGACTTCCTTGTCCCACCCTCCTTCCTATAAAAACCTTCCATTAAGGTATAACTACTCGGAGCATCCACTTGATAGATGGGATGCTTCCCGATTCATGGATTGCTTAATTAAACCAATTAGATTTTTGGGGGGTGCCTGGGTGGCTCAGTTGGTTGAGCATCAGACTCTTGATTTTAGCTCAGGTCATGATCCCAGGGTCATGGGATGGAGCTCTACATTGGGCTCTGTGCTGAGTGTAGAGCCTACTTAAGATTCTCTCTCTTTCTCTCTGCCCCTCCCCTGCTCCTGTGCACTCTCTCTCTCTGTCTCTCTCTCTCTCTCACACACACACACAAATTAGATTTCAAGCTTACTCATTTGAATTTCATTTTTTAATATCACCGACATGTGAGGGTGATCTATATCTGTATAATGTACTATCTGACCACATGTATGATTGTACCATTTTTGATAATGACAACACCTACAATAGCAATCATTCACAAATCATGGATTTTGTATCAGGTAAGTACCATGCGCTTTTTTCAGTTTGTTTCGTTAAATTTGCTACAAAAACACTGCAAGGTTGGTATTATGCTTTCTGTTTTACAGTAAACATTACCAATCCTCAGAAAAGTTCATTAACCAGGCTAACTTAGTACCTGAAACAAATGGCAGGTGAAGCCATGATTTAAACTCAGATCTGGTTTTTTGTTTTTGTTTTTTGTTTGCTTTTTAATTTGAGAGAGAGAGAAAGCAGAAGAGGGGCAGAGGGAGAAAGAGAGTGAATCTTAAGCAGGCTCCATGCCCAGTGAGGAGCCCAATGTGGGGCTCGATCCCACGACTCTGGGATCATACCCTGAGCCGAAATCAAGAATCTGATGCTCAACAGACTGAGCCACCCAGGCTCCCCAAACTCAGATCTGTTTTAAATCCAAAGTCCAGGGGTACCTGGGTGGCCCAGTCAGTTGGGCATCTGACTCTTGCTTTCAGTTTGGGTCATGGTCTCATGGTTTATGGCATTGAACCCTGTGTGGGATTCTCTCTCTCCCTATCTTTCTGTCCCTCCCATGCTCTCTCTCTTAAAATACATAAACTTAAAACAACTTTTTAAACCAAAGTCCATGATCTTTCTAATACACAATAAAACATTTATCCTTGGGAACTAAAATGGGAAAGCTGCAAATGAGGACTTTTCCAGCAGAGATAAGGCTTTGAAGGGCCTGTTTTTCCTGAAAAATCTTTCCTAGGTGAGCAGGACATCAGATGAGTTGTCAAGACTGAAAGGAAATTCACTCATCCTGCTCAGTGGTAACTGTCTGGTCCTGCTTGAGGAGTGCTCAGCCTGCATATTCTTTTTTTTTTTTTTAAATTTTTTAAATGTTTATTTATTTTTGAGGGGGTGGTAGGGGCAGAGACAGAGAGATGGAGACAGAGCCGAAGTTGGAGGCTTAACTGACTGAGCCACCCAGGCACCCCTCAACCTGCATATTCTTTAAAAATAAGTTAGGGGCTGGGCACCTGGGAGGCTCAGTCGGTTAAGTGTCTGACTTCGGCTCAGGTTGTGATCTCGCGGTTTGTGAGTTCAACCCTTGTGTTGGGCTCTGTGCTGACAGCTCAGAGCCTGGAGCCTGCTTCGGATTCTGTGTCTCCCTCTCTCTCTGCCCCTCCCCCGCTCATGCTCTGTCTCTCTCTCTCTCTCTCTCTCTCTCTCTGTCAAAAATAAATAAACATTAAAAAAAATTTTTTTTAAATAATAAATAAACGTTAAAAAAAAATGTTAGGGGCGCCTGGGCAGCTCAGGTGGTTACTTGTTCGACACTTGATTTCTGCCCAGGTCATGATCTCACAGTTCATGGGAGCAAGCCCGATGTCAGGCTCTGCACTGACAGCATGGAACCTGCTTGGGATTCTCTCCTTCTCTCTCTGCCCCTCCCCCACTTGTACGTGTGTGCACGCACACGCTCTCTCTTTTTTTCTCTCTTTCAAAAAATAAATAAACATTATAAAAAAATAAGTTAGACTCTTTGATTGAAATACATTTACTCTTTCAGGTCACTAGAACCATTTAGATAATATGAGAAACCAAATCATATGAAATCAATATGCGGATCAAAATATATTGAGTAACACTGTAACCTGGAGGATACAATGACGTTTACCAGGGATCATGTTCGGCTGGGACACGCTAGGATGGCTGAGGTCCACTCTCACTGGTTAGTTTCTCTATTGTACTAGCTGTTAAATATTTTGAATGCACCCCTAGGTATTAGACATTATTCCCATCCTCAAGGGAATTATAGTCCAATTGGGGAAATGTGATATAAACCTATAAAACTTTAAATGATAGAATTCGATAAAAACACAAACAACACTCTGTCCACATCAATTTGTCTTATTTTTCTTCCGAATCTGTATCCAGATGAACAAATTTTATATTTGCTTATTTTCTTATTGTTCGCTGCTGTACCTTCCACATCTATGGCACTGCTTGGTCCTGCTGAATAAATACATGAATGTGTAAGTTCTTAAAGCAGAAAGTATGGCTATGGTGGTCAAGAAGAGTGTCATGGGCGAGTGGAAACAGCAGCTGAGTCTGGAAGGAAGAGGCAGTTTTGGAGAGAAGAGGTCTAGGCAGGGAGAATGACAGGGACAACAGTGTGGAGTTTAGATGACATATGCTGTGACAGTTTTGTGGGTAACTTACTTTGGTTGGAACAAAGAGGGTCCTTGAGGTGGCCGGTTTACATACAAAGGTGTGATGCACAATCTATAAGGACTCCTTGGAGCGTTTAATTTGAGCAATGACTATAAGGCACTGTGGAGGTGTAACCTGTAACCTGTAACCCAAACTCCCTCCCTCCTTATCACTTTGCATAAAGAAATAGTGTGGATTAAGACATCATTTATAGGAAAGAACAAATGGAGGTTACAGATTTTTCTGAGCTGACACTTAGAAAAGAATGTCACCCACAAGAAATGTGCCAATGGGTGGAGCTGATGGAGAGTTTACGGATGTTGCATAAGAATCGAATTTTTTCGATGGAGCTTCTGTTTTCTCTTGGTGTCCCCCTTGTTGTGTCATGACTTTTCCATTTAAAATGGAACAATTTCAAACCAATTTAAAGATAGACACATGCACACCTAATTGCGCACTCACGCAAGTATGAAGGCACATGTGCACACAGCACGTGCACACACACACACACACACACACACATTTTCACACACACATGCTCATGCTCCCAGGCACACAGCTTGCTTCAGCCTAGCTTCTATTTCCTCTCATCTGGCAGCTTTCAGAATAATCTCACCCACCTGTTAAATCAGAGAATGTCAAGTTTAATTTATAACAGTGAGTAGAAACAGGATGCTACAGAAAGCATTTTAATTAAAATCCTTTAATTGGATACATGCTTCTTGTGAAAAGGGAGCTGTGGAGAGGGCCTCTTTGTCGGCACCTTTCACTCCAGTTGCCAGAGATTGTTGCGGGAATGGCCTTGCAATTGGAACCAGCCCTCTGGAGCAGTGGGGGTGGGGCAGGGGCTTGAAGGCCAAGAGAGGGAAATTGGGAGCAATAGAGAAAAAACAAAGGGGTGAATGGCCACGGATTTTGTGCAGAAACACAGGCTTGGTGTTTTCCGGAGGCATTTCTGCTGAAACCTATTGGTATCGTTTCAAGTTGGTTTCACCTTAATCCTTTCATCATCTTTAGGATGGGATAGTCTCCAAGCAGAACCCACAAATACCCCTGACTTCAGGCGCTGGCTTAGGAGATCTTGACAGTGTAGGTCAATTGGTGAGTGTGGGAGGTGGACAGATGACAGTATGGGGTTGGGGGAGGCCCAGCCTTTGCACCTGGGGTTCCTTAAGTGACAGCACTTAGACTGTCCAGCCCACACTGCAGGAAAGAAAATGTTGGACTCAATTAGAGTTCAGCTTAAGGAAGGGACTGTGTGCTAAAGTGGGGGGCCCAGCCTGGAAACCATCCCTAGAGCTCATGTGGGGTGACAGCAATAGAGTGTGCCAAGAAAGCAGAAAGGCATGGAAGTATTTTACTGGAAACACTCAAAGTAGCTGAGAAAAGTGGGAACTGGAAGTAGTTTTAGTGTCAGGTATGTTGCCAAGGAAACAGAAGACCCTAAACTGAGCTCGTTAAAGATCGTGGAGGGTGAATGGGTTTTTACCTTCTTGGTTTTGCTTCCACTTGCTGTGCCAGAAGGTGATTCAAGAGGGTATAAATGACACTGAATTCTTCTTGTGAGCTAAGAAAACCAGTGCTATGACCTCTTGGTATGGAGAAGAGACACACCTTGAAGGATTTTTAGATATTATACATCCATTGCTACTGTTGGGCTCCTAGAGGCCCTGGTTACCAAAGAAGCAATGGTAGACCATTCTATTTGTTTACAACTATTGGTTGCTTTGGTTGCTTCTATCAGTGTGCTGGTAAATGTTTAAGAACTGGCTCCTGGTTGGGGAGAAAAGTCTGATTTGTAGCATTTTCCAGCTTCCATGCTGTAAATATTTCCATCATGGCTGATTTCAAGATACTGATGGTTTAACAACCAGTTGGACAAATTCCTGAAATCAAAAAATTAGCTGTTGCATACCAGAGTGAGCTGGGTCCAACACACCATTGGTTCTTTCCTGTCCTGTTAAGCTTTCTTATAAGAGGTTTTTAGTCTCCTCTTCCATTGCCTTTGTGATTGGCCATATGGTTTGTGTTGGCCAATGGGATATAAGTGGATAACACAATCCATATCCAAGCAAAGGTTTAAATATGCTTGTATGGTTTGGCGCTGCTATCTCCACCTCCTTTGAGCTTGTGCCCTCTACTTTGAGAATGATGTGTCCCAGTTAGTGGCTGATCCTTCAGCCTGGGTCCCAGCATGAGAAGACACATGGAGCCACCTAAGTTGAGCTGATCTCAGCAGAGCCTGGCAGAGCACAGGCAAGCTGCAACCCATGTGTGATATGAGCAAAGAAATGAATGTGTGTTATTACAAGGCACTGAGATTTGGGGGTCTGAAGAACACAGAAATCTTCACCTAACCAGTAAACACTGAAAAACGGTTGGTATGGCAAATACTATGGAATTATACCCAGGTCACATGAAGGGATTAGAGGTCTACAGTTCTGAAAGAAACCTCAAAGCACAATCATTTCATCAATCATATGATGTTTGAATGCCCTCTAAAACATCCGGGCCAAATATTTGTCTGTTTTAATTGTCCTCTTTATACATGAAAATCTTTCCCAAGATGGAGATCTCGGTACCTCTTGAGCATGTCCACGCCATCTTTGACAGTTCTGCATTTTGGAAGATTCTTCCTATGTGGACCAGAAGCCTTTTCCTTTTCACAGGCACCTAGTATCCCTAGTTCTACTGCAAGGTGACATGGAAAGTGTAATTATTCTACAGGAGAACTCTTCAGATATTTCAAGACAATCTATATTTTCCACATTTAGTCTTCTCTGCATGTCAAATTCCTCAAAATTTTGAGGAGGAAAAATGTAAGCCAAGAACTCCTCACCTAGTAAAAGTGTTATTAGTTCAAGAATGGGAATGAAACAAGATTTTTCCAGACCAAAAAACTCCTCCAGTGGATTTGATTTTAAGGTCTGTCACCATCCTGGCTCATCCTGTCTGAGCATCTCTACCTTATACATACTGACATGCATGACTTATTGGAATTAGAGAGGACTATTAGACTCAGAAACAGGCCCAAAAAATGAGAAGCTGAAGTGCTGGTAACACATCAGGCAATATGAGACAAAACTGTAGCCTCATGAAAGCAAAACTTGAAGTGTAAACCCTTGCATAGGAAGAGTAGAGATGAGGAGATTGTCCAGGATGCAGCGAAAGGCTAGAAAATATGAGCAGGAGATTAATAAACGTGATGGTTAGAATTAAAAGGTAATATATATTTAATAGGAGTTTGAAAGAGAGAAGATTGAGAGACTAGGGAAAGGTAATATCCAAAGATAAATAATAGCTAAGATTCCAGATGTGAACACCTGTTTGAAGAAGCACAATGAGACTTCAGCAGGACCAAGAAAAATATGTCCATACCTTACAAGTTTTACCTACAGTAAAACCATATTACAAAGATTAAAAGAATCAATTAAATGTAACCAGAGACTGAAGAAGTTGCCTAAAAGAAAAACTGGATAAAAGGTTAATAGATTACAACACTTAAAGAGCTAAGGAAAAAACCCCAGAAATTGTTTCAGCCTAGAATTCTAAAGTCTTATTTAAGAGTATTGACCATGTATATTAAATGCTTTTTATTTTTTTATGTTTTATTTATTTTTAATTTTTTTTAACGTTTATTTATTTTTGAGACAGAGAGAGAGACAGAGCATGAACGGGGGAGGAGCAGAGAGAGAGGGAGACACAGAATCGGAAGCAGGCTCCAGGCTCTGAGCCATCAGCCCAGAGCCCGACGCGGGGCTCGAACTCACGGACCGCGAGATCGTGACCTGAGCTGAAGTCGGACGCTTAACCGACTGAGCCACCCAGGCGCCCCTAAATGCTTTTTAGAAATAAGGAATTCAGAAGGTAGGGAGAGTTGTAAGAAGAACATGAGGCAAACAAAATAGTAAACATGTAGATTTAAAAAACTTGCAAAATAGGGGAGGTAGGTATCATAGTTAAGGCACTTAGGGTCCTGCATTTTTCTGAAGGACACAGATATTGATTAACTTTAGACTTTATGTCAATGCACACGTTTTTTTAGTATTTATTTATTTTTGAGAGAGAGAGAGCGAGAGAGAGAGCGAGAGCACAAGCAGGGAGGGGCCGAGAGAGAGGGAGACACAGAATCCGAAGCAGGCTTAGAGTCTGATGTGGGGCTTGAACCCACAAACTGAGATCAGGACCTGAGCCCAAGTCGGATGCTTAAACTGACTGAGCTATCCACGTGCCCCTCAAACATGCATGTTAAAAATAGACGGTACCCCTGAAAAGAATAGTTATAAAGTAACATCCTGACCAGTAGTGAAATTAAAAAAAAAAAAAGGAAATCCAAATTACTCTATTTATTGGTAAAAGTATAAAAACACTGAGAAAAAGAGCACATACCAACTTTAGGTTATTGGTTATTTCCTAGAAGGAGGAGAAAGGAATGATATGTAGTAAGTTGGGGGCGGGGAATTCATCAACCACATTTGCAACATTTTATTTATTTAAAAAAATAAGAAGCCAATCAGGCCAAATGTTAATGTATTAAGTCTGGAGAGTGGGTATTTTGGTGTCTGCTACATAACTTTGCTTTTACTTTTTGATTGCTTTCATTTTTTACAATTAAAAATTCTAATAATTAAGAATAAATCCAAATGGTTAAAATTATTACAACAATGTTAAATTCACTAGTAGATAAATACAAATTCAAGTAATAATGAGATATTAAATTGGGACCATCCATCAGACAAGCAAAATTTAAAAGAACTCTAGTAATGGGGCGCCTGGGTGGCTCAGTTGGTTGAGCATCTGACTTCAGCTCAGGTTATGATCTCATGGTTTGTGAGTTTGAGCCCCGCGTCGGGCTCTGTGCTGACAGCTCAGAGCCTGGAGCCTGCTTTGGATTCTGTGTCTCCTTCTCTCTCTCTGCCCCTCTCTCTCAAAAATAAGTAAACACTAAAAAAAAAAAAAAAAAAAAAAAAAAAAAAAAAAAAAAAAAAAAAAAAAGAACTCTAGTAAGAATTGCTAGAAGAGATGTATGGAAAAAGTCTTTTCTAGTAGAAGCATTAGGACTTTACTGGAAATTAAAGATAAACTCCTTTAACTAGCAATTTTAGTTTTGGAAATCCATCTCAACAAAATAAAGGATGCTTATTTATTATATTTATTTAGTATGAGCAAAGTATGGAAACAAAACAAACAACCATCTTTACGGTATGATTAACTAAGCTGTATATTGGCATACTGGTATGTTATGTAATAAATTGTAAAAAAGAATGAATTAAAGCTGTATCAGTTTACTTGAAGGTTTTCCATAAAGCATTGTTGTGTAAGAAAGAAACAAAATGTAGGGGAGAACGTATATAGTATGATTCCACTTTGTAAAAAAAAAAAAAAATTAAAATATTCTTTGTGTGGGTATATACGGATATGTCCATATAGGACTTATATGATTATATGAAGCTAGAAAAAAAGCAGAGCACATCTAATGATGTACTTTCATGCTTTATTCTAGTTCATGTTGATCTCTGCCCTATGCAAGCCTAATTTTTGTACTATAGCTGATGTACTAATCAAGGTCATTGAAAAAATCCTTCTTTTCTTCAAGACAGTGCAAAGATCAGTTTTCAAAGGCAGAGTTTTCTGTCAAAACATCATGGATTTCATGAATCATACTTCGATGCTCCAGTTATTTATTTTCCTACTAGTTGCTCTACTAACTTACACATATTCAGAAATACTGGGAAGTAGCTTTCCTTCAATGTGGAACCGTTTTGTTAGTTCAAATGTTATTTTCTACAGGAGTGGGAGGGTTTTATATGCATGCCTGGCTAAGTGTTGTCTAGAATGCTCTGTGCTGATAATTAGGAATTCTTTCCTTATGGTACAATCCTTTCAGATGTCTTCCTGGCTGTGGTATTCAGTTAGTGTTTTTTCCCAGACCTTTCTATAAATGATTTAATTTCCACCTAAGTGTGGTTTACATCTATCTAGTGGAAGTGTATGTAATTTATGCAGGAAGATGAGCAATGTTGATGGTCCACCTATCAGTGTAGACCAGAAATCCATCTGGAGTCAGCATTAACCCTAACTGCTCTTAACTCTTGGCTTCTCCCGTTTCACCATGGAGAGGTAGCTTTCAGTTGAAAAAATATCTGGGGGAAAATTCCATGCATAAAATTGTAACACTCAAATAATGTTTACTGAAGTGGGTGCTTCATCTGGAGATTTTACAACTTCCAGAGAGGTCTTTTTTCCTGAGCTTCCTTTATGGAGAAAAAGTAGTTATTTCTACTGACACATGTCTTTATGATCTAATAAATACTTGAAGCTGGAACTCTTAGGAAGAGTTTTTTTACGGGAAAAATTACAGGATTTAGTCTTATGATAAAATCTTTAAAAAAGAATAAATATCAGGGTTGATATTTACTCTAACCCTGAACAATCATACAACAGCTACTTTCCCATCCTTCCCAGTGTTGAGTTGTGTCATTCCCTTCAAATGTGGGGATGGATGTCCACATGATCAAGGTGTGTAATTTGGGACCAGAGGTCCATTTTCTTCCCCTTGAATCACACATTAGGGTAGAAGTGTATGAACCCTTTGTCTCTACATGAACAGTTAGGTCTATCTGAGTAAAGTGAGATGACCATGTGAGATCATAAGCAAGGTGAGATCCAGCATAGACTTCTGTTTTCTAGGTTTTTCATTTTGTATTCCCTCCTTTAGATCTATGATTCTTGTAGTACTATCTTGAGATGCTTCCAGGTAGTCTGGAGTTTGGTCTCAGGTAGCATTTATATGCATATTATATATATAGGAATTATATATATATATAATATATATTATAATAATATAATACATATATATTTTTAAATGTCTATTTATTTTTGAGAGAGAGGGAGACAGAGTGTGAGTGGGAGAGGAGCAGAGAGAGGGAGATGCAGAATCCAAAACAGGCTCCAGGCTCTGAGCTGTCAGCACAGAGCCTGCCGCAAGGCTCGAACTCACTAACCACGAGATAAAGACCTGAGCCTAAGCTGGATGTCCAACTGACTGAGCCACCCAGGTGCCCTTATATTTTTTGTAATATAAATTTGATGCTACTATTCTGAATTAGAGATTTACTTCTGATGTTTAATGAAATCTAAACATCTTATTTGAGTCACACCAAAGGCAGCACTATATTTTATTGGGATTTTTCTCACAGTATAGGATAACCGGCACGTGTTTAATACTGCTGTGGTTCACAGGTTTAAATCCGTGAGAAATCCTGAGCCAGACCAAGATGCACCTTTTATGGCATCTAAATGTAAAAGTTAGTTTTAGTTTTCATAGGCTTATTTATTAGTGTCCATAGTAATTAATTAATGTCCATGTTAATAGTAATTTCTAATATCTGTCAGCATTCTGAGATATTTTGAAAATCATAGCAGGTGCATCTGACAAAAGATTGAAGGCATTATGGAGAGCTCTCTCACATATTCTTATCCATTCCATGATGCCCAATATGGATACAAACAAAGGAAAGATATTTTAATTCTAAAATTATTTACTGTTTGGCTCCCCTGTAGCAACACTGCTGTATCACCCACATCATTTTATTAAGTCCTAGGGGACCTTAGCCAATTTCAGAGAAAGTCAATTACTACTTTCTACCAGAAGAGACATGTTTAGGAATCATCACAGCAAAATGATTAAAAAGTTAAAAACTTCAGTCAATTGAACAGGTCTTTTTGAAATCCAGTGCTTTGCTGAATCTATTCCTCTCACTTTCCTTTTCTCCACCTCATTTAGCTGGTAGGTATGGCCATTAAGAAGAATGTTCAAGTTTCAAATCTAATAAAGTCTGTCTCTTTCAAGTAGGGGCTATTAATAGCTGCTGTTTCTCTCCTGGAAGATCTCAAAGCACTTTAACATTTTCACTGTGATCAAACTCTCATTATTAGAATCATTTCACCTTCCACTACATATGTCTCTATGAGAGGTGGAAATTGGCAGCTCACCCCCGAGAAACTTCCCAGCACTTGAAGACAGAGAATGAAGAAGAATTCTGTATCCTAATCCCTTCACGGTTTCAAGAGACAGAGCTGGAATATGTTGCTGCCAGATTGGGATCTACCTAGCCTTCTAAACTAGTATTACCCAATCATAAGAGTTGAATAAATGCAAATGATCAAGGTCTTGTTGCGTAAATTTGTAGGGGATGGAGAAGAGGGGATTCTAGCTACTTACATTCACCCTCACTCAGGAAGTACGTAGGTCCAGAAGCAATTCAGAAGCAAATTTCATTCCCTTAGTTCATAAATGGGGCTGATTGGTGAAAGCTGATGGAAAGAGTTTTCAGGGCTCTGGATGGAAAGATTTGGGAGTCCTTCATCATGTGTGAAGATAAACCACTGTAGATGAATTCCAGGAAATGGGTCTCATATATCTAAATGGACAAAATATGATTAAATGGGAACTCTGGGATCTAGGATCTTTCCTTAAATTTAATGTATTTTTTGGTCTATCCTCTGTCTTTTTTTCACCCTGTTTCCTTAATTGAAAAGTGATACATTATTCTAGTAAAAAATTTTCAAAAATATTAAAAACAAATAAGTTTACTCCACTCTCCAAAGTTAATTGTTATCAATATTTGGATAAATTTCTTTGTAGGGTTTTACACGCATATGAAGAAAAGAAGGAAGGGAGAAGTCCTCTGTATTTGTGATCTGTCCAGGCATAAGGAGGTAGAAGGTGATTGGGGTTGTGAAGCTCTCCATCATCATCCAAATATAATGTTTTCTTTCATAGAAGAGGAATTGAGGAGCTAGAACATATTATTGATGATAATGATTTACAATGGATTATCTGGAGAATTTTTTCAGTTCTTCAGTCCCCTATAATAGACGTGTTTTATGATTTTGTAAGTATTTATGTATCGGGGTTTGAATGGAATAAAAACAAGGTAAGAATATTTTGAAGCGCTGAAATGGTGATTTTATTTAGTATAGACAAACATCCGTATAATCATACAACTTTCTGACGTATCACTCTTTTATCCTTATTTTCTTATTTCCGTTTGGTGCTTTTGGAAGGGGAAGTGGTAGACGATAGAAGGTTTTATGAAATAGTCCCACTTTAGAGCGGCTCCATTTTAAAACTAAACCATATCTGCGTCTTACGCCTAGCATTTTGACTTTATGTGTCCTTTTTCGTTCTGCTCATCTGTTTAAAAGGGATACTTGGTAGATACTTCTATTTTTACCATTTCACCCACAGTGAATTTGGCTATAACAATCATAATTAATCAGGAAGACAACAGAGATAATGTGTTGATGACAGCTTAAGCTAATTATAAAACCTCAGCGATGCCCCTCAGGGTCCTATTTTATCAGATTCTTATTATGCTAAACTGAATCAAGATGTTCACTCGTCATTTCAGGTGCGGGTAAATGCGCTAAATGGTGTGGAATTTTATGACTATAAAAGGTCAAGTTTCAAGAGTTTTCTTTTTAAAGGAAATTTCATGGAATTTAAAATGTGAAGTCCAATCATACTGAATTCATTGGCAACCAGACCTGCTTAAAGGTGAAACCTCATTTCCCCAGGGGTTTCAAGTCAGAGAGGAGAAAGTCCCCTCAGGTTACTCCCCCTTCTGCCAGTTTTCAGTTATAACAGAGAATCTTTTCACAAAATATAGTCAATTTATACTTCAGGAATTTAAAACATATTTCATTGGCTCATCTGGACACTGGAAAATCTTATATTCTTTCCCAAGTGACTTGGCACATTGCTTTGGCACACACTAAGAGCTCACACACCTGGCAAGCCACCTCGACTTTCCTGACGCTCCGAAGGAGGTCTCCAAACCTACAAGCATTTTGGATGGCAAGCTGTGTTCAATGTGCCCAAATCTAAGAAGCATGAAAACAACCATTCACATACAGAGATGGGGAGGCAGGGTGCTGAGGATGGGAGAGAAGAAAGACAGAGGGTCAGGTGAGAAAAAAAAAAGAGAGATGGATATACTCATTTGGTCAAGGTTTAATAAAGTCAACGACTTATCCCAGTGAGTTTATTCTTGATTTCTTTAATGTTCATTCTCAGATACTCAGTCATCCTCTGTGATTAACTTGAAGTTTGATATTTTGCTGAAGCCTGGGAATATTGCTGGTCTAATCTTCTAACGTTAATTAACACCAATCCAGTGTTTACTCTGGTGGGGCCACAATTCTGCAAACACAGGCAAGATCTGTGACTTGATAGTTATAGTTGTTTCTATCAGCTGTGACTCCGTTGTTGGCTTCACAGCAGCTAGGGGGTCTGAAAGTGTGAGGAGTTAGAGGGCTCTCTAGGACGTGCAGACCCAATGTAATAAAAGTAAGGGCATGGTCCATGCTCCATAGTAACGGTTCTTTATGACATATGGAAAGTGTCCAATATAGTGCCTGGCACACAGTAAAAACTCCTCTTTAATCATCATCACTGCAAATGGGATTCAGCACTAGGAGTAACTTGGCACATTAGCACTAGGAATAAATTCTTTTCCGGATTGTGATCACTTCTGGAGGTTCTGTACCGGATGTGTCTTTGAATCGATATGGATAATAGCACAGAAGTCACTCAATTATTTGTTGACAGAATGAATGAACTAGTACATGAATGTATGAATGACTGAAAGCAGGGCTTGAGTGGGGGCACAGAAAGGCGAGAAGGTATTTTTTCCCTGGGCTGTAGTTTCTCTTGGACATGTTTTAATTTTGCTCTGCATTTGGAAATAGAAAACTGTCTTATCTGTGGGGATCAGTAGGGACTAGGAGGAAGTTGGGAAGGGAGAAGGGAGGTGTCTGGGTGTCTGGAAATCTGGTCCAGTTAGTAAAGATATGGGAAAGAGTGCTTTGAATCTAGGTGAATCTTGGGTAGAGGGCTAGATTTTTGGATTTGGAAAATAGGTTTTCCATAGGATTTATGGGGTAACAGGTCACAGTTAAGGGGAAGAGTCATACTATATTGCATTAACCCATTGATTACTTTATTTATCCACCTTTATTCATTCCGTAAATATTTGTTGAGTATTTGTTATATGTTAGGTATTTCATTACTTACCAAGACACAACCGTGAGCAACACATGGTCCTTTAAAGTCTAGTCGAAGAAAAAAGGGACACCGTTGTTACTATATCAAGTTCTGCATTCCCTAGAATGCATTCTTGCCAGAAACAAATATTTTACAAGTAGTGTCTCCGTTGTGAAGGGCTCTACTGAGGAAAACACTCTTATCTAGGTTAGCATTCCATTTAAGAACTTTTCTTTTCCTTTGTGTGTGTATATAATTCCTAATTATATAAATGGATTTTCCTCTAAAGTCAAAATATAGAACATTTGGTTGCATGGTGTAGCACGTGGGCAAAATGGCCCACAAGAACACTCGCTGGTAATGACAAAAATGGTATCCTGTGGCAGTAGCTAACAAGCAGTTTTTAATAGCAGAAAGAGAGAATATTGTAGCATAGTTGGTTCTGGCAGGGAAAAGGGAGACATTGCAAAAGAATTAAGTATTACAATATCCACATTTTTGAAAATTATAGTCTGTGAGATATAGATCTTAAGTCATAATTAGTTCAAGTACGGATTATTTCCTTGGGATGGTTTTCAGGTATTGGGGAGTGATCTTGAGTAATATTTGATACAACCAAATTGCAGAGCCTTGGGAACATTCGGACACCCCTCTATGCTTCCTGAAGCTCATTGTCATGGGACTTGACCTAAAAACACTTTTTACTCAGCCAGCTTTGAGTCATTTGTGGGAATACATGACAAGGTTGGTATATATTTTTTTCTGCCCATTTGGGACACTTCCAGGTTATATAAAGGACCAGTAGAAGTGTGGCAGCAGTAACTTATTTGTGGTCCAAGTGTGGTTTGACAACTGCAGCTCTACAGAACTCCATGCCATCTGCTCTGTCTCTGTTCTCCTGGTGATACTGACTTATGTAAGAGCTATTAAAGATTTAACACAGCAGAGCAGCATGCATGGGGAAACCATTCATCAACATGCAAAAATAACATAGTCTCTAAAAATTACATTTCTTTCAATTACTAGTTCCTAACTGCACTTTATTTTAGGACCCATTACTATTCTTTGGCTACTATATCTTGCTTTCTGCAATTCTCTCTTTAAACTGCTGTAGTTTAAGTGTGGGTCCTGGAAAAATGGTGATGTCAGTGATTTGACTTTCACTTCCCTGGGAGCCTCTCCCATAATTTTTTGTAGAGTCTTTCCATTTTCTATTTGTTGCCCAACCTCTATGAAAGTTTCTTCTCAGGAAAAGATCTGTCACCAATCATTCACACCTTGATGCAAATTTGGACCAGTATGTTACCTTTCCCTGGGGTGTATGCACTTTAAGTTTTTCCTCTAAATATATAACAACATTTTGCCTGTTTCTAGAGGAATTTAAGCTCTATTCCATCAAGCAACGGGATTAGTATTTTACTAGGTGAGAGCCTTCCTTGATGTCCCTGATATTCTACCTGGCAACTCTTATGAATAAGGCTGCTTCTTCCCATAAACTATACATCAATTCCCAATTTAGATATAGACTAAAGGCCTGAACTCATCCTAACCTAGGTGTAGTGGTACAGCCACTGTGAAAAAACAGCATGGAGTTTCCTCCAAATATTAAAAATAGAACTACCTCACAATCCAGTAATCACTACTGGGTATTTATCCCTCAAATGCAGAAACACCACCAAAGGGATATTTGCACCCCTGTTTATTGCAGCATTATTTACATATGGAAGAAATCCATCAAGAGATGAATGGATAAAGAAGATGTGGTATATACATATGATGGAATATCATTCAGCCATAAAAAAGAATGAAAATCTTGCCATTTGCAATGACATGGATGGAGTTAGAGAGTACAAAGTGAAGTGAAATAAGTCAGAGGAAGACAAATACCATGGGATCCCACTCATATGTGGAATTTAAGAAACAAAACTAATGAGCAAAGGAAAAAAAAGAGAGAGACAAACCAAGACACAGACTCTTAGATATATTCCCCAGCTATCTGAGGGGAGGCGGGCAGAGAGATGGGGGAGATAAGGGAGAAGAAGGAAAAAAGAAAAAGACTGTGGATTCCATTTTGGGAATACTCTTTTGCGATCTTTCAGATTGCTCACCCAAGGAAAAGCCAGCTGCCATGTTATGAGGCACATACTTGTGAAGAGACCTTCATATAAAGATCATGTAAAAAACAGGTTGGGACTGGAGAGAAGACTGAATAATTGGACTATTAATTATTTTTATGTTTAAATAATAACAAACTCCCCAAACCATGAGGCCAGGTCTTCCTGAGGACAAGTGGACAGCCTTGGCATTTGCTGAGTCCCCTCCTGCACAGGGGTTCTCACTAAGTTAGTGGACATTGGGCCTAGCAGAATTCTTGGCGTGAGGGATTGAGTCTTGCCAACAATCACATAAATGCAGGTGGATCCCTCATAGCCAAGCCTGCAGATGAGACCACAGCCCTGGCCTACGACTGCAACTTCATGAGAAAATTTGAGCCAGATATACCCATCTAAGGTATGGGTAGACAGGTCTGGATTTGACCCAGTGAAGCTGTGAAATAATAAGTGTTTGTTGTTTTAATTTTTAGAATAATTTCTTACACGGTAATAGAAAAACAAATACAGGGGACCAGTGACTTGAATTCCCAACAGTGTCCTAAAAGGTGGATTTACACTCTTTGCTTTATACTTTCTGTAAAATCAAGACTTACTCCTGATGTTGTGTGATAATTCATCACATTGGCTTGCTGGGGTTCATTGCCAGTTCTTCCCTCTTCCTTCCCGCTCCTTCCTTGAGCCAGTCACACCCTAACTTAACATGTTTCTTATTGGAAATCCACCATCTTTCCCTCCATCTACCTCCTTCCTTGTTTTTATTCAGAGTAAAGGAGGGATAAAATAATTGGAGTTAAAGTGAGACATTAATGCCCCTGAACAGATGCACTTGGGGGTGATGTGACAGAATGTTCAGGAGAATGTGCTGGAGCCCTGGGACAAAATGTGGTTGATGATCACCCAAGATGGCATGCAGAAGCTGAGAGCTAGGGGTGAGGGACCCAGGTGACAGCTGTTGTTTTTTTGTGCCCTCCTTTTGTTGACAATCTGGGAAGGATCCGTTCTGCTGGGTTTTTGTGGGGGGAGAGACTGATGAGCAGGATTTAGGTTTATTCTTAGAATACAGAATCTTTTAGGTTAGCAGTAAAAGCTGAGTTGAGACTCGTTCTCTTTCAATCTCCAGCATCACGTCTGTTGTTTCTTGGGTCAAGGGCAGGAGTGGCTGCTAAGCGAGCAACATTTGTGTCTTCACTGAACAAATTTTGAAGGAAGGAAAAATGCCTACTCAGGCAACACACCCTGACTTCCTTTGCAAGCTTCAGAACATACGTCTTAAGAAAAATACTTCTATTTGAAGCTACTGAAAAGTAAAAGAGGGACTCAACAATAGGTGACAAGGACATTCAAAAGACACAAGGCAGAAACTCAGAAGGGCAGAGTTTACTAACGACACTGATACTCCTCGGTGGAAACAAACTCTAATCCATGACCTTACCACAGAGAAACTCCTATTAAGGGATCACAACAAGGATCAATGAGATGGAAATTAATGAAAGTAAAAAGGCTGACCACTGATCAGGTATCTCTAACTGCGCTCGAATTCTCAGGACACTGTGTACAGAAGTAATTTCTTTAAGAAGGTGGCTTTTTTACTTCATCTGAATGCAGGGCTGGATGGAACACTTTTGAATATATCACAGGATAGTGATGTTGCAGGGCTGGCTGTAGGAGGGCAGTTTCTTCCCCCACAGTATGCTGCAAAGCACCTTGCCTTTTACATCCAGTTGGCCAATCAGATTCTGTCTGATTGAAAGGCTCTGTCCTATTGGCTAAAGCAGGCAAAGGGTCTGTCTCTGCATACTACATAGCTTCTGATTTTGGCTCCATCAATAGACACACTTCCTTTCTATCACTCAACTGATAATGACAGTCATTCAGAACAAAATAAGATGTAAGGGCGAAGCCAGAATAGTAGACACACAAGGCAAGACAACAGTAGCAGAAATTACATGCTCTTTTCCTTTTCTTCTCTCCTTCCATCTCGGGTAACTTTCCCTTTAGATTTCCCTCTGAATTCACAGCATGATAAAAAAGCACTGATTCTAAGCCTCATGAGCTCTTACCTATTTTAATTCGTACCAAAGAGGTATTTGATAAAAAGATGATATAAAAAGCAGGTTGTGACTGGAGAGAAGACTGAGTAGTTGGACAAGTAGTAGTTTGTTTGTTTCAATAACAACAAAGTTCCCAAATCATGAGGTCAGTTCTTCCTGAGGACAGATGGACAGCTTCAGCATTTGCCGGGTCCTATCCTGCATAAGAGTTCTTACTGAGTTAGCAGATATGGGCTTACTAGAATCCTTGCTGGGGCTGGGGGTGGGTGCAGATTAAAACATGGAGCTTATTGTGCTCTAAGGCCACGTATATCTCAGGCAAGGAAAACTAGAGAGACATAGGAGTATACATGAAAGACTGTTTCTGTGTAGAAGAGCATTTTCATATTTGGAGTAAAGCAGAATGATTAGGTCATTTACTTAAATTTCTTTTGATTTAAGGTTGACACAAATGATGAGGTCCCGAGTAGGCTATGACTGGTGCTTAAGAAAGTAACCAAGCAAACAAACAAATGTACAAACAAACAAAGCAAATGAAAGCAGTATTGTGGCATGGAAAACAGCTTTCATAGAAGTGAAAGGCCTATCTGCTAGTTCAGGTATAACCTATTTGCTACAATAGAAATATATTCTGAGCACAAATATATTTTAAAATTTCTAGTAGCTCCATTAAAAAATAAATTAACAAGTTAAGTTAATTTTAATAATTTTATTTAACCTAACAATAAAAATGTATAATAACAGCATGTTATCAAAGCAAAAAAATGAGGTATTTTATGATGTTTTTACACTAAATCTTTGAAACTCAGTGTGTATTTTACACTATGGTACACTTCAGACTGGTCAAATTTCAAGAATTCAACACAACATGTGGCTAGTGGCTATCGTATTGGGCAGTAAGATTCTACACCATCCTGGCCACTCACCCTCTGTATGACCTTGGCTAAGCCATTTTCTCTTCTATGGCTCATGTTTTCATATCCATAGAAAAGAGGACTAGTCTACATCACTCTTTTTCAAAGTTTTTAGCACAGGAAATAATATGGATGGATAAGATTTAAATTGTAGTTGTTGGGAAGGAAGTTGTCATTGTATGACATGTCTGTGAATTACACAATCTTTAGAGTCCCCTTTAGACTTATTAGGATTGTCTTTAATGACTGACCCACTTTAAGTTGTGCCCATATTTGTCCAACATTAACCACATGTCAGATCTTGATCACATCTTCTTCAATTCTTATGTCTTTTTTGAACCAGAAAAGGGAAAGAAAAGCAAGGAGTGTAATATGAAGGAGAAAACTGGAGGGGACAAAGATAGCAGAAGGAGAGAGAAAAGAAAAAAGAGTGGAAAGTTGGAGAGTGGAGTGAAGAAAGTACTTTATACATGCATGAATACTGTGAAGCCAAATTAAAACCACCAAGAAAAGAAGTGGACCATGTTTCCACCTCATTCCACCCTTAAGCCTCAGTGACCCTTTTCCAATCCTAGACTGTTGAGAACTACACAATTTAAGTCTATGATTGTGAAACAGACAACTTCCTTGAATAGTCACTCTCTCCTGTCATTCTTTTTTTTTTTTGTATTATTCATCAGATACAGATTGCTCATTTGTTATAAACCAGTCACTGTGCAGGTGCTGGTGGTGGGTGTTTGTAAGGAGTCAGCCTACCCAGCTTATCTCATCTCTTCCCATTGCATTCTCTCTTAATAAAGAACGACGTTACCAAATGTTTCCATCTGGCTGGATTGTGCTGCAGTTATGACTTCAGGACCAGAAAGTGGTTTGCTGAACTCAAGGCTTCTAATCAGGGAGTCCCATGGGGACTATTAGTGCCCACTACCATCTCTGTGCTCTTCTGCATTGTCCAGTCTCTCTAACGGTTACTTGGCCATGTGACTAGTGTAGCCTATGGATTGTGAGAAATGATGCTTGTCACTTCAGGGCTGACATGGTGAGGGTCATCGTCAGCTTTCTATATACTCTCTTTCCTCTCATCTGACCATTAAACCATGCCTGGGCCACAGAGGAGAGGAAACCTGGATCCCTGAGCTATGCTTAAGAGAGCCACTCAACCTGCCTTGGACTATGATATGAGCAAGAAATAAGCTGTTCTTGTGGTAAGCCGCTGGAATTTGGGGGTTTGCTACAGCTGTTGGTGTTATTACCCTGATGGGTACGGTGGCCCATGGCTGGTGAACTTGTTCCTTTCTAAGGGAGACATTGTGCTTGGGTAGCAACCTGAAAATGACCCTGAATGTCAGGGCTATTTATTTCCATTGCATTGAGTATCCTGACCAATACCTATAGCTGACATTTTCTATATTGGTGAGCATGCTTCACAGTCTTTCTTAATGAACAGGAGTGCCATGTGCAGAGGTAGATAGTCCCTGAGCCAGATTCCATATTCAAGGGATACTCATATCAATGAAGGAAATGTAGTTTTTTTCATTGGACCATATCAAGGGAAGAGTCCACATTTTTTAAAGAAAGCACAAATTATACCTTACATTTTTATTGTTCAAAGTGTATTCCCATCTACCATCTGAAGTGACTCTCACCAGTATATGTGAGATAAACACAATAAGTAATATGTCAGTTTAAACAGATAGAGAAATTGAGACTTGAAGAAGCTAAGTGACTTTTTCAAGATCATACTGAGGTTGGGATAGCTGAGATCAGAATTCTGTCTGAAGTGCTACTGTGCTGCTTACCTTTAACCAGTGTGCTTATCATGCTAATTTAGGATTCTTCAGCAGTGGATGTAAAATTATGTACCAACAATACCATTTAAGCTTCAAATATAAGTTATTTGTATTTTATTTTATTTTTTTTTAATTTTTTTCAACGTTTAAAAAAATTTTTTTTTTCAACGTTTATTTATTTTTGGGACAGAGAGAGACAGAGCATGAACGGGGGAGGGGCAGAGAGAGAGGGAGACACAGAATCGGAAACAGGCTCCAGGCTCTGAGCCATCAGCCCAGAGCCTGACGCGGAGCTCGAACCCCCGGACCGCGAGATCGTGACCTGGCTGAAGTCGGACGCTTAACCGACTGCGCCACCCAGGCGCCCCAAGTTATTTGTATTTTAAATGATATCATATATCTATTAATGAAAGCTTACATTTTATTTACCCAGCAAATTAGTTCTCCACAGAACTTTCATATTTGTTGTCTTGTTTAATCCCTATAAAAACTGCAAGGAAGGCAGCAAAGGTATCATGCCCATTTTATAACTGAGGAAACTGAGGCCAGAGAAGTTAAGGACAAGGTGGGCAGAGCCAGGATTGAAACCTGTCTTTAAATTCTAAACCTAAAGCTTCCCCCCCCCCCTTTTTTTAAATGTATTTATTTATTTTGAGAGAGAGAGAGGGAGCATAAGTGGGGAGGGGCAGAGAGAGAGGGAGAAGAGAGAATCCCAAGCAGACTCCACACTGCCAGCACAGAGCCTGACGTGGGGCTCGAACCCACCAACTGTGAGACCATGACCTGAGCCGAAATCAAGAATCGAATGCTTAAGTGACTGACCCACCCAGGTGCCCCAAGCTTTTTCCCTTCTAATATGCTGTTTTAAGACATATGAGAACATCTGTTCTACAAGTAATAAAATATATTTTTAAATACCTAATGAAATGAAATTAACTCCGTCAGCAAAATTTTCTGAATATCTACTAAGTCCCTGGTACGTTCCAGGCCTTCTTCAATCCCAAGTGCCTGCTATTGCCGAGTCTGGCCTGTCTTGTACCATTTGTCAGTTTCTGGCAGATTGATTCTGTGTTAGATGGTGCCAGCTTTCCTGGAGGAGGTAATTCAAAGCCCATTCAGTTCAGGCCCCACACATCTTCCCTCAAAGGATTGAAAGCTGCATCTCCTCATGAGGACCGGTGTGTTTAAATGGGAAAGAATAGGAGACATACTTAGGGAACACTCTCACTCATAGCCCTTCAAGTCATGGGCAATGGATAGGAGCTTCCTGTGTGGTTATAAAACCCCCAGTTGTCCAGGTAGAGAGGACAGCACACATAATTCCCCAAGAATGTTGCAGCCAGGTGACTATGGGCTTCCTGCAGATTGTACCTATGTCTCTAGAGACATAGATGTAGTACTGCTAAGACTGTTCCTTCATCTTAAAATTTGCCTGTCTTACTTCACATTCCAAATGACTGAATAAATAAGGTTCAGTCACTCATGAAACACTTACTGAATATATGCCATGCTGTGCTAACCTGTGCAGGTGTGCAAATAAGCTAGGATTTGTGTTTTTGTTTTCGGTGGGAACTTTCTAGAAACACTTGTAGTAACACTTTCACCACAGGAAACATTCCAATATCAGGAATATGACATTTGAATTATTCATTGATTATATATATATATATATATATACATATACATACATATATATATATATATATATTTTTTTTTTTTTTAAATGAATGTTGACCATGTGGCAGGTATTTAGCTGACCACTCGGCACAGAATTGGGAGCAAATGTAGTCATGCTTTCTGAAGTATAGTTAATGTTTTGGGAGGGGCAAGCCTTTTGGTATCCTATGAATCATATAATATAGGAGGTTATCCATACTGTCTTGTTGCAGGGCAGTTCTGCATAAAAGGGTGGGGATTAGTGACTTAAAAACGTGTTTTGCCTTCACATTGTTTCTAAGAACCCAATAAATGCTTGCTGACTGACTGATCAAAACTTCATACTAAGTTACATGAAGCCACACTAGTGCCATCTTTTTTGTTTCATTTCTAGACAGTACTAGATAAGTGAACATGGGGAGAATAGGTTTAGAACATTTGAGACCATAAGACATGGGTATAAAGGACACCTTAAGTGCCTAGAGTCTCATCCAACTTTGCCCCCTTTTCCTAAATCAACTAGATGATTTTCTTAACCCTCTCAAAGACCCAGATTTCTGAGATGATGAGGTTGAAGGTGGGTCTGCTCTTCATAGACTCTGGTTGGTTATGTTCTGCAGGGAAAGGGGCAGTCACTTGCCAGCAGCAATTTTTCATCATTTCCTCACGGCGTGCAGTTCCGAGGCCTGTAGAAAGCTGTGCGTGACCCAGGCCTTTCTGTAAGTCAGCTAATGATCGCCCAATCCACTGGAGAAAATTGATTGTGTCAAAGCTCATGAAGAGCTATGGGCTGATCAATGTCTCAGTGAAGTCAAGTTTCACACAGAACTGCCCAAAGCTGGAATTAAATGTCAGGTACAATTTAGCACTGACGCCCTAGTAGTGTCTTTGGAGAGGGAGCCTCACAGCTCATTCTGCACGTCAGATTAACTCCCCCATGGCGGGCTCCCTTGGCTAAGTGATCAGGGTCTGGCAGGTTGCCACACCACAAGTTTCTCTGTAAGATCTGCAAAAGTGGGAACTTGGTGCTCAGGCTGCTCTGTAGCCGTACATCCTGTCAAAGCTGGAAGGGAAATGTCTTGGGGAAGAAAGGAGAGAGGTGTTGGGTGTCAGGCCTGATTTAAGTAAGGCCATGGCATTGAGTGGGGAGCTGTAAGTGGAACTTTCTGGAAAGAATCCTGTTGGCAAGAAGGCTAAAAGGGGAGCTAGAGGAGGGCTGCTTTGTGCCATGTTATGACCAGGCTTCAGGACCTTTGTGATTTACTTCTGCTTAGCTTCTTGCACTAATGGCCTGCTAATGTTCTTTACATGGCTTCCAATCAAGTCAAAGAGGTAGTTTGATCTACAAAAGCCACGTCTCCCCTGTAGCTTTGCTTTCTTTTTTCTCTTTCCTCTCTCCTCCATATATCAAATCCTACCATCCTTCAATGCCCAGATCAAATGTCCATTTCTTCATGAATCTTCCATTGATTCTTCCAGCTTAAAGGATTTTCTCATCTCCTGAAATCCTGCAGAATCTAACTGTATCATCTTTTATGCCATTTTAAATTTCCATTCTCTATTAGATGATGATTTGAGAATAGGATCCAGGTCTGATTTATTTCCCTGTCCCCAAATTTCTACACAATATTTTCATTACTTCTAAAATGTATAATACTCTTTAATAATGGGTTTATGATACTGAATTTCTATGTATTTCTTTTATAACTGTTGTCAGTCAGTTTAGGCTGTTATAACATATCACCATAGGCAGGGTGGCTTATAAACAACAGAAATTCATTTCTCACTGCACTGGAGACTGGAAATCCAAGATCATGGTGCCAGTATGGTCAGGGTCTGGTTAGAGCCTTCTTCAGGATTGCAGATGGTTGACTTCTTGTTGTATCCTCACATGATGGAGTGAGCTAGCTCTCTGGCCTCTTCTTATAAGGGCATTAATCCCATTCATGAGGGCTCCACCTCCTGACCTAACCACCTCCTGAAGGTCCCACCTCCAAATATCATAACATTGGGATTAAGGTTTCAATATATGGGTTTTGGGGGAGACACATCTGGTGCACTATAGACCCAAAGTCCCGAGTTGCCCAATTGAGAGCATCTGTCCTGTCATTCTGATTAAGCTTCTTCTCCATATTTACGGCCAATATCTGGTTTGTAAATGAGAGACTTTGTTCTTTTTGATTACTTGTGGATGAGGTGAGACCACATGGCTTATTTTAGAATCAATCTTGTATTTCTAATAAATTCAGCTTCTTCTAGGGTCATGTTCAGTTTCTCTGTCAGCATATTTAATGCTGATACACTGCTAGATGCAATCAAAGGTCTCAAATATGAAAAGAGAAGCGTTTTCAAGGAAATTCTCAAGACCAACCAGCAAGAAGTCCATAAGCACCTACTCACATCTCCTCCTTCAACAAACTGAAATAGGGTCTTTATAAGTGAAAGACTCTCACTGAACAACTTTGATGGTCTTTTAGTCCCTGCTTGTATTTTCCAACATGTTTGTTATGACTGCTGTAGTCAAACAGTGGAGAATATAGGCACACATGGTCTGAATTGTTTTAAGATATTGTGGCTGGTAAAGAAAAGACTAATAATATTATTAACTGCTTTGGGGCTAATTAAAGAACAAAGAGACCAGTGAATGGGCCATGTTCACTGACGATGAGACAAGAGTAGACGAATGACAGAATTTTTATCTATGTTTCCTCTTCATCATGTGAGGCCTTCCATGACTGCATTAGAATTTCAGAGGACTGTTTTCTTCAGCGTGAACTCAAAGCATTTCTATCCATTACTGAAACATACTCTGAAAAAGTAAAGATTTCCTGCCATTGCTAAGTAATTGCTACAGTCATATTGGAATTTTGCATACCTGAGAGCCTGTCTATAATAATGCTGCTTAAAATCCTGTTCAAAGCTAGGTTGCCAAACAGCATCCATCTGTCTCTCGTTGACTGCATTTACTTTGTAGTTTTTTGATCTTCGAAAATCTTTACAATTAGTTCCATTTCTGCCTGAAGTTGTCTCAGTTGTGCAACAACTGTGTTGTTTTTTCTTTTTTCCAAAGCATGAAGATACTATCAAAATAAAGGTTTTGTGAGATCCACAGCAGAGTTTACCGCATTAGCAACACTAAAAAGATCCGATTTCCCTCATAATACTTATTCTTCATTGTATATCTTCCTCATGAAAAGAAAGCAGAAAATCTAGATCCCCATCCAAATGATGTACAAGGTGAGAAGTCAGGTTCTCCTCCACCATCTTGCTTTAAAAAAAAAAAAAAAAGGTCTGCTTCATTTTTGTCTTCATTACTTCATTCAACTTCTTCCTCAAAAGTGGTTTTCAATCAGTATTTGATTGATGCTTGGATGATGAGTGGTTATAAATTCTCAAAGTTCTCTTCCTCAATATGTGGAATCCATAGGACTGAACTGATCCTAGATTGGCCTGAACATGTAGAAGCTGAAGGCACAAGAAAGGCAAGCACTCACACCCTACAAAAGCACCTCATTTGTTAGTATCTATCAGAGCAGGGAGGGAGGAGCAGTTCAAGTAGCACAGACTATGTTTGTGCCTACTCAATCTGTTTAGCAGTTTACCTACTACCAACAGCACAAACATTCAGGACAAACTGATTTTGCTTGCGTTAATTAGCATCAATTATAAACTATTTGCATTTGAGTTAGAGCATTGTTATTTTATTTTATTTTATTTTTTAAAATTTTTTTTTTCAACGTTTATTTTTGGGACAGAGAGAGACAGAGCATGAACGGGGGAGGGGCAGAGAGAGAGGGAGACACAGAATCGGAAACAGGCTCCAGGCTCTGAGCCATCAGCCCAGAGCCCGACGCGGGGCTCGAACTCACGGACCGCGAGATCGTGACCTGGCTGAAGTCGGACGCTTAACCGACTGCGCCACCCAGGCGCCCCGAGCATTGTTATTTTAAACCTTTGAGCAGTGAAAGAAAAGGAAGAAGGATTGAGAATAAAGTGAAAGACAAGAAGTTGAAAGAAAAGGAAAAGAGGATCATGAGACCAGCAGTGAGATACTTAAACTGAAATTTTGGCTTTATCTCTGATTTGTGGTGTGACCATACACAAATTCTGTAACCTTTCTGAGTCTAGCTTTCTTTTCTAAGAATTGGCAAAAATAACCACCTGGTAGGCTTGTTGTAAAGACTAAGTTAGTTTCTGTTTATAAAATGTCTACATACTGACTGGCACCAGGTATGTAGGCTCAAAAGTGATAACTATTTACTGAATAGGTGAGTTTTTGGATACAGCTATGTGTATGTGTACATCGGCCATTCATTTTTCAATTTTGAGACTAACACAATTTTCAGTAATTTCCTGAGAAAACTCTCATGATCTTAGGAAAAGAGAATGTCTAACTTGTGTAGACAAGCCCAATGAAAGATTTTCATTGCACACAATAGCAATCAACATTTAGTTTACACTTAAGTTTCCAGGGATAGGTCTAAATATTTACATGCATTATTTTATTTAATCCTTTACAATGACACCAAGAGGTAGGTAGTGTTAACCAATCCAATCTTCCAGCTTAAAAACCCAAAATTCAGAGAGATTATGTTTCTTGTCTGGAGTCAGCAACTAAGGCCTGGAAAGGGAATACAAAGATCTCTAACCTCACAGCTGGATCTCTTATAAAAGAAACTCAGGGTATACCTTCTAAGCTTACAATTAAGGCTCCTTACTTACATTTACACATTGTCTGGCAGTTTGCAAAGAGATTTCATACAATTCTTACTTGGTCCTTCTAGAGACCATTTTAGGGAGTCAGCCTACTCTTAAGAATCAGTCAGCCATTCACGAAGTAAGACCTAGAGACAGAGATCTGTTCAGGTAGCATAGCTGGGAGGCAGCAGACCTGAACTCAAATGCTGAACTTCCAACTCCAAGTCTGGGGCTCTTTTTATTGCCCCACAGCTGTTAATGGGTTTTAGAACATGCACCTAGCTTGGAATTGATGTTGAAGCCTTGAAGCATAATTTTCAATTAATGTTAATGCAACAAACTTCAGTTCCTTGCTTGCTGTCTCAGGTTTGGGATTATGAGGGACAGGTGTAAAGAGACTTTAGCTCTGGAGAGGAACTCTCTGCACTGGATCCTAATCACCATGGACAATTGCCATGAACACTTTCTCCTTTTCCTGCTGGCACCTGCGGGAGAGCCTACTTTCTGAAGCCCACTTATGCTGGCAAAGAATCTACAGGAATTCTTTGTAAAAATGTGCAGTTGTTACTTCCTTAGGTTAAGATTTTTATTGCTTAAAAGTTTTCACTGTGAATAATTATATGAAAGGCTTTAAAAAAAATATATATATATGTACCATTTAGAGAATAATGATAAAGCAAACATCTCGCAATCACCTCTCAATTTAAAAACTAGAACTTTTACCAGTGAATTTTCAAAAGCCCCTTCAATGCCCCTTCCTGATCACACTCTAGAAATAGTCACAATCTTGAATTTTGTGTTACTATTTTCTTGCTTTCACATAATTTTATCACCTAGATAAGAATCTCCATGAGGCAGATCCTTTAGTTTTGCCTGGTTTCAAATTTTATATGAACTGTAACATATTGCGTGTGTTCTTTGCTATTTGCTTCTCTCTAAAATCTTTGCTTTTGAGATTGACCCACATTAATGCAATGGATAATTTATTTCAACTATTACATAGAGCTCCATTTTATGAACATGCCACAATTTATTTATCCATTCTATTGTTTATAGAAATTTGGGTTTTTCCTTTTTGTTACAATGAACAATGTTGTTTTGGACATTTGTACATGTGTCTTCACAAACACATGTATAAGAATTTATCTCCAGGGTATATACATATGTAGGACTTGAATTTCTAGTCACAAAGTATAAGTATGTTCAGATTCACTAGATAATGTCAAACGTTTTTAAAGTGGTTGTATCAATTTATACTCCCTCTTCTAATAAGGAAGAATTGGTTTACATCCTTGCTGCCTCTTGGTGCTTTCAACTTTTCAAATTTTTGTTGATCTGGGGTTGGGGGGGATGGGGGGTGGATAAAATTTGATATCACTGTGGTGTTTTAATTTGCATCTTTTCTGATGATTAATGAAGTTGAATATCTTGACATATTTAAGGATCATTTGCGTTTTCTAATCCATGAAATTCTGATTCATGTTTTTTACTCATTTTTTAATGAGTTGATCACCATTTTCTTTTAGTTCTTCAAATATTCTGATTATTAATATTTCATCCACTTTATGTGCCACAAATACTGTATTCTAGCAAAAAGATACTAGTTTTTAGCTGTATCTATCTACCAATACCTAAACCAATGATTATCCTGTTCCTACTTTTATATGATGTGACTAAAACTCTTGCTTTTTCTTTCTTTTTTCTTTTTTTTTTTTAATTTTTTTTTCAACGTTTTTTATTTATTTTTGGGACAGAGAGAGACAGAGCATGAACAGGGGAAGGGCAGAGAGAGAGGGAGACACAGAATCGGAAACAGGCTCCAGGCTCTGAGCCATCAGCCCAGAGCCTGACGCTGGGCTCGAACTCCCGGACCGCGAGATCGTGACCTGGCTGAAGTTGGACGCTTAACCGACTGCGCCACCCAGGCGCCCCAAAACTCTTGCTTTTTCTGATCTGCTGCCTGATTTACATGATCACGTTCAGTAGGGACCTTCCAGTTTCCTGTTTTGTTACACTGGTTCCGGGACTTCAGAAGTGGTGTGGGCTACCAACAGAACATGGATCCTGGAACTCGGTTTGGATAGGTTTGTATTCAGTGTCTGCCATTAATTGCTTGTTATTGGACCTTGCGCAGGTTCTCATTTTGTACCTAATGTGCCAATTAAATGTACTTTAGGGGCACCTGGGTGGCTCAATCGGTTAAGCATCTGATCTTGGCTCAGGTCGTGATCTCGCGGTCTGTGAGTTCGAGCCCTGCGTTGGGCTCTGTGCTGACAGCTCAGAGCCCGGAGCCTGCTTTGGATTCTGTGTCTCCCTCTCTGCCCTTCCACTGCTCATGCTGTCTCTCTCAAAAATGAATAAAATTTTTAAAAATGTACTTGAAAGGGATGTTGTGTCCTAGTGCTATATTTTATAGTTGGTGAAGTTGATAGGTGCTCAAACAATACTTGGTGTTTCGATTTGCCTTAAGTTCACTGGCATAGGCAGATGTGATACCTCTCATGTAAATGGAAGAGTCAGTGCATTTGATGAAAATTGTAAGCTCTATGCCATTTTTGTAATTGAGAATTTTCAGACCCACTGGAAACAAATTCAGAAATGAAGTCCCATGAGGGATCTTAAATGAATAGGGCACAGTCTTCTCCATTAAGATATGGCTATTTTAAACTGGATATTTGGAGAAATAGAAGGTAAAATTTTAGATATTTAAGCCTTTTTCCACCCTCTGCATAACTGGACACAGGAAATTGCCTTGAAGCAGAGGCTCTGGGTTGAAGAAGTCACTGAAATTGTTCCTCTTAATTATAAAACTTTATTGCCGATGTGTGCTGTTACTTTTTTCTATATTATTTCCTGTGTTGCAAATGCTGCCCTCCCCACATAGAAGACAGAGTTCTGGGAGAGGGTGGCTTTGGGAGTCATCCTCCACTTCTCATTTCCCTTATCCTCATCTATCTGGACTCTGACCAAATCCTCTCTGCTCTCTTTTCACTGTTTCTCATTTAGTTCACTCCACTGTATGCTTGCTGTCACTGCTTTAGTCCTGTCTTTCTCACCTTACTGGAAAACTGGAATAGAATCCGAACAGGTCTCCCTTCCTCCATCATCACGCTTCCTCCAATTCATCCTTTTCTTAAATTTTTTTTTAAAGTTTATTTTTTATTTTTGAGACAGAGAGAGACAGAGCATGAATGGGGGAGGGGCAGAGAGAGAGAGGGAGACACAGAATTGGAAGCAGGCTCCAGGCTCCGAGCCATCAGCCCAGAGCCCGACGCGGGGCTCGAACTCACAGACCGCGAGATTGTGACCTGAGTCGAAGTCGGACACTTAACTGACTGAGCCACCCAGGCGCCCCTCCTCCAATTCATCCTTTATCTTGCTGCCAGAGAATGTTTTAAAATAGAAATCTCATTACATCACCTCCTTGTTTTAAAGCCTTTTATGGCTCCCGTGGCCCCCAGAAAAAGGTCTTGTGTTCTTAGGATGGCACATGAGACCAGCTTTTCCCTGCTGCTTCCTCACGCTCCATGTCAAACCTGTCTACTGATGGTCTCTGGCACTGCCCTATGGTTTCATGCCCTGTTTTCTGGTTTATACTCTCCTCACCACCTTGTAGGCCATTTACCACCTTGCTTACCTGCTTATTCAACACTTAGCCCAAGTGCCAACTCTTCTTTGAAACTGCTCCTGGATCTTTCAGATCACACTGACAATTCCTTTTTGGTCCATTTCACTGTGTAGATATTTCTATTCAAATCAGTCTTATTTGAGTATACTTTGTCTTCCCATTCACTAGATGGTGAACTTCTTAAGGGCAGAAGCCTTACCTCCTCATTCATTAGTGTATCCCTTGCCATTAACGTAGTACCCAGAACATGGGAAATGCTCAACATATATTTGTGGGTATATGGATGGATAGGATGAATGCAGGTTTAAAGGGGAAAGTGGCTTTTGAGCTGATATTTAAGGATACATAGTATTTCAATGGCTGGAGGGATTTCAAATGGAGTGTGGAAATCCCTGGAGGCAGTGCAGTTCAGGGTGGATGTGAGTTATTAGTGAACCTATAAAGAGAAATAAGAACTGTGGATTCAGGTTAGGTGCCAGAGGGCTGTAAATGACAAGTTTGTAAGTTTGAACTTTATTTGGAAAGGATAGCCCTTTAGAAAAGATTTTTGAGGTGAAAACAACTGATTCAAACTTTATACTCTAAAAAGAGTTGTCTGGAGCTTTATATAAATTGACTTTGACAAGTAAGAGACAGGAGGCAGGCAGATAAGTAATCATGCTGTTGCAAGAGCCCAAGCAAGAGGTAACAAGGTCCAAACTTTCTATCTTTACATCTGACACAGGGCTTAGCAGAGCTCCTTGCTCATGGTAAGTGCAGATGAAATGTCTTGTCCAAATAAAAGGATGAAAAATGAATGAAACTAATGTAATAGAGTCGACGTTTAGGTGTGAGGCAGTCTAATAATGGCCTGTTGTTCTTATTGGTAAAGAGAGAGAGACTGGCTGAGGGACCAATCACAGTTTGCTGTGGCACAGAGAGATTAGAAAAGCCTGCCTTCCTTGTTGCTAAGTCTGGCTTCATGAAAATATGTCAGCGTCTCCTGTTTCCAACCAGTTAGCTCCACTACAAAGATGCACTTGGTCAAGCTGGAGGAGGGCACCAACTTTATGACTAGTCAGAGAAGAACCGATCACAGCCAGCATTTATTGGGAACTTAAGGTACCAGAAATAGTTTTGTGAATTGTAATGTTTTATCTCATTTAGTCCTCATTGCAATGCTCTGAGGATTGTACGATTATTTTCCTGATTTAACAAATGAAGAAACCAAAGCATATAAAGGTTGAATATTTTTCCTAAGGTTGCGGAGTTGAGATTTGAATTAGGTAGTCTAACTTCAATTCCACTCTTAACCTAATGCTAAAAAAGACAGATGGTGAAAATGTGATTGAAGCCTTCAGAGCTTGGTACTAAGAAGCTTTTGAAATATTAACCATTTCCCTTTTCCTCTGATTCTCCAGTCCAGCTAGTCACCATATCATTTCTCACTCTTTTCTACCTCGGGTCTTCCATGAATTTTGTTTTGATGGGTTATGAGTGCCCTGCTGTTTCCTTCTGGTTATTTCATGCTGAGTTCTCCAAGAAGCCTCTTCTGACTAGCTCCTGGCCATTCTGGTCCCTAACTTGTTCTGTCTTCAAAGTTTATAGGAAGCAGGATGGTAGAGGCACTAAAGTAGCTTGGCTTTGGTGCCAGACAAAGCTGTGTTTAGATCACATTTGCCATTTATTAACCATGTGACAAAATATTTAACCTCAACGCACCAGTTTCATAACTTATAAAGTGGGAATAATATTTACCATGCAGTTTTCTGTGAGTTATTAGTGAACCTATAAAGAGAAATAAGAACTGGGGATTTATTTAAATAAGATGATGCACGTTTAGTGCCCAGTACAGAGTGGGAGCTCCCTCCAAGCTCTCCCATGGCTCACATACTCACTGGATTGTTTAAAAAAATGTTTCCTGTGGGCCTCCTATGTGAGGATAATACTAGGCATAAAACAGGGATGATATTGGTCATAGGAAGGCTATGTCTTTCACAACCTGGGATACTTCCCTCCTAGATACTGTGTAGATGTAGTTGCAAAGAATTTTCTTTCTTGAACCTCTTTTCTCATTTCATGAAGGGAAACAAAGACCAGGTAGCTTGTTGAAGACAGGTGTTTGTTTTTTTGTTTGTTTGAATCAAATGAAACACCAAGTACAAAAAATAGCAGTCCCATTTCCCATTCTTATGTCTTAATTCCAACCACTTTCAGTCCTTTTCATTGTTTGTACTGTTATTTACTTCCAAATGTCCTTTCACTGCTATTTCTTAGTTTATTAGTATTTTACATTACCTATTGACTCCCTCTGGTAACGAGACTGTAATCTCTTTCACACACCTCCTCTACTTTCTTCCCTCCCATTCTTCCATTATAGTGATATTATAATTTTTGGCTAAATCAATATTTGGAATTATGGTATCATGATAATATAAGTATTGTTTACTATGGATCCAGGCAGTCTACTGAATTATATTTTCTTTGTATACAAAAGTTTGGTTTCCTGGAGTTAACAGGTGCTTTTTGAAAAACAAACTTTTGATTTTGGAATAATTTTAGATTTCCAGAAAAGTTGCAAAGATAGTAAAGAGTGTTTCTCTATACCTTTCACCTGGTTTCCACTAATATCGTCTTACATTCTCCTGGTACACTGTCAGTACTAAGAAACCAACATTGGCATATTACTAATAACTCCAAACTTTATTAGGGTTTCAACAGTTTTTCCACTAGTGTCTTTTTTCAGTTCCAGAATTCCATCCGAGGTGCCACATTGCATTGTTGTCATGTACCTTTAGTTCCATCATGTCTGTTACAGCTTCTCAGTCTTTCCTTGCTTTTCATGACCTTGACAGTTTTGAGAAGTATGGGTTAGATGTTTTATAAAATGTCCCTCAATATGGATTTGGTTAAATTTTAAAGACTGGAGTTATGGGTTTTTGAGACAAACAGATTCAGAGATAGAGTGCCCTTTTCATCATATTAATGGATACATAACACATCAACATGAATTGTCACTGGTGGTGCTAACCTCGATCACCTGCCCAAGGAAGTATTTACCAGTATTTTCCAGTATGAAGTTACTATCCCTGCTCTCTATAATCCACTCTTTGGAAGTAAATCACAAGGTTTGGCTCATATTCACAGAGGGGTATAACTAGGCTTCATCTCTTGAAACTAGGCTTTATCTTCTTGAGGGAGATATCTACATAAGTTATTTGGGTTTTTTCTTAAAGAAGATCTGTCTCTTCTATTTATTTACTTATTTATTTACATCAGGATGAATTCATAGGTATTTATTTTATATGTTAGATTATATCATATACTGGGTTATTTGTTTTGTTGTTCAAATCATTCCAACTTTGGCCATTGGGAGGATTTCTTTCAGGCTGACTCCTGCATCCCTTTGACATGATCCCATGCTTATGTTTTTTGATTATTTTCCTACTTTCTGGCACTACAAAATGCTCAAGTCTCTTCTTATATAATTTTCCCTTCTTGGCCTTAGCATCAGCCATTTCTCTAAGAGTTTCAGTTCCTTTTAACGGGGAATGGTATTTAGAAATCATTACCTGAATATGGGTTGTTTTATTTATTTATTTATTTATTTATTTATTTATTTATTTTTTAACGTTTATTTTCGAGACAGGGAGAGACAGAGCATGAACAGGGGAGGGTCAGAGAGAGGGAGACACAGAATATGAAGGAGACTCCAGGCTCTGAGCTGTCAGCACAGAGCCCAACGCGTGGCTAGAACTCACGGACCGCAAGATCATGACCTGAGCCGAAGTTGGCCGCCTAACCGACTGAGCCACCCAGGCGCCCCTGGGTTGTTTTATTTTTATTGCTTGGTTTTCTATGTGTCTATCACTGATTTTTCCTAAGTGCTCCAGTGGATCTGCCAACTGCTTTTTATTTACAAAAGCTGAAACAATCATATAAGCTGTCAGTTCCATTTCCGCTGAGATACCAGTCTCCTAGAGTCATCTATCCTCTTGATTACACTTGCCCTTTATTCCAGGCCTGCTTCACTGCTGTCTTCCTGGACTTTCCTCCTCTGTCAAAGAGGACTTTTCTTTGTTATTAAATTGTAATAGAACTTCCATATCCTGGATCCCAAATCTCACTTTGTTTTGGTTTGACTGGAGTGTGCATTCGTATGCTGGATAGCATACTTGGTAGATATACCTCAAAAAGTATGGAGGAGATCAAAGTTTTGACCTGTAGGTCTGAAAACATGTTTATTCTATCCTCACATGAGATGGATAGATTGGTTGTACATCTGAGTGTTTAAGGCACTATTGTATTATTACATTTTCCTCTACGTCTAGCAGTTGTTGAACTAAAGTCATTGCAGTATTCATGTAGCTTTTTTTCCTCTGCCAATGCTTCTGAATTTTCTTGATTACATGCATTTTTCATTCATAGCATTGGGTTTTTTTTTTCTATCTATAATAAAGCACAGATGGAGTGTTCTAACCTAGAGGCTCATGTCTTTCAGTTTAAGAAGTTGTATATTTTTGATGAAGGGGGCCAAGATGGTGGAGCAACATGAAGTTTTTTGTGTCTCTTGTCACTGAAATGCAGCTAGATGAACACCAAACCATCATGAACACCTAGAAAATTGATTTGAGGATTAGCACAGCAATCTGCATAACTTGAACCACAGAACTCAGAATGTACACAGCTTAGAGAGGTGAACTTGGGGAAAAAGAAGCCACAGAGGGTAGGGAGCTATTTTTGCTTGCAGAGAGAGGATGGAGACAGGGAGGGGGGAAGTATAGGAAAAGTGCCCCCCTCAAAAGGAGCTGGAGAGAAAGAGAAAGAGTGGAAATACCCATAAAGGACTTAACAAGCAAGGGAGAAAAGAGAAAGGAGAAAGGAGAAAGGAGAAAGGAGAAAGGAGAGGGTTTGGATACCCTTAAGACTCTATGAACAGGGGAGTGCGGAGTCTGAAACTCTGCAGCTCAATACCTGGTGGAGCTCTGGTGGGAAGGGCGAATTTCCAGGAGCATACAGTGAGGTCTGAGGGGCCCTCAGGCCACATGGAGACAGGCGGTTCCCCTGATGAGAGGACATCTGGTAGAGGCTGTGCAGCTTCCCCACAGGCAAAGCTCACAGCGGACCTCGGAGAACAGCCACATTTGCTGGTGTTGGAATAAGGACATTAAGGGGCAGTGAAGCCTGGCACCAGATGTGTGTTGTGGTTTATCATAACCCCCCAAAATGCTGCTGCTACACAGTCCTGTGAACTTTTTCTGGGGTAGGCTGCCACCCGGCTGCAGTCTCTTGGCATCTGCAGCAGCTGGTCGTGTGAATGTTCCTGAGGGTGGGCCGGTATCCAGCCATTGCTTGGCAAGCCTCCCCAAGAGGGTCTGAGTGGGTCAGAGCCACAGGGCCCTCAGAAGTGAGGGGTTTGGAAACACAGCCCCATCTGAGATAAAACTTGGGAGGGAGGTGCCGCCTGGCAGGCTGATGACTTCGTTGGGGACAGGGTAGAAGTGGGGAGTGGATGGAGGCCAGAGACAAAGGAGGGGTTCTTGATTGCCAGTCAGCAGGAGCACAGAGTTCTGATATCAGAGAACTGGGTAGCTGGGTGACGCCATTTTCACCCCTCCCATGCATGTGCATACACACCTACAAGCACCACAATGACCCACCCCAGTAAGCTAAGCAGCAGCATCTAATGGAGAACAGAACATCTACACCAAGCCCCATCCAGCTGCACCAACCACTCTCTAGACGAACACCACAAGTCTATCCACCTGCTTAGTTTATGTACTATAAAGTGCTTCATAGTTTGACTTCTAGGGGAAACTGGATGTAATTTCAATTATATTCCATTCTGTTCACTGATCTATCTATTTAATTTTTTCCCTTTTCTTTTCTTATTCATGAACAAAGAAAGAGAAAAAAAAATCATTATTTTCCATTTTTATAAAAAAAGATTTTTCTTCGGGGCGCCTGGGTGGCTCAGTCGGTTAAGCATCCCACTTTGGCTCAGGTCATGATCTCATGGTCTGTGAGTTCAAGCTCCGCGTTGGGCTCTGTGCTGATATCTCAGAGCCCAGAGCCTACTTCTGATTCTGTGTCTCCCTCTCTCTCTGCCCCTCCCCTGCTCATGCTCTGTCTCTCTCTGTCTCAAAAATAAATAAAACATTAAAAAAAATAAAAAAAAAGATTTTTCTTAAAATTTTTCTACTATATTTTTTATTTTTTGTTAATTTTTTTCATTCTATTTTACTTTCATCATTTCATTTTGTTCTACTTTATTGTATTCATTTTTTAAGTTTTCAAATGTTTTCCTTTTCTTTCTTTCTTTCTTTCTTTCTTTCTTTCTTTCTTCTCTCTCTTTTTGTTTTTTTACTTGTTTTCTCAAATCTATCAGGCTTCTTTCAACAACCAGACCAAACACACCTAGGATCTAGCAACCTTTATTTGATTTTTTTGTACTGTTTTTAATTGTTTAATTTTAATTTTTATTTTGTTAATTCTTTTTCTTTCTGCAAAATGATAAAACAGTGGAATTAGAAAGAACAGGAAAAAATGACAGCCAGGGACTTAATCAGCACAGATACAGGAAAGATATCTAAACCAGAATTTAGAATCATGATAGTAAGTATACAAGCTGGGGTTGAAAAAAACATAGAATTCCTTTCTGCGGAGATAAAAGAAGTAACATCTAGACAGAACAAAATTAAAAATGTTGTAACTGAGATGCAATCTCGAATGGCTGCCATGGCAGCAAGGATGGAGGCAGCAGAGCAGTGAATCAGTGATATAGAGGACAAACTTATGGAGAATAATGAAGCAGACAAAAAGAAGGAAACTAAGGCAAAAGAGCACAATATAAGAAATAGAGAACTCAGTGACTCATTAAAAAGCAATAACATCTGAATCATGGTCCCAGAAGATGAGAGAGAAAAAGGGGTGGAAGATTTATGTGAGTAAGTCACAGCAGAAAACTTTCCTAATCTGGGGAAAGACACAGACTTCAACATCCAAGAAGCACAGAAAACTCCCATTAGATTCTACAAAAGCCAACCATCAACAAGGCATGTCATAGTCAAATTCACAAAATACAAAGACAAGGAAAGAATCATGAAAACAGCAAGGGGGGAAAAAAGTCCTTAACCTACAAGGGAAGCAGGTCAGGTTCGCAGCAGACCTATCCACAGAAACTTGGGAGGCCAGAAAGGAGTGACAGGATATATTCAGTGTGCTGAATCAGAAAAATATGCAGCCAAGAATTCTTTATCGAGCAAGGTTGTCATTCAAAATAGAAGACATAAAAAGTTTCTGAGACAAACAGAAACTAAAGGAGTTTGTAACCACTAAACCAGCCCTACAAGAAATTTTAAGGGGACTCTCTGAGGGGAGAAAAGATGAAACAAAACAAAAAAGACCAGAAGCAACAAAGATGAGAAAGGACGAGAGAACACCACCAGAAACTCCACCTCTACAGGCAACACAATGGCAATAAATTCATATCTTTCAATACTCACTCTAAATGTCAAGGACTAAACGCTCCAATCAAAAGACATAGCATAACAGAATGGATAAGAAAACAAGTTCCATCTGTATGCTGTTTACAAGAGACCCATTTTCCACCTAAAGATAACTTCAGATTGAAAGTAAGGGAATGGAGAATCATCTATCATGCTAATAGTCGCCAAAGGAAGCCGGAGTAGCCATGCTCTTATCAAACAATCTAGATTTTAAAATAAAGACTCTAACAAGAGATGAAGAAGGGTATTATGTCATAATTAAGGGGTCTATCCATCAAGAAGACCTTATAACTGTAAACATTTATGCCCCCAATGTCAACGCCCAAATATAGAAATCAATTAATCACAAACATACAGAAACTCATTGATAATAATACCATAATAGTAGAGGCCTTCAACACCCCACTTATGTCAAGGGACAGATTATTTAAACAGAAAATCAATAAGGAAACAATGACTTTGAATGACACACTGGATTGGATGGACTTAACAGATGTATTCAGAACATTTTGTCCTAAAGCAGCAGAATACACATTCATCTTGAGTGCACATGGAACTTTCTCCAGAATAGATCACATACTGGGATACAAATAAGCCCTCAAAAAGTAGAAAAAGATTGAGATCATACTGTGCATACTTTCAGACCACAACGCTACAAAACTCAAAATCAACCACAAGAAGAAATTGGGAAAGACAACAAATACTTGAAGACTAAAGAACATCCTACTAAAGAATGAATGGGCTAAGCAAGAAATCAAAGAGGAAATTAAAAAGTACATGGAAGCCAATGAAAATGATAACACCACAGCCCAAAACTTCTGGATGCAGCAAAGATGGTCATAAGAGGGAAGTATATAGCAATCCAGGCCTTCCTGAAGAAGGAAGAAAGGTCTCAGATACACAACCTAACCTTACACCTTTAAGAGCTGGAAAAAGAACAGCAAATAAAACCCCAAACCAGCAGAAGATGGGAAATAATAAAGATTAGAACAGAAATCAATGCCATTGAAATAAAAAAACAACAACACAAAACAACAAAAAACAGTAGAACAGATCAATGAAACCAGACACTGTTTCTTTTAATGAATTAACAAAATTGATAAACCCCTGGCCAGTTTGATCAAAATGAAAAAGTAAAGGACCCAAATAAATAAAATCAACAACGAAAGAGGAGAGATCACAACCAACACTGCATAAATGCAAACAATAATAAGAGAATATTATGAGCAATTTTATGCCAATAAATTAAGCAATCTGGAAGAAATGGACAAATTCCTAGAAATGTGTAAACCACCAAAACTGAAACAAGAAGAAATAGAAAATTTGAACAGACCCATAACCAGTAAAGAAATTGAATTAGTAATCAAAAATCTCCCAAAAAACAAGAGTCCAGGGCCAGATGGCTTTCCTGGGGAATTCTACCAAACATTTAAGGAAGAGTTAACACATATTTCTTTGAAGCTCTTCCAAAAAAAAAATAGAAATGGAAGAAAAACTTCCAAACTCTTTCTATGAAGTCAACATTACCTTGATTCCAAAACCAGATGAAGACCCCACTAAAAAGGAGAACTATAGACCAATTTCCCTGATGAACGTGGATGCAAAAACCCTCAACAAGGTAGTAGCCAACCGGATCCAACCAGACCCCACTAAAAAGGAGAACTATAGACCAATTTCCCTGATGAACGTGGATGCAAAAACCTTCAACAAGGTAGTAGCCAACCGGATCCAACAATACATTAAAAGAATTATTCACAACAAAGCAGGATTTATACCTGGGATGCAGGGCTGGTTCAGTATCTGCAAAACAATCAATGTGAGACATCACATCAATAAAAGAAAGGACAAGAACCACATGATCCTCTCAATAGATGCAGAGAACGCATTTGACAAAATACAGCATCCTTTCTTGATAAAAACCCTCAAGAAAGTAGAGATAGAAGGATCATATCTCAAGATCATAAAAGCCATATATGAAAGACCCACCGCTAACATCATCCTCAATGGGGAAAAACTGAGAGCTTTCCCTCTAAGGTCAGGAACATGACAGGGATGTCCACTCTTGCCACTGTTGGAAGTCCTAACCTCAGCAGTCAAACAACACAAAGGAATAAAAGCCATCCAAATTGGCAAGGAGGAAGTCAAACTTTCACGTCTTTGTAGACAACATGATACTCTATGCAGAAAACCCAAAAGATTCCACCAAAAAATTGCTAGAACTGATCCATGAATTCAGCAAAGTCACAGGATAAAATTAACGCACAGAAATCGGTTGCATTTCTATACACCAATAATGACACAACAGAAAGAGAAGTCAAGGAGTCGATCCCATTTATAATTGCACCAAACACCATAAAATACCTAAGAATAAACCTAACCAAAGAAGTGAAAAATGTATACATGGAAAATTATAGCAAGCTTATGAAAGAAATTGAAGACACAAAAAATGGAAAAATATTCCATGCTCATGTATTGGAAGAACAAATATTGTTATAATGTTGATACTACCCAAAGCAACCTACATATTTAATCCCTATAAAAATAACACCAGCATTCTTCACAGAGCTAGAACAAACAATCCTAAAATTTGTATGGAACCAGAAAAGACCCCAAATAGCCAAAGCAATCCTGAAAAAGAAAACCAAAACTGGAGGCATCACAGTCCCAGACTTCAAGCTATACTACAAAGCTGTAATCATCAAGACAGTATGGTACTGGCACAAAAACAGACATTCACATCAGTGGAACAGAATATAGAACCCAGAAATGGGCCCACAAATGTATGGCTAACTTCTCTTTGACAAAGCAGGAAAGAATTTCCAATGGAATAAAGACAGTCTCTTAAGCAAATGGTGTTGGGAAAACTGGATAGTGACATGCAGAAAAATGAACTTGGATCACTTTCTTACACCATACAGAAAAATAAACTCAAAATGGATGAAAGACCCTAATGTAAGACAGGAAAGCCATCAAAACCCTTGAGGAGAAGGCAGGCAAAAACTTCTTTGACCTCGGCTGCAGCAGCTTCTTATTCAACATGTGTCTTGTCTGGAGGTAAGGGAAACAAAAGCACCTTGGGACCTCATCAAGATTAAAAGCTTGTGCACAGTGAAGGAAACAATCAGCAAAACTAAAAGGCAACTAACGGAATGGGAGAAGATATTTGCAAATGACATATCAGATAAAGGGTTAGTATCCAAAACCTAGAAAGAACTTAATCAAACTCAACACCAAAAACCAAATAATCCAGTGAAGAAATGGGCAAAAGACATGAATAGACACTTTTCCAAAGGAGACATCCAGATGGCTAACAGACACATGAAAAAATGCTCAACATCACTCATCATCAGGGAAATACAAATTAAAACCACAATAAGATACCACCTCACACCATTCAGAATGGCTGAAATTAACAACTCAGGCAACATAGATGTTGGCGAGGATGCAGAGAAAGAGGATCTTTTTATGCACTGCTGGGGGGAATGCAAACTGGTGCAGCCACTCTGGAAAACATTATGGAGATTCCTCAAAAAGTTAAAAATAGAACTACCCTACGACCCTGCAATTGCATTACTAGGTATTTATCCAAGGGACACAGGTGTGCTGGTTTGAAGGGGCACATGAACCCCAATGTTTATAGCAGTGCTATCGACAATAGCCAAAGTATGGAAAGAGACCAAATGCCCATCAAAGGATGAATGGATAAATAAGCTGTGGTATATATATAGAATGGAGTATACTTGGCAATCAAAAAGAATTAAATCTTGCCATTTGCAACAGTGTGATGCAACTAGAGGGTATTACACTAAGCTAAATAAGTCAGTCAGAGAAAGACAAATATCATATGGATTCACTCATATGTGGAATTTAAGATACAAAACAGATGAACATAAGGGAAGGGAAGCAAAAATAATATAAAAACAGGGAGGGGAACAAAACATAAGAGACTCTTAAATACAGAGAACAAACTGCAGGTTGCTAGAGGGGTTGTGGGAGGAGGGATGGGCTAAATGGGTAAGGGGAATTAGGGAAGACACTTGTGGGGATGAGCACTGAGTGTTTATACATAAGGGATGAATCACTGAAACCTACTCCTGAAATCATTATTGCACTACATGATAGCTAACTTGGATGTAAATTATAAATAAATAAATAAATAAATAAATAAGTAAGTAAGTTGTATATTTTTGTTTGATAATTGTATCCCCCTCCTTTTCTGTCTCCTGTTTCTTTGGAGCTACTATTAGTTGACTGTTATTCCTGAATTTGTTAATTTTCTTTCCACTATTGCCTTTTCTTTTGACTAATAATTCCCCTCTTTTCTAAGATATTTTCTTGACCTTATGTTCCAGTAGTTATTTTTAGTTATCCTACTAACTTTCTTAAAAATTCCTTTCAAGTGTTCTATTTCCCTTTTGTTCACTTAGTTCCCATTTTCATGGCATCCTGGTTTTGTTTTACAGAGGCATTATATTTTCTCTCTAAGGCTGCTGATGGTAATGTATCATTCTCCCATCACTCTAGATAGGTAGCTTGTTCCTACACAGAACTCCAAGTTAAATCACTTTCTCTCAACATTTTTAAGGCATTAGGCATCCTTTTATAGCTTCAAGGGTTATTGTTGAGAAGTCTGAGATTATTCCGATTTCCAATTCTTTGTAAGTTATCTAGATTTCCCCTTTCTAGTAGACTCCTTTCTTTACATCTGGCATTCTGAAATTTCATGATTATATGCCTTTTTCAGCCAGAGTACAAGGCACATGTCAGTGCTTCAATTTGAATACGTATTCTATCAGTGGAGGTTAATAATTCCTAACATTTACTGAGTGCCTATTATGAGCCAGATACTGCGTTAAGTGTATCCTTTCACTGACACACACCCCAAACAATTGTATGACATAGATATTATTATTATTTTAAAGAGGAATAAACTGAGGTACAAAAAGTTATGTAACATATCAAAGGTAAGGTAAAGGAGCAAGACGAGCTTTCTGAGTGTGATGATGTAGTGGTTATAGCCACTATCAGGTTTAGAGTCTCATCATCATGGAAGTGATCATCTCACCAAGATGACTTTTCAGATCTTTATGTGAATATGTGATATGTGAATTCTACAGTTTAATTCTCAGATGTTAATTTTAATGCTAATATCTTGGCAAAGGGACTATGTGAGGTGGGGTGGGGGGCACCATGTAATAGGAAACTTTAAATTTGAAGCAAATATTAATGAAAAATCACTGTATCTTTGGGGGAAAATTAAAATGTGAATTTTCTTTTTCAAAAAGATTATGTTCAAACACCTAAAACTGTCTCATCTCAGGAAGCCTGCTGGCACCAAGAGCAGTAGCTGGTGGTGATGAGAGAAGTATGCACAGTTTTACCTCTGTCTTGCTTCTTAAGTGAGCCCTCTGTTGGAAGCACCTTAACATGGCTACTCACAAAAGTTGTACCAGCAACACAACAGCCAGTCGGAGAGTGATTCAGATATCTATTGAGACTTTTTTTCAGGGGTCCTGATATACATGTGTAAATTAATCTCTGGGAAGATGATCCTTTTAGATGTTAAGGATTCTATGGAGAAGAGATCCAGGAAGAAGATTGGAAAGCAAACATTTCAGTCAAGGAGTGACTGGCCTTCCTGAGTAAAGCTTTTTGCATGTAAGTCAAAATTACTAGGAAGTTAATAGTACTTCTTTAGAATAACCTTTGGAATTATCCAAAATAAGCATTTAGACACAGGCACTTAATTCTGAGTAATTAATGTCTGTCTATATAACCCAGCAACTTAATGAGCTGGGGTGTAGCAGGGGCACACTGAGTCACTGGAGAACCCCAGAGGGCTGGCTGTGAAAAGAGACCCTCAGCTTGCCAGGGTTTTTGGTAATAGCTGGAACATTTTTATAGGCGCATCATTATTGAGTTCCAGCCTAAAGGCATATTGGCTCTAGGCAAGGTTTCATGTACCCTATTATATTGCAGATACAAATGCATCTCTAGATTAATTGTGACAGTCAACTCCTTCATCTTCTATGGGCAAAAATTTTGAAAGCATAATTCTCTGTAGTAAATTAGCCTTGAGCTGAGAGATAGATTTGGCCTAAAAACCAAAATCATCAAGTAGATAATCTTTGATGCCTCACTTTGTGGCCCTTTTCTCTCCCTTTTAAATCATCTTTTGGCAGACTCTCCAGCCTCCAGTATTTTCATCCTGATCTTGGTCCCTCTCAAGAGAAATGCTTTAATAGTTTACCAATAACAATTGCCTAATTAGTATTACATCATGATATTCTACCCAAGAGTATATGGATTTAAGAAGAAGCTTTGTAGGAAAGGAATCCAAAGAAATGATGTGTGGTAAAATTCCATATTCATTCATGGGACATTAATTACTGTTCAGATGCTAAGAAAACAAGGATTAATAAGACGTGGTTCTAACCTTTGAGACTTCCACTGTCCAGTAGGGGAGACAGAAACATAAAAAAACTAATTATGTAATAGAATATGATGAGTTTTAATCATGGAAACAAGATAATGGGTTGATTTATTGTATTTGGAGTAGGAGGCTGAATTGAATAGAGGAAATCATGAGAGACTTCATGTAGACAGTGACAGTCGAGATAAATAATCTATGGTAATAAATAATGGGGGAATTTTAAGCACCCAATACATTTAAAGGGTGAAGCTGATTGTCTTCCAAGAGGGGAAAGAATTTTGAGCCTCAGGACTCCCTTGGACCCTACTGAATCATGTTGGGTAGAAGAACCCTTATTCTGCCTGCCTTGAACAGCACCAAGAGCAGCAAAACCTGCAGCCGACAGCAGAGCCAGAAATGACAAAGAGCAGGAGGTGTTTTACTTAGCTCTCTCTAAGGGAAACAGCAATGTCCATAACAGTTAAAAAAAAAAAAAAACTGCTGGGAAGGCTACTCTACGCCCTCATAAGTCCAGATTTATTAAGTGCATTAAAATGGTGCTGCCAAAAGGAAATAACTGGAGAATTTTCTGGAGCCAAGGCGGGCAGAATATGCAGTGATGAGAAGTTGGAAAGCAGCATTATCATTTTCCAGACTGGATTTCACTTTGTTCCACTTCAACCAATGGCCACCTTGGTCCAACACAAAATTTAAAACAAGACCATAGCGTGCCTTTGTTCCAAATGAGAAGATGGAAAATAACACATACAATAGAAGTAAGGAAATCCTTCTGCAAGCTTCCTTGGCAGGAAAAGGTGCTAGGGCAGGGCCGGGAAAAGGTGGAGGAGTAAAGAAGGAAAAAGACTGGAACCAGTGGCTTTTAACATTTTACACTGAGGCTTTGTGTGATGGTTGTGTACATTGTTGAAAAGCACAATGGTCAGTTATTCCTTACATCAGAATTGACTGTTTACTTGGCTAATTATTTTAGTAATCTGAGGACCCCCTCCTGTGGTTGAAGCAACACTAAGTAGGAACAAAATGATGGAAGTGGGTTCCAACAGAAAGGTAAGGCTGTGAACTTGAGCTTCTTAGTTTGAGACATATGGGCTATATCTATAGGAGAGCAAATGTGGAATCTAAAATGGTTTATCTGCAGTTTTTGGCTATTATAACTACTAAACACAGAGGCTGTACAGATGACCTGGCTTTTTTGGACTGAAGATGGTTGAAGAAGTTAAAGAAGTTTCTGAGGAAAGAAAATTATTGCTCACAAATTTGGCTTATGTACCTATCTATGCTTGCCAAAGCCAAGCATAAATTATTTTCTATTAGCAATTGTTTTGTCCAATATATTCCTTATGTTAAGTTCTCCAAGATGGCTTCATTCACTAAACAAATGTCTTTTTGAGCATCCACTACATTCAAGCACTATTTTTACTACTTAAGATGGTACAAATATAAATTATAGGTGCATTTTGTTTTCAAGAAGATTAGTGTATAATAGAGGAAATAAGTATAGAGCAAGGTAGAAAGTGACAAGTACCTTGAAAAGAGTTACTGTGCTACCAACATTCAGAAGAGATTTACTTTACTTGTGATGTTCAGAAGAGACTTTGTGGGTAAAAAAGGGCTAAATTTGGCCTTCAGTGAGCCTAAATGCATACAGATGGAGTTGAGTAGGAAGGTCATTTCAGTGGAACCTAGATGCTATGAGTAAAGGCAAAGACACAGGAAAGCTCAAGGTGAGACAGAAATGATGAGTAGATAGTGACTTCCTGGGAGGAGACATCCAGGGAAATAGTGGGAGCTAAGTAAGGTGAGGAAGAATGCCAACAGGCTGTAGAGGGCTTTGAACACTAGGTGAGAGAATTTAAACATTTTTTTCAAGTCAGTTGGAAGAAGTCGATGTATTTTTCTTAATTTAAAATTTTTAAATTTTATTGTGCTAAGAACACAACATGAGATTCACTTTCTTAATAAATTTTAAGTGTATAATATTGTATTAACTATAGGTCTAATGTTGTACAGATCTCTAGAACTTGCTCATCTTGCACTTCTGAAAATTTATGCCCATTGATTAGTACCTCCCCATTTCTCCCTCCCTACTACCCCCTGGAAACCACTATTCTATTTTCTTCATCTGTTTGACTCTTTTAGATACATCATATATGTGTAAAAGTGCAGTTTTTGTCCTGCTGTGATCAACTTATTTCATTCGGCATATAATTTCCTCCAGGTTCATCCATTGTGTCACATATTGCAGGATTTCCTTCTTTTTTCTTTTTTTTAAAATTTTTTTTCCCAACGTTTATTTATTTTTGGGACAGAGAGAGACAGAGCATGAGCGGGGGAGGGGCAGAGAGAGAGGGAGACACAGAATCAGAAACAGGCTCCAGACTCTGAGCCATCAGCCCAGAGCCTGATGCGGGGCTCGAACTCCCGAACCGCGAGATCATGACCTGGCTGAAGTCGGACGCTTAACCGACTGCGCCACCCAGGCGCCCCAGGATTTCCTTCTTTTTAAAGGTTGGATAATATCCCATTGTATGTATATAGCTTATTTTCTTTATACATTCATCTACCATTGAACATTTGGTTATTTTCACACCTTGACTATTGTGAATAGTGCCACAATGAACACTGTAGTGCTAGTATCTGTTCAAATCATGATTGAATTTCTTTTGCATAAACACCCAGAAGTGGGACTGCTGGATCATATGGAAGTTCAATCTCTCTCTCTCTCTCTCTCTCCCCCACCCTTCCCCACCCCTCACTCTCTATTTGAATTCTGCTACTATTGGGTGGAATGTTCTGCATGTTTGTTAGGGTCCATTTGGTCTACAGTGTTGTTCAAGTCTGCTGTTTGTTGTTGTTGTTGTTGTTGTTGGTGGTGGTGGTGGTGGTGGTGGTGGTGATTTTCTGTTTGGTTCTTTTATCCCTATTAAAGGTGGGGTATTAAAGTCTCCTACTGTTATTGTATTGCTGTTTATTTCTCCCTTCAGTTCTGTCATGTTTGCCTTATATCTTTAGGTGCTCTGATATTGGGTGCATGTATATTTATAATTTTTGTATCTTACTGATGAACTGGCCCTTTTACCATTACGTAATGTCCTTTTTCTATCTGTTGTGACAAGTTTTGACTTAGTGTATTGTGTTTGATATAAGAATATAAGAATGTCTGTTCTCTTTTGGTTACTATTTGCATGGAATACCTTTTCTTATCTCTTCACTTTAAGCCTATGTGTGTCTTTATTTATGTGTTTAGAAATACATAACTACCTTGTAGACATTATAGTTGTACCTTATTTTTATAATTCGTTCAGCCACTCTACATCTTTTACTTTGGGAGTTTAATCCATTTTCATTTAAAGTAATTATTGATAGGGAAGAATATACTATTGTCATTTTTGTTCATTGTTTTTTGTCTTATAGTTCTTTTGTTTTTTCCTGTCTTGATGCTTTTCTTTGTGTTTTGCTGATATTTTGTATTTTATATGCTTTGATTCCTCTTTTTCTTTTGTATAACATCTATAGGTATTTTCTTTGTGGTTACCATAGGGCTTACATAAAATATAACAGTCTATCTAAAGCTGATATCAACTTAAATTCAATAGTAAACAAAAATTCTATACTTTACTAATATCCTTCTTATACTTTGTTATTGATGCTATAATTTATATCTGTTTCATATCATATATATGAAACATATCATATACTGTATATATTATATATTAATATATTTTTAGTCAGTTATTTTTAACAATTTTTTCTTTTAACTTATATACTAGAATTGTCTTTTAACTCATACACTAGAATTACCCACCACCATTATAGTAATACAGTATTCTATATCTGTTTATATATTTACTTTTGGCAACACATTTTACACTTTCTAATGCTACTATATTGCCCATTAGTGTTCTTTCTTTTTTTTTTCAAGTTTTTAAAAAATTCTAGTTAGTTAACATACAGTGTAATATTAGTTTCAGGAGTAGAAACTAACACCCAGTGCTCATCACAACAAGTACCATCCCTAATAGCCATCACCCAGGTAGCCCATCCCCCACCCACCTCTCCTCCAGCAACCCTCAGTTTGTTCTCTATAGTTAAGAATCTATTTTATGGTTTGCTCCTCTCTTTTTCCCCCTATGTTCATCTGTTTTGTTTCTTAAATTCCACATATGAGTGAAATCATATGGTATTTGTCTTTCTCTGACTTATTTCACTTAGTATAATATCCTCTAGCTCCATCCATGTTGTAGCAAATAGCAAGATTTCATTCTTCTTGATGGCTGAGTAATATTCCATTCATCTCTGTCTATTCATCAGTCAATAGACATTTGCACCACTAGACTTGCCTTATAAGAAATGCTAAAGGAAATTCTTCAACTTGAAATGAAAGGACAGTGTTAGGGTAAAGAATTTCCTTTAGCATTTCTTGTAAGACAGGTCTAGTAGTGATGAACTTCTTTAGCTTTTGTTGGTGAAAATCTTTATCACCTCTTCATTTTTTTAGGGACAGTTTTGCCTGGTACAGTATTCTCAGTTGGCAGTTTTTTCCTTTCAGCACTTTGAATATATCATCCCATTCCCTCTGGCATGCAAGGTTTCTGCTGAAATACCCACTAATAATCTTATAGGATTTCCCTTGTGCTTAACAAGTTGCTTTTCTCTTGCTGCTTTCAAAATTTTCGTTTTGTCTTTCTGTATCTTTTGACAATTTGATTATAATGTATCTCTGTGTGGATTCCTTTGGGTTCATTTTATTTGGGATCATTTGGGCTTCCTAAATCTGGATGTCCATTTCCTTCCCAAATTTGGGGTTTTCAGTGATTATTTCTTTGAATAATTTTATCCTTTTTCTTCCTCTTCTTCTCCTGGACTTCCATAATATGCATATTGGTCTTCTTGATGGACCAGAAGCCCCTTAAGTTTTATTCATTCTTTTTGCTCTCTGATTGGATATTTCAAATGAACTGTCTTTGAATTTGTTGAGTATTTTTTTCTGTGCTCTAGTCTGCTGTTGAACCTCTTTATTGATTTTTTCAGTTTAGTTACTTTATTCTTCACCTTCATGATTTCTGTTTGGTACTTTTTAATGTTTTTTAATCTCTTTCTTGAAATTTTCATTTTGTTCATAAATTGTTCTCCTGAGCCTCTTGAAAATTTTTATGATTATTTTGAATTTTCTGTCATATGTTTCATTAGAATCATTTTCTGGAGTTTTATTGTATTCCTTTGTTTGAATTGTGTTTCCCAGTTACTTCATTTTCCTTGATTCTGTGTTGGTATGTACATATTAGGAAAGTCTGCCATTTCTCCCAGTCTTCACACATTGGCCATGTACAGAAGACCTTCACCAATCAACCTGGCCAGAGCTTATGTGGGCCTCTCAAATCTTCATGATAGTCCAAACTGCCATCTTTGTTCTTAGTGGCCTCCAAACATCTAGATTACGTCTCTTAGGCAATCCCCAGAAGTCTGAATGTTTGATATATGGTCCAACTCTTTTCCTCCCCAGAGAGAAGCTGAGAGACTTTTTTCCCTCCCACCTGCTTGCTCTGTGCTGAGACAGGACTCCTCCTGTGGCAAGTGTCTGCTCCCTAGTTCAACCTACCATCTTTGTTCTCTGTAGCCCGCAAGAATCTAGCATTTACCAGGTCCCATCAATGCTGTAAGACAGGCAAGATAAAATCCAGTCCCTTGGGAATCATCTACAAAATCTGAAATATCGGATATGCAATCTAACTCTTTGCCTTCTCAAGAGGAAGCTGGGAGCTGGGGGTTTCCTCCTGTTTATATTCCTCCTGATTATTGTTCTGGGTGTGGAAAGAGAGGGTGTCTTAAATTTTCCTACCAGTTTTGATGTGGATGGTTTCACATTTGCCTGGGATGCAGGAACCTTTCAACTAGTTTCTGTATTTCTCACAGAGGGAATTGATCTGTGTACTACTGTTGAATTGGTATGTTCGTGAGGGAAAGGAGAGTTCAGGTCTTCCTATTCTGCTATCTTGCTGAAGTCATTCTCAACGAGGTTTTTAATCAAGGTCGTTGATATAATCAAAGAGATGGTTTCTGAATATTTATCTGTCATGAATTTTATAGGTGTACTAGCAAGCACATTGATGTAGATGAGCCACAGGTAGGTGTGGCCACCAGAAAGTTTTTTTCAAATTAAGGTCATAGAAAGTACCTCGGTTTCATTGGTCTTGATGTACGCTAATCATTAGAGACAATTTATGCAATGTATTTTTACTTCATCTTTCCTTCTTTCATCCATCCATCCAGTCAACATTATCTCGAAGAGACGAATACTCTTCTATGTGGTCAAAACAATATGTTCTCATTATCCCAATTCCTAAATCATGTAAAATGGATATATGATTTTCAGGAATTTAAAAACATAAGTAAAATAGTATCTGATTAATATGATTAAGCTTGAAGGCAAAATCAGGTGTCCCAGTTAAAAGTTTTCTCAATTTGAACAATTCAAATTAACCAGATAATGAATAGATCAACTCTGATTTTTGGCTATGGAGACTCCAGGTATAAACCAAAAAAAATGAAATGGAGAATTAAGGCAATTCAGTCTCCAAATTCTCTTCTTTTTTTTTTTATTTTATATATGAAATTTATTGTCAAATTGGTTTCCATACAACACCCAGTGCTCATCCCAAAAGGTGCCCTCTTCAATACCCATCACCCACCCTCTCCTCCCTCCCACCCCCCATCAACCCTCAGTTTGTTCTCAGTTTTTAACAGTCTCTTATGCTTTGGCTCTCTCCCACTCTAACCTCTTTTCTTTTTTTCCTTCCCCTCCCCCATGGGTTCCTGTTAAGTTTCTCAGGATCCACATAAGAGTGAAACCATATGGTATCTGTCTTTCTCTGTATGGCTTATTTCACTTAGCATCACACTCTCCAGTTCCATCCACGTTGCTACAAAAGGCCATATTTCATTCTTTCTCATTGCCACGTAGTATTCCATTGTGTATATAAACCACAATTTCTTTATCCATTCATCAGTTGATGGACATTTAGGCTCTTTCCATAATTCCAAATTCTCTTCTTAAGAGAAACATAGAATGAAAAAAAAATATTTGAAGAGGTGAGGATTATGGATTGACTAAATTTAGCTAAATTAGTAATGTTTAATAATTACTTACAGAATTATGATTCCTTATTAAGTTTTCCCCATGTAGGCATTACAAACAATAAAATGCTTATTTAGAGAATTTATGAGCTTTTAACCTACCTGATTTTCTAACTATGGAAATAGTCCTATGTTGTAACTGTCATTTGGTCCTTTATGGGTCAGTGGTCCTAGAATATCTCCTCATACCCATCCTCTAGCAAACTCCATCAATATGGCCAAGATATTCATCTGAAATATCCCAGGATCAGGCTTTGAACATCTTCTCTTTTATAACACTTAACCTCCAAGTGATTTCATCTAGCTTCATAGTTTTAAACACCATCTATATTCTAATGACTCCCACATTTTTATCTCCAGTTTAAACCTCTATGAAATCCAGAGCTGTAAATCCATTTGTCTACTTGACATCTCCACTTGGATGTCTAAAAGGCATTTCAACTATAACAAGTTCAGCTGTCTTTTTTTCTTGAATTTTGCACTTCCATGCACTAAAAATATTGTACCTCCATTCATCCAAATGGTCAAAACTGTTGTCATCCTTGTTTCCTTTCTATCCCACTTTCAGTTCATTACCAGGTTCTCTCAGTTCCACCTTTAGACACTATGCAGAAGTCTTACCACTACTTCTACTGCTACTATCCTAGTTTAAGCCATTGTCACATCTTTCTTGCCTGGATTACTGCAATGCTGTCACCGACTGATCTCTATGCTTTTTCCCTGGATCCCTTACAGTCTTTTTCAACTTAGTAGCCAGACTGAGTTGCTCACATAGAATAGCTGTAGGCTTCTCATCTCTTTAATATAACTTTCTTCCTCTGCAGAGGCTACCTACCAGGCTCAGTTCTGGTTGACACATTAGGCCTGGATTGGTGTGGCTCTGTGCCCAGAGCAATCTGGTTTTATTCACCAACAGCAGTTTACAGTTTCATTTGTACCATTAGAGAAAAATGTCTGGAACTTCCCAAATAGCATAATGCTACAGCATATTAAAGGGCTGCAGCATTATCCTTTCAGAGCCCTCCATATGTGGGCAGCTAGAGTTTAATGACTCTTGGTCCATTTCATTGAGGCTAAGCTATGAGTTGGGTGGATAATTTCAGGAGGCCAAGTTTTGTTGCTCATTGGCTGTATTCACTTAGAATGCATTTGAATACTGTAATTTTCTATTAGCTGGTGTCTTACATCTGTAACATAGGATTATTAAACCTGTTTTTCTGACCACAATAACGTATGTCAGGAAGTTCTCCTGATATTTATTCCCAGGAGAGGTAAGATTGCATTTGCTTCTCATTCATCTCAGTAAACTATATAAATGGCAATTGTGGTGTTCTGTCTCACTGTACGTACCCAGTTGTGTGGCTGCATGCTTTAACCATGGGAATATATCTGTATCTTTCATATTCAACAAGAGCATTTTCTATTTCGTTTTCAGAGTCCCTTGAGATATGGTGTCAGTTGTAGAACATGAAAGTCTGACAGGAGAGTGAGTATCAATCAATCAAATATTTACTGAGTGCTTACTAAGTGAAAGGCACTGTGCTAAGCTGGGTTTAAGCAGAGTATTAAGAGGAGTTGGAGGAAAAGTGTTCTTTTTTTTTTTTTTTTAGAAACTCTCAGAGGTTCAATGTCAGACAGAGGAGAGAAAGCTGAGTAGAATAATACTTTTCCAGATTGTGCAAAATTGTGAATTAGGTGTTTTCACCTCCTTGTTTTTACTTATTTCTCTTTCTTGATTCCTTTTCCTTCATGTCTTTTCCTGTTTACCTAGGCCCTTTATACTCTCTCCTCTACACTACCCAGTACCAGCATTATTTTCTTAAGCTGTAGTTAGGCCTTTGGGGTGGGAGTGGGGTCCCATAATCACACTTACCCAAATGTCTCATTTCTTCAATGCCATCCCATTGAGTTACAACCTGCTCCCCTCATCTCATTAATATATTAATGATCAAAACCATTTAACTCATTTATTTACCAAGGTGATTTACATTTTAATAGGTATCTTATACATGACAATATTTACTTAAAAAAAAACCCCAAACCTCTAAATACTACATTAAAAACACTCTGGCAGATTAGAGGGGGTGAGATTTGTTTTTCAGGTAAGTGTGTATTTCTGGAATCCTTCAAATCACACTTCTGTTGGCAGCCACCTATTTTGTTCAGAGGTATAATTAACCGTATTCACTACTCATTTAGTTTTTTTTTTCCCATGGATTCAATTTGAAAGAAACTTGCAACTGCTTAAATTACCTAATTTCCCTTGCACATTTTCATTTAGCAGTTGTTGAAAAGGAAAAAAAAAACCACTTTGCATTTGAAACCCCAAGAAACCGAGTTGTTTTATTATTATTATTATTATTACTATTATTATTATTCATGTATTTGCAATGTATTTGTTGATGTACAGGTGATTATTTCTTTAGATTTTCAAAAATTGCATCTGTATTTCCCAACTCAAAAGAGTTCTCACATGAAGTTCATGCTGAAAAACTGATGGGACTCTAATATAGGTTTTAAAAGTATCGTGCTTTGCTCAAAATTGGTTATAGTTTTATTTATTTATTTATTTATTTATTTATTTATTTATTTAAAAAAATTTTTTTCAACGTTTATTTATTTGTGGGACAGAGAGAGACAGAGCATGAACAGGGGAGGGGCAGAGAGAGAGGGAGACACAGAATCAGAAACAGGCTCCAGGCTCTGAGCCATCAGCCCAGAGCCTGACGCGGAGCTCGAACCCACGGACCGCGAGATCGTGACCTGGCTGAAGTCAGACGCTCAACCGACTGTGCCACCCAGGGGCCCCAGTTATAGTTTTAGAAAAAGAAGAAAGGCTGAAGTAAAGTAGGCTAGCTACATGATGCATCAGGGTGAAGAGCCACATGGAAAGATGGAGGCCAGAGAACTTCCGGACTCCAGCAGCTTCAGTGAGGAAGCCCTGCTGATGTGTGTGTAGGTCCATCTTCCTCCAGATCTCTTGTGTGATGGACTGAGCTGTATAAGAAGTATGAAGGAAGAGGGACTCTACTTTCCTGACTGTGAAGGGAAATTCTGAGCTGTGGAAGGAGGAAAGGACAGCCTGGAACACAGGAACAGATAAGGTCCTCTCTAAAGAGGTAAGGAAACAAGGCATTATGAGTTTTGATGAAGTCTTAAAATGTTGAACTTTCATAGAAAGCTCTGAAGCCCAGAAACCTCAAAGAAATCCAGAAGCTGAAGGTAAGCAATACCAGGAATATAAGAAAAGGCTTCTCAGAGGCAAGGCAAGGATAAAAGTTAAAAGTTAATCATAAGAAATTGCATACGGAATATGAACACGACTAGATTGTATTTTCTTTCAGTCTTTCTTCCTTGTGGTCTGTTAGGTAGAATATTTTAAAATCATTTGAAAAATAACCAGCAGTTTTATAGAAGAAACACTACTAATTGGATTTTGTGTATTTTCAAACCCTTCTCTGGGTCATCCATCGTGGCAATGTTGGATCTAGACTCTCACTAACAGCAAAACCTGGCCCCTTATGGTGGCCTCAGAATTAGAGAAATAGGAACATAGGAGCCAGCACAGCACATATCTAGGTTTGCTTTGTAGATCTAACCCGTAAAGGATAGTAACCTAAAAAATCCCCAGAACAACACTACAGCCAGTATTCCTGGTGGGCACATTACAGACATAAATTTGAAAACTTGAGAGCATCCTAGTTAGCCAGAAAAACATCGTGGCATCCTGGTGTTTGTGGGTTTGCAGATGCCTGGCACTGATAGTATTTGTCCCATTGCAGGGTGGTCAGGGGTAATGTCATGTAGATTAACAAATGTGTTTTTCATTCTCCTCTAACAGTCTTCTTGAGACCACAAGCTTAGACCACAGGTCAGAAATCCAAGACAGGACTCAGAATGTGTGTGCAACTGGCTTAGAGGCTTCCTGCATTGAGGAGCCGGCTGTTCTTGTGATTGAGCAATGAAAAGAACTTTCTCCCACATGGCAAAAGAGCCAATTCCACCAGACTGAAGGCTACATGTGATAGTTCATGTCTTAGGTGCCTTTTGATTTTAATTGAGTGGATTCTTTTACTATTTTGTCAGAGATCTAAATAATGTCCTCTAGCCTCGCCTCTTAAATTCACTTTTCCTATAGTGCTGCTTACAAATTCCTGAAGTTAATTATTTGGTTGAAGAGTCTGCTCATAAAGAAAGTGTAGGAAAATCTGTCTCATGGTTATTTGGATTAGTGATAATGAATGATAAAGCGAGCAATGTACCACACACAACTGTCACAATATAGCAGGTACTCAAATGTTGGAGGAAAACAGTTCTTTTCTTATTCTTCAACTCTTACCTTCCCGCATTTCCTAAGATTATCCCTTTCTTTTAATTGGCTCTTCACATGTGAAATAAACACACCACTTGATAGCCTATTAAAGTAAACAACCAGAAATGAATAAAACTGTAGACCAGGATTTCTCCATTTCACTACTGTTGACATTTTGGGCTAGATAATTCTGTGTGTGGGGTTGTCTTGGATACTGTGGTATGTTCAGCAGCATCCCTGGCCTCTACCTACTAGATGCCTGTAGCAACCCCCTGGTTATGATATCCAAAAATATCTCCAGACATTGCCAAATGTCCCCTGAGGGGAACAAAATAGCCCTTGCTGAAGACCAAGTGGATTAACCACGCCCATCCCTTTTTGTCTCTCCTCAGCTCTCTACTCCGTGGAGAAAAAAGCAAATGACAACAAACAAACAAACAAACATCAGGCTTTTGTTTAAAACAATAACAGTAACACTGCCAGAGAGTCTGGTTTCTCCAGGGGACCTCATTCACAATGTGACTGGAGCCAAGTTTTCAGTGTGAATGGTCTCCCCTGGGCTTGGGCAATGCTGGGGCCCTCAGAGCGTGACTTGGGACCAGGACACAGGCAGCCCAGTTCTTTACACCTTCCGTTTGGAGTCCTGGGCAGTGAGAAACAGTGAGCCATCACGTTTCCCAACAGCAAGAAAACTCCATTAGGTTCACCATCCTTTATGGAAAATCACAGGGAATCATTTCCAAAAATATAGATGAGAATTGCAAGGGTTCTCTGGATAATTTTTAGTTTCCCAGTTAGTATCCCTTAAACAGAATGACTCATTCCCTGAATATTCCATTTATTTGAGAGAGTGGTTACTGTCTGAATAATAATTTTTCTCCTATGATATTTTGGCAAACTATAGAAATAAATCCTGGTTTTGGAATGGGATAGTTCATTGATTGACATTTGTTCCAGGATAAATTACCATCTGATAAAATTCACAATTCTAAATCCCACCAGTAGTTTCAGATACATCTGTTTGCAATTATCCTATCATTTGCTAGTTATTTCTTCTGATGGTTCACAGCTCTCTATATTCTCTGAATGTGTTAAAAGCCAATGGCTATTCCTTAGCTTGAATTTTTCTTCTCTTTAATTAGTCCCATTCTTGGCACTCCTGTGAGCTTCTTTAATATATTAAGCTCTTGGGTCAGTGGTCTAATTAACATTCAAATAGCTCTCAGTTTTTTGTAATCTACAACCCCAAGGGGGCATCTTCTTTTTGATATCTAACGGGCTATTTACCTTATTACTATTTCCTCAAGTATCTACAGAGGTTGAGTTTATAACAAATTTCCAAAACCACATAATTATGATGTAAGATTATTATTATTATTTTCTGTTTTCATTATTTTAAAATCCAGGTTTTATGGTATGCAAAAGCAGCCAGGTAAAGACCCAATGCCTTGATCTTACCTTCCCTGACAGATCTTTTTCCTCCATTTTTAACAGTGCTGTATGCAAAAAGCCTTTGAACTGTATTCATGTTGCCTTCATTCTCAGAAAATTCTAGGGATTTATCCACTGGGATATGATCAGTCATTCTACATTGGTGAAATCCAGATGAGCTGGAAGATGACAGCAGTATGATGGGGAAGTTGGGTGCTACTCATGTATGCATGAATGTAAAGGGTAGAATTAGGTTTCATGGTAGATGCTGAGAACCAGAGAGTATGGTGGGAGTTATTTGGAATGTGAGAGCAGGAGGGGCTGACTTCAGAGATGTGATGTTCAAGCGAGTTGTGATATGGGCACAACTGTACAGCTCTCCAGCTTCATTTCTGACCACTCCTGTTTGCACATTTAAAGGCCTGTGTGTGTGTGTGTGTGTGTGTGTGTGTGTTAAATGTTTCTGCTAAACGTTTATTTCTTTAGTGCACTCCAAACCTAATGAAAGGGAACAAACACACTGCCAAAGCTACTTTTCTGTTTGACACCAGAGTGCATCATCCTTGCTTTTCTTTAAATATATATATTTTTAATGTTTATTCACTTCTTGAGAGACAGAGACACAGTGTGAGCAGGGGAGGGGCAGAGAGAGAGGGAGACACAGAATCTGAAGCAGGCTCCAGGCTCTGAGCTGTCAGCATAGAGCCCAATGCGGGGCTTGAATTCAGGAACCATGAGATCGTGACCTGAGCTGAAGTCGGAAGCTTAACTAACTGAGCTACCCAGGCCCCCCTCCTTGCTTTTCTTTAAAATCATGATTACCGTCATTGTTTTCAAAAAGGGAAATATTTATTGCATGACTACTATTTGTAGGGCACAGTCCTAGGCCTAGTGACTAGGGCCCCTCATTGACTTGCCATTATGCTATAAATCAGATGTTTTAATTCTTCATGCTGTTTCAAGGTACCATGTTAGTATGCACCCAAGTTTTTGTAGTTTCCTATTCTCCCATCTTTTCTCTTAGCTAATTTTAGGCAAATCTGTTCAATACTTTCATTATCCTAATCCTGCTTTTAACTCTTTTACCCTTTTGCTTTGCCCATTGCCTAGAACGTTCCCTTTTCCCATTTTTCTTCCAAAGAAATCCTGATTTACATTTCACAAGGAGACTCTGTGAGCCACAGATGAGAAGTTTATATGGCCCTAGTGGTGTCACCCTCAAAGGGTGTGCAGAAGAATTAGGAGACTAGAGGTTTCCATTGTTGAAGATCTCATGTGACTTGTAAGACTTGAAAAGGCAACATGCTGAACATTGTTTTGGAGTGAGGGCATTTTAGAGATATGTAGCAAAGTGGTGGAGCTAACAGAGTATGTCAGTAACCAACTTGATCTTAGTCTGAACATGTAGTAAGGAAATGACTCCTTCATCTACTAGAAGCAAAGTGCAGGCATAACAGAAACATAATACACATTGGTTATTTCTTCTTTGCGTCCATTGTTTGCTTAATTTTCATATGTAATACTGATGTTCATGCATTTTTTATTTTGTAAACTTCCCAAAAAAGAGGAACTATGACTGTATACTTACTTTGTACTTATCCCCAAACAGGGTGATAGATAGATAATGTGTTTTGTTGACGATGCTGTTTGACTGATCTTTTCTTATCACTGCAGTGCTTATTGACATCGATCACTGTCTACCATCTTTTGTTCCTGATTTCTATAAACGCTTCAGAAATTTAAATTTTTCAACAGACATTTGGCCATGGGACTTAGCAACTCTGGTTCTTATGAGGTCTCTTAGGGAAACATACTGAAGACATGTGAAGGTACTACTAACCCCATAAGGGTATAAATAGAGAACCAAGGGTACTGAATTTGAATTTATGCTCTGGAAACCATGCATTCCATGGTGGCAATTCCAGGGTTCTTTTGTATGACAACCAAAAATAATTTAAGCTCTCTGTGACTCTACTTCTTGCCACTTCCCCCTACCCTTCCCATATAAAAAGGGAAAGAATCCTTAATCTTTTTGGGCCTCAGTTTCCTCATGTGCAATGGAGATAACAAGAGAACTTACTTCAAAGGGTCCTTGTGAAAATTGGATGAGTTAATATATGTAGAGTTTAGAATAGTACATTGTATATAAGGAGTGCCAAATAAGTGTGTGCTATTATTATCTGGACTACCTCTTAGTATGAGGGAAGTCTTAGCCAAGGAAAAATCTCTAATTGTCATGAAGTATTTTTTTATCTTTGAGAAGAGGCTCCTGGCAATCGAATAGCAATTACCTATGCTTCTCTAAAGAAAGCACCGATCCTGTACTGGTTCAGGATGAAAGTCCTTTTTACGTGTAATGGCCAATATTACAGAAATGCTGGGAATATTTACTAGGAAGTTTTACCTAATGAGTACAAATTGCAGTAAATGTAATAGAAGTTGAAAACATTTGCTGTATTAACGATGCAGGAAACAATTTTTAAAAATAAGCAATGGGAAAATTATATTGCAATGATTTAAACACAGAAAGTCTCTGTATTTGTGTTGCATCACACACAGTAATTCTGTGGAGATACTTTTTGGAAAAACACAGTCATTACTATAAACCATTAAAAATAATCAGTGGAAATCTTATTTACTATAATATGAGGAAGGAACAGTATGTAGCACTTTTTAGCCAGTATTTGCAGAACAATTTTCCTGAAGTAAAAGCATTTTGTGCTGTAGCTACAGAATGGACTGTCATCTCTTAGTCTCTTTAACGCTGTTTTGCTTTGGTTTGGGGAGACATGAAAAACTATATATCAAAAGATGGAAAAATGAATATTTTAAGGCAGAGACAAACAGTGCAGAATGCTAAATGAAGGTAGAGAAAAAGTCAGTTTAACAGACATGCCATAAGGCACAGCATGAATATGAACAGCAAATTTGCCCCTGAACTTCCTAATGGCCAAAATCAAAGGAGAAAGTATGAGCTACAACATTCTTTCTGACCATATAATAAATAGACCACTGAGTTGTTAGGAGAAGCAAAGAGTTTCCTGGTACTGAGGTCTAATAAAAATTTCTCCTGTAGGTTTTCACAAAGGGGACACTGGATAATGCGGTGGATGTTGTTTTTGGTCACCTAGCTACCATAAAGACAATACTGGTATAACATTCTTTATTGTGTCCCTCAGAGAGGCCAATGACAGAACATCAACTCACTTTAGTAGCAGTAACTCTGCAAGAGATCAAAGTAAGAAGGTCTGGGCAGATACGATACCCTGACTGGGTAACCTGAGCATTACTTCTTGCAGCTGAATTTTAGGGAATCCCCACAGACTGATGAAAAATGTACTGAGCTAGGAGGCAGAAGACATACACTCTGTAATGGTTTTGCCTCCGAGTGGAGGTGTCACCATGGGTTACATCTACTCTTGCCCCAGGTGGGTACCCCAGGAGCAAACTCCTAGACTTCTATTTGGGTACAAGTGACCTATTATGAAGATAATTTTGTAAAAAAAAAAACACAAAACACAAAAAACCCCAAACCCAAACTCTGAACTTTGTACCCTTATACCAGCTAGTTCTTGGCTGTCCTGGGCTGGGAAGTGAGAGAACCAACAATCAATTTCTTCAGACTCTTTGTAAAAGGCAAGGGCTCTGGGGCCCAAGAACAATTCTCTAAAGTCCCAAAGGCAAACTGTTAACTACTGAGCAAAATCAACCCCCTCCAGTGGGACATCAACAGGGTCTGCACCAACTTCTCTTCTTTGGGCCTTACGACTTCATTTGTAACACAAAGTGGTAGGATTTGATCATCTCTATGTAGCGTCAGTATGTGATTATAAATTCTGCAGATCTAAGCTTAGTTTTTAACTCTTCTGGGAATACTGTTTAAATTACAGCATGGCTATGTACCTTAAACAAATTGAAAACGGCTGATAGTCTAGTACAAAAGTAAAGGTGATACCATGAACTAGTCAGACTGCTGTTTGTTAATGTGGAAAGGCATCCCAGGGGCTTTATCTCTCCTGGTGGATCTACAGAAGGAATGAGTGTGATACATGGGAAATTACAGGCTGGGGAAGAGCCAAGACTTGAACAGTTGTTAGAAGATGGAATTTTGTAAATTGGGTTGAAAGCCAATTATGGAATACTGAATAAAAATTACTTGGCCTTTATGGCCGCTGTGGTACCTGTTCAGACCAACGGATGGTAGTGTTTTTTCTCTCTTTCTTGGAAAAGATTTCATCCACCCTTCTCTAACAGCACATAGCAAACCTGCCTGGAGGTTGTACAGGGCTACGAGGGCCCTGTAGCCCTTGACACCCATATTCCACTGTGCGTTCTCCCCATTCTTCTTCCATGCAACCCAGGAGGATGGGAGGTGGTGAGAAAGCTTATTTGCACTTAATACACATTCTTTCAGTTTGAGTCTCTGGGAAAGGCACATTTGTTTATCCTCTAGTCTCCAACTTTAGAAGTAGAAATTTAATTCCTAATCAAACATATAGATTATATGACTATGGACAAGTCAAAGCTTCAGTTTTCTTACGTGTTAACGGGGATATCATAGTATCTATCCCATATGTTTGTTATGAGGAATAACTGAAATATTGGCTATCCACCATATAGAGCAATTCTTGGCCAAAATTACTATGGTCAATATTGTCATCTCAGGTGGGGTGATGTTTTGAGATCTGGGCACAGTGGGAGAACACAAAGACAAACAACCACATTTTTGTTGGTGAATAATTTACAAACTTTTAATAAAAATGTGGGGTTTTTTTTGTATTTGTGTTTATTCTTGCAGCTATCAATACAGAGAACAAACTGAGGGTTGCTGGAGGGGAGGGGGTCGGGGGATGGTCTAAATGGGTGATGGGCATTAAGGAGGGCACTGTTGAGATGAGCACTGGGTGTTATATGGAAGTGATGAATCACTGGGTTCTACTCCTGAAACCAATACTACACTGTATGTTAGCTAATTTAAATTTAAATTTAAAAAATTAAAAGAAAAAAAAAGAAAAAAGAGAAAAAAAAGTTGGTGAATTATTTTATCTGACCTAACTGCTCTAAGATGTCTCTCTATAGATTCCAAGCTTCCTCTTAGTGTATATCTTATATGTCTATCCTTTTTAAAACAGCTGATGAAGATAAAACCACAAAGTGAAATAAATAACTCACATAAAGTACCATGAAAGAATAATGTTAAATATATCAGTTGTTACACTAAACAGAAACAGACTGAATCCCTCTATTAAAACACAGAGATTATCTGCTTAGGTTAAGAAACAAAACTCAGTTATAAGTTATTTACAAGTAACAAACAACTCAAAATGATATTGCAAATTTGAAAATAAAAGAGTAAAGATACCAGGTACATGCAAATAAAAAGAAAGAATGAGTCATACTATTAATATCAAAAAGATAAGTTAAAAGATATAAAACAGGATAAGAAGAGACATATATTTGTTAAGTGGTGCTGTTTATGAACATATATCACAATAAAATATCAATGTGTACCAAATCATGGAGATATTTATGCAAAGGAAAATAGTTAAAATATAAGAAAATTACCAAAAATTAAACTTGCAGTGGGAGATATTGTTATCCTATTTCAGGACTGATGAATCTAGTTGTCAAATGTTACCAAGGACACAGAAGACTTGAATCACACTATTACACACACACGGTCTGAATTTAATAGATATGTATATAGTGTTATATCTACGTATTTCAGAATAGGTCTCTATTTATCAGTGATTCTCAAATGTTTTGGTCTCAGGATCCCTTTACATTCTTAAATATTATTGCAGTCCCAAATAGTTTTTGTGTGTGTGTGTATGTGTGTATATACATATATATACATGTATATATATATATATATATATATATATATATATACATTTGTATACATGTATATATATATATATATATGGGTATATATGGATATATTTTAGAACATATGAGTTATAATGTATCTATATTTACCACATTAGTAATTCAAACTGATAGTTGAAAATATTAACTTATTTTAAACAACAATAAACTCATTACATGTTAAGAATAATATTTTAGGAAAAATATATTTTTAAAAACAAGAAGTACAGAGTGACAATGTTTTGGATTTCCAATATATTTAATGTCTGGCTTAGTAGAAGAAAAATGCATTCTCATATTTCACTTCTACATTCAATTTGCAATTCAGCTGCAGTATGTGAGGAAAATCCAGCCTCATACAGTTTCAAATGTAGTTAAGACAAGAAGAGTGCTAACAGCCTTTTCAGATAATTATGGATATTCTTCTTTAGTATACACCAAAACTTGGCCAGTGGTGTGTTCGTAAATATTAGGTGCAATGTGAAATCTGAAATTATATCAATGAGTCTTATAGACTCAGTTTACACTGGCATCCATTGATTGCTTATGCACTTAGAAGGGATTTTTTACCCATGTATTGTTTTGTAACATCATGCAGTGGTAATGTGTTTATTGAGTTTGCAGATCTTCCAAATGTTGACAAGTCATTTTACATTATTCAAAAACTAGACTCAGTAATATCGTCACCAATTTCACCAGAAAAATCTTTAAGTATTAGAAAGGGGTCAAGATCAAACTAGTTTTTCAAACTTCTACTTTTGTTTAAAAGTTGTCTTTTACCTTTAGCAGGAAATACTGTCAATTATTTTCCTTTGTGCGTGTGTGTGTATTGAGTAAATCCGCTCTCAATTCAATCACACAACTGATTTTCCTTGAGGCAACCATCTTACTTTCATACACAGCAGAAGTACTTTTTGCACATTTTGTATTTCATACTACAGAATATTAAAAAGATGTCCTCAGGGTTAAGTTTTAACATAATTAATTATTTTTGCTGCTTCATCAGAATATTCTGAAGTGAAACAAGCATTTTTTGTTTTTTTTTTTTTTAAAGTTTTTTTTTTTTTTTCAACGTTTATTTATTTTTGGGACAGAGAGAGACAGAGCAAGAATGGGGGAGGGGCAGAGAGAGAGGGAGACACAGAATCGGAAACAGGCTCCAGGCTCTGAGCCATCAGCCCAGAGCCTGACGCGGAGCTCGAACTCACGGACCGCGAGATCGTGACCTGGCTGAAGTCGGACGCTTAACCGACTGCGCCACCCAGGCGCCCCGATAATGTCTTACTTTTATTATGAAAATGGTTTTTACCTGAGGACTCCTTGAAAGGCTGTTAGGAACCCCCAGGGATTAGAAGACCATATTTTGGAAACCGCTGACTCTATATATTATATAGATCATATGCAATATGTGTGTGTATAAATTGCACATATATTACACATATACACATATATATTATACACACTAGTTATATCAGGGATCTTACTTCCCTTTATCATGTTGCTCGGCCATTTCCTAGGGCACTATCATTACTTGGTCTCAGCTGGGATTCCATAGTTTCCAGCTGGTATCAAGGGGCAATGAAGCACAGAGAAGGCATGCCCATTGTCTTAAGGTTCAAGCCCGGGTATTTGTAATGTAACTCGGAATTGAAATTCTAGACAATATTGACCTTCTGGGACAGGGGTGGAAAAGGCCAGAGAAACATGAGAGTGTGCTAGAGTTACTGTCTCATTGAGAGAAGATAGAGTGATAAGTTTGAGAAACATTATGTTTGAATCGAGGGTTGAGGACAATCTCTGAAAATAAAAATAGAATGTAATAAAGTTTAAACCATTAGGAAAAATTATCATTCTCTTAATTAGATAGCAATACAGGAGAAAAACAAAACAAAAGTCTGGGAAATAGAATATGTGAAAAGGGATGGCAGTAATATAATAGTGATTGCAATAAATGTAATATATTTAATAGGCTAAACTCAACAATTAAAACATAGAGACTCTTAGTTTTGACTGGAAAAATCTCAAAAAATGTTACTCAATGTCCAAAAGATAGAATTTAAAACAAAAGGATTTAGAAACTAAAAAACAAAAGAACAAAAAATAAGAGTGTTAACCAAAAGATAATAGACTGCTAGCCATCTTAAAATGTGATGAAATAGCAAAAACAAATACAAAGATGAAGAAAGAAGTCACATTCTAATAAATAATAAAGTAAGAAGATATAATAGTTATAAATATTTATATCTCTTACTATAACCTTAAAATACATAATGCAACTATTGTGGGGAGAAACAGATGAATCTACTGTTATAGTTACAGTTTTGACACAGTTCTCTTGGAATGAGGTAGGAAAAAGAGCCAAGATATAAAAGCCTTGAACAATGTAATTAATAAGCACAAGCTATTAGTTACATATAGAACTCTCAGCAACACTGAATACACATTTTTGTGCATTCATAAGAATATTTACAAAATTTGACCAGGTACAAGGAAACCTCAATACATCCCAAGGACTAAATAATGATGAGTAAAATGAGCACAATAACAGTAAGTGTTTAGAATTTTTGAAACACAGTTCTAAATAATTTGAATCCTTAGAGAAACATATCCTATGAAATAGGTCCATTATTATTTCCATTTTACAACATGAAAGCTAGGTAACTTGCCCAATTCCTTCGATTGTGCAATTGTTCTTCATCTTTATGTTATACTAATACTCTTATGCGATGAATTTGACAATCTGGATAGAATGACATTTCTGGGAAAAGTTAAAATGCTAAAATTGGTACAAGAAGAAATAGAGAACATGAACAAACCAGTAGGTATGAAAGATACATATATGGTAATCAATGTCAAACAGATTACATTCTTCCACTATTAAAATATAATCTTTGGTTAAAAATAAAATTCTAAGGGAAACTGAAAAATATTTAAAACTAAAGAAAATTTAAAAGACTGTCAAAATTTGTGGGACATAAAGTAATTTTTATAGGCAAATATGTAGCTTTGAAATATTAGAGAAGAAGAAAGTTTGGAAATAAATGTGCTAAGCTTTCAGCTTAAAAATTTGGAAAGAGGGGGCAGAGAAAAAAGAGTGCAGAAAGAAAAAGAAATGTGTATTTGATTGGGAAAGCATTGAGTGATATGAAATAATTGTGGAAGGAGCTAGGGGAGTAAAGTCTAAAAGGGAAAGAAGGGAGGATCAGAGAGAAGTCTAATCAGGGCCCACAGAAAGGAGGTGGTCAAGTCTACGGAAGGCTATTGCTTGCTCCCACCTTACTGGGGGGTTGGCCCTTATTGGGAGGATTAAATGAGCTGTGGTATGTAAAAAGTGCTTTGGACAGGACCTGGCACATAAAAAACATGTGCTATTCTTATTCTACCTTTAATAACAATAACCAGTCAAAAAAAGGGTTGGGAAAATAGGCTAATGTTAACATCTCCATTATAACCAAGATTAGAAAATACCTATGAATAAATTTAACAAAAAAAGTACTGATAAGTAAAACCATAGAATTTTACTCAAAAATATAAATTATGATTTAAACCAGTTATCTCGTAACTTTTCCGTAAAGGACCAAATAGTAAATATTTTGGGCTTTGTGGCATATATGGTCTCCATAGCAACTATTCAACTCTGCCACTGCTCAACTTCAGCTGTAGCACTATAATAGCTATAGACAAGATATAAATGATGGGCATGGCTAGATTTGGCCAATGGGCTGTAGTTTGCTGACCCCCAACTTTAAAAAACGGAATTACATGCCATATTCTTGGGTGAAACAATTTAACAAGTATAAAAGTCAATTTTTCTAAAATAATTAATAAAAAGAGATATTTTGTAAAAATAATTGCATTGAGATAGCTTTAAAAAAATTAGCACAACTGAGAAAGCCCAGAACCAATTTTTGTCTTTCCCCCTTCCCTGACTTCTCTCTCTCTCTCTCTCTCCTTACGTATTTAGCAGAAAATGTCAAATAGATCTAGGTTTTGGATGAGCAATTTTTCTTTGAAGTTTACTTATTTTGAGAGAGAGAGAGAGAGAGAGAGAGAGAGAGGCAGAGAGAAGGGGAGAGAGAGAATCCCAACCAGGCTCTGAGCTGAAGGCACAGAGCCCAATGCAGAGCTTGATCTCATGAACTGAGAGATTATGACCCGGGCCAAAATCAAGAATCATACACTTAACTGACTGAACCACCCAGGCGCCCCTGGGATGAGAACTTTTAAATCAAGATAGAAAACCTAGAAGCCATAAAAGGAAAGACTGATTTTTTTTTTTTTTTTTTTTGGAAAGCGCGAACGCAGTCCCCCACTACCACAAATTATGCAGTCGAGTTTCCCACATTTGGGGAAATCGCAGGGGTCAGCACATCCGGAGTGCAATGGATAAGCCTCGCCCTGGGAAAACCACCTTCGTGATCATGGTATCTCCCCTGCCAGGTAAGTATAAAGACTGATTTTTTGATTGCATAACAATTAAGAATGTTTGTATAGTAAGAGATAATGTTTGTATAGTAAGAGTATAAGGTAGAGAGTGAGAATAACTTCTCTGCAATGCATCTGAGAAATAATATTTAAATACACAAAGTTCTTACACTGCTACTAAAAAGACAAAAACACAATAAGAACGGGAAAAAGCAATTCGAAGAAATGCAAATCCAAAGGGTTCATTAATATATGAACATATGTTCTGTTTCAGTGGTAGGAACATCTCCCCTATCGGATGGTAACACAAGGATGTGTATTGCAGCTGTCTTTGTGATAGAGAGAAAAGGACAAACAGAGCAAATGCTTATCAATCTGAGAATGGCTGAGTACACTGTAATACATCCAGAATATAAATATTACAAGGAAATTAAGAAGAATGAGTTAGAGTTTCTAGTTTAGCTGAGGGATTTCTAAATGTACAGAGAAAATAGAGATGCACGTATGGTCTCTTCTTTTTGTAAACAATGCGCCTCCCCAAATCTTATGTGCATAAGTGTGTACATTTATATATAAATTATACAAGCACAAAAGAGTAAAAAACATTGATTACTTGAAGAGATGGGGATGTGGAGGGGGGTGGAAAGAAGCAAGGCACATGCATACACACAGTTTGTAAGGAAAAAAAGTGCTCATAATTTAAAAAATCTCACTTATGTAAAATTTTATTTATATATCCAGAGGTGGCATTAAAAATATTTAACAACCGGTATGGCACAGGTACAGACCAATCAGAACAGATGCTGGCTGGTACATTGTACGGGTGTGTGCTCACTGAATATTGGCCCTGTTATTTCTCTACATACTCGTGCCTTTATTTCTGTGGGATAGATTCCTAGGAGTTGGATTGCTAGGTCAAAGGGTATGTGTATTTCTAATTTTAAAAGAAATTGCCAGATTGCTGTCCAAAAAGACTGTAGCAATTCACATTTCTTCTAGCGATATGTAAGAGTGCTTTTTCCCCACATCCCAACAGCAGTGGAGAACATATCAATCACTGAGCAGGGAAATATTCTAAGATAGGCAAGTATTCTGTCTCTCAGCTGGAAGCCTCAGCTGTTGAAAAGAGTGAAAGGAGCTTGTGGTTTTAAAGAAGGTCTCTGACATGCTAATCTTAAACTCTGAATACTATGTGCTCAAGGTAGAATGTCTACCAGCTGCTCCTGCCTTCCCCCATGTTAATCCCCACCAACTCCAATTTAGGCTTGTCCCTTCTTCCTAACCTGAGGTGATAATTTTATTGCAGCGGATGTTCCTATCTTTGAGATATGTGGTACCATTTAAAGCTTTTATCACTAAACCCACAGGATTTGGTTCCCTCAGCAAATGGACACCATAATAACTAACTACTATTTTTAATAAACCAAAGTACAAATCAGAAAACTCAAATGACAAGGGCATTGGTGTAGGTAATGCAGACTCATGGTGTCTCATAACACTTTGTGGGAAAAAGATAATTGAATATGGGATATAGAAATTATTCTTTGGTTAGAGTTTTTTTATCCCATGAGGTGGGCAGAATGCTTAAAGGTAGAGAGAAACAGGAAGGAGGTAATTATGGCTAAATTCTCAGCATGGTTGATGGGATGAATAATGATATTATTTATAAAGAACAAAGGTGAAGAAGTGCGTTAAAAAAGAAAGGAAAATTAAATTCAGTTTTGAACACTGAATTTCATTTACTAACAACATTTGAGAGCCCTCTATATTCTGGGTGCTGAGGATCCAGAGATAAATGACACAGCCTAAGCCCTTAAGACACTCTAAGTCTATCTAGATCTATAAATGGACAATTAAAGTCTGTGGTATATGTTTTAGTTAAAATAATATTCCAAGATAATATAGAAGAAAAAAAAAAAAGAAACCTAGTTCTAACTAAGGGGTCCTGGGAGTCTTGCTGGTAATGGTGATGCCTGAGTTTACACTGGGAATAGTGTGAGTCCAGTGAAACGTAAGGGAAGGGCATTCCAGATGGAAGGAGAACATTTACCAAGGCACAAAGGGAGGGTGAATGGAACAGGTGTAGGAAAATACAAGTGGTTAGATATAGCCAGAATGTGAGTGCACATAGGGCAATGGCAAGAAACATGTTGAGGAGTAGGATCATGAGGTGAGGATCAGCCTTTTAATCCATGCTGAAGAACTGGGTTTTACCCTGTAGTTGGGCAATGAATCATTGATAAAGGAGGTGAATGATAACCAAATTTCTATTCAAAATTGATCACGGACCTCTGTAGAGAAGGTGGATTTGAGGAGAGATGGTGGGACTGGAGACAGAAGACACTATCAGGAGGGGCTGCAAGCATCTTAGCAAGATCCTAAGGCCACAGGGACACAGGTTGATGCTCTCCTTTGTACCAGATGTCTGTATGACATTTCTGGTTGTCCCAGACTGCCCACCTTCAATTCTGCCTGTCTCTTCTCATTTCCCATTCATCTTTCTGTCTAGCAAAGCCTATCTTTGTCAGCTATTGGAGTAAGCGATCAATTTGATACTGAATGACGAATAAGTCATAGGCTTATTTTAGGAGAACCACCTTTAATTCTATATTGGTAGCATTGCAAGTAAGGTTACTTAGTTAAAAGCTGTTAAAAACTTAGTTAAAAGTTAATTTTTGGCTATGTGACAATCTTTTATACTTCACAGCTGGCCACCTGCTCTGCCTGCTTATAAAACCAGCCTTGTGTAGCATACAGCATGGTCAGAGGTCAACAAGAGAGATTTTTTTGCCTCCACCTTTGACAGTGTCTCTGTATCAGTTTCTTTAGTTACAGAAACCAAAAGCAACTCTGGCTAACTTGAGCAAAGGTTAAGATGTTGGGGATGAAGCAGGGTGAATTTCTTGGAAAGATACGTGAGATTTCACAGAAGCAAAGGAAAAAGTGAGCAACCGGGTTGGGGAAGTCAAGTGGCTCCAGGAATACTTGAGTCAGGAACTGGTAAGTGTCCCTCTGGGACACTGCCTTAGAGGGGACTTGACTCCAATTTAGATTCCATAAAGAAAGCTCTTGATTGGCTTAGTTTGCTTAATGTACTTATCCCCTGGTGAGGGCAGGGTGAAGGTGAGGGATGCCATGGTTCATTCCCAGGGAAAGTGGAGGCTATCACCAGAAGAACAGGAAAAGGATGCTGGGCAGGCAAATACAACAGACATCCACTATAGTATTGCCTTGCTAACTTATCAACTAGGTGGACTAGGAGATTCTAAACTTTCTTCTTCCTCTAAACTTTGGGCTTTGTGAGTCAAATATGGCTAGGTGTCCTCCTATGCCTTTATAAGTTTATAGATACATCTTATCAATTCTTTCCTTAGTCAGTGAGACAGTTTCAGTTTTAGATGCTTAGCTGGATAGGGTCTGAATAGAACTACCAGTGTTTGCATGCTGGATATTTCCAACTGGCTTATAGCAATGGAAAGGCTAGTGTTTAAAAAATAAAGCTATGAAAGAAATTTTCTTAAGGGTTATAGAAAGATACAAGTTTCATAGCTTCCCTGTAGCAGAAGGCTATTCCAGGAAATTAGCTTTGTTTAAAATATGTGGAATCTTTAGTTCTAGGGATTTCTACTTGCCTTTCCATTTCAAGACCAAGAATGTACACTTTTAAGATTATTAAAAATAGTTTTTCCATCTCTGACCAGACAAAATGTTGACCAAAAAGTCAATTACAGCAGAAGCTGCTTAATTAGTCCATGTGTTAGTGGTGTGGCAACTGCCATAAAGACATTTCCAGAGACCCTCTAAGTGTTCTTCATGGGCTCCAGGCAGCCTGGGTCTCTGGCTTGCAAGGCCCTGGCAGCAGCCTTCACTTGCCTTTTTACAGTAATAACAGATGGTTGGCACAAATTGATGTTTGCCACCATAAGTTTCTTTCTACTCAAGACCATAAGATACTTTTTGGCTGTGTTCTGGCTTCATCGTGGAACTTTTTCTCCTTCATTAAAGATGGACAAAATCCTAGTGATTTGAGTTCTGGCTTTGATTTGGGAGGTACACTTCGAGGAAGAATGGACTGTGTGCCTTTGATTTCTAACCTTCTTTTTACTTGTGTGTGACTCAAACTGAAATTATAGCCTTCTATTATTTTCCCCTTGAATGGTTTTTGACCTGCTTCTAACAAATAGGAAAAATAAACTAACCAGCATGAGAAAACCAGTGTCAACATTAGAAAAACATGTGTAAGAGCAAATGGAAAACCAACATCCACGACTCATTAAAATTAATGGCAGGGCGTGGCACACAGCTGCCCACTGATGAGAAGAAAGCTATACTCTGAATTGGTGGGGAATTAACTATTGTAAAAGGAGAAGCAGAGTAATAGTGATTTGACCTGGTAACATCAGTGGGGGGATGGCAGGGAAAGAAACAAATATTTAAGCATTTGCCTCAGAGTCAGTGGTTTTTCTTGATACATAGATATTTTTCACCATGGAAATACTCATTCAGGGATGATTGCAGTGGTTATGACAATAGATGCCAGTAAAATAGGAAAACTAGAGTGTTCTAAGGAAAAGAAGATTTAGATTTGAGACATCTTGAAATGCTCTAAGAGGATCTCATTATAGACACTTGGACAGGAAATAAGAATTTTATTCATTTATGAATACCGGACACACTTAAATGATTTAAGTCAAAGGTGAAAAAAAAGTGAAACAAGGAAAGGTGAAAGAAAGCTGCTTATCAGACACACCATATGTCACTTCTGCTCATAATCATTGGCCAAACAAGTCATGTGGGCAAACAGGGAAATATGTTCTTCCTACCAGGAGGGCTTGGTGAACACCTGCGGCACATATTTTAAACAAATATTCAACTGACCATATTACTAACACAATTTTGTTTAGTTATTATAGATTTTCAGTTTATGTCTTTATTTTTAATTTTTTTACAGTTTTATTGAGATACAATTGAAACACAACATTGTGTAAATTTAAGGTGTACAATGTGATGATTTCATAATATGTATATATTGTGAAATGTTTATTACAATAAAATTAGTTAACACATCCTTTCCCTCAAACAATGACTATTTTGTTGTTATGGTAAGAAAATTAAAGCTCTATTCTCATAGCAACTTTTGAGTATACAATCCAATATTATTAACTATCGTTCTCATGCTATACCATAGGTCTCCAAACCTTATTCATTCTATAACTAAAAGTTTTTACTCTTTGACAAATATTTCCCTAATTCTTCTACTCCTTAGCCCCTGGCAACCACCATTCTACCTTGTTTCTATGAGTTCACTGAACTCCATATATAAGTGAGATTATGCAGTATTTGTCTTTCTGACTTATTCCAATTAAATAAATGAAAGTCCATCCACATTGTCTCATGGCAGGATTTCCTACTTTTTAATGGCTGAGTAATATTTCACTCTGTGTATGTATGTTTGTGCATGCTTCTTTATTCGTTCATCCATTGATGGATACTTAGGTCTTGGCTATTGCACATAATGCTTCTATGAACATGGTAGTGTAGATATCTCTCTGAGATCTTACTTTCATTTCCTTTGGATATAGTTAAAAGTGTGATTACTGGAGCATATGGTAGTTCTCTTTCTAATTTTTGGAGGAAACTCCATACTGCTTTTCAATTTACATTCTCAACAACAGTGTACTGGAGTTTTTTCTCTACATCCTTACCAGCATTTATTATCTCTTCTCTATTTGATAAAAGGTATCCTAGCAGGTGTGAGGTGATATCTCATCATAGTTTTGATCTGCCTTAGCTCGATGATTAGTAATGTTGAATGCCTTTTCATGTACTCGTTGGCCATTTGTATGTCTTCTTTGAAGAACTATCCATTCAATTTCTCTTCCCTTTTTTTTTTTTTTAATTAAAAAAAAATGTTTATTTATTTTTGAGGAAGAGAGGGTGCGAGCAGGAGAGGGGCAGAGAGATGGAGACAGAATCTGAAGCAGGCTCCAGGCTCTGAGCTGTCAGCACAGAGCCCAACACCAGGCTCCAACTCCCAAACAGTGTGATCATGACCCGAGGCTAAGTCAGATGCTTAAGTGACTGAGCCACCCAGGCACTCCCTCTTCCCAGTTTCTAATCTGATTATTTTTTTGCTATTGACTTGTAGTAGTTTCTTATACATTTTGAATGCTAACCTCTTATCAGATACGCGGTTTGAAACTATTTTCTCCCATTCTATAGGTTGCCATTCATTTTGTCAATTGTTTCTTTTGCTATACAGAATTTTTTAAATTTGAGGTAGTCTTACTTGTTGAGTTTTGCTGTTGTTGCTTGTGCTTTTTGGTGTCACATCCAAAACAAACAAACGAACAAACTATCGGCAAGACCAATGTCAAGAAGTTTTCCCTAATGTTTTATTAGAGAAGTTGTACATGTTTCTTAATCTATTTTAATTTTTTGTGACTGATGTAAGATAGAGGTCCAATTTCATTCTTTTGCATATGAATATCTAGTTTTTACAATACCATTTATTGAAGAGACAGTCCTTTCCCCATTGAGTATTCATGGCTTCCTTGTTAAATATTAGTTGACCATATATGTGTGGCTTTATTCCTGGGCTCTCCATTTTGATCCACTGGTCTGTGTGTCTGTTTTTGTGTCAGTACCAATCACACTGTTTGGTTACTATAACTTTAAACATACTTTGAAATCAGAAAATGTAATGCCTCAAGCTTTGTTCTCCTTTCTCAAGATTGCTTTGGTTATTTGGGGGTCTTTTGTCGTTCCTTACAAATTTTAGGATTGTTTTTGCTATTTTTGCCATTGGAATTTTGATAGGAATTGCACTGAATCTATACATGGCTTTGAGTAATATGGACATTTTAACAATACTAACTTCTTATCCATGAACACAGGATATTTTTCCATTTATTTGTGTCTTCTTCAATTTCCTTCATCAATGTCATATAGTTTCCAGAGGGTAAAGGGTTTATACTTTCTTGGTCAAATTTCTTCCTAAATATTTTATTATTTTTGATGTTATTATAAATTGGATTGTTTTCTTTCTTACTTGACACATCCCCAAAGGCAAGGGAATTAAAAGCAAAAATGAACTACTGGGACCTTATGAAGATAAAAAGCTTCTGCACAGCAAAGGAAACAACCAACAAAACTAAAAGGCAACCAATGGAATGGGAAAAGATATTTGCAAATGACATATCAGACAAAGAGCTTGTATCCAAAATCTATAAAGAGCTCACCAAACTCCACACTCAAAAAACAAATAACCCAGTGAAGAAATGGGCAGAAAACATGAATAGACACTTCTCTAAAGAAGACATCCGGATGGCCAACAGGCACCTGAAAAGATGCTCAACGTCACTCCTCATTAGGGAAATACAAATCAAAACCACACTCAGATATCACCTCATGCCAGTCAGAGTGGCCAAAATGAACAAATCAGGAGACTATAGATGCTGGCGAGGATGTGGAGAAATGGGAACCCTCTTGCACTGTTGGTGGGAATGCAAATTGGTGCAGCCACTATGGAAAACAGTGTGGAGGTTCCTCAAAAAATTAAAAGTAGACCTACCCTATGACCCAGAAATAGCACTGCTAGGAAGTTACCCAAGGGATACAGGAGTACTGATGCATAGGGGCACTTGTACCCCAATGTTTATAGCAGCACTCTCAACAATAGCCAAATTATGGAAAGAGCCTAAATGTCCCTCAACTGATGAATGGATACAGAAATTGTGGTTTCTATACACAATGGAGTACTACGTGGCAATGAGAAAGAATGAAATATGGCCCTTTGTAGCAACATGGATGGAACTGGAGAGTGTTATGCTAAGTGAAATAAGCCATACAGAGAAAGACAGATACCGTATGTTTTCACTCTTATGTGGATCCTGAGAAACTTAACAGAAACCCATGGGGGAGGGGAAGAAAAAAAAAAAAGGAGGTTAGAGTGGGAGAGAGCCAAAGCATAAGAGACTCTTAAACTCTGAGAACAAACTGAGGGTTGATGGGGGGTGGGTGATGGGTATTGAGGAGGGCACCTTTTGGGATGAGCACTGGGTGTTGTATGGAAACCAATTTGACAATAAACTTCATATATTGAAAAAAAAAGCAAAGTAAAAAAAATAAAAAATAAAATAAAATAAATTGCATTGTTTTCTTAATATCTTTTTCAAATACTTCATTGTTAGTGTATGAAAATGCAATTGATTTTTCTAAGTTGATTTTGTATCCTAAATTTTTAGAGAATTTTATCATTAGTTCTTACAGGTTTTTTTTGTTTGTTTGTTTGTTTGTTTTTGGTGGAGTCCTCAGGATTTTATATATACAAGATCATGTCATGAACAAACAGAGCCAATTTTACTTCTTCCTTTCTGACTTGAACGTCTACTTTTTCATTTTTCTTTCCTAACTGCTCTTGGTAGGCCTTATAGTACTATGTTGAACAGGAATGATGAGAATAAGCACCCTTGTCTTGTTCCTGATCTAAAAGGGAAAGCTTTCAAACTTTCATCATTGAGTATGATGCTACCTGTGGGCCTGTCATATATGGCCTTTATTATGTTGAGTTATGTTCCATCTATACCCAATTTGTTGAGAGTTTTTATCACGGAAGTTTTTGAATTTTTTCAAATGACTTTACTACATCTATTAAGAATACCGTATCATATTTTTCTTCCATTCTGTTAATGTACTGTATCACATTTATTGATTTGCACATACTGAATCATTCTTGAATCCCAAGGATAAAGCCCACTTGATCACAGTCTATGGTCCTTTTAATGTTCTGTTGAATTCAGTTTGTTATTATTTTGTTGAGAATTTTTGCATCTATTTTTGACAGAGATATTGTCCTGCAGTTTTCTTTTCTGGTAGAATCCTTATCTGGTTTTGGTATCTGGGTAATTCTGGGTTGTAAAGTAAGGTGCAGAGTCTTCCCTCCTTTTCAATTTTTGGGAAGAATTTGAAAAGAATTGGCATTGACTTTTTTTTTTTTTTTCAGTGTTTTGTAGAATTCACCTGTGAAGCCATCTGGTCCTGGGCCTTTCTTTTTTGGGGGATTTTTGATTACTGTTTTGATCTCTAACTCATTATTGGTCTGTTCAGAATTTCTTTTGCTTTGTGATTCAGCCTAGGTAAGTTATATGTTTCTAGGAATTTCTCTTCCCATGTCAAAGTGTTGATCTTCGTTGGGGGACAAATGAAGTCTCCTACTTTACGTCTTGGTTATGTCTAGCAAACTTGTCACTTCATCCAAGTTTTCAAATTTATTAAAATAAAGATTCTCACACTATTCTCTTATTTTATCTTAAATTTTGACTGTATATCTACTATGTTCCCCCTACTATTTTATTTGTGTCTTCTGTTTTTCCCATGATTAATTTTTCCAGGATTTTACCTACTGGCTTTTCAAACTAAAGGGTTTTGTGGTTCCCCCCCCGCCCACCTTAATACTTCTGATTTCTATTGTACACATTAAGTTGCCCTTTTCTTTATTGTTTTAGCCTAGTCTACTTAGACTTTTTCTAATTCCTTAAGTCAATATGTAACTATTCAATTTTCACTTTTCCCTATGTAAGCATTTAGCATTATATTTCCCTTATTTGCTGTCTCTCACAAATTTCTGGATGTAATAGTTTTACTATTACTCAGTTCTAAATATTTTATAATTTTCATTTGACTTCTTTTATCTTTGGGTTTGAAAACATGTTTTTAAAATTTCTGAGCAGATTATCACTTTTGTTGTTTTCTAACTTGATTTTACTTCTAACTTAAATTTATTTCATTTGATTATTATATTATTACACTTAATTTTAATATGTGTGTACTCTTGCTTTATGGTCTGATACAAGGTCAATTTTGGTAAGGAGAGTGGACATTCTATAATTGCTAAATTTGGTATTTTAAATACATCTTTATTCAACACTGTTAATTGTGTTCTTTACATATTCTATACTTTTAATTATTTTTTGTCTGTAAATCTATCATTTCCAATAGAAATATATTCAAATCACTCACTGTGAATCTGGACTTGTGGTTTTCTCTTCACAATTTTCATTTTTAAGGGTGCCTGGGTGGCTTAGTTGGTTAAGTATCCAACTCTTGATTTCAGCTTAGGTCATGATCTCCCGGTCGTGAGATCAAGCCTCGCACGGGGGTTTGAACTTTGGATTCTCTCTCTCTCCCTCTCTCTGCTCCTTCCTCTCTCTCTCTCTCTCTCTCAAAATAAATAAATAAACAATAAAACAAATAATTGTTACTTAAAAAAGCATACTTTGCATCTATGCTATAACTTGCACGTAAACTTAGGATTGTTGTAGTTCCTTTGCAAACTGTACTTTTTGTCACTAGGTAGTGACTCTCTTTCCTTTGATAATGTTCTTTGACTTAAAATAAATTTTGTCTAATATTAATATAGCTTCTCCAGTGTTATTTTACTTAACACTCTGTGGGACGTATTTTTCATCATTTACAATTTTTTGTGTGTTATGAATGTTTTATGGCTTTTTTTTGGAGCTGAATTTTGTTTTCGTATTCAAGCTGAAGATTTCTATCTTTCAGTTTAATTGATTTAGTCCACTTACATTTCTTGTAACTGTTGACACATTTGATTTTTTTCAACTAGTTAACTTTGTATTATTTTATTTGTTTGTTTATTGGAGGTAGAGTAAATAAGAATCCAAATCTGTGTGATGGTAAATTGATGATTATGAGAAATCACCTGGGCTAAAATATATTGTCTTACTTTTCATCTTCTTTGTCAATATGCAGATTTTCCTTCCAACCTATCATTGTGTATCTATCTATTTATTTATTTATTTATTATTTAAATTTACATCCAAATTAGCATACAGTGCAACAATGATTTCAGGAGTAGATTCCTTAATGCCCCTTACCCATTTAGCCCATCCCCCACCCCCACAACCCCTCCAGTAACCCTCTGTTTGTTCTCCATATTTAAGAGTCTCTCATGTTTTGTCCCCTTTGCCTGTTTTTATATTATTTTTGCTTCCCTTCTGTTTTGTGTCTTAAAGTCCTCATATGAGTGAAGTCATATGATATTTGTCTTTCTCTGACTAATTTCGCTTAGCATAATGCCCTCTAGTTCCATCCACGTAGTTGCAAATGGCAAGATTTCATTCTTTTTGCCGAGTAATACTCCATTGTATGTATGTATATATATATGTATATATATCACATCTTCTTTATCCATTTATCCATTGATAGACGTTAGGCTCTTTCCATACTTTGGCTATTGTCAATAGTGCTGCTATAAACGCTATCAGGTGCATCTGCCGTTTTGAAACCGCATACCTGTATCCCTTGGATGAATACCTAGTAGTGCAACTGCTGGGTCGTAGGGTAGTTCTATTTTCAATTTTTTGAGGAACCTCCATACTGTTTTCCAGAGTGGCTGCACCAGTTTGCATTCCCACCAGCAGTGCAAAAGAGATCCTCTTTCTCTGCATCCTCACCAACATCTGTTGTTGCCTGAGTTGTTAATTTTAGCCATTCTGACAGGTGTGAGGTGATATCTCATTGTGGTTTTGATTTGTATTTCCCTGATGATGAGTGATGTTGAGCATTTTTTCATGTGTTGGTTGGCCAGCTGGATGTCTTCTTTGGGGAAGTGTCTATTCATGTCTTTGGAGAGGTGTCTATTCATGTCATTTCTTCACTGGATTATTTGTTTTTTGTGTGTTGAGTTTGATAAGTTCTTTACAGATTTTGGATACTAACCCTTTATCTGATATGTCATTTGCAAATATCTTCTCCCATTCTGTCGGTTGCCAAGCCCCACCCAACTGGGCCAACCTATCCTTTCGTTAAGCATCTGCCTTTTAAGGAATATAAGCATTATGTATGTTATTTAGTTCTTGTTTTCTCATTTTGGCCCAATGTCTTCTTTGCTGTCCCTGTTTGGCTGCTAAAATCCAAATCCCTATGTGTTTGGCAAATGCTTCCAAGGTCATAAAGGTCTATTCTAATTTTCAGCTTTCTCTTTGTTTTTTGGTCCCTGGACATTTTCTTATTTAAAGTTCAGCTATAAACTTAAAATGACCTGTGACAGATTTTACTCACCACTTCTCCGGGTATTTTGAGGTAAAAAGTGTTTTTTTTAGGATACCTTATCTGCTCATACATTGCTGGAAATGGAATTGCTACCAGTTTTTGTTTTTGTTTTTGTTTTTTTTAATTGGAAGGGTATCAGTGCTTCTCATCTTTATGCTACCTTTTCCCTGGCTACCTCCTCCCTGTAAGAGTTTACATCCTTTAAACTCTTCTACTCTAGCCACAGCTGCAGGATCTTTGAGAAAACAGATTTGGTGCATCCTGCCAATCTTTCCTATGCATTTAACCAAACAAGAGTTTGTATATGTACTTGTTCAATTATGAAAAGATCTTTACATATTCCTAATGTGGGTAGGAATTTACATTTTAGCACCACCACTTAAGCTGTGATACAAATTTTATTTTTCCCAATGAGTAATATTGGAATGTTACCAAAGTCTGAACTGCAAAAATTTAAAAACAAAGATATTTTTATAAACTAAGTCATGTATGCTTTTCTTTTTCAGTTTGCCAAAGCTTAAATTTGATTAGAAATCCGGAGGATCTGTGGTTCCTGTTGCATTCAAGCTGCAAATTTGATGACTGGTAACAACTAGTCTAGTTTGTATGCATAGTGGGATAAGTTATTTTTGTTGCAATTTGCAAATTTAGCAATGATTTCTCAAGGCTCAACTTTACATGAGACTTGAAGATGCAATCTGAATGACATGAACACCAAGTACCGCATATTGACGAGGAAGTCTAGAATCAAATGAACGTGCTAACTTGATCAGTAAGTGGCTAAATGTAGACTGAAGATCTACAACTACAAAATTGTCTAGCTTCCTTTGTGACCTTACAATATCAAGTTTGACCTTTAATAGTTACATCATAGTATAAGCTTTATAAACAATCAAGTATCAGCAGGTACAGCAACATGTAGAAGACCAAACACAGATTTTGACCACTGAATAGTAACAATAACTATGATTTTAGTTATCAATTATTGAGTGGATGCTTTGTGCCAATAACTCAGCATATGGTATTGCTTATCCTTTCTGTAACTCTGCAGATAAGGAAAGAGGCTTAGGAAAGGTTAGTAATATGCATCCTTTCCTGCAGAACTTCTTTTGCTAAAATTAAATGGCCAAATTTTGGGGAGATAAAAGCATATGACAGAGTCTAATCAGGATATTGTTAATGTACTTTCTAACTCTACAGAGTTGAATGGATAACTATAAACTTTGAAAGAAGCTGATTGGCTAAGGGATGATGAAATAACTTTGGAAGTTTATATAACTACATAGCTGTTACCATACACAGTGTTACCATGGCCACGGTTAGACGTTCACTCAAGTTCATCTACCATTTCCCTCTAAAACTCATAATATGATTGGAATCTCACTATGTGCCAAACTAGTACTAAAAAATTAGAATTTAAAAATTTTATGACTGCTGCATAACATAGTGTTAGGATTATCTTAGATTAAAATATGCGTAAGCACATTTCTTCCTTAGACAGTCAGTGTTTGTTTAGATACGTATTTCCAACAAGCTCCACAGATGATTTTTATGCAGGTGGTCAGATGGCTGATACAGGTCATCTAGCATATATTACTTCATGGTTTTAGACAAGATCTCTTTATTGTAAACATTAGGTGTAGAAAGAAAATAAAATTTCACTTGGCTCTAATATGAAGTGACATTTCCTTGTCTAATCTGAAGAAGCCAAGCCTATGAAAACTGATATTAATTTCTAATCAATTAATGGTCCTGATTTCCCCTGCCATTTTCAAAAATACAATACAGAAACTTATAAGCAAGTTCAGGTTCTATTTAAGGTTTAAGAAAAATATTATATATGTTTTGTCAGTTAAATAAGGTGTGATCACAGTATAATGAGAAAGATTCCATAGCTATATTGGAAAAAAAAGAAAATAAAATAATTTTCTTTATAGTTGTATCCCACACATATGACACATATCTTTTTATTCATGTCTTTTAGAAGTTATTTCGTGAAAGGTGACCTCAATGGCTGCCCTGAGAAGAGGGACCAAGGGATTCCCAGGTGGTCGATATTAAAGATTCCTTCATTTCTAGGATATTCACAGAAAGACAGGGCCAATTCAGTGCCAATATTTCATATTGTTGCATATCTCTGTTGGCTGTGCTTTGCTTGAAGACGGTCATATTAAGTACTGATATACACTGACAGATCCTTTGAATACATATTTCATTCTTGCCACATGAGGCGCTTTCATTCTTTCAATATCATGCAAGCCTGATGGCATCACTGCTAAGTGGTACTGTTGCTTTCCACTCAAGTCTGAATTAGGAAACTGTGTTCTGTCATAACAGGGATGCTTTTAGCATTGACACATTGTATTCCTTGGCACAACTGGCCATTTGATGAACACTTTTTCTGTAATTAATGCCTAAAATACCACAGGTGAAAACCTGTCTCCTTTATCATGGTAATCCTTGAGTGGACCATTCTTTGCTTTTTGAGCAAAAATGTATCTGTACTACTGAAGGTGAGAATTGCAAACACCATGATAGCAGTGGGAATCATTACACACAGGTTCCATCTTGTACATATATATCTATTGGGCACTGTTCTGAAATTTCTGTATAAAATTCCTCTAGATTACATTCATTTTTCTTCTTTCTACAAATGTATTCAGCAGGGAGAGAACTGCACCCCTTACAGTAAAGTCCCAAAGTACAATTTATTTTTATTTTATTTATTTATTTTTAAATGTTTATTTTTGAGAGGGAGAGAGACAGAGCATGAGCAGGGGAGGGGCAGAGAGAGAGGGAAACACAGAATCCGAAGCAGGCTCTAGGCTCTGAGCTGTCAGCACAGAGCCCGACCTGGGACTCGAACTCACGAACTGCAAATCATGACCTGAGCTAAAGTCAGATGCTTAACCGAATGAGCCACCCAGGTGCCCAGGACAATTTACATCATGATTTCTTTTAAAATCTAACTGACAGTATGCGTTCTCTTCATTTTTCTTTTGCTGAGCCATCCCTTCCCTTTTTTTCCCACCAATTTGTTATCACCTGGCTCTTGTACAGCACTAACCATGGACATGTCATTGAAACATTCCAAACCACTGGATACCCAATCAAAATCATCATCAGAACAATCAGACGAGTCTGATCTACCTATAATACACTTCTGCAGCGACATGTATGGTATCGCTTATTATGCATCATACCAATGAAATGACCTATTTCATGAGCAATCAAAACGGCCTCTATGACCATGTTCAGTACCCACCGAGAAGTTGCAGTTGTTAAAAAAGATTTCACCCTCAGAGTCCATATTGGCTAATGCCAAAGAATGCTCATAAACGTGATATGCAAAAAAATGTGCCAGGTCATAATGAGGCTTAGGAAACTAGTGTTTTATTTGCCGGTCTTGGAATGCTATGAAAATTAATTCTTTTGTGTCCACATTTATTGGATTTGATTCTGTCTGTATTTCCACAGCAGCCAACAGGGTTAACAGCTTTGAGAGGCTCGTGTAATATACCAAAATGTTAGTAATAATCAATGTTTCTCTCACACTCAGATGCACTGTAACCTGTATTTGTACTTTACTGTCTATTCCTACCCCCAGTCCTAAATACTTTTTATACTATGTGTGTTCTTAAAATTAGGAGTTGTGCCCTTAATTTCTTCACAGAACTTTCAAGTCTGGCTGTCTACATCCTTTTCAGTTAAGCCACTAGCATCATTATAAGTTGGGCCCCTTCTTAAGGGTCAAAGGCAGAATGGTAGGGATCTTAGAATCTGCCCCTGAGAACCTCGAAGTTTGAGGATCCCTTCAAGATACAATTACTTGCCAGGAGCAAGTTGCTGACTTTTGAGGCTATCCTTGTCTGGTTCAAGGAAGGTGCTCCATGGTGGGTGAGGTGGAGGTAAGAAGCTGGGGAGAGGTAGCCATGCAGGGTCTGCCCAAAAATAGGGGTGGTAGTTAGAGGGGCATTCCTCTGGGCAGAGCCTGGGAGGTGCTTCAGCAGAAGAGTTGGGAAGGTGCCAGATTTCAGTTGCCACTGACTCCCTATAGTTACAGCTGAGAAGAAAGGCCAGAGCCTGTCTCTCATGGTGCTCTCGTTCTGCAGGAGGAGGGAGAGATGAACTAAAGTTACCCTTTTTATTACAGCCAAGAAGAATCATGAGGTGCTGGAAGCATTCATGTGGAGGGTATTTAACACAGTAAGGAAAGGGCTGGATGGTAATTAGGGACGCAGTCCTGAGGAGATAATGCTGGAGCTGAGCTCTAAGAATAGAGAGCTCCAGGGGCTAAAACGGAAGATCTCCAGCAAGGGCCTGAAGCCTAAAGGAAGAGGGCACATTAGAGACACTGAAATCAGCTAGAGAGCAGAAAACACCTTCATGCTAATCAGTAAGGAGTTGGTCTACTTGATACACACATGTAATTGTTTTATTATTTTCAGAAGATTGAAATAGCTCCTTTGTTCTCTTTATTCTTGTTACTTCCATTTTTTAAAATCATAATTGAAAATATTTCTTAGCTTCTTTGGATCACATACGATTGGAACCTAAAGAGTCACTTCTATTTGGATATAAAATGTGAGTCTAAAACAATGTTTTTATGAACCTAGACAAAATATGAGGGAAAAACTTCTTATTCAGGATTCAGAACCGTCAAGCTCCTGATCATCATTTATGTGGATACGATTGGGTTTAGGTAGATGCAATCTTTTTTTTTTTTTAATGTTTATTTATTTTTGAGACAGAGAGAGACAGAGCATGAGTGGGGGAGGGGCAGAGAGAGAGGGAGACACAGAATCGGAAACAGGCTCCAGGCTCTGAGCCATCAGCCCAGAGCCCGACGCGGGGCTCGAACTCACAAACTGTGAGATTGCGACCTGAGCTGAAGTCGGACGCTCAACCGACTGAGCCACCCAGGCGCCCCGATGCAATCTTTTAAAAACAATTATTCCCATATTAAAGAGAACTTTCGGAAATAAATTTTGTGTGTATTTCTTAATGTAACCAATGTTACAAGTCAAGCTAATTGAAAGGAATGGCAACATAAATTATGGGAAGGCAAAGGGCCTTCTTTCTGAATGTTCACATAGGAGATGCCACCTTCCTTTCTAGCACTTTCCTCACTAACTTATCAGAATTAAAGTCCTATATGTGCTGGCTATTTGTAGCCTCATAATAACCCTCCAAAGGAAACTCAGCTGGTGTCAGGTAATCATTTGTCATTTGAATCTAATATTTTCTCTCCATCTTGCCAAATCATTTTGATGTGTCCTACTTGGTGAAAGGGGAATTGCAAATACCTTTGCCATCCATCACTGCTGCAAATCACTGAAGCGGAATCCCTCTGCTTGTGTTTATCTAGCAACCAAAGTTGTGTTGCTAGTATGAAGGTGGCCCTACATGAACCCATCAATCATCGGGCAGCACCTTACAGCCTCACCATTAGGACTGAGATCCAGTAAACATCTTAAACTCTCCCCTGGTTCTGTGATAGTTCATGTAAAGAAAAACAGAGAAGACACCCTCCCCCGGCCCGTAACTATATGTAAACCAGGCCCATCCCCTACTCTGCTCACCTAGCAAGGGCAATAGGTGTAAAAATATTTTGAAAAATGTTTAAAAATATGCTATCTTCTTTACCAGTATTATTTCAGGATCATCTATAAAATAACAAATATCAGGTATCCTCTAGATAAATTGCACTATGTAAATTGTTATGTTGATCTAGGATTAAATAATTGTTAATTTTAATCTATGTCCTATTTCTTCTTGTACGACAGAACTTGTGCCTATCATTTAACCACATTACATGCCTGCTCCAAATGACGTTTAAATCATGTTACCATCTTCCTTAAAACCATTCAGGGGTTCTCATAACTTATAGGATGCAGGGTAAAGTCTGAATTTATTAGCATGGCATCAAGGCTCTTTATCTTCCTTCTTTATAAGTATTGCCTCTACGTTCTTTTTAGGACACTCCTCTCTACATGTTGCCTTTCCCACCCTTGGAAGCCTTCATACTTAACCTATTTATCACCTGTTTGTGGTGGTATACACCAAATATTTGTCGTCTGTCACGAACTGCCTCGCATTTTGGTGTTTGGAAGAAATGTGTGCATGGCATGCTTGTGGAGAAGCACCAAGCATGCCAGTGATTTTTGGCATTCTTCACAGTACCTCGCATACTCTAGGTGTGTGTTAAGTAACTAGTGACGACAAGGGTCCGCAGTGTGGTTAGTCATTTTGTATACACTATAGGAATGCTGAATAGTAGCAGGTCAACATCAGCTGACATTTCTTTTCCTTCTTTCCCTATTATTTGAGTATTACACGTCAGTTATATTAGTATGCACCTAGTTATTTGGAAAACAATGCTTTTCCCTTCAAGTATTAATAGAATATTAATGCGTACATTTAAAATAACAAATGTCTTTAGTGTGGTACACATCTTGGTGACATTGGTCACTAGATGGCACACCACAAGCTCTTGTCGGGCAGTTCCACAAACTAACCTATTATTTGAAAGAGGATTGCAAAGATTCAGAGCAAACTGGATTGGGAAAAATTATATCAGAAGTGATATTCAGTAAGTTTGTTTCAAACTAAAAATTAGATTTAGAATGCATAAACTTATATGACACATGGAAGCTATAAGGAATCATTCCTTTAATAGATAATTATTATTATTTTTTTTTTAAAAGAAACTAGGTACTAGACACTGAGTCATGCCCTGAGGGAGACAGCATGATGATAAAACCTGGGCCTGGTTGGGGTTTAGCAGAGGAGCTAAGAGCATGAGCCTTCACTCTACCTTCCAAATGGTACTTAAAGAATAAACCTAGCAAACAAATAGGAGATTGTCTAACTCCCGTGGAAGAAAGTAGAAGAATGGATGAATGAAAAGTTCAAGAGACCTGCAGTGTATTTAAATGTCAGTGAAAAGAGTTTCTACACTCATGTGCCCAGAGTCAGCATGCAATTTCACTGAAGATTTATGCTGATTTTAGACTGCAAGTACACAGGACTCCATAGTTCTCTGGGCAGAACTGAAATCACACATGCCTGGTGTAATCTGTACACAAGATGTAAACAACCCACAGAACAGTAAATCTGAAGTCACATGTCCATATGCACGTGTTGATATTTGCTGTGGCTTATGAGGTCCGGTGTGACTTGGACATCCGTCCAGAAGGAAACATGTCACTCCTCTACTCGATGCTGCATTCGTGGAGGCAAATGATCCCTATGTCTTCCATCACACGATGACCTCCCCCCAGCGCCACTCGGCAACCAGCCCTCTGTTCGTGTACAAATGCCAGGTTTTCATGTCTTTCAGGGCCCCAGTCTCCTTCCATGAATGATTCTTGATGCTCCCTTGTGGTTCTTAGGTTAAAATGCCCACTGTCCATTGCTTTTATCTCCAAAAGCTACTTACTCCTAATTTACTACCCATCTCATTCTGTTTTCCCTCTTTGCCACCTCCCCAGAGTATCTGATTTCCAGTTATCCCTAATAGTATGGTAATTGCTATAACCCATTCTTGAAGAAATTCAACAAGTTGTTAAATTTTTCCATCATAGAAATGTGGAAATTTTTATAGAAATGTGGAAATTCAAGCAGAAAAAAATTTTAATGGTCATTCTTTCATCCCATATTAGTATATTTCCTGCCAGTCGTTTTTATAAACACATTTTTTCAATCATGATACATCTTTGCATGTTTTTGTTATATTTAACACGAAATATATATTTTTGGCACTTTTATGAACTCCTGATCAAAGCATGCCTACATTGTGCAGTTGATGAATGCTATGTTACAGAAATATAGCTCTGCGTTCAAGACACTGTTTTGTCTTCCTGACACACAGTAAGATTATATTTACAGCTTCCCTTTACAGCTGAGTGTGGCCTGTGTGACTGAGTCAGAGCTGACGAGAAGCAGGCAAAATGATGCAAGCCTCTGCTAGCATTCATTCATGACACAGAGGGTCTGGAGTTCTGAGTCACTGCTTAGAGAAAAGCTGACACTGGGAGCCTCTTAACCACACTGGACTGTGCCATTTGTTGTATTAAGCCACCGAAATGTGAAAGTTATCTATTAATATGGCATAACTTGGCCTATCCTTACACATATGACTATTTGGGGTAATTGTTTTAATTTTTTTTTTTTGCTACTATAAATCACAATATGATGATTATCCTTTGCGTTGGATTTTTTCTCTTCTATTTCTGAGTATTCCCTTTAGATAGATTTCTAGAGGTAAAATTTTTGACACAGGATATAAACTTTAACACTTATTTGTAGCCTATTTATATCATACTTGTCTCACATATTTCCATATTATATTTATGTAATAACTAACTATGACTGGGTGTCTTACTCCTAGGAGATTGCAAGTTCCTCAAAGGCAGAGTCACTCTTTCATCGACTTTTGTAATGTCTAGTCCCTAGCACAGGTCTTTCACATAGTAGCATGAGGGAAGCACCTGCAATACATGAAGGAGTGGATATGGATTGTTACATGATAGCTGTGCTGTAGTCATTCTTACGATCTGGGCATTGGTAAGGGAGAAATTCTATCTCTAGAAGCTTACTACAGCACTTTTTTTTTCTCTTCCAAAAGCAGCTTAAGGCTAATGCTTTGACTAGTAGACATTCAGGGCTTGGGTGAAAGCATATTCGAAATTACAAATGAGACAGTTCATTCTTCCCACTCTTACCATTGCTCTGACTTGAGCTTTGGCTGTATCGTTTTTTACGTTCAGTAAAGCTAAAGACTGTATCTATATGATGTAATATTAAAAGGAATGTGTTTTAGATTATTTGAGTACTTAGATTATTCAAATAATTGGATGGATTATATGGTCAATCCAGATCAACTGTTTAATATTTGTTCATGATATCCTAAAAAGAAGAGTCTTACCAATGGCTATATTAATGAGTGGTCAAATTTCATTTGAATGAAAGAGTGATCCATTGTATAGCCAGGGAGGGGGACAAAAACATAAGAGACTCTTAAATATGGAGAACAAACAGTGGGTTGCTGGAGGGGTTGTGGGAGGGGGATGGGTTAAATGGGGAAGGGGCATTAAGGAATCTACTCCTGAAATCATTGTTGCACTATATGCTAACTTACTTGGATGTAAATTAAAAAAATAAACTAAAAGAATTAAAAAAAATAATAAAGAGGTCTTTAAAGCTAAAAAAATAAACAAATAAAGTATATGCTACTGCACATATCTAAACATATCAGAGGTCAATTCATACTTCTTATGTTCCTTAGGCATATAGTGATATATGTGGCAAACATTAGCGAGTCATATTTTTTTTTAAGTTTATTTACGTATTTTGAGAGAGAGAAAGCATGCATGCATGCGAGCAAGGGAGGGGCAGAGATAGAGGGAGAAAGAGAGAATCCCAAGCAGGCTCTGCAATGTCAGTGTGGAGCCAGACATGGGGCCAGACATGGGGCTTGAACTCAGGAACCATTAGATCCTGACCTGAGCTGAAATCAAGAGCTGGAGGATTAACCGACTGAGCCGCCCAAGGCGCTTACATCAATCCCATTTTTATGTACCCATATAGAGATTAACCTTGTTCGTGACGAGAGACACATCTTCTACACAGATGGAAGGGAAGGAAGAAGGGAGAGGAATAGACAAAGATACATTTCTAAGTGTCTTTGTGAGGGGCCAGGAGGCAGAGTGCCAACCTGGTGTCTTCTATGCTTTCTGTGTGGCAGGAGACAAGATCATTGCTGAAAGTTAGAGAAGCAGTAGCCATCCCACTGGCTGTCCTGTGGGCCTCCCCCTGCCCCCCGCCTTTGGGACTCCCTCTTTTTGCTCTTGTACCTTCCATGCCTCTATCCCTACCAGTTTCTTCTGTTTAGCCTGTAAAGAAGCTCAAGACTCTTTTGCTCCTCCAAAAGTTCCCTTGATTCTCATCCTCTCATTTCTTCTTTCTCAAAACCCTCTCCTTCATGGCTTCTGGAACACCATATTTTCTTGGTTTACCTTATCCTATTTGACTTCTCTTTTCTTTTTGAATTTTTCTCAGATGTCATTCCTCAGATTCTACCCTCTCCTCCTCATTCACTGTTAGAGTTGGCATCTTTGCATGCAGGTCTCTCAATTTTAGCTACTGTCCTAAATAAGCTTCGGGTGGAACACTATGGATTGAGGAGAATTAAAATTCTCTCCTCCTTTCAGAAATCTTATCTCAGAAGCTCCCTCCATCCTTCCTCTGCACGCATTACACTCAACCCTACAAATTAACGTGGTAGATTTGTATCCCACAAAAAATGTATGCCATTCAAAATAAATCTTATTACATTGTATAATACACCAAAGTACAACTGAGACCAGACAGATGAAAATATTTATCACATTATTTTTTACTGCACTTGGCACATGGGATTAGGGAAGTTCACACTCAGGAGGAAGCCATAAAAACAAGTACCAGGTCATCAGCTCCAACTTTTGTAAGGAAACTGTTTTCCCCTGGGACATACGATACAGGCTTAAGACAGTATGAAACCTGAAAAAAATTTTAAAGTAAGGAGAGACAGTTCTCATCACAATATGAAATGCTGTGGAATCTACCAGACTTGACTTTATGAAGTTTACTCACAGGACAGATCAAGTTGCCTTGTCTTGGATGAGTGAAGTCACTTCAAATTGGTCAGAATCCTGGGATAAAAAATAAAAAGGAATGTGAAGATTCTTCAAAGGCATGTCTGAGAAAACACTGAGAACCTACCAGAGTTTTAAATTTAGAGCATAGAAGGTGTTGAAGTCTTGGACAATCTGTTTACTTGACAATGTTTGAGCTGTGAAAGTCATGATTAATTTCCTGACCTCACACAGTGCTGATGACGTCATCCTCCTGTTTTCATTTTCAGTCTTCAGTGATGATAATATAATAGGACTTTAATCACTTTGGCTTAAAAAAATAACTCTTCTTTAATTCTTCTAATTGCCACGATTACTCAAAAGCTCTGTAGAAAACCTATTATTAAAATATTTTATAGACGACAAACCTTGGTATAGAGTCATAGGGACTCTATTGATATTAGGAAGGCTATGTGAGTCAATGCATTAATATTTGAGAGAGTTTCCTAAAGAAACCAGGAAGAAAATTGTGGTGTTGATAGGTAAAATTAAACTTAATAATTTCTCTTTAGATTATTTGTATTAAGAGACCACCACAGTGGGATTCCTTTAAGTGAAACACATGAAATATTCAAATAGAAATAGTGAACAAGCCAAGAGGTTCTTAATCACAAGTACGCTATAGAGTCCTCAGAGGAGTAGGTTTCCCTGTGTTGGTACCATCTCTGGACATTCTAATTTAACAGACCTGGAAGTCTATGTTTAAAAAAAAAGTTCCATAGGAGATTCTGATGGGCACCCCTTCTTGGGAACTACTAGGCTTTGTTGTATATTTCCTGCACACTGGGCCAGCACTGAAGATTAGCAAGTGACAACACCGTGAGAAGAAGCAGCACAACTTTCAGGTCAGAACATAGAACACTGGCAAGTTTTCACTGTGGAATGTAAAGGTATACGCAAAATATTGTGAACATGACAGCAATAAATGAATAAATTAGTCTACTGCATTGGTTCCTAAACCTTTTCGTTCCACAATGTGTCTTTTTCTGACTTGGTTATATCCCAATTTGGTGCGAAAAAAGCCCAACACTTACTGACAGACAAACTGGGCCTGTACCACCTGGCTATTAATGAGGCACATCACTGCATCTGTTATTTAGGATTCATAATTGTGAGCAAATAAATGTATTCCAGCTGATTTAAGTGGAAAAGCAATTTATTGAAAACCTATTAGAATCCCTGGAAAGGTAGAGAATAAGATTGGGCAATTAAGCAGGAAATGAGGGAGGCCAGGCAGTCCAAGCCATGTTCAAGAACTGCTTATGGGGTCTCCTTTATCCTTCTTCTCTGTGGCACCAGCACCCAGATCCAGAGTCTGGGGTGGAGACATCTGGTCACTAAATACAGGTCAAGTGCTTACATCCATGCCAAATCAGAGGCTGGGAAATCAAGTATTTGGCTTTTCAGCCTCTATAAGTAGGAGGTAGTTCTGACTGCCCCCGAAACTTCTATGGTATAAACTTCCTCAAACAGAAAGGAAGTTCACATACAGGGTAGAAAGAAGTGTACTATTTTATTGATTGAGGAATATGGTTAGTGAGATTTTTCTGGTTAATTTGTAAGTTGATATGGTAAGTGTTTCTGAAATATCAGTGCGTTTTCTACTCTAGTAAGTATGGTAAGATAATTTAATGTTCAAAACTTAGCTCTACAGTTCACACACATGTGATCTTGAGCAATTTATGACATCATCTGACGTTAACTTTCTTCATTGGCAAATGGTGATTTCAATAACTCATACCTCTCAGGGTTGTAGCTCAAATAAATTGGTACACACCAAGCAATTTGTATACTGAAAACACGAAATAATCATTAAGTATTGTTACTATTCTTTTGGTCCTATGCTCATTATTTTTAGCTTTACACTCTGTAGCTATTGATAAGAAGGTATAGGGGACTGTCCTGGAAATCAATTTCTTTTGAGAATTACTATAATTGAAAGATACCAATATTTGAATCCTGACTAAGGGTTAGTGCTGTGGTGGTATTTTATTATTTAATCTGTGAAATTACTGATTGTGGGAATTCAAAATTTCTGGTGGTAAGGCACATAAGTTGCAATTCATTCTCTCCCTTCATAAATACTTAAGGCATACTTACCATGTGTCAGGTAATAGGAAGGAATACATGGTGACTTATGCAGGGTCCCTGCCTTTAAGGGATTCCCAGTCAAGTGGGAGAATAGAGAATTCTAACAGAGAATTCAAATAGAGAATTACAACATTGATGCCATTTCACTAGAAATGTATAATTCCAAAAGGTGTCTAATTAGTATACTAAATTCACTCTAGTGATCTAGATTAAAACATAAGATTTTAAACACAAATGTATTTCACATGTAAATTGGCATGGATCATGATGCTGAAGTCCTTTTGTTTGATAAATCAGATTAGTATTAATTTTGACCTTTTGTAAAATCTATTTTTTATTTTTTTATGTTTATTTATTTTTGAGAGAGAGACAGAGCATGAGTGGGGAGGGGCAGACAGAGGGAGACACAGAATCTGAAGCAGGCTCCAGGCTCTGAGCTGTCAGCACAGAACCCGACGCGGGGCTTGAACTCACAGACCACGAGACAAAGTTGGACACTTAACTGACTGAGTCACTCAGGCACCCCTGACCTTTAATTTGTAATCGCAGTATTATTTGCACTGATAGTTATTCAGCTTTGTAACATGAAACCAGTATGCTTTGTAATGTCAGTTAATTTAATGTGACCCTGAAATTCAGTCACATTAGACTGTTATTTTCTAAACACATTATACTCGGTGACTTTGTCTATGCCTTTGCTTACTCTGGAATTCTCTTCTCTGTCCGTCAAACTCTTGCTTATTCTCCAAGAGCCAGATCAAATACCACTCCTTTGTTTAGTTTTTTCCAGTCCTTGAAGCCAAAATTTAGAGCTTTCCCTCTTTGAATTCCCAAGAAGTTTGTTTACCCATTTACTATGGTGTTCATTTTATTGTGCCTTATAGTTATTGATTTATAATCTAACTTATTAGTCAATCCTCATGCCTTCTTGAAGGCAGGGACCATATCATTTTTGTCTCAGTATTCCCTCAAGTATAGTATTTTGTTTGCATTTAACAGAGGAAAGGATTCCAAGTCTAACGGGGCTTGTTGAGTTAGAAAAACAGATGGAATTAAAAACAACCAAGGCAGGGCCATATTATACTCCCTGAGCAAAGGGGGTAGGAATGTGTGGTAGGGGAGGGCACAGGATGAGGCAAAATACTCTTGTGACACACATGCCCGGGAGTCATCACTGGGAACACAGGTTCTGTGAAGATGCTGCTGTTGTGACAGCCCTTTGGGCAATAGGGAATGACTAAATATTTAGGCTCGCTAGATTGAGAAGTGGGGGTGGGAGGCACTGGTACGTTTCCTGCCTCAGTTAGGAATTGAACTGATGGGAAAACTAGAATTTCATTTAAGTTATTGATGGGGTGAATCAATGGGTCCTGCTAGTGGCAACCAGTATGTGGGATTTTAAGCAGGGTGGGTGGTATTTATTGCAGTGCTTTAAGGAAAGTGATTTGGGGCAATGCGGAACAGTGAAAGCTTAGATGTAGGCTATTGGAATAGTCTCAGAATGAGTAATAAAGTCCTAGATTAAAAAGAAGGCAGTGGAAATGGAAGGAAAGGACTGCAGTTTGAGACAAAGCATTGTGTGTACTATCCTGAAGCCAGTTTTTTTTTTTCTTAAAAAAAAATCTTGAAAAAGGGTTGTTGGGGTGCCTGGGTGGCTCAGTTAGTTGAGTGTCTGACTTCAGCTCAGGTCACTATCTTGCAGTTAGTGAATTTGAGCCCTGTGTTGGGCTCTGTGCTGACAGCTTGGGGCCTGGAGCCTGCTTCGGATTCTGTGTCTCCCTCTCTCTCTCTGCCCCTCCCCCGCTCACACTGGGTCTCTCTTTCTCTCTCAAAAATAAACATGAAAAAATAATAAAAAAATAAACATTAAATTAAAAAAAAAAAAGAAAGAAAAGGGGTTGTTAAATACCAACCAAACTGTTATTTAAGTAATCATTCAAGAAAGTATTTTATAGGTGGCATATGTAAAAAAATTTACAAATACATTGTTATTTATTATATTGGCTGGAAGGAACTGAGTCTTAGCTTTGTCATATACCTTATTTAAGATCACACCATTATCTGACATGAAGCACATTGGGCGGCAAAGCTCTGTTTCTGAGTCCAGCTGTCTAGATTTGTACCTCAGATCTGCTATGGTCTAAATGTATGATCTTGGGCAATTTACGTACACTCCCTCAGTCTCAGTTACTGCATTGTGTTGTTGAGTAGATTACATTACACAGCTTGGGCTGCACTCATCAGCTATGGCTGGGGGAATGGAGTGAAGAAACTTCAACATGGCTGTGGATAGCCCTCACCTAGGTTTGGGTAATGCCAGTTCACAGAAAAACAAGGAGGGAGGCGGGGCTGGCTTCATGGTTGTGTGACTCTTGCAGCCATGCAGGGTCTTAGGCTCGGAAGGGCCCCACCCTTGGTTTAATGTTGCCATCTTGAAATTCTTAATAATTTTTGAACGAAGGACCACCTCTGCATTTTCATTTTGCACTAGGCCTTGCAAATTATATAGTAGGAGGAGAGGTTATTGTGAGTGGAGCAGATACATCCTAAAGTAGCATTTTTTTGTTTTTTGTTTTTCAGCACTGACTGAACATAATACCCTGGGAGCTTCTAAAAAACAGATGACCAGGGGCGCCTGGGTGGCTCAGTCGGTTGGGCATCCGACTTTGGGTTCAGGTCATGATCTCGTGGTTCGTGAGTTCGAGCCCCACGTAGGGCTCTGTGCTGACAGCTCTGAGCTTGGAGCCTGCTTCAGATTCTGTGTCTCCCTCTCTCTCTCTGCCCCTCCCTACTTGCACTCTGTCTCTCTCTCTTTCTCTTTCAAAAATAAGAACATTAAAAAAAAATTTTAAACGCAGATGACCAGACCAATTAATTCAGGATCTCCAGAGGTGAGGTACAACCCTGGGCATTTTTGAGAAACACTGTCTTAGATAGAAAAATTCCTACAATTCCATATACCACTGCTCTCTATTCCCCATTGTAAAACCTTAATTAGTCTCTCTATGACTAAGAAAGTATGAGCTTGGGATCCTCAGCCTGCTACTCATGGCTGTTTGCAATCTGGCTCCACATTCCATTTCAGTCTCAGAACTTAAATTTTTTTTTGGTTCTCTACGCTCCACCCTAATTGGACATCTCACCGTTATGTGAATATTGCCTTTGTTCATGCCAAGCCCCCAACTGGAATGTCCTCTGCTTCCATCTACCTATGCTGCTAAGACATTATTCAAATACAACCTCTTAAAAGTTTCTTAGATTTCTTCCTTTTCTGAATATTCCTAGGTAATTTTAAATAACATGTATATTCTTCTTTGGTTTATTTGTGTACATGTCTTACCTCTTCTATATGTTCCTTCAAGGGTACGTAATGTGTCTTATGAATTTTTATATCCCCCACAATGCCAAGAATGGTTCTAGGGGCTCAGCTGCTGTTTAAATATATACTTTAGTACATGAGTAACCAAGCCTTATTGCCCTCACCGACTAACCCATGCATTTTGTGTAATACCAGCAGGCTTAATCATCTATTTGCCAATAAAGATCAGTTGAGAATAGCAAAATCATGTCACTTTACTGAGACTGAAATCAAACCTTCAAATGACTCCAGTGGGTCTAAATTTTTTCAGTAATCAGAGTATGAGATGTTACCTTGCAGTCCAAATGCCATTGGGTAAGTGAGCAAGAAATATTCAGCTTGACTGCATTATTTTTTTCTTTAATTTCAAAAAGTACATTAGTACCGAAAGATAATTAGAGTAATTTCAGGGGCTCTGGGACTACTCAAAATGTCTTCCTTCATAATTTAAGAACATCTGAAGTTTTACTCCCTTCTTTTAAGTGAAGGGATTAACTGTTAAAATGCAGATATCCTTGTAAAGGAAGAGCCTTCTCTCCTCTAGGAGACTAGAACTGCCTCCTAATAGGGAATGTCCGGTTTTTGCCTCCTGATCTTTTTTTACCAGAATGATTTATTGACGTATAAGTATGATCTCTATCGCCCACTCCGATTAAAATATTTTATCATCTCCCTATTGCTCTGAAGACAAAGGCCACAATATAAATACCATGAGGGAGTGGAAGGATGAAGAAAGGTGAGGAAAAAAACCAGTAAAACCACTTAATGGTTTTGCAGAGTCTGAGACCTTTGGTTCAGTCATTTGTTCTGCATTTGCTTTTCTGAATCACATCAGCACAGCATGGGACTCCTAATTCAGGGATTCGTACACGAATGTTGTGAAAAACAACAACAAAAGTCTTCAAGGTATTCTACAGTGGCTCTAACATTCTGACAGAGAAAAATTAGATGGCAGAAGGACAGCTGTGTGATCCTGGGGTGCAAGGTCTGATTTCCAGCATATTATATGGCCAACCAAAAATTCTCTTTGCAATAACAAAGTCAAATCATTTCCCTTGCTTATGTGTTGTTTTTCCATTGCATCATCTGTGTGGGAACCCAGTGACCCACAGAAAAGTTCCCAACGCATGCTGACTTCACCCAGGTGATGAAGCTAAGATGTAGTAAGAAAAATAACTAAGGTCTTAAAACTATTCTTCGTAACAATTTCTTGGCTTCTGGCAGAAGCTGAAGTGGGACATTAAAACATTATTCAGATAATTAATACTTTACTCTTATCCCTGCCATGCCCCAAGAATCTCTTTAATATTCTCCCCACTCCCTCCCTTTCTCTCTCTTTCCCTCTCTCTCTCTCTCTCCACACACACACACACACACACACACACACACACACACACACACGCAGTATATACATAGCTATTTTTAAAGCTGTAAAAATTAAAAAAAAATTTTTAATGTTTATTTATTTTTGAGAGAGGGAGAGAGAGCATGAGTGGGGGAGGGACAGAAAGAGAAGGAGACACAGAATCCAAAGCAAGCTCCAGGGCTCTGAGCTGTCAGTGCAGAGCCTGATGTGGGGCTCGAACTCAGACCGTGAGATCATGACCTGAGCCAAAGTCGGATGCTTAACTGATGGAACCACTCAGGCGCCCCAAAACTGTAAAAAATTTTAAATTACTAGATTTCATTAAAAACAATTTTTTTTAACATTTATTTATTTTTGAGAGACCGAGAGAGAGAGCATGAGCAGGGGAGGGGTAGAGAGAGAGGGAGACACAGAATCCGAAGCAGGATCCAGGCTCCGAGCTGTCAGCACAGAGCCTGACATGGGCCTGACATGCAGCGCAAACTGCTGAGATCATGACCTGAGCTGATCAGACACTTAACCAACTGAGCCACCCAGGTGCCCCTAGATTTCATTTTTTTAAGGGGAGCTTTCAGTTTACAAAAAAATTGTGCAGAAGTACAGAGAATTCCTGTATATCTTTTTTTTTTGTCCCTGCACAGTTTCCCTCTATTATTAACATCTTGCATTAGTGTGCTACAAATAGTGTGCTACAACTAATGAAACAATATTGATACTTTATTTTTGACTAAAGTCTATAGTTCACATGAGGGTATATTCTATGTTGTGTAGTTCTATGCATTTTGGCAAAAATAGAGTCATGTATCCCTCGTGATAATAACATATAGAATAGTTGCACTGCTCTAAAAGTCTTGTGTTCCACACACTCCTTTCACCTGAAACTCTGGCAAAAAACCCAAACCAAACCAAAACACCCACAAAACTGATCATTTATTGTCCCCATAGTTTTGTCTTTTCCAGAATGTTATATAATTCATTCTATCTAAAGAATTTCTTTGAACATTTCTTGCCAATGCAGCTCTGTTGGCAAGAGTCCCTCAGTTTTTGTTTGTCTGAGAAAGTATTTCTCCCTCACTGTTGAAGAATTTTGCTGGAAACCTAAAAAACTTCTGGGCAGTTTTTTTTCTTTTCAACACTTTACATATTTCACCCTGCTCTTTTCTTGTTTGCATTATTTCCTAAAGCTGTGTCCAATATAATTCTTATTCCTTTATAAGTAGCTTTCTTTCTCTTGCTTCTTTTAAGATGTTTGTCTTTGATTTTCTGCCATTTGAATATGACATGCCTAGTTATAGATTTTTTTTTTTTTTTTTTTGGTATTTATCCTGCTTTGGTGTCCTCTAAATCTTCTGCATCTGTGATTTGGTGTGTATTGCAAACTTTTAAAAATTTGGCCATTTTTAAATTTTTTATTAAAAGTTTTTTAATGTTTATTTATTTTTGAGAGAGAGAGAGTGTGAGGGGCAGAGGAGAGACACGGAATCCGAAACAGGTTCCAGGCTCTGAGCTGTCAGCACAGAGCCCGACTCAGGGCTTGAACTCACAAACCATGAGATCATGACCTGAGCCGAAGTCGGACACCTAACCAACTGAACCACCCAGGCACCACAGCCATTCTTTTTTTTTTCTTTTTAAATAAAATTTATTTGAGTGTATTTGATACACCATATTAGTTGTGGGTGTACAACATAGCTATTCAATGAGTTTATACATTATGCTATGCTTCCCACAAGTACAGCTTCCATCTGTCACCAATGCTGTATTATTGACTGTATTCCTTATTCTGTGCCTTTTATTTCTGTAACTTATTCATTCCATAATTGGAAGCCTGTATCTCCTGCTCCCTTTCACTCACTACCCCCAACCCCACAACCATTGCTTTGTTCTGTGTATTTACACATTTGATTCTCCTTTTTGATTATTCATTGTTTTTTAGATTCCAGGTATGAGGGAAATCATAATGGTATTTGTCTTTCTTACAGGACTTATTTCACTTAGCTTAATATTGTCTAGATCCATTCATGTTGTCTCAAATGGTATGCTCTCATCCTTTTTTTATGGCTGAATATTTTTCCACTGTGTGTGTATGTGCGTGTGCGTGTCTATCACTTCTTTATCCATTCATCCATTGATGGTTGCTCCCATATCATGGCTATTATAAATAATGTTATAATAGGGGCTCCTGGGTGGCGCAGTCGGTTAAGCGTCCGACTTCAGCCAGGTCACGAGCTCGCGGTCCAGGAGTTCGAGCCCCGCGTCGGGCTCTGGGCTGATGGCTCAGAGCCTGGAGCCTGTTTCCGATTCTGTGTCTCCCTCTCTCTCTGCCCCTCCCCCGTTCATGCTCTGTCTCTCTGTCCCAAAAATAAATAAAAAACGTTGAAAAAAAATTAAAAAAAAAACATTAAAATTAAAAAAAATAATGTTATAATAAAAGTAGGGGTGCACATATTTTTTCAAATTAGTGTTTTTGTTTTCTCTGGGTAAATACCCAGTAGTGGTATTACTGGTTCATATGGTATTTATGTTTTTAATTTTATGAGAAAGCTCTATATTATTTTTCAAAGTGGCTGTACCAACTTACATTCTCACCAGCAGTGTACAGATGCTCCTTTTTGTTCCATATCTTTGCCAGTACTTGTTACTTCTTGTCCTTTTTTTGATTGTAGCTATTCTGAAAGGAGTAAGGTGATGATATATCTCATTTTGATTTTCTATTTCCCTGATGATTACTGACATTGAACATCCTCTGATGTTCTGCTGGCCACCTGTATGTCTTCTCTGGAAAAATATTTATTCAAGTCCTCTGCCCATTAGAAAATCAGATTGATTGTTTGGTGTTGAGTTGTGTAAGTTCTTTCTACATTTTAGTTATTAACCCCTTAACAGATATATCATTTGCAAATACCTTCTCCCATTTAGTAGGTTGCCTTTTTGTTTCATTGATGGTTTCCTTCATTGTGCAAAAATTTATTTTGATGTAGTCCCAATAGTTTATTTTTGCTTTTGTTTCCCTTGCATTAGGAGGTGTATCTAGAAAAATGTGGCTATGGTTGATGTCAGAGAGATTACTGCCTGTGTTCTCTTCTAGGATTTCTATGCTTTCAGGTCTCAAATTTGAGACTTTAATCCATTTTGAGTTAATTTTTCTGTATGGTGTGAGAAAGTAGTACAGTTTCACTCTTTTACATGTAGCTGTCCAGTTTTCCCAGCACTATTTATTGAAGAGACTGTCTTTTCCCCATTGTATATTCTTGTCTCTTTTGTCATAGATTAATTGACCATAGAATCATGCATTTATTTCTGGACTCTGTATTTTGCTCCACTGATCTATGTGTCTATTTCTGTGCCAGTACCATATCGTTTTGCTTACTACACGTTTGTAGTATATCTTGAGATCTGGAATTGTGATACATACAGCTTTGTTTTTCCTTCTCAAGATTTCATTGGCTATTCAGCATCTTTTGTGGTTCCATGCAAATTTTGGTATTATTTGTTCTAGTTTTGTGAAAAATGCTGCTGGTATTTTGATAGAGATTGCATTGAATCTGTAGATTGTTTTGGGTAATATGGACATTTGAACAATATTAGTTCTTCCAATTCAGAAGCATGGACTATATTTACATTTGTTTGCATCATCTTCAATTTCTTTCATCAATGTTCTACAGTTTTCAGAGTACAGGTCTTTCACCTCTTTGGTTAATTTTATTCCTAAGTATTTTATTCTTTTTGGTGAAATTGTAAATGGAGTTGTTTTCTTAATTTCTCTTTCTGCTACTTTATTTTTGGTGTACAGAAATGCCACCAACTTCTGGGTATTCATTTTGTATGATGTAACTTTACTGAAATTATTTATTACTTCTAGTAGTGTTTTGGTGGACTCTAGGGTTTTCTACACGTAGTATACGTCATCTGTAAACAGTGACAGTTTAACTTCTTTACCAATACAGATGCCTATAATTTCTTTTTCTTGACTGTTTTGGCTAGAATTTCCAGTATTATGTTGAATAAAAGTGTCAAGAATGGCCATCCTTGTCTTATTTCTCGTTTTAGAATAAAAGCTCTCAGTTTTTCACCATTAAGATGTTAGCTGTTTGTTTTTCATATATGGCCTTTATTGTATTGAGGCATGTTCCCTCTAAACCCACTTTGTTGGGGTGCCCTTTGTTGGGGCTCAGTTGGTTAAGCATCTGACTCTTGACTTCAGTTCAGGTCATGATCTCATGGTTCATGGGATCGATCCTTGTGTCAGGCTCTGTGCTGACAGCATGGAGCCTGTTGGGATTCTCTCTCTCCGCCTCTCCCCTGGTCTCTCTCTCTCTCTCTCTCTCAAAAAATAAACATGAAAAAAAATAAAGCCACTTCATTGAGAGTGTTTTTATCGTGAATTGGTGTTGAATTCTGTCAAATGGTTTTTCTGCATCTATTATCATATAATTTTTATCCTTCACTTTGTTGATATAGCATATCATGATTGATTTGAAAATATTACACCATCTTTGCATCCCCAGAATAAATCTCCCTTGATCATGGTGAATGTTACTTTTAATGTATTGCTTAATCCAGTTTGCTAATATTTTGTTGAGCATTTTTGGTCTTAGCCATTATTTCTTCAAATATTTCTTTTTTCTCCCCCTCTCTTTCTTCTCCTTCCAGGATTCCTAGCTCTAGATATTTTAAGGTAAAGTTGTTTGAGAGTCAGAACAGTAATTTTAATGTTTTCTTATTTTCTTTCTCATTTTGTTATTCATTTCTGTGCAAAGATATAGTAATTTTATTTGTTTCAATTTTTACTTTAAAATAAATTTCAACACTAATTTGGATGAGAAATTCATTAATTGGAGGAACTCCTGGGCTGTGTGGGATCTGAAATGGAAAGGTAGTATGCAACTAGCGGATAAGGATGAGATAGCCTTGAATTATATAGGAGACTGGAGTTTTGGACTAGATTGGACTGAATTTTTAATGGCTGAAAGTGACTGAAAAGCTGTGGGTTCTGCCAAATATGTTAATAAAGACAGAAAATGGAAAAGGTAAAAATCATTCCATATTAATTCTCCACCACTATAAAGCTGCTCAATACTGGTTTATTAAAATCAGAAAAAAGGAACTTGAGACAAACGTATTAATATGGATAAAGGGGGACATTACAACATTACATAATGATAAAATGAAATATCCCCCAACTAAAATTATGAGCATATGTGTATCTAAAAAAGCATTGACACACACAGGTAAGAACTGATTAAATTACCAAAATCATAAAATTAATAGAGGGAAATTATCATACGCCTTTCTGATTGATCAACTTTACATAACACCATTTACAAGCTGGATATAATCTCATTACCCAAGGAATAGAAATTACATATTTATTTCAAAATTACATTGATTATTTATAAAACACACCAATCCAGAAAGGACGTGTCTTGAAATTTCACATGTTCTTTCACCAGTATGTAATAAAATTAGAAACCAAAGAAAAGATACCCCCCAAATTGGTGTGTTAAAAAATCACATGGAAAACTTAAGAGACCCACAATTCTATATATTTAATACATTAAGAATAAAAAGTCATAGTGAATTAAAAATATTTGGAAGCTAAATGACAGAGCATTACTTACCAGAGCTTGTGGGACATACTTAAAATAGTATTTGCAGGCAGAATGTATGGCCTTAAAAGGACATATTAGAAAACAAAACAAAACAAAAAACACTGAAAACTAATAAACTGCTTAACTCATGAAGTAACCAAAAGAATTACAAATTTAAAGCAGTGGAAAGGAGAAAATGATAAGGATAAAAGAAAATAGTAATGCAAGAGCCAACAAATAAACAGTAGAGGTGATTCAGAAAAATAAAAGCTGATACTTGAAACAAACAGAAGAGACAAGCCTCAAAAGACCAACATAATATTAAGAATGAGTAGGGCTAGGGGCGCCTGGGTGGCTCAGTTTGTTAAGCATTCAACTCTTGATTTTGGCTCAGGTCACGATCTCACAGTTCATGAGATGGAGCCGAGTTGGGCTCGGAGCTGACAGCACGGAGCCTGTTTGGGACTCTCTCTCTCTCTCTTTATTCATTTCCTGCTCACACTCTCTTAAAATAAATAAATAACCATCAAAAAAAAAAAAAAAGAATGAGTAGGGCTAGAGTGTATTATGCTAAGCAAAATAAGTCAGTCAGAGAAAGATAAATACCACGATTTCACTCATATGTGGAATTTAAGAAACAAAACAGATAAACATAGGAGAAGGAAAACAAAAGAGGGAGACACACCATAAAAGAGACTCTTAAATACAGAGAACACACTGAGGGTTGCTGGAGGGGAGGGGGGTGGGGGGGGATAGGCTAAATGGGTGGTGGGTATTAAGAGGGCCACTTGTGATGAGCACTGGGTATTTTATGTAAGTGATGAATCACTAAATACTGCTCCTAAAACTAATATTACACTATATGCTAACTAACTAGAATTTAAATTAAAAATTGAAAAAAAAAATTTAAATGCAAAGGTTATAAAAGTCATAATAGACCTTCAAGAAAAAAATGAAGAATGTTCCAGATTGAACAAAACTATAAAAACATGACAAATGGAACAACATGTGTTCCTGGATTGACTTGTTTGCTAAAAGGAGCTACTGAAACTGTTGGGAAAACATGAGTGTGATCCTTGGGAGAAGGATATAGAGAACTTCTTTTATTATTCTGACAACTTTTCCAGTGGAATTGTTTACAAAAAAAAATTCATAGATGATTCTCATGGTTAAGAAAAGAAAAAAAATTAAAAAAAAGAAAAAGAAAAAGAAAAAAAAGAATGAGTAGGATAACATGATCACACATAAAGTAGATAATGTAAATAATTTAAAAAATATATAATGCTATAAGCACTATATGTTCATAATTTGTAAAATGTGGATGAAACCAATTTATAGAAAATATAATTTAACAAAATTGATTCATGAAGAACTACAAAACCTTAATTATAGAGCAATCATTAAAGAAAAACTGAATCAATTTTAATTTAAGCCCCCTTTCCTGAAATAAAGCATTAAATTCAGAGGATTTTATAAACACATTTCACCAAACCTTTAGGAAATTCACAATTTTTATCTATATAACTTGTTTCAGTAGATAAAAAGTCTTGACAGAAAATATATTGATACCAAGTAGTATTAAATCTATGAAATGCAAAGATGGTTCACATCAGAAAACATACCAATTTAGATCAATACAATAACAGATTAAAGGAGGAAACCATACAATTATCTCAACAGAGGTAGGAAAAAGGATTAAAAATTCAACTTTGTGATGATAATTGGGGATGGGAGGGAACATTCCTAACCTGATAAAAGTAATCTACTCCAAACTTCAGCAAATACTTTACTTAAAAAATAAACATTTGAAGCATTTCCATTAAAGTCAGTGTGCTACTTCTGCTTGTACCTCTGGATCCCCTCTCCACCCTTTTCTACTTAACTCTGTGCCCCAGGAGCCTAGAATTTACATCCATGTGCTCCCTTGCTCACTGGTTTCATTGCTATCAGCCAGTGGGGAACCCTAGATCTGAGATTGGAAAGAGAATCAAGTCAGAGTATTTGTTCCCCTGTTTTCTTCTAGGTGAAGTCATCCTAGGCTAGCTCTGTCCCTTACTGTAGGTCATTACTCTTATCATGGTAAAGTGTTTTATATGACTAAGTATTTTTGTACATGTACCATTTCATCTCTTCATGCACATACATATATACTTTACCTCAATACTTTCCTACTTATTCTAACTGGCCTTCATTTATAGCTAATTATTTAAGAACTATGAAACCAATTGTGTTCTCAGAATCCATGATCACATCTGACATATGCTATATTTATTTATATATATGTTATCTATAAGCAACCATAGTGGCCAAATAGCCAGTATGATATATTTATATCATGTAGATGATATTCATATCAGTGTAGGAACTAGCTAACTCCTGTTTTAACCATTCTGTAGTAAAATAAGTTCAAAAGTGTTAATGTATTTACACAAAAATAATATTTTTTTGCTTGGTTTTGTGATTTATTCTTAGCTCTATGTTTTTTCCCACCTTTTCTATTTCTGAATTCTTAATACTATTTTTTTTTAAATTTGTAATTTGTGCACCATCTCAAGTTTGTGCTGTTGGTCTTTTTGTCCATTTTTCTTTCTATTTTTTCTATTTGTAATTTCAGTTCTAATTGTAGTCTCCCTTGGCAAAATTCTGTGCTCTGAGTTTAGCTTCATGCTCCTCCTGGGAAATTAATGTTTTGCTCTAACAAGTCTTTGATACGTATCACTCAACTGCTGATTTGTTGCTTGTAATTTCAAGTTCATCATTCTTGTGATTAAAAAATAATCCTGCGCTTCCTCCCCTACCTCTACTCTCACTGCATCTTGATTGTGAAGGCTGTAAGATCTCCAGTCAGAAGTTTCTAGAAGACTATTTTCCTCTAGAGCTTTGCTAATCAGAACTTTAGAAAACAAGTTTAATAGCTTACAGGACATTAATAGTTCTTGAGGGTTATATCTTAAAAATTGTTTATTCTGTAAATCAATTTGATAGTCCACATATAGTAGTATCTAGGTCTAGGATTTAGGACCACAGACTGTGTGTGGTGCTGCCAGGTTCAGTTTTCTAGAACCATGTTGATCCTCCATTCATCAATTCAGCTTTTCTTTAAAGGTTTAGGTACACCATAAAGGTCTCATGTAAACCAGAGCCATAAGGATGTTCTGTCAATTCCCAAATGGGTATTTACTCTTAACTGCTGGTGACCATGCTACTTACATTTTTCATACTAGAAGCTTTGACAGTAACACAGCCCTTTAGGGACCGCTACTGCTCTGTTGTCTTTAAAGTTCTCCATCAACTAATTTTCATTTCATCTATACTCATTTCCCATAAGACTCTGGTCCGAAAAAGTATTTTAACCAAATTCAGTAATCTCTGATTTTCCCATCCCAAGAATTCTCTCTACTGTATCTGATAACTCAACTGGATTGTGTTGTATACATATCCAGAATCCTCTGAATCATCCACTGTATATTTTCTTTTACATCCATATGAAAGGGTAAGAAAACATACAAGGAGTAAGTCTATCCATTCTCCAATCAGCCACAAGAATATTGGGTTATTTTTCTTTCAACAAGGATTTTTTTCAACCATGTTTTTGACCAAAACAAATCAATGCTATTTCACTTTTTGCCTTTTTTTGGTAAAAGCAAAAATCCCCTTCAAATTTCTTCCAGTTAGCAGAGAACAGATAGTAATGTGGGGCTCTTTTAAAAGCAAATTGGTGAAATGTGAACTTTTGAAAAGCAGTGGATAATTTAACTGAAAGTTTGTGCCCTTTAATTGTCCTCTCCTTATTTCTCCTGACCCCCAGCCCTTGCAACCAGTCTTCTACTTAGTTTCTATGAGTTTAACTATTCTTAGATTCCACATATAAATAATACCATGCAGTATTTGTCTTTGTCTCTCTGGCTTAATTTAGGTTAGCACAAAGCTCTCCAGGTTCATCTATGTTGTTACCAATGACAGGATTTCCTTCTTCTTCTGAAGGCCGAATAGTATTCTATTATATACGTATGTATCTGTTCATCCATCGATGGATACCTTAGGTTGTTTCCACACGGTGGCTAATGTGAATGACGCTGCAGTGAACATGGAAATCCAAATATCTCTTCAAGAAAATGATTTTGTGTCCTTTGGCTATATGCCCAAAACTGGGATTTCTGGATCATATGTTAGTTCTAGTTTTAATTTCTTGAGGAACCTTCATGCTATTTTCCATAGTGGCTGTACCAATTTACATTCCTACCAACAGTGCACAAGGGTTCATTCTCTTTTCTCCACATTCTTGCCAGTATTTTTTATCTCTTGTCTTTCTGATAACAGACATCCTAATAGGTGTGCATTGATCTCTCACTGTGGTTTTGATTTGCATTCCCTTGATGATTAGTGATATTGAGCACCTTTCCATGTGCTTGTTGACCATCTGTTGTCCTCTTCGGAAAAATGTCTTTTCAGGTACTTTGCCAATTTTTAATTGGGTTATTTATTCTTTTTGCTATTCAGTTGTATGGATTCCTTATATATTTTGGATATACGTTTTGGATATATATTATCAGATATGTATGTTTTCTCCCATTTGTAGGTTGCCTTTTCATTTTGCTGATGGTTTCCTTTGCTCGGCAGAAATGTTTTAGTTTTAGTTTGATGTGGTCCCACTTGTTTATTTTTGTTTTTGTTGTCTTTATTTTTGAATTTTTTTTTAACGTTTATTTATTTTTGAGACAGAGAGCATGAACGGGGGAGGGGCAGAGAGACAGGGAGACACAGAATCGGAAGCAGGCTCCAGGCTCTGAGTCATCAGCCCAGAGCCCGACACAGGGCTCAAACTCACGGACCGTGAGATTGTGACCTGAGCTGAAGTCAGACGCTTAACCGACTGAGCCACCCAGGCGCCCCTTGTCTTTATTTTTGATGTCAAATCCAAATCAAAGTACTTCGTCTTGAGCAAGGAGCTGGCATGATATATCTATATCTATATTTATATCTGTCTATATCTATACTTACATCTACACACACACACACACACACACACACACACACATATACATTTTTATATATCATGGCCAAGTTTATATTGTTAGTAGAACAGAAACTCACTCAAACTTCAAATTTTATGATCTCTTCTCCCTGTCACTCTGCCTCCAATTAACCATTTATTAATTTTTCTATTATTTCTTAAGCTTTTACTGAGTGTCATTACTGTTAGATTAGGTGCCAGATACTAGAGATAGAAAGGACAAAGAAAATAGGTTCTGCTCTGGAGGAGCTGTCACATCAGTGAGAATGATATACAAATAAAAATTATACTTCTTTGTCTGTAAAGTACAATGATACTTACATATACAGAATGCTTCATGAATTCTCTTAGAATGAGGGAAAAGGCTTTCTTCTTGCCCACCAACTTTCCTTTATTATGACCATGACTTTGTAAAAATGCAAATAGTGCTGAAGGGAATTAAAAACTTTGTCAGGTACCAAATACGAAGGTGATAATGTTTTAGTTTAGTTAGTGGAAGAAAGTCAAATAATTTCTTTCCCCCAATTAAACTCAATGATAAATTTGGCTTTTACTCTGAGTTAAATGGGAAGCTAATGCAGAGTTTGAGGGAAATGTTGCCTGAAGGAACACCAAGTAAAGGCTCCTGAAATAATTTAGGCAAGCGAGTATGGTGGTTTTAACTAGGTGATGGCAATTACAATGATGAGAAGTGGTCAGATCCTGGACATATTTTGGAGGTGGAACCAACAGGATTTGGTTAGTTGAAAGCAGGATGTAAATGAAAAAGAAGAGGCGAAGATGACCCCTTGTTTTTTGGCCTCAGCCACTAGGCAAATAATGTTCTATCAACAGATTTGGGTATGGCTAAAGATAGAAGAAGTTTGGGGAGAAGGTGTATTGAGTCTGGAGTGTCTATTAGTCATTCAAGAAGAGATGTTAAGTAGGTGCTTGTCATGTATGAGTTTGGAGTTCGGGGGGAGAGGTCTAGGTTGGAGAGGCATGTTTGGGAATTGACAGCATACAGGAAATATTTAAAATAATGAGACTGGATTAGATCACCAAGAGATATAATCATGTTTAAGTTATGGCCAAATCAATTTGAGTAAACTAAACAGGATGAGACCAAAACATTTGAGCTATTTCATGTACCATAACCACATAGATATCGAATACAGTGACAAAGTTCTGTTATGAATCCTCTTAAACAGGCACAATTCTTAAATATGTATTAAACTATTTACTCTACTACGTTAAAATATGGTGTTAATGAGTCTAGGTCTAATCTTCATTCAGTCTGGTTTGATTCCGTTAGTAGGACAATTTTTCTCATGCAGAGGAAAATGTCCTAATACCATAGACTGTGTTTTCCTTTCTAGTCAGCTTTATAAATATGTGCTATTAGTTACAAGGAGGTGGGATACAGTTCAGTGGCAACTCATGAATAATCTGCCTAAGGAGAAAGTCATTTACCAATAGAACCATTTTTATAAAGTCAACTGAAAAACTGAAGTAATTATAATCAGGATTACCAAATTATCTAAAATTTTTTAGGTAAAAAGTAGTTTGAAGCATGACTTATTTGGACACTTATGTGTACATGTATATGCCCTTTATCCTTTTTTACAGAAGATCATCTACTTTTTACTCAGTAAAATCTAAAGTAGTATGTCTACCTTGTAAAAAGATAAAATGGTTGTAAATTATTTTTCCCATGTTTCTCATTTTCCAAAATAAATATTTCAGCATAAAGTATATTTTCTGATGATTTGTGAAAACATGTGAGTGGAAAAGAGACTCTTAAAATTTTTTCACACCACTTACAAATCTAGTTAAGTGTATCCCATCTTTCCTGCTAGTTTTTTTTTTAAGTTAATTGTTAACAGTGCAGGACTCCTTAGATATTTTACAACTCCCTGCTTAGACATAACTCATTACTCCTAGACAAGTATTGTTTTGCCAGTTATTATTTCTCGTCTAAGGTAAAACTGTGACTTGCTAATGCTGATCACTACTGGGAAAGGAGGGCTCTGTCTTCCTCCTCTTCCTATTTCTACAGAGAAGGGGTTCTCTACTTCCCATGCCTGCAGGGGGAGGTATAGGAGTGAGGACTTCTGCTTCTTCTCCACCTCCCCCCACTGTCTCCTCCCTCCAGGAGAGGAAGAGCTGATCTGATTGTTCAGATACTGGCATTCATTGGACCACATGAAAGATCCCCCAAAATCTAGAAACCAGTTCCACCCTTTCTTTCCAATGCCTGCTTCATGGAACAGTCAATAAGAGCTGGCAATTACTATGTAATCTGGTTCTTGCAGATGTCTCTCAGCTAGCAGCTTGGAGGCAGACAGGAGTGACAGGATTTAGGCATCAAATCCCACCATAAAGTCAGAGTCTCTTCCAAATTATACATTTTAAGAAACAATTCAGATGAATCACTTTTCCTCATTGTTTTTCTTCCTTGATTATAAAGGACAGGCCCTAAACCACAATATGCTATTGGAATATGAGGACAACCAGTGAAAGGATTTGGCCTCGCTAACCTGTGATGGCTGTGACTGAAAGAGAAGAGCAAGAAGTAGACAAGTGATGAATAATAAAATTCTGGTATAACTTTTGCCACAAACTTTTTGCTTTAAGATGGAACAGAGGTGACCTGGGTCAGTTCTCATTACATTACATCCTGAGTAAGTTAAAAATCTAGCTAAGTAACTGGAGTAAGTATGTATTTCTTCCATTGCTTTTTTCCTTTGCATTTGGTTTATTACTAAATGATAATAACTTTAAGTGTACCATTTTTTTCTGATATATAGCTTTTATTTCATTTCTGCTTGTTGACATTCTACTCAACTGATAATGCCACTTCAAAAATTAAAATCCTTCAGAAGTGCCTCGTATCTTTTAAAATAAAATGAAAACTTCTTAATTTAGGCACTCTTGGCCCTTCCTGATCAGATCCTGCATATTTTCCTCACATCCAGCTAGAGGGAATATTTCAAAACCAGTTCAGACAGCATCAAATGCCTCAGAAGTTATCTTTTTCCATGTTCTTCCTCTTACTCACCTGCTCAGGTTGTTTTGTTTTCTGTTTTTATTGGCTCCCTTTTTTCCACAGGTCATTATTGCCCAGGGCTCCCTATCTTTGGCTCTGTAATTGGGCCTAGTGTCTACTTACAGCTGTTCTATTATTTTTTAAAGGCTACTTTATTTATTTAAATGTTTATTTTTGAGAGAGAGCACTTGGGGGAGGGGCAGAGAGAGAGGGAGACAGAGGATCTGAAGAGGGCTCTGCGCTGACAGCAGAGAACCCAATGCAGGGCTCTAACTCACAAACCGTGGGATTATGACCTGAGTCGAAGTCAGATGCTTAACCGGCTGAGCCACCCAGATGTCCCTACAGACTAGTTTAGATTCCCTTCTCTGGCTTATGAACCTTGCTCCTCTGCTTGATCCTGAGTATTGGACTTGTTTCTTTGTCTTGCTTTCATTCAGCATTTCCAATAATTCTCTCCACAGCAAATCCTCTTCCCCCAACTCCCCCTGCCTACTTCATATCTCCCCCTGCTTTCTGGCAAAAGGAGTGGAATCAGGTAAGCATGGAATTTTTAAAAAGTGAGTTCTTTGGAAGATCTTAATATCTGGTGCCATCAGCCTATGCACTTATATAAGACCTACCAAGAATAATGGATATGGGTCCTTTGTCCAGGATTTCTCTTTTCTGGACAGAGCTGGAAATACACAGAACAAACTCTTACTTTATACTACCTTTACACTAACCTCCCTGCTGACCAACTCCTGGATGTTAGCACCTTCATTTTTCATGATACAAGATATAATACAGTTGATGAGGCTGTAATTTAGACATGATAGTCTGGATCCTGAAGTCATACACTGTTTACTTTAATTATAATTATAATATGGGTTTCTGGAAGGCTCTCTATTATCCATATATGCACTGCTTTATAGGTAGCCTTTAGAAAATTCTTTTTTGGTAATTTTATATAAAAGGAATAATCCATTGGTAAACTTTAAAGGTTCTTGTTATCTTCTTAGGTTCCCACTGCTCAGACATACTAAAATACTCCTGAGAATTAATATCATTCTTGTTATTGTATAATATTATAGCTAGATAGTAGTGAGAATGAGCACACCGTTATTTAATATAAAAACAGAGAAAAGAAGAACAATTTGCCTTGAGGGATATATTCAATGATTGACACAGCGGTTGCTGCTTTCGATAGTTTTGTGACTTTAAAATAAAACTGCCAACATTTGTTCTCAGCTTGCTCTCTCCAACAGCTCCTGCCCTGGCTCCATCCCATAATTGTTCAAAAGGGGCTTCATAAATAAGTGTTGTGTAATGGCACTGGTATGTGTTTGGGGACCGTAGGATATTATTTCTTAACTGCGCACTATATTTCACAGCAGACTTTGATTTTTAGAAAAGCAGTGACCCCAGTGAAGTAGCTCCCCAAAGCAGCTCTGATTATTCTAGACTTGGCACAGCTTACTGCAAGACCTCAGTGTGAGAACCAAGAGGTGAGCTCACAGAATTGGCTAGCAGGTGGCTCCTGAGCTGTGCGGGATGACAATGGAGATGCAGACTAATGCCTGTGGCTGGGGTAGGGTGGGGAGGAGGAATAGCTCACTTCTAGAAAAATGGAAGCAGTTAATAGCCACGTGTCTTTTCCAGCAGCACTAACTTTCTGGAGCTTATGAAATCATATGAATGAAAAACAAAACAAAGTCTATAAAAGCACCAAAACCATGGAGGAGCCAAACTAACTTTCCAGCCACAAACAGGTCAATTTGAGGCAGTTGGCCTAGACCTCAAGCAGTTCCCAGTAGCTCTAATTTTTTTTTTTTTAAATTTTTTCAACGTTTTTTATTTATTTTTGGGACAGAGAGAGACAGAGCATGAACGGGGGAGGGGCAGAGAGAGGGAGACACAGAATCGGAAACAGGCTCCAGGCTCCGAGCCATCAGCCCAGAGCCCGACGCAGGGCTCGAACTCCCGGACCGCGAGATCGTGACCTGGCTGAAGTAGGACGCTTAACCGACTCCGCCACCCAGGCGCCCCTTTTTTTTTTTTTTTTTTTTAAATTTCCAGTAGCTCTAATTAACTGCTTCTCTTTTCCCAACTCTTAAAAGATCCAATAGTTTTTCTGAAAAAGGTAGGGCAACAGAGAAAAGAAAACTTAAGTACTGTTCACTAAGTACTTGTTTATGGATTTTGTCCCCAAACTTCAGTCTAAGGGTAAGATCAAGAGGGTGACTTAATTTCCTCATCTCCACTTCTCCCAGGTTAATGGACCATATTTTGGACAGTGGGGATGGGGTATGGAAAAAAGAAGTCTATATTTTCAGTCGCTTTTTTCTATCTATATCCTCCCTAAAAAGTGATTATTAAAAATTCAACAGGAGATTATTTAACTTTAGAACTATGTTTAGGTTTGGTATAGTGTTATCTGCATGTGCCAGCAAAACTAAATGAAGGCCAAATGCTCACCAGCCTCATTACTAAACACAGCAACACGTTACTAGGCTCTCTTTTCCTGGCTGAGACTTCACCCAGCATCTAACACGTTGCCTTTGGCACATAGGTGGAGAGACTGTGAAATTTGAGCATAATTGACTCTCAGTCTGTGAGTCTCATTTTCTTGGCTCTGTCCCATAGGCACCCCACTCTCATCTACTGCCCCTCCATCACTCTACTAAACTTACCACCATCTCTCTACATATTAGAGTTTCTGTAAATTCACACTTTCCATCTTAACAGCCAGGATATACAAATACTTTCCAATTGACACTAATCTTAGACATTTTCTTTTAAAGAACTGGATGGAAGGAGTAAAAGTTGCAAAGACTGAAGCTTAAGATATTTAAAATTTAAATGGGATAAAGATCAATTTCCTTCCAACTGTATAACTCTCACTACCATAGTAGTGGCTGGCTTTTTGATACACCCTGTTTGCACACTGGGGCTCATAGTATTTGAAATTACCAGGGGCTTGTTTTGGAGTTGGGATGATGTCTGAACCTGGTGAACTACCTGGATATGTGAAATGGTATCAGGGATTTCTTGGAGACCTCCACGTCGAAAACACAGGTTAAATACATTCTCCGTTGGCTTTCCACGGCCAGTTCTAAGCAGATCAAAATGTTTGCTAATGGGACATTTTCATCAAAGGTGGCTACAGAATCTGGGATCGTGTTATATTTGGGGCTGACTCAAATATATTTTCAGGTCTTAATATTTTGGCTCAAACTCCTACACAGAAATGGTAAAAAAAAAAAAATCCTCCAAAAATGCACCCTATTGGGTGTACCCTATTAGGGAACACTGAATGGTGTAGAAAGAAATCAATTCTAAAGAGAATAAAAATCAACACATACCACGAGATATCCAGTAAACAGAAGCTACAATGTCTTATAGCATCCCCAATTGCTGGGTGATCCGTAGGAAGTATTATTTCTCCCCTTAACTACAGTCACTAGAGGATAAATTCTCATATTTTCGGATCAGATCACTGGTTTAGCCTTGCTCTCATACTTCATGGTTTTTGATGGAATTCTTCTGCTGTGAGGGCTCCTACTGGAATTTCTGATGATGCCAGCTCTACTGCATATTTATGCAATATGCAGTGTCTCAGGGCTCCACCGAGGGGTGAATCCAGTGCTCTCCCCCAAGCAGCATGCAATCCTTATTAGGAGGGTAAATAACTCTCCCTGGACACTCTCAAGCTCACCATGGAAATTTCCCGTTTCCTCGAGTTGTTAGCAATTCCTTTTCTCTTTCCTTTTTTAATGTTGCCTATCTCTATAGTAGACCTAATATCCTCTTTATTTTTTTTAAATTTTTTAATGTTTGTTTATTTTTGAGAGAGAGAGAGAGAGAGAGAGAGAGAGAGAGAGAGAGAGAGAGAGAGAGAGCATGAGCAGGGGAGGGGCAGAGAAAGAGGGAGACACAGAATCGGAAGCAAGCTCCAGGCTCTGAGCTGACAGCACTGAGCCTTATGTGGGGCTTGAACTCACGACCTGTGAGATCATGACCTGAGCCAAAGTCAGACGTTTAAACTAAGTCACCCAAGTGCCCTCCCCCCCCACTGTTGTCCACTTCAGATACTGTCCCCTAAACTCAGTTTTCCATCCTCTAAGGGATATTGCCTTGACCTCCAGATCACTGATGTAAGTAGCTCATATCTTCTTTCTCTCTCCTCAGTTGACATTTGGAGATGTTATTTGACCTGTTCAGTAAATTTCTTGTTTTGGAGATATAAATTTGACCAACTCTGTACTAAAGATTTCCAAACCGGGGCGCCTGGGTGGCGCAGTCGGTTAAGCGTCCGACTTCAGCCAGGTCACGATCTTGCGGTCCGTGAGTTCGAGCCCCGCGTCGGGCTCTGGGCTGATGGCTCAGAGCCTGGAGCCTGTTTCCGATTCTGTGTCTCCCTCTCTCTCTGCCCCTCGCCCGTTCATGCTCTGTTTCTCCCTCTGTCCCAAAAAAAATAAATAAACGTTGAAAAAAAAAAAAAAAGATTTCCAAACCTATTTCTCTAGCTAAATCTCTCCAGTACTCCAGGTTTATATATTTTATATAGCAGATGCTATCACTGTCTCACTCATATCACCTTGGCATTTATCCTCTATATGGTGAAGGCTACTTAGTAGTAAGAAACACCTATTACTCTCCACACCTTTTCTTTGGTGGGGGGAAGGTCTGCAAGAGAATGTGCATCCTAGGGTAAGCTAGCAGTGCTGCAGAGCTGGGAGAGTTAACAGCTCCAGAAATGGCTCTCCAACAGTGCTGGTGGAGATTTGGTGGCTAACAATCCCAGCATCTAACCAGTAGGTTGTGGTAACTCCAAGGTATATTCTATACCATCTTCTAAAGTTTTACCAGTGGTGCTAAACTTTAAATCCCCTGACTTTGGTGGTTATAACTGGCTCAACAAAGCACATTTTATAGGTTTCCTTACTTTTCCTTCATCACTTGCCCATTAACCTATTGGTGTTTTCCAGGATCACTTCCAAAATATACTACTTGCATTTGAATTCTTATCTCAAGAGTCTATTTATGTGCTAACCCAAAGTCAGGCATCTAGCAAACTACAGGACTTTTTTAAAAATAGTTTTAAAAAAATGTTTACTTTTCAGAAAGAGAGAGAGCACACAGGGGAGGGGCAGAGAGAGACACAGAGGATTCGAAGTGGGCTCCAAGCTGACAACACAGAGCCCAACATGGGGCCCCAACCCATGAGCCTCGAGATCATGACCTGAGTTAAAGTCAGATGCTTAACCAACTTAGTCACCCAGGTACTTCGCAAACTACAAGACTTTTTAACCTGGCTATTTCACTGACAGATATCTCAAGAATAATTCATTCAAAACAATTTTATATTCTAGTGTCAATCTGTTCTTCCTCTTCTATGCTCAATTCTCCACCCACCAAGTAACCCAAACCCAAACTTGCTCAAGGCCATTCTGTCACAAACCTGTTAACTCTACCTCGATAATATTTTTTCAACTCTGTCCCTTCCTCTTCATCCCTACTACTGCTGGTCCATGGTAGGTTCTTATCATCTCTTACCTGTGCTGTTCTCCCTGCCTCCAGTCTCATTTTTGGAAATGAAGCAGAGGAGAATTTAGAATGACTTCCAGGCCTTTGGTGATTATAAGAAAAGCAATACAGAATAGGGAGAAGGCTTAGAAGGAACATTGTTGCAATTGTTTTCATGCATTTTTAGTTTGAAGAGTCTGTAAGCCACAGTGGATAATGGGCCAGGAGATCCTGGACACAGTCTTGTTTAGGAAATATATGTCTATATTTGAAATCATAAAAATTTAGGAGATCATCCAGGAAAAGCATGCAGAATGAAAAAAGAGCTAAAGGCAAAATCTGAGGAATATTAACTTTTAAAGGTAAACAGAAGAACAAGATCTTGCAAGGTGTAACTAAGAACAATATGGAAAACTTGAGTGAAACCACGTTAAAGGAGGGAAACCAAGATGTTACAAAAGCCAGAAAAGTGAGCTAGAAAACTTTACTCAGTATGAACTTCTCAATGAAATTGTCCCTTACTATCCTATTTAAAATAGTGTCCTTCTCCCCACTACCTAGAACTTCCCATGCCTCTTCTCTGTTTAATTTTTTCCAAAGTACTTTTTACCATAAAATTTCTAAATATTTTTATTTCTTCATTTAAAAAAATTTTTTTTTTTGACATTTATTTATTTTTGGGACAGAGAGAGACAGAGCATGAACGGGGGAGGGGCAGAGAGAGAGGGAGACACAGAATCAGAAACAGGCTCCAGGCTCTGAGCCATCAGCCCAGAGCCCGACGCGGGGCTCGAACTCACGGACCGCGAGATCGTGACCTGGCTGAAGTCGGACGCTTAACCGACTGCGCCACCCAGGCGCCCCATTTCTTCATTTTAAACATCTTCACAGAGCTATAATTGATATACCAAACAAACAACCAAAACTGAAACAACCACAACCCTGCACTTATTCAATGTATACAACCGGGTGAATTTGAAAACATGCATACACCTGAGAAAACATCATCGCAAAGTAATAGTCATATTCATCATCTCCAAGCATTCCTTGTGCCCTTCTCGTTTTTGTTTTGTTTTGTTTCTGTTGGGAGCACCTAACATTAGATCGACCCTCTTACCAACTTTGGAAGTGGGCAATGTAGTGTTAAGTATAGGCAATATGTTGTAGAGCAGTGCTCTCGAACTGTGATTTTATGCCTAATGAACAACAAAGCAATTCCTCATTTAACCAACCCCACACCCTGGCAACCACCATTCTATTTTCTGGTTCTATGAGTTTCATCGTTTTAGATACCTGATGTAAGCGGAATCATGCAGTATTTGTCCTTCCGTAATTGGCTTATTCACTTGGCACAATGTCCTCCAGGTTGCTCAACGTATTGTCACAAAACGGGATAATTTCCTCCTGTTATCAGGCTGAATAATATTCCACTGTTCGGGTATATCGCACACACAAAGGAAGAGTGGCTTGAGCACCAGCTTCTTCCGCTACCAAAGCGCCCTGCGGAGGTGCGGCTTTGGTTTCACCTCCACCCGGAGGTGGAGCGAAGAAGAAAAGCAGAGGCTAGTGAAAGCAGACGCGTAGGGGGAGTGAATGTGCCAGCCCAGAGGTTGGGTCTAGGGGGTGGCCTGCCACTGAGTGGGTTGGGGGCCTCGGGTCCTGGCACCTTCCGTGGAGCTGGGGTGAGTGAAAAGCCTGGGTTCCGGGTAGCGGGCCCAGCTGTGCGCCAGGTGGGAAGCATGGGTTGGTGGGTGCCTGCCTGCGACCGGGATCAGGGTTCGCGGGGGCTCATGGGAGCTGGGGCTACGGGAGCCGGCCAGGGCCAGGAGTGGCTGGGCGCTAGACTGCCACTGGAGCTTGCGTTAGCAGGAGCACCCTAGGAACCTCGTGCTCCTTAGAGCCACCCCTGCTGCGAGAGCCACCCCTGCTGCGAGAGCCACGGGGGCACTGTGGTGAGCTGGGGAGTTTGGGTCCCAGGAGCCGCTAGTAGCCTGTTTCTACAGGAGTTGCTGGCAGTCGGTGGGCTGGGAGCCTGGGGCCTCAGGAACTGCCTGGGGCCATGGCTGCTGGCACGTGCTAGGGGTGGATAGGCCTGGGTTTGCAGCAGCCTGTTAGGGTGCCACGTAGGGTGGGGGTAGTTGGTGTCGCGCTGGGGCCTCCTGCAGTGAGTCGGAAGGTCACCTTGTTCTCCTTACACAGGAAGCTTATCTCTTCTGTTGGGCTCCCGCACTGGAGTGGAGGGGGAGGGCTGATGGGTGTAGAGTGTGTGTATCTTACCCACCTCAAGGTGCTTTATTTTGATGTTTCACCCCAATGGTGTCATCCTTTATCTGGAATCCTTGGCTTTTGTGAAGGTATTCTTGTGTGCAGGTAGTTCGTTGTTCATATTGATGTTCCTGGGGGAGGACCAGTGCTAGAAATTTCTGTAGTCATTTTGCTCACGTCACACCGACGTTATATCTTGAAGTTAGGTAGCAATGTTCTTTAACTTTTTCTTTTGTAAGAGTGCTTTGGATAGCTTCTTTGCTTTCGCAAATGAATTTTAAAAGCAGATCATCAAATTTTGCAAAAGGGTGGTGGGATTTTTGATGACAATTGCGTGGACTCCTAATACAAATTAGAGGATAGTGGACAGTATTCGTGTGGTTTATCGCTCCAAGAACTCCGTTAGTTCTTCAGTTTCTTTCAGCAGTCTTTCAGTTTTCTATGTAAAAGGCTTGCATATCTTTTGTTAAATTCATTTCATAGTATTTTGTTTTTTGATGCTATTTAAATGGAATTTTTATTAAATTATCAACAATTGTTTTGCTCTATATAATAACATTTTTTATTTTTTTGTTGTATAAAAATTACATTTTTTTTTGGTAAGTTAATTTTGTAGCCTGTGACCTTGCATAGTTTATTTATTCATTCTGGTAGTTGTTTTGTGAATTCTTTAGGGTTTTCTATGTAAACAAACATGTCATCTGTAAATGGAAATAGTTTTACTGTTTTATTCTGGTACTATGCCTACATTTTCTTTTTTGCCTTAATGAAATAGCTGGGATCTCTAGAATCATGTTGAATAGAAGTGATGAGATTGAATATCTGGACTTTTTCTCAAGCTTATGTGAAAGTGTTCACAGTTCACCATTAAGTGTGATTCTAGGTGTACATTTTAGAAGATATTCTTCATCGCTTTGAGGAATCTGACTTTCATTCTTAATTTGCTGAGATGTTTTTGTTTGGCTTTTAAAGTCACGAATGGATATTGAATTATTTCAAGTGCTTTTTCTTCGTCCTTTGAAGTGATACCATTTTTTTTTTTTTTCCTGTTAATGTGATGAATTACTCCCATTTTCAAACCTTGCATTTCTGGGGTAGCACTACCTGGTATTTCATGGTAAATGTAACTTTTTATATTGCCAGATTCAATTTGCTGTTACTTAAGTATTTGTACATCTATCATTAGAAATGTTTATAATTTTTGTAGAAACATTGTCAACTCTTGGTATTAGGATTATGCTGGCTTTATAAAACAAATCAGAGTGTTTCTTCTATACTCTGAGTTTTGTAAGATGGGTGTTATTTTGTCCTTAAATGTAGAACTTACCAATGAAATAATTGGGCCTGAAATTTTCTTTGTGAGAAGGTTTTTGATAATAAATACAAGGTTATTCCAATTTTCTAATTTTTGTGTCAGTCTTAGTATATTGACTTTTTCAAGAAATTTGTTGATTTTATTTATTATATTTGTTGGTACAAGTTATTAATAATCTCTTAACATATTCTCAGTGTGTTTAGGATTTATAATGATAATCCCTCTTTTATTCTTCATGTTGGTAATTTGTGTTTTCTCTCAAATTTATTTTCTTGATCAGTCTAGCAAAGGGTTTTTCAGTCTTACTGTTTGAAAGAACCAACATATGTCTTTGCCAATTTTCATGTTATTTTCTATTTTGTTGATTTCTGCCCTTTACTATATTCCCTTTCATTTTCTTATTAAAATTTTTTTTCTTCCTTTCTAGATTCTTGTGTGGAAGCTTGGAAGCTTAGATCATTGATTTTCTACTTTTCTTTTTATTTCTTTTTATTTAAAAAAATTTAATTCCTTATTTTTGAGAGTGAGAGAGAGACAGAGTGCAAGTGGGGGAGGGACAGATGGAGGGGGAGACACAGAATCCAAAGCAGGCTCCAGGCTCTGAGCTGTCAGCACAGAGCCTGACATGGGGCTTGAACTCATGAACTGCGAGTTCATGACCTGAGCCGAAGTCAGACACTTAACTAAGTCGCCTAGGCACCCTTTACCTTTATATATATTTTAAACATAATGTTTAAAAATAAATTTCCCATTGAGCACTGATACATATTTTTGATATATTTTTCTTTGTTCAGTTTGAACTATTTTCTGTTTTCCCTGTGATTTCTTTTTTAACCCACAGACTATTTAGAAATGTGTTGTTTATTTCCAACTATTGTGGTTGGGTTTTGTTTTTTTTTTTTTTTTTTTTTTTTTTTACTAGATAGCTTAGTCAATTGCTTGCTTGCTTCTTTCTTTCTTTCTTGGTTTTAAATTATTTAACTTCTAGTTAGTTAACATATAGTGTAATATTGGTTTCAGGAGTAGAATTTAGTGGTTCAACACTTACATGTAACACCCAGTGCTCATCACAATAAGCAACCTCCTTAATACCCATCACCCATTTAGCCCATCCCCCATTCCCCCCCCCCCCCCGCTCCCCTCTAACAACCTTCAGATTGTTCTGTATAGTTAAGAGTCTGTTTTATGGTTTGTCTCCCTCTCTTTTTTCTTCCCCTATGTTCATCTGTTTAGTTTCATAAATTCCACATATGAGTGAAATCATGTGGTATTTTTCTTTCTCTGACTAACTTATTCCATTTTGCTCCAGCTCCATCCACATCATTGCAAATGGCAAGATTTCATTCTTTTTGATGGCTAAATAATATTCTTGTGTGTGTGTGTGTGTGTGTGCGTGTGTATACACATATGCATACACCACATTTTCTTCATCCATTCTTCAGTCAGTGGACATTTGGGCTCTTTTCATAATTTGGCTATTGTTGATAATCCTGCTATAAATATTGGGACTTCATCAAAATAAAAAGCTTCTGCATTGCAAAGGAAACAATCAACAAAATTAAAAGGCAACCTACAAAATGAAAGAAGATATTTGCAAATGACATATCTGATAAAGGATTAGTATCCAAAATCTATAAAGAACTTATCAAACGCAACACCCCCAAAACAAATAATGCAGTTAAGAAATGGGCAGAAGACATGAATAGACACTTTTCCAAAGAAGATATTCAGATGGCTAATGGACACATGAAAAGATGCTCAACATCACTCATCATCAGGGAAATACAAATCAAAACTACAGTGAGATATCACCTCACACCTGTCAGAATGGCTAAACTTAGCACAGGAAACAACAGTTGTTGGTGAGGATGTGGAGAAAGAGAAACCCTCTTACACTGTTGGTGGGAATGCAAACTGGTGCAGCCACTCTGAAAAATAGTATGGAGGCTCCTCAAAAAGATAAAAATAGGACTACCCTATGACCCAGCAATTGCACTACTAAATATTTACCCAAAAGATACAAAAATATTGATTCAAATATGATCAGTATATTGATACATATGATTGGGGCACATGCACCCCAATGTTCATAACAGTTAATTGCTTTCTAATTAAATTCTTTTGTGGCCAGAGAACTATCCTGTATTATTTTAGTCCTTTGAAACTTATTGACACTTATTTTAGATCACAGCACGTGCTCTGTATCTTGGTGAACATACTGTATGTAATTGAAAATAATATGTGTTCTATGGTTGTTGGGAGTAATGTTTTACAAATATCAATTAGGTCAAGATGAATAATAGTATTGTTGATTATCTATGCTTTTATTGACTGTCTGTTGATCTATAAATTGTTGAGAGAAGGGTGTTAGTATGGTTAACTATGACTGTGAAATTGTCTTTCTCTTCAGGTCTAAATTTTTTCGTGTATTTTGAAACCTTGGTATTAGCCATGTACATGTTTATGAGTGTTATATGGTTGAATTCACCCTCTTAGTATTATGAAATGTTTCTTTCTATTTCTGACAATACTCTTTATCTTGATGTCTATTTTTTTGTTGATGTTAATATAGTGACTCCAGTCTTATGCTTACTATTTGCATGGTCTTTTTCATCCATTTACTTGTTTGGAGTTTCCATCTCTCTGCTAACATTACCCATCTGCTATTGTATGTTGCCTACATTTTTGATTAGAGCCCTTAATATATTGATCATAGTTACTTTAAATTCCCTTTTTGATAATTCCAGTATCTGTCATATCTGTCTGATTCTTATGATTGCTTTATCTCTTCACATTGTGTTTGTTTGGTAAATAGACCTTCATTGTGAGGATTTACAGTAATCTAGAAGTTAGGATATTTAATGTTTTCTGTAGCTGTAGGTGGCAGAGGCTTCAGATTCCTCTAGTGTCTGTGTATTTGTCTCCCCTCTTGACTTTGAGCTTCCCTTAGTACTCCTCCTCAAAAAAAGTCAGTGTAGGTGTCTTGTAGCTTTTCACCTGTAACTGGCTGTCATTGTACTAAAGCCCTATTATTGTGGTAAAGTGTGTGGAAGGGGGAGTGTTCTCTAATTATCTGGTTATATCTTAGTGTTTTAGTGAGCTTGTGTCTTGGGGCTGTGACCTTCAGATGTGTTTATCCAGTGATATAATGCTCCAAACCCCATTTTTATTTCCTTCCCTGGCTATAGTGTTGCCAATGTATTTCCAACAGGTCTTGACCTATGTTGACTGTTCTTTTTGTTGTTGTTGTTGTTGTTGTTGTTGTTAAATGAGATAGGAAGTCTAGAGGTGGTTGGAGTTGGAGAAATGCTCTTATCCTAACTGAGATGTGACTCTGGCAAAGTTATTTTTTCTGGAGAGTAGTCCTTTGTTATGAAATATTCCATGGGTATACTTCACACTGATTATTTTCTCTACCCTGCCAGAACGAGGAAGTGATCTTTCTTGGATCTTCTTTATAAGAACATTGTGGAATTCCTGGAGGCAAAGCCCATGAAAATGTGCCATGTCCAGGAGTTTCTTACTCTCAGGCTAGTCAACATTTGGTCTCCAGAAAAGTGTCAAAAAAACAAAACAAAACAAAACAAAACAAAACAAAACAAACCCCACAGAGTTCCTACCAGTTTGTAGCTTCAGCAGCTTCTGCCCTAGGTAATCAGATCTTGGCTGTGTCTCTTTGAATTTGTCTCTCCAGATTTTGGGGTGGTGGTTTGCTCTGCAATTTCATTTCTTTGATCAGCTCAAGAACAGTTGTTAACATTTAATATTTCAAACTTTTTTTCTTATAAAGATCTGAGTGATGATTTCCAAGCTCTTTACATATCAGAGCTAAATAGAAGTCTTACATTCATTTACTTATTTTTATACTATGTATACATAGTATCCAGTGGGTCTTAGTTCTTTATGTATTCTGACAGTTTCTGTTTTTTAATTGTTGATATGGTTGTATTTAGGTCTACTACTTTACTGTTTGTGTTTTGTTTCTACCTTTTTGTGATTGTTTTCCTTCTTTTCTACCTGCTTTCAACTTTGACTAGTTTTTAGAATTCAGTTTAACTTTATTCTTTTTTTAGTTATACCATTTATATTAATTTTTATTGATTGCTCTAAGGATTTTAATAAACATCTATAAATTTATTTATTGAGGGAATAGAGGAAGATGGTGGCAGAGGGAGTAGGAGGACCCTAGGCTTGCCTTGTCCTGTGAATACAACTAGATAACTATCAAATCATCAAATGACCTGAAGACTGACAGAACAAACTCCACAACTAATGTGAGAGAAGAGGCCACATTGGAGAAGGTAGGAAATGCAGAGATATGAATTAGGGAAGAAATGGATCCAAACTGCTGTGGAGGGGAGGGGGCTGTGGTCACGGAGAAGGGTGTGTTACAGAGGAGTACACAGGAATGCACATGGAGAATGTTTCCCCATAGCCATTGGATTGGAAAATGAGAGGGGCTGACTTTCGTGAGTTCTTGCAACCAGCAGGGCTTAAAGCCTGGAGTTTTAAAGATCAGTGCACTTGGCTGAGATAGAACCCAGAGGGCACTGCACTGCTTGTACAGAGAAGGCAGGCAGACAAACCAGAGGCATATGGCATGGAAACAGTGATCTGATGTGTTCCTGGGGCACACAGCGGGGAGATTATTTGGTCTTCTCAGAGCATGTCCCTGAGAGGCATCATTCATGGAGATGTCACTCCAGAAACAAAGGAGCTAGCTGGCCCCATTTCCCTCCCCTACCCCTCAGAATAAACACAGAGACACATGCAGGACACAGTGCAGCATGGACACTGGCTGCTTAACTTGCTTACACCATGCCTCACCACCCTGTGCTTTCATGGAACTGCTCTTCTCAGTCACACTTACCTCAGTCCCGGCACAGCAGAGCCCCTTCCCCTAGAAGTCCAGCACAAATACCTGCCCAAACCATGTCTCCTGACCAGAGGGTTTTGCAGGGGCTCAGTTCTGGTGGAGGTGGTGACAGGTCTCATTTCATGATAAGACCAAAGCACACCTGATTAAAACTTGACACATTCAGGCCAGGGACCAAACACTGCCCACAGCAGGCAAGGAAAGCCTCTGTAGATGACTAGCCTGAAGGACAGAGTAGCCAGAATACAACAGCAGAGTGCATGCAACATACACTGGAGGCAGTCCCTGAAGTGCCAGGCCCTGAGCACTGTAGGACCTGTTGAGAGATAAATGGTAGAGAAGAAGGCAGAGACTTACACAATATGAGAAGACAGAGGAATTTATCCCAAGTGAAAGAACGAAATGAGGCCATGCCCAAAGATATAAAAGAAACAGATATAAGTAGCATGGCCTGATGGAAAATTTAAAGCAATGATCATAAGGATACTCATTGGACTTGAGAAAAGAATGGAAGACATCAGTGAGACCTGCACCACAGGTATAAAAGAATTAAAAAAGAATCAGTCACTCCCACCAGTAGTGCAAGAGAGTTCCCCTTCCTTGCCAACACCTTTTGTTTCTTGTGTTGTTAATTTCAGCCATTCTGACAGGTGTGAGATGGTATCTCATCATGGTTTTGATTTGTATTTTCTTGATGCTGAGCAACATGAAGAGTGCAGTAAATGAGATTAAGAACATGCTGGATGCAATGAACAGAAGCCTGGAAGAAGCAGAGGAATTAATTAGTGACATAGAAAACAAAGTAATGGAAAGCAGTGAAGCTGAACAAAAGAAAGAATTATGCAAAATGAGAATAAATTTAGGGAATTCAGTGAGTCCATCAAATGTAACAACATTTGTATTAGAGGAATCCCAGAAGAAGAAGAGAGAAAAGGGGCAGAAAATTTACTTGAAGAAGTAATAGCTCAAAATTTCCCTAATCTGGAGAAGGATACAGGCATCCAGCTCTAGGAGACACAGAAGACTCCCATCAAAATAAAAAAATGCAGGACCACACTAAGACATATTGTAATTAAATTTGGAAAACAGTGATACAGAAAAAAATCTTAAAAGCGACAAAAGAAGTCATTAATGTATATTAGGGAAAACTTACAAGGCTAGCAAGAGATTTTTCAACAGAAACATAACATGCCAGAAAGGAGTGGCATGATATATTCAAAGTATTGAATGGAAAAATTGTAGCCAAGAATACTCAATCCTGTAAGGCTATAATTCAGAATAGAAGGAGAGAGTTCCCCAAATAAATGAAAACTGAAGGAGTTCAGGACTACTAAACCAACCCTGCAAGAAATATTAAAGGGGATTCTTTGAGTGCAAAGGAGAGTCTAAAAGTGATAGTATAAAGGCAAGAAATGCAAAAGTAATAAAAATGAATATTTCTATAAGAAATTAGTCAAGGAACTCACAAAAAAGGATATACCTAAAACATACACACACACACACACACACATACACACACACACACACACACACACATATGTATATATACATATACCTAAAACATGGGGAGGAGAGGAGAAAAGATTGGGTTCAATCTTAAATGACTATCAACTTAATATAGACTGCTATTTGCAGAAGAGGTTATATACAAACCTAATGGTAAGTGTAAATATAAAAAACCACTCATAACATGCAAAGAATAAAGAGAAAGAAATAACAATGTATCACTGAAGAAAATCAGAAAAACACAAAAGACAAGAAAGGATCAGAGAAAATCTCCAGAAACAACTACAAAACAAGTAGTAAAATGGCAATAAATACACAGCTATCAGTAATTACTGGGAATGTAAATGGATTAGACACTCCAATAAAAAGACATAGTGTCAGAATCAATTAAAAAAACCCCAACCCATCCATATGCTGCCTATAAGAGACTCATTGTAGACCTGAAGACACCTGCAGATTTAAATTGAGGGGTTGGAGAAACATTTATCATGCAAACAATGTCAAAAGCTGGACTAGCAATACTTATATTGAATAAACTAGATTTTAAAACAAAGATTTTAATGAGACAAAGAAGTTCATTATATAATAATAAAGAGGACAATCCAACAAGAAGATATAACAGTTGTAAATATTTATGCACCCAACATGATAGCACCCAGATATGTAAAACAATTAATAACAAACATAAAGAAATTAATTGCTAATAATACAATAATAGGAAACTTTCACACCTCACTTACATCAATGGACAGATCATCTAAACAGAAAACCAACGAGGAGACAATGGCTTTGAATGACACACTGGGCTAGATGGACTTAACAGATATATTCAGAACATTTCATCCTAAAATAGCAGAATACATTCTTTTCAAGTGCACATGGAATATTCTCCAGAATAGATCAATGTTAGGCCACAAAATGGGCCTCATCAAAGTCATACCATGCGCCTTTTTTAAAAAAATGTAATTTATTGCCAAATTGGCTAACATACAGTGTATACAGTATACTCTTGGTTTTGGGGGTAGATTCCTGTGATTCATCGCTTACATATAACACCCAGTGCTCATCCCACCAAGTGCCCTCCTCAATGCCCATCACATATTTTCCTCTCTCCCCTGTCGCCCACCGCCCCCCCCCCCATCAACCCTCAGTTCTCTTTGAGAGTGTTTTATGGTTTGCCTCCCACCCTCTCTATTTTATTCTCCTCTTCTGTGATGGTCTTCTGTTAAGTTTCTCAAGTTCCGCATATGAGTGAAAACATATGATATGTCTTTTCTCTGACTGACTTATTTGACTTAGCATAATACCCTCCACTTTCATCCACGTCGTTGCAAATGACAGGATTTCATTCTTTCTCATTGCCAAATATTCCATTTTATATATAAACCATATCTTCTTTATCCATTCATCAGTTGATGGACATTTGGGCTCTTTCCATAATTTGGCTATTGTTGAAAGTGCTGCTATAAACATTGGGGTACAAGTGCCTCTATGAATCAGCACTCCTGTATCCTTCGGATAAATTCCTAGTAGTTCTATTGCTGGGTCATAGGGTAGTGCTATTTTTAATTTTCTGAGGAAACTCCACACTGTTTTCCAGAGTGATTGCACAAGTTTGCATTTCCACCAACTGTGTAAGAGGGTTTCTGTTTCTCCACATCCTCTCCAGCACCTGTTGTTTCTTGAGTTGTTAATTGTAGCCACTCTGACCGGTATGAGGTGGTATTTCAGTGTGGTTTTGATTTGTATTTTCCTGATAATGAGTAGCATTGAGCATCTTTTCATGTGTCTGTTGGCCATCTGGATGTCTTCTTTGGAAAAGTGTCTATTCATGTCTTCTGCCCATTTCTTCAGTGGAATATTTGTTTTTCAGGTGTTGAGTTTGGTAAGTTCTTTATAGATTTTGGGTACTTACCCTTTATCTGATATGTCATTTGCAAATATCTTTTCCCATTCTGTCGGTTGTCTTTTAGTTTTGTTGATTGTTTCCTTTGCAGTGCAGACGCTTTTTATCTTGATGAGGTCCCAATGGTTCATTTTTGCTTTTCATTCCCTTGCCTTTGGAGCAAGAAATTGCTGTGGCTGAGGTCAAAGAGGTTGTTGCCTGTTTTCTCCTCTAGGGTTTTGATGGTTTCCTGTTTCACATTTAGGTCTTTCATCCATTTTGAGTTTATTTTTGTGTATGGTGTAAGAAAGTGGTCTAGTTTCATTCTTCTGCATGTTGCTGTCCAGTTCTCCCAGCACCATTTGCTAAAGAGTCCTGTCTTTTTTTCCATTGGATACTCTTTCCTAATTTGTCTAAGATTAGTTGGCCATACATTTTTGGATCCAATTCTGGGTTCTCTATTCTATTCCATTCATCTATGTGTTTGTTTTTGTCATGCACCTTTTCCGACTGCAATGCTATGAAAGTAGAAGTCAACCACAAGCAAAAATCTGGAAAAAAACACAAATGCGTGGAGGTTAAATAACATGCTACTAAATGATGAGTGGGTTAACTATGAAATAAAAGAAGAAATTAAAAAAAATACATTGAACAAATGAAAATGAAAGCACAATGGCCCAAAACCTTTGGGATGCACCCAAAGTGGTCCTAAGATACAGATCTATCTCAAGAAAAAAAATATCAAATAACCAACCTAACTTTACACCTAAAGGAGCAGACAAAGAACAACAAATGAAGGTTAAAGCCAGCAGAAGGAAGGGAATAATAAATATTAGAGCAGAAATAAATTATATATAAACTATAAAAACCCCAATAGAGCAGATCAATGAAATCAGGAGTTGGTTTTTTGAAAAAAATCAATAAAGTTGATAAACCTTTAGCCAGTCTTATTAAAAAAAGAGAAATGACCTAAATAAGAAAAGTCACAAATGGGAGAAGAAAAATAACAACCAACACTACAGAAATACAAACAAGTATAAGAAAAATATTATGAGAAACAATTAATTTGGTTAGCTAGAAGGAATGGATAAATTCCTAGAAACATATAAATTACTAAAGCTGAAACAGGAAGAAATAGAAAACTTGAAAAGACTGAAAACCAGCAAAGAAATTAAATTAGTAATCAAAAAACTCCCAACAAACAAAAGACCAGGACCAAATGGCTTAACAAGTTAATTCTACCAATCATATAAAGAAGAGTTAATACTGGGGTGCTTGGGTGGCTCAGTTGGTTAAGTGTCCAACTCTTGATTTTGGCTCAGGTCATGATCTCACAGTTCTTGAGATTGATCCCTGCATTGGGCTCTGTGCTGACAGCACGGAGCCTGCTTGGGATTCTCTCTCTCTCACTCTTTCTCTGCTCCTCCCCTGCTTACACATGTGTGTGTATGTGCTCTCTCTCTCAAAAATAAACATTAAAAAAAGAAGAGTTCATACCTATTCTTCTTAAACTATTCCAAATAATTGAAAAGGAAGGAAGCTTCATTCTATAAGGCCAGCCTGATACTATAACCAGATACAGTTGTTTGGAGTCTACTTGGCACTTACTTATTTCAGGGTAAGCCAGAGTGGCTGACGATACATTAAATTTGGGTTTCCCTCTGTCTGGTTCTTCCCTTTCTGGGATACCCTCCTCACTTTCTAGTGGCTGTGGTTTTAGTAGACTTTCCACCCTAGTTCATCCCAGAAGAATTGTGAGTTCTAGCTGTTATGATAGATGTCATCTATGGTCTATACTAAGGCTAAGAGCTCCATATAATTGGTTCTCAGTCCTTCATTCTTCAAAGTGTCAACTCCATCTAGAATCTGCTTGATGTTTTCACTCTAACGTGCTTTTGGGTCTATTTGTCCTGTGTTTATAATTCTTATCTTGGGGCACCTGGGTGGCTCAGTCAGTTGAGCGTCCGACTTCGGCTCAGGTCATGATCTCATGGCTCGTGAGTTCGAGCCCTGTGTCAGGCTCTGTGCTGACAGCTTTGGAGCCTGGAGCCTGCTTTGGATTCTGTGTCTTCCTTTCTCTCTGCCCCTAACCCACTTGCATTCTGTCTGTGTCTCTCTCGAAAAGAAATAAACATTAAGAAAAATTAAAAAAAAATCTTATCTGCAGAGGGTAGATAAAGAAATGGAACTGTGATAGCTCTTAAAGTTCTCTTTGGCTAATTGTAACATCTCTCATTCCTAGGGCTGCTTCTGTTGACTGATTTTACTTCTGGCCATTGGTCACATTTTCCCACTACTTTGCTTTTCAAGAAATTTTAAATTGTTGGGCATTGCATATATGTACTATCTTTCTTTAAAGAGCTTTGAATTTGATTCTGTGGGTCTAGATTTGTCCTCACTGTAGCCTTAGAGTAATATTGTGCCTAAAGTGTGGACTTTCTGGGGATACCAACTGAATGCCTGAAGTGTTTATCAATATCTCTCTACTCTGGATGGTCATAGCTTCACCTCCCAGTTCTGTATGATCTCTAGAATATCCATTTAATTGAGAGATCTCTGATAGTTTCTGCCAGGACTTGCAAAATCACTCCATGTGTAATTTAGAATTGAACTAAAAATTCAATGGAACCTCTATGTAGATTTCTGGAGTTCCTTTTCTGCATGGCTCCCCCTTCTAATAATATGCCCTACAAATTTCATCTGTGCTAATAACATTGAATTCTTATCTTTATCTCCTAATTTCATTAAGATCACTGTGCTCCCTTTGGGGTATATTTCCCTGGGACATCATCTGGAAAGTGATTGTGGTCAGAGAACTGATATAATTTGAGACTCAACTCATTTATTTTCTTTTTCTCAGAGACCACAGTTCTATACTTCATGTTTTCTAATATGTGAAAATTGTCTTATGTATTTTGTGCACTTTAATAGCTATTTATTGTGGAGGTCTGATAACCAATTCTTCTGCCATAGCTGGAAGACGAAGTCCCTTTATCACAAAAGCTGAACAAATACAAATTATCAGATCTTACCTACAGAGACTCTGATTAAATATGTTTGTGCAAGGACTCAAGAGATTTCATTTGGTAGTCCTCCCGTTTCATGGTAATTTTGATGTAGGTAATTAGAATGTCATACTGGGATAAAGTTAAGATAAGAGAAACAATACCATCTGAAATTTATATTTATTAAATTAAAGTCATATTAGAGTCCAAATGTCAGCATGGTGGTATCCTGAGTAATTCAGATGAAGTCAAGAGAACAGGCCAGCAATAGTAGGTACATAAGCCTTTTAGAGATTGGAAGGGGTCTGATTAGAATCGGGACCACAGAAATAAAAATTCTGTTTGAAATATTAACTGGGAGTAACTGAAAACAGAAGAGGAGAATCTTCCTGCCAGATGGGAAAGATGTTGGTAGATGCACAGATTAAGAAGGCTTTGTTCTAGCTTTGGCCTCTGGTCACTGACAGCATAGCCCTTGAGTGCAAACTAAAAGCCAGAGGGACATGTATCCCCTCTGATCTCTGCTGCCACATTTCTCACCACAAAACTTTGCAGCCAAGTATTCCCCAGGCACTCCAGGTTCTTCTAAGCAGAGCTGCCATGCTTCCTGGAAGATATTACTGTTTATGTCAACCTGGTCTCAAGAGCTGTCTAAAAGAGCAAAGGGATTTACTGCTCAAAGGAGATGAAAGATTGGAAGAGGCCAAAGATCTTAACTCAGAGAAAACCCATTAAAGATATTTTGCCTTGTCAGAGACTGTCTGTATGCCAACTCCTTAAAAAGGAACATCTAAAGACAGAAATTTATAAAGACAGAATGGCAGGTAAGAAGGCAAACATTTGTTTTTCCCTAAAGGTACAGGTAGAGTTCACATAGCTATGCTGACTGCCATGCAGTAATTGACTTTCTTTCCAGCCCTGTTCTTACCATTCCTTACTGAGTCAACTTTTTTCAGTAACTGGTTTCCTGAACGCTTGATTTTGTTGAAACTTCCCTTAAAGTCACTGTACCCAAACTGAACTTCTGCTTGGAAGGCAAAGTTGAAAAGACAGATCCTAAATAATCTTTTCTGCACTCTAAAATAGCAAACAACTCTACTATGCTTATCTGTAGCTCCAGAAGGTAACCTCAGGCCTTAGCTCTCAAGTCCCTCTGGTTCATTTCAGTATTTTTTTCGTTCCCTAGATGCCATTTTCCTATGCATCATTGTCCCTTCGAGGACCTTTTATCAGATACCAGAAATGCTGGCATTACAGTTCCCTTGTAACACCCCACCACCGGCTCAGCCTTAAAATAAGTGCTAGCTGCCAAACCTCACTCACAACAGGGGACAGATCAGAAAAGGAGGGGCAATACTGCCATGCAGAATCACAAATGAAAATATCAGCCAGCTTTAAAGGCATCAGATTATCTTCCTAGTTCAAATTGCCAGGCTCTGTCAAGGAGTGATATGGTGTTTCCTGATGTGTTGAAAGCAGCACTGCGATGAAAGGAAGATAGTGCCCTTATCCAGCTGAAATTTTGAACTGGATACCCCGTGGGAGTCTTGTATATAGTCTTTGACTCATCACAATAAAGACTGGCTGCTGACAGCTCATCAACTTTGACTTCTGGCCAAAACCCTAATACTTGGCTTCCTTTTTTACCCCCCTCTGAACTCTTTCATTTCTCATTTTCTAACTTCTTCCACCTACTCTTTAGATATCGAAGGTTTTCCTGGGTCTGAAGGCAGCCTTGACCCATTGCAGTATCGGTCCACTGACTCACTTGCCAAAGCATGTTGGACATTTTTTGTCCTACTATTTGTAATGCAGCTAATATTTATTGATCACTCTGCTAGATGCTAGAGGTGTAGACATAAAGAAACATGGTTACCACCGTCACGGGGAACTTCCACAAGTGTGTTTGTAGATCTACCTACATCAGGACTACTTGGGCAAACTTGTTAAAAATCTAGATTTCTGGGTCCCAACTAAGATTTACTGTGTAGAAATTTCTGAAGTTAGATGCAAGAGTCTACGTTTTTAATTAGCTCCCCAGGGTTCTTAAACACGTTGTTTGATAACCACTAGTAAATACACAAATATGGAATTAAAATTTATGATAAAGGACCTAAAAGATGAAAGGATGGCATAGAAAGGCAAATTTAGATTCAGATATGTCAGCTAAAAGGGGCCTAAGGAAGTGATTTCTTAAAAAAAAAATATTTATTTAACTTCAAGTTAGTTAGCATACAGTGTATTATTGGTTTCGGGAGGAGAACCCAGTGGTTCATCACTTACATATAACACTCAGTGCTCATCCCAACAAGTGCCCTCCTGAATGCCCATCAAGAAAGATACACTGGAACTGAGACTTGAGAGATAAGTGGAATCATTCAGATGAAGAATTGGGAAAAAGCATTCTTCAGTCAGAGAGAAAACTTATGCAAATGTCCTAAGGTGATAATATTGATATTTTCCTAGCCCATATACATGCCTAGTATCTTGTCCTAAAAGAACTATCAACATGTAAAGACATGCACCCTATAATCTGGGTTTAAGTCTTCTTTTCTACTTTGGCCTCAGCCTAAAAATATCCTTATAAGGACCTTACTTAAATTAGGAAAGAGTTTTAGGGGGATTGTTAAGATGGCAAATGACTACAGCAACCCTAAGCTTTCCTCCTCCCTTGAACACACCTAGATAAATATCAAATCATTCTGAATACCTGAGAAATTGATCTGAAGCCTGAAAGAACAAAGCTGCATATCTACAAGCAGAAAAAATGACCACCTTGTAGAAGGTAGGAAGTATAGAGAGTTGATTTAGGGGAGAAAAGAGCTGCAGGTGTTGGGGAGGGGAGGGAGTCCTGGTAGCTGAAGGGAGAGAGAGAAAGAGAGAGAAAGAATGAAAAAAGTGAAAACACGAGTAGGGGATTTCACAGGTAAACCACTTCCCCCAAACCATTGACTTGGAAAAAGGAGAGCATTTAAAAAAAATTTTTTTAATATTTATTTATTTTTGAGAGACAGAGACAGAACATGAGCGGGGGAGGGGCAGAGAGCAAGGGAGACACAGAATCCAAAGCAGGCTTCAGGCTCTGAGCTGTCAGCACAGAGCCTGATGTGGGGCTTGAACACATGAACTGTGAGATCATAACTTGAGCTGAAGTCAGACGCTTAACCGACCGAGCCACCCAGGTGCCCCAAGGAGAGTGTCTTTTAAACAGTGGAGCACGGAGTCTGAAGTTTCATAGGTCAGTGCCATTGCCAAGGTCATGCCTGGTGGTGCTTTGCTGGGGAAGGAGGAAAGAGACACAGTAGTGGGTAGTATGATCTGAAGATCCCCTGAGTCATACGGAGAGAAACCATTCCCCTTCTTGGAGTGCATTTGGTAGAGGTGATATGGCCTCTCCATTTGGTAGAGGTGATAGGGCAAAAGATCCTGTGGATGTGATTGAGCTGCTCCTTTCACAAGCATAGGAACAAAGACACCAGCTGAGGGCAGAAAACCTTGGCACCAGCTTTGTGCTGTGATTTATCATAAACTAGGAACCACGGCTCAATTGTACAACCATTTTTTGGTACAAGCTAACACAGCTACAGTGACACCCTCCCACAGAATATCAATGTAGGGCTGTACAATGGGGGAGTCTTTGAAGTTAGTTTTGAAACCCAGCCACATCTGAGATAAAACATAGGAGGGTAGACAGCTCAGACTTAGATAGGGTGCATGTGAGGATCTGACTGAAGCTGGGGACACAGGAGGGGTAATTGTTTGCTCATCTGTGAAGGTTTCCTGAGCAGTGATGGGCATGAGCTCCCCATTCCAGAGATGAGAGAGCAGGGTGAGGCCATTTTCACCCCTGGCCCACCAGCAGTGACCAACCTCAGTGAGCTAAAGAGAACCACCAATTGGAGACTGCTGCCGTTACACCAAGCCCCACCCCCTACACCCTAAAGGCTTATTTCCTGTATGGGAAAGTCAGCCTGAGAATTAGTGCAACAAGGCCTCCCTCCCAGAAGGCCAGCACAGACCACTCACAAGCACCAAGTCTACTGATCATAGAGTGCTGAAAAGCTTCAGCTCTAGGGGAAGTAGGATCTGGCATTTTTTTTTTAATTTGGTGTATTTCTTATTTTTAAATTTTTGCTTATCAGTGTGTGTGTGTGTGTGTGTGTGTGTGTATGTATATAGTTTTTGAATCCAGCATTTTTTCAAATGTCTATTTTTGAGAGAGACAAAGTGTGAGTGGGTGAGGGGCAGAGAGGGTGGGGGATAGAGAATCTGAAACATACTTTGTGCTGCCAGTGCAGAGCCTGATGTGGGGCTTGAACTCATGAACCATGAGATCATGACCTGAGCCAAAGTCAGACGCTTAAGCAACTGAGCCACCCAGGCATTCTTGGATATATCTTCTTTTAACAAGCAGACTAAAACAAACCTAGTTTGTTGTTGTTTGTTTTCTCTTTTTGTTTTTTGTTTTTTTTTTCTGGACAAAATGACAAGACGGAGGAATTCACCCCAAAAGAAAGAACAAGAAGTATAAATTATGGACAGGGATTTAATCAATACAGACATAAGTAAGATGTCTTAACTAGAATTTAAAACACTAATCATAAGAGTACTAGCTGGACTTGAAAAAAGTGGAGAAAACATGAGAGAATCATTTGCTGCAGAGATAAAAGAACTAAAATCTAATTGGGCTGAAATTAAAAATGCTATAACCTAGATACAGTATGAATGAATCAGTGATATAGAAGATAAAATTATGGAAAATAATGAAGCCAGAAAGAATAGTAGTAGATCATGAATGTAGACTTAAGGAACTTAGCAACTTCTTAAAACACAGTAACATTCAGATCCTAGGAGTCCTAGAAGATGAAGAGAGACAAAAAGGGGAAGAAAGTTTGTTTGAGCAAATTTTAGCTGAAAACTTCCCTAATCAGGGTAAGGACACAGACATTGAAATCCAGGAAGCACAGAGAACTCCCATTAAATTTGACAAAAACTGGTAATTACCTAGACGTATCACAATCAAATTCACAAAAGACAGAGACACGGAAAGAATCTTGAAAGCAGCAAGGGAAGTATAGTCCTTATCCTACAAGGGGAAACAGATCAGATTTGTAGTAGATCTGTCCAAAGAAGCTTGGTGGTCCAGAAAAGAATGGAAGGATATATTCAACATGCTGAATGGGAAGACTATGCAGCCAAGAATACTTTATCCACTAAGGGAGTCCTTCAGAATAGAAGAAGAGATAGAGTTTCCCAAATAAAAATGAAAGGAGTTTGTGACCACTAATCCAGCCCTACTAAAAATATTAAAGAGGAATTTCTGAGTGGGGGAAAAAATACCAAAGCAACTAAGACTAGAAAGGACCATCACTGGAAACACCAACCTTTACAGGTAATACAATGGCACTAAAGTCATATCTTAAAATAATCACTCTCTAAATGGACTAAATGCTCCAATTGAAAAACATAGGGTATCAGAATGGATTAAAAACAAATAAGACCCATCTATATGCTGCCTACAAGAGACTCATTTTAGACCTAAAAACACCTACAGATTGAAAGTTAGGGAATGGAGTATCAACTGTCATACTAACGGACATCAAAAGGAAGCCAGAGCAGCCATATGTATATCAGACAAAGTAGATTTTAACTAATGACTATAATAAGAGATAAAGAAGGGCGTTATATCATAAGGGGGTCTATCCATCAAGGAGATCTAACTGTTGTTAAGTGTTTGTGCCCCCAACTTGAAAGCACCCAAATATATAAATCAACTGATAACAAACATAATGAAAGTCATTGATAATAATACATTAATATTAGGGAACATTAACACCCCACTTACAGCAATAGAAAATCTAAGCAGAAAATCAACAGGGAAACAGTGACTTTGAATGACACACTGGAGCAGATGGACTTAACAGATATATTCAGAATATTTCATCCTAAAGCTACAGAATACACATTCTTTTACAGTGCACATGGAACATTCCTCAGAACAGATTGCATATGGGGTAACAAATCAGCCATTAACAGGTACAGAAAGATTGAGATCATACCATACATATTTTCAAATCACGATGCTATGAAACTTGAAGTCAACCACAAGAAAAAATTGGGAAAGACCATAAATATATGGTGGTTAAAGAAGATCCCACTAAAGAATGAATGGGTTAACCAGGAAATTAAAGAAGAAATAAGAAAGTATAAGGAAACAAATGAAAATGCAAACACAAGAGTCCAGAACTTGTGAGATGCAGCAAAGGCAGTCCTAAGAGGGAAGTATATTGCTATACAGACTTAATTCCAAGAAGCAAGAAAAGTCTCAAATACACAACATAACCTTACACCTAAAAGACCTAGAAGAATAGTAAATAAAGTCTAAAATCAGTAGAAGAAGGGAAATAAAAAAAAGAGCAGAAATTAATGATAAACAAATAAACAAAACTCCAGAACAGATCAATGAAACTAAGAGATGTTTCCTTGAAAGGATTTAAGATTGACAGACCATAACCAGACTTATCAAAAAGAAAAGAGAAAGGACCCCAATAAATAAAAGCATGAATAAAAGAGGAGCAATCACAACCAGCATCACAGAAATACAAATTTTTATAAGAGAATATTATGAGAAATTGTATGCCAACAAGTTGGGCAATCTGGAAGAAATGAACAAGTTCCTCAAACATACAATCTGCCAAACTAAAACAGGAAGAAATAGGAAATTTTAACAGACCCATTACCAGCAAAAAAATTGAATCAGTAATCGAACTTCTTCCAACAAACAAAAAATTCCAGTGCCAGATGACTTCCCAGGGAAATTTTACCATACATTTAAAGAGTTAATGCCTATTTTTCTCAAAATGTTCCAAAAAAATAGAAATGGAAGGAAAACTTCCAAACTGCTTCTGTGAGGCCAGCATTACCTTGATTCCAAAACCTGAGGAAGACCCACTAAAAAGGGGAATTACAGAGCAATGTCCCTGATGAACATGGATGCAGATTTTCTCAACAAGATATCAAACAGAATCCAACAGTACATTAAGAGAATTATTCACTATGTTCAAGTGGGATTTATTCCTTGTCTGGAGGGTGGTTCAGTATCAACATGATATACCTACCACATTGGTAAAAGAGAGGATAATGATCCATATGATCCTCTTAATAGTTGCAGAAAAAGCATTTGACAAAATATGGCATCCATTTTTGATAAAAACCGTCAACAAAGTAGGGGTAGATGGAACATATCTCAACATTGTAAAGGTCATATACAAAAGACCCACAGCTAGTATCATCCTCAATGGGGAAAACCTCGGAGCTTTTCACCTATGGTCAGGAACAAGACAGATATGCCCACTCTCACCATTACTATTGAACATAGTACTGGAAGTCTTAGCCTCCAGCAATCAAACAACAAAAAGAAATAAAAGGCATCTAAATCAGTAAGAAGAAGTCAAACTTTCACTTTTTGCAGATGATATGACACTCTATGTAGAAAACCAAAAATACTGCATCAAAAAATTGTTAGAACCGATATATGAATTCAGCAAAGTCACAGGATATAAAATCAATGTACAGAAATCTGTTGCATTTCTTTTCACCAATAATGAAGTAGCAGAAAGAAAATAAGGAATTGATACCATTTATAATTGTACCCAAACCCATAAGATACCTAGAAATAAACCTTTCCAAAGAGGTAAAAGATCTGTACATGAAAACTGTAGAGCACTTAAGTCAAGAAATTGAAGAGGACACAAAGAAATGGAAAAACATTCAATATTCAGGGATTGGAAGAACAAATATTGTTAAAATGTCTATACCACCCAAAGCAAGGGTAACCCTTTTACACTGTTGGTGTGAATGCAAACTGGTGCAGCTGCTCTGGAAAACAGTACAGAGGTTCCTCAAAAAGTAAAAGATAGAACTGCTGTATGGTCCAGCAGTTACACTGGTAGGTATTTACACAAAGGATACAAAAATATTGTATTGAAGGGAAATATGCATCCCGATGTTTACAACAGCATTATCAATAATAGCCAAATTATGGAAAGAGCTGAATGTCCACTGACTGATGAATGGATAAAGAAGATGTGTATACCCAATGGAATATTTTTCATCCATCAAAAATAATGAAATCTTGCCATTTTCCATGATGTAGATAGAGCTAGAGTGTATTATTCTAAGCAAAATAAGTCAGCCTGCTTCAGATTCTGTGTCTCCATCTCTGCCCCTCCTCCACTCATGCTCTTGTCTTTGTAAAAAAACAAGTAAACATTAAAAAAATTTTTTAAATAAAAAAATAAAATGGGGATAGAGATGTATAAGGCTTTAGAATATATTCAGGATTAAGTTTCTGTTAAAACATTTATATACATGGGAAATTATATGTGTAACCATTAAACAAAAGCTTAGAGTAAACACACAAAAAATCAAAGGAATCTAAACATAACAGTAAAGAAAATCATAAACCATAAGAGATAAGAGAGATGATGAAAGGAATAGAGAAGAACTATGAAAAAGAAAACAACCAACAAATTGGCAAAAAAACAGACCTATCAATAGTTGCTTTAAATGTAAGTGGACCAGACTTTCCAATAAGAAGACATAGAGTGAGTGAATAGATTAAAAAAAAAAATTATGTGCTATTTCTAAAAAGACTCACTTTATATGTAAGAACACAGAGTGAAAGTGAAGGGATGGAGAGATATATTCTATGTAAATGGAAGCAAAAAGCTATGTAGCTGTGCTTGTAGCACAAAAAATAGACTTTAAACAAAGACTATAATAATAGACACAAAAGACTATTAGGTAATGATAAAGAAGTCAACCAAGCAAGGTATACCATTTATATATGCACCCAGCATAGAAACACAAAGATATATAAAGCAAATACTAATGGATTTATAATGAGAAGTGGATAGTAGTAGAATAGTAGTAGGGAACTTGAACAGGTCACTTATATCAATGGACAGATCATCTAAATGGAAAATTAATGGGACGCCTGGGTGGCTCAGTCGGTTAAGCATCCTACTTCAGCTCAGGTCATGATCTCACACTCTGTGAGTTTGAACCCCACGTTGGGCTCTGTGCTTACAGCTCAGAGCCTGGAGCCTGGTTCAGATTCTGTGTCTCCGTCTCTCTCTGCCCCTCCCTTGCTCATGCTCTGTCTCTCTCTGTCTCAAAAATAAACAAAAACATTAAAAAAAATAAATGGAAAATCGATGAAGAAACATTGGTCTTAAATGACACATTAGACCCAATGAACTTAATAAGTATATACAGATTATTTAATCCAAAAACAACAGAATATACTTTCTTCTTGAGTGCATGGAACATTCTTAAGGATAGACCACATGTTAGGCCACAAAACAAGTCTCAATAAATTCAAGAATATTGAGATCATATCAAGTATCTTTTCTGACCACAATAGTATTAACCTAGAATAATTACAAGATGAAAACTGGGAAAAAACAGAAATGTGGAGATTAAACAATATGCTACTGAACAACCTCTGGGTCATCAAGGAAATCAAAGAATAAACTAAAAAAAATACCTAGAGACAAATGAAAACAGAAATATGACATACCAAAAAACTTTGGGATGCAGCAAATACTATTTTGAGAGAGAAGATCATAGCAATACAGGCTTATGTCCAGAAATAAGAAAAATCTCAAAAAAGCGATCCAACTTTACATGTAAAAGAGCTAGAAAAAGAAAAACTGAAGCCCCAAGTCAGTAGAAGGAAATAAATAATACACATCAGAGTAGAAATAAAAGAGGACTAGAAAAATGGAGAACAGTGAAAAAGTAAGAGCTGTTTTTAGAAAAGATAAAATTCATAAAGCTTTGGTAGACTAAACCAAGAAAAGGAAAGAGGGCTGTAATCAGAAATGAAAAAGAAGAGAACTGACACCTCAGAAATACAAAGGATCATAGGAGACTATTATGAAAAATCATATGCCAAAAAATTAGACATCCTGGAAGAAATGGATACATTTCTAGAAACATACAACCTTCTAAGTATGAAGAATGAGAAAATCAGAACAGACCAATTAACTACCAGGAAGGAGATTGAATCAGTCATCAAAAACCTCTCAACAAACAGAAGTCCTGGATCAGATGGCTTCACTGATGAATTCTAAATGTTCAAAAAAGGCTTAATATCTATCTTTCTCAAACCCTTCCAAAAAATTGAAGAGGAAGGAAACACTTCTAAACTTATTTTACGAAGTCAGCATCATTCTGTTACAAAACCAGAAAGGAACATCACAAAAAGAAAATTATAGGCTGATATCATTGATGAGCATGGCGGAGAAATTCTCAACAAAATATCAGCAAGTCAAATTCAGTAATGAATTAAGAGGATCTTATACCATGAGTATGTGGAATTTATGTCAGGAATGCAAGGATGGTTCAACATCTGCAAATGAATCAACATGGTACACCCCATTAACAAAGCAAAGGGTAAAAATCATATGATCATCTCAATATGCAGAAAAAGCATTTGACAAAATTCAATATCCATTTATGAAAAAGACTCTCAACAAAGTGAGTACAGAGTGAATGTACCTAAACCTAATAAAGGCCATGTATGACAAACCCACAGTTAGTGCCATACTCAATGGTGAAAAGCTGAAAGGTTTTCCTCCATTAAGCTTTTTCTCCAAGATCAGGAACAAGATAAGGATGTACTCTCTCACCACATTTAGTGAACGTAGTATTTTATTTGACATGTCCTTGCCATGGCAGTTAGGCAAGGAAAAGGAGAAAAAGCATCAAAATGTGAAAGGAAGAAGTAAAACTCACTATTTGCAGATAGAATGATACTATATTGAGAAAACTCAAAGGACTCCACTAAAAGAAAGTTAGAACTAAATAGTGAATTCAGTAAAGTAGCAGGATACAAAATCAGCATATAGGAATCTGTGGCATATATGTACACACATAATGAGTTATAATAAAGATAAGTTAAGAAAATATCCCATCTGTAATTGCATCAAAAAGAATAAAATACCTATAAATAAATTTAACCAAGAAGGTGAATGACCATACACTGAAAATTCTAAGACACTGATGAAAGAAGTTGAAGATTTCTCAATCTCTATTTCCATTGCAGCACTATTTACAATAGATAAGAAATGGAAAAAACCTACAAGTGTGTTGGATGAATGGTTAAAGGAGATGTGGTTAAAAAGGAATACTATTTAGCCATGAAAAAGAATGAACTTTTGCCATTTGTGACGATGTGGATGAACCTTGAGGGTATTATGCATAGTGAAATAAGTCTGAAATAATGTGGAGAAAAGACAAATATCATATGATTTCAGTTGTATGCCTAAGTAAAAAGTAAAACAAAACAAAAACTCATAGAGAACAGATAGGTGGTTACAAGAAGGCAAGGGGTGAGAGGGTGGGTGAATTGGGTGAATGGGGTCAACTGTATGATGATGGATGGTAATTAGACTTTTAGTGGTGCCTAAAAGTCACTTTGTAGTGCCTACAGATGTTAAATTATAATGTTGTACACCTGAAACTTATATAGTGTCCTATACCATTTTTACTTAAGTAAAAATATCTAAAAAGTAATAAGTTAAAAAAAATTGAAAATGTAAGGCCAATGTCAGGACTTCTGAGCAATCATATCTATTGGCTTGGGATACAATATCTCAAGGAAGAAAGCTGATTACTTGAAACAGTGTATACATAAGGGAACAAAGCATGAAGCCACTGAGCTGGAAGAATGTCCAGATTGTTCCATTTATATGTTTTATATTTATGTAAGTCAAATGTATGTAAGTCCAGACAGAAGACTTATACCACAAACATATTAAGGATAATTATTTGCATAATAAGGGAAATAGCCGTGTAACCTAATTTGCAATAAAAGTCTGCATATTTTCTTAGGGAATCTATCATTGCACTTGAATATTTGTTTAAAGGCTTTCATTATTGAGTACAGAACAAATAGAAGCTTAAAGCACAGTTTATCATAGTGTTATTTGTGGTAGCAGGAAGATGATAGCAATCTGTTTTTCAACCCTGGGGGAGTATTAACACAAGGTGAATACATATGATGGAATATTTGCAGGAACCAGAAAGTGCAAACTGGATGGATGTATAGCAGGAAGGCTTTGTCTTAAAAATATGTTGCTGAGTGGAAAAAAAGTAAGCAAGTGTCTGTAGCACAGCACTAGCAGTTTACATTAAATGTCATGTATACAGCAACCACTCCCATTTTTGAGGCTGTGTATGAAGAAAAGATTTAAAAACAAGCTTATGAGGGGAGCTGATCATAGGGTGAGAGCAAGATACGGGACTACAGAATGGGAATGACAAAGGGATAACTTAATAAATAGCTAAGAGGGGTGCCTTGCGCAGACCAAAATAATAATATGCCATAGCCTGAGGAATATGGTTAACTCAACTTTCTGCAGTGAGCATCTTTTAAAAAATAAACAAATTTAAAGAGGGAGGTCAATGTCAATTGATGACCTAGAAACGAAATGAACTTGAAACTGTGCTGTAAAGGAAAATACATTGTGCAAAGTTTAATTTGCATACCATTTCAAAACAAGCCCAGATGTAACATGAGGCAAACTTCCTGACATACCAAAGTACTGTCTTCTGTGCTTTTGTGTTGCAGAGAATATTCATTCTTTAGTCACAGAAGAGATATTGTATCATTCTTCCACTTCATTGTGTTGCTTTTGTACTCTTGTATTAATCTCAACAAATGCATAGAATTTCTCATTTAGCAACTCATTGACTCTGAGCATCTAGGTTGGGACACACAGATGGAAAAGACCAAAGAGGTTCTTCTTGCCCTTGCCAGTCATAGAAGGGAAGTTAAATAACTTCTTGGTACAAATACGTATTTTTCTTTGTGGATTTTTACAGGTACTCTTTCTCAGACCTTACAATAGAAATACATTAACTTATGATAGTACCGGTGGTAACTATGTTTATGATATAGCAGTAAAAACAATCATAATCCCAACGATAGATTAGGGAGTGGACTAACCCCAGGTCCCTAAAGTCTGACAACTATATAGTAAATCCTCCGGTAGATCTATCAGGGCAATGATGACAGGGGCTTATATAAGACTGAGATAATATTCCTTCTGGGCTCTCATCCAATAGCCGGGGATTGTAGGGAAACTTTGCCCTTGGTAATTAAGTCCTAATTTAGTAATTATTTGAGTAGCAAAGGGTTAAAGTCAATGTTGGTCTTTGCATACTACAGTTTTTCTATTTTCAGAACCTATCATCTTGGAAAAAAAAAAGAAGAAAAAAAAGCAACAACACACAACTCTAATGCTCTTAGCAGATGGATCTGTGTTATTGCAGAACAGGGACCTGGAAAGTCTCCATATACCAAGCTATAAATATTCCTCTGACATTTATTATCCTCACTTGAGTTCAGGTGCTTAAATACTTGGACTGAAGTCATGTTTGTAGCAGAAAAAAGTTGATCTTTAAGCATAGCTTGTCGCTGGCTAAATTATTAGCACCAGACAAAGATAGAGGGTAAGTATGCTGGAGCAAGGGAGTCTCCCACTTAAGAGAGGTCATGGAACCTTTAAGTCAAATTAGTTGAAGTTTAGATTTGCTTGTAGTACAAATTCCCAAACACCTCACCTCAGACAATTTGATGGATCACATCCCAGCAACTCCCACCAACCCCCAACTTTCCAAATATGTATCTACTAGTGACATTCTGTGGTCTTGAATTTGAGTCCCAGCACTGCCAGCTGTAGAGGATTGTAAATTCAAGCTATGAATCTCAGTTCATGTTGCCTTAAGGGAAGTGTAGGATTATGTAAACCAGGAGATAATAACCGTTTTAAAATCCTTCTAATAAAATAAAATCAAGCTAAAGGTGTCAGCATAGATTAACAGTCCTTCTTTATTTAGAGGTGTGGATTCCTCAAGTGTGGCTATTTTGTGGTTCAGGCTAGGATTTAGTAGTATTGTTCTTAATTAGGGACTACTTAATTCCCTTGGGGATGATTACTTGGAGCCTGGGATAGGTTTCATTCTGAAAGGAAAAGAATCCATGCATGACTTTGCCTGGGATATTGTATAATAAAGTCTTACAGATATATCCATCCCAAAGCTATTCCTAACCCTTGCTCAGGAGGACCCAGAACAGTGTGAAGCTGAGGAAGACCCATAGGACTCCTCTTTCATCCTGTCCTTCCCCAGTATGAATGACCCCTTTGTGGCTGTGAAAAAAAGCTGACCCAGTATGATGCTATACCAGTACATTTATAGCGTCTGGAACTGGGCAGCACATTTTAAAGGGACATTGATTGTCAAATTACATTGCCTAGAGAAGACTGAGGGGTCTAGAAGTTAGGAAATGTAAATATAGTAAAAGAAATTAGATTTCTCTTTCCCCAGCTAAACATCAACAGGCATCATAGTGCTCACAGCATAGTCTCAGGAACCAGACAGGGTACTTGCAAATCTTGGTTGTTCTGGTTAGTAGCTGTCCAAGCTTTAGCAGGTTAAGTTGCTGTAGTTTTGCCGTCTGTAAAAGGGGACAAATAATAATGCCTACTTGATAGTGTTGCTCTGAACATTAAATGAATTAAAAGTGCTTAGAACAGGATTTGAAACTAGTAAAGGCTTTATCAACATTTGACAAATAAATGAAAAGGATATGAAAGCTGCATTCAAGTGTTAGAGGGGCTATAATATAGAAGTGTAAGTACACCTTTAAGTTGCTGTAGGTCAAGGGTTCTTAACTGGAGATCCATGGAACAACCTACATGTGAGTTTTGTATATATGCATACTTTTTTGAGGGAAGGTTTATAGCTATTTTTATGTTTCCAAAAAATACCATGACCATGACCTTCAAAAAGGTTAACCATTGAGAATAAAACAAAAACGGGTGAAAGTTTTGGGGAGGTTCACTTTGCTTGTAGGAAAGGACTTATTCTTAAATTTTTTTAATGTTTATTTATTTTGAGAAAGTGGTGCAGGGAGAGAAGGAAACACAGTCCAAAGCAGACAGGCTCTGAGCTGTCAGCACAGAGCCCGATGTGGGGCTTGAACTCACAAACCACAAGGTCATGACCTGAGCCTAAGTCAGATGCTTAACCGACTGAGCTACCCAGGTGCCCAAAAGGACTTATTCTTGAACTTTAATTGTCAAAGCCCAGTGGCTGATCTTGGGAGCATCAGAAGCTCTATCCCAAGAACTGTTTCATCCAGTGCTAAATGAACACAGCTTAAGGCTTGGAGGAGAAACCAAATGGACTCTCATTATCAGAGATCTTAGAGGTGAGACAGGTCTCAGCATCCCTGCCCTATACCCCTCTCTTCCTCTTTCTGCATCACTCTTTTCCCATAATTGAAGAATATGTGACTCTCCTGGGTCTTGGAAGCTGCAAGGTTATAGTTCACACGTAGCACCAGTGCTTTGTGATAAAGCCACATCACCCTCTTGCTGACAAATTTCTGGTGATATGCCAATACTTAATTCTTTTGCCGAGAACCTAAGTCCAATTATGATGACATCATCTTACCCTTCCAACCATATTCTACACTCTGAATCTTTCTTTAGTATATAATTTAAGTGTTGTATTCTCTGTGAAGCCTTCTCTAAGTCCTCTAAGAAGAGTTAGCTGCTCTATTATGAATTCCCATGTTACTTTATGGAAATGCTCTATCACTCATGATGTAGCATATCTCCCATATTGTAATATAAACACATGAAAGGCTGATACCATGCATTATTCACCATTGTATCCCTGTGGTAGATATTGCTAGTTACCTAACAAATTCTCATTCTTCCTTACTGAAAGAGTGTTTTCTGGACTCTCTTGCATGTAGAAGTGATCATGTGACGAATGAGACCAATGAGATGTAAAAGAAGGCAATGTGATTGGGTACTGGCTAAAGGAATATGGATACAAAAGGAATATGGATACAAGTGTACCATGCTTCTACCCCTGGTCATAAAACCCCATGCATCCCCCCCCCCCTCAAGAATCATGTCCTTTGATAGCAATCTGGAACCTCTTTGACTCTTTCTGGACTTACTATAAAATAAAATCCTATTTGAAATATTTTTTGTAATTTTATAGCTAAAAAATATTTTTTATAATTTACAGTGTTGCTGTCTTCAACGTTCATGAAATAGTGAGCAACAAGGTTCTGAGAAGGTATATAGTAATATTATTTCTGAGTTTTAAAAAGTATTTTGGGGGCATCTGGGTGGCTCAATCAGTTAAGTGCCCAGCTCTTGACTTCAGCTCAGGTCATGATCTCATGGTTTGTGGGTTTGAGCTCCACACTGGGCTCAGCACTGACAGTGTGGAGACTGCTTGGGATCCTCCCTCTCCCTCTTTCTCTGTCCCTTCCCCTGCCTGTGTGTGCTGTCTCTCAAAAGAAATAAACTTAAAAAAATAAAAATAATAAAAAGTATATTTTTAGTTGAGAAAAAGCAACATTTTAAGTTACCTAAAAAGAAATTCTAGCAAGGAAATTAGACCTGGAGAGTAAATACCACATAGAATAAGAAACCAGAATATGAGTTTGATATAAAATGAATTAGGGGAAAAGAATAATCAAAGGGAAAAGAAGCAGGATAGAAATTGGGAGGCAAACCATAAGAGACTCTAAAATACAGAGAACAAAGTGAGGGTTGCTGGAGGGGCGGTGGGTGGGGGGATGGGCTAAATGGGTGATGGGCATTAAGGACGGCACTTGGGATGAGCACTGGGTGGCATGTGGAAATGATGAATCACTGGGTTCCACTCCTGAAACCAGTACTACACTGTATGTTAACTAACTTGAATTTAAATCAATCAGTCAATCAATCAATTATTAGGCTGTGTTTCAAAAGTTGGGTCCGTTACCAGGTGAAGAAGTTCTTGTGAGACTAGTCAGAAGCTGGCATATGCTTTTCCCTGGAGTATTTCAAACCCTCACAGGTAAAGCAAGTCACTTCCCGATATAGAAGTACTGCCAGGGGCTACTGACAGAGCTAATATCTAGGGTGGATACACAGGCTTTCAGTTTTTCTTTTACACAGTCAGGTATTTTTTTTTTTTTTCAGAGAACTTTAAACACCATTGGTGGAGATCCTTGCCAAACTTTAAGGATGCAAACAGTCGTAGATCTCCTATGAATAAAGATACCATTTTTGAGGCAATTCAGAGTGAGTCCTGGCATACAAACTATATTAAGAAAGAAGAGTTAAAAAGTAAAGAGGCCCTAATTTCTGCTCAAGGCCTGTTCTCAACTTTGTTACATCGTATCTCATTTCCTGTGTATTTATCATAGAATCTAAGAGGATCAGACATGCACTTATATGTTACAGTGTTTCTTACATAATGTGATTTAAAATTCCATCACATATATGAAGGGAGAATCTAATCTCTGTACCATAAGCCACAGCACCTGTTGAAAGAATTGCTTCATCTGGAGGAACTGGACGGTAGGGACAACCCAAGTCTAAGAATGGTGTAGCTGTTTCCTATATGTTTTTAGTGGCGAATCATTCAAGAACTGTTATTTGTTATTCATTGTTGATATCCTTGTCTTCGAAAGAGGTAGCTATGGTTATTTTTAATATTCCATACCTAAGTTTATTTTCAGATAACTGTGTGATATTCTGATATATCTATCATTATCTTCTGGACAATTTTCCTAGTGTCAGCTCAGAGATGTACTCATTCATTCATGCTTTCTTTCAGTGGTCATTTTAAAACTATGAGCTATAGGCCAGACATTGCCTTGGGGGTGGGGGCTAAAGAAGACAACATTTCTACCTTCAAGGGGCTTGTAGTTGAGGAGAGGGGGAGAGGGTGTGATGCATAACCACTCCTAATAAGGTGTGTAAGTTGATATACAGCAGACAGGATAGCCTGAAAACTTGGTAATAATATATTGAATTAGTGAAGGGGATTGAGAGACATAAGAATTTTTATGATTCTCTGGTTTCCGTCTTGGAAATCATTAGTTAGTTTTTATAGTCTGCAAAGTGAGGAGAATGGAGAGTTAGAGGATGAGTCAGGCCTGTAAGCAGCTGCCCAAGGCATCAATCTATAAAAGATACTAATACATCATTATCATGAATCACAGCTCTAGTGCCAGTTAATGACTCAGGTTTCCATGCACAACCACTAAAATTGGTCCTCTTCCAGGTAAATTGGTCCCAGTCCTGGTAAACTAAATAGCATGTGGGAGAGAAAGAAACACAAATCCCCACTGGTGCTGTCCTCCTCCCTCTGAGGAATTATGGGAAACATGCATCCAAGATACAGGGTGTAGTTGGGGCGCTTGAGTGGCTCAGTTGGTTAAGCGTCCGATTCTTGGTTTCAACTCAGGTCATGATCTCACATAGTTCGTGAGATCAAGCCCTGCGTTGGACTCTGTGCTGACAGTGCAGAGCCTCCTTGGGATTCTCTCTCTCTCTCCTCTCCTTCTTTCTCTGGACTCCCCCACCCCCATCCCCTGCCCCCTGCTTGAGTGCACTCTCTGTCTCTCTCAGAATAAATACATATACTTAAAAAAAAAAAGATACAGTGTGTAGTTGCATGTCTTGTCCCCAAACTTGAAAGCAGCTGTAAGAGTCACCCAAGGCCAGCATCTACTATCAATAACAATTGTGATATTAACTAAAGCATGGAAAAGTGCTGTTTACCTGGGACATGTGATTTATTATATCTATAAGTTTTAGTAGCTAAAATTTAAACATCTTAATATGTCTATGAAGGGGTTGACTGGTTGAAAAGAACTAAAAAACGGTAGTGAAAATTTACCAAGATTTTTTCTTTTTAAATTTTGGAGCATGTGCTGCTCAGTTTTGGTGAGTAGAAGTGAATTAGTGAATGTATTTTTATTTCCCCTATTCTGTTAGAAATTTTCTTGAGTTTAAAGTGAAAAATGAAATAGAACAACACCCACTCTCTGCTATGTCAGGAAATTATGTTCAAGAATTTGTTACTCAACATTGATTGATTGGAAGTGTTCTTTTTGTAGAACTCACACTATAGCACGCACAGCAAAATAATATTTGACTAATTGCTGACATTACTATAATCTTGCTAGGTGGCCTGTTACACTTAATTTTGCAATATGAAACCAAATTATATTGCAGGGAATATATACAAAAATGAACAGTGAGTTTATTTGTCCTTAGGATTCTAATTATAACTGATTCTAGGTTTCATATAATATAGGAAAAGTGCTAAGGAATTTTTCTTGTAAATCTGGCTTGTGGTTTTAGGAGCATTTAGCATAGCTCATTAAGATGAATTTACCTACAATCTTGTACAGACTCTAGATGGATAAAACATTCATTGATAATGTTAAGAAAGTTTATTTTCATAGTAATTTTGGTTTACTTTAAAACTCTATCACATATGTGAAGAGAGAGTCTGACCTATTGGATCCAGAAACACCCATGTCAAATAACATCTGACTTATTTGACATTATCTATGTAAAATGTTACTACTCAAAAAGTGGTCATAAAATATTTTGCTGACCTATAAATCAGAAAAAATAAAACTTGTAAATGTATTTTAAAAAGACTCTAACCATATCCACAAAAGTGAAACTTCATCCTTGCTTAAAGGTCATTTATTTTAGAGTGATAGAAAGCTATTATAAAGTAAAAGACAATTTCAAAAATATCGAAATGTTATATTGTGTCAAAGGATTTAGCAAGTCTAACATGAAATATATATGTTTATTAAATCAATTTCTCCCTCTGTATCTAATTACATATTGAAAAAGTAATTAAAGAATTTTAATTTTAAGGAGTCTCTGAATATTTGCCTGCCTAGTGTTAGTTCATCTGGGAAGAACAATTTTTAGAGAGAGGTGATGAGTCAAGTATTGAACATGCTGAGTTAGAGATACTTAAGAGACATCAAAATGAAGATATCAGGAATTTATATAACAGTAGGACAGCCTAATGCTTAACAACATGAACTTTGGAGTTCACCATGGACTGTTTGATGTCATTCCTGCCTTAGCCAATTACTAGTTGTGTGACCTTGGGCAAGTCAGTGCCTCAATTTTCCTCTTCTATACCTACCTTGTAGAGTTGTTATGGGAGCAAATGAATTTATATTTGTAAAGCTCAGTGTCTAGAACATAGAAAGCACTATTTAAGTATTTGTTAAATAAAAATAAAGTATTTGTTAAAAAAATAAAAATAAAAATAAAAAGTATTTGTTAAAAAAAAATGAGGTCTGGGCTAGAGGCAGGAATTTGAAAGCCATCAGCATGTGGTAGTAGCTGAAGTTCTGAGATGATGAAGGGTAACGCTGACGAGAAGTATCATGTTGAGTGACAGAAGTGGGCCAAAGGCAGAACCTTTAGGAACACTAACCTTTAAGGAGTAGCCCCAGCTTGTAGATTCAGTAAGGAGACAAAGAAGGCAAAGCCATAGATAAGAAGAAGCTAAGGAAAGAGTGTTGTGTTAGAAGTCATGAAAGTAAAATGGAAATGGGGGTAGTCAACAATGTCAAATGCCACACGACGACACTGAGAAGTATTATTTTATGGGGTGAGTTCATTTAAGTGGGTAAGTAGGGCTAAGGCAGATTGCTGAGGGTTAAGTAGCTGGAGAGAGCATGTGAAAGCAGAGAAAGAAGTAGGCTATAGGAGGAACTTGCTAAGAAGAGAGGCAGGGTAGCAATGAGAGAAGAATATTGGATCGACGGAAGTATCCTTATTTTTTTCTTTTTTTCTTAAATGAGAGGGACTTGAGCCCACATATGGTCTATGAAGAAGGGATAGTAGAAGGGAAGAGAATATAATTGATGGAGCAAAGTCTTGAAAGAGACAGGGAGGGATCGGATAAAGAGTGCAGGTAGATTGATTACTTTGAAGAGGAAAAAACCTATTCCTTGAAACTGGAGTAAGAAGGGAGAATGGATGCAAATAAGTTTGGAAATGGGAAACTGAGGGAGTTCCTATCTCGTCGATAACCAGTTTCTTCTGTGTCAGCAAAGGCAGTACCACCCAGTGTGAGATACAGGGCTGTGGTCGGTAGCTTACCATGGGATGCTGAACCATGCCATAGATACCTGCTGTTATCATTGAGGTAAACAAACTTGGAAGCTAGGCTGTCAGAAGGGTCATCCACATACACAGTGAAGTTGCTTATGATGATGGCAAGAGTTGTAGTAAAAGTGAGACAGATGACAACATTGAGGAGTGGTAGAGGGTGGCACAATCAGATAACATGAACTTGAAAGGAGGAAAGGTTTTTATGGAGGTGGAAACACCATGTCTTCAGCGATGAGCTGGTTATTCTCTGTTTGCCCCTTCCCCCATAAAACCAGTCTTCCTACCCATGGAACCAGTGTGGGGCCCTAGAAGGCGGTCACCTAAAGCCTGTATCACCTGGGTGCACTTCTGACTGGATTTTGGTGGGTTTGGCCAGAGAGAGAAGGCAAGAGGAGAGAGAGGTCGCTCTATTTCTTCTCAGCACCACTTCCAGTAGCAGCCGAATCGTTTCAAGACTGCAACCCCAGAGAGTAGCCCTTCTCCCACATATCACACTCTCACTAGGTTCTTTAAAAAGATTCCTTTCCCTTGCCTCTTTAGCCCTAGGGTGGCAAAGCCTTCCCATTTTTGCTAATCTCTGCATGTCTTAATGTTTATTTCACCCCATAACCTGCCTACTTTTCTGTAGCTCATTGAGCCTGCAAGTTTATTCTCTTGCCTGCTGGGCTCCTCAGTGACACAAGAGGCAGTCTGGAATTATGAGAAGCGTTACTGGATGGCTCCACATATGGGAGAGCCAGCGTCTTCCACTCCTGGGGAAGGCACGGAGAATGACGTCAACGTGCTGTTTCAGGAAAAGTCAAAGGCTTCAAGTTAAGTTGGGCATCACTTGTTAAGGAGTAACAAATTCAGAGTTTTAGAATCCTGTCTAAATTTTGGGCTGAGAGAGGCAGAAATAAGTTAGAAGTGTTGACTCTACAAGTAGAAAGCCAAGGAAGAACAAATAGTGCTGCATGGGTTAAAATAAAAATAAAGAGTAATGACATAACTGAGAAATGTAAAGGAATAAGAACTATCAAATAATTTGAAGAGAATTAACAACAGGTGGTCTTAATCTGCTATGGGGTGGGAACTGGAAATTGTCTATTTTGTTTATCATAAGCAAATTATTTTGGCCAGAAACCAGAGTTAATTTTCTCCTTTCTTTGTTTGCTCAGGTTTCCCAGCCAGTGGGTTATTGTGCAAAGCTGTTTTAGTGTTTGCAACCCTCTTACACTCAAGAATGACAACAGAGTCAGGCTTTTGGGTACTGAATGACAGGATATAGCAAAACAATAGAATGGCCTACTTTCCTTTAAAACACTCATGGCAGATCAGTAAAAGTTAGCGAATGCAGGAAAAGACGGAAAGGAATTGAGAGTTTTTCTTTCTCTTATAAAAGCTTTAGGCAAAGTTTTATTTTAATATCTTGACTTTTTTGGGTAAAAGTTAATAAATATGGAAGTGCTGTCAAGCTGTGTATCCAATACCCAGAATTAATGAATGTTAATATTTTGACATTGTTGCTTAACAACCCATGTTGCTGAACAACATGGGTTTGAACTGTGTGGGTCCACACATACGCAGAAGGTTTTGATAAATACAGTAGAGTACTGTAAATGTATTTACTCTTCCTTATGATTTTCTTTCTTTTTTTTTTTTTTTAAATTTTAACATTTATTTATTTTTGAGACACAGAGAGAGAGCATGAACAGGGGAGGGTCAGAGAAAGAGGGAGACACAGAATCTGAAACAGGCTCCAGGCTCTGAGCTGTCAGCACAGAGCCCGACGCGGGGCTCGAACCCACGGACCGCGAGATCATGACCTGAGCCGAAGTCGGTTGACTGAGCCACCCAGGCGCCCCTCCATATGATTTTCTTAATAACACTTTCTTTTCTCTAGCTTACTTCATTGTAAGAATACAGTATATAATACATACAACATATAGAAATGTGTTAATCTGTTTATATTATCGATAAGACTTCTGGTCAACAATGGACTATTATTAGTTAAGTGTTTGGGGAGTCAGAAGTTACATAGATTTTCAACTGCATGGGGGTTGGTGACTCTAACCATTGTTCAAGGGTCAACTGTACTTTATGTATGAAATATATAAAATATTGCTTATAAAGTTGACGTCTACTTTTCTATTCTCTTTCCTTCTTTACTCCCCCAATTCCCTCAGTCCCTCTTTTTTCCAAATTACATCATCCCATCTTTCTCCCCAAATACTACTCTCATTAATTTAGTGTGTGTCACTCCAGTTCATATTTTTAAAAAATTTTTACTATATATTTGACTAATATCCAAAACCAGTATTTAACACTATATTATGTTTTTAAATTTTACATGAATGCTTTCATATGTCTCGTGTTGCATCTTGGTTTTTTTAAAGTTAGCCTTTCTTATGTTTTTTTGGAATCTGTCCATACTAATATATATAGTTCCAGTTCATTGAATTATTTGCTGTGTAGTAGGCTTTCTTAAGTAGGGTTCTTCAAATAAACCCAGGACAATGATTTGAATGGCTCTTTTTTCAATTCTTGCAAGGATGGTATATAACTAGTATTATCCTAATTTTTTTATGTATTTATTTTCAGAGAGAGAGAGAGAGAGAGAGAGAGAGAGAGCATGAGCAGGGGAGGGGCAAAGAGAGAGGGAGAGAGAGGGGGAGAGAGAGAATCCCAAGCAGGCTCCATGCTGTTAGTGCAGAGTCCAACATGGGGCTTGAACTCAGAAACCATAAGACCATGACCTGAGCCAAAATCAAGAGTCCGAGGCTTAACTGACTGAGCCACCCAGGTGCCCCATAACTAGTATCATTCTAAATGTATAGGAAGATGTTAATTCATTGCATATAATGAGTGCTTTAGACCACTAGGGCTTAAGTCTCTCCTTGACCTGCACTTGAGAAAGCCTGTTCTGTTATCACTACACATTTTATTGATCTGTTCTCTATACTGACTACATTTAAATGCTTCCAAAATATTACTTGAACAAATAAATTTCTCTCTGCATATATCCTGGTGCATATGTATAAGAGTTTTTCTAGGACATAAATCTAGAGATAAAATTATTGAATTGTGCGATGGGGACATTTTTAACTTTACTGAAGATTGAAGAATTGCTCTTTAGAATAGTTATGCCAGGGTGCCTGGATGGCTCAGTTGGTTGAGCATCTGACTTCAGCTCAAGTCATAATCTCACAGCTCTGTGAGTTTGAGCCCCACATCGGGCTCCATGCTGACGGCTCTGTGCTGATGGCTCAGAGGATGGAGCCTGCTTCGGATTCTGTGTCTCCCTCTCTCTCTGTCCCTGACCGACTCTCATTCTGTCTCTGTCTCTCTCAAAAATGAATAAATGTTAAAAAAAATAGAATAGTTGTGCCAGGTTATACTCTTCAGCAGTGTGGAGAGCTTACATCCCTCCCACTCTTACCAATACTTGATATTATCAGACTTCAATTTTGCCAATTTTTAGGTATGATATAACATGTTATATTTGGAGGGGTTTTTTTGGTTATGCATAAAGATAATAATTTTTGTATGTGTTTGTTGACTGTCTTCTATGAATTCCCTATTCATATCCTTTGCTCATTTTCCCATTGGGTTATTTTTATGTGCAAACTTTTTGGTAGGACTTCTGTGTATTATTAAAACCGATTCTTTGACTCTTATATAAGTTTCAAATATCTTCTTTTGGGATCTTATATTTTCACTATGTTTATGCTTTTCTTTCGTATTACAGAAGATTTACATTCTATATAATCAAAGTTATCAACCTTTCTTTTTATAAGATGTGCTTTTGTGTCATGTCTAAAAAAACCTTTCCTTCCATGGAGTCATAAAGATTTTCTTTTCTATTTGTTCCTAAAGGTTTTTATTTTTATTAAAAAAATTTTTTTAAGTAGGCTCCACACCGAATGTGGAGCCCATTGCGGGCCTTGAACTCACAACCCTGAGATCAAGACCTGAGCTGAGATCAAGAGTCAGACATTTAACCTGCTGAGCTACCCAAGGCACCCTCTGAAAGTTTTTTAAAATGGTATTTAGATCTTCGAAGTATAAAGCATTTATTTTTGTACATAGAACAAAGGGAACATGTATATGAGGAAGAGACTTATTTTTCCTATAAGGAAGACAATTTTCTGAACATTTATGAACTAAATTGTATCATTTCACAACTGATTTGTAATACTACTAGTATCATATGTTAACCATATTTTATATATGATAAGGACTGCCTCTGAGTTCCCTGTTGTTCCAGTGAGCTCTCTGGGCACTCATGCAGTAATAACCAAGACCTCTTATTACTTTCTAATGCTTCAATATCTTATAAGCCAGATTTCCAGTGTTCTTCTTCAGAATTGTCTTGACGTATATTTTTTGTTCAGTAAATAATTATTTTGTGTCTATGTATATGTTAATTCTAGGGATATAGCAGTGAAGAGAACAAAATTTCTGTTCTCATAGATCTTAAATTCTGGTGCGGTGTTAAAGACAGGAAAAAAAAAAAACCACAACCAAAATAAAGACAGTATTTCAAGTACCGGTAAGTACTGTGAAGGCAAATGAACAATATTAAGGAGATGAAGCATGACAGGGTTATGGGAATTTTGTTATAGTCAGAACTTTAGCTTCCATATAGATTTCAGAATCAGTGTTTCTAGTTAAAAAATTCTGTAGTGATTCTAATTGGAATTTCATTGCCTTATAATTTGTGGGAGGTGTGATATCTTGATGTTGTTGAATCTTACCATTAATAAACATTGTAGGGTCCATTCTACTTTTAGAAAAGATGGTACAACAGGAAGAATATTTATCTGCCTGCCTACCTAAAACACTTTAAAAACCTGAAGATAGTGGTTTTCAAGATGTTGGACACCAGATGATGAAGAAGAGTAGTTCATGAGAGACAGGAGATAAGTGAAGTCCCTTATGCCTGCTTCCAGCTTATTACCTTGAGACAGTTTTGAGACCACGGTGCAGAAAGGCAAGCCCAAACAGACTCTTAAGTTGAGGTGGCAGAATTGAGAATTCTGGGAGATCAGGGCAGCTAAAGCTTTCAGAGTAGAATACTGGAGAGGGGAGAGCTGCACAGAGACGGGACTCCTGAGATCTGTAAAGGGTACCACTTGAGTATTGGGGAGGATACGGAACACTACATGTGTATGAGGAAACTACTTGAGACTAGAGAAAAAAAATCACTTGAGGGATTAGAGAGATCAGTAGCAGGACTTACAAAGGGCCTGTAATGGTGTCTGCCTCTACCAGGCAGAATGGAAGATGTTATTCACAGACCATTGGGAAGAGTACCCTATTGGATTTTTGCCTCAGTAATGGTGTATAATAATTATATATATTACATGTAACATAATAATATATTATATATCATTATAATAATTATCTATTTAATATTATATATTATATGTAATATATACTACATATAATATATATAATTATACACACTATATATATACTATATATTATACATATATTTCTTGTCTTTTTGATAATAGCCATTCTAGCAGGTGTGAGCATTTTCCTGATGATTAGTGATTCTGGATATCTTTTATGTACCTTTTGGCCATTTGTATGTTTTCTTTGGAAAAAAATGTCTATTCAGGTCCTTTGCCCATTTTTAAATGGATTATTTTTTCTATTGAATTATATTAGTTCCTTATATATATTGGATATTAACCCCTTGTTAGTTAGATAATTTGTAAATATTTTCTCCCATTATGTAGGATGCCTTTTCATTTTGTTGATTGTTTCTTTCACTGTATAGAAATATTTTGTTTTGATGTCCCATTTATTAATTTTTGTTTTTGTTTGCACTTTTAGTGTTATAACACAAAAATTAATGCCAAGACCAATGTCATGGTCTTTTTTTCTATGTTTTCTTCTAGGAATTTTGTAGTTTCAGGTTTACACTCGAGTCTTTAATTCATTTCAAGTTAATTTTTGTGAGTGGTGTAGAATAGGGGTCCAGTTTCATTCTTCACCACGTGCTTATCTAGTTTTCCAGCACCATTTATTAAAGAGACTGTCTGTTGTCCATTGAGTATTCTTGAAAATCTGGTTTTGAAATATTGAAATATTGAAATCTTGAAATATTGGTTAACCATATATGCATAGGTTTATTTCTTAGCTCTTTGTTCTGTTCCATTGATCTATGTATCTATTTTAATGCCAGTACCATGCTGTTTTAATTAGGATAGGCTTTTAATGCAGTTTGAAATCAGGAAGTGTGGTATCTCTAGCTTTGTTCTTTGTTCTCAGGATTGTTTGGCTATTTGGGGTCTTTTGTGGTTCCATACCAATTTTAGGATTTTTTTAATATGTGAAAAATGCCATTGGAATTTTGATAGGAATTGCATTGAATCTTTTGGTGGCTTTGGGTGATAAAACCATTTTAACAATATTAATTCTTCTGATCCAAGAACACAGGATATCTTTCCATTTATTTGTGCCTTCTTTGATTTCTTTCATCCGTGTCTTACAATAAAGCTATTTCACCTCCTTGATTAAATATATTCCTGAGTATTTTATTGTTTTTGATACGATTATAAATGGGATTGTTTCTTTATTACTTTTACAGAACAATACTGTTTTACAGAAATGCAGCTGATTTTGTATGTTGATTTTATATCCTGCAGCTTTTGAATTTGTTTATTAGTTGTAATAGTTTTTTTTGGTGGAGTCTTTGGGGTTTTCTCCACATAAGATTATATCATCTGCAAATAGAGACAGTTTTGCTTCTTCCTTTCTGATTTGGATGCCTTTTTTTCCCCTTGCCTAATTGCTCTAAGACTTCGAGTACTGTTTCATACAAGTGGTGAGAGTGGCCCCCCCTTGTCTTGTTTCTGATCTTAGAGGTAAAGCTTTCTGTCCTTCACCATCACGTATGATGTTAGCTGTGGGTTTGTCACATATTATTGTCATATATATATTTCGGAAAGAAAATATATATTATACTTTATTATATTGAGGTACATTCCATCTATATTAATTTGTTGAGAGTTTTTGTCATGAAAGGAAGTTAGATTTGGCAAATGCTTTTGGTGCATCTGTTGAGGTGATCGTATGATTTTTGTCTTTCATTCTATTTCTGTGGTGTATCACATTGGTTGATATGTGTATGTTGAACTATCCTTGCATCTCAGGAATAATCCGACTTGATCCTGTTGTATAATTTTTAAATTGTGTGGTTGAATTTGGTTTGCTAGTGTTTGACAGAGTATTTTTTTGCATCTGTATTCATCAAAGATATTGGCCTATAATCTTTTCCTGTAGTGTCCTTATCTGTCTTTGGTATCAGAGTGACGCTGGCCTCATAAAATGAGTTTGGGAGCATTCCCTCTTCTTCAGTTTTTTTGGAGATTTTGAGAAGGATTGGCATAAAATCTTTAAAAAATGATAGAATTCATCAGTGAAACCAGGTACTGAGCTTTTGTTGTTGTTGTTGGGAAGTTTTTGATTACTAATTTGATCTTACTTACTATTGTTCTGTTCAGATTTTCTATTTCTTCATGATTCCATCTTGGTAGTTTGTTTATTCCTAGGAATGTGTCCATTTATTCTAGGTCCAGTTTTTATTTAAAGTCTATTTTGACTGGCATAAGTGTAGCTATCCCTGTTCTACTTTGGTTTTTCTATTTGTGTTGAATATGTTTATCCATCACTTCACTTTGTCCCTATCTGTGTCCTTAAAGCTGAAATGAGTATCTTGTAGGCAGCATATTGTTGGGTCTTGTTTCTTTGTTCATTCAGCCTTTTGACTGGAAAATTTAATCCGTTGCATTCAAAGTAATTATTGGTGGGTGAGGACTTATTAATACCATCTTATTGTTTTATGACATTTTGAAGTCCTCTTGTTTCTTTCCTTGTCTCTTGCTATTCTCCTTTATGAATTTTGATGATTTTCTGTAGTGATATGCTTTGTTTAATTCCTTTCTCTTTATCTTTTGTGTAGCAACTATAGGATTTTGCTATGTGGTTACCATGAAGCATACATAAAAGATCTTTTAGGTGTAACAATATATTTTATGGAGATAACAACTTAACTTCAATCACATACAAAACTCTACCTTTTTTCTCCCCCTGCCATTTTTGTTTTTGATGTCAGTTTACATTTATTTATTTATTTATTTATTTATTTATTTATTTATTTATTTTAGTAGGCTTCATGCCCAGTATGGGCTTGAATTCATGACTTTGAGATCAAGACCTGAGCTGAGATCAAGAGTTGGGTGCTTAACCAGCTGATCCATGCAGGCACCCACAGTTTACATCTTTTTCTATTGCATATTCATTAACAACTTATTGTAGCTATAGTTAATTTTATACTTTTGTCCTTTAACTTTTGTACTAGAGTTAAATGCTTAGCATGTTACCATACTACAAGTTTAGAGAATTCTTATTTTGATTTTATGCTTACTTTTACCAATGTGTTTTATATTTTCATTTGTTTTCATATTCAAATCAATATCCTTTCATTTCAGCTTGAAGAAGTCTTTTTGGTATTTCTTGTAGGGCAGGTCTAGTGGTGATAAATTCCCTAAGATTGGAGGGATTTTTTTTGGAGGTAAGTCTTTATCTCTCCTTCATTTCTGAGGGAATACCTTGCCAGATAAAGTATTTTTGATTGGCAGTATTTTTCTTTCAGAAAGCATTTGAATGTGTCATTTCACTTTCTTCTGGCCTACAGAGTTTCTACTAAGAAATCCAGTGATAGCCTCCATTGTATTTGAGGAAATGTTTTTTTCTCTTGCTGTTTTAAAAATTCTCTCTTTTTCTTTGATGTTAAGACAGTTTAATTATAATGTGCCTTGGAGAAGATTGTTTTGTGTTGAAATTTTGGGGTGACTGATTAGCTTCTTGAACTTGGATGTCCAAAACTCTCCCCATATTTGGGAAGTTCTTAGCCATTATTTTTTAAAATATGCTTTCTGCCCCCTTTAATCTCTCTTCTCCTTTTGGAAACTTTAATAGTGCATAGATTATATATTTTCCTATTTTTTTCTACTGGAGGCATGAGGCAGATGAGGATGGCATGGTGTGTGCTGTGTATGAAGGCAGTGGCAAATAGTATTTGGAGGAAACGATACTCAGGTCTGCAGGAAGAAGAGAAAAGTGAGATAGCTAGGGACAGCTGAAGCAGGGTGGCCAAAGCTGAAGGTACCTGGAATGCTCAAGTGAGTTCCCATTCAGGTTGGCTCCCCACCTGACACAACTTAACGGTATCATATAATTTGCATATGCTTTCTTTACTCTTTTCCATTTTTTTTTGCCTCCTCACACTGTGTAATTTCAAAAGCCTGTTTTCTTTCTACTTCACAGATTCTTTCTTTTCCAAAGAAGCCATCCAGATGGCTAACAGATACATAAAAAGATGCTTAACATCACTCATCATCAGGCAAATACAAATGAAAACCACAATGAGATACCACCTCACACCTGTCAGATGGCTAAAATTAACTTAGGAAACAATAGGTGTTGGCGAGGATGCAGAGAAAGGAAAACCCTTTTACACTGTTGGTAGGAATGCAAACTGGTGCAGCCACTATGGAAAACAGTGTGGAGGTTCCTCAAAAAGTTAAAAATAGAACTACCCTACGACCCAGCAATTGCATTATTAGGTATTTATCCAAAGGATACAAAAGTGCTGATTTGAAGGGGCACATACACCCCAGTATTTAGCACTATCAACAATAGACAAATTATGGAAAGAGCCCAAATGTCCATTGACTGATGAATGGATAAAGAGGATGTGGTGTGTGTGTGTGTGTGTGTGTGTGTGTGTGTGTGTGTATTCCATATATATTCCTCCATATAATGGAATATATATATATATATTTATGTAATATATATTACATATATATAATGGAATATATATATGTATATATATTACATATATATAATGGAATATATATATGGATATGGAGGAATATGTAATGGAATATATATATGGATATATATGGATATATATGGATAAAGAGGATATAATGGAATCTATATATATGGATATATATAGATAAAGGGGATGTGGTGTGTGTGTATATATATATATATATATGATGGAATACTACTTGTGTGGTAAAGAATATTGAAATCTTGCCATTTGCAACACTGTGGATGGAACTAGAGTATATTATGATAAGCGAAATAAGTCAGAGAAAGACAAATATCATATGATTTCACTCATATGTGGAATTTGAGAAACACAACAGATGAACATATGGGATGGGAAGGAAAAACAATATTAAAACAGAGAGGAAGGCAAACCATGAGAGACTCTTAAATACAGAGAATAAATTGAGAGTTGCTGGGGGGTGGTGGTGTGGGAGGATGGGTTAAATGGGTGATGGGCATTAAGGAGGGCAGTTTTAGGGATGAGCACTGGGTGTCATATGTAAGAGGTGAATCAATGGGTTCTTCTAGTGGGTTGACTAATTTGAATTTAAATGAAAAAGGCTCACTTTTAACATATATATATGTGTGTACATATATATGTGTACACACATACATAAATAATGTACATATATATGTACACACACATATATAAATAAATATATATATGAACATATATATATACATATGAAGATAAATAAGGAAGTAGAGGACTTGAACAACACTATAGACTATAGAGCAATTGGACCTAATAGTCATATACAGAACACTCTGCACAACAATAACAGAAAATACATTCTTCTTGAGTGCCATGAAACATCCCTTTTTTTTTTTTTTTTTGCCATGAAACACTCTTGAGGACAGATCACATTTTAGGTTACAAAACAACTCTTAACAAGTTTAGGAAGATTGAAATCATACCAAGTATCTTTTCCAAGTAACCACAGGGGAATGAAACTAGAAATCAAGTGCAAAAGGAAAACTAGAAAATTCACAAATGTGTGGAAACTAGACAACACACTTTGAAACAACCAAATAGGTAAAAAATAAACCACAAAGGAAATTAGAAAATATCTTGAGATAAATGGTAATGAAAATAAAATATAACAAAACTTGATGGATGCAGTAATGGCATTATTAAAAGGGAAGTTTATAGTGACAAATTCCTACATTATAAAAGAAGAAACAAAAACCTAACTCTGTACCTCAGATAGAGAAAAACTAAAACAAAAATTAGCTGAAGGAAGTAAATAATAAAAATTAGAGCACAATAAATAAAATAGAAAAAAAGTTTAAAAATAAATGAAAATAAGAATCGGTTTTTGAAAAGATCAATAAAATTGGCAAGCCCTTAGCTAGACTAAGAAAAAAGAGAGCACTCAAATAAATAAAATTAAAAATGAAAGAAGAGACATTACAACTGAGGCCACATGAGTTAAAAAAAAAAGATCGTAAGAGACCATCATGAAAAATTACACCTCAATAGAGTGGAAAACCTATAAGAAATGGACAAATTTCTAGAAGCATATAACCTACAAAGACTGAAACATGAAGAAATAAAAAACCCAAACAAACCTGTAACTAACGAGATGTGATTGAAATAGTAATGAAAACTACCCCTCTCCCATCCCCACCCCGCTCCAAATAACTTCCTTGGAGAATTCTACCAAACATTTAAAGAAGGAATGAACACCAATCCTTCTCAAGCTTTTCAGAATAATTTAAAGAGGAGGCATGCTTCCAAACTCATTTTTGAGGCCAGCTTTACCTTGATATTAAAATCTGACAGAGATACTATAAGAAACGAAAATGGCATACCAATAGCCCTGGTGAATATTGATGCAAAAAAATACTTAACAAAATGCTGGCAAACTGAATTCAACAATACATTAAAAGAATTATACACCATGATTATGTACCAGTGGGATTTTTCTTGCAGTACAAGGATGGGTCAACATATAAGAACTAGTCATTATAATACAATATATTTACAGAATGAGGAGAAAAAACCCATGTGATCATTTCCGTGAAGAGAAACCATTTCATAAAATCCAGTGCCCTTTCATGATAGAAATCCTCAACAAACTAGGAACAGAATGAAATAATTTCAATTTAATAAAAGCCAAATATTAAAATCCCACAGCTAATATCATACTCAATGGTGAAAAACTGAAAGTTTTCCTTCTCAGACCAGGAGTAAGGCAGGATTCCCTTTCTCACCACTTCTATTCAACGTAATAGTGAAAGTCATAGAGCAATTAGGAAAGAAAAAGAAATTAAAGTCATCCATATCATAAAAAAAGTAAAATTATTTATGTTCACAGATAGCATGAACTTATAGGTAGAAAACCCTACAGATTCCATTAAAAAAACCTCGTAGAACTAAATGAACAAATTTAGTAAGTTTGCAGGATACAAAAATAACACATAAAAACCAGTTGTGTTTCTTTTTATACATTAACAATGAACAACCTGAGATGGAAATTAAGAAAATAACCTCATTTGCAATAGCATAAAAAATACTTAGAAATAAACTTAACTAAGGAGGCAAAAGTCTTGCACACTGAAAACTATAAAACATTGTTGAAAGAAATTAAAGAAGACACAAATAAATGGAAAAACATTGTAAATTCATGGATTGGAAAACATTATATTATTAAAATATCTCTACTATCTAAAGTGATCTACAGACTCAATGCAAATCCTATCAAAATCCTAATGGCATTTTTGCAGAAATAGAAACAAAAATGTAATATTCACATTGAATCCCAAAGGATCTAGAATAGTGAAGACAATTTAGAGAAAGAAAAACAAGGGAGGCCTCACACCTCCTGATTTCAAAACTTGCTACAGTGATCAAAACGGTATGGTACTGGCATAAAAACATGTAGAGACCAATGGAATAGAATAGAGAGCCCAGAAATAAACCTTCATGTATATGGTCAAATGGTCTTTCACAAGCATGCCAAGGGTACACAATGGGCAGAGGTTAGTCTCTTTAATAAATGGTGTTGGAAAAACTGTGGACTTAAATACAAAAAATGGAGTTGAGTCTTACCTTACACCATCCCCAAAAGTTAAATTGGATCAAAGACCTAAATGTAATACTTGAAAGTATAAAAACCATAGAAGAAAACATTAGGGGAAAAGCTTCATGACACTAGGTTTGGCAATGATTTCTTGGCTACAACACTGAAAGCACAAACAATAAAGAAAAAGGAGACAAATGAGATTACATCAAACTTAACTGTGCATTAAAAAAAAAAAAACAGTTAACAGTGAAAAGGCAACCTACTGAATGGGGAAAAAATTTTGTAAGCCATATGTCTGATAATGAGTTAATATCTAGAATATCTAAAGAACTCCTACAAGTCAACAACAAATTATAACAAATAATCTGATTAAAAACTGGGCAATATTCTTGAATAGACTGTTTTCCAAAGAAGATATACAATGGCCAACAAGCATGTGAAAAGATACTCAACATCACTAATCATCAGGGAAATGCAAATCAAAACCACAATGAAATATCACCTACCCTTACTAGGATGGCCACTATCAAAAAAACAAACAAAAAAACCACACACAAAAAACAAGTGTTGGTGACGATATGGAGAAATTGGAACACTTGTCCAATGGTGGTAAAGTAAAATGGCACAGATGTTATGGAAAGCAATATGGAGATTCCTCAAGGTATTAAACATATGGTTACCATCCCACTTTTGGATACATATCCAAAAGAATTAAAAACTGGATCTTGAAGATATATTTGCTGCCCCATGTTCATTGCAGTATTATTTATAGTAGCCAAATGTAGATATAATCTGAATGTTTATCAATGGATGAATGGATAAAGAAACTGGTATACACATATGTACAATTTATATATGTAATATATACATAAAACATGTATGTAGTATATGCATATGTAAAATATTATTTAGCTTTAAAAAAGGAAATTTTGTCATATGCTTCCACATGGATAAACCTTGAGGACATTATGCGAAGTGAAATAAGCCAGTTACAAAAGGACAAATACTGTTAAGATTCCACTTATATGAGCTATGTAAAGTAGTCAAAGTCATAGAAACAGAAAATAGAATGGTGGTTGTCAGGGGCTGGAAATACAGAGAACAGGAGAGTTTGTGTTTAATGGGTATAGGGTTTCAGTTTTTCAAGATGTAAAGTTCTAGAGATTTGTTGTACAATATAGTGTGTATGTTAACACTATTGTACTGTACACAAAAAATGGTTAATATGGTCAATTTTAATGTTACATGTTTTTTACTACAATTGAAAAATGAAAGGTACATGAGGAAAATGGTGGTTGGATATGTTCATGATTTTGATGTTGATGTGTTGATTTAAATGATGCAACCATATGTCAAATATTATATTTATGGTTTAAATATGTGCTGTTCATTTGTATGTTAACTACATCTCAGTAAAGGTATACTATAGGAAACATGGTATATCCATTTTTTTTCAGGTCTGATTTATTATTTATATGGATTGCTTGATTCATATTTTTGGCTATTTTAACATTCCTCACATTTGGAGCTGTTGGTATTTCTAACACAGAAGGAAATATAAGATATCTAATATCTGACTATCAAGTGGCACCTATTGTTTCCTTAAATTTTTTAAAATGTTTATTTTTGAGAGACAGAGACTGAGCATGAATAGAGGAAAGGCAGAGAGAGAGGGAGACACAGAATCTGAAGCAGGCCCCAGGCTCCAAGATGTCAGCACAGAGCCTGATGCGGGGCTCGAACCCACAAACCGTGAAATCATGACCTGAGCCGAAGTTGGACATTTAACTGACTGAGCCACCCAGGCGCCCCAAGTGGCACTTGTTCTTTCAGTTCAAAGACAGCTATGCCTTGTAACATGAAGCAAATTGTTATCAGAACAAGGTGGATAGACTTAGGTATATGGGGACTAACACTTAGCACTTTTTCAAACACACAGGTATACACATACTGAACAATTGTAACTTCTTATATCCACTTCTTAAGTTTATTTATGTTTCAAGTTTTTATTTAAATTCTAGGTAGTTAACATGTTGTGTAATATTGGTTTTAGACTTAAAATTTAATGATTTATCACTTACATATAATACCCAGTGCTCATCCCAACAAGTGCCCTCCTTAATGCCCATCATCCATTTAACCCATTCCCTCACCCACCACCCCTCCAGCAGCCCTCAGTTTGTTCTCTGTATTTAAGAGCCTCTCATGGTTTGCCTCCTTCTCTGTTTTTATCATATTTTTCCTTCCCTTCCCCTATGTTCATCTGTTTTGTTTCTTAAACTCCACATATGAGTGAAGTCACATTTGTCTTTATCTGACTTATTTCACTTAGCATAATGCTCTCTAGCTCCATCCACGTCCTTACAGATAGGAAGATTCTATTCCTTTTGATGGCTGAGTAATATTTCATTGTATATATACACCACATCTTTTCCATTCATCAGTTGATGGACATTTGGGCTCTTTCCGTAATTTGCCTATTGACAATGCTGCTATAAACATCAGGGTGCATGTGCCCCTTCAAATCAGTGTATTTCTATCCTTTTGGTAAATACCTAGTAGTGTGAATGCTTGGTTGTCAGGTAGTTCTGTTTTTAAGTTTTTGAGGAATCTATATACTATTTTCCAGAGTTGCTGCACCAGTTTGCATTCCTACCAAAAGAGGATTCCCCTTTCTCCACATCCTTGCCAAAATCTTGTTTCCTGTGCTATTAATTTTAGCAATTCTGACAGGTGTGATGTGACATCTCTTTGTGGTTTTTATTTGTATTTTCCTGATAGTGAGTAGTGTAGAACATCTTTTCGTGTGTGTTAGTTATCTGTATGTCTTCTTTGGGAAAAAAAAATGCCCATTCATGTCTCCTGCCCATTTCTTAACTGGATTATTTATTTTTTGAGTGTTGAGTTTGATAAGTTCTTTATAGATTTTGGCTACTAACCCTTTATCAGATATGTCGTTTGCAAGTATTTTCTCCCATTCAAAAGGCTGCCTTTTAGTTTCATTGATTGTTTCCTTCCCTGTGCAGAAGCTTGTTATCTTGATGAGTTTCCAGGAATTCATTTTTGCTTTCGTTTCCCTTGTGTCTAGTAATAAGTTGCTCTGGCCAAGGTCAGAGAGGTTGCTGCCTGTGTTCTCTAGGATTTTGATGGTTTCCTGTCTCACATTTATGTCTTTCATGCATTTTGCATTTATTTTTGTGTATGATGTAAGAAAGTGGCCCAATTTCATTCTTCTGCATGTTCCTGTCCAATTATCCCAACACCATTTGTTGAAGAAACTGTCTTTTTCCCATTGGATATTCTTTCCTGCTTTGTTGATTAGTTGACCATTAAGTTGTGGGACTATTTCTGGGTTTTGTATTCTGTTCCATTGATCTATATGTCTGTTTTTTGTGCCTGTACCATAGTGTCTTGATGACTATAGCTTTGTAGTATAGCTTGAAGCCCAGAATCCTGATGCCACCAGGTTTGCTTTTCTTTTTCAAGATTGCTTTCACTATTCTGGGTCTTCTGTGGTTCCATACAAATTTTAGGATTGTTTATTCTAGCTCTGTGAAAAATAATGGTAGTATTTTGATAGGGATTGCATTAAACATGTAGATTACTTTGGGTGTTATAGGCATTTTAACAATATTTGTTCTTCCCGTCTGTGAGCATGGAATGCTAGGAATTCTATTTTTTTATGAAATTGTAAATGGAATTGATTCTTTGATTTCTGTTTCTGCTGCTTCATTCTTGGTATATAGAAATGCAACAGGTTTCTGTATGTTGATTTTGTATCCTGCAACTTTGCTGAATTCATTTATCAATCATAGCAATTTTTTGGGTTTTCTACATAGAGTAGCATGTCATCTGTAAATAGTGAAAGTTTGACTTCTTCCTTGCTGATTTGGATGCCTTTTATTTCTTCTTGTTGTTTGATTGTTGAGGCTAGGACTTTCAGTACTATGTTAAATAACAGTGGTGAGAGTGGACATCCCTGTCTTGTGCTTGATGGTAGAGGAGAAGCTTTCAGTTTTTTCCCATTGAGGATGATATTAGCTGTGGGTCTTTCATATATGGCCTTGATGATATTGAGGTATGTTCCCTTTATGTGTACTTTGTTGAGGGTCTTTATCAAGAATAAATGCTGTACCTTCATTTATTGAGAGGATCATATGGTTCTTTCCTTTTCTTGTATTAATGTGGTGTATATCACGTTGATTGATGTGTGAGAATATTGAACCACCTTTTGCAACCCAGGAATAAATTTCACTTGTTGGTGGGGAATGATTCTTTTAAAACACTGTTGGATTTGATTTCCTGTATTTTGTTGAGAATTTTTACATTGATGTTCATCAGGGATATTGGCCTGTAAGTCTCCTTTTTAGTAGGGTCTGTGGTTTTGGAATCAAGGTAATGCTGGCCTTATAGAAGGAGTTTGGTGGTTTTCCTTCCATTTCTATATTTTGGAATAGCTTGAGAACAATAGGTATTAACTCTTGTTTTAGTGTTTGGTAGAATTCCCCTGGGAAGCCATTTGGCCCAGGGCTTTTGTTTGTTGGGAGATTTTTTTTATTACTGATTCAATCTCTTTGCTGGTTATAGGTCTGTTCAATTTTTCTATTTTTTCCTGTCTCGGTTTTGGTAGAATGTATGTTTATAGAAATTAATCCACTTCTTCTAGATTGCCCACTTTGTTGGCATATAATTTTTGATAATATAATCTTATAATTGTTTGTATTTCTGTCATGTTGGTTATGGTCTCTCCTTTCTCATTCATGATTTTATTTATTTGGGTCCTTTCTCTTTTCTTTTTGTAAGTCTGGCTAAGGGGTTATCAATTTTATTAATTCTTTTAAAGAACCAGCTTTTAGGGGCGCCTGGGTGGCTCAGCCGGTTAAGCGTCTGACTTCAGCTCAGGTCACGATCTCGCGGTCTGTGAGTTTGAGCCCCACGTCAGGCTCTGGGCTGATGGCTCAGAACCTGGAGCCTGCTTCGGATTCTGTGCCTCCCTCTCTCTCTGCCCCTGCCCCATTCATGCTCTGTCTCTCTCTGTCTCAAAAATAAATAAACGTTAAAAAAAAAAGAACCAGCTTTTAGTTTTGTTGATCTGTTCTACTGTTTGTTTGTTCCTATATCATTTATTTCTGCTCTCATCTTTATTATTTCCCTTCTTCTCCTGGCTTGTGTCTTCATTTGCTGTTTCTTTTCTAGCTACATTAGGTATAAGGTTAGGTTGTATATTTGAGATTTTTTTTGCTTCTTGAGTAGTTCTGTATTGATATATACTTCCCTCTTACAACCACTTATGTTGCATTCCAAAGGTTTTGGGCCATTGTGTTTCATTTTCATTTGCTTTCCTGTATTTTTTAGTTTCTTCTTTAATTTTCTGGTTAAACCATTCATTATTTAGTATGATGTTCTTTACCCTCCATGAATTTGTGGTCTTTCCAATTTGTGTGTGTGTGTGTGTGTGTGTGTGTGTGTGTGTGTGTGACTTTATTTCATAGCATTGTGGTTAGAAAATATGTGTGGTATGATCTCAGTCTTACTGTGTTTGTTGATGCCTGATTTGTGACCCAGTAGTTAATCTATTCTGGGGAATGTCCCATGTGCACTTGAAAAGAATGTGTATTCTGTTGCTTTATGATGAAATATTTTGAATATATGTTAAGTCCATCTGCTCCAGTGTGTCATTCAAAGCCATTGTTTCCTTTTTGATTTTCTCATTGTTGTAAGTAGGATATTAAAGTCCCTTACTGTTACTGTATTATTATCAGTGAGTTTGCTTATGTTTTTTGCTTTTTGATGTATATAGGTGGGTGCCTTCAAATTGGGGACATTAACATTTACAGTTGTTAGATCTTCTTGTTGAATAGACCCATTTATTTATTTATTTATTTATTTATTTATTATTTTTTCTTGTTTATTTATCCTGAGAGAGAGAGTGGGAGATAGGCAGAGAGAGAGGGAGAGAAAGGGAATCCCAAGCAGGCTCAGCACTGCCATCACGGAGCCTGATGCAGGGCTCAAAGTCACAAACTCTGAAATTATGACCTAAGTCAAAATCAAGAGTCAGACACTTAACCAACTGAGCCACCCAGGCACCCTGGATAGACCCCTTTATTATTATATAGTGCCTTTCTTCATTTCTTATTACAGTCTTTGGTTTAAGTTCTAGTTTATCTGATGTAACTATGGCTACTCTGGATTTCTTTTGATGTTCATTAGCATGATAAATGGTTCTCCATCCCTTCACTTTTAATCTGCTGGTGTCTTTAGGTTTAAAATGAGCCTCCTGTAGGCATATAGATGGGTCTTGCTTTTTAATTTATTCTGATGCCCTATTTTTTTTTGATTGGAGTATTTAGTCCATTTACATTGAGTAATTATTGATAGATATGAATATAGAGCCATTGTAGAGCCATTGTATGACTAGTAAAGTCATTGTTTCTGGAGATTTTCTCTGTTCTTTTCTGGTCATTGTTGCTTTGGGTCTTTCTTTCCCACTCAGAGAGTCCCCTCTAATATTCTTGCAGGGCTGGTTTAGTGATCATGAAGTTCTTTAGTTTTTGTTTGTCTGGGAAAGTCTTTATTTCTCCTTCTATTCTGAATGACAGCCTTGCTGGATAAAGTATTCTTGGCTGCGTATTTTCCCCATTTGGTGCATTGAATATCACATGCCACTCCTTTCTGGCCTGCCAAGTTTCTGTGGGTAGATCTGCTGCTAATCTTATTTGTCTCCCCTTGTAAGTTGGGGATTTCTTTTCCCTTGCTGCTTTCAGGATTTTTTCCCTTATCTCTGCATTTTGCAAATTTAACTATGATATGTCTAGGTGTTGGCCTGCTTTTGATGGGAGTTCTCTGTGCCTCCTGGATTTGGATGTGTGCTTTCTTCCCCAGATTTGGGAAATTTTCAGCTATAATTTCCTCAAATAAACCTTCTACCCCTTTCCCTCTCTTCTTCTGAAATTCCTATGATACAAATGTTATTATGCTTTATGGAGTTGTTGAGTTCCCTAAGTCTACCTTAAGATCATAATTTTTTCCCTCTTCAGCTTCATTATTTTCCATAATTTTATTTTCAACGTTTATTTATTTTTGGGACAGAGAGAGACAGAGCATGAACAGGGGAGGGGCAGAGAGAGAGGGAGACACAGAATCGGAAACAGGCTCCAGGCTCCGAGCCATCAGCCCAGAGCCTGACGCGGGGCTCGAACCCACGGACCGCGAGATTGTGACCTGGCTGAAGTCGGACGCTTAACTGACTGCGCCACCCAGGCGCCCCCATAATTTTATTTTCTATATCACTTCTTTGTTCCTCTGTTTTTTTCCATCCATGTGGTCATTACATCCAGTTGGTTTCACATCTTGGTTATAGCATTTTTTATTTTGGTCTGATTAGTTTTTAGGTCTTTTATCTCTGGGGTAAAGGACTCCCTGGTGCCCTTTTTTTAAAGTTTATTTTGTTTATTTTTGAGAGAGAGGACAAGCAGGGGAGTGGCAGAGAGAGAAGGCGATAGAGAATCCCAGCAGGCTCCATGCTGTCAGCACAGAGCTTTACACAGGGCTCGATCCCACAAACTGTGAGGTCATGACATGAGCCAAAATCAAGAGTTAGACCCTTAACCAAATGAGCCACCCAGGTGGGTTGGTGTCTTCTGTGCTTTTCTCAAGCCCAGCTAGTATCCTTATGATTGTTGTTTTAAATTCTGGATCAGGCATATTCTTTATCTCTATTTCAATTAGATCTCTGGCCATGACCTTTTCTTGTTCTTTCTTTTGGGATGAATTCCTCCAGTTGACATTTTTGTCTAGTCTCTGTCTTCTTCTGTGTGTTAGGAAAGCCAGTTATGTTTCTTGCTGTTGATAAATGGCTTAAGAAGAGGTCATATACCGTCCAGGGCCTGGGGCCTCAGGAGGTATTTCTGCTATATGCTGTATGCACTCTGCCTTTGTGTTTTGGCTGCTCTTTCCCTCAGGTCAGTCCTCTGCAGAGTTTCTCCTTGCCTGCAGTGGCGGGGTGGGGGTGGGGGGGGGTGAGGAGGGTTTGGTTGTTGTCTAGTGTGGCAACTTTTAAGTAGGTGTGCTTTTAGTCTGCTTGTTAAAAGAAGCCAGATCCTACTTCTACTAGAACTGAAGTTTTGTAGCACTCTATGCTCAGTAGACTTGGTTGCGTATAGGGGTTTTGTGCTGGTCTTCTGGGGGAGGGGCTTGCTTCTGCTCTGGCTCTCAGGCACACTTGCCCTAGTAAAAAATGCACCTGCAGAGTGCAGGGAGGGCGGGACTTAGTGTAAACTGCTCAAGCCTCCACTGTGGGCACTGTGTTTCTCACTGAAGTCTGTCCATGCTGATGCATGGGGGATTAAAATGGTGTCAGCCCAATCTCTCTTCCCTCAAGAGAATTTGTACCCACCACTGTTCAGGAAGCCCTCACTGAAGAGTGAACAGTCTCCCCTTGTGTGTCGCAGACATCCTGCAGATCCCTGCCTTCACCTGTCTGTGTCCAGGCTGTCTGCTCACCTGGCGGTGCAGTGCACTTGTGTTTTATCTCAGGCATGCTGGCTGAGTTTCAAAACTCTAAATTTTAGGGACCCGGCATGGCAAGGACCCTCACTGATCCTCTGGGTGTGGGTCTTGTTGGGGTGTGGCTGGTGTCGTTTTGTCCCATGGTAGTCGCATCAGTATGCAGGGGCTTGGAGTTTACAGTAAAGAGAAGCATAAAACCTGCATTCAGGTTAGCTGCCCCAGCAGATATCTCTGCCCCTGTGCTAATGGATGGGACAGCACGATGGCGCTCACTGGCTTTTTTGTGTCCTGAGAGGCAATGCTATCTCTCCCAAATGCACTCCAAAAAGGGGAACTCTCTCTCCCAGTGCAACCTAGGGGAACCTCAGACCATGCTCCCTGGCCTCTGCCCTCCTGCATGGGAGCATCACTGCAACCCCCAGGCTCCACACCCACCATGGCATGGACTTCTAAAACTTCAGTCTCTGAGCTCTGCTGCTTGTGAAAACTCACGATACTCAGCCCTTCTCATTTTCCCAGTCAGTGGTGCTCTGCCCTGTCTCTCTCTTTCTCTCCCCCCACCCCCATGATCAGGGCTCCCTCCCCTCTATAGCCACCTGCAATTCTTTTCTCCCCCAAATCCTGTCTTTGCACCTCCTATCTTCCATGGTGTGGCCTGTTTTCTCCCTCTAGTTGTGCAGTTTGTTCTCTGAGTCCTCAGATAGATTACTTGGGTGTTCAGAATGATTTGATATTTATCTAGCTGTGTTCAAGGGACGAGGCAAGCTAGGGTTCCCATGCGCCTCCACATCTTAACTCCTCTCTACAAACACTCTACTTCTTCATAAATTTAGAAATAGGCATACTAAGTGGTGCCTGGTAATGATGGTGTATACAGTGGGGCTGTGGTACTGACTAAAACAAAGAGTTTTGAAGGGGCCTTATAGCAGACAAAGAGGAAATCATAATGATGATTATAAAAGCCCTACATATGTAATGCTGTAATTTTTATGACAAAATGTTATAGTTACTTCCCGGTGCTGACCAAGGACATTCATAACATACCCTAAGACTTTGGCTAAAGGGCTGGGGCATCTTTTGCTGGAGAGACTCCCCAGGGAGATAAGATGTTACCAGAACTAACTAAAGGCCTATATTGTTCCTGAAGTTTTGGGGCTAAGTGTTCCATGTTACTCTTTTCCTTCTCTGCCTCCAGTGGGCCAGGGAAGCTCCTCCTCCTCCTCCTCCTCCTCCTCCTCCTCCTCCTCCTCCTCTTCTTCTTCTTCTTCTTTAAACTTTTAGTGTTTATTTATTTTTGAGAAGGAGAGACACAGAGCACAAGCAGGGGAGGGGGAGAGAGAGACACACACAGAATTCGAAGCAGGCTCCAGGCTCTGAGCTGTCAGCACAGAGCCCGATGCGGGGCTCAAACCCACGAACCGTGAGATCATGACCCGAGTCGAAGTCAGGCACTCAACTGACCGAGCCACCCAGGCGACCCAAGGAAGCTCTTCTAAATATATTAGAACATTGTCACTCCAGGCTACTGGCATTGCTTCAAACTTGAATTGCCCCTAGTCCACAGTTGATTAATTACTATGATACAGGGAATCTCTTTTAGACTACGTTTTTAACCACCATTCCTAGGATTTGTCAAGGCAGTAAAGACGATTTCAAAACATACTGTGTTAGTTAACATTAATGTGAGCTATCCCTTCATCTTGAAGTGTCAACAATATATAGATTTACTTGTGTAAGCCTACTTCTGGACTTTATAGATAGTATAGTGTGAGAGAATCGGTGTTCATCAACCCAGGGAGGTGAGACACTGTGCCAAATGAAGCTGAACATTTGAGGAAAACTGGAATAATCTATGCAAACACCGGGTATTTCTAATAGTCATATGTTTATGTCTTTTTTTTTTTTTTTTTTTTTAGGACCAAACATCTGGCTGATTACATTCTTTTGTGACTTTGGGTAGATACAATGTTAGCCATGATGAGTAAAATTATGACAATTATAATGCTATTTGTACCTTGTAACACTGACAGTGTTAAAAAGACTATAGTTTATATTTTATATAATTAAATAAAATAATCATTTTAAAAATAAGATGAGATTATGGGTGCTTTTTGTTAATTTTTTTTCTTAAAATTTTTTGAGAAATATTAAAAAACAGTTATCTAAGAAATAAAAATAAATGGAATAAAAACTTAATTGAAAATGCAATAGTAGTAAGGAATTAGGAAAAAGAAGAAAATAAGAGGAAATAATAGGAAAAAGCTACAATGTGTAGAATTGCCTGAGTAGCTTTTAAATTTTTATGTCATATGATCACTAGTATTTTTTTGAAACTGAACATGAGTAAAATTTGTTTAGATAGTATATATTTCTTTGCAATTTTTGTAACCTATGTGTTAACTATTCCCTAAAGAGGCATTTATGGCATGTGGCTTTTGAAGGCTTAAAGTTTAATTGCCCTTTTGTTAGTTTAGTACATCGGTAGAACAAGAGTAAAGGATAGAAGTCTATTATTTTTTATAAGATAGAAGTCTCATTTTTAAATTAAAAAACCTCTTTTCATTGTGAAATAGTTGCAGGCTTATGAAAGTGTTCAAAAAATAGTTTTAAGAATTCTCAAATACTCCATAATCCTGATTCCCTAAATGCTAACATCTTAAATAACTACAATATAGTTATTAAAATCAGGAAGCTAACATTGATACAATATTATTATCTAATCTAATAGATCTTATTCATATTTTAACAATATCATTTTTCTGGTCCAGGATCATATATCACCATTAATTTTCACATGTTCTTTAATCTGGAACAATCCTCTAATCTCATTTTTTCTATTATGACTTCAGCACTTTTTTTTTAAATTTTTTTAATGTTTAGTTTCTGAGAGAGAGAGAGAGAGACAGAGCATGAGCATGGGAGGGGCAGAGAGAGAGGGAGACACAGAATCTGAAGCAGGCTCCAGGCTCTGAGCTGTCAGCACAGGGCCCAACGCGGGGCTCGAGCCCACAAACTGCGAGATCATGACCTGAGCTGAAGTCGGACGCTCAACCGACTGAGCCTCCTAGCCACCCCGTGACTTGGCACTTTTGAGGAGTACTTGCCAGTTTTTTTTTGTAGAATATTCTTCATTTTGGGTGTGTCAGATATTTCTTGATGATTAGGATTACCAAAGAAGCAAGTGTTGTGTTTTTCACAGTGTGGCATCCAGAAGCACATGATTAAGAATTTTTCCCGTGACTTGTGATGTTAACATTTATTACATAATTAAGGTCGTGTTCGCCGGTTTTCTCCACTCTAAAGTTAACCTTTTCTTTGGTGTTTTTTTTTTTGTTTACAATTAATAAGTATCTGGTGATGAGATATTTTGAGACCATGAAAAACCATTTATCGTTATACTTTTGCCCACTATTTTTTCTAAGCCATTGATGATATTTGCCTGAAACATTTGATATTTGTTAATTGATAATTTTCTCTTTTCATGATTTTTGTTTACATTTATTAGTTGGGATTGTAAGGAAGAACTATTCCTTCTCCCTCATTTATTTACTTGCCCAATTATTTGTATTAGTATGGACTGATGGATTTTTTACTATTTTGTGAGCTGTAATCCGTTACTATTATTTTGTTGTTCAAGTTGTCTCATATTTGGTAATCAGGAGCCCCTTTAAGTAGGCTCCTGTGTCCTTTGACAAGTTCCCATCTTCCTCTCTCTTTCCCTCCCTTCCTTCTCCCCCGCCCCCCAGCGCCCCCCTCCCTCCCTCCGGCTGTCAGTCTGTCTCTCTTTCTTTCTTTCAAGTATTTCTTCCTGGCACCAGAGGATGTTCTCGGCTCATCTCTTACTTTCCCCGCCCCAGTCCTTGAATTAGTCTTTTCTCTAAGGAGTCCTTATTGGAAAATAAGTTGCCTTATTGGAAAAGGATATTTAGAATTTAATATCTGGGTGTTAGGGGTCATTGTTTTAGAGTTTGTCAGCAGACAGTAAATTTAGGACATACATACATACATAGATATACATACACACACGTACATACACGTACACACACACACACACACACACACACACACACACACACTCATTGTCAGTACTCTCTAGCCAGCGTCCACTAGGAACACACCTGTACTTAAACAAGTTGTTACTACTTAATGCCATGAGGGAGGTTGTATACCATGGATAATGATGAGTCATTTTAGTAAGACAGTGTTGGAATTTACTACAATATTTGGGCTTGTGTTAGGCGTTTTGGGGAAGTATTTAAGGAAGTGGGACTTTGCTCTGGAAATCTTAATATATTTTATCTAGAAAAAGAGAAGACTAGAGAGAGGTTAAAGCTATAATTTGAAAAGAAGCAGTCAACACAGTAGCCAAAATCAAGGGATGTTTTGTTATTTTTGTAGTTTGCACAGTGATCCTGTTTTGTTTTGTTTTTTCCCCCCCATGCTTAAAGCTACAAAGTGTTTTTTTGTTTTTGTTTTTGTTTTTTTTTTTTGGTGCCATTTCAAGAACATTCCTGTCTGGTTGATATGAGATAGTCACAGAGTGGCTTTATCTGGTATTTATGCTCTGTAAGATCATTTATATTGGACATCATTTATAAAGGAGAACATCAAGGCCTAGTTGTGGGTGTCATCCAGTGTCTGGATGTCATGGCCATTTTGTCATTTCTCAGTGTGTACACACACACATCTATCTATCTATCTATCTATCTATCTATCTATCTATCTATCACCTATATAAATTAAAACCATGAATTCATGTTAATACTTTCAACTATATCTTTAAAATCCATATTTCAAAAAAAGAAAAAGCAGAGTGGTGTTCAGCTCTTACTTTCCGGAAAAAGTAAAGAAGAGTTATATCCAAGTGGACAATTTTGAAGTTATGGACTACTGAATAGTTAGCCATAATAAAATGAAACTCACCTAATACACAGACAAAACACCATCAGTTACTGAAATGATGTTTCCTCTCTAAAGACATCAGCCTGAGTTTTCCCTTTCAGAGACAAGTGTGCACCCAGTAGGTCTTCTACCAGTTTTTGATTATATGGTAAGGTATATTTGAAATATCTACCCTGCTTAATTGAGTCCCTTTTGCTGTGGCCTCCATTCCCAGTGATCAGCTTCTAGGAGCCCTGTTAATGACCTCACATTGTCCATAGTTGATAGGACTAGAAATGGGTAACTGAGCCAATTTGAGCCTTCTTCCAGGGGAAGAAGGCTCTTCCAATGGGTATGGGAAAGAGATTCAGACATCTTTTTTTAAAAAAAGTTTACTTGAAGTATCGTTAACATAATATATTAGTTTCGGGTATACAACATAGTGATTTGACAATTATACACATTATATATAATATATACAGCATATGTGTGGTTACATACATTATTACAATATTATTGACTGAATTTCCTATGCTGTACTTTTCATCCCATGACTTATTTAAGTTATAACAGGAAATTTGTGCCTCTTAAACTCCTTCACCTATTTTTCCCATCTCCCCAGTCCCCCTCCCTTCTAGCAATCATTAATGTGTTCTCTATATTTATGAGTCTGTTTCTTTTTTGTTGTTTGTTATTATTAGATTTCACATATAGGTGAAATCACATGGTATTTTTCTCTCTCTGTCTGACTAATTTTACTTAGCACCATACTCTGTAGATCCATCCATGTTGTTGCAAATGGCACTATTTCATTCTTTTTTATGGCTGCGTAATATTCCTCTGTGTGTGAGTCTGTGTGTGTACATACCACATCTTATTTATCTGTTCATCTGTTAATGGACACTTAGGTTGCTTTCATATCTTGAATATTATAAATAATGCTGCAATAAACATATATCTAATGAAATTAGTGTTTCTGTTTGCTTTGGGTAGATACCCAGAAGTGAAATTACTGGATTTTATGATACTTTTATTTTCAGTTTTTTGAGGGACCTTCATACTTTCCCACAGTAGCTGCACCAATTTACATTCTTACCAACAGTGTGCGAGGGGTTTGTTTTCTACACATGGTCTCCAACATTTCTTATTTCTTGACTTTTTGATGGTCAGCCATTCTGACTAGTGTGAAGTGATAGCTCATTGTGGTTGTGATTTGCATTTCTCTGATGATTAGTGATGAGCATCTTTTCATGTGTCTATTGGCCATCTGTATATCTTCTTTGCAAAATGTCTATTCAGGTCCTCTGCCCGTTTTTAAATTGGGTTATTACTACTATTATTTTGTTGTTGTTGAGTTGTATGAGTTCATTACGTATTTTGGATATTAACCTCTTACTGTAACATCATTTTCAAATATCTTCTCCTATTTAATAGGTTACCAGTTCGTTATGCTGATGTTTTCCTTCACTGTGCAAAAACTTTTTAGTTTGATTTAGTCACAGTTGCTTATTTTGCTTTTGTTATCCTTGCCTGGGGAAGACATATTCAGAAAAATATTGCCAAGGTTGATGTCCAAGAGATTACCACCTATGTTTTCTTTTAGGAGTTTTATGGTTTGGAGTCTTACATTTAGGTCTTTAATCCATTTTGAGTTTATTTTTGTGTGTGGTGTAAGAAAGTGGTACAGTTTCATTCTTTTGTATGTAGCTTTCCAGTTTTCCAAAAACATTTATGAAGAGATTCTCTTTTCCCATTGTATATTTTTGCCCCTTTTGTCATAGATTAATTGACTATATGAACATGAGTTAATCTGGGCTCTCAATTCTATTTCATTGATCTATGTATCTGTTTTTGTGCCAGTACCGTACTGTTTTTGTTACTCTAGCTTTGTAGTATAGTTTGAAATCTGGACTTGTGATACCTCCAGCCTTGTTCTTTTTTTCTCAAGATTGCTTTGGATATTCAGGGTCTTTTGTGGCTCCATACAGATTTTAGGATTTTTTTGTCCTAGTGCTATGAGAAATAGTATTGGGATTTTAGTAGAGATTGCGTTGAATCAGTAGCTTGCTTTGTGTATAATGGACATTTTAACAATATTAGTTCTTCCAGTCCAGAGAGTGTTATGTCTTCCATTTATGTCGTCTTCAATTTCTTTCATCAATGTCTTAACAGTTTTCAGAGTTTAGGTCTTTCACCTCTTTGGCTAAATTTTTTTTTGGAGGGCCCAGTGAATTGCACTCAACTAGACACACACACACACACACACACACATACCCATATGTATATACAAACTTAATAGGAAATAACATCAGCTAATATTTTAGTGTATATTTGGATAATGCACTTATGGATGGTTTTTATTTTATTTTTCCAAATTGTTTATAATTGTGCATTATTTAAAAAGAGAAGGAAAACAATTTTAAATGTAGTACAACCACCGATTTTATAGAAGTATTGTGCTACTGTTGGGGGAGAAAGGGGTGTGCAAAGTGAAGAAAACTCTTCTATGAAAGATGTCCAGGGTTGGTAACCAGAGGGAAAGGGAATACAAAAGGGAGATTCATTCATTCCAGTATTACAGTACCAGGTATATTTTTTAAAATATATTTTATTAATTTTTAAAACATTTTTGTGTTTATTTTTAAGAGACAGAGAGACAATGTGTTTATTTTTAAGAGACAGTGCATGAGCAGGGGAGGAGCAAAAAGAGAGGGAGACACAGAATCCCAAGCAGGTTCCAAGTTCTGAGCTGACAGCACAGAGCCCAATGCAGGGCTTGAACTCATGAACCATGAAATCATGACCTGAGTCTAAGTTGGACACTTAACCAAGAGAACCACCCAGGCACCCTACCAGGTGTATATTTGAATGACTCTGAGGAGAAATAATCTGAGGAAAAGAAACTATTTAAGAGAAAAGATGCTCTTGACGATAGAGGGATTGATTATGAACTGAGAATTGACATAATGATTTCTGTAACTGCCGGATTTCTATAACCGTTCAGGAAGATATTTCTTTTTTCCTATTTCCTGTTTATATATTAATTTAGAAAAATTCAGAAAAAGACACTGAATAGAAAAAGTGAAAAAATTTGAATTTATCTAGATTTGTACTGTTCAGGGGGAATCATTGTTGACATTTTAGTGACTATATTCTTAGACCTTTTGCTAGATAAATAAAATGTAAAGAGATATATATATCAACTGTTTTTATAGGAAGAATTGGACATTATCTCATAACTTTTTTCTTTAATTGTATCCTAAATGTTATTTTAAGTAGAAATTGCTGTGTTTAAATGAAGTTAAACTGAAATTGGTTTTGAGTACTCTGTGACATCCCGGGATGATTGAAAACCTTTATGATTTTGAAAGCAGGGCTAGGAGTCCCTAAATGAGAAGATTCCAGACAGTGACTAAACAGTCTAGTGGCTTTGCTGACACTACTATTACAGCTCCAGCATTCTCAATTCAAAACACATGAATGAATGGAGTTTTGAAAGCAGTTGGAGCCTAAGAAGCTTTTGTTTCTTGGCTTTATATATTGAAATTATTTTTTTTTTTTTTTGCCACTAAAAAAAAATATAATGGCTTGGAAAGAGTAACCTTTTGTCTTTTGATTTTCTTCCTGGCTAAAATTGCTTTCTCTTACTTCTACCCTAACTCACTATAGATTGACCTAATTCTTTTTTTTTTTTAAGTTTTATTTATTTATTTTTGAGAAAGAGACAGAGAGAGTGAGTGGGGGAGGGGCAGAGAGAGGGAGAGAGAGCGAATCCCAAGCAGGCTCTGTGCTGTCAGCACGGAGCCTGACGCGGGGCTCGAACTCACACACTGTGAGATCATGACCTGAGCCGAAACCTGAGCCGAAACCGAGCTGGACTCTTAACCGACTGAGCCACCCAGGCGCCCCTAGATTGACCTAATTCTAAACCATGTGACAAGAGAAATACAATGAAAACCCAGGAGAATTCATGCAGTAATTTGCTTAAGTAGGCACTATGCAGAAAATTAGTAGAGCTGTACAGACATTACTGGAAGTGAAGAGAATGAGGCTGAACACTAAAAGTTAAGTCTGGGGGGTTCTCAAAGATAGTTTAGGATTGCCTGATGGGCAAATTTTTATTTATATGCAAATTCCCAGGTACTTTCCCTGCTCTCCCAACCTTTCTATTTAGTGAATCAGATGCCCTGGAGGTGAAGCTAAGGAGTTGCAATGAGTTTGACTTTCTTTTTTTTTTTTTTTTTTTTTTTTTTTTAAGATTCCTCATGTATGTGATACCATGCAGTTTTTGTCTTTGGTTTATTTCACTTAGCATAATGCCCTCCAGGTACATCCATGTTGTCTCGAGTGGCAGGATTTCCTTTTTTTTTTTTTTTTTAGGTTGAATAACGTAAATGTATACCACATTTTCCTTATTCATCTATTGATGGACACTTGTGTTGTTTCCATATCTTGGCGATTATGAATAAAACTTCAGTGAACATATGGGTGCTGCTGTCTCTTTGAGATAATTTCATTGTCTTTGGATATAAACCCAGAAGTAGGGTTGCCAGATCATATAGTTGTGTTTTTAATTTCCTGAAGAGCCTGTATACTGTTCCATAGTGGCTGTACAAGTTTACATTCCCACCAGCACTGTACCAAGGGTTCCCTTTTCTCCACATCCTTGTCAGTATTTATCTCTTTTTTGATAATAGCCATTCTAACAGTCATGAGGTGATATGTCACTGCGGTGTTGTGATTTCCCTTTTCCTGATGATTAGTGATGTTGAACAGCTCTTCAGGTAGTTGTTGGCTATTTGTATTTCCCTGGAAAACTGTCTCTTTAGGTCCTTTGCCCATTTTAAAATCAGGTTATTAAGGCTTTTTTTTGCTATCGAGTTGTATAGGTTCTTTATTTATCTTGGATATTAGCCCCTTATTAGGTCTGTGGTTTGCAAACATTTTTTTCCTGTTCCAAGACGGTTGACTCTTCATTTTGTTGATTGTTTCTTTTGTTGTGCAGAAGCTTTTTAGTTTGATGTTGTTCCATTTATTTTTGCTTTTCTTGCCTTTGCTTTTGTTGTCAAATCCAAAATGTCGTTGCAAATACCAGTGTTAAGGAGGTAACCCATCATGTTTTCTTCCAGGAGTTTTACGCTTTCATGTGCTACATTTAAGGCTTTTATCCATTTGAGATTATTTTTGTGTATAGTGTAAGATAGGGGTACAGTTTCATTTTCTTGCATATGGATGTCTAGTTTTCACGGCACCATTTACTGAAGAGACCATCCTTTCCCCATTATTCCCCATATATTATTGGCTTCTTTGTTGGACATTAATTGACCATATATGCATAGGTTTATTTATGGGCTTATTCTGTTCCATTAATCTATGTGTTTGTTTTAATACTCATACCATAGTGTTTGATTACTGTAGCTTTGTAATATAATCTGAAATCAGTAAGTGTAATGCCTCCAGCTTTGTTGTTCTTTCTCAGAATTGCTTTGGCTATTTGGATCTTTTGTGGTTCCATAAGAATTGTAGGATTATTTTTTCTACTTCTGCAAAAAAAATATCCCATTGGAATTTTGATAGAGACTGCGTTCAACCTGTAGATTGCTTTGTGTAGTATGAGCATTTAAGCAGTATTAAGGCTTCCAACCCATGAATGTGGAACATCTTCCCATATTTTTGTGTCTTTTTCAATTTGCTTCATTAATATTTTATAGTTTTTTAGTGTACGGATCTTTCATCTTCTTCATTAAGTTTATTCCTAAGTATTTTTTTCTTTTTGATGCCATTGTAAATGGGATTATTTCCTTATTTCTCTTTTCAATAGTTTATTGCTAGTATATAGAAGCACAATTGATATTTGATACTAGTTTTGTATCCTGCATCTTTACTGAATTCATTTATTAGTTCTAATAGTTTTTTTGATGGAGTCTTTAACATTTCATGTACATAATACCAAGTCATCTGCAAACAATTACAATTTTACTTTTTGCTTTCTGATTTGGATTTTTAAAAATCTGTTTCTTCCCTAATTGCTCTGGCTAGAACTTCCAGTACTATATTGAATAAAAGTGGCAAGAGTGGACAAACTCGTTTTGTTCCTGATCTTAGAGGACAAGCTTTCAGTTACCATCGAGTACGATGTTAGCAGTGGGCTTGTCATATATGGCCCATGTTACATTGAGGTACATTCCATCTCCACCAAATTTGTTGAGAGTTTTTAATTTGAAAGAATGTTAAATTTTGTCACATGCTCTTTTTGCATCTATTGAGACGATCATATGATTTTTATCCTTCATTTTGTTAATCTGGTGTATCACGTTTATTGATTTGTGGATGTTGAACCATCCTGGACTGAATTACACTTCATCGTGGTGTATGATTCTTTTAATATGCTGTTGAATTTCACTTGCTGATATTTTGTTGAGTATTTTTGTGTCTATATTCATCAGGGATATTGGCCTGTAATTTTCTTGTAGTGTCCTTGTCTGTCTTTGGTATCAGGATTGTGCTGGCCTTATGAAATTAGTTTGGATGTGTTTGTTCTCATCTCTTCAGTTTTTTTGGAAGAGCTTGAGAAAGAGTAGTATTAATTTTTCTTTAAATGTTCACCAATGAAGCCATCCGGTCCTGGACTTTTTGTTGTTGTTGGGAAGTTTTGATTACTGATTCAGTCTCTTTGCTACCAATTTGTTCTGTTCAGATTTTGTGTTTCTTGGTTCCCCAATGGAAACTGCCTGCCCCCCAAATTTCTCAAACAAACTGCTTCTATAAACTTGAGTAAACCTGCTTTCAAGCATATGCAAGGTTTTTATTAGAAGTGAGCAAGTATAAAGCTAGTCACAAGTCATTATAGAGCTGTTCCTAAATTTGCTGGTAGTGAATCTAGTACATAGAAGCAGTTATTTAACCTATCTCACAATATTTCTGGTATCAGAAAGTAATATATATATTTTTTTGTGAAATAGCCTGTAATTCTCCTCTCTGGTTTTTCCCATGTTACGTTCTTTCTTCCCTTTTCCCTTCTCCCCCATGTCTCCTGACCCCTTCCTCTTCTCTTTCCCTTTTCTGTAGCCTGTCTCATTCCCCCTTTCCCTTTCCTCTTTTCTGTCTCTCTTCCTCCCACCCAGCACCTCCCCTCCTCTCACTCTCTCTGCCTCTGTCACTTTTGCTTCTAAGTTGAGAGAAGTTTATATGCATATGGTTTCCTGAATGCAAAAGTGGTCAGTCTGTGTGCTTCCAAGGTGCTAAGTCTTTCTCTCAGTTGCTTTGAGGTGAGGCTGGTGGGCCTTAAAAATGTCTGTCGTCTAAGCAGCCGGCCCTGGACTAGCCACATAGGTTGTCTGACCGTGGGTTTAAGGATCTGTGAAGCCTGGCTTTTTCCTTCACCTTTTTCCACCAGCCAATCTGTAAATTAAATGACATACTTTGCTTACTGTGGAAATATACACTGGCATACATTTTCTTACAGAAATAAAGAACTCTGGTGGCAATTTATTAATGTTAAATTGCTTTTACAGTGCAGAAGGAGAAAACGACTCTAATTTGCACACACATTCTTCTGGAATGAAAGAATCTTTACCATCATGAAGCCATTTCAGCTGTCTCATCCCTAATTACCACTTGGTATCTCTCTCTCCCTTGCTCCTTCCCTAGTGTTCTCTTTGTTTTTAATTGGTGTTTTCAGCCATCTGGATCCACTAGCTTATGAAGGCATGAGAGAGAAATAGAACATAAAAGAAAACAAACTTCACCCATTTCAATCAAGTCCACATCTGAAAGCTCCCATATTTTACAGCATTTCCTTTGCTATAGGAAATATGGTGTCAGAATAAGCCAAGCTGAAAGGATGTCTGGGGATGAATGCAAAGAGAAATGCTAATGCCCCATTAGTGCTGAGGCCTGGGGTCCAAAGCGCTTTCAGGAGAAGCTGCCTGGCATGTCAGTTTGCCACATGGTGGAGGAAAGGACCTAGAGGGTTTTACAATCTTGCAATCAGACCCATCTGGATTTGAACCCTGACTCAGCCATTTCTGACTTTATAATTTGGGACATAATTTTTTTTTCTTTATTGTACTTCAGTTTTGTATCTGGAAAGACTAGGAAACAATAAAGTTGTAATTATTAAGTAAAACAAAATACGAAAATACTTATTAAATGATGTTCTAAAATCTTGGCTTAGAATTACAGTAGCACGTATGATGGCTTTTGGGGGTCAAGTATGTATAGGAAGAACTTAGAGATTAAAAGGAGTTGCTGCAAGACTTATCTTGAGGTTGTGTTTGCACTATAAGTAGCACACCGCTTTTACCTAGATTATGTTACAATTTGGGGTAAAAGACATGATAGAGCAAGGGCCAGGATCCCTCAGAGCCACTCATTGGTATAGCCTAATGGTAACTGTTATTGATAGTTTAGAGAAATCTCTTTCAGGTATCATCCCCCTGCCCCCCCGACACACACTATTATGAGGATTTTCACAAACTTCCTAAATGTTCTTCTGTCTGCTCTGTCCAGCTCTACTCTATCCTAATCCAGGCTATCATAGCCTCTTATCCAAGCCACAGATATGGCCTCCGAAAAACAGTCTCTCTTTCTCAGATTCTTTTCCATTTGTCTTACTTAAGCTTGGGTAATCTTTTAAAAGCCTTTTTATATAGCAAATGTGGTATTTAACTTGTAAAAACATTAATGGCTTTTCACTGACCATAGAATTAAAGTCTAGTAGAAACAAAGCCTCTACATCATGTTTTCCTAGCCACTATTTATTTTTTAATTTTTTAATGTTTACTTATTTTTGAGAGAGAGAGAGTGCGAGCAGTAGAAGGGCAGAGAGAGAGGGAGACACAGAATCCAAAGCAGGATCCAGGCCCCGAGCTGTCAGCGCAGAGCCCAACGCGGGGCTGGAGCTCAGGAACCACGAGATCATAACCTGAGCTGAAGCCAGACGCTCGACTGACTGAGCCACCCAGGCACCCCCCTAGCCACTGTTAATATGCCCATTAGCACTGGGCCATTCTTTGCTCTTCTCTCCATACTGGATGTGTCTAAGTCTGTGATTGTTTTGTGCTCCCTTTCATCTCAGTGCTGTTCCCTCTGTCTGGAGTGTGCCTTTCTACTTTCTTCAGCTATCTAATTTCTATTCATTCTCTCAATAGCTGTTTGAATATCAAAACCTCATGGAAGCCTTCCTTGATGGCTCTGATTGTTGGAAGACCACAGAGCGCTGGCAAGGGATTATTGGTAATTCATTTATTATTCCTTTCATTCAATCATTGAACAAATTATCACCTGGCACTATGCTAGATACTGGGGAAATAATGATAAGCAAACAGATAGGAATCTGTCCTTAGGGAGAGGCAGAACTTAATTAAATAATCACACAAATAAATATATAGTTACTAATTGTATAAGACCTATGGAGACAGGATGCATAGTGCTAAGAGAAGTTACTAACTGGAAGGTCTGATTTGGCCAATGAAGGAGGCTTTCTCCAAAGAAGTGATGTGTGAACTGAGCTCCCAAGAATGAATAGGAGTTAACTAAGGGATGAGAAGTCAGTCAGGGACAACATACATAAAGCCTGTGGCAGGAGGACACATGTCAAGTTTGAGGAATTGTGATGTGGCAAGAAAGTAGTGAGAATAGAGAAGTAGGCAGTAGGCAGGTCAGGAAAGGATCTGTAGGCCAGATGAAGGAATTTGTACTTTATCTAAGTTAAGGATGGATTGGCAGGAGGACAGAGTGGATATGAGATACCTGTTGGGAGGCTTTTGCTATGCTCCAGTAGATGGAGGCTCAGAGACTGAGACCTTGGAGATGAAAAAAAGTAAATGGACTTAAAAAAATATTTAAGAGGCAAAATGTACAAGACATAGTGATGAGTTGGACATGGAGGTAATGAGCCAAAGTCGTCAAGGATGAATTTTGGCTTATAGAATTTACTGCAAAAGGAAACTTAGAAGCCCAGAGGGAAGTTCTGGAAGTCACTTTTGTACACATTGGTTTTCAAATGCCTTTGAGACATCAACACACTTGATTCCTTCTCCCCTGCTAGAGTGTAACAAAGTCAGGATATTTTTGTCTTTTTCATCACTATGTACTGGGAAGCTACCCTGTCACCTGCTGCATTATAGGCGTGCAGTGGATTTGTTGACTGATTGATACAAAAGGCTTGAATTCTAGTTTAGGGCGTGAGTTTATTGAAGAACCTTGTGCTGTCAGTTTTAGCAGCTAGCCCCTTCCTGATGTGGCCGCGAGAGTTGCCTCCCCTCTGAACTCAGTTGACCTCAGCTTCAGCTCTGTCCTTTCCCCTCAAGCACTGTGGCAGTCTTGCTGATAAAAACAGGTTTCCTCAAACGGTACCATCTCCTCTTGCCAGACTTTGCTCCACACCGCGTGGTTTCCCTCCAATATTTTCATCAATGAGTGTCCATTCCAAAGTAACGATGACCCTGCAGCCAGACGTATTGCCACACACTCCTGAGGAGTCTGGGCATAGGAAACTCCCAAGGTTATCTGAGGATACTTTGAAAGGTCATCATCCTGATACTGTTCATGTCTCACCAATTCCTGGTTAACGGTCTGTATTGCATGCCTCAGTAAATTTATAAAACTTCTTTGTTCAGTGTTTACTCTTGGGTAAACGCTATAATAAACATTGTATTCTTCCGAGTCCAGTGTAACGTTGAATTCACACAAAAGACTTCTTTACCCGCAACATAGAATAGCAGCAGGCCTGATTTTCCCCACTAATCCCATTCTTTCCTGAATACACACAACCCTTATTCCAGTAACAATAGCAACTAACATTTATTGAGCACTTACTTTGCTCCATGTGTTATTCTGAGTACTTGTTTTAATTTTTTAATCTTGTCAACAATTCTATCAGGTGGACATTGTTCCATTTTACAGATGGCAACACTGGGGCAGGAAGATGTTAAGTAACTTACTCGAACGCACCTGACTTGAGTGTGGCAGAACCAGGATTCACGTGCAGGCGGTCTGCCACTGTGCTGCCTTTCTACAGCGTCCCCCTTATACTCTGAGGCCAGGACAGCCGGATAAGGTAGAATTCCAGTTCTTATTACAATTGCCCGGAGCTTGTTCACTCCAAAACTTTTAAAAGATAATCTGTCTGAGTCCAAATGAAGTTTAAACATTTCTACCCTGGCGTTGAGGTCGTCAGTGTGGCTCACACCCATATTTCCAGCCTTAGATCCCCGTCCCCTGTATGGACCAACTCTCCCACCAGCTGTTCCTCTGCAGGTTCCTGTCTCCGTGTCTGTGTGAACACGCTCTGCCGTCTCCATGTAGAATTCCCTGTCTCCTTCAGCACCTCTCTTAAATGTCTCCTTTTCTCTTGCCCCCAACTCTTCATGTGAACCCCACGGAACACTTTTTCTATATGTTTTCCTTGGTACTTACCATACTTTAAAAATGATACTTAACTCATAGAGTCCTAGTTGTACAATTTTAGAGCTGAGATGGACCTATCATCTAACCCCACAGGTCATTCCTTTTTTAGAATAAAAACAACTGATTGAGGTAAAAGGAGCCACTTTAGAGTGAACGATTCAGTGGCATTCAGTGCATTCAAATATTACACAGCCACTGCCTTTAGCTATTTCTGAGACATTTCTGCCACTCCAAAGTAGAACCCCACACCTATTAAGCTGTCTCTCCCTCCTCCCTCCTTCCCCAGTCCCTGCCAGCCACCAGTCTGCATTCCAGCTCTATGAATATTTCACATAAGTGGAGTCATGCAACATGGGGCCTTTTAAGTCTGGCTTCTTGTACTTAGCATGACATTATAGAGGTTCATTCATATTTTATGTTCATTCACGTATATCAGTACTTTTAAAAATAAATGAATAATACTTCATTGTATGTACATATTATAATTCGTTTATCCCTTCATGCATTGATAGACATTGGAGCTATTTCCGGGTTTTGACTGTTGTGAAGAGTGCTCTATTGGAGCAGGTATTTGGAACTCCCTACTCTATCTTACTGACATCTACCCTCATTCCTTCTTTAAATGAATTATTATCAGAAGCCAGATGTATAATAGTTACAAATGGATAGAAATGCAGCTTCTCTAGTTGAAGGCTGGTAGGTGGCCTCAAATTAGAACACACTGCCCTCCCACGCAGTCTGCAGTTCTACGTGGAGCCCAGTTTTGAAGGCCCCTGAGTTACTCCTCCTCTGCTGCCCTGTGTGTGAAGAACCTGAAGCCCAGACGTGTGCTGAAACCAAACACCTGGTTAGTGTGACAGTGCACCCTCACCTAGATACGTTTACATAACAAGAACATGATGGAGCAGGAGTTAACCAGAGCGGGCTTAGATAACACATTTTCAGGAGACATAATTTATAACAAATATCCTGCATCTTTGTTCAGGAAGATTTACGGAAAACCCGAGGAGCAGAATCGGAACTCCTGAACTAATTCTCATAAATGTATTTTATTTTATCATGAGAGATTTAAATATCTAGTTCTGTGGAAGTAGATAAATCGCAACACAGTATGGTGCAGTACCTTCACTACATTAGAATCAATAGGGGAAACTTTTAAAAAAATTCTGACGCTGGGTCCCCAGCCCAGCCCAGTTAAAGCAGAATTTCTGGGGTTGGGGACCAGGTATCCGAATTCTAAAAGATCTTCGCAGATGATTCTGATATGCAGGCAAGTTTGGGAATCTCTGGCTTTGGCTCTTGCCACAAGTGCATTATTCTTACTCATTCTTTCTGTGTGTTCAGTTTATCTTTATCTTTCCCATGAGGCCCGGCTCACATGCCACATGACTCTCCCAGGTTGCTCCAGTTCACGCTGCTGCTCTCTCCCTTCTCTGAAGACCTGGGGCACTCGTGGGTTTCACGCGTTCTGCTTTTCGCCATGCCCCGGCAAACATTGTGTCTTGCTCTTGTGGGCGTTGGTTTTGTGTCCCCGGCTGGAAGGCAAGGCGCCTTGGCGGTCAGGAATACAGTCTGCTCACTCTCTCTGCAGACCTCTGCCTCCCTTCTCCTTTCTAAACCACCAGTACTAAAACCTGTGTTTCTGTGTTATTAAAAGCATAGTTACCCTGCTGTTGACCTAGGGCTGAAGTAGTATGTATTTATGGAATGACTCTGAACACTCCATGTGATACAAAGTGAACGCAAATATTCTTTGGAAGGCATTACATGTTATGTATATATAAAAGAACAGATTGCTGTTGTGACTAGAAAGAAAAACAACTATCTTTAGTTTTTTGCTTCCCCAGAAATATGTTATAGGGAATTATAGAAAACAGGAAAATCTCAACCTCCTTTCTGGTTTAATTCAAATTTGCCTCTGTAGGAAAAGGATGCTATTTCATTATTGTCTGGGGATTTACATACCTCAGTTAATTCTCACAGTAGTTTTTCAGGGACTACCTTCATTTTATAGCTGACAAAATAGAATTGTTTAAGACCCTATATATAAATGGTATGATCTGAATCCATATTTGTCCCAGTCTAAAACCCATACCATTTTATCACACCCAAATGTTCCTTCAGTGCTAAGACTTAGAGTACATAACAGTTATGATTGTGGGGTAGGATTTTTTTATTCCAGGTTTATAAAATTGATATGGCGTAACATGGTAGATATTCATGGAATAGGTCTAAAGGGGATTTCCTACAAAATGTGGCTGGGACTAAAAGATGGAGAGGTACTTGGGGGAGAATTATCTTTTCTTGAAAGAGGTTCATCAACCCTGTATGATTTGATTTCAGGGGCTTGTGCCCTTTACTTCCTCTCACTCTTTCTGTATTACTTGTTGCATCAAGTATTGAATGCAAGATCCTTAGAGGAGATCAGCAAAGTGTGGAAAAAGATAACTTGTCTGTTGTTCTGTCTGTTTTCTTTCCATCTAGAGATTCTGGCCAGCCTTTGAACAGGAAGCATGATAGCTTCCCCTGTAGAGAGACTTGAGAGGCTCCAGAATAGCCTTCTTATCCAAGAACATTTCTCCAAGAGCCTTGGAATTCCAAAACCAGAGACATATTCATACCTCTTGGAAGGTTTTGAGGACTCCGGAGTTCCCAATATAAATAAAATGGCTTTCAAAGGGCTGGCAACTCAAGCCGATCATTATGGGAACGAGAATTAGGGGCAGAAAGAACGGAAGAACTCAGAGTCCTCTTTATTAAAGAGCAGAGGCAGAAACTGGCTGGGGCAGAGGACCCACTCTCCATGCTGACCCCAGTCAACCTCAACATTGCATCCTCCAGGAAGGCTTGCTGACGGCCTTCTGAAATGAACAGCTCACTCCAGACATACCTCCAACAAGCCACTCTTGAACAACCAACACTCCCTCTGAGGCCAGACTCAAACAATCCTTCTTAGCTCCAGACTCCTCAAACAATCTTCCCAGCAGGGTAATGAATGGAGGCTTCTGGCAAGCACCTGAAGGCCAACTCCTGTCTCTCAGGCTTGGGTTTCAGGAAACAGCTTGGGAGGATGCTCTCCAGTCCTCACAACTGCTGGGACTTGTCTTGGGATTTGTGGGCGAGAGAGTGGAGGCTAAGAGGGATTAAAGCTGCTCTGAAACCTTGTAGCCTGAGGGGGATTTGGAGGTGGAAAAGGAGGGGGCGATCCGCTCAGCTGCTTCACCTTCCCAGATAATCCATCACTGCCACTGTAGCTGCAGGAAAGCAGTCCCGTAAACTGTCTGCCTGGAAGGAAGGATAACCTGCCGCTGGCTTTTATTTTCAGTTGAATTATAACACTTACCTTCTCATCTGGCCTTTCATCAAGAGGCTTAAGTGTTTTTCTTTCTGTGGGCCTTACTGGCCACGTTTCCCCATTCATTATCAGTATAGGGGCCTGCCATGCTGAACCCATGTGCAGCCCTCCACCCCAGCCCCCCATGCCCCAGGGGCTCCTTAGCAGCAACAATTTTCTAATTCAGAACAGACTCTCCTCTGAGCATTTGATCTTACAAGTACATTACAACTGGCTTTAACAGGAGTTACCAAAGGCAGGGATTTCAGAAACAAGATGTGAACTCCCCAAAAGATGGGGCACCATAAATACCTCCAACATCTTTGAGTTTACCTGTGATACTTGACTGTGTTACTTGGAGATTTCTCTGTACCTGGGGCTAAGGGGAAAGGTGTCTTGGAGTTTGGAATCATTTCAGATCATCATTAACAGACTTATTACCTTTAGGAGAGAATTGTGGATTGTTTAGGGCCAGTAGGGTAAGGGCTGTGAAGTCAGAATGCCTGTGTTCTGATCCTGGCTCCTTTAACCAGGAGCAAGTGATTTTAGCTCTCTGTGCCTCAATTTCTTCATCCATAAAATGGGTGGATAATACTCGCTTCGGAAGATTGTTATGTTAGTTGTCATAATCCATTAAAAGCTCTCAGCATGGAGTCTGATACAGTATGTGCTCAGTAAATATTAGGCATTACTGTTGATTCATTTATTCACAAAATGGTTACCAATCATCTACATACTTGTTGGCTTTATAGCCAAAATATATCTCAAATCCAACCACTCCTCTCTGTCTTCACTTTCGGTATCCTTCAGCAAGTTACGGTCCTCTTCTACATAAATTTTTCCAGTAGCAACTTAAATCTTGTACTCTTATTCCTCTCAAATGCGTTTCCACAGTGGAGACATATTTTTAAAAAGTAAAGCTGAGCATGTCACTTCACACTTAAAACTTCACAGAGGATTGCTCGTTGATTAAAATGAGAATTCCTGTGTCCTAAAAGGCTCTGCATGATTTTGCTCCTGCCTACTTCTCAGTGTCAAATTACTAATTTTTCTCCCTCCCTTCCTCCCTCTTTCTCCTCCACTTTCTCCTCCTTTTTCATTCTCCTTCTTCTCCTCGTCCTCTTCTTCCTCCCTCCTTCCTCACTGTCCTTCTTTTCTTTTTTCGTCTCTTCCCCTTCCTCACTGATTAACTTCTAGCCACAGTGGCCTCCTATCTCAGAGACCAACTAGTTCCTTGGCAAACCACACCTCTGAACTCTCAATTAGACTGAGATCCTAAAATTACATTTCTCATTACCCCTTGCTATTAAGTATGGCCTTTGCCCGAGTCCTGCCAGTGAAATGGGGGTGGAGGTGACAGGTGACAGGTATCACTTAGAAGCCTAGACCATAAAGGACCTCCAGACATAACCCTTTTCTTCCTTCATCTTTTAGCTGGATATTGATATGGATGAAAACCTCAGGCATCAATTACACTTTAAGTAAATGGAAAATAAATTTTTACTGCTAAGCCACTGAGATTTTGAAGTTTATTATAACAGCCAGCATTACCTTACCTGCTACACCCTTTTTCTCTTTCTCAAACACATCAAGCTTTCATTCATTGCAGTTGCTGTTTCTTCTTCCTGGAACATTTATTTTCCAGCCCTCTATACGGCTGGGTCATGAATTCTCCACATCTTAGCCCAAGTCTTAATGACTCAGACAGGGTTCCCATAATCCCCCTGCCTGAAATGACTGTCTTCTCTCTTATCACCATGTTTACTTCTGTCAGAGGATTTTCTCCAGCTTATATTTCCCCTTTTATTGTCTGTCTCATTCACCAGAATGTAAGAAACAGGTTCACATCATCTGTCTTGCTTGGTATGTAATCCTCAGGGACAGAATATTGCCTGAAAATAAATCAATGAATTGAATGAACAAGTGAAAAAAAATAAAATGTTTAATAGACACTGAGCAGTGTCTTGGGACCAAAGAAAATGTTGATCTATTCGGTGATAAGAAAATGTATTCTTTATGATAAGGGTATTAGGGTTCTCCAGAGAAATAGAGCCAATAGGCTATATATATATATATATATATATATATATATATATATACACACACACATATGCATATATATACACATATATACATATATACATATGTATACACATATATACATACACATATACATATATGTATATATGTGTGTATATATATATACACACACATATCTCCACATGTATAATATATCACATATATATGATACATAAAACCAGCAGGGGGTGTATATGTATATGCATATGTACATATATTCTTTGACCTACGATGGGGATATATCTCAAACCCATCATGGGTTGAAAATATCATGCGGAAAATGCATTTAACACACCTAACCTACCGTACTTTAGCTTAGCCTACCTTAAAGATGCTCAGAGTACTTATATAAACCTGCATTTGAGCAACATTATCTAACACAAATCCTATTTTATAATGAAGCGTTGAATGTCTCATATCATTTACTGACTATTGTATTGAAAGGGAAAACCAGAATGGCTGTGTGGGTACAGAATGGTTGTCAGTGTGTTCATTGTTCACCATTGTGATTGCCAGGCTGACTGGGAGCTTGCTGATGCTGTCCAGAATCATAAGAAAGTATTGTACCACATATTGCTAGCCCAGGAAAAGATCAAAATTCAAAATTCAATGTATATACAGTTTCTACTGAATGTGTATCATTTTTGCACCATTTTAAAGTTTGTATATACATTTATATGTGTATATATAGATATATATACACACACATAATATATGGATATGTATCTATATAATATATAAGTATATAATGGATATATACTGTACATACATAGATAAAATACATTAAACATATATATGTAGAATATATGTACATGCAGGCATACCTTAGACATATTGCAGATTTGGTTCCAGACCACTGCAATAAAGTGAATATTGCAGTAAAATGAATCAAATGAATTTTTTGGTTTCCCAGTGCATATAAAGTTGTGTTTACACTATACTGTAATCTGTGAAGCGTGCAATAACATTATGTCTAAAAATTCAATATGCACACCTTAATTAAAATATTTCATTGCTTAAAAATGTAAACCGTCATCTGAGCTTTCAGCAGATTGTAATTAATAAACTTTTTCCTGGTGGAGGGTCTTGCCTCATTGTTGATGGCTGCTGACTGATCAGGGCGGTGGTTGCTGCAGGCTGGAGTGCCTGTGGTAATTTCCTAACATAAGACAACACTGAAGTTTGCCACGTTAACTGACTCTTCCTTTCATGAAAAGTTTCTCTGTAGCATGTAATGCCGCTTGATAGCATTTTACTTACAGTAGAGCTTATTTCAAAACTAGTCAGTCCTCAAACCCTGCCACTGCTTTCTCATCTAAGTTTATGTGATATTCAAAATCCTTTGTTGTCATTTCAACAATCTTCACAGCATCTTCACCAGGAGTAGATTTTATCTCAAGAAACTACTTTCTTGTTCATCTGTAAGAAGCAGCTCCTCATCTACGAAAGTTTTCTCATGAGATTGCAGTGAAATTCAGGCATATCTCTAGGCTCCACTTCTCATTCCACTTCTCTTGGTATTTCTAGCACATCTATAGTCACTTCCTCCACTAAAGTCTTGACCTGCTCAAAGTCATCCATGAAGGTTGGAATCAGCTTCTGTCAAACTCCTGCTAATGTTGATATTTTGACCCCTTCCCTTGAACCATGAATGTTCTTAATGACATCTAGAATGGTGAATCCTTTCCAGAGGGTTTTCCATTTACTTTGCCCAGAACCATCGGAGGAACCACTATGTATGGCAACTATCGTCTTACAAAATGTGTTTCTTAAACAATAAGACTTGAAAGTTGAAATGACTCCTTATTCAATGGACTGGAGAATGGATGTTGTGTTAGCAGGCATGAAAACAATGTTAATCTCTGGTATCTCCATCAGAGCTTTTCAGGTGACCAGGTACATTGTCAATGAGCCATACTATTTTGAAAGGAATCTTTTTTTCTGAAAACTAGGTCTCAATAGTGTGTTTAAGATATTCAGTAAACCATATTGTAAACAGATGTACTCTCGTCCAGGCTTTGTTGTTCCATTTATTTAGTCCGGGAAGAGTAGATTCAGCATAGTTCTGAAGGATTTTTGGAATGACCAATGAGCACTGGCTTCAACTTAGAGTCACCAGCTGCTAGCCTTTATCAAGACTGTCAGCCTGTTCTTTGATGCAGCAAAGCTCGATTTCTCCTCTCTAGCTATGGTAGTTCTAACTGGCATCTTTTTCTAGTAGGAGGCTGTTTTGTCTACATTGAACATCTGTTATTTAGTGTAGCCACTTTCATGAATTGTCTTAGCTGGATCTTCTGGATGCCTTCCTGCAGCTTCCACATCAGGACTTGCTGCTTCACCTTGCACTTTATATTGTGGAGATGGCTTCTTTCCTTAAACCTCTAACTTTTGTTAGCTTTAAACGTCTCTTCTGCAGCTTCCTCACCTCTTAGTCTTCTTAGAATTAAAGAGAGTTAAGGCCTTGCTGTGGATTAGCCTTTGTCTTAAGGGAATATTGTGGCTGGTTTGATCCTTCATGCAGGCCATTAGAACTTTCTCAATGTCAGTAATAAGACTGTTCCACGTTCTCATCATTAGCGTGTTCACTGGAGTAGCACTTTTAATTTCCTCCAAGAACTTTTCCTTTGCATTTGCAACTTGGTTAACTGATACAAGAGGCCTAGTCTTTGGTCTGTCTCAGCTTTCAACAACTGTTCCTCGCTAAACATAATCGTTTCTAGCTTTTGATTTCAAGTGAAAGACATTGGGGCACCTGGGTAGCTCAGTCGGTTAAATGTCTGACTCGTGATTTCGGCTCAGGTCATGATATCATGGGTTTGTGAGTTCGAGCCCCACACTGGGCTCTGGGATGACAGTGCGGAGCCTGCTTGGGATTCTCTTTCTCTCTTCCTCTCTCTCTGCTCCTCACTCTCTCTCTCAGAATTAAAAAAAAAGTGAAAGACATGTTATTCTTCCTTTCACTTGAACACTTATAGGCCATTGTAGAGTTATTAATTGACCTCCTTTCTTTTTTTTTTTTTAATTTTTTTTTTCAACGTTTATTTTTGGGACAGAGAGAGACAGAGCATGAACGGGGGAGGGGCAGAGAGAGAGGGAGACACAGAATCGGAAACAGGCTCCAGGCTCTGAGCCATCAGCCCAGAGCCTGACGCGGGGCTTGAACTCACGGACCGTGAGATCGTGACCTGGCTGAAGTCGGACGCTTAACCGACTGCGCCACCCAGGCGCCCCAATTGGCCTCCTTTCAATATTATTGTGTCTCAGGCAATAGGGAGGTCTGAGGAAAGGGAGAGAGATGGGCGAGCAGCCAGTCAGTGGAGTAGGCAGAACACATACAGCATTTGTCAGTTAAGTTCCCTGAATTACATAGGCAGTTTCTGGCACCCCAAAGCAATTTCATTAGTGACATCAAAGATCACTGATCACAGATCACCATAAAAAATATAATACTATTGAAAAAGTTTGAAATATTAAGAGAATTACCAAAATGTGACACAGAGATACGGAATGAGCAAATGCTGTTGGAAAAATGGTGCTGATAGACTTGCTTCATGTACGGTTTCTAGAAACCTTCAACTTGTAAAAGTGTGATGTCTGTGAAGCACAGTAATGCGTAGTGCAATAAAATGAGGTATGCCTGTAAATGGATAGATAGGATGGAATGGAATCTGAGCATTCTGTCAATCTGTTTAATTCTAGTCTTAAATCCAAAGACCTGAGAACTAGGTGTTAATCCCAGTGGTGTTAATCCCAGTCCAAGGGCAGGAGAACACCAGTGTTCTATCTCAGTGGGCAAGCAGGAAGAAGACAATTCCTTTTTCTGGTCTGCATCTTGCTCTACTCAGGCCCTCAGTGGATTGGCTGATACTTGCCCCTATTGGGGAGGGCAATCTACTTCACTGAGTCCACTGATTCAAATGCCAATCTCAATCAAAAGCACCCAGAAGTAATGTTTAATATGGGCACCCCTTGGCCCCATGAAGTTGACACATAAAATTAACCATCATAAGAATGGTTAATAAGACTGGTACATTTCTAAGTATGTATACTTTTATAGAAGAATTAATATACAACATGGAATAAAATGAGATGGCATACATTAAAAAAAAAACTTAAAGAATAAAGAAGACCTCACAATAATCTAAAACGTAATCCATTATTATTATCTCCATTTTGTAGATGAGGCTAGAGGCTCCGAGAGTTTTTCTTACTTTGCCAAAAATTACACATCTGGTAAATGGTTGAGTTAGGGAGGGCTGCAAGCCAGTCTTTTGACTCCAAATTCTTTGTCCTAGCACCAAAATAACAACTTTATTTTTTATTCACGTTTTGCCCATCACTCAATACTCAGTTTAAATAGCTCTTCTCCCCATAAGATTTTCTCTGGTATATGCACTAATAATACCTCCATGAATGAAGTACTGAGCAATAAATGGACTGCTGCCTGTTCAGGATTTGTACATTTAAATGTACCCTCACTAGACTTGTCCTCTATTTGTTTTTTCACTCGTTTGTTCATTTTTTTGTTTTACCCATTTATTCATTCAACAAATACTGTTTGGGGCCTATATGTGGTAGGGGCCGTGGCTAGAAAAGGAAATAAATGATTCTTGCACTTGAGACACTTAAAAACTAATGAGAATGATAGATGGGCAAGCCTCTTGGATCATGAAGAAAGAAGACATGGAGTAAAGATAGTGGAACTCAGGTCCCAAATGAAACCGTGCTCATTTGCTTCAACTTCTCATTTCTAGACTTATTTTGCAGAAAAGAGGAATTAGCTTCAATATTACTTATATCACTTTATATTGGTCTGTTTTCTAGTAACTAAATATCCTTTCTAATTGATGCTGAAACCTAATACAAACTATTTGAATGGCAAGAAAAGTGTCCTCATTTAATCATAGTTTTTAAATCTGTCTGCAGAAAATACATAAATTGAGTAATTATGGAACCAGAGAGGGGAAATGACTACATGATATTTCAACTCAACTGAATGGCATAAACTAAATAGCTACTGTTGATATCAAGAATATTAAAATCCTATGTGTTATTTAGGTTCTGTCCAAATTATGTGGGAAAGAGCATGGGAGATTTGCACATGCAGCATGTTTCTTAAACTTGAGACATTTCAGAGAGGCCCCAGAGGTAGAATCAATATGACTGAGTTCCTACCATGTGATGTCCTCATGTAAATGAGATACACTCCTCACTTCATCCAGTTCGGCTTTGCTCTGGGGAAGGGGCAGATTTCTTACTAATTCATTTGTATCTTAATCGAAAATTGCCATCGATGGGGGAAAAAACAGAATTTGGGGTATCTCTTGATACTGAAGAGATCCCCTACTTTGAAAAGTGAAGACTTACAGGGTCTGGGGTATGTAAGTAGAAAGAGAGTGCAATGTTATTTTCCCTTTATATTTCCCTAAAATTTACATTTTGTAGGGAAGATAGAACTATGTAAGAGGACTCCCATTTGTACTTATATAGTTGTACATCAGTCTTTGGTGGAAGCTTTTGGTCTTGTCCTTGATAAGTATATTCAGCAACAAGTTCTTCCCCTACCCACGCTTGTCAATTTCTAAGCCTTTGTTTTAAGGTATTTGGGGAGCGTAGGAAAGGTGAACACATATGTTTACATTTAATTTATAATTAACTTTATAAATATATTATCTTGTAAGAAGTATTGGAGTCTTAATTGTAGCCTTATTTTCTTAGATAGAGGGAATTCCAATTTTTCTGAAATGAATAAGATCTCCTGACATTTTAGTAGGCATTGAACCCATAGCACAGTTGAACATAGTTCTTTAGGAATTGGGTTTTGGAATTGGATCCTCAGAAATATAGTTAGATTCAAGCTGCTAGGTCAAGTAATGGTTTCTCATTTGTTTCAAGAAAAAAAATAGTATCTTGATTCCCAAGTTGGCTTTTATAGGAATATTCAGATAAGAGGACCAGTGACCAAGCTAAGTAAAAAATCAGAAAGGTTGGGAGACGTTGTTGGAAATTAGAGCTACCTTGAAAGTTTGTATGGGCCGCAGAACTTCTTGGCCTGCCTCAGAAACTTACAAAAAAAGATTGAAGTAGTTTTTAAAAAGACAATGCAGTATAAATCCCCATTTGGAATAAATATGTCTTTTACTTTGTGGAATTCAAGAGAGACTCTTCTTGAACTGAAATGCTCTTACTCACTAACAGGGGTATTAACTTCAGAAGGAAAAGAGCTTGGAGTACAACCTGGGTAGGTTGCTGTATCATGGCACTCTCTTTTGCCTGGGTATCACCCTTTCTGAGGAACATTGGGAAAGAGCATGGGGTTGGAGAAGGCTTGGTGGGGCACAGGCAGTAATTTTCTTGCTCCAGGCTTAGAGCAGAGCAGCTATTCTAGGATGGGAAAAGGAAAAGTGAATGCATGGTCCTCAGGAAGTGACTGCATCATCCTCTCCTAAAATCCATTTGATTACTAAAGGCAAGGAATTGAATGACTGGTAGTGATAAGCTGAGGAGGTGGTAATTGTTTCTGTGTTTGATATGTAGTAGTTGAGAAGTAGTGTCCTCCTATTTAGATGCAGAGGCACTTTTCTGTGTAGGTCCTGTGGCAGATCAGTGTATTATCCCATCATGGCTTCCTATATATTCCACATAGTCTTCCTAGAATGTGACATTGACACTCCTCCATTTAAAAGCAAGGTCTGTGTCCCCTCCCCCTAAACCCTAGCAGACTTTTGTAACTGATTTGATCAATAGTTCAAAAGTATGTGGCACAAGTGATGTTGCATAACTTCTGAGGCCAAGTCACAAAAGGCAACGTTGCTTCTGTCTGGCTTGCTCTTTGGATGCTCAACCTTCACACAAGCCAGTGTGCTGTGAGAAAACCCAAAGTAGCTCATACCGAGACCGCATGGAGAGGCCCATATGGAAAGGAATTGAAGCTCCTAGCCAGCAGCCAGAATCAACCACCAGACTTGTGAGTGAGCGAGCCATGAGACACTTCCAGACTCCATTTTCTATTGAGCTGATCCCAAGTGGAACAAAGATTAACTATCTCCACTGAGCCCAAATTGGAGAGTTTATAGTCAAATAAATGATATAATTATTTTACAACAACTTTCGGGGTGGTTCGTTACACAGCGTTAGATAGCAGGAATAGGGAGTGCTAAATGTGAATCTTCAGAGTACCTCCAATCCTCTCAATATTTACACCAACTGCTTTTCTTATCATAGCTCTTAAATCCAGGTTCAAGAAAACCTAGTAGTGGGGTACCTGGATGGCTCAGCCGGTTGAGCATCTGACTTGGGCTCAGGTCTTGATCTTATGGTTCGTGAGTTCGAACCCTGCATAGGATTCTGTGCTGACAGCTTGGAGCCTGGAGCCTGCTTCGGATTCTGTGTCTCCCTCTCTCTCTGCCCCTCTCCCACTCATACTCTGTCTTCCTCTCTCTCAAAAATAAACATTTGCACCCATGTTTTAAATAAATGAATAAATAAATAAATAAATAATCATAAGAATAATAAAAGAAAACCGAGTATAAACATAATACATTTTTAGTGGCCTCAAATTGTATGTGTGTGTTTCTCTGAATGTGACAGTCTCATTGATTCTTATGTCTACAAAAGGGAGAAAACAAATGTAATTATCCTTGGTGTGACTTTTAAAAGGGTCTGTTTGAAATGGTTTAGGTTAGGTTTCTCTAAGAGCTACAGTTAGAGAAAATAAAGGACCCTTTGGCACTTGTGTTTAAACTTTCAGTAGCCACTTGCAATCTGTTAGTGTAACTGTTATAATATTTTAGTCATAAGCCAAATTTACCTTTGTGGCAAACAACCTGGCCAGTTTTTGCCTAAAGGCAAGTCTATAAAATTTAAAAAACAAAAACAAAAACAAAAAAACAAAAACAAAAACAAAACCCACACTAACTTCAACTTTACCAGGTGCTCTTTTCACAGTGAAAAAGTTTTACTCCTAAATTAGTAAAATCTACAGGCTACCAACAGAAATCCAATTATTGAAACTAACCTCATAAGGAAATCGTGAAAAATAAAACTTAAAAGCTATAATGTGCAGTGTGGGGATAGTATGAGTGAGAGAAAGTGCGCAAGAGGGAAGGGAAGAAAAATCACTGCACAGGACTTGGTCATGGCATCAGATCAATGAGTGAACATCTGTGGTGAGGATGAATCATGATGATGGTGAAGATTATGGACAAATAATTTTTAAAATCTCACATTATCCTGAAATTATTAAGTCTTACCATGCACTTAGAGCCGTGGACTTTTTAGATCTGTTCCTTTACGAGACCCAACCAAGGTCAAATCCCTTTCTATGCTGCTGAGCCAGCTGTCATGTTTCTAACAGGAAGAGGCTCTTACCACCTTGTTCTCCTTTATGGCTTAAGTACGTCTTGAACTGCTACTTTATTTTTATAATGTGTTTCTAACCTCTCTTTGATCTTCTCAGTTTCTAAATACTGTATACATTTTCTTCATACAGTTCATACTAAGACTTTAGACTTGGGAGTTAGTACTTCCCCTTTGGCTCTGATTCTTGGCTTCCCCCTAGAGCTATACATTGACCTCACCCACCTGATAATGGTGTTTCCAGTCCCTCTGGGACCAGTCTAGGGCTGCCCCTACTGTTCTACTAAACATAACTCCATGTACTAGCATTCCTAACTCTGCCAATGGGACCTAGTCAGGGACCAATTTAAGAGTAATTTAAGCAGACTCTTGTTTCACAGATAGGAACCCAGACAGGCCCTCCAAAGTTGAGAGCCCTGTACAGAGCCACATACCCGGTACTGAAACCATCAGACCTATTCTCCTGATCTCTTGAACCCACTCACTTTCTAGTTTTCTTTTTATGTATCACCATGTTTTCTTCCTTGTACTTAAATATTGGTGTGTGTCTGAGTGCAGTGAATGACCAGTTCTTTGTAGGAAAATGCAACAACAGTTGATACAGTGTCCCCAGACTTCTACCTTTAAAAACTTTTTCTCCTAGGTGTGTTTATGGTTAGACTTGATACACTGTCCCAGTAGGTTAATGTAGACTTTGATATTACTTTTGTACGAAACTCTCTCCCCCCTCCCCCCAAACCAGGCCAATCTAACTCTTTTCCTTTTTTGGTTTTCCATATTTAAAAATAGAACAAAAACCTGTCGGAAAAAAAATAAGAAAAAGGAGAAAAGAACCCCATTATATACTGCAACCAGGTAGAGTATTTGATTCTGATAGATAGTTAACACACACAGTAACTTCACCATGACAGAAGGTCATGGCCACTAAAATTAAGGGCTGCCTGTAATTGTGCTGACTGCTGTACCCCAGCTCAAAGAGACTCAGAGGAAGAGAAAAGCCACTTCTGGGCTGTTAGCACTGCAGGACCCTACCCAAGGGCACACTGGTAAGACATGATTTTTTGGAGTTCCTGGATTTAACAGATCTATTTGGCTACAAGATGGAGATTTTATATTTAAAGCCTGTAAGTAGAACATGACAAGAGACTATATGTGTATGTATATGCATATGTATATGTATATGTATATGTATATGTATATGTATATGTATATGTATATGCCATGCTCCTGGCTGGGGGAGAAGAAAAAGAACCATTCTGAATTATCCCAGAGCACTCTGTTCTTAACAAGGTCTTCACTCAGGGGAAGCTATTTTACCAAAATCTAACCTACCTAAAGGCAGGGAAGTACCCAACTCCAGCCCCTTCTTGCCATCCTATCCCATGTAAGGAGAGTGAAAACCTGAATAGCCCTGATGAAGTTCACAGTCTAGGAACACAGGCTCACCAAAAGCCTGAAACCTAATTATGGGACTACAGCATTCTTGCCCTCACTTGACAGCTTACCATTGCATTACTGAAGTTCTATTTCCATTATTCATTTTACTCAGAACATCATGTCTGCTGTTCAACAAAAATTTACAAGGCAAAGAAGCCAAAAAAAAAAAAAAATCACACAGTTTGAAGAGACTGAACAAGCATCAGAAACAGAATCAGATATGGCAGGAATGTTGAAATGATCAGACCAGGACGTTTTTAAAGCTGTGATTGATATGCTGAGGGCTTCAATGGAGAGGAAGACAACATATGAGCATAGATGGATAATGTAAGCAGAGAGGGAAGAGTTCTAAAATAGTAAATGAAGAATGCCTTTGATGGGTTTATTAGTAGGCTGGACATGATTTAAGAAAGATTTTTTAAAAAATTTTCTTTAATGTTTTTACTTATTTTTGAGAGAGAAGAGAGAGAGAGCGAGAGAGAGAGAGAGCAAGCGAGCAAGGGAGGGGCAGAGAGAGAGAGAGAGGGAGACACAGAATCTGAAACAGGCTCCAGGCTCTGAGCTGTCAGCCCAGAGCCTGATGTGGGGCTCAAACTCATGAGCCGTGAGATCATGACCTGAGACAAAGTCGGATGCTTAGCCGACTGAGCCACCCAGGCACCCCTGAAGAAAGATTCTATGAGCTTGATATTATAACAAGAGAAACTTCCAGAACTGAAAGGCAAAGAGAAAAAAGACTGAATAAAGTGAAACAGCAAGACAGCCATAAACAGGTGTAATATATCCATAATGGGGATATGAGAAGAAATAGAAAAAGGAACAGAAACAATATTTGAAGCAATAATGACTAAGAATCTCTCCAAATTATCATCACACACCAAACCACAGATTAAAGAAACTCAGAAAACACAAATCAGGATAAATGCTAAAGCAAAACAACACAAAAAAACCTCCCTACATTTGGGTATATCATATTCAATCTTAAGAAAATCAAAGATAAAGTGTTTAAAGAGGCCAGAGGAAAGTATTTCTGAAAGACATACCTAATAAAGGACTATTATCCAAAATATACAAAGAACTCTTAAGACTCACACACACACACACACACACACACACACACAAAACAACCTGATTAAAAAAATGGGCAAAAGACCTGAACAGACACCTCACCAAAGAAAATATTCCGATGGCAAGTAAGCAGTGTGAAAAGATGCTCCACTTCATACGTATATCATCAGGGATTTCAAAAACAACAAGATACACCTACACACCTATTAGAATGGCAAAATCTGAAACACTGACACCACTAAGTCCTGGTGAGGACATGGAACAAGAGGAAATCTCTCTCATTGATTGCTAATGAGAATGCAACATGGTAAATCCACTTTATAAGACAGGTTTTTTTTGTTTTTGTTTTGAAGTATAATTGATATATAACATACTGGTTTCAGGTGTACAACATTATGACTCAGTATTTGTACATACTATGATCACCCTAATTAGTCTACTTTCCATCCTTTAACATATAACATTACAGAATATGCAATAATATGTTATTGACTATACTTACCACACTGTACATTATATTCCTAAGACTTGCATACTTTATGACTGGAAGTTTGTACCTCTTGACACCCATCTCCCATTTTGCCCACTCACCATCACCCCTCCTCTGTGGCAACCACCAGTTTCTTCTTTGCATCTGTGAGTTTTGTATTGTTTTGTTTATTTATTTTTTATTTTAAAGGCAGAGAGAGAGAGAGAGAGAGAGAGAGAGAGAGAGAGAGAGAGAGAGAATCTTTAGCAGGCTCATGACCCATGGGATCCCAGGATCCCATGATCCTGGGATCATGCATGACCTGGACAGAGATCAAGAGTTGGACACTCAACTGACTGAGCCACCCAGGCGCCCCTGTTTTGTTTTCTAGATTGCACGTAAAGTGAAATCATATGGAATTCATTTTTCTCTGTCTTATTTAACTTAACATACCATCAAGTTCCATCCATGTTAATCACAAAAGGCAAGATTTTATTCTTTTTTATGGCTGAGTAAGTATTCCATTGTGTGTGAGTATGTGTTTATGTGTATTTTATATATATGTATCTCACATACTCTGTCCATATATCATTGCACAGTTTGGTTGTTTCCATATCTTAGCTATTATAAATAATGCTATAACAAATATATGGGTGTACATATCTTTTCAAATTCATCTTTTTATTTCTTTGGATAAATATCCAGAAGTGGAATTTCTGGATCATATGGTAGTTATATTTTTAGTTTTTTGAAGAACTTTGATTCTATTTTTCCATAGTATCTGCATCAATTTACATTCCTACCAACAGTGCACAAAGTTTCTCTTTTCTCTCAATCCTTGCCAACACTTTTTATTTCTTGTTCTGTGATAGTAGCTCTTCTGACAGGTGTGAGATGGTATGTCATTGTGATTTTGATTTGCATTTCCATGATGATTAATGATGTTGAGCATTTTTTCATTTGCCTATTGGTTATCTATGTGTCTTCTTTGGAAAAACATCTATTTAGATCCTTTGCCCATTTGCAATTAGATTGTTGTTGTTGTTGTTGTTGTTGTTCTTGTTGTCACTGAGATGTATGGGTTATTCATAGATTTTGGATATTAACTTCTTATTGGATATATGACTTGCAAATATCTTTTCCCATTCAGTAGGTTACCTTTTTATTTTGTTGATGGTTTCCTTTGCTGTACAGAAGTTTTTTAGTTTGATGTAGTCCCATGTGTTTGTTTTTGCTTTTATTGCTATTGCCTTTGGAGTCAGAACCAAAAATGTGTCACCAAGAATGATGTCAAGGAATTTAACACCTATGTTTTCTTTTAGGAGTTTAGTGGTTTCTGGTCTTATATTAAAGTCTTTAATAGATTTTGAGCTAATTTTTATGGGTGGTATAAAATAGGAGTCCAGTTTCAATTTTTTGCATGTGACTGTCCAGTTTCCTGAATACCATTTATTAAGAGACTATTCTTTTCTCATTGTATAGTCTTGCCTCCTTTGTTATAAATTAATACAACATATATGCATGGATTTATTTATGCGTTCTCTATTCTGTTCTACTGATATGTTTGTCTATTTTTTATGCCAACACCATACTGTTTTCATTACTACAGTTTTGAAATATTGCTATATTCAGTATTTCATGATGCCTCCAGCTTTGTTCTTTTTTTCCCCCCTTGAAGATTGCTTTGGCTATTTGGGATCTTTTGTGGTTCTATACAAATTTTAGGATTATTTGTTATATTTCTATGAAAAATGCCATTGGGATTTTGATAGGGATTGAACTGAATCCGTAGATTGCTTTGCGTGTTATGGACATTTTAACAATATTAATTCTTCCAGTTCATGAGCACAGAATATCTTTCCATTTGTTTGTGTCTTCTTCAGTTTCTTTTATCAATGCCTTGTAGTTTTCTGTGTACAGGTCTTTGTAAAATTTTTCCTAGGTATTTTATTCTTTTGGATAAAATTGTAAATGTGATTTTTTCCTAATTTATCATTTGGTATTTTATTGTTAGTGTATAAAAATGTACAGTTTTTTTATATTGATTTTGTATTCTGAAACTTTACTGAATTTGTTTATTAATTCTAATGGTTTTTTGTTTGTCTGTTTGGGGTTTTTTTTTCGGTGGAGTATTTAGGGTTTCTCTATATAAAATCATGTCATCCCCAAATAGTGATAGTTTCACTTTTTCTTTTTTTTTTTTAATTTTTTTTAACATTTATTTATTTTTGAGACAGAGAGAGGCAGAGCATGAATGGGGAAGGGTCAGAGAGAGAGGGAGACACAGAATCCGAAACAGGCTCCAGGCTCTGAGCTGTCAGCACAGAGCCCGATGCGGGGCTTGAACTCACGGACCGCGAGATCATGACCTGAGCTGAAGTCGGATGCTTAACCGACTGAGCCACCCAGGCGCCCCTCACTTTTTCTTTTTTAACTTGGATGCATTTTATTTCTTTTTCTTGCCTAATTGCCCTGGCTAAAACTTCTAGAACTATGTTGAATTGAAGTGGTGAGAGGGAGCATCCTTGTTTTGTTCCTGATCTTAGAGGAAAAACTTTCAGCTTTTCTCCATGGAGGATAGCATTAGCTGTTGGCTTGTCATTTATGGCCTTTATGTTGAGTTATGTTTCCTCTTTACTTGCTTTGCTGAGATTTTATCATAAACGGATGTTGAATTTTGTCAAATGCTTTTACTGTACTTGTTGAGAGATCATATCATTTTTATCCTTCATCTTGTTAATGTGGTTTAGCATGTTGATTAATTTATGGATGTTGAACTACAAATGAAATTTGTTTCTTGGAATAAATCCCACTTTGTCATGGTATGTGATCTTTTTAATGTATTATTGAATTTAGTTTGCTAATATTTTGTTAAAGATTATTGCATCTATGTTCATCAGGGATATTGGTCTATATTTTTTTTTATTGTGATGTTGTCTGATTTTGGACTTATAGTAATGTTGGCCTTGTAAATTAAGTTTTGAAATACTCCCTCCTCTTCAGTTTTATTGAAAGAGTTTTTAAAAGGATGGGTATTAAATCTTTGAATGTTAGAATTCACCAGTGAAGCCCTCTGTCCTGGACTTTTTCTTTGTTGGGAGGTTTTTGATAACTGTCTCAAACTCCTTGCTAGTAATTGGTCTATTCAGATTTTCTATTTTTTTTTTTTAATTTTTTTTTCAACGTTTATTTATTTTTGGGACAGAGAGAGACAGAGCATGAACGGGGGAGGGACAGAGAGAGAGGGAGACACAGAATCAGAAACAGGCTCCAGGCTCTGAGCCACCAGCCCAGAGCCTGACGCGGGGCTCGAACTCATGATGGCGAGATCGTGACCTGGCTGAAGTCGGACGCTTAACCGACTGCGCCACCCAGGCGCCCCTGGATTTTCTATTTCTTGATGACTCAGTCTTGGGAGATTGTATGTTTTTACAAATTTATCCATTTTTCTAGGTTTTCCAATTTGTTGCTGTGTAATTATTTATAGTAGTTTCTTATGATCCTTTGCATATTTTGGTATCAGTTGTAAATCCCCCCTTTCATTTCTAGTATCTCTTACTTGACCCCTCTTTTTAAAAAAATCTAGCTAAAGGTTTATCAATTTTGTTTATCTTTTCAGAGAAGTAGGTCTTGCCCTTGGTTTCATTGGCCTTTTCTATTGTCTTTTAATTTCTGTTTCATTTATTTTTTCTCTAATATTTATTATTTTATTTTTATATAAAAACTTTGGGCTTTATTTGTTCTTTTTCTAGTTCCTTTAGGTGTAAAGTTATACTGTTTATTTGAGAATTTGTTTGTTTGTTTTTTAGAGAGAAGGCACAAGTGATTGAGGGCAGAGAGAGGGAGAGAGAGAGAGAGAATCCCATAAGGGGCAGAGAGAGAGAGAAAGGGAGAGGGAGAGAGAGAGGGAGAGGGAGAGGGAGAGTGAGGGAGGGAGAGAGAGAGAGAAAGAGAAACAGGGCTCACCTGAAGGAGGGCTTGTGCTCACCTGATGTGGGGCTTGTGTTCACCCAAATCAGGGCACAAGCTCACCCGATGTGGACTTGAACTCATGAACCATGAGATCATGACCTGAGTTGAAATCAGATGCTTAAACGACTGAGTCACCCAGGTGACCCTTGTTTGTTTCTTGAGGCAGGCCTGTGTGCTATGAACTTCCCTCTTAGAACTGCTTCTACTGTATCCCATAGATTTTATTTTCATTATCATTTGTCTTTAAAGGTATTTTCTTTAAAGTTCTTTAAAAAAAAAAACCCTTATATTTCTGCTCTGTTTGGGTTGTTCAAGTGTCTTGTCTTCTGGGTCACTGATCCTTTCTTCTCCTTTTTATAGTTTGTTGTTGAACCCCTCTATTGTATTTTCAGTTTGTTACTGTGTTCTTTAGCTCTGTAATTTTTATTTGGTATGTTCTTATATTTTTCTGTCTCTTTGTTGCAGTTCTTTCTGTGTTCATTTTTTCTTCTGGAATTGATGAGCATTACAACTGCTACTTTGAAGTCTTTATCAGGTAAATTATTTATTTCTATTTCATTGTGTTTTTTTCCCTTGTGGTTTTATCTTGTTCTTTCATTTGGAACACGTTTATTTCCTCATTTTGCTTGACTGTCTCTGTTTTCTTCTGTTTTTGGCAAAACATCTATTTCTCTGGTCTTGAAGGAGGGTCACAGAAAGAATGAGAGTGTGTTTCAATCTGCTGTCTGTGTAGTACCCTGGGGGTAGTAGCCTGCTAAGAACTGTTCCTCTGATTGTTTTAGTCCATGGGGCCCTATAAGGAAAACCTCCCTGGGTACCAGGGAGAAGTGCTGGCCCAGGTCAAACCCTCCTATGGGCTTTGATGGGGCAGGGCTGTAGGAGAGTGACAGCCCAGGGCATGATGCCTGTTGAGTTTGGTGAACTGGTTTGTAAAGGAGTGCTGGGCCAGGGCACACTCACTCATTGGGTTTGGTGGGCTGGGGCCATGGGAGAGTGCAGGGGTAAAGCAAGCATCAGTAGCAAGGTAGGGGGAGAGTACAAAGATGGCTCCCACCAGGGCCAGCATTAGCAAGGAAGGAGAGTGTATAAATAGTGCCCACCAGTACTTCTGTCCCCAGAGGGAGTACCAGAAGACTCCTTCCCCTGTAGCAGATGCTTTAAGATAAGCTGATGAATCTCTTTCACATATGGTCTAGACACTTTTCATCCTGCTGCTTTTGCATTGGGCCCTACAGCAAATACGTCTCTATATGAGCCCTTTAGAACAAAGTCTCAGTTTTCTACAGCCTCTTGCATCTCCTGGAGAGAAGCCCATTGTTTTTCAAACCCTGAAAATTTAGGGTTTCATATCTTCAGTGCAGGTTCCAAGGATGGGAAGTTATGTGGGGCTCAAACCCCTTGTTCTTCAGGGATACACTTCGTATTTGTGACACCCTTCCTGCCTGTGGGTTACTGCATTGCAAATGGGGTTTTGGTGAGATGTATATCTGTCTCTTTTACCTGGTTTGCTGTGGCTTTTTTATTTTGTTGTGTAGCAGCTGTTCAGCTAGTTCTCAGGTCCTTTTCATAATTGTTCTAAATATAGCTATAGATTCAGTGTGTCTGTGGGAAGAGGTGAGTGCAGGGTCTTCCTATACTGCCATCTTGAACTACACCCCTCCCGCACGTGCACACACACACACACACACACACACACACACACATTTGGCAGATTTTTACAAAGCTAAACATACTCTTACCATATGATCCGGCAGTCATGCTTCTTGGTATTTATCCAAATTGAATTGAAAACTCATGTCCATACAAAACCCTGCACACAGATGTTTTATATGTTATATAAATCTTAGCCCTCATAATGGTCTCTACAGTGGTGCAGAGTTTTGAACCCACATTTCCCATAAAGCTTCAGAACATCTATCAGTGGACATGTGATAATGCGCCAAGAACAAACAACAGTGTAGAAAGCTTTCACAATGCAATATAAAGCTCAGTTACAAATATGCAATTCTCGTATTTGGAAACTGACACTTCTCTTAATGAAGAAAAGACATTTAGTGAGAAAAAAAAGTGTGATGCCAAAGAAGGAGACAAATCAACAAGCAAAAACATATGTGTAAATAGTATGAATGAAAAACTTTGAAAACAAATGCTTTCAAACAAATCCACAAAATAAAATCAGTTACGTGAATCTACAATGTACATTTTGAATATATTCAGGTATTTTATATTCCACAATAAAATCTTTTAATTGTATTAATTTTTCATGTTTCATTATGTCCTTAATGAAAGTCCCTCTCTTCTTTTCTGTGATTTATTTTTTATGGCAAAATATCCTAATAGGCTATTATGTGGCAAAAACGTTTGTGATGAAGATGCTTGTGGTAAAGGATGCTTATGGTGAAAATACCAGACACATTTTGCAGCGGCTATTACAAACTAATGGTAGTTCCTAAAATACCTCATACTACATTCCATATTTCTGCCCCTTTCTACATGCCATTCTCTGTCTGTAGTTCCCACCTCTCTTTTTAAGACTTTATTAACATGAACTCATGAGGTCCGGGTCTTTTCCAGAAGATTTTACTGACTTTCCAAAATAATTTAGACCAGACTTCATTGTGATTTCTTAAGATACTCTATCATAGCTTTTGCTAAATAGTTCTGTAATGAGCCTTATTTTTCTCTTTTCCTCATTATCATAATATTCCTTGGAACATGTGTCTATATCCTGGGAAAGCACAATTCCAGTCTTGTAGTCCTATGGGTGAAATAGATAAGTAAATCTTTCTTTTTTCACATGAATCAATGTGGTTTTTATCAGGCTTTTTGATAAATTAACAACCTATGTTTAGACTATGATTATAGGGGCACCTGGGTGTCTCAGTTGGTTGAATGTCTTACTCTTGATTTTGGCTCGGGTCATGGTCACAGGGTCGTGGGATCAAGCCTTGCATCGGGCTCCGTGTTGAGCATGGAGCCTCCTTAAGATTCTCTCTGTGTCTCTCACTCTGTCTCTCTCACTCCCTCTGCCCCTCTCCCCAGCTTGCATGCACATTCTCTTTCTTTCTGTCTCTGTCTCCCCCAAAAAAGATAAAGTTACTTGCAGTAACTTAAAAAAAAGAACATGATTATGTATATTTTACAGGGAAATCATCTATTATGATCAGTTTCCCTTATTGTACAATTTTTATTTTTCTGAATGTAATACTTTCTGCTTAGCTTTTTATTTCTTTTCATTCCAATTTAGATTATATATTTGTTAAAATTATATATCTACATAGTTTCAACAAAGGGAGGGAAAGAGAAGCTCCCATTTTCTCATTTTAATCATCTAGAGGCAACCATCTTAACTAATTAAGCTAATTCTTTGGGCACTCACTTCCATATAGCTAAATATTGCCTATATAGTTACTTGATTTTGTAGGTTAGACACTATCTCTTGCTTTCTACTATGACATTTAGGATTTATCTCTTCTTTCCTATTAACTTTGCTCCCATCCTAATTGCACACATGCTTATTTTCCATGCCTTTATTTTTTATTTTATTTTATTCTAAGGCTTATTTTCGATGCCTTTTATTTTATTTTGTTTTATTTTACTTTATTTTATTTTATTGTTTTCCAAATTATATCTTATTTTAACTAACTGAACATTAATTATTCACATTATTACTGTGTAAATTTATTTACAGTTAAACCATAGAATATACTGCAATTACTTTTACTTTTTTTGCACAATATTTTGTTTTTCTTGGAATCAGTAATTATCTTCATTCTTTCCCCTCCCAGCCCCTTTGGATTGTGTTCTGTACACTATCTCCCAGTTCTTCTTAGAAACCACAAAAGAGCTGTAGCAGTCCTGTCAGAATGGTCAAATGCATTGCTTCATTCTTGTTTTTTTGACAACTCCCTCTTGGGGTCATCTGCCTTGTGCTGGTGGATCACTAGGGTGTGACAGGATTTTGCCTACAGACTTGCTAGAAAATCATCTTCACTTCTCTCACGTGTTGGATCTTGTTTCCTGGGTTCCTTGTTTTCTTTCTTGGTTTTCCCCTTTATTTTATTGAAGGACATCATCTAATTTCTTACAGAAAAAGAAAGCCATGGTCGGTAAAATTCTTGACAACTTGTGACACTGAAAATGTATTTTACCTTAACATTAGATTTCAAGTTTGTCTTGGTTTAGAATCTTAGGGTGGGAATTATTTCTATGCAGAATGCTATAGCTATTTGTCTATTTTTCTGTTTTCCAACATGGCTTTAGAAAATTCTGACACTGTCCTGTTGGTTTTTTCCTCAGGACTCATTTATGTCTCCTGTGAAGAGCTTAGAATCACTTCTTTATCCTGGTGTTTTAAAATGTCACAGTGTTATTATACCTTGATGTAGATCTTTTTCATTAATTTTGCATGACATTCGTTGGCTGTTTTATCTTGGAAGCTGCAATCCACTACTGAGAAAATTACTGTATCTTTGATAGTTCTCCACAACCCAGTCTTCTAGTATTTTTATTACTATTTTCTGGAGCTTCCAGTAGTAAAATGTTAGTCTTCTTGGATTAATATTCTTTCTTTTTTAATTATATCAATAATTTTGTTCCTCTTGTGTTCTTATCTAATTTTTACATAACTTTTACAAAGTATTCCTCATGTCAGGGATAAAAAGCTTGTTATACTTTTTTTTTTTTTAATTTTTTTTTTCAACGTTTATTTATTTTTTGGGGACAGAGAGAGACAGAGCATGAACGGGGGAGGGGCAGAGAGAGAGGGAGACACAGAACCAGAAACAGGCTCCAGGCTCTGAGCCATCAGCCCAGAGCCTGACACGGGGCTCGAACTCACGGACCGCGAGATCTTGACCTGGCTGAAGTCGGACGCTCAACCGACTGCGCCACCCAGGCGCCCCAAGCTTGTTATACTTTTAAATATAACACTATCATACATATATATGTATATTATATCATATATGCATGTGTGTGTGTATATATATATATATATATATGTTTATATATGTGTCATATATATGTGTGTTTGTGTGTGGGTAGGTTGGTACATTTTCTTCCTCCCTAACCATTCTTTTTAATATTGTTTCTATTTTTGTTTTTAAAATATAATTCATGTATAATAAAATACAAAAACTGTAAGTGTGCAGTTCCACAAGTTTTGACAAAGGTACACACTCAGTGTATACAGAAATAGAAATCGCCACTTCAATCAAGATGTAGAACACTTTTATTATCGTAGAAGTTTTTATCATGCCCTTTTGCAATTAGTACTTTTTTATTCCCAGCCCAAGACATAGCTACTGATCTAATCTGTGTCATCATAGCTTAGTTTTTCCTATTTTAGAACTTCGTGTAAATTCAGTTGTACACTGTGAACTCTTTGGTGTTTGTTTTTGTATTCAGCCTAATATTTTGTGGATTGATTAAAGTTGTAGCATGTATCAGTAGCTTATTTTTCATTGTTTCATCATACTCACTAGGTGATATCCACTCACTAGTTGATGGCTATTTGGGTTGTTTTTAGTTTTAGGCAATTATGATATTGGCCCTCAGCAGCTTACCTTCAGTTTCCAGCATAGTTTTCCAAAGAGGGGGAGTTCCTTCTTTAAAAAGAATTCTAATGCCAGATGAAGAAGCTTTTATTATATAAATAATGAATATCTTATACACATCATTTTATGGACATAGTTTTTTATTTCTCTCGGACAAAGCTATCTTGTGGGAGTTGTCAGATTGTAGACTTTGTGTGTATATTTACCTTTGTAAGGAATTACTTGCTTTCCAAATTGATTGTAGTATTTTACATTCTCACCAAAACTGTATGAAACTGCTGCTCCAAATTCTCACCAATACTTGGTATTATCTGATTTTTAAATTTTATTCACTGTGGTTTCAGTTGGTATTTCCCTGATGGTCAATAATGTTGAAATCTTTATGTGTGTTTACTGATCATTTGCATGTCTTTTCTGGTTAAGTATTGGTTCATGATTTTTACCCATTTTTATTGCATTGTTTATCTTCTTGGTAATGTTTTGCAGGCGTTCTCCATATATTCTAGATGAAACTCTGTTGTCAGCTGCATGCATCATTGATATTGTCTTCTACTATGTGACTTGTCTTTTCATATTCTCCATACTGGTTTTCAAGTGAAGAAATTTTTATGTTGATGAACTCTAATTTATAATTGTTTCTTTTGTGGTAGTACTTGGTATGCTCTATTTAAGAAATCTTTGCCTGTCCAATATGATAAATACATTTTTACATTTTTCTTTTAAAACTTTTATGGTTTTAGCATTCACATTTGTATCTGAAACCCGTCTCCAGTTAATTGTTTTGTATGGCGTGCAAATAGGGATTAGAGTTTCTTTTCTTTTATACGGATATCCATTTATTCCAGTACCAGTTTTTGAAGACTATCACCATCATTTCCCCCCACCGAATTAGCTTGGTTCTTTGTTAGAAATCAGTTGTCTGTCTGTATAGGTGTGTGTGTGTGTGTGTGTGTGTGTGTGTGTGTGTGTGTGTGTATCTGCATGTATCTGAACTTTCTTTTGTGCTCTATCGACCTGTATGTCTGTCCTTATTCTAATGCCCCACTGTGTTGATTACTGTAGCTATATCGAAAGTTCTCGAAATCAGCTGGTGTATGATCCTAAGCTTTGTTGTTCTGTTTTTCAGATTTGTGTTAGCTTTTTGTATTTTCATCTATGTTTAGAATCAGCTTTAATTTGAAGAGAATTGACATTTTAATAATTATGAGCCTTTTACTTCCTGAAATAGTAAATATATTCAATCATCTCACTTTCTTTCAGCAAAGTTTTGAGGATTTCTGTAAAAAAAATTTTCTATCTTTTGTTATGTTATTGCTATTTCATGCTTTTGGAAGCTATTGTAAATGGAAATATTAAAGTTTCTCTTACTAGTTGTTGTTGCCAGTTATATAGAATCACAGTGTGAGTCCTGCAAGCTTGCTAAATTTGCTTAGTAATTGTCACAGTTGTGTTGTAGAATCCTTGGGATTTTTGTATGAACAATTATAATTTCTGTGAAAAAATGAGTTTCAATTGTCTCTTTCTAAAGTCTGTCTTATTTTTCTTTCTTGTGTTCTTGCACTAACTAGGACATCCTGCACAATGTTCAATGAAGGTAATAAACGTGGATCTTTTTGCCTTATTCCTTATCTTCAAGGGAAAGGGTACCTTTCCCCATCAATTATGATATTAATCATGGTTTCCAAAATACCCTTGTATTCTTAGTTTTCTGACAATTTTTATTCTGATTGACATTGAATTTTTTCAAATGCCTTTTTAAGTCTATTGAGATACTCATTTTTTTATTTTTAGTCTGCTAATATGATGAATACATAGATCTGTTTCTGACTGATAAACCAACCTTAAGTACTGGGGTAAACCCCACTTGGCATGGTGTATTCTTTTAGACGGTTGCTGGGTTTGGTTTTGTCATTTCTTTTAGTAATTTGTACATCTATGTTCATGAGTGCTTTTAGTCTATAATTTTAATTTTTGTGATGACTGTCATATTTTAATATCAGGGTTATATTGGCCTCATAAAATCAGTTGGAAAGTATTGTGTACTCTTTTTCATACAGTGAGAGTGTTCAGTAAGTATGGAATGAATGTTATGGTCAGGATTGAAGCAGGCTTTTTTTTTTTCTGCCTTACTTCCTGTTTTGTCCATGTCAATATATGCATTTTCATTAGTTTCTCCAACAACCAGCCAACTGAACAGCCAAGAGTTTTGAATCACACAAAGTATGTATGAGTGTAGAAAGTGTTACCTAAGAGCTTGGATAGGGGGAGATGTCACAGGAAAGTTAGTAGTACACACAATAAAGAAAACCCACTGTGTAGAATATTGCATTCTCAAGTATACTTTTTGTTTAATCCCCAATGAGGGTGTTTACTTGGTTCTTCCAACATGGCATCTATTTTCTTCTTCCTCTTTTGCTCTTAGCTTTCACTTCCTTATTTTAAGAAATAAATTTATTTTTATTCAAGGCACTGTATTGTATTGCCTTCTGTGCCATTTTGACCTTGAAGATGCATTGACCCTCAACAGCTTACCTTCAGTTTCAAGCATAATTTTCCAAATAGGGGGAGTTCCTTCTTTAAAAAGAATTCTAATACCAGGTGAAGAAACTTTTTTTTATTATATATATAATCAGCTGAAAAATATACCTACATGGCACATTAGTGTGTGAAGAAATGCCCATTGAAATCTCTCCTTCATATCTTGTAGTCCTTAGCAACATACCCCTAATATGCCTGGAGAGGAAAATACCTACACTTCTTGATGCTATCTGGTCACGTTAGGGAAACCCCAGCTTCTTGGCTGAGCATAGACAGGGATACTTCCTACCATCTCCATAGTGGCCCTGAAGATTCCTTGATAATTGCCAGAATAGAGTGGCTCAAGTAAGGGCTAGCACCTGGAGCCTTACGTGTTTTCTTAATGGAGTAGACCTCTTAACTGGGGTTCTATGCTACTCCTGAGTTCTGTGCTACTTCTATTAATAACCTGTTACAACGTTTGGCAAGTTTCTCTATCCTCCGGACCAGGTTTTCTCAGACATGAAGTGAAGTAGATGGCTTAGATATTTAAGAGTTTAAACTTAACATTCAAAAGAATTTTCAGTTCTGAAATATTATGTGTCTATAATTAGCAAGGTATGTACCTCAATCTTGCCCCAACTCTTACCCCTAAACAAAGATCCCCTCTCAAATCCAGGAGAGGGGAGTTTTCCCCTTCTTTGACTATGAAGTATTTCACAGAGTCCCTCTTTTTTTTTTAACATTTTATTTTTTAAATTTATTTTTTAAATGTTTATTTTTGAGAGAGAGACAGACATAGAGACAGAGCATGAGCCGGGGAGGGTTAGAGAGAGAGAGGGAAACAAGCAGGTTGCAGGCTCTGAGCTGTCAGCACAGAGCCCAATGTGGGGCTCGAACCCACAAATCATGAGATCTTGACCTGAGCTGAAGTCGGATGCTTAACCGACTGAGCCACCAAGGCACCCCTTCACAGAGTAACTCTTAATTATTTCTTTCTTGTTCTTTTCTTACTCTCCCCTGTACTTTTTTTTTTTTTTTAGCTGAAGAACCAAAGCTGATTTAGGTCATCCTTAGCCTAAATAGGGAGTGGTTCTCCTTGTAAGCCATCATTTCTCATTATATAAGCCACTGCTTGAGTAACTTAGGCTCTTTAGAGCTTACTCTCAGTTCAGGGGGAAATAGCTAGAAAATTATAAGAAATCCAGCTGTAAGGGTTATTAAAAGCACCCCTGCACTGTGGTACAGCAGAGTCTATTTATAATGAGTACTGAATTAGGACTCACATTCCAGCCCACTGCTCCTCACACGTGGCCTACTTCTTTCTGTTTTGTTTGTGAGGTAGGGAAGAGCGTGGAGTGGCTGTTTCCTGAGAAAGGCAGGTCGTGCGAGTGAGAGTTGCTTCAAAGTCAAGCAGGCCTGGGCTTCAGTGCTGGCTGTACTTGCAGACTGGTCATGGGCACTGTATTTACCTTCTCTAGGTTTCAGCTTTCTCCTCTGTGGAGTGGGATTAATAACTTCCACCTCAGACAGCAGCAACAAGGAAAATGTATCCAAAGGTGTCTGTTACGATATGTGAAATGAGCAGTAGAACAATAAAAGAGGCAGTACCTTTTCTCCCCTTTTCTTTTTCTTGATTCTTCCTGCTTTGGTCTTTAATAATGTGGCTGCAATGTAGAACTCCCTTCTTTTAGCATTTACTGGACATCTAATGTCTAATAGATATTGCCTTAGGTTCTTAGGTTAAAGAAATAAGTAAGGCAGGAACACTGACTTCAAACAGTCCGGTAGGGGACTCACGTCCATAAACAAATCGCCGTACCCCCATGTGGTAAGTACCGTGTGCCAAGATGCAGAGGCCGGATGAAGGAAAGAGGATTAGCTCTCAACTCCCTTTGTCCTTTTGCGTTTCCTCTCTTCCTACCTAATCCCTTTCCTTCCTCCAGCCCTTCCTTTCCCTACAGCCCAAAGTGACAGATGGGGAGGGCTGTGGGGAGTAGAAAAGTCTGTCAGTTCCTTTTTCTCCCCACCTCAAGCCCAGCGTATGGGAACATTACACAGGGAGCCATAAAAACGTTCTTTCTCGTAGCACGTTTCAGGGTTTTTTCCAGTGACATCATGGGCCATCTGGATTTGAAGACAGCAGCTTCATCCAGAACACACACAAACACTCTCCCCTGCCAGGCCCTGCAGGCCTGCCCTCTAGGATCAAGAACACTATAAACGTCCTGTAAAGCTGTCTTTTTAATAGCCTCCTCAGAAGCAGGCTAAGGAAGATGGCCTTTGCCTCCTGCACTCCCTTGTATGGCTGATAAAGTGGATTCTCAGCCCAGAGGCCTCAGAGGAGAAGGTGAGACGTAAGGTTCAGAGGTTTCTGCAAAAATCTCACACTGCCTCCTGCTGGGAAGAAGAAAGTCATTTTCCAACAGGAAGCTTGAATTTAACCTCTACAGCATAAAGGATTCAGGTTAGAGTTAATTAAGTACACATATCTAATATTGGATTGTTTTCGCAATTGTCTTTGGAATTACTTGAGAGGATTTTAAAAGAGAGGGAGAACAACTGCATCCAACAGCCAAAGAGCTGGGGGCTGATCCTCACATTTGCCTAATTGGGAAGGAGAATTCAGAAGTGGGAAAGACAGGCTGATTTCTTTCCCACCCCTGAACAATCTCAAGTCCTGTGCGTGATGGAAAAAATCATGCCCATGGAGCTGATTCTCTTCTGGGAAGTTGAAAATACAATCCTTCTTCTCAGATGCAGCATGCCCCTATTCCATTGAACTGTTTGGTTCTATCTCCAAAGTAACTTGACTCATCCACCTCTCTCCATCTCCAGGACCACTCTCCTGGTCCAGCTGTAACAGGAGAAACTTAGCATGTCTGACTCCATATTGCTTCTCTTTCCCTTGTTGCTGTGACCTATAGCTTAGAAATTTCTGCTTAGCTTTACATGTAGGCATGTTACAGCTAAGATTTGCAAAAACTGCTTTTTACCTGAAATTTACCTCACCTGAGGAGATAAGGAAGTATGTACAGAAATGACTGCTATGTTGACCAGATTTCTATACATGACGATCAGCTGACCAAAGACAAAGAAGTTACATGACCTTCCTTGATGTCTACAGATGTCGGTCACCTTTTGACTCCAACCCTCTCCTGCTTCCCCCTCTTCCTACATAAAAGAAACTCAAATCTAATGCTTGGGGAGACGGTTCCTTGGGACGACAGTGTGCCATCTGCTTGGTTTGCTGGCTTTCCAAGTAAAGTTGCTTTTCTTACCCCAACATCTTGAGTTTCGATTTATTGACCTGTCCACAGTGGACACACAGAATGAGCTGAGACTTAGTGACATGGCCCCTTTCGTCTTCCACTTGAACGATGGACACATCTTTCTAATTGGCCTCCAGGTTTCCAGTCTTGATCTCTTCATTCAATTTATCTTCCACACAGAAGCCAGCCAGATTTTTTAAAACATCTAAATTGGACTATATTAATTTCATGCTTAAAATCTTATAATGGCTTCCACTGCACTTAACATACAATTCAAAGGTATAAATAGTCTGCAAAGACGTGTATGACCCTGGACCCTTGTATAGCTCCGGTCTCCTCCCACCCTCACCTAAAGTACCAATAACACCCTCGCTGCCCTATTTCTGTTCTTGTAACCTCATGTTTCTGCCAGCCTTCAGGCCTTAGGCTATCACTTCTACCTGAAGGGCATTTCTTTTTATTCTTGCCTTCACTTCTCAGCCTAAGTAGCACTTCCTCTGTGGCCTTTGCTTAGCCCTTCCCCCTATTTTCCTCTCTCACAGTAACTATTATTTTATGTTGTAGCACATACCATTTGTAATTGTATATTTAGGAGTTTGTTTGCTGAGTGTCTGGATTTCTCACTAGACTTCATGAAGGTAAAACCCATGTCTGTTTTATTGGCCACTGTATCCACTGTATCTGTCCACAGTATTAGAAGTAAGTGTGGAATGGATGTGTGAATCAGGTAGAAGCAGAGTCAAGGAAGGCATCAGGCCTGGAGCTCACTTTGCCTGTGTCCAAGTGATGAGGTTTTTTGGGGGTAGTAGTGGGGTTCATGGGGTCCGGACCCAATGGCCAAGAAAGAATTCTTGAAGACGTCTTTGGTGCAAAAAGGTGATTTTTATTAAAGCACGGGGACAGGACTGGTGGGCAGGAAGAGCTGTGGGGGGGGGTGGGGACCATGAGGAGAGACTGATGTCTCTGGTGAGAGACTGGTGAAGGCTGGTGTCAACCCTATGGGGTTGAGGGAGATAAAGTCCAGGGGAAGTTTCCAGTGAGATTTTCATATGCTAAGGACTCACAGGATAGTGGAGGCCTGGCTATTGTCAAGCTAAGGTTCTTTTTCCTAGTAGCAAAGCATTAGCATTAAGACAGGAAGGAGTTCCTAGAGAAACTTACTCTGCCCGCCACAAGTATTTGTCAATGGGCTGCTGATTATAAGGAAATTTAATTCTATCTGCCATTTCCTTCTGCCTTTGTTTCCCACATCATTCTCCCCTTTCCTTTGTTCTTGGGAAGCCAGAAGTGCCAGAGGAATATCCCACATATCCCACCTGGCCTGTCAGCTTGCCTTATGCTCCCTCATCACAAGGACACTTTGAAGTATGTTTTGGCTGGGTCTCACCCTACCACATATCCTTCTCTAGGCCGGAACAGCATGGTGCCATGATAAGTACGCATATCGTTATGGTTTTACTTTGCTTTTCCCCGATGGTGGGTGAGATTGAGAACTTTTTCATGTATTTATTGTCATTTGCATCATTTTGTTTGTCCATTTTTTTCAGTTGTCTGAAAAAGAAATCGCAGTATTTCTCCCATTCTGTGGGCTGGGCTGCCTTTCACTCTATTAATAATGTCTTGATTAACAGAAGTTCTTTTTTTTAAATTTTTTTAATGTTTATTCATTTTTGAGAGACAACAGAACATGAGCTGAGTAGGGACAGAGAGAAAGGGAGACACAGAATCATAAGCAGACTCCAGGCTCTGAGCTGTCAGCACAGAACCTGGCGTGGGGCTCCAACTCACTGACCGCTAGATCCTGACCTGAGCCGAAGTCAGACGCCCAACCAACCGAGCCACCCAGGTGCCCTAGTAGTAGTTCTTAATTTAGCCTACTTTATTCATTTTTTTTCTTTTATGGCTAGTGCATCTCAAAACATGTTAAGGAATTTTTGCCTACCCCACATTATGAAGGTGTTTTATGTTTTATTCTAAAAGCTTTACAGTTTCTCATTTCACATTCAGATCGGCAGTTCATTTGAAATTGATATGGGAGCATAATGATAGATAAAGGCTTAATATTCATTTTCCGTCCATAGGCACACCCGATTGACTAGCACCATTTACCAAAATACATGCTTTCCCACTGGCGTTTCAGTGTTCCTTTTGTTAAGGTCCGTGTTTGTTTCCGGGCTTTCTATCTGTTGTTATCTATTTAGCTTTATTTATTTATTGTGTTTTATGCTACCTCCTTTCTTCTTTCTTTCCTTGTACAGTTTTTGCTCCCAGCCTGAAATAGGGCTAGTTTTATTCATTACTGTGCTTTCAGGGCCTTGAACATTGACATATAATAGACGCTGAAAGAGTTTTTGTTTCTGACTGTGTTGTGCAAACCAAGGCCTACTTTCCGATAGCACACACAGGGCCTGCTGGAGTGGAATTTATCATGGAAATCGCACAGAGACTGGAGCAGGGACAGCACACAGGGATAGAGCAGGACCAGAGCCAAATGCTGGGTAGGACCTGTATGGATTTCCTGTGGCTGCCGTAACAAATTACCTTCAAACTTGGCGACTTGAAATAACCATTCTGTAGGCCAGAAGTGTGAAATCAGTATCATGGGTGACACTTAAATTGCGGGCAGGGCAGGGCTGTCTCCAGAGGTTTTGGGGAGAGTCCACTCTCTGACTCTTCCGACCTCTGGTGACCACTAGCATTCTTTGACTTGTGGGCCCATCACTCTGTTCTCTGCCTCCATGCTCACATTGTTTTCTTCTCCTTTGTGTGTGAGTCTCCTCTGTTATGTCTCAAATTCCCCTTTCTTTTAAAGACACTTGTAATTTCATTTAGGTCCCCCCACCACCCCAGATAACTCAGATAGTATTTCCATCCCTATATCCTTAATTAAATCCCCCTTTCTTCATAAAGTAACCTTCATAGATTTCAGGGATTTGGAACTGATGTCTTGGGTGCGGGGAGCATTTTTCTGTCCGTCACAGAATCCTTGACTCAAAGTTCGTGGGCTTTTAAGGTGTATGTGATTAGGGAAGCACCGTTTATTTCCTAGTGTAATCAGAGTTGGGATGCAACAGCAGTATTATGGTTAGCACTTGGCCACAGCCTTATTCTATCAGTTCAGCATTTTTCGTCTGGGTTCACCTAGTGCAATGATTATTAACCAAGGGGGATTTTGATCTCTAGGGGACAAATGGCAAAAGCTGAAGACATTTTTGATTGTTCCCACGTGGGGAAAGCATGCAGTTAGCATCTGGGGAGTAGAGGCCAGAGATGTCGCTAGATATCTTATGATGCACAGGGCAGCTGCCCACAAATAAAGAATTACTCTATTCAAGATGTCAGGAGTGTGAGATTGAGAAACCCTGCCCTGATATGGTCAGGAATTGAAGCCATGCAATTGCAACGGGGTGACCTGGCAGGCAGGTGGCATGATTTACCACCTCAGCATTAATGGTTGCAGAAGCATTAGCCCTTTTTTTCTGGTGAAGGGAGCTGAGGTCAAGGCCTTGGGGTTATAGCTTTCATGACTTGGCAAACTGTTCTGCCAGCATTGACCACTTTAAGCATTTGACTGTATCAAGCTGGCTTCCATTGAACTTTTCAGGGAGCTGGGCTATGGGGAAACAAGTCTCAGACAAATTAACTTTAACTCTCAGAATAAATCTGCACATTTGTCCTGTGTGGGTGATTCAGTTATTACCTTTCTAAGGGAATAGAGTCTCAGGGAAATTTAAGTGGCTTGTTCAAGGTTCCAGAGTGGTGGTGACAATTCAATCCAAGAACATTTTGGCTCCAAAGCCCTAGTTTCAAGTACCTGTAAGGGCTTTGATATCTCCACATCCTCACCAACACTTTGGTCTTTTTTTTTTTTTCATAATACACATCCTAACAGGTGTGAGATTATACCTCATTGTGGTTTTGGTTTTCATTTCATGATTAGTGATGTTGAATATCTTTTCATATATCTACTGGCCATGGCATGTCACTTTTGAAGAAATGTCTATTTAAGTTCTTAGCCAATTTTTAATTGGTTATTAGTTTTTTAATTACCACATTGTAGGAATTCGTTATATATTTTGGATATTAACCTCTTATCAGATACATGATTTGCAAATATTTTTTCCCATTCCACACATTTTCTGTTGTATTTCCACTTGTCATTTTTTGCTTTTGTTGCCTGTGCTTTGGTGTCATTTCCATGGAACCATTGCCAAAACCAGGGTCATGAAGCTTTTCTCCTATGTTTTCTTTTAGGAGTTTTATAGTTTTAGGACTTATGCTTAAGTCTTTATTTTGAATTCATTGTTTTTTTGTGTATGCCCTAAGGGTCTAATTTCTCTTCCTTCCTTCCTTCCTTCCTTCCTTCCTTCCTTCCTTCCTTCCTTCCTTCCTTCCCTTCCTCCTTCCCTCTTCCCTTCCCTCCCTTTCCCTTCCTTTCCTTCCTTTCTTTTCCTTCCTCCCTGTCTTCCTTCCTTCCTCCGTCCTCCCTCCCTCATTCCCTCCTTCCTTCCCTCTTCCCTTCCTTCCTTCCTTCCCTTCCTTCCCTTCCTTCCCCCTTCCTTCCTTCCCCTTCCTTCTTTACTTCCTTCCTTCCTTTCTTCTTTCCCTTTCCTTTTCCTTCCTTCCATCCTTCCTTCCCTTTCCCTTCCTTCCTACGTGGATATATAATTTTCTGACACCATTTATTGAAGAGACTGCCCTTTCCCTATTCTGTATTCTTGACACCCTTGTGGAAGATCATTTAACCATACATGCATAGATTTATTTCTGGGATCTCTATTCAGCTACATTGGTTTTTATGTCTGTCTTATGCCAGTACTCCTCCCCGCCTCGACAATGCCCCCACACACAAATAAGATATATCAGATGTTGGTGAGGACATGGGGATATTGAAACACTTGTACATTGTTGGTTAGAATGCAAAATAGTACAGCCACTATGGAACAGAGCATGGAGCTTCTTTAAAAAGTTAAAAATAGAAGTACCATATGATCCAGCTTCTGGATATATATCCAAAATACGTGAAATCAGGGTCTGAAGAGATGTTAACACTCGCATGTTCACTGCAATGCTATTCACAATAGCCAAGGTATGGACACAACCTAAATGTCCACAGAAAATGAATGGATTTTTAAAAATGTGGTATATACATACAATAGAATATTTTTCAGCCTTTATTTTTAAAAAAATTTTTAATGTTTATTTATTTTTTATTTTTTTTTTCAACGTTTATTTATTTTTGGGACAGAGAGAGACAGAGCATGAACGGGGGAGGGGCAGAGAGAGAGGGAGACACAGAATCGGAAACAGGCTCCAGGCTCTGAGCCATCAGCCCAGAGCCTGACGCGGGGCTCGAACTCACGGACCGCGAGATCGTGACCTGGCTGAAGTCGGATGCTTAACCGACTGAGCCACCCAGGCGCCCCATGTTTATTTATTTTTGAAAGAGAGAGAGAGAGAGAGAGAGAGAATGTGAGCGGTAGAAGGGCAGAGAGAGAGGGAGACAGAATCTGAAGCAGGTTCCAGACTCTGAGCTGTCAGCACAGAGCCCAACGCGGGGCTCAAACTCATAAACTGTGAGATCATGACCTGAATTGAAGTCAGATGTCTAACTGACTGAGGCACCCAGATGCCCCTATTTTTCAGCCTTTAAAATAGAAGGAAATACTGCAAAATACAACAGCATGGATGAACCTTGAGGATATTATGCCAAAGTCACAGAAGGACAAATGCTGCATGATTCCACTTATATGAAATATCTAAAACAGTCAAACTCATAGAAGCAAATAATAGAATGATGGTTCCCAGGGACTTGAGAGTTGATAATCAATGGGTTTAAAATTTCAGTTATGCAGTACAAATAGATTCTAAAGATCTGCTATACAACATTGCACTTATATATAGTAACGCTATATTGTAGTTATGTGTTTTTACCACAATAAAAGAAGAGGAAAAAAAAACCTCTCTATAGCACACTGTCTGTCATGGATCCAAAGAAGATCAGTTAGACCCTAGAGATTAACTAGCTTGGTGATTTTCACATTTATTTTCATGAATTAAAAGGAGTTGAACTTTTTTTTCATAGATTTATTACCCGGGAAATCTGAAATGTCAGATAAAGAAAAGTGATGGACTAAATGGGTTCTTCAAGAAATGGAAATCTTATTGTTTGGGGGAAACACTCTTTCATTTACTGAGAACTTCTCTGTAGAAGTTGCTTTATAGTTTGAGAAGTATCACTTGGAAACCCGCAATGTACTTTAGAAGCATCATCATACAGATGAGAAACTGAGCTATAGAATCAGGAAATGAGTTGTTTCAGTCTACATATGTATCTGCTTGCATAGGCTCAGTTTAGCTTCTGGCTTTCTAGTGTTTCTTTTATACTACGTGGTGTCTCTCTAGAGCCACTGCACCTCAGGCAGGATTGCTCCTTATCTTCAGAATTGCTTCTGCTGTATTACAAATTTGCATCTCTAAATAAAATTACTAGCTCAAACACAGATATCCTTTCAAACTCCTTGTTAGGCTCATTCCTTGGCATGGATATGGGGGAGGCATGCCCCATAACTGAAGTAATGCCAGTGGGGGCCATCAGGGCAAACTGGAGGTGCCTTTTCAGAGGCACGCTTAATCCAGAGCGGGCAGCAGAATCGCCTGCCCAGTGCTCAACAGAACAGTTCTTAAAAAAAAAAAAAAAAAATCTTCCCAGCATATATCCATGTGAAATGACATGAATATCTGTGTTCCTCTCTGGTCTTCCTTCCTGCAGTGGACACACCCTGAGGTGAGCCCCCCAAAAGTCATGCTCTTGTACAATCCCTAACTCTTGAGTGTAGGTAGAACCTGTGATTTGCTTTTACCCAATGGAATGTGACAAAGATGATGGGCAAGCCACTCCCTGATTACATTATCTTATGTAAGAGTCCATCTTAACAGACTAGAGAGAGATTCTTCTGCTGACCTTGAAGAAGCAAGCTGCCATGTTGTGTGAGAGTCTATGGCAGGGCCTTGTGTCAAAGAACTGAAGGTCGTCTCAAGGAGCTGCAAACCACACCTGGCTCACAGCTAGCAAGGAAGCAGGGACCTCAGTCCTACGGTCATAGCAACTGTGTTCCTCAACAACTGTGTGAGTTTGAAAGAGGACTCCAAGATACAGAAAGGAATGTAGAAAGAAACCTTCATCTTAGGCTTGTGAGAGCCTGACAAGAAGACCCAGCTAACCCATGCATCGACTCCTGATTCCCAAAAGGCAGGAGATGTAAATGTTTGTGTTTGAAGCTGCTACATGTGTGGTAATTTGTTACGCAACAGTAGAAAACAAGTGCCATTCTTTCTTGGCTTGGCCTAATCCCTCCACTAATTCTTTTGGCTCCCTCTTCTCTTACTCTGTCTAGAACCTTGTTTCATTAATTATTTTCTCATTTTCTCTTATATTTGAGCTTGCCTTCTAAATTGTGCAATTCTCTCTCAATGTAAGTATTCTCGCCTTTTACAAATCAATTAAAATTTTTTTCTATTTAAATGTGTATCTGAAAAACAAAAAACTTTTCTTGAACTCTTTTCTCCTCTTGGGAAGAAGCTGACACAGTACTTCTCTTCTTCTTGAAAGTCACACTAGTTGAAGGAGCAATCTCCCCGTCTTCCCCTTCCATCATTCCTCAATCCACTATAGTCTAGCCTCTATTCTCACTACTTCCTCTTAGGGAAATGACCTCCAGACACATATACCACACTGCCTATTGGCTAACTCTTAGATGGTTTTTATCATCTCAAACTGAAATCTCCAAAATGAACTCATTGTCTTCATACTCTATGTTAGTTATTTATTGCACAAGAGATATTCTCATAACAAATTACCCCCAGATGTAGTGGCTTAAGACAACAAACATGTCTTATCTCCTAGTTTCTGTGGGTCAGGAATATGGACAAAGTTTAACTGGTTGACTTAGAGTCTCTCAAAAGGTTGAAATCAAGGAGTCAGCCAGGACTGCAGTCATCTCTTGACTGGGGAAGGAGCCACTTCCAAGCTCACTACTTGGGTAGGCATCAGAAAATTTACTTGCGGCCTCTTTGATGTGAATTGAGAGCCTCAGATCCTGACCAGTTATCATTTAGCGAGCTGGTTGGCTCACTTGTGTAAGCCTCTCCAGTGGGCTGTTCACAACATGGCAGCTGCTTTTGCTCAGAGTGAGAGTTTGAGAGGGAGAGAGGGAGAGAGAGCAAGTAAAATAGAACAAATAAGACTGGTGTCACAGCCTTTACCTAATCTTGAAAGTGGTGTCTCATCACTTGTCATTGAAAGGCCCAGACCTCACTCCCTCACTCTAGGAGTGGGGATCTTTGGGAGCCATTATAGAGGCTGCCTACCCCACACCCAGACTGTCCGTCTACATCTCTGTGTGTGGAATCACAGTCGTTTTCCCTGAGCCTTTGGAACCTTTAGAATAATCCTTGCTTTTGCCCTTTCCCCACCTCCCCAGTCTTATTTGATCTCCTAATCAAAACAAATTATATCTTCATACTCTCTTTAAAGTATTTATTCCTCTCAATTCTCATTTCTCTGTAAGAATATCAGCTCTGTGTGTGTGTGTGTGTGTGTGTGTGTGTGTGTGTGTGTGTGCTTATTATATGCCATCAAGGTGTAAGCACCATAAGGGAAGGGGCTTTAGTGTGTCCTCTCTACTGATCTTTTTCCAGTTCCTAGGCCAGTATCTAAGACATAGTAGACATTCCAAAATATTGTTAAGTAAATGAAGGATTGAGTTCCAGACACACTTTTGGACTGTTTTCATACATTAGTTTTCAGTCCTCAGAACCCTATGAAGTCGGCGTTTTCACCATTTTATAGATGAGGAACTGAGGTGTGGAAGTGAAATAATTTGCATGAGTTATGCAGGGAGTAAGAACTATAAGTAACATTTTAAAGGGCTTAATAAACTGTAAAACACTCTACAAATGTGAGTTGTTATCATTATTATCTTTTGCTCTTGTTTTGAGCCTCTTCGTCTTCCTAGCCTTCTCCCAGTTCACTCATGCTTCATATGGAGACAGGAGGAAGCACAATTCCAAGAAAAGAAGGGAAAGTAATAATATTAAATGGCTGCCAAGGGATCTGAGCAATGGATTCAACAGGCTAGATCTGTCCAGCTCACCAGGGTGGCCATTCCCTAACCGGGATGCTGGGCCCACCACATGCTCCTTTACAGCATGAGACAAGCGATGACACAATTTAGTGTTGGTGTTCTGCCTCATCGAAGAGATGGCATTGTCATTATTCATTTTGGAGAGCAGCCTGCAGTGCAGAAAGAAAGCATGTCAGACAGAAAAGGAGAGTCTTTCAACATAGTGTTCCATCCTGAGGGAGAGAGAGAGAGAAAAGAACCAGAACAAGTGGGCGATACTGACTTTAGATTCCATCCCGCAGCGGCATCACTCAGGCTGATCCTGAACTGTCGTCCTCCACCCTGTGAAGACGTAATCAGAAAGTGATACTTTACACTAACTGAATGATTTCCAATTTGCAAAGCACTTTTATACATATTTTATCTCATAATCTCTATAATCATGATGAAGGCAGGGTAGCTATAATTATTTCCATTTTACAGATTAGGATTCTGGGGCTTTTCAAATTTGAGATTTATTCAGAGGCCTGGTTGATGTGAAGTCAAATGTATTTAGTGCCTCTTTCCAGATAATTTGCATATATTATTTTATGAGCTGCTCACCATAAAACTGTCAGGCATTATTGTTATCTCTGTCTTACAGACATAGGAGTTAGAGCCTAAAGAAATAAAAGGTGTCTTGCTTAAGGTCACGCCACCAGTATATGGTAGAGCTAGGTTTGGAACCAGGTATTTTAATTCCCTATGCCCAACCTTCTTTCCAGTAAGCAAATGGTATATTTAGAGAGAGTAGGCTTGGAGTTCTAAGTCTGGTGACCTAAAAGAGAGAGGAGAAGAAAAGAGAAAATGAAGAGTTCACGGAGGAGTAGAGAGAAGGAAATAGTATGAGGAAGGGAAAGGGGAATCATTTAGGAATATCATTTAGGAATGCATTGGGATCTCCAAAAGGAATTCTTCATTTTGGATTTAAGCTCTTAAGAGGGGATAGGATGATACCTCCAGTTAAAGCTTGAAGTTGAAGGAAGTCAACTTGTTCTATTGCTTAGAGCCCTGAGACATGACCCTCAGAGGAATCTCAGCCCCAGAGTGTCCCCATGGAACACTAGAACATGAGAACAATTGCACCAAGAGTCCCTGAAATATGCAAGATGAATTGTACGGTGGGTTAATTGTCCACATAGCTAAAGAAGGTGAAGGGATGGGCAGTTACAGTTCATAGCACCCGTGTTTACCAAATAATTTAATGCCTAACTGTCCTCTTGCATTATCCCTTCAACTTTTTTCTTTTTGTTTAAAGCCAGTCCAAGAAAAGCCTGAAAGGAGAAACTTCCTTTTGTTTTTAGACATGTTAACGTCCAGGGAAGACCAGGAGAACTTGTTCAGACTCCTACGGCTCTAGACTCTAAGTGTGAAAATAAAGCAGCAGGTCTAAATATAATCCTGTGCTCGAAGCTAAGCAAAGGCCAGAGGTAAGCTTTTATGGTCAGATCCCTTGGTGCACTACAGCTCAAAACCATCTCAGTGGGTAATTCTAAATTCTCAAAAAATATTTTCTGCAAGCTAGAAAGTGAGTCTAAGACATTGTCGCTTAAACATATAATGATGGAAGAATGTTTAAGCTACCTGGCATGTGTAGTTAAGCCTTCAACTGGCTCAGCTTTTCTCGCTGAGGGACCCCTAAAGACTCTGCCTTTGCCTTAATTCACTGTCATGGCCCCTGGGAATGAAAGATGAGGAAATTGAGTTGTGGGGCCATTTAACTGCTCAGCCACACAGCAAATCCCCAGGAGAGCCAAGGTTAGACCTCCCCTCCCCACCTCACACTCCCAGCTACACCCTCCATCTGAAGCTCAGCTTTACTCACCCAGAAGGGGAAATTTAAATTCAGCCTTTACTTGAATCTCTCTCTTGAACCACCATTTTATTTATTACTTCTTTTGTTTTTCTGGACAGTTATCTGACCAGTAAAGGTTTTAGCCACTTCTTGACCATCAGTATCATGCTAGGTGCTGGTTCAGGGCTTGGAGTGTGTAATGGGTTGAGTTTTGTCCCCTGACCCCAAATCCGTATGTTGTAGTTCTAACTCCCAGTGTCTCAGAATGTGACCACATGGAGATAGGGTTCTTAAATAGGTGATTAAGTTAAAAATAGGTCATTAGGTTTGGTCCTAATCCAGTGTGACTGATGTCCTTATAAGAAGAGACACAGACCTATGGAGAGGGAAGACAATGTCAAGATATAGGGAGAAGACAGCCATCTATTAAGCCAGGGAGAGAGGCCTCAGAGGAGACCATCCCTGCTGGCATCTTGATCTCAGACTTCAGACCTCCAGAAATGTGAGAAAATAAATTTCTGTCATTTAAGCCACTCAGTGTCTGGTGCTTTTTAATGGTAGTCCTAGGAGATTAATGTAAAGGGTGAGATATTAAAGTCTGAGCAGGAAATGTACATGGGAAGGAAGCATTGTCCGCATAACCCAGGATGAATGGAAATATAATTTTTCAGTGTTATTTGGGCCCAAAGTTTTAAGGGAGTGAAAGCTTTGGCTAAATGTGTGAAGAATTGTCCCCTTAATCAACATTTTAGTATTTAATAAGGTTAGAAAGAAACTTTCACACAGATTTGAAGAAAAAAGAAGTCACAAAGGTGGTAGTGGTGTTTGAAACTTAGGAAGGATATTTAGATGGGTCCTGTATTATGTACAGCTTTAATATTCTTATTAGTTTAATATTAGTTCTTAGGTTTGTATAGGAAAGATAATATAACACAGTGGTTAAAAGCTTGAGCTCTCAAATAAACAAACCTGCATTAATTCCTGCTGTCTATACTTGGTGAATTTCTCAAATTCCATTTCCTCACCTATAAATGGAGATAAAATAGGTACTATATTATGGGGAATATATGTAAAGCACTTAAAGTACCTGGAAAGTAGTATTGAGTGAGTAGTATTAGTGAGTATTAGTATTTTTGAGCTTCCACTGATAGCAGTTGGTACCTATGTCAGTAAAGGAATAAATTCATTTGTATTTACTACCTCATGGGAAGAATGGCCCCAAATAGGTGGAAGAGGTCTATGGAGGAGTGGGATTATTTGGTAGCCATTTTACCAGTGTGCCCATGGTGGTGGTGCCGAAGGTGGTGGCGGTAGCCATTTTACCAGTGTGCCCATGGTGGTGTGTGTGTATGTGTGTGTGTGTGTGTGTGTGTGTGTGTGTGTGTGTGTGTATTGGGGATGGAGGGATGTAGTGATTATGGATGAATGATATGCACATAAATCTTACAGCTTTTTAGTAGAGAGCCTGTTGGCATTTCTCCCTTCTCTTGCTGGCTGCTTCCTTAAGTCACAGCCTAGCATACTGGTGATAAGTGGCCCTTCAATGCCCCATGATAATTGTCTTAACTGATCATGTTCTAAGAAAGGCTTGGTAAGTCTGTTCATGAAGCCATTTCTAATAATAAAAGCCCAAATACCAGCACCTTACTCTCCCACCTAAATGAGTTTGCTTTTTAATTCACCAAACAACTCCATGTCTGTTTAGATGGGAAATGAAGAGAGGGCAGGGCCCAGAGCCCAGATTGTTTTACTTGGTGCACAACCCTGGGGTGGTGGATCACCAGGATTGGAAAGTGGATTGTTGAGGAAGTATGGAAGAGCTTCTAGGTAAATGCATGAGAGAAACCCAGGATGAGGAGAGGACAAAACACCAAAAATTATACGGCTTTTAAAAAAGTTATTTTAAAGTTGAAGTATAATTAACATACAATGTTACGTTAGTTTCAGGTTACAACTTAGCAATTTGACATTTATATACATTACAAAAATGCTCTCCATGATAAGTGTAGTTACCATCTTTCGCTGTTACAGTATTGTTGACTATATTCCCTGTGCTGTACTTTTCATCTCTGTGATTTATTTACTTTATATCTGGAAGTTTGTATTTCTTAATCTCCTTTTAAAAAATCTTCTTTATCTGTACTTTTATCACTTGCATTAGGCTGGTCTTCTTGAGATGGATGAAGGTTCAAGGTGCTGATCTAGAGATAGAAAGGTTAGAGATAAATGGATTGCAGAGTGTATGAAAACGTTAACGTAATTTAATCTTGTTCATACCCCTTCCATTGTCAATACTTGTTAGCTACCTGATCTTAACAGTAATTCTACTCTCTTCCTTCCCTCCTATGCCTTGCCTTCATTCCCTTCCCTTCCCTTGTCTTCCCTTTCCTTCCTATAAATCATTCAAATAAAAAAATCTCATCCTTGCTTCTAATTTCCTTACCTCTCTCATGCAATAAGTCATAAGATTCATTAGAGTCTCTAATATAGATATTGACTGTGTCATAGCCAATTCAACCAGTGACCTTGGCACTGCAGTTTTTCATCCTCTAAAACTCATCTTTAATTATAATACCCCCACTTAAAATATTCAATGAGCGCTCAACACCTAGAAGATAAAATATGACCTCTTTATATTGACCTCAAAAGTTCAAAATTTAGTTCTCACTTGACTTTTCTGATGCCAAGCAGCTAATACTGGGGTTCCGAATTCCTGAACTCACCAAGTACCTTTGTACTTTCGTGTCTTTGTCCAAGTTACCAGTGGTGTCTATTAATGCCCTTTCTGTCTTGTTACGTTTCTCCATTTTCTCAAAGTATGAAACCTCCACTAAAAATGGTGGTGAAACCAACAAATAAAAGCCCACAGTGCTGAATTTATTGCTTACTTAAGACAGGAGGTATGTTTTTCAGTCGAAGTTTCTTTAAGCAGGAAAGACTGTTGATCATGTATTAAGACTCAAAGGCATGGAGTTCAGAGATTGATGGAAGTTCAGAGTTGTAAATAAGTTATTATCAATGGTTGAAGTGTGATTATGTGGGGAAGACTTATTGATTGTATACTTCCAGAAGCAGGTCACTGGAATGAGCCCATTCCTGATCGGCTGACCTTCAGGAGCAGGTAGTTTTCAGTAATTGGTTGGCTTACAGAAGTGTGTTCACAAAGACAAGTTGACTTTGATTTGAGTAAATACGTTTGAAACCAATTCTGATGGCTCCATAGCTACAGAATTCTTATTTATTGATTAAGCAGGTTTAAAACTGATTGTGGTGTCTACTTCCATCCTTGCTGTAAGAACAATTGGTCTTCTAGGAGTATGGAAATTAATTTTTTTTTCAATCTTCCTTTAGGTTCTCTTCTAGCTAAAGCTTCAAGAATGACATAAGCATTCTTCATATTTCCACTATCTCTTTGAAGATGAGGTTTTGTTTGTAGATATCTGAATTTCAGTTGAGTGTTGACAAGCATGATTTTATCTTGCGCTCATTTTTTTGTTGTTGTTGTTGTTATTTGGTCAGTCATCTGCTGGAAAAGTGGCTGCATGGAAACATTTAAGACTTGAAAACATATTAAACAATTTGTGTGACAAATATAATTAAAGTATTATAAGAAGGAACCAATAGTCAATTTAAATAATAAACATGACTTCTCAGGTTTGACCAAAAAAACAATCCCATTGACTCTTCAGGTCTTCCCTAGATGGCCAGGTTGCCTTTTATTTTATTTTATTTTATTTTATTTTATTTTATTTTATTTTTTATTTTAGAGAGAGAGACAGAGTGTGAGTGGGGGAGAGGGACAGAGAGAGAGAGAGAGAGAGAAAGAGAGAGGGAGGGAGAGAGAGACAGAGAATCCAAAACAGGTTCCACACTCAGTGCGGAGCCTGACATGGGGCTCAATCCCATGGCCCTGGGATCATGACCTAAGCTGAAATCAAGAGTTGGCTGCTCAACCGACTGAGCCACCCAGGCACCCCACCTTTTATTTTAGCTTAGATATAGATTGCCCATGTTGTTAATCCAGGTAACAATATGAAGTATTAGAAAGGGGGAAGATTTCCCCTGATTTTCCAGAAGAAAATCTAAGGCTATTTTCTTTTCCATAGTTACTTGGGCAAAGGAGTTTAAAAAGGTTACTTGTATATCCAGGGTAAGAGCTATGTTATTTACCACGGCAGCCAAAGTAAGGAACTCATTTTTGATGACCGTATCAAGTTTTTCAGCTTCTACGGTAAGATCATTAACCTTTGGAGTCTGTTTTACCAATTACTGTTTATTTTCTTGGGAAGAGTTTTATCCATACAGACTTCTTGTAGGAAACATTTAGGGTGTTAGGGAATTATACACTAGAAATGATCTACAAGTGCTGCAGAACAATTAGTCTTGGTTCTGTGTTGGCATTGAAGATGCTGATTTCACCATAGGAAAAGGAACTCAGGTACTTTATGAGATACAGTTAACCTCAGTGGAACTTCAGTATATTATCTCTAGATGTTATCATGACAGCAGTAATAGTTGCATCCTGATGATATCTGTATCATCTTCTATTGCAAGGACATTTTACTTCATTTATATATTATCTATAAGTTGTATCATTACTGGCAAAGTCAGTGTAACATGTCTTTATACTGTTTTAACAGATTGGCTGCACTACAAATACCCAAATTAGCTAAATTATAATTAGACTAATGATTATCTCTAATAAAGCCTAGACTTAACCAAGTTTATTAATAAGAAAATCACGATGGGCTATTAGAAACTAGTAAAAAGGAATGATAACACCCAAAGGAATGTGAACAAAAACATTCACATGACTGTTTGGAAATCAGAGCTTTCAAGTGTCTAGACCAGCAGTTTACAGATTACAACCTGTGGGCCAAATCTTGCTTGCTGTCTGTGTTTATAAATAAAGTTTTATTGGCACACAGCCATGCTCATTTTGTTTATTTGTAGCCTATAACAATGTTTGCACTACAGTGGCAGAGTTGAACCATTCTGTTAGAGACCCTCTGGACCAAAAGAGCTTACAAAATTTACTATTTGGTCCTTTATAAAAAATTTTTTGCTGACTGGACTAATTGTTCCAATGGTCTTGGGTGGAAGCTGTCTACAACTTCCAAATATATTGGGTTCGGTTAGTAGTCAACTTACATGGACCATTTGACTCTGAAGTTTCCCCATGGAACCTCAATTTAAGGTCTCCAATTCTTCCAAATGCTCAGTTTCTTCTCCTATGGGTTAGGACAGTGCCTGCTATATTGAAAGCATGTGATAGATGTTGTCAAAGTGGCTTTAAGTGCTTGCTGTGCACCAGACATTGATCTCAGTGCTGTCAGAATACAGGGGTGATGCAAACAGAGAGCTTTTATCCAGTAATTGTATGGGACACAAGTTGAAAAATAGCTCTAATGTAAGATAGAAAGCTGTAAGTCTCATAAGAGAGTTATAGATCAAGGGCTATGAAGATTCAGGAAACAGGAAGCATTTGAAATAGGCCTTGAGGAGATGAGGAAGAAGGAGACTCCTGGCAAATAGACCATCATGAAGAAAGGCATAGTGGTGCGATATCACAGAGCATGTCTGGGGAGGAGTCAGTAATCTTTGTCTACTAGTAAATAAGGTACCCAGTAGGAAGCAATAGAAGATCCAGGGGAAAATGAATTATTTTTTTTCTGGGATCAGATTTACACAGCAGTGTGCTGGGGCTGGTTCATGCCTGTTAAATATTCAGGAATCTTTTAAGCTGGCTGTTAAGTCTTTGGTAGCTTAAAATTGGCCATGGTGACAGGAAGAGAGCACGAGTGATTGAGGGCGAGGAAAAATAGAAATACTATTTCTACTATTTTTACAATTTCTACTAAGAATTTCTCGTGGCACCAGTGTATGGCACAGGTCTAGGCAGAAATTATGTATATAGCTCAAACCCTGGATGAATAGCTTTTTAAAAAACTGTTTAACTGAGAAAGTGTGCTTGGGAAAACCCAAGGAAGGAATATAAGAAATTAATCAACTGTTACCTCTTGTCTGTGGGAGTTAGAGTTGATTTTATATCTCAGCCTTTTATATTGATACACTGGTCTCATGTTTCTTTTTCAAGAAAGGTGCATAATAATATCACCCAGGGTGACTGTGAAAATTAAATGAAATAAATGGTGCTTCCAAACTTTCCTAATGATAATAATCGTCTGTGATGTTATAATTCATTAAGGGAGGGAGGGAGAGAGAAAGAGAGAATATCACCTGGACAAGCACACAACTTCCTGGGTCTCATCGCAGATCCCTTAATGAGAATGTCCAGGACAGGGGTCAGGGAAGTTGTTTGTTTAACAAGAGCCTCAAGTGATTCTTATTGGGAAAATTTGGGGAAAAAATGAGTTAATATATATGAAAATACCTTACAGTACAGTGACAAGAACATAATTGGGGGGGGGGAATGTTGAATGAATGAACCACTTATCAACAAAGCAGTATTCAGCAAACCATTACATGTTCCTTGACTCAATCTTCCTCTTAATGTATTCAGAGGAATTGTATTAATACCTATTACTGTGTAGAGCTTGGGAGAGGATTAGAGTCTATCACTGGAAAAGGCCTGGAAGGTAAGTGCTGTGTCAACACCAGCTGTTAGGTTTAATTGGTTCACTGGAAGTAGGCAGGTTGAGAAATATTTGTCTCAGAGGCTACCCTCTTAGAGAGAATTGTGTACAGAGGTTGTAAGCTCTAAAAGACCACATAGTGCTGGGGATATGGGCAGTTAGGGAAGAGGAGAGACCGCAGTAATGCCCAGCAGCTGAATGTCAGAACTTTAGGGGCCAGGCAGTGAAGACGGGAGAGCTATCCCCAATCTGGAGAGCAGTAGGTCCTGTCCCATTGACAAATGCTTGCAGGAAGAAATGCTTGAGTTTTCCAGGTGAAATAATCTAGTCCCCAGGAAGAGGATCATTTTTTATGGCCAGGAACGCCCCACTGACAGTTCTGTCTAGGGAGTCATGAAGAGGGATGAGGCTCAAAGACAGGCACCCCAGGGCCTTTGCCCTTCGCCATCAGGAGCACATGATGGAGTCAGCAAAGTTGAACCCCTGCCTGAGTAGGATGAGGACAGCCCACCCCAGGTTCTGCAAGTGTAGCTCATTGCTTCAAAGAAGGTCTGAAAACATCTGCCAGTGGGGAGGAGGTCTGCTCTGAGCAGGTGCCCATCACCACTGCTTAGGACAGATATTCTCCCTTCTTTCTGCCATCTTCATCCTTCACCACCCACCCCCCCTCCCCCAATCCAGTTAAGAACCTCTGTCTCTGAATGGCTTCCCTAGTCCTTCCTGTTTCAGTTTCCTTCTCTTCCCTGTGTTCTGTTTAGTTGTTGGAACATCACTCAATTTAGTGGCCACAGAACAGTTTAAAAAGCATGGATCTAAAAGTCAACTTTCTTCTTTCCATGGCTGTTTTGTATTTTGAGTATTTCAGCCAAAACAACCTTATTATTTAAAATTTCTTTAATGTTTATTAATTTTTGAGAGAGAGAGATCATGAGAGCATGAGCAGGGGAAGGGCAGAGAGAGAGAGGGAGACACAGAATTCAAAGCAGGCTCCAGGCTCCAAGCTGTCAGCCCAGAGCCCGATGTGGGGCTTGAGCTCATGAGCCGTGAGATCATGACCTAAGCCAAAGTCGGACACTTAACTGACTGAGCCACCCATGTGCCCCCAAAAGCACATTATTATTATTATTATTGTCCATTTTTTATACAAGATTGTGCATGTGTTTTACTTCTTTGGTTACTAATAAATCATTGTATACACAGAAAAATGTTCTTTACTTTCCTCTGGCCCTCTTCTAACGTGGTAGAAGAATAAAACTTAATCTTAATTATCTATAAAGGGGTGATGATATGGGTCACCCGTAAATACCAGATAATTAAAAAGTGATATGCTTAAAACTCCAGTTGTTTAGTTCAGTCTGATACCACATTGAATATTTCCCTCAGCTTTCCTACCAGCTAGGAGGTGGAGAATAACTACCAGAAACATGCTGTAGAGTAGAGAGAGTCTGTGACCAAAATGTAAATAGTAGTGTATATTGGCCATGGAAAAGTCACAAAATAAAAAATTTCCTGGGATATCAAGAATTAACAGTACCAGGACATGGTTTCCTCTGGGGAACTTAAAATAATGATAATTTTTTAATGTAGGAAGCAATTCCTGTTCAGTAGAAGAAACATTTTACATATTAATTGTGTTTTCCTCAGAGGGTAGAAAAGTAGTACAATAAAATCTTCATTACTCAGAATTTGTGATTATTTGCCTAGGAAATGGTCTAACATTCACCTATGTCTTTACTGTCATTAAAGAATAATTCAAATACAAATGTTCTATGATGGAGTTATCACCTGGAAATATTAAAATTGTTGGAGAGAATCTTCTGAAGAAATGTTTAATTGCATTTAAAAGTTTATTGTAGGGGCTCCTGGATGGCTCAGTCAGTTAGGCGTCTGACTTTGGCTCAGGTCATGATCTCATGGTTCGTGAATTTGAGCCCCACGTCGGGCTCTGTTCTGACAGCTCAGAGTCTGGAGACTGCTTCAGATTCTGTCTCCCTCTCTCTCTGCCCCTCCCCTGCCCGTTCTCTCTCTCTCTCTCTCTCTCTCTCTCTCTCTGTCTCTCTATCTCTCACAAAAAATAAACATTAAAACAGTTTTTAAAGTTTATTGAAAATTATCTTATCTCTTATGCAAGGATCCTTAGGAATATAGATAATTGGAGTAATTTTATAATGATAATTTATAAGAATATAATTGTGTACTTTTTTTTTATAATTGTGTTCTTTTAAAAGCTTCTGCAATTTAGCCACCTTGTTACATTAGCCTTCCCCACTTAGCTTGCCTTTAAAGTATTTTCCAGCTCTTCCTACACTCAGATCAGTATCATGGCAAAGTTGAGGTTGATAGAAATCATGTAACAATAATAATGGTGATGATGCAAATAACTCAGAGACTTTCCCTACCTAACCTAATTGTGTTTGAAAATTATACTAAACTTATTTGCTGATAATCTAATTTCTTTGGGGCCTCTCTGACTTTTCAGGATGGTTGATTTATACGATTAACATAATGACTCTGGGACTGTGAATAGCCTGAAGTCCCTCTTCTCTGTAAAGGATTAGTGAGTGCTGTGAGTCCCCCTGGGAGAGATGGTCCAACCCATGTCAGACTGGATGGGAGGTTTGTGATAAAGAGGGTGAAGGAGGAAGGGATGTAGATTTCATCATTACCCAGAATGAGGTTGAGGAGGGATAACTTACAGCATGCAGCTATCCAGAGGCACCAAGATCAAAGGCTGACTGCCATGTATCCAGGAAGCATAGGACTGTGCAGGGAAGAAGGAGGAAAGCAGATGTTAAAATCAAAGAAGTCTGAAAAAGGTTTGGTAAATGGCTCTAAATGGGCCACAGGGGACATCTTCATAGGAAAAGTTGAGAGGAACCCTGACAGGTTCAGGAGATTAGTTGATTTCTTTTTTTCTCATCTCTTCCTTTGCCCCTCAGTCTTCTTCTACTCCCCTCTCCCCACAGGACCAACAATTAATTGACTAAACCACAAGAGGTCCCTGGGTAGATGTTGACTTTCATCACTTTACCTTCTTCCTCTATCAGTTGGGCTAAAGATGATGGCTGCAATGAAAAACAGGTCATGCCCTAGCATGAGAGAGGGAAGTAAAACTACTTCTCAAAGGAAGAGAGAAAAATATGGAGCTGGCATTTATAATCTCACAATAGAACCAGGAAACTTCTCTTAATAATCCATAGAACTCTTGTCATCTTTGGGCATCTCTGTTTGAGCCCTCTCAGAGGTTTACCAGGAATCCTAGCGTGGGGAGGGATCTTCTCTTCCAGTATCAGCTGCTCCACCCCTGCCTTCTTGCCCTGCCCCTGAAGATGGGGGCAGTGCAGCATGGTTTTGCGGCCACATACACCTGAGTTGGAACCCCAGCTCTAATGCTTGCTAGCTATGTGACCTAGAGCAACTGACTTCACATTTGATTCTCAGTTTTGACACATCTATCTTGCAGTATTGTTATGAGGATAGAAACATTGTATAAAATATTGTAAGTAGACAGACCTTGCTTGGGAAGGTGATATAATGGCTGAAAGCATCAGTTTTTTTTTTTTTTTCTTCTGTCACATGGGGATAACCATTGTATTTACCTTATAGGATTACTGAGTAGATTACAAGAGATAGAATAACACTGTGCTTAAGGGTACAGGCTCTGGGATCAGACTGCATGTTCAAATCTGGCTCCATTCTCATTGGCTGTGTGACTTTTGCGAGGTATTTAATCTCTCCTTGTGTAGGCTTTCCACTCAATAGCATGGGGATAATAATAGCATTTAATTTATGGGATTATTGCATGGACTAAATTAGGTTTTATCTTTAAAGCAGTAAGAACAATGCCTGGTATATGGTAAACAGTATTTAAATGTTAAATTTAAAAATACTGAGATTTGGTATATAAAACATTTTAACACACTATATCAAGTACATAATAGCTAGTGATTATTGTATCATGGCTTTGTTTAGTGTTAAACAACTTCTCTTCACATGAATTTTGAAAAGGTCTACAGTGAAATAAGCCACAGATTTATAAATCCAAGGGTGGTAGAACATACCTAAAGATCATCTTGTGTGGTGGTTATAAAAAATGACCCTAAAATTCTTCAGCTCTTATCAAGAGGTGAAGTTTATATTGCCTCCCATTGAATCTGGGCTCTGTAACTACTTACATATCATGGTGTGGATGTGATGTTTCAACTTTCTGTCTCTTGTGCTGCTTGCTCTTAGAACTCAGCCACTATGCCCATATAGAGAGACAGATGCCTGTAAGTTGCTGAGCTCCCAGCCCACATGTGAATGAGCTTCCTTGAAAGTGCATCCTTTTTACTCCAGCCCTACCAAGGCTGACCCTACATGAAAGATACTGGCTGTTCCTGCTGAGCCCTGCCCAAATGATAGATTTGAACAAAACTTTGGGGAGGTTTGTTAGGCAACAATAGATAGGTAGAACATCTAGTTTGTTCCCCACTGATGTTTACATCTCCTCTACCCTGTCACTTATCTAAGCTCTGCTTGTCTGTCCAATCATTCAACAAATATTTATTCAGTGTTTATGTATCAGACATTTCCTAGGCACTGGGGAATGCATCAGTGAATAACAAAAAGGTCTTGGCTGCAGAATTCTTCATTCTGTAGAGGGGAGAAAGACAAAAAAGTAAAAGAATAAATTATATAATGTCTGGGATTGATAGGTACTATGAAGAAAAAGGAGATGGTATAACGAGTGATGAGATGCGTATGTCTTAGGGAAACTTGTTGCCATTTTAGCAAAGGTGTTGGGGAAACACCGTCTAATGAGGTGATACTTGGGGCGCCTGGATGGCGCAGTCGGTTAAGCGTCTGACTTCAGCCAGGTCACGATCTCGCGGTCCGTGAGTTCGAGCCCCGCGTCGGGCTCTGGGCTGATGGCTCGGAGCCTGGAGCCTGTTTCTGATTCTGTGTCTCCCCCTTTCTCTGCCCCTCGCCCGTTCATGCTCTGTCTCTCTCTGTCCCAAAAATAAAAATAAAACGTTGAAAAAAAAATTTTTTTTTTAAATTTAATGAGGTGATACTTGAGCACAGATCAGAATGAAATGAGGGAGCTGGTTATATAGATCCCTAGGGGAGGAGAGTTCTAGCAGAAGGACAAACAGTGTAAGGTCTGTGGCAGGAGCACACCCACATGTTCAAAAAATGATAAGGAGGCCTTTGAGGTTGGAAAGGAATGTGCAAGGGGCAGAAGGAGCTGAGAGAAAGTGAAGGACTTGGAGGCCACGTAAAGGAAGTTTAATTTGATTCTCAGTGAGATGAAAAGTCATTGGAGAATTTTGATCATTGTATTTTTTTATTGAGGTAAAATTTACATGAAACAAAATGCACACAGTTTGATATGCTTTGACAAATGTATACTCCAGTGTGCTTAACCAATCATCACAAAAAGTTATCTTTTGCTCCCTATCCATCAATCCCCCTCCCTGTCTAATAGGAAACCACCATTCTGATTTTCACCACTGTAGGTCACTTTTACTTATTCTGGAACTTAATATAAATGAAATTGTACAAAGCGAAATTGTATAGTGCATACTATTTTTTATCTGCCTTCCTTCACTTAAAAAATGTTTTTGAGATTTATCCTTGTTGCATGCATCAGTAGATTATTTTTTTATTGCTGATTAGTTCTGTGAAAATATCACAGTTGGTTTACCCAACTGTGACATTTGGACATTTGGGTTGTTTCCAGTTTTTATCCACTACAAGTAAAACTTCCGTGAACATTATAGCACATATGTCTTTTTGTGGGTATATATTTTCATCTCTTTTGAGAACATGCCTAAGGGTAGGATTGGTGGGCCATAGAGTAAATGTCTGTTTATCTTGATAATGACCCAAACAGTTTTCTCAGCTTTTGGTGTCATTGTGTACTTCCACCAGCAATGTATGAGAGTTCCAGGTGTACATTTGGAGTTATCAGTTCCCTCTCTTTTTCCCTGACTTTTTTTTCCCACAGGAGTCATTAAATCCCACATTCTTCATGCTTTACCACAGGGCAAGATAGAAAAAGAAGGTTCTGAGAAAAGAGGAGAAGTTCCTAAAGAGAATTTCCTTGCTTTTATAGTTGTTTACATGTGAAAAATCTGTCGAACGGAAATAAGTTCTTAATCTTCATTTTTGCAGTGCAGGTCAGTATTTGACAAAGCTTCTTTTGCAAGACGAAATTCTCGTATGTAGCTCTTCTATTTTATTTTTTAGAAAATGTGGGTTATTGTTTTTTGTAGTATAACTTTTATATATTTCAAAACAGTAAGTTATCACTCACTCTTTGTTCTTTTCCATGTCATGTGATCTCAGTTTCTTTTAACATTTTCATGTAAATATGACTTTCCAATCCTTTTAATCATGTGTGTGACTGTTCTCAGAAGTGCTTCTAAATGGACTACATCTAGTTATTCAGTTGAATCAATAGTTTCAGGTTTCAAAGCAGTGATTTCAACTGTAAATTTACTTTAAGCATCTCTTTGCATTTATGTGTATGTAAGCCAGTGTGAATTGGTTTTCATGGGTTCTACAATATTTCTACTTATACTGTTTCCAAGAATGAAGCTAAGAGTGATCTCCAGCAACATGTGTGCTCTATGTATATGTGGAATGTTGCATCGTTGAATAAACACAGCTGCACTTATTAAATTGTATGGCCACACAAACACACATACATGCACATACACACACACCCTTGCACACACAAAGCATTCAGGTAATTCACAGGGTGTTTATTTGAAGGGGTTATGGTGTGGCCACTCAGGTATGTTCATTTGCCTGGTTTATTAGGCTCTTGTGCGGTTTGGTGATATAAACGCCCTTCCCTAGGTTTGTAAGTGTCCTTGCTGCAGAAGTTCTTTCCTGCTTTCATCCTTTACGTTACCTTCTTTTCTGTTCCAGGAGGTGAAAAAAAAAAAAAATCATCCCATACATGTCCTGTGTAAATGGGCTGGGACAATATCCAATAAATGCAAAACAAGAAAACCATTTTCAGATGTGAGAATACTATATGGGAAGCCATTTAATAATTTAGGTTCTTGTTTTTGAAAATATTGTATTCAAATTAAGGGAGTAAAGAACTCATTTGATGTGTTTTCTAAGCCTCTGACCATTTTCCGCTGGGTTAAACACTCATTAAGAGAAGTGATTGAGCTCTTATTATATAAATTCCATTCCAACAAGAAGATTATGTATTTACTATATTGAGTTATAATTCATCATTTTATGTGTCTGTCTTTCCTAGCTGGTGATAAGTAAGAACCAGTGCCTCATTAATCTATGACATCTCTAAAAAGAAGGTGGGTCCTCGGCACAGAGTAATTCCCCCCTGCCCCCCTCCCAAATGCCATACCGAATGAATGAATTCCACTAGAATCTCAAAGCCGGCCCATGATAGAAGTAGAGGGCAGAAGACTGAACAAAAAGCTTTTTGTCTCTACCAGTCTGATGAAACAGCTCTTGTCAAGGCTACCAATAAGCTCCATCGTATTAAATCCAAAGGCAAATTATCAGTGCTATTTTTTTCCAGCTGCTCCTATTATGCTGTGTTGTCACTGTTACCCCACCACCCCATGCCCCACACTACTTAGCCTTCACGTAATAGTCAGGATTTTTCTTCTAAAACACAGAATATATTGTGCAGTCTTCTGCTAAAAACCTTTCAGAGTCCTCCCAATCCACATAGAATTCAATCCAGAGTTCTTACCGTGATCTTTAAGGCTCTACAGGTTTTGCTCCTGAGTGTATTTCTGGCCTCATCTGCTGCTTCTCCATTGTTCACTCTGCTGCAAATGTCCTGGTCTCCTTGCTGTTCCTCGAGCTTGCCAAGCATATGCTTCCCTCAGCGCTGTGCACATGCTCGTTTCCTGTAATTTTCTTTTCTCAGAATCTACATGACTTACTCCCTACTTCACTCAGTGTTATATTGTCCTTCTGTGACGATTCTGTCTAAAATAACCTCATTCTCTATCTAGGTCATTGCTTTATTTTCATAATACATACCATTACCTTCTATTAAATATCTTGATGTTTGTTTTTTTGTTTTTCATCTTTTTACTAGAATGTAACTTCTTGGTTTCAGGGACTTGGTCAGCCTTATTCACGGCGGTTTCCTGGGAGCCTAGAACAGTGTCTGGCAGATTGGAGACACTCATAAAGGTGTGAGTTTTTCATATTCACACATATCCACATATTCATTTATTCACTCATAAATGAATGAAATAGAAGTCTATTGTCCACTTATTTTCTTGAATATGGTTTAAGTGATTCTTCAAAGCCTCAAGAAATGGCTTCTCCCTATATCTCTTAGTACACAGTGCTGACTTTTGGGAAGGAAGTGGGCAAAGATATGGAATCAAGAATCTTCCTGGAAGGAGAAGAAATAGATGCCTTTGAGGTTCGGTGTTACTATTAGGAATAACCTGATTAGATGGGAGGTGGGAGGGAGGGGAGGGTGGGTGATGGGTATTGAAGAGGGTATCTTTTGGGATGAGCACTGGATGTTGTATGGAAACCAATTTGACAATAAATTTCATATATTTAAAAAAAAGGGGAATAACCTGATTAAAAGTCCTGGAAGAAAAATGCATCAAGGGCCCCAAAAATAAATTCATAAGGAGAAAAGGAAATTTCTGACTTTTGGTGGGGTTTTTGGAAGAGAGTTGGTAAAAGCCCAATTTGTGGCTACAGCTAGAAGCTTTCTGAGGCTCAGCTACCCTTGCCCAACTGACCTGCTTCAGAAAGAATGGTCAGGCTTAGGCATGTAAGCTAAACATAGCCATAACTTTATGAGTCCTGAGCACATTACACTGCCTGACCAGTGAAGGGGATAGCCATGAATAAAAACTCATCAGACTGGGGAGGCTGGGGTTTCAGTCGGTTGAGTGTCCGACTCTTGGTTTCGACTCAGTCATGATCTCACGGTTTGTGAGTTTGAGCCCCACATCAGGCTTTACGCTGACCACTTGGAGCCTGCTTTGGATTTCTCTGTCTCTCCCTCTCTCTGCCCCAGCTTGCGCTCGTGCTCTTCTCTCTTTCTCTCTTTCTCAAAAAAAAAAAAAAAAAACATAAATAAACATAAAAAATATTTTTAAAAACCCTCATAAGATTAAGTAGTAGCAGCAGAAACAATGGCAACTATACATGGTAGCCATCCAGTCCTTTCTCTGTCTTGGCATTTGGAAGCAGGATTTACTCCTTTGAAATAAATAAGTACCCAGGTTTCTTAGAAAATGTGTGGGTGAGACCTTAAAATACTATGGGTGCATTTCTTTGTTTTTCTTTCCCAAAAAGCTTAACCCAGAGGTAATGCCCAAATATTGGAATCAGTTAAAACATCAGTGCATTAAATAACTTTTAAAGAGTTACTGTAGTATCTGTTTTCTTTTTATATCTTATTCTTGGGGCATTTCAATCTATAAGTCAATTAAATCCTTTTGGAAGTTAGTGGGACACAAAATGCAGATACATGTACTTGGTTATTTAGATGACCATCTGACCTTATGATTTTATGATTTTTCCCTAAGTCAAATGGGAAGTCAGGGTGAGAGATAGAAATCAGATTTTGTGTGTGCATTTCATGTCTTTTCCTGGATTTTCACATGGAATTCTAAATCTGTATAACATTCACGAATATCTGTTGAATACAAAACATTTTATTATACCCTAACAAAAGGCTATTTAGAGATGTGTAGTATCTCTGTTAATGCAGCATAACACCTATTGCAAGAGAAGCCTTGTATATTGTTAGGAATAAATCTTATAGTCTTGATTTCATAATTTCACAGGCATAAAGAAAAATGGTTTTTAATATATTTTTTAATGTGGAGATCACTCAAAGGCCCATTAAGACTGGGAACGTCAGCCTCCAAGCATCAGATGAGAATGAAAAGTCCCCATACAAACAATAAGGCCATGCTTGTGCATTGCAAGAAGATCCCCCATGGAATAGTTGATTCAGAACTCTGACCATATTCTTGATAGATTGGTGGTCATTTGGTGGCACATGATAATCCATGGGATCTTCCAAACCTCCAGAATAACCATGTTGTCTAAAATGTCATTAGTTTTTGCTGTTGTTATCTAGTTTGAATGAAGCAAAGGTATACTGTGCTTTAGGTAATGATAAAATAAATGTAAGTTTTGATATGAATACAAACTAAAGCAAAAAGAAGGATATCGTCATAAACCTGCATTTATTCATATGGGTTCTGAATAGAAAGATAGATGACAGTATTGGGAGATAAAATGTTGAATAAAAAGTAAAAGAGGGGCGCCTGGGCGGCTCAGTCAGTTGAGCATTCGACTTCAGCTCAGGTCATGATCTCACCGCTTGTGGGTTCCAGCCCTGTGTCGGGCTCTGTGCTGACAGCTCAGAGCCTGGAGCCTGTTTCAGATTCTGTGTCTCCCTCTCTCTCTCTCTGTTCCCCTCTCCCACTCACACTCTGTCTCTCTCAAAAAAAAATATTAAAAATAAAAAAAAACATTTAAAAAATTTTTAAAGAGTCTCTTATGGTTTGCTTCCTGTTTTTATCTTATTTTTCCTTCCCTTCCCCTATGTTCATCTGTTGTTTCTCAAATTCCACATATGAATGAAATCATATGATATCTGTCTTTCTCTGACTTATTTCACTTAGCATACTATCCTTTAGTTCCATCCACACAGTCGCAAATGGCAAATGGCAAGTGACAGCTTGGAGCCTGGATCCTGCTTCAGATTCTGTGTCTCCCTCTCTCTCTGCCCCTGTCCTGTTCATGCTCTGTCTCTGTCTCTGTCTCTCTCTCTCTGCCTCTCTTTCTCTCTCTCTCTGTCTCTCTCTCTCAAGAATGAATAAAACATTAAAAAATTTTAAAATAAAAGAGTAAAAGAGAGATAGGAAAAGCATACAGTGTAGTGTGTTCCAGAAAAACACTGCTATTAATAATAATAAAGAACAGTTTGCTTAAGACCTTAATCAGTTGCATCCCCTTGAGGTAGTATTCCAATTCTGATTCTGTTTTTTTCCCAGACTCATGAAATCTACCTCCATCTCTGGTTTAATGTCTCCTTCCTGATATTTTCCTGTTTCTAATAAACTTTATTGAGTAACTATCTCTTTTAATTCCCTTTGTAAAGTCCTAAAAAATGAATTGTTGCTTCAATAATCAGCAACAATAATCAGTGACAGCAATAATCAGCAGACCATTTTGTTGTGTCCTAAATACAGAAATCAAGAGGAAATGTATTCAGTGTTTTTTTTTTCAAGAAATGTAGTTAATTAAATAAATTGGATTAATTATACAAACAATATATGGAATAATTCTCTAACCACCCCAGACTTTTCAGTTAGTAATTCATTAATTCACTTGACTATTTTTGAGAATCTGCTCAATGGTAATTCCAGTGTTGAGTTTGGAAGGGTACCAACGATGATCTCTGTCCAATGGCCTTGTGTGTAATGTGTGAGGCAGACCGATCAGTCATTAAGGAAAAGTAGTAGTAGAAGGGCATTTTCACTTTTCACCACCTTTTACATTAGTATCAATTTTATTAGAAAATGGGGAAAACTTGTTTTTTAATCAACTAGTTGATTGACTTGACCTGTGAATTCAATCAAAATCATTAAGCAAGTAAACAGCTTTAGAGAGAGCCATACTTAAATGTTTTTGTAGTTCCTACTATGTTAAATTTACAACTGTTACCAATTAAACTTTCTTTTTTTTTTCCAATTAAACTTTCTAACTTTCAAATCAGTTATTGAGTAAATAATACTTAACAGGTACTGAACATGTACTGAATCAATGAATAATTATTTCATTCAATAATTCATTGAAAAATGATTCTGAAATAATTGATTTCATTCCTTCTATCATTGTAATGTACATATGAATCATCTGCTAATCTTTTATTATTTTTTTAATTTTTAAAATTTGTTTATTCAAATTCAAGTTAGTTAACATACGGTCTAGTATTGGTTTTAGAAGTAGAACCCAGTAATTCATCACTTACCTGTAACACCCAGTGCTCATCCCAACAAATCTGCTTGTTAATGCCCATCACCCATTTAGCCCATGATCCCACCCACCTCCCCTCCAGCAACCCTCAGTCTGTTCTCTGTATTTAAGAGTCTCTTATGGTTTGCCTCTTTCTCTGTTTTTATCTTACTTTTCCTTCCCTTCCCCTATTATCTGTTGTGTTTCTCAAATTCCACATGAGTGAAATCATATGATATTTGTCTTTCTCTGCCTGACTTACTTTGTTTAGCATAATACACTCTAGTTCCATCCACATTGTTGCAAATCGCAAGATTTCATTATTCTTGATCACCCAGTAGTATTCCATCATATATATATACCACATCTTCTTTATCCATTCTTCAGTCAATGGATATTTGGGCTCTTTCCATAATTTGGCTATTTTTTTTTTTTGGCTATTGTTGATAGGGCTGCTGTAAACATTGGGGTGCATGTGCCTCTTTGAATCAGCATTTTTTTTAATCCTTTTTGTAAGTACCTAGTAGTGCAATTCCTAGGGTCATAGGATAGTTCTATTTTTAATTTTTTGAGGACTCTACATACTGTTTTCCATAGTGGCTGCACCAGTTTTCATTCCCACCAGCAGTGCAAAAGAGATCCTCTTTCTCCGCATCCTCGCCAACATCTGTTGTTGCCTGAGTTGTTAATTTTAGCCATTCGGACAGGCGTGAGGTGGTATCTCATTGTGGTTTTGATTTGTATTTCCCTCATGCTGAGTGATGTTTAGCATCTTTGCATGTGTCTGTTATCCATCTGGATGTCTTCTTTGGAAAAGTGTCTATTCATGTTTTTTGCTCATTTCTTCATGGGATCATTTGGTTTTTTTGGGTGTTGAGTTTGGTAAGTTCTTTATAGATTTTGGACACTAACCCTTTATCCAATATGTCATTTGCAAATATTTTCTCCCATTTTGACAGTTGCCTTTTAGTTTGTGGATTGTTTCCTTCACTTTGCAGAAGCTTATCTTGATGAGGTCTCAATAGTTCAATTTTGCTTTTATTTCCCTTGCCTCCAGAGATGTGTTGAGTAAGAAGTTGCTGTGGCCGAGGTCAAAGAGGCTTCTGCCTGTTTTCTCCAGTAGAATTTTGATTATTTCCTGTGTCACATTTAGGTCTTTCCTCCATTTTGAATATATTTTTGTGTATGGTGTAAGAAAGTGGTCCATAGATCATCTGTTAATCTTAAAATGTAGCTTCAGATTCAGTCAGTCTAGAATGAGGCCTAAGATGCTGCATTTCTAACAAGCTCCTAGGAGATGCCAGTGTGTTTACTAGTCTATGAATCTCACCTTTAGTAACAAGAATGTCTTTACTAGACAGCAGCAATATGGGAAGCAACTGAAAGTCATGGCTCATATTGCATTTCTGTCACTTATGAGTAGTGCGATCTTGGGAAAGTTACTTACTCTCTTTGAATCTTACTCTCCTCATCTTTCAGTTGGGAAAATGATACCTACCTGACTGATTATGTGAATCAAACGATATAATGCATATGGAGGTTTTTTATAACTTGAAAGTATTCTGCATGTATAATCCCTTATTTTTTAAATTAGCAAGATTACTGTTAGTCCTTAAGTAGGGGTGACTAGTAAAGACGATCTTTCTATAAGTACACAGTAACTTTATTGGCAAACTAGCGCAAATGAATATTCTGAGATGCATAGCCTTAATGAAGTGCTTACTAGGACATATAGGCACACACATGGTTAGCATGTTCCTTAACTACCAAAGCAGTTAAATATGTGACCTGATTTTGCATGGTTTACAACAGGATACTTTTTCATTTAGCATATTAATTATTATTTACAAGATCATCGTAAAAAATAAGATGTCCTTGTATAACAAAGGCCCACAGCCAATATTTTATGGATAGCACACAAAGAGGTTAGAAATTGATGATTTATAGATCAGGAAATAACAGTTAATCAACTTTCCTTACTTCCCAAGCCACGTTGGGCAGTTTTGCATCACCTTTTGGTTGTCAGCTATGTTTGTATTAATGGTAATACCTTTGCAGACTGAAACAGGATATGGAGGTGCCGTCTGGAAATTCTCCCAGCACGAGTGGGAGGCCAAGGGCAAACTCTTGTTGCCCATCCATCAGAAGCATCATGCGTTCTGACCTCAAACACAGTCTGTGGCATTTACTGTCACAAGACACACGGAGGCCAATAAACACTACCTGTCACCACATTCATTTGTGACATTTATACATTAATTTTTGCATTTACATTAGGGCAGGCATTGGATTCTGTGGGATTTAAAAAGCTTGGAAAATAATTTCAAAGAAGAGCTGCAAATATTTCAAAATTAGAGAAATAAGATATATAAGAATAGTGAACGAGAGAAGGGGAAGCCAAGTACACCTTAACACACCTTCTTACTTGAATCATTCGGAATCAGCCCCTACCGTGTGTTGGATCTAATTTCTCTTTTGTTTATATTTTTCTGGGAATTTGCTTGTATTCATCTTATAACATATATTTGATTCTATCATATGTGCAGTTACTTGTTATTTCATTTCATCTAGCAGGTTTGTGGTTTATTATTTAAAAAAAAATTTTTTTTAACGTTTATTTATTTTTGAGACAGAGAGAGACAGAGCATGAACGGGGAAGGGTCAGAGAGAGGGAGACACAGAATCTGAAACAGGCTCCAGGCTCTGAGCTGTCAGCACAGAGCCCAACGCAGGGCTCGAACTCACGGATCGCGAGATCATGATCTGAGCTGAAGTCGGTTGCTTAACCAACTGAGCCACCCAGGCGCCCCTCATCTAACAGGTTTAGATACATGCCTTATTCATTCTGGTTATCTCCTAGAGTGCTTTCTTTCCACAAGTGCTCATTGAATAAATAAATAAATGATGAATATATGGGCCACCAATACACACATATAATTAATATAGGTTTAGGAATTCTCAAATGACAAGGACATAGACTTGTCCTTGTGTTGGAGAAGACTAGAAGTAAGTATTGTCTACAAATGATGTCAGATTATCATGGGGTCAGTGGCATGTGGGATAACAAGGACATTCAGAATTGCTTACTGTGGAAGGTATAAAATTCACTTGCAACAGAACTTTTATGTAGGCAAGTTGAGATGGACCATTAAGAATACATAACTATTCCTGCAGGTGCCACAGTAAAGCACCCGTCCGACCCCATACCTGGTATCTCTGAGAACATTGCTTTTCTTTAAATGGCAACACACTACCTTGTCTGCAGGTCTTCTAAGGGAATCCAGTCTTGATTTGAAAACCACTACCTGATTCTCAACAGCTTCTCTGGGACAACTAAAGTGTGAGAGGCATGTGTCACCTCCATTTCCAACTCTGTCCTCCTTCCTCACTGACACGGTCTGTCAACTGTCCCTAATCTCATGAATGCTAACTCTATAGGACACCTCCCAAACTTTATCCAACTTGACCTATCTGTAGTAGTTGTTCTGGGTGACCACTCTCTTCTTGAAAGGCTCTCTCTATTGGCTTCCTGTGATACCATACCCTCCTACTTTTTCTCCTCCCTTCAAACTACCCCTTCTCAGTCTATTCCTTTGCTGTGCCTTGATTATTAGGGTTTCTTAGGGGCTTTTGTCCCTTCTCTCCTTCTTGAACTGCTGCACACTCCTTTGAGTGCCCTCATATTCGCTCATGGTTTTAAGTATCATTTATCTTGCCTTCATATGTAATGTGAAGCTCCATACGTAATGCTCTCCAGATTTAGTCAATACTGCATTTTCAGTTTCTAAAACGTTGCTAGTATATGCATGAGGAAGACTCACTGCCAAAATCTGAAAAATAAAAAGGCATGCATGATTTTGTGCTTGGAAACCACGCATCCCTCTGTTAGCCAAGGTTAGAAATCCTTGCTTGATCATCTGCCCACCCCCTCCCATAACCTGTTCTTTCCTTTACCCTCCCGGAGCTGCTCTCTGAACTTTGCCTAGACTCCACTGTTGGGAAACTTGACAAGCACTTCTTCTGGCCAAGAGAAGTTGTCATCACGTTTCACAGAAATTTTTCACCATTCAGAAAGAGTTTATGCTTTACCAAAAGAATTCACCTTGGGGCCCTTTCAAATAACCAACTCTCCAAGGAAATTTAATATTTGATTCAACTAATCAAAATTAGATTTACACACATTTGGAAAACATGTCTATAGTTCTGCCTCACTTTATGTAACTGGTTTATCCCTGAAATACGTACAAATCAGATAGTTGCAAGCTGAGTAATAGTTTAGTATATTAATCAATTTGCTAAGGAAAAGAGAAATACTTTTACAGATAATAAACATCTAATGTATCTGTTGTGTAAATTTGGACTTTATGTATTAAGTGTACTTATTTTTGGAGGCATACTTTCGCATAGTAGTGTATAAGAGAGGAAAAAGGAGAGATTAACACTTGCTCAGGACCTGCCAGGTGGCCGGCGTCATGCCAGGAATTGTGGCCTGTCATTATCAGAGAGCATAGGTTTTTGTTCTGTTTTGTTTTGTGTGGGATAGGATATAAGTCAGAAAAGCAGTGTTTGTTCCACAGTCAAGAACATTTTTGCTCCCCAAATCCAAATATCTCTGAGTTTGCTTTTTCTCATTGCCGTGACCCAGGAAGTTCACATCAGACTCCTGGGTATTTCTTTCCACCCTTCTCCTTATCCTAAGACAGCTCTAAGGGACAAATCTCCTGACCAAGCTTTTTACTATTAGTTGAGTTATTGATACAAAAAGAACTAATGAATTGTTAGAGAGTTTTGTTTTTCTGCCTTGGCTAATACAACTTAGCATTAAGTGATAGTAACCACTTGAGGCCCTGGGAACAGATTCCTTCCATGTCTGTAAGCCTCTTTGCTCCCATGTGGTTGCTGGGACAGTCTCTTAATTCCACTTGTCACAAAGATGGGGGTGGTCTGTGGTCCACAGCTTCCACTCTTTGACGGGTTTCTTAGCTAGAAGTATAATGAAGTGGGAAAGACACAAGAGAGCACTTAACTACATTAACACTTAGAGAAGAACTCAGGTCCCACCCTCCTCTCCTGATCACCTTCCAGCCACTTCCCCACCTCCTCCCCACCACGCTGTGGGCTTGCAGATATGAACAGCGGCACTTGTGTTAACAACTTGGCGACTGCAGGAAGCCAGACCCCAGGAAGCAACAAGATATTTCCCTCTGGGAGGCCCTGGCTTGGGGCTTCCCTTCCTTTCCTGTGTCAACAAAGCCTTATTTCCTAACTCACAGGCCATGGAATAAGCCAAATTCCTATTTTTTTCACCTTCCCTTTTGGATGGAAAGGACTCCTAGACAGAGTTTATATAGCTAAGTTGTGTTGATTTTACTCTCATTAATGGCTCCAACTCATAAAAAACGCAGTGGGGTTTTTTAAAAAAATGTATCTGAAAAATAAGCAAATATACAAAACTCTAATTCTTATGCCAGAACATGGAGCGAACAAAATATTCTGAGTAGGAGTACCTAATTGTGTTTCACATGGTATAACAAGTTAATAAATCACATAGCAGCTATGTAAATATGTCTATACTCTGTGCAGAAAATAGTTAATAACCCAACAGCTAATGTAGATAGATGTTTAGCTAGTAAATAATGAGAGCCCTGCAATAATACAAAATAGGCTGACCAAAATTTAAAGGAATGCAACACATAAAATTCTTACCACACTTTCTTAAGGAAGAGCAGGGTAGAAGTATGAAGTAATAAGCAAATATCAGATACGCCACATTGTGTTTATTTACTATGTATGTATACAACTGAACACATAGGCATAAAGAGACATAAATAGACACATACATGGTCAGTTCCTGCATACTCCAGTTCTGCCCATTTGAAGCACAGGAAACCTTTTGCTTCATGCAGAGCCTCAACTTGACATTGTAACCTTATTTGCCACTGTAGTCTTACCCAGATCCATCACTCCAGCCATACGTCTCCCAAACATCTTGCACGTTTCATATTTGCCCAGTCACTCAGTCATATCACTGCCCTCAGCTTCCTCCCGCTTATCCACATTCAGAACTGTCCACAAACTATTTCCTCTGTAAAGTTTTACCTTCAGATGTCCAGTGATGTTTTCCTCATTTGAGCTCTCATCCCTAATTGTCTTTAACACTTTTTTGCCCACACATCATTTTCTGTGAGGTGCTGTGGTTTCTCTTCATACATGTAAAGATCTCCCCTCCCAAAACTGGATTATAAACTCTGGAAGACTTTATTCATACCTGACTGTTCTCAAGAACCTTTCATCACTCAGTGCATTGCCTTTATGGAGTAGGAGTTAAGCAGACTGATGCCTAGGAATGGGAGGGAACCAGAGAGAGTTATATATTGAGGCTATTTAAGCCACTACCTTTAGCCCAGAAGATTTAATAGCAAAATATTCTCTATTGTCATTATTTTTGTTAGGAAATCTTGTAAATTAATTTCAATGGGGTGAATTTTTGATTCAGGTGAAGGAATTGTCAGGTAGATTCTTAGTTAATAGAGTGAGGGTTGAACAGACGAAGAAGACGAATGCCATTAAAAAAATGTTGTGTTTGCGTATATGTGTGCTATTTTGTGTAGTGTGTTCATTGAAGTCCTCATTTACAAGGGGGCACTTGAGCAGAGACCTGAAAGAAGTGAGGAAGCAAGCCATTGGCTTACTCAGAGAAAAAGAGAGTTGCAGGCAGAGTGTGCCGCAAGATTAAGATGGCAAGGGGGGACCGTGTTTGGTGTACTTGAAGAATAGCAAAGAGGCCAGCATATGTTGAAGAGAATGAAAAAGTAGTAGTATATAAAATCAGAGAGTTAGCTAGTGCCTAGATCATGTAGGACCTTGAAGGGATTTTGGTTTTTACTTTGAATGAGATCAGAAGGCATTGAAGTGTTTCAATTGGGGGAGTAAAATTGTATTACATGTTTGAAAATTTCAGTGTAAAATTGGATTTGTTGTCAACTTTTAGTTCATGACACATCATCATTGCTATATGCATCGCACTCTTTTATACCAGTTTTGAAAAATAAAAACTAAATACACTTAAACTTTAGCAATAGCTTATATCTACCTCTAATCCTTTTATTTATTTATTTATTTATTTATTTATTTATTTATTTATTTATTTTGTTTATTTTGAGAGAGTGAGAGAGAGAGAGAGAGGAGAGAGAGAGAGCAGAGGAGGGGCAGAAAGAGAGGGAGAAAGAATCCCAGGCAGGCCCTGAGCTGCCAGCAAGGAGTCTGCATGGCCCAAACTCATGAACCTCGAGATCATGACCTGAGCTGTAATCAAGAGTCAAACACTTAACCAGCTGAGTCACTCAGTCACCTCTCTACTCCTAATTCTCAATGGTATTCTTAAAAAAAAAAAAGTTTTTTCATGTTTATTTATTTTTGAAAGAGAGAGAGACAGAGCATGAGCAGGGGAGGGGCAGAGAGAGAGGGAGACACAGCATCCGAAGCAGGCTCCAGACTCTGAGCTGTCAGCACAGAGCCCGATGCAGGGCTCAAACTCACAGACCATGAGATCATGACCTGAGCCGAAGTTGGATGCTCAACCTCAACCGACTGAGCCACCCAGGTGCCCCAGTAATTCTTTATTTACCGTAATTATTTATGGCAAGTTTACTTGTATTGTACTTCCCTGGTTATTATTATCATTAATTTAAAAATATTTCCTTTAGACTAAACTGTAATTGAAGGTTTTTAAAAACCTTTATATGTAAACACACATAAATGTTGATAGAACAGAATGATTTACCCTTTCATCTGTCTTCCGTGGTGATCAACTAATGGCCAGCCTTGTTTCATAAATATCCCCACTCAATCCTACTCCACTCCCAGATTACTTTTTACGTCAAATTTATTTAACTACAATTTGCATGCTATAAAATCTCTTAGTTTAGGTGTAAATTTCTGTCATTTTTGACAAGGCATGCAGTTGTGTAACTTCACTGCTAGCAAGATATCAATATATGGAATTATTCCATCACGCTGAAGAGTACATATTTTCTTCCATAGTCAGTTCCCTACTCTCGTCCCCATTCCCTGGTAATGCTGTTCTCTGCCCCTATAGCTTTGCCTTTGTAAGAATATAGTATAAATATAACCATGCAGTATATAGTGTGCATATAAATCTGGCTCCTTTTACATATATGTTGCTGAAAATATCTGTAACTCCTTAATTTTTGTTGCTAAGCAGAATCCCATTATGTGAATGTATCATAGTTTGTTTATCCATTCACCAGCTGATGAACATTTGTTTTGTGTTGTTTTTCCAGTTTCTGACAATTGTCAGTAAAGCTACTCTAAGCATTCACATTTAAGTTTTTGTATGGATATATATATATATGTGTATATATATATATATGTGTGTGTGTGTGTGTGTGTGTGTGTATACACATATATATATATCTTCATTTCTCATATATATATATATATATATATATCTTCATTTCTCTTGAGTAAATACTTGGAAGATCGATTAGTTGTACAGTAGTTTATATTTTATAAGAAACTGCTGAAGTATTTTCCAAAATGGCTGAACTATTTTGCATTTCCATCAGCAGTGTATGAAACTTCTAGATGCTCTTTATCCACACCAGCATTCAAATAGCAGGTCCTGGGGGCACCTAGGTGGCTCAACTGGTTGTGTCTGACTTTGGCTCGGGTCATGATCTCCCCGTTCCTGAGTTTGAGCCCCACATTGGCTCACTGCTGTTAGACTGTCAGGGCAGAGCCTGCTTAGGATCCTCCTTTCCTCTCTCTCTGCCCCTCCCCCACTTGCACTCCCCCCCACCCCCCAAAATACATATATAAGCAAATAGTAGGTACTGGGATCTAATGTTATTTTAATATGAATTTTCCTAATTAATTATTATGTTGATCATCTTTTCATTTCCGTATTTGCCAGTTGTATCTCATTTTTAGTGGAGTATCTTTTCAAATATTTTGCTCATTTTTAATGGTGTTTTATTATTGAATTTTGAGGATTCATTTTTATATATCTTTATCAGATATTGTATCTTGCAAATATTTTCTCTCATCCTGTGAATTATCTTTTTATTTTTTCTCTTAGTGTCTTTCAAAGACATTATTTTTCATTTGATGAAGTCTATTTTATCCATTTTAAAATTTTATGATTCATGATTTTTGTCTAAGATATCTTTGCCTGACCCAGGGTCACAAAAATTTTATCCTCTGTGTTCTTCCAGAAGTTTTGTAGTTGTAGGCTTTATATTTGGATTTAGGATTCATTTTAAGGTAATTTTGCATATGTTGTGAAGTATGGTTCAATATTCATTTTTCTTCTTTCTGCATATAGACATTGTTATCCCACTCTGTGGAAAAGAGTATTCATTTTTCACTGAATTTCCTTGGCACCTTTGTAAGAAATCAGTTGGCCATAGATATGTGGGTCTATTTCTAGACGCTCTGTTCTGTTCCATTGATCAATGTGTCTAATTCTTTTTTTTTTTAATTAACTAATTTATTTTGAGAGAGTGTGTGTGTAAGGGGTAGAGAGAGAGGGAAAGAGAGAATCCTAAGCAGGCTCTGTGCTGTCAGTGCTAATAGTGCAGAGCCCAGTGTGGGGCTCAAACCTACAAAACTGTGAGACCATAACCTGAGCTGAAATCAAGAGTTGGGCACTTAACCCACTGAACCCCCCCAGGTGCCCCAGTGTTTGTCCAGTCTTTCAATACCCCCACTGTCTTAATGAAGATTTATAATAGGTTTTGTAAACAGTAGCATGGGTTCAAACTTTGGTCTTCTCTTTAAAAATAGTGTTTTTGCTTGGTCCTTAGCGTTTCCATATAAATCATGAGATCAGCTTGTCATTTTCTTTTTTTTTTTTAATATTTATTTTATTTTCGAGAGAGAGAGAGAGAGAGAGAGAGAGAGAGAGACTGAGCATGAGCAGGGGAAGGCAGAGAGAGAGAGAAAGGGAGACACAGAATCTGAAATAAGCTCTAGGCTCTGAACTTGTCTGTACAGAGCCCAATGCGGGGCTTGAACTCACAAACCATGAAATCATGACCTGAGCCAAAGTCAGACACTCCACTGACTGAGCCACCCAGGCGCTCCCAGCTTGTCATTTTCTACAAAAAAATTTTGCTAATGTGTATCTTGGGATTGCACTGAAACTGTAGATCAGTTTAGGGAAATGACCATCTTAACAATATTGATCTTCCAAATTCATGAATACGGTGTGTTTTTCTATTTATTTAGATCCTTAATTTTTCTCAGCAGTGATTTTTTGCACTTTTTGTCAAAATTATTCCTAAGTAATTTTGATATAATGAAATTGTTTTCTTAATTTCATTTTCCAGTTATTCAATGGTTACATACAGAATTTCAGTTCATTTTCAGCATTGATCTTCTGTCCTGCAATCTTCTTAAACTTACCTGTTACTTCTGTTAGCTTTTTTGCAGATTCTGTCAGATTTGCTGCATAGACTAACATATAATCTGTGAAAATAGATAGTTTTACTTCTTCCTATCTAATATGGTTGCCTTTTATTTCTTTTTCTTATCTTATTGCATGAACTAGAACCTCCTGTTACAATGTTGAATAGAAATGGTGTCTTGTTCTTCATCTTGGAGGGATTTAAGCATTCAACATTAAGTGTAATACTAGCTGTAGGGTTTTTTTGTTGTTGCCTTTTTTCTGGTTGAGGCAGTTCCCTTTTCTTCCTATTTTTTTAATGTTTATTTATATTTTGAGAGAGAGAGGGGGGCGCACATGAGGGGGGGAGGGGCCCAGAGAGGGGGAGATACAGAGTCCCAAGCAGGCTCCAGGCTCTGAGCTGTCAATATAGAGCCCAACACGGGGCTCAAATTCACAAGCTGTGAGATCATGACCTGAGCTGAAGTCAGACGCTTAACCAACTGAGCCACCCAGGCACCCCTTCTTCCTATTTTGTTGAAAGCTTCTATCATGAATGAAGATTAAATTTTGTCAAATAGCTTTTCTGTGTCTATGAAGATGATCATGTATTATTTGTCCTTTATGCTATTAATATGGTGAATTACATTGATTGATTTTCAGATTGCCAACCTTGCATTCCTGGGATAAATCTCAGTTGGTAATGTTGATTTTTTTTATATGTTGTATTCAGTTTAATATTTTGTAAAGGATGTTTGCATCTACATTTATGAGAAATATTTTCTTTTTTTGCGATATCTTTGGCTTTAGTATCAGAGTAATGCTGGCTTTAAATAATGAGTTTGGAAATGTTTCTTCCTCCTCTGTTGTCTGAAAAAGTTTGTGTAGAATTCACATTTTTTTTTCTTTTTCAAATATTTGAAAAAATTTACTAGTGAAGCCATCTAAGTCTGATCTTTAGATTGTGGTAAGATTTTAAGTGAATTCAATTTAAATTTATATTAAGTTAAAGTTCTGTAATTATATATTTTTTCATTTCATATAAGTTGTTTAATTTGTTGGAACAAAATTGCTCATGATATTCCTTTAAAATCCTTTTAATTTTTGTAGGTTGGTAGTGATATCCCTTCTTCCATTCCTAAATTTGGTAATTTTTGTTTTCTCTCTCTCTCTATTTTTGATTAGTCTTGCTAAAGGCTTATGAATTTTTAAAAATCTTTTTATATGCATGACTTTTGTTTTCATTTATTTTTCTCTGTTTTCTCTTTTATATTTTATTGATCTCCCCTCTGATCTTTATTCTTTCCTTCTGCTTGCTTTAGATTTAATTTGTTCTTCTTTTTATAGTTTGTAATGGTGAATGCTTATTAATTTGAAATCTTTTTGTGTCTGTGTTAGTAAGTTTTATTCTTCTAGGAATGTCTTTTACAACTACATTTTAAAATTCATTGGCCCAGGGGCACCTGGGTGGCTTAGTTGGTTGAGTATCTGACTTTTGATTTTGGCTCAGGTCATGAACCCTGGGGTTGTGGGATTGGGCCCTGTGTTGGGCTCCATGCTGAGCATGGAGCCTGCTTGAGATTCTCTCTCTCTCTCTCTCTCTCTCTCTCTCTCTCTCTCTCTCTTTCTGTGCTCTTCTCCCCTGCTCATGCTCTCTCTTTCTCAGAATGAAGTGAATTGAATTTATTGACCCAAATTTGTCCTTAATATTCTCTTATTATATTTTTAACCTCTGTAGTATTTGCAGTAATATCTAAATTTCTTACTATGTGCCCATAGTAAGAAAGTCTTGCTTTCTGTCTTTTCTTTCTTGACGAGCTTTGGCAGAAGTCTTAATTTAATTCAATTTTATTAGTCTTTTAAAAAAACACAATTTTTGGAACAATTGATTCTTTTTATTGTATACGTATATTTCCAGTTTCTTAATTTCTTGCTTTTATTATTTTCTTCCTTCTGCATTTGTTTTATGTTTAATTTGCTGTTGTCTTCTACTTTTTAAGATGGATACTGAGAAAATTAGTTTTTAGCCTTCTTCTTGAGTAAAACTTTAGCTGCATCCAAGAAGTTTTAATATGTGCTATTAGCATTCAGTTCACATCATTTAAAAAATTTTATTGTGATTTTTTTCCCACAAGTTTATCAGTGTCTTGAAGTTTATTTTTAAACTTTTTAGGCCTGGCAATTTTCTAGGTAATCTTTTGGCTATTAATTTCTAATTAATAATTAATTGTTATGCTGTGTTCAGAATGTGGACTCTGAATGATTTCACTCCTTTGTTCAGACTTTTTTATTACCCAGCATGTGTCATTTTTATTAATGGTCTATTGTTGTTGGCTCCAATATTTTACATAAGTCTGATGATTTTCTTTATTGTATTATTCAAATCTTCTATATCCTACTGCTTTTTAAAAAGATTTTCTTTAAATTCCAGTTAGCATGCAGTATAATATTTGTTTTAGGTATACGATATAGTGACTCACCACTTCCATACAACACCCAGTGCTTATCACAAGTGCACTCCTTAATCCCTATCACCTATTTAACCCCTTTCTATACCCACCTCCCTTCTAGTAACCATCAGTTCTCTATAGTTAAGAGTCTGTTTCATGGTTCATCTCGCTCTCTCTTTTCTTTCCCATTGTTCATTTGTTTTGTTTCTTAATTTCCATGTATGGTATTTGTCTTTCTATGGCTGACTTATTGCACTTAGCGTAGTACTCTCTAACCCCATCCATGTCATTGCAAATGGCAAGATTTTGTACTTTTTTATGGCTGAGTAATAATCCATATAATCCATTATATATACATGTGTATATAATACATCTTCCTTTTTTCCCCTCAGGTGTAGGATTAGTGTTTGGGTTAGGGACAGGGTGAGGGTTAGATGTAGGGACAGGGTAAGGGTATGTGCCTGGTATCCTGCAGTTCAGAGACCTTTCTGGAGTGTTAGGTTTAGGGTTAGTGCTAGAGTAAGAGTTAGGTGATAGATGGTAGGGGTTATGTGTTACAGTTATGTTTAGTGTTGAGGTTAGGGTTACATTTATGTTATATGCCTGGTATCATGCAGTTCAGAGATCTCTCTAGAGAAGAAAATGCTAGACTTCTGCTGGGGTGAGAGTAGACATGACAGCCATCTACTGAGCTGCGGCAAAGAAAGAATTGGGCCTCTAAATGCTCTTTAAACAGATATTCAATTGTTCTTTCTGTTTTATTTCTAACTTCACACCCATTTCTATAAATATTATCAATTCTAAAAGGTTCTGTATCTTCTTGAGAATAACTAGGCTGTTTCTCAGCTTTTCTTATCATGTACTCAGGGACCCACTTTGTTAAATCTGTGGTTAGGGTTAATGTAGGATATGTGCCAGTAATCTGCAGTTCAGAGACCTCTCCAGAGTGTTAGGTTTAGGGTTAGGGTTATAGAACTGGTTAGGGTTAGGGTTTTGGTTAGGGCTAGGGGATGTGTATGGTATCTTGCAGTTCACAATTGCTGTTCTTAACTTACTGAAACTACACTATGTAGAATCCATCTTTCAGGTAGTATCTTCTTTCGTTAAGATAGAAGTGTATGAAAACTTATATGTAAAAGTGTATGAAAACAGCCATGTGCTTAACTCCTTGAAACTGTACACATACAAACTGTCAAGTAACATCTTTTTTTCGGATACAATTGTTGTAATCTGATGTGTAGAAGCATATGGGTATAGAGCTGTTCTTTTTTTTTTTTTTTTGCATCTATACTTATATTCATTTTTTTCTTCAAAATTTTATTTACATTCCAGTTAGTTAAAATACAGTGTAATATTGGGGCGCCTGGGTGGCTCAGTCGGTAAGCGGCCAACTTCGGCTCAGGTCATGATCTAGCAGTCTGTGAGTTTGAGCCCCACGTCGGGCTCTGTGCTGACAGCTCGGAGCCTGGAGTCTATTTCAGATTCTGTGTCTCCCTCTCTCTCTGACCCTCCCCCATTCATGCTCTGTCTCTCTCTCTGTCTCAAAAATAAACATTAACAAAAAATTTAAAATACAGTGTAATATTAAAAAAAAACATATAGTGCAATATTAGTTTCCAGTATAGAATTTATTGATTGATCGCTTACATACAATACCCAGTACTCATCCTACTGCTTTTTACATCCTTGGTCTATGTGTTACTGAGAGAATGTATTAAAATATCTTTCTATCATTGTAGAACTATTTATATTTATTCTTCATTTCTGATAACATTTGCTTTATAAATTCGGGAGTTATATTAATAGGTGCATATAAATTAGAATTATTTTATGTTCTTGGATTAAGCATTTATCATTACGAATGTCTATGCTTAGTAATGCTTCTTTTCTTAAGGTTTACTTTGTCCGATATTAGTAAATCTATTCTAGGTTTATTTTAGTTTGTGTTAAAAGCTGTATCTTTTCTTAGAGATTTTTACTATAAACTTTTCTATGTCATTGTATTTAAAATATTCCTCTTATGAGCAGCATGTAGTTGGATTTTAGTGTTTTTGAGTGTGATGATATTTGTCTTTTCATTTGAATATTTAATTTGTTTATATATAATTACTGTTTTTGACTGAGTATTGTAAAATTTTGTTTTTTCTCTGTACTAGTTTCTTAGCTCCACATTTTTTTTTTCTTAAAGGATCTCTTGTTGACTGCTTCTCTTTTCTCTAGGAAGTCAGGTCATCAACTTAGAGTAAAGATGAAGGAGGAGATGATGGAGTTTTGGAGAAGAGAAAAACAGATTAAGGCATCTAAGATCAGAAATGAAAGTCTAAGGGAATGCAGTGGGACTGCTAGGTAGCACAAGAGTCCTCCTGGTGTTACTGGTCAGGAAATTAGAATGAGACCCATCAATTTAGATGTGTGTTTTTCTTTGGAAATATTCAGCTGCATAAAGTCAGGTGTGAAGTGACAGAATTTAAGATTTAATCATTGTTGCAATTTTCCCAAAACGGTATAATAAATGGAGAGTTGGCCAAAGGAAGTGATGGTATTCAGCAAGAAAGCGATTGTGATGATGAACCAGAGTATCCAAACTATGTTAAGAAGGGGGTGAGGTCATAAAGTCCTAAAATGCATACGAAGATAATTTCTTTTTCTTTTTGTTTTGTTTTGTTTTTGGTCTTAGCAAAATCAAAGAATTGATGGGAGGTAAGGTACTAAAAAATAAATAATATGGAGAGATGGGAGCTGCTGGCTGGGAGTAGTATACTTAAAATTGAGATTATGTGGAACATGTACTTACTGTTAATGACAAGGGATAAGCATGTGTGTGAGTGGCTGAAGTAGGGTGAGAGGATCATTAGAGGTGAGAAGTTTAAGAAACTGAGTGGGCAGTGAACTGAAAGAATTATCTATAGGAGTAGTGTCAAAAATATCACAGAAGTAGATTAAAAATAACTCTTTTCTTATGAATATTATTGTTGTGAAACCCACAGACTTCTGAATTATTCTCCATAATCATAGAAGAACTGTGGTTACTGGAGCTTTAAGAGGAAAGAATAGATAATGTAGAATGGTAAATTAGTAGAACCCATAAACAAACACAGTAATAATAATAGCGATGCAAAATACAGCAAAGCTCTCTCTTAATTCTATAAGGATGTCAAAACTCCTTCCGGAACCTTTCCTCTCATCTGGCATTCAGGAATAAGCAACATACCCTGTTGTCTACAATTCATGGTTGAGAAAACATGCAATATGTTTTGCTAATTATAAAAGTAATTTGCTCCAATTTTAATTAGAAGAAATGATGATAGCTCTTTTAAATATTTTTCCAGATCTTAATGCAAAATATCTTAGGTTGTCAGAGTAATTCACTGTTTTCTTTTTAAGATGAGAATCTGTGGATAGAAAGATTTAATTTTGATGGTGTCTCTTTAAAAAATTAGAATCCTCAGTACTATTTTTTACACTTAGATCAGTGAGCTTTATGATAACTACCTTTTCTCTATTATCAAATTTACTCACATAATTAAATTTTGTATAGTGTTATGCCTTTTATGGTCTGGCCTATGATTGATGAGGTAGAGTTTCCTGTTAAAGAGCATATAAGAATAAGGGTTGTGTTTTATAGGTTTAATTTTTTCCTTCGATTTTTTTCCTAATTCTCTTAGAATCATCCACTAATTGCAGAAGGCTATTGAGTTTAGGAGTTTACTTTGGGAAGTTATGTTAATTAAAATAGTTGTACAAACACCTGACTTTTTTACCAGCTGGTTTTCCATGGGGCATTGTGCAGAGAGGAGACATTGTTGGAAATGAAGGCAGTGGATATATGGAGGTATAAGAGATCCTTAGTTGACCTTCCTAACCAGTTAAGGAAAAGAAGGCCCTCTGGGAAGGTGGTATTGGGTAGTGAAGTCAGTCTGTATCTGTCGCTTAGGGACTGGGTGACCTTTGGCTAATCCTTTAGCTCTCCAGAGCTTCAGTTTTCTCAGCTATAAAATGGAAATAACATGGTCTATCCTGACTATTCCAGAGGTATATGACTGTATTGAGACATTAAAAATATGTGAGTAATATCAACCACATGATTTCTAATCTCCAATTAAAATCTGATGCCTCCTGTTTCCTGCTCTAAGGGCACTCAGTCTCACACCCTCCAGTACTGTGCATCTGTGCTAGAATAAGTTTGGAAGGTGGTAGGAATGCTGGGTCTGGGATTCCTACCCTATCTGGACAGCCACTTGGCACAATGTCTGGCATAGAATTAACCTTCACATATGAATGAATTACTTAATTATGGACCACACTGAATTCATTAATATTTCCCCCCCTTACATTAGCATCTAGGCCCTTTTAAGTGTTAAGGCCAAATTTTTCCTGACCTCCCTTCTAGCTCTGGGAGGTTAGGTAAGGGTATATAATTATGTTGAGGAATGTGAATGCTTTGCCAGTGGATGGTCTTAGGCATACCAGTGCTGAACAGTAACCTAAGACTGAATGCCCTAGTAAATTCTCCTTTGATTGTATTCTCTGTTGACTGACACATTTCTGGTTCTTTTCATCTAGCAATGTGGGTGAGGTATCCACTCTGCCCCTCACTGTAAGCGGACCACAGTTATTAAAAGTCAGTTTGGAACTCCACTTTGGAAATCTCTTGTGTTCTTGTGGCATTTGTCCTGGTCTCTTGAACTCTCAGAGTTCACCTTGAGACTTAATACTTAGCTTTTACTGTCTTCTGCACGTCACATGAGTTGATCCCTGGAAAGTTATTTCTCTGTGCTGAATGAAAGTTCAGTCATTTGGGGGGTGGTGCTTGCACCTTTTCTTCCACTTTTTCCCTTTCATTCCTTTCCTCCCTCTCCTTAGATGACCTTCTCTCCCCTCTCTTTCCTAAAACTCAGCCCCAAATCTGCATCACCATGTCTAGTGAACTGCCTCCCAGCGGATCCGGAATGAACTGTGCTCAGCTCCCTGCCCTTCTCCCTTGAGAGATCCTCCTTTCTGAAGCTCAGACAACTTGGGATCAGGCCTCTATTTAAAAAGAGCAAAGACTAGGCTTTTGAAACCTTTCCCATGGGGTCTTGACTGAATGATTTGATTGGTGCAGGGAGACTGAGAGGATGACAAAGCTGTATCCAAACTGGTGTTGGTTTATCCATGGGGGAGGATTGCTCTTTTTTTTCCCCAGAGCTCATCCCCTTCCTCCCATGCACATGCACTTCGTTGAGCTAAAGCTGTACAATGGTGCAGCCTTGATTTATGAGGGCTGTGTTTCTTCCCTGATCCTGGCTGGCACAGTACTGGAGGCTTTACTTTTATGTGTCCACATTAGGGGGCAACTGGCGACCAGCTGTTGGAAACTGGTTTAAGAAAATAATAAAAATAAAAATACTCTTGGACTATCCTGTCATTCCAGGTTTCTGGTACCTGCCATCAGCCTTGGTATAAATAAGGGAGTCTTTCCCCCTTGGAATGAGATTTCTCTCTGACAAATAGATTTATATTGTGCTGGAATGATTGGTAGGTACCAGGGGGATCTTGCCTGAAGGCTAAGTTAATAATTGAGACCGTTAGAACAATAACTCACATGGTCCCCACCTCCTTTATCCATGAAAGGTCCCCAAGTACTGCATATTGTAATGTGCTCCCAAGTGCGAAGCTCCTGCTAAACTCAACTATATCTGGCGTGGAAGGTAACACCTGGAGAGACTGGACATAGGGAGGGCCAGCACCTTACAGAGCTCCCCACCCAGGTGAGGGGTTATCATAGGGGCAGGAGCCAGTGACAGAAAGGGGCAGGTTGTTTGGGTGAAGGGGCACCCCCCACGTACATGAGCAGTGTTGTAGAGAGGGAGAAGGGTAACAGGTCTCTTTAATGACCATGATTCTCTGAATGTTCTGGGTCACAGGTTCTTTGCAAGTATTTTGTGTGCTATTGATATGATACCTGTCAACCACCTCAAGACATTTATTTATTACTTATTTGTTTAGAATTCATGTGTTGCATTCTTTGAAGAAAGACTTGAGATAGCTTGCAATAAAATACATGTAGAACAAGACAGTTAATGTTTAAATATAAGGTTGAAAGTCATGTAGACTGAGGACAAAATAAACATATCAAAACCTTAAGCCAGCATTTGTCAAACTATGTTAACTTACTCGGTGAGTTCTGTTGGGTGTAAATAGGTATTTCTTGAAAAGGTTGTTCTGTAATCAAACAAATTAAGTAAACTGAGTGGAGAAAAGCTAAACATGTATGTTTTTACTGAAAAATTCCCCATATCCTTTAATTTGCTTAAAAGTACTATAAACTTTCAAGAGAGGGATACCACTGCATGTTTTTTCATGGTGTTCTGCAGAACATGCTTTGTGAAAAATGGACCTATGCCAAAATGATTTCTGGAACAGAGCAGCAATTTAAATTCCAAGCTCCTTAGGCATTAGGCAAAAAAAAGAAAAAAAGACATTTATGAAGAAGGAATACAGCTCATTAGATAAGAATGACACTTAATATTCAAAATAAGTTTAAAAGATTTATTCCATGTATCCTTATTCAAAGGGTACGAGATAATATTATGGGTATTGTCATGAGCAGTGGCTTTATAGAAATGGCAGACATTCTTTCATTATGGCTATTTCTTATTTTGACCTATATAACACAATATGGAAAACATTGAGGAGGGCATCAAATTAAAAATTACAAGTTCCAGGGCATCTGGCTGGCTCAGTCAGTTAAGCATCGGACTCTCGGTTTGGGCTCAGGTCATGATCTCATGTTCGTGAGTTTGAGCCCCACATTGGGCTCCGTGCTAACAGTGCAGAGCCTGCGTGGGATGCTTATCCTCTCTCTGCCCCTCCCCCACTCACACTGCCTCTGTCTCTCTCAAAAAATAAATAAACTTAATTAAAAAAAAATACAAGTTCCTAGAAGGTAGGATTGCCAGATAAAGTATAGGATATTCAGTATAGGATATTTTAATGTCAGACAAACAACACATTGGTTTTTAGTATAAAAATGTCTAAAAATGGCATAGGATGTATGTATATTACAAAAATTTTCACTCTTTGGTTAAAAAGTAAATTTAAGTGGGTGCCCACATTTTTATTTGCTAAATCTAGCAACTCTACCACAAGGTCAAATTCTAAGCTATATGTTTGAATCATCTAGCAGCCTCCACTAGGCAATAATCACTGTGCCTGGCATTGCCATAGCCCTCTTTCAATTGACCCACACAGATTGGAGAGTCTACAAGTTGTCAAATCTGTCTTCACCTGCTCCCCCTGCCCACCACCACCAGTCTTGGCAGTCTTGGAGTTCTAGCCCTTATCTTTGCATTGCCCTGGGAGTTGGGCTGGTTGACCCTTCAGAATACTCTCAGCCCTTCAGTTCCCTGAAGTTGATGGTCAACCTTAAGAAAGAACATTTATTTGGTTGTCATGGGCCAGTGAGGATTTTACCTCCTAGGCAAGCTCCCCCAGTATTTATCGCACCATCTCTGCACTTGTAGTATATTATTAGCCTTTTATGCCTTCTCTCACCTGTTGAAATGAGAATGCAAGGTCTCTGGGCCTCTGCAGCCCTTTCCCTTACATTAACTTAAGTCACACCAGATGTGGGCCTTTACTGCTTAGGAAGACTAATTGATTTCACTAGTCACAATACTTCTATTGTTTTATTTTTTTAAAACACAAATAAACACTGTGGTGGATTTTCTCCTCCTTCTCCCTCTCTCCTCTTGCCAAAGACCCAAAGGTTATTCAATTAAAAGTGTCCAGAAAGTGTGATGAAAAATCCATGGATGGAGTACATCTTCTGTTAAAGAATTAAAAAAAAAGGCAAGGAAAAAAGAAAGGAGGAGGATAAAGGGTTGTAGGGAAGAGGGAAGGAAGCCTCTCAGGGACCAGCAGTAACTCTGATGGATGGCTGGTTGTGTAAGACGTTATTATTTGTTATGTGAGTGTAGGGAGATGGCAGCCGAGCTGAGCAATACACCTGCTGGGCTCCAAGAAGCCAAAACAGCTGCACACATTGATTTAGAAGCTTGCTACTTGGGGCTCCAGGAACGAATCAAGCGACAGCTCATAAAAAAAGAGGGTTTTATGATTCTCCCCCCTCTTTCTGTAAGCAAATGGCCACATCATATGTTTTCCTAACGCGGTCATAACTCAAAATTAAATCCCAGCCCAAGGTGTCAGCCTGGTGCCATGTCAGGATTGTAACGGCTTGTTTTAGAGGTTGCCATGGAGATCTGGGAGAAAGGATGGGGGGCAGGTCTTGGGAGGTGGGAAGGGGTACAAAGTGTTCTTTGCCCCAGTGTGGCTTAGGCACTTAAGGACAATTAGCTGTAGGGTTTTGTTTTGTTTTAAAGAAGTGAGGGACCTAGCAGTGTTTAGTTGGTGATTTTATGCCAATTACAACCTCAGTTCATAGTGTTAAAATGCAAAGCACTGTCCCACTAGGGAGTTACTCCTGCCAAAGTGAGTAAGGGTGAGTTGTGGAGCATGTGCTGCCAACGTGAGGCTCTCAGGGGCAGTCTGTCCTCTTCACACTCCAAGTCTGGTTGTTGATTACACAAAATGGAATGGAGTCAAAATATTTTTGGTAAATATTGAATGAAAGTGCTTGGTCATGAGGAAAAGAGAAGCTCTTCAAGAGGGATATCAGCTTTCTCCCAAGCTACAGCCTGCATATGCATGGCCAAGGGGCTGTGGGCCCCACTGATGTCAGACAAATCTCTGTGCAGTGCTCACCATGAAGGTGATAACAGTCTGAAGGACTGTCAGAAAAGCTCTTCTGTAGGATTCCATGGTTACCATGGATTTCATTCACTTATCAAGTAGTTATTGGGTATTAGACACCTTGAAATGGCAAAATGAGTATTCATTAGTGAACAGATGAATAAAAGAATATGTGAATGGAAAACATGGATATATGCCTCATTGCTAATAGTTCTGTAACAGCATAATCACAGCAAGAGAAAATAAAATAATGCCATTCTTCCAAAGCCCAAATCTACATAATCCCCAAGGTTCAGGTATGAGTGAAGGTTCTTACCTTGACATTTTTGCTTGCAGAGAAGTCATCCATCAACCCACGTTCCACCATTACTTGGAAGGCAACACATCTCCAGCCCAAGCACTCTCCTGAATTCTCACTCTGCATTTCCAGCTGCCTATAGCACATTGCACTTAAATGTCATAGTAGCTTTTAAACAAATTATTCTCCCCATTTCCTAAATCACTATCGTCTTCGTTTTCTGCTTTTTATTATAGCACCATGGTAGTCTAGTCATTAAAGCTCAAAATATCAACTACAACTTTGGTTTCCTTTCTAGGTTCAAATAGACATTACACACTCTCCTTCTTTCTTTCACAGTGTCCCTCAAGTTTATAACTTCCTTCCCACCTCTGCTATCATTTCCTAGTTCAGGACCGTATTACCTCATGCATCAGCTGCACCCATTGCTTCCCATTCAACTTCTTTCCCTCTAGTCTCTAAGCTTCCATTCCATCCAGCACTTACAACACACCCAGAACCTTGCTGCCAGGGTCAATTTCCCCCATATGACGTGCTTCCAAAAGCTCCAATCACTCCCTTATTTCCCATAGAGTAAAATCCACATGCTGTCTTCTGGCATTTAAGGAATGATCTTGCTTTTATAGCTCTATTTCCTACTGGTAACAGATATAAATATTCTGTGTTAGCAAAAATAACATTAAGTAGTAGTAAATAAAATTATCAAATATATGTATCCGTCACTGTGCTGAACGTTTTACATGCATAGTTTGTCTTTCTGTTCTTAACAGCATTCCTATAGGGTAGGTGCTATTATCATTTCTTTTAAGAAGATGAAATTGAGGCACAAAGAAGCTATATGTCTTGCTAATAGGAGAGCTGGAATTTGATGTAGGCAGTCAATTCTGACCCTACGGGCTCTTGGAAACTGTACCACCACCTCTTTGTAACAGTCTACTCTGTCTCCTGAAGATATCTTGTGCTCTGCTGTCTCACTGCCTTTGCTTGACTACTTTCCTTTTGCCAGACTGCCTTCTTGCCTTTCTTTAACATACTTTCAAGCGTTTCTGAAGTTCTATTCAGATGTCTACTCCTCCATTAAACATTGGGTCATGATCTCACATTTTGCGGGTTTGAGCCCTGCGTCGGGCTCTGTGCTGACAGCTCGGAGCCTGGAGCCTCTTTTGGATTCTGTGTCTCCCTCTCTCTCTGCCCCTCCCCTGTTTACACTCTGTCTCTGTCTCAAGAATAAATAAACATTAAAAAAAATTATAAAAAAATTACTATAGTATCTACTGTTTCCACTGCTGATTGACTGTCATGCCTTATCAGATATCCATATATCTTATTCTTCTCTAGATTCCCCTCATTACTGGGCACAGTAACCTCTGCCAGTTCTTACTCAAAAGTTGCTAATTGACAGAATGAAGAACTCTGAAATGAACTATACCAGGGTCATCTTTCACATCTTATTCTCTATCCTTTCTCTTGGTATTAAAACTTGATTTTGCACTAGTTTACTTTTTAAAAAAAATCATCCTTTACCCTTCTTTGGACTGTAATTTGACCCCCTTGAAACTCTCTGGGTGCTTTCCTTTTTCTTAAACCCCTAGGAAGTATTCAGCAGATGAACAGGAAGGCATTGTGCCTGATAGTAGAGTAGACAACATCTGGCTCTCGGGCTATTCCATTAAGTTATTCAGGCAGTACTTCTCTTCCTTTGATACCCTTTTCAAGATGGCAGACTATCTCTTCCTTCCTCTCTTAGTCTTGAATTTCTCTGCTCAATGCTTTTACTAGAGTGGCTTCCTTGGGCAGTGCTCCCATATGTGGAACTTAGCCTCGGCTTTTCCCAGGTCAACATCCCTCAATTGTAACATATTCCCATGGGCGCCTTCTTGACTACTGACCTGTGGGAAAACAAATAGTGAGTGCTTAGATTTCAAAGACTTACAAGGTGCTACATCTTCCAAGAATACCAAGGAATTTTTTTAAGTGTGTCTAACTCCGAGTTTCAAATGGTGTGACATCTCAGGGCTTATGGGGGAAGGCAATCAGGGAGTTGTGTGTGTAGCAGTCTTTCTGCTACATGAAAGACTGGCCCGGAGCACAAGCATTTACTCCTTGGCGCTGCAAGCAAATACATCATGCAAATATGAGAGTTGCCAGAACGAAAAGAGTTAGTACACTTTGTCAACTATTAAGTGCTTCCTCTGCAGAAGCATAGCTGCCTCTACCAATAGCGCATACTGGGAATCGTAGTTTTTGAAAGAGGGGTATCTAGCGTGTGAATCATATAGGTGATAGGTAGGAAAAGTGCATCTCAGGGAAGCTGAGAAGGGACACTGGATTTTAGCAGTGGTAGGGAAGGAAGAGAGCTTGTCAGAAGCCTCATAATAAAGTTATCTAATCATCTATCATCATCTGTTAAGATGGTTATGTTCCTGAGAGAGAAGACATGCTAAACCACTTTAAGTCAAAAAACAAATTATGAGTTTATTTACTGTTGATTAGGACAAAAATCAGTCATCTGATTACTGAGAGATTAGGTATGAAAGTTTTGTTTTATTAAGGCTGGGGATGAAAAGCATCATAGGTTTTTTGTTTTTTGTTTTTTGTTTTTGTTTTTTTTTTTTTTTTTGCATGGGGTTTTGCTAGGAAAGCCTGGATTTAGGGAGGGAACAATATATGCTGGGCAGCAATCAAGACAGCAAAGGAACACAAAGAGCCTGGAGGAAAAAAAAAACATGGAAGATGGCTGCAGAAACAACATGGTAACAGATTCGAAAGACACATTTCCTCTGGTTCACTCCCTACCCTAGTTACATGAATCATTTGGCGTTAAAACTTCAAGTAAATTTAAGCAGATTACATATCTATATCCTGAACCACATATCACTTAATTCTGAGCACTTAACTCTGCTATGTTAGGGCAGTCTCAGCTCAGCTGAATATTTATATAATTAGTTGTGTGACAGGGTGATACATTAGGTCTTTCTGTTTTTCGTGTGAAATATGAATATGACCATAGAAATTTTATAAGTAATTGATACAAAGTATTTGACATCAGTTTACACACATAAAACACTAAACACTACATAAGAGAGCTATATTTCTAGGAATATGTTATTAAGTATTTTCTTATGAAGAGTGTATTTTCCCACAGGATACTCCTAATATTCATCTGCTATGTGAATAAATTATTAAGCTGTATGTCTTGTAAGGGCTATAAGGCTAACAGATGAAATGAATTGATGAGTTGTTTTCATTATGCCTATGACTCCCTCTAATTATAAGCATTTTATTAATGCATTTTTAATGGCCTATGTCCCTTAGGGAACATTTTCAAAGTATTCCATCATATTCTCTTAAAGCCTTATTTCACATTAGTAATAGAATGAAGCCTATAGTTTTCAAGGCCCAGCCCAAGAATTTTCAATCCTTGCTTTTTATTCGTTCATTCATTCAGCAAACATTTATAGAATGTCTATTATATGTCAGGATTATAGCTACATGCTGATGATAAAACTTGCTATCTAATTGCTTTACCCCATCCTGGCCTACATACAAATACTTACTATCTGGTTTTGTTAGTTTGTTTAAGTCCTGTACATGACCATTAAAAAACTCTAATAGTTTACAAATTCCTAGGAATTTTATTCTATTAAATGTTATTTTAAGTTAAAAAATAGTCTGTGGGGGCGCCTGGGTGGCTCAGTTGGTTGAACATCTGACTTCGGCTCAGGTCATGATTTCACAGTTCGTGAGTTCAAGCCCCGCATCGAGCTCTGTGCTGACAGCTCAGAGCCTGGAGCCTGCTTCCGATTCTGTGTCTCCCTCTCTCTCTGCCCCTCCCCTGCTCATGCTCTGTCTCTCTCTCTCTCTCTGTCTCAAAAATAAATAAAACATTAAAAAAAATTTTTTTAAATAGTCTGTGATCATATATCTATATGTGATTTAAAGAATAATAATAAAATTAAAACATGTACCCATCGCTCAACTTAAAAAGAAATATATTTTATGACAGAAGCAAAAATAGATAATGGAACTACATCAAAGTGAAAGCTTCTGCACAACAAAGGAGATCATCAACAAAATGAAAAGGCATCCTGTAGAATGGGAAAAAGTATTTGCAAATCATGTACCCAATAAGGGGTTTAATATCAAAATATGCAAGGAGCTTATATAAGTCAATAGCAAAAAACAAAAACAAAAACAAACACCAAAAAAACCCAACTCAATTTAAAAATAGGCAAGGACTTAAATAGACGTTTTTCAAAAACAACAACAACAACAAAAGACAGCTAACAGGTATATGAAAAGGTGCTCAGTATCATTCTTCATCAGGAAAATACAGATCAAAACCACAATGAGATATCACCTCACACCTGTTAGTATTATGAAAATACACAAGAGATAACAAGTGCTGGCAAAGATATGGAGACAAGGGAACCCTTTTGATATGGAGAAATATGGTGGGAATGTAAACTGGTGCAGTCACTATGGAAAACAGCATAGTAATTTCTCGAGGAATTAAAACTAGAATTACCACATAACTCAGCAGTCTTATTTCCAGAGATGAGGAAATGAAATGAAACAGAATCTCAAAGAGATGTCTACATTCCCATGTTTGCCACAGCATTATTCACAATAGCCGAGATAGAAGAAGGGATAAAGAAAATACAGATATATTTGTAGAGGAAGAGAGAAAATGGAATATTATTCAGCATTTAAAAAGAGGAAAATCCTGTCATCTGAGACAACATGGATGAACCTGGAGAGCATTATGCTAAGTGATGTAAGCCAGACAGAGAAAGAAAAATACCACATGGTGTCACTTACATGTGGAATTAAAAAAAAAATCGGACTCATAGAGAGTAGAAAAGTGGTCACCAGGGGCTGGATGGTGGGGAAAATAGGAAGCAATTATGAAAAAAAGCACAATGTTTCAGGAAAAAAATATTTCAGCAAGTCCTTTGAAGCATCTTTTGCTTCCTTTCCAAATTACAATAACTTCCCTTCACTACTAGAGGTAAATACTAATCTGAAATTCTTTTTGGCTCAACATTGTGATTTTTGTCTATGTCGTGTATGTTTGACAAGTTCAGTCATTTTCATTGCTATATACTATTCTATAATTTGTTTTTAAAATTTTCCAAGAATGGATATGTGGCTGGTTGCCATTGTTTTTTGTTTCTTTGTTTTGTTTTTGTTCATTTTGTGTGTTGTTTTAATTAAGAATAATTCTGCCATTAACATTCTTATCCACCTGCCCTGTTGCATTATAGGCAAATTTCCCAAGGTGTGTACTTGGGAGAGGAATAGCTATGTTGTAGGGTATGTGCTCTTTTTTTTTTTTTTATTATTTAATGTTTATTTTTGAGAGAGAGAAACAGAGCACAAGCAGGAGAGGGGCAAAGAGAGAGGGAGTCACAGAATCCGTAGCAGGCTCCAGGCCCTGAACTGTTAGCGCACGGCTTGAACTCACGATCCATGAGATCATGACCTGGGCTGAAGTCAGATGCTCAACCGACTGAGCCACCCAGGGTACCCCAGATATTTGCTCTTTTAACTTTACTGGATAATCCTAAATTATATCCATGGTGTTTGTACCAAAGTATACTGCTACCAGCAATATATGAGTTCTCAATATATGAGTTAGTTTTTGACATTCTGGTGAGCATAAGGTATATATATATATATCATTGGGGTTTTCATGTGTATTTTCTTGATTGGTAAAAATACATATTCTTATATGTTTATTGGCAGTTTCTGTTATTTATTTTTCCTCTTCTGTGAAATGTTTATTCATGACATTTTATCATTTTTTGTCTTTTTCTTATTGATTCATAGATTGTGTGTGTGTGTGTGTGTGTGTGTGTGTGTGTGTGTGTGTTTGGGCTTGGCTTTTTACTTTTGTGTTTTGAATTTTGATGAACCAATGTTATTAATTTTAATGTAGTCAAGTGTCAACTCCTTCTTCCCTTTAGAGCAATGTGCATTTTTTTGTCCCTTAAAAAAGTCTTCTAGCATCATGAAAATATCCTCCGTCTTAATCTGTCTAGAACTGATTTTTATATATAACGGGAAGTAGGGATCCAATTTCAAATTTTTGGATCTAATTTCAAGTTTTTTTGTATATGGGAATCCAAGTATTTTAGCACCACTCATCTGCACTTCTATTACAGTTCAACTATCACTATTTCTGTGGATCTTTTTCTGGACTATTTATTCTGGTCCATTGATCTGTTGATTCATCCATAAATAGATAGTATAATTCTACCTTAATATTTCTGTTTTTCTTAAACTCTCTGACAAAGAAACACAAAGCTTCCCACATGTCATTCTTCTTCATAGCATTTTGTTTTTGTTTTCATGTTTGATCCTTTTGCTTTCCATTTTTTAAATTAAATCTTACATGGGTAATACATTTAAAGTAAATGTATTGAAAAAGTAAAAGAAAAAAAAACCATAAGGGAGTATGCTGTGAAAATTCATCCTGCTGTCTCTGTTCCCAAGCTACACAGTTCCATCCCTATAAACAGCTGTTATTACTTTCTGCAGGGTCTTCCCAAGTATATCCAGGACATTTTATATATATCAGGACTATATGTGACTATATCTCTTTGGTCATGATCATAAGTGCAGTTTGGGGATAGTCCATATTTTGCTTTATCTTTAGTAATAGATTTATATATCTTTCTTATTAAAATATAAAGAGCTTCCTTTTCCTTTTGTATGACTAAAATATATTCCATTTTAAGACTATACTGTAATTTATTTTATCAATTTCTTAGTGGTTATTTCTTTTCCAATATTTTGCAATTAGAAAAATGCTGACATTGCTTTTTTTTCAAGTTTATTTATTTATTTTGAAAGAGAGTGAGAGCACAAGTAGGGGGAGGGACAAACAGAGAAGGGAGACAGAATCCCAAGCAGGCTCCATGCTGTTAGCACAAGCCCAACGTGGGTCTTGATTTCATAAAGTGAGATTATGACCTGAGCCAAAATCAGGAGTTGGATGCTCAACTGACAGCCACTGAGGTGCTCCTGACATTACTCACTTTTAACATACGTTTTACACCATGCAAATATTTCCTATATAGGATAAATCCCAATAAATACAATTGTATGCATTTATAATTTTGATAGATATTGCTATCAATTTACATTCCTAAAATCAAACTAAGAAATATGAACAGACCAATAAGCAGCAAAGAGATTGAATCAGTAATCAAAACCTCCCAACAAATGAAAGTCCAGGGCCAGAGGGCTTCCCAAGGGAATTCTACTAAACATTTAAAGAAGAGTTAATACCTATTCTTCTCAAGCTATTCCAAAATATAGAAATGGAAGGAAAACTTCCAAACTCATTCTGCTAGGCCAGCATTGTCTTGGTTCCAAAACCAGAAAAAGTCCCCCTTAAAAAGGACAATTACAGGCCAATATCCATGATGAACATGGATGCAAAAATTCTCAGCAAAATACTAGCAAATCAAATACAACAGTGCCTTAAAAGAATCATTCACCACCGTCAGGTGGGATTTATTCTTGGGCTTCAAGAGTGTTTCAATATTCACAAATCAATGTGATACACCACATTAACAAAAGAAAAGATAAGAACCATATGATCCTCCCAGTAGATACAGAAGAAGCATTTCACCAAGTACAGCATCCATTCTTGATAAAAACCCTCAACAAATAGGGATAGAGGGAACATACCTCAACATTGTAAAGGCCATAAACAAAAGACCCACATCTAATATCATCCTCAATAGGGAAAAACTGAAAGCTTTTCCCCTACTGTCAGGAACAAGACAGGGATGTCCACTCTCACCATTGTTATTTAACATCGTACTGGAAGTCCTAGCCTTAGCAATCAGATATCAAAAAGAAGTAAAAGGCATCCACAGTGGCAAGGAAGAAGACAAAATTTCACTATTTGCAGATGACATGATACGCTATGTAGAAAACCCAAAAGACTGTACCAAAAAATTGCTAGAACTGATACATGAATTCAGTAAAGTGACAGGATACAGAATCAATGTACAGAAGAATTCTGTTGCATTTCCACACACCATTAAGGAAACAACAGAAAGAGAAATCAAGGATGATCCCATTTACAATTGCAGCAAAACCATAAGATACCTAGGAATAAATCTAACCAAAGAATTAAAAGATCTGTACTCTGAAAACTATATAAATTTGTGAAAGAAATTGAAGAGGACACAAAGAAATGAAAAAACACATTCCATGCCCATGGATTGGAAGAACAAATATTGTTAAAATGTCTGTACTACCCAAAGCAATCTACACATTTACTCCCTATTGGAATAACACCAACATCTTTCACAGAGCTGTGACTAACAATCCTGAAATTTGTGTGGAGCCACAAAAGACTCCAAAGCAATAGTGAAAAAGCAAAGCAAAGCTGGAGGCATCACAAGTCCAGACTTCAAGCTATATTACAAAGCTGTAGTAATCAAGATGGTATGATACTGGCACAAAAACAAATGCATAGATCAGTGGAACAGAATAGAAAACCCAGAGATGGACCCACAACTATATGGTCAATTAATCTTTGACAAAGCAGGAAAGAATATCCAGCGGAATAAAGATAGTCTCTTCAGCAAGTGGTTCTGGGAAAACTGGACAGTGACATGCAGAAGAATGAACTGGACCACTTTCTTACACCATGCACGAAAATGAATTCAAAATGGATCAAAGACCTAAATGTGAGACAGGAAGCCATCAAAATCCTAGAGGAGAACACAGGCAGCAGCCTCTTTGGCCTTGACTGGAGGAAATTTTTATTAAACACGTTGCCAGAGGCAAGGGAAACAAAAGCAAACATGAACTAATGGAACTTCATCAAGATAAAAAGCTTCTGTACGTAGAAGGAAACAATCAACAAAACTAAAAGGAAACCTTCAATATGGGAGAATATATTTGTAAATGACCTATCTGATAGAGGGTTAGTATCCAAAATCTGTAAAGGACTTACCAAACTCAACAGCCAAAGAACAAATAATCCAGCTAAAAAATGGACAGAAGACATGAATACACATTTTTTCCAAAGAACACATACAGATGGATAACAGACACATGAAAAGATGCCCAGTATCACTCATCATCAGGGAAATACAAATCAAAACTACAATGAGATACCACCTCACACCTGTCAGATGGCTAAAATTAACAACACAGGAAACAACAGATGTTGGTGAGGACATGGAGAAAGGGGGACCCTCTTCCACTGTCAGTGGAAATGCAAACTGGTGCAGCCACTCTGGAAAACAGTATGGAGGTTCCTCAAAAAGTTATACATAGGGGCGCCTGGGTGGCTCAGTCGGTTAAGCGTCCGACTTCAGCTCAGGTCACGATCTCGCGGTCTGTGAGTTCGAGCCCCGCATCGGGCTCTGGGCTGATGGCTCAGAGCCTGGAGCCTGCTTCTGATTCTGTGTCTCCCTCTCTCTCTGCCCCTCCCCCGTTCATGCTCTGTCTCTCTCTGTCCCAAAAATAAATAAACATTAAAAAAAATTTTTTTTAAATAGTTACACATAGAACTACCCGACAACTTGGAATTTATTCAAAGGATTACAAAAATGCTGATTCAAAGAGGCGCATGCACCCCTATGTTTATTTCAGCATTATCAACAAAAGGCAAATTATGGAAAGAGCCCAAACATCCATCAACTGATGAATGGATAAAGAAAATATGGTATATAAATAAAATGAAATATTACTCAGTCATCAAAAAAAATGACATCTTGCCATTTGCAGTCACATAGATGGAGCTAGCGTGTATTATGCTAAGTGAAATAAGTCAGAGAAAGATAAATACCATATGATTTCATTCATATGTGAAATTTAAGAAATGAAACATATAAACATAAGGGGACACACACACCCAGAAAAAAAAACACAGAGGCAAGCCACAAAACAGACTTAACTATAGAGAAGAAGCTATTGAGAAGAAGTTGATGGAGGGGATACAGGTGGGGGATGGGTTAAATGAGTGATGCATATTAAGGAGGGCACTTGTGATGAGCGCTGGGTGTTAGATGTAAGTGATGAATCACTAAATTGTGTACTGCAACTAATATTACACTATATATTAACTAGCAAGAATTTAAATAGAAAATTGAAACAAAAAGAAAGTGCCCATTTTTCCACATTTGACACCACACCGTGTTATCAGCTTTGCTCTTTGCACACTTGAGTGAAAAATAGTGTAGAATTGAATCTTTATGTTTGTTTGTTTGTTTATTTATTTTGAGAGAGAGGGAGAGACAGAGCATGAGCAGGGGCGGGGCAGAGAGAGAGGGAGACATAGAATCCGAAGCAGGCTCCAGGCTCTGAACTGTCAGCACAGAGCCCGACGTGGGGCTCAAACTCGAACCGAAGTCAGATGCTCAGCTGACTGAGCCACCCAGGTGCCCCTAGAATTGAATCTTTAAATAAAGTGTTTCTTAACATTAGTATAGTATTTTTTCTTACCATATGTATCTTCATATTTTTAAGAGCTATTTGTATTTCTTTTTTTGTGACTTGTATATTAAAATCATTTTTTCTAGCCTAGGTGGCTCAGTCAGTTAAGCATCAGACTCTTGATTTCCACTCAGATTATGATTTTACAGTTTGTGAGATTGAGTGCCACATCAGGCTTTGTGCAGGTATCTGGGAGCCTGGTTGGGATTCTCTCCTCTTTCTGCCCATCCCCCCATGAGCGCTCTCTCTTTCTCTCTCTCTCTTAAATAAATAAACATAAATAAATAAATAAATAAATAAATAAATAAATAAATAAATAAATAAATAAAATAATTTTTCCCAGTTTTCTGTTGGATCGATTCATTCTTTGTAGTAATTTTGTAGGAGTTCTCTATATAGTAATAAAATTAGTCCTTTTCCTGTGATAGATGTTGAAAACATTTCCTCCCAGTTTATAATTTGTCTTTTTATTCTCCTTTCCTATCATGATATTCTGCCACACAGGAGTTTAATTTTTATGTTGTTAAATATATCAGTGTTTATTTTATGATTTCTGTGTTTAATATGTAGTTAGAATGCTCTTCTTCATGCTCCTAATGTTGTAAAAAGTTCCCATGATTTCTTATAGTACCTTGTGTTTTTATATTTCTAATTTGAATATATTTTTTATTTGGAATTAATCCTGGCAAAATATTAAGTATGGATTTAAAATTCAAGGTATGATTTAAATAGATAACTAATTTATTTCTAGATGACTGCCTGTTCTCCAAGTAGATATATTAAATAATGAATCTTTTCTTCACTGATTAGATATACCACGTTTGTCATATATTGTATCTGTTATCTCCTGCTGTGTAACAAATCATTTAAACATTTAGCATCTTTTTTTTTTAACGTTTATTTATTTTTGAGACAGAGAGAGACAGAGCATGAACGGGGGAGGGTCAGAGAGAGAGGGAGACACAGAATCTGAAACAGGCTCCAGGCTCTGAGCGGTCAGCACAGAGCCCGACGCGGGGCTCAAACTCACGGAGTGTAAGATCGTAACCTGAGCCAAAGTCGGCCGCTTAACCGACTGAGCCACCCAGGCGCCCCACATTTAGCATCTTAAAACAATAACCACTTTATTTGGTCACAGTGGACTCAGTTGGGCAGTTCTGCTGGTTGCATGTTGGGTCACTCAGGTGATAGGGATTTATTGGTCAAAGGGGTCTCTGCTACTTTCTTGAATTTATCTTATTGTTTATAATTTAAAAAAATGTATCATCTTGGGTTTTCCATTGAACTATTATGTTGTGTGAATGTAATGATAATTTTTTCTCCTTTCTAATTTTCACATTTTAAATTTATTTCTTTTCTCTCTTTGGGTTTCCTAGTACTTCCAAATAATGTTAAAAAATAGTGGTGACCATGGGGCAGGGGAAGGAAAAAATAAAAAGTTAGAGAGGGAGAGAGCCAAACTATAAGAGACTCTTAAAAACTGAGAATAAACTGAGGGTTGATGGGGGGTGGGAGGGAGGGCAGGGTGGGTGATGGGCATTGATGAGAGCACCTGTTGGGATGAGGACTGGGTGTTGTATGGAAACCAGTTTGACAATAAATTTCAGGGGCGCCTGGGTGGCTCAGTCGGTTAAGCGTCCGACTTCAGCTCAGGTCATGATCTCACAGTCTGTGGGTTTGAGCCCCGCGTCGGGCTCTGCGCTGACAGCTCAGAGCCTGGAGCCTGTTTCCAATTCTGTGTCTCCCTCTCTCTTTGCCCCTCCCCTGCTCATGCTCTGTCTCTCTCTGTCGCAAAAATAAATAAAAACATTAAAAAATTTTAATTTCATATTAAAATAAATAAGTAAATAAACAAACAAATAGTGGTGATAGTGGGTGTCCTTCCCCTTTTTTTTTTAAAGAACATTATTCAGGTATAAATGATTACAAAGCACTGAGTATTAATGTGTTTGATTTAATGAGTTTGGGCATATGCAAACTCCCATAATACCACCACAAGCAAGGTAATAGACATATCCAACACCTCTCAGAGTTTCCTTGTGTCTCTTTTTTTTTTTTTTTTTTGTAGTAGGAACATTTATCCTTTTAAATTTTGAAGTGCACAATACTATATTGTTAACTATAGCCACTATATAGCAGATCTAGAACTTACTAATTGAGCATCAGTGAAACATTATATCCACTGAATAACAACTCCCTATATTTCCCAGTCCCTAGCCCATAATAACCACTATTGTATTCTCTGCTTCTATGACTTTGACTATTTAGGATATCCCATATAAGTGGAGTCATGCAGTATTTATCCTTTTGTGTCTGGTTTATTTCACTTAGCAAATGTCCTCGGGGTTCATCTGTGGTGTGGAATATTGCAAGATTTCCTTTTTATTTTTTTTATTTTTTATTTTTTAAAAATTTTTTTTTCAACGTTTTTTATTTATTTTTGGGACAGAGAGAGACAGAGCATGAACGGGGGAGGGGCAGAGAGAGAGGGAGACACAGAATCTGAAACAGGCTCCAGGCTCCGAGCCATCAGCCCAGAGCCTGACGCGGGGCTCGAACTCACGGACCGCGAGATCGTGACCTGAGCTGAAGTCGGACGCTTAACCGACTGCGCCACCCAGGCGCCCCAAGATTTCCTTTTTAAAGCCAAATACTATTCCACAGTACATATTTTGCACACTTTGTGTATACCTATTTTTGTATACCTATTGACCATTTTTTTGTATACCTATTGACCATTTGCATGCCTTTTTTGGAAAAATATCTGTTAAGTTTTTTGCCCATTTTAAAAATAAGGTTGTTTTTTACTATTGATTTTTTAGGAGGACCTTATATATTTTGAAAATTAACCCCTTATCAGACATGGTTTGCAAATATTCCCTCCCATCTGCAGGTTGCCTTTGCATTCTGTTCATTGTTTCCTTTGCTCTGCAGATTTTTTTAGTTTGATGTAGACCCGCTTGTTTGTTTTAGCTTTTTTTTTTTTTCTTTGCCTGTGCTTTTGGTGTCATATTCAAGAAATCACTTCCAAGACCAATGTCAAGAAGCTTATCTGTTTTTTTTCTATGAGTTTTACAGTTTCAGTTCTGATATTCAGGTCTTTAATCCATTTTGCACTGATTTATGTATGATGTAAGGTTGGGGTCCAGTTTCATTCTCTTGTATGTGGATGTCCAGTTTTCCAGGACCAGTTGTTAAAGACACTATTTTTTCCCCATTGTTTGTTGTTGGCCACCCCTGTTAAAGATCAGTGACATGGGGCGCCTGGGTGGCGCAGTCGGTTAAGCATCCAACTTCAGCCAGGTCACGATCTCCCAGTCCGTGAGTTCAAGCCCCGCGTCAGGCTCTGGGCTGATGGTTCGGAGCCTGGAGCCTGTTTCCGATTCTGTGTCTCCCTCTCTCTCTGCCCCTCCCCCATTCATGCTCTGTCTCTCTCTGTCCCAAAAATAAATAAACTTTGAAAAAAAAAATCAGTGACAATATATGTGTGGATTTATTTCTGGGGTCTCTATTCTGTTTCAGTGTTCTGTATGTCTTTATGCCAGTAAATTACTGATTTAATTACTATAGCTTTGTAATATACTTTGAAATCAGAAAGTATGATGCCTCCAGGTTTGTTCTTTTTTTTATTATTTATTTTGAGAGAGGGAGAGAGAGAACATGGGACGGGGGGAGAGAGAGAGAGAGAGAGAGAGAGAGAGAGAGAGAGAGAGGATCTCAAGCAGGCTCCACACTGTCAGCACAGAGCCTGATGCAGGGCTTGAACTCATGAACCATGAGATCATGATCTGAGCTGAAACCAAGAGTCAGATGCTCAACTGACTAAGCCACCCAGGCCCCCCCCTTTTTTTTCTTAGATCACTGTGGCTGTTCTGTGTCTTTTGCAGTTCCATATGAATTTTATTATTGTTTTTTCTGTAAAAAATTCTATCAGAATCTTGATGGGGATATCATTGAATCTGTACATTGCTTTGGGTAGCATGGACATTTTAGAAATATTAACTTCCAAATTATGAACACAGGTTATCTTTCCTTTTATTTGTTTCAATTCTGTCATCCATGTTTTATAGTTTTCAATGTACAAGTCTTTTACCTGTCACAAAAGGAGTATTAAGCAGGAAGCTGACAGCAATAAACACCTACATTTAAAAGACAGAAATGTTTCATATAAACAACCCAAAATTATACTTGAAGGTACTAGAAAAAGAAGACCAAACTAAGCCCAAAGTCAGCAGAAGGAAGGAAACAATAAAATTATAGTACAAATAAATGAAATTGAGACTATGAAAATAATAGGAAAAATCAGTGGAAAAATAGGTCGTGTTTTGAAAAGACAAAATTGATAAACCTTTATCTACACTAAGAAAAACAAAATTCAAGTTAATAAATCAGAAATGAAAGAGGAAATATTGCAAATGATACCACAGAAATACCAAGGGGCATAAAAGATACAATGAAAAATTATATGCCAACAAATTGGATAACATAGAAGAAATAAATTCCTAGAAACATACAAACTACCAAGAATGAATATTGAAGAAATAGAAAAGCTGAACAGACCAATAATAAATAAGGAGACTGAATTAGTAATCAAAAACCTCCCAACACAGAAAATCTCATGACCAATGGCTTCACCAGTGAATTCTACCAAATATTTGAAAAAGAATTAATGCCAATGTTTCTCAAACTCTTTGAAAAAATTGAAGAGGAGGGAACACTTCTCAACTCATTTTATGAGTCCAGCATTCTCCTAATACCAAAGTCAGACAAAGACGCTACAAGTAAAGAAAACTACTGGCTAGTATTTCTGATAAACATAAATGTGAAACACACACACACATACACACATGCACACACACTCTCTCTCACACAGAAACTAGCATAGCAACACATGAATAGGATCATATTAATATGATCAAGTAGGATTTATTCCTGGAATGCAAGGATGTGTCAACATATGCGAATCAGTCAATGTGATATACCACAGTAACAAGATGAAAGATAAGTCACTCTCAATAGATGAAGAAAAAGCATTTGACAGAATTCATCACCCTTTTATGATAAAAAAGCTCAAAAAACCAGGTATAGATGGAATGTACCTCAACATATTAAAGGCCATTTATGTCAAGCCCACAACGTACATCATATTCAATGGTGAAAGATTTCCTGTAAGATCAGGAACAAGACAAGGATACCCACTCTTGCCACTTCTATTCAAAGTAGACTGGAAGTACTAGCCAGAGCAGTTAGGCCAGAAAAGGAAATGAAAGGAATTCAAATCAGAAAGGAAGAAATAAAATTATATTTTTGGAGATGATGTGATCTTATATGTAGAAAAACCTAAAGATCCACCAAAAAAACTGTTAGAACAAATAAACTGATGCAGTAAAGTTGCAGTATACAAAATCAACATAAAAAATCAGTTGCATTTCTATATATAAAAAGGAACTGTTTGAAAAATAAATTAAGGGGGCGCCTGGGTGGCTCAGTCGGTTGAGTGACCGACTTCGGCTCAGGTCATGATCTCGCGGTTTGTGAGTTCAAGCCCCGCATCGGGCTCTGTGCTGACAGCTCAGAGCCTGGAGCCTGCTTCGGATTCTGTGTCTCTCTGCCCCTCCCCCACTCATGCTCTGTCTCTCTCTGTCTCAGAAATAAACATAAAAAAAAATTAAAAAAAAAAAAAAGAAAAAGAAATTAAGAAAAGTCTGATTCACAAGAATACCAAAGGAATACAATTCCTCTTCTACTCTTGACTTTAGTTGGAACGCTTCTAATGGTTTCTCTATTAAATGTAATCTGTGTTTCAAGCAAATAAATACATTTTATCACATTAAGGACATTTTCATATCTTTATATTTTATGAGTATATTTTAAAATTCAGGAAGGGATGCTGGATTGTTTCAAATAGTGTTTTAGAATCTATGAAGATGATAAAAGATAGGCAGTACACCATAGTGGTTGGGAAGATAAGAGTCTCAAGTCAGTCATTGCTTGGGTTCTGGAAAGTGTATCTGTCACTTACTAAATGTATAATCCTGGGCAAGTTTCTTAATGCTTCTCAATAGCAATTTTTTAATCTATAAAATAGAATAATAATTCTTATTTCATATAGATGTCACAAAAAATAGTGAGTTAACATATGTAAAGTGCTTAGAATAATGACTAGTACATAGGAAACACTGAGAGAAGTGTCACCACTATAATATTGTTATTTTTCTCATTCGATCAATTCTGATGGAAACTTCTTTGCATTTCTTGAATAAATCTCATCTAGCTATTAGTTTTTTAATACCTGAATTTTATTTGTTAATATTGCACTGTGCTAATATAATAGTTTGGTCTGCAATTTCCTCTTCTTAGGGAATCTTTTACATGTTTTGATATCAATGTAATACTTAAGAAAATGCATCCATTTTATACATTCAGGACCAGTTAAGAACTTGTTAAATATTTGGCATAACTTCCTTATGAAAACATCTGGATCTATAGTATTTTTTAAATTCAAGTATAAATAACATACAGTGTTCTCTTAGTTTCAGGTGTACAATATAACGATTCACCACTTGTGTACATTACTGAGTGTTCATCACGGTAAATCATGAAGGGGTACCTCATTAACAACTTCTGTTTCTTCCATGGGATTGTTTAGATTTTCCATTTCTTCTAGAGTTAGATCTTATAATTTATATTTTCTAGATAAATGTCCATTTCAATAAAGTTTTAAAATTTGTCGCTAAAACATTAGGCAAAGAGTATATAACCTTTTATTTTTCTCTAAGTCTGTGATTATTTCCTTATGACAGTTTCTTTTGTGTGTGATTTTGTGGTTTCTCTCTTTGTGTAGTTTCATTCAATTTGTTGGCTAGTGGTAACCATTGTGGGTTTTTCCCAACTATCAGCTTTGAATTTTTTGATATGATCTTTCCTATTTATCATCTATTAGCTAGCACACAAATTTTTGCCTTTTCTCCACTAATTTTCTTCTTCCCCTGTTTAAGTTAGTTTTACCTTTTCTAATTTCTTAGGTTAAATACTGATTTTTATTCTGTATTAAAATAAATATTTAAGATTACAAATTTTCTTGTGAGCCCTGTTTTATTTGCTAACTCATAGATCCAGTACATAGCATCTCAGGAACTTCTGTTTTTTATTTCTCTAATTTGTATTAGGGTTTTCTTTTTCATTTAAGAATTCTTTAAGTAAGAATTCTAATTTCCAAGCGATGAACTATTCTTTGTGTTCTGACTAGATGCTAATTTCCAGTTATATTATATTATGTTTAGAGGATATAATCTGTAAGATTTCCACTTTGGGGAATTTGGAAGTTTTCTTTGTGGCTTTATATTTGGCTAATTGTGGGAAATATTTTATGGGTTTAAGCTATCATATTCAGAGAGTTATATAGATGGAAGTTAATATAAATGGGGTAATTAAAGTCTGTTGTCACTAGTTTGTTTCTACCACTTCTTCCTTTTTATCTCCTATAGTTTTTGCTTTATGATGTTAAATTATTTGCTATAACTGTTTAATATTTATTGTTGATAGAAAATTTAACATTACAAAGTATTCTTTGTTTTCTAATTTTTTCAAGTTGAATTTAATCTTGTGTTAAGATTAGACCTTCATCTTCTTTTTGTTTGCATCTACCTACTGTATATTTGCACAGTCTTTGATCATGTTTTTTTTTCTTTAATGTTTATTTTTGAGAGAGGGTGAGAGAGAGAGAGAAAGAGAGAGAGAGCATGCGCACAAGCAGGGGAGGTGCAGAGAGAGAGGGAGACACTGAATCTGAAGCAGGCTCCAGGCTCTGAGCTGTCAGCACAGAGCCCGACGCGGGGTTTGAGCTCATGAACCATGAGATCATGACCTGAGCCGAAGTTGGACACTTAACCAACTGAGCCACCCAGGCACCCTGATCATCATTTTTTTCAGTAACTTTATTTTAGGTGTGTGCCTTATTTTTTAGTTAAGTGTGTTAAGTGTGAGTTTGCTTTGTTGTCCAGTTGGAAAGACTTTTTCTTTTATTAGGTAACATTAGTGCATTACATTTACTCATTTAACATAGATGTTTTCTTTTAGTGTTGCCTATTAATTTCTGGAATTTCCCCAGTTTAAATAGCTCCTAAAGAGCCTTGCCTATTTGGCTTTTTATGAGTGCTTCTTTTAATATTTAGGAAGATTTGTTTCTGGATATAATCTGTTAGTACTCTGGCCATTCCCATTCCCTATATTTTCCTGAATTGCAGACGTGGGAAACAAAAAAACTCCATTTTCTTTCTTCTCTTGCTGCTGGGTTTGATTGGAAATTAGTTTTTTTCTAGAACAAAACTGTGACAGGAGGTCAATGACAAAAACTTGAGTAAACCAGACAGGTTGGCACCAGCAAGGTGGCAAGTAAAATCAGAGACATGTGAGTATTTCCAGCTTACAAGTAACAAGTTCCAGTGGAAAAACTTTTCCAGATTGCATGGCCCTTTCTAGATTGACTAACTCCCAGGTGCAAAACTTAGACTACAGCTTTCTCTTTCTCTTCCCATCTATACTGATCTCCTGGACTTTAGAGCCAGTGACTATTTTTGGGCTAAGAGTATTAGCATGGCCTTTTTAAAAAGTAGGTAACCCTCTGGCTATGACTTTTCAGTCGTAAAGAACCTCAGTATCATACAGATCCCTCATGATTGACCAGAATTCAGCTCTGGCCTTGACGTCCATTCCTTTTAAATTCTTCAACCAAGGAGGACAATTCCTAATAAATAATTGAACAGACATCCTCTAGTTTGGAGAAGTTGTAGGTCACTTCCAGGAAAATATCCTAAGGGAAACTAGAATGTCTAACAGATTATTGTAACCCTTCACACATAATCAGGAAGAACGAGGTTAATGTCATTGCCTATGTCAGGCTTAATCTGGTTCCTGGCTTTGGGTGAGAGAAATTTCATGGAGTGTTGAAGGCGGACATTAAAAACAACAACAACAACAACAACCAAAGTTGGAAGCTAAATGAAGGGAGAATATAGGAGCAATAAGTACACCACTTTTTCCCAGAGCAAAGGGGAAGAGAGAAGCAGGGTGTCACAAGAACAAAGTGGAATAAGGGAGAATTTTTTAAATGGAACCTATTGGAATATTTCCATTCTGAGGGGAAAAACTAAGTAAAAGAAAGAGTGAAGATATGGAAGAGAGGAAATGAGTGATGGAAATCCTCCCGGAGGATCTAGAGCACAGGTAGCATGAGGAACATCAGGCACAAGGAAGACATTTATTCCATCATGTGGGGGAGAGGGAGGCAAATCTGGACCATGGTCAAGTCTATACCTTTTGTGGCAGAACATTGAGTGAGTCCTGAAAGAGAGTAAGAAAAATGAAGTGTGATTTTGCTCCTGAGGAGTTTGTAAAAGGTTTGGGATAGCTTCTGTGGATAGTAATCATAAAAGATACGGGTAGGAAATTTTTAAAAATCAATGTTCCTAGCAACAGTCCTGACCTGATCTTGAAGGCACTTAGTGAATTTTGTCCACATTTTGATGTTAAACATGTCTACTTTTAAGACTGCCTAATTCTATTGTGAGGTCCCCAGATCTTACAAATTTGCTTCTTTTTCTGAGATCTTGTACCCCTTTTATTCAAGTTCTTGTTACTGGCCTCCTAGTTTGTTCCCAAGGCTGAGTTTTTCTGTTTACTGAATTCTTGTTCTCAAGTCCCTAGACTAATGACCCATCTGATACCCTTGTATAGCAGTTATTTTTTGAAGCATAACAAAAACAAACCACTCCTAAACTTAGTGGCTTAAAACAATAACCATCAATTTAGTGTATAATTCTGTATGTTAGTAATTTGAACGTGGCTTGGTTGGGTAATTCTTCTTCTGATCTTGGCCAGGCTCACTCACATGCTGGTCAGGTAGATGATTCTGCTTCTGATGGTTGGTAGGTGTCTGTTGGCTTGGGTGATAAGGGTGACAGGGAAAAGCATCTCTCATCATTCAGTAGGCTTGGAATCTTCACATGGTGGTGATGGTCAGGGTTCCAATATCAGGAGAGAAGAGGTAAGCCCCAGTGAGCAAGTTATTTTCAAGCATCGACTCGAAACATGACAGAATAGGTTAAATGGTCAAATGGGTGGAGAATCAATGGATGGAGAATATATTATACCTCTTGAAGGGATAAGCTGCAAAGTTTACATGGCAGAGGGGCCATTTTTGTGATCAGCTACACTGCACTTCCTGCCAAGTTTGGAGCATGCCCTGCTCTTACCAGTCAGCCCCACATCAGGTGCCAGTCTTTGTGACTTGGGGCACAGTTACTTATTCATTGGCAGATCTCCAACTTGCTACCCATCTGGACTCCTTATTGTTACACACATTAGATTCCTCATTCCTGTGTTGTTTTAGCTGATAGTATATGCTTTTACATTATTTTAAATACCTTCTGCTGCATCCTATGGCCTTGTATTCGGTACCCAAGCATCCTATGGGTACTTGTATTCAATGTGACATAAAGTACATGCTGGGTCTCTTACATTGTCTGTCAGATCACATTGGTTTTAGCAGTGAGAGCAAGGTAAGTACCGTACCTTTTGTACCCTCCGTCCATTCTGCTTTGCTCTACTTTGCCCTTGATCTATCTTTTCACCCCTTGGCAATACATATTCTTACTCCATTTTCTCCTCTGTTTATTTTCTAGTCTCAGAGTCTGCTTTCCTGTGTGTTTCACTTAGATTTGAATAGCCAGTATGCTTCACCAACTCATTCTGAAATGATACAGAATATTAAATTGTCTAGATATTGAAGCAAACTCAGCCAAGCCTTGCTTTCATTTTGATAACAATTGAACTAGGAAATTGAAATTGTTTTATAACAATTGAAATAGGAACTTTTCCTGTAGTACATCACATTTGAAATGTAAGTTTCCTTGAAGTATAAGTAAAATTGATCTGTTATCCCTCCACATCTTTTTGATCTTCAGGGGGTGTGTGCATGTGTGTGTATGTGCCCACACATGCATGTGTATGTGTGAGTGTATGTTAGGATGGGAGGGGGCAAAGAAATGAACCAAGAAAGTGAAAGAAAAAACGTAAAAGGGAATTCAAAGGAGAAAGTGTCTGAAGACAGCTGCCTCATACCAGAGGCCTGAAAATGTGTGAGCATGTGTGTAAAGTTGTCCATTATACACTTAGGTTTTATCAGTCACTCAACATGTGTTTATTGGGTGTCTGCTACAAGACCCACACCATTCTGGAGGTTATGAAGTTGACCCCAGGGGTGAGTGTTGCACTGGATATGATTCTATCACTGGCCTGGTTCCTCCTTCTTGGAGAAAGATTCTGGCATAAGAAAAGGTGAAGGAGAGGAGCCAAGAGGCTGCCGCGTGCAGCATCAACTGATTGAAACCATACTCTCTCCCGTGAAACACTCACTGTGACTTTACTCTCAGTAGATAAAACATCACTCTTCTCCCTCCTTTCCATGTGGAGAGTTTTTATAGACAATGCTGCTTTTGCTGGAGAGAAGTTCTCTGTAAAGTGGAGTCTCCTCCCTGTTCCTCTCAAGGAGGAAGTTCTTTCTGACTAAAAGAAAAGAGCCAGGAGAGAGGGCTTGGTTGCAGGCTACTGGAAATTAGCTCCATTTGAGAAAGTAAGGAGGCAAGAGAGTTAGGTGAAAAGCAGTGTGTAGTTCTTGTGTGTGGTTCTATTTCTGTTACTTTCAGAGCCCAAGACTCTCAACTTTCAAACAGGGTTTACCAGGCTCTTACCAGGAAAGCAAGTACAGAAGTGACATAGCGGGTCTAATTCTCTTCTTCCAACTGGAAGAGTGGCCCTTCCTGTGAAAGTCAAGGAAAGGAGACATTATTTTACTTTCAAACTCGAGAGTTCTTTCACCAAAGTCATTTATTTTTATTATTATTGAAATTAATGACATTTGATATCTCTTTTTTTATTTTAAATTTTTTTTTCAACGTTTATTTATTTTTGGGACAGAGAGAGACAGAGCATGAACGGGGGAGGGGCAGAGAGAGAGGGAGACACAGAATCGGAAACAGGCTTCAGGCTCCGAGCCATCAGCCCAGAGCCTGACGCGGGGCTCGAACTCAGGGACCGCGAGATCGTGACCTGGCTGAAGTCGAGATCGTGACCTGGCTGAAGTCGGACGCTTAACCGACTGCGCCACCCAGGCGCCCCAACATTTGATATCTCTTATATGACAAACACTGTATTAGGAAACTGACATACACCATCTTATTTAATGCTTCCAACAAGTTAGTTAGATGGGTCCTATTTTCCTACTTTGCAGATGAATACACTGAGATTACCAAGTTCTACAGAGACTGCAGGTTATATTATAAGGTGATCATCATGGAATTAAAGACCATAAAGAACTGGAAGAGAAGTAAGTCAACGAGTCCAGCTTCCCATACATTCCAGCACCTCTTTCTGCAACCGCCCTGGTAAATGTCTATTCAGCTCTTGTTTGAAGCACCTCAGGGGAGGGGCTTGTGAACTAGCCCTGGGTCTAAAGTCAGAGGCTTGGATTCCAGTTCCAGCTCTTCTGTGCACTAATTAACTGTGTACATACTTTGACCAGGTTACTTAACATCTTTAAGCATCAGTTTCTTCATCTATAAACAAGAGAGAAAAGCCCCAAACAGGGTTAGATGATGACGAAATATGATGATACATTTGAACACTGATTCAATCATTCAGCAGATTTTTTTTTTTTTTTTTTTTTTTGCTTTTTCTATGCCAGTCACTCTGCTACACACAGTGGATGTAGTAGCGAACAAAACAGGCATGGCTCCTCTATCCTGAAGCTTGCAGGTTAGTGAGAGAGACAGATAACCAGGGCTAGGATGAGGGTGAAGAGAGGGAGGCTCTTGCCTCTGGTATAAGTTTTAAAGGGGTACCCCCCCACCAGGGTCGCCTGGGTGGCTCTGTTGTTGAGCGTCCGACTTCGGCTCAGGTCATGATCTCACAAATCGTGAGCTCGAGCCCCGTGTCAGGCTCTGGGCTGACAGCTCAGAGCCTGGAGTCTGCTTCAGATTCTGTGTCTCCCTCTCTTGCTTCCCCTCCCCTGCTCTCTCTCTCAAAACTAAACATTTAAAAAAATAAATAAAGGGGCACCCTAAAACTCAAAAATCATCAAGATCAATAACCTATGAATGCAATATTTAAAAAAATAAAAATTGATGCAAAAATTCCATGTAGAAAGAAATAAAAATATTAAATAAGGTTAGGATCAATATTACTAATTTCTCCTTTTGCCCTAGCCTCCAGTATGGCCCAGTATCATGCTTCAACAAACAAAGACACACAAAAATGAAAACAAAACCGGTAAACACACACCAGAACAAAAAAGTATATGTAAGAATTTTAGCTGATAAAGAATGGGGGATGAGGCCAGTAAGAGAAAACTGCATTTGCAAAGGCCCTGAGGTGAGAAAGTGCTTAAAATAGTCCTGCAAAAAAATAAGTATTGTTGGACTATGATAGCCAATGGTCAGGACCGATTATTCAGGGTGGGAAAGGATTTGGGAGTGTATTCTAAGCACAGTGGGAAACCACAGCAAGCTTTTAAGCAGGGAAGTGATTTATGTTTATTTTTAAAAATACTATTCTGGTTACTGAGTAAAGAAGAGTTATTAAGGAAGGAGTGGAAGCACAAAGATCAGCTAAGAAGGCTACCACAACTGTCCAGCCCAGAGAGGGATGCCGTGGCGGACACCAATATGGTTATTTGTGTATCGTACAAGGGACTAGGAGTACCATGTGGTCTTCAGCCAGTGATCCTGCCTCCCACCTTTGGTGTTCTCATCTGCAAATTGGAGAAAATAATAGTAACTACTGCCTATGGTTGTTATGAGAATTAATTTAGAAAATACATGTAAAATGCTTGGAATGGTACATGGCAAATACTAAGTAATGAAAAAAAATTGTTTAGAAGCTCTTTCATATTTATTTTTATATTCCTGACACTACCTAATGTAATACCTGTCTCTATCAGGCACTCAGTAAAGATGGTAATGCATTAAAATGTTGTTACCGGTATGCCACCAGTAGCTATGTATGTAGAGTTTTTTTGTTTTTGTTTTTGTTTTTTTTAATGAGCGAGGATGATCCTGTTAATGCTATTTCGTCATTTCTTACTGTCCCACTCCACCCTAATTCTGGCTTTCATAATCTCTTGCATAAACTATTGCAATTACATATAACTCATCTTCCTGGCTCCAGACTCCTTCCACTCCAGTCTACTCTACATATTGCTATAAGCCTTGTTTTCCTAAATACAGTCCAGTTCATGTAATTCCCCTTCTCAAAAACCTTTAGGGGCTTCTTAGTGCCAAATAGTGAAGTCCAAATTCCTTAGTGTGGTACTCAGAAAACCCTCTACAATCAAGGCAATATTTCCCTTTCCATCTTCAGCTGTCCATTGCATAACGCCTGTCGAGTCTGTTTGCTATTCGCTAAATATACAGCTACTCTCAGGCCTGTATGCTTTTATTTGTAGAATTTCGTATATAGGAAGTGCACACCCCATCACCATCAGACTGTTAAAGTTTATCTAACAAGACCCTACAATAAGGAAAACAAAGACTAAAATCTCTCTCCCTTCTTTCTGTTTATGTTATGCATTAGATTCCTATCTCTTGGAATTCCTATATGGCACTTTCCACATTACCCATGATCCACATCATTTGTCCGAGTAAAATGAAGAGACACAGCTCCAAATAATGATTAAAAAAATACTTGTAAGTCATTTAGCAGAGTAATTAAGATAACATTTTTATGAATCTGGCAGACTTGCTTCAAATCCTAACTGGCTATATAGCCTTAAAAATTACTTAACCCTCTGACCCTCAGTCTTCTTATCTGTCAAATGGAAAGAAAAACCCAAGTCCATTGTACTATTATGAGTAATACACTAGGAAATATATTTAAAGCTATTGGTTCAGAATGGGCATATGATAAATAGTGCTGTTGTTTTTACTGGAATTATACAGCCTCAGAGTCAAATACCAACTTACATGCATTTTATTTGTCTTTGAGAAAAACCACTTAACCTCTCAGTTTCTTCACTGGAGACAATTGTACCTATCAGTCAAAAGGCTCTTTGTAGGATTAGAAAATGGCAATAACAATGTGTGAACAGTGAACCCCTGATGATTAATCACCATGAATGATAAATTATGCTTAATGTTTTACATGTATCAATACATCTGATTCCCCAAACAACTTTATAAAACAGATGTTGTTACTATCATCTTTCTGTAGGTGAGAGAACTGAGACACAGGTTATCTAATTTGTTCAGAATCAAACACTAAGTAAACTATAGTACTGATGTTTAAACTCAGGCAGTCCAGGGGCGCCTGGGTGGCGCAGTCGGTTAAGCGTCCGACTTCAGCCAGGTCACGATCTCGCAGTCCGTGAGTTCGAGCCCCGCGTCAGGCTCTGGGCTGATGGCTCAGAGCCTGGAGCCTGTTTCCGATTCTGTGTCTCCCTCTCTCTCTGCCCCTCCCCCGTTCATGCTCTGTCTCTCTCTGTCCCAAAAACAAATAAACGTTGATAAACTCAGGCAGTCTGGATTCAGAGTCTAAGCTCTTATAACAAAGAATGGAAATAAGTGAGAGACATCTGGCAAGTTCTTAACGTTATAATAAATGTTATTTCCTCCTCATTCCCTGTGTCAGAAGAGGGACCATGGTTTACTCTGTTTACCTCGGTAACTGACGCAGCACCGTGCCCAGCATGTAAGCAGGGGTGTGCTCAAGTGGCTCATACTGGAACCAGCTGTGCACCTTTCTTCCCAGCTCCACATCCTGTAATGTCACATCAGTAGCTTGAAATTGATTATGAGGAAGGACTTATATCACAGGAACAAGCCAATGTTAAAATAAGTCCTGGACTTCCCAAGTCAATAAGTTCCATTTTTTTTGCTTAAGCTACTTCAAGTTAGATTTCCGTCATTTACGATCGAAAGAGATTAGTCTAAGAAATCTTTTATTTCAGATATTTTCAAGAAGGCGAAAGATGGGGAAATAATGCCATTCGGCAATACCCACAAAATTAGTTACCTAGGGAGAATTCCTGCAAGATTATAATAACCATGAGGCCTTCTTATTTGGGGGGAAGGTGGCATTTGTTCTAAAAGTTCTTCTTTACCACATTATATATTTACACACTCAGATCTGCTGTCCCATATGCTTATTAGCACACAATCTGAAGTAGGGGAAGAACCAAGCACATGGGTTTAAAAAAATTTTTTTTAATCTTTATTTTTTGAGAGAGACAGAGACAGAGTGTGAGTGGGAGAGGAACAGAGAGAGAGGGAGACACAGAATCCAAAGCAGGCTCCAGGCTCTGAGCTGTTGGCACAGAGCCTGATGCAGGGCTTGAACTCATGAACCATGAGATCATGACCTGAGCCGAAGTCAGACGCTTAACCGACTGAGCCACCCAGGCACCCCAAGTGCCGGGGTTTTTAATGTGAGAATTTAACTACTGGCCACTGGAAGTATGAGATATTTTATGGATATGGATAGTTGATTACCAAATGGAGGCCGTCACTCCTATTATTGTTTTATTATGGTTCTAGCAGAGAGACAAGTTGTCCCTTTTGCCAAAGAATGCAGCAACAAAATAAAAAACAAAGAACTTCTCCTTTCTTTCACAGATGGCAGTGTGGGTGGTCATGAAGACCCATAAGATTTTAATTCATAAGACTCTACTTTATAAAAGTTTGTAACCATGCTTTGTACGTTCATTACATTTTATATTTTTCAAAGAACAAAGTTTTTTAAATACATTATTTCTTTTGAGCCTCATAATACCCCTAGCAAAGAAAGAGAGGTACAGAGAAGTTAAGTGACCTGTTCAATGTCACAGCTAGGTAATGGCAGAGATGAAATCATGATAACTCAGGGCTATTGTGGCAACCATTGATTTTTACACTACCATGAGCTGCTGGTAAGTTTCAGATAGCATTTCTCTGGGTGGTTCACATTAGTCCTCCAGGTGTTTTGAGAAGCTGATCGAAGTAAAAAGTAGACTTAAAAGAAAGAATACAACAGAAATTTTCTCTTGCAGGAAATACAAGGGAAAATCTATGATAAAATGCATAATAATTAGCCAGAACTGGAGAAATGGCAGTTTAAGTAACACAGATGCCTGGTTATCTAAAGAAAAGAGGGGGCGCCTGGGTGGCGCAGTCGGTTAAGCGTCCGACTTCAGCCAGGTCATGATCTCGCGGTCCCTGAGTTCGAGCCCCGCGTCGGGCTCTGGGCTGATGGCTCAGAGCCTGGAGCCTGTTTCCGATTCTGTGTCTCCCTCTCTCTCTGCCCCTCCCCCGTTCATGCTCTGTCTCTCTCTGTCCCAAAAATAAATAAACGTTGAAAAAAAAAATTTAAAAAAAAAAAAAAAGAAAAGAGTTTAGTTCTCTAAAGAAAGTGTTTGTTTTACTATCTTTTTTCTTTTCCTCATGACGGAAGCAAAACTAAGAAGGTGGCTCAGGAACTATTCAACCGTGCCATTTGGGTTTTAGAAAATTAGATTATTTGTGTTTAAGCATATGTCCTGACTATTAGGACATTTGTTCCTTTATGAAATATTTATTGAAAACTGAGTGTGTGCTAGTCACTATGCTCACTGCTGAGATGAATCAAAGGTACTTAAGATGAAAGTTTCTGCTTATAATTAATTAACATATAGCCAGAAACCTCAGAACCTAAGGGAGAGAGAGTTGATCTGTTGATAATATTCACGAAGTCTGAGTCTTAGTTTCTCTGTCTGTGAAACAGAAAAGAATACAAGAGGTTTGGGGAGAAAACAAGCTACTAACTGGTGTTCAGTTCTGCTTAACAAATTTTAAATCTTCTAATTATTACTTAAAGTTTCTTGTTTCCACTTTGTTAATCCTGTGATATATTTGGAGAGCATCTGTGTTTGCCTTTCCTCACTGCTGACTAAATCACCATTTGGGGGCTGATGGATATCCAGTAATCATTGGATATGGAAGGAAGGATTGGAACACCAAACCAGAAAACACTCCAGCCACAACCAATCCAAGTCAGCATCCTTCAGGCTTGTTGTGTAAAAGAACATTCAGAAAGGTGGTAACTGGAAATCCATAGTCCATCCATCTGTACATGTTCCGGGAACTGGGACAAAACAGCGAGTCCACTGAATGATCCCTGGGAACCAGGGCTCCCATGAAAATAACACTAAGTATTTTGAAAGGCATAAGCAGATATTTTCCTCTTAAAAGACAACATAGGAAAAAGGGCCAATCAAGTTGACAAAAACAGCAATAGGATAAAGTGTCTACGAAATTACTGGGAAAATGTACATTCCAGCTGTTGCCCCACATTTTTAAAAAAATTTTTTTTTTAACATTTATTTATTTTTGAGACAGAGAGAGACAGAGCATGAACAGGGGAGGGGCAGAGAGAGAGGGAGACACAGAATCGGAAACAGGCTCCAGGCTCCGAGCCATCAGCCCAGAGCCTGACGCGGGGCTCGAACTCACGGACCGCGAGATCGTGACCTGGCCGAAGTCGGACGCTCAACCGACTGTGCCACCCAGGCGCCCCACCCCCACATTTTTTATTGTGATAAAATACATATAAAATAAGTTTATCATCTTCATACTTTTTTAGTGTATAGTTGAGTGGTATTAAGTACATTTATCTCCAGAACTATTTTAATCTAGTAAAACTGAAACTCTATTGTCATGAAACAAGAACACCTTATTTCCTGCACTCCCATCTCCTGGCAACCACCATTCTTTCTGTCTCTGATTTTAGCTAGTCTAGGCACCTTGTGTAAGTGCAATTGTATAGTATTTGTCGGTTTGTGATTGGCTTATTTCACTTAGCATAATGTCCTCAAGTTTCATCCATATTGTAACATTTATCAGAATTTTCTTCGAAAAACAAATTTTCCTTTCCTTTATAACCTGAATAATATTACATTATATACCACATTGTATGTATCTTTTCATATGTTGATGGGCACTTTGCTTCCACGTTTTAACTACTGTGAATGATGCCGCTATATGTAGAGGTATACAGATATCTCTTCAAGACCTGGCTTTCATTTCTTTTGCATATATACACAGAAGCAAAATTGCTGGATCATATGATAAATCTATTTTTAATTTTGTGAAGAACCATCATACTGTTTTCCAGGGTGGCTGCACCAATTTGCATTCCCACCAACAGTGCAAGAGGGTTCCCGTTTCTCCACATCCTCTCCAGCATCTATAGTCTCCTGATTTGTTCATTTTGGCCACTCTGACTGGTGTGAAGTGATATCTGAGTGTGGTTTTGATTTGTATTTCCCTAATGAGGAGCGACGTTGAGCATCTTTTCATGTGCCTGTTGGCCATCTGGATGTCTTCTTTAGAGAAGTGTCTATTCATGTTTTCTGCCCATTTCTTCACTGGATTATTTGTTTTCTGGGTGTGGAGTTTGGTGAGCTCTTTATAGATTTTGGATACTAGCCCTTTGTCTGATATGTCATTTGCAAATATCTGTTCCCATTCCGTTGGTTGCCTTTTAGTTTTGTTGGTTGTTTCCTTTGCTGTGCAGAAGCTTTTTATCTTCATAAGGTCCCAGTAGTTCATTTTTGCTTTTAATTCCCTTGCCTTTGGGGATGTGTCAAGTAAGAAATAGCTACGGCTGAGGTCAGAGAGGTCTTTTCCTGCTTTCTCCTCTAGGGTTTTGATGGTTTCCTGTCTCACATTCAGGTCCTTTATCCATTTTGAGTTTATTTTTGTGAATGGTGTGAGAAAGTGGTCTAGTTTCAATCTTCTGCATGTTGCTGTCCAGTTCTCCCAGCACCATTTGTTAAAGAGACTGTCTTTTTCCCATTGGATGTTCTTTCCTGCTTTGTCAAAGATTAGTTGGCCATATGTTTGTGGGTCTAGTTCTGGGGTTTCTGTTCTATTCCATTGGTCTATGTGTCTGTTTTTGTGCCAATACCATGCTGTCTTGATGATTACAGCTTTGTAGTAGAGGCTGAAGTCTGGGATTGTGATGCCTCCTGCTTTGGTCTTCTTCTTCAAAATTACTTTGGCTATTTGGGGCCTTTTGTGGTTTGATATAAATTTTAGGATTGCTTGTTCTAGTTTCGAGAAGAATGCTGGTGCAATTTTGATTGGGATTGCATTGAATGTGTAGATAGCTTTGGGTAGTATTGACATTTTGACAATATTTATTCTTCCAATCCATGAGCACGGAATGTTTTTCCATTTCTTTATATCTTCTTCAATTTCCTTCATAAGCTTTCTATAGTTTTCAGTATACAGATCTTTTACATCTTTGGTTAGATTTATTCCTAGGTATTTTATGCTTCTTGGTGCAATTGTGAATGGGATCAGTTTCTTTATTTGTCTTTCTGTTACTTCATTATTAGTGTATAAGAATGCAACTGATTTCTGTACACTGATTTTGTATCCTGCAACTTTGCTAAATTCACGTATCAGTTCTAGCAGACTTCTGGTGGAGTCTGTCGGATTTTCCACGTATAATATCATGTCATCTGCAAAAAGCGAAAGCTTGACTTCATCTTTGCCAATTTTGATGCCTTTGATTTCCTTTTGTTGTCTGATTGCTGATGCTAGAACTTCCAACACTATGTGAAACAACAGCGGTGAGAGTGGACATCCCTGTCGTGTTCCTGATCTCAGGAAAAAGCTCTCAGTTTTTCCCCATTGAGGATGATGTTAGCTGTGGGCTTTTCATAAATGGCTTTTATGATGTTTAAGTATGTCCCTTCTATCCCGACTTTCTCGAGGGTTTTTATTAAGAAAGGTTGCTGAATTTTATCAAAGGCGTTTTCTGCATCGATTGACAGGATCATATGGTTCTTATCTTTTCTTTTATTAATGTGATGTATCACACTGATGATTTGCGAATGTTGAACCAGCCCTGCATCCCAGGAATGAATCCTACTTGATCATGGTGAATAATTCTTTTTATATGCTGTTGAATTTGATTTGCTAGTATCTTATTGAGAATTTTTGCATCCATATTCATCAGGGATATTGGCCTGTAGTTCTCTTTTTTGACTGGGTCTCTGTCTGGTTTAGGAATCAAAGTAATACTGGCTTCATAGAATGAGTCTAGAAGATTTCCTTCCCTTTCTATTTTTTGGAATAGCTTGAGAAGGATAGGTATTATCTCTGCTTTAAACGTCTGGTAGAACTCCCCTGGGAAGCCATCTGGTCCTGGACTCTTATTTGTTGGGAGATTTTTGATGACTGATTCAATTTCTTCACTGGTTATGGGTCTGTTCAAGCTTTCTATTTCCTCCTGATTGAGTTTTGGAAGAGTGTGGGTGTTCAGGAATTTGTCCATTTCTTCCAGGTTGTCCAATTTGTTGGCATATAATTTTTCATAGTATTCCCTGATAATTGCTTGCATCTCTGAGGGATTGGTTGTAATAATTCCATTTTCATTCATGATTTTATCTATTTGGGTCATCTCCCTTTTCTTTTTGAGAAGCCTGGCTAGAGGTTTATCAATTTTGTTTCTTTTTTCAAAAAACCAACTCTTGGTTTCGTTGATCTGCTCTATAGTTTTTTTAGATTCTATATTGTTTATTTCTGCTCTGCTCTTTATTATTTCTCTTCTTCTGCTGGATTTAGGCTGTCTTTGCTGTTCTGCTTCTATTTCCTTTAGGTGTGCTGTTAGATTTTGTATTTGGGATTTTTCTTGTTTCTTGAGATAGGCCTGGATTGCAATGTATTTTCCTCTCAGGACTGCCTTTGCTGCATCCCAAAGCGTTTGGATTGTTGTATTTTCATTTTCGTTTGTTTCCATATATTTTTAAATTTCTTCTCTAATTGCCTGGTTGACCCATTCATTCTTTAGTAGGGTGTTCTTTAACCTCCATGCTTTTGGAGGTTTTCCAGACTTTTTCCTGTGGTTAATTTCAAGCTTCATAGCATTGTGGTCTGAAAGTGTGCATGGTATGATCTCAATTCTTTTATACTTATGAAGGGCTGTTTTGTGACCCAGTATGTGATCTATCTTGGAGAATGTTCCATGTGCACTCGAGAAGAAAGTATATTCTGTTGCTTTCTATGCAGAGTTCTAAATATATCTGTCAAGTCCATCTGATCCAATGTATCATTCAGGGCCCTTGTTTCTTTATTGACCGTGTGTCTAGATGATCTATCCATTTCTGTAAGTGGAGTGTAAAAGTCCCCTGCAATTACCACATTCTTATCAATAAGGTTGCTTATGTTTGTGAGTAATTGTTTTATATATTTGGGGGCTCCTGTATTCGGCGCATAGACATTTATAATTGTTAGCTCTTCCTGATGGATAGACCCTGTGATTATTATATAATGCCCTTCTTCATCTCTTGTTACAGCCTTTAATTTAAAGTCTAGTTTGTCTGATATAAGTATGGCTACTCCAGCTTTCTTTGGACTTCCAGTGGCATGATAAATAGTTCTCCACGGTGAGGTTTAATTTGCTGACAAGGGCCTAGCAGTGTTGATGGGATCCACTTCCTTCAAATCAACACCAAAGGTCAGTTCCATGTGCTCAGAGGCTCTCTTGAGGATCTCATTGAAATGATACTTGTACTTTCTGGATGACAAACTTCAGCATGTCTGCCTTCGTAATTGGCTCTTTCTTTTGATACTTCTGCAGCAGGAACTGCACCAACCAAACCACCTTTTGTTTAATGGGTCTCTGCATGAGACCTCAGTGCCTTTAGAGGATTTTGGGCTTCCCTCCTCTTGGCTTTTGGCACCTTTATCCGAATCGGTGCATGAAACAGCTGCACTGGCACTGGCAGGAGATGGGGTTCACTCAGCCACCTTAGGACAGCTGGGTGTCACAGCAGCAGGCAAATTCTGAGGTCTATCCCCAGAGAGAGGGCAGGCAGGGCAGGAGGACTCTCCCGATGCTGCTGCTGCTCCTGCAGTAGCCTGAGTGCCCCCCCCCCCCCCAGACCCTGGGTCTCACCACGGGCCTGGTGGTGTTTCTCAAGGGCATGGAGCTTACCCTTCTGACCTCTAGGCATGGTGGCTCTGGTCAGGGATAGCAGGCAGGAGCACAAGCAGTTACGTTGGTGAAGAGGTTTGAGAAGGCTTTAGCGTTAGCTCTTCTTTAAATGTTGTGTGTAACTTACCAGTGAAGCCATCAAATTCAGGGTTCTTCTTTGTTGAGAGATTTTTGATGATTGATTCAATCTTCTTACTAGTTATAGGTCCGTTCCTTTTTCTATTTCTTTGTGATGCAATCTTGGTAGATTTTGTGTTTCTAGGAAAGTGTCCATCTCAACTAAGTTTATCCAATTTGTTGGTGTATAATTTTCACAGCACTCCCCTATAATCCTTTTTCTTTCTGTAGAACCAGTAGTAATGTCCCTACTTTCATTTCTGGTTTTAGTAATTTGGCTGGTCTCTTTTTCTTTAGTTAATCTAGCTAAAGGTTTGTCAGTTTTGTTGATCTTTGTTAAGAACCACCTTTTAAATTTGTTGATTTTATCTGTTATTTTTATCTTTCTTTCTTTCATCTCTACTTTAATTTTTATTATTTATTTCCTTCTGCTAGCTTTGAGTTTAATTTGTCCTTCTTTTTCTAGTTTTTGAAGTTGTAGAATTAGGTTGTTCATTGAGATTTCATTTTTTAATGTGTGCTTATAGTTATACATTTCCCCTTGTTATTATCACTGTGTTCCAGATGTTTTGGTATGTTGTATCTTCATCTTTATTCATCTCTAAGTATTTTATAATTTCCTTTGTGATTTTTCCTTTGGTTCATTTATTGTTTGAGTGTGTCACTTAATTGCCACAAATTTGTGACATTTCTAGTTTTATTTATGTTATGATTTATAACTTCATTTTGTCAGAAAAGATACTTTGCATGATATGTATCTTTTAAAATATTGAACTTAATTTTGTGGCCTCAAATATGGTCTGTCCTGGAATGCCCCATGTGCAATTGAGAAGAATGTGTATGCACTTGCGACTGTGAAGTATGTTCTGTATGTATGTGCTTTGTTTATGGTGTTGTTCAAATACTCAGTTTACTTACATTGTTTTTTTAAAATTTTTATTTAAATTCAAGTTAGTTAACATACAGTGTATTATTAGTTTCAGGTGTACAATTTAGTGATTCAGCACTTACATATGATACCTGGTGCTTATCACAAGTGCACTCCTTAACCCCATCACCTATTAAGCTATACTCCCACCCGCCTCCCTTCTGGTAACCATCAGTTTATTCTCTCTAGTTAAGAATCTGTTTCTTGGTTTGCCTCTTTTCTTTTTTTCCCCATGATCATTTGTTTTGTTTCTTAAATTCCACATATGAGTGAAATCATATGGTATTTGTCTTTCTCTGACTGACTTATTTTGCTTAGCCTGATACTCTCTAGCTATGTCCATGTTGTTGCAAATGGCAAGACTTTTGTCTGGTTCTTCTATCTGTTATTGAGAATGGTGTTTTGAATTATTTGATCTATTTCTCTCTTCAGTTATGTCAATTTTTGCTTCATATATTTTCATGGTCTGTTACTAACTGTGTGAATTATTATTGTTATTAAATCTCTGTGCTATAGCATGGAGCCTGCTTGGGATTCTCCCTCTCTGTCTCTCTCTCTCTCTCTCTCTCTCTCTTTATCTTTCTCTCTGTCCCTCCCCTACTCTTTCTCTCTGTCTCAAAATAAATAAATAAACATTAAAAAATGACCCTCTATTTCTCGACAGTCTTTGTCTTCTACTGAGAATGCCTCCTGGAGACTACAGTCCTAGCATGTTGGACAAGGACTGGACTATTGAAAACACCTTCATTGTGAAAACACCTTCATGAAACAGTTGAAACTCTGAGGAATTTGAAGCTCACTGTCTTTTGATAGTCACTTTTCTGTTGATGGACTCATTCTTTTGCTGTGAATTATATTGGATAGCAAGGCTTATCACCTTCTTTCTCCCACATGAGCTTGGTCTTAATCATTTTTCACCTTTAAGGTCTCTTCTCTAGTTCCTTCAGATTTGGTCTGATAATAGTGACCATTATCTACAGGTTCTGGTTAATAACTACATTTACATTTCCTCCATCTGTTTACTCCAGCATCATGTTCTGTTCCAGCACTGCTCGCTAGAACTTGCTGCAGTGATGGTCATGTTCTATAATCTGCACTGTCTAATATGGTAGCCATTAAGTTGTGTGACTGGGGAACTTAATTTTTAATATTATTTAATTTTAGTTTATTTAACCACATATGGGTAGTGGCTATCATATTGCAGAGCGCAATTAATTCTACCTTTCCGCTCAGCCATTTCTAGGCTAAAGAGTAGCAGTTCAGAGATCATTTGGATAAGAAAGCTATCTAGACAGTCTGCTACCATGGCCTAGGCCCCAAAGACCCTGTTATGTTTGTTTTTCCTAAGACAGAAGTGACTTGGCAGCGTTACGGTAGGATGTGATCAGATGAAGACTAAGAACGTCTGGGCCATGATAAACATGGAAGATAAGAACAGTGATGTAAGAGGATGATTTTGGATGGCCTTGTTTTACCTCATGAATGTAAGAAAAGATAAAATGTGCTAGAAGTAGAGGTAATCCATGAAATTCAAAGAAAATACACACAGTGAACAGAACATTTGAAGGGACACTAAGCCTAACATTTTATGAACACCTCTTGTGCCCCAAGCATTGTACTAAGCCATATGTATGCATCATTTCGTTTAATCTTTACAATAAACCCATGAATTGGATATTATTACATTCCTCCTTTTTTGGATGGTGAATCAGAATGTCACACAACTACTCAGTGGAGGATCCAAGACCTCAAATAGGTCAGCCTGCATCCCAAGCCTCTGTATGTGTTTACCTGTAAACTGGGAAGTGAGGGATGGAGGGTGTAATTCCAACTCCACTGCCACCATGTGTGATATTGTGCAAATAAGCTAATCTCTCCGGGCTTCAGCTGCTTTATTTGTAAAATTCAGAGGTTGGATTCATTGGTTTCTGTCTTAGCTTTTCCATCCTAATACTGATACTCAAATCACCTCTAATTTCTTTGTGGGTTTCAACATATCAAATGTTGCTGGCAAATATATATATATATTATTGGCTGCTTTTCTTTTGTTCTGCCTCCCTCCCCTCTTTTTTGGCCTGTGAACCACAAAAGGATTTGATTTGGATAGCAATAACATTCCCAGATTTTCTCTGTGGGTCAGACATTAAAAAGGATTGTTTAGCATTCTTCTACAAATGTTAAAGAGACATTTTCTTTTGAAACATATGAACACACACATGATCTTAGTGATACCTTGCCAGCAACATAAACTGTCATAAATTGCTGTCCTGGAGTGGGAATTCATTACTGGGGGGAAGGGGGAGCTTTCTGTGGGGACAGAGAGTAGTTGCCAGTCTCTAGGAGGGTTTTTTTTCCCCCAAAAGCATATCCAATAGCATAATAGAAATCTGCTATTTGGAAAAACATGGAGGGGGCATTTTATTTTGCTAATATTAAGTAAACCTCTATGAAAATCTGCTTAGCTCATGAAGAATATATGGAAGTAGTGATTCTGTGTGGGAAGAGGGAAAGATCCATAATATTAGAGAAGGAAAATGAGGAGGGATTAGTATTTTGTAGAGAGGGTATGTAAGTAAATTTTTTGAAAGTTAGAAGGTTATTATTTTCTTTCCTCCTTATTATAATTATAAAGGAAACAATGCTTATTTTAAATAGTCAAATTATTTAGAAATTTATAAGGAAAAAATTTATTCTTGTTCATAAAAACCCATACACACATATCCAATTTATTGTCATAAAGTTATATGTAATATATAATAAGCAGCTATGTGGTATGTAATATTCCATAATATACATAGTCAACCATTCCCTTATTGGTGTAGGATATTTTATGTGTATCAAAAAAAGGTGAGAAAAGTCAGCCTTATATTCACATCTGATAAAGAAACTTGAAGATGTGGGGGGCACCCGGCTGGCTAAGTCAGTTGAGCGTCCGACTTCGGCTCAGGTTATGATCTCACAGCTGGTAAGTTCGAGTCCCGCATCGGACTCTGTGCTGACAGCTCAGAGCCTGGAGCCTGCTTTGGATTCTGTGTCTCCCTCTCTCTCTGCCCCTAACCCACTCTCATTCTGTCTCTGTCTCTCTCAAAAATAAATAAACATTAAAAACATTAAAAAAAAAAAAAAGAAACTTGAAGATTTGGACTGATGGGGGGCTGAAAGCTAGATTAGGCAGCTCCTGGGACTGTGCAGCCAGGACTGCCTTAAAGATAGACAGTTCACATGGCAGAAACAGAGTAAATTCCTAACATCATAAAGGTATAGGATGAGAGAGCTAAAAGGGATTTAAAATAAGTAAGTCCAGTCCCCTGATTTTACCAAGGAGGAAATTGAGGCCCACGGAGGTTATCTTTCTCAAGGTCGCATAACTAGTGAAGTGTCACCGTTCTGATTAAAGTCTCATGGCTCTAGACTAGGTTTCTTTGAAAAAGAAATGTAATAAAAGGACATTATGTTCCACCTATGATCAGGTGCTGAAGTGTTTCTTCCTCTGAGTGGTTGTAGCTGTGTGCAGACAGGTTTTAAAGTCCTACATACTCATAGTATGGCTCCCATTTTTGTCATTTTCCAAAAACACTTTCCCGTTTACTCTGTATTTGGACATATCATTTTTGCATTAATGTGAGCATTCGAAGACTATTACTGAACCTTCTCTGCTACCTGGGGAGGCAGCAGAGTGTAATGATTAAAAGCCCAGATTCCAATTCTTGCTCTGCCTCTTCCTAGTTGCGTGGCCGTGGGTAAATGAATCTCTCTAATCTTCAGTATCCCTGTCTCTAATGGAAGAGAATAATTCTATTCCATTATATTGTTGCTATGAGGATTAAAGTAGATAATACAGATAAAGTAACTGTCAAGTAAACTTCAGCTATCACTACATGTCAGATATTGTGCGGGTCCCAGAGATAAGCAACGAACAAGATACACATATGGTCCCAATTCTTAAAGAGCCGATCATATACTTGAAATTCTCTGAATTAAATCTACATTTTCATTGGTCTGTGCCTTTCTACAAGATACTAATTCCTTTTGTTTGATCCTTCTTTGCCCATTCAGTGTTCATTACTTGCCATCAAAGCACTGTTTTCTTTTAAGACCCACTGGAAATCCTATCTCTTCCTTCCATGTTACCCCAGCTGGAAGTCCTGTGTCTTTATTTATACTTCCATAATCCCACAGCATGTGGTTTGATAGCATTTTTCGCTATCTTGTGTCAGATGTAATCATGTGTGTCTTCTTTAATCTTGGTAGTCAGTGCTCAGTAATTGGTAAACTCAGTTCTATCACTAACCTTGTCATGCATTATTATTATACTGGTAATTATCCTATTATAGAACCACAAACTAAGGTTCAAAAAGATGAATTCAGCTACCTAAAACCTACCAGCTAGTAAGAAGTAAAATCAGGGCTAGAACACAGGTCTCCCAACAACACCTCTGGAGATGGACTTATCTCTACACTTGCCTCAACTTGGACAAGTTACTCAGCTGTAGTTTCTTCATCTGCAAGTGAACAAGAAAAATGGTGGTGAACACGTGGTAGAGAAATATATAATTACAGGAGCACCTGGGCAGCTCAGTTGTTTGAATGTCCGACTTTGGCTTGGGTCATGATCTCGCAGTTCGTGAGTTCGAGCCCCACATTGGGCTCGCTGCTGTCAGTGCAGAGCCTGCTTTGGATCCTCTGTCCCATTCTCTCTGCTCTTGCCCCACTTGTGCTCTCTCAGAAAGAAACATTAAAAATTTTCAAAAAAAAGAGTGTTTCATGGTTTGTCTCTCTCTTAAAAAAAAAGATATAGTACAATTAGATGCTATAAAAACAATAAATAAAATAAACATTTTCCTCTGTTTATTACTGATCCACTGTGTATGAGACATACATGGTAGATCCGACTCTTGGCTGATTAGTCAGCCAGTGGCCAAATAAGAGGCATGTCCTTGTGTCCTGAAGCAAATCAGTGGTCGTTCCAATATAACACATGTGTCTGTTGGCATAAGCTATCTCTTATCCATCATCTCCTATTCATCTCCAGCCTTTAAATTGAAAGGGATCCCATATGCATTGTCCATGTTATTTTTGTTTGAATGGATATTTAGAAGTAGGGGAATCTTTTGAAAGAATAATTCAACTGGTAAATGATCGGAGCAACTGATTTCCATTACCATTGAAGCGTACCATATCTTACCTCCCTACCCTCAATATTCTAGCCTTACTAGTCTCTTTTATTCATACTGAAGTGCTTTAAGTGATCCCCCACCCCTGCTTTTTTTTTAGTGATTCCTGGTCAAAAAGCAAATCAGTTTTTAGTGTGCCATTAATGACCTATAAATCAGTATTTCAGGCCTGACTAGTATCTTTTCCATTGAAAAATTAAGTACTCTCCTGGAGTTTTTCATGTTAAAGTACATAAATATCTAAATACTTAATAAAATACTTCCATGACTTCTGAAATTTTTTAGGGCCATATTCTGTTTGGCAGACACATTACAGAATTGGCCTTTCTCTTCCTCTGTGTGTGTGTGTGTATGTGTGCATCCTTATTATTTTTAAATTATTTGCTTTTACCACTCTATCTCTGCTTCTCAGTTTTAAAATGTTTTCTTTAAAAATGCAGCACAAAACTAAGATGTACCTTGCTTAGTTGGGTGTGAACATATAGGACAGAATCAGTAACACAGCCAACTGGATTCACCAAAAGTGGAGCCATTTTATCCCTACCCTGGAGGTATTGCCTGAGGTCAGAGCTTTTCCTGCTCTCTTGAGTATTCAGTGAAAACCAAATATTCACTATACATAATGGAGATTAGGACACGAAATAAGTAAAACCAGGATATGTCCTCCATGGAGTTGCCTCTCTGGAAATCAAAATTACACCCTAAGAAAAGCTTTAGAAAGGTAAACACAAGTGAGGGCAAAGTAAGATAGAATAGATGGTACACCAAGGACACTGACTCAGGTACAGTGAAAGTGATCTAGTGAAAAAGATGAGATGCCACCTCGCACCTGTCAGAATGGCTAAAATTAACTCAGGAAACAATAGATGTTGGCAAGGATGCAGAGAAAGGGGAACCCTTTTGTACTGCTGGTGGGAATGCAGACTGGTGCAGCCATTCTGGAAAGCAGTATGGCGGTTCCTCAGAAAAATTAAAAGAACTACCCTAAGACCCAGCAATTGCACTACTAGGTATTTATCCAAAGGATACAAAAATGCTGATTTAAAAGGACACATGCACCCCAATGTTTACAGCAGTGCTATCAACAATAACCAAGCCATGGAAAGAGCCCAAATGTATATCGACTAATGAATGGATAATATATATACAATGGAACACTACTTGGCGAGGAAAACAACACATCCACGACATTTGCCATTCACGACTATGTGGATGGAACTAAAAGGGTATTATGCTAAGTGAAATAAGTCAGAGAAAGACAGATATCATATGATTTCATTCATATATGGAATTTGAGAAACACAACAGATGAACATAGGGGAAGGGAAGGGAAAATAAGATAAAAACAGGAGGCAAACCATAAGAGACTCTTCAAAAAAATTAAATTTTTTTTTTATTTTTAATATTTATTTTTGAGAGAGACAGAGTGTGAGTGGGGGAGGGGCAGAGAGCAAGAGGGAGACACAGAATCTGAAACAGGCTCCAGGCTCTGAGCTGTCAGCACAGAGCCCAACAGGGGGCTTGAACTTGGGAATGGTGAGATCATGACTTAGGCTGAAGATGGACGACTGAGCCACCCAGGCGCCTCTTAAATGTTTATTTATTTTGAGAGAGAGAAAAAAGAGTATGAGTGGGGGAGGGGTGGAGAGAGAGGAAGACAGAATCTCAAGCAGGCTCCGCTCTGTCAGAGCAGAGCCCAAGGTGGAGCTTGAACTCATGAACTGTGAGATCATGACCTGAACCGAAATCAAGAGTCGGTGGCTGAATTGACTGAGCCACCCAGGTGCCCCCAGACTCGTAAATACAGAGAACAAACTGAGGCTTGCTAGAAGGGAGATAGGTGGGGGGATGGGTTAAATGGGTGATGGGCATTTGGGATGAGCACTGGGTGTCATATGTAAGAGATGAACGAACCACTGGGCTCAACTCCTGAAGTCAAGATTACACTGTATGTTAACTAAGTTGAATTAAAAAAAAAAAAAAAAGGCTAGTAAGTAGTACAATCAGGATTCAACCCAAGGTCTGACTTCAAATATTCCTATGCTTTTCACTTTATTAAGTACTGCAGGCAAACATTATTGCATTGTATCTCCTGTGTTTTGTTTTTAATGAGATGATAATTAAGGAAAGTATCCTTTGATTTTTGTTATGAGAAACGCTGGGCACTAGATCTGCATGAAGGTGATATAATTTATGATTAAGTGGAAGTTTGTTTTCAATGTTGTTTGACTCTAGCATTTGTGATCATACTAAGTCTGACACTGGAGGAAACAGCAGGCCCCTGAGAAGAGAAAGGGCCTGGGGCACTGGCCCAGATTCCTTGCTTCACCGGGCTACATGCAGATTCTAGAAGCACACCTGGACCCAGGTTCACACCAGTGTTCGGTCACTCAGGCCTCATGACCCCAGGCAGGAGGCACACTAGACATGTCCTCTTGCCCATGACCAGTCCGAGGTATTTCCTGTGCTCAGAGAGCATCAACCTTTTCTAAATTCCATCAAAAAGAGTAACTCAATAAGCAAGAAGAAACAAGTTCCGAGTGCAGCTGTTAACCATCTTATTTTAAAATGCAGCCCTACCTGCCACAGCAACACACTTGCTCATCACAAAGCCATTCTTAGATCTGTGATCTATGACAAGGCTCATGACCCCACCTGTGAGCTCCCCAGACATAAACTTATCATATCAAACAGATGGGTAATAACATGGAACTTTCACTCTAATAAAAATTGCCTCCTCCTTTTATCAGTGGGTCAGATCAGACCAGACACCAAAGAGTGTTCTCAGATCTAGCCAAACACAGAAAGCTGCTTTTGTTGTACAAAGGGTAATGGAAAATGGTTAAGGAAATATTTTCCAAGCTTAAGACCTATCCAAGACCAACACATTCGGCCTTTTTTTTTTATAAGTGCATAGGCTTTGTTCAAAGTCAGGCTGTTGTTTGACCTCAAAGCAAAGATGATTCATCCTCTAATAAAGAAAGGCTTTTATATTTATGGAGTAATGAAATTCAAAAATATCTTAAAGCTCATCCAGGCCTATCTCCTTGCCATACCAAAAACATTTTCTGAAGTACAAATGATGGATGGGACCACCAATGGTTTAAAAATATTAAAAATTTTTTTTAATTGTGAAATAATCTCAGTAGTATAGCAAACCCTGGATTTAACAAAAAATCTTTGACAGATATTTAAAAAAATAAAGTTTTGGGGGCACCTGATGTCTTGATCTCCGCTCAGATCATGATCCCACTGTTTGTGAGATCAAACCCTGCATTGGGCCCTGCGTTAACAGTGCAGAACCTGCTTAAGATTCTCTCTCCCTCTCTTTCCCTCTCTCTATGCCCCTCCTCTCTCTCTCTCTCTCTCTCTCTCTCTCAAAAATAAATAAATAAACTTGAGAAAATAAATTTAAAAAATAAAATTTTACATATACAGGCATGTATATACATACACACCTATGTCATATATGCATATATATATATGTATGTATCTATAGATAGTACTGCTTTTTATTGTAAATTTTACATAAATGGTATCAAGAGGGGTGTATATCTATTTTCAACTTGACTGTTTTCATTCAACATTATGCTTTTTTCTAGATTTATCCAGGCTAAACACATTATGCCAACATGTTTATTTCATTTAAGTAACTATTCAGTATTCCATTATATGGATATATCAGGATGACTATATAATTTATTATCAAAGCACCCTCTTTTGAGAATTAAAATAGGGTCAATTAACACTGACATCAATGTAATAGGAGTAACTTAGGATTATCCCAGGTAAATCAGGAGGTAAGTTCACCCTAAGTATGCTACCGTTTTTATGCATCTGTATTGACTGACATTTATATTGTTTCCAACTTCAGGTAGTATAAGCAGTGATGCAGTGACCATTTTCAAACATGTATCCTGATGTCCAAGTGCAAGTTTTTTCTAACATTCTACTTCTGAGCCTTAGATATGTATGTTTTCACTTTACTACATATTGACCTACTGCTTTGCAAATTTATAACTCCATTAGTTATGCATAGGACTTACTATTTTCCCTCACTTTCATCAGTACTTATAGAATCACTTGACGCGAGGGCTGAGGGGTGGCGCCTGGGTGACTCAGTCAGTTAAGCAGCCAACTCTTTTGATTTCAGCTTAGGTCAGGATCCCACAGTTAGTGAGATCCAGCCCTGTGTCAGGTGCTGTCCTGACAGCATGGAGCCTCCTTGGGATTCTCTCTCTCCCTTTCTCCCTGTCCCTCCCATGCTTGTGCTCTCTCTCTCACTCTCTCTCTCTCTCTCTCTCTCAAAATAAATAAACTTAAAAAAAACTATTAAAAAATAAGAGTCACTTGAGGAGTGGCATTTCATTACTGTTTTTTGCATTTCTCTGTTAACGGTGAGATTGTACAACCTTCCATATGTTTACTAGCCATTTGGATTTCCTCTTCTTTCTGGTAAACGGCTACTATTTTGTGATATTATATTCAGGTTAATCTTAGGTAAACAAAATAGGGTTTTTTGTTTTTCATCCTGTTTGAAAATCTCTGTCTTCTAGGTGAGTTAAAGCAACTTATGTTTTCTGTGATTAAAAATATATTTTACTATATATTTTTATTTTATATCAACCCCGCTGGGAGTTACCAATTTTATTGAAGTTTTCAAATAATTAAATGCTGATTATAGACAAATTTGGTGAGAATTGATACCTTAACAACATGAATCTTTCAATCTATGACCATGGGATATCTCTCCATTTATTTGGATCTTTAATTTTCCTTAGTGATGTTTTGCTAGCTTTAGTATTAGTATTTTGTTAGCCTGATATTTATTATTTTTGAAGCTACTGTAAATGGTATTTAATAATTTATCTTCAAATTGTTATTAGGATGTAGAAGTACAATTGATTTTTATATATTCATCTTGTGTGAGTTAATTGTTTTTACATTTTTAATGTTTATTTATTATTTTTTTTTTCAACGTTTATTTATTTTTGGGACAGAGAGAGAGCATGAACGGGAGAGGGGCAGAGAGAGAGGGAGACACAGAATTGGAAACAGGCTCCAGGCTCCGAGCCATCAGCCCAGAGCCTGACGCGGGGCTCGAACTCACGGACCGCGAGATCGTGACCTGGCTGAAGTCGGACGCTTAACCGACTGCGCCACCCAGGCGCCCCTTAATGTTTATTTATTATTGAGAGAGAGAGAGTGTGAGCAGGGGAGGAGCAGAGAGAGAGGGAGACACAGAATCCGAAGCAGGCTCCAGGCTCTGAGCTGCAGCACAGAGACTATCATGGGGCTCGAACTCATGAGCCATGAGATCATGACCTGAGCTGAAGTCGGATGGTTAACCGATTGAGCCACCTAGGTGCCCCTTTTGTGAGTTAATTTATCAATGATAGCCTTGCCAAATTAACTCATTGACTCAAATTGTAGATTTGGGAATTTTCAATAGTACAAAACTACATCATTTATGAATAAAAGTAGTTTTGCTTCTTCCTTTCATTTCTTTTTTTTTTATTACACTGGAGTATGGGAGTGAATCAAAGTAGCAAAAACAGATATCTTTGCCTTATTTCTGACCTCAGAAGGAAATTTTTTTAACTTTTTTTTTTGATGTTTATTTATGTTTGAGAGAGAGAGGAGAGAGACAGAGACAGAGACAGAGAAAGACAGAGTGCAAGTGGGGCAGAGAGAGGAGACACAGAATCCGAAGCAGGCTCCAGGCTCTGAGCTGTCATCACAGAGCCTGCTCTGGGGCTTGAACTCATGGACCACGAGATCATGACTTGAGCCTAAGTCAGACACTCAACCGACTGAGGCACCCAGGTGCCCTAGGAGGAAATTTTTAATGTCACAACAGCAAGTATGCTATCTGTAGGGTTTTTATAGATGGCTTTTATCAGGTTAAAAATTCTATCCTTAGTTTGCTGGGAGTTTGTAACATAAACATGTTGAGTTTTATCAAATGCTCTGTATCTATTGAGATAAACATGTCCCTTCCCCCCCCCCCCGCCCCCGCCGCTTTATTCTTTTAATATGGTTAATTACATTGGTTGATTTTTCTGTTAAACCAGCCTTGGAATAAACCAATCCCACTTAGTCATAATGTACTATGCTTCTTATATATCAGCTTTGACAGCCTGAGAAATTTTGACCCTGAAATACCATGTGAGATTTGGTTTTACCCTGAAGAGATTTTGAACTTACCTTTTGAGGTTCCTGCCCCATGCTGTTTCAAAATATAGCAATAATCTTGAGTCCTCCACTCTGTTGGGACTTTATTCCCTAAGTACTCCAAGGTGATGGAAATTTCATTCTGATTTTTAGAAGTTTGCACTCCAGCTTCCTAGGCTTTCTGTCCCCAAATTCAGCAAATGTTTTGCTGGGAAAACTGGGCATGTGTTTCCATCCTTTTGAAACTATAGAATTTAATTTTTAGAATTGAGGAACACAATTTCAATGGAGGAGAATAAATTATGTGAGAAGGAATCATTGTCCATCAGAAAATGCAGAGTTAACAATGACTGATGTCTAGCCTGTTAAATCTGTATCTTTAAGCCAGAGAAAGGAAAAGAGGGGCTGAAGAACTCCAGCCCAGATACTAGATTAATTTAAATGCTATTGTATCTCCAGCACTTGGTCCTAATTGTCTCCTCTTGAACACTCAATACCTGCATTCATGCTGGCTGGCCCCAGGGACCCAGAGCAGCCCACTGTCCCCACTGAAAGGAAATGAAAAATCGGCTGATGCTAAACAGACCTCCTTCAGCAACTATAGCCATCTAAGCACTGTGTCCTGCAGCGTGATTAATGATTTTTCTTTCCCTTTATGTTTAGGAGCGATGTGTTTCAGAAAGAAAGGGAGAGAAATAGGCTGAAGAAGGGGAATGAGGGAGAGGGCCGAGATGCAAAAGTAAAAAGGGGGAAACTATATAAGAGAAGGAAAGGAAAGAAAATAATTTTTCAATATTAGAGAACATTTCATAGAATTAGAACGGTATGTTTTCTCCTAATATAAAGGATTCTACTTCTGCCCTTCGTAAGTATAGCAAGTTACTTAGGTCAATATTACCTAAATAATACACTCTACTGAAAACAGTAAAGAGAAAGGAAAATTAAAAGAGGTTCTCCCCCGCTATAAAACTTTTGTTTTTAAGTCATCTCTACCTGACCACCAAAAGATTAGCATGATATGTTGCATATATATGATGCATCTATACTTATCGATATCCTATCATGAGGGATGTGAGTTGTAACATCTGTCACCTTATTTATTGATATAGTTGATTTTCCAGGTCTGACAGCCTAGACCACTTCCCCACATGTGTCAAAGGCTCTGCAACATGGAAAAAGCTTCTGCCAGGGGCTGATACATTACAAAAGTGGGATGTTAAAGGTACAAAGGCTATTTCCCTTTTCATCTTCAATGCCAACTCTGGATTTTCATGCATTGGATTCTCAACAGCTTCCCATAAGGCTATAGATCTCTTGTTAATACAGACCCCATGTACTGGGGTCTGAAGGCTGTGTCAGCTGTGACTCCTGGAGAGCATCTTGCAGAGGGGTTTAGTGGAAAGAAAGGGAAAGGTGTTTAGGGGTATTGTGTGCAGCTAAGGTTTGAAGCACCCAGCAGCAAAGAATCAAACATTTGTGCACATGAGAGTGAGCAAGTTTACTTGTCTGGAGCATAAAGTAATTATAGAAGAACAAGAACAAGAATACTAAGGGATGTTGATAGACAGTCTTAAAGACTAGTATGAAACGTTTGCTTGTAATTAAAAAGACCAAGACAACAGAAAACCAGTAAATTCCTGAGAACCTATCAATAGATCAAAGATGAGATTCATGCTTACCAGTCAAGGCACTGGAGTCTAACTTCATAAAAATGTTGGAGAAGGAAAATTTTTTCTACTGTATAAAGGGCAGACTGAAGGGGCAGGCAGCTGGCAAGGGGGATGATTTGTAATATTTTAGGTGTCATGTGATTAGAGAAGGCCAAGACTAGAACATGGACTAGAAAGAAGTAGGAAAGGATGGCTCTGAAAGGTGTTTCGGATAAAGAAAGATGAGGACTTCGAGACACGCTAGTCATGGGGGTTCTGGAGGAAGTAACCTGTAATGCTCCAGGTGGTGTGCCAAGAAAGTAGGATGGTGGCACGCCATTGATGAGGACGGAAAGTTGGGAAGGAATAAGGGTCCTGTCTAGGTTTCAGTATGAGTTTTCTTGCCACCTCTTTATTAATGCAGGTTTTATGACACAGGTGTAATAATTAATCCAAATGGCTAGCAGATGTGGCTATCCATCTTTGGGCATACTGGCCCCCAAACAGTCTCCCAATCAGCAAATTCTCAAGCAAGGCCAAAGAAAATTAAAGAAAATAAATTCTGTTGAGATATTTATGGAGGCCACCTGGATAGAAATTTGACAGCTAAGAACTTGCCTGGATGCCAGGCAACTAAAGAAAGGTCAGAGCCTCTGGAGCGATAGGGCTCGTGGAGCCACAGAACAGAAATGGAGGGGGAGGAGTGTTCAATCACATTCCATCTGAAAAAAGATTAAAAATGGAGTTTTACCTTGCAGAGAGAAACGTTGCTCAAGTCTTTCTCTGTATGCTCTGGAGATACCTGCCTTGTCACTTGACAAGAATCCTGCCACTTCCTTTAATTGTGCACTCTACCCTTGCTGAACCAATCAATCCATGATGGCTTCGTTTATGTATTAGTCACCTCCTCTTCGTTTCTTCTATTTTTTCTTTGATTCTGTCAGTTCATGTTCTTAAATTATCACCTCCCTGAAAAGGAGTTGAAAGTCCTTGAAAGTTCCTAACTAGTCTACATGCCTTCCATCTCTTTCTGCTCTCACCATAGCAGTCACTCTAAATTACAATTTTGATCATATTGTTTACCTATCTAAAACTTTTATCACTTTCCTTTTGCCCACTGAATAATATTTAAATGCCTTTGCCTGTTACTAAAGTCTCTACTAAGTGGGAGCACCTGGGTGGCTCAGTTGGTTAAACGTCCAACTCTTGATTTCAGCTCGGGTCATGATCTCAGGTTCATGAGATTGAGCCCCTCATTGGGCTCTGTGCCGGCAGCACAGAGCCTGCTTCAGATTCTCTCTCTCTCTCTCTCTCTCTCTCTCTCTCTCTCTCTCTCTGTCTCTCTCTTGGTCTCAAAAATAAATAAATAAACATTGAAAAAAGTCTTTACAGGAGCACCTGGGTGGCTCAGTCAGTAAGTGTCCGACTTTGGCTCAGGTCACAATCGAGTGGCTTGTGAGTTAGAGCCCTACATGGTGCTCTGTGCTGACAGCTCAGAGCCTGGAGCCTGCTTCTGATTCTGTCTCCTTCTCTCTCTTCCCCTCCCCTGCACACACTCTGTCTCTGTCTGTCTCTCAAAAAGAAATAAACTTTAAGAAAAAAGTCTTTACAGAAGGAGATTCGATTTATCTTTCTAGTCTCATTGCATACTACCAGTACCTCTCCTATATGAGCCCTCTGCTTCAGATAAACTAATTAAAATCTCTTTCAAAATAATTTCTGTCCCTCTTTTTCTGCTTATACACTTGCTCGAATGACAGAAACTCCTCCTTTTTCCTCTACACATTTTCAAAACCATAATCTCATGCTTTAAGGGCCAATTCATAGCCTATTTCCACTTATTTGGTCATTCAACTAATATTAATTAAATTAAAACTATGTGTTAGGTGCTGTTGTAGGCTGTGGGAATACAGTGGTGAAAAGATAGACAAGATCCTTGCTCTCATGAAGCTTCCGTTATAATGGGAGATCTAACAAAATAAATAATTAAAAGAAGATAAAGAGTAAACGTAATGATAAGAGCTTTGAGGAAAACAAGTTTCCATGTCAAGTTAAAATGGAGTAAGCCCACTCCACCCTGTCTCTCCTACTGAATACAACTATAAAACTTATACAGGATGCATGGAACAGCTATTTCAGGACTCTGAAAAGTAAAAGTCTGCTCTAAAAAGCAGCAGACATACTTGAGAAGACAACTAGAATTCTGGGTATCTCTGAGCCAGCAATTGGTTTACCATGCACCTGCACTAGGAACCTGGAATTAGGTGTCTGAATGCAAACAAAGAGCCCTGCAGGAATTCTTGCTCAAGAAGCAGGGAAAAGCAGTTAATAATCTTCAGAGAGAGAATGCAGAAATATTTCCTTGTTGTTTTCTTTTTTTCCCATTCTCTCTATTTTCAATCCCTAAGCAATCCCATGGTAACAGTAGCAGGTAATGGTAGCCCACAGGAGCCAACAGTCTGAGAGAGGAATTATTCCTTTCCATTTAATGGAACTGTGGTTTCAAGAGGATAAGGCCAACACTTGTTGCATGTTTTCTCTCTTCACTGTTCTTATGCTTAGCCCCTGATGTAGTTGCAGTTGTAGAAATTTGTAACAGCAAAAGAAAACTACAGTCCCAGTTTCCAGCAAGAGCACCAAAACGAGGAGTCCCAAGGACTGGAAAAAGTATCAAAGAGGTTGCTCAGACAGAGGAAATCCATAAAATTATTTATGAATCCTTAGACTAACCTTGCCATGCATGCATGGATCTGATCATTCTCAGATATCAAACACTGAGAACTAAACTAACAGAGACCATAATTCAGGTCCCAGACTGGCTACTAGGTGGTGCACATGAAGGGCATATCTGCATAATACTGCACCTGGCTTTAAAAACGGAATTGACTTCGGAATGACAGTACATGGAAGGTGGGTCAGAAATTGTGACCAAAACCTAACCAGCTTATCTGCCTACGAAAGCAAAAATGTCAGCATTCCTCATGGTATCCAAATAAGACCCAGAGTCTCATAATATAAAACAACACCAGAACCTGGAACATCCCAAATTCCATGAGAAGAGATAATCAGTCGATGTCCACACTTAGGTGACACAGATGTCAGAATTATTTGACAAAGACTGTAAAGCTGCTATTGTAAAAATGCTTCAGCAAGTGATTGCAGACTCTCTTGAAACATATGGAATAATAGAAAGTCACAGCAAAGAAATAGAAGTTATAAAGAAGATGCTATGAAAATTATAGACAATAACCAAAATTTTAAAAAGTTCCCTAGATAAGTTCAAAAGCAGGATGGCGGTGACAGGGTAAAGAATCAGTGATCTTGAAGATGGGTCAGTAGCTATTATCCAGTGTAGAAACAGAAAAAAAATATTGAAAAAATACATCAATAGAGCCTGAGGTACCTGTGGGTGATTAAAAAAAACCTAATGCTCATTTTGTTGGAATCCAGAGGAGGAAAAGGTGCATTACTGATAAAAAAGTATTTGAAGACATAAAATCCAAAAGCTTCTCAAATTTGGTGAAATACTTAAGTATACAGATACAATTTCACTGAACTCTAAAGAGAATAAGCCTTAAAAAAAATCGATGCATCGTGGCGCCTGGGTGGCACAGTCGGTTGAGCGTCCGACTTCAGCCAGGTCACAATCTCACCGTCCGTGAGTTCGAGCCCCGCGTCGGGCTCTGGGCTGATGGCTCAGAGCCTGGAGCCTGTTTCTGATTCTATGTCTCCCTCTCTCTCTGCCCCTCCCCCGTTCATGCTCTGTCTCTCTCTGTCCCAAAAATAAATAAACGTTGAAAAAAAAATTAAAAAAAAAATCGATGCGTAGATGTACCATAATCAAAATAGTGAAAACCGAACACAAAGAAAAATATTTGAATGCAGCCAGTGCATTACTATAGAACTACAATGATTTGAATGATTGTGGATTATTCATAAATCATGGAGGCCAGAAAAAAAGTAGTACTTTAAAAAAATATATTTTACATTTTAGAGCAAATTTATGTTCATAGAGAAATTAAGCAGAAGGTACAGATACCCTCTGCCCCCACATTTGCTTAGCTTCCTCCATTATCACACCTCTACAGATGCATAGCTTCCCCTATTGTCAACATTTCCACACCAGATTGGTACATGTGTTACACTTACTCCTACATGTACATAGCTTCTCCTGCTATCCACATTCCCCCATCAGAATGGTGTATTTGTTACAGTTGATGAACCTACATTGACACACCATTATCACCCAAAGTCCCTAGTTTACATTAGGATTCATTCTTAGTGTTGTACTTCTATGACTTTGGACAAATGTATAATAACGTTTGTGAAACATTATAGTATCGTACAGAATAATTTCACTGCCCTAAAAATCCTTAGTGCTCCACTATGTATCCCTGTGTCCCACTAACTTCTGGCAATCACTGATCTTTTTATTGTCCCCACAGTTTTACCTTTTCCAGAATGTCAGTGAGAATTGTACAGCATGTAGCCTTTTAGGCTTCTTTCCCTTGGTAATATGCATTTAAGTTTCCTCTATATCTTTTAATGGGATGATAGCTTATTTCTTATTATCTATGAATAATATTCTATTATCTGAATGAACCACAGTTTATTTATCTGTTCATCTACTGAAGCATATCTTAGTTGCTTCTGAGTTTTGGCAGTTATGAATAAAGCTGCTAGAAACATCTATGCCCAGGGTTTTTTGTGGATATGTTTTCAGCTTTTTTTTTTTTTTTTTTTGGTGGGGGGTAAATACCAGATAGTATGATTGCCAGATTATATGGTAAGAGTATGTTTAGTTTTATAAGATAATGCCAAACTGCTTTCCAAAGTGGCTGTACCATTTTGCATTTCCACTAGCATTTAGTGTTGTCAGTATTCTGAGTTTTGGTCATTCTAATAGATGTGTAGTGGTATCTCACTGTTGTTTTAATTTACATTTTTCTGGACATATGATGTGATGTGTCTTTTCATATGCTTACTGGCCATCTGTGTATCTATCTTCTTTGGTGAGGTGTCTGTTAAGGTCTATGGCTCATTTTTTTTTAACTGAGTTTGTTTTATTATTATTGTGTTTTCTTTTTTAAGGGCTTATTGTTATGTTTTTAGAGTTTATTGTATATTTTGGATTTCAGTCCTTTATCAGATATATCTTTTGCAAGTGTTTGCAAATCTTTTCAACAAAATGTTGCCAAAACAATGGGACATCCACATACAAAAATGGGAAAAAAAAAAGTACCTAGAAACAGACATTATATCCTTTACAAAAGTCAACTCAAAATGAATCACAGACCTATATGTAAAATACAACATTATAAAACTCTTAGAAGATAACATAGGAAAAAATCTAAATGACCTTGTGGCTTATCTTTTCATTTTCTACAGTATCACTTGCAGAGCTGAAATTTTTAATTTTAATAAATGCCAGCTTTTTAATTATTTTTTTTCATGGCTAATATCTTGGTGTTGTGTTTTAAAAGTCAGCCACAGCCCCAAGGTCATCTAGGCCAACCAGAGCTTCTAAAAAGGGAAACTTGATGGATTGAATGGCCTGGATCTTTATCTATTTGTTTAGCTGGCATTATGTTTATTCAAGATGGATGTCTTTGAAGTGGATACCTCAGCAATCTAACACTTAACGTTAGGTATTTACATTATAATTAAAACGTAAATTACTGAGCACTTTTATTGTACATCAAGTGGGCTACATTCTCATCTGGAAACTTGAATGAGGAAGAATTTGCTTCCATGCTCAGTGGGCTATATGACTGAGGGCTCTGTTTTTTTGGATGACTTTTGGCTAGAGGACAGGTTATATCTTAGAAACCACTGCAGTTCCTGCCTATTGTTCCTTTCCACACAACTTATTCAATATAGTCACTTCCATATTTCAGCCCATAAGAGGAGTCTCTAGATAAAGTCTACCAAGGTAGAGTCATATAAAAATGTAATCACAGGACTGACAACCCATCATCTTTGCCACATAAGCTAACTTAATCATGGGAGATACATCTCATCACCTTTACCATATTTTACTGGTTAGATGTAAGAGACCTACCCACACTCAGACTGAGTGAATTACACAAACGTGAGAACACTGGGAGGCAAGCAGTATTGGGGCCATGTTATGGTCTGTCTGCCACAACTATAAACTATTAAAACTCACCCAAGATGAAATATATAACCTAAATAGTCCTACAACTATTTAAAAAATGGAATTTATACTTTAAAGTTTTTCAATAAAGAAACTTTCAGGCTCAAGTGATTTCCCTGGAACATTTATAAACATAATAATCCTACAAAGTTTCTCCCAGGAGACAGAAAATGAAGAAATACTTCCTGACGTATTTATGCAGCCAGCATTAATTACCTTAGTAACAGTACTGGACAAAGATAGTGGAAGAGTAGAAAGCATACATAGAATTGTATGCTAAAAACTATTCAATAGCATTCATTAACATAGACTTAAGAATACCCAATAAAATATCAGCAAATTAAACCAGCAATATGTAAAGAGAATGGTATACTACAACCAAGTGAGTTTTATCCCAGGAATGTAAGTCTGTTTTAGTATTCTAGCATTAACCAATGTTGCCTCCCATCTGAGCAACCTAAAAAAGGAAAATTGACTTTAAAAAGGTCAATTGATGCAGGAAAAAAAAAACCACTTGACAAAATTCAGCATATATTTTTTAAATGACAACAAAACCTCTCGGCAAACTAGAAACAGAAGGAACATGCTCAACCTAATGAAGAACATCTACCAAAAACAAACAAACAAAAATCCTACAGCTAACATTATAATTAATAGTGGAAGCCAGAATGCTTTTCCCCTAAGATCAGGGAAAAGTTAAGGATGCCTGCTGTTACTACTCCTACTCAACATTGTACTGGAAGTCCTAGCCAAGGCAATAAGGCAAGAAAAATAAAGTAAAAGGGATATAGATTGGAAATGAAGACATAAAAATGTTTCTATTTATAGACAACATGATTGTCTTTATAGAAAACCCCAAAATTTTATCAAAAACAAAACAACCTCCTAGAATTAAGTGAGTTTAGCAAGGTGGTATTTCTAAATTCTAAAATAAACATGAAAAGATGCTCAACATCACTCATCATCAGGGAAATACAAATCAAAACCACCATGAGATACTACCTCACACCTGTCAGAATGGCTAAAATTAACAACTCAGGAAACAACAGATGTTGGTGTGGATGTGGAGAAAGGGGAACCCTCTTGCACTGTTGGTGGGAATGCAAACTGGTGCAGCCACTCTGGAAAACCGTATGAAGGTTTCTCAAAAAATTAAAAATAGAACTACCCTACAACCCAGGAATTACACTACTGGGAATTTATCCAAGGCATACAAAAATGCTGATTCGAAGGGGCACCTGCATCCCAATGTTATAGTACTCTTATCAACAATAGCCAGAGTATGGAATGAGCCCAAATGTCCATCGATGGATTAATGGATAAAGAAGATATGATATGTATACAATGGAATACTACTTGGTGAATGGCCATCAACCAATGAATGGATAAAGATGATGTGTATATATGTGTGTACACACACACACACACAAACACACACACACACACAACGGAATACTACTCGGTGATGAAAAAGAATGAAATCTTGCTATTTGCAACAATGCGGATGGAACTAGAGGGTATTATGCTAAGCAAAATAAGTCAGAGAAAGAGAGATAGATACATGATTTCATTCATATGTGGAATTGGAGAAACATAACAGATGAAAATAGAGGAAGGGAAGGAAAAATAAGATAAACATAGGGAGGCAAACTGAGGGTTGCTAGAGGGGAGGTGGGTGTGGGGATAGGTTAAATGGGTGATGGGCATTAAGGAGGGCACCTTCTGGGATGAGCACTGTGTGTTATATGTAAGCGACGAATCACATGCATACTTACATGAGTCACTTACAAACATACTTTTACTTTACATACTTATAAAAAAATAAAAACAATTGGAAAATGAAAATTTTTAAAAATAGCATTAACGGTAGCTCCAAAAACCCTGAAATACTTAGGTATAAATCTAATACAACATGTGCAGGATCTGTTTTCTAAAACTATAAAGCACTAATAAGAGAAATTTTAGAAGATCTAATTAAGTATAGAATCATATTATGTTCATGGGTTGGAACACTCACCATAGTAAAGAGATTAGTTCTCTTTAGATTTATCTATAGATTTAACACAATTATAATAAAAACCTTAACTGTAGTTTTTTGTAGATACAGACAAAATGTACACAAAAATGTGTATGGAAAGGCAAAGACACTAGAATAGCCAAAACAATTTGGAGAAGGAAGAATACAGTTTGAGAGATTGCACTACATAATTTTAGGACTTACTATTGTATGGCTATAGTAATGAAGACAGTGTGGTATTGGTAAAGGGATAGACACATAGATCAATGGAAGATAATAGATGGTCCAGAAGTAAACCTATGCAAATATGGTCATTTTATGTTAGACAAAAGTACAAAACCAAATCAATGGAGACAGGATAGTCTTCACAATGAATGGTTTAGAAATAATTGCACATCCATATGCAAAAACACAACAACAAAAACCTTGGCCAATATGTCATGTCTTATACACAAATTAACTCAACATGAATCATATATCCAAATGTAAAATATAAAACTATAAGACTTTTAGAAGAAAACAGAGGAGATAATCTTCATGTCAAAGAGTTAGGTAAAGAGTTCTTACATGTAACATGAAAAACATGGTACATGAAGGGAAAAGCTGGTAAATTGAAGTCCATCAAAATTAAAAACTTTTGCTCTGCCAAAAATGCTATTAAAAGAATGAAAAGCTACAGGCTAGTAGAAGTATTTATAGGTCACACATCTGAAAAAAGGACTTGCATCCAGATTACAGAAAGGAATCTCAACACCCAATAGTAAGAAAACAAATGACTCAATTAAAGCATGGAAAAAGATTTGAACGTACAGTTCAAAAAAGAGAATATATGGATAATCATAATTACATGAAAAGATGTTCAACATTATTATCAGGAAAATGCAAATTAAAATCATGATGAAGTACTACTATCCATTTATTAGAATGGCTAAAATATAAAAAATAACTGATAATATAAAACATTTATGCAGCGTCTGGGTGGCTCAGTCGATTAAGTGTCCGACTTCGGCTCAGGTCATGATCTCGCAGTTCCTGAGTTTGAGCCCCATGTCGCGCTCTGTGCTGACAGCTCAGAGCCTGGAGCCTGCTTCGGATTCTGTGTCTCCCTCCCTCTCTGTGCCCCCCCAAAGATAAATAAACATTAAAACTTTTTTTTAATTGAAATATTTATGAGAAAGCAGGGCAGCTGGAACTCACATACATTGCTGATAGTAGTGCAGTGTGATACAACTACTCTGGAAACACTTCGGCAGTTTCTCATAAAGTTAAACATGACCCAACAGTCCCACTCCTGCGTATCTACCCTATAGAAGTAAAGAATTATAGTCACACAAAAACCTACCTAGGGTTGTTTATACCAGTTTGATTCATAATAACTAAATAAAACAATCCAAATCTTTTTCAACAGGTGGATGGATGAATAAACTTTACTAAATTCGTACAGTGTGATGCTAGTCAGATATAAAAAGGGATGAATTATTGATTAAAGCAACAACTTGATTGAATCTATAAGGCATTATGCTGAGTAAAAGAAGCCAGTTTCAAAAGGTTATGTGCACTGTGTGATTCCATTTGTGTGACATTCTCAAAAAGACAAAACTATAGTTAGTCCATTGAGGACAGAGGCCAAGAGTGGGGTGAGTTTAATACTCTTTAAGAGTAACACAAGAGAGCTATTTTTAGAGTTAATGGAACTGTTCTGTGTCCTGATTGTGGTGGTGATTAACATGAATCTGTACATGTATTAAGATTCATAGAACTACCTGCCTTCCTCCCATAAAAGACAATTTGACTGCGTTATAATTTAAAAAAATTTTTTAGACAACAACAACAAAAGACCACAATGCGGTGCTTGGATTGTGATGACAGTTATTTACTTTGGCAGTCAAGAAGAAAGTTGACTTCAAAAATTGATGTTTGAGTAACAGTGCTGAATGATGAAAATATTTCAAAAAGAAGGTCTATCAGCTTTAGTTATGAAGTAACACATATAGTAAGTTTCCAATAAATGCTCTGGGATGATAAAAAAAATGAATAGAAGAATGAATTCTAGTAAATGTCTTTTAGAAACCTTGTCTTTTTGTTACATTAATAGTGTAGATTTCACACCATAGTAGCAGTATCATGAGAGAAGAGTGTACCCTTTCTATAGGTTCCTACTTCTTTCTCTATCTATCCAGATGACGCTGGCAAACTCTATAGAAAAATCTTAGAACATAGTCCTTGGAAACAAATGATAAATAGAAAAGAAAGAGGGGCGCCTGGGTGGCTCAGTCAGTTAAGTGTCCAACTTCAACTCAGGTCATGATCTCATGGTTTGTGATTTCGAGCCCTGTGTCAGGCTCTGTGCTGACGGCTCAGATGCTGGAGCCTGCTTCGGATTCTGTGTGTGTCTCTCTTTCTTCCCCTCCCCCACTCATGCTCTGTCTATCTCTCAAAAAAATAAACACTAAAAAAATAGAAGATAAAAAAAGAAAATAAAGCCTCCAATATAGCAGACAGCAGGACAAAACCTGAAAAAGTTGGAAATTTGTAAACATCTTACAAGTATGTAGCGTGTACACAAGTATTTGCCGTTTATAGACACAGCCCAATGTCTATAAATACATGGCCAGGAAGAGACCATGTATTTTTCATCTTTGGACAAATGAGCCTAAAGGAGATTGATGTAACTATGTTTCATACTCAGCTAAATAAAATAAATATGAATTCTCCTATCACTTGTGTTCCAAATCCATATTCCATTGCCCTTTCCCAAGAATTTAGGACCTAAAAATACTACTTTTGCTCATTTATATAAATATGGCCTTTATTTATTCACCTATTCAAGGTCCAGTCTTGTGTTGAACAAACCAATAAGTCCCATGAGGTTGAAAGGACTCAATTCAGCTTAAGAATTTAGCTTCTACAGACATCATTGATACAACTCGTTAGAGTCCTTGCCTTTCATGAATAAGAATAGATTCACTCTTTTACTCCTCCATTCCTCTTTGTTCAATGTTCTTTCCCAGTTAAGAGAGCTCATTTTAGGATCTGCCTGGTAACTGAGAAATACAGTTACCTTTGTACTTTGGAAAAACGAACAGCCTACCCTCTTCCTTAGAATATGTGCAAATAGCTTTAAGGCAGTAAAAGATCACAAGAGAAAGAGGAGTGGGAGGAAGTGTGGACAAATACTTGTGCGTGCATAGTTGTGGAGTAATAGGGACATTGCAGGAGTGTTCATGTGGGAATCTCTTTCACCATTCATTCATTCATTCATTCTACATGTATTCATTCATTTATTCCACATGTATTCATTCATTTATTCCACGGTAAACAACTGGTATGTACCACTGTTTTCAGTATTAGGCTGGGTTCAGGGTTAGGCTAAGGCTGATGCTAATCAACAAGTAAAATGAGATTTTGAATTCTTGAGTAAAGTTATACCAAAAAACAACAACAACAAAACACCTCACTCTTCTATTCATCCCTCCTTATAGAAATAATCTCTCACTATATTGGGGGAAAAATGAGAGACCCTCCTTTCGTGGGCTCCCAAGCCTACTGGTGATGCTTGGGTGACAGGTTGAATCAGTGACCCAGAAAGCCAGAGCTCAAACAGATCTTTTGAGTACAACCTTTTCCTTTTGGGAATGAAAAAACTGAGGTTCAAAATGGTCAAGGTCACACAGCCTATTTAGCAGTAGAACCATATGAAGAAACAGGTCTCTTGTCATTCATTGCCTTCCCCCCCCCCCCCCCCGATTTACCTCATTGTACATTTCAAGGAGGCAGAGAAAAAGATTTCCCTGCAAAGAATTTAGCTGTCTGAGCCTGGGGTCAAGTTTGAGTTGGTTTCTCTCTTCCTGCTCTCCACCTTGCTTAAAGACTTTGGTGGCCCTTTTCCCACTGATTTTATTTTATTTTTTTTTAAAGTCTTCCTTTATCCTGTAAGTCTCAAGGCTTGGTCTGGCACAACTTATATGGATCACTATGCCTTGGCATATATCCTTACTCACAGTCCCTGCCTCCTGAAACATGTCTTCCTGACAGTGCTGATACAAACCACCTTTTCTACTTTTGTCTTACCCCTGGGCATCTGCTGTTATTTATCAATTAATTTTATGGCTATTTGTCCACTTCAAAATACATTTTAGAATTAGTTTGTCTGACTCTAATCAGTAAGTGGACTGGCCTGGACTCTTACAGGCCTGGGACTATATTATTTAACTGGATATTGGCCAAAAAAAAAAAAATTCTATACTCTTCTGAATATCTAGTTAGAATTGAATTGAAAGAAGAATACGAGGCCTTTAAGGAGAATAGGGAAGGCTGCCAAAATTGCAGGCTGGGTGTACATCAAAAGCAAGGCAGCCTAACAGGCTCTGCAAACTCCAGGACAGCTACAGAGGAGTTCCTTAAATATATTTGAAGAAAGAATAGTTATGGTGGTTGTCAGGGTAAAGACAAAGTGGCAAGGCAGCTGAGTAACATCATTACCTTGGTATTTATTGAAAATGTTTTTAGCAAAATTCATAGTCCAAATTATTTTCTTAAATGGCCATCTAGGACTAGATCATAGTGGGTCTCTCCATGGCAGTGATCCCTGCCAAGACCTCATTCGCATCCCTAGATCATGTAACAGTGGGAAGAGAGTGGGCACATGGCCCTGTTACCTGGAATTAAGAAACAGAGGGGTTCCTGGGTGACTCAGTTGGTTAAGCATCTAACTCTTGATTTCGGCTCAGGCCATGATCTTGCAGTTCATGAGTTCGAGCCCCTCGTTGGGCTCCATACTGGCAGCACAACAGGGGAGCCTGCTTGGGGTCCTTTCTCTCCCTCTCTTTCTTCCCCTTCCCTGCGCACACTTTCTCTGTCTCTCAAAATAAATAAATAAACTTAAAAAAAAGCAGAATGCAAGGCTGGAAAGAGAAAAACAATACTAGACATAGTATAAAGGGCATGTGTAACTTCTGTTTATTTATTTGGATATGTGTAACTTTTAAATCCAAACTTGATGAATTTTATTTACAGTACCTTCTTAGAATTCATTGGACTGGGGCGCCTGGTTGGTTCAGTCGGTTGTGTCCAGCTTCAGCTCAGGTCATGATGTCATGATCCGTGAGTTTAAGCCTCGCGTTGGGTTCTGTGCTGACAGCTCAGAGTCTGGAGCCTGTTTCAGATTCTTTGTTTCCTTCTCTCTCTGCCCTGTCCCCACTTGTGCTCTTTCTCTGTCCAAAATGAATAAACATTACATTTTTTTTTTAATTCACTGGACCATTCAAATGTCTGTTTACCATAATATAGTACTTTAGAGTTTTTGTTTTGTTTTTTTTTTTTTTCAACGTTTATTTATTTTTGGGACAGAGAGAGACAGAGCATGAACGGGGGAGGGGCAGAGAGAGAGGGAGACACAGAATCGGAAACAGGCTCCAGGCTCTGAGCCATCAGCCCAGAGCCCGACATGGGGCTCGAACTCACGGACCGCGAGATCGTGACCTGGCTGAAGTCGGACGCTTAACCGACTGCGCCACCCAGGCGCCCCTACTTTAGAGTTTAATAGAGCTCTCACTTGCCTTATTTGATTCTCATTTAACTATATTTGTTTACTTAGGACCGTGGTTGTCACCCTGCTAATTTGCTCTCCATTTAGTACTGCATAAGCCAGTTGGTTTATAACCATCTTGATTATAATTTCCATATTAGGATAAAGCTTCATTCTGAGCATATAAGAAAAATAGAACCTTACTGGCGGGTTCCACTTCAATTCAAAAGGTAGGAAAAGACCACTAGAAGAAAAAATGTTAACACTGTTATGTTAAAATAATCAGCAGAACTGGGGTCATACTGTTAAAGTACTGTTGGGGGGCGGGTAGGAAAAATATCAGGTTGGGGGATTCAAACAGGAGAGACTTTATGCAAAAAACAATCAGACACACCTTGTTTCTGTTACTTCTCACTTGGAGGGTATAAACTGATTTGTTGCCTTTCTGTCCTCTCTATCACATATGGACTTCTCCTGCTCTAATTAGTTACCACTTGGTCATCCACTTTCAACCGCCAAATTTTGTTAACACCTCTCATTCCTTATCATCATTAAGAGAATTCCTTTACTATCATACTGGGATCTCAAGAGGGAGCATAAATCAAAATAGGGAAATTTTGTTACCCCTCTACATTGTAAAGCTGATTCTATCATATCTTATTAATAATGCTTTGATTCGGGGCTCCTAGGTAGTTCACTTGGTTAAGTGTCCAACTCTTGATTTCGGTTCAGGTCATGATCTCATGGTTGTGAGATTGAGCCCCATGTCAAGCTCCATACAAAGCATGGAGCCTGCTTAAGATTTTCTCTCCCTTTCTCTGCCCCTCCCCTGCACATGTGCTCTCTCTCTCTCTCTTGCTTAAAAAACAAAACAAAACAAAACTTTGGTTCAATGAAATGTTTTTACAGAAACAGAAAAAAACAATTCTAAAATTTATATGGAACCATGAAAACCATGCAGTTTCTAGTTGTCCTCTTGATTTGTATAAAGATTTTAATGCAACTGCAGAAAACCAAATACAAACTAGACATTGCTCATCTATCTGCACATTTGGCAGATGGTACAAATGTAAATTTTGGCAAATTACATTCAGCCTATAAAATTTTTTCTAAAGAAAATGAAAAGATATTACTTGCTAAATATCCTAGACACCATGTATACAACACTGCTAAAATGGTATGATTTGTTTACCAGTGATATTGAAACTTTCATAGCAAAAGTTTTTAGTCACTTAAATTTCTGTGAAGTGTGGGAGAAGCATTTAATAAGATTTTAGATTTTATGGAAAGAGAAGATAGCCTTCTTAGACATGTGCTTACAAGATGGCTGTTATTGTGGCCAGCCATGGAAAAGATATTAAAATGTTGGCCTGAAGTAAAATCATATTTCAAAGTGTGGAATAAGAAGAATATTTTTATTAAATTTAGAAGTTTATGGAGGGTGAGAATAGAGAAAAGAATTACAGAAAAAAAAATTATATGCTGTTTTGCCAAAATTATTTGATGATCTTTGAGGAGACCATCAGGAGCCTAGAAAAGGATGAACTAATTGCACCTCAGTTGTTTGATGATACATAGGTTATGATAAAAACTCATACTGTTGGAAATAAAACTGCTTTAGAACTAAAAAAGAAAAGCAAAAAACAAAGTTACCAGAAAAGGACAATCAGGTCAAATAGAACCTTTTTCAATTTCTTTGCTAAAACTGTGGCTTATTTTGAATCCAACTTCAATTTTTATAAATTCAGACAACTTTGTGCTTTAAAACAAATTTCTCTGGAAAAGAGAGCTTTAAGTTAGCATGATATCCAGTGTGCTTTAGAATTAATATTTAAAAATGATGGAACTTTTATTTTTTCAGATTTATTTAAAAAAAAACTAAAAGTTTATTGAAAATACTGCAGGGGAGCAGAGAGCAGGACAGCAAAAGAGAGACTGTCTGCCACGAGGCAAAGGTGAGGAGCCATAGTTACAGGGTGGAGTGAGGAGGTATGGGAACATAAGGAATTTTTTCTTTTTTGGTAACTGTGCCTGGCTTTAAGTAGGTTAGTTAGAGCCTATGGCAATTGGAGGGAGCTTGCTTAATGAGCCTGTTGTATTTAGGTCCTTGGGTGCTGTGGGCCCTTTTGCCTTGACCAGGTAATTTGCCTAAAATTGGCCTCTACATTTCCCCCTGACAGATTGACAATGACAAATCTTTGGCATTTGGGCAGAGGTCTCATCTTCAGTAGCTTCTTCCTGCTGAATGAGGGGTATAGACATGTACCTAACTATGGGTCGACATTGGTCAGTTGGGAACTTATACGTAGGAATTATAAAAGGCAGAGGCAGCCAAATCCAAGATAGACAACATATATGAATTTCCTTGAATAGAAAGTATCATCTGTCAGCTTGAAGTCATGGCAGTGAAGGGATCTTAGCACCAGGCAGAAAGACATTGGAAAACACAACAAAATAAGATGATGGGGTTGAGGATAATGATGTTGATGATGATGTTTAGAAAGAGCTATCAAAGCTACCTGTGATAGCTGGCCAAAATTCTCCTTCAGTCCAGGAGTTTAACCAATTAAAGGAGAGAGAGATCATTTAAAGCACCAATTTGGGGTGCCTGGGTGGCTCAGTTGATTAAGCCCCCGACTCTTGGTTTCGGCTCAGGTCATGATCTCATGGTTTGTGGGATCGAGCTCCATGTCAGGCTCTGTGCTGACAGCCTGCTTGGGAGTCTTTCTTTCCCTTTCTCTCTGCCCCTCCCCTGCTCACGTGCGCATGCACTCTCTCTATCTCAGACTAGATAAACATTTAGAAAAGGCACCAATTTGAGTATTCATGTCTTTTAGTAGCCCTGTCACATTTTGGTAGTCATCTGGAATATATACATCACACTCCATTTTAATGAAAGCATAGATTCCTCCTTGAGCTACCATGAGGATATCAAGGGCCATTCAGTTTTCGAGGGCCACTTTTTGAATTTGTGGGTGACTTCATGTCAGGCTTAGTTAATGGTGGCCACTGTATGCTTGGCAAAAGCCTCTATTTGCAATTTTCTATCAACAGTGGCTGCTCCTAGTATATATATGGCTAAGGGATAAAACCATCAAAAAGCTCTCTTTGTTTGGTGTCTAGCTTTAACAATATCCTAATCATGAGGAGTCACTAGCAAGTGGGAGATGACTTCTCCTGGGAGACAAGGGCATCCCCAAGTACATCACCCAGTCCAATCATAAGGAAAGTGGGGTCATCCATTATTTCCATAAGTCCATAGTTAACTTCTAGAGTGGGGAATGCTCTGGCTTTTAAAGAGTGATTTTGTCATCCCAGCCACATAAACTGGTCAAGGCAATAGCTGAGTTATACAATTGTTGGGGAGTCCATTCCATTTTCTAGCTGTTCAAATAATCATATGCCCATAGGGTTCTTTCATTATTCCCACAGAGTAAAGATTGTCTCTTCATGAGCTATTGTGGCAATTTCTCTGAAGTTTACTTCAAGTTGTCTAGGTTAGGCACACAACAAACACTTAAAGATAATCAGACCTATAATTTAACATCCACGAAGATGTGTTATTGAAACATAATTTTTTTTCTTCAAATTCACCCATATTTCCAGAGATAGCCAAATCAAGACTAATTCATATTAATTCATTTGTAAAACAAGTCCAGTTTTAACAAACTTGGCTTAATTATTTACATAAGGTTAACAAGAACAATGATTAATCATATATATGTACATTCTTTAAAATTTACTTTGCTGGAACTTTTTATAAAGAATCTCTAGAGTGAGGGGCACCTGGCTGGCTCAGTCGGTTAAGCATCCAACTTTGGCTCAGGTCATGATCATGTGGTTTGTGAGTTTGAGCCCCACATCAAGCTCTGTGCTGACAGCTCAGAGTCTGGAGCCTACTTCTGATTCTATCTTCCTCTCTCTGTGCCCCTGCCCGCTTGCGCTCTCTCTCTCTCTCTTAGTTCCTTAGAGCTGTCTGGTCACATCTGAGTCTGTGCACATCTCTCTCAAATATGACATTGCAGTCAAAGCTTTGGTAACATAACCTGTGTTTCCAGTGGTGTCCTACTGCAAGGAGAACAGATTCCCACTGAACTTACGCAGATAACTGTAATTGCCATGAAAGAAAGAATACCCACTGAGAGTTTCTGAATTTCAGAGGGTTCAGGAAGGGAGAAAAGTTAAATGTTTCAATTTGTTCACAAAGGAATACTTTATCACATTTCTGTAAGTCATAGATATTTTTTTTTAAGCCATGGCTATTTTAAGAGAAAACTTTCTCAATCTGGAAGAGCAAACGTTAGAGAACCAACAGTGTTTCCAGTAAGAGTCACAAAAACTATAATCATCTTTCTCAGTTCATTTAGTCCCATATTATCAATTCTAGATGTTTTAACGCAGTTTTTTTTTGTTAGTTCTGGAAATGCTTACCGAGTTCAGTTTTATGATCTTAAAGATAATCAAATACCTATATTTGTCAAAAAAAAAAATCTCCTTGAAGACAAAACTTATTTTGTAAGAGCATCCGAACAAAAATGACACATACACACACAAAACATCTCAGCAGTAGACATAGTTGAAGATCTGATATGAGACTTTATTATAATGTAGCTTACAAGGACTATTTCTGTGACACATGACACTTCAATAATCAGAATATCAAATGATGACCTTATACTAGAACATAACATACCAAATAAGGAAGCCTAATTAGTCCAAAAAGCAAAACATAAAGACTTTGTTTATAGTTCAAATCTTGGGGAAGTTTGTTAAAAACCTTAGAAAATTTTAAAGCACATGCCTAAATAGGTTTGTTTGCATTTAACCAACGTGGCAATAAAGTATTCTATAGGAAGCTATATAGTTGTTAGCCAAACTTAGCTCCTTTAACATTAACGAAGCTCCTTTAACATTAACAAAGTTTAAACTTTCTTAAGTAATCATAGACCTGATAAAGACAAAATATAATAGTTTTGTTTTTCTTGGCAGATAAAGAAAAGAAAAAAAAAAACCTTTGTTTACGTTTTCTTACCAAGAACAGACTAAGAAAATTTTGTCTTTTTAACAGAGAGTAAAGCAGAATTTCAATCTTGTGTCAGTGGACTTTAAAAATCCATTCATTTCAATCTTAGTCCATCCTGACTGATGGGGTTTTGGGGCGTTGGTGGGTGTTCGGAGCCAATGGCCCAAAAGAATTTTTGAAGATGTCTTTGGTGCAAAAAGGTGATTTTATTAAAGCACAGGGACAGGACCTGTGGGTAGAAAGAGCTGCACTGGGGTTGTGCAGAGTGACTGCTTATATACTGTGCAGTTTGGGGGGAAGTAAAGTCAAGAGGAAGTTTCTTAAAGGGATTTCCATATGCTAAAGAGGGTTTACAGATTACTGGAGGCCTAGGTATCATCAAGCTAAGGTGGTTTTTCCCTCTAACAAAGCATTATCATGAAGATATAGGGAGTTCCTGATTAGGCTCTTGATGAAATATTTGTAAACTGATGGAGACTGTCAGTTTCACCATTTGTTTTCTGTCCTTTCCTTTGTTCTTGGGCAGCCAGGAGTGCCTGAGGAATATCACCCACATCCCACCTTGAGTGGGGGTGCGTAGTTGTGCTAGCTTGTGCTTGGCCCTCAGCTTGCCTTATGGTCCCTCATCACTGACCACACATAAAATTCTTTCCTAAAACTTTTCCCTCACACACCTTCTACAATTTCTTTTTGCATTCAGATTTTGTCCTAAGCCTTTTCTCTCCAAACAGCTAGTCTCATTTTAGGACAAAATTGCCTTCTTTTTCCCTCAACAAAAATTTATTCTCATTCCTTATAACTTTCTTAACACATCGCCTACTTTCCTACATACAGAGTTGCTTTCCTTATCATTTCCATCAATCTTTATTACATTTAGCAGAATTTTAACCCTCAGAAACCTTAGTTTCCAATGAAAACTAAGTAGTAATCAATTGTGAACTATCTATTATACCAGAATTCTTTAGATACATTTCATAATTTTTAGGAACATACATTTTTCATAGTATATTCTTTCAATAAGGCACAAAACAGGCTTTTCAACAGACCCACGTATCTTTAATTTCTCTCCAATAAGAAGTCAAAAGCAGATAACCTTATATTTAGTAGTTAATGTTTCAGTGTTTTATCTTATTTGGAAAAGACTTAAATACCCAATGAATTCAACACAATTTATCATTTAACTCAGCAAAAGTTCAAAGTTTCAGGTTACCAAAGATTTTGAAAGCTCTATGCAGGGTCAGATGGACCATTAAACTGGGCAAAAGACGCATTCTGTGGTTTTGGCAGAGGTCAGGATTTTGGGGACAATGCCATGAAGCCTTGCACATGTGAAACCTCCAACCATTTGGAGGAGTTCTGACAAAAGAGGTCAAGCTGGGAAATAGTATGTAGAAAGACGGAGGAGCTATACCTCTTGATTTGGGAGTTTGTACTGAGACCAGGAGACATTATATAAAAAAAAAAAATGAGACTTTTTTCCTCAGGTCTTGGGAGGTCAAATCTGTTTCAGTTTTTAAGAATATAGCCCGATGGTGAGTCCAAAGAAATGGAGGTGTTTTGTCCCATAGTGGGAAAGACCAGCTGCCCATTCCCAAAGGGTCATCCGCCAAGGGAAATTGAATTCTGACTCATGGTCACAATTTCTATCAGGAAGTTCCACTGACCAGAAAAAGGACTGGACCTTATACAGGCCACTGCCTCTACTGGGGGTGTCCTACGAGGGAGAGGCGATAGCAATGGCAATAGCAATCCCTGTTGGGGTGTCCGCTGCCATAGGGAAAGCCAGACACCAGGTGGCCAAAGCAGGTCGGAAAAAGGAGGGGGAGGACTCACCACTCAGACATGTGGGAACATGTTTTGCCTATAGATCAAGATGGCAGCTGGATATGCGGGAACAAAGGAAAAGGAGGGACCTGAAAGAAGCAAGGTGACTGAGAGTCAGCTTGTGTCAGGAAAGTGTCCCAACTGAGTCCCTAATGTGTGCAGATTCACTCTGGCCAAGCTGCAGACAGAGTGGGAGAGAAAAAGAAAGGGGTCCTTTGCTTTCAGAGGCATGGGCAGTCTGACCTGTTTGCCCTCAGACCTTCAGACCACACCAGGGAGCTACACTGGCCAGAGATGTTCAGTTGCCCGAGGAGTACTAGAGTTAGACCACAGAAGGGCTGCAAAGGAAAGGAGAGGGAAGGAAGGATCCCTCTGAAGGGCAGTCCTCCTTTTGGGCAAGGGTGATCCGGGGGTTCCCCCTGGGGCTTCAGATCCTCACCTCAGTAACCTGAATTGGAGTAACCTGAGCTGGAGGTCGTCAGTTTCCAAAGGAGGGCTAGAGTTGGTCCACCAAGGGAAAGTCCCAAGAAATTCCTGGAGAATCTGGGGAAAGTCCCGGACCAGCAAAGGGTTCTCATATGGGCCACTAAATATAGGTGACCTGATCGGGTGGAGGTGGGTGGTGTGGGCAATGAAAGAATTCACCCAACGCAGAACAAAAGAGATAAAAGTTTATAGAATACACTGCAAAGGAGCAGTGGGCAGGACAGAAAAAGAGAGACTGTCTGGGACCTTTTAGATGCAAGTTAGCGCTTTGGTTTTCTATTGCTGCTTAACATAGTACCACAAACTTAGTGGCCTAGAACAACACTCATTTGTTATTATTACTGGTCTTCTACCAGAATCTCATAGGTCTGAAATCAAGGTATGAGCTAGCTCCTGATTTTTAGCCAAGCTCGCAGGTCTCTGCTTTTTTTGATAGCTATTGTCTGGGGACTGCTCTCAGCTCCTTTAGTGACCTGTCATCTGCCCAGGTGTCTCTATCTATAACACAACAACTTAACTTCTTCATGGCCACCAAAATCTCTCTCTCACTTCTTCCTGTGGGAAGGCCCCAGTCCCTTTAAGTGCTTCCCCTGATTAAGTCAGGCCCACCAAGGATAATCTCCTGTCTTATTGACTTAGAGCAACTGATTTGGGGATCTTAAATTATTATTTTTATATTTATTTATTTTCAAGAGAGAGAGGGGGACAGAGGATCCAAAGCAGGCTCTGCTGTGACAGCAGCAAGCCAGATGCAAGCTCAGACTTATGAACCATGAGATCATGACCTGAGCCAAAGTCAGATGCTCAACTGACTGAGCAAGCCAGGCACTCCTGGGACCTTAATTTAATCTGTAAAATCATTTGCTTCTGTCACATAACATAACTTAATCATAAGAGTGAACTACCTCATGTTCATAGTCACACCCACGTTCAACATGAGGGGATTGACTATACATGACATGTCTACCATGGGATAGAAATCATGAGAATCAGAAATAGACTATATGATGGATTTATAGGTGCAAAGAAACTGACCATCGACAATTGGTCTACCAAAACAAACTTACAAATACAAAGTGTATATGCATTTTTGGAGAGCTGAAAACTAATTCCTAAAAATCTAAAATCCTGCTATTGTTAATAAAGAAAATTCTAAATATTCTGTCCAGCAAGTATTCTTTTTGAGAGGATATTTAGATTGATGTCATCACATTGGACTGACACAATGAATCAACATAATGTGGGCTTGATAAGAGCACAGCTGCAAGTCAGTTTCACATTTTACTGTATTCACTTTTACCGTATTCACCTTTGCCACAAAAAAAGGCTGAAGGCAACTCAAAGAAATATTAGAAAATAAATTAGAAAGAGTAGTATGTAAACTGTGATATTAAAAAATAAAGCAATCATTAACTCCAGGGGAAATAAAAAGTGGTACAAAAAAAGAAACAAAATCATTGTCCTCTTTTTAGCCTACATGTAGATAATATTTTAACAGTCCTAATAATAAACAATGAGATATATTGAGAGAATTGGGGAGGGAAAATGAATGCATGTCATGGAAGAGGTTAATCCTCATTTTCCACTGTGAACAGTCAGCAGGAGGTTACTACTTAAAATTGAAAAATCAATCAATTGCAGTATAAAGATGGTAATTAGAATCTAGAGGCAAATAAAATAACAACCGAAAGAGTTGGAAGCAGTAGCCACTGGAAAAAATGTATGGTAGGTAGGAAGACAAGGAACCTCTTTTTTCTGATAAATCATGAGGCACTATTTGATTTTGTAAAGAATTCATATAGATAAAAATGAAAGAAAGAAACTAATGTGTTTCTTTAGAGACACAGAGGCTGAAATAGGGTTTTTGGGAAACGACAGTTGCTACTGGAAGAATATGTGTTATCTCATTCAATTCTCAGTTCATTCTATGATATATGATATTTTCTACTGAGGAAATCAAAATTTCAAGAGAATAATTGCAGTGGCCAAAGTCATGTAATTTTAAGTGGAAGTGTTAGTTTTCAGATCCATGTCTTTAAAGTCATGACTGTCAAGTAGACGGATGAATATGATATTCATAAGGAAAGCTGACATTTTATTTTTTATATTTTTACATGATATTTTTACATATGTATTTTAATTTAAATTTTAGTTGATTAACATACAGTGCAATATTGGTTTCAGGAGTAGAATTCAGAAATCCATCATTTACATACAACACCCAGTGCTCATCACAAGTTCCCTCCTTAGTACCCATCACTCATCTAGCCCATCTCCTACCCACCTCCCTCCATTGACCCATAGTTTGTTCTCTGTCATTAAGAGTCTCTTGTGGTTTGTTTCCCTCTCTTCTCTTTGTCTCCCACCTTCAATGCTCATCTATTTTGTTTCTTCAGTTCCATACGTGAGTGAAATCATACGGTATTTTTCTTTCTCTGATTGACATACTCACTTAGCATAAAGCATTCTAACTCCATCTATGTCATTGCAAATGGCACGGTTTCATTCTTTTTGATGTCTGAGTAATATTCCATTGTGTATACATATACCACATCTTCTTTATCCATTTATCAGTTGATGGACATTTGGGCTTTCTCCATAGTTTGGCTATTGTTGGTAATACTGCTGTAAAGATTGGAGTGAAACCTGGTGTTTTGGATGGGACATGAAACATTCATAGGGTTCAAACATGTGGTCATGTGAAGGAAGACTATTACAAGTATAGAGAATAGCTTTTAAAAAACCCACAGAGTTGAAAAGTGAAGAAGACTTAGAGGGAAAGGACCTATTTGAAAGAGTGGAAGGTGAAATTCAAGGCCAAGTACAGAATTTCTTGAACATGTTTATCATCATCTTTGGTCACATTAATTTTTTTCTGCTTTAAATTGGAATGTGTTTTCCAGTCACCTATTAAAATTCCTCATATTAACACAAAGCTGGTCACATGCAGTACTAGCTGTATTTATCTTGTGGGAAATAGAAATAAGATATTTATATCTTACATAGGCATATACATATACATAAATATCTACATACACAGATATAATATGGCAGTTAACAAAGAAGTTCCTATTTCTTATTTGATTAGTGCAACAAATTCCAAAGCTGGAGATCAGTTATCATTATTATTACACTTATATTAAAGAAGAGAAACTGCTCCTAAGAAGTTAAAATGGCTGCCCAAGATTAGACAGTAGGTAAGAGGTGCAGCCAGAATTTAAACACAGGTCTTCTGATGCCCAATCACAGTGTTCTTTCTATTATCACACACTGTCTTCTCCTCTAAATCCCTACAAAGACTTCTCTGTACTTGCTCAACACCAGCAAGTAAACTTAAAAAAGAGCAATACCTTACTATTGGGCTAGGTGGGATGGTTCAGACACTGATTTCGGAGTTTTATTCCTAAGCCTCTTCTCAACTGATCCGTCTGAAGCCAGGCCAATGGCACAGATACAAAACAAGTATTCGACTTGGTGTTTTAAAAATTCAGTGAAATTCAGACAAAGCAACTGGAAAATTATATTTTGCAGTTGTCAAACATCTTTTTCAAGACTGAACATCTGGATAAACATTCAGTCATCCAGATGTTTTCACATGGCTCAACATTTTGTGACATGACTACCAAATATATAATCAATTGAATGCTGTGTAAATATCCAGATGTTTTAAACTTCAAATGTAGTCTAATTGTGGATGAGTTATGTCCTTCCTTTTTCCCACCTGTAATAGTTAACCTCCCTCATAAGATACTTAAATATGATAAGGTACATGGAGAACCTTCATAGCTTCAGATATGAAAGTTATTAATTTTCCAGCTGGCTATTTATATGGCCAAAATTATGTATTACTCATCGTGGGATGGGTAATGAAAAATCCTAACATTTCATTTGTAGTTAATTAACACTGGCCCACCCATCGGAACATGGGGGCTGATTTTGTTCTCCAAATTTCTCCTATTACAATTAGTATCGATTTTTTGCCTTGCAAAGAACCATTATTTTCTAGAAGTTAGATCCTGCTTTCTACCCTTTAGAAATACAAGAGCACGCAGAAAGGAGGAAAGATAAAGTAACACATCAAACCATGTCTTTCATTGACCTCTGCCTAATTCTTGCCTTTTTCAAGAAAAAATCAACTGCCAGCTCTCTTATTAGGTCCCTGTAGGCAGTTTCTTGGCCTCTGACATCAATTAATTAATTTATTCATTCTTTCACTGAGGATTGAATCCAATGAATGAAATATTGTATAAGATACAATAGTCAAAATGAGGCACAATATCATAATGCTTTGGAGTTTATCCTCTCTTCCTATTTTTGTGGGAAAATATTTTTTAAATTTAAATTCAAGTTAGTTAACATACAGTGTTATGGCTTTAGGAGTAGAACCCAGTGATTCATCTCTTACCTATGACACCCAGTGCTCATCCCCATAAGTGCCCTCCTTAATTAATTCAATATTCCTAACAGCTTTGAGAGACTGTTAATGTGATTCCCATTTTATTTAAAAAGTCACTGTAACTTGGGGAGGGTAAGTAACTTGTAAGGAGATGGGTCTTCAACCCAGACCGGACTCCAAATCCAGTGGTCTTTATTCAATCAATCACATTTTCTAATATTGTTCTGCTTAGTGAAAATCCTGGGTCTTGAGATGTTAATTAGGTGTCTTGTGAAAAGGATTACTGTGACTAAATGTTTGCATCCCTCCAAAATTCCAATGTTGAAACCTCATTCCTAGTGTGATGGTGTTTGGAGGTGGGGCATTTGGAAGATGGTTAGGTTATGAGGGTGGAGGCCTCAGGATTGGGATTAGTGCCCTTATAAAAGAGTCCCCTGAGAGCTCCCTTCCTCCTCCCACCATGTGAAGACACAGTGTCAAAATGGGCCAAAGTGGCCATCTATGAACCACGAAACCTGCCTTCACCTTATTTATGTCCTTCCCTTTATTTTATGCCCCATTCCCATTTTTAGTTTCCATTAGCATTTTATTTTTTCTGAGATATTGTCTTACTCCTTTTCTGTTACCTTCTTAAAAGTGTAGTCTGGGAATCAGCAGATATCAAGTCTGTGGGCACCCTTGATCTTGGACTTCTCAGCCTCTAGAACTGTGAGAAATAAATGTCTATTACTTATAAGCCACTCAGTCTGTGGCATTTTTGGTGCAGCAACTTGAATAGACTAAGACAAGGATGTTCCTTGGAAAAATGCTTTCTAGAAATTAGTTAACTTTAACAGCATTTCCCAAACACACTTGGCCATAAAAGATTTAGCCAAAATCACTAATAAATTCCTATAGTTCTAGCATTCTATAGAACAATTTGGGAAATGGTGCACTGGCCATTACAGACTTGCTCTCAAAGCCTACAGTCACTGCTGTCAGCAAATCCTCCTTCATTTCCTTTTAGAAATGTTTTTCTCATCTACTTGCCATCAGCCAAGATCAGGTACCCTTATATTATTTACTCGATGTGCCTCTTTTTTTGGTATTTTCTTATTCTTTTCTGTCTGCCTAAATTTTATTTCACTAGGGCTGCCTTTTATTGTATGCTCCTTCCTTTATTCTATACCCCACCCTCATTTTTCGTTTCCATTAACATACTTGATTTTTTCTGAGCTATTGTCTTGCTCCTTTTCTAGTACCTTGCTTCTTTTTTTATTTTCAATATATGAAATTTATTGTCAAATTGGTTTCCATACAACACCCAGTGCTCATCCCAAAAGGTGCCCTCCTCAATACCCATCACCCACCCTCCCCTCCCTCCCACCCCCCATCAACCCTCAGTTTGTTCTCAGCTTTTAAGAGTCTCTTATGCTTTGGCTCTCTCCCACTCTAACCTCTTTTTTTTTCCTTCCCCTCCCCCATGGGTTTCTGTTAAGTTTCTCTAGTACCTTGCTTCTTAAAAGTGTAGTTACCAGCAGTATTCGCATCACCTGGAGGCTTGTTAGCAGTGCAGAATCTAAGGCCCCAACAGCATTCTAATGAATCAGAATATACTTTCAGACAGAATTCCCAGGTAAGCCCATGAACATCAAAGATTGAGAAATCCTGCTCTACCATAGTATCTAGCCCCTCCGTTGGCTTGTCAACAACTATTTCCTCAAAGCAAGACAAAGTCAGTTCCGTGTTGAAGAGGAATTATATGTGGATTATTAAACATGCATGTTACATATACCCTTATAAAACCACAATTATGTCATTTTGCTACCACATATCTTTCAAAAATTCCCACAGAAGCATGATAAAATGTAAGCTCCACAGCACAAAAAGACCCTCATGATCTGGTCCTGCTTAGCCTATCAGCCTCATCTTCACCATCTTCCCCCCAAATCCCACTGTTAGTAATGTTCCAGCCTTTCTGAATGACTGGAATTTGTTATACACTCTGTTTTTTCTTTGGTCTCTGGTACTTTGTCCATTCAGCCCCTTGTGCTGGTATGGCTTTCATATTCCTCTTTACTTGACCTATGCCTGTCTTTTAGGTCCCATCATAGGTGACAGTGCCTCTGGGAATTATTTTCTGTCCCCTCAGGACCCCTGAGCATCCTGTGGATTCACTTATTTCCTCAATAAATACTGATTACATGCCCATGAGGTACCAGCTACATTTTTAATAGCACTTAATATATTACAGTTGTTTGATTGTCCTTACTAGATCAGAAATCCTTTGAAGATAGGAGTATATTCATTCATTTAATAAATATTTATTAAGTACCCCCAACTACATGTTTTATAAATGGTTGCACACACTGAGGATATATGTACGAAAGTCCTTTATGAATGGGGTAAGGAAAAGGATCCTGTTGATATCCTTGGTGTGGTCTCTATGGGATATTAGAGACTTCATTCTAGTCTTTTTGGGGACAGCTTCAACTCAAAAGTTTCACTTCTATATCCTCAAAAGTCTCCTAATTTTTAGTAAAAAAAAGAAAAAGATATATATATATATACACACACATATATAGCTACCATATATATATATATACACACCATATATATATGTGTGTGTATATATATATATATATATATATATATGTATATAGCTACCATAATCATCAACTTCAGTATTATCATCTTGAGCAAAGACTTAAAATGTGGGTATGTTGTTATAGGAGAGATTATACATGACAGGGAGGGACATAAGCTGTAGCAAAAAGGAATATGGCTCTGGGGCTTGACTTCTATGGTACAAATTGCCATTCCAGTGCTTATCTATGTGATCTCAGAACACTTATTTCAACTTTCTAAGACTCCATTTGTTCATCTATAAAGTGAGAATAATAATGGTACTTCTAACGTACAGAGCTATTGGAAATTGAATGAAAAATGTGCATAGAACACTTAGCACAGGAACTGGAATAAAGTAAATGATCCATGAATATTTGCTGCTACCACTACTGCTTCTACTGCTGCTACTATTACTACTACTTGTGGAGAGGATTTATATTTGAAGAAAGTTTTCTAAGCAATATTATACCACCACAAGAAGGTATTGCTGCTGATAGAAAACTTGGGGCTCCTTGCCATATATTGGAGACAATGATTTACCCTCTTCCCTTCACCAAGAAATCCAAAGGAAACAATAGTCTTTTCCTAATTGTAGCCCACTCAGTTTACCCGAAGATTCCCAGACCTGCTCTAACAAATTGAGGACAGCCAAACTGCAAGGTTGTAAGCAAATTGTCATTCCTTCGCAGACCATAGGAAATTCCAAAAAATTGTGAAAAAATACAGACATAAAAGAATCTCATTTCACACTCAAGTCCTTGGCTTGGGACAATAACAAAAATGTTCCCAAGGACAGCAGAGACCTTTTCCATTGTTCGACTCAGCATTCCATTCAGGACTTAATGACAGAAGGCATTGCAGTTGTAATTATTCTCCTCTGGGTCCCACCCAGGCCGCGTTCCAACAGCTTCTCTGCAGCCCTGCCCAAGCCTGTAGAAGAGAAAAGGCACAAAGGGAGATATTTGTGGCCAGACTGTCTCCAATTAGTCAGAATGAGAACAATGATTAGCTTTTCCTCTGGGCCAGCCTGGAAAAAAAAAATCCTGCATTGTTGGGTGGGATGGGGAAGGAATTTTTGGCCAATGAGTCCAGTTTCAACCAGGAATCTTCAGGGATCTATATTGACTGTGACCCATTTCTCCTGAAGCAATCAGAGCCCCAGAAACTCTTAAGAGGTATGTGGCCAGTGGCCTTAGAAAGGACCATGTGGCTGCTAAATCATTGCTTCTCAGGGCCTAGGACAGGTAAAATTTACCTGGATGCTTGTTTTTCAAAGGCAGGTTCCCATCCCTGGGAAGTTGAGTCGATAGGCCTGGAGTAGAGCTCAAGAACCTGAAATTTTAACAGTGACCCCTCTCCCCCCAGAATAATTATATTCCTGGTAACCTGCATACCAGAGTTCGAGAGGGGAAAATTGCTCTGAATGGTGGCTGGGGACTGGCTGCTAAGAGTCTGAGGCTCAGGCCAGATGAGGTTGACTTTCCAGCTCATACATGATAAAATTATGCTAAGACATTCATGATTAATAGTTAGCATCAGGATTAACAAATAGTGACCAGAGTAAAAGTCAAATATCAGTTTCAGTTCTAACTCCTATGTCTAAGGATTGGAAATGCATAATTTTCTAAGATTCCTGCTCCTAGATGGTGAGAAAAAAACAAGGATTTGTTTTGAGTGAGGCACTGCATGTAAATGTGCTTATAAATTGTAAAATGCTCAGCAAATATTCTTGTTAATATGTTAATAATATTCTGGTTAATATGATTCTTTCATAATCAAATGTGTGGGATGCTAAACATTCTAAAAGTTAAGCTATAGAAACAACTTCTGAACAGAAGTTCAAATAGGGATTTTAGAGCCACTAATAGATTTAGAGCAAGTGAGGGGCTATCTAGGGTCTCCAAATCTTGCTGTGTAGACTAGAAGTATGTATTGCTACTATATACATTTTATGCATTTGCACATATGTATACAGACATACATCTGCAGTGTGTATGACTAATTCTCCATCTGTGGCACCAGTAGTTCAAGGCCCCAGTGTCTTCTATGACCTGGACTCACTCATTACTTTCTCCTGAAATCTTTAAGCTTCAGTGAAAATTGATGAAAAAACCCTGTGACAACTTTTCCATTTTGTTTTGTAAACCCATCTGCTTACTAGTCAACTGCTTCTTGAATTCTTTTAAGCTGTAGAGAATTTTCTAAGCTGGCTCCAATTTTTTCTAAGTCCAGGGTTACTGGACTGCTGAATTGTTGGGGAAAGAAACACCCCTGTTACTGGGCCTGGTTCACCCCAGAATTCTGTAGGCTCCTGGGAAAATACCTCAGGGCCCAGCACTATGACTAGGAATTCTCAGGAGCTCCTTCTCTGTACCTTAGTATTTGAGCAAATTTAGGAACCATTTGGCTATAGCATATGTGAGAGCAGAAAGTAAAAATGAGGATTAAAAACTGGAGGCAGAGAGGGAAATAAAGTAAAGAAAAAGACTGAGAAGGAAGAGTCCCTAAGAAACTCTAGCCAAATACGCTTAATAATTTTTACATCTGGTGGGGAAATAGCCAGGAAAGAACCCCTATGTAGGTGGTGGGACCAGAGGGAATGTCAAGTTGATGAAGCTATCATTCACATGCTCCAGCTTTGGCCCCCCTCACCCGTTCCCACTCTCACATGCTGTTCCTTAGATCAGCAAAGGGTCTCCTCTCTGCAAAGGTACCTTTCAGTATCGAGGTCCTCTGTAGCCCCAGTGCCTCAGCCTTCATAGAGCCTAAGAGGGCTTAAGTCAAAAGGCTGCTCAGGGACAGCCACTACTAACAAGCAAAAAGTCAGAGGAAATGGATACTTAACTTCCACCACACCCAGTATATCACACCTCCCTCACAGCCTGGAGGAGGCCCCCAAAGAGACTGAAGCAAGCTGAATGCTTCCAAGCATGAGTGCCAGCGATGCTGGATGTTGCTGACAATTCCATGCATAGACACACTGAGGAAAGCTGGTGGTTGTAAAGGGAAGTCCAGAGTAGCTTTCACCTTTATTAGTTGTGCCCGGAAGCAATTTGCTTTAAGCGCCCTCAACCCAGTTTCTTGATCTGTCAAATAAAATGGACAGTAAGTGCCCCAACTCCAACAGCATAGGATTGCTGAGAATATCGAAGTAAAAATTCAGTAGGAGATGGCATCTGGCCATCAACTTGTGATGTGTTCTTTTACTCATTCCTGTAAAGAATCTAAGAAGACGTAGAGCAAAATACAATTTTAGTGACAACATTGAGGACTGGAACTATTAACTATCTCTGTTCGTCTCTGTCAATATTCTAGTTCAGTATTAGCTACTGCTTGACACTTGGAACAGCAGCATGACTGATTTCCTGGCTTCTGCATTGGTCTCCAATGATGCATATTCGATAGAGGATACATAGGGATTGTGAACAACTCATTAGGAAACATATCATGCATACAAAAGAGCACATATATTTGTAGAGTTTAAGAGTAACAGTAAACAGGGGTGTCTGGGCAGCTCAGTCGGTTGAGCGTCCGACTTCGGCTCAGGTCATGATCTCACAGTTCGTGGGTTCAAACCCCGTGTTGGGCTCTGTGCTGACGCCTCCGAGCCTGGGGCCTGCTTCGGATTCTGTGTCTTCCTCTCTCTCTTTGTCCCCCATTCATGCTCTGTCTCTCAAAAATAAATAAACATTTAAAAAGTATTTAAAAAAAAGAATAACAATAAACAAACATCCACCTTAATAGATTATCACCAATACATATAGCTTTCTGTGGGTCCCTTTCTGACTATATTCCCTCCCTTTTCCTAAAAGCTACCCATGATGCTGTATTTTCTTTTATCATTTGTTTGCTTTTCTTTATATCCTTACACAAAAGTATGTGTCTTCAAATTATAAATTGATTAGTTTTGCCTCTTTATTAAACTTCATTTAATGGAATCATACTAAGTATTCTTTTCTTACTGGCTTTTTATTGTTCAATGTAGAGTTCCCAAGATTCATCCATATTGATGTATATAGTTCTTTAAATTTCACTGTTGTATAATATTCCACTGTATAGCTAACCATGATTTATTATGCCTTCTTCTATTGATGGACATAAGGGTTACTCCAGTGTTTTACTATTATAAGCAGTATTGCTATGGATCTGCTTATATATCTTCTTTGGTACACATTTCAGAGTTTTTCAAGGAATATCTCCAGGAGTGGAATTGTTGGTCATGGGGTACACATACATCTTTAACTTTAACAGATGATGCAAAAGTGTCTACAAGTGGAGTGATTATACCAATTTATGATTTCATCAACAGTGTATGAGTTACTATTGTTCCATATCCATACATGCAGTTGCAATTGTCAGATTTTATAGTTCTGGCCAATTTATTAGTTTTCACTTGCATTTCCTGATTATTTATGAGGATAAATATATTCAGAGATGATAATTGGTCATTCATGTGTCTTCCTTTATGAATTACCTGTTAATGTTTTGTCTATTTTTATATTTGGTTGTTTGTCTATTTTCTTGGTTATATATTCTGAATGTGAATTCTTTTTCCGTTATGTGTTACAAGTATCTTTGTTGGGTCTGTGGCTTATCTTTTCATTTTATTTATGACATATTTTGATGAAAGCTAATTCATAATTTTAATGTAAAATTTATCAGATATTTTCCTTTATAGTTTACATATTTTGAGTCTTTACTACATTGAATCTATAATTTTTTAAAATTTTGCATCCCAAATTTATTCTATCTGAATATTTTAAAAACAATTTTATGACAGAGTGTATTTGTATATAGAAAAGTGCATAAAATGTAAATATACAGATTAATTATACAAAGTGATCATCCATGTAACCACCTCCCAGGTCAAGAAATAGAAGATGCCATTCCTCCAGACTCTCCCCATACTCTCTCCCAATTACTATTTCCTGCCTGCCCCACCAAGGATAACTACTTATTTTGACTTCTAACCCAATAGTTTGGGTTTTGCCTGTTTTCAAAGGTCATGTAAATGGAATACAAAAATACGTAATGTTCTGTGTTCAGCTTCTTTCATTCAACAAGAGGTTTTTGATATTCACTTATGTTTTGCATTTTACAGTAGTTTGTTCATTTTCATTGAGATATAAAATGTATTAATGAAAAAATTACACTATATTTATCCACTCTACTGTTGATGACATTGTTTGTGTTTCTAGTGTGAGTTATTACCAATAATATGTATCAATATGAACATTCATGCACAGGTCTATTGGAAAATGTGCCAGTATTTCTGTTGAGTATATACTTAGGAGTAGAATTTCTGGGTAATAAAGCATGTGTGTGTGCAGCTTTGGTAGATATTTTGAGATTTCTGAAATAGTCACACCTGCAGTGTGTGAGGGTTCTGGTTGTGCCACATCTATGCCAATAAATGTTATTGTTAAGTCTTTAACTTAAGCCATTCTGATGGATATGTAGTGGCACCTCAGTTTTAATCTGCAGTTTCCTAATTATTAGTAAATATGAGCACCTCTTCATATGTATATTGGTCTGTTGGATATCCTCCTTTGTGAAGTATCTATTCAAGTCTCTTGTCCAGTTTTCTACTGAATTGTCTGAAATTCTTATTGATTGAAATCTGTGTATATTGAGTACCTGCACTGGATTATGTATTTCAAAGAGATACGAGTCCTTTGTTAGTTATATATGTTGTTTATATGTATATATATATATATATATATATATATATATATACACATATATATGTATATAGATTGCGTTTTCATTCTCTTACTACTATCTGTTGATTATCAGAAGTTCTAAAATTTCATATTATTCAAGTTATCAATGTTTTCCTTTGTGGTTGGTACTTCTGTATTATTTCTTTTTAAAAAATACTGTTTTTAAATTTTAATTCCAGTATAGTTAAATATAGTGTTATATTAGTTTCAGTTGTATGATAAAGGGATTCAACAATTCTATATATTCCTTGGTGCTCATTATGATAGGTGTGCTTTTCTTTTAAGTTTATTTATTTATTTTGAGAGAGAGAGCGAGCACGAGCAGGGGAGGGGCACAGAGAGAGAATCCCAAGCAGGTTCCACACTCTCAGTGCAGTGCTGGCCCTATGTGGGGCCAACATGAGATCCCGGCAGGCAGTGGGTATGTGATTGGGGGTGGGGGTGTGCCACAGGGCCAGAACGCATGAACCATGAGGTCATGACCTGACCTGAAATCAAGAGTTGGATGCTTAACTGACTTAACCACCCAGGCGCCCCATATGATAGGTGTACTCTTAATCCCCTTCACCAGTTTCAGCTCTCCCCCTGTTTATTTTCTAGTTTTATTGTTTATTCTTCATGTTTAGATTTATAATACACATAAAACTAATTTTTATATATAGTATGAGGAAGGATTTATTCTTCTGTAATATGGCTAGAAAATTGAACAAGTAGTATTTTTTGAAAAGACCATCATTTCTATGCACCAAGGGCTTGTAAATATATGGTTCTGTTTCTTGGCTCTCTAATCTGTTCACTGGTCTGTCTATATCTGTATCAAAATCAAGTATTTTTAATTACTCTAAGGTTATAATTTGTTGTTTCATATGTAGGGCAAATTTACTACTCTGGTCTTCAAATGAGACTTGGCTATTCTTGGCTGTTTGCTACACGATAAAGTATAAATTATAATTTATAAATTGTACAATCGGCCTGCTAATAAATTCCATGAAAGCACTGTTGGGATTTTAATCAAATTTTCACTAAATTTGACAAAAATTAACTTCTTTGCAATTTCAAGTCTTCTTGTCCATTAATTTGTGTGTGTGTATATCTCTCTATTTAAGCCTTCTTTACTAACTTTCAATATAATTTTTCCAATACAAAATTACCTTATATTTGCTGTTGTTGTTTTAAAGCATATACTATATAGGAATGCAAGTAACTTTTTATGTTGATATTATATTAGACAAGCACTGTTTGATTTCTCCTAACATATCTAGATTATATTTTTTCTATATAACAGTTATATTATCTTCTATGACTATTGCTTTTGTGTCTTTTTTCCCGTACTTCTTATTCTTTTATTTTCTTTTTGTCACTTTTTTCTCTTGATAAAGATCTCCAGTATGATGTTGAATGCAATTGATGATGTCTGACATAGTTTAGGGGAAAGCTTTTAAGATTTTATAATCAAATATGGTATTTAAGTTTTATAAATATCCTTTGTTATGTTAAGAACATTCTCTTTAAGTACTGGTTTGACAGAAGTTCTAATCATGAGTGGATGCTGGGCTGTGTGTGTGTGTGTGTGTGTGTGTGTGTATTTTGTCTGTACCTATTGAAAAGAGTCATGTAATTTTTTTTGCTTACCTTGAGATGGATTACAACAATATATTGTTTTCCCATTGCTGAACTAAACTGAATTCTGGAATATTCACTACTTGGTCATAGTGTTTTTTTTTCCCCCATGCACTGCTAAATTCAGTCGCTAATATTTTATTTAGGATTTTGGCATACATGTTTATAAATGAGTTTGACCTGTAACATTTCTCTCTCATTTTTTAAACAGCTCTTGTCTGGTTTTGATATCAAGAGATTATGAGACCATGATTGTTTCCTCCCTCCCCCTGTCCCCCCATGATCTGGAAGAAATTTTGTTATTTGTATTTTCTAATCCTTAGATGTTTGGTAAAAGTTCCCTACAAAAATTCGTTCCTATTATTTTCATTGTAGGATGTTTTAAAACTACTATTTAATTTCCTCAGTGGTTACAGAACTATTTGGGTTTTCTATTTCTTATTGAATACAGTTAATAATTTATATTTCTTCTAGGAATTAAATATTTCATAAGTTTTTGAATGTGTTACATAAAGTTATTCATAATTCATTTTATTATCTTTTCATCCCTGCTGCAATTATATTCTTTTAAAATCTGATACGTGTACTTTCTCTCTCTTTTTTTCTCAGCAAGATTATTTCTTTCCTTCTACTTTATAGGTATGTTTTGTTGTTCTTTTCTCTCACTAAGTTGCATGCAATTTTCAGACTTTCTTCCCTTCCAGTATAAACAGGCAAACCTATAATTTTAAACCACCATGTTAGCTATATTACACAAATTTTTACATATGCTGTTTTTCTTAGTGCATAGTTCTAATAATTTCCATTATGATTTTTTTGTCGATCTATTAGTTTGTATAGAAGTGTGTTTTAAAAATTCTAATCTGAAAATAACAAAAAGTTCTTCTACTGGGAAATTTTAAAATAAATGAAAAATAAAAATAAATTTAAAATTACATTTTAAAATTATTTTCAAATAAATAAGATAATCACTAACACACACACACACACACACACACACACACACACACACCCAGTTATTTTCTATAAACAATTAATAATCTTCAAAGGAAATTAAGGAAACAGTTCCATTTACAATAGCATCAAAAAGTATAAGATACTTTGGAATAAACTTAACCCACGAAATGAAAGACTTACAATGAGAACTGTAAAACATTACTAAAGGGAATTAGAGAAGATGCAAATAAATGGAAAAACATCTGTGTTCATGGATTGGAAGACTTAATATTATTAAAATGTCAATACTATCCAAAGCAATCTACAGATTTAATGCATCTTTATCAAAATCCCCACTGCATTTGGCAGAAATAGAAAAATCATCCTAAAATTCACTTGGAATCTCAAGGGACCTGTAATACCCAAAAGAATCTTGAAAAAAAAAAACCAGTTAAGTCTCACACTTCTCAAATTTAAAACTCATCACAAAGCTACAGTAATTGAAACAGTGTAATACTGGCATAAAGACAAAAATATAGACGAATGGAATGAATTAGAGAGCACCAAAATAAATCCTTGCATAGAAGGTCATCTAATTCTTGACAAGGGTGCCAAGCCATTCAATGGGGGAAAAGACACCCTCTTCAAAAAACTGTTGGGAAAACTGGATATCCACATACAAATTATGAAGTTGGACCCCTACTTATAACATATGCAAAAATGGATCAAAGACTGAAGAGCTAAAACTGTAAAACTCAGTAGAAAACATAGAGGGAGACCTCTATGACATTGGATTTGGTAGTGATTTCTTGGATATGCTATCCAAAGCATAGGCAGTAAAAGTAAAAATAGATAAATTAGACTACATGGAAAGTAAAAACTGCATCAAATGACACGATCAACAGAGTGAAAAGGCACCCAACAAAAAGGGAGAAAATATTTGCAGATCCACATATCCACAGCATATGAAGAACTCTACAAATAAAAAAACAGTGACAAACCCCTACAAATCAACACACACACGCACACACACACACACACACACTCCAACTAAAAACGGGCAAAAGACTTAAATAGATATTTCTTTAAAGGAGATATACAAATGACCAATAAGCATATGAAAATATGCTTAACATCACTAGCCATTAGAAAAATGTTAATCAAAACCACAATATGATATTGCCTCACCTCTGTTAGAATAGCTACTATTAAAAAAAAAAGAAGATAACAAGTGTTGGTGAGGATGTGGAGAAACTGGAACTCTTGTGCGTCGTTGGTAGGAATAGAAGATGGTGCAGCCACTATGGAAAGCGGTATGGCTGTTCCTCAAAAAATTAAAATTACAAATAGAATTACCACGTAATCCAGAAATTTCAGTTCTTCAGTATATATCCAAAAGATTGAAAGCAGTGTCCCAAAGAGGTACCTGAACACTCATGTTCCTATAGCAGCATTATTCACAAGAGCCAAGTATCCGTGGACAGATGAATGGATAAACAAAATGTGGCACAATCATACAATGGAATATTAAAAAGGAATGAAATTCTGACACATGACACAATGTGGATAAGCCCCGAGGACATTATACTAAATGAAATAAGCTAATCACAAAAAAAAAAAAAAAAAACCCAAATACTGTGTGATTCTATTTATATGAAGTATGTAAAGTAGTCAAATTCATTACAATTAGAGTGTAGAATGATGGTTGGCAAGGGGCTCCTGGAAGGGAGAAATGAGTGATTATTGTTTAATTAGTGTAGAGTTTCAGTTTTGCACAGTGAAAAAGTTCTGGAGGTTGGTTGCACAACAATGTGAACATCCTTAACACTACTGAACTGTACATTTGAAAATAGTTAAGATTGTATATTTTATGTATTTTACTGCAGTTTAAAAAATTTTTAACAAATATGGTTAAGCTAATAAAATGTGTGGTGGCCCAAATGTAAAATAAAACCAAAAATCAAAACAAAACAAAACTACAACCTGAGAGAATCATTTCTCACCTATAACATTTTCAAAAGTGAAGAAAGCATGACAACACCGTTTGTTCACAAGACTTTGGGGAAACAAGTGTAGTTACATAGTGTTGGTAGGAATGCAAATTAGTATTTACCGTTTTGGCAGGGAGTTTAGAAATATCTACCACAACCAAGATATGTATTTACCTTTTGACTCAATAATTTCACGTCTAGAAATTTACCTTGAAGTTTTGCTCCGTTTATAATTGCAAAATGTCGGAAATACTCTAAATTCCTAAATATAGGAGAGTAGTAGAATGAACTATGGTATATCTGCACATTATACATTGTAACTTATACATGCAGTGTTTCACATAACATATGTAATATGGGGGGAGGGTGTTCTCACACATGTAAGATTTCAGATTCTGGGCCTAACGTATGAACATTTCACTAGCTTTTCTATTTGTTGCCATGTCACTGTCCAAATTTTTGCTCCCATCAGATAGCACTATATACATATGCTAGTCTTACCGGTATTAGGATAATTTGAAGAATCTAGTTTCATACATGTTAAATATATAAAGTGACACCATCAGTTTGCTTTGATTTACACTACTCTAGTTGATATAAAGGATACTTGGTTTTTATATTTGCTTACTGTTTGTGCTCATCTGTGGATTTTTGGAAGTCTAAGAAAAAAAGAGTCGTCAAAAGGTAACATGGCTCCAACAAGTTACTCATATGTCTATCATCAGAATGATCACTTGAGAAGAATGACTGAGTATATTATTATTAATTAATAATGGCATGCCCAGCATGTTTGACACTCCATCCTCTATATGACAAAATTATTTTCAGTAATAGCCATTAAATAAAATGAATAATAATGGTCAAAAAAAGCAGGAGAGATATTTTTCAGGTTTCTCACAGACCTTAGGGTTTAATTTCTACCGGGTTTAACGCAGTTAACAAGGTTGGTTGTTCACTTCTTGTCCCAATATCCACAGTCTACAGCCAAAACAAAATAATTATTTCAGTCTTGAAAAAATTGGGTTTTTTTTTTTCAGTGTTTGGTAAAGATTTGTAAAGTCATGAAGTTGTCAAGTGTTGACTGCTTCCTTTGCTCTTCTCTCCTTTTCTTTGAACTGCAAAGAAAAATCCATACTTATTCTGAAAAGGTTCACTTCCTTTCTTAGCCAGATTAACTTTTTTCATCTGGAAATAGTATTGACCAGGCAGGAGTATCAAAATAGATTAAAATAGCATTCACTGTCTTCTCTTCATCAAAGTCTTGGCTTTCCTCTTGCTATTTTCTCCTCCTTTTTTTTTTTTTTTCAATCCTGTCAGGGTTGATGCTAATATGTCCTTTCTCTTCCTTGATGTCAATGCTTATGGAAAATGATTCGTTGTTGTCTTTCATCCCTGTGTCATCTGAATCTTGTGTTGTTTCTAGGAATTTCTAGGATCCATGCTTGGGATGTGCCAACTTGCACTCTTCAGAATTTTCATACACTGTATGCAATGTTGAAGGCATTACATATTTCAAAATACATTCAGACGTTGCTGCAATGGCCTCATTCACTTTTTAAAAAATGTTCTTTGTTGAGCTCTACTGGGTTGTTGCCCTTTCCTGTTGGTATGGGTTGTTGTTTCATTTCAAATTTCCTTACAAAATTCCGAAAAATACTTGCTAGTTTCCGAACAATATTCCAAATGACTGAAAGGTCCTTCAAGTGTTTGTAGAACAGAAGCACAGAATTTAATAGCCTTTCTATCAACGTGGAAGTTTTAACTTGGATGTTTTTGTCAATATTTTATGGAAATAATTGTCTAATAACTAATAAATGAATTTTAATACAACCAGAATATCTGCAAAAAGATCAATTAATACAATGGCTAAATTGTACCACTAGAGTAATGTTTTATTTTCTAGATTTATTCTTTGACTTAAAAACAGATGAACAATTTAAAAGGGAATACGTTTAAATGTTTAAACTATTTTCCAAGATCATTTAAATATTTTACATATGAACAAAAATTTGCGCTTAACAAAGAAAAATATTATACCTCACAGTTTTTACTTTGTTTCACTGTTTATATTTTAAAAACAAATAATAACCCATATGGTCATATAGAATGTCAGAATGGAAGTAATTCAAGTTCTGTCTCTTCATCCCTACAATGACAGTGCTATCCTGCTTATTTCAAATCTATAACTTAAATGAAGGGATATACAGCACTACAAGAATTATAGATGAAACAGTACACAAAGTACATTAAAATTATTATGAATTTTATTACCTTATGCTTGGAGTGAATGCATATATGTGTGTGTGTATGTGTGTGTGTGTGTGTGTGTGTGTGTGTGTGTATATATATATACGTATATATATATGTATATATATATATATATATATATACATATATATATATATATTTCAGTCTTTGTTGGGGGCTAAGTACACAACTGGGAATAATCCAAATTTACTCCTTTGTGGAATGCAATGTTAAAAATTAAGTAAAAATGCGCTCATTTGAAGCTTAAATATGTATTACAAAACAATCAATATTAAACATAGCAATTGTTTAGAACTGGACCAACAAAGATCTCTGGGGGAATATGTATTTCATCACTGATGTTCTTTAAAATTTCCAGCACATAGTGATAATAAACAGATGAACTTTGACTCAGTTTTGTTTATAATTATCCTCAAAAATGTGCCTCCCTATTGGCTGTACCCATAGTGGACTGCTTTCAATGACCCATCCCAGGTAGGCCACTATTAATGAGTTATACTTGAATTATTTAGTGAGTTCATGACTCTGTTACTTCACATATTATTTTCTGCCCCTGTCTCTCTCTTACCCATGTAGGACTCAAGGTACATGTATATTAGACTTCTTGATATAATTCCACAGGCCTCCAGGGGTCTGTTCATCTCCCAGAAAACTTGTTATCTCTGTTCTCCAGCTTTGATACCTCTTCTTCAAGTTCATGGGCTCTTTCATCATCTCCATTTTATTAAGTCCATCTAGAAAATTTTCTCTGTTTCAAGTACTGAATCTTTCAATACTACTTCCTTCCTTTTTTTTATTTCTCTGCTAAGAATTTTCTGTCATTTTATTCATTATGAGAACGTTTTCATTTACTTTGTTACACATAATTATAATAGTTGCTTTAAAATTCTTGTCTATTCTGACATCTGGGTCATCTCAGGATTGGCCTCCACTGATTGTCTTTCTTCTTAAGAGTTGGTCAGGTTTTCCTGTTTCTTTCCATGTTATCTCATATCATGGGCAAATTTATATTATGTCGTGGACATTGTGAATAATATGCTGTAGACACTAGATTCTTTTTATTCCTCTGAAGAGTGCTGAGTGTGTGTGTGTGTGTGTGTGTGTGTGTGTGTGTGTGTGTTTTAGCAGATACTTGAATTTACTGGACTTATACTGGAAACTGTCTCCCTGTGGTGAGTGGCAACTTAAATAATCTCAGTCCTGTTCTTTTTGGTTTCCCTGGGCTACTTAGAATCTGCTTTTAAATGCATAGTCTAGGAGGCATCAGCCAGAGATTGAGCCAGAATCTATCTACATATTTAGGAATATTCTCTCTTTGGATTTCTCCTTTCCAGAATTTCCATCCTTACTTTCCAGTAACTGTGATTGCTCCAAATTCTGTCCTCTGGTTATTCAATCCAATAAAGCTGCATATATTCTGTCACAGATGAGGCTTTTGTACACAGTGCTGCTTGGGGTCTGTCTTTGGAAAAGCCATAAATATAGTAAACTCACCCAGGGCCATGTCTTTCTTCCAAGTGTTATCCTCTTGAGTGTGTCCCTCTTTTTGGTCTATCTTCAGTTCTTTCAGAAAGTTTTTTTCCCCCTAGAGTCTACACTGTCTATCCTTGGGAGAACTTTTCCAACAGGAGCTACTTGGCCCAACTCCTATCTCTCTTTGAGAATCTCTATTTTCTTCTTCCTTTACTCTCCTCACTCCAGCATTTCTTTCTTTCTTTCCTACCCTGTCCCAACAAATGGCTTTGGTCTAGGTTGCATATCTGAATGAGATCCAGCTTCATCATTGGTGCTTTGGTCTCAAGGCCTGTGTAAGAGTTTGCTTGGGTTGTTATAACAAAATACTACAGATTAGGTGGCTGAACAACAAAGTTTTATTTTTTCACAGTTCTGATAGCTGTAAGTCCAAGATAAAGGTGTTAGCAGGTTTGGTTTCTTCTGAAGCCTCTCTCCTTGGCTTGCAGATGGCTATCTTCTCACCGTGCCCTCACATGGCCTCTTCTCTATGTGTACCTACCTGATATGTCTCTGTGCATCTTAATCCCCCCATTTTATAAGAACATCATTCAGACAGGATTAGGGCCCCCCACATGGCCTCATTTTAATTGAATTACATCTGTAAAGACTATCTCCAGGGGCGCCTGCGTGGCTCAGTAGGTTAAGCGTCCAACTTTGGCTCAGGTCATGATCTCACTGCTTGTGAGTTTGAGCCCTGCTTCAGTCTCTGTGCTGATGGCTTGCAGTCTGGAGCCTGCTTCATATTATGTCTCTGTCTCTCTGCCCCTCCCCTGCTCATGCTCTGTCTCTGTCTCTCTCTCTGTGTCTCTCAAATATAAAACAAATACTTTAAAAAACCCTTTATGTTCAAATACAGTTACATTCTGAGGTGCTAGCGGTAAGGGTTTCAACATACAAATTTATTATTATTATTATTATTATTATTATTATTATTATTATTACCACCGTTATTTAAATATAATTTATTGTCAAATTAGCTAACATACAGTGTATACAGTGTGCTCTTGGTTTCAGGGGTAGATTCCTGTGATTTATCGCTTACATAAAACACCCAGTGCCCCTCAATGCCCTTTACCCATTTTCCCCATCCCCTGACCCCCCCCATCAACCTTCAGTTTGTTCTCTGTATTTAAGAGTCTCTTATGGTTTGCCTCCCTCTCTGTTTGAAGCTATTTTTCCCCTTCCCTTCTGCCATGGTCTTCTACTAAGTTTCTCAAGTTGCACATATAATATCTGTCTTTCTCTGGCTGACTTATTTCATTTAGCATAATACCCTCCAGTTCCATCCATGTCATTGCAAATGGCAGGATTTCATTCTTTCTCATTGCCAACTAGTATTCCATTGTATATATAAACCACATCTTCTTTATCCATTCATCAGTTGATGGATATTTAGGCTCTTTCCATAATTTGGCTATTGTTGAAAGCGCTGCTATAAACATTGGGGTACATGTGCCCCTATGTGTCAATACTCCTGTGTCCTTTGGATAAATTCCCAGTAGTGCTGTTGCTGGGTCGTAGGGTAATTCTATTTTTAATTTTTTGAGGACCTCCACACTGTTTTCCAGAGTGGCTGCACCAGTTTGCATTCCAACCAACAGTGTCAGAAGGTTCCTGTTTCTCCACATCCTTGCCAGCATCTGTTGTTTCCTGAGTTGTTAATTTTAGCCACTTTGACTGGTGTGAGGTGGTATCTCAGTGTGCTTTTGATTTGTATTTCCCTGATGATGACTGATGTTGAGCATATATTCATGTGTTTGTGGGCCATCTGGATGTCTTCTTTGGAAAAGTGTCTATTCATGTCTTCTGCCCATTTCTTCACTGGATTATTGGTTTTTCAGATGTTGAGAATTCTTTATAGATTTTGGATACTAACCCTTTATCTGATATGCCATTTGCAAATATCTTCTTCCATTCTGTAAGTTGCCTTTTAGTTTTGTTGATTGTTTCCTTTGAGGTGCAGAAGCTTTTTATCTTGATGAGGTCCCAATAGTTCATTTTTGCTTTTATTTCCCTTGCCTTTGGAGACATGTCGAGCAAGAAATTCCTGTAGCTGAGGTCAAAGAAGTTGTTGCCTGTTTTCTCCTCTAGCGTTTTTGATGTTTTCCTGTCTCACATTTAGGTCTTTCATCCATTTTGAGTTTATTTTTGTGTATGGTGTAAGAAAGTGGTCCAATTTCATTCTTCTGTATGTTGCTGTCCAATTCTCCCAGCACCATTTGCTAAAGAGACTGTCTTTTCTCCATTGGATACTCTTTCCTGCCTTGTCAAAGATTAGCTGGCCATACATTTGTGGGTCCAAATCTGGGTTCTCTATTCTGCTCCACTGGTCTATGTGTCTGTTTTTGTGCCAATATCATACTGTCTTGATGATTACAGCTTTGTAGTAGAGGCTAAAGTCTGGGATTGTGATCCCTCCTGATTTGGTTTTCTTTTTCAACATTACTTTGGCTATTTGGGGTCTTTTGTGGTTCCATACAAATTTTAGGAAATTTGGGCTGGGGTTGGGGGCAGGTGTGAAATTCAGCTCATAACAGCTTGGCATCCATTGAATTTTTTTTTCAAACAATATTTTTCCACAGTATTTTTAACTGCATTGTGTTCATTTTACCTAGAAAAGCCAGTAGCCATTTTTTTTTAATTGTATGAGCACCTCCAAGTGGTTCTTGGCATGTCTCTGTCTTATCTTTTTTTTTAATTGTTTCTTTCTCTTCTTCTTTCCAAACCTTCATATTACAAAACCATTAATATTGTAGGCTTTACTAAAGGTAAAAGGCCCAAAGTATGTATCCTCAATCTGAAAGGCCTGGGTCAAAGCCTCATTAGTTCTGTGATGTTAGTTTGAACAATGCTTCCAAAACATGAGCAAGACACCATGATGACCATGAGTCATCAAATGCTGATTTTGCCAAATTCAGCCCAGAGTTCAGAAGCCCTGCTCTGGTGGATAGAGTCAGAAGTTGAGAACCCTTGCTGTATTGAATGAAGCTGGTCGTGTTAATAAAGAGGAGAGAGAATAACTAGTGTTTAAAGTTATTCCAATTAAAAAGTTTTGAGATTCAATGGCTCTCTGCTTTCTATGGGACAAATTTTAAACTCCTTCAGCTTGGTGCTTAGATTCTTCTAAAAATTAAATTCCACTTACTTTTCATATCTTTATTACAATTACTCCTACCTCACAGAAAAACAAACTGATCTGGATTATTCATCCCTCAGGTTTACTCCTGTCTCTATCCCTTTGCCTATACAGTGTGTTTAGTCTCTAATATTCTTCTTCATTTTCCTCATCTACTAGAAGTCCTACTTCATCCTTCATAGCTTAGATAAAACCCTACAGCAGCCATTATGTTTCTCACAATAATTATTTTCAGTCCATAGTGAGATATACTTCAGTTCCATCACTCACTACCTCTATCAACCTCAGGTCTTCATTTATAAGGAAAGGTATGTATTATCCCAATTTTGTAGGATGGTTTTGAGGATTACAGGTGATACTTTTAAAAACCATAATATTGGGGCACCTGGGTGGTGCAGTCGGTTAAGCGTCCGACTTCAGCCAGGTCACGATCTCGCGGTCCGTGAGTTCGAGCCCCGTGTCAGGCTCTGGGCTGATGGCTCGGAGCCTGGAGCCTGTTTCCGATTCTGTGTCTCCCTCCCTCTCTGCCCCTCCCCCGTTCATGCTCTGTCTCTCTCTGTCCCCAAAATAAATAAAAAACGTTGAAAAAAAATTAAAAAAAAAAAAACCATAATATCAACTGAACAGAATTTACTTCATGCCACACATTGTTCTACAATTAATAGGAGATCAGGGATTTAAACCCAGGAGGCTCCAGAGCCTATACAAATTGTTAGCAAATATACTGTGTTACTGAGCAAAAGATGGCATTCAATTCAATAGTTACTATCATTATTATTACCATGTATGGCTACTGAATTTCTCATGAATTCATGTCTTGTTTTGCTGAAAAGATTGTTAGCCATTTGAGAATAGGGACATTATCTTATATGTATTTTTTCCTTTTCCTGTATATGTTTGCATAGGGTGCACTTAACTAATATTTGTTGAGTAAATGATTGAACCAATTACAGAGAGATTATTTACATGATTTTAAAATGACTTAAGTTTTACTTCTCACCACATCCTTCTTGGAAAAAAAAAACCAGAATATTCGTATAGTGCCTGCTTCTAGATCAAATACAAATTTCCCCAAGAGATTGAACTTCAGTATTGTTATTGATTGTTTCTGTGCACTCCTGGAGATATCATTCTTAAGCACTATACCAGGTTTTGCATTCCTTGGAGCCTTTCCCATCAGGATCTGTGTTTAGTGGCTTCCTGTGGCTGCTGAGGAGAAATTGAAACCCCTGATCAGAGCAAACAAAGATGCTGAGGGAAAATAAGGCTCTGATGCCCACAACATATTCGACTCTGGATTTGACTGAAGTATTAACTACTGAGCCAACAAACAAAATACGTGCAGCAAAAACTTGCTGCAAACTGTTGAGGGTTTTTTTTTTTTTATCACATTTTGGACTATCTAGGGCTGGCTGACTCTGATTTAATTGGACTAGCAGTGTGAAGGAACTTCTATGTAGTATTTAGCATTTCCAGTGATTTTGGCATTGAGGCTGGATATTTCATTTTTTAAAAAAGTTTTCTATACTCTACATATCTGTCCCAGTGACCCTGTCGATCCTTGCTTCTCACCAGAAAATGTCTCTGTTCTGAACATCATCAGGCTATGTCTTTCATTCCCTAATGACATATTTGGGGACTTCCTTCTGTTGCCTACTGGGGCCAAACTGTGAATTCAGGGTCATGGGCCCAATCTGTTAAGTGGGAACTTAGAGAAATGTCTCCAAGGATCCTGTTTCTTCTCTCAGTCTGGGAATGGAATCAAGCCCCACAATTACCTTGTCAACCTTTTCTCCAACAGCCAAACCATTTTTCCACACTGTGCATTATATAAATATACCACACATATTCTTCTAAAATTATTGTGTGTTATCAGGCAGTTATCTATATTTTTACAATATTAAGCAACCATAATTATATAATTACAGTAATTATAACCATATTTTTGCCTTTTAATTTTTTAATTTAAATATCATTTTCATACAATAGAATACACAGGTCTTGAGTGTTACAGGTACAAGAGAGTTTTTCTGTTTTATATATATATATATATATATATATATATATATATATATACTTAAAAAACAGCTCTTTTGAGATACAATTGGCATACAACACAATTGAGCAATTTAAAATGTATATTTCAATGAGTCTTGACAAATGTATACAATCATGTAACCATCACAACAATCATGAGACAGAACCATTCCATTACCTCAAAGAGTTCTGTCATGCTCTTTTGCATTCAACCCCTTCCTGCCAACCCTGGCCTCTGGCACCACTGATATATTTTCTGACACTGTATGTGTGCCTTTTAGAGAAATTGGTATAAATGGAATTCTACAATATTTAGTGTTTTGTATCTGACTTATTTTATTTAGCATAATGATTTTGATAGTCACTCTTGTTGTTTTTTGCGTCCATAGAGCATTCCTCAGTAGTCCATTATTGTATATACTACTATTTGTTTATCCATTAACTATGTAATAGGCATTTGAGTTGCTTCAAAGTTTTGACTGTTATAAATAAAGCTGTGGTGACTACATACATGTAAGTCTTTGTGTGAACATACATTTTTATTTTCTCTTGGGTAAGTTCTTCAGAGTGAGACTGGTGGTTTGCATGGTAGGTGAACATTTAGCCTTTTTTTTAAGTTTATTTATTTTGAGAGAGAGAGAGAGAGAGAGAGAGAGAGAGAGAGAGAGAGAGACAAAGCGTGAGTGAGGGAGAGGCAGAGAGACAGGGGCTCAAACCCACAATCCTTCAGATCATGACCTGAGCTGAAATCAAGAGTTGGTCACTTAACCAGCTGAGCCACCCAGGCACTCCCAAATGTTTAACTTTTTAAGAGATCATCAAATTTTTTTCCAAATTGACCATACTACTCTGTAATCCCTCCAGAAACATCTGATGGATTAAGCTCATCCTTACCAACATTTAATATGGCTTGTCTTATTAATTTTAGCCATTGTGTAAGCAGGTATGCAGTATGTTATTGTGATTTTAATTTGTACTTTCTTAATAATTAATAAACAGCTTTACATGTGCTAATGTGTCATTAATATATCTTCTTGGTTAGTGTCTATTCAGATTTGTTGTCCATTTTTTCAGTTGGGTTATTATTATTTAGCTGTAAGAATTCTTTATATATTCTGGATACAAGAAAATTATCAGGTTTTGGTTTTGGAAGTATTCTCTCCTTCTGTGTCTTACCTTTGCATTGTATTCACAGTTTAAATTTTGATGAAATTCAATTCATCAATTTCTTTTTGCTTTTATGGTTGGTGTTTTTGTGTCCTATCTAAGAAATCTTTACTTAAACAAAGGTCATAAACATTTCTCTTCTAGCGGTGGTATAGTTCTCTAATATGTTCTCTTCTAGCGGTGGTATAGTTTTAGCTATTACATTTTGGTGATTGATCCATTTTGAGCTAATTTTTTAATTATATGGTACAAGGTAATGGTCTATGTTCATGTTTTTGCACATGGGTATCCAGTCGTTACAACAATGGCCTGGTCAGCACAAGAAACTTCCCTGCCAGTCACTGAGCTGCAACTGTACCCTTCTCCAGTGAGACCTGACTGTAGCTTTGGGCAGTGACTCCCCCCTCAAAGTGTGTCCTGACTTAGGAAGTTCCCCTTAGCCCTGCAGAGCTGTTTGGCATTCTCTGTACATCTTATTCTATGCATTTTATGGTTACTCTTTTCTCATGGCTTACTATTTCTTTATACTAAATTAAAGCAGTAGACTAGTATCAACCAGGAATTACACCTAATTTTGTTGGACTTGTTTTCTTTTTCCTGATGAATTCACCCTTTTGCCGTTATGAAATTTCTCTTTATTTCTAGTAATACTACTTATCCGTAAGTCTATTTTGTATAATATTAATATATCCAGGCCATATATCTTCTGCATATTTATTAGTTGATATGTATTCTTCCATTGTATCACTTTCAGCCTATCTCATGCTTAAAGTGTCTTACTTGAAAACAAGATATATTCTCTCTTACTTTTTAATGTAGTTATCAGTATGGTTGGTTTGTGTCTTCCATATTGCTTTTTTTTTTTTTTAGTTATGAAATTTGTTGGTGGCAATTGTTGTTCCTTTTATCCTCTTGTCAAACTTTTCTCTACTTTTCAATTGTGTATAGATTGCACATTTATTTATTTATTTATTTATTTATTTATTTATTTATTTGTTTCAAGTTAGTTAACTACATTGGGCATTAAAAAAAATTAATACCTCCTCTACTGGCTTGTTAACTATACCTTTCTGTTTTATTTTTTAAATTAATTTCTGTAGAGTTTTGAAGCAATCACAATCAACTCTAAATGATTATTATATCACCTCATGTATAATGTAAGACTCTTACAACAGTATTCTACAATTACCCTCCTCCCATTACTTTTGCTATTCTTATTATACATTTTCTGTCTGAATGTACGAAATATCACAATACATTGTTATTATTTTTGCTTTAACCAGACAGTACTCTTTTGACAAATTAGGAAGTGAAAAAATATGTCTCTTTATATTTGCCCACATATTTGCCATTCGCAGTATTCTGAAGATCTGAGTTTCCACTTAGTTTCATTTTTTCTTCACTCTGAGGAACTTCTGTTAATAACTCTAGTAGTGCAAGTCTTCTGGAAAAACTCCCTCAACTCTGTTTATCCAAAAATGTCTTTACTTTGCCTTCATTTTGAGGAATATTTTCACTGGAATTGAAATTCTGGGTTGATTGCTTTTTCTAGTACTTTAAAGATCTCATTACATTATCTTCTGGCTTCCATCATTTTTTATGAGAAGTTATTAGTAAGTCTTATTGTTCCTCTGTTATGTGTGTCTTTTTCTCTGATTGTTTTTAGTATCTTCTCTTTATCATTGGTTTAATAACCTCATAATGTGCATCTATCTATATGACTGTTTATACTACTTGCAGTCCATTGACCTCCTTGGATCTGTGAGTTTATATTTTCAACAATTTTGAAAAATTTCCTGTGTCAATCTTTCTTTCTTATTCTGGTTCTCTAACTACAGATATGTTCGACTGTTTCATCTTGCCCCATAAGTCACTAAAGTCTCTGTTTATCATCCATGTTTTTGTCAGCCATTTTTCCCCTGTGTTCTTTGATTTGCCTAGTTTCCATTGCCATGTCTTCAAATTCACTAATATTTCCTTCTGTAGTATCTAATTTAATAGTAAGCCCATTCAGCAAAATTTTCATGTTAAATACTGTATTTTCTAGTTCTAAATTTTCCATTTGGTTCTTTTTTAGTCCTCATTTCTCTATTTAGATTCTTATTTATTACCTATTTATGATAAAGTTTTTCCTTTAAATCCACGAACATGGTTATAATAGATATTTAGTCTCCATGTGTCAATTTCATCAGTTCTCTGTTTTTTTGTTGTCTTTTTTCCTTCTAGAGAGCGCTAGTTTTAACTCTGTTAAAATACAAGAAATGGCTGCATCAGACAAGGATGGATCATCTCCAGAAGACATGGGTCAAATTCTCTACCAAATTCCTGGTATGGATGGTGCCTTTATCTCCTGTTTTTTTGGGGTGAAGAATGAAAGTTTAGATTACTACCTAGGCCCTGATGCTCTTTCCAAAAGCTCCTTAAACCTAAACTGTTCTTCATAGTAATGAGCTACAGAAGCAACTGCCATTAGTATTATTATCTATCATTATACTTGACCAGAATTTGCCTACTCTTGGAAGCACCCTAAAAATTAGATCTGAAATCCTCCCAATGGCCTTGAAAGATGGGTATCATTATCTTTATTTCATAGAAAATGATCTGAGGCTCAGAGAAGTTCCATACTGGGTCTGCCCATCTGTCTACAAATTGCATGCATTTGGTATTATCCACACGGCCTCTGGTCTCTGGATGGTTTATTTATGAATGTTCACTAAAGACCCATTTATGAATGGCGGTCCACATGCTCAGTGCCTCTCACAAGCATGGTGCCTTAATTTCTGTTGGACTTGCCAGTATCTGATGTACCTACTCTATTTTTACATACTTTTTTTAAATCCCTTTTATGGTAATAATCTCTTTCCTAAGTTCCCGTTTTTTCTTAATTCATAAATTGTACCAGAAGAGGAGCTTCATTCACCACACTGTGTACTTCTTCATGGCACCCTTAGAATTAGATATAAATTCCCTGAAAGTTTCATAATTCTAGAAATAAATTCAGAGGTAAATATACCACCTCCTTTCTATTTTGGTGGAATAAAAACTACCCAAGATGCAGTTAGGCTCTGATGTCAACAGTTCTTTACATGCATTTCTATATAGCCAAGTAGTCACTTTAGTAGAGGTCAGTTATCATATAGTGTTTATTTATGGAAAAAAAAATGTAGTTCCATATCCATTGAATACATGCTTCTCTGTTAACATTATCTATAGAAGAGGGTTTTTCTCACCCAATGACTCTCATAGGATTAGATGCTTTGTGTTGTGCTATACATATATGTACCTGATCAGGTAAAGCTCAAGTGCCCACCACCCAGAGCTCCAGCTCCCCCAGAAGGGCTGCAGAAAGTGTAGATTTCAAATCATGCTCTTCTTGGCTGTGAAATCTTTCCCCCATGGTTGAGAGATTTTTAAGAAATTCTCACACACATGAATCAGTTGCTGCCTCACCCTTGACAAGACCTAGAAGATTTTAGGCCAGAGCCCATTCTGTTAGGTTAGCTCTTGCTTTGCAATGAGGTTAGTCCATTAGATATTCTAATGAGGGCCCAACTCGTACATTCTCACTAAAGATTAATTTGGCTTCCTTGCAACATCTGTGTTCTGCTGACTCCTATCTGTTCCCCAGGCCGCAGGGCCAAACACATCCATCATCACAGACAGGCACTTGGAAGCTACCCCTTGCTGTTGCTTCCACATATCAAAGAATGAGTCAACTCAGGCAGGGAGACTCCTGGAATGGCCTGTCCCAGGGGCTCCCTCTCCTCAGAAGCCCTTTCCAGGTCTCTCCACTCACCTTTTGGGGCTGAATCTTGTGAAGGCAACAATACAGCGGAGTCCTTGAAAGCACAGCAAATGGGGCATGTTGAAAGGTGGCTTTACAGAGGCATTACAGCCACCTGGAATCTGGCATTTCTGCCATAGCTCCCTACCCAAAATAGCAATTGGTGAAATTTAACCTGAACACTGTTGTCAAAAACAAGTGTGAGTATTTTAGTTAATGTTTGGAAGCCATCCCATCTGTGAGTGTGGCTTCACCCTGAGGCCCAGTGAAGGATTTCAAGAGTCTGGCTGTGTCCTGGGCTTCTGCCCGAAAGCTTGCCTTGGTTGTTGACAGAGTGCTGCAGGTGAGCAGGGCCCTATTCCAAGTGCGCAGTTAAGAGAGGAGCTGAGAGAAATCCATAGGCACCGGCAATCTTGAGGCCACAGCTCCACACACTGGGCACACACCCCTCACAAAGGCTTTCTGCGTCGGTATGGATCAGTGCCCTGTGTTCAGTGCGCTTATGGTGCCCAGACTTCCAGAGGCAGAGCTCTGACCTGATATTAACTCTGCAGGAGATAGGGGGGCCCCCTGCCGCGGGTGAAAGCAGCCCTGAAATAGATCCACACGTGTAACACATGGTCCAAGTGGAAAAATGCAGTCAGTGAGGACCCAGGCAGCCTGGAGAGGTAGGAAGTTTCCTGACAATTGAGGTATTCAAGCCTTGGCTGCTAGACTGTAAGATGAGGAAGTCGTACAGAGGGTTCAAGCATCAGATGAGTCATTTTAAACGACTGTCTTTGAGGACTCTTCCACTCGGAAATTATGTAGTCGGTGAGTTCTGCAGTCAGCAGCACATACTGAGTTGACAGCACAGACATATACTACCTGCAGATGTGTAGATCAGGCCATTTGTGAGCATCTACCACATGTACACTTCCTCTTAGTGCCTCGATGAAACAGAATAAACAAGCACAGAGGCCATTTATGCACATTTGCATAAGTGGACTTGTCTGTGTACAGAGGGGTGTGTGTGGACCAGCCAGGATGACTAAAGAGTCTGGGGAGTCTTCATGTTGTAGTTTAGGTGATGTGCCGATTCCTAAAACTAAAAAGCAAATAGTCATTTTTACAACCCCTCTTCACTCTGTTGAACTGAATAAATGGGGAGGGCCCCCAAATAATATGGCCCTTGGGGAAAAGTGAGAGAAAAGTTAGATGAAGGCTATGAGAGAGGGTTGGGTAAGCGCAGGACATGGAAAAGCATGCTTTATTTCTCAGAAATATCACCGTCCTTGTGAAAACACAGGAGGAAGAAGGGGAAGGGGCCAAGAGCAGGAAAGCCTTAACTTCATTACAACCGTCATCATCAGAGGGTAGGGGGCGTTGAGCTGCCTCCTGGACACAAGCCCCCGCCCCAGTTCAGCCCTCTAGTGCATCTGCTTCTTCTAGGCACCAGCTGGCTTAATGTACACGCCACTCACTTTATTTATTGCCTCTTATTCTCATTAAGTGAACCTAGGGGCCTTGTACCAACATGGATCAATGAGAGAGCATTCGCTCCTTTCCAGCATCAGATGGGGAAGAAAAGAGAGGAAAGTTATGGAGGAAACAGGAAGAGAAACAAATGATAACATAGTGGACAAAGTTGGAGCCTTTCTGATACGACTGTGTTGGGAGAGCTAAGGAAGTCACTGTGATGTCCCTTACAGAGGACTTTTGGGGAAACTAAGTAAGGTGGAGTTAATGGGGCAGACACCTTTGCGGACTGTACTCCAAACCTGGTTAGGAAGCATTGTTAACTGCCTCAGATTTCTGTTTATTCCCTATTTTAAGGTCTGTGTTGGGAAGGGGCTCAAGTGCAAATCACATAGCCCTTACCTACTCTTACCTGGTCAGCTTGTTGGAAGCACACTTACCAGTTATAAAACTCACAATTATATGAGCTGTTTGTAATATTTATCATTTAATTTTTAAAGTGGCTTTTTTCAGAGCCCTGGTTAATATAGTAGACTGAATTAGCTTAAATGCAGTTGTGATGAGAACATTGACACAATGAATTACTTATTAGTCTTAACACCAGAATTTACTAATTATCTTTATTCTGGCCCAATCTATACAGTGAATTGGTCTGAAGAACAAAATAGCTTCATCCATTGTCCCCAGTTACCTTAAACACTTACATCAGAATGCACTTAATGATAAATATAATTATGCCAGTAGTAATATCTACCATTTATTTGGGCAGGCACTTAAAAATTATCTCTAATTCTAACAACAGTACTACAGACTGGTATTAACCAATTTATAGAGAAGGGGACTGAAACAAAGAGATGTAAAGTTCCTTAACCAAAGTCACACAGCTAGTAAATTGGGGAGCGATACCTCCTTCTATATCACTCTCTTCACCCTCTACTGAAATTTTCTTTTTTTTTAAATTTTTTTTTAACGTTTATTTATTTTTGAGACAGAGAGAGACAGAGCATGAACGAGGGAGGGGCAGAGAGAGAGGGAGACACAGAATCAGAAGCAGGCTCCAGGCTCTGAGCCATCAGCCCAGAGCCCGACGTGGGGCTCGAACTCACGGACCGAGAGATGGTGACCTGGCTGAAGTCGGACGCTTAACCGACTGCGCCACCCAGGCGCCCCTGAAATTTTCTTAATAAAAACACAGTTTATTTTTTTCAAAGACTTTTTTTTTAAGTTTATGTATTTATTTTGGGAGAGACAGAGATAACAAAGGTTGGGGAGGAACAGAGAGAGGAAGAGAGAGAATCCTGAGCAGGTTCCATGCTACCAGCGCAGAGCCCAACACGGAGCTTGACCTCATGAAACTGTGAGATCACGACATAAGCCAAAACCAAGAGTCAGATGCTTAACTGACTAAGCTACCCAGGTGCCCCACAAAAACATAGTTTAATAGGATTTGTGTACAAGCATTAGGTAGAGGCTTATCACCCTCACCCTCACCTTATCACCCTCAGATAATCTAAGGAGCCTTCCGCTGCACCATTGTGGCTCAGTAGAAATGCTGTAGAGAGACAGGTTGGGAACACTTTAGCAGCCTGGACCTTCTCCTAAGCCCCAAGTATATGTAAGTATTATATCTGCTCTCTCTCTCTTTAACTCACATGAACAAAGACCAGGTACAAACTTACTAAAGTTCCAAGACAAGGGTTCCATGGGCTGCTGCGGATCTTCTAGATTATCAACAAATTCTCCTGAAACAAGGAAGATCATAGGTTATCACCTCTCCAATGTTTTCATGAGATCTCAAGTTCACACTTGTCACACAATGTGTGATTTGGGATTCAAGCTGATTCAAATGCTTGGCTACCTAAAACCTTGTTACTTAAAGTGTCATCTGTGGACCAGCAGCCTCAGCCTCACCTAGGAACTTATTAGAAATGCAGAATCTTAGGCCCTACTCCAGACCCACTGAACCAGCATCTGTATTTTAACAAGATCCCCAATTTATTTACATGTACGTTAAAGTTTGGGAGATGTTATTCAAAGGGACAGTTTGTACATGAAGAGTCTAAAAATGCTGATTTTTTTAAATAAATTTTTTTAATGTTTATTTATTTTTGAGAGAGAGAGACAGAGTGCAAGTGGGGGAGGGGCAGAGAGAGAGGGAGACACAGAATCTGAAGCAGGCTCCAGGCTCTGAGCTGTCAGCACAGAACCTGATGTGGGGCTTGAACCCACGAACTGTGAGATCATGACCTAAGCCAAAGTCAGATGCTTAACTGACTGAGCCACCCAGGCACCCCTAAAATGCTGAATTCTTAAGGTGACTGGGTACTTGGCAGGAAGGTGCAGCTGAAATGGTTTCTATAGTACATAAGTATAGGAACCACTAAAAGGGCATTTTTAGCAAAGATAGCCTCTGAAAAATGTCTTGATTCACATGTTGTAAGGATCAGCACATCTTTAACTGGTTCAGGCATCAGAAGCTCTAAATTTTACAGCCTAGATATAGTCTCAAAATGATTTGTAGAGTATTCATGGAAGGGCAGTAAGTTTTGCTTCATTGGTCTCATGTCTGACTCTCAATTTCCTTTCTCTAGGATTTAAATTTCATTAGCAGTGTTATAGGTAGAAATGTTGTAAGGGTTTTGGGATGGCTTTTTCTCAAGGAATATAAAATAACCCTAGGAAGAATAAGTATAGAAGTTAACCAGTACCCAAAATCTATATTTTATTTTATTTTAATTTAATATTATTTTATTAATTTTTATTATTTTTACTTTTTATTTTTAATATTTATTATTGAGACACAGAGAGAGACAGAACATGAGCAGGGGAGGGCAGAGAGAGAGGGAGACACAGAATCTGAAGCAGGCTCCAGGCTCTGAGCTGTCAGCACAGAGCCTGACACGCAGTTCGAGCCCACAAACCGCGAGATCATGACCTGAGCTGAAGTCGGACGCTCAACAGACTGAGCCACCCAGGTGACCCCACAATCTATGTTTTATATTTAAGATGATATTATAACTTTAAAACTACAAGGTGAACCTCAAGGAGGTAACAAGTTCCTTCCACAGAATCTCTCTGTAAGCAAACAGAGTTATTACAAACCTTGAGGCCAGCCCAGCCATAGCATTAACCTAGGAATGCCCATGTAGGGGACCCTTCAAATAGAAGTAACTATTCAATTCTCTAACAGCTCAACAACAGATGGAATCACACAGATGAGTCTTTTGAGAAGGAGCTGCATGAGCCAATAAAAATCTTCACCACATTAGAAAAGGGTAAAAATATGGTGGAAAGACATAAGGTAGGGAGAATGGAAGGGAAGTGAAGAGAAGAGAAGGGGGGAAGGGAAAGAAAGGAAGGAGTGAGGGGAAAACAAAGGAATAAAGACACACATGATTGCTCTGAACTAGATGCTGTGATAGATTCTCTAATACATATCTTCTCAAATACAGTTAATAAAACTGAAGCCCAGAGTTTTAGTAATTTTCCCAAGATCAAATAGTTAGCAAGTCTGAGTACAGGATTTTAACCTAGATTTACACCAGCACCAAGGTACAGTGTTTTCTAAATGCTGATCGTAGAATCACTGACCAATTTTCAAACTGAAAAAAAGAACCTTAGAGAGCAGAGTTTTGAAAATCGGAGACTGCTAGTGTTGAAGTGACTAGTGGATCCGAAATGACTGGTTATAAGGGATTTGCCTGAGACCAAACAGTAGGTAGGTCAGAAAGTCTACAGAGAACAGAGCTGTTTTTGAACGTATCACTCTACACGGAAGGAGGGTATTTTGCAGAGCATAATTGTTGAGCAATATGGCTACCACTCGCCTGGTTGGAGATAGTTTGCTCAAAAATGCAAGAAAATTGGTTTCCACATGATTGAAACCGACTTAGGATTTGCAGGTGTCCAAAACTTAGCCATGCCTAAAACTTGTCCAGAGAGAATTGGCTTACCCAAAATCAAGTATGACTTCCTGTTTTTAAGAAATAAGGCTTAAACCGCTTGTTTAAAAAGCTCATTGAATTTCTTGGCCAAGATATAGCTTTAAAAAAAAATCTATTTTGATGATATAAGTGTAATTGAATCAGAACCATATGGATTCCATTCCCCCTTTTAAACTGCACATGAATTAGAAATTAAGTGTTCATTCTCCTCAAAGTAATTAATGACTCAATTGATTAAATATGATACTGGCCTTAATCACCATGCTGAGCTCACACTGGCTCTATTTTGCAGGAACCAAGATACTTACTAAATCCCAGACTCAGCTTGCATATATTCCTGTTTACGTCTTAGGCCAGTTTTGTTGTGTTCCCCCCAAATGAGATATACTCTCTGGTAAGAGCACGGACAGCCTGATCATAATGCAATGCCTTTGCCCAAACCTCTTTTCTGTTAGGTGGGCCCTAAAGGGAGGTGCAGGGGGAGGCACAGATTCTTTCTGTTCTGACTCCTGATTGGGTTGAGCTTTGGGGACAGAGGCAGAAGGCTGGGCCTGGGAAGCTTCAGGGAGGTGGGCCCTGTCTGACTAAAGTACCTCTCCACTCTTCCTCATTCACAGGGCTATAGTCCCCTGAAAATATTATTCTCAGCCAATCAGTCACCTCTCAATCAGACTAGCTCACAATCTCCACCCTTGTCTTCTTACCTAGCAGATCTCAGAGAGATGATAAGTTGGTGTGTCTCTTTCAGAGCCATTATTTTACATTTGATTACTTCTGACAAAGGCATTTGTGTTTGCTGAGCTCCTACCTCTTTGCCAGACTCTATGCAAGGCAGTGTTCTCACAACCACCTTTAAAGGTAAGGTAGGTATGACCAACCTTGTTGAATAGAAGAGGAAACTAAGACTTGAAGAGGTAGAGCATGTGCTCAAAGCCTCCGTCAGTTCCAGATGACTCCACAACCTGCTGCCTTTGCACCACACCACCAACTTCTTAGATGCTGATACAGACTCACGTCAGCCTTCTGTCCTGAATGGCCACTAGCCCCCACCCTTCTTTTCTGTCACTGGTGAGCAAAGAGATGGGCTTAGGTCCCTGATGTGCATGTAAGACAATAGTCATTAGTTCTTACAGACTACCCTACCCAACCCCCACCCAAAGAATCACGAAGCTCTAGAAAACCATCCTTTGGCCACCTTTTCCAGCTTCTACAGTTTCTGTGCTTTTCTGCAAAATTTATAATTTTGAAAGATAAAACTGAAGATTTATGCATGTATTATTGTATGGGTTTAATATCCATTAGTCTAAACAGTTATTCATTTGTAAATCCTTATTGAGAGAATTGCTACATGTTGAAATTCAATATAATGATAGAATCCTACATATGTTTATAAGAATACTTTCAAAATTCACAATATCCCACGGACAGACCCGGTACACTGTTTTACTACCTATGTGCACGTATACACATTACTCTCTTGAACAACTTGCACACAGGAAAACCACACATTTTTATATAGTTCACTCCCTCATAAACAAACACACCCACATAAACACATGGAAACAATATGCAAACACAAAGAGATTTGCAGATGTACTCGCAAATAAATCTGTAAAAAACAGACAAGTTCATGTTCATTCACGCTTCTCTCTCTTCCCTTCTTCCCTCCTTCCTTCTCTCTCTTCCTCCCCCTCCTCCTCTCTCTCTCCCTTCCTCCCTCCCTCTCTGTCTGATACACACACACACACACACACACACACACACACACACATCAAAACCTTTAAACAAATAACTTTTCAAATTGAAATACTGATTTCTCCTTTTGATTCAAAATACATTCTCTCATAGGCCTGAGGACTAAGTGTCTTTACAAGTCCAGACATGCTACGGGGATCCGCATGTGTAATGTTAATGCTTTCATAAGGAAACTCTGTTTGTTCTAGACCTTAAAAAAATCCTTCTCAACCTCTCAAACTTGTTACGTGCTCCAGCATGAGGTTTAGCCAAGGGAAAATCTTGCTTTTTTTCTTCTGCTGCTGCTGCTCCTCTTCTCCCTCCTCCCCTTTTATAGTGGTGATAGTGGGCAATCACAGAAAAGAAAATTCTGTTAAACTCAGAAAAACTTTATGAAGCACCCTCGATAAGCCATGGTAAGGATAAGATCTGTAACTTTGAATGATAGTTTCAGACTTCAGAGGATAGCAGCAGACACAGATCTAGATATAACTCAGTATCATGTGAAATTCATTTTCAGAGCCACAGAAAGAAAATAGCAAACAAGAGGGTGTGAGCTACTCTGCCTGGGGAAGGAAGGAAGGTCCTTACCGAATAGGTGGCATTACTGAGAGAGGACTCAGATGGGCTTCCTAAGCAGAGTAAACAACATGTATAGGGGCACACAGGAGGAGGGTGCAGACCATGCCTGGGCCACAGTGAGCAGCTCAGAGTGCCTGGGGTTTTGAGGTGAGGGTTTCAAGGGTGTGGCAGGTAGAAGACAGTAGCCAAGTTTAGACTTTTTAGTACTGCACGCAGTGAGTATCAATCCAGGGCTTCATGCAGGATCGTCATGTGGTCAGGTTTCAGTTTAGGAAAGAACTCTTTGTTCAGTGAGGAAGATGGAGAGACCGAAGGCAAGACCGGTTAGAGGATTATTGTGATGACACCAGAGAGACGGGGAGGGTACTAAAGCAGTGACCCACTTACCTGACCAAGTCAGAAACTCTAGAATCTCCCCCAGACTCTTCCGTTCCTCCTCCTCCTCCTACCATCCCTGTCCTATTTATTACCAGTGTCTTAATGAGTCTGCCTCATAAATTCTTCGGAAATAAATTGCCCCTTTCACATCCTCGACTGTTTCAGAATGCCTCCTCCCCCGACACATACCATTTCAGCCTCATTTGGTCAATTCTGTCCCATGCCTGAAATTAGCATATGGTATCCCTTTGCTTTAAAGTCAAAACCCATTGACAAGAAACCCATTAAGACACTACCTACCTCTCCAGCCACATTTCCAACTACTTCCCTTCCAATTTTATCAATCATCTTGCTCTTTCACATGAATGCCACGCTCTCTCCTGCTTATGTTACACATACTATTTCTTTGGTTGAGAATAACATCCCATTAGCTGTCTGACAAATTCATTCTTTAGGAATGAGAACGTACATCACCACTTAAGTTTGGTTTGATTCAACAAGTTTACTGAACATACAAAATGATCTGGGATTGCTACCAGATTCTGCCCTCCCAGAGCATCCTGTGCATGGCTGTATTGAGCCATCTCCCACGCTGGACTGTAAATGTTATTTATTTATTTATTTATTTATTTGGTCAGTCAGTCTGTCCCATCTCCCCATACTCACATCATTAGTAAAGAAGCCTAGGTCTTATCCAAGCCCCTTGGTACTCAATACAAATTTAAGTAAAGAGTAAAGTCAAAGATTCAGATTTCAGAGACCTTTCGGAGAATTGACTTTACAGGTCTTAGTGCCTAAACAGATGGGCTGGGTTGGTGGGGGGAAGAAAGAAGATATTTCTACCTCTAAAGACTATAATGTTTGGTCTCTAAATGACAGTGGGAAGCAGTTTGCATTGGGGAGGAGCAGATATTAAATTTGTTTTGCACATTTCAATTTGCACACTTGTAGAGCATCTAGATGAAGATTTCTATTGGTTGTCAAAGATTCAGAATGAAGCTGAAGCCAGAAAGTATACATGTTCCCCCCAGAAAAAGCATGTAGAATGACAAGAAAATGAAGCTAAACAGACCCTGGGAAACTTGGAGCCAGAGAATAAATGTTTCTCTCAAATAAGGGAATAAAAATCTTTGAGGGTCCTCCTTCCTTGGCCAAAAATACTTATAGAAGGAACAAACAGCAAGAGGGGCACCTGGCTGGCTCAGCAGGTAGAGCATGCAACTCTTGAATCAGGGTTGTGAGTTCCAACCCCACATTGGGTATAGAGATTACAAAAAAATAAATGAATAAATAAAAGGAACAGGAAGGCTCTGCTTGCATTTGTACAGGGTCTATATTTGTTTTTAGTGGCATAAACATCTAGGTACTGGCAGATAAGGTCAGACCTACACTTCCCTGCTAATACTCAGAGTGCAGCCTGTAGTCACTGACTTAGGAAACTATTGCTCACTGTACATATTCATTCACCTCTTCATAGCTCTTAAAAGGCAGGACCTGCATACATGTGGAATGTCCCAGGCATGACACCTTGCTTAGAGCACCACTGGGGCCCTTCCCTATAAAGGCCATCATCTGTGGGCCGCCATCTTGGGAATGAGCCTGCCTTCCCATGAGCCTTAGGTTACTGGGTTCCCAGATGCAGAAACTGGACTGTTCTAAAAGGACTAGGAGCAAGGGTTTGTGCTTTCCTAAATTTCTCAAAGCATTATCCAGAAGAGATGACTTAAGGACCTTTGAAAATTGAGAAGAGTCAAAGCTCTTTTCTGAGCTGAGGTAAGGCATATCTTACTGTATCGTGATACCATTTAAACCCAAGTGCCTAAAATTGGGGCAAGGATTAAACAAATGTGGACATCAGGGCTGGTTGTTGGGAGTAGGGGATTTGAAGCTATCAGCAGCCACCTGCGCCGCCCCCCACCCAAACCGTGTCTGTTCTAGCATGATACCTGGAATAATCTTCATCAGAAAATTATTGCTCATGTAATGTTTTTTTCTTATTAAAATGAAAATGCACATAGTCCAAGATGGAGTAACATAGTGATAATAACAGAATCACAGGATGTTAGAAACTGGTGAGTCAGTTGTTTTCTTTTCCTTTCCCCCTTTCTTTCTTTTGTTACCTTAGAACGCTTTATTTCAATGAAAGCTTACTGCTCAAGTTCAATGTGACTAAGGGAAAAAAAGCAAAGCCGCACTAATGTGCGTCAGCAGCAAAGCAAGATACCTGGAGTCCAGTATTAAAACCACTGTTCGATTCCAATACTTCCACATTTAATCTACTCTTTTGCGAAACTCCCTTTCCACTAGACTTGGATGGGTTTAATGCTGACTTGGCTTGCTAATCACAATTGAAAAGGAACCCCCCACCCATCCTGCACTTCAGCATCAGCCTTTGTTCCGCTTTGGAACCTAGAAGCTGTGATTCCTTATTTACTACCATTTCCTCTCCTCACTCCATTTCATTTCCTTGTTTTGCCTTGTATGCACATCTCTTTCCCTCACTAGATCATATCTTTATTGTCTTTATCCCAATTTAGAGATTCTGATATTTCCCACACATACTGCTCACAATAACCGTACCTAATGCTTTTCACAACCCAAGTCATTTCAAAAATGTTAAATAAATAGATTTTACAGAATTAATCACAGGTCCACAGAAATTAAGCAGTATTCTCTATTTGTGAAATACAAGGACAAGACTCAATTCCTAGCACACACTGAATGTCTGATAAATATATAAATGCGTGATTGGACGAATGGATGAATGAACTAGGTGATAATGTATGTGAATGTACCTTGTAAACCATAAACTACTTCACAAATATGAGTTCGTCTACAAGTTACGTGGTTATTTTCTGGTTCTCCCATCTGTTGCACACTTAACTGAATTTTGGCAAATTTCAAGGAAAGCCCAGGAGGAAATCTGTGACAAGCCTCAGGGGAAGCTGTGAAGGCAGGCATAGAGAGATAAATCTAAGGGGGTGTCCAGGAGCCCAAGGGCCTGGAACAGAGGGCTCCCTGACTGCTAACAATCCAGTTCTCACCCTTGAGTTTCCAATGATCAGCAGTAAGCAAACATGAATGTGCTTTAAGCAGCTCATTAATCTTCCTGGAGCCTGGGTGCTGAATAAGTCCTAGGAAAGTGGTAATGGTGGAAACAGGATCTCCTCTCTGGAAGTAGTTCCTTTCAGTGCCAGCTTTTGCCCCTGTTAGCTGCTAACACACATACCCCAGCTGCCTCAGTGAGGCTCATATTCCAATAAAACTGGGCAAATGGAGGACTAGAGACCAGAAGAAGCTTCCTATCATCCCTGAGTTTCCCAATAGGAGAGCCCTCGGTGGGTGATGCCACCCCCTTCAAGAGCTTTCACGTGGGAGATCTGTCCCTGATGTCTGGCAGCCTACGAGGACATGGTTTCCAGACTGAAAGGACAGACCAGAGTTACTTAGCCTCTGCTCAGGAACCCAAAATGAAGAAGAGAAAAAAATGAACCCACAAAGAAAGGTTGCAAAACCTGACTGTGGAATGTAACCTGAATTCACTTTAAACAAACTTCTTACTACATTTGGATGAGAGTGGAAAAGACTAAAGTCTTGTTGGAAACATTTTCCTGGTTTGTAACTGTGTCCAGGAGGAAGTTAACGATTCTCAGAATAGCGTAAAGCCAGAGGATCGCATTCTAAGTAGAGCTAGGCCTTTTCTCTGATTCTTTTGCTGGCATCATGCATTTATTTCAGTAGCTATCCATGTATGGTGTTTATTTCTTTACACTGCCTGTCCCCAATGGAAGGGACTATATCTTGTTTATCCTTTATTGGCTGATTGACAGCCACTAACATAGAATAAAGACTTTTCCCAAAACATTTTTGATACTGATCACACTGATTTATTTAACAAAGTTTATCGCCAGTATCTGATTTTTTATTCAGGACATGTTTAAAAATATATGCTAACTATGATTATACCCAGAATAGCATAAAATGAGAAGAATTGTGGATCCAATGCATCAAAATATTCAGTACTCAAAGTTGGATTGGCTCATCTTGAGGGAAATCCTTCCCCTAGGTCAGTCACCTATGGCTATGGGGTGGGGTCGGAGAGTTATAAATATGGCCTGAAGTGGGAGTTATAAGTACTTTTCAGAGAAGGATTCTGCAGGAGCGTTCTGCAGACAACTCAAAAATGTGTCAGCTACAGACTCCAAGTTTATGTATATATATATATAAGTGGGTCTTAGGACAGGACGTTCATACAATTTGCTTAGCTGAGGTGGTGTGCGTCTATGCGATACTATTTTGTGAATGCTTTACTAAATCTCCAAATAAAATCAGCTTCTTTTCTCCTTTGTGTTTCTATATTGCCTTGTACCTACTTTTAATATGACCATTAGCAAGTTCCACTGCAAACATTTATTTACATGTTAGTAAATATTAGACCTCCTCCATTATTAGACTCTGATCTCAGTAATTAATGCATCTTTGTCTTATCCTGCCCCCTGGCACATTGTTTCTAGCACAGGGCCTTGGAGATACAATAATAAGACTGGATCCGTTCCTCAAGTTGCTTATAATGTAGTCAGAAGGTCAGAATGGTTGAAAAAAAAATTAAAGTATAATCTAAGTGAATTAAGTAGAAGCAAATACAATGGAATTTCAGAAAAGGAAAGTCAGTTCAAGGTTGTTCAATTGAAGAAAGACGTAGCCTTTAATCTAGGTTTGTAAGGAAGGGTAGGATTTCAGCAGACTTGAAGCCATTTAAATCTATACCAAGATCCATTTATTTTAGCTAAGGAAACACGCTCTCCTGAGGAGTGTCCTGGCCTGCTCTGACGGCTACTGTATGGAAGCAATGTTACCAGTAGGAGAAACTGCCTGTTCATTAAGGGTGAATTAAATCCAGCCACCTTTCCCTAAGCTCCCTGTGGGGAATCACCTTTATTTGCTGTTGCCTTTAAAGCGATCTTGTCAGGTTGTTTAGGCCTTTAACGTGACTGATCTTTACATTTGTGTTTTTGAGCAGGAAATGGCCAGACCCCACCCTGAGTGCTCTGTCTTCTTTAACAAAAAGCAAAATCCATCATTCCAACAATGAATCTCTTTTCTCCATTTAAAGGAACACTTAAAAACAGAAAACCCATATAAGAAGCTTAAAAAAGAACAGTTACTTGCAAAAATCTTGCCTTACTGAAAATTAGTCATAGGGAAAATAGCCCAATTTAACCTTCAGTTCTAGAAATTAATAGAAAGCTCTATATTTATGGATAAGCAAAATTGGGACTATAGTCTATGAAACTGAATTTAATACTAGAAGCTCAAAAGACATTCCTGCTTTAAGACATGGACCTTCTTGACTGAGAAGGGAAGAATATGGATAAGGCAAGGGTTGTTGCAATTCTGTGAAGAAACCTAAATAGAAACATTTTCCCACTAATATGGTTATGTCTCTTTTGTAGCATTCTGGCTGGATGCAGCCTGGAAAGTAAGACTACACATTCATAAAAGTAGATTTGTTGCAGGAATTGAGAATATAATAATGAGAATTTAGCCCCAGTATAACCTGCCTCTTATCTTGCTAAGAACTTTCTTAGGCTCTTAAATAAATTATTTCTTCTTCTCCCATAAAGAAAACAAAGAAATAATAAGCTGCAAGACAAATTTAAAATACTGCTATGTAGGCATCACAATTTTAGGAAAATCACAAATCTCACATTTTCAGAAACTAAATAATGACATCAGTATACATATCATGATGCAAATTTGGGGTGAAATGGGTCTTCAGGAATTGTTCAATCCAGTTTCCAGCTTCCCAGTCATATAGCCTCTGTTAACCTTAAAAAGAGACATTTCCAGTTATTTCGCCAGCAAAAGATGGGCTTATTCGAGAATAAAAGAGAATTTTAGTCCTGGACAAACTGTGGCAAAGCCATAGGCAAGTCCAGAGAACAAAGGAGAGTGATGCTTTTTTTTTTTTTTTTTTTTTTAAGGAGTAAAGGGGTAAGTTGGGAAGGTTGTTACGAACTTAGAGTCCACTGGAGTAAACTGGGAGTTTGAAGTGTGGTGGCTCTTCATTGACTGAGCTGTTGTAGGGCAGGGGTCCTGAAGAAGGCGTTTCTCCCTTCCTCTGGAGTAGTAGAGTAGTACCCCTGTGCAAGGTCAAGTCCATGTAAGGTCATCTGTGTCTTCCTGATGGGTCTGTAATTGACTACAAGTGGTAGTCCATTTTAAAATGGAGTCCTGACTCCATTTTAGTGAGGTTTCCCGTTACTAATTTCCACACCTCTAAGAATTAATTTAATTGCCTAAATCTTGATTTTGTTTCCACTGCCTTTGGGAAGCAGAATGTGGATTTCACCTTAATTTCTTCAAAGTAGAATTTCTATGCTACTATAAAAGTTGGCTCAGCATATGCCAGTCTCATTGGTTATGTAATTATATAATGTGATGAAAGAATATTAAAATCAGTGGAAAAAGAAGGTTTGGGCTTTTTTTTTCCCTGCAAGAAATTGCATTGAATGCTTTGGAAAGATTCAGTAAAGTTAAGACATAAAACACTTGCTGTGGGCAAGACAATGTAGAAGATGGAGGAAATTTTTGTAAAAATGCAGAAGGCTTCTGCACTCAGATTGCTTCAACAGTGTCCTTAAATTCTCACTACATTGTTTTAGAAACAGTAACTGGAAATGAGAGATGCTGCTTTTTGGTGACAGTCAACTCTTACTCGAGGATTCATAGTCAAAGAAAAGGCTTTGGCCTTTGCATCTAAAGATTGGTTTATAAATAGTCATTCACATGTTTAAAATTATGACAAGATTCATGAGGTGGTATATATGCAACATTCTTGATTTCTCACTTTAACTGGCTTTTCTGATCACGAGATTAACCGCTAGTCCCAACTGCATTAGATAAGATGAGTTTTAATGAACCACTTGATATAACAGTTAATAATTTAGTAGGTGGTTCTCATTTCTTCAGGTGGTACAGACAGGATTTGGAAGTATTTGGAAAAAAATTAGATGATGGAACAAAAGGTCACTCAGATGCAGTAAGGAAGAACTATGCCATAATTTCAGTATGATAATATAATTTCTTAATGGTCTTCCTGGCAAAAAGAATACTGAACTAGATGGATATGTAATCATACCAACCTTTACCAATATCTCAACTGTCCTCTACTGCAGATAAAGACATCAATGCCCTTACCATCCCTCTATGTTTTTTTTTTAAATTTTTTTTAACGTTTATTTATTTTTGAGACAGAGACAGAGTGTGAACGGGGGAGGGTCAGAGAGAGAGGGAGACACAGAATCTGAAACAGGCTCCAGGCTCTGAGCAGTCAGCACAGAGCCCGGCGCGGGGCTCGAACTCACAGACCACGAGATCGTGACCTGAGCCGAAGTCGGACGCTTAACCCACTGAGCCACCCAGGCGCCCCCCATCCCTCTATGTTTTATTGTTCCCTTTGATACCCCATCTTGCCTTTGGTCATGATGCCTTTTCTTTCTTTAAGTTTTATTTGACTATAGTGGACACCTGTTACATTAGTTTCAGGTGTACAACATCATAGTTGGACAAATCTATACGTTATGCTATGCTCACAAGTGCAGCTACCATCTGTTATCATATAACACTATTACACTGTCACTGGCTATATTCCCTATGCTGTGACTTTTACTCCCATGACTTACTCATTCCATAACTGGGAGCCTGTATCTCCCATATATATGCTGCCTATAAGAGACTCACTTCAGACTTAAAGACACATACAGACTGAAAGTGAAGGGATGGCAGAACATTTATCATGCAAATAGAAGCAAAAAGTCTGGGATAGCAATACTTATATCTTTATTTGTTTTTAATTTATAATTCTTTGACCCATTTTGCCCACCCCCCCCATATGACTTTTCTTTTACATTGAAAAGTTACTAAAATTTACATTCTGATCTATAAACATTAAGTATTTGTTGTTTCACCTATAAAGCAATACTGAAAGTTGAAAACCAGCAAATAATATTATTATGACTATGTGACTAATGCTCCCTATAAATTGTAGGGTTGCCAGATTTTGCAAATAAAATTACAGGATGCCCAGATAAAATTGAATTTCAAATAAACAACAAATACATTTTTAGTTATAGTATAGTCCATGAAATACTTGGGATATGCTAAAAGATTATTATTTATCTGAAATTCAAATTTAGCTGGTATCTTGTGTTTTATTTGCTAAGCTGCCTACAAAGATTGTATTTTGTACAAGGATTATATTTTCTCCATGAATCTAATGCCACAACCCCGGACTATTCAAAGTCAAAGAGGTAGTATTTTTTTAAACACTGTCAATTATTTAAATTGCAGATTTCTTACTTAAAATCAGTCCAAGATTTTGTTCAGGACTCAGCATTATCATATTCTCTTTGGCCATTCTGAAATCACGTGATAGGTTTTATGACTCCTCATCTTAAAAGTGAAGAGGTTAGACAACTTGTGTGTTTTTTCACAAACACACTTTTTTGTATGTTTTTTTAACAAAAAAAAAGCCTACTAAATACCTGTTAAAGTGGTGTTTAACACATTATATTCAGTAGTCACTCCTCTGCATGAAACCCTTCTCTGACTTCTGAATTCACTTCAGATAAGGCACGAAATCCACTAAGCGGTCCTCAAGGCTATGCATGATTGAGCCCCTTTCTTCTCTTTAGTCCTACCTGGTGGCACTGTTTTCATTTGATTCACGTCTTCACATTGTTCTGCTGTTGTTATTGTATCTGTAAGCTCAGTCATTCCTCAGCACCATCAGATTGCTCCCTCTGCCCCAAACACCACCCTACCCCATTGCTATTCTGCTTTCTCTTCACTCCACTAATCCCTGTTCATCCGTCATATCTCAACTCAAATGCTCCTACCACAGAGATCCTTTTCACTTTATGTCACATATATTTATTTATTCGTGTGATTATTGATGTTTGTCCTGCTCAGTGGGGGGACTATAAGCTCTGCCAGGAACCTTGTCTCCTTGGTTTTCTACCATATGCCCACCTCTTAGCATTATGTCTGATACATGGTAAACATTATATAAATATTTGTTAAATGAATGGATAGATGGATGAATAGTTAAAGAATAGTGACAGGATGAGGGTGATACGGTTTTCATCACCATTGTACAAATTAAGAAAGCTGAGTTTTGGAGAAATTGAATCACTCGTTTACTTAGCTAATGATGAGAGTCAGAATTGAAATTCACATCTGTCCACTACCCTGATACTCTGTAACGTTCCTTCATGTTCCAACAACCCATGATTATGTGATCTGTAATCTTCTTCTTAAGACCATAGGTGGAGAGCATAATATTAGTTGGTTTTCATAGAACTGTTTTCTCAGACATTAAGCTATGTGTCTTGGAGAAGTTGTGGAGGAGTGGGATTGGCTTGTGGTTTGGTGAAAGGGAGGGGCAGATTGAGCCACACAGCCACCAGAGACAGCACCTGGAACAGAAGAGAGCTTTTTGCCCACACACTGAGTATCTGGCTTCCAGATGGATCTTGGGCACACATTTGTTTTTGTAATTTTCCCCCTCCTCCTCATTGCTTCATTCGCCACCCTCCTTTCAGAGGAATTTAAGGATGGGCTTTGTGCTGCACTGCCTCCTTTTTCCTTCTTCAACCCCACCCTTTCTTTCTTTTCCACAAACAGTGACCAGCAATGACAGACTTTTCATGTGCTTTGAATCAAAGGGGAAACGAAATCTAACTGATTCACTCAGCACCCTTTAGTCTAGACACCTGGCTGTCTCTGCAGCTTTGGGGTAGAGTCTGATCTATTAAGTTAGGACAGTAGTAGCCCAGTTCATCTACTTGCATGAACTAGAAGTTCTGTAGGTTGAACTATGCTTATCTGTCCAGGGATCTACATTCTGTAGTCACTCCATCATTATAGTATCATATGCAGGAGTTTCATTGCCCTAAAATCCTCTGTGCTTTGCCTTTTCACCCCTCCCTCCCAGTATCTTTTTCCAAAGAAACCCTTAAGACATTTTCAGAAAGTAGTCACTGTCTCATTCTATTCACTAAACTGAGGGTGGAGTCTAGAATGGATGGTCCTGGCAGGGGTCTGTCTTTTATTATTCTTATTTTCCAGACCACATACCTGTGCTAGATGAGGATAGTTCTATAAATGGATCCAGGTACACCACTGAACACATTCCAGGCTCCAGTCCCCATTCCCTTCAACCAGATTCTTTGAAGAAGACACCTGCCTTCATCTTTCCACATTATGTAGGGGTGTGGGAGGGATGACTCTGAAAAGGTCAAGGGAAGGTTGCAGCAAAGATGGGCTTTGTTGAACTAATGTCTGGTCTTTGTCTTCACCTTGATTTTTTTAAGCGAAAAATACCAGAGCTTAAAATGTGAGTAGAAGAACATGGAATGTGAATTATTATCCCCATTTGTTTACGAGTTAATGGAGGGAAGGGTCACATCCCTTTCAGTTTCACTGTTATGGTAGATCATTATTGTTATAAATGCCCAGTATTTCTCCATGTGAAAAGATGACACATTTTTTGCCCTGTTGATGTTAGACTTGGTTAGGTTGCTTGCTCTGGCCAATTAAATATCAGCAGAAGTGATGTGTGCCACTTCTAAGGAAACATTTTAAGAGCCATAACACAATATTCTCTTTTCTCTCTACTACAAGGTTAGGAATATCCCTGAAAAGTATCATTCATTACCCTGGGTTGTGGAAAGAAGATAAGGTGAGGCAGAACCACAAGTGATCTACACTGGGTATAGTTTGAGTAAGAAATAAATACTTGTTATACAAGTCAGTGAGATGTGGGTATTATTTATATCACACCATAATTCAATCTATATTCTCTGGTCCAACCTCCATTAACTTGGTTCAAAATTAGGTATAGTTATATCAGCTGCCAAGGGAACACACAGCACTCATAGACTTTGAAGCCCTAATTCAAAAATACTGAGAGTGGCCCTGCTACTCATATGAATGGCATTATCTGTAGCATTTGAGAGTCCATAAAATTTTTCTTGTTTTAGGGCTAAACATCATGTAACTGGTATGATTTCTAGAAACACTACAATCTCTGTGACAATAAATTTCTTTCTTTCATCTATTCTAATTCATTTCTCCAATCTAGCTTACCAAGGGGATAGTCCTAATAAGTAGTCCTTATTAAGGTCTGGCAGCAAAGGGAGGGAGTCAAGGTATCAAAAATAGGAACCGGAATATGTGTAGGGACACCATAAAGTTATCTTGGGTGGAATAAGTTACAGAGTTTTCCCAGAATGCCCTGTGGATAGAGGGTAATTACAGAATCGGGTACTAGCCAGACTCCAAGAAGTGGGATTTCAGCAGAGACTAGAATATTGAAATGTAGACAAGAATAGCAAATAAACAAAGCATACATGTTTCTGTTATGTTTCCATCACTAGCCTAAATCCAAGGGAGATTCAATGAAATAGAAACATGGTCCTCAAAATTGGAGTTCACAGTCTACTTAGGGAAATAAGTAAGCCAAACTTTTAAAAACATTATTGAAATATAATACGCATACAGAGATAAGACTACCAGGTGAAGGTTTTTCACAAACAGTATACTTTGGGTGGCACCAAGCATCATGTCAAGAAACAGAACATTGGGGCGCCTGGGTGGCTTAGTTGGTTGAACGACCAACTCTTGATTTCAGTTCAGGTCATAATCCCAGGGTCATGGGATGAAGCCCCATGTCAGGATCCATGCTGAGTATGGGACCTGCCCCTTTCCCCAACTCATGCGCTGTCTTTATGTACTAAAGTAGAGTAGAGTAAAATAAAATAATGAAATAAACAGAATATTACATATCCCCCAGAAACCACCCTCATGATTCATTCCAATTTCCTCCCAAGGTTAACCATTAACCTGACTTCTAATAGCATAGATTAGTTCTGCATGATTTTAAACCATGTATAAATAGAATCTTACCATATGTATTCTCTCACATCTGGTTTCTTTGGTTCAGTGTTATGTTAGTAAGCAGCATTCATATTGTCCAGTGTAGTGGGAGTATTCATTCTCATTGCTATATAGTATTTAATTTTGTAAAGATACCATAGAGATACTTACATACCCAGTCACTGTTGATGAGTATTTAGTAGTTTTCTGTTTTGGGGTATTATAAATAATGTGGGTCTGGAAATTCTAGTGCATGTTTTTGGTTAATATGTATGTATTTATATTGTATGTTGCGTAGGATTGTGGTTGCTCGGTCATAGTGTTGGTAGTGGTTATGTGGAGTCCTCCTATGTTGAGAATAACTGTAAGGTTACGTCTGAGCTCAGAAAAAAATGAGAAGATTATTAATTTCTTCCATGGGTAAGTGACAGAGAGGGTATGCATGCCAAGTGTTTGACATCCCCAGTATTGGGGATCCCCAGTTGAATCAGTTCATCACACAAGTGGTTCTAAGTATAAAGTTAAGGAACAAGACAGAGGAAGCAATACCGGAAGTCATACAGCAAAAGACGCACGTGCACACACATACACACACACTGATAAGATAGCCCTGACAGTCCTTTCAAATGCAGATTCTGTCTTTCCCAGTTGTCCACTAGTTTCTTCTTTTCTTTCAGTTACTACAGACAAGCTGTATGGTTGTTCTGAGAAACTGATAGTAATGGGGTGTGACTGTGGTGTAACCCACATTTTTCCAAGTGACATAAGCCTGGGTGCCTTGGAGTACAGAATACTAAGGAAGAGACAGATTAAAGAGGACAGCTGGAATGAAGACAGCCTCTTGGTCTCATGAGACTGGGAAGTGGCTAGGTGTGAGTATGTGTTTTAAACCAAAGAGTACTAATACTAAAAAGTAAAGAATAATACATAATATAAAAAAATAGGGAAAATCAACGCACCAATAAAATTGACAAATCCTTAGTTAAACTGACCATGAAAGAAAAGCACAATTCTAAAATCAGGAATGAAAGAAGGGATATCATTACCAATCTTAAAGAAATTCAAAGGATCATAAGGGTATATACTATGAATAAATGTATGCCAACAGTTTAGAAAACACAGATGAAATGGACAATTCTTAGAAGAACATAAGTTATCAAAACTAATGCAAGAAGAAATAAAAAAATATAAAAAGACCTATATATATTGAAGATATTTAATTAGTAATTTTAGGGGCGCCTGGGTGGCTCAGTCGGTTGGGCGTCCAACTTCGGCTCAGGTCACGATCTCGCAGTCTGTGAGTTCGAGCCCCGCGTCGGGCTCTGGGCTGATGGCTCAGGGCCTAGAGCCTGCTTCTGATTCTGTGTCTCTCTCTCTCTCTCTCTCTGCCCCTCCCCCGTTCATGCTCTGTCTCTCTCTGTCTCAAAGGTGAATAAACATTAAAAAAAAAATTAAAAATAATAATAATAATTAGTAATTTTAAAACTTCCTTCAGAGAAGACCCGAGGCCAATAGTCACTTCATTGGTGAATTCTGTCAAACATTTAAAGAATTCAAGTGCTCATAACTCTTTGAAAAATAGAAGAGGAGGGAACACTTCCTAACTAAATCATTTAATGAGGCCAGTATTACTATGATAATAAAAACACATAAAAATATCACAAGAAAATAAAACTATAGACAAACATCCCTTATAAATATAAATTCAAATGTCACCCCAAAATACTAGCAGACCACATCCAGCATCTTTCAAGGACTATGCACCATGATTTATTCCAGGAATATAAAAAAAATGATAAAATACATCATAGTAATGGAAAAAGGGATGAAAACCACGATGTCAACTCAGTAGATACAGAAAAAGCATTTGATAAAATCCAACACCTTCATTATAAAATCATTTGCCAAACTAGGGATGGAAGGGAACTTCCTCAGCATGATAAAGGGCATCTACGAAAGACACGCAACTAAGATCAGGAACAAGACCAGAAGTCTGTTCTCAGCACTTCTATTTAACATTATGCTTGAGGTTTTAGTCGGGGTAATCATTTAAAAAAAAGAAATGAAAGGCATTCAGATTGGAAAGGAAAAAGTAAAACTATCTCTGTAGATGATATGATTACATATAGAAAAATCTTAAGGAATTTATTAAAAAAACTATTAGAACTAGGAAACAAAATCTGTTGTATTTCCATACAGAAGGAGTGAACAATCCAGAAGTGAATTTAAGAAAACAACTCCATTTACAGTAGCATCAAAAGGAAGAAAATACTCAGGAATACATTCAAGGAGGTAAGTCAAACACTTATACTCTGAAAACTGTAAAACATGATTGAGGAAAGTTTATAAGATCTAAATAAATTGGAAGATATTCTATGTTCACGGATTGGAAGACCTAATATTTTTAAAATGGCAAATACTTATTAAATCTATAGATGCCGTGCGATCTCTATTAAAATCTCAACTTCCATGTTTGCAGAAACTGGCAAACTGATCACAAAATTTGTAAGGAACTTCAAGGAACCCAGAATAGCCAAAATAGAAAAAGGAGAACAAAGCTGGAGGATCCACACTTTCTGATTTCAAAACTTGTACATAACTGCAGGACCCAGAACAATATGGTACTGGCATAAGGGTCAATCTGTAGGTCAATGAAGTAGAATTGAGTATACAGAAATAAACCTTTCTTTTATAATCAGTTGATTTTCAACAAAGGTACCAAGACAATCCTTTGGGGAAAAGAACAGTCTTTTCAACAAATGGTGCTGGGATAATTAGATTTCCACATGCAAAAGAATGAGGTTGGACCCTTCATAACATACACAAAAATTAATTCAAATTAATGGATCACAGACAAATTTGAGAGTTAAGACCGACATTCTTAGAGGAAAACATAAAAATAAATCTCTATAACTTTGAATTCGGTCTTAAATGGTACCAAAACATAAGTGCAATAGAAAAATTAGATAGACTGAACTTTATCAACATTAAATACTTTTGTGCTGCAAATGATACCATCAAGAAACTGAAAAGACAACTCACAGAATGGGAGAAAACATGGATTTGACTAAGCAGCTCTCCAAAGAAGACATACAAATAGCCAACGAGCACAGGAAAAACTGCTCATTAGCTATTAAAGAAAAGCAAATTAAAGCTGCAGTTAGACCACCTCACACTCACTAGGATAACTGTGATCACAAAGACAGATAATAAGTGTTGATGAGATGTGGGGAAGTTTGAACCCTTATACATTGAAGGTGGGAATGTGAAGTGAGAGAAGCAATTCCTCCAAATGTTAAACTGTTAGCAAATAATCCAGCAATTCATCTCCCAAGAGAACTGAAAACATGCGTCCCCACAAAACCTTGAGTGTTCACAGCAGCGTTATTTGTAATAGCCACAAAGTAGAAAAAGTCCATCAACTGATGAATGGATAAATAAAAAGTGGCATATACATTCAATGGAATATTATTTGGCCATAAAAAGGAATGAATTACTGATACATGCTACAACATGGTGGGCCTTGAAAACATCATGTAATTAAAAAAAAAAAAAAAGCCTCTGACAAAGGAGCACCTATTATATGGTTCAATGTCTGAAATGTCCAGAATAGGCAAGTGTATTTTGTGACAGAAGATTAGTGGTTGCCTCGGGCTGGGTTTATGGGGAGTGACTGCGAATGGATCAAGGTTTTTTTTTTTTAGGGTGAAGACACTGTCCTAAACTTAGATCATGGTGATGTTTGCACAACTTTCTGAATATTCTAAGACCGTTGAATTATACATTTTACACGGAGAAATGTGTGATATAATTCAGTTTTTAAAGAGTAAAGCAGCAGGAGAAAAAAATGCAATCATGATTAAGGTGGAAGGAAGTGCATTTTGTATTAGAAATTGTTAACCGGACTTAATAGGGTCATGTGGTTTCCAACTGCCAGAGCAAAAACGGGGTCTGTGCAAACCTAATCTTTGTACGCAGCTCCAGGATTTCTGAAAATCTTAAAGAACTATCAAATTAAAAAAAATAACTTTTCATAAATAGGCAGTTTGCTGCCCAAATCTGCCAAGGCTGTCTCTCTCCAAATGGCAGGCAGCAGGCTGGGCTGGGCTGATTCTTCAGCTTTTATTTTTTTTATTATTTTTTTTTAATTTTTTTTTCAACGTTTATTTATTTTTGGGACAGAGAGAGACAGAGCATGAATGGGGGAGGGGCAGAGAGAGGGAGACACAGAATCGGAAACAGGCTCCAGGCTCCGAGCCATCAGCCCAGAGCCTGACGCCGGGCTCGAACTCCGGGACCGCGAGATCGTGACCTGGCTGAAGTCGGACGCTTAACCGACTGCGCCACCCAGGCGCCCCTAATTCTTCAGCTTTTAGAAAAGCCCTTGTCTCTGCCCCTCACCACGTACAACATCTTCCAGGAGCTGCCTGCTGCTCCTGGCCGTACAGCTCCGACTCTATTTACGTCAGCCAGGCCCCAACCAGCTTCCCAGTCTGGACAGACTGGTTTGCACTTGGATCCTAATTGGAGAGGGGTTGAGGGAAACCAGGCAAAAGCCTTCACTGTGGGCCCGAGTTTCCAGAAGATACTGAGGTTTGAACAGCAGGATGAAAATATCAGTGTTTCCATGCTACCCTAAGTCGAAACCTTGCTTGCCCCAGTCTCCTCCTCTTTCCTTTTTTCCCCCTTTTCTCTTTCACATTTTGGCCTGAGATACCTTGTTAATTTTTAAAGATTAACAGGCCATTTAGCACGAAAAGAGTGTGGTGTGCAGGTCGCAGATGAATAAATTAATACCAAAACTTCACACTAAGATGAAAATCAAAGCTGTCTGTTTTATTGCTTAAAGTATCTGTGAGTGCTGGGCAGGAGGAAATTGGTATCTCATTAAAAGAAAATGAGAGAGTGAGGTAGAGAGGAAACTGAAAGCTCGTTAAAACTGGTGGAAAAGCGGTCTTAATTATGCTTTTCCACTTGCTAACAAGAGGACATTTGTTATGAGTTCAGGACACTTTATCCCAAGCAAAACAAACAGAGTTAACGACATTATTTTTGTCTTTTTAGCCAGTGGTGACTTTGGAGTCCTGTTTCAAAATAAAGGTTTCACTGCGGGAAGTCAATTAGACCAGAGAACACTGGCAAAGGGTCAACTGCTTTCGCTTTCAAAGATTGATTTGAGAGCTGCTATCCAACCTTTCACCTTGCCCCCATGTAAGGAGGAAGGTGGGCAAAGGTTCCTTATTAGTGCAAGAATCTGTGTGTCTGGAGAGGCATTTAGAGGCCATGCTGAGAGTCATTGGCTCAAAAACAGTTACTGGAAGTCTACTGCCCTGTAAAGTACCAGGTTCCTCTTCTGGAAAATGGAGATGCTAATGACTTCATGGTTGTTTTGGTGATTAAATAAGTTGTTTTGTGGGAAAACACCTCCAAGGAACTTTAATGATATTGATTACCACTTAACTGATGATGACTGTGAGTCCAGTACATTATCTTAATTTTTACAATAGCCGTATGTAGTGCTGTAGTCTGCACACTGCGAGCGGGAAAAAATTAGGTGATGTACAGTTTTGTACAAGATCAACGAGTACGTGAGAGAGTGGGATTTGAATCCAAGGCTGTTTTACATGGAAGGTCATGAATAAGATGTGGCCTCTCACATTAAGGCCTATGGAGGTATCGAAACACACTTCAGTAATGGAACAGGGTATGATTAATGGCCAGAGGATTTGGTGTGCTAAGGAAATTTAAAGAAAAGAGAGATTCGTTCTGGCTGAAGAGTTATGCCAAGAGACAGTAGCTAATGTCCAAGAGTATATACAGAATACTTGGTTCAAATCCCAGATTTCCTTAGTTTCTAAGCTGTGTAACAATGGACATGTTATTTTTTTTTTTTCTCTCGGCTGCCTTCAGCTATAACATGAGGATCAAGGTGCTACCTTTTTTTTTTTTTTAGGTTGTGAGGGTTGTGAAAAATAATGTCTATTAAACACTGGTCAGTGCCCGGTGAATATCTTTTTAAAACTCGATACATTTCATGCAAGAGGCAGTAAATTTAAAGTTCAAAGGACGACAGTAGGGTTTAAACAGAGACATAGAAGTTTGACAAAAAATGAAGTATCTTCCAATATTAAATAAACTGCTATAAAATTGTTATTTACTGAATTTATTCAAAAATCCACTGGGAGCATACCATTTTCTAAGTACGTCAAGCATAAGAACTGGTTTCGGGTTCATGTAATGGTGGAATAGTTTGTGTCAGGCAGACTTCCTGCCAACAACAATTATAAACTCTGCGCAAAATATAAAAATCAACTGTTATACAGCACTAGAGAGTTACCAAAGGTAATCAGAACCTGAAAGGGCTTTACCTTTTGTTAGAAGAGGGCCACATGGGGTGAGATTAGCTTTTCTTCTGAGAGTAATTCCAAATCTATGTGATGTTAAGGGAAAAGAGCTCAAACAAAGGGCTGTAGTCTTAATGGCTCCAGACAGAGAACAAAAGGGAAATCTAAAAAATGATTTGTCATAGTGGGAGGAACCCTCAAATTTACAGATAAACTCTTCTCAAATTTTTGACTTACTCTCCAATGGTGCATGCTTAGGGAAATGCTATAAAGAAGAAAACAATAGCTGGAAGGCTGATAGAACTGAGCAGAGATTTCAGTGGCTTTATACTGCAGGGGACACCAAGAGTTTAAAGTGCAGCTGGAGAGGCTTGAACTTTCCACTGAAACTACAAAATGACCACACTTTAGGCATGGACTCATTCTAATACTAAGGGAAAAACTGAAAGCAACCAACCCTTATAAAGTCTAAAATCAAGCCGTCACAAAATAAAGGTGACTTACCTGTAATTTAACTGACTTCAAGAACAAAATTTACTTAATCAGGAAAAAGAACTGAATCTAGTCTGGACAATGTGACACCCCGTTATTGGTATATAATTAAAATTTCTAGACATATGAAGAAATAGGAAGATGTTATTCTGGCAGTAGAAACAGACCTATGGGCAAACCAAATGCTAGAATTAGCAGACAAGAATTTGAAATAACTATAGTAGACTTGTACTACCAGTCGAAAGAGACCAAGATGGGCTGGAATTTCCATGACTGTAAACAACTTAAAAACTGGATAAAATACAGGGAATTAATATTAGACATTGAACAATATGACTGTGATCACTGAAAAAAGGAAAAAAAAAAAAAGAGATGTGACTTCACATAGATTTTTTTTTTTTGCCTGCACGTAATTCCTGGATTATAGTGCAGGGAGAGGACACAAGTAGAGTTCAACGATCTTGTTGAGTTGCAGAGAACACAGTTCAAGGGTAACAATGAAGCTAGAATTTGGGGCAGAAGGCTTAAGAAGAGGGGTCTAGTAAGAGAAAAAGTTCTAAAAGTCTTCATAGTGATCTCCTTGACTATTTGGCCAAATGTCAACCTCTGCCTACAGAGACTGAAATACCAAGAGACCAGGAAAGAACAACTTCCAAGGAAAGAAAAAGTATCCGATAATTGTAAGACCAGCAATTCTAGAACTTCCTCAGGGCTGGTCATCATTTGAGTTTCCCCCAGCCATTGTGGAAAAATCTCATTGAATATATGGTACATTCAATAAAAATTGCAGAAAACCAGTGTATTAGTGGGATTAAATTACTCTTTGAATAAAGTCCACTCTAGGTATTTCTTAAAAGATAATAAAATCAAACCTTGAGGGATCAGATTAATATCTCATTATCCATTTAATTTCTGCTGTATTTGTAATATATCCTTTTTTCATCTAAATGTGATTTATTTGTGTTTTCTCTAATTTTTGTTTATCAGTCTCACCAGAGATTTGTTAATCTGTTTAATGAATGTACTTTGGTTTTATTTGCTTTCTTTATGGTCTCTTTGTTTTCTATTCCATTAATTTTTTGTTCTTTATTAACTTTTCTTCCATATTTGATTTCTTTCTGTCATTTCTTACTGACTTCTTAAGTTGTATGTTAGCATATTGCTTTTCAGTATTTTTATTTTCTAATATAAGGATTAACATTCCAGCTATAAATTTCCCTCTAAGTACTATGTTAGCTGTATTCCAAAACTTTTTATATGCACTATCGTCGTTTCCCTTTAGTTCTACTTATTTTCTAAGCTCTCTCATGATAGGTTTGCCAACCTATCTGTTATTTAGAAGGGGGATTTTAATTTTTTTCTTTATCTCATTATTTTTTTAACTTATTTGAATAGTGGTTAGAGAATGAGACCTGTATTATACTCATTCTTGGAAATTATTGAGACTTGCTTTATGGACTAGTGTATAGTCAGTTTTTAAAAAAGATCTATGTGTGCTTTTAAAAACTGGAAAGTCTACTTAGATTTGAATATAAAATCCAAAGGTATTTAAACTATTCATCTAGATTGGGTGGATAACAAGCTGAGGGCACATGATTTTAAAACTGAACAGTTTATAGTGTTACCAAATTACCAAGTATTGAGTTTTAAATTACGGTTAATGTTACATGACACCAACAAATGTGCTCCTTAGTCAGCAAGCCAGACAGGCAGATTAGGAGGTAAAGAGGCAGGCACCCTGACCTGGTGCTCCCTTAAGACAGGGTAATGAAAGAACCAGAAGTTTGTGGTATGGATAGCAATGATAAAGGTTCCACGCACACTTGTCTGTATCACTACCCTGAGGTGTGACCTTCATGCACCGTTATAATCAGTGCTTACCTTCTCTCCTTAAGAGAAGATTCCTGATATCATTCTACATGCCAGGACTGCCAACAACTCTTAAGTGCATCTAAAATCCTGATGACAGCAATTAATGTATTCCATTACCCCCGTGCCTTATATACAGCTGTTTTTGTCTGAGATCTGCCAAGTTCAAGAGTCAGAAAACTATTCCCTCCTCACCTCCATGCCCCCTGCCTCATCTTTTCTCTCAACCCCTTTCCTTTTTTGTCTGGAATAACTTTCACTTAATGATTAGTGACTTTATTTCAATCCATCAACACTGGTCAGAATTACATCAATCACTTGGGCACTCAACAAAATCTGACCTGATAGAAAACAGCCTGCCAAAGGAAATTTGCAATCTGAAGGATGGAGAAGGAGACAAAATGGATGGGACAAAGGACGAGGCAAAGATTGAGGCTGAGGCAGAGGAAAACCTGTGGAAGGAGAAACTTCAGATCAGTTCCAGCTTATTGTCACGGTATGAGATGGAACTATTAACAACAAAGGATATGTGGTGGAGAGCCACTTGTCAAAGAAGAAATTGTGCTTATTAATTACACAGAGATCATATTTTCTTATTTATTCTTTCCCCTTAGTTGATTAAAAAGGTTCTTCTACCAGCCAAGAACTCATTTATACACATTTGTACATTTCTCTCTTTAGCATTTTTTTTTACCAGAGATTAAATGACACCTCTAGAAACATGGACTTGAAGCTTCATTGCATTATGAGAATAACTAGGAACCTTTCAGCATCCATGGAACTAAGGCCTGGAAAAACAATATGTGATTCTTTCTCGGGTTGGCAACCTTGGAGACTTCAGGCAGGTTGAGGAGAGAGGTCATCATTATCAAACAGATTCCATTCAGTTTGTATTCAGCTTTTCAAATAGCCTATGGTATAGGCAGCCATGGAGGATGTGGCAAGAAAGCACTTGGTTTCCATTTCCTTGGGGTCCAAGTTCACTGAGTGTAATTAATCTATGTCTTTGACCGCTATTTCTAATGGGTCTGCCACCCAAGAGGATTGGACTGTGTTCGTGTTCATCTCTGTTCTTTGGACCCTGAAGTGTCCACCATCATGGTTCCTCACTTGACTGAAGACATTGTCTCCGCTGCCTTCAGAATGTCAATGTGTATTTTGGGAACAAGGTGGTAATAAAAAGGCCCCAAGCTCCCAATTTACCAAATTATATCCATCACCTGGCAAAAGAGATGAAATCCCAAGGTAATGGGAAGCTGGGCTGTTTAGTACCAGAGAAAGTATGTGGTGTGGTGGGCCAGAACAGAGAACCAAGTATGGAGAAGTGCTGCAGGTGTCGGAGCAGGTGGCAGCTAGGAGAGGCTGTAGAAGACCGTTGGGGCCTAGGTTTGGGAGGGATTTAATTAGGTTGAGGAAGGAGGACGGGCACGGAAGGCACACCTTGCTGACTTCTCAGAACTTCACTTCTTAAAATTTAGTCACTGGAAAGAGCTTTAGAGGATTTTGTTTTCAATCAGTTCCTTCATTTAATGCGCTTGTGATATTAAGCAAGGATTTCTGTGGAACATCTGTAAAACAGGGAGAATAAAATCAACCCAGCCTACCTCACAGGATTGTCTGGGGAGTTCACTAAGATTATAAAGGTAAAAGGGGCTTTGGAAACTGCAAATTCATGTGCAGGAGGACCATATTTTTGGACAGTTTGTTGCCTTGGATTTTGTTTCTTTATAATGAGGTCTCTTTGATAGGAAAATGGTTGCATCACTTGAGCATTATAGAGTGGGAAATAATTGAAGGAGAGAGTGAAGACTCAGTGAAAAGATGCAAGGAGGAAGTGACGAACAGGCACTCAGGCACTCAGTACAAGTGCTATGTCCTTCTGTGCCAATAACCGGAATAATTATCTTCTGCTGCCTGCCTTTTGGTAAGAAATGCATCTAAATGAAGCACATTCAGAGGGAGAAATAGATCCTGCAATTTATAAAACATGCACTCCTCGTCACTGAAGAAAAGACAGAGACCATTATCCCTCTTGGAAAATGTGTGAAGTTGTTAGAGTGACACTCTCCCAAGTCATTTCAATTTTATATAAACTGTGTCACAGCAGTGAATACTTAAAGAGAATCAACACATTAGGCTTCAACTGTATGTGTACTTTAAGAATTCAAAATAGAGAGTGGTGCCTGAAAGGCTCAATTGGTGAAGCATCTGACTTCAGCTCAGGTCACGATCTCACGGTTCACGGGTTCGAGCCCTGTGTCAGGCTCTGGGCTGACAGCTGGGAGCCTGGAGCCTGGAGCCTGCTTCAGATTCTGTGTGTGTGTCTCTCTCTCTATCCCCTTCCCCACTTGCACTCTGTCTCTCTCTCAAAAATAAATAAATGTTAAAAAAATTTTTTTAAAGAATTCAAAATAAAGATTTAAATAAAATATAGCAAAAATGTTAAGATTTTAGAAAGTTGATAGGTGTGTTTATCTACCAACTGTAAATTTGAAATTATTCTTTGCATAAAAATTATAATTAAAAATAAAGGAAATGGAACAATTATGATTTTTATTAACAGTTTCACAGAGGGGAAAATTAAAAATAAAAATCCAAAAAAATCAAAAAGGAGAGAAAGGAACACAGAGGTTAATGAAACTAGTAAAAAACAAGTTGTAAGGTATAGATCAAACCCAAATACATCAGTAATCACTTCGAGTGCAAATAAACCAAATATCCCTAATAAAATATTATGATTATCAGACTGAAGTTAAAAAATGAACTGTATTTTTAAATAAAAATACCTTTAAAATGACAATACTGAAGGATTAAAAGTCAAAGAATGGAAAATACAAATATGTAAATACTAACCAAAGGAAATACTATAAAATGATTACAATAACACACAAGTATATTTTATTTGTAGAGTAAGAATATTAGAAATAAAAAGGCACATTTCATAATGTTTAAAAGGGTCAATTCATTGGGAACACACACACACACACACACACACACACACACACACACCCCAACACACACACGTTTTACATCCATATATATAGTATGTATTATAGTATGTATATATAAACATATATATAGCCTAAATATCATAGCTTCAAAAAATAGAAAGCAAATGTTGAAAAAAAATAAAAGAAGAAACAGTAAAACCCACAATCGAGAGATTTGTTTATGTTGTTTTTATTAAGGTATAATTAGCATCCAGTGAAATGCACAGACCTTAAATCATGAGCTTAAGTATTTATCAATACATACACCCGTGTAACCCACTACCCTATCAAAAGGTGGAATGTTTCAATCAACCTAGAAAGTTCCTTCCTGTCTCGCCCTGTCAATTCTGGCTTTACAGAGGCCACTCCTGTTGAGTTCTTTCACCATGTATTAGTTTCATCTTCTAGTTTCATACAAGTGGAATGGTATACTGCGTACTCCTCTTCAGCATAGTGGTTTTGAGTGAGATTCAGCTGTTTCGTTGTATGTACCAGTCCTTTGTTTTTTATTGCTGAGTGTTCCATTGAATGTATATACCACAGTTTGCTATACATTCTCCTCTTGAGGGACCTCTGGGCTTTTTTCAATAGGCTATTACAGATAAAGCTGCTGTGACTTTTTCATGCAAGACTTTTTGTGGCCATGTTTTCATTTCATTTGGATAAATACCTAGAAGTGAGATTGCTGAGTCGCAGGTAAGTAAGTATATGCTTAGCTGTATAAGAAAATGCCCAATCTTTTTCCAGATACCTTTGGCAGTAAGAGCTCTTTATCTATACACTATCTAGTTTGGTATTGCCAATCTGTTTTCATTTTAGCCATTTACAGCTAATACCCCTTTTTGGTTTTAATTTGCATTTCCCTGTTGACTAATGATGAGCCCTTTTTTACATGTTAATTGGCCATTTTTATATCTTCCTTTGTGAAGTGTCTATTCAATTTTTTTTTACCCATTTTAATGGGGTTGTCTTTTTATTATAAAAAAATCTTTAAATATTTATGCATTAGAAACATTTTCTCCTGGTTTGTGACTTGTCTATTATTTTTCTTAATGGTAAATTTTGATGAACAAAAGTTTTTAATTTTGAAGGTGTATGATTTCTTAACTTTGTTTCTTTTACGGACAGTGTTTTCTTTTTTTTTTTTTTCCAATGTTTATTTATTTTTGGGACAGAGAGAGACAGAGCATGAACGGGGGAGGGGCAGAGAGAGAGGGAGACACAGAATCAGAAACAGGCTCCAGGCTCTGAGCCATCAGCCCAGAGCCTGACGCGGGGCTCGAACTCACGGACCACAAGATCGTATGTTTTCTAAAGACCTACTTAAGGGGGTGCCTGAGTGGCTCAGTTGGTTAAGCATCCGACTTTGACTTAGGTCATGGTCTCATGGTTCATGAGTTCAAGCCCTATGTGGGGCACTGTGCTGACAGCTCAGAGAGTGGAGCCTGCTTCAGATTGTCTCCCTCTCTCTCTGCCCCTCCCCCACTGTCACTGTCTGTGTGTGTGTGTGTGGGTGTGTGTGTGTGTGTGTGTGTGTGTCTATATCTCTCTCTCTCTCAAAAATAAATAAAAATTAGGGGCGCCTGGGTGGCTCAGTCCGTTGAGCATCCGACTTCGGCTCAGGTCACGATCTCGCGGTCCGTGAGTTCGAGCCCCGCATCGGGCTCTGGGCTGATGGCTCAGAGCCTGGAGCCTACTTCCGATTCTGTGTCTCCCTCTCTCTCTGCCCCTCCCCCATTCATGCTCTGTCTCTCTCTGTCTCAAAAATAAATAAATGTTAAAAATAATAATAAATAAATAAATAAATATTAAAAAAAAATAAATAAAAACCAATCTAAGAATGTTTAGCCAATATCCTCCAATATTTTCTTCTTAGAAGGTTTATAGTTACAGTTTTTATCTGTAGAGCTATGATATAGTTTGAATTAATTTTTGTGTGGCATAAAATAAGGTGTGAGTTTCTTTTTTATATGAATAGCCAGTTAATGGTCTTTCCTTTCCCCACTAAATTGCTTTGTTAACTATGACAAAATTTTAGGCCGTATAACTGTAAATATCTATCTGGACTCTCCATTCCCTTTCACTGACCTATTTGTCTATCTTTGCATTATTAATAATTACTGTACTTTTACAAAAAGAATTAAAGACAGGTAGTATAGGTCCTCCAGCTTCGCTCTTGTTTTGCGTGTTATTTTGGCCAGTCTAGGTCATTTGTGTTACATATAGATTTTGGAATTAGCTTGGACATTTCCACAGAAAAAAAAAAAAGCCAGATTTTTACTGGAATTGGGTTGACTCTATGGATCATTTGGGGAGGACAGAAATCTTAATAATATGTAATCTTATAATACATGAACATGGTGTATTCTTCACTAATATAAATCCTCTGTAATTTCTCTCCTCTCTCTCTCTCTCTCTCTCTCTCTATATATATATATATATATATATACATATATAATTTTTATGAATAGGTCCTTCATATATTTTGCTGCTTTGCTTGAAATATTTTATGACTTTTAACATACTACAAATGGTTTGTTTTTATTACATATTCAAATTTTCATTAATAGTACAGGGACAAATGATTGTCAACTATTGACCTTGTATCTTGTGATCTTACTAAATCCACTTACTAGTTCCAGTAGCTTTTCTTCATAGATCCTTAGAATTTTCTCTATCTGATTATCTTCTCTAGAAATATAGTTTTACCTCTTTCTTTCCATTATGTTTGCCTTCTTTCCCCTTATCTAATTCCACTGACCTCTGGTAAAGCTTTGCATAAGAAGCAGAGAGCACATCATTGCCTTTTCCTCAGTATTAAGGGAAAAGCGCTTAATTCTTCATCATTAATATGACATTGGCTATAGACTTTTCATAGATGCCATCTACCATTGTTGAGGAAGATTTCATCTGTAACAAGTCTGAAAGCATTCTGTCAAATGCTTTGCCCACATCTAGTAGGAGGATCATATGTTTTCCTCCTTTATTCTGATATTATGGTAAATTATACTGATTGATTTTCAAATGTGAAACCAACTTTACATTCCTGGAATAAGCCTCGCTTATTCACAATATGTTATCTTTTTTATATTTTGCTGGATTTGGTTTGTTCTAATATATACTTTTTAATGTTTATTTATTTATTTTGGTGGGGGAGGGGCAGAGAGAGAGAGATTCCCAAGCAGGCTCTGTGCTGTCAGTGCAGAGCCTGATGCAGGGCTCAATCCCATGAACTGTGAGATCATGACCTGAGCCAAATCAAGAGTCAGATACTTAACTGACTGATCCACCCAGGTGTCCTAATTTGCTCTAATATTTTATTAAGGTTTTTGAATGTATGTCAGTGAAGCATATTAATCTTTAATATTTTTTGTTTTGTTTTGGAAAGAGAGTAACACTGAATTGAATGAATGAATAATGAATTGGGAAGTGCTCTCTCCTCTCCTACTTTATGAAAGTAATTGTAGGATTATGTTATTTCTTAAACAAATGTTGACAGAATTCACCAGTTAAGTGTGTGTGTGTATATATGTGAATAGATGTTTAATTATGAGTTTACTTTTTAGTAGTTATAAAGCTGTTAAAATTTTCTTTTACCTTTTTTAGTTTTGGTCATTTATTTTTCAAAGATAAATTGATCACTTATCGTTGTCACTCCTTTTAACTTGTCAACCATATTGGTGTAAAATTGTTGATAATATTAATATTACTTTATTATCTTTGTCAGCCCCCTTTTTAATACTGGTGATTTATGTCTGTTCTCTCTCTTTTTGTTACCAGCCTCGCTAATAATTTTATCAATCTTTACAAAGATATGGGTTCTTGGGGCATCTGGGTGGCTCAGTCAGGTAAGTGTCTGACTCTTGGTTTTGGCTCAGGACATGATCTCACGGTTTCATGAGTTCGAGCCCCATGTTGGGCTCTGTGCTGACAGTGTGGAGCCTGCTTGGGATTCTCTGTCTCTCTGTCTTCTGCCCCTCTCCCACTAGCACTGTGTCTCTCTTTCAGGGTAAATAAAATAATTTTTTTTAAATAAAAGAAAGATTCACTATATATATCTGTATCTAATGGCATTCTATTTTGAGTTAATGTTATATTAAGGCACATATAATGTACATTATATATATCTATAACAGTATATCTACAACATCATGTATATCTACAACAGTATATCTACAATAGTAAATATATCTTGCTCCTTTCCCATCTTGGTACAATTGTTGTCATGCATTTAATATATGTATAATTAAACACCAGAATATATTGTTATTTTTGCTCTAATAAGGCATTTATATTTTAAAGCAGTTCAAGAATGAAAAACATAACATTTTAGACTTACCTGCGTGTTTACCATTTGGGAAATCTTCATGTTGCCTTGTAGATTTGAGTTGTGATTTTATAGCATTTGCTTCTCCTCAAAGAACCTTCTGTGGTGTCTATTATAGTTTAAGCTTGTTGGCCACAAATTCTTTTAGGATTTACTTGTCTGTTGTCCACCTTCATTTTTGAAGAATGTCTTCACATAGGTATGGATTTCTGGGTTTTTAACCACTTTAAAAATATCTCCCCATTCCCTTTGGCTGTCACTGTTGCTTTTAAGAATTTAACAGTCATTCTTATTATTGTTTTCCTGTTTTGGGGGGGTGGGGTAGTGATTTAGGGGTATGCTTTTACTATTCTCTTGTTGGTTTTAGCAGTTTGATTATGATATACCTAGGTGTGGTTTGCCTTGCATTTTTGCTGCTTGGGGATTATTAGATTTGTGGGCTGTAGTTCTCATGAGACTAAAAACATCAAGCCGTTACTTACTTCAATATTTTTTTTGCCCCCAAACTCTCCTTTCCTTTTTTAACCAAAATGACTGTCATTTTCAGATGTGAAATAACTGAAAATCTCTTTTGTTGATCGTAAGAATGTAAATTGGTACAACCATGTGGGAAAATTGGTTTCCATTATGAAAGCTGATATGCATACCTAATTGCATAAAAATTACATTCCTAAGGATATACCCAATAGTGTATCCATATATGCACCAAAAGACATGTGTAAGAATGTAAAAACCCAATTTTGGAAATAAATGTGGTATGATCAGTTGTTATATACCATCATTATCATTACATCCAGCAAATGAAAATAATGTATGTGATAACATGGGCAAAGATCACAAATACGATGTTGAATCAAAGAAACCAAAGAGAAAAGAATATAGTATGGATTCATTTATATAAAATATTAAAATAGACAAAACTAACCTATGGTATTAGAAATTAGGTTGGTGGTTATCTTTGTTGGGGGAGGATAGTGTCCGAAACAGGCGTTAGAGAACTTTCTGGGTATGTTCACATTGTGAAAATTCTTTGAGCTGTACCTGTTTCTGTATATTCCTGTATGCGTCTGTATGTATGTTGTGGTGCACTTTTCTTTATGTATGTTTTAGATCAGTGAAAAAATTATAAAAAGTAAAAGAATTAAAATTAAGAGGTTAAAGAGGAAATGGTTCATTTCTACTGTACTTTGCTGGTAAACCAATATCGCTTCAGAAATAAAAATTATAAAAATCAAAACAGGGTATTAAGTGATTATAATGCATAGTTACGGGGTTTTTCACCCACAGTTTCCCTTCATTGAGACTTTTTTTTTGTAATGTGGGGAAAAAAAATAAACAACATTTGGTTCATTTAGGCACCAAATTCTAGAGTGGTGAGACTCAGTAAAATTTGTTCAACTTTACATTTGTTTCATCTCTGCTTATTCTGTAGTGGGCTTTCTCCCACTCTCCAAGTCCAGAATATTTTCTTTCTTTTCTGAACACAGATGTAAGTGGGATTTTTTTTTAATGCTGAAAAAAGATCCAGGCAGAAGCTATTCAGATGGATGGAATGCAGAGGCAAAGCTCCTTCCCTCCTTCCTTCCCCCACTTCTCCTACCCACCCTAAATGTGTTTCAGAAGGGTAAGTGCTGAATGTGGTGCTAACTATAGGGAGAGAATGTGAAGGAAATGGAGGGAAAAAAAGTTTTGTGTTTGGTGAATCGAGTAAAAGGATAGTGGAGATCTTTGAGGGAGGGTAAACTAATACATACTATCTATTTGTACTTTAAGATATAGCTCGGGGTGCCTGGGTGGCTCAGTTGGTTAAGCGTCTGACTTCGACTCAGGTCATGATCTCACGGTTGGTGGGTTCGAGCCCTGCATCAGGCTTTGTACTGACAGCTCGGAGCCTGGAGCCTGCTTCAGATTCTGTCTCCATATCTCTGTGTCTCTGTCTCAAATATAAAATAAGGTAAAATAAAATAAAATGATACATCTTCACAAGTTTCCATATGGTCATGAAACCACTTTAAAATCTGTGCTCAAAATGAATTTTTTTTTTATTTTTTTCAGCGTTTTTATTTATTTTTGGGACAGAGAGAGAGCATGAACGGGGGAGGGGCAGAGAGAGAGGGAGACACAGAATCGGAAACAGGCTCCAGGCTCCGAGCCATCAGCCCAGAGCCTGACGCGGGGCTCGAACTCACGGACCGCGAGATCGTGGCCTGGCTGAAGTCGGACGCTTAACCGACTGCGCCACCCAGGCGCCCCTCAAAATGAATTTTTAAGTGTATATTCAAATTATTTTATCCTGGAAGGTGTATGACGACATTAAAGAAAGCATAAGAGAAACATTCTATTAACTGGAAAGGGATACAAAGAGGGCAGAGCTTCGTTCAAGAGAAAATGAGTGAGAATGAGAATAAAAAAATCTTCTTACCTTCTGAGCAGAGAAGGAAACTAAGAAAAGAACATGCTAGCACTGTCTCTGGAAGTTTCTCCTTGATAGGTGAGAACGAGGAAAATGGACAGAGAGAGAAAGCATGAACACTCAGTGATCCCAAGACCAAGCATGAAATAGCACCAATGAGCTACCTCTTGCTAGTGAGCCAAAAGCTAATCGCTTGGGGAGACTAAAAGGACTTTTGATCCAAATTCACCCCGAGCTAATCTAAAGTCCCTAAGATATAACACACCACAGAAAAACTGGGGCAGATATTCAGATCTCTAGGAGGAGGTTTGGAATCCCAATTACTTTATTACTTCAGCCCCTGAAGTCAATTGATAGTAAATATAGAACAAATGAGGATCAAAGTATCAGCTGTGCAAATGAAACTAAGTGTCCAATAACCCCCCATAGGTTCCCAAGTAACCCCAACTTGGTGAACAAAGATGGGACCTTGGGGTCAAGTAGCTTCCTGCTACTTCCCCAGTTGAGACATTGAGACTTACCGTGGCAAGAGCTAGGTCTGCACAGAGGACTCTGATTTCATTTACCCAGGAAGATTGTAACCTGCCCTACAAACCGAGTCACAAGAAGCATGCAGAATGTGAGAGAGCTTCTGGCCTGAAGGCAAATATCCAATGGGCATTTAAGCAAGGTGGACAGAAGTAGAAGAGAGCCAGCCCACTGCCCTTCTCAGGAAACAGACCCTGAGATGGCATTTGGGGTGAAGAAGGTTTTAGGGGAAGGAAAACTTCTGAAATATAAAAAAGAGGAGGTACGGCTCCATGAGGGAATGGCCTGACCACAATGCAGGCCTGACAAGTTTCTGCCAGTCCAACAGAGACCCAAAGGAAAGCTTGACCATTAGAGAAGTGCTGCTGTGGGGAGAAATGGCTAGGCTCTTGTCCTGCCAACTTGTTCAGTCACTGGCTGGGTGCCACCCCCACCAACAGCATCAAAACTGAGGCAGATCCTAAAGAAGATGAGATCAGAAGTGATCAGTTACCCCACTCCTGGAAGCTGTGTGATGCTTTCTCAGGACAGGGTCCAAGTGGCTCATCTCCACGTCTGCCTTAGGGTCCACACCCTGTGCCATGTGATCTGCTTCTCTGTACGTATGTGGGGAGCAACCCCTCCCCAGGGCTCTGAGGGGAGACTTAGAAGAGGGAGGTCAGCAGAACAAACAAAGCCCCCATTGCTGCACTTAGTCTTGGGGCTGCAACTGACAGTCAGGGTCTCCCTGTTCTTCTATCCATCCAGATCCCCTGCTTTCAGCTGCCACGTCAGCTTAAGTGGGGCTGTGACCCTGTCCTTCATTTACGAGGAGTCTGAGCCCCTGGTAACCATGTCTTTCTCAGAGTGCATGACTGCACTAGTCTGATCACTAGTTATGGTTGAGCATAGGGGTACCAAAGGGCACCCAGCCGAGCTTCCCACATGTATCATTCCTCTGTGTCCTCACTATGTAACAACAATCCTACCTCCTCCTACTGACTAGGGCCAGATCCCTTATAAGATGGTGACTCTTCGTGCTCCTTGTCCCTGAACACAAGAGTCCCAGAGTATCCAGGTAGCAGCAGTAGTTTGCAATTTTTTTGAGTACCAGGACATTTGACCCTGCAGAACCTGGAGTAGCAGGCATGGGACGCACAAAGGAGCTTATTGGGTGACAGGATTTGGGGGCCCTTGGTTCATGAACTCATGCACACTTCTTGTTGGCAGCAGAGCAGCATATAAATGACTGATTCAGTGCATATCCTGCATACCGAAGGCTGTTATTCCATCCTTTCTGGGTGTTACCTCTGACTTTGCTTCCCAGCAGTATCTTTAGCAGGTCATTCCACTGCTCTATCAGGTTGGCAGTTTCTAGGTGATACATTATGTGAAAAGGCCAGTAGAACTATGGTCACAGACCCACATCAACACCTCTTTCAGTGGAAAATATCCCTGATCAGATGCTCTGTGCTGTGAGATTCCATGCCTGTGGACCGGGCACCGTGCAAGTTCCACATACTGCTATCAGTTGAGTCAGCCAAACTCCTACCTGAAACAGAGGTCTATTCCTAATGGCCCTTTAAGATTAGAAGGGGCCTGATTTTTCTTTGCTGAATTTGACAGTCCGATCCTGACCTACTACTTGAAACTGTCATGTTGATGCCAACTTGCCTCCAAGTGGTCAGTTGGTTTCTCTGAGGAATAATGACATTCTGAGGTCTCAATATTGCTTTCTATTGCTGGCAAGGTGGAAATTTAGAGGCAGACGTAATTGGCCTTGGTAAGTGGTTATTCATGTTGATTTATGCATTGTCTTCATCTTTGCCACCATGACCATGTGGTTTGTGCTCTCAAGCACCGGGGTTGGGGGGGGGGGGGTGGTGACTGTTGACAAAATCTGTCTAACACCAGCAGGTCGAATCTACTTGTCTCCTCAGTCATTTGGGGCCTCTTCCACTGTGTGTGCTTTCTGATGGGTGTTAACACAGGTCACGGTGATCTTTGTGCCATGTCCCCTCTTTCATGGCCATCCATATGCCTCCACCTCAAGTCTCCTTGTCTTGATTTTCTACTCTTTCTCCTTCAGGCTTCTAGACAGCTAACCAGGCCAGTCACCACTGCTGGTTGGTTCATATATACTCAAACTTAGGGACACTTTTCCTTCCACCCAAGCAGATGACCAGCTGCACCATCTAGAGCTCAGTGTGTTAAGCAGCTTTCCTTGCCACTGTCTCTCAATCTCTCTCCCCCTGGTAAAGCTGCAGTGCAGCCGTCATCCAATTTTGTCTTTCACCCACATGTCAAGCCATCCACTCATTAGCCAAGTTCAGGCTTTTTCCTCCGCCTCCTTCGGCCAATAGGGGGCAGCAGAGAGGGACACTGATGCACTCATAGGGGGTGAAATGGGGGTCTGGGCTTCTTGCTTATGCAGATTGCTGTGTCCTCAGGTCATACTCGTGCTCCGTCTAGGATGGATCATCTCTGTCCAATGGTGGATTGCTGCTGAGCCTGCCCAATTTCTCTTTGTGGAATCTGACAACCTTGGTTTGACTTCCAATTTGAAACAATCCATTTTCTTGGCGTCTAACCCCACACTTTTCTGGATTTTCCTTGGCCTTTTGGCTTATTTTTCTCTAGCTCGTTTGTTGCCACTGGTTTGTCTTCCCACACCTTGAATGCTGGTGCTTCATAGGTATCTACCCTTGGTCCACTGGTCCCCTTATTTCTCGTATCTGCTCTGAGGTTTCTCGGGGCTGAGGCTACTGTATAAAACATGAGTTTGTAATAAAAGTGGAGTTTAAACTTCAGCTATACTATTTAGTAGCTGTTGAATTTATGTAGGAGGTTGAACCTGTGTACCTTGATACAACTATTTTATTAGTAAGGATAAAATAGGACAATATTTGCCAAGTACTTAGCATGAGATTTGCCCCAAAAAAGTACTCTTTGATGGCAATTTTCCATTATAGCTATTTAACTGCTATCATGTCTATAATCATAGCCTAGACCTCTGGGTTTTTTTAATGTTTATTTATTTTTGAGAAAGAGAGAGAGAGAGAGAGAGAGAGAGAGAGAGAGAGAGAGAGAGCACGAGTGGGGGTACAGGGAGCACAAAGAGAGAGGGAGACACGGAATCCGAAGCAGGCTCCAGGCCCCCAGCTGTCAGCACAGAGCCTAATGTGGAGCTTGAACTCACAAACCACGAGATCATGACCTGAGTGAAAGTCGGATGTTTAATCAACTAGAACCACCCAGGCACCCCTAGACCTCTGTTTTAAGCCTTAATTTCTTAAGGTTGATTGCCTGTATCCATCTGGATGTCTAATGTCCCACAAACAGGCAATCTAAATGTATGTATGTTTGAACTCATCACCTTTCTACCTAAATATGCTCTTTTTTGGCGGTTCCATCATTCAATGAATGATGAAGCTAGTTGGAAATCTTACCTCCGTTTTCTCTGTCATCCCAATCTAATCAATTTCTTTTACCTTCTAAATATGGATCAAATCTATCTCTCCTTCTCCAGGGAAGGGAGGTAGTGGTACAGGTAGAGTTCTCAACTTGCCAACTAAAGGAAATGAGGAAATGTAGACTCTTCTTTAAAAACAAAACATTTTTCTGGGTCACTCAGGTTATTCAGGGAGCAAACGGTGTTTTCTCTCCACTCCCCTACCCCACCTGGTCACCACACGCACACACACACACGCTCTGTTTTCACAGAGATGGGATGGTCTCCCATCTTCATATAAGCTTTTCTATGTGTTCTTCACTAGTCTCTGATGTTAGTTGGTTGATACTGTCTTGACCTTGAGCCTCTTATGCTGGTATTTTCTGAGGTGCACCTGGTTGTATCTAACTTTCGTAGAACTGCTCCACAGTTCCTGCCACAGCCTTGAGTAGTAAGGATCCTGTCCTGGTGGCCCACTGACTCATTCCATTCTCAGCCTCTTCTGATTTGGGGGCAACCTGAGAGGCCTAAAAATTGCATCTGGCTTCTCTACACCGTGCTGAATTATGCAAGTCCCCCTGAGGCTGTCCTCTGGCTCACCCACCTAGACACCTTTCTTTATCTCACATTTCTGAGTCACTATCTAGGTACCACCATTTTCCCCTGTATTATCAAGCTAAATGCAGCCCCTTGCCACAGAGCTTCACTATATGCTGTGACTGTGCCCCGAGAAGCATAAAACTCAGCCCTCCTCCCTCTGTCAACCTCTGAGACTTTTCACAAATTTATTTGGATGTTTTCCCCACAATGTTCTCCCTTAAGGTTTAGCTAAGCAGGAGCAGGTAAATAAGTGAGAACTCTCTCTGACCCTTGCTTCTCCCCTCTGTCTTCTCCTGCCAGGCTTTTTAGGGGGAAAAAATTTCCTTTCCTCTCTGTATTATTTATAATGGCAAAAGTCACCATTTCAACCTCTAGGATTTGTTTTAGAACTACACAGGTAACTTTTGGACTTAAGAACCTCTTTGTTCTGAAAGCCTGACACACAAGATTATTCATTCCCCATAGACTAGACAAGCGTCAGCTTTGAGATTGGGAGTAGAAAGATGATCTGTTTCTGTTTGTTTCTCTGCTGTAACAATCTGCTTCTGACTGGAAAAGGAATTAATCATGTGCAATAAGACAGAAAAGATAAAAATCACATTAATAATTGTGATATTATGATTTATAAGAAATACATATTTGGTCCTTCAGATGACCAAATATATTTCTCATTTATATTTGGTCTTAATCCACAGTATGGGGGCATACTGCTCCCCAAACCCTTGGAATTTCCAAAATTTAGAGAACGATAATGGTGTCTTTTGTTGCGTTAATGAGGTGACACTGGAACCTAGTCCCCGCTCCCCTTGCTGGTAATTAAGCCTCAGAACACCAAAAGAATAATATTCCCCACTTTGCAATTTTACAATTGCAATTTTACAAAAAATATTTACAATTTTTCTCTTCTGACTGTTGATAAATCCATTATGTCTGTCTGATTTTGATCTTTATGACTTTTTTCAATTAGATTAGAATGTAAAGGCAGGAATTCTAATTCTTAAAAATTCTCTTTTATCCCTTCTCTCTATTACCAAGCCCAGGACAAGGATGAGCACTAAATGCTTTGCGAGAGTCTTCATTTGATCACTTAACTGCTATGTACTAGACGCTATTTTAGTCACTGTGGTCACCATGATGAATAAGATGGAAGAGTCCTTGTCCTGATGGAGTTCGTGTTTTCCTGACTGTTTCCCCATTGCAGGTTGCAATTTTTGATGAACATAGTGTGCACTAGTTATCGATCATCCTAGTCCCATCCCTTTTCAATAAATCTGTCCTATCCACATCCCAGGTGGCTATGACAAGGTGGAGCCATGCATAAGCCAAAATTTTAGAACCCAGAAGCAATGCATAAGTCATGGAAGCTTGTTAGTATAATGAGAGATTAGGCTACAGTCAGTAGTGGGCTTAGAAAGAAATATGGATGCCATGATAAACTGAGAGACCAGTTCGCCTTGGTTCTGATTAGATTTTCCACAAAGCCTTACTCTACTGTAGTTCGTAGCTTCTTGGGAGTTCCACACTGAAGCTTTACCAGAAAACCTCCTTTGCTTGGAACAGTCTGAACAGCTCCGAGTTCTTCCTGGCCAGGTGTGTCTGAGGAAGCGTGCTTCCGTGGAAAGGAGGGAGATGGAAGGAAAAGTGTTCAGTGGACCGTGAATCTGGTATTGCTGCTGCTAATGGCATCACTAAGCATATGGGGGTCCAGGCTGAACTAATGAGGGGACTGTCTTACTTCCCTTACTATGTCCACTGCAGCGCTTCCCAAACTGGGCTTTTAGGCAATCCTCCTTCATGAATCGTGGCTTGTTTTTCTTTCCTTGACCCTCATATTTCACAGCTCCCCCCCCCCCCATCAGTAATTTGTTTTCCTGCATGCTATAAAACTGCCAGATGGATCCCTTGCTTTGCTTGATCCCTGGATCATTTGTCCACCTGCTGTTCCTGCTGGTACTTGCCACTGGGATTCCACTGTCTAAGAGGACTGCCAGGGTACATTTGTCATAGCATGGCTCATTATCACACAAACTAAAGGCAGGTCCACGTCTTAAAACCTAACTGTTGAAGTTGATTGTAAGAGTCCTGCAAAGCTGAAAATTCATTTATGGAAGCTGTCCCCAACATTTCATTATTAAAAAAAAAAAATGTGTAGTGATCTACTAGTTGCCCTTTCCCCACAATTCTCTGGTCTCGTTGCTGAGAATTCACTTTTCAGTCTCTGTCTGGCCCCATCTTTTGAGACCAACCTTGTTTAAGGCAGGGAGAGAGTAAGTGAGCTCAGGACATTAGGCAGCTATAAACCTTGCATTTCCTACTCTGATCTTACACTTTAGTTTTAACAACTAGATTCCTTCTTTGCTTTGAGATCCACCTGATCCAGGGGCAGGTGTGTGAATACAAGAGTCACTTCTGGCTTTGCTACCATGTGCCTTTGGGGATGTTTGTGAGGCCCCTTATAATCCCTTTATATTTTTTATGGTGCTTTTGTACTCATTTCTCACTTGACTCAGAAGAGTCTCATCAGAATCAACTTATTTTACATTTGAAATCCATTTTTAATGGAGCCAGGACTGGAATAAAGCTCTTGTAACTTCAGACCCATGCTTTTTATTATAAGGCAACATTTATTTTCTTCCTTAACATAAACCTGTTCTGGAACATATAGAAATAGGTTTAATATAAAGAAGTTCTAAATCACCTGTAATCTCACTATCCCAGTAATAACCATTGCTAATACTTAGGAATTTTTAATATATGTATATCCTTTTTTACATTGTTGAAGTCATTCTGTGCAACCTAAAATTTTGCATACAATGGATTTGGAAGGTTTTTTTGTTTTTATTTTTTTACACTGTCACATGTTGATTTGAATCTTCATGTTAAATTGGTCCTGAGGCTAAGCTATATATCTCAAATTACTTTAAAGCAAAAAAAGAAATAAAGAAAAGAAAAGAGAAGAAAAGAAAATAGGGGGCACCTGGGTGGCTCAGTCAGTTGAGCATCTGACTTGGGCTCACGTCATGATCTCACAGCTTGTGAATTCTAGCTCTGTGTCGGGTTCTATGCTGACCGCTCAGAGCCTGGAGCCTGCTTCGGATTCTGTGTGTCTCTCTCTCTTACCCTCCTCTGCTCACACTCTGTCTCTCTGTCTCTCTCTCTCTTTCTCTCTCTCAAAATAAATAAACATTAAAAAATTTTTTTGAGACCAAGAAAGGAAAAGAAATGACAAGAGAAGAAAAAAAGGAAACGAAAAGAAAAGAAAGGAAAAGAAAAGGTAATAGAATCTCCCAGGTGTAACAGAGACTGTCCTATATCCCTATAACTCTATCAGGGAATGTTAAGGCAAGACATTCCTGAGCCAGGTTTGTTGGGCTGGGCATTTTATATAGACCAAAGAAGTTTGTAGATAAGCACACAGTAAACACAATACAGGAGCTGTCTGATTCCCTCCTTAAACCATGTGAAATTTGAATACCTCTTTCACACTAGTCAGTGCAGGGAAAGATGTGTACTATAATCCAAATGACTACTCTGAGATAGTGTGTAGTATGGTACATGAAGCAAAAGCATCCCTTTTCAACGTTTATTTATTTTGGGGACAGAGAGAGACAGAGCATGAACGGGGGAGGGGCAGAGAGAGAGGGAGACACAGAATCGGAAGCAGGCTCCAGGCTCTGAGCCATCAGCCCAGAGCCTGACGCGGGGCTCGAACTTCACGGACCGTGAGATCGTGACCTGAGCTGAAGTCGGATGCTTAACTGACTGAGCCACCCAGGCGCCCCAAAAGCATCCCTTTTCAGCAAGCATGCTCATGATCGGGGAAAACTATGTCTGAGAACAACGGCAGAGTTCTGTTTCATCAGCTTCGCCTATGTGCAGTGCCAACCTAAAAGTTAGGTGAGAAAAGCTGCCACCTTTGTGGTTTCATTGGAAAGAGCCTGGAACTTTCCCCATAATCCCAAGCCTAGACGTCTCCACATCCTTAGCCCCTGAATTCCGACTGATCACTGGTTTTGGGATTAAGATATTAAAGAACTTTGCTACAGTGCAAATGTATCATGTCAGTAAATCATTACTTACTTTGAGCTAACGGCTTGGCTGAATGCCTGATGCATAATGAAGATCTGACTCATCACAACAGGGGCAGGTCACTTAGCTGTGAGACCAGGACCTGGGCACCTGGAAGTGGAAGGAACGATGGAAGGAAACAGTGCCAGTCCTGCAGGGAGGCTCTGATGGGAAGCCATGACAGCACGCACACACTGCGTACCCAGGAATGCTAGAAGAGCAAGGAGGAGCACCGTGAGAGAGGAATGACACTGAGAACAGCCTTCAGCATTGTGGATCCCGGAGAATAAAGATACAGTTCACAGACCTGTAAAAAGCCAGGCTGTTTCATGCTTAGGAAAACTAATTAAGTAAATATGTATTCTCAACAGCATAACCGTTACATCTGTGGCTGAAACAGAAAGCTTTCCTTGGGAGCAGCAGTAAGGTTCAGCCGTGGCCCGGGGCCCAGACCGCTGGGCAGAGGCCCTTCCTGTTGGGAGAAAGAGTCACATTCCCCTGTTATTTGTGACAGCCTCAGGACCCACAGGCTGCCTGCAATGTGCAGACTGCATAATTCAGCGTGAAGGTTGCCAACAATTTTTGGCCTCAGCTCTTTAACTGGTTTTCATTTAGCAACAATTTCACATTTTTCCAGGACGCTCTATGTTTTAATGAAGAAAAATTGGGCGACCTTTAGTCAACTTGGCAAAAGAGTCGGTGGGTGATAGTGGTCCAGAATAGTAATTACAGGGCTTACTATCACCATTAAAAATCCTAGAGCAGCCATTGGCAGTTCATTCTCGTGTGGTTTCAAAGAGAATAACGTTCTGCCCTTAAGGTAGGACAGTTGTTCATACTCATCAAGTCATGAAGCTGTGCAACCATTTGTGACTTTAGAAGCAAGGCCTCTAATGGTGACAAAGGAAACATTACCCATGGAGTCAACTGGGGCCAACACCCAGGGTGTCATCCCCAGCCCTGTGCCACACAGCTCCCATCACTGTCTCTTCATCTCTCGCAGGGTACATGAATATCGGGTAGAATTGGCCGTGCAACTAAGGACATGAATAATCTGCAAATTGACTCAACATATCTCATTACATCCTTGACAAAACCAGAACTTTCTTACCACAGGCCATGCTACCCAAGCCTCCTGCCCACCACACTCCCAACTGAAAATGTGTCCCAGCCTTTTGGAAAGTGGCCTCCCAGCCACACACAGGGATTTATTCATTGTCCTAGCAGAAGCTTCCATTGGACAAGAGAATTTTTAGAGCCTGAAAATGTGGCTGCTCCACTCTTGTAATGGGCCTTCCAGCTGGAGGCAGTGGCCATGACAGGGTGCAACCAGGTCTGTGACATGCGCCTGATCTGGAGCCTGAAGAAAATGTCAAACCGTCTTTCAGCTCTTGTGCCTCAAATCTATGATAAGGATGTGGTTCCTCACCCTCCCCATTTGATTCACCTGACGTACAGTGGATATACAGAGTGGTTTCCAGCTCAAGCGAAAGTGTGGGGGCCACCACAAAGGACAGCACAGCGATTGCCCCATTACACACATCTGCCAGAAAAGGACCTTCTGGCCCTTGGCATTTTTTACTTTCTATATTCAATATGTATAATTCCAATCCGGACATCTTTGGTCCATTCACTTGTCAGTTTTACTTTAAAGAGAAACACAAAGCAGAGGCTGTTAGGGTTCTTTTACTGTATTTATAACCTAGTGTTGTCAACTGCTTTGAAAAGGTGTATGCAATTTTTTGCCGTGACTGGGTGGCTCAGTTTGTTAAGCTTCTGTCTCTTGATCTTGGCTCAGGTCATGATCTCATGGTTCATGGGATCAAGCTCTGCATTGGGCTCTGTGTTGACAGCACAGAGCTTGCTTGGGATTCTCTCTCTCCCTCTCTCTCTGCCCCTCACCCACTCATGTGAGCATGCTCTCTCTCTCTCTCAAAATAAATAAACTTTGAAAAAAAGTTTTAAGGTGCATGCAGTTTTTTTATCACATGTGATAAAGCAGGCATTATTAAAGGCTCTGCAGCTATCAAGCCCCTGTTCTTAGTAGATAGCATAGCCTTGAGCCATATAGTAAGCGTTTAGAAAATTATTTTAATGATTACCTGGTTAACATGACCTAGAAATAAGTTCACTGAATTAAAATTAGCTTGAATGTATAAAAAGCTACACTACTGTGATAGTTATTGCCAAGAAACAAATATTTCTGTTTCTCCTTTTGAGCACATAGAATATTTTGAATAGTAAAATTTGAGTAGAATAATGTTACTTCTGGAGAAGATTTTTTTTTCTTTTTTTTTTTTTTTTTTTTGGTGAGAGAGAGTGAGCCAGTGAGTGTGAGCAGAAGAGGGGCAGAGTGAGAGGAAGAGAGAATCTTTGGCAGGCTCCACACCCAGCTGGGGTCTGACATGGGGTCTCAATCTCACAACCATGATCATGACCTGAGGTGAAATCAAGAGTAGGATGCTCAGCCAACTGAGCCACCCAGGTGCCCCACTTCTGGAAAGGATTTGTAAGAACTGGGTGCACTATTACCTCTATCTTTCCCTCCTTCATAGGTTAAGAGCAACTCCAGATAGCTGTTGCTCCATCATTCTTGTCCTGAAGTAAGGATGATACAAAGAGCACCTTGTTTGAAGTTACTAGGATTTTGAAGTCGTTACTGCAGCATACTCTAGCTTGTCCTGACTGACAGAGCTACTTAAATGCTATTTTGCAGACATGAGTGTCGAACAGATAAGAGAAAGAGGCAGACCTTCTCAGTTTGGGTTTTTGTTGGAATCTTAAGATAGTGTACTTTCAAGAAGGAACACATGGTCGTCTGCTCACCCCCTCATTGGCTTAGCAGGCAACCCAGAGAACCATTTACGCTCAGTTGGTTGTGATAGTGACAGAGGAGGTTGGATGGCTCACTGGTTCCTGGAGTCCTTGTTTTGGTCAGATATCAAGTAGCTAGCTACCTATGTGGTAGAGGAGGACGGTATGTTGGATGCTACTAAATGTTGGATCCCACAAAAATATTTTATTATGAGAAAAGCACTGTCATCTATAGCACCAAAGATACTGACAAAGCATTATGTTGAAGACAATGAAGTGATCTTAATTATTCTGTGAAAAATGGTTAATACTAATTTTAAAGGCTAAGGTAGCACAGAAGAGTACAAACAAGAATACAGCGATTACTCAAAACCTACCACCCAGAAATAACCTTTGCCTATATTTCAGTGAACATTCCTCCAGGCGTCTCTCTGTGCATATATATTCACCTGTGCACACACATTTTACGTAAAATGGGAATCTGCTATTAAAGTCACATAAATGTGACTTTTATTTAAAAAAATAAAAATTTAAAAAATTTGAAAAGGGGGCACCTGGGTGGCTCAGTCAGTTAAGCATCTGACTCTCGATTTTGGTTCAGGTCATGATCTCAGGATTTGTGGGATAGAGCCCTGAGTCAGACTCAGCACTGATAGCACAGAGCCTACTTGGAAGTCTCTCTCTCTTTCTCTCTCTTACCCTCTGCCCCTCCCTTGCTCACACACGTGTGTGTGTGCTCTCCCTCTCTCAAATAAATAAATAAATAAATAAATAAACAAACAAACAAACAAATAAACAAGTAATTGAATCTAATATTCATAGTTCTGAGAACTGAGACTCAGGTATAAGCAATCCCTGTCCCAACCTTACTGTCTAGGTGTAAAGATAGATATTCAGTAAGAATTTCAAGAGAAGTTAGTGTTGTAATATGGAAAGTCCAGGGAGGTATGCATATTGCAAGGAATTTTACTTAACCTAAGGAATAAGAGATGACTTCCTGAGGAAGTGGGTTTTTTTTTTAAGTTTATTTATTTTTGAGAGAGAGAGAGAGAAAGAGAGAGAGAGAGAGAGAAGGCGAGCAGGGGAGAGGCAGAGAGAGGATCCCAAGCAGGCTCCACACTGTCAGCTCAAAGCCCAATCTGGGGCTTGAGCTCACAAACCACAATATCATGACCTGAGCTGAAATCAAGAGTGAGAAGCTCACCCACTGATCTACCCAGGTGCCCCAGAAGTGGTTTTTGTAGTTAAATTTTTATTTTTCTCTATAGCTGGTCAAAATAACTACATCATAATTTTCAGTGGTAGCATATTTCATTGCATGAAATTATGTATGTATTACAATTTGTTTTCAAGTCCTAATTAATAGTCATTCAGCTTGCCCACCTTTATAATTTCTCATATACAGTGTTACAATGGAAGTTTTTTGGTATGCATTTCTTTGCCCTTATACTTCTCTGGGATAAAGACAGAGAAATGAGATCATTGGATCAAAAGTTGTGCAGATGTTGTTATATGTATATATATGTACATATATACACATATGTATACATATATATACACAATATATGTTTATTTATATATATACATATGTATACGCACAATATATGTGTATATATATATTTCTAAATTATATGTGTACATATGTGCATGCAAGTATGTATATACATTAGAGACATCAAATATAGATATTGCTATATTGCCCACAAAAATGTAACAAGTTATACTCATTATCAGTGCTTAGGAGTGACAATTCCCCATATCCTGGAAAACTCAAGAAATGTAAATCAAATCATTTTGTACATGTTGCCAACATTATAGGTGGGGAAACCTTTATTTTGTTTGCTTTTCACTAATCACCATGATCACATAATCAGCATCACATAATCAGCATCAGACATTGGATGAGGTGAGCAGGATGTAGATGATCTCATTAGACACATGTATGCCAGAGGGTGGGAGATCACCTTGTGAAAATTCAGGAACCTTCTGCGTTAGTGAAGTTTTTAGGAGTGCAGTGGTATAGGGCATGCTGAGATACCTTCTTTATGGCAGAGTACAAGTTATTGCATCTTGAACCCTCCACCACTAAGAAAGAGGCACAGTGTTTGGTAGTCCTCTTTCTTTTTTTGTGTGTTATTTTTGACAGAGAGAGAGAGAGAGACAGAGCATGAGCAGGGGAGGGGCAGACAGAGAGAGAGGGAGACACAGAATCCTAAGCAGACTCCAGGCTCTGAGCTGTCAGCACAGAGCCTGACACGGGGCTGGAACCCACAGACCGTGAGATTGTGACCTGAGCCGAAGTCGGACGCTCAACCGACTGAGCCACCCAGGCGCCCCAGTAGTCCTCTTTCAAATTGGGAAGTCAGATATATCATACATGGGAATAATGTTTTAACCCATTTATCAGGTCACTCAGAGATGTTAGTTCTGAGTATGGTCCAGAGCAAGAAAAGACTTCATAAGACGTCCTCTTGCAGCATGGATCATAAGATCCACCTAAAGAGGTTGTTAGGGACTGGATAAGGATGCTATGTGGAGCCTCCTACAGTTAGCAGTTAGCACTTGGAGATATTCAGGGCAGGCCCCCAGAATTCTAAAAGAAATAATGTCTCTACAACAGACATTAGCCACCACTTAATAAACAGTTATAGGGGCTAGTAGAGCCTGAGAGCCTGACCATGGGATAACAAGTGACTCTGTGATCATAACTTTTTGCTATGACCTAGGTATCTTCATGTCCATCAAACTAAGCAGAAAGAGAGAGCATCAGCCATCCACTGAATGATGGAAATAGAAAACCCAGCATTGGGCCAGAGAGGGTCAAGACAGTAGAAGCGAATTGCATGAACAGATGGTTCAACACTCTCGAGAACCCAGGACTCCTCTCCCTCAACTGTGGCCTCCTGGCAGTAGTGACGGATATCTCTGCAAACAATTGAAAAAGGAGGGAAAAATCTCAGCTCACAGGTGAGTTGGCATAATAGCAAAAAATGAATGAATTACTACCACACTCTAGCTGCACTCGGGGAAGCCCCTTAAAAAGAGTAGTGAAGAGAAATTCCCTAGCAGGCAAAACTGCACACTCTACACTTCATGGTTTAATTTGTAGGAAGGAGACAGAGCCTGAGGGGTAGCTTTCATGGACCCTTGAGCTGTGACAGAGGCCTTCAGTGGTTGGTCCAGAGTCTGGAAGGACTGAAAATAGGGGACTAGTAATTCTGGGAAAGAGGCATGTGACGGGGCTGTGGAAGAGGACACAAGAAACAATGCTGGGAAGCACTCTCTTGCCTGTTAACCATTAAGTCCTGAAGGTTTAGAGAGGAAGGGGGTAAAGGAGTGAATATCTACTCTCAGCAGCCTCTCTCACCAATAGGGCTTTGAGCACTCACCTCAGTGTCCTTGTTGACTCAGGATTGACTGATTGAGAAGGGATGGGCAGGCATTCTCTCCAAGTAACACGGGAGAGGAAAGAATAGATTTAACATATTCCCTAATGCTCTGTTTTGGCCCCTCTTCCCAAGGCTTCTGCCCTTGGGGCATTTCCCTTAGGGATTTCTACCAGTTTTTAAGTTAGTTCCTAAAAATCCATCTTCCTCGAGGTTTTTGTGATTTCTGTAGAGTTGACTTAGGAGCAGAGAGCAGAACCTTTTCTAGTTCATTATCTACCTGAATTACTGTTTTCATTTTCCACAGCAATGGGGTTGGGGTGAAAACGAGTGCACAGAAAAAAGAAATGTTAGAGCAAGCAAAGAAAACAAAGGAATCTGGGAGATCTGTGGGGAAAAGAAAAGGATGCTGAAAGAGGAGAGAAAACGTACATAGTTCCCGGACTTTTCATATATTTGTGGTTCAAGTTCAAGTCATTGCCTGACTTCATTGGAACAAATTAGGGCCAGTTTCCCAAACCCAGTCTCCATGGTCATATGAATGATAAGTAATCACCGGATCATTTCTTCCACAGCCGCTGGGGCATTAATCTTGAAATCCTAGGCGAGGCTCAGAAATGTGTGAAACAGTGGGGGAAGGGAGGTTCTCTGCACAATTTCAAGTTCTGAGATTTCCCAGAAGGCACAGAATAAGCTCTTGCTGTTAGTCCCATGACTTGAAACTGACTTTTCAGGTATATTTTTGATAAGTTGACATAAAACTAGATATTTCAAATATTTTGCTTTTCTTTTATCCTTCTCTATATGTAGTCATGGGAGGCTCACACAAGGCAAGTGTTTTAATTTCACTGCCAGTGTGTAGGATTTCATTGTTGTCATTACTGTGTTTATCACATTCCTCCCGGTTATGGGCCATTAGCATTCCACCAAAAAATATAAATTCTGAAATGCAAGGTAATTCAATGGGCTAGATATCCTAGAAGCCCCTATCCCCACCCCCAGCACACATGGGAGGCCTCTCCCATCTGGCCAGACCTAGCAGCTGAAATTCACCCCTGGGGCTTCTGGCTCCTGTCAATCACCCCATCCTGCTGTGAACACCATGTAGCCATTCCTCTCACACCAGCTCTCAGGCTGGCAGAACAAGGAACCACATGGGCTCTGGTCCACACTGCTAAGGCCCATGACATTCCTGGAGATAGCAATGAATCAATGCACGTCACCAGTACAGCATCTCTGCTGTGCCCAGAGTCCTTCATCCCAGAGGGTCCCCAGATATTTTGCAAGCCGATACCTCGTCCAAGCTGTGCATAAGCGTCTTGCTTCACCCACCACTGTAACCCACGCACAGCACCTCGGTGGTGGAAGCAGCTGTTCTGCAGCCGCACCACAATCCCATGGACCTCAGTTCGGGACAGGAAGCCAAGAAGAATACCATATCCAATTGAAAGGACAGGAGGGAATTTCAGGAGGTAAAACTCACTGAGCCAGACTTGGAGGCTGGCCAAGACACCTGGTTAACACCCTTTCTCTCCCCAGAAAGCATGGTACAAGTGACCACCAACAGCCTCACTCTAAGCTCCACTGGCCCCCAGATACCAAGCCACGTCCTTCTAAGGCTAACCGTAAACTCTAAATCGCCTGAGCGAATAAGAGTAAAATACGATAAAAAGTAAGGTCACCTCATCTCACACCTGCTGGGTTTAGCTAATACACCTTGGAAGGAATAGGAACATCACTGAGGTACAATGAAGGTATGACCCGAGTATCTAGTCTTGCTTCCTTCATGACATTAGAGGGATATCAAAATCTAAGGACGTATCCAGCGTTTGGAGTTGAGAGTATGGATCCTAGCCAGAAAGGTGGTTAGAGGGCCATGTGATGTCAGCTTTGAAGACTCTGGTTAAGTGAGAAATAAGTAATTCATGAAACCAATGATTTTACCCAAAAGGAACGGGGTAAGTCTTTACAGGTGCACTCTTTAAAGAAGTGTTCAGTTAAATAACAATAAAAGTACTATAACAATAACAACAACAACGACGGCTACTATTACTACTACAATAACAAACAATATTATTACGTGTGAGGTACTCTATCAAGCACTTCCTGTGCGTTCCCGCGCAGCCCTCCCAGTAACTCTCTACAATAAATATTATCGTCATCCCCATTTTACACAGGAGTAAACTGAAGAACAAAAAGCTAAGTGATTTGGCCAGGATCACACAGACCGTAAGTGGTGGCATGATGATGATGTGACTTCAGAAAGTCAGGTGCATGCTGTCACCATACCCTTTATTGTCCTTCCCTCACCATCCTGTATTGGTTTTAAAAAAAAAGATCGGGGCCACGCGCTTTGTGGTCCTAGAGAGGCACCGCATACAGAACACAAAAGATAAAACCAGCTTTAATTGGGAACGTATAGGGCCACTTACTCCCTCCACAAATACTTATTGAGCATCGATAAAGTACCTGATGCCATGCTAGAGATAATGGTGAATGAGATAGACGTGAGGCTGAGTTCGTTGGCACTTAAAGGTTAGTGGACATCCACATCATCCCCCACACCCTTCAACAACTACCTTCTGAGAACCTTTCGAAGTAGACTTACCATAATACCCAAAGAGCAATTTCTAGAATGGGAGCTTCAATTTAGCTTTGAATTGTCAACTTATTCACTTGAGAACCACAAATTGCTTTTATCTTGTCGAAACTCTTTATAATGTATCTATTATGTAATACTTTAAAGAGCACCTTTGAGGGAAATTAAAAGTAACGTATGACAAAGTACAAGAAGAGCATGTGCTGACTGGGATGGGAACAATATAGTTTACATAGAAACACACATACTCGGTTGATGGGTGTGTTACCTCCTCCAAATGACACTTGCCTTTTGTGATGGTTAATTTTATATGTCCACTTGGCTAGGCCACAGTTCCCAGATATTTGGTCAGACATTGTTCTAGATGTCTGTGAAAGTATTTTTAGGTGAGATTAACATTTAAAGCAGTAGATTTTGAATAAAGCAGATTGCCCTTTATAATATGGAAAGGCCTCATCCAATCAGCTTAAGGCCTTGGTAGAAACAGACTGACATTCCCCAGGGAGGAAGGAAGTTTTCCAGCAGACTGCCTGTGGACTTCTCCAACATCAACTCCTCCCTTGGTCTCCAGCCAACCTTGTATACCTTGGACTTGCCAGCCTCTACAGTGATGTGAGCCAATTCCTTAAATCTGTCTGTCTCTCTGTCTCTGTTTCTTTCTCTATCTCTGTCTCTCTTTTTCTGTCTAGGCACACACATCCTCTACTGGTTCTTTTTTTCCGCAGTCATCTAGACAAGGACTGATGGTGGCTTGGATTTGGGCTCTAGTGGTTGAGATGGTGAGAACGGATGCATTCAGGAAATACTTGGAAGGTACAGCAGTCAGACTTGCTGATGAATTAGAAATAGAATGTGAGGGGAACAAGGGGATTAAGTATGACTCCTGGGTTCAGGGTCTGAGTGGGCAAATGATGCTGTTTATTGAGATGGGGAGCACTGGGGGAGCAACAGATTTGCGGGAAAACCATGAATGCTATTTTGAACATGTCATTTTGAAATTTCTGTTAGAAGTGAAAAAGATGTATATTCGTTTGTATACAAACAAATGTATATTCGTTTGAGCTCAAAAAGGTCAGGATGGAGGTATAAGTTAGAAATCCTTAGTTCATAGTTGCGTCTCAAAATCCTGAGATTGGATATAATCACCTAAGGTTCTCAACCCTAGCTGCACATTAAAGTGCTCTGAAGAGGTTTGAAGAAGGGTGTCGTCCTGGGGCCCATCCAGAATCAAGAAATCAGAATCTTTTATGTAAGGCATTGTTTCCATTATTTATTATTAGTGTTTTTTTTAAGTTTATTTATTTATTTTGAGAGAGAGAGAACATGCACACATGAGCAGGAGAAGGGGCAGAGAGAGAGGAAGAGAATCCCAAGCAGGCTCCATGCTGTCAGCGCAGAGCCTGATATGGGGCTTGATCCCATGAACGATGAGGTCATGACCTGAGCCAAAATCAAGAGTTGGGTGCCTTGCCAACTGAGCCCCCCGGGCGCCTCTATTTATTATTTGTTTACATTCTCCCTGTGATTCTAATGAGACTTTGGAAAGTGTTTTATTCCCCGACTTGTGCAAACTCCTTTGCCTCCCCATCCTCTGATACATGTTCCCCCCAAGGCTCTGCCCTCTCCCCTCTTCTGTTCTCACTCCACAGACAGGAGTCTGCCTGGCACGGGCATCCGTGCTCTTTCAAATACCAAAGGCTGGCTGATATTACCAAATCCAAACCTCCAGGCCAAATCTTTCCCTCGATCTCTGGAATCACATATCCAACTCGACTTCTCTATCTGGATGTCCTCCAGATCCCCATACTTAGCAGTCACGACTGATCATATCTTCTTTCCCCCCAAATCTGCCTTCCTCTGCTGTGGCTCTGGCTTCCAGGTGTCCACCCAGGACAGAAATATGAGAATCAGCCTAGATCTGTTCCTCTCCCTTACCTGCTTAGTTCATCAACCCCCAAATTACATGTATCCTCCTCTCAACTCTCTTTTCTTTTCTTTCATGCACCTCCCTTCAAATGTGTTGTGAATTTGCATGGCAACTTATAAGAAAACCACATTTTACATTTGTGTTATTTTTAAGTGCTTATTTATATAGCTTTCCATGTATGATTTAATGTATGATCATTTATTCCATTGGTTAGGGTGGGCACTTAGAGTATTATTGATTGTCTCCTCTTTTCTGCTGTTTTTCTATAAAATATTTTCTCTCTTTTCCATCGTTGAGTTCAAGCCCTCATCATTTCTCTCTTACTTATCACCCTTACTCCAGCCCATGCCGCTCTTTTCCATCCTTTTTTTTTAAATTTTTTTTCCAACGTTTATTTATTTTTGGGACAGAGAGAGACAGAGCATGAATGGGCGAAGGGCAGAGAGAGAGGGAGACACAGAGTCGGAAACAGGCTCCAGGCTCTGAGCCATCAGCCCAGAGCCCGACGCGGGGCTCGAACTCACGGACCGCGAGATCGTGACCTGGCTGAAGTCGGACGCTTAACCAACTGCGCCACCCAGGCGCCCCCGCTCTTTTCCATCCTTGATAAGACTAACAGAATACCTTAAAATAAAAACCTGATGCCTTGATCTAAAACATTTAGTCACACCCACATGCCTGCAAGAACACATCTAAACACTCAATGCCTAAAAAACCGTATCTAAACTCCTCACTACAGCATCTTCTTTCCCTTGTCTGGCCTCTGCTGTATCCTTGCTTGTCCTGGCTTTTCATTGTTCTACCACCTTCTTCAGACACACGTCTTCAGCCTCAGACACAACAAATGACTTGTAGTCCTCCAACGATGCCCTCTGTCTCTGTCCCATTTCTCGAGGCTTGGCGTATTGCTTCCTCTGCCAGAATGGCCTCCTACCTTTCTAGATCTGGCCGAGCTATATTCAGTCTTCATGGTCAGCTCTTGTATGAAACCCTCTGGACTTCTCCAAGGGCCTCTTTCTCTCTTGCCACCATACATTTTATATATCTCCATCATAATAGTTACCCTTTATGATGTATACCATCTCTCTATCTGTTGTTTTTCTCTTCAGGAGGCCCTCCAATTATACAAGCTTCAGATCCCACAAAACCTGACAGGGTCCATATCTTCTTCATGTTTGTACCCAAATTAGCTAGTATGGTGTCTTCTACATATTAGTTGCTTAGTACCCACCATCTGTTGAGTGTCAAGTGAATTAATTAAATTAAAACTTTAATTTTATTGGAAGAGAAAATTCGATGTGGCTTAGAAAAACATGGGGCTTGGAACTAGAGAAATATGAATTTGGTCAGGGCTCTGTCACTTAGATTTCACTTATAGAAACACTTTTTTTTTCAAATGTTTGTTTATTTATTTGAGAGAGAGAGAGAGAGAGAGAGAGAGAGAGAGAGAGCAAGCACGAGTGGAAAAGGGGCAGAGAGAGAGCCGGAGACAGAAAATCTGAAGCAGGCTCCAAGCTGTCAGCCCAGAGCCCGATGGGGCTCAAACTCAGGAACCATGAGATCATGACCTGAGCCAAAGGTGGATGCTTAACTGACTGAGCCGCCCAGGTACCCCAGAGAAGTACTGTTAACAATACTTTTAGCATTCTGATTTACATATTTAAAGGACTCAGTAAGTGTTAGAATATATTGATATTGGAAGAGGATTAACCAAATAACTGAATATTTTATATCAAATGTTGTAAGATGGCTTCAATTATCATAGTGTAATATGTCTAATTAAAAAGGAGTTCTTTTTTTTCTACTTGACTATGTATGCATCATTTAGAAAGTACTCACATAGTGGGGCTGTGGCTTTCTCAGTGTGTTCTCAGTTAATTCCAAGGGTAGGACTTGCATACCATGAAAGTCTAATAAATACAAACTGGTGATTGTGAGAAGCTTAAAGATTAATAGAAAATCATGGGTAAAAGCTCAACCCTTGAAGGCTTATTCCATTATCAACCAAGCCACTCTCCATGTTTTAAATGGATGGTTGCATTTAATAGTGATTAAAATTTGTTCTGTCATCATTCATTGTATTTATACAGTTTCTTCTGCAAATAATATTTCAGGGAAATACGTGTTCAAATTATTTCCCTTAAACCTAGGAGCTTAACTTGGGTAATACACGCAGGATTCTAAAAAATCAAATTGCATGGAGTAAGTGAGTAGATCAGGGCTTCCAGCTGTTTCTAGTTATGGATTACAGGTGTGCTGATACTTTTATTATCATTTTCTATGTGTGTCTTGATATGAAGAGCGCTGAGAGGCACTTGTGTAGATAGAGACCTAATTAACTATGAGTTAGTGGTCAGTCTTCATTTTTCTGTCTCGTTGAGTATGGCCCCTGAGGGGATGGCATACCCTCGTCGAGTATGCTGCCAGGCTGTGTGTGAATGGTTGAGCTCAGTGGGAATCTGACTATTTTAAACTCCTGAACAAGTCTTGTTTATCTGTCCCTTGCACCTGTCCCTCGTTTATCTGTCCCGGCTCTGTCCCTTGGGTTCTTGCTTTGATCCTCTGGATCTATTCATCGCTGTCAAACCAGTTTCTCTTGAATGATGCATCTTGAGTTCTCAGTACCCCCATCCTTAGCTACATGTGCACATTTAGACATTCTTTGCCTCTATTTGTCCTGCAAGAAATAATTGGGTCATGGTAAGTTCTCAAGAAAGGATCCATGAAAGTCTTCTTCTCATTCATTCGTCATATCAGAGATCAGAACACAGAAGATATTTTCTTAGAATTTGCCCCTCGTGTATGACTTGCATACATTTACATAGGTCTGATAATTTATTCCACAAGCATTTTTTGAATGCCACCATGTGTCAGGCACCGAGCAAGACACTTAGTACAAAAGCGAAGAACCATCCTGTTCCTGTCCTGAGAAACATTCACACTGTGGAAGATAGAGACGTGTGTAAAAAATGACTATATTGCAATGGGAAAAAAAGACACATGAGTGACTGGTGCTACATATTTCCTTCAGGGCCTTCCTAAGCTAAATGTGTATTTGTATTTTATTTAAATTTTTTAAAAATATTTATTTATTTTTTGAGAGACAGAGAGAGGCAGAGCTTGAGTAGGGAAGGGGCAGAGGGAGAGGGAGACACAGAATCTGAAGCAGGCTTCAGGCTGCTCACAGACCCTGGTGCGGGGCTTGAACCCATGAACTGTGAGATCATGACCTGAGCCGAAATAGGAAGCTTAACTGACTGAGCCACCCAGGCACCCCTCCTAATTATGTATTTTTAAAAGTGGGATCGCTGCTACCCATACTCGTTTCCATTTTCTAGTTGGAGTATTGCCAGGCAAGCAGGGAAAACAAAGGAAGCAGACAGACCAGGCATATCCCTGGTAAAATCACCTCATTAACCCTAATGCCCCAACTGAGAGATGGTATCATTTCCCAAATTATTTTATAACACATGTCTTCTTATCTTAGATCTTACTTTTTATATGCACCCTGTATCTTCCACCCCCAACTCCACCTCACCCAGCTGCTCTTCCTTGTGTTTGATTGTGCTTGCACTGCACTTACTACATAGTATTATAAACCTACGCTCAGGGGTCCACAATAGGAGCAGGTGAGAACTGCTTTTAGACTTAGTCCCAAAGGAAGGATTGTCCCTTCTGTGCCCAAAACTTCCATGCATTCATTTACTAAAAGGCTTAAGTAAGTTATTCTTTGTGAGTCAATCAAGTTTTGACTCATTTTAAAAAAAAAATTTTAATGTTTGTTTATTTTTGAGAGAGAGAGAGAGAGAGAGGCAGAGCATGAGCAGGGGATGGGCAGAAAGGGAGAGAGGGAGACACAGAATCCAAAGCAGGCTCCAGGCTCCGAGCTATCAGCACAGAGCCTGACACAGGGCTCAAACTCATGAATGGTGAGAGATCATGACCTGAGCTGAAGGTCATTACCAACCGACTGAGCCACCCAGGCACCCCAAGTTTTGATTCATTTTTAAATGACAACTCCAACTTTAAAATAAATGAAAAGATCACACAAAACCTTGCTACCAGCTTTGGGAGTTGCATCCAAACTAGGCACAGTAAGCTAGAACAAAATTATTAAAACATACTCCCTATTCCTGTGCGACAAATGACAGTTCCTCTTTTGAAAGGGAAAAGTCAGCTGTCAAATGCCATAGCAGCATGAACTTTCTTATTTCAGACAACTCTGGCAAAATGATACAAGCCTAAAAGGTGGAACTGATTTTTACCGTATCAAAGAAATTTTCTGCTCTTTGGAAAGCATCATACCAAAAATATTTTAGATTCATCAGCCAAGGACTTAGGATACCCTAGTGTGTGGTGGCCATGATTCCATGGCCAGGTGTATCTTGAAAATATATGGGTCAGAAAAAAAAAATTTGGAAATCGTGCAAAAGAGAAAACTCTGATATTAAATGATGGACATAAAGTAATTTTCAAATTGAATCTCCATTCACAGTATGCTGACTAGGTTGTGCAGAAGATCTGGTGAAATAAATCAGCCCACCAGCCCATGCGGTCAGACGAAACAGAAAGGATGCTGTTGTTCACACAGTAGTCTTCACAGGACCCCACTTGGAACCCACACAAAATCGTTCAGCCCAGCAAATCCTAGCTCAGTAAATATATGAAGTGTTAATAATGTATTTAACATTGACAGCCCACAAAGCTCTGTTCAAGGTGCTCCAGAAGAATGTGCCTGGAGGAAACAGAATAACCAGGCGGGGAAGTGGACAGTTGGATGTACAGCAAAAGTTCTAGAACAACAGTGAGGGAGTGACGCAGAAGGAGCACAGAGGGAAGGGACAGCTGACTCCAGAGGCCCATGGCTTCAAAGGTGATATTTCTCGAAAGAAAAATAGAAGCTTTACAGGCAGATTAAGAAGCATGAAAAAGACTGTTCTAAATTTGTAGTTGCCTGTGGCGAGAAGTGATGGCAGATACAGCAGGAGAGATTGTAGGTTAGACCATAAGAAATAGCTTCTGTTCAACCATTTTTGACCTACAGTATCTTGGATTCTGAGAATGAAGGATCTGGCAGGGCCGTGCCCTAGAGAAGCTGGACTGTATTCTCCTGGAAATGGGGAGCACATTGAGGTTTTAAAGCCAAAATGTCATGCATGGAATTGTCTTGTAGTAAGATAACTCTGGAGGAAATATGGAACAGGGACTAGAATAGGAAGAAGCTGGTGTCAGGAAGGCCAGTGAGGAGGCTGTAAAAACAGTCCAGGCCTGAGGTAAAAACAGCCTGAGCAAGGGCAGGAGAGGGACAGAGACAGAGAGTCCGCTAATGGGGCTCAGGTAATAGTTCCTTCCTCTGCTCTGCTTTATATTGCAAGGAACTAAGTTCCTTTCCTGGTCTCAGGTGACAACTAGCTGCCATATGTCTGACCAAGAAGAGGCACTGGAGCAAAACTCAAGATTGAGGAAGAAAGAAGCCAAGGTTGTCCCATTGTCCCTCTACCCTTAAGAGTGATAGTGGCCTCCTACTTTTGCCAAATGTCCCTTCTCAGATCTTCCATTACCTATTTAAGCCAACTTCCTGAATTATAACCTCTCTGTTAGATACACTTGAAGAGATGTCTGTTGCCCTGACTGGACAATAGAAGGATTAATCCAAAAGAGGCAATTGATACAGAGGACAATGTACAAGGATTAATGACCGTAGATATGGAGGTAAAGGAGAGGGTGGCATCAAGGACAACTCTGATCCGTCAAAGTAGTGATACTGAGGGAGAAGAATAATTCTAGCAAATACTGCCCAAGAGGAACCATTCTACATGCTTTCCATAAAGTAATGAATTTGATCCTCCCAACAAATTCTATGAGGTAGAAACTCATATTCTATAATTTTCTATAATAATATTCTATAATTTTACAGAAAAACAAGGCCTGGAGAGTTTAAGTAATTTATTTACAGTTACAAATTAGTAAGTGATAGTGGCCAATAACCTAGATGGAGGGGAAAGGTCAGAAGGCCAGTTTATATCGCTTCTATCTGGCCACTTGGTGTACCAGTACTCTCTGAATATCCAACTCTAAATGCTCTGTAGTTGGCAATATAGTCTGTAGTTTAAGGGACAGATTAAAGATGGAGGTGTGAGTCACTGTTGTATAACTAAATGCCAAAGCCATAATGTCACGTAGAAAAATACCGGAAAGGGGGGGGAAGGGGTGGGTTAAAACTTTAGCAGTGAATGCTTTTGTGTAAATGAGGCAAGAAAATTGGCCCATTCTCTCCAATGCAGAGGTTATGGGCGAGATGACCACCAATAAGATGCTTCCTAAGTTGCCATGCCACACTGCTATGATATAATCCCCAAATTTCCCTGTTGCATCACTAACTTGTCACCACTTAATAAATTAGATTGGGAGTTTCTTGGCAGCACTAACTGTATATATTTCAACCAGTCAATCAAACAACAAGTATTTACTGAGCTTTTGGTAAATGCCTAGCCATAAATTAGGTCCCGTAGGGGATTTAAGAGAAACCCAAGACACTTGCTCTTCCCTGAAGTACTTCATACAAGGAGATTTGTTAAATATTCTGTGCCTTTTTCTTATGTCTTCACTTGAAGCACCACCGCACACACTGAGAAGCTCAGTCAGTATTCATAGGATAGGTTTTTAATGACAGGAGGTGATTGAAATTCTTTCAAATTTTTCTTTCAAACAATCTCAGTTTGATAGTAATTTAGGGCACATTAGAGATGTGTAAAACTTCCCGTATAGTCTTAAGGAACTTCTTTGTTGCTGAAAGGTGTAAGTCATAACATGAGGTCATTAATTTAACATTATCGAGCATTCCCTACATTAATTCAAAGGGATAAATCCTAAGGATACAAAAAGGTGTAAAACTTAGTTTCCTGAGAATGACACGGAATAAAAGCAATGATTATAAAGCAGTCTATAAAGTGCTACAATGGGGCTGTTCAGACGAGCTCAAAAAAGTGCCTAATTCAGCCTTGGAGAGGATATCAGACACACCTACAAGAGAAGGTAGAACTGAAGCTAGGTCTTGGGAGACAGGTCCAGTTAACTAGCAAAGAGGATAAGGTATCCTAGACGGAAGCATGCTCAATGGTATAGAGCACACCAGACATCCAAGGGCCATGTGTAAGTCAGAACAGCTAAAAAGAAAGGAACATGTGCCCCTGCCACATATACTAAGTCCGGAAAGTTACAGAGATCAGAGCTGAAGCAGGGCTGTGTAAGTTACACAGAGGGGCTTTGATTATATCCCCACAGCAGCAAGAGGAGCCACTGAAGGATTTTAATTCGGGGAATGAACTGATTATATTCACTTCTAAATAAAATCACATTAATGGTATATGGAGCATGTATCTGCTGTTGGTTGTGAGGGGTAGGAAGAAGTAGAATGTGAGACAGAGACAGCACATAGGAGGCAGTTGTAGAAATCCAGGCGAGAAATTGCGAGGGTAATGTCTTTCTCAAGTCAGCCAAGAATCCTGTTCACAATGACCTTTGGTTTGGATGTGTAAACAGAAGGAATTTATTTTCTCTATCTTTCTTTTTTAATGATTATTATTTAATGTAGGTTATAACCCTTCCTGGAACAGTTCACTGAGACCCCCGGAAAGAGGCAGCCATTAAAATTAAGCTGAGTGAGATGGAAAGTGGGGCTGTAAAAACTCCACCGCAGCCACCTGGAAACAGAAAATGTTAGGTTTGTGAGTCCTGGCAGGCTTCATGGGAAGGAACTCTGTACTTTCAGTAAAAAGAAGGGATAGGAGCTGGATTCTTTTGATTGGAGTTTTCAATTTTAACCTTAAAGTAAGAAGAGTTTAGGAGAGTCTGGCAAGGGTCAACCTCTGTCTTTCCTAATTCTAAGAAGATAAGCTTCAAAACCCTTTTGATTTCAGTAAAAGCAGTGAACAGTAATGGAATTGAGAAGACATTTTCAAAGCCAATAATATTAAAATATAGTCTTTGAAGATGTAAAATCATGACTCTCAGGCAAATATAAAATGAATACAGGTCAAAGATTTTGTTTAACTCATTAATTAGTGAGGGAACCAGTAAGATCTTCAAACTCATCTTAAACTTATTTGAGAATCTGAGTGTATGTAGGCAATGTGATAAATTGATGGGTTAGATACAAAACCGGTTAATGTCCAACAGATCTATCAACCTTTTGTTTATATGTTCTGTCAGACAGTAATTATTTGCATCTCTGCAGGGCAAAAATTTTCATGGTAATCTTCGTTCTTAAAGCATTGTAAAATAGATAGTCAATAGAAAGTCACAGCCAGCATTGCTCTGAAAGAGCATCCTGTAATCAGAGACCTATTTCTAATTGTTGGGTAACTTTTCTGACAGAGCTTTTGGTGAGAATGGAACTTTACAACTAACATGCAGGAAAACAACAAGGATAACAAAGTCAGATTTGGACATAAAAATAGCATTGACACACCATTGTGAAAATGGATTAAGCATATGAATTGATAAGTCAAAAAAGAAGAAACAAAAATGACAAATAGACATATGAAAAACACCCACTCTCACAAGGAGTTTAAGAAATGCTATTGAAAACAATAAGGTACCCCCAACAAGTTAATAAACACAGGCTTAGTTGATGATATCTAGTGTTAGCAATCAGCACAGGGGAGTGTAAATTGAGAACGGCACTCTGGCTCATTCTCCAGTCCTTTGGGCTCTTGTCCACTGGATAGTGCAGTACACATTCCTGCTCAAGAGTAGGAGAAATGGCAAGGATAGAACCCAGGGAAGCTCACTTCTGCCCTAGAACCTGCAGCTTGTGCTAGGGTTCCCTTTGTAGTACTCTCAAGCCTAGTAAGGACAGGCTGCCCCAGACAATTCATAGTCAGCTTCCAATAAAGAAAAATCTCCCAGTTTTACCACTCTGGGGAGCCACTATTGAAAATGATCACAGAAGAGGAATATTTGCCATGCCTTGGAATCAGGAGGCTGGTACTGTTGCTCTGGTTGCCTTCATTCTTTCTTCTGTGTCCTTTTGCTTTATTGCAACCCCTGCCCCCCTTCTCTCCTCACCCTTCTCCTCTCCCATAACATCATCTCTCTCTCTCTCTCTCTCTCTCTCTCTCTCTCTCTCTCTCTCACACACACACACACACACGATAGTCACATTTTCTAACAACTCTTTTGTAGCCAAAAAATAGATGTGGTCAACTCATTCATACGATGTTTCCTGATTTTTTGTGTTTGCATTTCAAAAGAAAATATCTATTTAACCCATATTTGGGCAATATATAACCCAAATCTCTGCCGACAGAAGTCCAAACTTCCTTTAAAAGAGCAAGACAAAAAAATCAGACTGACAGAGGAAGTAAGTGCATTGAAGGGGCCAATCGTATAAGTGGTATATTTTCAGAAAATAATGGGGTATAGTTGAGGAATGCCAAATAACTGAATTTTTGTCTTTGAGGTGTCTCACTCCTTAGTTCAGGCAAATAATAATGTTTTTCTGACCAACACCATGCAGTAAGCATAGCACTAGGGAAGAACTTAGTATTTCTCATTATCACATGGAGTACAAAGGATACACAGTTGGGTAAAACATGGTTCTTTGAACTCAGAATGTTATGAGATCTTGAGGTATCAGTGAATTTTAAATAAGAAGAAGAAGAACGTAACAAAGATGATGTTTATTAAATGCTTACTATGTTCCAGGGACTATTCTAAATAATTTACATATATCAACTCATTCCTAGCTTGGACCGAAGAGAAACAACACTGTAAAGCATATACTGTTATGATTCCCATTTACAGAAAACTAAAACAAGGAAGTAGCTTAATTTAAGTAACTTGCCCAAGGTCATCACACAGCTGATAAGTGGGAACACATTCTATATTAATAGAAATCTATCTATAAATTTACCTATCTATCCATTCTTAGTCCAACAGGTGGGGGGAGGTGTTCCAGACTGGGTGGTACAAGGAAACCTGCAGATTCCGGACACTAATAGATAGACTCACAATTCAAACAGAAGATTTTCTGCTTCAGTTTTTGTCTTCTTCTCACCCAGACGCTTGGCACAAATGTGTTGCCATTGCTGTGTTTACTTTGTACTGTTGCCCCTTGCCAACAACTGCAGTTTGGGAATGAGTACTTCTGGCTGGAGTGACAGTGCCCAGGGTCACCCTTTGGAAGAGCACTCATAGCAGAACCTCTGGGCCACCTCTGTACCTGCAGAGTTCCAGGTGTAGCTAAAGACTACAGGCACCACCCGGCCTTGCCACCAGGCTCTCCAGAGACAGCATCTGAAAAGCGTCATCTAATGGCCGGCAAACCTCCCATGAGCATCCCAGCAGATTCCCAGCAGTGAACCATGGCCCTCTGACAAGTCAGATGACTGCCAGACTGGCCAGGAGTGGGGAGAGACACATATTGTTGACTCTTTCAGACTGAAAAAGGGGAAATTCTGATTCATTGGCAGACAGGCTTTGGAAACAGAGGGTCAGTTGTGGTGGTGGGTGCTTCCTGGTGTTCTGTAGTTTAAATTCCTACAATTACGAATCTCTTTAAACAACCTACATACACACTCAAATATCCCCACAACCCGGTCATGTGGATTTCCACTGACTCCAAAATCCAGAACCCTGGGAGAATAATTTTCACAAGGTGAGCATTGAGCATTGAACCTCCTTTTCCAGGAAAAAAAAAATTTTTTTTTCAGTGGCAGCCTGCTGCAGTGGCTTCAAGGGAATAACTCACTTAGCCTGTGAATTCTGTGAGTTCTAAAGGTTTTGACAATGATATCATATTGTTTCCACGGTATTTTTCTTTTTTTTACTCTATCCGTCAAACACTATAGGAGGTGAGAGATCATTAGGACACCAGAGATTCTTGTGGAACAGGAAGAAAGACTCTGATATGGAAACTGGACTGGACTAAAGAAAGAGATTTTAAATTCTTCATAAATAATCAGGGTGAAGAGGGAAGATCATTCCTCCTGAATGATTTAGACGTTCATTTGAATCCATTTTTTTTTTCTCCACATACACTCCAAGGCTTTTCTTCTGTGATTCCAAGTCTCCTAGTGCCTGTTAGCTTGTCTGTTTCTTTCCGATATAGCACAGCTTTATGCCATCTAGTCTTTTGTTCTCATTGCCACGTCAAAACTATTAGTCTACAAAGCTGAATAATCTCACACTTCACATCTATCAAAGTATCCCACCCTTTACTTATAATGCATAATTATCTCCCTGAAGTTGCTCTTTTCTGCATTTTCTGTGAACTTGTCAGGAGGAAGAAAAAAGAATCATGGCTTTCTCCATGCTAGTATCCCTAAGAATTCACCTCAATTTTAAAAAGTGACCGCAACTCATTTATTTCTCATTCTTTGCATTCACACCCCACCCCCAAAAGAAAAGACCTTGTATTAACACAATAAAGCCTTAGGCTCTCTAAATACTCAAGAAATGTAGCAGATGATGATGGTGAAATTTCTTTTTTTTTTTTAATGTTTATTTATTTTTGAAGGAGAGAGCATGAGTGGGGGGAGAGCAGAGAGAAAGGGAGAGACAGAATCTGAAGCAAGCTCTAGGCTCTGAGCTGTGAGCATAGAGTCCAACGTGGGGCTTGAACTCGCAAACTGTGAGATCACGATCTGAGCCGAGGTCAGCGCTTAACAAACTGAGCCACCCAGGCGCCTCTGATGGTGACATTTCTTAAATGGCTTATCAAAATCCAAGACATCTCTTATCTACTAACATTAGCATTTAATGTCACTTCCCCAAATCAAAATTTTTACATTAAATTCCCTGTTTTCTGGATTTAGACACAAAGTGTTTCAATTAATCAGATGCGTTGGTTAAAAGAAATTACCTTATACACCATATGGGCCACTGAGTTTCAGGAAATTGCAGTCTAACAAAATAATCTTGATACCAAACTGTACTGAAAAATCTAATTTTTATTATTGGTTATGGCAAAGGTAATTTGGGAACTTGTGGCATCTCAAAGTCATTGTTATGAATTTCAGTTACCATGTTTCTGGCTAGTAGATGGAGCACCATCTTGTCAGTCAGAGGAGAGTTCTAGACCTACCTTGGCCAACTAGCAATATGACCAATAAGCCAATCCCCTCTGGGCCTTCACTTCCTGAGATGATTAGACTAGATGATCCTGTAGGTCCACTCTAGCTCTAATAATCTATGCCTATATGATCACATACTGGGGGAGTGATTGTTTAACCTATTTCCAACTAATGGAATGCCATATTACTTAAGCTTTACTTTAATCCCAATGATTATAATACATGTGATTTCTTAAAAAATAAATAATTAACAATGATAGAAAAACATCTAAGTACTTGAAAACCAAAAGGCTTTGAAAATTGCTTCAACTCAATCAATCCACTCTATTCTAACTTTGAAGAATGTGATTTCCAGAGAGAGTAAGTGATTTGTCCAGACTTCTCATCTGTCAGAGACATTGTAAGGACAAATATAGAGCCAAAATTAGAATTGAAAATATCCAGGTGTTCAGAAAGGATGATAGAATTTCTTGATATTCTTAAATCTGAGAAATACTGAGGGGCTCAGAAGGAAATTCACAGGGAAACACCCACAGCAGAGTCCATGAGTCTGGTCCAGGGAGGAGTGAACAGCAAGGAAGCTTAGAATCCACTTGGAACTCTAAGTAGAAAATACATGAGAACTGGAAAACCAACCTTGTATACTATGTGGCTATGAAGTTCACAGACTCATAAGACTAGTTACCCAAAACTGAGAATAACTGGAGTTATTGATAACTGGAGTGAGTCCAGGGAAATCACAAGGCTCTTATGGAATAATCTATGAGAGTATTCCAAGAATAATCTATAGGAGTATTCCCATATCTACATATACACAGACCTCCAACAGAAAGCATTTTGTGTTGAAGATGATATTAAGTATAATTATAAATTTCATGATTGATAAACTAGCATTCAGGAGAGACAGAAGACACTTACTACAGTAGGGGAAATCTGCATACCAAAAACTAGAGATAGTACAACAATCTGAGTGAAACTATAAGTGTGTCTAAAATGTTCCCATATATAAAGGAATAAATGGAACATAAAGTAGGAACAGGATATTTAAAAAGAAAAGGTAGATTTGAGAAATAAATAGGTAGAATCCTAGAAATAGGGAATAGAGTGACTGGTGTGAAAAGCCAAGTGTATGGCTTAAATAACTAGATACAGCTGAAGATAGAATTGGAGAATTAGAAATCAAACCTAATGGAATCACATTGAAAATCATCCAGGAAAGATTGATGGGATGGAATATATAAAAGAGAAATTAAGAGGCCAAGAGGAAAGAATTGAAATTTTATTTTGTTTATTTGAGGTACAGAAGGAAAGGAAAAAGAGAATACAGAGAGATCTTTGGAAAAAATCTTGTATATGATTTTCCGGAATTGAAGAAATGTGTGATTCTGTAGATTGAAGAAGCACACTGAGTTTTGAGCAGGACAAATAAAAATAAATCCAAACCTAAACAGTTGTATTGGCATTTCACATCATTACAGCCCTTAAAAACTATCAGAGGGAAACAACAGGTGACTTACAAGGGAATGGCAGCAGAATGTTCATCCACAATGGCAGATGCAAGTTTAAAGTGGAATAAATATCTCTAAAGAGGTAAGGGAAAGTAAGTGTACTGAGAATTCTATCACCAACTAAAACATCCTTAAAGAATGACATAAAAAGACTGCATTTACTACTTCCGGATCCCTGCTAAAAGAATTAGGGAAGGATGTACTTTAGCAAAATGAAATTTTAATGTGGAAGGAAAGAAAGATGAGGAAAACTAGATGTGCAAGTAAGCAAAGAAATCGGTAAACATGCTGTTAAATCAAATGTTTGTTGTTGTTTTAAAGAAAAGGTAATGCTCATGGGGCTGGGTTTAAACCAATCTGGAACTAAAATTCTAGGCAATAATAACATGAAAGAGTTAAGCTGTCCTAAAGTCCTTCTATTGTTTAGGAACACATGAAGATATTAGTTAACTTTAATTATGCATGTTAAAAATGTAAAGGCATGAGCGATGCGTGGGTGGCTCAGTTGGTTAAGCATCCGACTTCAGCTCAGGTCATGATCTCGTGGTCTGTGAGTTCGAGCCCCGCGTCAGACCCTGTGCTGACAGCTTGGAGCCTGGAGCCTGTTTCAGATTCTGTGTCTCCCTCTCTCTCTCTGCCCCTCCCCTGCTCATGCTCTGTCTCTCTCACTCTCAAAAATGAATAAATGTTAAAAAAAAATTTTTTTTAAATGTAAAGGCATGAATGTGCCAAAATATATGTACCCATTCTACTGTTGCTGGACATTTAGGTTGTCTCCAGATTGGAACTATTATGAATAATATTGCTGTGAACATTCTTGCACATCTCTTTGGGTGCATATATGATCCTAACTGGTGGTGGAAATGAATGCTATACAGCATTTCACAACATAGATTATTCTCACAAGCAAGACTATCAACATACTCTGTGATACCATTTTTCAAGAAAAGTGCTAAAACTAACAAAACAAGTGTATTGGTTTGTTGAAAGTCATATCAGTGGTTACCTTTGAGGAGGAAGGGGGGGTTAGTGATTGAGAAGGACATTAGGGGGCTTCGGGGTATGAGTAATGTTCTCTTTCTTGCCCTGGTTGGTGGTTACCTGTCATGTGGCTATATTCCTTTTATGATAATTCATATATCTGTATAATTATTACCTGTGCATTTTTCCATATGCACGTTATACTTCAATAAAAAATAGTTTATTTTTTAATTTAAGATTGTCACCAAAGTGATATAAATCATATAACTTCAAAACCCAGTAGAGGAGGAAAAGTAATTTTTTAAAATGTGATTAAACAACAGAAGGCAGAGAAGAAGAAATGAAAAGAATAGAAAAAAATAATATGACAGAAATAATTCAAGTAGATCAAGAATCATGAGAAATGTGAATGGATTACATAGCACCAAAAGACAATTATGAAATTGATTTTAAGAAATTAGCTAAATGCTGTTTACAAGAGACCTAGTTAAGATGCACAAAACAGTTCAGAACAAAGGATGTTTGAGATGTATATTTGTTTTCTATTGCTGCTGTAACAAATTATCACCGACTAAGTGGTCTAAAGGAAAACAAATGTGTTATCTTAACAGTTCTGTGAGTTAGAAGTCCAGCATGGGTTTTACAGAACTGAAATGAAGGTGTAGGCCAGGCTGCATTCTTTTGTGAAGGTCCTGTGCCTTTTCTGGCTTCTAGAGGCTGCCCACATTTCTTGGGTTGTGACCCTTCTTCCCCGTCTTCGAAGACAGCCACACGGGGCTGAGTCTTTCTCACGTCATATCATTCTGAGCTCATTGTCATTACATCTCTTTCTCTGACTTTTTCTACTCTTCAGCATTGCTATGATTACATCGCTCATCTTCTTTTCTAAGGTCATCTGATTAGCAACCTCAGCTCCATCCGTTACTTTAACTTCCCTTTACCTAATATAACACATTGGCAGGTTCCAGGGACTAGGATGTGGACATTTTGGGGAAATCATTATTCTGCCTACCACAGATATATTTGGCAAGTAATCACCAAAGAAAGCTGATGTAGTGATAGTAACATCTTGCATAATAGTATTTAAGTAAAAATGTATTAGTAGGGAAAAGGGAGAAATGCATACTGATGAAAACTATAAGAAGATACACAGTAAGGTTGGCCTGATAAGAATTAAAGCCAGGAGTTGGACCCAAGTTTTGTGTCTGCTGGTCTAGTGTTCCTACTAACAAAAACCTCTAAAGGATACAGGCCAATAGAACCTTTTACTTGAAGCTCACTGTATGAGTGCTGGTAAATTTCTTGTCCCGAATGAAAATAATAATTACGACCTAGACCACAGGGCTGTTGTAAGAAATACCTCAGGATTGAGGCACACTGCAGCTATCCTATAAATGTTAAATAAAAATAATATTTCCTGTATCCTTACTAGGGTTGGGCAAATCCAGATGTATATTGTACTTTTCACATATTTCAAAATATTTTCAAATGTTTTGGTTTGGGTTCAATAAAAACCTCAAGTACATTTTGCCAATTGCTTTTTCCATTAATTATTCAATCCATTTGTATTTCAAGGGAAATTCAGTCCACATGTTTCTAATTCATTTAGCACTAACTCATCAAAATATTGTTTCTCTCAGTGCTATTTTCTATCCAAAAGGCTTTTCAAGCCCTCTCCTCCATTTTTTATTTCTTAGAAACAAAAAGATATAATTTGCCAAGGGCAAACCCTAGTCAAGTACCAGAAGGTTTACTAAATACTGCAGCGAGAGCTCTTTGAGTTTGAAAAGTCTTCTGTCAATGTATCTGGTCCATGTTACCTACTCTCCGACTTCCTTGACTTCCTTTTTCCTTTGACCCATATAGATTTCAGGTTTAGCAATCACCAGAGTCCACAGGCCTGCAGACACTTTAATTCTCTTGCTGAATCCTTCCCCCTTAATAAATACCTTCCAAGGCTGGGGCCAGTAAAATAATGGATTCGTACCGCCTTCCAAAATACCCTCATGGGATCTGCGGCCAGCCTTAAAAATAGATACATTTTAAAAATCTGATCTTTTTAAGTGGGTAGTTTGTATGTGTGTGATATCTTATGTGTGATTAATGTTGTCTTAACTCAAGAGTGCCTAAAGGGTAAGGAGCTTGATAGTATGTTCATTGTGAGTGCTCCAAAAACAGCAAGAGCTGTGCTTAAGAGTGAGTTCCCACATCACTTACGGAGCCTTCTTGCCAAAAAGGTTTAACCTGAATCTGATCATAAAGAGATTGTGGAACATTCTACAAGACAGTTCCTCTGGACTCTTTAAAAATCTCAAATAAAAGCTGTCAGGGAACTTTTCTAGATTAAAGGGAATTAAAGGATGTGACAACTAAATGCAACATGTTAATTGGATTCAGAGTTTGGAAAAATATCTATAAGGACATTCTGAGACAGTTGGGGAAGTTTGAATATGTCATATTTCTTGGATATGATAATGATTTGATTGTAGAGAAGTGTGTATTTTCATATACACACACAATGTGTGTGTGTGTGTGTGAAGAGAAAGTAAATACAGCAAAATATAGCAAATATAGCAAAGTGTTAACACTTGAGAAATCTGCATACACCCACCCCCACAACTGTGCATATACCCACCCACCCACACATACTCATGCGCACCCACACCCAGGAAATATGTAGGAGACTCCTGTCGACAAATTTGTACAAATCCACCTCCAACCAGAAGTCGGTTTGCCCTTTTTTTTTTTAGTATAAACTTTTAGATACCTGAGGTTGACAGTTTCACCACAATGCCAAGTTCAATATGCATAAATGTTAGCTATTGATAATAATATTGCAAATGAGTATTGTTGCTGTATGTACAAGTAGACCTTGTAAGACAGGAATTCTCAGTGGTTAACAGACTGATGGGCTTTCAAGTCTAAGGACCACCTGAAAAATGCGTGTCCATACATTTCTTCCTGGTAAAGTGTACATAATTTTCATCAGATGTATAAAGGAAACTTGAAGAGATTTTTTTCAACTGCTTTAAGAAGTTTCTAACTGAGTATTTCCTTTATTAAGAGAAACCTCAGACAAATCTCTAATTTGTCATTGCTAATAATGCCCGTGGCACTTATACCAAGAAATTCACAGCAGCTAGTAGAAGTCCTTCAGTAAAATTGAAGTCTTTTCACCAGTTACACACATTAGTTGTCAACATGTGTAGAGACTACTCCTTGAGAAGCTCAACACATTGGTAAGATATTTAAATAATCACTTTACACGCCAGAGGAAGGAAAGAAAGATAGTGGAAAGCTGGTTGCCAAGCAGTGGCTGGGCTTGTGCATTTTAAAGATTGCAGCATGCAGCCCCCCAGAGTATGAAAGGAGAACTGACTGTGCCTTCTAATTAGAGCAGAATTAACCTCAGCAGCGTGACTTGTGTTCTGGAAGGGAATTTGGAACATCACTGGTTTATGGGACACAATTGTACACCAGGTGGTCCTAGTTAGGTGAGAGACTTTATGTTAAAATAATCCTTCTTTGGCTTTATTCAGCACAATAAAACCACTAAGACGTTTTCCCATATGAAGTATTTCTACAGGCACATTCAAAATGTTAATCCCTGTTTTTTATATGCATTTTTCATGACTCCTAAGAAGTTTACCAGGTTGGGAAATTTGCAAAAACTGGTCCCTTGACAAAGTCATGGGATGCTTTTTACCACAACAGGTTTGTTTTGTTTTCATGTGAGCCCAAAGTACTTTCATAACATCCCTCACTGTGAACGTCACGAATAGGATCAAATATTGTTATCCTAACCTTACAAGTGAAGCCAAGGGTCTCACGGTGACTTTTAAAGGCTATCAGATTCTGAGTTAGTATTGCACCTTCATTCTGGGGTGAACAATCCAGAATTTTATCCATGCTGAACATTCTGTGTAATACAAAGTTGTATTAAGGAAACCAGCAATGGGCACTTTTATTCTACAAATTCAAAATAATACAGTACATATTATACATATAGATATATATGTGAATGCATCTCTAATACAATCCCTGATATTTGGACCAACCATCTGAGGCCCTGAGCATTTCTTAAGTGTCTTTAGAATCTTCACTGAAAGATAAAAAGTCCATGCCCAGGAGCGCTCGACTCAGCGTGGCGTAGTGGAAAGAATTCAGACCTGGATTTGAATTCTGAAGTCATTGATATTATTTATGTGACCTTGAGAAAAGTTATTTAGTCTCTTAGCGCTTTATCTGTTTCCTAGTCGTGTTTTTTATGAGGACTGAGACATCTTTTGATTGCTCTCGTTTGATTAGATTACTCCATTAAGCCTTTTTTTTTTTTTTAACATGCTTCATAGTAGAGTTCACCTACATATCTTGGCCATTTACAGTATAAATATATACACTCTTCTCTATTTCAAGTGCCAATCATTCCATGTGAGTATATATGGGTATTTTAGGCACAGCAAAAAGAATGAAACTACAGATTTTGTCCATGTCTTATACCACATTAGTAAAAGTGTCAGGAAACAGTACATATGATTAATGCTGCTGAAATAGGCAGGAAATTATTCAGGTGGATTCAATCAACCCAGCCAAACATATAGGTAGCTTATTAAAATTTAGACAAAAGTCTACAGGCACTTAATACATAATGATGACTCTAGACCTAAATTAAGAGCGCTCCCCACCCCCATGCATGCACCCCAGCGCCTACAACTTACTGCCTAGAAGCAGACACTCCTCTTACAGCTAGAGTTCTTGACCTGCTTTTCAGCTTTTTTTTCCCCTCTCTGAAAGTAAGACACGTGACCTTTCTAAGCCCCCTAACCCAGAGCCCTTGCGGAAACACTGTGCCATTGAGTTTGCCCTTGAGGCTGTCTCTCACCAAAGCAAAGGCAATGTGAAATTGACATGCTGCTTATTCTCAACTACACCCTCAGACCTGTGAGCTCCTCCACGTTGACTGGGATTTTGAAGGAAAGGAGGCACAATATGGATTTAATGCAGCTGAAAGACGACAGTTTTGTACACAAAGGACCCTGCACCTGGCTCGCTGGGGTCAAACTATACCTTAGGTATTTACAGCAGTCACTGAGAAGACAAGGTAAAGTGCTTTTCAGAATTCACATATCTTAGTTACTATCACTACAGCAGGAAGCCTGGCCTCGTCCCTTCTCCCTTTTTAGGATCCCTTCACCTAGGTTTCGTTAGGAGAGACACGTCTCCTCTACTGGCCAAGCCCAGCCTGAAATTCCCTTAATTACCACAGAGGGGTTCACTGCTTTTAAAATCAGCTCAGAAAGAGCTTAATGTGGCAGTAAAAGCTCTGTCTCCAGTCCCACTTCTACTGTTTATCGGCCATAGGACCTTAATAATAATAAAATGACTTACTTATCTAAAACACCTCCTGTTCAAGGACTAACAGATATATTTGTGGCATGTAAGTCTTTTGAGAAATCCAGACTACTGACTTTTACTAGAAAACCAAACACAAGAATAATAGTAACGATATTAATGGACACTTGTGCTGTGGATTCTGGGTAACTGCGAGGGACAGACACCATTTGGTACCATGGGAAACACAATAGGATCCTAGCGTCAGTTCTTGCATTCAAGAGCCAGGTGCTCTCGGGCAAGTTATTAGAATGCCCGAGGTCCCCACTTTACTCATCCGTAAAATGAGGGTGTCAGACTACATCAGCATTTCCCAGAGTGTGTTCCTTGGAGCATTCTATATAGTTTGCTCCCCTCCCCTCATCCACGTCCCCCTCCACAAAAATGAACCGTCTGGTGAAATCCATTTGCAGGCAGGCTCTGTTGCACCAATTTATCTTGTGAACATCCAAAAGGACTATTTATTGTTTGCCATTTTCAAAAGAAGGAAAAAAGCAGTGTGTCCGACCAGCAGCATACTGTGCCCGGTACTTTGTAAACGGGGTTTGTCGTAGCATCGTTTGGTTGCTAGATACACGCAAAGCAGAAAACGGGCAGTTTGGGCCGACAGCATCAGTTATCTTCTCCTCAGTTAACAGCAAGTCCTATCCTCCAAGCTGCCGTTTGGCTCCAGAGGTCTTCCTGAGTCATCCACCAATTGTCTCAGTTAAAAATAGGACCGTGTCATGTGGGAGAGATCGCCACCACCAGCAAGCATGACCTTATTTAACATCACACGCTTGCTCGTAAGCTTCTTTCTCCTAGGTGTCTTTGAAAAGCCCACCAGGATCCAGGTATTAATCTGGGTACCGCAGATGTGAGTCATTTTCAAGGAAGGCGAGGAAAGGCTTCTCAAAAGAAAACAATAGCAATAAATTTCTCCCAATACAAGGCCTTTAGTAGATGGTGGGGAGGAGAAACAGGGCTGTCTGGGGAATTTTTTGTTGTTGTTAATTTGTTTTCTATCTTGTCTCATTTAAAAAAACAAAAACAAAACTCTGAAGGAGTTTGTACAACCAAAATGAAAATAGTGCAGTGGTCTCTGAGGGGTCGAGGTGGGGGGTGGGGGGTCACGCTCTGCCGACACATCTGGATTCTTGCCTTAAGTTTACTATTGGCTCTTTGGTGACTGTGATCCAATCACCTACTTGAGTGTGTCTTTGTGAATATGTGCGTATTTTAATTTTAAAGTGGAAAAATCCCACAACTCAACCTGTAAGTTTTAGGAAAAAGAGAAAAGAACCACTCGTAATACCACCATCTGAACACTAGAATTATTTTTACACACATCTCTCCAGTCTGTTATAAATATGTTTATTAGTTATGTAGTTGTAATTCTAATATAATTTTTTTTTCAGTTAACTTATTTCATTTACACTATATTATAAGCTTTTTCCCACAAGGGTACCAAACCTCATGTTATTTTTTAATGACTATCTAAAATTTCATCAATTTATTTACCTTTTCATTTATTGTAGGACTTTTAGTTGCCTCAAATTACAGATTACTCTTCACTAAACAGCTTTGTGTAGTTGTCTTCTTATTATATTTTGAATAATTTACAAGAAACGTTCATGGACCTGAAATCAGTGAGTCAGATGAAATGAACTATTACGAGATCTCAGTATAAAACACTCAATTTCTCTCTGAAATGACTGGGTCTCTGCCATCTCACCACAATATGAATAACCCTACTTCTTAACACTTAGGAAATGTTTCTACTACCTCAAAAGGACCTTTGTTCTCATTTGCATTTCTTTGATTATTAGGAAAATCGGGTCTTAACCCCCTCGCTGAAAACATCGCAGTGCTCTGATAGTGCCTGCTCTCCCCTTAACAATATTTTAATAATTTGCAAGTTGGTAGACTCAATGCTCTGACCCTCAGGTCAAAGACAGGCCTCAAGTTACAGGGCAATCAATCAAGAAAAGCTCTGTGCTAGCCTTCCAGCCCAGCCCCCTGCCAGCACTGAAGCAGAAATTGTGCTTTTCAAGGATTGCCCTGGGTTCCCAGCCAGGCATTCACAGCTATTATTTTCCTGATGTTTGGCATCTCTCTCTGCACTTGTTATAACATGTTAGTTCTGTGTGCTGAATATTCATGAGACACCTATTTGGGGCTAGATAATGTGGTAGGCTCTTGTAGAGTCAAAATGAATTAAGATATAGGCTTGCTCAGCAAGTTTAAATGTAGCACAGTGGTTCTTGAACCTGCTGATCTTAGACTTATCCGGGGATCTTTCAGGAAAGAAGTTTCCTGGATTCACCTCAGACCTACCAAATCAGAAGTTGCACACTTCTGTATTTCTCACAAGCTACCTGAGGTCAGCCAGGCTCAGGATCCTGTGGCCTAGAATTTGCTCCTTGGTATTATTCTCTCAGGATGACAAAAGAATAAAGCAGGAATATGAACAGGCAGTTCTCTGTGGGAGGATAAGTGAAGGGGGTAAGGGAGAAATCAGCTTGCCCCAGAGGGAATGATTGGTCCCATCAGAATAAAGAGTGAATTACACAAAGCGTACTGTCACCTTTGAGAAAGGCTCTTTCAAACCAAAGGGGATACATCTTATTCTGCTATAGTAGAAGGAGCCCTGAGCATACCGTCTGCGTGGGTCATGGAAATTGCCTGCCTTTAATTTCTTCCCTTACCCTACAATCCAGTGTTCATCTCCATGTCATTAAAGTGCTCCCTAAAACACAGATGGTCTCCCCACTGCCAACCAAATAAACCCTCACCTTCTTTTTTTTTAAGTTTATTTATTTATTTCTTGTGAGAGAGAGCATGCAGGCGAGCAGAGGAGGGTCAGAGAGACAGGGAGAGAGAGAGAATCCTGCTTTTAAATTTTGTGTAGTGTCTTTCTGAACCTTAAATGTGAATTTGATTTTGTAAGAAAATTATTAACAAGGTCTGTTAAAAAAAAACAAAACAAAACCCAGCTCTCTAAGGCAAAGAAAATGAGATCAATACAAGGGTTTCTTTCAAAGGGAATACTGTTGGGGACAAGAGTGGATAGTAACAGTGCGGAGCCCAATGTAGGGTTCCAACCCACGAACCGTGAGATCATGACCTGAGCCGGAGTTGGACACTTAACCGACTGAGCCACCCAGGAGCCCCAGCCCTCACCTTCTTTTTTTTTTTTTTTTTAACGTTTTATTTATTTTTGAGACAGAGAGAGACAGAGTATGAACAGGGGAGGGGCAGAGAGAGAGGGAGACACAGAATCGGAAGCAGGCTCCAGGCTCCGAGCCATCAGCCCAGAGCCTGACACGGGGCTCGAACTCACGGACCGTGAGATCGTGACCTGGCTGAAGTCGGACGCTTAACCGACTGCGCCACCCAGGCGCCCCAAGCCCTCACCTTCTTAACACGACAGTTGAGGTCCTTCATCAGCTCTCCGCAGACTGACTACCTTTCTATCTCATAATGACAAAATCAGCTGGAGGAGTTTTTCTTTTCAAACCGTACAGCCTCCCTTCCAGTCCAGCTCCTCAGTCTCAGACTCAGTTTCTAAAGGTTCTGGGCACACTCATTCCACTCCACACCATGATAAAGCAGTCCTTGCCACCTGCAGTTCCCTCTCCCCACATCTAAGCCATCTCCACCCACACTTCCCTCTAAAGCCAAATGCCTCTAGACCATCCCCCTCTCATTTTACCTCCCACTCTCAGCTATCATATTTTTTAAAATTTTTCTGAATGTTTATTTATTTTTGAGACAGAGAGAGACAGACCATGAACGGGGGAAGGTCAGAGAGAGAGGGAGACACAGAATCCAAAACAGGCTCCAGGCTCTGAGCTGTCAGCACAGAGCCTGACGTGGGGCTCGAACCCACGAACCGTGAGATCATGACCTGAGCTGAAGTCGGACGCTTAACCGACTGAGCCACCCAGGCACCCCTCTTAGCTATCATTTATTAAGTATTCTCTGTGATGTGCGCTCTGCCAAATGTTTTACACATGCAGTGTCGCAAAGGAACCATGAGTTAGGTATGCCCATTCTTCAGATAAGGCAAATAAAGCTCAGAGAGGTTAAATAAACTGTGTAAGTTTACCCAGCTAATAAGGACAGAACATGGAACCAAACCCAAATCTACCACACAAAGCTTGAGCTATCACAATATGTCGTCTTTACTACCTCGATCGCCTAAGACCTCCCATTGCTTGTAGTTTACTCGAGAGTCATCACATTCTGCCTTGTATTACAGCTAATTCTAAGTGAATTGGGTCCGATCTCTGGGAAGTACTTGCTCAAGGGCAGAGATCCTACCAGATGATAAGTGCTTAGCATTCCCTAGAACGCTTAAGTTTCGCATTATAGTGAATGTATAGAAAAACGAAATGAATATAGTTTTCGTCTCATGGATGAATTTTTGCTGTGAAATGCAATCATTATTACATGCTGTGTTTATTACACTGACTCAGATATTGTAGATGTATTTGCCCTTAAAATATAACAAAGCCAAAAGGCAAAGTCTGACACCAGAGTCACCTTGCAAGCGATTGTTAGACTTATCCCTCAACACCAGCATTATGAAAGGTCCCACTGGATTAGTGTTCAGAATGTCATGCATTTAAAGCACTTTACTAATTTTTTAAAAGAGGCTTTGGCTATGATACCACATACATTATGATTAATAAATAGGAAAATAACTATATAAACCACATGTGAATATTATGTACTGTGAAAACTGGAATGAAGTTTACCACAATAAATTCCATTCTCCCTTCCAAATTAAAGTCCCACATCTCATCTTCTGCAGATCGAATGTGCCTCTGAAGGTGCAAGATGGTAGAATCCCAGGGCATTTGAGGGCCATCTCATTCTCAAAGTCTTCCCTTACTCTGCTAGCCTCCCAAGTGCAATGCTTTGAAATGCTTTTAAATTTTGTGTAGTATCTTTCTGAACCTTAAATGTGAATTTGCTTTTGTAAAAAGGTCTGTTAAAAATAACAATACAAAACCACCAGAACCCAGCTCTCTAAGGCAAAGAAAATGCCATCAATACAAGGGTTTCTTTCAAAGGGAATACTGTTGGGGACAAGAGTGGGTTAACCCCGAGTCATCCTCCTCCCACCTCTTCTCTCAGCCTCCCAGATACCATACAGCTGTTGAAAAGTATCTGTCAACAAAACTATTACTGTCTTTCCTGGGATCAACACTATGTCCTGGACCCTCAAGGTCAGCAGAGCCTCCTTCAGAGCAAGCAGAGGCAACGAGCAGAAAGCTTACAAGACCAGTGAAACCCCAAGGGACGCTGACAGGTGGAGAGCCTTCCCCGACTCTAGAGGGAATGATAAGGCTGAGGGTAGAGGCTGCCCAACAAGATAAAGATACCTTTCCTCACCCTCAAATCTCTTTTCTGGAACAGTCTAAGTCACTTTCTCCCTTCTTGCCTCACCTCATGCTTCCATTGAGAGTTAGGAAAAATAGCTATTATGAGGAGTAAGTGACTAGATGTAGCTACTGGTTAAAACAAAAAGAAAGTTACTGTATGTCTGACACTATGGTAAGGCCGTTGTGTAAATCACCTCCATGAACAAAACAAAAACCAAAACACCTGTGAGGTAGATTCTGTCGTTTTATAGATGAGGAAACCGTTTAGAAGAGGTTAAGTAACTCGCTCAAAGTTGTTGAACTAGCAGACGGTGGAGTCAGAAGTTGAACCAAATTCTAACTCCTAAGTCCATACATTTGATCTGTATACCTTCTGCCCTTCTATAATTCTCATCCACTGTAGAGGTTCTGACATAGGCAACCCCAATCTCCTGGGGTTTCTCACCAGGTAGATTCCTATTACCATAAAGTTGTGGTCAAGAGAGGGCTTTCAAAGTCATGGCATGACTGCTGGTGGCATAGAAATTATAGTCTTTCTGGAAGGCAATCTCTCAACGTTTATCAAAATCCTGAAAAATGTGACACTGTTTGACTTCACAACTTATCTAAATAAGACAAACAAGGATATTCAGAGACATTTAGGTAGAGGTGTTCATTGGTGCTATTTAATGATGTCAAAAATGAGGAGAAACGCCCTTCTGTGAAAAATCAGGGTTTTGGTTAAATTATGAAGTATGTTGGAATCCTACAAATTCATTAACACAGTAACGGAAAAAACTGATGTGGAAATTCATTCATGATATAATGTGCTTAAAATAGTTTTAATATTACTAATATTGCACAGTATGTTAACTAACTGGAATTTAAATAAAAGCTTGGAAAAAGTGGTTTTTAAAATATCACATAAATATTCTGCTTAAATGTATATAGGTATATTATACATTATCTAGCAGGCTAACACCAAAAATGGGGTATGTAGAAGTTATAACTTATAGAATCATACATTCTCGTGGTTGGGAGAATTTTAGTTCACAGGCGCCAGTCCCAGCATCCCTGAGAGATAATACTAAGCATCTTTTCTAGGGCTTCTAGTGCCTGGGAGCCCATTAATACCTCCTCTGCCCAATGTCAATGAATTTTTGTACAGCACGTGTACTTGATAAAATCTTCTGTCTACACAGCACAGACCTATGTCAAGTTGCTATAGTAGAAAAAAGATGGGCCAAATTTGATCCTTACAAGTGATTCAGAGCTAAGAATCCATTTTCTTCCATAACTTTCTTTTCAGAGGAAAAATGTTATATAAATCCAACTAGGTAAAACTTATAAACTTATAGTTCAAGCTGCCCCCAGTCACCAGCACTAATAGCCCAACATCTCTAACCAGCATTGGAATCTGTAACTAGTTCTGACAAAGGCTTGCTTATGTAGTGGTACTTCTGGAAAATTCTACCAGTGAAAGGCAGACTACACAGGAGAAAAGAAAGGCAAAAATGAGAAACTTACTATGGTGTGTGGAAAACTAGGAGCTGAACTGGTTCCTCAGGATATGTTTGAATGTTCTGGAATTTTCTAATTTGTGATCTTGCCTTCCAATCTGTGTATCACTGAGCTGTGTAGCAGAATGCTAGCCAGAGTCAAGGACTTTTCTGAAACTGGACATCCATGAGATGAGATAGTTATGTAATTTGGAATAGTGAGTCTTCCAGAGAGAGAGAGAGAGAGAGAGAGAGAGAGGTGTGTGTGTGTGTGTGTGTGTGTGTGTGTGTGTGTGTGTGTAAAGGCCTGAGGAATGGAATGAAAAGTCCAGGAGAAAAGAGAAGGATGTGAGTATTTCAGAAAGAGTTGGAAGAGTATATGTAAAAGATCAATAACTTGAAGTAACGGCTGAATAGCCAGAAAGATCAGTCTTACTGCAGAGAGAGAAGCTAGCCAGCTAAACAAAGATCAGATCATGAAAATTCTTTTCGGCCAGGCTCAGTGTCTGGATTTTATGTCAAGCAAGGAGAATTACTTGGCCAAACAGTATAGCATAGTGGTTAAGAGCCCTAAGTTTAAAATCAGTTCCTGGATTTGAAAACTGTCTCTGTCGTTACTATGCTCTTGAGCCATGTGAAATTACTGATATTCTGCTGCTTTTGACCTTCAACAGTGGCAATTGCGTATGGGTCAACCTACTACACAATAGAAGAATCGGTTCTTATCTCTGAAGTATTTCCCCAAAGTCTGCCGAGGTCCCATTCATTAGAGCGGGCGGTAACAGAGCCCATCAGGAGTCTAGCCAACGACCGGGCCTGTTTGCTGACTCCTGTCAGAAGATGTCACCTGCCTTAGCTGGCTGCAAAGGACAGGCTGTGCCCAGGGAAGGCACTGATCCCCAGCTTCCACTCAGTGCCCTCAAGCCCACCTCCCCTGTAGTGCCTGGTCGGCTTCTCCTTTCCCTGGTTTTGGTCCGAAAACATGTAACTCGCAGGACATGCTGCTTCTGCCGTCATCCCTCAGCTATCTGACCCTGCTCGAGGAATTCCTGGCAAACAAGGCCCAGAGCACACGCAGGCCGCTCTTTTTCTTTCTCTTGCTCATTTGCTCCCTTTCTTTGGCTCAAGAATCTGCCTCCTCTGGTAAGGCAGGGATGAGTTTCTGAATTGTGTTTATTTGTTGGCGCTTTGGTGTGAAAGCACTCCCCGTCAGCTGCATATTAATCTTGTCAGCAGTCTGTATCTATTTTCCTCTGCCTCCCTCCCCTGGCCTAATTTATGGCTTTCCTTCCCCTTGCTTCCTATTGTCACAGTGACAGGGCGGGCTCTGTGGTGGGTCCTCAGTCCTCAGACTGGAGCGAGACCTGTCCTTATAAGACGAAGTGATGTGAAATCCTTATAAGTGCACAGTGATGTGAAATCCTGCAGTTTGCGTGGCGAGGATAAATTGAGAACAGCCTTCCCTCATTTATTGATGTCCCAACGCATGCTGCGTGCTACGCTCCATGCTATCGGCAAATAGAAGAACCAGGAAGCTGGTCCCTGTCTCGTAGTGGAGAAGGCACACGGGACAGAGGCAGCCCGTGTGTCAGCATGTGTACTTTCATTGCTGAGCCACAGATATTAATAGCACAGACTCAGATTCGGACAAAAAGGGTTGAAGTCCAGGTTCGGACCCTTTCCAGTTTCGTGGCTACTATTTGTCCATCTGTAATGACCGTCTTCATTATCTTCTACACCTCATTTTTCTTATCTCTAAAATCAGTGAAGTAATATCTACTCCATAGAGTAGTTATGTGAATTATGTCGCAGAATGTAACTTAGCTCTTGTTATAATATGGGGCAGATACTAAGCCTGCAGTTTATAAGCACTTCTTTATGTATTATTATTAGGGAGGAGAAGGTGGGGAGAGAAAGAGGAAGAAAAAGAAATTCATGAGATGGTGAACTTGCATCTCAGTAAAGAGTTCTTAACGACGTTGTTTTTGAAGCTCTGCCAATTAACCTTGAGCCTTATGCTAATATTGGGTTTCTTATATAATTAGACCCATAGCAACAGGCTGTGTGTTTGAAATCTTGATAAAACCTCATGTTGGGCCACCTCGTCCTGACAGTGTCCCAGGAATCAGACTAAGTAGGCTCAAACATTTAGTGTGCCTAAATCCTCAGGTGCTGTCTTTAAAGACTGTTTATCCTGAACTGGAACTTCTTTATAATGTTGAGGAGCTAAAATGAGCTGTCATGAGCTAAATCTGATTCCATGCCTGAATCTCTGCTGCTCCTACCATCAAGGTCAACCCCGGGCTATTTTGCTAGTCCTCTCCCATGACAGAGGTCATAGTCACAGCCCTGAATTAGACTCAGCCTAACATGCTCTGAGTGCTTTGGTTTTATTGCAGAAAAAAAAAAAAAAAAAAAGTAGCTCAGTGTGTTACAGAATAAAACCTCACCACACAGTCTCTCAGTGGGCCCTAAGCCCCTTCCAGAAAACTGGTGTTCCATTCCCCCAAGTAGCAATTCTAGCAGAGATTTATGACTCCTCTGTGGACTCTCTCTTTATCTCAGTGTTTATGTGAAATTCTTAGAGGCCATAGGAACTCTGGTATTCCTTGAATTCTGTTACTTCTTAATTAAAAAAAGTTAAAAACAAACCCGGGAGACCCTCTGGCTGCACTCGTGGACGAGCTGGACGGATGGAACCATGGCACGAGACAGACAGCTGGGCTTTGCACAGCCTGCCTCCCTCTCAGGCCTTTCCACAGACTGTCTCTCTTGCTTTTCATGCTCTCTATCTCCACCTGGTGAACGTTACCTCATCCTTCAAGTCTCAGCTTTGATGTATTTTGGTCAGGGAAGCCTCTGTTGACCAAATCTGTCCCCTTGAGCACCTCCGCTTTCCTGCATCAGAGCACTTAGCACACTCTATCTTAGTTCCTGGTTTGTCTCCATCCCCCAGGGAGAGCAGGAACCATGCTTGTCATGTTCATTATTTACTGCTGCTCCCCAGGATGGTGCCTGGCTTTCAATGTGTATTTATTGGACAAAGGAAGAGAGAAGAAGAAGGATGCAGCCTTACTGGATACACAGTGATCTGGCCTAGATCAAAACAAAGTCATCCACATCTTCAGACTCTGGGGCTGGTACACTGACACCAAGTGCTGGTGCCCTGCATGTGAATCAAAGGGTCTGAGCGTGGCCTGCATTGGACACGAAGTGAGGAATTTTGGAAGTTTGTTTGTTTATTGTTATCTGTGGCATTAACCTTAGGTAGCTCCTAACTTACACAGGAGCTTTTCTGTCATCCTGAGACCAGAAGTCTCATGTTAAGTTCTAGCCAAAATTTTAGTCTCAAGAAATTATCATTATGTTTTCAATTCCATTTCCACTTGTGGCTAAGACGTTCTTTCGACAATGGCAACTAAGAGCTAAGAGATCGAATTTTTGGACGATGTTGGAGAGAAACATTTGAGAAATAAACCAGTGCTGGGAAATAGGTGCAGTTAAGAAACATTCAAACTCAAAAAGTAAATCTCGCTTTCGCTCTGTGTCTCTGTCTCTGTCTCTCTCTCTCTCTCTCTCTCTCTCACACACACACACACACACACACACACACACACACACATATGCACAGACTGGCAAATTAGAAGCTGAAAGATATCCCAGGAAGGATAGAGGCAGACATCTAGTTTCAAACTTACTAATTTTATGCCTCCAGGCCAGTGATTTGATCACACTGTCTCAATTCCATCATCTGTAAAATTGGGGTAATAATGCCTATCTGATAGGATTGTTGAGAAGATTAAAAATAATATCTGTAAAGCACCTCACACGTAGTAGGCACTCAATAAAAGACAAGACGGTGATGATATCTCTGACACTCATGGGGGAGGAGCAGAGAGAACACCACGTTCCCTGGCAAACCAAACCCCTTACAGCCTAGAGGGAAATCCTGGGCTGGACATGAGGTCAGTGAGAGCTCTGGATTCCTGGGACGGTATCATGCAAACACCATGGAGACATCTGATTACTTGACTTGGCATTGATTTATGGAACTTGCAGGATGTCCAGAACCCGAGGGCTATCTCCAGTCCAGGCCTACCTGGCTGAGAGTGTTGGTGAAATTTCTCTGCACAGTGACATTTCAGAGAGCAAATCAGCTCTGGAGATGCTCCTTAATAAGTAGTCATTCAAACATCTCCAGTTCCATCCAAACATTTTGCTCTCCATTTTGTCCACCTGTATATTTAAAACTGGAGGCTTCTCTCATCACACCTAGCCAAGGACACAGGAGCAGTCCCCCGACTCCAGGATTGTCCATCCCCCCAAGTCCCTGAGCCATGAAGACAGTCTCTTCCAATTTCCTCCTGTCAACTGAGGTCTCCAGAGTCCTGGGAGAGGTTCATCCCGTCTATGAGATCTCCCCTCCCAATTTCTGATGCCTTCCAGAAGGAAAATGCCAGGCTCAGTTGCTTTTAATCTATCCTGCTACGTACCTGTCTGTATGAATTTTCACAAAGCTGAAATCACGGTGCATGTACAAATTTGAGTCCTGCCTTTGTTTAATGTATGAAGCATCCCGCAGCTTTAGCATTTGTGATATCTTTTGTTTTTATGGCAGTATAGTATTTATCCCCAGAAGGATCAAAATCTATGCCATGTTTCTCACTGCTGAATATCGAAGTTGCCCTCCTTTATTTTCTCTAATATATTGAACAAAACAATACCTTTAACCCAGGGAGAGCTACAAGAGGAAAGCACGTGAGGGCCTCTCTGTAGTCTTTGAGGGGCTTGTCTCTGGCTAAAGCTTTGGGTTTCACTTGCTCCCAGCTTTCACAAACAATTCCCTAAAACAGTGTGTTCCCTGGACATCTGATCACAGAAGACAAATACAAGGACTGGGAAGAAGACTATTGTTCAGCATTTTTTTCTGCAGGGAGAGTCTGATGAGCAAAGCAAAGGAAGCGTCTCTCATTTCAGTTTACAAACAAGAGCACTAACTAAGACCTTTCGCCAATGACTGCAACACTTCACCCCAAAATCTAAGCAGGTCAGGCTCTCTGTACACGTTAAATGTGCCATTCCTATTCCTGTACCTGAGTTTATGCTGTTCTTCTCTGTCTGGAACACCTTTCCCCCTGCTGTCTACCTATCCGTTCTTTAGGTTCCAACCTGCTTTCTGTACAACGCCATGTTTAACATGTTTCTACTGTGAATCCTCACCAACATCTTGATTCTTTGAACTCTTATTAAAGGCAGAAGACCCACATTTTGTGTTCAGTTGTTTTCTGCAATCTTCATGTGGGATTATCTTATCTCTTTAGCTAGGTGAAAGCTCCTTAACATAAAGAAGCTCACCTTAACTTTCTTATAAACCCCACAGCTACTATGGTATGATATAACTGGGAATTTGATACATTGTAAAGACCAAGTATAAGGGTGGGTCTAAAGATGGGTGAGACCAAGGATCTAGTAATCCAGGGACATACAAACAGGAGACCACTTCCCAGGAGGTAAGCAGACCAGAAGGAGGAAGAAGAGATAGGAGCTCTGCAAGGTTCTGCAAGCCAGGGAGACATGGGAGGGGTCAGTAGGTGAGCCGACAGGTGCTATTGGAGAGATTTGATAGCCGGTAGCAGGAAACCGAGGAAGTACACCAAGTATTTCCATGGCCATGGCCAATAAGAGGGATCAGGATGTCAGACCCTGGACACCTGGTAGATAAGGGCAGCGTGTGGCCAGGCTGAGATTGAATCAAGACGTGCCCTGGCTTACTTGGGGGCAGTCACTGAGTGGAAGCTTTTACATTAGAGGTTAAAGATCCCTTTTCCTTATTTAATGCTAAAAGAGAGAACTGCTAAAACAAGTCCTAGTACCCACTTTGTTCTCAACCAGAATTCATCCCAAGTATGGAAAAAGGCCTCATCTACAGATAAAACGAAGTAGGAAAACTTAACATTTGGAGAATTTTTGTGGAGGGGAGGCAGGAAAGCCCATGAATTCCCTTTATGTGCTAGGTACTCAGTAAATGTTCCCTTCCCTACCCTTCCTTACCCTCCCATCCCCTCTTTCTCTTTTCTTTCTTTCTTTCTTTCTTTCTTTCTTTCTTTCTTTCTTTCTTTCTTTCTTTCTTTCCTTCTTTCTTTCTTTCTTTCCTTTCTTTCCTTTCTTTCTTTCTCTCTCTTTCTTTCTCTCTTTCTTTCTTTCCTTTTCTTCTTTTCTTTCTTTCTTTCCTTTGTAACTGTAGTTGTAGTTGGTGCTTACATTATGATGAGGACTAATTCCCTAGAGCCTCGAAATCATGACAGAGGGGACAGTTAAGAAACGAGGCAAGGGGCACCTGGGTGGCTCAGTTGGTTAAGTGTCTGGCTTGATTTTGGCTCAGGACATGATCCTGCTCGGGGCTCTGGGCTGACAACATGGAGCCTACTTGGGATTCTCTCTCTTCCTCTCTCCCTGTCCCTCCCCGCGGGTGTTCATGCTGTCTCTCTTGCTCTCTCTGTCTCAAAATAAATAAAGAAACTTAAAAAGGGAGGCAAGAATGGAGAAGTGGAAAGGATGATAAAAGAGAAATTCTTAAGTAGACCTAAAACCACTGGCTCCAGTTATCTTCCTGCTGGGACCCTAAACAACCACAGCAAATAAGGAGTTGCATAGACAGGAATATGGCAGGCCAGTTTTTGAGATCTCCTAAGAGACTCTCACCTTCTGAATAAGGGCCCTAAATTAACACTGGTGTTAACCTGCTAGATCTGAGACCGTAATGTCAAACTCCTGTCCCCCAGACCAGTGTTTCTAAGCTGACCACAGAGTCTCTGCAGAGAACAAGAATACTGTGAAATAAACACAGATGGGTAAGCACCAAGCAGGAAAGGATTTCTCCAAGGAAGACAGCTGATTTGACAAAAACTCAGATAAAGTCTCAAATGCCCTTAAGTTTACCTCCCTGTTATAAGAACCGAGGGTCATTTGATGAAGTGGAGAGATCCAAACAATTAAAATAATTAAATAAATAAGTGAAGCAAGCTCACGTCAGCTGGTGTGATTTGCTGCCACTGGGGAAGTCCAAGTCAAACACTGTACTAGAGTTTGAAAACAACGGGGTCATTTAGAAACCATTCCTTGCATTCCTCTTAGGTCAGAAGAGGATAAAGATCAGAGTATTCAGGGCTGAAGTTTCAGAACATGATGTGATTACGATGGTGTTCACCCTGTCGTGTACAGCCTTCCCAGCTGGCATTGGGCATTATGAAATTCCCTGCCCCAGGCATGTGGAACCTTTGCCACGTGGGAGATTGGTGGGGACATCCCCACAGCGTGACCTATTACTCTGTGTTCTCATAAAATCAGGATGGAGTTCAACAGGCCCCTTCCCATCAGCAGAAGGGAAGCCTCACCCAGCTGCCAAGCGGGCTGCAAGGTACTGAATGGGGCAAAACACAAGGCCTGACGTATGGTTTAGAAGAGCCTGCTCACAAATTCCTTAAACAAATTAGGACTGGTTCTGGCCTGGATCTCTCTCTGTGTCAGGGGCAGTAGAGGGAGACAATAAAATAATAACAATAATAATAATAATAATGATACTAATAAGCTTGCCAATCCTACCCAGAACTCCCCAAGACTACTTTGGTCTGGGGACACACACGCTCAGCCTTCAGAGATGCATATAGGTGCATTTGGTTAATCCCCATCACTGCGTGTCAGGGATAACTGATCTATGACTAAAAATAGTGTGAGGACAGCAATACCAGCTATGTGGGGCCCAACTGAGGACACAGTGGAAAACTTGACAGCAGCACAGTAGAACCTTCCTGGCCCAAGGCCACCGGCTCAAGGGCAAGAGCCCTGGGTTCATCTGCTGGGGCAGTTTGATTGACAGCTCACCTCCCAAGAGTGCGTTTCAGTGGTTATAATCCTCTCACATTATTGAGCGCCCTCTGAGTGTAGGGCGAAGTGTTAGGAGCAGGGGACATAATGGTAGAAGACATGGTTCTTCTCTGGAAAACGTTTCTAACTGCGTGATATTTAAAAAGAATATGTGAGGTAAAACAAAAACAATCCTGCCTCGCTTCACTTCACCGACTTCAGTCTGAAACTGTCTCCAGCACCCACAGTAACAGAGAGAGGCAATGAGACTGCAAAAGCAGAGAGGTTCAAGCCCTGGTCGAAGTCTCTGAGTGGGACGGAGAAGGAGAGAGGCAGAAAAAGGCCTGAAGGTCGCATTTGCCGGTTTATTCACACAGGTATTATTAGTAATGCTCTCTGTAGCCTGAGGAAATGTCTGCCACTAAGCATTAGCTTTTAAAATGATAGAATCATTGAATCTCCGGATTTCTTCCCTATGTAATTATCACAGGCCTACTCAAAGATGCTGTGCAGAGAATCTTTTTAAAGATTGCCGTTGGGGCGCCTGGGTGGCGCAGTCGGTTAAGCGTCCGACTTCAGCCAGGTCACGATCTCGCGGTCCGTGAGTTCGAGCCCCGCGTCGGGCTCTGGGCTGATGGCTCAGAGCCTGGAGCCTGTTTCCGATTCTGTGTCTCCCTCTCTCTCTGCCCCTCCCCCGTTCATGCTCTGTCTCTCTCTGTCCCAAAAATAAATAAACGTTGAAGATTACCGTAAAGAGGCGTTATGGTGATCTTGCCCGAAGTGTGTGTGATAGGAGCATAGTGCTGAGGAAAATTGCTGGGTGTTCTTAAGAAAGCCACACGCTATATGCCACGAGAGCAGCAATCGCCAACCATAACACCAGGTCTCGTGGAGAGGCTCCTTCTCCCCTTCAGAGTGCTAGACATGACTGGGCATGACCAGGGGTTCATTTCATTTCTTGGCATATACAGTGCTGGGTTCTCGAACAAGGCATTAAATAGAACTTTCACCTCGCTTGTTGGCTTCAGGCCACAGGCCTCAGAGAGTGCAATAATAACTTACTTAAACAAGTTCAAATTCAATTAAATGAAAAGTGGCACCTTTCAGTCATGAGTCAAACATCAGGGGTGAGTCGTAATAAAGAGTGTAGCTCCATTTTATGATGTTTGACTGCTGACAGCTTTTAAGTCTCACCCCTAACCTCTCCTCCTGTGTTTCACACCTGGGCAAGCAGAGAACAAAGCATGGGTGGTTCCTCCTTTGGCACCAGTGGGAGGTTCTAGACCCTGCCTGAATGAAGGAACCCTCATGGTGTGGGCCCCACCCCATAACCATCTATTTTACTCATGAGAGCTTACCTACGAAAAGCACTTACAACAGCTCCCGCCACGTGGTAAATGCTACGAGGTGTCAGTCATCGGCACTAGTGTGATTGTTGTCCTTGTTGATGGCATTGTCACTAGAGGAAAGGACTAAGATATCTCACCCCCACACACAGTTGTGGCTTTCGTTCCAACCCTGTGCCATTCCTGGAAAGGACTCAGAGTGATTTACCTTCCCAACCTCCCAATGTTCCCTAAGGATGAACCCCTTATATTAGAAATGTCTGATTGCTCATTCTTCTTGAAGACAACAAATTCCTAAACCTCTTGGAAATCAGGTCCTAACTCCATGGCAACCCCTCTATGAAGCTTTTCCTAATTTGCTCATGTAGAGTTCATCACAAGCACTGCTTCCCATGTGTATGGCCCTACCTCATCAGAGCATTCGCCACACCGCACTGGGGTCTTTGTGTTCTTGTCACCATCAACATGTAAGATTCTTGTAGGCAAGAAGTGTGCTGGCTGATCTCCTACTGTGGAGGAGAGCAAAGAAAACAAATAGAAAATTTTATTTTATGCACATCGAAATTGAAAGCTTTAAAACGTGTGAGATATATATGTATACACACTGATGAGCATGTATCCCGATATCTATATCCGTACTATCTATATCTGTGTGTCTGTCTGTGATCTATCTATCCTGATGAGAATATCCATCGGGCGATTGTTAAACCGGCTGGAATTTGGAGAAGGTCGGGGCTAGAGACATACACTGAAGTGTCATTTTTCTGTGCTGATATTTCAAATGATGAGCGTGGATAAAGTGAGTGAAGGTGAGATTTTAGAGAACGAAGAGAAGAAGGGCAAGGAAGAAAACCTGGGGAATCTGAACTTTCCTAATTCTTGCCTTTCATCTCCACAGATGGGGCCCATTGCTCATTCTTCCTGTTTCTTATAGGTTCTATCCTTCTCTAAGCTCTGAGACCAGTTTTGGTCTTAGGGAAATTTAAGGAGCTCTTGATCCTTTCTTAGTTTTCATTCATCTCTGAAGTTAATCCAAGACATAAACCAGGACTGGAAAGTGGGTCTCTGCTTTGTTCCTCAGGGCTCATCCTATTTGATCATCTTCCCACAGTCTCAGTTTTAACCCAACTTGGCCGTGAGGTACACATCAGTCACATTAGTATGCAGGTTTGAGAGAGGAGTGACTGAATGAGATCATCAGGATTAGACTGGTGGTCCAAAATAAAAGCAAAATCTGAATTTGATGCCAAACCTAATACATGAATCAAAAAAAAAAAAAAGTCTTGGGTATGGAAAGAAATGGTTAATGTCAGTTCCTGACCTATCACAACAGAAGGAACAGAGCACAAGTGTAACAATTCATGGAAGCTCCCAAAGTCAAGAGTCAGCAGAATTTACCAGTATTAATAAAAACCTGAGGAAGCAGACACTCTTATTCCCTACTAGAGGAAGTATATCAACCATCTTGGAAGATAACTGGGCAATATATTTCAAAAGCATTAAAGATGTATATACTCCTTGATCTTGTTATTTCACATCCAAGGATCTAAAGGAAATAAAGGATCTTCAGCATGGATATTGAATTTATAAGAATGATGACAAGATAAGGTGGAGAAGAAAATGCAGGCTCCCCATTAATAACTTTCCAGAACTATATGCACATGTCAATTATGACTCTGAGGCTGAAGTTTTGTTAAAATCTTGGTAAACAACTGTGGCAGTTCCATAGAAGAAACTCCATCAATCTGTGTGGAGAAATCATCCTAATGTAGGGGAAGTATAGTTAGTTGTCCATTATTCAGTCTTTTTTTTTTTTAATGCATCCTATTTAGTGTGGAGGCATGAAGAGCTTCTGGGTGAGTATTGACATCTTTGATAGAAACAGAAGTCCATAAAGTTCAGTTGTTCCTGAGTGCCTGGAAAACTAAACCTTTCAGAAAGACCAAACCAAGCCCTAGCCGACCCATGCAATTTGATAACCAGACCTTAAATGTTAGCCATCTTACCAGTAACCTTTGATCAGCCATCCAGCCACTTATTGCTCTGTGATTGGCCATCACACAGGGGTTGTAACATGATGTCATTTACTCACCTTGGTTCAGTTAAATCATGGCACACCACAACTGTGGTAGAGATAGGTTATCTTTCCAGTTAGGGGACATTGATGATGATATATACTAAAACTTCAGTTTACCTGATGGACTTCTAAAATTCTAAAAATTCTTTTTTTAATGTTTATTTACTTTGAGAGAGAGCACACGTGTGTGAGAGGGGCAGAGAGGGGGAGACAGAGGTTTCACAGCAGACTCCACACTGACAGCAAGGAACCTGACGCAGGGCTTGAACTCATGAACGCGAGATCACGACCTGAGCCGAAGTCAGACGCTTGTCCGACTGAGCCACCTGGGTACCCCTGTACTTTTAAACTTTTAAAAGGCACAGAGGAACAGAGATGCTCAGTTTGATGTGCCTATTGCCTGACACGAGGGGAGTTCTATAGCTCTGAATAACATCAAATTGTATTTGCCTGTCATCAAAATTGGTCCCAGAGAAAGGCACACCAGAATGTGTCAGCACTCCATGCAAGAGGAATGCCAGCTGCCCAGAATGAAGAGAAAGGATGAAAATTTCTCTAAGAATAGTGCTTTACACCTTATTTGGCATTTCCATCTGGAAAATCTCAAAACATTTGGCTAATTTAATTACATATCTGTAATTATGTTTTGTACTAGGTTTCACAGAGAGGAGGAAATGAACATTTATTGAGTGCTTCCCTCCTGCCAAACATCGTGGTAGCTGTTTGACAAATGGAACAGGATGCTAAAATAGAACTTGATGCTGAGATACCAAGAGACAGCCAATTGCAGTTTGTATGATTGGCAAAGGAAGTGTTAAGAAACTCTCACAGGACTTACCCCCTCACCCACGTCAAGGATATAAAAGGTCGATGGGTATATATTGGAAGAGATTTTCTTTGGTGTGTCTACCGCCCTGCCCCCCAAGGGAGAGAGGGGTAAGAGTACCACCTCCCGAACCCAAATCCACAGGGCGGGAATTGGAAGAGACCAATATGAGATCTTACTGTAAGTCCTATGAACTTTGGGGGACATAATGGTTTGGTGTTTGAGCCACAGCTGAGGAATGTAAACAGACAGAGGCTGCGTGGAACAGAGTAGAGGGCTGGCGTAGCTTGGGGCATTTACTGTGGACCAGATGGTTGGAGAGAACTTCCTGTGGGAGCAAGAGGATGTCAGAGCCGAGAAGCTGAAGGTGGACCTCTGGTGGATGCTAAGAAACTGTGCAGAAAGTCAAATGTTAATTAATGCCTGGGACCTGGGCTTTAGGTGAGAGGCCCTAGTGATGGCTGAGGGTGGGGTCACCAAAGAATTCCCAGAAGAACCCTGGAAAAAAAGAATCATTTAAATATCTGTCAGGTCCACAGGCTGCCGCCTTTAGAACATCTCAGATTTCCCATTCCCTTACCTCTGCCTCCTCCCCTCTGCGCTGACCCTGAGGAACTCAGAAGCACTGGTTAGAAAAGGAAAAGTCTACCGAGGAAAGAGAAAAGTAGCCAATTGTACCTTCTTTCCAGGGCTGACTGCACACTTCCTGCTCAAAGAGGCACTAGATGCAGAGGAGTAGAAACCTCAAGTTTAGCTTTGCTTGTTACATGGAGCGGTACAGTTTTTTAATTCTTGAAATGGAGCTATGTCTGTTACTTTGAAGGATGTAGTACCTGTGTGGGATATGATAGAGTAATCGCCCCCCATCCCCCACCCCTAAAAGGTAATGACATCCTAATCCCTGGAACCTGTGGATATGTTGCCTTAAATGGCAAAAGGGACTCTGTAGGTGTGATTAAATTAAGGATATTGAAATGATATTATCTTGGAGTTTCCTGATTGACCCAGTGTGATAGGAAGGGTCCTTAAAAGAAGGAGGGTCACAGACCCAGAAGGCAACGTGATTACAGAAGTAGAGGTACAGACAGAGTTTGGAAGATGCTACACTGCCTGCTGGCTTTGAAGATAGAGGATGGGGCCACGAGCCAAGGAATGCAGGTGGCTTCTCGAAGCTAGAAAGAGTGAGGAAACAGATCTTCCCCTAGAGCTTCCAGAAGGAACACAGCCCTGCTAACTCATTTTAGGACTTCTGACCTCCAGAACAATAAGATAATAGTGTTTTCAGCCACCAGGTTGGAGGTAATTTTTTATAGCAGCAGTTCACTAGCACAGTAATGTATAGGATTTATTAAAGTTTTCATGAAAGGGGAAGAGCAAAAACTTGCCTCGCTGGTTCAAGGTAAAGGGACAGGAGGAAAAAAAATCAGGGAAAGGTTTGCTTTCTGATTTTGTATTTCACAAGGCAAGTGGGTTCATGGTTTTTCTTGATTATCTCAATTAATATTCACAATAATTCTACGATTAGGTATTATAATCTCTATAATAAAATGAAAAAACGGGACTTGAGAGATTAATAGACCTGCCCAAGGTGACACAGGGGATGAGTACAGCCACAATAGGGAAAGAGCCCGAACTACTGGTGACAGGCCAGCTGGGGGTCACAAGCCCTCTTGTCCACCCTGGCTCCACAGCCTGTGATTTTTTTCATGCTCCCACCCCATTTTCTCATGTGCATCCTTCTCATTTTCAGATGGATCACAAACTGAAACACCTTCCCTCAATTTTACGCCCCCTAAATGTATGCGTTCCTCACAAGTCTCAAGGCCTAGTTCATCCTAATTAACCTCCATGACATTCTTGAGCTGATGGTGTCCCAAGTCAGACTCTAGTCCTGACCTCTCACGATGACTGCATTTGCCAGGCTACTTCCCTGATTCAGTCTTTCTGAAAAGAATCGTAATCGTTTGGGAGTTAGGTCATCCTCTGGACCTGCTTCTCTTCACTTCTAATTTCTTTTAACACTCCCATCATTCTTCTATTCCTCCAGACTGGAAAGTTTGGAATTACCTTAGCCTCATCTATTTATTTCATTCTTTACCCCTGTGATTGCCGCAGGTGGTATATTCTACTCGTTCTATCTCAGAATGAAACCCAGAGAGAAAACAAACAAACAAAAAACATTAAGCAAATGAATAGAATATCAGTGATCTGTAGGTAAAATGGCTTCTTCAAATGGCTTCAGATAGTATAGATAGATAAATATATAGATGAGAGATAGAGAGATAGAGAGATAGATCTAGACAGATAGAGACACATAGACAGATAGATACAATATTGGAAACCGTGGGAGTGAAGGCTGTGTTCACCATCCTGACTGCAGTGACATTTGCAGGCGTATAGACATACACCAAATTTTTTTAATGAACATTTTATTTTTATTTATTTGTTTATTAAAAAACTTTTTTTAATGTTTTATTTATTTTTGACAGAGAGAGAGAGACAGAGCACAAGCAGGGGAGGGGCAGAGAGAGAGAGGGAGACACAGAATCCAAAGCAGGCTCCAGGCTCTGAGCTGTCAGCACAGAGCCTGACGCGGGGCTCGAACCCACAGACCACAAGATCATGACCTGAGCGGAAGTTGGATGCTCAACCGACTGAGCCACCCAGGCGCCCCTAATGAACATTTTAAATATGCACCTCTTATTATGTCAGTTATACCTCAACAAAGCTGAAAAATAAGGGGGAAAAGAATATATTGGAAGGAATATTCAACACTAGTTCCTCTGTCATCTTCTTTTCCTGCCTTATGATCTCTCCCTCAGGCACCCTTTTCTCTAGTATTTCTTGCCAGCCCAATCTGGGCTGTGTGCAGGCTCTCTTACCAGTCTTTTTCATGGCAAAGGATCCCTGAATATACCCTAGTTCCCTCCAGCTACAGCACAGGGCCAGGGCCAGGAACAAATCTGACACTCCTCAACGCACCACTTTAAATGCAAAATAAGAATCAATCAAAACGTCCTCACAGAAATTTTAAAAAGCTGTTAGGATACTAGACATTATAGGTTTTGTTTTTGTTTTTGTTTTTTTTTAAGACAAGTAAATCTAGTTAGTTAGCAACTCTGTGAATTAGCCATTTGGCAAATTGGTTCTCAGGGAACTGTCTTTTGGTAAATTGACAGAGTGCCTACCAGACATCAACGTCCTTCCTTTATCAAGGGAAACAGATGACTTAAAAAGAGTATAGCTTGGGTTGCCTGGGTGGCTCAGTTGGTTGTCTGGCTTTATCTCGGGTCATGATCTCGCAGTTTATGAGTTTGAGCCCCATATCAGGCTCTGTGCTGATGTCTCAGAGCCTGGAGCCTGCCTCGGATTCTGTGTGTGTGTGAGTCTCTCTCTCTCTCTGCCCCTCCTCCCCAAGATAAACATAAAACTTTTTTAATAATAAAAAAGAGTATAGTTTTTACATAATGTACAGTAAGAGCCTGTGTATCACTTCTAGAAGACACGCTATGAATTTGCAAAAGGAGAAGAGAATATATAATATTTTGCAACATTCTCTTGCTTAGAAATTAGGCTTTCTTGATTTTTCAGGTTTCTGTCTTTAAAGTTGTGGCTGGAGAGCCAGCCAAAGTACAAGAACTCATGATTCAGTGACATGACATTAGAGTTTGGGCCAGAGCTAAATGTAAAGACATTAAAATGACTTAGGAATTATGACTAGAACTGGTTGAAAAGATGAAAAGAATGCAGAATTCGAGCACTTTAAAGAAGTAAATATTGGGAGCAGTCTGGGTTGGAGGGTTTGGAATTCTATTCACCTAAATCAGGTAATAAACTGACTGTGATTATAAAGTAATCACAGAGAAGAATAAATTGAACCTTCGATATGTGAAATCTGTCCCATCTAAGGATATGTTGACTTGGGAGCCATAAAGAAAAACAAGCAGCCCATCAGAGCCTGTTGTAGTATCATCTTGCAGGAAGTACTATAAGGGTCCTTTGTCCTGGTCTCATTTCTGCGTGAAATGTAACTACCGCTTGGTCTCATGTATTTGCATCCAGTCACTTCCAGTCTCTCACGATGATAAAACGGTGTCCTGTAGTTTGTTCTTGATCATGTATGGCACCAGTAGAATCATAAATATTTACTGCCCTGGTCCTATATTCTTGTCTCAGATCTTTCCCAGATATGAAGCCGCACTTGCTCAAGATAGAAAAACTGTTCCTCATCACAGTGGAAGTACTTTCTCAATCCTGGGAGTGATTACAATTTAATGTTGAAATGGTGAAGTAAATCAACACATACTATAATATTTTAAATTATCTTTAGGGATAATATGATATATGTTTGTTATTTAATATGTCGCTAATGTTCAGGAAACTCTGACATATTAGTCAAACAAAAATCTAGTTACATGATAAAGTAGTAGCACTTTTAATAATAACTGTCCACACCACGATAGACAGTTTGCAAAAGCAAACAAAGGTCTTGTTTAACTTTTGACAGAATGGTAGATTAAAGATGAACTAAGCCACACTATTGCTTTATTCCTCTGCCAAGAAATTTCTGGGTCTCCTACAGCTAACAACATAGTGAGTCTAATTGAAGAAATAGTTATAGACTGAGAAAATATCATACAATCATCATTGACGATGGAACAATCGAGTGAAGCAATTTAGCAGTCATAAGCATAAGATGTTTTATTCATGCCCTTCTACAAGGTGTTCAGAAAGAAATTGCAATGCAACGTAGTATAACAGAATCACAGACTGACCCAGAAAGTGATCCACTGTGACCAGCCAATTGATTTGAAAAGTACCTTGTAATAATAATTTTAAAAAAATGTTAAAATAAAACGCAATCACAGCTAGTGTAAGTTAAAAGGTTTCTTCCAGGAGCACCTAGGTGGCTAAGTTAATTAAGCTCAGGTCTTCAGCTGACTTCAGCTCAGGTCATGATCTCGCGGTTCATGAGTTCAAGACCCGAGTCAGGCTCTGTGCTGGCTCGGAGCCTGGTGCCTGCTTCAGATTCTGTGTCTCCCTCTCTCTCTCTCTCTCTCTCTCTCTCTCTCTCTCTCTCTCTCTCTCTCTTTCTGCCCCTCCCCTGCTCATTCTCTCTCTCTCTCTCTCTCTCTCTCTCTTTCTCTCTCTCTCTCTCAAAAATGAATAAAATATTAAAAAGAATTTTTTTTTAAGTTTCTTCCAACAACAACAAAAGCCTGAGGTTTGTAACTTGTAAATTATAGTATTTACACAGCAGAATTTAACAAACACAACAGTTGCTTAGACAAAGTTTGCTGGAGCCTGATGCAAAGTAGTCAACTAAAATGCCTTGAAGGTTCCGCATTTCACAATCACGTATGGTAAAGAGCCCCTTATCACTCAACTATGGCTATTTTAACACTTGTGTGCATGCAAAGACAGCAGCTATAGATGAAAAGACAGAGGCAGTTTAGTTATCTTGAATCCAATTATATAGCCCCAGTGCTACATTAATATAATAGATCAAATGGAAAAAACCTCAAGCAATTGGGAAAAACAGTGATTGAAGAAGTATTAGATAAAGTAAATGAGAAGAACAAATTAAGTCTACTTCTGAAAATATTCAGAAAGTATCTTCAAACAGTACACAAATCTTCAGTTGGGGATTGCTTCAAAAGGCCATCTAAAAAAGCTTGTGCGCAGTGAAGGAAATGACCAATAAAACAAAAGGAATCCTACTGAACGGAAGAAAATATTTGCAAGTGATATATCTAATAAGGGGTTAATATCCAAAAGATATAAGGAACTCATACAACTCAATGGCAAATAATAGTAATAATGGTAGTCCTATTAAAAATGGTCAGAGGATCTGAGCAGACCTTTTCCAAAGACCTGCAGATGGCCGACAAGCACACAAAAAGATGCTCAACATCACTAATCATCAGGAAAATTCAAATCAAAGTCACAACGGGATATCACCTCACTTCAGTCAGAACAGCTAATATCAACAAGATAAGAAATAATAAGTGTTGGCAAGACTATGGAGGAAAGGGAACCTCATACACTGTCAGTAATAATGTAAATTGGTGCAGTCACTATGGAAAACACTACGGAGGGTTCTCAAAAAATTAAAAATAGAAATACTGTATGATCCAGTAATTCCATTGTTGGGTATTTACCCAAAGAAAACAAAAACATTAACTCAAATAGATATATGCCTCTTTACATTTACTGCAACATTATTTACAATAGCCAAGATATGGAAAAAGAAAATGTTTTCTCAATATATATAATGGAATATTACTCAGCCATAAAGAAGAATAAAATCTTGCCATTTTTTTTAAATGTTTATTTATTTTTGAGAGAGGGAGAGACAGAGTGCAAGCTGGGGAGGGGCAGAGAGAGAGAGGGAGACACAGAATCCGAAGCAGGCTCCAGGCTCTGAGCTGTCTGCACAAAGCCCGACACGGGGCTCAAACTCATGAACCATGAGATCATGACCTGAGCCGAAGTCAGATGCTCAACTGACTAAGCCACCTAGGCGCCCCAAATCTTGCCATTTTTGACAACATGGATGGCCTAGAGGATATCATACCAAGTGAAATAAGTCATACAGAGAAAGACAAATACCACTTATTTGTGACATTACATATATGTGGAATCAAAAAAAAATACAAACAAAAACAGAAACAGACTCATAAATACAGAGAAGAAGCTGTATTTATTGTCATAGGGGAGGGGGTTGTCATAGGGGAGGAGGGGCGAATGGATGGGCAGAATAGATGAAGGGGATTAAGAGGCACAAACTTTCAGTTATAAAATAAGTAAGTCACTGGGATGAAAAGTATAACATTGGGAATGTAGCCAATATTGTTGTGATAATGTATGGTGACAGATGGTAACTACGCTTATTGTGGTGAGCACTTGTAATGGACACAATTGTTGATAAACTATGTTGTATGTTTGAAACTAATAGAACATTGTATGTCAACTATACTTTGACATAAAAAAATAAAAGACTGTGTGTCATAATCATTGGCCAAATCTCCAGGCTCAGGAGATAAAGAAAGTAAATTTTCATCTTAGTTACTATTAAAAAGATAGAGCATTTTGCTAACAGGAGCTTGCCAAAAATAACTTTGCTTTTCCATTGACCTTAGTTAACAGTGGGTACCTATGTAGTGTCACAAGCGAGCGATATTATTTGTGATTATTTGGGGGTAATCTAACAGCTGACATATCCAAGAATGGATTGTTCTTAGAATGTCAGACTTTTAAATTTAATTTTAATTTTGTAATTAAAAATTTTTAATTTTTAATTTTAATTTTAAAAGACTTTTAAATTTAACTACCAACATTTTTTCCTTACCATTCAGAATATTTATTTATGCTTACTAGAATCAATTTTAGAGAAATTTAGACATAGTTTTATCTCAATCACACCTGTATATATGAAAAGGAAAATATAAGCAAACTAAATCGTCACCCATGACTCCAAGTCCAAATCCTCGAAATCACTTTTTTTGTATACATTTTTCAAGGCAGTGCCATATCCCATGCCATCAAGGGTATATAAAAGCAGCGTTTCTTAGAAGAATGCTGTTTAGTCAGTGGCAAGTTTCTGACAATCTGGTGTTTGATGGCTTATTGACAGCCTGATCCATGCATAAAGTGGTTATAACACCCTTCATCTCGTTGCTTTGAATTTTCTGTCGTCTACTCCAAGGATTTGGAGACTTCCCCTTCTTCCATGCCACTACTTGGACAGTGAGAGGCAACCCTTCTGCACCTATCTTTCTAGCAAGTGTAATCCTCCCTTCATCTTCTTGTGGATGTGAACCAACAATATTATAAATAAGTAGTAATGAAAAGTTTTGAATTGTTTCAATTTATCCTTATCCCAAGAGCCGGTTTTATAATGGCAACATTTGACATAAACCTTGATTTTAGCCAGGTATTTATTTTCACTCCTGACCATTTGGCATTCTGTCACAATGTGTATTGGGTGCAGCTCTGCCTTTTATGACTCTTGTTCATCATCTCAGCATTCATTATCCCCACTCTCTTCTCTCTTTGTCTCTCTCTCTCTCTCTCTCTCTTTCTTTTTTTTTTTTTTTTTTTGCAAGAGAGACAGAGTGCAAGTGGGGGAGGGGCAGAGAGAGAGGGAAACACAGAATCCAAAGCAGGCTTCAGGCTCCCAGCTGTTAGCACAGAGCCCAACTCAGGGCTCGAACCCACGAACCCATGCTGCTAATAAGACTCAGAGAGAGCAGTTCATACCCTCAGCTTCAATGATGTGCCCTGATAAGTCTTAGAGAAATCCCATTCCCCTTGCCAGTGATGGATTCAGAAATTAACATAATATCTAATTCTATAAGATGTGAGAGGCAATTTATTGAAGGTTTGGTGAAGGTTTTCTCTTCTTTTTTTTTTTTTTAATTTTTTTTCAACGTTTTTTATTTATTTTTGGGACAGAGAGAGACAGAGCATGAATGGGGGAGGGGCAGAGAGAGAGGGAGACACAGAATCGGAAGCAGGCTCCAAGCTCCGAGCCATCAGCCCAGAGCCTGACACGGGGCTCGAACTCACGGACCGCGAGATCGTGACCTGGCTGAAGTCGGATGCTTAACCGACTGCGCCACCCAGGCGCCCCTCTATTTTAAAAGAAAGCGATTGGAGGTCTTTGTCTCTGCCACTAGATGCAAAAAGGAAAGTGGACCCGACTGCTACCAGCAGCCATCCCATTGGCATGAAAGAAACTTGACTTAAGATGAAATTGACTTGGCCGATAGTTCAGCAGAAGAGAATGCCCAGAATTCTGAGCCATTGGGTGAACCGACTCAGAAATCTGCCTGGTTTTTTCTCTTCCATTCATGTGAGCTAATGTACTTCCTTCAACAATACACAGAGATTAAGATAGTTGCAGCTGAACACATGCTGTTTGATATAAACCCATTATTTTTGGTTGGTCTGAATGAAATTTTGGACTAAGTCCTATCATTGATTCCTATACATTAAAAATTTTGAAATTATCAGCAAGACAAATCAAAACCGTATCTTATGCTTTCTCTGGTGTTAGCAAGATGGGACCTAGCAGACATCTGGATTGCTGGAATCTGCCATCAGTATTTAATCTTGGTCTTGCCAGTTAGATGATCTGATTCAATATAGCAAATTAGTCCCTCGGTCAGGGTGACGGGCCTGGCCTAAACATGCTTTGAGTTTGAGAAGTTTACTTTATCTTCACCTTGGTGAAACCGTTGTTTGCACAATGGTGCAAGTTGTTGTGGCTCTGACTCCAGCAATGTCTTTGTGTAACTGAAATAGTTGTATGAGGTGATGCTGACTTATCTGCTTTCAGATCCAAAAACATTATGTCTTTTGTTATAATACATGCAAAATCAGCTTTTACTTTCTGATTAAACTTGAAGCAAACATATTTTTATTATTGAAAGAATTTTGTTTTTTTTTTTCTTTTCCTATGTTTTCCCCCCTCTATCCCTCGTTTATTTCATAAAGCAAATAGTTACTGATTCTCTGCTGTGTCAGACATTCAGTGGGTGAAGGCAAGTCAGTATGAATAAGACTCACAACCAGCCCTCAAAACTCTCATCATGCCTAGAGGAGAGTCATACACGCCATGTGAAAGCACAGCAGTATAAGCCTCACGCTGCAGAGGAGAGAGCAAGCCATTCTTCTTGACCTCATGTGATACGCTTTCCAGAAGTCCTTTCGTTCCCGCTTTATGATTTTTTAATTTTGACCGAGGTTTCACTTAAATATTGTCCATCTTCCCACACCATATCCATTAAACTGAGCTTGGTTTCTTGTAGACAATCTCAAAAATTAGTCCTGCAAAAATGACATGAACGCTCAGTATAGATTGTGATTCCGTCTTGAAAAAGACCTTCCTTGCTCTCTTTGGCCTTCTTCCAGAGATGGGGGTTGTCAGGGTTTCGAAGAGAGTAGAATGTGGTCTGACAGCTGTAAAACTATGAATCCTTAGTGTTTCCTGGACCAGTCTCATGAAGTGTCCCTCTCTGCTTTATGGACGTGCCCATGTTCTGTCCATTTTTTCTTCTTGAGCATGGAAACTATGACAGACCAGCCCATCCTCTCTCTTAACACAGGTAAAACCAGTATTTGATGTTCTTCTCCTGTTTTCAAAGATTCATCCCCTGAAACAGTAAAGATACAGTATCCCCCTTTCTGCTCTATGTAAAAGTGCTTCAGAGTAAATAGGCTTTCCTGGTAAAATCTTATTCTGATAACCTTAATGGAGTGATGACTTTTATTTTAAAAAGGACCATATATCTTGTCCTAATAAATGGCCTGGCTTCCAGAGTCCTTTAAGCTTTAATATTAACTCATTCTTACTCGCTTTTTTAAAATGAGTTCTGTGCTTTGAGATATGGCTTCACTTTCTATTATGTGTATCTGCCCTTAACTGCAGCAACATTTTTCTAGCTGCCTTACCCAGGAATGACTAGTCACCCCAATACACGAGCCTTGCTAGCCAGTAGTGTTGGTGACCACCTCACACAATGGGATCCCTCACCGAATCTGGAAAGATGTGGCAGTCTGGTGATCAAGCATAAGCAAGCATATAGTAAGCTGGAAGGAGTGACCATGGGTGGCAAAGTGCTCTGGTAGATACAGAGGACCAGACTGGTAAGGGGCTCTGGAGTATCATAGTTTCTGACCTCCTGGGACTAAGATGACCCTCTGAACTGATAAACAAAACATGAATTCTCCAAACTGCACAGAGGAAGAGAGACAAAAAAAAAGAAAAACAAAAACACAGCTAACATTAATGAATCCTGCACGATGTGACAAGCGTAGTGTTAGACATTTTTATGTATTTATTAATCTTCAAGAACTCTAAGGGCACTAAAATGCCTCCTAGCTAGTGACTGGCAGAACTGGGATTTGACCCAGAACCATCTGACACCAAACTTACCTATAAATTGGCTTTCTTAAAGCACTCCTCTCTGTGTTTATCCTTTTCCTGAACCTCAGGCAGCCATGTTTTTCCAGACCCTGCAAGTGTAAAATTGATGACATAATCATGCGATGGTGTCTATGGGACTATTACAGGAGGATTAGGCTATTATCAACAAATCGGGGACTAGTATTGTTTTATCAGCATGAGAGTGTTTTCAATTAATTTGTAATTAAATAAAGGAAGCAATTTACTGGGTCTTGGAGAAGTCAGGGCTGGGGACGGCTTATCTCATCAGCCTCAGCTGTGCATTCCTCCTGCACCGCCTCATTGTTTAGATCACAGCAGTGATACATGATCTGACCTATAGGAGTAATTCAATAAAACGTCAATATTTTCCTTCCTCCTTAACCCGTGGTGCTGTGGTGACTGGAGAAATCTGCCTGGAATGGCCTCTACCATAAGCCCATCAAGAACTATAGCTCTGGCCTTACTGCTCGCTCAGCTATTCCTGCCAAACAGCCTGACCATGTCAGAAATGACCAAACTGGTTTTGTCTAGGTGTGAGATGAGTGGACTTCATGGGTTCAGAATTTTAAATGTCTTTGTGCCCTCACTTTCTGGGCACTATGTTGGCTGCTTTACCACTATGATCCAATACGATCTCCCCCCAATCATCTTGCAAAGTGGGTACAGTTATCTCATTTTTATTGGTTGAGTATATTTATATTAGTTGGTGGCTGAGCCAGGAATAGTACCTAATTCTGCAGCATTCTCAGGGCCCAGAGCTTTTCCATCCACACTGCTCAGCCCAGGCTTTTATGCAAACTGTAAAAGGTGAAATGTTGCTTGTCCTCCCATACAGCCAGAGGATATTGTTGTCATTTCTTTACAGGTTTTTCTTTTATTCGTGGTATCTTTTTTTTTTTAAGTTTTTATTTAAATTCCAATTAGTTAACATACAGTGTAATGTTAGTTTTAGGTGTACAATATAGTGATTTAACACTTCCATACACCACCCAGTGCTCATCACAAGTGCACTCCTTGGTCCCCATCACATATTTCACCCATCCCCCCAGCCTCCTTCCCATTGATAATCATCAGTTTACTCTCTATAGTTAAGAGTATGTTTCTTGGTTTGCCTCTCTCTCTTTTATCCTCTTTGCTCATTTTTTGTTTCTTAAATTCCACATATGAGTGAAATAATATGGTATTTGCCTTTCTCTGATCGACTTAAGTATTATCACTTAGGATAATACTCTCTAGCTCCATCCATGTTGTTGCAAATGGCAATAGTTCATTCTTTTTAATGGCTGAGTTATATTCCAGTGTGTGTGTGTGTGTGTGTGTGTGTGTGTGTGTGTGTGTAAATACATATATTACATCTTCCTTATCCATTCATCAGTAGATGGACATTTGGGCTGTTTCCATAATTTGGCTATTATAGACGCTGCTGCTGTAAACATTGGGGTGCATGTATCCCTTTGAATTACTATTTTTGTATTCTTTAGGTAAATACCTAGTTGTGCAATTGCTAGATCATAGGGTAGTTCTATTTTTAACTTCTGGAGAAGCCTCCATACTGTTTTCTGGATTGGCTGCACCAGTTTGCATTCCCACCAGCAGTGCAAGAGAGTTCTCCTTTCTCCATATCCTTGCCAACACCTGATGTTTCTTGTGTTGTTGATTTTTAGCCATTCTGACAGGTGTGAGGTGATAATCTCATTGTAGTTTTGATTTGCATTTCCCTGATGGTGAATGATGATGAATATTTTTTCATGTGTCTGTTGGCCATCTATATATCTTCTTTGTAGAAATGTCTGTTCATGTCTTCTGCCCATTTTTAATTGGATTGTTTGTTTTTTAGGTATTGAGTTGTATTGTTTCTTTATATATTTTGGATTCTAACCCTTTATTGGATCTTTCATTTGAAAATATCTTGTCCCATTCCATAGGTTGCCTTTTAGCTTTGTTGATTGTTTCCTTCACTGTGCAGAAGCTTTCTATTTTGATGTAGTCCCAATAGTTTATTTTTGCTTTTGTTTCCATTGCCTCCGGAGACATATCTAACAAGATGTTGCTACTATGGATGTCAAAGAAGTTACTCCCTATATTATCTTCTAGGATTTTTAGGGTTTCAGGTCTCACATTTAGATCTTCAATCCGTTTTGAATTTTATTTTTGTGTATAGTGTAAGAAAGTGGTCGAGTTACATTCTTTTGCATGTTGCTGTCCAGTTTCCCAACATCCTTTGTTGAAGAGACTGTCTTTTTCCCACTGGATATTCTTTCCTGCAAATGGAATGATACTCTATAGAAAACCCAAAAGACTCTACAAAAAAAACGACTAGAACTGATAAATAAATTCAGTAAAGTTATAGGATACAAGATCAACATACAGAAATCTGCTGCATTTATATACACTAATAATGAAGCAGCAGAAAGAGAAATCAAGAAATTTATCCCATTTACAATTGCTCCACAAACAATAAGATACCTCGGAATAAACGTTACCGAAGAGGTGAAAGATCTGTACTCTGAAAACTATAAAACACTGATGAAAGAAATTGAAGAAGACATACAGGAATGGAAAGACATTTTATGCTTATAGATTGGAAGAACAAATATTGCTAAAATGTCTATACTACCCAAGAGACCTGGGTAGTATAGCATCCAACTGTTGATGTCAGCTCAGGTCATGATCTCGCAGTCATGGTATTAAGCCCTGTGTTGGGCTCTGTGCTGACAGCGCAGAGCCTTCTTGGGATTCTCTCTCTTCCTCTCTTTCTCTCTGCCCCTCCCCCACTCACATACACACACTCTCTGTCTCAAAATAAATAAATAAACTTTAAAAAAAAGTCTATACTACCCAAAGCAATCTACATATTCAATGCAACCCATATTAAAATACCAACAGCATTTTTCACAGAGCAAGAGCAATCCTAAAATTGTTGTGGTACCACAAAGACTCCAAATATCCAAAGCAACCTTGAAAAAGAAAAGCAAAACTGGAGGCATCACAAATTCTGGACTTCAGGTTGTATTACAGAGCTGTAGTCTATCAAGACAGTATGGTGCTGGCACAAAAACAGACACATAGATCAATGGAATGGAATAGAAAACCCAGAAATGAATGCATAACTATATGGTCAGTTAATCTTTGATGAAGCAGGAAAGAATATCCAGTGGGAAAAAGACAGTCTCTTCATGGTATCTTAGTCATCATCCAAGTGTCTGTAGAACTTGGCACAGATATTTCAGTAAACATATGCTGAATAACAATAATTATAAAGCAACCAAAAGAACAAATAAAACCTTACTGCTTACCAGCGTCCAGGGTCCCTTCTAAATGCTTAACTCATTAAAGCCTCATAAAAATGCTATGAGATAGATGCCTATTATTATACCTGTGTTACAGGTGAGGAAACCTAGCGAAATAATTATTTATCATTACATATTTATTTTTTATTACTAAATAATTATTTTTTATCTTTTAAATCCTTTGCTAACAGTTAAGATATTTTTTTATATTGGCACTTACAGTTCTGGTACTGATTTCAACGTGTGAGGGTTTTTCCCACACTTAGGACACAGCTGGGTATCCTGCAATTCAACATAATTCTGACGCTGTCTGCATGGACGTAGTATCAGATTCCACAGGTTAAGGGCCAAGTTCTACAAGACTGCACCCCCAGCCTTACCACTTGTGCTTCTGACCTACCACTTATAAAGTGGAGGCCCCAAGGAGCCGTCCTTATGTTTACTTAATTTACTAGAGTGACTCACAGAACTCAGAGATACATTTTAGTCACAAGATCACTGGTTCCTTACAAAAGGATATAACTCAGAACAGCCAGATGAAGAGATGCAAAGGGGCACAGGCTTCCGTGCCCGTTCTGGGCATCACTCTCCCAACACCTCCATGTGTTCACCAGTCCTGAAGCCCTTCCAAACCCTGTCCTTTGGAGTTTTTATGGAGGCTTCATTACTTAAGCATGGTTGATTAAATCTGTTGGCTCTTGGTGATTGAACTCTAGCTCCTCTCCACTCCCCAAGAGGTCAGAGGGTGGGACTCAAAGTTCCAACCCTCTAACCACAGAGTTGGCTCCAGGGACAACCAGCCCCCATCCTAAGTTGCTTTCTTAAAGTTACTTCATTAACATAACAAAAGGCACCTTTCCGGCTTTCATCACACAAAATACCAAGGGTTTTAGGAGCTCCCCAAGAGAGGGGACACAAATCAAATATATATTTCTTACTATAAATCCCAGTATAATGGCACCCTTGCTTGACCTAAACGTCTGGTAGTCACATATACTATGCAAGAAACACTAAGGAAAGAGTAGAAATCCTACACATACACCTGGGGTGGGAGTGACTGCTTTACTCTCACTGGCCTGTTGGCTGACTGCACTTTCTTGGGTCTGGCTTAGTTGCATGTGCAGATTAGAATGTCTACATTGATCTCTCTCAGCTCTCTCCCAGAATGCTATGTACTTGCACTTGTAAAACAATATTAAATTGTCACCTTTGGGTACAGTCTCAGAACAACAGATTTTCGAGGTAGATGCCGGTGCCTCTTTAGCAGATTTGTATTTTCTTGTTTTTGTGGGTTGCCGTCCCGCCTGGTAGAGAGGAACTGTCTGCAAACTGTTTCTATTTTACCATCAACGTTCTTGAGAAACAAATTCAGTTTCAGTACTTCATTAAACTTGCACTTCCATTTTTGAGCTGAACTGCTACTGATGGGCTTCCTACAAAATAAAAAAAAAGTATCGCCAAACAATATAATACTTGTAGATTTATGCCATACAATAAATAACAAAACCACTATGGCAAAAGAACTGACTGCTCTATTTTATGACAAGCCTGCCAGGCCTATATTTCTTGCATATATTTCGGTTTCACCTACTCAGTAATTTCCCATGTTTCTATGGACATGACTCAAGATGACTTACTGTCATTTTCTAGTGGTCTTGAACATCTCCTAAGTCATGGCAGAGTGCAATGGGGTTTATCAATAAACACCTTGCATGCTGTCCTAGGGAAGGAAAGTGCTGCTTACATTGTACAAGGAGGCTCAGGAAAAGACACGATAGGTCATGGATGTGGAGAAAAGGCAAAAGAAAAAAAATTAAACTTCCTTATAACTTACAGCCCATTGACAAGTCCTTGAGACAGGCAGAGTGACCTTCCTCTAGGAACTCAACTGCCTTGATGTTAATACTTTGCTTGGGGCGCCTGGGTGGCGCAGTCGGTTAAGCGTCCGATCTCGCGGTCCGTGAGTTCAAGCCCCGCGTCAGGCTCTGGGCTGATGGCTCAGAGCCTGGAGCCTGTTTCCGATTCTGTGTCTCCCTCTCTCTCTGCCCTTCCCCCGTTCATGCTCTGTCTCTCTCTGTCCCAAAAATAAAAATAAACGTTGAAAAAAAAAAATACTTTGCTAAGGGCAAAGGCCACTTATACTTAACATTAGTCTGACCTCCAGGATCCTGAAAGTGTCCTTAAACATATAAAAATTCCTTTGGCAACTTCCTTTATCTCTACCCACCCCTCAAGCTATATGTTAGCAATCATCCTCTAAGCATGGCCCCCTGATACACATCTGATGGGTCTCATGACTAAGGGTTTACTAGACAGTAGTAAATGATCTTTTCCTAACAACAGCTTACTCCTCAAGGTCCTGGAAACCTTGCTTCTAAATTCCTTAGAGTCTTACACTATCCCCGACCCCCTCCCAACTTAAAAGGATGTAATCATTCACCCCTCACAACACCAGTGCTGCTCTTTGTGCCCACATGTCCTGTCCCTGTGCTTTAATAAAACCACCTTTTCCACCAAAGATGCCTCAAGAATTCTTTCTTGAACATTCACTCCCAAAACCCCAACATTTCACATTAGTCCTCACTAGTGTCTTTTACATTTTAATATGTAGTAGAGTGATAACTCTTTTTATTAACTATGTTTCTTACATACTACTAAATGAGCCGTGGAAAAATCCTGGAATAAGAAGTAAAGGTCTACCAAACTCACCCTAGCTTACTTTAATAGTAAATAACAAAATGTCATTGAAAAAAATCTATAATAAATGCTAACCCAGACAGGATACCAGAACAACAGGTGTCAACTGGGACCGTTCCGTGCAAACCAGGTGTATAGTCAGATTCCCTTTAAAGTCACTTCCAATCCCAAGTGATGCTGAGTCAGACAACTACTCACCTCACTGTAATTTCAAGACCTGATGTCTAGAGCGGTTGAGTCCTGACACAACTGGAGTCTCCTTCACTAGTAGTCAACTGCCATTTGTTCTTTCAACATTGATTAAGCACTAGATAAATAAAAGACTACTGAGCTAATTCCTTGCCTTAAAGGAACTCACAGCACAGCAGGAGAATCAGGAAAGAAAGCCAACAGAGTACAGCTCACTGTTCTGCCCTATGTTGGGTCTCACCGCCATTTGTTAGTAGCTTGTTCTCTCTCTCTCTCTTTCTCTCTCTCTCTCTCTCTCTCTCTCCACACACACACACACAGGCAGAGTGTTTGTCTGTCTCATTACTTCTGGTGTATGCAGGACCCAGCCTAGAACCTGGTGTCAACTTAAGAATTGAATGAAGTGCTACCCTAGAGGTAAGCCTGGGGATTTGGTATCACAGGGGACAGGCAAAAATGAGATGGAAGATTGAAGATGGCAACTCAAGACAGGGACAAATGAGCTCAACTGGAAGGGCAAGGAGAACTCAGCAAGTTGGGAAGGGCAGAAAAATGCCTTCCACACAGGGAAAATGATGTACATGAATGCACTGATGAGAGAAACAGCAGATGCTTGGGGAACTGCAAGTTATTCTGAATGAGGGGGACAAGGTGGAGGCATGGCAGGAAATGACGTTGTGGGTAGGGCTGGCTGAAGCTTGGGAATCTGAATCACCCGTAGTCATGAGGAAATCAGAGTTGCTTTGGGACGCCACTCGGATTTAAATTGCTTTTCTGAGGATCTGAACTCCAGTTATCCTCAAGGCTTCCTGGTCCTGAAGAACAGTGATGCCATCAAGAGAGAAATCCAGAATCAACTTGGCTATAAACTCTTGGAAAGGAAAGGAAACAGCCCCTTCACAAGTTCAATGGTAACAGACCTCCTACTGGAGCTCAAAGGCTCATTCATCTCAGAGCTGCTGTTAACCTTTTTGTCATGGATGCTGGAGGGCCTGCTTTCAAGCATCAACCTCTTCCTGTAAAGAAGAAAGTAATTGAAATAATTAACCACTTAAATCAAAAAGTAATAAAAATGGACCTGAACTCTTTAGGTTATCTTTTCCAGCATATGCCCTGCAAATTGCCTAGACTCTGCAGTTTACTTTGGGTAGGTATATCCATCCCTTCCAAGGAAGAAAGTTTGGTAGGCTAGAAGCAACTAGCTTCGTCGGTGATTACAAGCAGTGGGAATTTCTTATGCATTTGTGTGAGAGAGTACTTCGGTGTAGAAGAGATAGGGAAGATACACACTGCATGTTAGCCATTATGACAATAAATTATATTAAAAAAGTAATAAAATATTTAATAAAAAAATTATACCCCCCCTAAAAAAAGAGATGGGAAAGAGGTAGCATAAAGCAGAGACTGAAAATGTCTTTTTGACAGTGACTGTGTCCACACTGCTTCTGAAATATCTAGCATTTTTTCCTAGTGTGATCTCTTGCTGAGAATATTATGGCAGTTCCCTTGCTAGAATCTCCATCTCTGGTATCCAACCATCATTATGGGGTCAGTTCCCATAAACCACAACCTCACTATTAATGCCACTTTAGCTTTATCCCCCACCACCTCTTCCCTTCACTCAACGTTCCCCAGGGACCGACCTCTAATTATTGTTCTCCAAACATATCCTGCACTTAGCCGCTTCCAATTATCTTTGCTTTTACAGTTCTCTCTGCCTGCAGTACTTACTACTGAGACTTCTATCACAATGCCTGACTCATGGCTCGGGAAGCCAATGAATGAATGAATGAATGAATGAATGAACCCACAGTGTGTGGACACCTCCCTCTGCCAAAGAGGTGTGTAAGGCTGATGGCATTTCTGTGCAGAGACAAACTACAGTGCCTCTGTCTCCCCAGCTGCTGGCTTATGTGGTACTAAAGTCCCCAGCTGCAGACAGCTGTACCAGTTGGGACCAGCTGAGCTTCTAGCTGCATCCACAGAATGAAAACACTCATGCAGGGGTGAGACTTGTCTTACTGACAACTGAGTTTGTCTTAAGTAGTTGTGTCCCTGGGAAGTCCACTCACATTTCTCAGGCTTCTTTCAGGGTGGGCTTCTGGGCATTAGTACCACTTGTTAGCTACAGTCTGCAGAAGTGCTTTGTTCCCTCAATAAGGGAAGTCCTGTATCTCTAGGCCCTTGGATGTTTTGGATTCTCTGCGGATAGTGGCTGGTGTTGTGATGAGCATAGTGGGAACACATGTTACAGCAAAGGATTATTATTTACCGAAACTTCCCTTTTCCAAAAGAACTTTAGGAAGATTACAAAAAGACACATAGCACAAAGATGTTTTTAAAGTGAAAAACTAATGTAAGAGAAGAATAGATGTGAGACAATTAAGACGATTAAGGATTAATATAGAAAATGATTGATATAGAACATGAAGGCCATTAAACCCTGTCTATGTACTGTAGGTATACTGCAAATCAGACTCGGAGCTTCCTAGAAACCAGGAAAAAAAGAGGGGAAAATAATCAATTACAGGAATCATAGTGTCTGTAAGACAAGAACAAACCAACTGACCAAGAGGAGCATCTCTCTTCGTATGCCCGAAGAAATGTTATTCTGTGCATTCTATAAAGAAGTGCCCTCCATGATGCAGTGCTATAGACAGTAATGTCTTTAAGAACATTGAAACACAGCAGCAGAGTCTGGGCCTGATGGAAATCTGACGATAGGCAGAATATGCCCGTGAGAAAGAACCACTAGAGAGACCAGTGGCTTTCTTCTGCTCCTCACAATTTCAATCCAACAAATATTTCTAGAGCTGCTACTCAGTGTCATCCAGGAGTAAATGTTTCAAGGAGCCAGACAACAGCAGAACATACTGAAACCTAGCAAGGCTGTGGTCATTGTCCATCTGATACCAAAAGAAGAGAGAAGCTTGGTCAAAAGCTTGGTTATTATCATTGGAACCAGAAAGTCAGTGAAACCCAAATGCACAACTTGAACAGGTGAGGGGGTAGATCTTAACAGTAACTGATTGTTTTCTTTTTTTAATGTTTATTTTTGAAAGAGAGAGACAGAGAGAGAGAGAGAGAGAGAGAGAGAGATCAGGGGAGGGGCAGCGAGAGAGGGAGACACAGGATCCGAAGCAGGTTCCAGGCTCTGAGCTCTGAGCTGTCAGCACAGAGCCCGCTATGGGGCTCGAACTTATGAACCATGAGAGCATGATCTGAGCTGAATTGGCACTTAACTGACTGAGCCACCCAGGCGCCCCAACAATAGCTGATTCTTAAATTCCTACAGTCAATGTAGCCATCACTCTGGTTAGTGCTGAGTTCCTTAAAGTTTTCCTGGGAACCCAAAACTACTACCTCAACAAAGTACTCTGGCCTTTTCTCCAGACAGAGGTATATTCTTGTCACACAGAGTAAAAGGGGTATTGTGTTGGTGTAGTGGAAATAAAGTGGCAAGTGATTGTTATTTTTTGTCTCCAAAGAATAGTCTCCAAATGGTAGAATCCAGAATACAATTAGGAAAGGCTCTTGTTAAAAGAAAATTATTTTATGAATTACCTTCCCACAGAGAAACTGATAATTCCCTTTAATGACTATGAGTGTGGAGACGACTGTGTGGGGAAAAATATCATTATTTGAGTATTTAATATGTGCCAGCACCTATGTAAAGGCTATGTTGCATAATATAAGAAATGTATAATTCTAGACAGCAGGACTAGAACCTTGAGTGGCAGGAAGTAGGCCTTGGTTGAATATAAGGGGTGTTTTAAAAAATAATTCAAGGTGCCAAAGGGCTGCTTTAGAAGGAGGGTTATCTGGGCAGAGGCTGGTCAGCCATTTGTCAGGAAATTACGTATCAGTAAAAAAAAAAACCTGGATAGGATTTGAGGGTACTTTTCAGTGATTCTATGAAAAGTGGGATGCTGCTACCCAGTTCTCAAAAGGAATTTTTTTTCCATCTGTATTGGAATGGGCTTTGCTAATCCAGTCACGCTCCCTTACTCTGACTTCTGAAGCCTCATGGTCCCTAAGGCATGAAAACAAAAGCTGGGGTCCAAAGGACAGGACACAAATAACTGGTTCATGTGTAGATAGAATTCATATCTATCAAAGGTAGGCAAAACAAGGCAATCTCTTTATATAGCAACAGAATCCTTGCTTCCTCAACAAACATTTACTGAGCCCTTGTGTTGTGCATAAGCTGAGAAGAGGAGGGTAATGGTGGACAAAAGAATGGGGTGAGGGTATCAGTGCTAGAAAGCTCACAGGCCAGCAAGGGCAGTGAAGAAACTCAGCCAGAGCCATCAAGGTCATACAGCTGTGTCTGGGGCCAGGCTTTGACTTGACACAGCCTTCCTTCGCGTGGCTTTCTCAGACACTCGCCTGGTGCTCCACACCCAGAAATCTCATTCTTGTTGGCAAAGTCCACTTCCCCTGTTCGTGGAGAAAGAGGGAACAGAAATCATGGCAGCTTTGGCATGGCCTTTGTGGCTGAGACAGAGTGAAGGAGGGAGAATGGTAAGAATTGATGTTAGAGAGATGGTTGGGGGCAGATCCCAGGGGCCTGGGGAGTAATTATAAAGACTTTCACTCTGAATGAGATAGGAAGCCATTGGAGAATTTTGAGCAGAGGAGAAATACTGGATTTTATCACTAAGGGATGCCTCTGTGGCATCTGAGGCTACTGTTTTGAATATTCATCGTAGGGAGATAGAGGAAGGAGCAGGGAGGGTGACTGAGTGATTTGGGATGATTCAGGTAAGACTCAGAGAGAAGGTGGCCATGGCACCATGGTACAGCAAGAAGGAAGAACACAGCATTAGGGCATGGAAATGATCAAGGTTTCAAGAAAATCAGTCTACCAACAGGGATGAGAGGAGGGAGTATATTGGTAGTAGGAAGAAATTGGAAGTCCTAAGAGTATTCTCGAAGGAGGGCCACAGACCACCTACATTTGAATCATCTGTAGAGCTTGTCAAAATACATATTCCTGGACCCCTGACCAAATCTATAGAATCAGAATCTTGATGGAGCCATTGTGAAGCCCTCACCAGGTTATTTTGAACACCAAAGTTTGGGAATCACAAAGGACTGAAGTCCTTAAAATTGAAAATCAACAGTGTCTATTGATGGAAATTTCAAGTTCGAAGAGAACAGATGGATGAATAGTAGACCTTTCCCCCCCCTCTAAAATGACATTATTTCATAGTAGTATGCTAGAAGCAAATATTTTTTTGTGCATATACTATGTACCAGGCACAGTCCTAAATAATCTACCTGCGTGTCAGGGAAAAACTATGTCTGACTAGGAAAATGTCTTGCTAGTGACAACCCTCCCCTCCCTGCACCCCCCTCCCCAGCCATCTAAGACCATCTAAGACCCTAAGAAGAATCCTCAGCCTGCTGAGCACAGCCATGCATGTGGAGTTGCTGATCAGAAGCCGGGAAGGTATGACGAGGACAGGGCTCCGTATAAGAAAAGGTTGGAGAGGAAGCCTGGCTCGGCTGGAGGGGGCTCAGCTGAGCGTGGGGCCCAGGAGGAAAGGAAGACAGAAAGACCGACCTTGAGCAGGAGAACGGGGGAGACAAGAAAGAAGAAGTGGCAAAGGCCCACAGAGGGACTCTTGGGGATTGGCAGAGATGTTGCAACAGGATTTTATGAAGCTTTGTCAGGTAGTCTGTGATGTTTACCCTCTTCCCCGCCACCTCCCCTGTCGAGTCTTTTATCACTTGCCAGATCTGTTTTGGGGACGCAGTGACGTGCCGGGTTGTGCACTGAGGGGGCACAGAGACTGCCCAGTCACCTCTGGTTTGCACCACCAGCAACTCATTCAAGCTAACAGCAACTGCACGGGGCTTGCCAACTTTGCCACCCAAGGCCATCCCACTCGCCTCCACTCTCTCTCCCGTGTGAACCCCTTGCGGCTTTTACAGAATCTGTGTGGTAATTTTATTTATTGCCTCGGCGTTTTCTAGGCAGAGAATCTGGAATTAGAGTGACCTTTCGCCCACAGCAGCTGCTGATTTATCACAGGATCTGTTAGAGTCTTGTCCAGATGTTCCTGACATGAAGTTATTTAATTTGAAATTGGCTCAGCTGGAAAATTAGGTTAAGGGTTTTTATAGTCACAATGCAAGGCAGAAATTTTACCCTTCTTTTATAAACCCAAGGTGCTAGTGGTACAAACCACAATTCAAAGAAGTTTAAATTCTGGACCAGGCAATGAATGTTAATGTTGTATCTGGAGAAAGGCAAAAGGTGGGAGGAAAATTCAGTTGTTCTTACCAGGGGAATCACCTCCGGGGCCTCAAGAATGGCTGCCAGAAGCCATAAAGAGACTACAGATGTGTGGGAGCCTCAGCAGAGCTCAGGTGAGAAAAGAGGGCAATGCTCTGGCACAAAGAGGGAGCATGCTTTTTTTTTGCTCCTCACCTCTGCCCTAAGCACTAGAATCACTGCTGTTGATTAACTGCCTGCTAGGTCAAACTTTCCGTCATTAGGTGGTCCAGGGTACCTGTCAGAGTCCCCGACCTATTTAGCGCTGTGTAAAAGTTTCAGAGCCCTCACCTTATCTTGGAGCCCTGCCAGGAAGAAGGTGGGTGGTAGTTGCTGCTGCTGTGAGAAGCAGTTTGCTGTGTTGGAAGGAGGCATTACTCAAGTTTCTATTCATTGTCAGAAAATCAGGCCTCTGAGGTGAGGATGAACTCAGAGGTGAAGCAGAGACCAGGGTAGAAGCCATCTTGCTCTGGTCCACCTCGGTGGTATGCAGCCAGACCCAAGGCAAAGTCAGAGGCTCAAGGGAGGGGAGCCTCAAGGAAGCACGGCCTTCCCAGAATCTACTGCTTTAAGAGGAACAAACAAACTGGAACACATTCGGGGAAGAACCTCAGATCTTAGGATGGGAAGGACAGAAGTGACTAGGGAAGTCTTGGCTGAAATTTCAGGACAAGTGGGTGGTGAGGGGTGACGGATGTGACAAGTTATTTCACATACCAAAAGACAGCCTGACTTGTTCTGTGGGGCCAACGGGGAAGTCAGGGTTCAGCAAATGGAAAGAGAGGTAGATTCTTAGGTAAATTTTAAAAATAATAAGGCCATTCCCTGTCTCCAGAACTGCTTGGATATCCACTCAACAAATGCGCCAAATGGGCATCCGGATGAGGATTTTCCTTAAAAGACCTTTCAACTCCCTCAGATCTAAAAATCTCAACTCAGGTCTACTCTTAAAATGTTTTCTACCTTTTATGTAAAACGGTCTACCTCACCCTAGTCATTTGATAAATTAAGATGATAAAACTCTTTTCACTGGAATATTGAAAGAATATAAAAGGCATCATGTGTTCAGTACTTCAAGTCTTTCATAATGGCAATTAGTGTCTCAATGCAAACTATGTGTTTTTCATTTAATTATATTAAGGGGCAAGTTAGGGAAATTATGCAAACTGAATGAATTGGATAGTGTGGATATTTTGAAATATTTACCACAATTCTGCAGCCAAGGAAGATTCAAGTTCCCGATTCTTATTCCCTTGAACTTTTTTGCATCTGGATCTACTTATGCTGGGAATGATACCCACTTCCTAACCCACAGTTCTGCATGGTAACAGCCCATCACATCTACCCAGGACAAGCCGCTGCACCAACCTTGGTCAGACTAGTGAGTCAGAGGTTCTTTTCACACTGGGATTGAATCTCCCAGAAACTACCATTCTTTACAGAGTGCACACAGTTGAGCTGTGTCTTTATCAATCAAGGCAGTGAGACGAACATGTTGATGGTAGGAGGAATCATTCATTATCCAGAAGTATCATCCATACTTGCCAAACATCTGGATTTGGTGGAGAAACATCTGAGTGGTTCAACTGAATTTTTCTTTTTCATTTGGATGTTTTGGTGTCATGGAGGCCCAGCCTCAGTCAAGACTTGGAGGAAAAAACTTGGCAGAAAAAAAAACAGAATGACTTAATGCAAGCATAACAGTCTAAAAAGAATAAATATTTTTTTTTGTTTATGATTGTCATGATGCGAGAAGACACTGAGAAAAAATTTCTTCTAAGTAAGTCTGCGAATAATGACCAGGCAACAGAAAATAATTAACTAAGTTTTTAAGACCTCTTGCACAATTCGGGCAAATGATTGGTAAACTAGGAAGCCATGAAAATGGTACAATGTAAGAAGAACTGCGAAGCATTTTAGCAGATATATTTGGAAATCCTGAATGCACCGAGAATGGCAGAAGACAATAAGCTACAGTGTGGAGCGTGAAAAAGTGTAGGGAAGAAACCATGTATCTTTTTGAAGGCTAATGAAAATTGGAGAAGAATCTCAGGAATCTAGCTAATAATAAATACCATAGACCAAGCAGGGAAGGGAAGAAAGGGATTTTGAACAGTATTCCTCATTAGAACATGGCTCTTTAGCTATTGAGGGTAGATGAGTCCCACCTCCTTGCAGACCTCTTACAGGCTCATGAAGGGGAAAGGGTTTAGGATGTATATGGTGAATGCATTGGGGGCAATGAGACTCTTAAGGCTTGATAATTAAATTGGTGCCATAGTTGTGCAGCTCTTCTCAGAGCAAGGAAATTCATAACATTATCCATTCTTCATTTCCCCCCTCTCCTGGTCCTTCCTACATCACTTCCAGGTTAGTGAGGCTCCTATATACCCTCTCCATTCCTAGTCTGGAAGACGGAAACCCTAAATGTTGGTTTCTTCCATACCGCACCCTGACAATTGTACACTTAAATTCTCTGGGCCTGTTCCTTCATGGGAATATTGGATAATATTACTTTAATGACAGTACCCAACTGGAGGATGTTAAAATCCGTAAGAACGAAGCAATTATTACACAAAGCAGCAGCACTTGGAACGTTTAAATGCATTCACAAAGTGATGTTTCTTACTAAGCACTAGGATCCGAGTGCCATCCTTAAGGACAGGCATTGGGCTGTGAGGTAATAGGCAAAGAGACAGGAGGAAAAGTATCAGGCCCAGTGTGCTTTAAAAAAGATTAATGGAGCTATGCCAATGGTACCAGGTTAGAAGAAGCAGACCCCAGTGTGGGCAAGCATTGAACACATGAATGATATTAAGAGATTATAGAAGTATGGGTGGGAAAGAATGAGACAGGATTCAACTTGGAAAAATGCAAAGTAATGCATTTGGAAGCAAGTAACCAAAAACATATGAGCTTGCGCTGCTATGTGGCAACAGAATTAGCTGGAGACATAATCATCATGCCAGTGAATTGGATTATCTCTGCACCCCTAGGGGAGGCCACACTTGGAATTCCGAGTTCAAATCTCTCCTTTGGAAACTAAGGGCCGGGAAAGAAAAATGAAGAGGTCAGGAAAGTACAAAATTAATAATTAGGTAGTTAAAGATCATTGACTTGGGGGGAAGATTTTACAATTTCATAGAGTGGGCTGGCTGGTATCGGGCTGTGGTAGGAACATAGAGCATTGAGAATCCCACTTTAATCTGTCATGGGATTAGAGACTGTTAGAGAAGGAGGTGGTTTTAGAAACCTACTCCATTCCTCCTCCATTTTGCAAATGAAGCCAAGACTCAAATAGTTCAAAAAAGGCTATAGTTGGTTAAAGTGTTGTCTCAAGCAATAGCAGTAAATATGAAACCTCAGGGCCTCTTGGTTATTAAGCCCTTAGCCGGATAATCTCTGAATGTGGCATCACTTTTGATGTCTTCTTGTCTTTGAGCAAAAAATTCATTCGGTCTTTGTTCCGGCATCTTTCCCTCGGGTCCCTCTCCCTGGTCTTCCTTTCTCTAGTGAGTATCTCCTCCTCGCCTGTGGTTCCACCTGTAAATACGTGGATTTCTTCTTCATCCCACAGGGCAGATCTGGGAGGGAGCCACCTTCTCCTTCAGAAACCTCTTTCCTTCCATCAGAATTACCAGTTGTCCCTCCTGCCTATTCTCTTAGGCCTTTGCTTTCTAAGCTTCCTCTAGGACGGTGATCACACAATGCCCTGCAAGCCTCTGTGCTCAGCTCATGCTTTCATAGCACTGCTTCTGAGCCACAAGGCCTGACATAAACAACTATCTTTTGCACGAATGTTCAATGAACGAAATATTCCGCGTTCTCTCCATCACTCCCTTCCTATACATTTGTTTCAAGGCAGGGAGATTTGGGGAAGGAATCCATGTGATTGGTGACTAAGAGCAACATCACTTGCTCCCCTCACACGCTTTCCCCTGTATCAGCAGAGGTCCTTTCCAGAAGTCAAGTCTTCCAAAACACCCAAAATGGAACCACCCTCCTGCCAGCACAACTGATTGGCCAGTTTTGTCACTCAGCCCTTGCACAGGTAGGTTTTGTATAACCCTCTATTTAGAGATATATTTCACCACTGAAGGAGGATTCCACGGGGAAAGAAATGGGAAATGTTGGGTTTAAGACAGAAAAGTAACTTGTATTCTTTTACTGGTCCGTGTATCAACGCATCTCAAGGCTGGGGATCAACCAATTTAGTTTCAGAACTCTTTCCTCACGTGGCATCTTTAGGAAGGCATCTTTTGTGGAAAATACTTCGAGATACATTGAGCTTCCTCGCAGGTGGCCCTGCCTCATCTTCTTGCAGTAATAAGAATAGCCAGTGCTCGCTGTGTGGCAGACACTGGTGCAACACTTTCTACGTATTAACTCATGTAATTCTCACAGCCCCACAAGGTACAATTATTATCCCCACTTTACAGATGAGAAAAGCGAGGTATAGAGAGGTTAAGAAATTTGCCCATCATCAGACTGCTAAGAAGTGGCAGAAGCAGAATTCGGTCCAAGACCTTGTGACCCCAGTGTCCTGCATACTCCCTATAATTGTCACCCCATGTGGACCTCTGGGTGCTACAAAATGAGTCTAGCCTCTTACAGCATGTGAACCCTTTATCTGAAAACAGTGAACATTCTTTCTGAGCCCTCTCTGCTCTGAATGTTCGATTCTTCAACTGCTCTTCAGATGACAAGGTCTAAAATTGTTTTACCTTCTTGATGGTTGGCCTCTGAACCACCTCCATGACTCAATGTCCTCATTAAATTTAGGTCTTGGAAATACCCAGCCAGCCTGACATGGCTCAACCGACTCTAAAAACAGCAAACTGTGGCCTTTCTAGACACACATTGGATTTGGGGAGTTTCATTTTTGTGTTTGTTTGGAGTATCCATATTGTGCCATTGGCCCACGTTTAGCTAAATAATAACTAAATCACTACAAAGCATGGGTTTGAGGAATCGTTCATGGGATCCTTTTATAATAAGTGACAGAAACAATAAGCAAAGACTGCCCTTAACTAAAAATGTCCCCACTCAGGCTAAGTCTGCAAGTGTCGCATAAGCCATTTCCTACCTCCTGTCTTCACAGTTGTGACCTTTCAATGACCAGCTGGCAGCTGTAGCCAGCCTTCCCAGGAGGTAATCATGAGGAGGTACCAGTGATAGCCCAGGAAGTACGCTTTAGTAAGAGGAACTTCTTCTTAATTTTTTTTTAATGTTTATTTATTTTTGAGAGAGACAGAGACAGAATGCGAGTGGGTTGGGGCAGGGGGAGAGGGAGGCACAGAATCCGAAGCAGGCCCAAGGCTCCGAGCCGTCAGCACAGAGCCCAACATGGGGCTCAAACCCACAAGCTGCGATATCATGACCTGAGCTGAAGTCGGACACTCAACCGACTGACCACCCAGACACCCCAAGAGGAACTTCTAATGATGTTCCCATTGAATTAATATTAGCAGCAGTGTGGGAGAGAAGATGAGAGAAGAGGTGATTTTTCCATTATGAATTAGATTATACAGATACAGAGAGACATGAGTACAGCCAAATAGACACTTGGAAACAAAGCTCTCACATTCCATTAGGACCACTTAGTTCAGAAGAGCAGACCACAAGTGGTCTATCACCTGGATAGAGCGGTCAGGCCTCCGCTTGAATGGGAATTTCCTCACTTGACAGATGGGGATTGAGTGTCTGTTGGCCAACATTTTTCCTCTAATTACTAATTATACCAGAGAAAGGGGCTTCATGGCCAGAGTCCTGGAAATGTGAAATGTGATCGGTAGAGATTTGCAGTAAAGATGGAAGGTTGATGTGTGACGTCAGGCAGCTGGCTGGGAGGCTCATGGGCCAGGGGGCCCGCAGCTGCTCACAGTGGATTTGAGAGGGTGGGGGCGGGGGGGATCCGGGAGAGGGAGGGGTCAGAAAAGGATCCGGGAGAGGAGAGATAAGGAGAACCATGTTAACAATTTTGTTTCCCCCTCTTCCCCTCTCTGTCATTTCAGAGAAGAACATATTAATCCTCTGAATGTGAAGCTATAGCCAACAGGTGGCAAGGCCCATCCCTGCACAGAAGGCAGCTGCGGAGAGTGAGAAAGGGTGCCAGGAAGAAGGAGCTTCAGGTGGGAATCTGCACAGAGCAATTAACCTTCACCCTGAAACACACCCCACTCTAGTCCCAACACTCGTAAAGGAGACCACGACCCTTCGGGTCACACACTTAGAACATTCCATAGAGCAGTAGTGCTAGATGGACTGCCCAGGGGCCAGCTGCAGTGGGATCCACTGAACCTTCTGGTTGACAGCAGAGATTCCTGGACCCCACCCCAGGCCTCCAGAGTCTGAAGCTAGGGTAGTTCACCTCCCCCATCACTTTGTCTTGCACCATCCCATTGATTTTCTCCTTTGCACATAAACCAGTATCTGAAATGATAACATCTATTTACCGGTTTCCCGTCTTCCCATTGCTAGGGTGCGTCCCAAAGCAACAGGGACTACATGCTCAGAACAGTGCCGACCACACAGGATGTGCATCATAAATACCTGTTAGGTGAATAGGTGAATTGAGGGGAGATGGGGAGGAGGAGAAATGCCTGTCCTGGTGAATAACTAAGCTGAGCTGAGCCCGGTTCCTATGCTCTAGTATCCTCAGGCAGCATGAGTTGGGGTGACAGACAACAAAGAGGGAGGCTGTTCACCATTTGGGTTGAAAAAACAGTGGAAGACTGACGATCTTATACAAGCACTAAGCCCTGAATGCATTCACACAGGTTTCATGTAGGGAAATGTGTTAACTCCAGCCAAACATATAGACCCCCCCCCCAGCACTTCGGCAGAGAACACGGACCGCCTTTTTGCACCTCTTATCACAGGAAAGTCTCAAACGCACACCTGTCATTTTTCTTAAATTGTCCCTGAGACATCAATATGAGACCAGCATTGCTACCCCCTAGTTTGAGAGACACAGAAATGAAGGCCCTATCAATAATGGCAACGTGCTGTGGGTAACAAAACAAAAAGGGGGAGAAAAAGGCTAACACGTGGCCATCCTGCCTCATAACCAACTGTATCTTCCAACCAGCTGCCTCCTATATATTCTTTGATGCTTATTCTTGAAACTACTATGGTGTTCGTGATGGGCAGGAAGGAGAATTACACCATTTTGAATAATGCACGTTGTACTTAATCTACCCATGACTCTTTTTCCTACTTTTATGCGATAAAGTTGTTAATATACTACTATCCATAAAGATGACTAGAGTACTCACAAATGCAGCCTAGTAAATATGACACCTGTCTTGTTATATAATGCTTTCTTAGAAACAGGTACTATTAAATCACTCTCTTTTTTTAAAGTTTATTTATTTATTTTTGAGAGAGAGCACACACATGAGTGGGGTGGGGGGCAGAGAGAGAGAGACTCCCAAGCAGGCTCTGTGCTGACAGTGCAGAGCCTGGTGCAGGGCTCGAGCTCACAAACCATGAGATCATGACGGACCTTAATTTCTGTGTCTCTCAAATCTGGAGTCGGGTGCTTAACTGATTGAGTCACCCAGGTGCCCCTAAATCACTCTTTAAAATCCCCACTCCCATATAATACGTGTAGTATCCTGGTTTAAGAGTGAGAATCTTAAGTACAGTTGAAGTCAGAGGATCACAGGCTACTAGGTCTAGCTGTGAAGAACCATAGGATCTAAATTCTGCCCTCCTTACCGTATCGGAAGGAAACAGAGGCCCAGGGATTTCACATGGCATGAGATCCAATATGGCCAGCATTCCTAGTTCTCGTTTGCAAGACTTTTCATGGGAAGTACGGTGTTCAGAATAAGTCTGAGCACCAACGCAGGGCCTGGCTGGCATTATTTGTCCTTTTCACCATTGACTGATTAGATACAAAATCTCTGTAAGTCTGAGGCTTCGGGCTGCCTTAGAAATGTCTGCCTGTTCTTTTCCCACTATACCTGTATGCCCTCGAACCTCAGGGCAGCTCTGCCCATACAGAGCCAACGAATGTCTTGGTGGCTATAAGCTCCTGGTGACTATAAGGAGACTCTTACTTGTAACACTGTTTAGAGTAACTGAGCAACTGAGCTCATGTCTCCTAGACAGCTGTGTAAGAAAGGCCTCCCGCTGAAATGGTGGGACAAGGCGGACCCCAGCCTCACTCCAGGGAGGCGGGGAGGGGGCTGCTCACCCTTCGGGCACTACACAGGTCTCTCCCACAGCAGCTCTGAGAGCCCTCATTGCCACAAGCTGTGCAGTCCCAGCCTCAGCATGAGCCAGGATGGGATAAAGAAGCCAGCTGTGAGCGGGTCTTCTCCTCCCATTTGCCAAGGGAAAAAAGATTAACAAGCATTCCCTGGCACGGGGTAGAAAAGCCATCAGAAGTTCTAAGACTAATGTGGCATCATTTTTCTGGTGGGGCTTGAGTGCTTTGGCACTCATGGAGGAGTTAAACTCCCAAGTCTACTGTGTTTCATGTATCTGTTCTTAATATATTTCTGAGAGGTAAGTAGAATTATACCTTTTTAAGGACGGAACCACTGGGCATGTCTTTTCTCCTTCCCTACCCAGGGAATTCTTCATTTCCCAGAATTCAGCTCATTGCGAAACTACCTCTAGGATGCCTTCTCAAGTTCCCCATGTAGTCTCCTGGAAGCAATGAGTCTTCTTCCTGTGTGCTCCCACAGCACCCTGCACACCCCTTCATGACGGTCCTGTCTGGTGGTTTTCTAATCATTGGCTTTAGAAGTCTACTTCCTCAGTAGTCTGCTTTTCTCCAGAGTAGGGGGCAGGTTTTCTTTGTCGACACTTCCCCTCCCCACCCACCTACTGGCTCCTCCAGTCTAAATCCAGTGTTAAAGACGGGCCCATCAAAGATACTGGAAGAACAGAAAAGCAAAAACAAAAGGAGGAAACTTACGTGGCTTACCCAAAGTCACACCACTCAGCATCAGAGTTCCGACATTTAGTGGCCTACTCAGTTCTAAACTAGGCTGTCATCGTGTTTATTCGATTGTCCACAAAGAGTGACATATTTTTACGAATGGTTTTACTCCTAAAGAAATGAAGGACATATAGCTCGGGCCAGCTAATTCTTAAGTATGATTAGATGGTGGCTTAGGGACTCCATCTATGCCTTAAATCAGGATCATTTTTAGGTCTAATGGAAATTACACGGTGGCTTTGGCTTCACAGGGAAGGAACTTCAAGCTAATCAGCCTTGGGAATGCCACCATCTGAGATGCCAAGGCAAAAACAAAGGAATGCAATCGATTAAGTCTCCCTTCAAGAACTTTCCAAGACCTCGGGGCTGCTGAGATGAGATGGGACTGGAATCCTACCCACAGGCTTAATTGCTTTGCAAGAGGCCACAGCTGTTGTTGCAGGAAAGTGCAGGGTAAAATCCCGTTTTCTTACTTTCAGCTCTCTGCTGATCTTCTTTGAGATTGTTTCTGATCTGCCTAGTGGCCCATGCCTATCGCGAGAGGTTCTTTCTTTAGTGTCCTGTGTCTTGTCTTTGCTTTTCATGATATCCCTAGCGTTTAATGTAGGGCCTGCTATTTGCTTAGTAAATATCTGTTTGATAAATTAATTAAGCCACCAAAAGTAGAGCTTTAAAAGGAAATGGTCATTCTCTGGCACACGAGAGAGATGCCCCTTCACTTTTCCAACCAACATTTCCCTGGGCCCTTTTGCCAGAATGTAGGAACATGAGGAAAGGAGTAGTGTGAAAAACATTTTAATATTGTCCAGCCTATAAACTATGTCTACTCAAATTTTCCCATGCATGTTCCATTACCAAATCTACTTTTGGGGGCCTGTTTTGTTTTGTTTTTGTTTTTTTGCTTCTATAATGACAACCAATCCCTGAATAATTAATGACTCGTCACACATTTACAACCTCTTCTGGCCTTTGAAATAGCTAAAAATGACCTGTGGACTAGCAGAAGAGAGGCACGATTGGACTTTGCCAGAAGTTGGGCCCATGGGGTAAGATCTAGAGAGTTACTGGCTTAAGTGGTGTTAAGCAGTGCCTGTGATTGGAAAATAAAAGGAAATAGAATCCCCTCAGAGAATCAAGAATAGCTAGGCCTCATCCTAAAATAAATAGGCCAAAGAAACATGGGTGGCAATGGCTTAATCCTCAAACCTGTTCTCCACCGCCCCCCCTTATTTCCCTTAAGTTTCCAAACATTTGTCTCTGCCTTCTTTCTGTAGTCTTATACCCAAACGTGTTTTAAGACTTTACGCAATGTAGGTTTGTCCCCTTCTGTTATCTTTTGAGAAGAAACGTGCATTCTGTATGTATTTTATCGATATTAGTGACGAAAAAGCCCAGGGAGTTAATCCCATGACTAATCACCATCAGTCCTTCGTGTTACTGTCCATCAAATCAAAATGCTTTCCAGTGGCTACTTACTTTCCAAAGTCAAAACCTTAGGGTGGTGTGTGCTTTTTTGTTAACATTTTCCTTACTATAGCCAAGGGGTTGCTTTCTTCTAGGAATATTGTAGGTCCTCTCCATGTTCTCCATAGTGTTTTCCCTTCATTTGTGTACCTTGGATCATTTGAAAGGTCCATTTACACTTAACTCTCAAGTCCCTCAATTAGTATCAGCTTAGAATTCTGAGTCTGTTTATTTTGTGCCACCTGCCCCCAAGTGACTATATTGGTGTGACTTTTGAGCCTTAAAACCACCGTTCAGAACCTAGAGCAAAGCCACCAATGTCAGTGGGTGTCTGCCAGGTGCTCTGGAAAACGCATCTGCTCGTTGCCGAGGGCCAGTTCTTTCACAGCGAGGGGAGAGGTGTTGCTTCCACAAAACAGCCCAGGGAAGTGAAGTTGAAACTGATTGAAGGAAATTACTCCTAAAGCCTTGCTTCTCCACTCCTTTGAAGATAGGAGTAAATTTGCTTTCCTGCATCCAGGTGGTCCTCAGATGTCCTAAATCAAAACCGAGTGAGGACGGGATTTTCACAACTCTTCCCTGGACCAGTCCACCAGGGCCTCCGTCCCCGCGCTGTGTTTCTGCACCGCCATCCACCCCGTGGCAACTACAGGGGCAAGGGGGCAGTGCTGACGCTCAGTTCCTTTCCCCTGGTTGGAAATAGGCCAAGACTGTGAATGTTAATCACCCAATTCCTCTAAAAGGTACCACGGGGCCTTTAATAAGCACAAAAGGCCGGAGTCTCGGTTTTACACTTCATCCATGAGTTTGTCAGAGGGAGGTGGCAGTTCCAAATGACTATTCATGCAATACCTCAGACTAGAAGTGGAAGGAGCCCTGCAGTTGTTGATCCCGGAGACCAGAAACCTGGTGAAAGACAGGCTCTGAGGAATGGTTTTCCTTTGCTTTTGAGGTCAAGTCTAAACATCAAGCATTTCGGGGAGCAAATGCCTGTCTTTAAATGTCTTCTACGCTCTCATGCCTGCTGCTACCATCCCGGGGATTTGGAGTTCCCATCTGGGCTGCCGGTCTCAGGAATATAGTCTTTCTTTTCCTTCCGCTTCCGGCCTGCCCTGAAAACAGTGATGGTGGCACGTGCTTCATCTTCTATCTTCTTAAATTACTTTATTCTAGGTGGGAAAATTAAAGAGGCACAAACAGCAGAGAAACAGGACCAGTGTGGACCTTAACTTTGTCCTGCTTAGTTGTGTGTCTCTGCCAAGTAGCTTCAGCTCTCTAAATGTAAATATTGTCATCTATCAAGTGTATCTAAACAATAATTATTATCAGGATAAATTGACAAAAAAGTTAATGATGGGTTTTGTAAATTACAGAGTAATCTATAGATGTAAGCCATGTATTATTATTCTTACATTTTATAGCTATTTATGATGATTATTTATTATGCAGAGGACTTGTAGGAGAGTACATTTTTAAGGAATATATTCTTTTTTTCAAGTTTCTACTGTTATTATGTCCAAGAAAGAGGAACTATTGTAGTCTCCGCAGTGCTCAGAGAAACCGAGAAAAACCAATTATTTTCTTTGATCCAGTAGAGCATTTGGAGGAAGAGATAGAAAATATTTTTGTGTTGTTGGTGAAGTGATGGAGAAAACATTATTTATGCATTAAAATTTTTTAACTTTTTTTTTAATGTTTATTCATTTTTGAGAGACAGAGCACAAGTTGGGGGGGGGGCGCCCGCAGAGAGAGAGGGAGACACAGAATCTGAATCAGGCTCCAGGCTCTGTGCTGTCAGCACAGAGCCTGATGCAGGGGCCCCAACCCAGGAACCATGAGATCATGACCTGAGCTGAAGTTGGATGCTTAACCAACTGAGACACCCAGGCGCCCCTACAAATAATTCTCAAAGCTTGTTATTCACAAGGAAAAGATGGCTCCAAATCCAAATTTTTAAAGTAGCAGAAGTCCTTTAACAATAAAGAACAATCAGTCATCAAAAATTTTCTTTATGAACCAGAGCTTTTTTCTACTCTATTGGGTTTTAAATGGAGTTCAGTAGATTGGTTAATATTAACGTTTAAAAAAAGGGGGGGGGGACATGCAAACCTCAGGTTTTTTCATTTTATTTTTTATTTTATTTATTTATTTATTTATTTACTTACTTACTTATTTACTTATTTTAACGTTTATTTATTTTTGAGACAGAGAGAGACAGAGCATGAACGGGGGAGGGTCAGAGAGAGAGACACACAGAATCTGAAACAGGCTCCAGGCTCTGAGCTGTCAGCACAGAACCCGACGCGGGGCTGGAACTCACGGACCACGAGATCATGCCCTGAGCCGAAGTTGGCCGCTTAACCGACTGAGCCACCCAGGCGCCCCTTCATTTTAAGTACAGCTTATTGAAGTATAATTGATATACAAAAACTGTACGTATTTAATGAATACAATTTGATGTGTTTGGACATGTGCGTACAACTTTGGGAAAAAATGGTCACTAGAAAAGAGTTCAGTTTGGTTTTGCAGTGAAAAGAGAGTAAGGCTGACTGATGGTGGTTAACTCCCTGGGCTTCATCATCACCAATATTTATGAAATACATAAAGAATGCACATTTCTTCTCTAAAGATAAAGTTGACAAATCTGTATGAATTTTGTTTCCATTAACAGTAGGTTTTGAGAGATACCTCTTAGGAAAGTATGTCGAATTTCCTCAACAAGTATTTTGCTCCTTTACTTAGTAACGTCTTTATTTTGTTATGAGCTCCCGAATATAAAATGTTTTTGTGAGTCCACTTGGCAGAGAGTTTTCACCACGCCTGCAGAAATGATGCATACACCATGAATTTTGTTTTGGCCTTCCTTACGTTCACCTGTGTCACTTCCTCTCATTATTATTACCAATTTCTACTTCTTTTTCCACTTTTTTTTTTTGAGAATCTAATAAAAGCAAGCATCCATCTACAAAACATTCCCTATGATCACAGATTCATAGTACAATAAATCCACAAGGACCTCGAAAGTAGCCTAGAAAACTTTGAGCAGCAGGATAAGGTCTGATCGACATTACCTGACACATTTCATTTTCACTATAGACTAAATAAAAGTCTAAATATTTTCACTTGTTCCTGAATGTCATTAAGCTTGGCCTGATTTCTATAAGAACATAAGCCTTTAGATTTACATTCCAAGTCATTGAAGATAGTGTTAAGTATGTAGGAGTTTTCCTCAAAAAGAAGGCGCTGTGTCCCCTTGGTATTTCAAAATAATGTTTTTTACTAAAGTTGGGGATTACATCAAAGGCTATTTTTCTAAGCAACAAAATTCTCAACAATCACTAATTAAGGGACATGAAATTACAGGAAAATTTTATGTTTTTTTTTTTAAATAAGATCATCTGAAACATACTAAAATTCTTTATGCACATATCTGTATTTTTCTCATCATTCATTCAACAAATATAAAAAGAGGATGATGCTCTGTGAAGACGGAACAGATTTGGGAGGGTTCGAGGGAGAGAGTAGAGAGGAGAGAGAAGCAATTGTAGACACAGAGTACTGGGAAGCACTCTTGTAAAGAGAGAGCTGAGAAACAAAGCCCTGAAAGACATGAGAGAAAGAATAATGAAGATAATCCTTAAAGAGCTTGAGAGAGAGAGAGAAAATGGCACCTGTAAAGGCCCTGTGGCAGGAAGGCATGTGGCATGTTGTAGGAAAAGAGAGAAACCTGGGCAAAGGGGACCCAGTAGGCAAGGGGAGCATGGGAGACTGGGAGGCCAGAGAGGTGTCAAGGGGCCATATCACATCACCCCTTTGGGTTGTGGTAAAAATTTGGGATTTTCTCAGAGTAAGATAGGATGCTAGTTAAGGATTTATGGACACAGGGGAGACATAGACTGACAAGTTTGAAAAGCATCACTTTGGCTGCAGAATTGATCATTCAGGGCAAGGATGGAAGAAGTAAGCTGCTAGAAGGCTACTGCACTAGTCCAAAGGACAGAGGATGGTGGCTTGGACCAGAAGGGATGCCAGGGAGGTGCTGAGATGTGATTGGATTCTAGTTATATTGAAGGAAGAAGCTTCAGGGCATTGATTTGAATTGGACATGAGGTGTGATTGAAATAGAAGGGATAAACTCTATTCCAAAGCTTTATCCTGAGAAACTGGAACAATATTTATGAAATGAGGAATAATATAAGAGGTGCAAAGTTGGAGGGCAGTTCAGAAAACCAAGAGCTCAGTTTTGAGCAAGTCAATCTCAGAATCTTTATTGGCCTGCAGATAGAGAAGTCTGTGGTTCAGGGGACACTTGGAATTAAAGCCACAAACTTGGGAGTCATCAGCATAGAGATAGCTTGTGAGGCCAAGACACTAGACTGAGATTACCTCCAAGAGAGTGTAGTCAGAGAAAAAGTCTAAGGACTGAGCCCGTGGAACTCCACCATTAAAAGAGGTAGCAGAAATGAGGAGAAACAAGCAAGAAACAGGAACAGAGTGACTAGACAGGGACCAGAGTAACCAAACCAAAAAGAGGAGGCCCAGAAGCCAAGAGAAGTCTTTCAAAAGAAACCATATCAGATATTCTGAGTAAGATGAGCACTGAGGAAAGTCCACTTTGCCTAGGTCACTGCTGAATTTAGAAAAGGCTGTCTTGATGGAGTGGTAGCGCTGAAAGTCCACCTAGGGTTGGTTCAGAGGAGTCTGAGAGGAGAATGAATGGAGACCGTGAATAGAGACAATTCCTAGAAGAGGGGTTTTCCTGTAAAGGGAGCAGAGCTGGAAGGCAATGTGAGGCCAAGGCAGAATTTTGTTTTGTTTTGTTTTGTTTTGTTTTGTTTTGTTTTAACAACGGAAGACAGTAAGTATATAGCTTGTTTTTATGCTGATATTAATAGTTCAGTTGAAAGGAAAAATGTGCTAATACAAGAAAAATATGAAGAATTTGAAGACAGAAGTTGCATTAGTTTTCCAGGGCTGCCATAACAAAATGCCACAGACTGTGTGGCTAAAACAACAGAAATGTATTGTGTGTTTTGGAGGCAAGAAGTCCCAGATAAGGTATCAGCAGGGTCAGTTCCTGCTGAAGGCCTCTCTTCTTGGCTTGTAGATGACTGTCTTCTGCTGTCTTCCTGTGATCTCTCTGTGTGCCTCTCTGTGTCGTAATCTTCTCCTCTTATAAGGACAGCAGTCACACTGGATTAAAGCTCATCCTTGGTACATTATTTAATCTTAATTGCATCTTTAAAGACCTTATTTCTAAATATAGTCACATTCTGAGATCCTGGAGGTTAAGACTTCAACATACGAACTTCAGAGGGGCACAGTTCATCCCACAAGAGATGCCCTGGGGTAGGAGAGGGGATTGACTCTAGTGCATGGTTTTAGCACATCCATAATAAGAGAATGGAAGAAGGAAAATATAGGAACAGATGTATGAAATTTCCTAGTATTAGTGTTTTCATCACGGAATAAGAAAGCAGATAATGGCCGAGAGGGGAGTGGGAGGAGATGCTGGAGGCTTCAGAAGAATAGAGAAGAGGTAGCACAGTCACAGGGGAGAGCAGCGGAGTGACTGGTGAGGGGAAATGGACTGTAGACTCGCTGGGCAGCACTGGGGCCCACCTGCCATGTGCGCTCGTGCCTCAAATGAGACATCAGCCTATAAAGTTGAGTGTTTTTTCCCCCGGCTATGTTTAGCCTTTGGGGAATGATACGGAGTAGACAGATTCTGGTTTAATTAGAGTTGTGGTTTTGCTAGATGAGTACGGTGGAGGGAGAGGGGAACCAGAAGGTTGAGTATGTGTATAAGGTCGGATTGTAATGTTGAACCACAGAATCCAAGGGAGTAGGAAAAGAGGAGATAAGAAAATATGAGTGACAGTGCAAACAGAGTAGAACCAAAAGCTTCCTGTGGAGTTGGGGACTGTTGGAGATAGGAGGTTAGATGGAATGAGTTAAGTAGATGGGAAGGGCCAATCACGAAGAGGAATACTTGAAGTGAGATCTGGAGGAGCCACAGGAAACGGTAGCAGACAGCAGAGCCTGCGAGCCCAAACTTCCAGTGAGCTGGGTGAGGGAGGCAGGGGGAAGAGGGAAAGGAGAATGGTCCAGAAGAGCCAGTGAAGAGTAATTAAGGAAGAGTAAGGAGGCCAACTCAGACACCCTGGGCATAGGAAAGGAAATGCACATGGCCTGAGAGGGCTATGGAAAAGTATCCTCAGAGAAGAGCTAGGCTTGGATTGAGATAAGAGAGGGAAGGGGTTGAGGATCAGAGGATTTTTGCTGGAGATGGACAGTGAGTTCCAGAGGCTATGGTGCGTGTGCCTGGGATTGAAGGGGGCTGAGCCTATGGCTCAGTTTAGGGGAGGAGAGTTTGGTGGCAAGGAATGAGCTGGGAGTCTTGGGCTTTCTGTCTGCCTGAGATACAGGGACAGGGGGGTAGAAGGGATAAATCTTGACAGTCTCTAATCCCCAGGTCAGGGTGACTGTGTTTGAGGTGGAAGACAGGAGCCTTTCATGGGCACAGGCTGTGCAGGCAGGCTAAGGGTGACGTGGCGATTGCCACTTGGCTGCTCTCCTAAGAAGGGGTGTGGGCAGCAGAGTCAGGTGCTGGAGATACAAAGTCCTGCCATTAGGGGCCAGAGAACCTATGGCAGAGAAAGTGGGAGGAGGCAGGGAATGTTCAGTCTTACTCCTCACGGAATCACTGTATTCAGTACACAAACAGGAAGCTACAATCCTACTGAGCATAGAAAACAGCTCCCAAGAGTGTGTGTGTAGCTGTGACAATGTAGTGGTGAGGATGGTTTTTAATGTGCTTGTTTGATCAATCATATTATATGGCCCTTCTTTGTCTGAATTTTAAGTACACATTATGATAGCCTACCAGGAAATTATACCCAAGACAGGCCTATGGACATCTAGGACAATGCCAGAGAAAAAAACATGAGATTTACTGTGCAGAGCACCTGAGCTCAAGGTCAGGTTTTGTCCCTGTCCACCTGTCAGGCACAGGGCAAGCAATTTAAATACTCTGAGCTCTAGTTTACTATTCCGGAAAATAGAGTTAATGGTATCATCACAACAGGGTAGTTGTGAGTACATGGTGGTAATTCATATAATGCTACGTGTTAAGTATTGTTATTAAAATGATGTTATGACACAACATCATAGATGCATGTGCTTTCAGCTTAGAAATGGACAGAATATGAGAATGCAAGCTGGTGCAGCCACTCTAGAAAACAGTATGGAGGTTCCTCAAAAAACTAAAAATAGAACTACCCTACGACCCAGCAATTGCACTACTAGGCGTTTATCCACGGGATACTGGTGTGCTGTTTCGAAGGGACACATGCACCCCCATGTTTATAGCAGCACTATCAACAATAGCCAAAGTATGGAAAGAGCCCAAATGTCCATCGATAGATGAATGGATAAAGAAGGTGTGGTATAGATATACAATGGAGTATTACTCAGCAATCAAAAAGAATGAAATCTTGCCATTTGCAACTGTGTGGATGGAACTTGAGGGTATTCTGCTAAGTGAAATTAGTCAGAGAAAGACAAAAATCATATGACTTCACTCCTATGAGGACTTTAAGAGACAAAACAGATGAACACAAGGGAAGGGAAGCAAAAATAATATAAAAACAGGGAGGGGGACAAAACATAAGAGACTCTTAAATATGGAGAATAAACAGGGTTGCTGGAGGGGTTGTGGGAGGGGGGATGACTAAATAGGTAAGGGACATTAAGGAATCTACTCCTGAAATCATTGTTGCACTATATACTAACTAATTTGGATGTAAATTTTTAAAAAAATTTTTAAAAATGAAGCCTTCAAAAAAATAAATAAAATAATAAAATTGTTATAAAAAAAAAAGGAAGAAATGGACAGAATAGTTGAGAGGTTAAACCTCACTTTGCTCAGCCTGGGAACCCACTGCTAAGTCCCCCAGCTGGGGAGACCTCCAAGACAAGTCAGATCTGCTTCCATCTAGGAGAGGGCAGTCAGGAGGTATATATATATATGTGTTAAGTACCTTGGAATTTATTAATATGAGAATTTAAGCTGCTCTTCTGAGGCATCTTCCAAGAGAGGCCTCTGCTAAGAACTGACCTGCCTCTAGACTTCTTGCTAGACGTGCAATAATGAACGTCTTAGTTGTTTTGTTTTGTTTTTTTAAGGTAGCATCAACCAGGTGCTTCCCTGCAGTTGAATTCCTTGAGTGGGACCACCTTAGCAATTTGTTGTGCGTGTGTGTGTGTGTGTGTGTGTGTTTCCGTGTGAAACATATATACAGACAACTACTGCTCACGCAGCCCTGGGAACTCATAAATGAGAGCACACTGCTAAAAAGCGCTTCCCAGGGAAATGCTCATAAATGATAATTCAACCTTGGCCTCACCTTAAGCTATCAGCACAGCACAGGGTTGCTTCCATATAGAGGTGGTTTTACAGTGATTACTACCCACCACTTGACATTTTTCTCCTATAACTGGGAACTGGGGAAACCTTTGGTTTTTCCTCCACCATTATAATCTGGGACAGGACTCTCAGTGTAGCTACATCTTACAAGCCTCCCAGGCATTCAGTACTTCTCCCCCCAAAAGGGGAGTGATTCAGTGATTTGGGTGCTTATTTTGTGTTCTTAGATATCCTGCTAAAATATAAACTCACCGAAAGCAAAAGAGATTCAGTGTTTTCGAAACTCCCACAGGGAATGCTTCACAAATATTTCTGCCAATTAATTCACTTTAAAATGTGATCTATAGAGAATCATTTCTGATCTTATCGTCTTAAAGAAAGGAGTGCAAATCTATAGAGCCAAAAACGGACCCAACCAAGGGTTAATTTCTCACAAATCACTGGCTCCTATAGATTCTAGAATCTGCTGTTGAAAAACTGTGGCTATTAAGCATGAATATACAATGAATCTGTATGCTTTTTATGCCCTCAAAGCCTGCTATGGCAGGATCACTCACATGTGGTCACTTTGTGGACACAAGCTCCCACACTTCTCTGGAACTCACTGAAAATCTCTAAAAGTGTCAGAACTGAGACCCACAACTATGAGCCTTGACTATTCAGCCACCAATAAAGATGGCTCATCTCTGCCCCACCCCACGTTGAGGTGCTGTGCAGGTGTCTGTCAGCAACTCTTTGTTGGGTGCGGCTGTCTGCCTGAGCAAGGGACAGAAGTCCTACTCTCTTCCTCCCAATAATCTGACCCTGTCCTTCATAACAGCTGGTATGGGGCTGCCCCCTGGAGGTCTAAGAAAGCCTGTTTCCCTAAAGGCAGGCCAGAGAATCTAGGAGAGGCAGTACAGATCCCGAATCTGGAACAATTCATCCGACCGTCTAGCCCAGGCCCGTCACAAAGAGGACAGTGAGGCCTCAACATTGGTGGAATGAACTCACACAGATGCAATCATTTTCAGGGATTCTGCCCAGCAATGCCAGGAGGCAGGACCCACTGTAAATTCCTCACCGGGGAACTTAACTGCAGCTTAAGACTGGGAAGAAATGGCTTCAAGTTTATCTTATCAATGTCCAGATTGTTCAGGCAGATCATGGCTTGATGGCACTTCCTGGACGTCTACTGCAGATAAGACGATGAGCTTAACATTATCCATTAGTTATCTGTTTCCTGATCGTAGTAGCTAATCCTTTAATCCCCAAATACCTAAATCCTGGAAATAAATGATTCGAAGTAGCTTCTCCACTTTCTGGTGCCGTGGCAATGATTGTGCTTAAAAGCAGTAATCCTCTGACCTCTCTTGAAGCAGGCAAATGCCAGTGTCGCCAAGTAACAGGCTGTGCTTTTTGTGTCTCTAATTTCAATCCATTAGCACTGGTTTCCCCAGACTCTACACACTGGGCCCCAACCGTGCGTGATCCTCACCGGGCTGGGCACTTGCCGAATATGTAGCAATGAGCGTTCGAGGCCGAGAGAGTAAATGTTGATGAGTATGGCACACCCTGAGTTATCTCCCTACCTTTGAAACTGCAGTTTGGGGGGATTTGCATTACAGCTTCCTCCTCTTGATATAGTCAGAAGTGAATTAAATGTGATACAAAGAGGTGATCACAATGTTACTAACTAGGAGAAAAGCAGATCATAAAGCCATCCAATAATAGTTGAGAAAATAAAATTACGTGTCTAAGCCTAGAAAAGCTATTATGTTGGGATATTAATGATATTCTCTGGCTGGGAGGATAATGATAGATTTTTATTTTCTCTGAGAGAATCAATTAAGAAAAAGAAAGTACAATACTTATTGGAATTCTAGGAGGCAGAGTCCAGTCCTTCTCAATTGGTGGTTTGAAATCAAAACAAGCATAAAAGTGAAGGAAAAAAGAGGTGCTGGACTGTAACCAGTGCATGTAAGATTCTTGCTCCCTACAGAGGCAAAAAAAGGAAAGATTAAAGATTTGTTATCATTTCTTTTCTAAGCAACGAGAATACTCTTGAAGTTTTGAAATAGCTAAAATTCTCTGTCTTTGGAGATGTACGTTGCTGGACTCTATTTCATATTGACTAAAGCTGAAACTTGTCCAAACTGCTTTGAATAAGAGATTTAAGGACGAAGGCCATCCCCACTTTCAGAGGGGGATTTCCCTGCTCAGTGGAGCTAAGCGGTATTTTTAAAATATCTGGCTGGATCTTAAAAGTCATTCATGACAGGTGATAATTGATTACATATTGAATTTTGCCAGAAACTCTAATGTCATTGGCATATAGAGACACAGCATTACCACAGTGTGTATGTGCAGGGGACTGGAACACAAATAGAGGGCTTCATAAATTAAATTTAATGTTTCGTAGCTCTTCTTTAAACAAAGTAGGTGTGGAAATTATTTTAAGCTAAAATTTATTTCTGTGTAAAATAAAAACCAGTCTCTGGATGTAGATGTGGGACAAGAAGGCAGAGTTTAAGATCATGTATAGACCTAACTGAACACTGAAAGAAAGGAAAGATATTTTTATATCCTAAGTAAAAAGTCAAATATTGAAATTTCAAATATTTTCAAACATGGGTTGTGTACAAAATAAGGACAATAATGACAGTGACAGTTACACACACATACCCCTGAATGGGAAGGTTGTCGTCAGTGAGTAGCTTTTAATTGGATAAACTGATCGGTGCATCTCATTTTATTTTTTTAAATTTTTTAATGTTTATTTTTGAGAGAGAGAGAGACCGAGCATGAGCAGGGGAGGGGCAGAGAGAGAGAGAGAGGGAAACACAGAATCCGAAGCAGGCTCCAGGCTCCGAGCTGTCAGCACAGAGCCCGTCTCGGGCTGGAACTTACATACAGACTGCGAGATCATGACCTGAGCCACCCAGGCGCCCTGCATCTCATTTTAAATTGAACGTAATTGTGTTGATTTTATTAAAAGGTCCAGTTCCTTCAATTACCGTTCAGGTGCTCGAAGAGAGAAGAAATTGAAGGTAGATGAAGAAACTCAATGACTTTGAGTGCAATGAAGCCCTCCTATTTTTTAAAAAAAATTTTTTCTTAACATTTATTTATTTTTGAGACAGAGAGAGACAGAGCATGAACGGGGGAGGGGCAGAGACAGAGGGAGACACAGAATCCAAAGCAGGCTCCAGGCTCTGAGCCATCAGCCCAGAGCCTGACGCGGGGCTCGAACTCACGGACCGAGAGATCGTGACCTGAGCTGAAGTCGGACGCTCAATCAACTGAGCCACCCAGGTGCCCTGAAGCCCTCCTATTTAAGACGTTTGGATTTGTTTACAATTGGTTGATTTTGCCTTCTTCCCTCCAGAGCAGAAGTAACAAACCAAGGACCGTGTGTCGGGTCAGGCCTAGGCCACCTTTATTTGGCTTACAGGATACATTTTGTTTTACTTTGCATTTGCTTTGCTGTAGTCATTGTTGTTCCTCTTTTTGAAACTTTTTAAATGCCCTTGAAAGGTTGCGCCCCATATCAGTTTATCCGCAGGCCAGCTACCACCCTACCAGCAAATTCACACTCACAGTAACCGTTTGGCTTCTGTGTGCATTTTTGTTTTGTTTTATTGTTTCCATTTTGGTCTATACGCTACAGCAGTTCATTTCTTAAACTGTCTGTCTCCATTCATTGGAGACTGGGAAGTGTATTCAGTGGGTCTGGGATGGCCACTATTTCTCACCAGCTACAATGGAGTAGAAATTAGCAGTGCAGCACAGGTGTGGAAGGTAAACCTGTTTTATGAACTTTCACCTTGTGTACATACATATACGGGTGTATATGTACATGTACAGGCATGCATGCCTCCATATGCAAACACAGGCTATAGGTACATATTAAAAATGCATTTCTTACTATGACGGTAGTCCAAGAAGTTTGGAAAATACTGCTCTAGAGGGTATCTCTTAATTCTTAAGATGATATTCAAATTATGCATTCCACACACACATAATCTATTCCATATTCCACAAAGGCAGGTGACATTCATTCCACAAATATTTATTTTCTACCGTAAGCACTAAGAATTTTTCAAATTCCTTTGCCTTCCAGGAGCTTACATTCTTATCACTTAGGATACATTCTCAAAATATTTGATTACCTACCTACCAAGTCCTTTGAGTTTTTTCTCCTCCCCAGTCCAAATTCTCCTCACTTCCTGTTCACCTCCCCCATCAATTCTTACTTGCTCACCTTGGCCAAAAGTAAAGAGTTCCTTCCCTGACTGCCTGCCTTAGGTGACCCATTTAGCAGTTATTATATAGGACTATGTGGCAATTCCTCTGTTGCTTTAGTAAATGGCATTGTAATGTTGCTGGTGAGCGCACGCGCGCGCGCGCACACACACACACACACACACACACACACCACCCTAATTTTTCCTTCTCTCACCTTCCAGGGAGGATCTTATGCTGCATTGCTTGACTGTTGAGCCCTTATGGTCCTAAGCACCATCACAAGCCAAAATGCAGAATTTAAGAAGCACAGAGAATGCTATAAGTCATGCTATGTTAGAAAAAGCATAGGGGCACCTGGGTGACTTGGTTGGTTAAGCATCCGACTCTCAGTTTTGGCTCAGGTCATGATCTCATGGTTTGTGGGATCAAGCCCCTCATGGGGCTCTGCACTGACAGCCTGAAGCCTGCTCGGTTTTCTCTCCCTCCCTCTCTCTCTCTCTCTCCGCCCCTCCCCACAAGCATGTACTCTTTCTCTCCCTCTCTCTCTCAAAAAATAAATAAACCTTGGGGCACCTGGTGGCTTAGTGAGTTAAGCATCCCACTTCGGCTCAGGTCATGATCTCACAGCTTGTGGGTTTGAGCCCCGTGTCCGGGTCTGTGCTGACAGCTCAGAGCCTGGAGCCTGTTTCAGATTCTGTGTCTCCCTCTCTCTGTCTCTCTCTGCCCGTCCCTCACTCATGCTCTGTCTTTCTCTCTCTCAAAAATAAGTAAACATTACAAAAATTAAAAATAAATAAATAAACCTAAAAAAAAAAAAGATCCAGAAAGTGGGGACAAGAGAGTAAAAGGGACCAGTGATGAATTAAATAGGAGAGCCAGTTGGTCTAGAGTTTTGTTGAGAGACATAAGGGAAATTTTAGGAATTTTTCTGAATTAAAAAAAATTTCTCCTTTGCTACTTGTTCAAGAGAAGTTTAGTAACAGCTTTTAGTTTTGTTTAATGTTTACTTGTTTATTTATTTATTTTGAGACAGAGAGAGAGAGAGAGAGAGACAGAGAGAGAGAGAGAGAGAGAGACAGAGAGAGAGAGAGAGAGAGAATGAGCCGGGGGAGAGACAGAAAGAGCGCTGAGGGTGCAGAGCCCGACATGGGGCTTGAACCCATGAACCGTGAGATCGAGACCTGAGCTGAAATCAAGAGTCAGCCTAACTGACTGAGCCACCCAAGTGCCCGTAGTAAAAACTTTTTATTATATTTCAGGGCTGTACGGAGTCATATTTGTAACATTTAGGGATACTTCACAGAGCCGCTAGGAACCCAGATTTACTTGGATCACTCCTATATTATTTAATACTTCCCAGGACTGTGCTTAGCATTCCCAGTCAGATTGTGACATTTGAAGAAGGCGTGTTGGACTGTTTTTGCCAACTTCATGAACCTCAGCTCGCAGGATTCACAACGAAGGGCTGTTTTTTAGTTTTCCCACTACTGTGAAGACTCAGTGGATTTGAAGGTAATTTTCAACCTACCCAGAGTTCAGATTGGACCTTTAAAATCATCAGAAGAAAGACATCACACCTGCGTGCTTGTTGCATAACTTGCCTGTAAGGATTTCAGAAAGAATCTATGAAAGTCATCAATAAGATATTGGAGAAAAAACTTGCAGCAGCAGGCACAGTACCCCTTTTTGTCTTGCACTGTGTCAAAGGAAACTAATATATTTGGATTTATTACCAATAAATCTAAAGTTATTTTTCTGCCCAACTCCTGACCTCAAACTTGAAGGTCTGTAACTATAACTTACATGACATCAGACAGAATCATTCTGGGAATAAGGCCATTTCACTGCTCCCTGCATTAAAAATGTCATGTCACATGATCATTCTAACTCCGTGGTCCCATGAGCATGTAGATGTGTGTACATACACATTAGTGTCAGTTTATCACCACATGTAACTTATCAGCTCAGGAACAATAGTCTGTCCACTGTGTGCAGTGCCGTGTGAGAAAATCTCAGAAAGAAGCTCTTATCTCCACGTTTAAGGAAACCATTCTCCAGCAGACAGAGCCAAATATTGGTATTTCTGTGCCTTAAGTCCATCATCTATTGATTCCTTTTATAGTATGAGCATTAACTATATACGTCGTAACCATGTATCATTTAAATAATATTTTTCTTGCTTTCAGGGTATCTTTTTATATGCAGGGGCACCTCTGTACTATTAATTTCCACTTCTATAAGTTGTTTATGTTATATTATGCAGCACTAGCCAGTCATCAAGATAATAATGTGCATTTCTTTGATGTACCTCAGTCTGCACATCTGCTTCAGCCCCTCTCCAGATGTTCGTATTTATTTATATTCTTTGCTTACGTTTTCGAGATACTTCTGCTCTGGGGAAAGACATATTAGTACAATAAACTATACTGTACAGAATGTCAAAATAGTGTGGTCACCAGAATTAAACATAACTACCCCAGTCAACTAAAAGCGATATGATTCTAGAATTTTCTTGAATGCATACTTGCAATGAGCTCTAAAATCCTTTCTTGATTCATTATTGAAGTGTCCACTGGCATAGTGCAAAGTGGTCTTTTTTTAATTGTTTCTTTTTTGCAAATTGTCTGGTGTGGCCAACTCAATCGTATCCATCTGTGATCATTTAGTACCTATAACTGTATCTGAATCACCTCTAAAATTATTTCCATAGCAAGTAACTCCAACAGTTTATATGTACTGAACACTTACTATGTGACAGACACATGCTGTCTGCTTTACAAACATTTCGTTGAATCCTCACAACTCCATGAGGCAATTGCCATCTCACAGATGAGGAAACCCTGTGATTATATTGTTGGTTTCACAGAGCAAGGAATCAAGCCTAGAACCGCCTAGCTCTCTCCTAACTTCTGTGCTATCGCATCACACGGAATGATTTTATCTACAAATCAGACATTTGTTAATAGACGCAATCACAAAATAAGTACCTTACAACCCCTCCAGGCAGGAAGTTGCTTTCGGTTCATTTGTAGAATTTCAGGTGGAGGGAAGCCAGCTGATGGAGACTTGGATAGGAGCAGGGACTGGTTCCCCAGGGCCCAGTTTCTCAGGCTTACAGCACACACCCTTGGGACAAAGCAGTGTATCCTCCTGGAGCATTAATTTTTCCTCAACAATAAGTAGTTTAAAATGATAATTTTTTATGAAAACAATGGTTATATTATGGAACAGATCAAGACAAATTTACTCGAATTTTTAAATGAAAAGTGAGATTTCCAGAAGCCTCCTCTTTCTGGGAGAATGGCTCCAGCCAGGTGTCCTGGAGGTCAGGCAGCTCCTTGCTCTGCATTCAGGGTATGTAGACCCACAGCTGTAGGAGCAGGGAAGCCCTTGAAAAGTCTGAAGCAGGTTCTGGGGTGCATTTCATTCTACTGACAGTTTGGAAGATGGATATGAAAGAAGAAAGACCAGAAGCAGAGAAAAAGAAAGTCTGAATAAAGGGTAAGAAGTAACACACTCGGCCATTTCACACACACACACACACACACACACACACACACACACACACAGCTTGCAAAATGAAGATGTAAAAGATTTAAAAGGCACATGTCCAAATATCTCATTCACTACCCACCACCCCGCCTCTGTCTTCCTCTTCACAATAAACCTTGGCCACATCTGTGTGAGCCTGGCCTGGGTTGCTCATTTAACCTGCCTTACACTGCAGAGCCCTCCAGCAGTGACCCTAACTAAACATTTTCACACCCTGGGCAGTTTGCCATGGTCATTTGGTCACAGCCAGTTATATTTCTGGGCAAGGCCTGAAGAAGTCCGAGTTGTCTGCATAATGGTGCTCTGTATAGTCTGATAGGGACACACGTTAAGAGAAAGAGAGTTTCGTGGAGGGAAGGGATGTTTTATTTTTTTTCTTTGTTTTATTTTTTTTCTCCTCTTCAGCTGATGATTGTTGTTTCAGGATGTAGCAACTTCCACTAGTGAGAGAGATTTATTACTTACTTCCTGGGGAAAGCCGTTTTCTCTCGAGTGGGAACATTTAGACGGGGGCATCCAAAAGAGTCACGAATTTTTTACTTGTGCAACTTAGAGGGAAAGAGAAATTTAAATCTGCCCGGTTTTCCCCTCTCGTCAGGAATGAGCAGTGATATGCTCTCCAAAACCACAAGGCGAGAGGGCCCCTGTGCTCCTTTGCAGTCCGAGTCCAAAGTCACCAGCTGCAGCAGACTCTGTAACCACAGGCTGACACAAGTTCTTTTAGTGCCTTGGGGGACCACTGCAGCAAAGGCACAGCTACACAACTGCTTACTACCCCCGCCTCCGTCACATCCCAACGGTGGCTCCAGAGATGGGCTTTTTTCTTGTAATGGTTTCACTGGTGGCGGTGGCTCTCAATGTCCCCTACGCCTTTTGGTCCCCCTGTACCTTCCCTCCCTGGTCAGTTGCATCCCTTCTCATTGCTGTCCTCGGCATTTACAGGCAGATGCCTGGCCAAGCCGACCGCAGCCGCACCCATATCTCTCTGCAGAGCACCAACCATACAGCAGCCGCCTAAGAGACCTCTTCCCTCAGAGCGCACACTCCACAGTCAAAGCCTGAGCTCCTCACCTCCCCTCTCAACCCTGTTCAATCCGGAGTGTTTCGTATTTCAGGGACCAGCACCATTGTCCACTCACTTTCTCAAACCAGAAACCCTGAGCATCCTTCTGTCTCTCTTTCTTAACACCCAGCTTATGCAAGGAATCACCAGCTCCAGGCGGTTCTAACTCTTAACACTTCCAGAGGCTGTTTGCTTTACTTTTCTCCACCTCCACTTCCACCACCCCCAACTGGTCTGTCTGCCCCCCTCCGCTTTCTCTATCTAATTCCCTACCCCTGTCTCCACATGGCTGTGAAAGGGAATATTCTAAAAAACAGGTCTAGTCCTACCACGGCCTTTTAAAGAAAGAAAGAAAGAAAAATCCCTGAGGCACCTGGATGGCTCAGTCAGGTAAGCATCTGATTCTTGGTTTCCGCTCAGGTCATGATCTCATGGTTCCTGGGCTGGAGCCCCCAGGGAGCCTGCTTGGAATTCTCTCTCTCCCTCTCTCTCTCTCTGCCCCTCCCCTGCATGTGCATGTGCACATTCTCTCCCTCTCTCTTTATCAAAATAAATAAACTTAAAAAAAAAAAAAAACCCTGATGCATACCCTTTAGCCTAAGGAGAAAGTTCAAATACCCTAATTTATTTTACAAGACATTTCATGAGCTGGCCCTGTTCACCTTTCATCTTTCATACCTATGGCCTTAACTCTGCTCCCAAATGTAGACACCCAAAGGCACTTGGGGTTCCTAAAGTTCTCTCTTGCCCCTAAGCCTTTGGCACCTGACGTTCTCTTTGCCTACACCTGTTTCTATTGTCTTCCTATGGCTAACTTCATGCATACTGTCCAATTATACACTCGGCATCCAGGACTAGGGTGAGTGCATGTTCCCAACCGAGTGTACCCCTGTTATAGCTCCGCCTCTCTTGCTCTCCCCTAGCTTCAGCCCCACATACACCTCATATCTCTCCTGATCCCTGGCGTCTCTCTTCCTCAAAATAGGTTAGGTGCCTGTCCCACGTCCCCCATTTGTACCCACTGTCCCTCCCCTCACTGTAGCATTTATTCCGCTCTATTGTAATTGCCTTTGTACTTGTTTATCTTTTCCAGTAAGTTCTTTGAGGGCAGGGACCTTATATTTACTATCTTTGTCATAGTGCTTGACATGCAGTAGGCAGTTAATGTGTATTGCATAAATGAATACGTGATGACATACCTGTAGAATTTAAGAAAGTTGGACTTGGGAGGGACCCCATAAATCATCAGGCCAAACCCCGCATTTTACAAACGAAGAAACTGAGGTCGAGAAGGTCAGGACAAGACTGTTTCTCAAAATGACGTAAGCTGGAAAAGCATCCTAGTATCTTATTTTTAGCGGGTATCAGTTGCCACTGCAATGAAACATAAGCTGTTCACCGATGAGATTTAATATTCAAGCCAAATAATGTAATTTGTCGACCAAAATGATTTTATAGCTCCTTATAAAATAAAATAAAGCAAGTTTTTCTGAGATATTTTTCTTCGGTCAGTATGTAAGTACCTCCCTGCTCCAAATACCACCCACATTTCACAGTTGAAACTGGGAAAATGCCAGAAAGAATAAGGAAAAATGCAACTCGAAAGAAGAGTGTTTACCAATTTGTGATGCTGGGTGGCTAAGCAAGACCTTTCCTTCAACTTGCGGAGCGGACAGGACAGAGGAGGTCTCTAGTCTCTTAGAAGCTTCTCCTCCGTGAAGTTCTCAGAGCCTTGTGAACTATTGGAGGTGGGGATTGTCATGAGTGTGCAGGGCAGGGCAGGGCATTGCTCATAGATGGTGTTTATGTCTGTATGTGAAGATATAGGTGGTATATGAAGGAATTAAATCCTTCATATTTGGAGCCCTCAGACAATTATACTGAATATCATTTAATAAAATGGTAATTGATTAGACATTTTTTAAAGTTTATTTTTATTATTTATTTTGAGAGAGAGAGAGCACAAGCAGGGGAGGGGCAGAAAGGAGGAGAGACAGAATCCCAAGCAGGCTCCACGCCATCAGTGCAGAGCCCGATGTGGGGCTTGAACTCACAAACTGTGAGATCATGACCTGAGCCGAGATCAAGAATTGGACACTTAACTTCACGACCCAGGTGCCCCAAGGCTTTTATTTTTTTTTTAATTTTTTTTAACGTTTTTATTTATTTTTGAGACAGAGAGACAAAGCATGAATGGGGGAGGGTCAGAGAAAGAGGGAGACACAGAATCGGAGGCAGGCTCCAGGCTCTGAGCTGTCAGCACAGAGCCCGACGCGAGGCTCTAACTCACACACCAGCGAGATCATGACCTGAGCCAAAGTCGGCCGCTTAACCGACTGAGCCACCCAGGCGCCCCGCCCCCAAGGCTTTTAAATTTAACATCAGACTTCCAGCAAATCAACCTTGAATCTGTTTGGTTTGTATTCACGAAGGATTTTGGTGAGAAAGGGGAAAGAAATGCATGCAAGTAGCTAAGTCAGAATGAAAGCGGCCCGTTTCTGCTGCTCCCTTGAAAATCCGAAAGGCACAGAGGCCCTGCTGGGGGTTGCCGACTCACGGTGGAAGGAGACACTGGCATTCCTATCCTGTGCAAAGGTAACAGCCGAGATAAAATGAGCTCAGAATCCTGAGGTTTAGGATATGCTGTCAAAGACAGGATTCTAGCAATTTATCCTAGCATGTAGAGAAAACCGCAAGTCGCAGAGTGTCTCTCTACCAAATTTTCTCTTACAGAAAATGTAAGAAAGAGTTAAGGGCTGAAAGGGGTTCTTATTTCCCAAAGGCCCTCCTTTCCCATTTCCGACTCCCCACCTTGACTCTCTCTGCAGAGACTTGAAACCAGTGGAATGCTGGTAAATGGATAGCAGCCAGTTTGCCAGGGTGGGTGGGAAATGACATGACCTGTAGCCTTTGCCGGTTTCTGTGGAGTGACCACTCCCGCCAGAGCCAATCACAAGTTACCAGGGCAACGTCACTGAATGCAAGGTGGGGACAAGGTGTGCGCGATCCATCGGCTGCTCAAGGCTGGCATGAGCCCGCCCCAGCACACCGCTGCTTGAAAGCCCAGGACCGACCAGGGTAGCTCCCGCCAGAGCAGGTCCTCGGGCTTCCTTGCCTTGAACCCAAATTCCTCGGTATTTGTCACGATTAGCGAGGTTATGCTACATAACAGATTAGCCATGAAATCTCAGTGGCTTAAAACAGCAAAGGTTTCTGCTTCATTCATGATATATGTCCAGCACGGGTCCATTGTGGGATGGTACTTTGCTTATCAGAATCACTCAGGTCTTAGGCTGATGGGGGCTTCACCATCTGGAAAGTGCTGGTGGCAGTGAGAGCCTGGAGATTTGCACATAGGCTTTTCACCATCTCAGCTCACATTTCATTAGTCAGAACTAGCCTCGTGGCCCCCCCTAAATGCAAGGGATTTGGCAAGTGCGACGGAGCAGATGGAATGTGTGGGGAGTACCACTGTCTCGTCACAGGGGTGATGATTTCAGCAGGCAACTTTGTTTCTTGATGGTTCAGGACACTCCACATACAGGGGACCCGGTAAGGTTAAGAGGAAACGAAGGACCTCACTGAATGCTTTGGGACAACCAGAGGCTCAGGAAAAATCTTCAAGTTATGATGTTTTATTTTATTTTATTTTATTTTATTTTATTTTATTTTATCTTATTTTACTGTTATAAATATTAATGTGCCAAACGAGTTGTTCTTTGGGAGGGAAACCTAAGAGTTCAACAAGCATCCCAAGCAGGCTTTGGTCTGGTCCTCTTTTACACTTGAGAGATGCAGCAAGTTATTATGAATTTGCTTGTATAAACAGTAAACTAGCAATTTGGGGTTTTTCTGCCTGAGCCTAAAAGCTCGGAGACCATTTCCAGAAGCATAGAACATTCCTGGGGGAAGGCGGCTCCTCAGAGTCCTACTCTCGTTGACACAGGGAATGTCTCACACTGGAGGTGGAGGGTAGGGAGACTGTGGGCTCCCTGAGACTCTTGCCTGAAACCACAGCATTTCATCCCAATTCAAAAGACGTGTATTTTGCCCCCAGGAAGGACCTGGTCTGGAGGCTTCCACTAGGGCTCCTACAGAAGAGAGGGCATCAGGTTCCTCAAATTCTCCCACTGCTTCTTGTATCTCCCAGCCCATGAGACATGACATCACTGTAACCACCCTTCTTCTGAAAGCAAATAGCTGTGAGTCCAGGGCTAGGATAATGCACTGAGATCAGGACCAGAAGAATGTGATTTCAGTCCCAACTCGATCCCTAACTAATTACTGACCCTTGGACAATCTCTTAATCCCTAGTTTCCTCATCTACAAATTGAAGGAGTTGGACTAGAGCTATAGTTTTCACTCTTGCTCTGTGAAGCCCTCAGGGATGGATTTGCATATGGGGAGAGAAGCTAGTGGGTAAGACCTCAGGACCACCTTCTAATTTCCAAGCAGGGCAGGCATATATTTTTTTTATTTGATTTTAGAGATTTTGGGGCTTGTTTTCCAAAGGGGTGTCATTGCTTCATAAGGACATCTTAAGAAGAAGATGTTTCTAATGTGATGTTGTTGGTTTTTTTAAGCTTAAAAACTAGCGGACTGATCTGATGGCATGAGAGCACTGGAGACGATACCATGGGGTAACAGTTCGGTCCCGGGAAGTAAGGCTCCCTGATGGCTCATGTGGCACTCAGCTGGGATGCTCCTCAAGGAGACTGGTAGCCACACTTCCATATCTTCCACACTTCCGCTGTCCAGGCCCCTCCAGTTGCAGCCCGCGGGCAGCCTCCCCATCTGATCCTGCCAGCATGTTACAAAGAAGCTCAGACCAAGTAAGTAATACGCAGACTAATGGGTAGTAGGACCTTCCTGAAATGAAGGTAAAAGACCTCAGCCTGCACAGAGAGTGTGTGGTTTGGACTATTTCCACAGCATATTAAATCATACAAGAATTTTCACTCATCTTCGTCTTGGAGGTCACAACATGACTCTCCTCTAATGAATTCTTTACATTGGCAGCTCTTCTGTTTTTCTCCCTTCCTCTGCTGGTTCCTCACTTCCGCCTCTACCCTCCTCCCCGGCTACAGCGGCTTTTGCTCCTCTGGTCTCTGCATGGGAACATATGGAAATACTTTTCCTTGATTTAGGCCTGGAATTTGGTCTACACCTGTGTAGGCCTTTAAGTAACGGCTCAGCAGGCGTTTCGGCGAGGTCGTGCTCCAGAAGTGCTCTGGGCACACATTTGCTCTGGCTCCCTCACAGGCAGGCCCGCACCTCGCCTCCTTTCCCCAGGTGTTCACGCACCTCCAGATGGTGCTCCTGATATGCTGCTTTGCTAATCAGGATTCCAGAGATTATTCTTCAGAGCATGGTATCCCACCCCAGGATGGTCTTCCTCATAAAGCGGATGGTTGACGTCCAAAAGCCCTGCAGCCCCAAAAAGGAAAAGAAAAAAGAGGCTTTTTCTGTCGCAGGCACTACCCTGACTTAACCTTGTGAAGTTGATACCGTTTGTTTGCTCAGAGAAGTCAAGGGACATGCTCAAGGTCATAGAGCCAGGACGCGGCAGAATCCAGATTTAAAGACAGAACTTACTTCCAGTTCAGCATTCTCCCTGATTGCCAAGCCACGGTTCTTCGTGTTTGGAGATATCCCCCATATCATAACTATAAACCCAGATACTGTACTAGGTGCCCTATAGCCACGGTCTTCTTTTTACAGTAGCTCAGCAAGGAAGGTTCTAGATTAGTCTGCTTACAGATTTTACGGACGTAGCTCATAAAGGTTATGGTGCCCAAGCTCACAGAGCCAAATGCAGAAATGATCTTGATGCCCTAAGTCTAGCAGTTACTTTCCTTAACTTTCAAGAATAAAAATCTCCTTGGAGCTTTCCGTATGCTTTCCGAATAATTGCAAATCCTTATCTTAACACACCAGGCCCGTCGCGATCTGGTTTCTGTCCGCCTTTCCTTCTGCTCTCCCTGCTGACACTGATCTTTCCAATCATGTGGGAGCTCTTTTTGGCTCCGCCAACTGCTGTCTCAGTCCTGTCTGCAGCCTTTCCTCCATTTTTACCTATGTTCAACTGCCTGCCGCTTAGCTGGTGGCCCCTTTTCTGGCAAGCACTCTGCTCCCACACGCCCACTCCCAACCACCTCGTCACAAAACCCGTTGTGATTGACAGTCCTTTTGCTCTTGCACCCTCTTCTGACCTTCTAGACCAAAGCACCGACCACGCCGTAGTGTCCTTGTCTGTCGGGTTAGCTCCTGCCTCCACCGGACCCCACCCTCCTTGAAGACACAGAACACATCCTGTATAACTTTTATCCGGGAAGCGTACATAACACCTAAAACAAAGTAGAGTTCAAGAAAGTTTGTGGAAGGAACGAAGGGACGAAGAAATGGAAAGGAGAGAGGCGGGAAGGAGAGGGGTCAGGGTAACAAGGGGGAGATGTTAAGGACTGAACCCAGATGCGTCAGATTCTAAAACAGACAAGACTTCTACCATCCTATACACAACCCAAGATGCTACTCACCCTGTCAGAGATGTGATGACATGCTCATTGTCCCTTCTTGTTTTTACACACGCACAAAAGCTTAATTCTCTGCTTTGGCTCTCAAGGCAGTCCATCTGGCTCTGCTCCTATCACTAAGTAGCTCCCTCTAGGATGTTCTAGAGTTCTCCGTTGAACTTCTCTCTGTTTGTCTGTTTGGATCTTTAGAAGTCATAGGGTTCATCTAACAAAAACAAAAACAAAAAACCAAAAAATCAGAGTCTGGTATTACCAAGGACAATAGCTTACAGTGCCTTCTCCAAATAAATATGTAGCATTGAACAGGATCTTGAATCCAGAAGAATGACCTGATAGAACTTTTTGCACTTCAGATTAATTTATTTGTGGGATGTATTTTTACACCGTCTATAGAATCCTCCTGGCAAAAAAGCAAAACCAGTGTTCTGTATTTTAATGATAAACTTCCCTTTTAAACCACTTTCACTAAATGGTTTCATATGATAACAGCATTATATAATTACGTAATAATTACATGTAATTATTATATAAGTTTCATAGGTATAAATATGCAAAATGAAGAAAATAAAAATAACCCACAATCATGCCATGCAGAGATAATCACTCTGGTTTTGGTATGTGTCCTTCCTTTTTATCTATGCATAGATATATCTATATATATTTTTTTATCTATGCATATCTACATACAATTATACATATCTATATATAATTATGTAAAAAATAGCTAATGTCTGCTGCATAAATGCTGTGAGTTGACATTGTTGCGTACACTCTATGTGGATTAATTTTAACCCTCAGAAGAGTCTCGTGAGATTGACACAATTACTATGTCCGTTTAACATATGAGGAAACTGAGGCATGGAGAGACAGGGAGACTTTCCAGGGGCCACACACATATTAAGTGGTAGAGCTGGCATTTGAACCAAGGCTGCCTAACTCCTGACATCATGCTTTAAGTCCCTAAGGTACACGGCTTCACAGACACATAAAAACTTGAGATTAGACTGTACAAAACCAACCGTGTCAGTAACTTGCTTTTTTGTAGTTAAAATAGCTTGAAGAGTTTTCATGTAATTTAATACTTTTTTGAAACATCGTTATGATAAGTACATAATATTTCATCATAATGAGGCAATCAACGAAATTGATGAAATTAATCAATTTCCTATTGATAGAAATTCACATTATTTTCCAATCTACTATAAATAAATGCATTGCGCTGAACAATTCCATAACTAACTTCTTGTTTACAACCTAGAATTGAAATCACTGTTCCAAGAGGTAAGACATTTACACACATCCATCATCCACACCCTCCAGCGTAGCTCCATGTAAAGGGAATATATCTCAGTAGTTGATCGGCAGAAATGCTGAGGAGCACAGCCTGCCCTCTGGCGCTTTTCTGCCAAGTTCTTCCCTATTCTTAGAGCTGGTCAAAACAAATGGAGAAAAAAATATCCTAAGCCAGGCATGTGCTGTTGTCAAAGATTGTCCAGATACTTCTCCTTGGACCAGCGCCACCACCGCCACTTGGGTGCATGCCTCCCTCAGCCTTTCTCCTCTGTCAGCGCCACATCAGAATGAGTTATCATTTGCAGTTTAGCAGTTGGTCTCACCAACATGGGTCTCACCCTTCCCATTTGGTATTCCTATCATAGGAACGACAGCAGGGAAGCAGGGAAGAGGAGATGCAGAAAGTTCCCGGAGGAGACGTGTGAGAGGGATCCCTAACAGCTAGCCTGCCCCAGTAATCTACATGGCATCTCCAGGGAGGATTCAGGAGAGGGGATAAGCAAAGCCTCTCCTTCAAAGGTGGTGAACCCCACTTAGGATGGAGAGACCATGTAAAAGGACCCAAGTGAGAAAAAAAAATAAACAGTAAAGCATGTTTTTAGTGTCTAGTAAGATGGTGAGGATAGCTGGAAAACCTTTTCTGAGCTCATTAAAATGAAGAAGAACATTTAGAAAATAACAAAGAAAGACCTTTAAAAAGAGCACAGCAAATACAGAGGAGATGTCTTGTGAGTTTTCTGTCAGACCGTGTTGTCATAAATTTCAGAACCTCCTCATCTGGACACCACACGTGGAATGATGAGAGATTCTCCGGCACAGTCATTCAAGCAAGTTCTGTTGAGCCCCTAACACTACCTGATATTTACCAAGCACTTTATGGTTTATAAAACTGTTCATACACACTATCACATCTTGTCTTCCCCTCAGTCCTGTGGGGCAATTATTATTATTACTTAATTATTGTTTGTGAGTTAACTGAGGCTAACGAACTTAGGCAGCTTACCCAAGATGGTACAGTGTGATGGTTAATTTCATGTCAACTTGATCGGGTGTGGGGTGCCCAGATACTTGGTTAAATATTATTTCTGGAAGTGTCTGTAAGAGTGTTTCCAGAAGAGGTTAAACCGAGTCTAACTCAGTAGACTGAGTAGATTGTATCCTTTGGTTTTGTTTCTCTGGAGAACCCTAATACACATGGCTGTAGCCAGAATTTGGACAGGGGCTTCTTGACTCCGAATTCTCTGGCACCTACTAAGTGCAAGACCCGCCCAGCAAGGCAGACCTGAAAGACCAGAGCCTGTAGAGAGAGCTCGTGAGAGTCCAGTGGGGAGGAAACTGCCTTTTCTATACTTGGGACCCAGGCCTCCAGCAATCAATAACAAGACTGCAAGCACAGAATTCTACTGTGTACCCAACACTGATGTGGGCGTGGTGGAAACAAAAAGAGAAATAAAATATGTCTGAGGAATCCTTTCCCTAGGCATGTACCCTACTAATGCACACAAAATAATTAGGAAAAAATGGAGTTTCTAGTGTTGGCAAGAATAATGAATGAAGCTTTCCTAAAGGAGGCGAGGTTTTATCTGAGAAAAACTTACAGAGGAGAAAGGATAATTTAGTGGCTGATCGTAATGAGCAAAGGCATGGCAATAACGGTATTTGTATTTATTAGCATCCGTAATGATGTTGTAGAGGGAGGAGGTGGAGGATGGGAAGAGCTATCCAAAGACAAGTTTAAATGGAATCTAATGGATGTGTTAAAAAGAAGAAGAGGAGGGAAGTTAGAATGAGACCAGATTATAGAAGAAGACTTAGAAATCAATCAAAGTCCATCCTTTTAACAAAGACTTACTGAGTGCCTTCTATGTGCCAAGCCCTCAGCCTAAATAAATATGAATAAAGCATGCTATCTTCTCTCCAAAAGGAAGTCACCCCCAGTCTTGGGAACGTGGATTCCATATTGCAAATGATAGGGAGTTATGAAAGTTTCCTGAGTCGGGGAAGACAAAAAGAAAATTTATCTCCACATAGCTATAATCTCTTAACCAGCAAACAGAGAAGATGAAGAGACAACAGAAATGTTACAGACCCACCCATTGTTAGGATAGTCCATAGGGCAGGTTACAGGGGCTATTTTCTAAAAGAAACGTGTTCAAATCTGAAAGAGTTCTGGTGTGAGGTGACAGGAACTAGCTTTCATGAAAAGAAGCCAAAATATACAGACAGAAAGGCAATAAAAGGGTAAGAGGCAGAAGTTAAACAGGGAGGAAGGATTTTAGCACAAGAGGAAGGCACTGTTTTTCTAGAATCTGGACAAGGTAAGACCCCAGGAATGGGGAAACAATATAGATACTCAAACACTAGGATCAGGGCACAGGGGCAGGCCTCATACCCAGGGACCAGGCAAAAGCTTGATGGTTAAACTCAGAATACAAAATGAGTCTAGTTCCAGAAGCATGACAGTCTGTCCCTTGACCTGGGTTAAAGCTGAGCCTATGGATGGAGATTAGGCTGATCTATGGGAAAATCTAGTATGACTCAAGACCCAGGAGTCAAACACATCTCCATGCACATCTCTGAAATTTTCTAAGGGAAAACTCTATAATCTGGCTTCACACTGGCTGCAACCTTCTATCCTGTCGGTCTTTATTGTAACACACTCTTGATTCCAGTCATCCTGGTCCCATCATTTTGTACCCCCACCTACTCACCCCAGCTGACCAACGCACCATAAAGACACACAGGCACACACACTTCTGTTGGGGTTGGTTTTGCCTGTACTGACTCTCTTACCTATAATGTTCTCTTTCTTCTTCCGAGTCCTTTCCAGCTTTTCTCTGAAATTACCCGGGTTTGGGGGTTCCTTTCTCTGAAACAGAGCACAGCTTCACCTGGTCCTCTCATTGATTAGCTTCTTTATTGTCATGGCTTGGGGAACATTTTATAGGCCTGAATGTCACTTACTCATTTTGGTTACCTCCACTTAGACTTTGTTTCTAAGGGAAATTCGTTCTGATTTTCAACTTGGGGAGATTTGGAAAATATTCATCCCTTCCCTTTCCCTGGGCTGAAGAAGGCAGAGAATTCTGTTTCCTAACATTGAGACAGCATCAGCAGCAGAAAAATAAGATAAAGACTCCAGTGAGAGTGAGAGGTCAAGGGAAGAGATAGAATGCGGGAGGTTTCTACCCAATATGGCATTAGTGGCCAGAATAAAATAATAGAAAAAACAGACATGGATATTTTATATATGTGAGTTGGTGTTTGTTTTTCAGAGACTGTCAGCACAAACAGGTTATAATTGCTAGTAAAATCTACTTATAAGGTCAGTAATAATCATAATAAAAATTGGGGCGCCAGGGTGGCACAGTTCATTGAGTGTCCAACTCTGGATTTGGGCTCAGGTCGTGATCTCAGGATCATGGGATCAAACCCTGTATTGGGCTCCACACTCAGCATGGGGTCTGCTTAAGATTCTCTCTCTCAAACGGGAACCCTCTTGCACTGTTGGTGGGAATGCAAATTGGTGCAGCCACTCTGGAAAACAGTGTGGAGGTTCCTCAAAAAATTAAAAATAGACCTACCCTATGACCTAGCAATAGCACTGCTAGGAATGTACCCAAGGGATACAGGAGTACTGATACATAGGGGCACTTGTACCCCGATGTTTATAGCAGCACTCTCAAGAATAGCCAAATTATGGAAAGAGCCTAAATGTCCATCAACTGATGAATGGACAAAAAAAATTGTCATTTATATACACAATGGAGTACTACGTGGCAATAAGAAAGAATGAAATATGGCCCTTTGTAGCAACGTGGGTGGAACTGGAGAGTGTGATAAGTGAAATAAGCCATACAGAGAAAGACAGATACCATATATTGTCACTCTTATGTAGATCCTGAGAAACTTAACAGAAACCCATGGGGGAGGGAAGGAAAAAAAAAAAAGAGGTTAGAGTGGGAGAGAGCCAAAGCATAAGAGACTCTTAAAAACTGAGAACAAACTGAGGGTTGATGGGGGGTGGGGGATGGGTATTGAGGAGGGCACCTGTTGGGATGAGCACTGGGTGTTGTATGGAAACCAATTTGACAATAAACTTCATATATTGAAAAAAAAAAGATTCTCTCTCTCCCTCTCTGTCTACCCCTCTCCCCCACTCTCTCTCTAAAATCAAAAAAAAAAAAAAAAAGTACATAATGGCTACCATTTATTGATGCTTATATGTGCCAAACACTGAGATAATGTTGATTTTACGGAGGCTTTTTAAACCCTGCCGCTGGTGTCCTGGGATGCATGATATTAAAAAGAATTTTAATATGTATTTATTTATTTTGAGAGAGTAAGAGGGAGCCCCAAGCAGGCTCCCAACACAAGGCTCGATCTCACAAATTCTGAGATCCTGACCTGAGCTGTAATCAAGAAGTCTCATGCTTAACCAACTGAGCCACCTAGGTGCCCCTGGAATACCTGATATTTTTCAGAGTATTTGTGAGAATAATTGCCAAAGCAAGAATCAGTAATTCTGTCTCCTTTTTGTGCCAGCATCTCTCTGCAAACTTACAAAAACGTCTTCTCATTGTAACTATCAACCATGATCAGAATTATTATTTTAATTAGAATTACGGTGACAATACTCAATGCCTGGGGAAGGGGTGACTAACTCTTGATTTCAGAGCCACAACATTCTGGATTGGACATTTTAGCTGAACTTCAGTGTTCTGAATTTCTGCAAAGCAAAGTTTCAGCACATATGCTTACCTCAGCTTGAATTCTTGAATTCCAATCAGCAAGGACTAGGTTATGTTAAGTACAGTTCATCTTTTCAGACAAATAGCCATAGTAAGGCTCCAAGAGAATGAAAGAAGTAAGTAAAGTAAAAACCATATTCTACTTCATGTAATACTGGAAAGATGCTGAATTTTCACTTGGGAGGTTTGGGAGATATCTGCCCCTTCTCTTTTCCTGTGTTGCCAAATGGAATTTATTAAGTATAAAACTACTCTTATTATAGTTGTGGTTTTCAGGTAGATTAATTTTAGAACAGATCTCTTTCTATCAGCATTTCAGAGTTGGAAATACAATTTATGAAGACAAATCAGATATTTTTGTTTAAGGAAGTTTAGCAGGAAGTTGAACACAAAAATCTTCCATCATTCCATATTGTCACTGGATATAAGTGTGGTGTGTGTGGCGGGTGGTGGTGGTGGGGGGGGGGGGTTGCAATCATAAAGGGGCTCTGAATCAAGCCAAAATCAGGTTTCCTTATTGAACCAGAGAATATTCAAACAAGTTCCCCAGACGTCTCTCCATCTGGTTGCCACAACTAGTCTTTCTGTTCTGCAAACCTCAGCCCCCGTACCTTCCTCCTCTTGTTCTTCATACTTTCCTCTTCTGTTCTCTCCCACTTCAAAATGCTCAAGAAATGCAATTCAGAGTCATTATACTGCCAGCAGCCTGCTCCATCTGTTTCTATCCACCAAGCTCCGTCTTAATATTTCTTAGTGCATTGTTCATTTCCCAAGGGTAACATAGGGCCCCATACACCAGGAAGAAGGAGTAAATCCAGGGTGTGGTTTCATTCAAATCTGCATTTGAGATCTATGCTCTTCCCCAGTAAGTGATTTTGTATAGTTTGTTGCCTATTAACGTGTGACCTTTGACTGGAGGGTTTCCTGTGCACTGCATATGTGCTCAGTATCCCTCTCATGTGGTAGATAATGTCTTTGATTGCAATGACACTTACTGATGCTTAGAAGATTTATTCAGGCTCACTCTTGGAAGATCCTTCTGTTGCATTTTTGGCTTATACGAGTTTTCAAAGTCTTTGGGGGAATTAGAATGAAAGAGCCTACCTTTGACTCTTCCTAAGAATATCCCTATGGTTACTTTATTTTTTTTAGAGATTTTTACCACCTTACATAGGTTCTCTCCCTTACATTCAAGAGTTCCTGTCATTGGACAATGTCAGAATATATACTGAAAATGTCATTCATTTTCAGTATATATAAGCAAGAGCAAGTATCAGTTTAAGGGAAATACATTCATAAAGCTCACTCACACAAAAAAAATGATTCTTCCTAAAAGATAGAAATACACATGAGGCTGCATATGTTGAAGCAGAATTATTGGATGTCCACCAACCAGCCAGACAGGAATTCTTAAATGTGGAGATAATCAATTTAAAAAGAAAGATGTTTCCTATTGCACCATCATTTTGTTGTTTTAATGTGAAAGCTGCTTTGTCTAGGATGGACATCGGTTAAAAATAGATTATAATACTTATGTTTCTGACAGTGTGATACCTTAAATACAATGAGCAACTTGCTCCTTACCAAAAACTTCTGAATAAGCATTCGGAATAAAAATAAAAACATTCTGAATAAAATTATATTTGAAAAAATATTAAAATATACCATTGAGCTGAACAGAATGTAAGAAATCTCCAAGACCAAAAACAAAGTAAAAGCAGGAAACCAGAAAAGTATGAAAACACCAAAGTGAACATGAACTTTTGTACTATCAATTCTGCCAGGAGTGGATGGGCTATCAGTAGTTACCCCCACATAAAACTGAAACTACAGGGATGCCTTGGTGGCTCAGTCGGCTAAGCGTTTAATTTCGGCTCAGGTCATGATCTCACAGTTTGTGAGTTTAAGCCCTGCATTGGGTTCTGTGCTGAAAGCTCAGAGCCTAGAGCCTGCTTCACATTCTGTGTCTCCCTCTCTCTCTGCCCCTCCCCTGCTCATGCTCTGTCTCTCTCAAAAACTGAGAACAAACAGAGGGTTGATGGGGGGGTGGGAAGGAGGGGAGGGTGGGTGATGGGTATTAAGGAGGGCACCTTTTGGGATGAGCACTGGGTGTTGTATGGAAACCGATTTGACAATAAATTTCATATATTGAAAAAATAAAAAATAAATGAATAAATAAACATTAAAAAAAAAAACTTTTTTTTAAACTGAAACTACAGAGCAGTGCACCTTTGGTGAAACAGAAGGCCTAAATACATACATATATAAATCCCACTCCAGAAAGGGTGACAGTAAGGAAACTAGCTTGCCCTAGCGTCGGTAGAGAGGAAAAGCTCTCTCTGGAGGCTGCAAAATGACAAGCCCACCCGCATAGATTTGTAGGTTTGTGACCACAAAACTTCAAATATAGAATTAGTATCCACATACCTATGGGAGAAAGACACATTCAATTCATGCCTTAAAGATTTCATCAATATAAACTCAGAGAAAATAGTAACAAAATGTATCAAGAAAACAGTGCTCCATAAATGAGAACAAAACCAACAAGGATATATTCAGACACAGTTAACACTTCAAACAACAGAATTATCACATAAGAATATAAAATAAGTATGCTTACTATGTTGATAGAAAAAATAAGAATATCAAATAGGTTAAGAAATAAGATACTCGAAACAAAGAAAATGACCAGGCAGATTTGGAAAAAAAAAAAAAAAATCACATAGACCTACTAGGGCTGAAATTAAAAAGAAAGAAAGAAATGTTAACAGCAATTTAGACATGGATGAAGAGAGAATTAGTGAGTTAGAAAGTAAGTTTGAATGAATTTCAGAAAACTCAGTACAGAGAAACAAAAATATGGAAAATACAAGAGAATTAATAAATGTGAGGAACAGTGTAGGAGGATCAAATATAACTCATGGAGTTTCAAATGAAAACAATAGAAAAAAATAGAAGACAGGATATATGTGAAGACATAACTGCTGAGAAAATTCCCAGAATTTATTAAAGATATTACCTGGCAGATTCAGGAAGCAGAATGAATCCCAAGCTGCATAAATAAAAAGCAATCCATAACTAGGTACATCATAGTGAAACTATAGAAAACCAAAGGTGAAGGGAAGATCCTGATAAAACCAGAGACAACATAATGACTACACATAAAGAAACAACAATTAAACTTATTGCTGACTTGTCAGCAACCATGGAAGCCAGAAAATTGGAAAATAATTTCTTCAACATTCTGAAAGAAATAAATTATCAGTTTAGAATTGTATGCCAAATGAAATGATCTTTTTAAATTTATTTTTAAATTTTTTAATGTTTATTTATTTTTGAGAGACAGAGCATGAGCAGGGGAGGGGCAGAGAGAGAGAAACACAGAATCAGAAGCAGGCTCCAGGCTCTGAGCTGTCAAACTCATGAACTGCGAAATCATGACCTGAGTAGAAGTCAGACGCTTAACTGGCTGACTACCCAGGCGCCCCTACCAAATGAAATGATCTTTGACAATTCAATCTTTGAATGCTTTTTCATACAAATGAAATCTAAAATATTTATCACTAACACATAATCATTAAAATAAATTGTAAGGGTTGAACTGCACAAGGATAGGAAATTATATAAGAGGAAAGGTCTGAAATGGAAGAAGATATAATGAGTAAAGAATAACCCGAACTGTGGGTAAATCTAAGCGTCTAAGCAAACACTGGCTGTCTTTTGGAGGAGAGATCAAAATGGAATGATATGCTGGCTAACAGTGGTGTACAAATGACAAGGGATTGGTGGAATTTAAAGCAGTCCAAAGTTCTTGTTTTGTTTATGAGGAGACTTTGATAACATAAGTATGCATGTTAACATTTCTAAGATAATCTTTAAAAGAATGTACATGGAGTGTTTAACTTGTAACTAGTAGAGGCTAAAAATGAAATAGTAAACAAAAGTTTCGGCAAATAAAAAAAAATAATAATAAAATAGCAAGAAAGAAGACAAAAACACAGCTAGAAAAGCAGAACAAAGAGAAACTACAAAATAATAAAATAATATAGTGGAAATAAATTCAGATAAATTGGCAATAATGATAATCAGTATATAAAAAATAATAGACTTTAAGGCAAAAATCATTCTTTAGAAGCCACAGAATCACTATACAATGATAGAAACTTGCATATTACTAAGAAGACATAATTCTGAACTTGTATGAATCAACTGACTCAGCTTCAACAGATATAGAATAAAATTTGATAAAATCTCAAGGATGGTTTTAAAAATTTAAATTTAAGAAAAGGGATTTTAACACCTCTCTAAATAATTGATAGATTAACCAGGCAATAAATCAGTAGTAATATTGAAAAAAAATGAATAATATGTACTCGATCATAGGTCTTCACACAGGCCACTGCTTCCATCAATTAGGGAATACTCGTCCATTTTAAGTACACATAAAACATTTACAAAAATGTCTCACAGATGTTTCCATAAATTGTGTGTCAGTAAATTTCAAAGAATAAACATCATTCAGAACAAATTAATCATAATACAATTAAGTTAAAAATGAAGATTAAAAGAGGTGCCTGGGTGGCTCAGTCCATTGAGCGTCCGACTCTTTGTTTCAGCTCAGGTCATGATCTTATGGTTTGTGAGCTCGAGCCCCATATCGGGATCCATGCTGACAGAGCCTCTCACTCTCTCTGTCTCTCTCAAAAATAAATAAACTTAAAAAATTAAGAATAAATAAGTAAACATTAAAAAAATTTTTAATATGAATATTAAAGTGATAACTGGGAAAAAATCCACACATTTGGAAACACAAAATTACAATTCTAGTAACTGATGGGTCAAAAAGAAATTACAAAGCAATACCAACCGATAATAAAATACTGCTCCTCAAAACTTGTGATATGAAGCTAAAATAGTACTTACAGCAAAATCTGAAGTCTTAAATGATTATATTAGCAAAGAAAAAAGGCTAAAATTAATGTACTAAACATCCATCTTTATAAATTTAAAAATAACAGAATAGAACACAGTAAATAGAAGGAAAAACAAAGGTAAGAGTAAAAAATAATAAAATAAGAGACAAACATTCAGTACAGAGTATCAAAAAGCCCTCTAATTTTTAGAAAAGACTAATAAAATGAGCAAATCTCTGGAAAGATTATTCAAGAAAAAAGAATGGAGGTAGATATACATAACCTTCAGAATGAAGGAAGAGATATAGAGATATAGTTCCCTTCAATTATAAAAATAATGAGAGATTATAATAACTTCGTATCATTAATTGTAAAACAAAAAACGCAATTTTTTTAAGAAAAGTGTAACTTCTTGAAACTAACTCAAGAACAACTAGAAAACCTAAATAGTGTTAAAACCATTAAGGAAATCAAATCAGAGGCCAAATACATAAAACAAACAAACACAAAAGACGTCACCAGGCCCGTACAGTTGTATAAGTGATCTACTCCAAACAATCTAGGGACTGATAATTCTAGACTTACTCGAACTCTATCAGCAAACAGAAAAAGAATACTTCTCAATCCATTTTATAGACTAATATAATTTTGTTATCAAAACAAAACTAGGACAGTATGAAAAAGAAAATTACAAGTGAATTTCTTTTGTGGACAGAGATAGTTTTAATTCCCCTCAAGCAATGAGAAGGATTGGGTTGAATTCAACTTACAGTAATAAAAATATTTACAAACTGTAACAATATAAGAAAATATCAAGAAATTTTCTTTTCATCGAGCAGCAAATAAAAGCACTAAAACTGGAAACCCTAGAGTTTCGCACCAGTAGAGATTCTGTATCTGCATGGATGAGTAACGCATGGCCTCCAATTCCTGACAGCGGGAGTCGGGTGAATAGACCATGTGGGGCCTCCTCTCTGATGCATCCCGTGCAAATTCATACAGGTCTGTAGTAATCATAAGACGCCACTATGGACAAACACCTTAGTAATAATCTGATCATTCTTTAAGGAACTCTGCAGTCAAAAATGAGATGAGAAGAAGGTTAAGAATGTGCCATACAAATGGGGAGTAGTAATATGTGGAGTGTGTTTTAATGAGAGGTGAAAATCCCCCCAGAACAAGGAGTTGTAGGAAGAGAAATGAGGGTAGAGAGGGAAAAGGATGGTCAGTGGCGATGGTACAGTTTTGCAAGTGGGGCATGGAGTGTGGTGGGCAAAAACGGATGTGAAAACAGACTACTGTGAGTGTGAATGGTGTCAGTTCTTGGTAGTACCAAAAAAGTAAGGTAAAAAAATTATGCTGGTATCTGAATTCTAAGCCACATGAGAGTAGGAAGAGCATCTACCATGTTCTAAGCATAGGTCCTGGTGTATGATACTCAGCATACTCTGTTGCATGAATGGGTGTGTGAATGAATGCATAGCTAATAAAATATTAGCAGGGTAGAAGGAACCATGTGGTATTGGATTAGAGTGGTACACATCTGCATGAATTTATGTTTACCCAAATGGGCAGATAGAGATAATTATTGTGTATATGTGTATATACACGTGTTAGTTCTTAATTCTGCCTAGTGATGGCCCCGGAAACAGGTACCACTCTGGTAGCTACAAGCATTCCCAGCACCCAAATCTGGGGATTTAAACCCATTCTCCAATAAAAAAGAAGCAGGGCTCTGGAGATTCTAGGGCTGGGGCAGGGAATATGCAATAGGAGACCGGAGCATCTGGGAGTGCCAGAAAGTAAAGGGGGGATAAAACAGAGAGAGAGAGGAGAAAAGGAAAGACAGAACAATGAGGGAAGACTATGTCAAGGGGACCCAGGAGTCAACTGAAGGAACTCCCTATGGTCAAAACTGGAACAACTAAGCTAAGCACTCAATAAATATGGTAGTATTGGATTAGAACCTGAAAGATCAAAAATACTCACGACTCCTTACTGACACAAAGAAATGATTGAATAAATAAATGGGAGAGAGTAGATTTCTGATACAGAAGAATTCCAAACACTTACCTAGATACTGCCCCCCTCAGGGAGGCGGAGCATAACTCCTTAAACCTTAAGTGTGGGCTACACATAGTGACTTCCTTTCAAAGAAAGGAAGCATCAAATCATCAAAAGGTGGTGCTAGAGGGGGGTACTTTATAGTGGAGAACCCTACCAACCACTACCTTAGTCAGGTGTTTGAGGTTAATATCATCAATGAGAAGTCATGTTGATAGCATGTACCCTTGGTATCATGTGATGTCCTACTCTTAACTGGCACTTTATGCCTTTATTCTTTCTCCTCAATCCTGTAACTCCAGTCTAAGCATAAGGAAAACAGACAAATCAAAATTGAGGGATATTCTATAAAATATCTTACCACTTGAAACTGTCAAAGTCATCAAAAACAAGGAAAGTTTGAGAAATTATCAGTTTAGAGGAACCCAAAGAGACAAGATATCTAAGTGTAATGCAGTATCCTGGATACGATCTTGGAACAAAGAAGTAGGTAAAAACTATTAGTTAATGATAGCATATCAATATTGGTTCATTAGTTGTCGCAAATTTACCATACTAATTTAAGATGTTAACAATAGGGGAAGCTGGACAGAGTAAATGGGGCTTCTGGATGCTGTCTTTGCAACTTTTCTGTAAAGCCAAACTAGTCTAAAATAAAAACTTTATTTAAAGAAAAATAGTAGCTAACATTTCCTGAGGGCACTGCATATGCCAAGTGTTTTAAGTAGTTGGCTACTAAGTACTTTAATCTTCACGACAACCCTATAATGCACACATGATTATCCCATTTCATAAAGAAACTGAAGCAAAGAGGGGCTAAGTAGTTTGTTCAAGGCTGTCACACAGCCTACAAGGGCTGGAGAGGGGAATGGGGCCTAGGAGAAAGAATGTATAAGATGATCTCTAACATAATGTCTCTTAGCACCATGATTTGATTCTCTGATTTTTAAAAGATCTGTTGCATTGAGGAAGGAGTACATGGCAAGTTTAAAAAAACAAAACAAAACTAATATTGAGGCATTTTTGGAAACTATGGTAACAAATAGATTAATAGGGTTTCAAACTCTTACCGGAGTAAAGGGGGAGGGAGAGAGATTATGGGTATATATGTGAGTAACTTAAGCTTTATAAAAACAATTTCAATAAAGTGAGGAATTTACTTCGTGGGATGAATTGGCAATGGTTATTACCCAGAAGTACAGTAGGGAAAATGGCCACACTCTAAAGGATTAAGACAGCTGGCTCAGGTAGAGTGCATACCGTTACGTGAAAATAATCATAAAAGTTTTAAAATGTGGATGATTGTCAAATTGTATAACTTGATTATGAACAAAAGTAGAAGCCTAGAGATTATAGCCAGAGGAAGGGGGAAAAAAAACTTTTGAGAGCATAAAGAAGGCCCTGCTATGCATAAGAGAAAAGTGCAACAAAGCATAACAAAGAATGAGGTTTTATTTTGTTTAATATGGTAGAGAGTTGAAATATAAGAAAGAGTCAATGAAGCCATTATTTTGGTAGGCAAACCTAGAAACGGTTGGCTCCTGTAAAGGAAATGGTGGAAGACGTGAATAGATTCATTCAGAAATGGGGTGAGGCAGGGAAAGCAGCCTCTAATAGGACCTTTGGAAGCAGCATTTGTTCTGCTGATTGACTTGTGCACTGGCTGAAATTATTTTCTGTTTCAACGAGCCTTTTCTTATAATCTTCCTTTCCTTCCTAATATTGGACTTCAAGTGTTTTCTCTTCCCTCGTCTTCTTTCCTTATTTCCATTTGTATCAGCCATAAGGTGAGCTTTCATCGGAGACTGTGCATTCAGAAAAGGACAGAGATGGAGTGTAGGAACTTTTCCTTAATGTTAACAAATCCCTCCTCCTTTTTCAGACTGACATGTTCACAAAACAGGTTTCAATGAGAAGGTTTCCTTCCTGTTATATTGTTACTAGTAAGATTCTTTACATTTCAATGAAATCTCCTCTTAACCTTCTTAAACACATAAAAGATGCCAGTGTCGTGAATATTTCTTTATATTTCACATAGAAGCCAACGCTGACCAATATCGAGACAAAGATGTCAAATAAAATATATATGATAAGAACTGTGTTGTAATAAATGTGATTTTTCAAAGAATTCACCACATATCAAACTATAGGAAATGTAATTTTTTAAAAATGCGCTCTTAAAGATCAGTGTACTTAGTGTTCTCCAGGGAAACATCAACAACAGAATAGATAGATAAAGATACGGATAGAGATACAGATATAGACACAGAGAGACATATAAAATCTTTTCTTCCCAAAAGATCGTTCTGTGGTCTGGCACATGATTTAGCGTAGGCTCACCTCGCCCATAGCTTTTGAAACTTGTACACAGTAAAAAGAAAGCTATTATTTCACATAGCACAAATTTATAAGTGACGGACATCTGATAAAACATTAAGAAATCAAACATTTAGTTAAGCATTTAGAGAAATGACTTACCATGAGTTATGGATTCTGAAATAGTCCCCAAAGGATTTACAGCAAATCCCTTCACTGAAGACGTTTAAAATTAGATTCAAAGAAAAATTTGAGTGAGAGCACACTGGTGTGGAAACTCCCACACTAACAAATATGAAACAGATGAATTTTAGCTTTTTCTATTTTTAATATATACAACCGTTATTTTTCAGATTCATTAAAAAATAGACTTGGCGTTCTACACTCTTGGCCACAAATAACATAAAGTAAAATAAAAATTAAATCAACATCACTTAATTACAGCTCCAGAGACCTACAGTTCTAAGAGACAAGACATTCAAGGCTCAAACTGTAACCTTCGAGTATTTTTATCATTCACAGAAACATAGGGTTCTTAGGGAAGTTCTTCTTTAGAAAGCGATCTACTCCCAAACGCCCCACAGTTCACTGGGGATTAGGACCTGAAGCACTGCAGGTGATTTTAATTGTCATGATGATGCATAGAGAGAGATGTGACATCTGGAGTAAGTGGCTTCTAAACAATGAGGGGCTTTAAAGATTAAAGTCAACACTTTAAATTGCACTCACGACGAAATAGGCAGCTAATGCTGACCATAGGCTGCAGGTGTAATATTCTCCATATGTTTTGAAACTTGTAGCTGAAAGAGATCAAGCCCTCTGCATCACACGCAATAAAAACTCAAGGACAGTGCATTATAACGTTGCATTTTGAAGGTTAGCAGCACAAAGATCATGATGGTAAATAACACAAACAGATTGTGGGAAGTGTTCTTAGATGTAGAATGCCAATCTGAGAAGTCAGTGAACACCTGTGAGGCCTTCTTAGCCAAAGGCAAGCAGATCGTTGGAGCTAAATGTACTTTGAATACCTGAAATGTTGGCCTAGAATTGGATTGGTCCAGAGCTCCTGATGTTACCTGACAACAGTGAGAATGCTGGATGCATCTAGAGCTGGCTAGACCCTTTCAGGTATGAGAAATAATGCTTAGACTGCATGCCTAAATTAGAGTTCACGGAACACTATGAGATTGAAATAGAAAACTTTAAAAAATAACTTATTCAGTGATCATAGTATCCTAAAGAAACAGAGCATCCCTAGAAGTAGACAGTCCTTGGTGAACTAAACAATATTGAATGCAAAAATCAAACTAAACAAGCCAGGAGTAACCCTGCCAACGTGAAAGAAAATTCTCCACATAGTCTAGTTTTGTTTTAGCCACTGACATATGGGAAAATTTATGTAGTAAAGTTTATGCTTATAAAGTTTCAACTTATATTTAGTTGGGGAAACAATTTATTATACAAAAAAAAAAAAAGCATAAATGTATGACAGATGGCAGTGCTTTTTTTTTTCCTATTCTTGGCAAGGTCCCTTTTTAGCTGAACTGGCTCTCACTTCTTAAAACTATGAACATTGTTATTCACACCTATTTTCTGAAATTAAACAGACCAATTCTATGATGAAACATCCTATAAATTTGGTTCCTGTATAATGTCTCCCCATTTTGTATCATAAATTATCCAGAGTGCCACCTTCCCTAGAATAATGAAATAGACCCAAAGTAGGCAAAAGGCATAAAACTTTCATTTCAAATTCTCTAAATCAGTTTTAAAAATTTTTCTACGTAAAAAAATCTTCTATAAAATCTTCCATTCTGTTAGGACTTTTACAAAGGAAACCATCAAAGATTATCTGGCAAGTACATTCTAACATCCTGAAATCTTTATTTTTGACATTTAAACCATGCACCATTCCTTTAAATCATTTGCTAAATTATGATTTATGTTCATAGATGTCTTAGTGACACGGTTCATTTTCTGAAAAATGAGCAAAACTTTCCATAGGTGTATGTGATCGTAAGCAGGCTAATTTATTGGATTACTTTAATATGCAAACCACTTCTTTAAAGTTAAAAGCTTATTAATTGATAAAGTGAAAGAATGTACTGTATAAGGGGGTGGAAGGCAAGGTGAAGGGTGCAAGTGGGTTAGTAATACTAGATGCAGTCTCCCTCTTCCTCCCTTCCACGGACTAACCTAAGAGCAAAGATTAGATTGTAGCCAAGCGTTGTAGCCTACTTGAAAGTAACCAGGTTGTTTTCTCAGCCTATTGTGGGAAGGCTGGCTACTGTCAGGTTTATTAAAAGCTGACTCTCAAATGAAAATTATCAAAAATGTTAGAGTAGTTAGGGTAGCTCCAGCTGCTATAGCAAACTCCAGTATTTCAGCAGCTTAAGAAAATAAGCCTATTTTTCATGCACTTAATAGTCCCAAGCAATGCCTTTGGTGGAGAAAGTGGGGTGAAGCTCAGGGGTAAAGGAGACTTTGGAACCTCTGTGCCACAGCAGTCATTCAGAAATCCAAAGCTTTCAGTGTCACCCCAATATCCAGGCAGATCGGGAAGCACATGAATAATATTGGGAGATATTTTTAAGGGCCAGGCTTGGATGTGATGATTTATCACTCTGCTCATGTCCCATGCCTAGAACTCAGTCACAAGTTGCCATCTAAGGATAAAGAGGGATGAAAAATGTCTGACTCTCATAGTAGGAGGAAAGAAAATGAAATGTTTGATGAACAGCTAGTCACTTTTTTCCACAATATACGTCACAAAAACTTTGTTGCTGCAAAAATTGGGGTTAGAGAGCTGTCACTTGTAAGACAAAGCTAGTGAGTGACATTTTCTCTGCAATGTTAAAAACACTTAATTTTACTTTTTTCTTTTTACTCCATTTTTCCTTCATTTCTCTTATCTGCAACCTATTTTATTAATCATCTGCCGGTGATTTGGCTGAACTGATTGTCCATAATGTTTTATTTTGAAATCTGTATTCACATTGAAGAAGAAAGAAAATTAGTAACGTAGTATGACATGCATAAACATCTAGTTAATTTTTTTTTATAAAATCTAACTGGAAGGCCAACAAACTCTTCACTGCTTTTCTAATACAAACACAAGACTCTTTTCCCAAATGGTTTAAAGCTATGGGAAGAATTATGATCAAAATGAAGAATGATGTCATCAATGATTACTTACTTTTTAGTCTGTAAGCAATTCATCTTTATATTCAAGCTGCAATCCAAAGACAGTTTCATCTCATAAAGAAAATTTTAATGAAGGCCAAAATTTTGGAAAAATTTCTATGATAATGTATCAGTGGCAGCCTAGGTGGTTGCTATGGAGACTCAGGAAAATCTCTTTCTGGCATGAGTCCTCTGGATTCACTATGCATCAGACATTTTATTGTCATGACAAGAAGAGAGGGCTTGGAGATATGACTTGTGACTAGGCCTCATGGATCTAGTCTCTCCCACAAGAGAAATACGTACATTGCAACAAGAAAGGAAAGTCAACAGTTTTTGTAAATTGCCTGTGAAAAGACTGCTTCTGGAAATTGTGCTTTCTCTTTAATATCTATATTAAAGAATTAAGGTGGCCAGAGAAACTTTCCCTTGGTAGGTCCAAATTATGAACAGGAGTTGTGAAGCAGCAGCATTTTTTTTTAAATTTTTTTTTTCAACGTTTATTTATTTTTGGGACAGAGAGAGACAGAACATGAACGGGGGAGGGGCAGAGAGAGAGGGAGACACAGAATCGGAAACAGGCTCCAGGCTCCGAGCCATCAGCCCAGAGCCTGACGCGGGGCTCGAACTCACCGACCGCGAGATCGTGACCTGGCTGAAGTCGGACGCCTAACCGACTGCGCCACCCAGGCGCCCCAGCAGCAGCATTTTTAAACCTGCTCCCTGCCAGGTCAGCTGGCAGGCCGTGCTGAATGAAATTAAGCTGCAGGTCACGTGCATCACCTTAGCCATCCCTGGTCCGTTGGGATAATTGAAGCATCTCACAGCAAGAGCAGGGTTTGGGAGGAATAGTTAAGCATTGTATTTTATAGGTACTAAAAGCAAAACACCTCTGGTTGAGTTCTGCCCCTGTCTGTCCTGAAATTAGTCTTAATGCAATAAAAAAATAAATAAAAGTAAGTCTGCCCTCCCCACCCCCCCCAAGAGGGGCATCTCTCATTTTGGCAGTCCTAAAACAGGTGTTGTAGAGGTTAATTAAACAAGATGGATCTGAGATTCAGGTAATCTGGCTTCTAACTCTGGTGCCATCAGTCATACACTGTGGGACTTGGAATAAGGCTGTTGTAACTATGTACAAGATATAGCCAGTGATCATGAAGCAGGAGTTGTTGTTATTACCATTATTATTATTACTATCATTATTATTTGGGGGATTCTGACCGCGATCTTTTAGATAGTGGTGACTGTGGGGTGGGGAAAAAAAAAAAAAAAAAAAGATTCCACTTACCAGTGAAGGACAATTTGAAAGAACTGGGGCTGATTAGGCCGAGAAGACGGTTTAGAAAGACATTAATCCCGACTACAGTTAGATAAAGGATCTCTTGGAGAAGTGAGCCCACTGGTTTAGGAAGTCCCTGGGAGGAGGACTCAAGACGGAAGCAAAAGATGTGGGTCGGGAGATAAATTTGACTTCACATAAGGAAGCATTTGGGGCAGAGTAGAAGGGAGAAGAAAATGGCATGGGATGTCTCTTGAGAGAGCCAGTTCTCCATTTTAGGTTAACCAGGATCGAAGAAATTTTGAAAGGTGTTGAAATCGTGGGCGGGATTCCAGGGATTCTGAGTTTCTAGACAATACCTCGGACCACAGGGTCTCCAAGAAGCAACAGAGCGGGGGCAAAGCGAGTTAAAGGAAGCCAGGCAATCTCGAGGCTAGCCTCGTCCTGACCTCACCATCTTGCACAGTTGCCCTACTGGAAAATCCTAAAATTTAATCTGGGAGTCCGGCCTCGGAGTTGCATGGAGCTGGGAAGCTCGGTTGCTATGGCGACGGGAGCAGTTGGCAGGAGGATTCAGGGCAGGTTTGGGGGAGGGGCACCGCCTACGTTCAGGGAATGGGGCGTGGCTTCGGTTACTATGGCAGCGGGGACGCTTAGTGCGGGCCTGAGCCCAGTTTAGACGCCAATGCCCCTCCTGTCCTTTGCATGGCACCCAAGAAAGAGAAAGGTGGGACTCCAAGCACCAGTTCTAAGATATGGGAACCCTCGCTCATCGCTGCACACTTCAATCAGGTGAGCCCAGAGCCCTGAAAGTCCTCTCTGACCCCGGGAATGCCAAAGCCCCGCCAGACCCTCCAGGAAAGGCAGCCAGGCTCGCCCTCTTTTCCAGACGCCACCGCCGCCCTTTCTGAAAACTGTTCTTGATTCCGCTGTCCTACGCTTTGGGAGTTCCGCCCACTAAACGCCCCACGCTCCCATCCGCGCAGAGTGGGCGTTAAAGGAAGAAGGAAGGGGGCGCCGGTCAATCAGTGCGATTTCAAAGGGTGGAGAAACCGGAGTGAGGGGGAAGGGAGGTGGTGTAGCTCTGACTCCTCAAGATCCTTTTCAGTGAAGTCGCCTAGATGGCACTCCAAAATTACACTGGAGTTGTCTCTATGAACTGTTTGCTTCCTGCGGACATCTGAAGGAATCATCCCGTTAAATCATCCGTAGCCTGGCCTGTGGTAAGTAAGGCTTACTAAATGCTGTAGGAAGAGAGACATGGAGTAGTTAAGATACCAACGTATTTAATACAAGTGAGCCTTCTGCAGAGAGGAAAAGACGAGATTCTTCTGCAATGTTCTGATACCACAACACCAAAGTTTTGATATATTTTGAAGGTACTGTAAGGGATCAGAGTACTGAGGGGTTGGCTGGTGGATTCATCCGTAGCGTAGCAAAAAGGTACCAGGCAATCTATAACGCCCCTGCCACATGACTTCAAATTGCACCACGTCCCAACCAGACTAGCTCCCCACCCCACTCATACCCACCAACACTTAGTTGGTTGGGGAGCCCAATAACTCTTGTCACCTGCTCCTGGAAATCCACTGCTACACTTAGTTGCTTCTAAATCCAAGATGACATTTGGATGGAGAAAGGTTGATTCTGGGAATTCTGGCCTGCCATTAATTCCAAAGTACTTTAAAAACTGGAAAAACATTTTTTTTTTCATTTTCCATGTGTACATACAGTGCACTAGAGAATCAGTACTTAAAGGAAAAATATACCTAAAGTCTTATGATACCCTCATGAGAAATTCGTACTTATGTGTCCTTATTTTCTACTGTAATTGTTTTTTTTTTTTCTCTAAGAATGGTATTCTGTCTGATAAGGAATTCTACCTGATGAAGAATTTCATGAAAGTGGTTAAGACACTGCTGATGCTGACATGACATCATGGAATTTGGGGTTATTTCTATAACTTTTAAGAATGAAGGATGTCAGCTCAGTAGTTCTCAGTTACATTCTCAAATTCTCAAAGATGTTTTTCAAAATACTCTGTTAAAAGCCCCCTCTCTTTTGCTTTTATAAGTCAGCACTGGCCAAAATAGCTTTTTCTCCATTTTCTTTGAGATTGTGTAGGCCAAGTTTGGGCTTGGAGTGAACCTTTCTGCTTGAATTATAAAGTGCTGAACAACAGAATTTGATGGGGGTGCTGACACTGCATTAGCTTTAGTGTTGCAAATATGAAGCTATAATTTTCCTAGTTGAATGGAAAACCTACAGACACTATTTTTCCTTATGGTTCGAAAACCTGAAATAATACTCAGCTTTCTCAGTTCGGCTCAAACAGTATAATTTCAATAAATCTTATTTATTAAGAGAAAGAATTTGAACCCGAAGTAATATGTGGTTTTAAAAACAAAGGCTGAACTTCTTCGGTTTGTTGGAATACACGCGTTTTGACAGCAGGGGAAGACAACTCCCCCCTACCTCCTCTCCTAATTTTTATCTTCTCAGTTTGAGTTCATGTCTGCTCCAAGAGGAAAATTCCCAGATTACTTAACCCAGCAGTCCAACGTTCAGAGGCATGACTTAACCACCAATGTAATAGATTCTGGAGTGGGGTTAAAGAGGACTTCTAGAGGTGTGAATTCCTGATTCATAGGGTTTAGCAAGGCGCTTTGCACATAGTAGGTGCTCAAAAAATGTTTTGCTTTGGCACCCAAAATTTCTCTCTGTACAGTTGCTACTCAAGGAAATATTGTGTGCCAGTATGTATAGTTGAGTGTGTGTGTGTATGTGTGTGTATATGCGTGGGGGGGGTGTGAGAAAGGAAAAGTCTCAGCATTCCATAAGCTAGTTTTTTAGAATTAACGGATTCAAGAGTCACATCAGTAATGATTTTGAACTCGTGCACATGTGGAGCTGTACTAGACTTTAATGAGAATCAGTAAATCCACAATCTGGTTTCAGTGAAGTTACCTTGTATCAGTATTTTGGGCTGTCCTTTCAGGCTGGAATAATTGCTAATTTTTTGGTAGGTTTTAGGTGGTCCTAAAACACAAAATGATAGCAAATGATACAAGGTAGTCTGTTACTAAGCTCTAAACGAGTAGATAGAGACTGGACTAAGCATTAAATGACTAACTAGAGGTTAGGAAGATGAATGTGGGCTGGGATTGTCAGGAAATGTTTTACAAAATTACTTGCCTTTAGCTAGGCCCTAAAGAATGGGTAGAATTTGAGCTGGTAGAATGAAGGATGATTATTTTACGTAAGGAGACCAATATAGGCCTTAAATAAATCTGGGACATTTAAATTGAAAGAGAAATGTGGATTAGACTGCTTCTGGGGTACATTGCTCCTAAAATACTCCCGCCAATCAAAAAGTCACTTACTAACTTTGCTATCCAGGCATTGAAACATTTATCTTATTAATATATGTGAAATATCGCACCTCAAATTCGATAAAAATATTTAGGCACATTGGCAATAAGATAATAAAAATATCTTAGTGTGGGCTTGTATGTGACATAGACATTATATTTATGATATCCAGCAGCATTAGGGAGTTAAAGATGCTTTAAAAAAAAAAAAAGTTAGGGAGGGAGCCAAACCATAAGAGACTCTTAAAAACTGAGAATAAACTGAGGGCTGATGGGGGGTGGGAGGAAGGGAAGGGTGGGCGATGGGTATTGAGGAGGGCACTTGTTGGGATGAGCACTGGGTATTGTATGGAAACCAATTTGACAATAAATTGCATATTAAAAAAAGAAAAAAAAACAAGATAAATTAGAATCTTAATGCAACTGTCAAGGCCGCCTCTACTGGCCACAGTGAGAGGAAAAGGTGCTAACCTAAACACTTGGTGACTGAAGGCACTATTTGGAGAACTTGTCTAAGATATTTTTATCTGTACTGTTTTATCATGGTAAAATATAACAACGAAATTTGCCATTTCCACCATTTTTTTTTAAGTTTATTTATTTTTGAGACAGAGAGAGACAGAGCATGAACGGGGGAGGGGCAGAGAGAGAGAGAGAGACACAGAATCCAAAGCAGGCTCCAGGCTCTGAGCCATCAGCCCAGAGCCCGACGTGGGGCTCGAACTCACGGACCGCGAGATCGTGACCTGAGCTGAAGTCGGACGCTTAACCGACTGAACCACCCAGGCGCCCCATCCACCATTTTTAAATGTACCATTGGTGGCATTAAGCACATTCTTGTTGTTTAACCATCACCACCATCCCTCTCCAGAACACTTTCATGTTCCCTGACTGAAACTATACCCATTAAAGAATTCCCTATACCTCCCTCCCCCCAGCTCCCGGCAACCACCATTCTAGTTTTTGTATCTGTGAATTTAACTAAATATTTCATTGTAAATGTAATCATCTAGTACTTGTCTTGCAGTGACCAGCTTATTTCACTTAGCATAATGTCCTCAAGGTTCCTTCATGTTGTAGCATGTATTAAAATTGCCTTGTTTTTAAGGGTGAATAATATTCCATCGGATGTACAGGGTACGTTTTATTTATCCACTCATCCATCAATGGGCACTTCTAATTCTTAGTTATTGTGAATAATGCTGTTATTAATAGGAGTGGACCCATTTTACAAAAAGCATACGAGTGTCCAAAAATCTGCTTGAGTCCCTACTTTCAATTTTCTTAGTATATAACTAGAAGTGAGAATTGCTGGATACTATGGTAATTGTATGTTTAATTTTTTGATGAACCACCATAACATTTTCCACAGTGGCTATACCATTTTATATTCCCACCAACAATGCAAACGTGTTCCAATTTCTCCACATCCTTACCAGTACTTTCAAAATTCTGGGGAGAGATAGGTAGATAGATGATAGATAGATAGATAGATAGATAGATAGATAGATAGATAGATAGATTCAGCCATCCTAATGAATGTGAAGTGGTATTTTAGTGTAGTTTTAATTTGCATTTCCCTAATGATTAATGATATCAAGCATCTTTTTATGTACTTCTTGGCCATTTGTATATCTTCTTTTGCCCACATTTTTAATGGAGTTGTTGGGGTTTTATTACTGTTGAATTGTAGGACTAATTTATATATTCTGGCTACTAACGCTTTATGAGGTATGTGATTTGCAAATACTTTCTTTTATTTCCATGGGTTTCCTCTGCATTCTGTTGGCAGTGTCCTTTGATGCACAAAGAGTTTAGTTTTGATGTTCAATTTATCTAGTTTTTCTTCTCTTTCTTGCCTATGCAAGAAATCACTACCAAACCCAGTGTCATGATGCTTTTCCCCTATGTTTTCCTCTAAGATTTTTATGGTTTTAGTATTGAATTTAGATGCATGGTCTATTTTGAGTTAATTTTTGTGTATGGTGTGAGATTATGGTCCAACATTATATATATACACACATGTATATACATGTATATACCCATACATATGTATACATATTTATGTATATACATCTACATATACATATGTGTACATATACACATATGTATACATGTAATATACATACATGTATATTGCATATATGTATTATGCGTGTGTGTATATGTGTGCGTGTGTGTGTATATATATATATGTATATATATATAATCCACATGTGGATATCCACATGTGCATGTGGATATCTAGTTTTCCCAGCACCAATTGTTGAAAAGGCTGTCCTTTCTCATGGAGAAAGGGTGGGGCAAGGGAGAGTACAAGAGCCAAAAAATTTCCTACCTTATTGAATGTGGCTTTTTCTTGATTGGACATTGCTTGGTGCTTTAGATCTTTGACTGGTTTCAGTGCTCCTATAAAGTAATTTCAGCCAGTTTCAAGTTGTTTTTCTAATGTTTCCAGGGGACGCAGAGGCATGTAACTGCCTAGTCTGCCATTGTTTTGATGTCACTGTGGTCTAAGAGAACTTGTAATCAATTATGATCTTCCCATTTCTTCCAAGCCTATTATAGGACAGGTGATGCTGAGAAAGTGGAGATTAGTAGAAGCTTTGTTCATGACAACTTAGGAAAAATTTTCACAATTGTCCAAACAATATAGCCATTCCCTCTAGGAGCTTACAGATTGCACAAGACCTGCCTCTGGGTAATGTCACGTAGCTTCAGAATGAGTGGGCTTCATGTTTCAATTGGCCTTTTGTGTTATGGTCCAAGCTTTGGTGCCACTATGGGAAAAAAGAATCTCGCAATGTTTTCTATGTTAAGTGACAACATGATAACACTACAGGAAATATTCGGAAGTCAGATACAAATCCTTTTTTTTTTCTTTAAGATGTTATGAACATGTGTCTCAAACGTGTTCTTCACAGTTCCAGGTTCCGCAAAAGTTGTTCGGGTTGATTTAGATATCTCACAGGTAGAATTCTGGAGATTTTGCTAATTTTAATTGTTAACCCCTTTCATATTTTCAGATTATCTGAGGATGTTTATTTCTTTTCATTTGTTCCTGGTTTAAGGTCTCAAGTTTTTTAAGTTTGTTTTTATTTATTTTTGACAGAGCAAGAGAGAGAGAGAGGGAGAGAGAGAGAGAGAGAGAGAGAGAGAGAGAGAGAGTGTGTGTGTGTGTGTGTGTGTGTGCGTGCGTGCCAGAGAGGAACACAGAGGGGGAGAGAGATAGAATCCCAAGCAGGTTCCATACTATCAGTGCAGAGCCTGATGCAGGGCTCAGTCTCATGAACCATGAGATCATGACCTGAGCTGAGATCAAGAGTTGGACTCTGGGGGCACCTGTGTGGCTCAGTTGGTTAAGTGTCTGACTTTGGCTTAGGTCATGATCTAATGGTTCTTGAGTTTGAGCTCCATGTTGGGCTCTGTACTGACAGCTCAGAGCCTGGAACCTGCTTCAGATTCTGTGTCTCCTTCTCTCTCTGTCTGCCCCCCCCCAACTCATGCTCTGTTTCTGTCTTAAATAAACATAAAATTTTTTTTATTTGTTTAAGAGTTGGATGCTGAATCAACTGAGGCACCCAGGTGCCCCTAAGGTTTCATTTTTATGTGTAGTAAAAAGGCAGCTTCAACTCAAGAGACCGTCTTTTGGCATAGAAACTATTCCATTTGCTTACTGTGACTCACCACAAAAAAAAAAAAAAAAAAAAGAAAAAGAAAAGAAAAAAAGTTTATGGCAATTCACATACCCCTTAACCCAGTCAGCTTTGCTATTGTAATTCACTGATTTCATTTTGTAATTATGATTTTAGTTCCCTAATGCCCAACTTAAGGGACTCAATACTTCTTGTCATTTGCCTTACATTTATCATTAAGATTTTACTTCTTGATTAATACTTCAATTCTTATTTAATATGATTACTTACATACTTAAAAATATTTGGGGGGGGGTGCCTGGGTGGCTCAATCAGTTCAGTGCCCAACTCTTGATTTCCACTGAGGTCATGATCTCATGGTTTGTGAATTCGAGCCCACGCTGGTAGTGCAGAGCTTGCTTGAGATTCTCTCTCTCTCTCTCTCTCTCTCTCTCTCTCTCTCTCTCTCTCTCTCCGTGTGTGTGTGTGTGTGTGTGTGTGTGTATGTGTGTCTCCCTGCCCCTCCTCTACTTGCTCGCTCTCTCTCTCAAAATAAATAAATAAACTTAAAAAATATATTTGGGAACATCTACCATAATATGTTGAGGTCTTTACTGAGACTCAGGAGGTCTTGCTTCCAATTTCTGTATTTTCATTTTGAATGTATGTTTTTACACATTGAAATGTATGATGCAGGGCACCTGGGTGGCTCAGTCAGTTGAGCCTCCAACTTCAGGTCAGGTCATGATCTCAAGGTTCATGAGTTTGAGCCCCGCATCGGGTTCACTGCTGTTAGCATAGAGCCTGTTTTAGATCTTTGGTCCCTCTTTCTCTCTGTGCCTCCCCCACTCATGCTCTGTCTCTCAAAAATAAATAAACATTAAAAAAAAAAAGAAATTCATGATACCTTTCAAGTAAGTAATAATATTGGCATCAAAGACGCAAGCTGAGGACATACATGGTAGTGCCATCCTTTCCTGTGTTCACCCAGAGGTGGAGACTCCTTGGGTATCTGGGCTAACCCGCCCCTTTCATACCACTGAGGATCTAAGCATGGCAAGGTCGAGACATTCAGTGATTTATCTTCCCTCGCTTTGGCTCTAGGCTTTATCATATAACTTAGTATTTACAGAATGCCTTGAATTATGTGCTATCAATTCATGTTTTGTAGAACACAAGTATAATATGAGCTGCTTCGTAGCAAAATCGTATCTTTATACTTCTTGTACCTACCCCATAATGACTTGCATGGTTCTAAGCGCAGGGTACCACACTCAAGCTATATTAATGGAATTAATTCACTTTGATCTACTTTGAAATATGAAGAAATATATATTGTGGAAATCAGGACAATTAGTAGACCAAAGAGATGTATTCTAAGAGAAGAGGAAGGGACAGAAAACATTCATTCACATAAAAGAGCATCCCAGCAGGTACATAGCATGATTATGACAGTGTCCAGAAAATAACTACGCAATGATACCATTTCAAAACTTCTCAGATATTTCAGCTGCCAGCCAGCTGAAAGTTCTTCAGAATATTTAGTTAGTAGTGTCTCCTTATTATACTTCAGTTGCAGAAGATTTTTTTTCTCTTATTAACTGTAGTTTAGTGACAATAGCTGAGTTGTGCACATTTGAAAAATAATAATAGAGTTCCTTAGAGTCTTGGACAAAGTTTATAGTTCTTGTAAAGGTTTAATAATGTGGATAAGGGTTCAAGATAGGTATTGCTGAAATGTTAATATCCCAGACCTCTTAAACAAACAAAGTTGTAAAACACATAGATGTTAGGATTATAATAAACTGAGTTTAAGTCAGTTTTGGGGGAAAATGTTCAACTGAAATGAAGCGCTTGAACCATTACGAATGCACTTTATCAAAAAGGGAAATACATTTTATTAGGCAGAATCCTTGAGTAGTTTTTGAGAGGCAGTGAAGGATTTTTCAACTTTTTTGATCTTAAACAGTGAGCTATTTCTCATGTTAATGTGTATTTAAGACTTACTGGAAATACTCATAATATGAGCTGAAGACTGATGTCTGGCAGCGAGCATATTTCTGAAATTGGGTTGGTTTTTATTACTATATTTTCTGAAATATGCTTTCATTGATATTTACAAAACAAATTGCCAGTTCACACAAAGGTTGTTTTAATAAAAGCCAACGAAAACAACTGAGTTGCTAGGAAGAATGTTAAGAGGGAAATGGACTTTTCGTAACCTCACATTATAATTTCTCTTTTCTGGACAAAAATGTATTATTTGAATGAGTTTGGAACTGAAAGGAATTAGCATGTCAAAATATCTACCTAGATGTTATATGTGATCACTTTTATTACAAATGAAAAATATTAAATATAAGTAAAATGTAAGTGTTGCCAATGTGAGTTTGGCAACACCCTAGGAAAATGTTAGTTAAGAAATGGTGAATGTTGACCATGTTTCAACTCTAGCCTTAGAAACCATCATTGGCTCCCAGTTACCCATGGGATAAAATCCAAGATGTTCTGCCTGGCTTTCACAGCGCTGCCTAATTTGGCCTTTCTCTGTCCATCCATCTTTTTCTCTGTCTACTCCAGTTGAATGGTCTCCGTGGTATTCCCAGGCACGTACTGACTGACTATACCCATGCAGGTTCCTGGCCTGAAGATCATCCAACTCCTTCTCATTAAAATCCTCCCTCGTATCTTCCAGAAAGGAGCTCAAGTCACCTAGTTCTGCCCATCACTGACTTTTCTCCTTCTACCGGACTACTCCAATGATTGTTATCTTTAATGCGATCCTACTTTGAGCTGTGGTCCAACAATTTCAGAGTCATCTATTGTATCTCAATTCCCTTACAACATTGCAAATTCCTGGAAGGTAGCAGAAGGAACATGTGATTCCTTCCTTCCTGATCACAGCACCTAAGAGTGCTAAGTAAGTACATAGTGATCTTCAAGAAATACTTTTGAGTCAAATTCATTGGTTGGATTTTACTGTGTCAGCCTCCTGGCCTATTTTCTCCTTTGAGCTCTAGGATTAGTCTCAACCCATTGGCTGTAAGAACTTAAATTGAAGAAAATCTCAAAGCCTTAGTTTTTACAACCATAAAATAGGGACAGTGGTCATACCTCCGTTACAGATATGAAAGCAATTGTTGAGAGGATTTAAAGGCATCTAACATGTAATATCTCAGACTCCAAACCCAAATCCCATATTTTCCCCCTTCAAACCTGTTCCTCCTACGTCTTCACCTCACTGAGTGGATTCGCCATTCACCCAGTGAGTCACTAGGGCCAAATATCTTGCATTTGTTGTTTTCTTCCTCTTTTCTGCACTCTGTAATTAATTTTTAGTAAATCCTGTTGGTTCCATCTTTGAAATGTTTCTAAAATCTGTCCTGTTGGTCTCAACTCCACTGTTACATCCTATTCTAAGCCATCATCATCACCTGCCTAAGCTACAGGTAGCTCAAGAGCTTTAGAACTTGGTTTCTTACTTGCATTCTTGCTGACGGAGAGTCTTGTCACCATATAGCATATAGCAGTCAGAGTGTTTCTCTTAATACGCAAGACTTTGAGTAAAATCCCGAGTGGTCTACCATGGGCTTTAAAGACCGTGTGTGTGTGTGTGTGTGTGTGTGTGTGTGTGTGTCCTCTGCTAACTACTTTGTCTTCATCTCAAATCTTCTGTGACTCTCCCCTTCACTCAGTCCATGGTAGCCACACTGGCCTTTTTGCTGATCTTCAGACCCATCAAAAACACATTGCCATCTTTGCTCTTACTGTGCCCTCTTCCCAGAATGACCCTTCCCAAAATAATCATGTGAGTCGCTCTTTCCCTTCCTTTAGGATTCTGTCCAAATATCTCCTTCCCTGACCATCCTATTTAAACTACACCATCACATTCCATCCATTTAACCCTGACTCTGTTCCTGACCTTCTGCTTTACATATATTTCATTATTGTCTATTTTCCTCCATGAGAACGTCCGCTCCATGAGGGCAGGGATTCATCTTACTGACTGATACATCACCAACCCCTGGCCTATAGAGGGGCTCCAATAGCATTGTTGAATGCAGGAATAGTAGGGCCTCAATAAGGAGGAGCTCCTGGTAATAATAGCGTGACTATATTTACTGGAGCAGCATGAAAATCAAATAAAGTATCTAAAGGAATGTGGAACACTATGTAGCCCAGTATAAATATTTATAATAATAATCATTATTATGTTATTATAGGATAATATACTAATTATTGTTGTTATTACTCTTTTATGTATTTTCACCTGGTCGTTACACATGTCTTCAAACTCAGTGTGTTCAGAACTGGTACTAATTATCCTGTTCATTGAAGTTAGAAACACCCTAGCCCCATCTCTTCTCATAACAAATTGGTCAGCAAATCTTATTATTGTGGCCTCTCTAGTTCACTTCCTTCTTTTTCACGCCTCGTAACTTCCAACACCATTACGATCACCTTCTCAACTTCTTCTTGCCTGCCTTCATCCAGGAGGGAAAATTAAAAATATGTTAACTGGCACAATTACATGGAAATCAACATATAAACTTAACAGTTAAATTACTTTTTCTTTCTTTTTTTTTTACAATTAAATTACTTTTTATTCTTTATATAAACTCAATTATGTGTACCTTATGAAACTCCTTGCCAGATGGTATAGTTTTTCATCCTTATCAGTCATCACATTTTTCCGATGATTTCCAAATCATTTGTTGGTTTTCAGAAGTGTTGGTGCAGCCTTTGGTTGATGGATTTCACTTCTTAAAAGTTGCCCTTGTCTGAGCCATGAGGTAACATGAAGAAATGTGCATAGGCTCTTCTGTGACTTTCCTTTTAAAATGGTAGTCGTTATGCAATTTGTAGTTCTCTGTACGTAGAGGATTTCTCTCAGTATCAACAATATCATTTGTCATAGTAAAAGTAAATTATACTTTTGGATTTCTTATAATTCCAGCCTTTGAACTGCGAATAATTATGTTGAAATTTTTTTCTAGGCTTCATAATATTGTGAGTTTTTTTATATTTAATTTATTTATGATCAATTAAGTCACAAAACCATTTCTTGGAATGTCACATTCAATTAGTTGACTTAATTTTATACATTTTTGATCACCCTAAATCTACTTGGTTAACATTGCATACTGTGGCTAAAGTTTAAGATTGAATAAATTGAAAGAGGTTAATAATTCATCGTGCTCTGCATTTTTGTCATAAAATAATAAACCCATTTCTGCATAATTTATTAAACAAAAAAATATTTTTCTCTTATAATTGCTTTGTTTCAAGTTGTACTCTTTATTCATTTGTTTCTATATATCTTCTACATCTCTTTTATGGTTCACTTTATTAATTTTATATGGGCAAAATGTTTTCATTTCTCTCTGACAAAGCTAAAGAAAGTATTGAAATTCATAGTAGAATATTTCACTAAAGCCAAATCCCTAAAAGTTAGTTGCACTTTTCAAATGTTTAACTACTCCCACTTCAGATTTACATTAAAATGAACACACAGTCTTGGCATGATTTCTTCTCAGTCGGTACAATGCTAGCACTATGTGTTGCCCAGCTAAGTTCTAATATTTCTCTAATGTCCAATCTTGAGCTCTCTTCAGGTATATTATTTAACTATCTCTAGTGTTTGTTTAACATATGGTAATAAAGAGGGGCTCCTGGGTGGCTCAGTTGGTTAGGTGTCCAACTTCGGCTCAGGTCATGATCTCACGGTTCATGAGTTCAAGCCCTGCATCAGGCTCTGTGCCGATAGCTCGGAGCCTGTTTCAGATTCTGTGTCTCCCTCTCTCTCTGCCCCTCCCCTGCTCACATTCTGTGTCTCTCTTTCTCTCAAAAGTAAATAAATTTTAAAAATATGTATTAAAACCCCTTATGGTAACACATGGAAAATTTATAAAGAAGGTACTAATATTGACTTCATATACATCTCTTGTTGTATCAGCTGAATATATTGAATACATACTGAGTTGGGATGAAAACAAAACATCTGAAATTTTCTTCAAAACTGTGGGCTGTTGGAGTCCCTGGATGGCTCAGTGGGTTAGGTGTCCAACTCTTGATCTCAGCTCAGACTGAGCTTGATCTCAGGGTCTTTCTTGTTCTCAGGGCGCTGAGTTCAAGCCCCCTGTTGGGCTCCACACTGGGTGTGAAGCCTACTTAAAAAAAAAAAAAATGTGGGCTGCAACTCCAGACTTTATGCATGTTACCACTCTGGCACCGTTTTCAAGTAAATACTTCTCAGTGAAACCATTTTTCTTGGTACCCATTGAAATAGTTTGAGATAGGGGCGCCTGGGTGGCGCAATCGTTAAGCGTCCGACTTCAGCCAGGTCACGATCTCACGGTCCGTGAGTTCGAGCCCCACGTCGGGCTCTGGGCTGATGGCTCAGAGCCTGGAGCCTGTTTCCGATTCTGTGTCTCCCTCTCACTCTGCCCCTCCCCCGTTCATGCTCTGTCTCTCTCTGTCCCAAAAATAAAATAAAAACGTTGAAAAAAAAATTAAAAAAAAAAAAAAGAAATAGTTTGAGATATCACAAATGCTTTTCTGTCTTGCTACACCAGATCAATAAAAAATACCTAATTACCTTCAGCATCTTGAACTTTGCATATTAGGTATTATTAAAATACTTTTACATGGAACTTTTACAGCTCTATCAATAGTGACTAAAATTTTACTAGTCTGATTTATATGTTTTCCAAAAGGTTGCTCTATCATTTCAGTAGATAAATGCTTTGCCACAGTCAAGATCATAAGGCTACATTGCCATGATATGCCCATACAAATTATTTTTCAAGGTTCAACTAAGTATTTCATGTCTAAAAATGTTCACTTATGTTTAACTACTTAATAGATTGTATTAAAAGTTCTGATTATATGTTTAAAAATGTTGAGTAATTACCTTATTGACACACTTGATTTAAAAGAAGATTTTATTTGAAGCACTTTATTGCATGAAACTGATTTATTGTGTTCTTTAATTTTTCCTTCATTAGTGATTACAAATTTTCTTTTTTGGAATCATGACCTTTAACAAAACATGATAGGCAGTTTGATTTAAAAAACTGTTTTGCCTGTTCAACTTTTAACAATACAACCTTTGAGCTCTATTTCCATCCAACATTTATATCACTTGTAATAATAAGTTAATCAGATTTTTATGTTGAAAGAATCAAGTTGTTTTCATTTTAGAAATGCAAACATTTTTAATGTTGTAATGATTTTTGCACAGTATCAGAACATGCCTCAGGTTGGGGTTGATTATTATTTTCTTCTTTGATCTCACGAAAATCCAGAATATTTACCTGAGTACATGATACTTAAAAGAAATTTCAGAAACATATCCAGACTTTGAAGTCTCTTCACTGTGGGTTTCTATTTAAAATATTTACCATAATTGTGTATGTTATATCAAAAACTACACACACAGAATTGCATTTCACTATAATGAAAATAAAAGTAAAAACGAAACAAGTCAAAAGCAATACTTTGAGGTTAGGGTGATGATTCACTAGGGATCCTCCAGAAGCCCAGGATGCTCTACTAAAGGATACGCAGTGTAGCCTTGCTGTCTACTGTGACACAGCCCAGATCCACAGACCTGCTGCAAAAGTCCCCTTGATGTCACAATGCCAGCAAGCCCAGTTATCAACGATCATAGCAACATCTTATAATGATCAGCTTGTACTCACAAGTCAATAGATTTTACATTCTTAATTTTACCACTCAGCACAGTTACTTTCATTCTGTCTACCAGCCAGCATGCATTTCAGTTCAGCCACCAGGTTGGCATAGTGAACGCTGTGTGTTCAGTGACTGTCGGCGCCTCCTCTTCTCCCCTCTGTGTACCCTCTGTGGCCGCCTGGGTTGTATTTCTGTAGTACCACTATGACTGTGGCACTTCCTGCTTCTGGCTCAGTTACTTATTGGCCCTTCTCAGTCTTCCTAGCCCTATTCCAGCCTCATCGTCCCTCCCCTATCCAGACTCCCCGTCATGCCTGACAACTAGATAACTCAAACCTGCTGGGCAATTTTGTGCTTTCATATATAAGATATAGATATAGATATAGGTATAGGTATAGGTATAGATATAGATATAGATATAGATATAGATATAGATATATAGATAGATATAGATACAGATATAGATATAGATATAGATATAGATATAGATATAGATATAGATATAGATATAGATATATTAGAATATCCTTCCTTCTCCTACACCGCTTGGTGAACTTCTTCTCTTTCTTAAAGTCACAACTCAAATATTCTTCCTCCATGAAACTATCCCTTGACTTCTCATTTCCTACATTTGATTCACCATGTTTCCATGGTTCTTATGAATAACATGATGATGGCACTTACCGTGTTTATTAGAGTTATTGATGGGTCTGTCCTCTCACATGACTGTGAAATTCTCAAGGACGAGAAGTGAGTGGTATTATCTTTGGGTCTCCCCTCTGGAAACAGTGCCTGGAACATATTCAGTCAATCTCAATTGGAAAAATGACAAAACAAATGCAGTAATCCTTCCTATTATTTGTACTAAAACTACCCTCCTTTAAATCATGTTCTTCCCGTCCCATTAGTTTTCTTCTTTTTCTATTGTGGGCAAACAAACAGTAATAATAGATGTCCAGCCCCATATACTTTGACATATGTATACACCCCTGTAATCCATCATCTAGATGAAGATATAGAACACTTCCAGACCTACAGCCGGTTTCCTCACACCTTCATCTGTTGATACTTATAGCCCAGGGAGTTCACACAACTCTGACTTCTAACACCCTCAATTTTTCTGCTGTTCTTGCATTTTATATAAATGAACTAATACACAATTTATCCTTTTTGCTCAACATAATATCTGTGAAATTCATATATGTTGTTGCAGTATAAGTAGTGTGTTCTTTTTTATGGAATTCTACTATTCCATTGTGTAAATATGCCATTATTTTTTTATGCATTCTCCTGCTGATTGACATTTGGGTCATTCCTAATTTGAAATATTACAAGCAATGCTATAAACGTCTTGTGCAAATTTTTCTTTGGACATTTGTACTCATTTCTCTTGGGTATATACTTAGGAATAGAAATGCTAGGTCATATGATAGACATGTGCTTAGCTTTAGTAGCTACTACAATAGAGTTTTCCAAAGGGTTTACAGCAATTTACACCCCCATCAGTAATGGATGAGAGTACAAGTCGCTTATCAATCTTTTTTTTTTTTCTTTTTGAGAGAGAGAAAGAGAGAGAGCACCTGAGCTGGGGAGGAGTAGAGGGAGAAAGAGAAGAGAGAGAGAGAGAGAGAGAGAGAGAGAGAGAAAATTTCAAGCAGGCTCCATGCTCAGCATGGAGCCCAATATGGGGCTTGATCCCACGACCCTGGGATCATGACTTGAGCTGAAATCAAGAGCGTTAGGTGGTGATTAGGTCACGAGAATGGAGCCTCATGAATGGGATGAGTGCTCTAATTAAAGAAACCCAAGAGAGATCCATCACCCCTTCTTCCATTTGAGGTTTTAGTGAGAAGATCACCATCTATACGCCAGAAAGTGAGCTCTCACCAGATGCTGAATCTGCAAATTCCTTGATCTTGGGCTTCCCAGGCTCTAGAACTGTAAGAAATAAGGTCTGTTGTTTTATAAGCCACCAAGTCTGTGGTATTCCATTATAACACCCTAAAGAGACTGAGACTTACTGTATATTTCCCCCGTCTACCCGAAATTTGTTTTAGTCAATCCTCCCCCTGAAGTCCCTCCTTCCTCATGACCAGTTTATTTGCCATTCTGTCAATCTTTCCAGCTGTTCAATCCTTTTTTGAGTGTTATGCCTAAAACTCAACACAACTTTCCATGAGGACACTCTGGTTTCGTAAAATGGTAGGATAATGTTTTCTATTTAACTCCTCCTTTTTTTCCAGACAAGAGGAGCAAAGGCCCTTCAATAGACCTGTAGCACATTGAGCTGATGGTTATGGGAAGCGTTACATATAGACACGTTCCCTATAGTTGATCATCTAAACTTATGACGGGATTATGTTTTCCTCAAAGCATTCGCTTAGACTTCCCACACTGAATCTCATCTGATATATGTGCTTGCTCAGCTCAGAGACCTTTGTGAAATCTCCCTGCAGTGCTGAGCTATCCCCTTGGCACAGTGTCATTGTCAAAATATCTGATAATGACGGCAAGACAGGGCGACAGAGGAAGGCTCACTGTCTGGAAATCAGAACATGCTTCTCTCTCTCTGTGTCAACTTGCCAAGATGTCATAGATTTTTCTTTCCATCTGCAAAATAAAGGAATTAGACTAAATGACAATGAAAGAAGCCACCCAGTGTTGGATTGGGATTTTAGATTTTATTGTAATCTATTTTCATATTTTTAATAAAAGTAGTTAAATAAAACCTGTTCAAGAATGATCTCTAGGGCTCCCCCCACCCCCCGTTACTACTACTTCATGCAGAGAAGGGCCTGCTTAAGCCTACCTTTGCTTTTAAGTACTCCCATGGTAACTCAATATTTTTGGGATGAAAACTTGCAAAATGCTTTCTAAGATTACATAAAAGTCTGTTTCCTGGCCTCCCCTCGTCCTCCTCCCTCACAGTCATTATTCTTTGTGTTGTTCTTATTGCGTCTTCTACTAAATATGACTAGAGTGTGTGGCCCTGGGGGGACAGGCAATGGCGCAGTTTCTCAGGCAGTGTACATTGAAATAGAAAATGGAGAAGGAACCCCCCCCAAATTATGTAAACATCCATGAAAAAAACATACGATCTCCAGAAATGTACATGACTCCATATATGTACATAATATCTGAGTTTGGGTCAAACTAGTTTAAGGTTAGGAATATTGAGTTCAACCACTTATATCTTCACATCGCATATTTAGAAGGCTGAGCAAGTATAAAAATGGTTTCTTTCTTTTTTTTTTTTTTTCAACGTTTATTTATTTTTGGGACAGAGAGAGACAGAGCATGAACGGGGGACGGGCAGAGAGAGAGGGAGACACAGAATCAGAAACAGGCTCCAGGCTCTGAGCCATCAGCCCAGAGCCCGACGCGGGGCTCGAACTCATGGACCGCGAGATCGTGACCTGGCTGAAGTCGGACGCTTAACCGACTGCGCCACCCAGGCGCCCCAAAAATGGTTTCTTTCTTTACACTTGTTATTGTAATTATAAAGTGAAACCTTCAAGAACGCCTATTGTTATTATCTTGCTTAACTTCTTCATTTAGCACTAACCGAGGAAAATGTGGAAAACTGGTTTATTATGACCATGTTTTCAACCTTTGCTATGGAAAGAACTATAGATATATTACACAGTATTACTCTTTGTGATAAAGACGACACTTTCGGTCAGAAGGCTGTATGCTTTAAATTATGTTCAAAGTAAGGATGTGGCCTGTTTTGCTCAAGAAGGTTTTTTGCTTAGTGCCTCTGTGCTCAATAATGAACGGTCTTATCTAGAGATCAAAGGTTTTGGTCATGTGGAGCCGAATTTGCAAATGTGAAGTCCATATGGGGAGGAGACCTCTGGCTGTACCCTCATTAACACCATCATCAAAACAGCTGAGGAAGCCAGCGCATCCTCCAAGGCGTGCACTTCACTTTTCCAGTTGCAACTTTGCTGAAAGATTGCTTGTGGCTTCTTTAGGGTTCTTCCTTTTACTTTATCTGTTGGTTGACCTCACCACCATGGCTAATTACTCTTTTTCTTTTAATGTTTATTTATTTGAGAGAGAGAAAGGGAGAGTGCACACCTGCACCCTTGCACGAGAGCAGGGGAGAGGGAGAGAAAGAGGGAGAGAGAGAGAAACTCAAGCAGGCGCCATGCCATCAGCACAGAACCCCGACGCGGGGTTCGATCTCACAAACTACGAGATCATGACCTGAGCCAAAAAAAAAAGTCGGACACTTAAAATGAACCAAGCAGGTGCCCCTCTAATTATATTATAGGAGCCAGTCAGTATTCCAGCAAAAGGATGGTTGAAAGTTTTCTCTCTCTTTTGAGTTTCAGCTACTAAAAAAAAGTCTTTAAAGTCATCCAGCTTAATTTGGTTGATGAAAATTTTCAGTCAAACAAATAAACATGTAGACACAGAACAATTGTGCTTGACATGTTTTAAATTAATTCAACTGGAAACAGCCTGCACCCTCGCTTGGACTGGAAAAAGTGAGATTAAAACAAAGGCAAGCTAGGCAAAGTGGATGCCTTTCTAGATCTTTCTTATGTTAATCTTTATAGACCTTCCCCACTAGTCAATTCTAAACATTGAAAATGTCAGCTATCCAGCAGGAACCTCTTTACATAATATGCCTTCAGCCCAGGAGTAGCTGAGATGTGGGTAGTCCACAGGGAGACTAGGCCATGATTAAGTGGCCAGCCATTATCTTCCCCGGGTTTGGAGACAGAATTACCCTTTCATTGTCTTCTGAAAGTTTTCCCCATTTTCATTCCTCTGTCCTATTTTGCTATTGACACTTGCCTCCTAATCTTCCTTCCCACCCATCCATCATCTGTTTTAGAGAAAGCAGACAGTGGTCCTTGATACAGAAACATCCCTTCATGGGGAAAATACTTAAAACACTATGAATTTCTGGAGTGTAAGGCCCATCCCAAAACATAACTCTTAAAATGCATTCCAAGGAAAATACAAATAATTTTCTTTTTTTTTTTTTTTAATTCTTAGAGTTCTTATACCTCTCCACTAACATGAAGAATTGAGGGTTGTCTGCCTGTATTTATATCTAATGGGCTTTTCTTTATAAACAAATACCTGTCATTGACTAAGTCATTCCATTTCAGTAGATTTTAAAATGTTGGACATGGTTTAAGACTGATTACACCAGCTAGTGAATATGGAGTCTGCATTAAATTCCATTGAAAAAACACGTTTCTTCCATGTTAAATTACTGTCCAATGTACTACCTGGAGTACATAAAAAAAGGACGGAGTGCCTGGATGGCTCGGTCAGTTAAGTGTCCAACTCTTGGTTGCGACTCAGGTTGTGATCTGATGGTTTGTGAGTTTGAGCCCTGTGTCAGGTTCCATGCTGACAGTGTCGGCCTGCTTGGGATTTTCTTCTCCCTCTCTTTCTGCCCCCCACTCACTCATGCATGCTCTCTGTCTCTCTCTCTCTCAAAATTAAATAAGTAAGTAAACTTAAAAAGAGAGAAAAGAAATAAAGAGGGTGGGTCAGTGGAAAAAGGAACAATGCAGCAATTCTGTTTTACAGGAGCTTACAATCTGAGAATGACAGACAGCAGTCCTCCTAAAAGTGTGATCCCTTGGGGCATCTGGGTGACTCAGTCCATTGGGAGTCCGACTTCGGCTCAGGTCATGATCTCGTGGCTTGTGAGTTCAAGCCCCGCGTCAGGCTCTGTGGTGACAGCTCAGAGCCTGGAGCCTGTTTCCGATTCTGTGTCTCCCTCTCTCTCTGCCCCTCCCCCGTTCATGCTCTGTCTCTCTCTGTCCCAAAAATAAATAAAAACGTTGAAAAAAAATTTAAAAAAAATTTTTTTTAAAAAGTGTGATCCCTGGACCAGAAGCCATAGCAATAGTGAGGAACTTACAAGAAATGTAGATTCTCAGGCCCCACCCCATTCTTACTGAATCATAGATTCAGGGTGGAGCCCGGTTATTTGTGCTTTATCAAGCATGTGTCTGCTGCAAACTAATGTTTAAGACATACCCTAATACAGTGATCACAATGTATGTACCATAGTGCTAGCATAGTACCGACAGTGAGTTTTTATAGGTAGTCAGAGGACATAGAGATCACTGTTGGGCTGGGAAAAATCAAGCAGGAATTTCAGCTGGAAGGAAGGCATTCTGTATAAAAAGACCAGGCTGAGGTGAGCAGAGAACTGAGAAAACATAGAGCATACCTGTGATATACAGTTAGCCATAAACCAGACACTGTGTTAGGTTCTTTACACATATTATCATGGTCAATCCTCACAACAACATATTATTCTTATTTACATGAGAGAGTTGAAGTTCAACGTTTTACACAGAGAAATTTACCTGAGCTGTAAGACTTTAGAAAAGTAATAGTATGGTATTAAAAATATCTGAGGAAGGGCAGGTAAAGGGCTTTGAGTTCTACTCCATTAGAGTCCAAGAGTTGACAATGAAAATACCTTCTGTAAATGAAGAGTGAAATGATAAATTTGATGTCTTAGGAAAATTAATAGTTTGGAGATAGAAGAAGCTGGAGGCTTGACTAGACCCTGCGGAAGTTGTTTTCAATGGTCCAGAGTCGAGGTAGTTATAGGTTGAGCTAGGAGAATAGTCATGAAAATGAAAAGGAAGCGGCATATTCAAGAAACCCTAGGAAGAAAGTAACTGTGGCTGCCAGCCGAGAGGAGAATGGGAGAGGATTTGAAGTTATGATGACTGGGAGAGATGGAGAGTCTCAGAAATCAACTAATTTAGCAGGATGAACTTGGATGACTTTTACTGTTTGTGATGTGGAAGATTTTGTTTGTTTTGTTTTCAGGCTAGAGAGAGGCAAAGAGCTCAGCTTTTAGATACGCTGAGTTTGAGATGATGGTAGAACATCAAAGTAGAAATGTTCATCAGGAAGTCAAACATAGGCTCACAGTCCATGGTTGGAAACATAAACTTAGGGATTGTCAGTAGAGAGGTGCTCCATGGGAGCAGCTAAACTATCCAGTAGAGAGTATGTGTCAGGAGAAGAACAGAAGGTTAAGAACAGAATTCTGTGGGATATCTAAAAGATCCTCATGTATGAAACGGAAAGAAAAGAAAGAGCCTGATGGTCAGAGATGGAACATCCAAAATAGTAAAGACAGAATGAGGACAGGGTGGGGTCCTGGAAGTTAGATCAGGGAGAAGGGTCAAGTCACCCACATATGGAGATGTGGGGAGAAAAGGGCAAGGCGACTATATTTGGTGATAAGAATATCATTAGTGACCTTCAAGGATGTAATTTCAATAGGGTGAATGGTGGTGGTAATGGTGATCAAGGAGGGAGTTGGAAACAAGACTGTAGAGTTTAAGAACATAGGCTTAAATTATGGAAAGAGCCCAAATGTCCAACTGATGAATGGACTAAGAAGATGTGGTGTATACACACACACACACACACACACACACACACACACACACACACACACACAATGGAATACTACTCAGCAATGAAAAAGAATGAAATCTTGCCATTTGCAACAACGCGGATGGAACTGGAGGATATTGTGCTAAGTGAAATAAGTCAGAGAAATACAGATATCCTATGATTTAACTCATATGTGAAATTTGAGAAACTTAACAGATGTTCACAGGGGAAGAGCAGGAAAAATAAGATAAAAATAGAGAGGGAGGCAAACCATAAGAGACTTTTAAATACAAAAGACAAACTGAGGGTTGATGGGGGTGGGGTTGAGGGGTGGGGAAAATGGGTGATGGGCATTAAGGAGGGCACTTATTGGGATGAGCACTGGGTGTTATATGTAAGTGATGAATCACTGGAATCTAGTCCTGAACCCAAGACTACACTGTAGGTTAGCTATCTTGAGAATAATTTTTTTTTTTAAGAAATGGAAAAAAAAAAAACACATGGAGCTTATCAGTATATGGAAGCCTCAAGTGTAGGTCACATGTTCTGGGGAGTTCAATTATGAAGAAAAGGAGATCAGATGGGAATCAGTTAGTGGGAAGACTGGAACTAGGTAAAGATAGTTATCCATGTGTGAAATGCCATAGAGGGGGAAGGAGAAGGGCTGGAAAACTGGAGAGGGCGAGATGGGACAATTGAAGGAACAAAGTTGTAGACAAGGTCAAAGGAAAGTGAATCATTGGCTCTAGAACAGCAGAGGAGGGATTAGAATCTTCCTCAGTCCAAGGAAAAGAGCAAGTTCTTGAGACTCATGAAGAATGCATGGAGATGAAACGTGAACAGGGGAGGAAACATAAGCAAGAAAATTTTGCTTTTCTGAGGCAGTGGAAGTGAGGCCACTGTGTAGAGAGAAAGTGGACAAGCAGGAGACATAGTTGAAGAATTCCTATTCTTCCATAGTTGAAGAATATCACCTTACATTGTGACTTTCATATATCTATCTCCCCTACCAGACTGAGGGGGTCTTTTGAGACCAGAGACTTCGTTTCCGTACTTTTTAAAATCAGACAAGCTTTGGGGCGCCTAGGTGGCGCAGTCGGTTAAGCATCCGACTTCAGCCAGATCACGATCTCGCGGTCCGTGAGTTCGAGCCCCGCGTCAGGCTCTGGGCTGATGGCTCGGAGCCTGGAGCCTGTTTCCGATTCTGTGTCTCCCTCTCTCTCTGCCCCTTCCCCGTTCATGCTCTGTCTCTCTCTGTCCCAAAAATAAATAAACGTTGAAAAAATAAAAAATAAAAAAATAAATAAAATCAGACAAGCTCAAAGAATAATATAACAAGCACATTTGTACCATGGAAAATTGTATCATGAAAAATTGACAGTTGCTACTTTGTCTTTCTTTTTTTTTAAGTAAACGCTGAAAAAACCCTGAAAACTTTGTCCTTACCGCCACCCCCTGTTCTATCTCTTTCTCTTTCTTCCCAGAAACAAACTCCAACAAGAATTTAAGGCATATCCTCTCAGCCTATCTATGAACTTCTTTATCTATATCCATGAATGATATATAGTACTGTTCACTGTATGATTACTCTATGTTACTGTATGATGACTATATTTTTTTTAATTTCCATATTCTATTTACCAATTCTGCAATTTGTCTTTTTTTAATTCAGCGTTCATTGTGTTTTGAAGTCAGCCATGTTGAGATATACAGAAAGAGTTCATTACCTTTAATTGCTCTTATCCATTTTTGTATCCTCCATTTTTAGAGTAGCACGTACAACATAGGTACCCACTTAGTAAATGTTCATTATTAGTGAATAAGTTAGAATGAACAGTATAATAATTAAAAAAATACTTTGTACGGTGATTTATAGTTATGAAATACTTTCATATATAGTCTCTTTTCACTTTTATTTGTGTATTTCCTTCCCAGGCTGATATGGTTTAAGGATAGTAATTATGTCCCATGCCTATGCATTCTATTCCTAATGCCCATTTTGATGTTTGGCACTTAGTAACTCCTCAGTAAATATTGGTTGAATGAATGAATGACTCTCCACTATAAGCATTATTTTACTAAGGTCCATATTCTGAGTATCTGAGTGTTTTTCCAAGACCATGTGGTTGGAATCAGGACTAATAACCAGGTTTTCTGATACTAAAGCCAGTTCTCTTTTTATTACACCATTGAAAGAGCTATTGTAAGGACTATATTAGGGAATCAATAGGAAAGGAATAATTATAATGAATTACTGCCCTGATGTAACCAATAAATAGACTCCATGTACCTGTGTAATTGGAGAAAATTAATAACCATATCCAGATCGAGGGCTTGAAATTTATCATAATCATTAACTTGGAATACTTAGTCACACGGTCTTTACACAAGGTTCATATGGTGAAGGAGATATGTGAATTATGAGGGTGGATAGTGTTGCAGGAGTGAAGGAATGAGCAGGAAGCAGTTTCATTCAAATAGAACTGCTCTTGCTAAGGTCACTGGTAACTTTCTAATTGCCTTTGACGATATATACCACTCCTCCCCTGACTTCAGTGACGCCTTCCTTCCTGGCTCTCCTCCACCCCACCGTCTTGTCAGCCTCCTGAGAAACTCTTCCCTAACACAGCAGCAGTGGAGTGGAGATCTGAAGAAAGTCATGAGCATTCTAGAAGAAAGATCCCAAGAACTGCCTCAGACACCCACCCATGCTCTACTCTGCCCACCCGCCAGGACTGGTTGATATTGACGAGTCCTTTTGACCCTTTGCTTGTCAATTTGGGGGTCTTATCCCAGTTTTCTCACCAGAGATGGATCTCCACCACCTCTGGCCTTCATTGAACAACTCCTGCTTTCTGGGAGGCTGGAAAAGTCAAGGTCACTGCACAGTGCCAGCTCTGGAAAGCTGCAAATCCTGACTCCCTTGAGGGGCCAGAGAAGTTGAGGTCGTTAAGCAGCCTGAACAAAAGAAAGGTCTTTGAAGGAACTTATTTTGAAATATAAAGATAGTTTGCTTACATTCAAACTCCTATCTTAGTCATTTTTGTGTAACCGTTGCAGTTTCATATATCACAGATGTTTAATCACACTAACAAATGCTTTTTTGGTAGAATTGCTGCTTGTTTCTTGTTGAGTTGAGGCAGATCACAGATTCCTGAGCACATTGTTGCTCAAGGGGCACCCTCGCAGCTTTTTTGAGACACCCTCTGGGAGTTTTCAGATTAACCCCATCATTCCCTATAAGCATGGTCAACCTTGGGTATCTAGAAGACCTGGCATTGCCCCAGGACCATCCTTAGATTCTCCTTCCTTCCCACATCATAATTTGGTTGCCGGAATATTGGTGTTTCTTGAATAGTTCATTGAATTTGGAAGAGAATAAGATGGAGTGTTTACAATCAAGATAGTCTGGTATCCTTGTGGTGGTCAGCAGCATCCTTGGGGATCCTGTACTCACTCTAGATGGATGTGGAAATTAAACTCCGTCAGTGCTTGTGTAGTAAACAAATAAGTGAGGACACTCGGATTAACTACAGGAAAATGAGTTGTCCGTGACACGTAATGAACTCAGCAGCAGCTATGGGGCACGAATGATACATTAGGAAGAGTATTGGCTGGTTATTCTTTCCCTCTGAGTAGTCTCAGTGCCAAGGCCATACAAATTTATGGAACACAACCATAACGTTCAGCGGATAAATGGCATTTAAAATAGAGAAATGAAGATGGGAAAAAACAAAAACCAAAGAAAAAGGCTATGAGAGGGTAATCATGAGCTAATACTGAGTCTTGAGCATACATCTTCATTTTTAATGTGGGAGATAGCAACTCAACACTGAAGGGACTTGAGGGAGGGACAAGAGGGTCCCATGTCTGAAGATGGAGTTGATGACAAGTTGTAGCCTTTAATATCTGATGATGAAAAGGGATCTCCTTTCTTTGGGGTGAGTCCCCGATTCCCATTTTATGTTTGTGGCGCAATTAGCAGGACCCCTCTTCCCTTTGCTTGGTCTCCTCCGTTAGAAGAATGCCTGTGATATGTAATATTTGTTTGAAAACCCAAAGAAGCGTGTTTCCTTTTGAGGTTTGCCTTACTTCTTATGTTCTGAAGTTCGTTCTGGACCTCAGATTTTGCTCCGAGCAACAAAACCGGTTGGGTTGTACTAACGTAACGGAGCCGTAATTTTAGCCAACTGTTGGGGGCGGGGAGATAGTTAAGGTGTGTCGTAGTTTCTGTGGTTTCTCTGTGGAGTAGAATTCCCTGCAAAGCTTTTCCATGTGGTGTTTTACTAGCTGTCTTAAAACTCTCTGATGCACGGAGCAAAACCGAGTTAGGCTCATGTGCTACATCGGTGGGATGGGCCAAGGACTCTGAAAAACGAAAGAAAAATGATCAGACAGCCAACCTCAGAGGCTAAAGCATCCAAAGAGGATCGGCAGGACATAGCCAAATTCAAAACTAAAGAAGCAACCAGCTCTTTGAACCCATTTTTGCCGAAGTTTCTAGGGGAAATAAGAATTATTTAATCTATTAATGTTTTACCTTTGCACGGTACGTTACAGTTGACAAAATGATCCTGGGTATGTTTGTTCAGAGGAGCCCTGAAAAAAACCTTTGGAAGCTTGTATTATTAGGCTCATCTTTATAAATGAGAAACTGAGGCACAAAGGTAGTTCCAACGTCATTTGTCTAAGAAACCACAGAAGCAGAAGTGAACAACACTTCAAAGCTCTGTGTCTTTGCACCAGAACTTCAATAATTTTAGTTAGTGACCACATCTAATGTTCATGAAGAAGGAAAACCAGCCAGATAGCACGTGCGTGCACAGTAAAGATGGTTCTGGACGGCTGAGCTCTCCTCAGTGAACAGAAGACATTACAGTGCCGTCTACCTATCAAAGGAATATGTCCTTTCTTTACTTCAAATGCTCCGTGATTCAGAGGCATAGTTCCTTCTGAAGTTCTGAGTGCACCTGATAAAATGCCACATACTTAGCTGTCCTTCCCATTCTAAACATGTGTAAAAATTTCTCCTTACTGTGTGGTTTTGGCTGCTAAGTTCAAGAAACATTTATTGAATGCTACGATACGTCAGGCCAATGAGCAAAGTAGGAAGTTATCTAGGTGGTATGATTCTAGGGGAGCCTTTTCCACTGGCCCAGACCACTGCTAAATACCCCCGTTAGCAGGGCATCCCTTTGAGTTAGTCCAGGAGTCGCTCAGATTCTTTTTCTGAAAATGCAGATAGCATGGAGAGAAAAAAAAAAACAAAAACAAAACAGAACTCCAAGATGGTCCCAGTCACTAATGCTGTGGGGTATATTAATTTGTCTAGTTAACAAATCAAGTATTAAGGCCCTGAGCTGAATAGGAGGTGATGTGGATAAATTGCATTCTGCTCAGGAGAAGGGGGTGATGAATTCTAGAAGGCCCTGTAAGGGGCCCTGAGAAGCCAGAATATAGCCACAGGCCAGGGACTTGTCTGATCTGGAGAGAGAGGTGCATGAACGCTCTCTATCAAAAATAAACTTTAATCACTTCTTTTTTTTTTTTTTAATTTTTTTTTCAACGTTTATTTTATTTTTGGGACAGAGAGAGACAGAGCATGAACGGGGGAGGGGCAGAGAGAGAGGGAGACACAGAATCGGAAACAGGCTCCAGGCTCTGAGCCATCAGCCCAGAGCCTGACGCGGGGCTCGAACTCACGGACTGAGAGATCGTGACCTGGCTGAAGTCGGACGCTTAACCGACTGCGCCACCCAGGCGCCCCACTTCGTTTTTGTTTTTAAGAACTAGCCCTGCGTGGTATCTGGGCTTTAGGTCTGCGCCCATACAATTAATCAGATTAATATTTGCAATTCACATACCAAACGTGTGATCGTGTTCTTATTTTTTTAAGCCCAGTGAGCGGGTCTCCGTCTCTAATGAGAATTAGTCCGGTGCAACTGTCTGCCCCAGCCCTCTGTGCGGCTTCCTCTGAGCTCACTGCCTCCTTGGTCAGCTCTGCCCTTCTCTCCTGACTCCGGCCCACATCTCTTGCCCAGTTGGGGATGAGTCCGTGTCTCTGCCTGGCCTCTCCCAAGCTCAAAATGATTTCAAGCCCCCTTCTGCCACACTCTCGCGTTTTTTCCCACAGCTCTGCAAAGAACATACCTTTAGAATTTTAAGCATAGTATGTTCGTGACTTGTGCCCTGTCTTCCAAGGACCTAAGATGTTTTAGAAGTATATCGGTTAATAAGTTTATCGTTATCAAAGAGTTATTCTACAGATTGTCATTCAAATTAAGGTTTTTTTTTTTTTTTCATGATACAGCTGTTGATATTCTGCTTGATTTTTTTTCTTGATTCACTCATAAGCTCTCCCCGCTGGGAACAGCATGTATGGAATAACCATATTTGTTTTAATGGCTACCAAGAACAGAAGCCCCCACCAAAAATAACATCCATGGTGATGCCTATGATCATTCCTAGGTGCTGTGCTCAGAAGGGCCTTCTGTAGGTTTACTCATTCTGTCTTCACAACAATCCCATGAGGCAAGTACTGTGGTTATCCCCATTTATACCTGAGGCACAGAGAAGTTAAGTAACCTGCCCAGGGACACAGAGACGATGCATTAAAATTTGAATCCAAGAAGTCGGCCTCCTTAGGAGCCCAGGCTCCTAATCACTACGCCACGAGGACCTGCACCTCTCCAGAAGGTCACTGAAGTGTGAGGGAGTCTCGCCGCCTGTGGGTGAGAGGTGCTCGGGGACCAACCTCCCCCCGACCCCGCCACGGCAGTGGTCCAGTGAGTCAGATGCCTGAGTGGAAAAGTATCCCCGAGGTGGTCGGGAGCAAAGGAGAGCCTTGGGTTGGGTTGGCCCAGCTCTTGCCGTAGTGGTCTCTCTCTCCTCACTCTCGTCTGCTTTTCATAAAGCTCGTTTGGGAGGACGGCACTTCAGACTGGGTCACACCAGAAACAGCATGGGCAGACAATATCACTTCACACAGCACGCGCTGCACAACATGTATGGGGGGGTGGGGAGTGTGACAGATGGAGAGAAACTGCTTGGTCCTCAGTATTTTTCCAGAGACGGTCTTGGCATCTCTATGTCAGTCTTAGACGCATGGGCCTTCCTGGGGCGGGGCCCTGACGTGCTGGTAAATGTTTACCCACCGGTTCTCTAGGGGCAAAGCCCTGACTCATGGCATTTAGCGCTGTTGTCGTTTCGATACTCCCACCATGGGGGGATTTCACGTTGTCGCCACAACCTCACCGGGCAGTCGGGGAGAGTGGGGGCAATCGGACCCAGAACACTCCTGCTGAGGGTCAGAAGGTTAGGACGGATGGGGCAGCGATGCCCCATGTGTCAGGTTCGGATTCTGCACATCTGGCCCCTGATCCCCTGTGCGGCTTCTGTCTTTCCTCCCTCCCCGCCCCACCCGAATATTCTCTCACCATAAAATCAGGCTCGTAAGAATTTCGTAAAGACCAAGAAAGAGAAAGGAGTCACAGGACTTGCAGCCTGTAGGCAGTTGGGTGGAGGGCAGGAGGGAGCAGGCCATGGAGGTCCCTCTTGTTGGGTGATGGGAGAAAGCAGAAAAGAGAGAGAGGGAGGAATGGTTTTATAGTCCATGCATTTGTATGTGAGTCTTTGGCTCTTCCCCTCTTATCTGGAAGAGCTGCCTCCTTCCCCTACCATCTGGTTGCTCGACTGAGCCACTCCCAGGAAACCTGTTTTAGCGGAGGCACAGCTGCAGGGCCTAACGCCCCAAACCCTTGTCACGGACGCCTGCCATAAACCATGCTGGATCAGATACAGCCTGTTCCCCTCCTAAAAGGCCTCATAGCTGCAGACCGTGTGTGCATCAGGGTTTCATGATATGCTACCTTCTAGTGCCTTATGGTTTCACAGAGCCAAAGTCTCACCGTCCAAGCACATTCTCTGTTGCCTTAAAATATCGATCAACAGATATTTATAGAGAGCCCTGCTCTATTTCCCAGTTACTGCTGGGCACCATGAGGTACAAAAGCGATTCAACCTAATTTCTGACCCAAAGAGCTCATGATCCACTTGACAACACATGACAGCCACATGAACCAATTCCTAAAATAAGGAGCAGTTATAATAGTATGATGACCACGTCAGACTACAGTATTTATCAGAGATTGTGAGGCATCTGCAGTTAGAGAAGAATGTATAATAAGTTGTTTAGTAAAGGCAGTCAAAGCGGTGAGGTAACTGCATATCCTGGGAAATTGTATTGTTCTTGTTTATTAGATAACAGCGTGTACCCATTTTTAATCTATATTCCTAACTTTTTTATAATTATAACCCCTTTTTAACACATACGATTGTAGCAGCCGGGTCTATGTAATAAAAATATTTCTTCTGCTGGCCAACAGCCCACACTAACACTCTTTTGCTGATGGAGATCCAAGACTCCTTTTGAAGGAAAAACCTGGTACGAGCAAGACATTCACAAATCCCCGTCCCCTGGCAGTAAATCTACTTAACGAGAAGGTCATCTTTTCAGTGGAGTATCGACCTAAAGTACAGGTTTGCTTATCTGGATGGTGTTCAATAGCTCTGAAAAGAATTTGACTCCTCGAATGCCTCATCGGTTTTGTTCGGGGCTTGTACATCTCCAAATAAAAGTTGTGACAGTTCTTGGTTCATCGAGCTCGTCGGGGTCAATCGGTACTAGGTAGCGGACCGTGGGAATCTCGTGGCAGATCTCTGAGGGCAGAAGGCCCCCTGACACAGGCCAGCGAAGGCAGAGGGAGAGACCACGTGTGTTGTGTGGCATTGCCCTTCCCCTACCTGATTATTTGTGCTAATAGGAGGAAGCTATCACATTCCCATGGGCCAAAAGCTAGTTTTCACTTGTTTTTGAAAGGGTTTTTGTAACTATCTTAGGAGGTAGGAATGCCGAAGTGAAATCTGGGGAGTTTGCCATATAGGAAAGGCAAGTCGTTATCAATCTACCCTGTGTGTCTGGGACAGTAGGTGCACGTGAGACAGCCAGGGTCGCTGCATTAACGTGAATACTTTGTCGCCTCGGAAGGCTGGGATGTCTGTGTTTGGGTTAAGACGCCCTGCTGCTAAGCTTCAATTAGGTGAGGCTGGTAAAGTAAATAGAAGGTAATGGATTGTGTCCATACATGACTTCATTCCATCCTTGGAATGACTTTATCGATAACTGCTGGAAAGCAAGACTCAGCTGTAGCTGTGTCCAATATACCTCCAGGCAACAGAGAGCTGACTTTATTTGCTAAGGTGTTTGAGGTGTGCCCAGGCTAAAACCCCGGATCCTTCACCATCGGATACATCCAGTGTAGCTTTTCTAAGATGATGAATGCTTTCTTTGTCTAGGCGTATGCTAAGAGTTACCCCAAACTTCTTGAATTGTGTTAAACAAACCCTCCTACGGTGGCCGTTGGTCAGAACTCACCAGAGTGCGTGCTATGTGTTCATTTCTCCCCTATGGTCTGTCAACATTTGTTTTCTCTGTACTCAATTTCTCTTGGTGCCCTGTGAACCCAAATTTAAGGACTGTGTTTAACGGCATGTTGGCGGGCAGGGGGGGAATACGGGTGGAGGGGTGTTTTGAACAGCTTTTTACCAAATCTGTGTCCCATTTTTTCCAAAACAATTTCCTATTTCTAAAACTGCTGCCAGCTCATGGAAATTTGTAATCTACAGTTATCCTGAAGTCCCAAGAGAAAGATTCAGAAATGATCTCCACAGAGCATTGTTCATTTAAGGATTCTTCCTAATTAGACCCCAGGGCAATAACTTGCTTTTCATTAGTTGAATATTGTGCATTTCCTGACATGTCGCTGCCCCCTAGTGCAGCACGCTAGTGAGTGCATCCTTCTCTGCAGACATTCTTGATTTGCATTATTACTGTCTGATCAGTCCATTTCATGCTTACCTGGGTTCTGGCAATGTGATTAGACACTAATCCATGACTCAGATAAAGTCCTTCATGGGCCCCATTTTTCCAAACAGATCCTATTCCGGGAGCAGGAGTTTGGTGGGCTAGCGAGTGCAGATGAGAAAAATGGGAGTTTCAGCTGGACTCTCCAGACCCCTCCCAGTGGAGAGACCGGGCCCAGAATTTTCAGCATAGTGCCATGAATCAGAGGAACAGATCTCGTGTTAAGGTGCATCCAGGGCAAAGTAAAGAACACTCGGCTTGGAGAGAGACAAGCTTAGGAAATTTCCTTAACCTCTTTGAGCCTTTGTAAAACTATCATCGATTCAAAAAAAAAAAAAAAGTAATCTTAAGATGTCTTAAGGATTTGCTACATCATCTATTTTTGAAGGTTTTTACACACTTTAACATGTGATATAAATCTTCATCTATTATGTTTACTATGAATGAGGTAGCCATTAGGTGCAATTTAAGGATTATGGAAAGGCATTCTGACCCCAAAGACTTGCTCTCAGAACCGTTTCAAAATGATCACAAAATTGTAAGCCATGTATGTGGTCTCTGTGCCAAAATGACCTTGAACAAGTTGTTTCACTTCGTTGGGTCTCTGTTTTTCCACCTATAAAGTATTAGTGCACCTATTTAAAGGGATTACTCAGGGATTCAATGAGATAACATATGCCTGGCACATGGCAGATTTCAATAGTTGTTAGTTCCTTCCTCCTCCTCCTCCCTTATTTTTTTCTGGTCTGAAATAGTCAACACCTGCCTTTGACCCCTGATACTAATGGGTAGATGGTGACTAGACGGTGTACCATGATGCCCTCTTTCTGAATCGTCCCCCAAAGAGTGGAGCGGCAGTCCTTCCTTGTCCCCATCAGCTTTCAAATATTGGCGAGGACATCTGCCCTGGGGAGGGGATAAGGTAGAGGTGGTCATTAAAATCTTCAGTGTCAGGAAGTATAACTGACAGGAAGCTGGGGGTATTGCCTGTTCAGGAACCGTGTACTTTCTTGTGAGAATAAAAGAGATTTTCCTTCTTTAATGATTCTAGTTGCAGTGTTGACTGGGGGAGCAGACAAGAGATAAGAAAGGCATCCAATGCGGGAAAGGTCATTTGGTGATAGTGGAATTTTTTTTTTTTGTCAAAAGAATACATTATAAATGTCATACCTACTTTGAAAATCAGAATATTTAAAAAAAAAAAAAACAAACAGATGCTCAGTCTTCCTGTGGTGAATTAGCAAACAAACGAATAAGGTCTTAAACCCAATATAACAGAGGCAAACAGATCGAGCCACACCTACATGTACATATGCACACACACGCACGTACTTTGTAGGTAAAGTACACATTTTTCTGCTTTCGTGTGTGGTTTTTGTTCTGAATGCAACATTGGTGGGTTTTGTTAGGTAGTTAGTAAGTTTCTGTGGAGAGAAGTAAGAGACCTTTAAGGATACTGATTATTCGATGCTAAAGAAAAATTTGCACTGAGGTCTTTTCTCCCTCCTAAACCCTAGTTCTGTCATCACCCTGACCAAGGACTGGACAGAAACCACAGAGCACCACAGAAAATTATGCAATTCATTAAATTTGTGTAATATCCTTTCACCTCATCGTAGACGTTGTTTTGGAATCCATCAACAAGAAGTTTTACTCTTTTTGAATCAGATTTCTAGAGCAGAGCTAGAGGGACGTTAGGTATTGCCCTGTCGGAACTCCTTTATTTTATAAATGGGGGAAGTAAGGCCTAGAGAAGACACGAGGTTAGTGTGCCCCCCTTTATTATTTATCTCTCTTTCCAAATGTCTTTATCAAGTTTGCTTCTTCCATCTCCCCATAGGATTGTGAGTGTGCAAAAGCACTAGACCTGGTGTGCCTGACCTTGACACCCAGCACCGCACAGCGGGTAATTCAGTGAATTCCATTCTTACTCTCCAGCCAGTTGCTTCTTCTCAAGAGAATTTATCATTATAATAGACAGAGAAAGGGATTACTGAATAAGAATATTGTAACATTTAGTAACATCTCTTTAAATTATTTGATGCAAATTTCATGTCCGAGTGTGATATTTTAGCCTATGTCTGGGAGTGGGGGGAAGTACTCGTTTGTGAATTAGCAATGAGATTCTCGTGTTACATGAGGAGGAAAAGCTGTTGTTCTAGTTCCGTGCTTTACCAAAACTTCAGGGATTAAATTTTTACCCCATATAAAAGCCCATTTGCCAACTCATTCAATGTTACCTAATATTCAACAAGAGTTTATTGAGTTCCTACTATGCTCCTAGCGCTATTTATACTCTTAGGATGTACCAGGGAAGAAAACAAAGATTTCTGCTTTCAAGATTATTTCTTAATATATATTTGTAACATGAAACGACCTATTTCTTCCTAATACCAAATTACTCTTAGACAGCATTCTTGTGAAAGCATGCCATTTTTAAAAAGTTGTCTGCCTTAAAATAAAAGGTCTAGTTTCAAAAGAAAATGATTTTTTTTTGGTCGAGTTACATGAAATTTGGTGCAACACTGCCGCCTTGCGGCCACTTAAGTCAGAAATTTATACACACTATATATGCTCAACGCTTACCTTTAAGGTAGGGCTTAAAGTGAAAATTACCTTGTTTTTTTTGGTGGAAGCCTTAGACGCAAAACCTACCCAGGAGTATTTATCATTTAAGTCCTTCTGGTTTTTTTTGAACAGAATGATTGGAAGGGCTCCATCGCTTTTGTAGTCGGAAACCGGATTGAGGACGATCTTCCCATCCGAGCATTGACTCTTGCCGTCCAGGTCCCTCAGCGCAAATTCTTCAGTATCGTATCATGGCAAGACATTCTACAGCAGGTACCTGTCCCTTGCACCTCTAAGCCCCTCAAAGACTTTTTTTTTGCCTAAAATAACAGAATAAAGTAATAAACTAAATAAGACTTTCCTATTCTTGGGCTGTTGGGTAAATTTGGGCGGATTCTTTCAAACAAAATTTAGCTAGAATCAATGTGAACTGTTTAATCGGGAAGAATTAGTTTAGGCCCATGAATATTGCCCTTTCTACACGCATTCATTTGACCAAACCTCTGTAGCCATACCAGACTCCCTGCTAGGCTCTTTGAGGAATTATCTATTTAATAAAAGATTGAATAATAAAAGACTAAACTATTTACTGTTCTAGCAAAGTCCATAACAAGCCAGAAGAATTAAGTCTACAGAGAAGGCTAGCTGTCAGAGGTCAGAGAGGAATGACAACATAGGAAAGTCCTGGCAGGTGGCACATATGCCTGTAACTACTAACAGCTTTACCAAAGTGACTATAAATTTTTTACTTAATTAATGAATATCTCTTCCTTGCTAGGTTTCTCAACCCTTCAAGTCACCTAAGTATTTGAAATTTACATATACCTAACTATTGTTTAAGTACGCTTCTCTTGTTCGTCATAGATGAATTTGATTTTCTTACAGATCAATGAATCAAATGCCCTTCTTGGAACTACGTCTAAGAAAGCAAAGAAACCTGTAGGCAATAGTGCTCCCTTATATTATGAGGTAGGTGAACATCTTTACTGAAAAGAGTTTTGTAATTTTTAGAAAATGAGAAATGAAGTGGTGATCTGATAGTCACTTTTTAAGAAGTTTTTAATTCATTCTTTGAAAGCAAGTTCTGGGTCCTCATTGGAGCTGCCTGAGGGCAGACACTTAAAAAAATCTGCCTCCATTCTAACAAAATCCCTCTCTAGGAATAAAATTGTTCTAGATTGTCGACACCATCCCTGCATCCAATTGAAGATTGTAAATCAGAAGTTTTTATATTCAAGAGAGTTGGGTCATACTTTTTCATGGTAATTATTAAGTGTGTGATGATATTAAAGGGAGCTGTATTATTAGTGTATTACAAAATATTAGTTTCACCAAAGGAACAATGTAAAAATGCCCCAGAATGTGTTTCCTGTACAAGACAGAGACACAGCTGTTACAATTTTCCATCAGTTTGTGAAATTTGGGCACACTTCCATCCTACTTCGACCAACATGAAATAATGATAATTTTTAGATTAATGGTCCATTCTATCCCTAGCAGATGCTTAACACAAAAGTCTGGCCTGGGTGACCACTGGGTTTATGCAAAGACTTAGAACTCATGCTCAGTACAAGGGGATTTCCTCTCCTGCTGCCTTGTTAATATCGAACTTACAGCTTACGAGAAGCTATAAAAATCCAGTGATTAATTAGAATATCACTTAAAATTTGTCAGGCACTGTTTTATGGCTCGTCAGACTGAAAGCATAAAGATTTTTGGATCTTTCTGAGACAAACTTGTTTGCACTTTATTTCAGTGATCTAATAAAGTTTTTATGTGTCTCAGGTCTTGGATGATTTCCTAATGGCCGCTTTAGTATTGCCTGAGTACTATCTGAACAAGTTTCATTGGATTTATTTACGCTTGACAGTACAGTGGATTTTACAACATTAACTCTTGCCATACTACTCTTACTATCACGAAAAACTGATTCTGTGCTGTTGGAGTCAAACAACGCACGTTTCCCCTCTTTTTATGATGCTCTGGATGTGCGTGCTCCAGTTGAAGCATTATGTGATACCTGGATTTAAAATATTGGAAGTTTTCTTCTGAAGTAGCCATAGAAAACCATGTCCAATTCTCAGGCCTGGGACCAATTAGCCCCCAAAGGACTCTTTCTTCTTCAAAGATGCTCAGTAAAAATCAGAGATGATAACAGGCCAGTTTTGATGTCTAATCTGGACAGACATTTTGACTTGGATGTGGGATAGCACAATGTTACAAATCCAGAGTTCAGTTAGAAAGCCATTCCTCTCCAATATGTGCTGTGGCTCTGGGTTGTGAATCCTTCACTCAGGGGAGGTCCATTTCACATCTGGCTCTGCCACATTCTTCCAGTGGAGCATTTGGGCACTAAGCCTCCCACACCCCCACACATACCCTTTTCTGAATGGTTCCAGAAGAAAAGGGAAGGGAGAATGAGCACCACAGAGATTGGCCCTTGGGTATACCAGACATGCATCAACTCCAATTGCTTCAGTAAAAACAGATATAGAACATGAAACAAATTCAGGCTCTTGATCAGCGTCAGCCGAGGACAGAATGCACATCAGGAGAAGAGGGCACATTTCCAATCTCAGTCCCTTCACGCTTAGGACATGTTCAGAAACTCTGCCACTTGGTACCTCACCCCAAGTGAATTGAGGAGCTGCAGGCCGTGTCAACTGAGAACTCTAAGGTAGTTGTGAGCGGTGACCATGAAAGAGGCGCAGAAGCCAAACTCTTTTGGGACTTGTGTTTGAGGCTTATGAGTCTATTTCTGCTTGAAGTCTTGCACAATCTGTAGCAACTAGGACACATGGCACAGGTCAGCTCCCCAGGAGCCTCTTTGGGGAGTTTTTTCTCAAAAGAAACTCAGCAATGGGGAAGAAAAGGTCACCTAAGAAAATCACTTATGTGACATGTGATATCCATAGAGTTGTGTCTCCTCCATTTTGGAAGGAGAACTCAAGGTAGACACTATGAAGACCATCCACTTACATTTACTTCTATTGGTAGCATACCCTCATTGGCCTTAAATCCGAGCCTAGTTGTTCTCACTTTAAACATGGTGCTGACCAGTTTGGCTTTCTGGTTTCCTTGCCTGCAGTCAATTAGGAGCAGCAAATTAAAGTGAAATGTCACCACAGTGCAGTTCATCCATGAGTAGTAAAATAGCGTCAGAACCACATTACATATTTCCAATAACGACTTGCGATGTCTGGGCCAGCAAAGACCACATTCCTAAGTGATTTGCTCAGGCTTTCACTTGGATGGCTTGGTGTTGTGTACACACAGCCTCATTTTGAAATTGTGTAATTTCCCCTGAAACTTTAGAGTTCATCGAGCCATAGTATTGTATATATGAGAGAGTCTTTATTTATAAACCACAGTTCTTTGAAAATGTGCTTAGATTTGTGCTAATGTAATTCCACAGAGACATAGCTACAGCCCATTTGTTCGTTCACCATCTCCTGTCGGAAACCATGTTCTGCTCTATCAGGAACTATTCTAAGGACTCGTATGGGAATGGGAAAATATTCACCTTTGTGCATAGTCTCAGGGATGTTAGCTATTACTTTATTATAGTAGTAGTCTATTATTATTTAATATCATTATTTAATAATGATGATGAAAATGATGATGATCCCATGCATTGGCCTTACATACGAACATACTTTCTAGCTTGTAATCCTATTTGAGGATGCGGACTTCTATGAAAATGGATATACAGATATTGTCTGTATTATATAATGACCAGTTTTACCAAATAGTGGCATTTTACCAAATACCAAACAATTAACAACTACATTCTTGTTCAACACTAGGGGTTTAAACACTATCTAGACAATGGGTGGTGGGGAGAGATGAATATTATAAAGACTGTAACTTCAAGAAGCTTAAGGATTAGTTATGGGGAGAAGGGGGAAAAATATATCCTAACACACAATAAATGGTCAACAAATGTTTATTAAAAGAGTGAACAATACAGTGCATCGAAGTCCCTGAGAGACAGATGAAGTGTCATGGGCATTCAAAGGAAGATGAGCTTACCATTAGCTACTGTGGGGTGATGGGTGAGATCTAGAGGAGCCTTGTGGAGAAGGTGGCGTTGGGAGGGAAAGCAAGCGTGGCTAATTTTGATCTTGAACATATATTATTCCAATGAACCCATATCACAATTCTAAAAGGAAATGTAAATATCCCCATTTTATAGATGGGGAGATGGAGGCAGAGAGAAGGTAGGAAGTTTACTAATTAGAATAGTGAAGAACTTGAATTTGGCCATAGTTAAGTACATAGCCTCAGGTTGTTCCTCTTTACCACAAACCTGGTACTTTTCCACTGGACTCAAATCTGTCCACCCTCGGATAGTAGGTCCTGGCGGTCTTGACATAAGTAAAGGCATAGGAGAGGGAGAAGAGTGAATATGTGCTAAATTTGTAATTAGATGGTATAAGATATACTCAGTAGGAAAGGGAAATCCTATACGTATTTGAATTACAACTTTAAAATCCTGAATATGGATATCTATGAGGAAATATTTCAAACACTCCATAGAATCCATGCTTTAAGATACACTCTTGGGCTTAAATTTGTTTACTAAATGTGCACAAATATTTGGCTGCATGTGTCTGTTTTATGGCCCACATAGAGAATCTGACTTGTTCATTTGCAGGTTTATTCAGTCCCGACCAAAACAAAGAGGAAAATATTAAGGATCATTCAAAGCTAGGTGCAGTGTTCCCTCTGAGAGAGGTCTATGCATACCTGCAAAGATTCTCCCACCTGCAATTAAATCTGAGACACAGTATGTGTGCATTATAAGAGATGCACAAATTTTGGACTTTGACTTTGTGACTTTGATAAATTAGGAAGAAAAAAAACCTACCAATTGGACAGGTTTGTTTTTTTTTTTTAACTTCTCTGAAATCTGGGTAAACTGTCTAAAAAGTTTTAGGTTCCATCCCATGGGTGTCTTTATTTTGTGATGGTGAATATCATACCTTCTACCTAGAAATGAGCATCCATCCACACATCCAGTGTTTGCCTGCCTGTATGACTTATTCGGAAAAAACAAATGAGGTCACCACAAAATTTTTTAAAAAACACAAAAGTTTGCTGAAACAAAAAAAGTATCTATAAAGAATAAAAGTATTTATGACCTAGTTGGTGATTGGCTTATTTTAAAAATTGATCAATTCTATACAACAAAGATCCTGGACAATTTGCAAGATTATGTAATACAGTGCGATTTTATGAACACAAATAATTATTAGTCTTCCTCTTTACTCCTATCAGTAAAAAAAAATAATAAGACCTTATTTTTTAACTCATAGGTTTTAATTAACATATTTTTATGGGCTTTTCTATTGGGAGATCATTCTGGGAGATCATTAAATATGGAAAGATTTGTTTCTGATGTTAGATTTGAAAGTAATGAATCAAATGCAGTTAAAAAATATATGGGTTGCAAATTTTATACATAAAGATCTAATTAGTTTCATCACGTTTTTAAGATAGTTCGCTGGTATATTGGATTAGTATCCCCAGAGGTAATAATTTCATTTTGTTGGTTCCTATTTCTATGTGTGTAGATATATTCTTCGGCTCTTTCCCGAACGCGTATTCATAATAATTCACAAGTAAGAACACAGACTTAATTATAATCGAGTTGCCTCCCTTGTCCACATTTCTAATAGGAAACTCATTCCTTTGACAGTGCTTCAAATTAACAGTCTATTCAATGGAATTGGAAGCCCTTATTTTGGGGGGGGGGGGGGTGACCCTTGTCAGAATGAAAAATGGAAAACTCATGCTTCAGAGATAGAAACAAATAATATGTGAAAACATTTAAGAGGTTTGAAGTTATTAAAATGGCAGCTCTACTGGGAACAGAAAGCAGTATGTCATGGAAGAAACGAAGGAAAAGAGAGTCAGGAAGCATTCTCTGGCCTTTTCAATCCTGCGTTTTAAAACAAAACAAAAAAATTCAGGAAGAATTGGAAGGTAGCCAACCTAATGCCGTTATTTCATAGAGCTTAGGGATACACCAGGAAATTACAGGCCAGTTAGTTTAACTTCACTTGTAGGGAAAGTATTAAAAACTGCTGCAGGAGATCAAGTAAAAAGATGCTTAGAAAAGCACAGCTTGATTAAGGCAAGCCTGGCCAGCGTGGTTTTCGGAAAGGGAAGGTCGTGTCTTAGGAACTTGTTGAAATTCTTTGAAGCTATTATGGCCAGTACAGTCTTCAAAGAATACAGCGAGGCCCAGGATCTGCGTATCTTTTCCGTTCCACGCCAGTCCTTGAGGGACGCTTGCAGAACGTGGCCCACATCAGGGCCTCGGTGCCCCGAGTTTCGAAACCGCTATCAAAATAGTAGAAAATAACCTCTGATGGAACATTTTTAAAGCTGGAACCAATTAATACAACCTGATATTTATAAATGTAAAATAAAGACTTGGAACAAAATTTAGGAATATTGAGCTGTAACAAAGAAGTACTACATTGGGACTATAAAAACAATCTGGGGAGTTACTGTGCCAAAATCTGGGCTTTGGAGGCATTTCTCGCCCGAAGAAGGGAAAATGACGAGAAGTCACAGTGTTAGAAATGGTTGTAGGGGAAAGAGTTATGAAGAGTCACAACCAAATGAATTTTGTCAAGATGGGAAAAGGAGCCGTCAAATGTGTTAACAACCCCGGGCCTCTACAGTCCTGGAGAAGGCCAGAGCGGCCCAGCGGAGAAAGTTTAGTCCAGGCTAGTCAGTGAGGGGGTGGAAGTTCATGGCCTCCATTGCCTCAGGAATGGGCTCCTAGGGAGTGAATATATTTGCCTCTCAGATCGGAAACCTAGAGTTCTGTTTTCAAAGAAAAGCACAACTCAGGCAAAGGCGTTGGAAAGCATCCGAATCATGCCCCCCAGCTCTTTTCCACCCTGGGGCACAGGCGGCTGGCCAGGCCCACGCGTTCCAGGAGGGGGCAAGTAGTAGTCCCTGGTGAGGAGTGGAATCAGAAGCTGAGGCCCCTGGGATTCAGCAGCAGGAAACATACACCATCCAAGGGCCATCTAAGTGATAGAGACGCAGGTAGGACCTTCGGTCCATGGGAGAACTTCCAGACAAGACAAGAATCCAGTCGAGAATTCCAGGACATAGATCTCACTGGAGAAGAAGCCACAAGAACAAAGCAAGGTTCAGCTGGTGTGAAGGGCAGCCATCACAGTCTTAGCCGGGATGGATTCTGGAACTTCCCCAACACTCTACATTCCACGCCCACCATGATTGGAAGGATGTCAGGGAGGGAATCAGAAAGACTATATCATTCTAGTCCTGTACCTAAGACTGTGAATAATCTGCCTTTATATATGGCAATAATAATAGTTATGATTTATTGACGCCTTCGTTTATTCCAAGTCTCATGTGCTTGGTGCTTCACATGTATTAGCTAACCTAATCTTCTCAACAGCCTGCCAGGAGGTACTTACAAATGGTGAAAGTGGAGCCTCAGACAGGTTGAGTAACTCAGTGACTCAGAAGCCTCTGTCCCCTCTGCTTGTATCACATAAAAATCGAGGATAAATAGTTGAGATTCTGCAAGTGGTTGTTGCGGTTTAACATTTCTTGAATACGAGCTACTGTTAGCAATTAGAATTAAGCTCTAAAGCTCTCAGTCATTCTGTGATATGTTTACTGCTCTTCCTGCTGCTCGGGCAAAAACACTGGTGTATCTGTATGTGACAAAGCTGCCAAACAATTTTAGTCCTTTTTTTTTTTTTTTTTTTTTTTTTGAGCCACACTGATGAGTAGCTCCTGCCCAAATGTTTGGAGCAACTGGGACTTCTAATTCTTACAGTTTAGATTTATATGGTAAAGGTGACTAAGTCTTTCCTTTGGGAGAGGGAGGATGGAAGGATGGGAATTGAGAGGGAAGTTAATACATATATATGCATTAGAGATAAAGGTGTGGAAAGAAAGGGACCTGTCTGAAATCCTACACGATTTAGTGAGAGTGAATTTCATCTCCCAGAGTGCCTTCTGCTAGCTTGGTGAGACATGTACTTACTGGTTAGATGCGCTGATCCAAACCAGTCTGCCTGGGCTCATGCTCTGATTCCACCACCTACTGGCTATGGGATCTCGGGCAAGTTCCTCTAACTCTGTTGTACCTGTTTTTTCCTCTGTAAACTCAGCATCCATGGTGGTATCCGCCTCACCGAGCTGTAGTGGTGATAAAATGAGATCGCAAATATAAAATACGTAGCATAGTCCCTGTCCTACAGTAAGTGTCCATTAAAGTGTAGCTAGTATCGTTTTTGTTTTTTTTTTTTTTTTTTTTTATTTCTATTCTCAGTCATCGTGAATGTTGGAGTTTTGGACTTCAGGAAGCATGAAAGAACTAGAAACATCTGTGAGCGGGGTGTTTTATTTTTAATTTTATTACAGTGAAAAACACATAACATCACATTTACCATCTTAATTATTTCTAAGTGCACAGTTTAGTGGAGCTCAATGTACTCACATTGTTGTGCAACCAGTCTCCACAACCTTTCATCTTACAGAACCGAAACTTTATATCCAGTAAACATCTCCCCCTTCCCCACTTCCCCTAGGCCCTGACGGCCATCAGTCTACTTTTTTTTTTTTTTCTATGAGTTGGACAACTACAGATGCCTCATAGAAGTAGAATCACGTAGCATTTGTCTTCTTGTAACTGGCTTATTTCACTTCACATAATGTCTTCAAAGTCCATTCATACTGTTGGATATGTCAGAGTTATCCAGAGCTGAATAATATTCCATGGTATGTGTGTATAATATTTCACTCATCCATTCAACCATGGGTGGGCTCTTGGGTTGCCTCCATCTCCTGGCTATTGCGAATAATGCCGCTATGCCATAACTTTGGTATGCAAATTATGAGCATGTTTTCAGCAAGTGGAATACAATTAATACAAGGTAAGTTAATCACTAGGTGAATGAAGAGAAAAAAAAGGCAAACTAATGGTCAAAGGGTATTTGGGTTGGGGCGCCTGGGTGGCTCCGTTGATTGAGCGTCAGACTTCGGCTCAGGTCACGATCTCACGGTTCGTGAGTTCGAGCCCCGCGTCGGGCTCTGTGCTGACAGCTCAGAGCCTGTAGCCAGCTTTGGATTCTGTGTCCCCCTCTCTCTCTGTTCCTCCCACGTTCGTGCTCTGTGTCTCTCTCTGTCTCAAAAATACATAAACATTAAAAAAAAATCAAAGGGTATTTGGGTTATTCCATTATACTAGTCTCTGTGGCCATGATGGAAACTAATACACATTCTTCTTCTTTGTTATGTCATGTAAGGGATAAATATGACTGAACACCCTGAGGAATAAACAGCAGTAGTAACCATTTCTAAAATAATAATTATAATAACAAAATCTCACATGTAGATAAAAAGAAGGATTTCAAGACTCTTTCATTATATCTTCACACCTTCATGTGAGCTGAACCAAATAGCCAGTAGTATCTCCGTAGTATAAATGGGAACATGGAAACATAGGAACCTTAAATGATTTGTTCCCTGTCGCCAGCCAGAGCTAAAATGAGTGTCAGTCCTCCTGATTCATAGTCCAGGGCTCCACTCCACACCCAACAGAAAGCAAGCCTCACTCATTAAGAATTTCTTGTTGATTCTTGTATTTTCAAGACAATTTTGTATTGTCTTGTATTGTCTTGTATTACAAGACAATTTTAGACAGTTTATAGATACAAAATTTGTATTTTGTTAAACATATATTTTAATGTACATTAAAAATAAAAATGGAATACTGACTTACAAAATCCCCAACTCCGTGGCTTAGGAGAGAGCTCAATTTTTTTTTTTTACTTGCTTTAAAGTTTAGAGGAAAATATTAGCTGCATAATACAGGTGGTACCCAGCTTTGGCTAAATCATCAAGGGATGTTCAATGACCAAGGTTTAGGAAATGCTTCATTTTCATGTATTCCACAAATATTTGAGCGTCTATTATGCACCAAATCTATGACTGAGTTTGCCTTGGTGAATAAAACAGATATAATTCCCTGCCCTCGCACAGTTTACATCCAAATAAAGGCAGCAATTAAGCAAAGCTCAAACAAGCAAACAAATGTATGCATGATTATAAACTGGGACCATTGCTTCAGATCAGAGAAAATGCTTTAGACTGATTGGAGATGAGCTGGGAGACAAAAAGGAGCCAACTGGAAAGAGTAGGGGAGAATATTCAGGCAGAGTGGGAAGCAGATGCAAAGAACCTGAGGCAGAAAAGGGAAAGGAAAGATGTTGGCCCGTTAGATGGGTATTGAGGAGGGCACCTTTTGGGATGAGCACTGGGTGTTGTATGGAAACCAATTTGACAATAAATTTCATATATTGAAAAAAAAAAAAAAAAGACGATCAAGAGGCCACTGAGCCTGGAACCTGGAATGTGAGGTAGAGAGGAGCAAAGGTTGGACCTTCGGGCACTATTGGGTCCTCGTTAGGAAAGAGTTTGCATTTTTACCTCATAGGAAATGGGAAGCCATAAAGCCCTTTAAAGGGGGAAAGTGACACAATCTTGAGTTCTTTTTAAAAGAACTGTTTTCCCTGACTGAGTAGAGGCTGAAGTCTGGGATTGTGATGCCTCCCATTTTGGTTTTCTTCTTCAATATTACTTTGGCTCTTCGGAGTCTTTTATGGTTCCATACAAATTTTAGAATTGTTTGTTCTAGCTTTGAGAAGAATGCTGGTGCAATTTTGATTGGGATTGCATTGAGTGCGTAGATTGCTTTGGGCATGGAGGAAGGCACTTGTTGGGATACAATGGGGTGTTGTATGGAAACCAATTTGACAGTAAAGTATATTTTAAAAAAATAAAAATTAAAAAAAAAGTTTTCCCACTGCTAAGTGAGGGCCAAATTGGGATGGGCCAGGAAGCAAATGTGGGGGTGAAGAAAACGCTTAGGAGACCCTGGAAGTATCCAGGTGGAGACAGAGAGTGCAGACAGATTGGAGGTACGTTTAGGGGGAAGGCTCGGCAGCAGGCCCCAATGTGAGAGGTGAGGGGTGAGGGACAAGTACGCATCAGAAGAGACTCCAAAGTCCTGGCTTGGGAAACTGCGCGGAAATACCTTCTGATATAGAGAAAATTGGAGATTAAATTTTGGGGAAGTTTGAAAGGACCATTTGGGATAGTGTAGGAGAGATATCTAGGAAGGAGATATCAAAAAGGAAAGCAGATGTTTGAGTCTTCTTTCCCTTTTCGTGTCCTCACATGCCTAGCTTGGTGATGGTGCGTAGTCAGTGTGGAAGAAGTGCTTTTGGTCTGAAGAGCTCGCTTCTTCCGGCGGGGCTGGTGAGGGTCCCTCGTAGAGGCAACGAGGCCAGTAGAGCACAGCCCATCTCGGCAGTGCTCCCGGGTACCAGCAGTTCCCGGCCCTTCCATCCTCCCTGGATGGGTTCCATGTCCCCCATAGTGGTTTCCTACCTGTGGCTGTCAGCCCAGTGGTTTACAGCTGTGCTTGTATGTGTGTGATTTGTGATGTCAATATTTGTTTGCTATAAATAAGCTCCAAGAGAGTTTGAGAAACCAATGCCCCGGAATCCCCTCAATCCATCCCTCTTCCTTTTGAATTTTCCTCTCTGTCAGTCTCTCACATCACCCTGCACTAGCCCTCTGCTCACTCAGCAGACATTGACCGAGTTTTTGTTGTACGCTGGGTAACGGACACAAGATCGAACTGAACCCCGTCTCTGACCTCCGGAGCTCGTCGTGGGTAATTGTGTAAACAACGTATTTGTTTCCTGCTATTTCATTTTAATACCTTGTAGCCAGTCTGATGTGAGAGTTACATATTGAATCCCCGGTTACAACTGAGTCTGTTCTTCATTGAGCCCTGTGGCTGACACTACTTATTGTTCACAACTTCCAACCAAAAGGGTAATGGTCCCCTAGACGGGGTATTTTGGAAAGAGGAGAGCAGGAGGGTAGGACACACCAAAATAGTCCAAGATGCAACAAAGATACAGAAAGCCTGTTCCCTTAGAGGCAGAGAAAGTATTGCTGGAATTGAAGTATGGTAACAATTTTCATGTTTCTACGTGTCTTTAATATGACTTCTATTTCTGAAACTCTTACTCTTTCCTCGATCTTTGGTTGCAAGGAAAGGAAGAAGAAATGCCAAACTAAAGGGGCAAGAATTCACTATTAGAAATTCATTTATATTTCTTGAAAAGCTACTGTGCGTATTAAATACTCAATGAATATCTGAGTGAATGAATTTCAGATAGATATTTACATATTAAAAATGCTCCCATTCTTCTGTTTTGCAAACACCATCAGCCAAAAACAGCCCTCAAACCTCGTTAAGTAGCAAGATCATGTAAGTTCCGAACAACATGTCCTCTGTATTACTTCAAGAAATGTATAAAATATATGTCATTGCAAATTTAGCATTTTGAAACATAGGAAACCAATCCTATAAAAATCCTTACCAAGAAAAAGGGAAGTTGTTCAATAAACCCCTCCCTTTAAAACTTTCGTATTTCAACTTCATAGTTACTTGGATTATAATGTGCATAAGCATTTGAAATCTATAGAACTGTGATGGTGACCAGAAATGCCCTGCATAGTGCCCTGTACTGCCCCCCACACTCCCAAACTATTAAGTTTATCATTACCCTGATTCTGATTAGCCTTTATCAAGAATTTACACCGAAAAAAAAAAAAAGAATTTATGTAAAAAGACAGACTCCCTCTGGCCTCACTCATTCATCGAGAAATCTTTAATTAGATTATCTTATTTGTCAGAAAGAATAGCCAAGTATTTTAGTGATTCTGAAATCTTTTAATATTATCCTTTTATTTATCTCGGGAGCTACAGAGAAGCAGAGCAGAGTCTGATAACATGTGACTTTATCACAGGCCACCACCACTGGCCTCTGTGAGGAGGCGGTGCTGTCCTGTGCGCTCAGAGATTCACGTGAGGAATATCCCTGAAAAAAGCAAAGGATAGATCCTATCTGGATTTAATGCAGGGGGCTAATATATGACTTTTTGTAACTAATAAAATTTCAAGGACTGACAGCAAATTTCTGATTTGCTTTTCCCCCAGTAACATGTCTGCTTTGAATTATGCAGAAAGAATTCTTCTTCCTGCCAACTTGTTTCAATTCCCTGTGCGAAATCATCCACAGAACATTGTCAGAGGTTTCCTATAGAAGTTCATTTCAGGATTCCTCAATCAGTGGGGGAACACACACACACACTCACACACACACACACACACACACACACACACACACACAGTCCTTTTCCCCCTGTTTTGGAGTCAGCAAAGGAAAATGTATTCCATTGGTAAGGTCTGTGTCTGGTGCTTTCCCTTTCTGAAAGCAGAGACAAGGATTAGTCATCAGATGAGGGAAAGACGTTTTCGCTCTCACCCCCGGCCAGCGTCCTGTTTTATGTACGCAGGCCCGCCCTGTGTGTAGGTGGAGTAGGCAATTGCCGTGTGATGTGATTTAAGAGGTGCTGGAAGTCCTGCCTGTCCAAAAATAGCCCCCACAGCCGCCTGTTGAGTTCAGGCACAGTGTCCATAAAACCCCAGTTTAAATGAAATGAAACTGCATTTTCAGGCTGTTAACCCCTTACATCCGTTATCCCATCAGCATGCCTTTATTTATCGGAGATAAAAGCTGGACCCTGGGGGGGGGGGGATGTCCCTGCACAGGGAGTGCAGGGGACGGGCTCGGCAAGGTCCAAGACTTCCGGGAATGGGACAAGAGTCACCCACCGTCCCCAGAAGCAATTTCTGCATAACCATGATTGAGTTTGTTGGAACTACACCTCTTCCACATCCATTTGGTCAGGGAGTCTGTCTTTTATGAATCACCGTTGGATGGAAGATGACATTTTCTCAAACAGGCAATGTTCTTTGCTGCGACCCTTAAAGAAGGCAAGAATAACAACAGCTCACATTTGGAAAATGCCTCTTTGAGTACAAAATCCTTTCACGCGCCATGTCAGATCCGATCCCGACAACAGCCTTGTGAGGTGGACTTAACATCTGACTCTTCTCAGGTGGCAGATGGGGAGAGTCTCAAAGATGTTAAGTGACTTGCCCCACCGCCAGGAGGCAGCTAGTAACGGCAGAGCCCCGCGTTGGGACCCAGACATTCTGACTCCAAATTCAAGGATCACTCTGTTAACTTCAAGTTCCTGGAGACACAGCCCCTGTAGTCAAGGAGATGATGGTTAAGTGTAATCCACTTAGTGACTCACCTAGACAAAAAAGCAAGCTCTAGGAGTTTGTTCGAGTGGCATTCCTGAGGAAGTGTTTCCCCTTGTCCTAACGTTTCTAAAAGCACTGTGCCAAATGCAGGCTTCTGCAGGCACACATTCAGCCTCAGAAATTTGAGTTAGGTTTTATCAGGCATTCACATCCTTGTCCAGGCAACAAACATCTCCCAGCTAGAATACTGACTGCTTTGCGCAAAGCTCTAAAACACAACAATAAGCCAAATTAGATAGGGGAAATAAAAACATGAATTGGTGGAAGTTAACTTAGAATTTTCTCTAGAAGCCCTTGGGATTTAGGGGTTTTCTGAGACTTGATAAAAAGTGGCGGTAGAATTGGATAGGCATTATGAAGTGACTGTGAAGTCTAGGATTTCTACTTTGCTCCGTAGCTGAGCACACATGGCTGTATTTCTTTACAGTTTTGTACTAACTCTAGCCATTATGACACTCCATTCACGTTATACTCCTCTGCTGGTAAGTGCAAAGTGAATAGAATTATGTAAAGTTGAGACTTAGATGTTTCCATTTATTAGCCAAATAACCCTGTTCAAATTCCGTCTCTTTTATGAAGTCTTCTTGGATTCTCCTAGGCAAAATCCATCTCGCTAAGTTATATTGTGGGTGGGCATGAGCATGAGAAGTCATGTGTTATGCCTCACTAAAACCCCAGTGCTCTAGGCTAGCCACCCTAAACTATTGTGATCACATATCCTATCAGTTAAAAAAAATTGAGCAATTATTCCGTATACAGTGTGGGTGTATGTGTACAGAGAGAAAGAGGTAAAAGTGTGTAAGAATACAACATCGTTGAACATCCTCAAAAATACAAATTGAAAAGGAAGAGATAAAAATGCATTGAATCAGGAGTTCTAATAATTTTCCCCTTCCTGGAAGATAGTCTTGTACGTGGCCAGAGATACATTTGGAGACCAAAACCACTGATTCGAACACATTGGTGGCACACAACAAACGTTTGTGTAATGGGTACATGAATGAATGAACCCTCTCCTATACCCACAGTCTCTTTGGCACATTAGGCATTGTCCAGGACACCGCTTTCTAAATTAGCGACCTCGAGCCACTCACTTATTTGCTTTCCCGGTCTTTGAGCACACTGGCTTGGTGAGACGAGGTTCCGGCTGGGTGTCAGCCCACACTCACCTGTTGCAGGGGACCCTTTTACAAGGCACAACCTGTACAATGCCTGTGAAGGTCTGTGTGACTTGGGTGCTGATTCTTTCATTCAGCGTATGCACTTTATCCATTGTTCACCATGCACCTGTCACAGAGTTAATGCCAGCCTTCAACCTGGAAAACAGATACGGAAATGAGCAATTCTATTACCATATGGTAAAAAGGAAGTTTAAAAAAGTGTGATGAGTGCACAGAACAATGCCTAAATCTTCCGAAAATTTTGAGGGAAAGGCTTTAGGAAAAGAGCTTGAAAGCCGAATGGGGAATCGACCAAGTGAGGAAGGAGTGGGAATTCTAGGTAAAGGAATCAGCTCCTTCAAAATCATGCAGACCTGGGGCGCCTGGGTGGCTCAGCCGGTTAAGCATCCAACTAACTCTTGATTTTGGCTTAGGTCATGATCATAGGGTTCATGGGATTGAGCTCTGGGACAGTGTGGAACCTGCTTGGAATTCTCTCTCTCTCTCTCTCTCTGCCCCTCCCCCACTTGCACTCTCTCTCTCTCTCTCTCTCACTCAAAATAAATAAGTAAACATTTAAAAAACAGAACAAAATCATGCAGACCTAGGATGCCACAGCATGACCAAGGAACTATAACTGAAGTCGAAGGAGCAGCCAGGAGAGAGAGAGACTAGACAGGTGCATCAAGGACAGGTCACCCAGGGCTTGGCATTCCCCGCTGAGAAGTGTGTGTAGTTTATCGTGAAGGTGTGGGGGCCCCTGAGGAATTCTGAGCTGGGAAGTAGTATGAGAGGTAGAGATGTTAGTGTCAGTGTGCGGGAGGGAGCATTCTGTGGGAGGCTGGAGGGGTGGCATGGTTAAAAACAGTCCACTGCCGTATAGCATTTGCATTGTGTATATACTTTACCAGCTGTTCTATCATAAAGGCAATGCAGTTTAATTGTAGAAAATCTGGACAATGTAGGGAAAGCATTAGTCCACATAACAGCAGGGAGGGAGTACGGAATTGAAAATTATCTATAGAATATTCCATCATTCAGAGATGTAGCCTTCTTTTTAAAAATGGGGATGATATTATATATGCTTTCTATCATATCCTTTTCTCATATTATGACATGAGCCTTTCTCTAACTCCATATTCAGCGTCTGTATAATAGAAAGCATATCTCTATTCAATAATTCACTTAACCACTCCCCCTTTTCTGCTTTTGCTAAATTTAGACTGTTTACCAACAGTTACGACTCTGATTGTTTCCTTATGCAAAATTTCAAGAAGTGGAATTACTGAGTCAAAATATATCAATCTTTTTAAAGCTCTTGACACGTACTGTCAAAATGCATTCGAGACAATTTGTGCCAATTTACATTCCTTCTAACAGTTCCAGCTGAACCACACCCTCTTCAACATGGTATTTTTTATCTTAGTCTGTTTGATAAGCAAAAATCGTAACGTCAGACACTTAATTGTGTTTTTATTGGCTATGTTTTGTGAGTATGGAATTCATCAGAATGAAATGATTATGTAATTCTATTTTCAGATATCTTCTGATAGTGGGAGGGGACCCTCTATTGTCTAAATTCAGAATGGGGAATATTTGCTCTAAGTGATTTCCAAACAGATTTCAGGTGCTGTGAGGGATAAAAGAAAGAAGCCATCACCCAAGCCCTGTACAAACTCAAGGTCACCACAGGAGAAGGACACACATGTGCCAGATTGCTAATGAAGGCACAGGAGAGGGGTCGGCAGATATTAGAAGCGGGACCCAGGGGGAGTGATCTCAGGTAGGAAGTCTGGGAAAGGTTGACCCGGGAGGCTCTTTGGTGTGAGCCATTCCAATTTCCATCCTCTGCTTGCCTCCTTGTATGAGGTGCTCAAAGTTCCATGCCTCAAAATCATCTGGAGGGCTCATTAAAAATGCCAATTCCAGATCCCAGCCATGGTGATGGTGATCAGGGGTATCTTCAGGCAAGTCCAGGAACACATCTTCTGTCCTAGCATCCAGGCACTTCTGAGCTTGCCCTTGGAGAAATGCAGCCTCCCTCTGTCCCCATGTTGCCCACAGAGCCAGGAAAGGGGCCATCATCCCCCGCAAGGAACTCTCCATCTTACTCTGGACGCCCCTTGCCGGACACACAGAACTGAACTGCGGCTCCACTTATTCTCACCCTTCCTCACTCCTCTGCACTGCCCAGTCATCCATTTGTCCTATTCATTCTATCTTTCATTTCGAATGCTTGTGCTGGTGCTATTCTGAGCGCTGGAGGGACAGAGGAACATGCCATCAAAGGCCCCTGCCTTTGTAAACATCCAAAGGCCCGGATATCCAAATGGCAATCTGTTGAGTTTTGCCAAAGTAACAGTGACCTGGAAGGGGCCAGAACATGTTCATGCTCTGCTAATTCCCTTGCTTTTCAAGGTAGATGGTGCTGCTTCCCCGCCCTGGGCTTTGTCCGTAGCCTCTGAGCAAATGAGAATACCTCTGGTAAACATGCGAGCCTCTAGTGTCAGAAGCAGATGACAGTTAAAGCTGGAGGGGGAAGGTCCAGAATGTAAACTCTGAAATATGCATTCAAAGCATCTTGAAGTTTGCCATGGGTTACCAAGACCTCCACTAAAGCCTGGGGTTTTTTGCTACATATGATGACTCACTGAAGAAAAATAAAATGCCAAGACTCACAAGGAGACCTCTACACATTTGATCATGTCTCTTACCTGCTCAAAACTCTCTGTGTCTCATTACTTTCAGGATTAAATCCAAATCCCTTTAATATGTCATTCAAGTTCCTGGTGTCCTCGCCAGTGTCAACTTTCCCTTAGTCCTCCCCCTTTGCCCACCCCTCTGCCACTTCTGTCTTCCCCCAACCCCCCATCACCTGTACCATGCTCCCAGCCACTTTCTAGTTTCCTGAATATGGGACTCTCTCTGGCCTCCGTCGTTGTTCTGTCTGGGATCCCACCCTTCCTCTTTCCTTCCCTCCTCCCCCATTTCGCACTGCCCAGGCTCAATCAGTCACTCCCACTGATCCTTCAAAACTTCCTGAGGAGTGACACCTACAGGAAACCTTTGCTATCTCTCCCAGTTTAGAGGAGGTGCCCTCCCATGGGCCAGCACACCTTCTCTCACCTCCATCACTGGGTAGGGCACAGGATGCCATAGGATGTGCTCTGTGCACACTGTAGTGGGCCTTCCCGCCTCGACTGAGAGCTCGTTATGGGCAGAGGCTGCTGCTTTTGTCTCTAGATCTCTAGCATGGGGAATGTAGGGGGTGCTCTGTAAAATATCAGATAGGTGAGTGACAGGGTGGATCCTTAAAGTGTGAGCCAAGTAATTCCTAACCAAGAATGGCTCCATCTCAACAGCTGGATGATTAGGAAGGGACATGACTGGGATTGCATCACCAGAACAGTCTGTTTCTAGAACAGGTCTCTGAGGAAGGGTAAACAGCATTGGCAATGCACCCTCCAGAAGGCCCAAGTTAACTCAGACTTGATCCAGGTCAACAGGAAGATCCAAGCATGGGTGACTCATGATAGTAGGGGCTCCAGGTAGTGGTGAAATTTGCAATTAAGCATTGTAAAACATGGTTCACAATGACCATCTGATTTAATCCGTACAGTAATTATTTGCTAAACATTTATTATGTTCTAGGCTTTGATTTCTGATCAGTGGGGGAAAAATAGATAAAAACTGATGCCCTTATGGGAAGGGGAAATAAGAGAAAAGATAAAGCATGTATTATATGAGATGGTAATAAATGCTCTGGAGAAAAAGAAGCATAGAGTGTTGGGAGTGTGGACAGTAGAAGGAAGTTTTCTAATTTAAACATGGTGGTCAGAGAAGATAAAATTGAGAAGGAAACCCTTGAATAAAAAACCCAAGGGAGGTGAGTTTTGTGGATATCTGAGGAGGAGCCTCCCAGGCAGGGGAAATAGCATGTGCGAGAAGGTTCTGATGCATAGTGGCCGGACACCAAGAAGACAGTGGCTGGAAAGGAGTGCTAGAAGAGGAATGCGACCAGAGGTGGGCTCAGATCGCATAGGAGTTGATCTGGAGCTCCCGGGAGGGTTTGGAACAACACCTCCAGCAGGCAGTGGGAGCGTGGGGCTCAGAGTCGGAGCCTACGGAAGGGAAATCTGAAGGGAGTGTTCTAAACTGGCAGTCTCGCTCATAACTCCTTGGTGGTGCGGTTCAGACTCCAGTGGAGTTCAGGAGAAAATGCTAGCCAATTCTAGAAATGAGAAGCAGATAACCCTCTGCAGACTCTAGAATCATGATGCCATATATAAAGATCAATACCACCATTAAACACCAGTGCCCTTGAGCAAGGGACCACCTCTCGGTGCCCCATGAATGTCTGATGTTAGGTTACTGGTTCCTGACTCTGAGATGAATAACCATGTCAAATGATACCTGTTAGAGGGAAAGCCAATAGCCTCCCTGCCTCAGACAGACGGACTCAGACTTTAGCGTGACCATGAGGCTCTGAGAAGGTCATCAGTTGATGAGCTAGGACTGAGGAAAGCAGATCAAAGGATAAAACCAGACCAATGACGCTCTACTGCTATACCAGACAGTTTCAAGATGGCTTGCCTCGAACGTGCTTTCTTAGGGTGACCAACTGTCCTTGGTGCCAGGGACTTTTTTAGTGTTAGCTCTGAGAATACCACACCCTGGGGAACTCCTCTGTCCATGATTCTCATGTTTAGCATATACATGACCTTGGTCCCAGTTCTTAAACTCCAGGATTCTTAGGAATCCCTAGAATGCTTGTTAAAATTTCCTACCCCCAGGCCCTCGCCTCCAGAGGTTGATTTGGTAATTTGGGGGGGTAGATCCTGGGCAATCTGAATCTTTAATGAGGGTCCCAGGGATTCTGGAGCTTACGGAAAACTATGTAGCATCCATTTGCTCATAAAGGGTGCTGCCAGTAGCCAGCCAGGAGCCACCCATATCCTCTATGCTTCCTCTCTAACTAATGAGTCAAGGACATGAGGGAGGGACAGAGACACTGAAAAACAAGCCCTCTTTGTGGGACAGGTTTGGGATAGATTGAAAGCTAGGAGACAACACGAGCCCTGAAGAACACCACCAGCAACCACGCTGGAAAAGCATAACAGCTTTCCCATAACTGTGAGGAAACAGAGTACTCTGGGGGAAAGTGGAAAGTGCTGACATACCAAAGGCATTCTTCACCCAGCAGGACATTAGCAGAAATCTCCCTGCACGCTGTCTTCTCAAGTGGCCAACTTGGTGTCTCTATATTGAAAGAGAGAAAGAAAGAAAGAAAGAAAGAAAGAAAGAAAGAAAGAAAGAAAGAAAGAAAGAAAGAAAGAAAGAAAGAAAGAAAAAGAAAGAGAAAGAAAGAAGAAAAGAAAGATAGATAGATAGATAGATAGATAGATAGATAGATAGATAGATAAGGGGCGCCCGGGTGGCTCAGTCAGTTAAGTGTCCAACTCTTGGTTCCGGCCCAGGTCATGATCTCACGATTTGTGAGTTCGAGCCCCACATGGGGCTCTGCGCTGACAGCATGGAGCCTGCTTGGGATTCTCTCTCTCCCTTCCTCTCTGCCCCTACTCCACTAGTGCTCTCTCATGTGTGCAAAATTTAAAAAATAAATAAATAAATAAATAATTTAAATCTGAGGCAAACTGAGAGTTAACAAGGGACTCAACGGTGAAACTGCCAACATGTGGCTTAAAGACACTGGCATGAAAAGGCCACAGAGGAAACCATGGATGAAGCAGTGGTTCCTCGAAATCACCTGAGAGCCTGCTAAAACAGACTGTGGGGCCCCTCCCGCAGTTGTGGGTTCGGTAGTTCTGGGGTGGAACCCACGAATCTGCACGTCTAACAAGTTTCCAGCTGATGTGGGTGCTGCTGGGAAACACACCTGGATTATCCCTGGTGGGTTTTTTGTTTTTTGTTTTTTTTTTAAGGTCTCTTAATTTGAAAGTCTGAATCTCACCATGTCCATAGCAGCTTGGTCACCTTACTTCTGACTTGAGAAAATAGAACTAAAACTGGCTTAAACCAAAGGGGATGTACCGGCTTGTATAACTAGGAGCCTAGGCAAGCCTCAGGGTAAGCATCGGCCGAGGCTCCAGCCCCACCCCCTCAGTGCCCTGACCCTTCCTGTATCCGGGAGGTGGCCAGGGTGGGGGTGGGGGGAAGGGTGGTGGCTACAGCAACCTGCTCTTCAAGCCTTTTTCCAAAGCTCTGTCACCACAGATCTGGTGGCCCCAGAATAAGACTCCTCACATCCCACTGGCCTTAACTAGATCGTGTGCTCATGCTGGACCAATCCTTGATGGGGCTGGGGCCGGGGGGGGTGGGGCAGGGGGCTAGGGGATGGGATTACTTCCAGTACAAATAGGTCCACCCATGGAGCTGTGGTTGCCCTGAGGCACATGGGCCAAATAGGAGAGGAGTCAATCCCCGAAAAGAAGTCAGATTCTCCCAGGAAGAAAGCGGGGATGATGGGTGGGCAACGAGCAACCTTCAGCCTGGGAGGTGGAAGGTGGCATCTGAGCCAAACGGCAAGTGACACGTGCGTGTAATGTGGTGTCGGGCGCAGGAAGTCCAGGGACCAGCCATATCCAGATATGTAGGTCTGGCAATGACTAGCAGGGTCTGAAGTGGCAGGACTCAGACTGAGGCAGGATTTCAGGAGAAGGACTTAGGATTTAACGAGGAAGAGGCTAGGAAGTGGAGGTGGCTGCCAGCCTGAGTTTCTGACTTTCTACGGGACTCAGGCTATGGGACAAGACACTGATGGAGCCAGAGGGAAGGTCACTGGCCACCTTTACCCTCTTAGAGTTCTTTTTAGCTGGGCCTGACAATTAAATTGGCGTTGTCCAGAGTAGCAGGAGACAGAAACATACACGTGTGCATCAGTTTTATGTGACAAGGGAGCCCCCATAAGGAAATGAAGATCTCGAAAAAATGGCAAAACCCGTGGGCCTTTATATCCAACTGAACAGAGAGGCAATGTGAAAAAGCAGGGAAACGGTGCGGGGAGGCTAAAGAAAATTGAGCATTTATTTTCACAAGGCCTGTTTGTAGAGAATTCTCTGTCTCAACTTCTCATCCTTGATGATGCTAATGTTTCATTTCCCCTGGTATAGGGATGGCATCTTTCACACGGAAGCTTTTTATCTCCTGTTTTCCACAATCAAGAAAAGGGGAGGTCAGAATGTTCTTCTCGCACCAGCTGTTTTTTAAGCGCTTTGAGCTCAAAATAATCTTCATGCCAAAGTGGTATATTTTGGGGTGGTGTATTCCGCCCCCCCCCCCCCAGAGCCAGTAGGGCTGAGAACTCTGAGCCTCAGGTCCCCGCTAGGTCTCAGGAAAAAAAAAAAGCAGCTCAGCTATTTCTAGTAAGAAACACTAGATAAGATATCAAGAGTATTTAAACATAAAACCTCGGGCTAAGAAGCCCTTCATCCCTCCAGCCAAGATGAGGATTGGGTGCGGAGACTGGGGAAAGGCTGAGGCACTAGATGGGACTCCAGGAACTTCAGCGGAGGGGTGAAAAGGCCTACTGTGAGGCCGCAGAATATGGCGATGGCGAGCAGGACTGGAAGAAGATCGTCTGGGTTCAAATCCCGTCTCTACTACTCACTTGCCGCGTGATCACCAGGCCTCCCTTTTTTTTATCAATAAAATGGGGTGATAAGAGGACCCACCTGGAAGAGAAGGCAAGAATTAAATGAGCTGGGATATCTGAAGCTCAAAATAAAATGTAGTGCAGCACAATCCTTGACCTGTACGTGGTGGGTGCAATGTGACCATTTGCACGTTCCTTAGGCTGAGAACCTACTCCTGCTTGCCATCTATTCCTACAGCTTTGCAATCATTGCTGAAAACATTTGAAATAACTCTGAAGACAGCATTCCCACCCTGATTGAATGAGTGAGCCTGCTGTATGCCTACATCCCTACGTATTCTGTGAGGTCTGCGAGGGGGTTTAGATGAGTTAGGTAAGGATAAGGATCTGACGTCTGAGCTCCTAGAGGAGACAAACCCTGGTCACCAATAATCCTGATATGAGAGCTAATTCCCTTAGGAAAGGTTCGAAAATGTTGTAGGCTTGTTCAGTTGTAGCTTTCATCACAAGCTGAAAGAACCAAGAATGACTTCGGAGCATTATGGGACCAAGGTGGGAGCATTATGGGACCAAGAAAAAGATCTTGATCTACAAAAAAAAAAAAAAAAAAAAAAAAAAAAAGATTGCCATGATTATGGAAACATATGTTACTAATACACACATAAGCTAAGGCACATCTGAACTTTCTGTATCATTCTTCCATATATTATCACATTCAGCTTCATGTGCCTTTATATATTTTGTAGGTATACAAAAACCCGATCACTCTGTAATAAAAAGGAGGGAAGCTTTGCATTATCCTGCTTTGGAAGAGTAATTCCAACAAACGCTTCTAAAATAGAGTCCTGTGCTTTTTGACATGGGCATATTAGACGTTCGAAATGCGCGTCTCCTTTGGGAAAATCCACCCCATTTCAAATTATACATGCCCGTGAAAGCACAGATCTGTTCTACCTTCCATGTATTTTGTTATTGCTGCTTCTGAAACTTCCTTACAGCCCCAAAGAAGTCTTAATCCCTGTCAAATGTTATTATGTTACCGACTTTTATGTAGTCTTGAAAGGGGTTGTTTATTTAGTTTCAGTGACTTCTCGTTACTGCCAAATATTATTTCATTTCAGCACAGATGTAAGGGGTCCAATGACTGGAATTACTTTACAAGCCTGACATTGTCGAGAGATGGGTACCAGTTTAATTATGGACAGCTGAAAATGATCTGGGAGTCACCTGCTATGGGTATTTATCATCATTACGAACTTCTCACTGCTGTGGTCTGAGCACCTCCACAACGTCCCGTATGCGTTGGACAGGCAGTGTGAGCCATGCGGAGCCTACATCTTCCGTCACCTTTAAACCTACGTATAGACAGCTTAATATTGCTTGATTATTTTCTTTTCCTCCGCTCAAAGTGAGAAAATATGTTTCAGCCATTCCTATTCCTTTCCTTTCCTCTTTTTCTGTCCCTCTCCGTTGCCTCCTCTCCCTGCAACCCATATCCTTCCAGCTGTTTTTCCAATTATGCCTCATTGGAAATTATTCATTACTTAAAGAATGTGAATTGGGTAGACCAGACGTGTAGAGGATCAAGTAATACAATGACTGCAATATAGCTGGCACTCAGTAAATGCAGAGGGAAGGAGGGAAGGGGGGGCATGGAGGGAGCAGGAAACGGGGACTGCGGGATTGCAGAGCACTCTTCGAATGGGTCCTCCAGCTCACAGTTCAGGAGAAATTAGGAATAGCAGCCCTCCTCCTTCTGCCCGTGCCCCCCTCCCCGCACAACCCTCCCCCCATTGCCATCGCACGCCGTGCCATAACAAAGTATGGTTTCACACCTTCTCTTTTTATCTCTGCTTTCCCTACATGGATCTTGATCTGTTTTGCTCAGAGCAGAGAAAAGGGTTAAATGAAAGGAGAGGCCAGGTTATCACCTGCTGATAATAAATTGAGGTCACTGTCTACCTGCCTAAATGCACTTCACTCCATTCCTTTTCTCTTTTTCCCCAGCCTGGACTGTAAGGCCTTCCAGAATGTCAACTTTTTCCTGGAGAGGAGCATAGTAACAGTAAGCGCTAACCTCAGTGAGGGTTTACTGCGCGTATGTCATTCGCCATGCTAAGACTTCTTATGCGTTATTTCAGTCAATTCTATTGATGGTCTTTTTCATTTTTTTTTTTTTACTGTTTATTTTTTGAGAGAGAGGGAGACAGAGAGACAGAGAGTAAGCGGGGGAGGAGCAGAGAGAAAGGGAGACACAGAATCTGAGGCAGGCTCCAGGCTCCGAGCTATCAGCACAGAGCCTGACACAGAGCTCAAACTCACAGACCACGAGATCACCACCTATATGGAAGTAGGACCCTTAACCAACTGAGCCACCCAGGCGCCCCATCAATTCTATTTATGTTCTGTTTCTGTAAATCAGTGGTTCTCAGTCAGAGACAATTCTGTCCCTCTAGGGAACATTTAGCAATGTCTGGCGAGACCTCTGCTTGTCACAACTGGGTGGAGGCCAGGGTTGCACTAAAATATCCTGCAAGGCACAGGGAAACCTCCTACCACAAAGAACTACCCGGCACAAAATGTCAACCATGCCACTGTTGAGAAACCTTGCTGCAGATTAAAAAGCTGAGGTTTAGGGGGGCCTGGGTGGCTCAGTGGGTTGAGTGTCATACTTCGGCTCAGGTCATGATCTCGCGGTTCATGAGTTGGAGCCCCGCTTTGGGGTCACTGCTGTCAGTACAGAGCTCACTTCAGATCCTCTGTGCCACTCCCTCTGCCCCTTCCCTGCTTGTGTGTGCTGTCTCTCTCTCTCAGAAATAAATAAACATTAAAAAAAAAAAGCTGAGGTTTGAGGGGGATTCATTCACTTGCCCAAGACCACCCAGTGGTATCTGAGAAGTCTAGGATGCAAGCACGGCCTGTGCTTCCTCATCATGGTGCACACAAATCATTATAACCTCCGGGGCCCGTGTGCCACAGGAGCTAAGATTCTCAGCAGGAATGTTCCCATGAGAGGGTACCTCCATGAGTCATTTGCAGACCCCCTGCCCGTCCATCCTTTGCACCAAATATGCAGAATGGGGCCCATCCAAATGCTGGAAGTTTTGTAAAATACACACACACACACACACACACACATGTGCACGCGTGTGCACATGCGCACACATGCAAACGTGCACACGCACACACTGCAATAGTTCCTATTTAATGTTATCAGTAGATATAACATGTAAGATTAAAGCAGAATGCATAAGCAAACACTGATGCTACCCAAGCAACAAATTTTGAAGATGGCACATGCTGTTACACAGCCTACTTTGACGAATAGGTTCTACATATTTAATCCGACGTGTGTTTAACGGTAAACATAATATCTTGTGTTCTGTAGGGTAATTAGATAGAAATGGCAAGTAGTCCATAGTATCACTTTTTCAAGTGCCTAACAAAGGTGTTAGTATTTTTCTTTTTTAGTAATTCTTCAACCTCCACAATCTCAGTTTTGACCCTGGTTTTCGATACAGAGTATCTTCGCGATCTTAATCACCCCACAGGCAGCTGTGCACATAAACACGCATACTCTTGTGCACACACACGCACACGCAGACACGCCCCAGGTCTTGTTCCCAGGGCAGTTTCCGTTGCCTTTATTCCTCCCTCAGGGCACCTACCTGCCCTCTAACCCTTTCTCTGCCCCACTCACCCATTCACTCGCCCTCTCTGATGCTCCTCAGACCCGGATCTGCGGGAGATTTCCATTTGCTCTTTAGATCCTTTCCCCTGTATGACCCAGTCCTGGAATCTAACCGCAGCTCCCAGCAGTGAAACCCAAGGGTGGGTACCTGGGAAACCCGTCAGGTCACCCCAGTGTCGCCATCAGTCCCCCCAGGCCTCCGAGCAGAGCACCACAAAGACAGAAACCGTATTTACCTTTCAGCTCGACTCTGGCATTGCAAGATTTCAGGTTAGCAAGAACGGCCACCCTCACCCCAAATTCTAAGCAGCCACACCTATGACTTCCTGCTTGAAATTATTTCACAGTGTCTAGTCGTTTCATCCTGTCACTAGGGGGTAAAATCTTAAAATACAGCTAACCCACTGGTATGAATGAACTTCCTTCAAAGTGAGTTACCAAGTTAAATCTTGGCTATTTTAGTGGTAAGAAGGATTTGAACTAAAAAATAACTAAGAATTGAAAATTAGAAGTTCGGTTCCTCAGTCATGCTAGCGATAGTCAAGTGCTCGATAACCACATGTGCCTGGTGGCCAGTGTGCTCAACAGCACACAGAACATTTCCGTCACTGCAGAAAGTTCTATCAGCACTGAGCTAGACAGAGATAGAAAAGTTGGAGAGTACTCAGTGTCCGTGAAGGGGTTGGGGAAAAAGCACATTCCTTCACAGAGTGGTGGTGGGCACAAAAATGCTACAAAGTTTCCAAATGTCAACTTGGAAGTAGCCATAAATATTTAAAATACACATGCGTTGGGGGGCGCCTGACTGGCTTAGTCGTAGAACATGCGACTGTGGATCTCAGGGTAATGGGTTCAAGCCCCATGTTGGGTGTAGTGATTACTAAAAAAAATAAATACACTGAAAAGAAATAAAAAATTAAATTAAATTAAAATACACATCGCACTTAATAGAAGAAAAAACTGAACTTGCTTAATTGTCCATCATTAGGGAACTGGTAAAATTAATGCCCAAATGTCCATACAAGAGGAGACGAAATAAAAATTCGAGATGAATTAAAGATATAAATTTATCTTTATATCGAAGACGAAATTAAAAATATATATGTAAGCTATATGTGTCAGCACAGAAAGCTGTCCTATAACTTTGTATATAAAAATATAAGTCACCTGGGGCACCCTGGGGGCTCAGTCAGTTGAGCCTCTGACTCTTGATTTTGGCTCAGGTCATTATCTCATGGTCATGAGACTGAGCCTGGCGTCGGGCTCTTCACTGAGCACTCAGTGTGGAGACTGCTTACGACGCTGTCTCTCTTTTTGTCTCTCTTCTCCCTCTGCCCCTCTCCTCTGCTCACATTCTCTCTCTAAAATAAAAAAAAAAAATACAAGCCACTAAACCCTACGAAAGCATGATCCTGTTTGTATTCAAATACAAAGGGTATCCATATGTATGTGTATATATGCCCAGGAAACTACATAAGGATACACAAGGTTTCTTTCTGGAAAGAGGGAATGGCGGAGCAGGTTGAGGAAGCATTTTCTTTTCATTGTACATCCTTCTGGTGCTGTTTGGACTTTTGACCATGATGATGAACCATTGCACTTAATCGGTCATACGTTAGGGAGATGAGCTACTGAAAACGATGTGGTACCAAATGAATGAAAGTGCAAAAACATACACGGCAGAGTGGGATCCTCTGCGTGTCAAAAGCCTATTTGCTCAGTCCCGTGCTAGCTGGACCGAGTCAAAGTAATGCATTGTGTTCCTGTTGGCTGCGGTCTTTCCATCTCCAAACCCTAAGTCATTGACTCCAGAATAATAGGTTAAATATGAAGTCACACCCGGTGCATCATTTCAGCTGCTTTAACAAACATCGTGGGCCCCCAAGGAGGGACCTGAAACCAAAAGATTGTTTTTAAGGAGACCTGGTGGCTACTTGGAGTTCCTGGAGGGATGTCTTCCCTCTGCCTGACCCTCTCCCATCTCCCCTCTCTCCTCCACCCCTCACAACCACACTTTTCCCTCCCCTCCACCTTCTTCTGTGGCCTCTGCTCCGACCCGGAGAAATGGCAGATCCAAAATCTTTACCTTTCCTCAGAACTCACCTGCGTTGAGCATGACCAGGTTAGGCAATGATTCAAGATGCTCCGTGTGCCTTCTTGTAAGCTTACCGGGGAAACCAGGCAGCAGACCTCATGAAATTGTGTCTATCACCTATCTATCTCTCTGTCTATCCATCCGTCATCTGTCATATATACATGTGCACATACATAGGCACGTATGCATATGTGTTTATACGTACGCCTATGTAGACACTTGTACACATGCATACACTTGGTTTCTATGGGAACCTCTGAAGTAGTTCTAACTCCTGTGCCGGCAGATGCTATGCTTACTACTAATGTGGAAGCCCGGAGAGGAGGTTTGGAAGAGGAGAAGGGAGGGCACTGGTGTCTGTGGGTGGGCCTGATCCCCAGGCAAGGGAAGAATTTGGCTCATTTGATATATTTTTGTTGGATCAGATCATTAGATAGTCAATATGACATAAGTCTCTGAACCAGGTCGGTGATAAAGAGGGAAGTGTTTTTTATTTCTTGGTATGCTCAGAATCTCAAATTTTCTAACAGACAAAGGGCATCTACCCTCCAGATACAATCTGCACACAGTTCAATGCAAATGTGTCTTCTTCCCTCAGCTGCACTCCCAAGCTAAGTTTCCTCTGACACCATCTTTCCCAGAACCGAGCACCCCTGGTAAGGCTGGCCTGGATGTGCCGCGGCCCTGGCAGGCCCCGAGACCTGGCCTGAGTAGGTCCAGGAGACACATACAGGCCTCGCCTGGCAACAGTTTTCCTCCATTTTAATGAGTCTCATTTGCCCATAAGACTTGTTTTTAAGTTTCTGACTCATGCCAGGCTCACTTATTTGGTATTTCGGCTTGATGAGTACCCAGGTTTTAACCCACTTAGGACTGTCGTTCTGCCTCATTCTGGAAGCTCCGGTTTTTGTCTGAATATTCCCCAGCCCCGACCAGCTCACTGCTCCCCTTTTCTGTCGTATCCCTTATCATCCCAATACCTACAACCCTTGTCTGCATGCCTCCCCAGCACACACACACACACACACACACACACACACACACAAATTCACACACAAATACATACACATACATTGACTAGATACTGGACAAGCAGCCTTTACGATAATGGAAGGTTGAAGGTTTGATTATTATTTCAATTACCACAAGTAAGGTGAGGAAGGAAAGCCTCCCTGGAATGTTCCGTGAAAAGTTTGCATTCCTTCCAAATGCAGTTTTTTTTCTTCTTCCCTCAAAGACTCATCCATCGAACACAGGCCCTCTACGGGTTTGTTTTTCATCGGAGACCAAATCACTGACTCCTGATTGGGGAGAACTGTGAGTTATGGAGGGTGACAAGAAGGACTTTTCGGTAGAAATTAATTTGTAAACATCTTCCCTGCTTTGCGTCTCCTGGGGAGGGGGGTGACCACATACCATAAAAATTTCCAGCCTCAGATTTTGAGCTCAGCAGAGACTTTCATTTTCATTAATTATCCCAAGGATTCTCACTGTCATTCCCTTAGGGGGGACACACCCACAGAAAATGGCATGTGCAGGGGTCAAGTCCCCTCTGAGCAGCCCCAGAGAGAAGGACCGGCATGCTAGTTCCTGCCACTGCTCTGGTGGCCACATGCACTGCCCTGCCCTGTGGGCATGAAGTCTGCCTCTGCATGGGGTGCCCTGGAGCTGTTCTGGGGGAGGAAGCTCCATGGGCAGTGTGGGGGGCTCAGTGCTGCCTCGCCCTGCCACTCCTCATCTTCACTGTGTGTACATGCAGCATGAGAACACGGGAACCTGGCAATTCCGGTGACACTTCTGGTCACTAATCTCCCCGTTGCACAGTAGGATAGCATGTTATTTTGATGCCACGCCAGAGTTTTGTTTTAAAACCAGCTCTGTACAGACAGTTTTAGATGGACCAGAAATAGCTTTTATGGGTCTGCAAAATACCTTTCCCTCGGGACGTTTTTGTTGTGCTTTGAATACATTTTAGCACAGTGAGGTAACAGTCATAGACTCATAGAGACACGGGATTAGAAAGCAGCTCCAGAGACATCCCATCCATCACCGTGACGCCAGGCAGGCTTCACCCAAAACATCCCAGACATAGGTAAATATCCTGTTTTCACAGGTCATCAGAAAGAGAGACTCCACGCCACTCTGGGGTAACCCATTCCAGTGTTGACTTCCCTTCAATGCTGTCATTATACTTGTGTTACCGGGAACACACCCCATACTAGACTGCTGTGAGTTTTCAAAACCCAAATTTGTGTATTTTGAGCCAGATGTCACAAAACAGCCTGATTGTCAGCACGCTGTTTAACGGGTATTGAAAAATGTCATTTCAGACCAAATACATCTATCCTGGGGGCCGGACCCAATTGGACAGCTTTCGTTTTACAGTAAATGTGTGACCTTCTGTCCCCTTAGGATTCCCTTCCCTCTTGAATCTGGTCATCATTAAACGGTGAGGCCCTGCAGGTGTACCCTTATGCTTTCCTGCTCCCAGAAATCACAGCCGTCATGTCCCTTCCCCTAAATCGTGTTAGCAGGACCAGAACTGCCATCAGAAGCAAAGCACTCCGTTCCACGGAGGGGTGTTTGCTTAGACACACACAAAGCTTTCTGACACTTGGTTTGTTCCTTTGGTCTTTAGAAATAGCAGCTTTAAGAGAGTCCTTTCCCTGGCCTTCCCCTTCTGCGATGCAACACAGGAAACCCCAATGTAGTCTCTAAGAGGTCCAGTTACGTTTTGGCATCGAATAATCCACAGGGCCTTCTGCAGTTAGAAGCAAAATAGTCCTCTCCCTTTCTTTCCGCTATTTCCTTTGGCAAAGTGGAGAGTCATAAGGAACCGGATCGGTCAGGAAAGCCCTGACCAAGAGCGGGTATGAACCTCAGACAAGACGCAGCTCGATGAGATGCCGTGCGCGCAGTCATTGTCTGAGACAGAGGGTCTGAAATTGACACCATATGCGCCCCGAGGAGTAATTGCTCCAAAGGGGGGAGAAAAGCAACGTGTCAGAACATTTTAGTAACACCTAATTCATCTCGAGGTTATAAATAAATCTTAATGCTTGCCTAAAAACAAAAGTCGAAAAATACTTTGACCAGATTACTTTTGTGACAGTGCTTCCGGCAGAGGTGAACTTTATTAGGGAGACAACATGAATAAAGAGAAACACATAACAACTTTTTATGGTATATTTTACATGATTTTATTTTTTTGCAGTAAATAAAGTGGTTATAGGGCTCCAAGGAAAAGGCCCCAGATGTTAGAGAGTTGTGTGAAATTTAGAGGAAACAAGCTGTAAAAAGCGCAGTCATAAAACAGGCTGTCAGTGCCACACATCTGGACAATACAGCTGTATGTTCCTAGTGGCTGTCGTCACCCAAAGAAAACTCAATAACCTCATTTCACCCCAATTAGGCTGCATACCAACAGGATCAACATTAAATTGCGAGGGGGCGGGGGAGAAACGTTCATATGGCGCCTCTGCGTCAAGCAGTCTTTATCTTGCATTTGAATTTGGTCACCAAGAAATAAAAGATTGCTAACATAGCTATTTCCATTATTATAAAACCCTATTTAATTCATAATGTTGTAATAAGTCAAAGTTTGACAGCTTGGACTATCGGCTACGCCAAACAATAGACTTTCTGTAGCATGAAACTGACCTATCAGTCATCCAGAATGGAGCCCTGGCATATCTTTCCTCTACCCCTTTTTGGGGAGTCTGAGTCTCGCAGCATTGTGGGAAGCACTCTCTGCCTTATTGGAAAAATAAGTGCATTTTCAGACAACCCAATTTATGTAAAGTAGAAGATAAATGCCCCTCTCGATGGCGATGGGGTATTTTGCTCTAATTCTTTTGGCCAGCAGTGAGGCACCTTTGCAGTAAGATGAATATTGCAAAACTGAAATACCATTTCATCTTTTTGTCACCAACAGACTGTGCCAAAGGTTATAAAATGCCACTTTTCCCATTAATGTGTTTCTTCCTAGGTGTTAACGGCAGCAAAGGCAATTATGGACAGTGGAGAGAAATTAACCCTACCACTGATAGGGAAACTCTTGAAATTTCAGCTTCTCCAGATTAAATTTAAGGACCAGCAGAGACGGGAAAACGAAAAGAAGGTACTGTATGACGCTGGGTCTTCTAAAGAGGGCAAACAGGGCATAAAATGGAGTCAGTTTTCTCCAGGGACACTTCCTCTCTTCGTAAGCCTTCCATTAAATGTTACCTAGCACATTCAGCTGTCGCCTGGACAACTAAAGAAAAAGGCCATCCAAAGATCTGTTGGAGGAATTATATTTTCTCAAAGACAGACCCATTAAAAATAAATTCCCTCGTGCAAAAATCAGACAATAATCAGGGCATGTGCCTGAGGTTGATTTTAGAGTAGTCTACTTATATGCTAGTAACAAAGAAGGGAATCAAGGTGAGACAGAGTCAGGAGAAGTAAATGTAATGTGAAAAAAACCCCACAAAGTCAGGGTCTAACCGTTTAAAATATTCTCTCTCATATTCAGTAGGAGTTCCTATTAAAATGGCAGGCTGCATCTGCACCTTCATAATAATCTGAACATTTCAGCAGCAATCCATCACCCCCCCCCCATTATACGCTTGATTACTTCTTCACATGTAGACTTCTCATTTAATTTGCCTATGGAAATCAATCTGTGCGTTTTCCAAAGATTCATATTTTTATCTGAAAAAAAATATTTTGAAATACCTTTAGCAAAACGATGCTAGGTTCAAATCCATTTGTTATTATCATTACTCGGAATAAGAGATGTTTTTCTTATTTTCCAAATCATGCTGAGATGTTTTTGGAAAGCCGAACGCTTCTGTACATACATGTGGTGTGTGTGTGTGTGTGTGTGTGTGTGTACACATGTATACATGAAATGGATTTACATGTAAGCTGTATCTTTATGCCCCTGAGTGGAAGAGGCAAAATCAGTTCATGGAAGAAGAAAGACAAGAGGGAATGTGTTCCAGTAATACCTTTCTCACCTTTGCAAGACCCCCAAACCTAGGTTTCCTATTTGAATTGGATGCTTGACAGGATAATTGTAGGAAAAAAAAAAAATAATGCCACCTTATATTTGCCGAATAGGGCTTTCTGTTTTTCAAACAGATTCCCCATATAACATCTTATTAGAGTGGCACACATTGTTCCCGGGAAAATTCTACTCATAGGAACACAAGTGATGGTCTAGTTTTCCATCTATTGAAGCTCTTTTCATCATGTACAGGACATTTGTGCCTTCGGAAATACTCGGGGTCATTAAGACTTGGCAGAAGAAAAACTGGAAAGTTTGAAGCTAGTATAGAAACATCTTTTCTTGCCTTTTTAAATTCCAACGTCACTTGGGAATATGAATTATAAAAAGTAGACTGTGAGTCCTGTGAAAATCTCTGCGCTTTCTGTTTTCTCTGCGCTTTCCCGCAGCACCTCCAAATATACCTAATGTGCTAAAGGGGATCAGTTTACTTGTTTGCCAACTATTGTAAGTCAGCAATCGTTTGTAACAGAGTAAGGTTTAGTTTTCAGTTAATGGATTTTAAGTAACAGTAAATGGAATATCCTGGCAGCTCAGGAAAAAGTTTTAAAGCTAGAAGTAATATAAAAATATTTCTGCAGTGATTTTCCTCAGCATTTCTTTGAAATGTGAACGGTAATAATACAGCTGTGAGATTCTGAAGATGCGCAAATAATCTGAGTTTATTGTTTGAAAATTCAAAAGTCTAAAGGAATGCGGGCTTGAATTTTAGATAGATAGATGATAGATAGATAGATAGATAGATAGATAGATAGATAGATAGATAGATGTAATAGAGGCACTCAGAGAACTCTCAGCAATCAAGAGCCAACAATTACATAGTCTAATCTGATGTCTTCATTAGATTGGGTTCCCAAAACACCAGTCCCAAATCTCTCAGTTGCAACCATACGAGTAAGTGCTAAATAAATTGATGAAAACTGATTGGAATGGAGTACTCTCCAGAAAATACTCTTGGTAAAGGCCAGATGAATAGAGTTGTTTGAGGGATGATATAATCTCTATTCATTTCAACACTACCACCCAACCAGTCAGTTAGAACAGTTGAGGTTAATGCTTCTCAGCCAGCAACTTGGGCAGAGAAGTAAAATAAGTACAAAGTAAATAAAACTGACCCATGCTGTGGGATGGGGATGAGAAAAATGCAAAAAAGAAAAGACTTCCAGTTTCTTCCTCTTTCCTGAACCCAGGCCGAGATTCTTAGATTTCCTACAAGGGGAGCTTTTTAACAGCAATAAGAAATCTACATAGGTGTTTCCTTTCGAATGCTGACTACATTGCCGAAAACTGTGCAACCCAAATTGTGTTTTGTATCTCCTATCTTGAATTTTCAGAATTGTATTTTTAAAAACGAATGCCAAAAAAATATCCACAGCGGGAACTAACCAAAAATACTAGGGAGAAGATATGGACAAAAATAACTAATATAATTAGGTCCCTGTCCTTTATTCCCCAGTGCAACAAGTAGATCCTTATATATTTGATCCTGTTTTAATCAACCCAATTTTTTTCTTAGAAATCAGTGGTGGAAAAAAAAAGTAAGTGGTGAATAATATAGTTCCAGATGCCAAATACGGTAAAAATATCATTATTGTAGATTGCACTGATTTTAATAATTTCTAGCACTTTAGCATGGGCTATGCTTATCATGCGTTTGCTTTGTCCTTGAAGAAAGCTTGCTGGCTAATTAATAGCATAAAAAATAATACAAGGGAAGATATTTCTTAAAGGAGCAGTTTTGAAGGCATTTCTGAAAAGCAAATGCCTGCTTATAACTGCAGTGAAGTAAAAAATAGTTGAAAACTCTGATCTATTTGGAAACACCTTGTTGGCTACATCCAAATCTGCATATCATGAAGAAAATATATTGTATTTCTCTAAATAAATTTTAGAATTTCAGAAATTCTGAAAGACTCTTTTATACAATTAACCCTAAATCGGATTTTGTTGTATCTTAAAATCTGAGAGTTTTGTTTAGAAACGACTCTTCCTTGCACACATGATTATCTCAGCATTTATTCTGTGTTTTTAGATCTGTCATTGTCAATCTGTTTTTAATTCATCAACTTAATAAACACTTATTGAAACAAACTTTACAGAAACAGTGTACTAGGCACACATATATCATAATGTTCATTATCATTTTAAAATAAATTATTTGGGGTTTGTATTCCGATACGTGTTTTAATTTAATCTATCTGAATATTATAGCATTGTTCACATTTTTTACTTTTTTTTCACTCCAACTTTTATGTCTATATTAACGATAAACATTTATTCAAAACCAAAAGACTTTATTGTGAATATATTTAAAATATATCGAGAATTCAGCTAAAACCTTTAATCATCAAAAAAAGATGAAAAATGCCTATACTACAAAAAAAACAATAATAACCATTTAAATAATCGGCCAAACTAAGTCTGGTCTTCCTATGCCTCTGAGTCTAGTTTGGGAAATTTGCATATGTTTAGAAAAAGATCCAACTATATTCTAACTGTGCTTTTCATTTGTGGATGCAAATAACCAGTCCATATTTTCTTGGATATTTTCAGCATATTTTTTGTGTAAAAGCAGAACAATTCTTTCTCTTTCTGGCTTCTCTACTTAGGAGAAGTACTTGCCTTATTTTCCAGAGAACTAGAACTGGAGAGAAGGCAGTTAAGAACCATGGAGTGATGGTACCGGTAGACTTTTCTTAAAACAGCTCAAAATTAAAAGCACCTACATTTGATAAGGCATTATGAGGAAGCCACAAACAACCCAGAGCCCGCTCCAAAGGAGGCACGAAGAGAAATTAGGGTAACTTTCACAGACGTTTTACAGCTTACTCCAGTTGAAACCCCCAAACACTGGAAACCAGCCAACGTAATGCCATTGTGTGTGTGTGTTTTGTTTTAAAAGAAAGACCAGAGGGACATGCCAGGAAATTACAGGCTGGTTAGTTTTGATTCAGTTGTGGTTAAAATCTTCAAAAACTATTTTGAGAAATCAAACAGAGGAAGAGCAGGAACTCAGTTTAGAGGGACCCGTGTGGTTTCAGGAAAGGAATAACTTGCCTCACTAACTGGATGGAATTCTTTGAAGCAGGATTATCAAAATGAGGGTACTACCAACAAAACCATTGCATCCAAAGAGCTACGAAATTCAGCAGTTCAGGGTAAATAATAAATGACTCCCCGGCTAACTGATCTGTAGAAAGAAGTGTTTTCCTCATTGGAATGCTTTTAATTAATGAAACCTGTTTGTGGATTTCAGGAAAAAATGTAAAGAAACACGCATATTTAGAATAGAATAGTAACTTTAAATATGAGCAGCTGTAGTTACAACAGCTAATGATAATATTTAGCTACCGTTATTGACTCTTTGGCATTATACTAAGCTCTTTACACATGTTATATCATTTAATCTTTGAAATGACTTTATGAGGTACGGAGTATTATTCTTGATTTGCAGATGGGAAAACTGAAGGTGTGAAAAGTTAAGTAACTTTCCCCAGGTTAAATAGCTACTCGGAGGTGATGCTGGGATTCAAATCCAAAACTGTCTGACGCTATGTTCTTAACCACTGTACAGACACCTTCCGAATGTGTCTCCTTAGCTGTGCAAAATGGCACCCTTGGCCCACAGTCAAGAGTGCCGGCCCTAAGGTATTTCCCTGTAGGAGCAATGGCTTTGCTCAGTGATCTACCAACAACCGTCTGGTCCCACTAATTACATCACATACAACATCCCGAGGTAAAGTGTGAGGACAAGCCAAGGAAAGGAACAACGCTTACCAAAAACAAAGTCCACACAGAGCTCACCAACCACCAATTCCCAAGGGAATTCTGATTTCATTTCTGGCCCCGCCCCACTGCCCGGAAATGACCTGGTCTCTGGGAAAATCTCTTAGAACTAAACTCCCTGAGATTATTCCAAACATCCTCACCCCTCTCTCCCCCCTTCTGGATGTTGAGGTGGAACAACACCGGCTGATCCACTGTTAATGCTTCTGAATCACACAGAATCCTGCAAGAGACAGACAATCAGATAGACATCAGACCTACTCCCTCACTGCCACCAGTCATAGAAAATGTCCACGTTCCAATTCTGTGGATTCCAGTTCTGAAGGGGGCAATATGGCACCCCAGGACATTCCGCAGGGTTCTGAAGATTGCATTATTTGGTCAAGTAAACCCACTACATTCCTGGACTTATGTCTTCTACACAACAGCAGCTCCCTAGAAAAGTAAGCTCCTAACTCGACCCCATGCATTATATTTTCTATTTGGCAGGGGAGCAGGGAGAAGAGCAGAAGGGAAAGAATAAATAGGAAATATAGAAAAGAAAAAACAACATGTTCATAATGCCATAACACTACTACAAGTAATGTTAACATTCTGATATGTTTCTTTTTTTTTTCTTTCTGTGAAATTGTTCCTTTACATAATCGTTGTAAATTAAAATGTATCATAATTTTACTTATTACCACAGTAGCCACATCTATCACTATTATTGGTTGTAGGATATTCTATTGACTACTATAATTTTCTTAACCATTCCTCTATTGAACATTTCAGTTATTTCCATTTTTTTTTAATTTTTTTTTTCAACGTTTATTTATTTTTGGGACAGAGAGAGAGAGAGCATGAACGGGGGAGGGGCAGAGAGAGAGAGGGAGACACAGAATCGGAAACAGGCTCCAGGCTCTGAGCCATCAGCCCAGAGCCTGACGCGGGGCTCGAACTCCCTGTCCGCGAGATCGTGACCTGGCTGAAGTCGGACGCTTAACCGACTGCGCCACCCAGGCGCCCCTCCATATTTTTATAATAAGTAATGTTGTGATGAACAACTTTATAGTATAGAACTCTTTATATTTGGGATAATTTCCTTAGCATTGGCTTATATAAATGGATTAATATGGCCTCAAAGCCCATTACCTGTGTTTCCAAAGTAAGTTCTAGAACCATTTAGACCCAGTTTTTCATTAAAAAAAAAAAAAAAAAAAAGCCCCCCCGGGTCAAAAGAACTTGGAAATCACTGTGTGTTATACACAACTCTTAGAGATTTAACAGCACATTAGCTTATTAAAGATAGAGGAGTTTTGGGGCGCCTGGGTGGCGCAGTCGGTTAAGTGTCCGACTTCAGCCAGGTCACGATCTCGCGGTCCGGGAGTTCGAGCCCCGCGTCGGGCTCTGGGCTGATGGCTCGGAGCCTGGAGCCTGTTTCCGATTCTGTGTCTCCCTCTCTCTCTGCCCCTCCCCCGTTCATGCTCTGTCTCTCTCTGTCCCAAAAATAAATTTAAAAAACTTTGAAAAAAAATTAAAAAAAAGAGGAGTTTTGTGCAAATAAATCTGTTTAATATTGTTTAATCTACTGTCTCTCAAACGTATCTGACTGCATAGATTTCTTTCAGCCTGCCTATTGTTCTCTTATCATCTGTAACCAATAAAATAGATCGCTTGTGAGACGGTGATCTCTTGAAAGAGAACTAAAGTAGCATTCAGAAGACAGACCTAGTTTCTCATAAGCCACGTAATAAGAGTGACTTAGTCACTTAACTGCCATGAGTATGTTTTCTTATCTATATCCCTAACAATAGTATTGTGGGAATCTGACGATAGAGCATATGTGAGATCATAAAGTACCACACAAATCTAGATGTGCTGTTACCTATAAAAATGAGATGAAGTAGAGCTATTTACCAGCAGTTCCACTGACTTTTACCACTTGGTTCCCTTTTATTGTGATAACATAACAAATACCTGTCACGGTATTTGAAGGCATTTGAATCTTGACATCAAGAGTCATTTAGAAAGTTAAATACAATCTAAAATATTTGGAAGCATCAAATAATTAGGTTGCCCTGTTAGAGAGAGGGACAGTTTTTGTGTTTTTCCCTCTTAAAAAGTGAGAATAACAAGATTGAGGACACGGGGTAAGTGCCACTTGATACTCAACTAAATATGCGAAATGCTAATAGTTCTTTGGTTGTTGCTAAAACAAGAGCCTCACATCTGCTATGTAGCTTAGCCAGTTAAGAAATCTCTGTGCCTATCCACAGCCTTCTCACAGTAGGAGGCATCCAGATGCTTTTTGTACACACTGCATTTTAAAGAAAATGGACTCTGTAACGAACTTGACCTTTCCTTCATATGCTGGGGAACATGTTTTCCCCAAACATGGTGGAAAGAGGGGACTTTTGGATACGCCCCCTCCTAGTTTTTGTCTTGAGTTGGCAAGGATTCCCTCTTGAGTTACGTTTTGTGCAGATGACCATAGAATGGGATTATGCAAGCTGCACTACCCAGAAGCGAGCAAGAAAAGTTGGCGTGGACAAATTTCAGTTTGTGATTTAGGAAGGGGTCAACTCTGGTGAGTGCTCAGCTAATCTGGTTCACTTCCTGCCACCCCCTAGCCCCGGATCTCAAGGCATAAACTCATAGGGGGAGGAGCTTACTCAGGATATGAGAGAATAGAAGAAAAGGGAAGAAGACAGGAGGTGATTTTGCTATGATGGGGGCTTGGTAGAAAAGGATATTTTGCTTTTTGACCAAAGTAGAATTCTGTGGCCCAAGCAGTCAACATTGTCAAGAATCTCAGGGACAAAGAGACTGTCCTGGTTCAGTTCAAGTATGGAGGGTTGGAGGCGTGAGGAACAGAGGGAATATAGGATAAAGTAGGTAGACGACAGCTAGAGTCAGACATGGGGAAGCAGAAGGGACTGGGTAGGGCACCATGTTCAGAAATCCACCAAGGATTTCTCTGCCTGGATCTGGAAGCCAGAATAACCTGGGTACTTCCATTGGCTTTGTCCTCTGCCGTATGATGTCTCTGCACCAGGAAAGTACATACATAGTCGCTCTACTTGGGAAATTCTTTATGTAGTAATTCTTCTTGAAATTCTACCAATTGAAGATGCATCATTGATAAAGGAAAATGCAGAAGACTGAGTTGTATAGAGAGAACAATAACAATGATGTTATAACGGCGCATAAACCTGATTTGAAAGAATGCGTTAAATATCTCCTTCACTCATCTTCTCTGGTGATTTTTGTTAGATCGCTATATTCTTTCAAATGTTTCCATAATGATGATTTTTATAATTAAAAAAAGCTTTTTCAAGCAATGAATCAGGATTTGTAGGTGTTTTTTAGATTCTTTTGTAAAAGGAAGGAGGTAAATATTGACAATTTCAGCACTCAACAGGAAGAATGGGTGGGGGAGGGAGAGCTATGGAGAATCAAAAGAGCATCCAGGAAATAGTATTATTTAGCCCCTGGAAAGACAGAGTAGAAAGACAGACCATCTCTATGGCCTAACAGGACCACAGAAATAAAATGAATTTAGGGTCTGAGGTTAAACTGGCTTTTCCATAGCAGTGTCTGAGGGCAAACCGTGTTGTCTTAATTTCTACAACATGAACAAAATTACTCATCTTGCAGGCTGCATTTTGAGAACCAATTAAAGATGATGATGTCTGGAAAGCACCAATCATACCACACAGCTAAGTCTCTCTACTTTATTGCTTATTTTAAATTTTGGTTGTGATCAGTCCTGCCTTCTCTGAGGTGCCAAGAAACCTTACAGAAGAAAGGGCTCAGGGAGTTTTTTACCTTAAAGAACTCCAACCTTGCCAAAGAGGATCTGAAGGGATGGGAACTATGTGATTACACAGGCTCCCAAACACCCCTAGGAAAGCCAGCAGGGCTAGAGGGCCCTCCTAACAGGAAAAGGATAAAGAAACTAGTTTTAAACTTCCTCTGTATCCAGCAGTATTTGTTCGGAATGACAGGATAAATGAATGGATGCATGACTATATAAATGTTTAGTCTTCTGGGTGAACTTTAGAATAATGTCACCTGAAACAGTTTCTTCTTTTCCGTTCTAAAGCTCACCCTGAGATTTTATTTAAAATGGCAGTTGTGGAAGTTTCTGGAAGATTGTGATGGCAAAGTTGGGACTTTTCTGGGGCAAGGCTCACTGTCCACCAAGGAGCTGCACGGGAGTGTTTCACTTCAGTGGATTTACCATCATCCAAGTGTGGCTGTTTGAGCTCCAGCATGAGCCTCGCCAATGCCTCTGAGCTAATTGGACTCAGGGGCACTGATTTGTGCTCTGGTTTCATTTTAAATTAACAATCTTAAAATTTCCAATAAGCTCTCAACACTGGCAGGGATTTCTACCATATTTCTTCAGTCAGCCTGACCTCCCAGTTTCTGACACGACTCACGTTACGGTCTCTGTTCAAAACCTCTTCCCTCGTACCTGCCTGTGCTCGGCCAGTAACCGTGCCTCACCCTTCACCTGAAAAAACGGAAACATTCCCTCAGCACCATCGAGACATCTCGCTCTCTTGAACCCACACTCAGCCAACCCCCTTCTTGCTCTTATTAAACTGAGAAGTTGCCTCTCTTCCTATGAAAGGAAGTTGGCATGTTCTTTTGATCTTTTCCCACCTTACCTCCTCGAGGACTTTAGCCTCCCCCATATCTGCAGTGTCTCCCTCTCTACTGGGTCGTTCCATCAGATTGCAAACACATCTCCTGACTTGGCATAGATACATACACACCTGGACCTCATACTCTCCTGCCGCTCACTTACCCACTAACATCTCAAGAACTCTCACCCACGGCATTTCGTGTCTTCCATTCAGTTCATCACTATGTATATGTGACCCACATCCAAACATGTGACTCCAGCCATATCTCTCTTCTCAGAGGAGAATGTGTGTATTTGCCTGCCTCCTGACATTTCGGGGCATCTCAAAGTTAACGTGATTTTCTGAAAAGTTTGCTTACCTCCAGTAAAAGCCATTTCTTGCTCCAACTTCTCTATCATCTAAGTCCCTATTAGGTCTTTTCTAGACCATCGCTAGAGACTCCCTTCCTAGACTTCCTGTTCCCTATCTTGACGAATCGTAGTACTTCTCTACTTGAAACTCTCTGTGGTCTTCCCGTTGCATTTTTAATAAAATACGAACTTGTCAACCCCACCTGTGGCATCCACTTTGCCTTTTTCTTGCTTCTCATGTGGAAGACTCCTCATCTTTCAGGTCTTCATTCAAATGTCACCTCCTCAGAAAGGTCCTCCGTCACCCACTTAAAGGTTTCCCCAACTGTGTGCCTATGACTACATTGGGTTTTATCCTTCATAAAAGTCATGGAACTTTGTTGTTATATTTTTACCTGTTTTTGTATGTGCTTTTTTCCTCTTTCTACCCCAGTAGACTAGGAGCTCAAGGGGACAAGCCCCGCCATATTTTATGCACCAATTTATATCTGGTGCAGAATGAAATGCTGGGGCTTTTCAGACCTCTGCCCCTGACCTTGTGCACTCCTGGCTGCCTCCACCCAAGGCTAGTAGTGACATCTACAGCCTTTCCTGATGCTTCCCTCTGCTGCTGAGGAGGGGGAGTTTCCCTACCAGTAGAGCTATAGGACCCAGGCCTGCATGGAGATTCCATAGCTACCTCTGACGCTTCTTCTGGGTGCCAAAGCTACACTGTTCTCTGGAGCCCTCGACATCCAGAAGACACATGGAGTAGAGAAATGCTTCTCTCCCCTTCTGTGTTACATTCTGTTAGCCGGACGCCGAAACAACGTATCTTCTGTCTCTAATGTTTTAGAATGGAGTTTTTCAAATTTGATTTCATAACCTCAGGAAGATACAGAGCCCAGATGCTGCTACAATAATTTTCTTTTGTTTCCAATTGTGTTGATTATGGGAAAAACAAGCAATAGAAGCATATTCTGGATCTTCCGTATGGCCACCTTATGACCCAGAGAGAGTCGTAAGAGAGACAGAGAGAGACAGAATGCAAACAGGGGAGGGGCAGAGAGAGAGGGAGACACAGAATCCGAAGCAGGCTCCCAGCTCTGAACTGTCAGCACGGAGCCCGACTTGGGGCGCGAACCCACGGACAGCGAGATCATGACCTGAGCCGAAGCTGGATGCTTAACCGACTGAGACGCTAGGCACCCCGTGTTTTGTTTTATTTTTAATGAACAAACAACCTCTTTCTAAGACTCAGACAGAGACTCCCCAGGGTTAGGCTGCAAGATAAACCTAAGATACTGCCATCATGAGGTACTCTGAATCCCCCACTCGCCTTACCCCCGACAACTGTGGTAGTTTATATGCCCATGCTTGACTCTCCCTTAGGATGAATTCTCTTCTAGAAGACCATTTGTGTAAACAGTCTCCTGGCACCCACCCCTCAGTCCTCATAGGAGATGTGCCTTATCCCAACCTAGGCCCAACCTGGGATTGCCACTATCCTGGCTTGAAGAATGAATACATGAAAAATAAATGAGTAAACAAGCAACTGAATGAAATAAACCCAACCGTAGAAAAGCCATTGCTTGCACACTATATGATTTGGAGAAAAAGTATTCTCTTTTTCCAGGTAATAGAAGATCGTTTCAAGATAGAAAAGGATAAAGGGAAAGCAAAATCTCCCAAGGAGAAGAAGTCCTCAAGTGCCAAGGTTGCCAAAGGGAAGGGAAAGGATCCTCCTGAGGCGAACACAGCAGTGAAGAAGACCACACAGCTAAAACGGAGAGGGGAAGACGATGACGCTAAACCTTACATTGGTCGGTGACATGCCCTCCTGTGGGCTACCTTTCCCTTCCTGCCTTCCAATCTACAAATTAGCTTGAGAAAGCATTCCAATAATGATGCTTAATCTTTCACTCTTTATGAAACCACAAATCACATACTACCCATGATACCCTAATCGAAAAATATTGCTCTGTAGCAGTTCATTTGTGTTTTCAGCAAATATTTATTTAGCTCAGGTCTTGTTGCTGTGGGCAACATTGTCATAATGCGAATAGGAAGTCACGAGCTGAGTGTGCTACCACCAAATAGCTTCCTACCTTGTTGGGGGCATTTTAAAAAGTCAGACATAATTATGAGACAAACTAGAAAGTGACTGGGCTAACAAACTAGAAAGTGTTGTAATGAGTGAAATACGGTGGCGATAAAATCAGACCAGTGAATTTGGGACTCACACAGAGCACACAGTTTCCTGACCTGACCTCAGCTTCTCCTGCTATTAGTTTCTCTTAGGGCAACTAGAATTTCCTTTCATTTTTGATTATTGATATAAAGCTGGTTTGACCCGTGCAGCCTATGAGTAATTCATTGCCACCATCACTTGAACCCAGATGGAGCTTCCTGTTATTATTTGCATTGCATTCAAACGAGGTGGCAGGCCTTTACATCCTTCATCAATTTGCCTCTCCTGGCGTATCTCTGCTCTAAATCCACTAGACCTAGAAGCTATGATATTATGGATTCGGTAGATAATATCAACACTGATTCGTTTAGTGATAGGAGAAAACTTATTGCTTAAAAATGAAAAGTTTGTGCATGCTGCATTATTTGTAAATTTATCTTCACGGGCTATTGTGGGATTTAATGTTTTCACATACCATCTGGCATGAATATTAAAGTACAACAATTATTTTTACCCCTCAGAATCTCACAGTCAAGGATAAACTCATATTTTAACATTAATAAAAACAGTGTAATGAGGGCTAAGCAGAGGGGGGAAATTTAGGAAGGTGCACAACGTATATTTTAAAAATTTAGTGCAATAAGTATATAATTGCTACGTAACCCATACTCAGCATTCACACCTATTGACATAAATACACAGAATACTTTGGTAGGGGGCATGTCCATATTCGATATTTCCCTCTCCTGTAAACACCTCTACTTATAAAATACCACAAAGCTGCAGCCACTCGTAATTCAGGAGTAAAGCCAGATGTTGCTCAAAAGAGGTTGAAACCCCCCCCCCCCAAATTACAGCCCACAGCCTAAACCTTTTCTTTTTACAAAAACCCGAGCACACATTTTCCATGACCACAGGCCCCACGTATGTTTGTCCTTCTATTATGGCTCTATCTCATTTACAAAAGTGATTTAATATTTTGTAAAATGGCCACAGCCTTTTCACTGGAAGGGTAATAATGAAAACCAGTCAACATGACTGCATTCCGGCCAACTGGACTGTTTTTGGCAAGCCGGAGGTATTATAAACGCATGCATAATGTATGTAGCCATTGAACTGGCTGAGTGCAACCTGTTCTCTTTTAAAATGACGGCTGCTCTTTTTTTATGGTATTTTGAACAGACGATGAGCCAGATGATGGTGCCCAACATTACATTATAGTCGTGGGCTTCAACAATCCTCAGCTATTAGCGATTATGACTGAGCTTGGCATTCCCATAAGCAGCGTGATTAAAATATCTTCAGAGAATTATGAGCCTCTGCAGACACACCTGGCAACAGTTAGCCAGCAGCAGGAAGTTCTTCTTCAGCCAGAAGGTATGCAGTCTGCTACACAACCCGCTGAATCTTTCAGTATCACCCACTGTCTGTAAAGTACAAATAGATTTTTCTGTCCAAAAAAACAGTCATGCAATAATACATTCATTGTTAAACCCTTTTAAGGCTCTGATTCGCTGTTTATGCTGCTTGCCGTAGTCAGGTGCTGTAAATTTTACGAATTAAGATTGTATTCTCTTTATACCCCCGTGTAGCCACAGAGAACACGGACTATGGGTCGGAAGACTTGGTTATCTGACTACCTTTCTCGGGGACAGTTCATCTGGAACTTTCACCTGAAGTGTGGGCTAGAAAAGATCGACTGTAGCTAATGGGTTCTTCCAGAAGCCACAGGCACGACATGGCCCACGGGAGGTCATAGCTTTGGATTCTTGGTGTGTTTTGCTTCTGGCTTATTGTGATAAATCAGAGAGGGCACTCTATCTTCCAAGCCTTAGACTGTGAAGCTATAGAGTGAAGGCCCTACCACACTGCCATGCACACATTTGGAGTCACGGGATCTTCATCCAAGGGAGTCATGCCAGAATGGCGCTGTGGGAAGGGAACTGAAAGTCACTGGACCCTTTAGCGATAGAACAGGGATTCTGTGTAAGCCTGCGTGACCTGAAAGTCCAAGAGTTTCTGCCACCTTCTGTTGCTTTTATTGTTATTTACTAATAATACCATTTGCACAGCATTTTGTAATCTGTATAGGGATTACAGATTATATTATATATTATATATGTTGTATAACCACATCCCAATTTCTAGAACACTATGTTTTGAAATTCTGCTGTTCCACATGAGAAATTTCTACCACTGATGATAATAAGAGTCACCATTTACTGGGCAGATGCCTCGGGACGGGGCTCAGTGCTAAGGGCTTTAAGTGCATCGATTTCTATAGTTGCTACAACCACCCTCAGAAGCGTGTTTTATTACGGCCAGTCCCCAACTCACAATGGTTGGACTTAACAAATTTTTAACTTTACGATGGTGTGAAAGAGATTTGCATTCAGAAGAAACCTTACCTTGAAGTTGGAATTTTGATTTTTTTTCCTGGGCTAACAACATGCTGTATGATCCTCTTTTGTGATTCTGGATGGTGGCAGCTCCCGGTCATCCACGTAATCACGAGGGAAAACTACCGATACGCCGATGATCATTCTGTCCCACACAGCCATTCTGTTTCTCACTTTCAGTACAGTATTCGATAAATTACGTGAGATTTGCAACACTCTATTACAAAATAGGCTTTGTGTTAGATGATGTTGCCCAACTGTAGGGCTAATGTAAGTGTTCTGAGCATGTTTAAGGTAGGCCAAGCTAAGCTATGATGTGTATTATATGCACTTTCAAATTTTCAATGTATGATGTGTTTATTGGGATACAACCCCATCCTCATCATATGTCAAGAAGGATCTGTATTTCCATTTTACCAAAAGGACTCTCAGCCTTGAGGCAGCTATTAAGGAAAAGAGGGGAGATTCAAACCCAGATACTCCTGTCTGAAAGCATAGTTGTAACATTAAATAACTTATTATTGAAACCAGTGAGAAAATGTCCCATACGTCTGTAGCCTCTCTACAAAAAAAAATTAATATATAGAAATAGAATCACAGAAAAATAGACTTTATAGTAGAATAACATCTTAGTAGTAGAACCCATTTAGTTATAGGTGTAATAAACAAATATTATAGGCAAAATTTCGTGTGTAACTTTATGGGAATTGGTCATTATTTTACAGTCAGAGCACAAATGCTCAGAGAAGGCTCTAGCTATTTGAATGTGACCAAAAGTTACCTGAAGCATCAATCATTGACATGGTCTATTTTTAGCCATGTGGGAGGAAGAATTGGATCGCCAGCTTTTCTAACCCGTTATGAAACGAACACACTAAGATGGTCAAACAGTGATTTGGCAGAAAAACTGCTCCTACACAGATGAGCTCTAAGGGTGATGGATATCTCGAGCATATTTAGCTCCACAAATGTGTGACCTTACCATAAGGTTTCTTGGCCTCAAGTGTCAAATGAAGGGGTGGGATGAGCTCGGGTTTAATATCAATTTCAGAAGAGAAATGCTCTGATTTCATAACTCTATAATCCAAGTCCAAACGCTTCTCAAAATTATGTTTGTTTATTTGCCTTTTCTGATACCGCACAGACACCTTTCAATGCATGTCACCCACCATGTCCACTTAAAGTGGGAAAAAAATTCAACATTCTCATCTTGTTGTGTTAACATGTTGCTATGATTAGACATAAAGGCTGAAAAACTGAAGAAAGAGAATGCCATAAAAGAACTTGACATTTTCTGGAAATACCTGGAACCAATCCTGAATAATGAGAAACCTGAAACAAATCTCTTTGATGTTGCTCGACTGGAGTACGTGGTCAAGGCAGATGACTTTCCTTCTGACTGGGCAGACAGCGAGATGATGGTTAGTACACGCATTAGTGAGAGTGAATGGTTCGGCCATGTGGTAGTGTGGTTCCATTCATCACATCCACTCATTCCACCGACATTCACTGTGAATTGACTATGCACATGGCTTTGGGATAGACTCCACTGAATGTCCAGTGATGGTTGTAGCCTGGGTCTTTAGCTTTTAGTATATGGATTAATGGCAAAGAATAAGATGGAGACAGAGATGAAGGAAGGTAATTCTTTTATTTGGTGGCATGTGGCTTTGTCTCGTACTTTTAACAGTGTTCTTGGCAGTAGTCTCAATATATGGTGTGTTAATTGTGAAAATGGTAAATTTTACATTTTTTTCAAATTACATTATCTTTCTTTTTTTCATATGTCAGTTCCAAACATTGCTCTTCTAGGCCCTTAAGTTTCTTGCCAAAAGTGAATTTTCAATATATTTGGCCAACTGGGTCTATCCTAATGGGATAACTTGGACCCACCCCAACAATTAACAAGTATTTTCCGAGAGCATTTACTGGCCCCTGCTACTGAGGATCTTGCAGAGGCATGACCAAAACCATGAAACAGAGAAGCAGTGTTCAAGTGCTCAGCTAGGTGAAATATACTCTAAGTTTCTGATTAATTTAGAAAAAGAAGAAATGGGGTGTATCAAAAAGTAATAGCAAAGGCTAGATACACGACGGTTTTTTAAAAAAAAAAAAAAAGAAGGTTGAGTGACTACTTCTCACGGATGTTGTGGAAGATATCCAAGCATCCCTATCACAGAAAACTTCTCCAGTCTCTTTCTGGCCGACCCCCTGTTCCCACAAACAGGGGCCCAGAAGTGCTGAATTCCCTGCAGGGTGATATATTTCAGCATCAAGGGAGCTGAATTCCTAGGGAAAGCAGAGTCCTGGGGAGTGATCACACCAAGTGAGTGCTCTAAAGGGAGCTGGGCAAAGCAGGATACAGGGGGTCCGTGGGTGTCTGTGCACAGTGAGTATGGATAGCTAACAAAAAGAAAACTGTATAAAAGGAGAGTAATATTGAAGCCTGGAACAGTTTCCGAGTCAAAGGATAGGCTGCCCATGGTCATGGGTTGGAGCATAAACATCTCTCACTGTGAGAGTCCCTGACTGTAGTGTCTTGACATGGATGTGCACACGGTAAAAAAAAAAAAAAAAACCAACACTGAGGAGGGAGGCCCACATCTGCACTTTGAAGGGTGGACAAGATTGGAATAAGTAACAATGTGTAGATCAGCTTGAGTGATTAAGACTGTCAACATAAAGCAGGAAATGTCATAATTGTAGAAACAGAACACAGAAGTCTGACACTTTGCCAATTGTAAGAATAAATATTAGCCTTGACCTATATATGGAGATGAAGCTGACCTTAGAGAGAATCTGTGGCTGAAGGCAGAGTTGTTCTAAGCAAAACTGGTTGCTACGAACTCCCTTGGCGTGGCCTCTTTCCACCCCTTCATCTAGACATCTCCATCTTTCCTGTTTTGTCTTTCACTTTTCTGCCTCCTAAACATGAGTTCAGAAAAGAATCCACTGCCCTCTGTCCTGTACTGTTTCGTGCCAAATTTGGTCAATATGCTTCTCTACCCTGGAGATATTGGCATTCCAAGTAATGTAATACTATGATCATTCCCCCCTATTTTATGGGAATTCTGGATTATACCCAACAAGTATGAGATATGTTTGGGGAAGAAGCTATGTCTCTAGATATCCATGAAACCCCACCTCAAAGCCAGCTTCCTACTCTATCTCTCCAATAGACCTTTTCTTCTCCTAAGAACATAAAATCTATGCCTAACAAAAACCCACATCTACAAATTTATGTTGGAGAAATAATCTTCCTGTCATCTGGGCCACATTCTGGCTGCATAACCTCTCAAGAACTTGCATACATTTTTGGTTCAATCAGGTGTAGGAGATATAATTCCTGAGCCATAATTCAGAGGAGGCAGTAAAAAGCGTCTTCCAAGGCAGCCTCAGACCACTGTCTTTCACTCTTGCTCTAGTTAGGGCTTTCTTCTTTGTGATTTCTTCACCCTCCAGGCATAGACTGAGAAGAGCTGAAATGTACTGAACCCAAGGTAGAGTACATTCCATTGATCTTCAGCACATAGTTGTAAACACCAAGGCACCTAATCACAGCTTCAAAAGACCCAGAACCCTGCTTGCTCCTCCAGTGTCCACAATTTTCTATTCATTAGAAGATTTTAATCCCTCCATTTTTAAAGAAAATGAACAGACTATTTTACTTCTTTAAAACATAGAGTAGAAGAATTTAAATGGCAATTAAAGTTCAGAAATTTTTATGTTAAAAAAATAGTATCATCTCAGTTGAAATACTAGAACATTCCTGACCTCAGAACTAGAACGTTAACACCGAGGATGTCTAGTCAGGCCTTGAAAGGAACAGTCAGGAATGAAAATATTCAGTTGTCTAGGGAGCCACTTATGGCTAGGGTGCCCAGCTGGACACACTAATCTCCTATCAATCAGTTTGCAAGTATTTATTGAATATCTTCTTCATGCCAGAGCTGTGGTCTGGGTCCAATTGCAGTAGTTTTTTTAGAGTCCAAACATGCCTTTATAAGGTACCATTTGTATGGGCTGAATGACCCAGTATTGAGGATGATAGAGAAAGAGAGCCTTGAAAACGGTTTGGTAATGGACTTGGGTTCAAAAAGAAAGGTTTCATATCGAAGGACAAAGTTCACATTAAAGTTTGGATCACCTGAGAAACCCAAGAGTAATAAATCTACTTCTCATAGAAATAGACTAAATACATGGTAGGGACACATGATGTCACACACTCAGCTATATGTGTAAGTTGGTAATGGCCTCATATCCAAAGCAGAAGCCAGCCAACGAGTCTTCTTCCTCTCTGGAAGAAGGAAAGCATTAGTACCTTTGTCTGCAAACAAGTCGGCTGTATTTCTGCTGAACCAAGGTAACGAAAGCTTTACATCAAATAAATGCCCATCAAGAAGTGCTAACTGCTCACGTAAGACATCTGCAACATCTCAAGTTAAGACCTGGGTTGCTGACATAATTTTCTGGCTTTTAGCATGCGATTTGCTGTTTTATTTAAAAATGAATTAGCTAGTTAAGGTAAGGGATCATCAGGCAGAAGTCTTACCATATTTCTTATAAACACAAGCAAAAACTGTGTTCCTGTGCCAGAATTTAGGCAAAGAGTAGCATGTTGAAGCTTAACTGAAGAATGTTCAGTCATACAGTAGGCATGTGAATCCCAGACTGGCAACTCTGCCTTGAAGATGGGCAGAACTCAGCACTTCTCTGGACTCCCGCCAGACTGTGATTCACTAAACCCCCAAGGAGTTATCTCATTCTACCTTACCTCTGTAACTCAGAGCTAAGATGAGCCCACTTAATTCTTCTTTGTTTTCAGGTAGGCACACCTAGTGATAACAGTGCTTTTCCATTTCTGGAAATGAAAGCCCAGGTAATAGGGGTATCTGATCTACTACTTGCTTGCTTGCTTGCTTTCTAAATAACAAAACTTATGGGTATTATATACAGAAACTGTGGACTATCTATTTCTTAGGGTTTTTTTCCCCCTGAAGGTAGCACAGAACAGATATTGAAGTTACCTAAACACCAATATGGTGTTTTAGAAACTGAGACATCAGAGAATGGGCCGTGTCACAGAAACTGATGAAAAGGGTGTTTTTCACTTAGTTGAAGAATTAATTAGATTCTTACAGTATTAGACATAAGGCCCTCCAAAGGGAACATTCCACATTATGGTGAACAAGACGGACAAGAAGGGTTCAACAAATAAAGACTCACTCACCATGGCTGGTATTCAGTGGTTTGGGGATGTGCTTGGTTTAGTTGTTAAGAGAGAAACAAACCATACATCGATTCCAACAACATAAAGCTAATAACTAACTATCATTAATTCTCTCACCTGTAGCTGGAATTGGGTACTGAAATTTTTGAAAATGTTGCCTGTTTGATGTATGACACCCTGGATTGGAAGAGGCAACACCAACACTATTTGGAAAGCATGCAGCTTATAAATATTCCACAAGTGGTTAGTGAGAAACCTCTCTTGGAAGCCATGTCAGTTACTGAGGTAGGCACATCCTGGAATGTCTTCAGTGGGCTGAATGATGAACTGAACAACTTAATTGTCACATTTGTAAAACGTATGAAGGAAAAATTGCATAAATACTTGTAGGAAGGAAATACGGCCTTCTGGGATTTAAGAGGTAAGAGTGGGAACAAGGAGAGCTCCCCAAACACAGTCTAAAGGACACCTATGTGGTCAGGACTTTATGAAGCTCCCTAACTACCTGCACTCACTTTTAGCCCCTGGCACAATAATTAACACCTGAAACAAAGAGGGATATTGATAAGTTAATCACATTGTTTATTTAGCACCTAAAATAATGACCAAGACTCATCCCCTGTCCTCCTCATTGAGGTTGACTTTTAAGGAGGATGGCAGTCACGTTAACAGTGGTTTCAACAGAGCATGATGAGCGCTGTGAGAACAGCTCGGGCTGCGGTAGAAACACTAAAACATGGCACCCAACCTGATCTTGAGAGGAGCAGCAAGGGGAGAGGGAGGAGTTGGGAAAGCCTCACCCAGCAGGGTAAGTGATGTGGGTGAAGGCTGCGTATGAACTGTCTACCGGAAAGCCTGATGGGGGAAGGGACAGAAAGGTATTCTCAAGAAAGGGGCAAAGATGTACACACATATAGGGCCAAAGGAAAGAAGTATTAGCTCACAAGCCAGGACCACAGGGTAGGTCTGTGCTCCCAGGTAGTATGTGCAAAATGGAGAACAACACGAACTCCTACTAAAGAGACAGGAGGAGGATGCCCTCTGGTGCTGAGTTAGAGAGTTTGGGTTGTACCCTGAAGGTTATGGGGGACCACTGACGGAGTTTAAAAGGGAGCGTGGCATGATTCTGAGTCACCCAGGGACCAGTGCCCTGTCTCCCCATCCCTTTCCTGGCAATTGCTCATTGGGCTCTGTTAGGGAAAATTGAAAAATGTCCATTAACCATTAACTTCTTCCCTCCCTCAGACAAAACCCTTTCATTTGATCCTAATATTAGCCAATGGTTTTGTGGTGTGAACGTAAATATACAATCTCAGAATCCCGTCAGACCCCATCACGCCAGCATTTGACGAAAGAATCTCTCAGCTGGATACCTCAGTCATTTCTTTTGACTACTTCTTTTAGGCTCCACAACCTGTTGCTCCAACCCCTGGCAAGAAGAAAGCACAGTATGAGGAACCCCAAGCCCCACCATCAGGCATGTATGAAACCTGAAAACCAACAGTGTGAGCTGGGGCTTTAAGGAATACTGACTAGCCTCCATATTGCCTTCAGACATCCCTCCACCTACACATCCTGCATTTATTAGTGCATGGTCATAGTTTGAATTTATGGATCAAATTTTGATGGAAGAAATGGAGACCACATCTTAAGCGAGCAATGACATATTGTATATTTTACAGTAGCTTTCGTCTTCACAACTGAAGTAGACATGAGATATTACAATGACTTGCTGAATCCAATTCCAGAAGAATTCATTTCTGTGCCCCTGATACTGCACTGTATGCTGGAACAGGTAGGTGGGTATACGCCGAGGCTTTTTTCCCAGGTGGGTCATCTTGTCAGTCACTTCAACTCTCTTTGTTTGGGGTTTTAACTATTTTAAAACTACACACATAATACCTGAGTGCATTCTCCTTTATAAAGATTAGAACATTTTAGATAAAACTAAAGTTTGCTTTGACCATCTGTTTTAATATCCTTTCTTTTGCAATATTCTGGAACAATTTATATAACATTCCCTGAAGTTTCAGCAGACATGGCCTTGAAACTATCTGTGTCTTCTGTCACTTTTAAATTTATTTTTAAATTTACATCCAAGTTAGTTAGCGTATAGTGCAATAATGATTTCAGGAATAGGTTCCAATGACTCATCCCCTATGTATAACACCCAGTGCTCATCCCGACAAGTGTCTTCCTTAATGCCCCTTACCCATTTAGTCCATTCCCTCACCCACAACCCCTCCAACAACCCAAAGTTTGTTCTCTGTATTTAAGAGTCTCTTATGTTTTTTCTCCCTCCCTGTTTTATATTATTTTTGCTTCCCTTCTCTTATGTTCATCTGTTTTGTATCTTAAATTCCACATATGAACGGAGTCATATTATATTTGTCTTTCTCGGACTGACTAATTTCGCCTAGCATAATACCCTCCAGTTCCATCCACGTAATTGCAAATGGCAAGATTTCATTCTTTTTGATTGCAGAGTAATAGTCCATTGCATGCATATATATATATATATATATATATCCATTCATCCATCAATGGATATTTGGGCTCTTTCCATACTTGGGCTATTGTCGATAGCACTGCTATAAACCCTAGGGTGCATCTGCCCCTTTGAAATAGCACACCTGTATCCCTTGGGTAAATACCTAGTAGTGCAATTGCTGGGTTGTAGGGTAATTTTATTTCTAACTCTTTGAGGAACCTCCATACTGTTTTCCAGAGTAGCTGCACCAGTTTGCATTCCCATCAGCAGTGCAAAAGGGATCCTCTTTCTCCACATCCTTGCCAATATCTGTTGTTGCCCGAGTTGTTGATTTTAGCCATTCTGACTGGTGTGAGGTAGTATCTCATTGTGTTTTTTTTTTCAATGTTTATTTATTTTTGAGAGAGAGACAGAGCATGAGCTGGGGAGGGGCAGAAAGAGAGGGAGACACAGAATCTAAAGCATGCTCCAGGCTCTGAGCTGTCAGCACAGAGCCCGACACAGGGCTCAAACCCACGAAGCATGAAATCATGACCTGAGCTGAAGTCAGACACTTAACACCCAGGCACCCCTCATTATGGTTTTAATTTGTATTTCCCAGATGATGAGTGATGTTAAGCATTTTTTTCATGTATCTATTAGCCATATGGATGTCTTCTTTGGAAAAGTGTCTGTTCATGTCTTTTTCCCATTTCTTCACTGGATTATTTGGTTTTTGGGTGTTGAGTTTGATAAGTTCTTTATAGATTTTGGATACTAACCCTTTATCTGATATGTCATTTACAAATATCTTCTCCCATTCTGTTGGTTGCCTTCAAGTTTTGCTGATTGTTTCCTTTACTGTGCAGAAGGTTTTTATCTTGATGAGGCCCCAATAGTTCATTTTTGCTTTTGTTTCCCTTGCCACCAGAGACATGTTGAGTAAGAAGTTGCTGCGGCCAAGGATAAAGAGGTGTTTGCCTGCCTCTAGGATTTTGATGGCTTCCTATCTTACATTTAGATCTTTCGTCCATTTTGAGTTTATTTCTTGTGTATGGTGTAAGAAAGTGGTCCAGGTTCACTTTTCTGCATGTCACTGTCCGGTTTTCCCAGCACAATTTGCTGAAGAGACTGTCTTTATTCAATTGGATATTCTTTCCTGCTTTGTCAAAGATTAGTTGGCCATACGTTTGTGGCTCCACTTCTGGGTTCTCTATTGTGTCCCGTTGATCTAAGAGTCTGTTTTTTTTGTGCCAGAACCATACTGTCTTGATGATTACAGCTTTGTAGTGCATCTTGAAGTCCAGGATTGTGATGCCTCCAGCTTTGGTTTTCTTTTTCAGGATTGCTTTGACTATTCGGGGTCTTTTCTGGTTCCATACAAATTTTAGGATTGTTCCAACTCTGTAAAGAATGCTGGTGTTATTTTGATTGGGATAGCATTGAATATGTAGATTGCTTTGGGTAGCATTGACATTTTAACAATATTTGTTCTTCCAATCCGTGAGCATGGAATATTTTTCCATTTTTTTGTGTCTTCTTTAATTTCTTTCATAAGCTTTCTATAGTTTTCTGTGAATAGATTTTTCAACTCTTTGGTTAAGTTTATTCCTAGATATTTTATGGGTTTGGCTGCAATTGTAAATGGGATAGCTTCCTTGACTTCTCTTTTTGTTGCTTCATAATTGGTGTATAGAAATGCAACTGATTTCTCTGCATTGGTTTTATATCCTGCAACTTTGCTGAATTCATGGATCAGTTCTAGCAGTTTTTTGGTGGAATCTTTTGGGTTTTCCCTATAGAATGTCATGTCATCTGCAAAGAGTGTAAGTTTGACCTTGCTGATTTGGACGCTTTTATTCCTTTGATTGCTGATGCTAGGACTTCCAATACTATGTTGGATAACAGTGGTGAAAGTGGACATCCCTGTCGTGCTCCTGACCTTAGGGGAAAAGCTCTCAGTTTTTCCCCATTGAAGATGATTTAGCAGTGGGTCTTTCATATATGGCTTTTATGATCTTGAGGTATGATCCTTCTATCCCTACTTTCTTGAGGGTTTTTATCAAGAAAGGATGCTGTATTTTGTCAAATGCTTTCTCTGCATCTATTGAGAGGATCATGTGGTTCTTGTCCTTTCCTTTATTGATGTGATGTCTCACATTGATTGTTTTGTGGATATTGATCCAGCCCTGCATCCCGGGTATAAATCCCACTTGGTCATGGTGACTAATTATTTTAATGTATTGTTGGCTAGTATCTTGTTGAGGATTTTTGCATCCACGTTCATCAGGGAAATTGGTCTATAGTTCTCCTATTTAGTGGGGTCATTGTCTGGTTTTGGAATCAAGGTAATGCTGGCTTCATAGAATGAGTTTGGAAGTTTTCCTTCCATTTCTATTTTTTGTAACAACTTCAAAAGAATAGGTGTTAACTCTTCTTTAAATGTTTGGTAGAGTTCCCCTGGAAAGCTTGCCAGCACTGGACTCTTGTTTTTTGGGAGATTGTTGATTACTAATCCAATTTCTTTACTGGTTATGGGTCTGTTCAAATTTTCTATTTTTTCTTGTTTCAGTTTTGGTGGTTTACATATTTCTAGGAATTTTTCCATTTCTTCCAGATTGCCCAATTTATTGACATAAAATTGCTCATAATATTCTCTTATTATTGTTTGTATTTCTGCAGTGTTGGTTATGATCTCTCCTCTTTCATTCTCAATTTTATTTATTTGGGTCCTTTCCTTTTTCTTTTTGATCATACTAGCTAGAGTTTATCAATTTTGTTAATTCTTTCAAAGAACCAGCTCCTGTTTTCCTTGATCTGTTATACTGTTTGTTTTGTTTTAATTTCGATAGCATTGATTTCTGCTCTAATCTTTATTATTTCCTGTCTTCTGCTAGTTTTGGGTTTTATTTGCTGTTCTTTTTCCAGCTCTTTAAGGTGTAAAGTTATGTTGTGTATCTGAGACCTTTCTTCCTTCTTTAGGAAGGCCTGGATTGCTATATACTTCCCTCTTATGACCACCTTTGCTGCATCCAGAAATTTTGTGCTGTGGTGTTATCATTTTCATTGGTTTCCATGTACTTTTTAATTTCCTCTTTGATTTCTTGCTTAGCCCATTCATTCTTTAGTAGGATGTTCTTCAGTCTTCAAGTATTTGTTGTCTTTCCCAATTTTTTCTTGTGGTTGATTTCAAGTTTTGTAGCGTTGTGGTATGAAAATATGCACAGTATGATCTCAGTCTTCTTGTACTTTTTGAAGGCTGATTTGTATCCCAGTATTTGATCTATTCTGGGGAAAGTTCCATGTGCACTTAAGAAGAATGTGTATTCTGCTGCTTTAAGATGAAATGTTCTGAATACATCTGTTAAGTCCATCCGATCCAGTGTGTCCTTCAAAGTCATTGTTGCCTTGTTGATTTTCTGTTTAGATGATCTGTCCCTTGACATAAGTGGGGTGTTGAAGCCCCCTACTATTATGGTATTATTATCAATGAGTTTCTATATGTTTGTGATTAATTGATTTATATATTTGGGTGTTTAACGTTGGGGGCATAAATGTTTACAATTATAAGGTCTTCTTGATGGATATACCCCTTAATTATGACATAATGCCCTTTGTCACCTCGTTATAGTCTTTATTTTAAAATCTAGATTGCCTGATATAAGTATGGCTACTCTGGCTTTCTTTTGATGACCATTAGCATGATAGATGGTTCTCCATCCCTTACTTTCAATTTGGAGTTGTCTTTAGGTCTAAAACGGATCTCTTGTAAACAGCATACAGATGGATCTTGTTTTCTTATCCATTCTGTTACCCTATGTCTTTTGATTGGAGCATTTAGTCCATTGACATTTAGAGTGAACACTGAAATATATGAATTTATTGCTATTGTGTTGCCTGTAGAGTTTCTGGTGGTGTTCTCTGGTCCTTTCTACTCTTTGTTGCTTTTGGTCATTTCTCCCTCAGTGAGTGACCCTTAAAATTTCTTGCAGGGCTGGTTTAGTGGTCACAAACTCGTTTAGTTTTTGTTTGTCTCAGAAACTTTTTATCTCTCCTTCTATTTTGAATGAAGCTGTGCTGGGTAAAGAATTCTTGGCTGCATATCTTTCCAATTCAGCACACTGAATATATCCTGCCATCCCTCTGGCCTGCCAAGGTTAAGGACTTTTTTTCTCTTGTTGCTTTCATGATTCTTTCCTTGTCTGTGTATTTTGTGAATTTGACTATGATATGCCTTGTTGATGGTCGGTTTTTGTTTTTGTTGTATGGGAGTTGAATGGGAGTTCTCTTCTACTCTTTTTTTCTTTCCTTCATCTTCTGGGACCCCTATTATTCAGATGTTATTCATTTTTAATGAGTCACTGAGTTCTCTAATTCTTTTGTTGTGCTTTTTGCCTTAGCTTCCCTCTTTTTTTTGTGATTCATTATTTTCCATAAGTTTGTCCTCTGTATCGCTGACTCACTGCTCTGTTTCATCCATCCTTGCTGCCATGGCATTCATTTGAGATTGCATCTCAGTTATACCATTTTTAATTTCGTCCTGACTAGATTTTACTTTTTTAAAAATCTCTGCAAAAAGAGATTCTATGTTTTTTTCAACCCCAGCTAGTATTCTTATTATCATGATTCTAAATTCTGGTTCAGACATCTTACTTGTATCTGTGTTGATTAAGTCCCTGGCTGTCATTTCTTCCTATTCTTTATTTTGGGGTGAATATTTTTATTTTCTCATTTTGGAGGAAGAAGAGTATTAATTATTTTATTAAATTATTTTTAACATTTAAAGAATTAATTTATTTTATTGAAAAAATAAAAATTAAAAAATTAAAAAACAAAAAATCAAATAAAGGGTGCTAGATCCTAGGTGTGTTTTGGTCTGGTTGTTGAAAGAAGCTTGATAGAATAGAGAAAAAAAGGAAAGAAAAGAAAAGGGAAAAAAAATGTTTGAAAATTTTATAAAATGAATACAATAAAATAGATAAAATGAAATGATGAAAGTAAATTACAATTTTAAAAATATTATAAAAAATAAAATATATAGTAGAAAAAATTAAAGAAAAATCTTTTATAAAAACGGAAAATAAAAATAATTTTTTCTCTTTCTATATTCAAGAATAAGAAAAGAAAAAGAAAAAATTTGAATAGATGGACCAGCGAACAGAATGAAATACAATTGAAGTTACATCCATGTTCCCCCAGAAGTCAAGCTATGAAGCACTTTATAACCCATAAACTTAGCAGGCGGAGAGACTTGTGGTGTTTCTCCAGAGGGTAGTTGGCACAGTTGGACAGGGCTTGGTGTAACAGCTCAATTCTCCACTAGATGGCGCTGCTTAGCTTCATGGGGTGGATCGTTATGCACGAGTATGCCTGTATGTGCATGTACAGGAGAGGTGAAAATGGTGTCACCCAACTACCTAGTCTCTGGTATCAGAATTATGTGCTCTCGCCCACTGGCAATCAAGCACCCCTGCTTTGTCTTTGGCTTCCGTCCACTCCCTGCTTCTACACCATCTGCAACCAAGCCATCAGCCTGCCAGGTGGCATCTCCCTCCCGAGTTTTATCTCAGATGCAGCTGTGTTTCCAAACCCCTCACTTCTGAGGGCCCTATGGCTTTGACCTACTCCACCCCTCTGGAGGAGGGTCTCCCCAAGCAATGGCCAGGTGCTGACCATCCCCAGGAACGTTCCTGCAACCGCACTGCTGTAGATGCCCAGAGACTGCCACTGGGTGCCAGCCCGACCCAGAAGAAGTTCACATGATTGTGTAGCAGCAGTGTTTCAGGGATTATGGTGAATCACAACACACATCTGGCCCCAGGCTTCACTGCCCCTTAATGTCCTTGTTCCAACATCAGCAAACATGGCTGTTCTCCAGGGTCCACTGGAACCTTTGCCACACTGCCTCTACCAAATGTCCTCCCAGCATCTCTCCCCGTGTGGCCCAAGGACCCCTGGGACCTTGCTGTCTTCTCCTGGGGATTCGCCCTTCCCACCAGAGTACTGCCAGGTATGGAGCTGAGGAGTTTCAGACTCTGGGATCCCCTGTTTATAGAGTCCTAATGGTATTGAAACCCTTTCCTTTCTCCTTTCTCCCTTTCTTGTTAAGTCCCTTATGGGTGTTTCCACTCTTTCTCTTTCTCTCCAGCTGCTTTAGGGGGGAGTGCTTTTCCTATACTCTCCCCCTGTCTGCTCTTCTCTCCACAAGCAAAAACAGCTCCTTACCCTCCGCGGCTTCTCTCTCCCCCAGTTCACCTCTCTGCACTGCATACGTGCCTAGTTCTCTGGTTCAGGTTATGCAGATTGTTTTGTAAGTCCTCAGATTCGTTTTCTAGTTGTGCAAGATGATTTGGTATAGATCTAGCTTCTGTTCAGGGAAGAGAGAAGCAAAAACCTTCCATGCTGCTCTGCCATCTTGGCCCCTCCCTCCTGTGTCTAGTGTTATTTTAATGAATGAGAAAGGGGAGGTAGACAGGAGGTTAATGGTCTTTGTCTTTAAAATTTCTTTTATACTTGTAGGTTTAATCAGGTTTTTCTCTTTTTCAGGCCAATTTTGATCATTTGTGTTTTTTAATAAACATCCCCATTTTATTTGCGTTTTTAATATCACATAAAGTTCTTTGTTCACTTACACACATTTTAAAGTTTCCTTTGCATCTGGTTATGTTCCTTTTCTATGACTGATGTTATTTATTTTACTCTTCTGTTTTCTTGATCATGGTTGTCAGTGGTATATCTATTGAATTGGTCTTTTCAAAGTACTAGCATTTTGTTTCATTGACCAACTTTCATTTTACTTTTTGTTTAATTAATTTCTTCATTCATCTTTATTATTTCCTTCTTTCTACTTTCTTTATTTTGTATTTCATTTGAATTGAAAGCTTATTTCATCTATTTTCAGGCTTTTTGCTTTACTTAAAGCCACACATTTCCTTTGAGTATTTCTTTGGCTGTATCTTGATGCTTTCAATCTATTCAGTTCTAAATCTTTTATTTTCCATTGTTTACTGTCAGTTCCGAATTTTATTGTGTTATGGGCCATAAAGATGGTCTGCATCTTAAAAAATGTTTTTTAATTTCCTGAACTTCCTGTGTGACCTGATATATGTGATCAATTCTTGTGAGTTTTCTAGATGTATTTGAAAAGAGTTGTTATAAATTAACTCACTTAGAGTTAATTTATAGAACAACCTTACAAACCTTAGAACAACCTTACGAAGCAGAAACTATTTTTGTTCCCCATTTTACAGATAAGGAAACTGAGGCATAAAAAGGTTAAGTAACTTGTCCAGTGGTCAGTGTCAGAAATTGCTTTTAAACCCAGTCAATCTGGGGGCGCCTGGGTGGCGCAGTCGGTTAAGCGTCGGACTTCAGCCAGGTCACGATCTCGCGGTCCGTGGGTTCAAGCCCCGCGTCGGGCTCTGGGCTGATGGCTCAGAGCCTGGAGCCTGTTTCCGATTCTGTGTCTCCCTCTCTCTCTGCCCCTCCCCCGTTCATGCTCTGTCTCTCTCTGTCCCAAAAATAAGTAAACGTTGAAAAAAACATTTTTTTAAATAAATAAATAAACCCAGTCAATCTGAGTGGAAAAGTATTTTGATGGCTTCGCTTTTTGTCTTATTTCTTCTAATGTTGTTTATAAATCTGATGTCAGTCAAATACGTTTTCTTTGTAGGTAATCTGTTTTTTCTTTCTGGCAGCTATTAGAGTTTTCTCTTTATAATTCATAACACAAGGTATGTCCAGGTATGGCTTTGTTTGTTTTATCGTTGTCACTAATGCTCTAAAGGAGTATAATCTGGTTTCCCGTTACATTCTGAATAATATAAAAAATTCCTTACACTGGCCCATAAAGCCCCAAAAACACGGTTCTGGCCTGATCTGTCATCTCATCTCCTGCCCCCACCCCCACCACACACCCCCCTCATCATCCACATAGGCTTTCTGGGCTTTCGTCAAATACACTATTTAATTCCACCTTAGCTTTTTACTCCAACTCCTCTTCCTAGAAAGTTTTTGACCCTCATGTCTGCAAAAGGGTGGATATTCCTTGTCATTCACTCCCCAGTGGAAATGACATTCCATAGTCTTTCTCCCACCACCTGATCTAAAGGAATCCCCTGACAACACAGAGTGCTTGTTACCACATCACTTTGTTTAATCCTCTTATCAACAACTGCTCTTCTTAAAATAACTTACCTGCTTTGTGTCTTACCTACCTCCCCTCACTAGAATATAAGCTCCATGCAAGCAGGGACCTAACTCTAATCTTGTTCACCACCATATGCCCAGCACACAATAACCACATCTAACCCACAGCAGACACTGAATATGCATTTGCTGAATTAAATCTATCCTCGGGGTATCTAGGTGGCTGAGTTGGTTGAGCATCTGACTCTGGATTTCGGCTCAGGTCATGATCATTGTGAGATGGAGCCCTGTGTCAGGCTTTGCACCGATGGCATGGATCCCGCTTGGGATTCTCTGTCTCCCTCTCTCTGCCCCTCCCCCACCTCAAAAGTAAATAAAACATTTAATAAATAAATACATATATCCTCAAATATTATTTTTTCTATTAGTTTATCCATTTATTAGATGGATGTTGGAACTTCTGGTTTTTCCTCCTTGTCTTTTAAATTTTCTATAAATTTTATCTTCTTGGGAAATTCCAGCTTCACTTCCAACTAATTCATTCTTCAGTGGAGTCCAGTCTGCTATTGAAGTTTTTTCTCGAGGGTAAATGTTTTTAATTTATAAATTCTCCAATTTCTTTTTACAACTGCTTGTTATTGTCCTTAGTGCATGGATGTAACATATCCCTATACCCTTCTGAATATTCAAATGTTTATTTTAAAGTCCTTCTCAGATTCCATCATCTTTTACCTCCAAGATACATTTTATGTATGTTGACTGCTTAGATAAGCACACTCACAGTTGCCTTTCATTACCCCATTATGTTTCTGGAAGACCAGTATTTTTATTATATTAATAAATTTGTAAAAGCTGAAAAGCCCTCTAGAGCTTGCAGTATCATCATTTTATTTATCTTAGTCTTTCTTATTTTATTCAACTCAATCCAAAGCAACAAACATGTATTAACATCTGCTGGTGTGAGGCACCAGCAGATGACCTCAATTCCTCACACAGGAAGGCACCCAATCATAATACATGTTGATTGAAAAAATACTTAATAATGGGATGACAAAAAGGTGAAATATAAGAGGAATGGGATAGAATTTTCCAAGACAGAATATTGGAGGTTGACATTTCAGAGGTAGAATGGTTTTGAGTGGTCTTTTGTGATTGGAGCGGGTCCAAGAGACAATCGAAGGTAGAAAGTGGAGACATGAGTGGCTCTTTTGAAAGTAAGGAGTTGACAAAAGGTGATGGATATGAGGCTATTTTGTTATCCATCTATAGCAGCGGTTTTCAGCAGTGGCTGATTTTGCCTCCTAGGGGACATTTGTCTGGAGATATTTGGGTTATCACCATTACAGGGGATGCTACTGGCATCGAATGGGTACAGGCCAGGGATACAGCTAAACATTCTCCATTGCACAAAACAGAACCCACAACAAGTAACTGTCTAATTCAAATGTCTCAATTTCCAAGGTAGAGAAACTGTATAAAAGGATGTGAAATCACAGAGGATGATTGCAGGATTTAAGGAGACACGAAAAGTTGTAATTTAGGTGCCTACCTTGATTACATTTCAACTCCTTTTGTTTACCATGTAAAATTGAACAGGCCATTTAATCTTTCTAGACCTCAGTTTCCCCATATAAAGGAGACTATTACCCTTGACTGATCTCACCATCTGTCATTATCTTGAAGAAGGAATGAGGACTTGATTTGAACCCAGTTCTTCCCACTCAGTGGCCTTGGGCTTGCACCAGTCACTAACTTCACTCACCCTAGCTCTTCCTCTGTAAAATGAAGAAAATACCTACCCCACAATGTTGCTGTGGCACTTAAATGAGATAATGGCTGAGAAGCTGCCCCGTACAGTGCTTGGCATATCATAGGCACTCAATAAATACTTCTTGAACCCAAAGGGTATGTGAGCAGTTTTGAGTGCTTTAAGAGAAAGAGCAAATCATTAAGAAACAAAAAAATTCTTATATGGTTATTTTGACTCCTGCCATAGTAAATTTTCCTATTTACCATTTACATTTCATGGTATCTATTTTAATACATACATTAAAATTATATCTACTTTTGTGCCTGGATTATAAACACTTTCCCTTTTGTTTTGTAACCACTGGTAGTTACATTGCCACTTTGTGTCATCACTGTACTTTACTGGTAGGAACCGCCTTGTTTTTACTGTACCCGTAAACCGAATCCTCCCACCTGTTCATTTTAACAGGTTGTGGCAACTGAAGAAGACCTTGTCCCACCCAGTCTGGTGGAGCCACCTCCCAGAACAGATGGGTTGGACCACAGAATCGCCGCTCATATTGTGTCCATCCTGCCCTCTCTCTGTCTCACGGAGAGGGAGCAAAAGGTCAGACGGCATAAGATATCCAAAGAGTTTGCATGCTTTGAAAAAGTACAGATTCTCTTTTTAAGTCGATGTATTTCAATTTGAATAGAATCTCCATGAAATATTCTTATCCGAAGAAGAACATGAAAGCAGAGCAGTGCCCAAAGGCCCTCTCCTATTGAACTATCATGATGCACATGCCCACAAGAAGTACGCACTGAAGGTAATAAAACTGGATTACCCAGAGGAGAAGGGATGCAAGAAAGCCCATTTGTAATTATTCAGTTGAAGAAATTGCAGTTAGTTTTACCAGTGCTAATTAAAAGTAACAGTCAAAGGGCTTGCAAAGTGAGACCTCTGAAAATAGAGACACATAAAGGAGCGAAGAAAACTTGCCTAATTATAAGGGTCCAATTAGCCATTTAATTGATTGTGAGTACACTGGGGCACCTGGATGGCTTAGTCGGTTAAGTGTCTGACTTCAGCTCAGGTCATGATCTTGCAGTTCATGAGTTTGAGCCCTGCATCAGGCTCTGCACTGACAGTGCAGAGCCTGCCTGCGATTCTCTCTTTCTCTCTCTCTCTCTCTCTCTCTCTCTCTCTCTCTCTCTCTGCCCCTGCCCCACTTGCATTCTGTCTCTCTCTCAAATACATAAACGCTTTAAAAAACTGATTTGAGTACACCACATTCGCATTAAAACCTTCTAGTTACTGGCTTTAAATATCTTACTAATGTGAAAAACTAGTGAAGGCCAAAGAAGAATCCCAGAAGGGAGAGATGAATGTATATGAGACTTTGGCAGTTTGTCACAGCGAGTGAAGAATCCATCATTTCTGTGCACCAGGAACCTCTGGCAAAGTGAGAACGAGCTTTTTTGACCTTCAGCAAAATACCAACACTTTGTCTTCCCCAATTACCATTGATTTCCCCTGTTCCCAAATAATGAGCGAAGGTATCAGGTTTTGCCTTCTCCATATGCATAAGGCACTTGACAGCTTACTCTAATGTCTTCTGTCATGTTGCGCTTTTTCATCAGGACCAAAAGAATTTTGACCCAGTTCAAATTGAGCAGGAGATGCAGTCCAAGTTGCCACTGTGGGAATTCCTTAAATTCCCTCTGCCCCCGCCATGGAACAGCACTAAGCGTCTAGCTACAATTCATGAGCTCATGCACTTCTGTACAAATGGTGAGTACGTTCTTTGTCTTAGCTCGAACTCATTCATTTATGGTCATATGTGCTTCTTAAGATTACACCCCTATTTGCAAAAAGTATTTTGATTACTTAAAGACCTTTCAGAGACTGAGGTGGGTATTTTGATTTTCTTACCTTGGATAATGTCATTAGCGATAGCGTGATAGCTGTGATGCATAACATTCTTCAATTTGATACACTGGGTTTTCTTTCCATCGTGTTTCCATGACAAGAATAATCTGCTCCTTTCTTCCTTCTCCCTGCTCGCCACCCCGTGTCCCCCTCCTTGGCATCATTGGAGAAGACATGGTGATCTCTATCTGAGGTTAAAGCACTGAGTAGGGAGCCCCCTGGCGGTGTGGTGCTGAGAGTGTGTCCATTCAGGTTCCCCTCCTCTCGCAAGGGGAGGGGCCATTTTATGCTCTTGGAGGGAATTTGGAGAATCTAAAATCAGCTTCTCATTGCAGAGTTCACTGAGATTTGAGATACAGTCATTTCCTTAAAAATCTTTATTTCCACTTGAGGCAATCTGCAGATAGATTCCTACTTATAAGAAGGAATATGAGGGGCTCCTGGATGGCTCAGTCAGTTGAGTGTCCGACTTCGGCTCAGGTCATGATCTCACAGCTTGTGAGTTCGAACCCTGCGTCGGGCTCTGTGCTGACAGCTCGGAGCCTGGAGCCTGCTTTGGATTCTGTGTCTCCCTCTCCCTCTGCCCCAACCCACTCACATTCTGTTTCTGTCTCTCTCAAAACTAAATAAACATTAAAAAATATTAAAAAAAAAAAAAAAAGAAAAAGGAATATGAAATGGCATAGACACCTTTATTGGCCAAGAAAGCATTTGACCCAGAGAAGAGAAAAAGCACCTCAGTTTCTCCCCTTAAGCAAATCATGAAATATTTTCATCTCGATTTCTTCTTTAACTTTTAAGTAAGCCTAATAACAGAGAAAAAACCAAAATCTTTTGAATACTGTCATGCCGTCTCCTCATGGAAAAGTAGGGGATAGCCTGCTGGCCTGGGCATGTGGAGACAGTTGTTGACATAATCACTCTCTTCCTGATGTTCCTGAGAACATCTGTCCTTTGCCTGTGTGCTGCCACACCTCACCTCCTCTTCTGCCTCCGTTCTCTCTCTACCTCGTCCTACACGCAGCGTAGAATTCTTGCGTCTGTTGCCACCATTGCAACTTCACACACATCCCACTTATGGGTTTCATCCCAAACCCTTGCTTCTCCTCTTCTCTTCCCTCCTTCAGCACTTCATACTTACCAGATCCAAAACCGAACTCTTGACTCCCCAAAATTTCTCCCTTCACAGTCTTCTTTATTTCAGTAAATGGCAACTATTTTCTTCCACAACCTTGCAAGTCATTTCTGATTCCTCTTTTTTTTTATGCCCCACAACCAATCCCACCGCATCCCCCAGTGATGCCAGCCCAGTCCACCATCGCCTCTCGCTTGGGCTATTTCAATAGTTTTCCAGTTGGTCTACAGCCTTTCACCTTTTTACCTAGCCTTTGCTTCATGCAATAACTGGAATCATCCTTCTAAAACGTTAGTCAGACCATGTGCCTCTTTAACTCAAAATTCTCGAGTGGCCACCCGTGTCACTCAAAGTAGAATCTAGACTCTTCTGCCATCCATATTTTGAGCTCATCACCTGTCAAGCTCTCACTGTTCCATTCTATCTACATTGGCCTCACTGTGATTCCTTGAACATGTTGGTCACCCCACTGCCTCAGGGTCTTTGCACTTACTCTTTCTCCTGTGTCTATCACTTTTTCTCCCAGATAGATATTCACAGAACTTGCTCTCCCACTTCTCTGACTACCTTATATATATATATATATATATATATATATATATATATATATATATATGAAGCCCCTCCCCAATCACTGTCACTTTTTATCCCCTCACCTGGCTTTATCCTTCTTATCATCTCTGATATGGTATACACTTCTCTGTTTACCCTGTTTCCAGTCACCAAAATGGATACTCCATAAGACCAGGAGGTCACTGCTTAGTTTACTGCTGTGGTCACAGTTTTTACTATACTCCTTGCCCACTAATATGTGCTCAAAAGATATTTGCAAAATGAATGAATGAGCAAACCTTCCTTAGTTCTGTAACTTTTCCCCTTTCCCTGTTTCTCTTCTGAATTTCCTCATGATTTTTCCAAAAACACATGCCCTTAGTTCTATTGGAGAAAAAGCGGAGGTTACCCCAGAATCATTGATCTGCCACTATCATTTTACTTTTCCTCATTGCATCCCATGATTATTTGCTAATACCTACCTCATACCCCTCTAGTTTGAACTTCTAAAGTGCAAGAACCAAATCTTTTCTTTGAATCTGAGGCATCTATGACAAAGCCTAATACTTAGAAAACAAAACGAGTGAGCAGGTAAGTGAGTGAGTAAGTGGATGGATGAAATAAATACTGTAAGAGAATAAAAGCACAAATGGAGGGGTGCCTGGGTGGCTCAGTCAGTTGAGTGTCCAACTTCAGCTCAGGTCATGATCTCACAGTCTGTGAGTTCAAGCCTTGCATCGGGCTCTGTACTGATGGCTCAGAGCCTGGAGCCTGCTTCCAATTCTGTGTCTCCCTCTCTCTCTGCCCCTTCCCTGCTCATGCTCTGTCTCTTTCTGTCTCAAAAATAAATAAAAACATTAAAAAAAATTTTAAAAAAGCACAAATGGATAGGGCCAATTGAAAGCTGATAACCTTTGAAGTGCAATTATTATTTTCACCCACCAGTTCAAGTGGCTGAAAAGAGGCCTTTTCTGAGCCCTAAGGGTCAGTAAAACCTACTGAATGTAACAGTGTATGTTAGACACAAGTGAGTAGTTTGTTTGTTTCAAATTATAACAGTGGCAAAGGTGCTTTTGCTTACAAATCATAAGTTTTAAACATATTCAATCATTATGGTACCCTGAAGAATCCATGTGAATTAATACTAATACACCTAATACTGATTAAGCTATGAAGCAGTTTGTGAACATTATCCTGATAGATTATACCTTGATTGTGCAGCTTCCTTATTATTAGGCACTATTGACATTTGTTGCAGAACTGTGGAGCCCATGTTTAAAGTCAGGTCAACACCCATCATGATATGACTGCCTTGTTATTGCGGTGGACAGACCCTCTGGGCACCCCTCTGTCAGCCCTGTACCATGTGGTAATAAGACCATTCCTAGCAGCATATAGTTCTTGCTTTCTTACAGAAGTCTTGAGCTGGAATGAAGTAGAACGAGCCTTCAAAGTGTTTACTTTTGAGAGCCTGAAACTCTCTGAGGTTAATGAAGAAGGCATACTAATGCCTTCTGAGATGATGTATGGAACAGATTCTGAGCTGTCCAACATACCGTGGGACAACCCTGCCAGATTTGCTAAACAGATAAGGCAGAAATACATCATGAAAATGAATACCCAAGAGGCCAAACACCAAACAGGTACAGTGCGTGGAGGGAACCAAAAGCATTCTTCCGTTTTATGATTGTTGATTTTTCTAGCATTGTGTCTGATGGAGTCTCTTTAAACTGACTAGATACTGAAGCCAAAGACAGAATTTTATTTGTGGATCAGAATTGGTCAATGTTGGTGCAAGAGGATGAGGTCAGTAAAGAACCTTCAGACCCTAGTCGGTCTGGTTCTAACAAAATGAAGCAGTCTGACCCAAACAGCAAGGAACCCTTAGACTATGAAAATATAGAGCTGTCAGAGCAGGAGACCAGCTTGAGGACTCGGTGCCAGTCTGCGCTGTCAGGTGAGTAATCGTGTGTGTGTGTGTGTGTGTAGACACTGTTATAGAATGTATTAACCCAAAAAATGATTCAAGAAACATTATCACTCATATGTGAAATTTAAGAAACACAACAGATGAATGTAGGCGAAGGGAAGGAAAAATAAGACTAAAACAAAGAGGCGGGCAAACCATAAGAGACGCTTAAATACAGAGAACAAACTGGCGGTTGCTGGAGGGGTATGGGGTGGGGGGATGGGCTAAATGGGTGATGGGCACTAAGGAGGGCACATGTTGGGATGAGCCTTGGGTGTTACCTATAAGTGATGAATCATTGGATTCTACTTCTGAAAACTAATACTACACTGTATGTTAATGAACTTGAATTCAAGTAAATAAATTTAAAATTTAAAAAAGAAACATTATCTAAATTTAAATGCCCCCCTGTTTCAATTGAAAAACTATTTAACATCTAAGGTATTTGGTTAATTAAACTTTGCTACTGAGTGAGTCCTTGTTATTCCAACCCTTGTTTTTAAAATATCCTAAAGCCTGTTAGTGCACTCTTACCTGAGTAAATATAGTGAGGTGAACGTAATTAAACTTTCCTCATTAGTATTTCATAGGGTTATTGTGATTATATGAAAAATTATTTTAAAACTACCTGCAATAAGATAGTGAACTGCCTACTACAGAGCTTGGTACAAAATCAATGCTCAGTGAAGAACACTGATTCCCTTTCTCTCCTCCTTATAGCTCAGCTAATGACTCTTATTCTAAAATATAGCATCATAGGGGCACCTGGGTGGCTCAGTCAGTTAAGCATCCGACTTTGGCTCAGGTCATGGGTTCAGGTCATGATCTCACAGTTCATGAGTTCGAGCCCCGCATCAGGCTCTGTGCTGACAGGTCAGAGCCTGGAGCCTGCTTTAGATTCTGTGTCTCCCTCGGTCTCTGCTTCTCCCCTGCTCATGCTCTGTCTTTCTCTCTCTCAAAACAAAACACACACAAAAAAACACATTAAAAAAATTAGAATATAGCATCATAAATGTTATATTAGGAAGTGTAGAAGCATAGGAGACTATTAGGCTAAATTTACTGGGCAATCTTATACATAGCTGTCAGATTAATCACTTAAAATACAGCTCTTAGTTTCCTGCTTACAACATTCAATGGCTCCCTACTAATGGAACCTAATTCTTTGGCCTGCTGTACCATGGGTCTCCAGTCGTACCAAATTACTTTTCCAAAATCTTTTTCACTTTTTCCCTTTTGCTTACTTATCCCATGCTCTGGCCAAACAGAATTAGGCTCTATTTCCTCTACACAGCCTGCTGTTTTCAATCTGTGTCTTTCCTCCACAATACCCTTCGCCTAGAGCTTTCTTTTTTATTACAATTAGGTTTCAATGGCACCTCCATGAAGCCTTGTTAGATGTGTCCAGCTAGAAATGGCTCCCTTAGCATTCCTGTGGTCACAGTTAATCTGTGCTCCCTTTATAGCATTAATGATCATTTCCTACTACTTATTACAATTATTCATATGTCTGTATTAAGTTTCCATAATACTATAGCTTCTTAAAGGTCACAGGTATGCTTATCTTAAAAATATTAACTGTATGCTGGGCAATAGAACAGGTATCAGCAAATTTTCACAGGATCAAAACTACAGAGTATATTCTCATACCACAATGAAATTATGGCGGACATTAGTTACAAAAAAAATAACGGGAAAATACCTAAAATTTCCAAATTAAGAAATATACTTCTGCAAAACACCTCACTCAGTGAAAAAGTCACAATAGAAATTAAGAAATATTTCAAGTTGAATAGTAATGGAAATACTGAATATTAAGATTTCTATAATGCAGCTAAAGCAAGGGATACTCAGAGAGAAGTTCACAGCTTTAAAGGAATACATTTTTAAAAAGAAAGCTAAAAATTAATTAGCCAAACATCAGCCTCAAGTTGTTAGATAAAGATGAACAAAATAAATCCAAATAAAGTAAAAGGAAGAAAATAAAATAAGAGTAAATTATTAAGATATAAAATATAGATGTAACAAGGAAGAACAAATAATATAACAGTGTGGTTCTTTGAAAAGACTTTTAAAATTGATAAATTATTTTTTTTAGAAAAGGCTGATCACATAGAAAGTAAGCATAAATAATAATAACAGGAATAAAAATCAATAGGAATAAAGAAACACACTTTTTTCTGATCCTACAGAAATGTAAAAGATAATAAGAGGATATGAGCAACTTTATTCCACTAAACATAAGAATAAAATGAGCAAATGACTAGAAAAGTATATCTTACCAACAGTGACTCAAGAAGAAATAGTGTTGTAATTGTTTAAATAAATTAAATCAATAATTAAAAATCCTCCAAGGTGCCTGGGTGGCTTAGTCAGTTGAGTGTCCAACTCTTGATTTCAACTCAGGTCATTATCCCAGGGTCACGGGATTGGACCCCACATTGGGCTTCATGCTGAGCATGGAACCTACTTAAGATTTTCTCTCTCTCTCTCTCTCTCTCTCTGCCCCTCCCCCCCAGTTTGTGCTCTCTTTATCTCTCTCAAATAAAAATAAATAGGGGGCGCCTGGGTGGCGCAGTCGGTTAAGCATCCGACTTCAGCCAGGTCACCATCTCGCGGTCCGTGAGTTTGAGCCCCGCGTCGGGCTCTGGGCTGATGGCTCAGAGCCTGGAGCCTGTTTCCGATTCTGTGTCTCCCTCTCTCTCTGCCCCTCCCCCGTTCGTGCTCTGTCTCTCTCTCTCTGAAAAATAAATAAACGTTGAAAAAAAAATTAAAAAAAAAATAAATAAAAATAAATAGATAGATAGATAAAATAAATAAGTAAAAATATAAAAATCCTCCCCAAAAGGACACACCCAACACAAATATTCTTATTTACTAGTGGTACCACTCAAAAAAGAAATAATTTTGACCTTAAAAATTATTCCCGGAAATAAAAAAAGTGTATCCTTCCCTACTCATTTTAGAAAGCTAGCATAAGCCTTAAAATCAAACTGTCAACAATAGTACTACAAAAGAAAATTATACATCAAACAGATTCATGAACGCAGATGCAAAAATCCTGTATAAAACATACGTAAGCTGATCTAGCAATATACAAAATGATACTAATACATCACAAGCAAGTTGTTTTTATAACAGGAATAGAGAAAAAACATACATTGTAAAAATCAATATAATTTATCAATTAACACTAATGAGAAAAATTATATAATCATTCTCAATCGATGCAGAAAAAGCACTTAAAACTATAGAAATTCATGAAAAAAAAAACTTAGCAAACTAGCAATAGAAGGAAAAATTTTCTACCTTGTAAAGATTATTCTTAAATTGCTACAACAAACATTATATATCAAGATAAAATGTTTAAAGATTTCCCTTGACACCAGGAAGGTATATACTATAAACACTTGTATTCAGTATTACATTGGAGATGCTAGCCAACTCAGTAAGGTAAGAAAAAGAGATGAAAATGTAAGATTTGAAAAGGAAGAAACAAAACTATTACTATTTGTAAATATCGTGTATGTAGAAAACCCAAAATGATCCACACACAAAAAAGTCAGGATTAATATGATAGTTTAACAAGGAGGTCATGGTTATAAAAGGACACACATAAAATGTCTGCAGTGCTGGGACTTTATCATGATTCACGTGGGGCGCCTGGGTGGCGCAGTCAGTTAAGCGTCCGACTTCAGCCAGGTCACGATCTCGCAGTCTGTGAGTTCGAGCCCCGCGTCAGGCTCTGGGCTGATGGCTCAGAGCCTGGAGCCTGTTTCCGATTCTGTGTCTCCCTCTCTCTCTGCCCCTCCCCCGTTCATGCTCTGTCTCTCTCTGTCCCAAAAATAAATGATTCACGATACTAAGCATTTCTGTTCTATGTACTTCTCTGTATGTGTTATAACTCATAATTTTAAAAAGCATTAAACAAAAGTAAGTCATCAGTGCCATAAGAGAACAGATGTGAAGCCAGTACTTTTTAAACATTTATTTATTTTGTGAGAAAGAGAGAGAGATCGCAAGCAGGAAAGAGGCAAAGAGGGAGGGAGAGAGAGAATCCCAAGCAGGCTCTATGCTGTTAGCACAGAGCCCAACATGGGGCTCAATCTCAAAAACCATGAAATCATGACCTGAGCAGAAATCAAGAGCTGGACAATTAACTGACTGAGCCCACCAGGAGCCCCAAGTCAGTATTGACCAAATAGTCATCTTGCCATTTTCGTTTACTTAGATGAGGGTAAAAGAGGAAGTCATTGATAGAGTAGAATTAGGGAAAATCTGATTGCTGATTAGTAGACCAGATAAGTGAGGGTGAGGGGGACAGAGGAGAGAAGGATATAACATTTATTTAGTAATGCCCTGCTATATTCTAAGCACTATGCTAAGACATTTTACATATATTAACTAGTATTTAATATAAACTTCAAGTCTATGAGTAAGATACTATATCCCAATTCTAAAGACAAGGAGTTGAAGACCAGAGGGGTTAAGTAACTTGTTCAACTACATACAAGTAGGAGTAAGTCAGGATTCCAACAGAGAGCTAACTCCAAACCAGTGCTGTGTCTTGTGGCTTCCTCAGTTCCAGAAATTTCTTGTCTATGGGCTTAGCCACACTCATGGTCTCTTCTTTATGCTGATACTTAACTCGATTTTATTACTGTTGGGTCTTACTTCCCAAAAGGGTTGATTTCCTATTTCTCTGTTCTAAGTGCCCTTACGTATTAGCCTAGCTCACAGAAATAATTAAGCCAAATAAGTTAATCTGGGATTTTATGGCATTAGTGCATCCTGTGGGAATGTAAATATACGACAAAGAAGTCACTTTGTGTTAATATGGATCCAGAATAAGCCAGGAGAGATATAAGGCCTGAGGTTTTTTCCTTTGTGTTTTGTTCTTTTCTTTAGAAGAGCAACTGGTGTATAGTTTTCTTCAGGCAACTTTTGCCACCTGGTGGTCAGACCATGTAAATTAGCGTTCCAAATCCTGGTGGAAAGTAGATGATTTGAGCAACTCTAAATCTTCGGGGCTAAAAATGCTATAATGGATAGTGTGTCCTAGAGACGGAGCAATCCTTGAGAGCTGAACCCCCACAACCTGTAAAGGATCCTATAGGATGTGTATTGACCGTCATCAAGGAACTGTTACAGTTAGACAGGGGAGGGTGGCTGAGCTTTGGTGCCCCATGATGGCTGCTGTGTCTAAGGGAACTTGTTGTTGGTCTTGCGTGCCCCCGCCCTGACTCTGAATCGCACTTCTAAAGCAGCCACTTGAAATCGTTTGAAACAAAGCAGAAATTGTTCACGTATTTCCTGCAAAACCATCTTAGCATCAAATACATATAAAAACCTGTTGCTGGATGTGAAGGACTGAATATTTGTGCTTTTCTTAACCAAACACTGGATTTCCATCTGAGACTGTTTTTGAACTTGACAGGGCCTATTGGATATTTATGAAAAACCTGAGAGTTGATAACCGTGAGGCTATGGGTTTAGATGTGCCCTCTATGCTTGTTGGGTGTTTTTTTAATAAAGTAACTGCTTTGCAGAGGGATCTTGTTATCTCTAAAGTAAAACAGATTAGGAAAGCTGTTTTTCAAAGGGATGAGAAAGCATCCATTTCCAGATGTGTCAAAAACTACTGAATCACACTGTCAAAGGATTATGGGGTTGAAGGCAGAATCAGAAAGAAAGGAAAAAATGATTTTTACTCTACTATTAAATAAAGAGTTCAGATTGGTTTTAGAATGTTCTTTCCTTTGACAAAATAACTGATGCACAATTTTTTAAAACATATTTTCTAAACTGGAGACTTTTTCTGCTGGATCCTTAGACACAGGAGGGAATATCAAATCTCCCGGAAATCTGGCAGACCACAGAATAGAATAATTTTTATTCCACAGATTTCATATCAATTGCTTTAGGGACACAAGGGACATCATGGTCTATTTAGAGTTATAGTTGGCCCGAGTTTTCTCTTGAGTAGATGTATTTATATAAATACTGAACTGAATTGACTTTATAGTTTTCCCCTAAATCAAAATGGAACATTCATGCCATCACCTTCACCAGCCCAAGGCAAGATGAAACTAGTAGCAAAAATGTAAGTAGCTATGCTCCTAAAAGAAAGAAAAACATTGGTCTATCCTTGGTAGACATGATTAACTACTCCCGCTAGAGGTGTAGATACAGTTCTCTTTGCCACAGAATGAAGCTGAATCTTATGCTTACCCTAAAATAAGCTTTTGTTTTGGGTTCCTTCCACAGTTCTTCTCTCTCCGTATGGCTTTAGATACATTTCCAGTTTCATTATATGATATAGATTTTCCTCATTCAATCAGAACGAACTGTACTGAAGTCCCACCATGTGCTGGGCACTCGGGGTACAGTTACAGAAAATAAGAGCAGGTTCTTATTCTCCAGGAATTCACATCCAAGATGGAGAGACAGACACAAGTAAATATTATCAGATGCTAGTAAATGCCATGATTAAAAATACAACAGGGTGAAAGGCAGAAAAGCCCTGGAAGAGATGACATTGGAGTAACAATATGAATGAAATAAGGGGTTGAACCAAGTGATTATCTAAAAGCAAAGCAAGACAGAATGAAAGGCAAGTGTAAAAACTTTCAGGCACAGCAAGCAAGCCGGAGAGCCTGGAGAGGAAGGAGCAAAACGCGAGTGGAAGGGATGTGTTTGGAGAGTGACGGTGGGACCATTTTATATATGACTATGCAGCGATTAATTTGCTGTTGTTCTAAGGTTGGTAAAAAGCCATGTTGGCTCAGTTATTCAGCGGCATCACAAATACATTACCCCAAGATTCATCACCCACTCCGTTTCTTTGGTCAAACTGGGAATGTGCTATATAGTTTATCCATTTCTATATGAGAGATTCAGAATCACAAGAGCTGTAGTTTAATCAGCGAATATTTGCAACTCATAAAGGTAAAGGTACATTTTTAGAAGTGAGGGAGATAGCCTGAAGGCATAATTATCTGATATGATTTAGGAATGTATCATAGAGGAAGCTGGGTTCTTTTCCAAGGGTTTAGTATAACTTTTCTAGGTAGACACTGATTTAGAATTATTGACACAAACACCTTTTTGGAGGCATGAAACATGCCTTTCAGGAATTACCTTTTCAGCACAGAAACATAGATCATATGGGCAACAAAAAGGCACAGCACTGACAAAGGCAAGAACAAAGCCCAAACACAACTGGATGTTGGTGTCTTTGATTTACAGAACAGACCACGAACAATGAGATCAAAGATGAAGCAGTCACAAAGGCTGATCCTCTTGAAAAGGTAAGGAATTGTTTTCCTATAAGTGTAGATACAAGTAAGATGATCTGAGAAAACTGTGACCCAGAGTGAGAAACACACACAAACACACACACACACACACACACACACACACACACACACACACACAAAGGAGATGCTTAGCAGGATAAGGAAGGGGATTACTCGGACATCCTCAGACCAGATCCAACTGGAGAGAAAGGAGTTAATTTCACTAGCGGCTTAAGCAAAACTTCCAAGCTCCATGCTCCTCTCTAGACAGTGTGGCTTGGCAACCTCACAAACACCTGCTGACCATACAGCCATGTAGAACTAATGCTGTCTTGAAGTGAGTTCAGAAAACCTGCCTATAATTGCTAACAGGACTCAGAAGAGTATAACCTAACAATAAAAATATTTAGATTATGTTGCCCATAAAAAAAAAAAAAACTCAAAGGCATACTCTTTCTGGCAGCAGCTCTCCTAAAATGTTGCCATATGGATTTATACATATGCAGATTTCCCCAATTAAAATGGAGTGCATGCTGGTTAGTCGATGGAGTCCAAGAGGGCTTTATTTGGACTTGAACAAATTAAAGCTGAAATTGTACTCCTATGGTTTTTTAGAAACCCAAGAAGATGACTGTGGAAGCAGACCTGGAGGACATAAAGAAAACGCAACAACGCAGTTTAATGGACTGGAGTTACACTGAACATTTTAAACCGAAAGTTCTGCTTCAGGTATTAATGGACCGTGAGTCTCCAGGAGACGGTTGGACAGGTCTGGGGAGTCATGCTATGATTTAGAACAGTTCGCTTCTAGGTCACTCTCTCAGATCTACTTCTGATCAATATTCCCATTTACTTCAGCTTTAAAATGAATGTATTCCCAGATCGAGCTATGCACGCCCAGGGAATCTCCACCCAAAGGGATGTTTTTATAAAATCTTGAAGAAGAAAGGAAATAGACATGACTGCTGCACATATTTTCCAAGAACAAAAGTAAGGCATTATGGGAAAGCAATCTTATTTTTCCCATATTGCCTATCAGTTCTACGAAGTTTTCACTACATTTCAAAGTATTTTCTGATGCAGTTTACAGGTCAATGGAACCTGTGATAGCTAGTGTTTATTGAGCACTTACCATTTTGCTAGCAATGATTAGTATTATTTGTTCATTTAATCCTTGCAACAGTCCTTTGAAGTAGAAACCTATGTAAATAATAGAAAATTGAGACATCTTGACCAAGAGTAACTTTTGCCCAAGGTCACATGGCTGGCAAGTGAGAGAAGCAAGATATGAACCCAAGAAATCTGGCCACAGAACTTGTGCTCATGCAAAATAACAAGTAACCCTACATTTTCTGTGTATACATTTTATGCAAAAACCTTTACTTGCTTTTATCTTTTTAACTACTGACATCAAAGTTTTAGATCCACACATTTTTTTAAATGTTTATTTATTTGAGAGAGAGCTCATGCGTGCAAGGGTGGGAAGGGGCAGAGAGAGAGAGAGAATCCCAAGCAGGCTCTGCGCTGTCAGCAAAGAGCCTGCCGCAGGGCTCGATCTCATGAACCGGAGATCATGACCTGAGCCGAGATCAAGAGTCAGGCATTTAACCAACTGAGCCACCCAGGAGCCCCTACCTCTACACAGTTTTAAACCCAGAAAGTTCTATAAAGAGTCTTATGAAAAATAGCAACTCCCTCCTACCCCCATGCCCAAATTCTCAGAGGTAAAAATCTTCAAGGCACTTACAGGTTTCTTGTGTTACTTAACTCAGTTACCTCTAATAATGAGTATATTTTGTTTAGTTTTACTTTTGGTTGGGCATCACCATCAACTGATTCTCTCTTGAGGAAATAGCTGCCAACCCCCATCTAGCGTATGCACGTGCATGTGAACACACACACACACACACACACACACACACATACACACTCACTCATATACTCCCTTCTTCCCATTCTCTAACACTGTTAACTATATCATCATTTTTGTGTAGCTCAATATTGAATATTTAGTTTATTTCATTTTTATAAATTTTATTCATAGCTGAACTATTACATTTTCTTTCTTGATACTATTTTTGTTTTCCTTGGTGTTTGTTTTCCCATTTTTTTTTCCTTTGTGTAGTTTACTATGCATTTATATTACTCATCCCCAAACTCTCCACCAAAGAGTGAAATCTCCTCTCAATACATTAAACCACACAGGCACTCGATCAATTTTATCATCTAAGCCACCTCTCTCCCATATGCTCTGAACTCCCGCTTGCCCTCCAGGCCTACTTCACAGCTGTGGCCCTGGGAGCTTCCTTTCTTATCATCTGGGTCACATCCTTGGCCTCTCTTTCCAACCAGACACTGGGTTCCTGAATCACGTGTCATCTTCTTTCCTGAGTTACTCCCTTTTTGTAGGGGGTTATCACTTCTAATTGCTTTCTGAATTAAAATTCATGGCAGGTAAATTGGGGGGGGGGGGCATTGGATGTGTGAAACCCTCTTAATTCTACCCTTACGTTTGAGTGACACTTTGGCTTTACATAAAATGCTCAGTCAGAAAGCATTTTCCCTCAACATTTTGAAGGCATTCCTCAATTGTCTTCTAGCTTCTTGGGTTGTCCTTGAGGAAAAGCAACAATGAAATTCTGATTCCTGATTAGTTGTTTGAGCCTGTTTTTTTTTCCCTCTGTCTGGGAGGTTTTAAGATCTTCTGTTTGCTCCAGTGTCGTTGGTTTCCTGTTGATGTGCCTTGGTGTGGTTCTATTTCCAAGTATCGTAGTGGTAAGCCCAGAACAATCCAGAGACTCCTGTCTTTATATTCTAGGAAACAAATGTTCTGTAATCATTTCTTTGATAACCTTCTCCCTACTGTTTTTTCTGTTTCTTCTTTCTGTTATTCTGGTGCTGAACTTTCTGGACTGAACTTCCAATTTCCTTACCTTTTCTCTCCTAATTTCCAATACTTGTCTTTTTTTTTTTTTTTTCCTGGAGATATGGCTCAGCTTTCATTTGGTTTTTCTACTGAGGCTTCTATTTCTGTTATCATTTTTAATTTCCTAAAGTTCTATTTATAATTGCAAATTACTTTTTTATAGCATCTTATTTGTCTTACCTGATACCATATCTTCTCTTATCTCTATGAGGATATTAAAGTCCTTTGAGGTCTTAGTGTTTTATCCCTAGATTGTGTCTTTTTCCTCAAATTTTTTTCTTTTTCTCTCAAGTTTATTTTTACTTTTGTTTTTTGGTCTTTATTTTTCATTTCAGAGAATAATACCTCATGATATTTGCCTTTTTCTTCATGTTAATAATGAGACACTAAAAATATCAAAAGAAGTACTGTATGAGGTCAGGGAAGGAGGGAGTTGTCAATAAATGGACTTCATTTTGGGTGACTTGGCTGGGTAGTTTCCTTGGGATACCCATCAGTGTTGGTATATTAGTCTGTACCCTTAAGCCATTTAAATTCTCCAGGGGAGAAAACCCCTAATCTCCTAACTGAAAGACATAACTTACCTGTCAGGGTTTTGGAAACTGAGTGGTAGGGGGAAGGCAGTTACACTTCTTACCATCCAGTCTCTAGATCTGCATTGTTCAATATGGTAACCACTACTCACAGGTAGCTTCTGACTACCTGAAATGTACTTTGTCCAAATTGAGACGTTCTGTATGTTTGCTATAGTATATACTATAGTATATAAGCAATACTTATATACTTATTATAGTATATATATTACTTCAAATATATATATGTATGTAGTATTATAATACTATATAAGTAATATATATATTATACTATTATGTATTATATATAATATATAGTATATATATTATATACTATAGTATATATTACTTAAATAATATAGTATATATTACTTATTATTATATATGTTACTACATGTATACTATATATTTGGTTTAAGTATATATACCAAATTTCAAAAACTTAATATGAAAAAGGTGATATATCCCATTAACAATTTTTATATTCATTACATATTGAAATGATAATTCTTTGACATATTGAGTTAAATAAAATATATATTTGTTTAGGTTTTTATTTATTTATTTTGAGAGAAAGAGACGGACAGAGAGCGAGCGGGGGAGGGGCAGAGAGAGGAAGAGACAGAACCCTAAGCAGGCTCCCCCCCTGTCGGCGCAGAACCTGACACAGGGCTCATGACCTGAGCCAAGACCAAGAGTTGGATGCTTAACTGACTGAGCCATCCAGGCACCCCAAATAAAATATATTTTAAAAAGTAATCTTATCTGTTTCTTTTTACTTGTAAAGTATGGCTACTATAAAATGTAGAATTATACATGTGGGTCACCTTATATTTCTTGGACATCAATTTATGCTTTTAAACAACTCTCATTTTTTCTGTAGCACATCTTCCCCTTAGCAGTGCCTGGGATCCCTCTTCTTAGAATCCACGGGGTCATTTCTATAGGTCATAATCCTCCCTTTGTCCGCTGAGGTGGGAGATGGGCAGATGCCTAGTTGCTCAGAATCGTCGAGGGCTTCCGGAGGCCCTAACGGCTTCTTAAAAATACTCTAATCTTCCTATTTTCAGTGTCTCCTTGACCCCACTCTCAGAATGGGGCAGTGCTCTGGTACTTTCTGGAGCCTTTCTGCACTTCTGCACAAGGTTACTTGTGGCCTCTCGTAAAATTAATCTTAGAATTTGATTTTCTTTCTACCGGCAGTTACCCCTATCCTTCTGCTTTCCAGTTTCTCAACTGTTGTTACCTTTGTCTCCTCTCCTGTGACCTTCAGCTTTGTGGGACTAAAACCCAGTAATTTTACTGTTCTTTTAATGAGGTGTCAAGAAGTACATGGGTTTCATCTCTCATCTTTAAAATGGAAGTTCATTTCAGGCTTTGGGTTTTTTTCGATTTGGCTCTGTCCTCACCCCTTTATGAATCACTGTCCTGCCACATCTAATGGACAATTATCTTGCTTCATCTTCCTTGGTCTTTTCACAGCATCGCAAAGCTGATCACTTCACTGTGAAACACTGCCCACTCTCGGTTTCCAAGGTGCCAAACTGTACTTCTCCTCAGTGCTCTGTTTGGACTTTTGTTGACCTAATGTCTACATATCGAAATGGCTTGAGTCTGAGCCCTGAACCGTCTTCTCTCCTCTGCAAACATCCTTGTGACGATTTCATCTATTATCTATGACCTAATGCTAATGACTGCTACGATTTTATCTTCCAAATGATTTCTTAGTTCCATACTAGGATACCTAACTCCAAATTCCACTTGAATTTATGACAGGCGTCTCAACTTCAGGGTCCCACACAAAGCTCATAATTTTCCCACGTGAGCATGTTTCTCTCCTCATCCATCTCAGAAAATGTCACCTTCAAGCCAGAAGGCTAAGAGTTCTCACTGATCTCAGCTTGACTGCATCCCTCATGTCTGATCCATCGTCAGATTTTGAAGGGTGTACCTCAAAATATATCTTCAAGCTCCTCACCACCTCCACTGTTGCTACAGCCACCCTCCTCTTCTCCTGCAACATCCTCCTAATCATTAACCTGCTTCTGCTCTCGTCCAGTCCATTCTATGAATCAGATACTCCCATCAATTTCATCTGCTTAGGACACCTCCCTGAATCCAGGATGATCTGTAAAAATCTTTATTAAATTTTAGAGGAAAATCTCATCTATCTTGTTCATTTTTTCCCCAAGAACCTACACAGTACCTGGCACATAGTAGGTGTTTATTTTTTAACTGAACTATAAATAACACGGTGTTGTATTAGTTTCAGGTGTAAAATATAATGATTCAACTAGTCTATACATTTCTCAATGCTCATCCCACTAAGTGTACTTTTAATCCCCTTTCTCTATTTCACCCATGCCCTACCCACCTCCCCTCTGGGCAGTCACCAGTTTGTTCTCTGTATTTAGGAGTCTGGTTTTTTGTTTGTCTCCTTTTCCTTTGTTTTGTGTCTTGAATTCCACATATGAGTGAAATAATATAGTGTTTTTCTTTCTCTGATGGACTTATTTCACTTAGCATTGCACCCTCCAGATCCATCCATGTTGTTGTAAATGGCAAGGTTTCATTATCTATCTATCTATCTATCTATCTATCTATTTATTTTACATCTTCTTATCCATCTTCTGTGGTTGGACAGTTGGGTTGCCTCCATATCTTGGCTACTGTGAATAATGCTTCAATAAATATGTGTTTATTTTTAATAAAAAAATTTAACTAAAGTTCATGGCATCACAATATTAATATAGGATAATAGGGAAAAGCCAAATAGTAAAAAAAAATGGAGAGGAAAGATACTATTTGAAAACTTATCAAACATTGATTGAGAGCAGCCATAGCTCTGAGAAACTTAGTGCTATAAATTCTAGCAGCCAAAGTAAACATGAAAACAAATTTTACAGAGCTCTCTAATGGAAAGAAGGATTCATGTTCATCAGAAATGAACATGTTTTGTTTGGGGGTTTAAAGTCTAAAAGGAATTTGCATCTCCAAAAAGTAAAGTAATGAATAGTACCCTATGTAACAACAACAAAATTAATGCAAAGATATTCACCACATGTGTGTCTCTGGTATTGCCTCTCGGGGAACCGATGTAATAGTTTCAATACCACTCCATAAAGACACTCATACAGGGGACTAGATTCGGGAAGTAGATGTATTATTTTGGTAATGCTACCAGTGTAAAATTGAAAGCAAAAGTAAAACAGTCCTTTCCTAACATAATATGCAATTCCATGCCTTCAGATCACCCACCAGCAGAGAACTGAAAGTTCCTGCATGAGATTGATGTTGAAAACGAAAACAAAAACAACAATCCACAGCTGTGTAATTTATTTCCCTGTGGACATGTTTCCTTATATTGATTGGCAGTGAAATAGTAGCAGGACAAAGTGTGCCCTGCCCTCTGTGCCCCTCTGTCAGTAGCTGAGATCGCAGTGCATGCTGAGGGTGGAATGTTTTGGAAAAGGCCAAGGTTAGAAGTCACGTGCAAACAGTATGTATGAGAAAGATCATGCACCTTGTTCCTCTGTACTACAGCATGGTGTGGTGGAGAGCACTCTTTGGAGTGCAAAAACGATGACACAGAGACTGGTGTCCTGGCACCAGGACTTACGAACTCTATCTTCTTAGACAAACCTCTCATCCTTTCTCAGCCCCAGTTTACACTGAAAAAATGAGGATTTTAATATTTCAAAATAGGAAAAATAATGGTTCCTATTTATCCGGGGTTTTTAATGACGAGAAAATGAGATGATCTATATGAAGGCATGGAAAACGTTAAATAACTGCTTGACTTAATTATTATCTCCAAGCCTGAATAAAAAACACTTGAGCAAATGCCTCTATGCCTGGAGGCTAGTATTTTATTTTCTGTAAGAGTCGCTGAAATGTTCCCCCCAAATTCTACCACTGATGTTCTCACTAACAGTGAGACTAAGTGTGGAAATAAAGGGATGAGGGTAAGGGGGCAGAGACATACCTTAGCAGGAGATCCTTCTCATGGAAAAAAAGACACAACAATGTAATTATTTTGATTTCAGGTTCTTCAAGAAGCCAGGCAGCAATACAGGTGGATTGATTCTTACTACCATACGCAAGACAACTCTCTACTTTTAGTCTTTCATAATCCAATGAATAGTCAACGTCTGCATTGTGAATATTGGAATATTGCTCTTCACTCCAATGTTGGATTCAGGTGACCACCTTGGACAGTTTAGTTGATTATTATCTTAGTTAGCTTGTTAGTTACTTGGTTAATTAGCTTTCAGTTCCTTAGCCTAAGGTAAGTGCTTCAAGCCAAACACTAAACCTTCAATTTAGTTTATCAAGTTGCATGTTTGAGGTGTACCAGGCACTGTAATAAGCATTAAAACTATACCAAATAAACAAGACAGACATCATTCCTGGAGCCATTAAGTCTAGTGGGGATTTCATTACCTTACATTTGATTTATTTAGACCCTAATAAAACTGCCTCTGAAAGATTCCAAGTAGAAACTATAACACATGACATTCTTCATGCTGGTTTTGGATAACTCCACTTGATCTGGGGAAGACTCCAAAGTAGGGCAACTGAGTGCCATATCAACACAGCGGTCAGGTGCTCAGCAAACTGAGACCTCTAGGAATCAGTGATTTTTTTTTTCTGCCAAGCTCCTTAATTATTTCTTGATGATCTTAAAGCTTTGCTCTGTCCTCTCAGTAATTATGAGAACATTTCATTATTTTTTCAATGCCGGTTACTGTATATCCAGTATTTATTTATTTATTTGTACAGCGTTGTTTTAGTTTAAAGGGATACAGAAAGACACAGAGAATGGGCTTACAGAATAACTGGGAAAACAGGTCGTGTGCTAATCCTTTGCTCACATATACAGTAGCTTACATAATATAGCACATTATTTGGGGAAGGGTAGGAATGCTTCACATGGAAAACTATTTAGAGGTAGTGGCTCCCTACGGACTGGATGGCAGAGCCCAATGGGAGAGACAATATTGGGAAAGGATGAGGAACAGATGATCTACAAGCTTTGCAGTTCTTCTAAAGTTAATCTCTTATCCAGGATTTCTATTTCTTCTTCAGTTACTTTTGGTGATTTTTGTTCTACACATCCATGCATGACATTTGGATTTTGGATGTCTTTCGGAATGAAATTAAACAGTCGTCTCACAATAAATGCCCATTCCTGAGAGAGATGTATTAGCGTCTATCTTTATGATTATAGGTTTGTCTATTTCTCCTGTTAGTTTTGCATGTATTGTGTGTATATGTGTGTATGTCTAAACTTACTTTTGAATCTGTACTTCAGAAGCATCCTTCTTAATGCATTGTAACTTTTATCAATACGAGCAAATGTCTCTCTGTGTTCCCCTTAATGCTTTTCACCTTGAATTTCACCACGTTTGATATTAATATTGTTGGATAGTCTCTTATACAGAAATTTACTGATAGGACTTTCTCAATAATTTTACATGTCAACTGGGAATTGTGTCTCACTATGTTAATAGAAAACGGAATACAGTGGCTAACCTAATAAGGGAATTCTTTTTCTTCTGTAGTGACAAATTTAGAATTGGGCAGTATCTCAGGGGTAGTTCAGCTACTCACCTAAGTCATCAAGGAGCTGGACTTTCTCTGGCTTTCTAGCCAGCCATCTGCCACCCTTTTATTTTTCTGCGTCATTTTGATTTGTAGATACATGTCTTTTCAGTGTTACCTTGGATTTTTCCATCTACTCTGAGATCCTCTGTCTTTGAAAGATTTTTACAATTAATTAAATAATAACAATATTTTAAAACTTTATATTTTAAAGAATTAATCTATTCACTTCTATTTTTATAAGGGGTATGTTTGGCCTCTTTCTTACCATTTAATTTTACACGCATATTTCTACTTTAGGATTAATCCCTTTTCATCCTTAGATTGAATTTTCTTAGTTCATTCTTAGTGTGTGATGTTTTTAAAGTTAAATATTCTATTAATATCCCTATAGAGGTTATCCTTTTAAATCACATATTTAAATATTTTTATATCGTAATTGGAGCTAATGAGTATGAATATCATTCCACAGATGTTAAAATTTTTAACATATTTTACTTACTCCCAAGAAATCGCCATTTTGAAATTGTCTAGAAATTTTATTTCCAACTGTTAAGTAATATTTTTAATCACAGACAAGGAGCACAAATGATTGTTTACATTTAATTACAAATTGTACTGTTTTCGTCCTCAGCCCTTTTATTTATATACCATATTGTCTTCTTTCTTGGATTTATTTTTTCAATGCAGCTGGAGTACATTTGTGACTAATTCTTTCAGAAAGTATCAGGCTGGGGAATTCCTGAGTCAATGCATGCTGAAATATTCTTTATTTTGTCATCTCATTTGAATACTGATTGGGCTGTGTACGAGTCTGTGTTCCCTCATCATGAATAAATAGCAAGAACTCTAGGTTTTGTTTGAAAGGCAGACACATCGAAAGGTTCTGAACCTGAGAGAGACATGATCTGCCTTTAGAGTGAAAAACATGTCTCTCTTCTGTGTTGAGAATAGACTACAGGGGGTTAAGGGTAGGTACAGGGAGACCAGTTGGGGGGCTACTGTAGTCATCCCAGCAAGGGGCGATGGTGGCTTAGACCAGGAAGAGAACAGTGAAGCAAATGAGAAATGATTAGATTTTGGATATGTTTTAAATATGTGCTTTAAAAAATTTGGATTTCCCAACAGATGCGAAGTGGAGTGTGAGAAAATCAGAGTGGTCAAGGATAACTTCAGGGCATTTGGGCTGATCAACTGAAGTATAGACTTGCCATCAGCTAAGAGAGGAAGATTGGTTTATTTGGGGAAAGGTTGAGTTTGAGATGTCTTTTCCCTTCCCAATGAAGATATTGAGTACCTCAAATTCACAGTCTACGGTTTTCAGTTCATTTCTTTAAAAGGGAATCAAAAATGAGAGAAAACTGTGAAACAGCCTGACTATAGAAACCCTGTAGCTTTATTTTTCAAGCCTTAGGCCTCACTTTCACACAATCTGACAATAACTAATCTTGATTATCCAACCTAAATATTTCAACTTACTTCCTCAGAAACAACTCTCTAAGGACACTCAAATGTTGTAAGTATATACAACATTTAATTAAAAATAATTACAGTCATCCACATAAATAGAATGAATGGATTTGGGAACAACTATGACTGACCCCTGGTGAGCAACAACTCACAGATGTGAGCCTAAGTGCACATGCAGCGTAGGGCACAGTATTTACAGCGTGGGTATTCCCAGGCCAGTAAGTTTACAGCAAGACTGGAGCATTTCAATTAATCCAGTCAGTCAATTAGCTATCGTCACTTGAAAGAATTTCTATTATGCTATAAAATTGCTCTAAAAAGAGATTGTACCATATTACTCTCCAGCTAACAGTGCTGAGAGTGACTGTTTCTCTAAACTGTCATCAACTCTTGGTGTTATTAAACTTTTGAAGCCTTGACTGGGTTAGAAACATCTCATTTTTAAATGTGCATGTCTTTAATTGTGGATGAAGTTGGGCATTGTTCATATGCTCACTGGATATTTATATTTGATGACTTTGTACGAATTACATCTAGGATATATAATTGAGTCTATTGCATTTGGTATATGGGCAATTTAGGATCAGTTCGTTTTTGCAAAGTTTATTTGCATGGTTGGTGTCTTAAGTATTACTGACTTTAACAGTAACTCGATTGTCATTTTCTCTTCTTTGCTTTTTTTTTTTAAATTTTAGGAATTATTTGGAACTTGTTGCAAACTCCATTCAAGATTGGATCATAAAAGAAGAAGCTATATATCAGGAATCTAAAATGGCTGAGGAAATCACTAGGACGAAGGCTGAGCTGGAATTGAAATATTCTGCTACTACCAAAATCACTTCTAACAAAATGTATTCTGTTAAAAAACCTAAAAGTAAGTCACTGGTTGAACTTACACGTAAAGTCCCAAGACATTCTTCCATTTGATAATTTAATCAAGACTGAATATTTCAGTTTTTGTTTTTGTTTTTTTTTTAATTTTTTTTTCAACGTTTATTTATTTTTGGGACAGAGAGAGACAGAGCATGAGCGGGGGAGGGGCAGAGAGAGAGGGAGACACAGAATCGGAAACAGGCTCCAGGCTCTGAGCCATCAGCCCAGAGCCCGACGTGGGGCTCGAACTCACGGACCGCGAGATCGTGACCTGGCTGAAGTCGGACGCTTAACCGACTGCGCCACCCAGGCGCCCCTGAATATTTCAGTATTAAAATGAATTGCCTACAAATTTCTGTGACTCTTTGCTTTCTCTAAAAAATAGAACAGCTGAGTTCTAAATATGATCAATTTGGTGATAGGATAATGGGATATTTGTCTTATATTGATGCCACCTCCTGCCAGATCTGGAAGATTCGATCTGTCCTGCAGATTAAATGTGATGTTAGGGAAATGCCAGATGTCTTCATTTTGGTAGGGTTGATAGTTTCAGCTATTTAAGATTTGTTGGCAATATATGAGGCAAATTCGGAGTCAGTATGTTTCCATTAGAATACTTATAGATTCCAAAAGTGAGATTAAAACAAGACATTTCTTGGAAGAGCAATCTCTCAAGACTAATTGGGAGTAGGACTCTAGAAATAAAGGGAAAATGGATTCTTGAGGATTTGTGACAGGCACTTAACAAGGGGTGGAGTCAATACATATATTTATTTTTGTTGTTAATTTCCATGGCTTTGATGCTGTTGGGGAATGGAGAAGAGAGTGAAAAAAAGAGGAAGGATACTTGATAAAGGAGTAAAACAATGAGGTAACCTGTGTGGTAAATAAGGATATCTCACTAGGAGTGGTTTCCATGTTAATAATATTCATTATTTCTGATAGCATAAGTTGAGAATGGTTTCTCATAAAGAAGCAAAGCTATATATTTCCCAAAGATTTTGCAACTTCTGTCCATTACCAAAAGAATTTGTGTTTGACTTAATTCTAATGAATCAGTCACCATCCACTCAAATGGTTATATAATTCATCCATCAGTTTGGCCTTTCTCCTGACGGGGGCACAGAAGGACAGCACTAAGTATCTGGGATGATGGATGGGACTATATAAAGAGAGGTAGGGCTACCCTCTCACAATAGTGTCTAGGGCCACACTTGCCTATGACCAGGAAAAATTGCCTTTTCTTTATTCTGCTTCTGAACAGAACCAAAAGTTTAATTACTATCTAGATGCTGTTAAATCCAGAATACGGTTAGTTGGAGATTGAAATACACTTGGTAGGTATTGCATTCAGTTTGAGACCTCTTAAGTGAGGAAAGTTGTAAATCTTCCAAACAGAAGGACTATTATAGCAAGAGGAGGGCTTCAATGTGGAAGAAAAAGTTAGATTTGTTCTGTGTGGTCTTAAGCTAGGATTAGTTAGGTTAAAGCTCTATGGATAGAGAGTCTACTTCAGTAAAAGCTTCAAGGTCTCAACACAGAATGGAATGCATTCTCCACGGTCGTTGAGTTCCTCATCCTTGGAGGAGCTCAGTCCCACTTCAGACACCCACTCTGGAGACAGCGAGAAGGAGTCAGGAATGAATAAATGGAGAGTTGAACTTGATAGCCTTTGAGGTCCCCTACAGTTCAGACATTTGGTCCTTCAATGAACCTTTGTCGTAGAGAGTCACTAAGAAGTTTAATTTTCTCTGGCTTTAGGTAACAAAGGAATGAGCAAAGGAGAGATAGCGGATCAAGAAAAAGAAAAAGAAAAAGAGAAGGAAAAGATTCCTTTTATTTTAGAAGGCTCTCTCAAGGTAATTCAAGGAAAGACAGATGACACTGAATAATTTATTGTGTGACAGAGAGTTTGTGTGGTGGAACAAAAGTGATCTTTTTTGCTAACCTCTCAGAAATAATTGAATCTGCAATGAAAGAGCAGTCTCCCCACCAAGCTCTCTCCTCCTCCAGATGATAAACTTTGAAGGAATTCTGTGTCATTCATTTTTATAAAACCCAAATCCAATGTGGTGCCTTGTTCATATCGTCTCTGTTTCTGCTGCAGGTGTTTGTTTCTTGTTTCCAATTTTTAATGACAAACTTAATGTATGCTTTTATAAGAAGTCAAAATTACTCTGGGTCTCCAAACCCCTGAAAATAAGAAATATTAACAACTTGATATGCTCTATACTTATACATTCATGCATACACAAATATAAAGAGGGTTTTCATTTGTTTGGTTTTGATTTAGATTTGTTTTTTTTTTTTTTACTCTTCCACATACTATTTTTTTTTATAGCAAAGTATCATGAATATCACTTCCATATAATATCTACAGATCTAACTTATTTTCAAAGAAATGTTGTTAGTTTAAATTTGGGTATATGTAAAGTATTAATTTCCTTATTAATAAGCACCACTTATTTTTCTATTTATACGGAAATATTTTACTTTTATGTAGTCAGATCAACCATTTTTGGCTAAAATTTAAGACACAATACCACATTTTGGCAAAGGTGTGAAGCACAGTGAATTCTCATACACTGGTGGTTGACATGTAAGTGGGCACTTCCGCTTTGGAAAACTGGGCATAGCTACTAACGTCAAGCAAACGATTTTCTTTTCACCTAACAGTTCCACTCCTAAGGATATGCCTAACAGAAATGCATGGATGTGCGCACCAAGACACATGGACAGAGTTGTTCTTGCAGCATTATTTTTAATTCTCCCAAACTAGAAACCATTCAAATATTCATCAGTGGAATGCCTAGCGTGGTTTAGTCCTATGATGAAATGTTATACAGCTCTGGGAATGCATGACCTATAGCTACACACAGAAATACGGATGAATCTTGGGGCACCTGGGTGGCTCAGTCAGTTAAGCGGTCAGCTTAGGTCATGATCTCACGTTTGTAAGTTCGAGCCCCACGTCGGGCTCTGTGCTGACTACTCAGAGCCTGGGGCCTGCTTTGGATTCCGTGTCTCCCTCTCTCTCTGTCCTTCCTCTGCTCACACTGTCTCTGTCTCTCAAAAAATGAATAAATGTTTTTAAAAATTTTAAATAATAATAATTACAGTAGATATTTTGTAAGCTCACATACTGGGTAGGCAAGAGCTGACTTCCACACCCCCATTAATATCCAATAAACCACAAAACAATGTAGGTTAATATTGGTGAGCCTCCCTAGCTTCGTGGTCTTAGTGGTAAACATCATTACATGGCAAATCTTTGAGTTTATTATTAGTTGCTGCTTTACTTTATTAAAATTTAAAAATGTATGTTGGTTTTTCTTCTTTATTGATATATTGAAGTATGGAGACTTATTTAACAACAGGAATCATCTTTGCATTTTTAAAGCAAACTCCTCTTCAGCATTTCCTAAAGTTTAGTCCTCATCCCACAAAGACATGTATTATGAATGCCTAGGGGTCTCCGGGGAGAAGAGACTTAAAAATACAGATGCCTTCATTCCATCTGAATTACATCTTTGTGAGTCGAATCTAGGAATTTTAATTTTGAATAATCTCCTAGAACCATCTTTATGCACATTATAGATTAAGAATGATAGCACTATTTTTTCATGGCGTGTTATTATTTTAATAAATAACTGGGTTTGATCTGATGGTATTTTATCTAGAATTTTTGTGGCCATGATGAATGAATTAGTCTATAGACTTTGCGTTGTTATTAACAAGCATCACTATTAGTGTTAGTTTGGCTTTTCAAATAAGTTAAGGAAGTTGGCAAGGTTGCTGTATCAACGTGGAAAAAAGTCACTGGAGTTTCTATTTACTAGCAATAACCAATTAGAAAACGTAATCGAAAACAAATATCATTCACAAGAAGAACAAAAACTATAAGGTGCCAAAAAGAATAATAAAAGATAAGCAAAGTCTTTATGGAGAAAATTACCACATATTATTGAGGACATTTAACAATTAAGTGGGAATATATACCATAGTCATGGATGAGAAGATTCAACTTAGGAAATGAAATATACTATAAAATCAATGCTATTCTTATCAAGATCCCAACAGAGTTTTTATGAACCTTAGAAAACCAATTCTGAAATTAATAAAGAAAAATAAAGGGATAAGATCTTTCTTTCAGGTAGCATTTAACTGTCAGCTTACATCTCTTTATTTTCACCTTGCTGTGTGTTTATATTTTAAGCATATCTCTTGTGCAGAGGGACTATAAACTAGATTTTTAAAAAATCCATATCTGGATGATCTCTCTTTTAACAGGAGAGTTGAATCCTTTTATATCCTGCCTTTTCTATGATCCTTTTTTCCACCTTTCTTACTTTATTTTATGTTGAATTTATTTTGTCTTTTCATTCTCAATCAGTTAATGATGGCAACACTAATTTGAACCCTAAGTGAAACGTTCTCCTCCCCCAAAAAACAATTCTATTTTTCTTATTAGTAGACTTATATTACAAAAGAAATTTGTATTCAATGACTTGTTAAAATATTTGCAAAAATTACTTTCCTCGCTTGCTACATAAGTGCCTACATAATGTCCTCAACTTTGCCTCTAGACCCAAAAGGCCTAAAATATTAACTATCTGGCCCTTGACAGAAGTTTAAAATGTATGCACTCTATTTCTACTAGTGGTTGCTCTAGAAATTCAACTTGTATATGTAATTTAATGAAGTCTAAACTTAATAAAATATCTTTACTTTCTTCCAGAACAATACATGGAACTATTAATATTATCTAAAATTTGCTTTCCCTCTCCCAACTTATATTTTAAGTTTTATTTTATCTTTTCTTATTCCCACAAACTGAACATAATTATTGTCATTGTTTTAAGTAGTCAGTGTTATTTAGCTTATCATTTGTTTGTCAAACATTTCTTCTCACATTTTATATTTTGGAAGTATTTCCTTTAAAACTTCTTTTAGTGGGGGTTTGTAAAACCCTCAGTTTTTACTTACCTAAAAATTGGCTTTTTTTTTTACCCTTACACATTAAATATGGTTTTCATTTGTAAAATTCTCAGTTTTGTTTTTTTTTATATATCTTCTTAGTACTCTCAAGATATTGTTCCACATTTTCCTGGGTTGACGTTGTAGTTGTTAATAAATTGTTGATCTAATTTGTCATTTCTTTATAAACAGTTAACCTTTTCTTTTTAAAAAAATTTTTTTAAATATTTATTTATTCTTGAGAGATAGAGACAGCATGAGCAGGGGAGGGGCAGAGAGAGAGGGAGACACAGAATCCAAAGCAGGCTCTAGGCTCTGAGCCTGATGCGGGGCTGGAACTCTCGGACTGTGAGATCATGACCTGAGCCAAAGTGGGGCGCTTAACCAACTGAGCCACTCAGGCGCCCCAACAGTTTACCTTTTCTCTCCAGCTGCTTTGAAAATACTCAGTGGTGTGCTGGAAATGTTTAGGAATAGCTCTCTCAGGGAAAAAAAAATAATATGTTTATTCTAAATTTTACTGATAACATAGTGTGTAGAGCACACAATGTACAAATTATAGAACATACTACTTTTTGTTGTATATTCCATTTAGCCAGTTGATTCTCACAGAATACTTTCACAGATTTTTACTAAGCTCTTAGTCAACCTGTGATTACAATTGACAAACATTCAATATGAATGTTGATTGATGTTTTCAGTGATGTGAACAAGTAAAACAAAAATGAACAACAAAGGAATAGGTCTCACTCATTCATCAATGACATGAGCAACTTCTTTGCTGAATCAGATAATAATTTTTATTTATTTATTTATTTACTTTTTAGTATGTTCACAGCTTCAGCTTATTACAGTGAAAGGATACACATTAAGATCAGCAAAGAGAAGCACACACAGGGCAAGCAAGGCCTATGAAAGTTCCAGCCACAAGCTTCCTTCGTTTTCTTCCAGTGGAATTGTGTAGACAGTGCTTATCTCTCCCAGTAACAGTGTGTGACTACATGCATGGAGTACTGACATATAAGAAGCTCACCCAAACCTTGGTGTCCACGGCTTTGTTGGGGGTCCGTTACACAGACATGACTGAGGGACCACACGGTTGCACTGTGTCTAGCCTCTCCAGAGGTCACGCTGATAGCACATGGCTCAAAGACCCCACTATAAATTACATTATAAATTGCACTACCTGTTGTAGTCCAAGTAAACAAAGACACTCATCAGGCAGGATGCTCTAAGGCCTTCGAGGTAACCTCCCATAAGCTGGGCAAGAGTCTAACATTTCTTTAGGCAGGGTTAATTCTTTACTGCACAGGTCAAGCCCTAATTCTTGGCCCAAGCTTTCTTAGAGAAAAATAATCATATTTGGTACAGCAATAGTATCAGTATGAATATGCCTAACACTTCGATGATCCAGTATGGAGTAGGGATAGAAGTAAAGAAGCAACTAAGCCATCCTATAAAGTATTGCATACATTTTCACATTTCTGTAATACTTTGATTATTTGTTCCCCCTTTAATCCAGTATTATTTGTACCTTAGGATAATGTTGTATAGACTATTTGGCACAGAAATTAGCTGATAGTTAGCAAAATCCATTTCTTCCTCAGGCTAGTCATTTTTCCGTTAATATTACATCTGAAGGAAGATTTGTCTATCTCCAATAAATTTAATCATCAATATCAGTATTATGACTTATTTACATACAGTAATTGACTATACCAATGCCAGAGTTACACCATATTGCAGTATGGTTATGGTATAATTCAGTTACAGGAAAAAAAAAACAACCCGGAATTTCAGTGGTTTTTGGTATGCCTTCCTAACAGAATCAGTTCATGAACAGATATTATGGTCAGGTGTCATTACAATTGGCCATGACTCATTTATTTACAAGTCAGTTGGGGATGAAGCTATACGCTCTGCCTCATTTTACAGACTTGTAGTGAAACTGGATTCTGTTGTGTGCTGTTATATAGCAGGGCTTGCTTTCCGTCTAAAAGGACACAGGTGGTATCCAAAACAGTTACTTTCCTTGTTATTTGTACTACCAGATATCTTATTCCAATCTATTCCTGGGGCAAGGGCCATCAGCGCTCCAGTGTAAATTACAAGTACTCCAGAGAATTTCTGTATCTGGAGACCCATAAAGTTCCCATAGGCATGCCCCACCGAGCAGCTACAATGGAGGGTCATTGCCCATGAGCACTTCAGGTTTCATCTGTGTTAAAATGGTAAAAAAGGTGCTGTTGGATCAGGATACAAACACTTTCCCAACATGGGGTCCGAGCATCATCCAGGATTATTGTTTTACCCTTCCCAACTCTATTAGCCTCCTAAGGCTGCCGTAATAAAATGCCACAAACAGGGAAGCTTCCAGGCAACAGAAATTTATTGTCTCACAATTCTGGAGGCTAGAAATCTGGAAGCAAGGTGGTGGCAGGGTAATTCTCTCTCTGTAGGCTCTGGGGGAGGATCCTTTCTTGACCCTTCCTAGCTCCTTGTGTTTGGCAGCAAGCCTTGGTGTTCCTCACTTGGTAGATGCATCACTTTTTAGATACTAGAAGAATATTTCCTCAGTTTATTGTACTACTAGTTACAATGTAACAACTCCAAACAGAACACTTTTAAATTTAATCTGCATTATTAACATTTTCACCATCACTTTCATGACTTTGGATAACCAACAGTCAGTTGGTCCGTGCTTTGTAGCATTTGCTGTTATGTGTAGTGTAAATACTCCCATCAGGCCATCAATATGACGTCACTGAATGCAGCACTGGAAGCATTATGCAGTCGCACACCATTACATTGTACGCATATTATATCTATGATACAGATATAATTGATATAAATAACATCAAAAACATAGATAATAGGGAAATGTAACAAAACAATTAAGAAGGCGCTAAGTTTTTGCTTCAGATTCTATGGTTCCCTCTTTTTCGGCCATACCCTGCTCATGCTCTGTCTCTCTCTCTCTCAAAAATAAACATTAAAAAAAAAAAATAGGTGGTAAGTTTTGAGTTTTTAATGTCTTTGTTTTTAATATGTTATTTGAGTGTGCATTCGTATAATTTAATTTTAAATAATGGCTGTAGTTAACAACCAGCTTGCAAAATTCCTGAAAATTTACCAATAAACTCCTTCCAGTCAACATGAGGTAGATCCAGCACACGACCGTTACTGCCTGCTTTTAACTCTTTGGCCTTCCTGACTGTTAGGATTTGTGTCTTTCATCAACTCTGGAAATGACTCAACCATTACCTATTTAAATACTGTACTGCTTTTCTAAAGGTCTATTCCATTTCTTTTTTTTTTATTTTTTTTTAAATTTTTTTTTTTCAACGTTTATTTATTTTTGGGACAGAGAGAGACAGAGCATGAACGGGCGAGGGGCAGAGAGAGAGGGAGACACAGAATCGGAAACAGGCTCCAGGCTCTGAGCCATCAGCCCAGAGCCCGACGCGGGGCTCGAACTCCTGGACCGCGAGATCGTGACCTGGCTGAAGTCGGACGCTTAACCGACTGCGCCACCCAGGCGCCCCAGGTCTATTCCATTTCTAAGAGGGCTTTCAAACTCATCTTATTTTTAATGCCTATTAAAAATGTCTTATTTCTTATTTATACTTTTGATCCTTTCTTCTCTTGAAGCAAATTAAAGACTAAGCAGATTAAAATACTTATTTTACACCCTCTATTTGATAATTCCAATACCTTCAGTCTTTGCAGATATGTTCTCATAGTTTGTTTCTTCTCCAGATTCTTGCTTTTGGCTTACTTCCTCACGTTTTGTGATTTTCATTTGTGAGCTCATATCTACCCACAGTCTTTTTAGAATACATTTTTAAGGCAATGTACATTTTGGCATGCTCTGAAGATAGACTTGTGGTTAGTTCTCAGGGAAGACTCCTCCCACCCCACGTCACCTTTCATGCAGGGCCAAGGAAGAAAGCTAGAATTCATGGTTTTCCTATATGGGGAAAGATAAGTTTTTAGTTCACGCAACAAAGGTGTCATTTTTTTTTTAATTTTTTTTTAATGTTTATTTATTTATTTATTTATTTATTTTTTCAATGTTTATTTTTGGGACAGAGAGAGACACAGCATGAACGGGGGAGGGGCAGAGAGAGAGGGAGACACAGAATGGGAAACAGGCTCCAGGCTCTGAGCCATCAGCCCAGAGCCCGATGCAGGGCTCGAACTCACGGACCGCGAGATCGTGACCTGGCTGAAGTCGGTCGCTTAACCGACTGCGCCACCCAGGCGCCCCTGTTTATTTATTTTTGAGACAGAGAGAGACAGAGCATGAACAGGGGAGGGGCAGAGAGAGAGGGAGACACAGAATCTGAAACAGGCTCCAGGCTCCGAGCAGTCAGCACAGAGCCCGACACGGGGCTCGAACCCACGGACGTGAGATCATGACCTGAGCTGAAGTCAGATGCTTAACCGACCGAGCCACCCAGGTGCCCCCAAAGGTGTCATTTTTAAAAATACCTGCTCTATTCATAGGTCTGACTCCCATGTTATTGCTCTAGTCCCTGTAGCCCATCAAAACTCCGGTTCTAGGCCTCCAGGGATGGGCAGATAGCCGTCGGAAACTTCTCTCCTCAGTTCTCCTGTTCCTTACTGGATTAGTGCTTTCTCATACCTCTCAATTGGCTGCCAGCCCTGCTATGCGCTATGATGATTTTATATTTTACCTATCACTTTTGAAATATTTTGTGCCAGGAATGTTTCTTGGAACATCTGGTCTGCCATATTGCTGATTAACCATGTTTACGATCTAAATTGGGGGTTCAGCTCATGTGGAAAAGTATAGGAAGCAGGGAGACCAGCTAAGAGGCTGTTGTAATAGTTCAGGCTAAAGATAAGAAGACCTGCGTTAAAGAAAACTGCAGCAGCAGGTGAGAGAAGCAGGTGAGTAAAGGGTGACGTCTGAAGAGCTTTGGCAGGGCGTAGTACCAGGAAGTTGGGTGAGCGAAGAGAAGCAAAGCTAAAGGCAGGGTCTCCGGGTCAGGATATTAACTTGTTAGAGATACCACTTACAAGCAGCGTTTGAAATACTCCCCCAAATGAACCTGAGTGGGATCTAATGTGTTTCAAAAATCCCATTCATTTTTTTGAATGTGTTCACAGGCATGGAAAGAAGAACAAGATCGATTAGCAGACGAAGAGCGCTTAAAGGAAGAAAGAAAAGCAGAAAAGAAGAGTAAGGAAACCGGTAGAAAGAAAGGCAAGGAAAAGGTAGAGAAAGAAGACAGTAAGCTTGTGAAGAGAAAATCTTTTTTGAAGGAGAAACCTAAAGAAGACCAGCTGAAGATCCCAGAAATAACAGAGGAGCCCCCCCCGCATCCCGAACCTGGGATTGTTTATCCGGTAAAATCGATGTTCTAAGAAGCCTCTTTGGGTCCTCACTCATTGTTTTGGGAGAAACACGGCTTCTGTGGAAACACAAGTTTCCCGGTCTTCACTGACCCCACCGAAGGCCTTGGAGTTTCTTCTAGCAAAGATGATCTCAGACCCTACTCCACCCTCTAATGCCTAGGATGTTCTTTGTAGCCAGTCACCAAGATAGGAACACCCTGAGGCCAGTTTTCCATGAGTGCCCTGAAGCCAGGTTACTCAGGGCAGGAGAATGGAGATTTGACACAAAAACACTCATTTAGGTTAGTGTAAATAAGCAACCATGAAAGATCACAGTGAGCACAGAGGTTGGCTGTGTTTGTCTCCATGACAGGGCCTGCTGAGTAGACAGCAGGTATGCTGTCTGCTCATATGCAGGTATGCTGTCTGCTCGTATGCTTTGGTAAAACCTCTCCCTCAAGCAGTCTTATGAGGAAAACCTAATGGGAAAGAGATGGACAGAAAAGAAATGAAACAGCCCTTGTCCTTTCTAGCAGCTACTCTAAGCCAGTTCTCAGATGTTAGCATGCATCACCAATCACTGGGGGCTCTATTAGCAACATTTAGTAAAACATGCCTTTACCATAGGACTTCGTAAAATGTAGTGTGTCAAAAAATAAAGAATAAAGTGTCAGTATTCCTCAAGATATCAGTTCACTTTAAACAGAAAATTAACAGCCAACAGAAGAGAAATCGATTTCTCCTCCCACTGCTTTTCAGTAGTACAGTCATTTGATTTGCACTAGGGTATCCGGGCGCTCCAGTGAACAGAGTTTAAAATCTTGGGCCTCCTTTAATTCTGCCTGTCACTGTAAGCCCACAGGAGGTGCTAAAGATAATATGGACACGAGCCTCTGAGTCCGCAGAGTGACAGGCATTCATTTAGCAGAAATTGAGCTTATGGCGACTGGAACTGGCTCACATCGATGAGCTGATTCTTGTCAATTGCAGCTCCACACTCAAAGCATGATTTTTCCCTTGTAGTTTTGTGGATACAATATGGGAGAGATACCCATCCAAATCTCTGGAACAAATTCTTACCTGTATCCTTCAGATGGAGGGCAGATTGAAGTAGAGAAGACAACATTTGAAAAAGGTACATTTTGAAGGCAGCTGGTTAATAGCTTGGAAGATAGTAAACCCTTTCAGGTGGTCTCGGGACCTTGAACCATGAGTGTGATAGGTGAGGGTGGTGACGTGGCCACTGCAGTTTCTTATGCGCCACATTCAGGATTTCCAGACTTCACACTCTTCTGTTACAATCGCCTGCAGGGCACGGGCCAGCTGAGAGGTTAGCTGGGACGCTCTGTGAAGAAAATTCCAGTGGTGAAAGTCCTAACGTATTTCTCTATGATCGGGAACTATTGTAACAGTAACCACAACAAGCAAAGAGTTAATTAGTAGTATTAATTACAACACGTAGTGACATCTCAGAAACCAAGCACATACTGTGAGTTTACAGCAAATTTCTGGGTTGGTTTCTGGAGCACAGAGTTTGGGGGCCTGCCGCCGAGGTCAGTTATTTGAGCTACAGAGAAGTTGCTTCTGGATTCAGAAGCCTGTGAGTGGGAGAGGAATCTGGCAGATGCACTGCAGAGGACCTAATCTGGAAACCGCATGAAGGAAATGCATATTTCTTCCCCGGGAACCTATCAGGGACATCTTTGAAGGCTAATCTTTTCACTGCCCCCTTAAAGATCTCTCAGGTGGATTGGAGCTAGCTGGTTGTCTCAGAGAGATGTGAGGAGGTCCAGGAAGACCCTGTGTAATGTCCACAAGGTTATGCCCCCCGGGAGGGGGCAACACGGGCTCCTCCTATTCCCACACTCCACCTGATGCCAGCCTACCCTCTTCTCCCTCCTCTCCTTCTCCCCTCCCTACCTCCCTCTCTCTCAGTCCCTCTCTCTTTCCTTCTCTCTTGTCATCTAATAACAAGGCATTTAATGAGGAAATTATTGCAACCGTTAGATGCTGTTCCCTGTGTGAAATCCTGGCTCAGGCAGAAGCATTATTAGATAGTAAGTAACTGCCACATCAAATAAAAGATTACACCAATAATTTTTAAAATCAAAAAGCCTGAAAGTTATTCAAATTATTTAAACAGTGCTTGGTGGTACAACTTACATCAAATGTCAGGCCATTTTATTATATAAGGTTTGTTTACTGGAAACATGGCAGGGGTTGTTATTAATATATAGGTACACATTTTTATATTATCATGTGTTTTAGTATTTGATATTTTGAATATCATCCTTGGGGACAGGGTACAATTAGTAGTCATTAAAAATGGAGCTTAGAATCACATAACTGAGAAAACTACTGGACTCAAGTTGTGTGCTGTTATGTTCTATTTTCAATAACTATTCCTTGCTCTCATCGAGATTTGAATATGCATACGTTTATTAGTTTCAAGTGGGTCACAGTAAATACGGTAATTTTATCCTAATCCTATCAGTTTTGGGAGATGGTCGCCCTCTCAACATTGAAAAGAATATGCTGAATTTAAAAAAGAAGAAGAAAGCTGAGAAAGGGGACCAAAGACGAGTCAGAACACTAGAAGAGAGAATGGGCCGTTAGGAAAATGCTTATTTGTTGCTATCAACAATAATAACTGCTATAACTGATTGATGTAATTCTTTATAAATTGTAAAACCCTTTCACATCAACTGACTCATGTGATTAATCACAAAATTGAGTGTAGGTAGCCTCAGCCAATGTATTTTCTCTTCTGTAATTTGATGAGAAAGTCTGCAAACAGGGGCGCCTGGGGGGCTCGGTTGGTTAAGTGTCCGACTTCAGCTCGGGTCATGATCTCTTGGTTCATGAGTTTGAGTCCTGCATCAGGCTCTGTGCTGACAGCTCGGAGCCCGGGGCCAGCTTGGGATTCTGTGTCTCCCTCTCTCTCTGCCCCTCCCTTGCTTGCACTCTGTGTCTCTCTCCTTCAAAATAAATTGACATTAAAAAAATTTTTTTTATTTTAAAAAAAGAAGAAGAAGAAACTCTGCCAACGTCTCCCTGATCCACCTGCCATTCATTTCTGGGATTCCACCCTCACTCTCTTCCTTTGGCACCTTTTTGTAAACTAGTGATATCCGTAGGTGTTTCCACTCCCTGGAGTACATTCTATGCTGCCTTATGTACATGTCTTGTCAAGCGCCCTAATGGGGTATGACCAGCAAGCCCACCTTCTATCCCCTGATTTTCCCCAGGGCCAACTTTTATCAAAGCGACTGTGAAAAAGGACAAGCACACTTTTATAATTCATTTAAAAGACCCTAAGAAAATTGTGAAAAAGGAAAAAAAAGAAGAGGATAGTTCTTTGGAAGATGAGAAAGAAGAAAGAGAGGAAGAACAAAAGCTTGACACAGGCAAGCGGCTGCCTCTTTGCGTGAGTGGAAGTTAACCCTTGCATGAGTGGAGGTTGGTCTTTGCCTGAGTGGAGGTTGGTCCTTTCATGAGTGGAGGTTGGTCCTTGCGTGAGTAGAGGTTGGTCTTTGCCTGAGTGGAGGTTAGTCCTTGCGTGAGTGGAGGTTAGTCCTTGCATGAGTGGAGGTTGGTCTTTGCCTGAGTGGAGGTTAGTCCTTGCGTGAGTGGAGGTTGGTCTTTGCCTGAGTGGAGGTTAGTCCTTGCATGAGTGGAGGTTGGTCCTTGTGTGAGTGGAGGTTGGTCCTTGCGTGAGTGGAGGTTAGTCCTTGAGTGAGTGGAGGTTAGCCTTCCAGCAGTGCGTCAGACCCATGCATCTGACAGCAACACACATGCATCTCTACCACTTAGTGTAATTTTTCCAGATAGTAAGGCAAGCACTTTGCCATTTTGCTTATGTACATTTTCCCTGAGGTAATGTGTACATACCCTGCACACACAGCCCATGGATAGTGGGCTACTCACTTGGTTTTTACCCCATCTGGATGCCCAGCTCTTGAGTCCAGTTGTCACACAGAGTCTACATAGGTGGCTGCCTTTAAGTAGCAACATTGAGTGTGCAATGTCCATCCTTGTCTGAATCTTTTACACAACTTGTACCAAGTGCAATCTCTAGGACTTGGGTTCTCATTAATTCATTTCTCCTAAAGTTTTAGCTTTTCTCCAATATTCACTACAAATGATGGGGTTTCCTTCTGTGCTCTATCACTTAGTTTTCCCCATGGTATCACATTTTTTAGGTTACAAGGACAAGAGAGAAACCCTATATTTAGTCTTGAGCGTCTCTATCTCTGGTAGTTGGGAGCTACAGGTAGACGTCCTGTGATTATACACCATGAAACTTCCTGATAACACTATTTAACATCTCCAGGCAGCACCACCTGGGAAGACTAAATGCTTCCTGCCCAATGTGACATGGATTATACCTGCAAAAGGGAAGAGTCAATTAATCAAACGTTTTGAACTCAAGTTACTGATAAAATATATAACCAGATCTTACCAGTAGATTCAGTTATGATCACAGTGTTCTCCAAACTCAAAAAACAATGCTTGACAAGTTTGAATGTACCCAAGAACTTAAAACATAAAATTTTTAGTTACTTTTCTTCATTTTGCCTGATATAAGAATATGTGGTTTATTATTTTTTAAAAATTATGAAATTTGAATATTTAAAGAAAATAACAGTTGCCCATAATTCTGTCACCACAGCGGTAACTGCTATCCTAGTGTATTTCTTACTTTATGATCAGGAACATTTTCTTACTCATTCAATATTCTTCGAAAACAAAGTTTTCTAATTATTTCATAGTGATTTATTGGTATATACATATATATCAATAATTTACTTAATCATATCCGTGTTTTGGGGTGCCTGGGTGGCTCCGTTAGTTGGGTGGCTGACTTCAGCTCAGGTCATTATCTCACAGTTCATGGGTTCAAGCCCCGTGTCAGGCTCTGTGCCGACAGCTCAGAGCCTGGAGCCTGCTTCGGATTCTGTGTCTCCCTTTCTCTCTCTGCCCCTCCCCCACTCCTGCTCCGTCTCTCTCTCTCTCTCTCTCTCTCTTAAAATTAAATAAACATTAAGAAAAATCATATCTATGTTTTTATATACACGATTTCCACTTTGCATTGATTTTGCTTATATTTCTTTTTAATAAAACGGACATGCCCTTGATTTGATTTTGTCTTTTAGAAGAATCAGATGCAGAGAATAAAGCTGTCAGCAAGTTTGGATCTTTTTCGGCCACCTTAGAAAATGGCATCTGCCTCTCAATAAGTTACTATGGACCAAGTGGAATGGCACCAGGTAAAATAAACACAACAGCAAGGATAAGTGTCCCATGACCAATGGTACCTGTCCATCCTCAACCTGCTCACTTGTTGATAAACACGTTCTGATTTAATGCCCCTCTTTTCCTGAAAGGTGGGAATATACGTGTGAGTGTGTATATATACATGTGTATTTACATATACGTACATGTATAATCTTTCATACATAGAAAAAAACAGTGCTTTGACATTTGAAAAAGAACTTATCATATGTAATTTTACATATAGTCACATATACATATAAAATTTTATAGATAGATAGATAAATAATTTCAGTTATCTTTGTTAACTAGCCCAGGAAAATAAGTCCATTAGTTGGTGCCAAAAAAAAAAAAAGCCTGATTTCTCAAGGAATCCTCTTGGTTTTCCACATAATAATATTTTTACGAATCCTGCGATTGTGGAATCTCAATGTACTTCAGAACTTAACAGCCTTAAAGGAGCCATTCACTGGACATCTTGAAGGATTTCTTTACCCCACTTTTAATGAACAAATTCTCCAACTGGAAGCTATTTCCTTACAAACCACAAAATAATATGTCACTTAACCAAGAACCAACTAGGAAATCTTGTGGGTTCCCACGCGTGTTACAAGGATCTAAACACACAGATTTCATTAAGAAGAAAAAACTTTACAAAATCAAAAGATAATCCCTATGCTATATAGCCTTAAAACTATGTGTAGTTTTATCTGCCTTGCTATCTAGCTCTTTTTATGCAGAGACAATATTCCATTGGATCGTTATAATCTTTTTCTTACCTTGTACAAAATATTGTAGAACTCTAGTGAGTCAGAGAGCCCATTAACTTTGTTAGTATTTTTGCTTTATTTGAGGTTTTATCTTTTAATTTTGTATTTGGTTTGTTTCTGAGCCAGCACTTGAAGTCATTCTGTGCCTAACAAATTATGTATTAGATTCATTATCATACACAGTCACTAAAAAATCCTATCCATTCTTATCATGATTTCAGATTAAGACATTTACACTCTACAATCAACTCTACTGATGCTGTTTCTTAAGTGATTTCCCTATTTTTTATTTAATCCTTAAGTTATTGTGCAAGTATTCCATTTAAAACAAATGTTCCTAATTTCAAGTTATAAGTACTGCATTTGAAATTGTTTCCAGTGTGAAACAAGTGGAAAAGCATCCCAATGCTCATGGATTAGAAGAACAAATACTGTTCAAAAGTCTATACTATAGACACTATAGTGAAATAAGTCAAGCAGAGAAAGACAAATACCATATGATTTCACTCATATGTGGAATTTGAGAAACAAAACAAACGAGCAAAGGGAAAAGAGAGAGAGAGCGAGAGAGAGACAAATCAAGAGACAGACTTTTATTTTGAAGAAATAGACTCTTAGTTATAGAGAGCAATTAGGGATTAACGAGTACGCTTGTCATGATGAGCATAGGATGAAGTACGGAATTGTTGAATCGCTATATTGTACACCTGAAACCAATATAACAAAGCATGTTAACTAACGAATTAAAATCCAAACTTAAAAAAAAAGTAATGTTTTACTTTTCGTGTATTAAAAATATTGAAGGCATGAGTCTACAAAAAATATGAACTCCTTACGTATGCACATAATAGTAATATTTAAGAACTTTTGTCTGCTAATAACAAATTTCCAGTCCAGTTATCCCCCCTTAATTGGGTATATACAGCTTCCCAGAGCTTATTCATCTTGCTTAACTGAAACTTTTTACCCATTGAGTAATAACTCCCCATTTCCTTCTCCCTGAGCCCCTGGCACCGCCATTTTACACTTTGATTCTATTATTTTGACTATTTTAGATAACTCATGTAAATGGAATCGTACAGTATCTGTCTTTCTGCGACTGGATTATTTCACTAAGCATAATTTCCTCAAGGCTCCATCAGTGTTGTTGCATATTGCAGAATTTCCTTCCTTTTTAAGACTGAATAGTATTCTGTGATATGTATATGGCACGTTTTATTTATCCATTCGTCTGTTGATAGACATCTGGGTTGTTTCCACCTACCCGATTCTTTTTGTGACTTTTAGTCCCTTGAGTGCTTTCTCTTATCTCTGGCCATTTGCTCATGCTTTGCCTCTTGCTCTGACCACTTTCTCCTGCTGCATGTACCGCCACTTAATGACAGTTAAGCTTCCTACCGTCCTTCAGGTCTCAGCTTACAGACTGCTTGCTCTGAGAAAGACTTCACAGATCAAGTGGCAGTAGCATGTGAACTGGGTCTTTGGAAGTGAGTGGGAATTGCCTAAGCAAAGAATCAAAGGAAAAGGGAATTCTAATTACTAAGAACAGTGTGTACAAAATCTCAGCAACATAAAAGCATGACTTGTTTATGGAAAGGCAAACTGTGTAGTATAGTCAATGTATAAGTTGTATAGAGGCATTTTGTGTTTGATTCCCTTCTTTTGTGTTCCCATGGACCACCGTACCTCCTCTATCATGGACGTAACACATGCCATTGTACCTGAGGGTTTTTTCATTTGTCTACCCATTACAGTGTAAATTCCCTGTAGCCTCGTTCGTCATTGGTTACCCAATTCCTAGTTCATGATAGTAGGTACTCAATAAATATTTACTGAATGAGTAAGTGGATGGGGATGAGAGAGAGGAGTTTCCAACTGCCTGTAACTGGACATCATTCACTTGTTTATATACTGTACTTCCTATGGGCCAGGGGTCTTGCTGGCATTGAGCCATGATGACGAATAAAACCATAGCATATCTACTCAAAAAAACTCATTGTCTAATGGGGAGAGAAAACATAAATAGAGAAATAACTGCAGAAGTGCTAGAAATTATATATAAACAGAGTTCCAGGGACATCTAGAAAATACTTCAGAGAGAAAATACAGCATCTGAGGTGGTACCTTAGAGACGAATGGGAACTATCCAGACAAAGCAACAAGGAAAGGCAATTCTAGACAGTAAGAACCATTTGTATAAATGTACAATTGTGTAAAAGCATGCCATCTTTACAGAAAGGTGAAGAGTTGAGTGTGGCTGGAGTGGAGGAAAATGAGTCCTGTATGCCCTATAAGATCAGTGAGTGTCAGAGGTGTTTAAGTAAGGGAAGGGAAGTGACATGATTGGATTTCATATTAGGAATATAATTTTAGTGATAGTTTGAAGAATACACTGAAATGGTGGTATTGGAGATGTCATACCAGTTAGGAGCCTGCTACAGAAAATCAAGAGATCAGTGAGACTACAAGCAAAGGGAGGGCTAGATAGGAGAGGCATCATTCAAGAGAAATTTCTGATGGCTTGGTGACTGGTTATATAGGGTCAGCCAAAAAGAGAAAATGCAAATGGCCTCACTGTCTGACTTGGGAAAAGAGGTGCTTGATTGGTCATTAAATGAGATTTGAGTACATAGACTTTCCTTTCCTAGGAAAAGAGAGAATCACTGAGTTTGAAACGTCTCCAGTACGACAACCGGGGGAGATGTCTAAAGGCAGTTGCACATATGAATCTGATGCTCAGAAAGAAAGGTCATGCCTTGAGATGTAAATTTTGGACTCATCAGTATGTAGATGATAGTTGGACCTCCAGTAGTATATGAGATATTCAGGTCTATTGTATGTAATAAAGGTGCTCAGTCCTGACTGTGTATCACAATCACATGTGATTTTTCACAGGTGTAAATACCTGTGCCTCATCCATAGAGAGTCTGACTCAGAGGGTCAAGGGGGTGGGAGAGTGCTGAGCTTTTTTTTTTTTTTTTTTTTTTTGTAATTCAGTGAGTAATTATTATGAGTAGCCAGAGTTAATAAGCATAAGGGAAGAATCCTTGAAATTTAACGACAGTTAAGGATTCACGAGACAGGAAGAACCAGTAAAGAGACAGAAAGAAATTGCCCAAAGAAGGAAGAGGAGATTCAGGTGGGAGTATTACTCTGGAACCCAGAGGAGAATAGAACTCAAGATGCAAATTATGCTCAGAAGATTCCAACATAATTCCTTCAGAGATCAGCTCTCCTTTGACAATTCTGACAATCCATTGCTATATTAAGCATAAAATCAATCTTCTATGACTTCTTTTTATCATCTCAACTAAACAAACCAATTTCTTTTCTGAATTTCCTTATCTGTATCCCTTATTTTCCTATTTAATATGTCCTTGTATTGAAGCTATTTGAGTATAAATCTTATTTAGACTATTTTGGCTTCATAAGGTCTTTTATACATTTTGTTATTATTACCCACTGGTCCAAATATTTTGCATATAGGAGCCTCTCAATAAATATTTCTCAAATATACAGTTATTGCCCTATAATTAGGAGTTGATAATATAGACGGGAAGGCAAGAACATGTGAAATAATGGCACCAAATATGTCAAAGTATTCAGTACCTGATATTTTTTTTAACTATAATTCTGATTCTTTTCAGGCCTTATATATTATTTTATTTTATTGGTTTTTATTTTTTTTTTTTCAATATGAAATTTATTGTCAAATTGGTTTCCATACGGGGCGCCTGGGTGGCACAGTCGGTTAAGCATCTGACTTCAGCCAGGTCACGATCTCGCGGTCCGTGAGTTCGAGCCCCGCGTCGGGCTCTGGGCTGATGGCTCAGAGCCTGGAGCCTGTTTCCGATTCTGTGTCTCCCTCTCTCTCTGCCCTTCCCCCGTTCATGCTCTGTCTCTCTCTGTCCCAAAAATAAATAAACGTTGAAAAAAAAAATTAAAACAAAAATTGGTTTCCATACAACACCCAGTGCTCATCCCAAAAGGTGCCCTCCTCAATACCCATCACCCACCCTCCCCTTCCTCCCATCCCCCATCAACTCTCAGTTTATTCTCAGTTTTTAAGAGTCTCTTATGGTTTGGCTCTCTCCCTCTCTGTTTTTTTTTTCTTCCCCTCCCCCATGGTCTTCTGGTAAGTTTCTCAGGATCCACATAAGAGTGAAAACATATGGTATCTGTCTTTCTCTGTGTGACTTATTTCACTTAGCATAACACTCTCCAGTTCCATCCACGTTGCTACAAAAGGCCATATTTCATTCTTTCTCATTGCCAAGTAGTATTCCATTGTGTATATAAACCACAATTTCTTTATCCATTCATCAGTTGATGGGCATTTGGGCTCTTTCCATAATTTGGCTATTGTTGAAAGTGCTACTATAACATTGGGGTACAAGTGCCCCTATGCATCAGCACTCCTATATCCCTTGGGTAAATTCCTAGCAGTGCTATTCCTGGGTCATAGAGTAGATCTATTTTTAATTTTTTGAGGAACCTCCACACTGTTTTCCAGAGTGGCTGAACCAGTTTGCATTCCCACCAACAGTGCAAGAGGGTTCCCATTTCTCCACATCCTCTCCAGCATCTATAGTCTCCTGATTTGTTCATTTTAGCCACTCTGACTGGTGTGAGGTGGTATCTCAGTGTGGTTTTGATTTGTATTTCCCTGATGAGGAGCGACGTTGAGCATCTTTTCATGTGCCTGTTGGCCATCTGGATGTCTTCTTTAGAGAAGTGTCTATTCATGGTTTTTTCGCATTTCTTCACTGGATTATTTGTTTTTTGGGTATGGAGTTTGGTGAGCTCTTTATAGATTTTGGATACTAGCCCTTTGTCTGATATGTCATTTGCAAATATCTTTTCCCATTCCATTGGTTGCCTTTTAGTTTTGTTGATTGTTTCCTTTGCAGTGCAGAAGCTTTTTATCTTCATGAGGTCCCAACAGTTCATTTTTGTTTTTAATTCCCTTTTGTTTTGGGGATGTGTCAAGTAAGAAATTGCTGTGGCTGAAGTCAGAGAGGTTTCTTCCTGCTTTCTCCTCTAGGGTTTTGATGGTTTCCTGTCTCACATTCAGGTCCTTTATCCATTTTGAGTTTATTTTTGTGAATGGTGTGAGAAAGTGGTCTAGTTTCATCCTTCTGCATGTTGCTGTCCAGTTCTCCCAGCACGATTGGTTACAGAGACTTTTATCCATCGGATATTCTTTCCTGCTTTGTCAAAGATTAGTTGGCCATACTTTTGTGGGTCTAATTCTGGGGTTTCTATTCTATTCCATTGGTCTATGTGTCTGTTTTTGTGCCAATACCATGCTCTCTTGATGATTACAGCTTTGTAGTAGAGGCTAAAGTCTGGGATTGTGATGCCTCCCGCTTTGGTCTTCTTCAAAATCACTTTGGCTATTCGGGGTCTTTTGTGGTTCCATACACATTTTAGGATTGCTTGTTCTGGCTTTGAGAAGAATGCTGGTGCAATTTTGATTGGGATTGCATTGAATGTGTAGATAGCTTTGGGTAGTATTCACATTTTAACAATATTTATTCTTCCAATCCATGAGCACAGACTGTTTTTCCATTTCTTTATATCTTCTTCAATTTCCTTCATAAGCTTTCTATACTTTCAGCATACAGATCTCTTACATCTTTGGTTAGGTTTATTCCTAAGTATTTTATGCTTCTCGGTGCAATTGTGAATGGGATCAGTTTCTTTATTTGTCTTTCTGTTGCTTCATTATGAGTGTATAAGAATGCAACTGATTTCTGTACATTGATTTTGTATCCTGCAACTTTCCTGAATTCATGTATCAGTTCTAGCAGACTTTTGGTGGAGTCTGTCGGGTTTTCCATGTATAATATCATGTCATCTGCAAAAAGTGAGAGCTTGACTTCATCTTTGCCAATTTTGATGCCTTTGATTTCCTTTTGTTGTCTGATTGCTGGTGCTAGCACTTCCAACACTATGTGAAACAACAGCGGTGAGAGTGGGCATCCCTGTCGTGTTCCTGATCTCAGGGAAATAGCTCTCAGTTTTTCCCCATTGAGGATGATATTAGCTGTGGGCTTTTCATAAATAGCTTTTATGATGTTTAAGTATGTTCCTTCTATCCCGACTTTCTCGAGGGTTTTTATTAAGAAAGGATGCTGAATTTTGTCAAATGCTTTTTCTGCATCGATTCAAAGGATCATATGGTTCTTTTCTTTTCTTTTATTAATGTGCTGTATCACATTGATTGATTTGCGAATGTTGAACCAGCCCTGCATCCCAGGAATGAATCCCACTTGATCATGGTGAATAATTATTTTTATATGCTGCTGAATTCGATTTGCTAGTATCTTTTTTTTTTTAAATTTTTTTTAACGTTTTTTTATTTATTTTTGAGACAGAGAGAGACAGAGCATGAACGGGGGAGGGGCAGAGAGAGAGGGAGACACAGAATCGGAAGCAGGCTCCAGGCTCTGAGCCATCAGCCCAGAGCCCGACGCGGGGCTCGAACCCACAGACCGTGAGATTGTGACCTGGCTGAAGTCGGACGCTTAACCGACTGCGCCACCCAGGCGCCCCTCGATTTGCTAGTATCTTATTGAAAATTTTTGCATCCATATTCATCAGGGATATTGGCCTGTAGTTCTCTTTTTTTGCTAGGTCTCTGTCTGGTTTAGGAATCAAAGTAATAGTGGCTTCATAGAATAAGTCTGGAAGTTTTCCTTCCCTTTCTATTTTTTGGAACAGCTTGAGAAGGATAGATATTATCTCTGCTTTAAATATCTGGTAGAATTCCCCAGGGAAGCCATCTGGTCCTGGACTCTTTATTTGTTGGCAGATTTTTGGTAACTGATTCAATTTCTTCACTGGTTATGAGTCTGTTCAAGTTTTCTATTTCTTCCTGTTTTAGTTTTGGAAAGGTGTGGGTGCTTAGGAATTTGTCCATTTCTTCCAGGTTATCCAGTTTGTTGGCATATAATTTTTCATAATATTCCCTGATAATTGCTTGTATTTCTGAAGGATTGGTTGTAATAATTTACATTTTCATTCATGATTTTATGTATTTGGGTCATCTCCCTTTTCTTTTTGAGGAGCCTGGCTAGAGGTTTATCAATTTTGTTTCTTTTTTCAAAAAACCAACTCTTGGTTTCATGGATCTGCTCTACAGTTTTTTAGATTCTACATTGTTTATTTTTGCTCTGATCTTTATTATTTCTCTTCTTCTGCTGGGTTTAGGCTGTCTTTGCTGTTCTGCTTCTATTTCCTTTAGGTGTGCTGTTAGGTTTTGTATTTGGGGTTTTTCTTGTTTCTTGAGATAGGCCTGGATTGCAATGTATTTTCCTCTCAGGACTGCCTTCGCTGCATCCCAAAGCATTTGGATTGTTGTATTTTCATTTTCGTTTGTTTCCATATATTTTTAAATTTCTTCTCTAATTGTCTGGTTGACCCACTCATTCTTTAGTAGGGTGTTCTTTAACCTCCATGCTTTTGGAGGTTTTCCAGACTTTTTCCTGTGGTTGATTTCAAGCTTCATAGCATTGTGGTCTGAAAGTGTGTATGGTATGATCTCAATTCTTGTATACTTATGAAGGGCTGTTTTGTGACCCAGTATGTAATCTATCTTGGAGAATGTTTCATGTGCACTCAAGAACAAAGCATATTCTGTTGCTTTGGCATGCAGAGTTCTAAATATATCTGTCAAGTCCATCTGATCCAATGTATCATTCAAGGCCCTTGTTTCTTTATTGATCCTGTGTCTAGATGATCTACCCATTGTTGTAAGTAGAGTATTAAAGTCCCCTGAAATTACCACATTCTTATCAGTAAGGTTGCTTATGTTTGTAATTGTTTTATATATTTGGGGGCTCCTGTATTTGGCGCATAGACATTTATAATTGTTAGTTCTTCCTGATGGATAGACCCTGTAATGATTATATAATGCCCCTCTTCATCTCTTGTTACAGCCCTTAATTTAAAGTCTAGTTTGTCTGATATAAGTATGGCTACTCCAGCTTTCTTTTTACTTCCAGTAGCATGATAGATAGTTCTCCATCCCCTCACTTTCAATCTGAAGGTGTCCTCAGGTCTAAAATGAGTCTCTTGTAGACAGCAAATAGATGGGTCTTGATTTTTTTACCCATTCTGATACCCTATGTCTTTTGGTTGGAGCATTTAGTCCATTTACATTCAGTGTTATTATAGAAAGATATGGGTTTAGAGTCATTGTGATGTCTGTAGGTTTCATGCTTGCATTGATGTCTCTGGTACTTTGTCTCACAGAATCCCCCTTAGTATCTCTTGTAGGGCTGGTTTAGTGGTGATGAATTTCTTCAGTTTTTGTGTGTTTGGGAAAACCTTTATCTCTCCTTCTATTCTGAATTACAGACTTGTTGGATAAAGAATTCTCAGCTACATATTTTTTCTGTTCGTCACATTGAAGATTTCCTGCCATTCCTTTCTGGCCTGCCAAGTTTCAGTAGATAGGTCTGTCACTAGTCTTATCGGTCTCCCTTTATATGTTTATAGAGCTGAATATAGAGCATATTTATCCCTAGCTGCTTTCAGAATTTTCTTGTTATCCTTGTATTTTGCCAGTTTCACTATGATATGTCGTGCAGAAAATTGATTCAAGTTACATCTGAAGGGAGTACTCTGTGCCTCTTGGATCAATGCCTTTTTCCTTCCCCAGATCGGGGAAGTTCTCAGCTATGATTTGTTCAAGTACACCTTCAGCCCCTTTCTCTCCCTCTTCCTCTTCTGAAATTCCTATCATACGGATATTGTTACATTTGATTGCATCACTTAGTTCTCTAATTTTCCCCTCATACTGCTGGATTTTTTTATCTCTCTTTTTATCAGCTTCCTCTTTTCCCATAATTTTATCTTCTAATTCACCTATTCTCTCCTCTGCCTCTTCAAGCCGAGCTGTGGTCGCCTCCATTTTATTTTGTGCCTCATTTATAGCATTTTTTAGCTCCTCATGACTATTTCTTAATCCCTTGATCTCTGTAGCAATAGATTCTCTGCTGTCCTCTATACGTTTTTCAAGCTCAGCAATTATTTTTATGACTATTATTCTAAATTCTTATTCCGTTAGAGTGCTTAAGTCGTTTTTGGTCAATTCATTAGCTGTTGCTACTTCCTGGAGTTTCTTTTGAGGAGAATTCTTCCGTTTCATCATTTTGGATAGTCCCTGGGGTGGTGTGGAACTGCAGGGAACTTCCCCTGTGCTTTCTGGAGTAACTTGTGTTGGTGGGCAGGGCCACAGTCAGACCCACTGCTGGGGCCACAATCAGACTGGTGTGTACCTTATCTTCCCCTCTCCCAGGGGTAGGACTCGCTGTGGAGTGGTGTGGCCCCTGTCTGGGCTACTTGCACACTGTCAGGTTTGTGGTGCTGCTTCCATGGGGTCTGGCGTATTACCTGGGGTGGATCCACAAGGTGCACCAGGATGGGCGGGGTAGGCTCAGCTTGCTTTGCCATCAGTGGTCTGCTGCGGGAAGGGTCTTGCAGCACCGGGAGGGAGGCCGACCCGTCAGAGGGATGGATCCACAGAAGCACAGCGTTGGGTGTTTGCACGGTGCAAGCAAGTTCATGATGGGAACTGGTTCCCTTTGGAATTTCAGCTGGGGGATGGGAGAGGGAAATGGCGCTTGCCAGTGCCTTTGTTCCCCACCAAGCTGAGCTCTGTCTTCCAGGGCTCAGCATCTCTCCCTCCTGGCATCCTCTCACCCTCCCGCTCCCCAAGCAGAGCTGCTGACTTTTAACATTCCATATGTTAAGTCCTGCTCGCTGTCAGAACACACTCCGTCTGGCCCTCCACTTTTGCAAGCCAGATTCAGGGGCTCTGCCTTGCTGGGTGGGCTGGCTGCCCCTCCACCACCCCAGCTCCCTCCCTCCAGTCCATGTAGCACGCGCCACCTCTCTGCCCTTCCTACTCTCTTCCGTGGGCCTCTCGTCTATGCTTGGCTCTGGAGAGTCCGTTCTGCTGGTCTTCTGGCATTTTTCTGGGTTATTTAGGCAGGTGTGGGTGGAATCTAAGTGATCTGGACCAGGTGATCCCAGCGTCCTCCTACGCCGCCATCTTCTCCTCCCTATTTTATTGGTTTTTAAATATAATTTATTGTCAAATTGGCTAACATACAGTGTGTACAGTGTGCTCTTGGTTTTGGGGGTAGATTCCCATGGTTCATCACATACATACAACACCCAGTGGAGGTTCCTCAAAAAATTAAAAATAGAACTACCCTACGACTCAGAAATAGCACTACCTAGGAGTTTATCCAAAGGATACAAGAGTGCTAAGTCATAGGGGCACCTGTATCCCAATGTTTACAATTCTGATTTTAAATCGACTACATTACCCCTGAAATCTATCCAACTGAAAAAATCATATTCAGCAAGGTAAAAATTGTTGCCAACTGGTGTAAATGTTTGTGATACCAATTTTATTTAACAAACATACCCAATATGAATGTCTAATTTACTTGTTTTCTCCTTTTCTCTTTATAGAGGATAAGGATCCTAATTTGGACACAATGTTGAATATCCCATCAGCACTTACTGCAACAGTAATTCCTGTCGTAGTGACTGTTCCTCAAGGCAAAGGAAAACCAAAATCAAAAGGCAAAGAAAAACCCAGAGAATCAATTAAAGAAGAGGAACACCCAAAAGAAGAAGAGAAAAAGGTACAGGGACTTGCCATGGATTCCAAAACTCTACTCCTACCTCAGTGTTAACTTTTTTTTAAATCATGAGTTAGGTCCATAGTGTTATTGCACTACATATACATTCTTGTGCAAATGAATTAACATTCCCTGGAGTTTCAATTTTGAATGAATGAGAAGAGATGTGCACACAGGAGTTGGGTCCCTATGCCAGGAGACATATTGTCATATACATCTCTCTCAGGTCTTTCATTCTAAACTCAGCAGGACAAGCTCAGCCTTTTTTGCCACTCTGGTTCTTGAGTTTTCTTTGCTCTTGGTTGGTTAAGTTCCTACCATTCTCTAAGTACTTTATTTAGCTTCATTAGATAAATGACAATTGAAAGAGGAGTATCTTTAATTAAATAACGGAAATGCTTCCATTTGGTAAACTTGGGCTTAGATTTATATGCCAAGGATTGAAGGACAGCCCGCTTCTGGCTAAAGACCAGTTCACCCTGTACCTCCAACCTGCCACCCAACGCAAACACACACTCACAGAGGCTTTGGTTCCAAACATGTTCCTGATAGAAGAATACAGATCAAAAGAGGAGCAAGAAGAAAACCACTGATGAACTCTTGACTCTTTAGGCATTTACTAGAACAGCTGTGCAGTTTGTACAATGTACAAACACTCAACTCGTTAGAATAAAAAAATGTGTTAAAAAGAGATCAGGGATCTTGATTTCAGACCTCGGCCCTCTAAAAGTCATGGGGTTTGTATGCTACTTAGCCTCTCTGTACCATATTTATTTAGCTTTACTGCAAGATGACTTCTCAAGCTAGGACACTTGACCCTTGCTAAATGAAAATTGCATGGTGTTTGATCAGAATAGCCCTGGATAATTCATTAATTTGACTGAAAGCAATTTGGTAGCAAACCAGTCAGCTCTCCTAAAATTTTTAAAAAGTGACGCTAATGGAAGGATGGGAGATAATTACTGGTTTTTTGTGTAATGGTAGATTTGTCATGGCAAGGTTCATATCTTTAAGCAGTATTGTTCATTTTACAGAATTTCATAATTTCTTTCCTGTTAATTTGGTTTTGTGTTTTTAATTGATTTTTAGCTAACTATTCAGATTTTATTATTTGTTAGTAACAAAGGCAGAGCAATTTAAATGATCAACAGTAGAAGACTAATTAGAATAAACTAAAGATCCAGAAACAAGGGATCGGTTGGAATGACTTTAGTGGCTAACAAAAGAAAGCCAACTGGAAAAACTGAAATTATTATCATGAGGGGTTGGTTGGAAGCAACCAAATAACTTTGATTCTGGAATGCAATTAACCAACCAGGTATTCAGGCATAGTTGGCATAAAATTAATTAGGATTTTTCCCTAGACACACCCAAACTTCGTCAGTTTATAAATAATCTTTTTATGCCCTTTTTAAATTGTTTTTACTTACTACAAAAGTAATGCCTGCTTATTAGAGAAAAATAAGGACACATATCCTAACAGCATAACGTCTCTAACACCCAAACTTTAAAAAATACACAAAGTGGGTAGTGGGGATGTGGTCAGCCTTTACACCCACACTTGCAAACAGAAATATCATTCAAGGCCTACCTCAAGGCCCAACTCCTCCATGATCCTTTCCTAACTATTCTCATTAACTTTGATATCTTCATTTTTTGAGGAGAGATGTGCCAACCATTTGGTACTATAATTTAATTGTTTCACATGTCTATGTACCATTCTACAATATAGAATATAAATTGCACAAAGGTAGAGACTCATGCATTTTATAGGTTCCATCACAGGGCCCACTAGTCATGGGCAAGTCATATGTTAAGCACTCAGCAAGTCCATGCTTAGTTGTAATAAATCAATAGCTCATTTAGAAAATAACACTTATTCACATGTTAAATTATTTACAGGACGAAGTGGAACCAGAACCTGTTTTACAAGAGACTCTTTATGTTCCCACTTTCCAAAACCTAAATGTGTCTTGCCCCAATGGGCTCCTAGTGACCTTCATTGGGCAAGAGTCTACAGGTGAGTGTTAGCTGGTGTAGAGCAAGGAGGGAGTGGAGCAAAAAAATATAGAAAACAATTAAATCACCATTGAAAGTGTGTATTTTCCTACTAGTTAAATATACTTGTTAATAATGAACAATAGGCTAATAATAATAACCCTCATTTTCTGAGCATTTACTGTTAGCTTGGCACTAAGTATTTAATATACATGAAAAAATACAACTATTATAGGGGCGCCTGGGTGGTTCAGTTGGTTGAACATCCAACTCTTGATTTTGGCTCAGATGATGATCTCATGGTTCATGATATCAAGCCCCGCATTGGGCTCTGCACTGTCGGCCAGGAGCCTGCTTGGGGTTCTCTCTGGCCCTCCCTGCTCATGTTCTCTCTCTCTCTCTCTCTCTCTCTCTCTCTCTCAAAATAAATAAATAAACATTTTTTAAAAATACAACTATTTTAAGCTAAGTCCTAGTAATTCCATTTTACAAAATAAATTGAGGCTTCGGGAAGTTCATTAATTTGCCTAAGGTCACTCAACTCCTAAGTGGCAGAGATAAAAGTCCATTCTTGGTCCAGTGATGGCAAAGCCTAGAGGCCATACAGAAATAACAGACATTATAAAATCATATGCTGATACTTGAGAACAAGACTGATTTCCTTCAAGCATTCAACCTGCACTTGCCTCTCCCTCCTTTGTGCTCACTGTCCTTTGTTTTCATCAGACCAGCAAATTAATATACCTGCATCCCTTCGTAGAGGCAGGAAGACAGGGCCCACAATAGCTGTTAAGAGCACTGGCTTTGCCATCACTGGACCAAGAATGGACTTTTATCTCTGCCACTTAGGAGTTGAGTGACCTTAGTCACAGTAAGTACAAGTAGGATTTCTTTAATTACCCTAATTGGGGCATCCACGTTGGTGACTGAATTTGCATATCACTTAAATGGAGACCCACTATTGCGATAGAATTAACAGAAGCAGCAAAGCAAACATGGGCCTGGGACTTGAGTTCTGACTATATGGCCCTTTCAGTTACTTACTGTCTCTAGACCATGTTTCTTCATCTATAAATGTTGTATTGTATCAGTGGGTCTTGATCTTTTTTCACAACCAAATATTCTCTTTATTATAATTTCCTTATGTACACCATATTGGAAAAGTATATCTATCAAAGAAAAAAAGTATGCCTATTGAAAAATAATTCAATGTCATATTTACTTGCCACCCAAATGAAAAGAAACTAAATGTTGCAGTTGATCTGATTTGTCTCAATATTGTTTTTCATTAGGCTTTATCAATTATTAAAAATAGACCATGATTCTTGGAATCGATTTCCCAGGATTCCTAGTGGTCCAGGTTTTCCATGATGAGATGACTGTGTGATGACCATGAAGGGTCTTCCAGAGTCAAAGTCAAAGATGTTATGAGTGTACTAAGAGGGATATTTCTAGATAAGAACATATTTGTCTGCTTGTTCACTTGATCCTATTATCAAATTCCAGCTTTCCACCTTTTTTTATTAGTTTCATTATCTAGCCTGATATTTTCATCCTTATATCATGGTAGACAATGTGGTTAATAATAACTCTGCTTGGAACATGTAATCTTTTAAAAATCTTCCATATATTATGAATATCCTTATTCAAGTCTGAACATAATTACAACATAAATACCAAAGAAGCAATGTTTTCATTAGGGTCAGCCTTGCACAGAAGGAGGGAAGGTCATGCGGTATATGAAGAAAGAGCTTTCTTGGGTGACCTTGGACAAGTCATAACCCCTCTCCACCTGAATTTCTTCATTTATAAGATAGTGTCATATACTAAACAGGGTTATTATGAGTATTAAATGAGAAAATACTTTCTAATTTGGAGCATACTAATCCAGTGTTAGGTTTTGGGTGGTTTTTGTTTATTTTGGGTCATGGTAGCAGCAGTTGTTTTTACAACATGAGAAAACAGTTAAGCCTAGAGACCCGTTCAACTCCTAGGCCTGCCACTTAACTGTGTGACCTTGGAGAAGCTATAAGCCTTTCCAGCCTCCATTTCTTCAAAACCCTGGAAAGTGAAGTCTCCGTTAAAAGTTTGCTGGGATGGGGCGCCTGGGTGGCGCAGTCGGTTAAGCGTCCGACTTCAGCCAGGTCACGATCTCGCGGTCCGGGAGTTTGAGCCCCGCGTCAGGCTCTGGGCTGATGGCTCAGAGCCTGGAGCCTGTTTCCCATTCTGTGTCTCCCTCTCTCTCTGCCCCTCCCCCGTTCATGCTCTGTCTCTCTCTGTCCCAAAAATAAATAAACGTTGAAAAAAAAAATTTAAAAAAAGTTTGCTGGGATGAGCTGAATAAAATACATATACAAAGCGTTTAACATATAAAAACATCCAAGTAAGTGCTTATTAGTTTATTGTTAGTAATACTTCTGTGACTTAGAGGGTATCACGAAGGGCCCTCATTTCAAAATATTTTTCTGTGAGCCTGATACAGTCCTTGAAATGCCATCATTACATGTTGATAAACCACTTTACAAATTGAGAAGAGGAAAATATTCGGTTAGCAAAAACTGAATTCTCGTTAATATTTTCTTTTGAAGGAAATTACCAGGTGCTTTTCTCCTTGATTGCCAGCTTAGAGTAGAATGCTGAGAAAAATCTGGATTTGGTTAGAGATGAGGGGATGATGTTAACTCTGAAAAATGATGAATATTTTGGAAGGGCAAGCCTGAAGTGAGTGACTCCCCCTGAGGCTCCAGGCAGCCAGGGGTCACCAGGAGAGCATTGAGCACCCAGGGGCAAGAGCTTAGTCAAGGGCAAGAGAAAAGTGCCAACAGGGAGAAAAGGGAACCTCTAAGACAACAAAGCTCTGCTTCCTTCCTAATTTGGCCAGAGGTGTCCTAGCACCCATGAGAAAGAATGGGTTGTACATAGAGAAGGTACCTATTGAGTACCTATAGACGACCTTCTTTACTACATTTGACCATAGCAAAGGTAGAAAAGAACCAGTGCTCTGCGCCATCGGTCATGACATGGAAACTGCCCTATCACTCAGCTGTAGACAGAAGAATGAAAACAATTAATTAAAAAGATAAAACACCGGCCACACAGCATTGCCCAGTTCACATTAAGGCTTGCTTTTTTTTTCAGATGGGAATGTTATGGATGAGGAACCCACTTGGGACATCATGGTCCGGCAGAGCTACCCCCAGAAGGTGAAGCACTATGAGTACTATAAGACGGTGATGCCACCAGTGGAACAGGAGGCATCAAGAGTTATCACCAGGCAAGGCACTGTTGTCAAGTACATGTTGGATGGATCCACACAGGTAAGAGAATGTTAGGTAAATAATTCTCCTTCCTGCTGCAAAGTAAAATACAAACAAGCTATGGGGCAGGAGTAGTGTTGTGGTAGGTAAGAGGGACAACCCACTTGAAAATGGAGTGACACCAGAGATGGAAAATTGAGAATAGAACAGTAGAATAGAATAGAATAGTCTGCCAATAAGACTATTTGTATCCTTATTATAAATAAGCTTGTTCTATATATGACCCAAGGCTGAGGATTAAACACAGTGTTCGCCTCCTCTGCCTCTCAAGGCACCTTAAAATCATAATAAAAAAAATACTTTTGAATAGCGCATTCACAACTGTACTGGAAAACAGCAAGATGTGTCATCAGTGGATGAAAATTTTGGGAGAATTTCTAGAAAATGCAAGTCAGGTGAGATCAGACTGACGGAGAAACATAAGAAAGTTTAAAACATGTACAGTGAAAAGCCTGCAGCAAAATTCAGACTCAGAAGTTTTAACACAGACATTTCACAGATGGAGATCTGCACTCAGAAAATCGAGTTAGTGTCCCAGGTGACTCACTACTACCTGGAGGGTGGCAACCAGACATCAAAATACCCAGGAGATGTGTGTCCTGCTCCATTCCTTCCCAGCGACCAGAGGCTACGCCACCAAGAAGTGAACAGGGATCCTCAAACAGAAATATGACTGTGCACCCAAGAGTCATCAACCTTACAGAAAAACCAACTGTATGAAAGTAAATTACAGAATAATAAAAAATTAAAGACAGAGGACCTAAAAAGAAGCATAGTTAAACAAAAAACTTGGAAGTGAGTAGAAGTAATATAGACAGAGACTTGAGAGGCTAACAATCTATAAAATAACAATAAAAAAAGAACAGTTGCTGGGGAAAAAAAAATCGAGAGTTTTTAGATACTAAAAATGACAACGGTGTATCAAATCACTATGTTGTACACCTGAAAGTCAGATAACAGTGTATGTCAGTATACTTCAATTAAAATTTTAAGAGGGGTTCCTGGGTGGCTCAGTCAGTTAAGTGACCCACTCTTGATTTTGGCTCAGGTCATGATCTCATGGTTATTGAGTCCAAGCCCCGTGTCAGGCTCCGCACTGACAGTGTGGAACCTGCTTGGGATTCTCTCTCTCTCCCTCTCTCTCTGCCCCTCCTCTGCTCATGCATGCTCTCTCTGTCTCTCTCTGTCTCTCTCTCTCAACATAAACAAACTTTAAAAATACAAAATAAATAAAAATTTTAAAGGAGAAATAAACAAGAAAAATAATTGTGAAAATTGGGGGGGGGGGGTGGATTGTGAGGGAGAGAAAAGTTAAGAGACATGGAAAAGGGATCTGAAGAATACAATCTCCAGAAGAAGAAAATGGTGGGAGTGAAGAAGGAAAATAAAGAAACAACATAGGGAATTTTCCCAGAACGAAAAAAAAAATACTTTGGATTAAACAAGAGTCGATCAGGATTGATACTAATAATCTTTAAAAGATCATCTAGATATGTTGTAGTGCAGTTTTGGGACTGCGCAGACAATCCCGAAAGCTTCCTAAAGGAAACCAGTTACCTAGTACAGAATGGACGGGATGGACGTTAGATTTCTCATGAGCAGCAGCTGGTGGTGGTTCTTGTCATGTTCATTGGTAAGCGATAGAGATTGATCCAGACAGATGTATCTGTAGTACCTGTAGACACCATATCTACTAGATAGATATCGACAGACACTAAACATTTAAATATGTGATAAAGTTTTAAATGTAGTCATTATGTAAGTTGCAACAGAGTGCATAATTTTCCAGTGGCATAGGGGAAGGATAAAGAATAGAGAAAATAGGGGTTCCTGGATGGCTCAGTCGGTTAAGTGTTCAACTTTGGCTCAGGTCCTGATCTCACGGTTCGTGAGTTCAAGCCCTGCAGCAAGCTCTATGCTAACAGCTCGGAGCCTGAAGCCTGCCTCGGATTCTGTGTCTCCTTCTCTCTCTGCCCCTCGGCTCATGCTCTATCTCTCTCTAAAATAAATAAACATTAAAAATTTTTTTAATGGAGAAAATAAAAACTCAAGTTAATCCAATAAAAGACAAGAAATAAAAAGACAGGAAACAAAATGGAAGGTAAATGGAAAACATTAAATAATATTATTTTGCTGGATAGTAAGCTATTCTCTCTGCGCTCCCAATCTATCCTTCTATATTATGTTCGTGTTGCTGAGTCTGGAGGTCTGCAAAGAGCGTTTTTCCTTTGGATTTATTTTAACTTATGTCAGTTTGACACAGCATCAAATGTTAACCAGCCTCTTGCTTGCTTCTGAGAACGTAAGGATTTCGCTTTTCCTTCAGATTCTCTTTGCCGATGGTGCCGTGAGCAGTAGTCCTGATTCAGGTTCTGTTTGTCCTCCTGGTGAAATGCCAACAAGCCCTCACAGCGGCGACTTTATGGACACGGCTTCTCAGCATAAATCAGAAATTGTACCATCTGAGATTGTCATCACAAAGAAAGGTAATAATTGAAGACTTTCAGTTTATAATGGATCTAATAAGCCTTCAAATGCTCAATAAATGTTCATTATTGTTATTCTTTTACTTCTCATCTTTTCTATGAATATATTCATCTATACTCATAGACGCATATACATATGTATAAATTTTAATTGGAATCACGGCATTACACACTGTCATGAACTGCTTCCTTCCCGTAGTACTAAATAACGAACATTTTCCTATGCCATTATATACACTTCCACATTAGGTCTAGTGCTGGGCTAGTGTTTTAGGGTTAGTTGACCAGATCGGCAATGTCAAGGTTCTAAGTAGGCATCTCTTTGGTTCTCTTGACTTTCCTCAGAGCTGCAAAGGCCCCAGGTTCTCATGTAGTAACCCTCAAAGCAAAACGTGAAGAGAGTGGACACAAGAACTTTCAAGGTTGTCTCTCTATCAGGGAGGAAAACATTTCTGGATTCCACCGCCTTCCCCCACCAGAAGACCTTCCCTTATATCTCACTGACTCGACCTGGCCAGGGACCCAAGCTGGAAAAACAAGCATTTGACGTTTCTGGCCTTTTTCTCAGGAGATGCGCACTACCTGTAGGGAAAAAAGAAGTCGGGTAACAGTTGAGTAAGCAATCAACAGTGTCTGCCATAGTCTAAATTATGAAATTGCTCTCCTCAGAGGTATTCTCGATTTACACCCCTACCTCCCGTGTTGTACGAAAATATTTCCTTCCTCATACCCTTGCCGATGCTGGAGTTCCTCATTCTCTTAATCTTATTCCATTTGATAGATAATTAATAATCTTATTATTGTGTTAATTTGCATTTCTTTATTACTGGTGAGGTTGAACATTTAATAATTTTTTTCTTTATGAATTTTTCTATTCACATATTTTCTTGTTTACCTTTGGGAGGTTCATTATTTACATATTTATTTGTAAGAGATCTTTAGATGTAGGACATGTGTGTTTGTGTACCAGGCACAATTCTGAATAAAGTATTAAATCAGTGAATCCTCATAGCAACCCTGTGTGATACCTATTTTAATAATCCCACTTTACAGATGACGAAATTGAGACACAGAGAGGTTAAATAACTGCCTTGAGGCCTCTCAGCTAGTAAGTGGGAGAGCTGGGATTTGGATCTGGACACCTGCGTTGCAAATTTTTCTCAATCTCTCATTTGACTTAAATGGTCTGAGACCAGGATTTAATCTTCTTTGTCAGTTTCACACACACACCCCTCCCCACCACCACCACAGTAACCAACGACCAAGAGGCAAATTGAATTCCTTTTTTGGTTACTCAAAATTTAGTGAAATAGACTTTCCTTTGGTAGTAGCAAAAGGTCCTTGGTTGAAGTGAATGAAAGCATCCTCATAGCTTTCAAACTCCCCAGCTCAAAGGCTCCTTCCTTTTCTGATAGGAGAGGACTTCATGTAAGGGTGGCCACTTTCCTTAGCACCCCACAGGGTTCCAAAGAGTTTCCACCTCCAGCATGGTGTGCTCCAGATTTCTTCAAAGCCCTCCCGTCCGAGGTGATGCATTCACTTTAAAAACAAAAACAAAACGAAAAACAAATAGATTTTTTCTTTGAGAGAGAGAGAGAGAGAGAGAGAGAGAGAGAGAGAGAGAGTGCATGGGCAGGAGAGGGGCACAGGGAGAGGGAGAATCTTAAGCAGGCTCCACACTTCAGCACAGAGCCCAATGCCGAGCTAGATCTACAACTGTGAGATCGTGACCTGAGCCAAAGTCAAGAGTCCAACACCCGGGGCGCCTGGGTGGTGCAGTCGGTTAAGCATCCGACTTCAGCCAGGTCACGATCTCGCGGTCGCGGTCCGTGAGTTCGAGCCCCGCGTCAGGCTCTTGGGCTGATGGCTCGGAGCCTGGAGCCTGTTTCCGATTCTGTGTCTCCCTCTCTCTCTGCCCCTCCCCCGTTCATGCTCTGTCTCGCTCTGTCCCAAAAATAAAATAAAAAACGTTGAAAATTTAAAAAAATTAAAAAAAAAAAAAGTCCAACACTCAACTGACTGAGCCACCCAGGTGCCTCTAGACTTTTTAAAAGAGTTTTTAAAAAATATTTATTTAGTTTTGAGATAGAGAGAGAGAGACAGAGCGTGAGCAGGGGGAGGAGGAGAGAGAGAGGGAGACACAGAATCTGAAGCAGACTCCAGACTCTGAGTAATCAGCACAGAGCACAACGCGGGGCTTGAACTCACAAACTGTAAGTTCATGATCTGAGCCAAAGTCGGTCGCTCAACCAACTGAACCACCCAGGGGCCCCACTAGACTTTGTTTTTAAGAGCAATTTTAGGTTTGCAGAAAAAATGTGCAGAAAGTACAGAATTCCTCCGTGCTTCCTCTCTATCTGGCTCACTGTTTTCCCTGTTTTAAACACATGTCATGAGGCGCCTGGGTGGCTCAGTCAGTTGAGCCTCTGACTTCAGCTCAGGTCTTGATCTCGCAGTTCGTGAGTTCAAGCCCCACGTTGGGCTCTGTGCTAACGGCTCAGGACCTGGAGCCTGCGTCAGATTCTGGGTCCCCTTCTTTCTCCGCCCCACCCCTGCTTGTGCTCTGTCTCTATCTTTCAAAAAAAATGAATAAACATTAAAAAAAAGTAATAAACTCATGTCTTACAAATTGATGAACCAATATTGATACATTATTATTAACTGAAGTCCATAGTTTGCATTAGGGCTCAATCTTTGATATGTACAGTTCTAAGAGTTTTGACAAATGCGTAATGTAGTGAATCCTACCACTACAATATCATACAGAATAATTTTACTCTCTGTGGGAAAAAACAAAAACCCTGTGCTCTATTTATTCATCTTTCTCCTTACCCTCTCCCAAAAACCAGTACCCGTGAGCCAACACTCTCTTTTCCCCTCCACCCAGGACCTTGGAACCACTAATCTACTTTCTGTTTCTATGGATTTACACATTCTGGACATTTCATATAAACAGAAGCATACAATATAAGACCTTTTGTGACTGGTTTCTTTTTATCTAGTGTAATATTTTCAAGGGTCATCCATGTTGTAACTTGTGTCAGTACCTCATTTTTATAGCCGAAGAATATTCTCTTGTATGGATATACCACACTTCGTTTACACATTCATCAATGACGGGCATATAGGTCGTTTCCACTTTTAGGAAATTACAAATAAAGCTGATGCAAACATTTCTGTACAAGTTTTTGTGTGGACATATATTTTCATTTCTCTTGAGTACATAAACCAGGAGTGGAATTGCTGGAATAATAACTCTATGTTTCTCGTTTTGAGCACCTGATTAACTGTTTTCCAAAGCAGCGGCATTATTTTATTTTTCACCAGCATGTTGAACCCTTTTTCATGTGCTTAGTGGCCGTTTTTTACCTTCTTTGGAGAAATGTCTATTCAAATCCTTTCCCCAATTTTTTAAAAGTTATCCATCCTCTTATTATTGAGTTGTAAGTATACTTTGTATATTTTGGATACAACTTCCTTATCAGATACATGATTTGTGAATATTTTCTCCCGTTCTTTGTGCTCTTTTTCTACATTCTTCATGATGTCTTTTCATGGTGTCCGTGTTGCTGAAGTCCAATGTATCTGCTTTATTCCCCGCTCTGGTTGCTTGTGGTTTTGTTATTATATCTAAGAAATTAGTGAATAATCCAAAGTCACAAAGATTTATTCTTATATTTTCTTCTAAGAGTTTTATATTTTTAGTTCTTGAATTTGGGGTTTTTAAGTCCATTTTTATAGAACTTTTAAAAAATATTTATTTACTTTTGAGAGAGAGAGAGAGCGAGCACATGCACACATGTAGGGAGGAGCAGAGAGGGAGGGAGACACAGAATCTGAAGCAGGCTCCAGGCTCTGAGCTGTCAGCACAGAGCCCAACGCGGGTTGGGCTCATGAACCATGAGATCATGACCGAGCTGAAGTCAGACATTCAACCAACTGAGCTTCCCAGGTGCCTCTTTATATAATTTTTTATACGACAAGAGAAAGGGGTCCAGATTCATTTTTTTGAGTTTACTAAAAAACAATTATTTCCCCCACTGAATTGGTTGGCACCTCAGTCAAGAATCAATTAACAATCAATGGTAAGGTTTATTTTTGGACTCTTACTTCTGCTCCACTGATAAATATGTTTGTCCTTATGCCAACATCTCACTGTCCTGATTACTACAGCTTTATAAGTTTGAAACTGGGAAGTGGGAGTCATCCATGTTCGTTTTACTTTTTTAATGTTGTTTGGACTACTCTGGGTCCCTTGCATTTCTCTATGAATTTTGGGGACAGATTGTCAATTTCTACAAAAGAGGCAGCTGGGATTTTTATAGAGATTCCACTGAACATGTAGCTAAATTCTGAGAGTATTGACATCGTAACAATATTGTCCCTAATTCATGAACTTGGGATATCTTTCCACTTATTTAGAACTTCTTTAATTGCAATCCATACTGTCTTATAGTTTTCGGTGTACAATTATTACGATTGTTTTGATAAATTATTCCTAAGTGTCTTATTCTTCTTGATCCTATTATAAATGGAATTGTTTTCTTTATTTTTGGATTGTTCGTTGATGGTGTATACCAATATAATTGATTTTTTTGTTTGCATTTTGAGCTAGTATCTTAAAATCTTGCTGACCTTTCTTATTCTACCCTTTTTTTTGTTTTGCAGCAACTCTGGAAATAAGATCCTAACCCCCAGTGTTTGTTGTTGTTGCTGTTATTGCTGTTTGTTTAGTGACTTTACTGAACTTGTTCTTGCAAATCTCTTTCCTTTGTCCTGTGTAGCTACTGAAGTTTCTGCTCTGTTAGCCCAGTGGTCAGGTAGTGATTAGGCAGGGGTTCCCTTACATGCCTCAAACCAACAAGTCTCCCAGCCTTTGCCAAGGGGATGTGTGTGCTTACTGGGGCATTCCTTCATCGCTCTCGCAGTTGAGACCCTAGCCTTAGCCTCAAACTCAGCCCGTGTTTCTCAGGTGTTTCTTGGACATGAGTACAATCCTGCATGTACATGTGGCCTTCTAGATTCCTGGGAAAATGACAGAGTTTTTCAAAGTCCTTTTGGTCATCTCATTCTCTAGCTTTTCCTTTTAAGTTTTTAGGTCAGCCTCTTTTTTGCCCCAACTGTTACTGCTGCCTTAGACAGCCACGTTGTGAACAATTGCCACTGACTGTTTCAGCAGGAGCCCCAGGAAAAGGTGGTTTATAATGAGCGAATTCTGACCCAGGTCAGGGTGAGGATTTTCAGGGAGTTTTCAGAGAAGTCAAACAATGACAAGTCTTTGGGAATGGGGCTTTTAGAGAGAATTGCAGGCCTATCTGCCCCCTCCAGTGGCTGCCAGATTGTCACAGCTACTATAACTCCAAGGCTACTGTTTTTCAAGGTTACTGCAGAGCTGGAGATGGGGTGGAGGGCATGGAGGGGGTTGGGGGTGGGTGCGGAGGGAGGGTGAGAATTGGACAAGTTATAACAACACAAAGCAGTTATTCTTACTGAGATTCAACTGTTTCCTTGAATTGTTTCTTGGATTGTTGCAATTCTTTGGTTTATATCCAGAGTTCTGAAAGAGTTGACTTTGATCATTTTTTCCCAGCGCTCTCACTGTTTTGATGGAAGAATGGTTTTTTGAAGGTCCTTTCTTGCCATTCCAGAAGTACTTCTCCCATCTCACAAGAAATACTCTTTAGTATTTTCTTTATTTTTAGCTCTAAATATTTTCTAATTTCCATAATGACCTCCTTTTTGACCCGTAATGTTTTTAAATTTCCAAAACTATGAAGTGTTTCTAGGTTTTTTTAATAATTGATTTTTAACTAATCTTTTGAAATTTGTCAAAACATGATGTATAGCCTCATATATGGGCAAGTGTTGTAAAAAGTCTGTGTGTGATTGGAAGGGCATGTATCCTGTAGTTATTGAGTATAGTGTTCTCTTTATGTCTATTAGATCAAACCTGTTGGTTGTGTTGTCTGGTCCATTTTCAAGTTCAGCAAACTTCCCTGCAAAGGACAAGATAGTAAATATTTGACTTAGACCTTGTGAGCTGTATTATCTCTGTCACAACTACTCAACTCTGCCCTTATTACACAAAAGTAGCCATAGACAATACATAATCAAATGAGCATGCTGTATTGTGTTTAAATAAAACTTACTTATGAACACTAAAATTTGAATTTCATGTAATTTTCACGTATCACAAGGTATTATTATTCTTTTGATTTGTTAATTATATAGAAACGTCAAAAGAAGTGTTACTTCACAGACTATACAAAAACATACAGCAAACCATATTTGCTTTACAGGTCAAATTTACCAATCAGTATTGTATAACTTCACAGATATTTTTAATCTGCTGTAACAATTTGTTTCAGCAGAAGTATGTTTAAATAAGGGTAGAATAGTCTACTCAGTGCTATACTCCTTATAATTTAATCTTTACTTCTTTATTTCTGAAATTATTACATCTTTTGAATAGTTCTGTCTAATTTTTCTTTATATACTTTGAGGATGTGGTTTTAGATACTTATAAATTTAAAAATTATAATATCTTTGTGGTGAATTTAACATTTTATCAGTATGCAGTGGTTTTTTGTTCTAGGATTCTTTTTTGCCCTAATGTCTATTCTATGAGGGCAAAATTGTATTTTGCTTATCTTATTATGTTATGTTATTATATTATTATAGACACACCACCTATTAATCCCTTTACAGTGTAACTTTTTCATATTTTATTTTACTTCCTGTGGTTTATGTTTAAATGTATCTCTTGTGAGCAACTTATAGGGTAATATTTTTAAAATTCAGTTTGATAATTTTTGTCTTTTTACTAGATCTTCTAATCTATCGTATAACAGATAGCTTCCCCAAAAAAATGTGTTTATGTTGTCTTCATCCTTGGATGATAATTTCACTGGGTACAGAATTCTGGATTGACAGATGTTTTCTCTCAGTATATTCACAAAAATTCTCTATACTCTTCTTGTTTCCAGTGATGATGTCGAAAAATTGGCTGTCAGTCTAATTGCTATTGCTGTGAAGATAATCTAACTGCCTTGAATATATTTTCTTTTTTTATTATAATTTCAACACAGTTTAGCTGGGTGTGGATTTCTTTTTATTTATCCAGTTAGTATACATTGAGGTTCTTAAATCTCTGGGTTAATATCTTTCATTGATTCTGGAAAGTTCTCAATAGTTACCTCCTCAAATATTGTTTCTGTTCCTTTTTTTCTCTTCTTTTAGAATTCTAATTAAGCATGTATTAGAGATTTTTACCTCTCTTTTATTATTTCTATCGCTTTGACTCTCTGAGATTCATTCAAAATAATTTCTACAGGTCTATCTTTCAGTGCTCTTTTAATGCTCTGGAAATAGAAGTAAGTCCAAATTAAATCCTAGGGCAATGGTATCTGTCTTATTTGGGTCTTCCCATTAGCTGAGTCTGCATATTAGTCCAGGATCGATGCTCTTATGCACATTTCATACTCTGACTCTGAGGAATCTTCCAAGAGTTAACAATCCTTTACTATCTTTTCTTGTAATTTGCTTCTGGGTCTGAATTCACTTCATCATTGAGGTTTGATAACATGGGCAAATTTCATCTACAGATCACTTATTATTATTTATACCAATGGAGCAAATCTATCCTGAAAAAGGCATTGAGACATTATTCAGAGTTCCTTGAGGGCTTTTTCATTACTGTCTTCCAAATAGATCGTGGTAGGGAGGGATAGGGATGAGATATGCATCAGATGATTATCAGTGGAGTAGTCGAACTCTACAAATCCTCTCCCCTAGTGAGAGGCCAAGGATATATGCCTGGTTGGTAAAGTTCTCCAGATCCAGGGCTGAAGAAAGCTATCTCCTATCTGTGACTAACAAAATGACAAAATCAGGGGAATGAAGAGTTAAAAATCTCATATAATGCTAGAGTTAAGTAAGTCAAAAGAAGGAGTCAAAGGTAGGGAGCAAAGGTAGGCTTTAAAAACCAGGGTACAGAGCCCCAAATCTGGAATCCAGGGAGCTATAAGCAATACTTAAAGGTACACAGCAGTTGACCAAATAGGTATTGTGCCATAGAGGGTGAGCTGTATATGCCTGTGTCTATTTGGGAAGAGGTGGTGGGAATCCAGCCAAGGTTCAAGTGCATAACTTGATATATTTTTCCACTTGAAAAATAATATAACTGATGAATACTACATAGAATTTCTATGCCACAGTGTCTGAGGTAGCTTACGGTGTGTTAAAACTTAGTAATTTATGTAATTGATATTATAGTTACATTGTGTTTGATTTTACTTGAACTTCCACAGGAAAAAGTCACAAAAATCAGTCATCAATGGCACATAAGAATGAAAGCCATGAACCTCACCCAGAGACGGTTCAAGCAGTAACTCCTGTAGACGTTCATGTAGGCACCTGGTTTACAACCACACCTGAAGGAAATCGGATTGGCACCAGAGGACTGGAAAGAATCGCAGACATGACCCCATTATTATTCTTTAAGGCCACAGATCCTGTCAGTGGAACGGTATGGCAAACTATTGTATGTTGCAAATTTTTATAAGTCATTAGAGCTCTGAAACACATAGAAGAGTGCCTGGCAAATAATTAGTTTTCTGTAACTGGTAACTAGGTGGATGGATGAACACACGGACCCATCTTCCCAAACACAAAAACACTGGGTGGTTTATTTGACTAACGTAACGTGCCATGAAATAATAATTTTTGAAATGAGAAACAGATCATGAATGTACCACATTTAACACTTAGAAGATTGTGTCACGTGTTTCTTTATGTTGAATGTATTTGTGTGTATGTCTTATCTTCTAGAAGTTGGGCTGTACTTGGTTCCTACTTCTTTCTGTGCAGCTGGGATGAATGCTAGAAATTTGCTCGTGATCCTTGACTGCAAAGTATGTATGGTATATTTAAGGAGATACTCACATTAAATAATTCAAGAATTTAGCAACACTCCAGAGCAACTGTACAAAAGATTTTATTTGTGGCCTAAGAATAAGTGACAAATGAGTGGTACAGAAAATAATGGTTTGATTAATGATAAGAAATCGAAACTTCTGGGATGAACAGTAGCACCTTCTGTGTGCCGGGATTTCTGTTAGGGATTTGGAGTTTTGTGTACACTATCTCATTCAGTCTTTGCACCAATGAATATTATATGACACTGATGAGGAAATTGGGCCTTCGCAAGTTAAGTAATGTGGTCAAGAGTATATCCAGGAAGTGTTGGATTCCACTTGGGCAGCTCTCAGGTCTTTCCGCATCTGCCTCAGTTGCAGAGAGTTGCTTTGTCTGACTCACATGGTTCCAAGGTAGCTGCGTGCACTGAGTGAGGCAGGGGTATGCCAATCTGGCTCCTGCTACCAGACTTGGGACACTGGGGCAGGGGATACTGGCTCCTGAGCTCCTGCCAGTTGACTGAGGCTTTGTCGGGTCTGTGCCACAGCTCAGCTTCTGCCTCTGCCCGTTCATGCTTCCTTCCCCTTCCTTTCACAGATGGTGTCCAATTGGCAATAATAGCAATTTATATAATACATATTTCAATCATGGTGTTCAATTGGCAATAATTGCAAATTCTATGATATATAATTCAACCATTGAATATTTTCTAACTTGTGCTGTCCTAACTGTAAGGGCCACAATATTTCACCAAAGAGTCCAGATGGGTGTGAGAGTGGGTTTATCAGCTGTTTTTTGACTCAAATGTCTGGGGCTGTTGGAAGCAGGTGATAATTGCCTTCTTATCTCTTTATAGTAGGCAGAAATCACTATATATAAGAAAGAAATGTACACTATTCATTATTTTAGGTTCTTATCCTTGGAACTCTCAACCAGTATGTACAATGAGGAATACTTCTGCAGAACATGGTGGTTAAGAGCATGATTCACCTTCTGTTCTGATGACATTAGGCCAAGATTGGCATAGGAAAGGCAGCCTCAGCAGGCCATGCTTACTTTAAACCTATAATTTTCAAGGAGGCAGAACCTGGGGTCATGTTCCCAGACAGAACTCGGCCAGGCCAGTCCTGATACTAACTTTTCATTCACCAATACATGACAATGGAAGGAGCATCAGTGTTCAAGTCAAACAGCCTTAGTCGACACCAGCCCTGACATTTGCTGAGTGACCTCGAGCAAATTTCTTAACTTCTCCAAGCCTAACTTCCATCATCTACAAAATGGGGATAGCATTGCCCGCCTCCTAGGAATTGTTGTAAAGCTTTGTCCAAGTAGATGAGATAAAACTTTAGCTTATAAACAGATAACCAGGATTTTGATGATATTCAATGAGGCATAAAAATAAACGCACTTGGGATTAACCCACCTGACCAAATGATCATGCTCTGCCTTTGTATGTTCAGGTCATGATAACTCGAGAAGACAGAGTGATCATTGTGGAAAAGAAAGATGGTACTCGGATAGTGGATCATGCTGATGGTACCAGAATCACAACCTTTTATCAAGTTTATGAAGACTGTATTACTCCTCCGGATGATCAAGAAATAAGTAAGTTTTCCTTTGCTTTTGCTTTTTTATTTTGAGAGAGAGCGAGAGAAAGAGAGAGAGCATGAGTGGGGCCGAGGGAGAGAGAATCCCAAGCAGGCTCCATGCTCAGCACAGAGCCCAACATGGGGCTCAATCCCATGACCCTAGGATCATGACCCGAGTCGAAATCAGCAGTTGGTCACCCAGCCCACTGAGTCACCCAGGTGCCCCAAATATTTGATGTCTTTAGAATAAGACAAGGAGGAGCCTCACTGCTCTTATTAACACACACAAGAAAAATATTTTTTTGAAGAACTCTGTCAACCAAAGAGTGCGTGCGCAGTCAAGAGCGGAGCCTCTTAGGTCCTGCTGTTACAATCTTTACCCTCAACAGACATGGGAGTGATAAAAGCCCTAGCTGGCTGTAGATAGCAATAGCACCTTTTTCTATTTTCACCACTAAAACCTAGACTGGTCTAGATTGGTGGCAATTAAAAGTAAATAATCATGACTCAATTGCCCTGGACATCAGCGCTCACACCTGTTTCCATTAATCCTTAAGGAATCTGATCTGCATACAGGTGGCCTCAGGTCCTCCTTCAGTTCTGAACACGCCTCTCATCAGAGAGATGGTGTGAGAGAAAAACAAGCGGGGGCTCGAACTCACAAACTGCAAGATCATGACCTGAGCCAAAGTCGGATGCTTCACCAACTGAGCCACCCAGGCGCCTCTTAAGATTTTTAAAGTCAAATTATTCTCTGACTCCCTTTTCTTTAATTCCAGAGTTTATTTGTTCAGTGCATTAAATACTTCATTAAATGTCGCCAAATTAAGTGCGACAAAATTGGCAAGTGAATGGGAAAAGAACAACCTTCCTACCCCACTGGTTAGAGGGAACATTAGAAGAGCCGCCGGAGAGGGCAATTTAATGTGCCTATCATACGATGCACTAACTCCACTTCTCTTCCTCTTACTACACACTCTTACACACTTGTCCAAGGAAACGTGTTCAGGGCATCACTTGCAAATCCAAGTCCAGTATCAAAATACTGGTAAATAAATGGCCATCAACAGCAGAATAGGAAAATAGAAGGCAGTACAATCTTATAAAGGAATACTATACAGTAGTTAAAAGGAATGAAGTATATCCACACATATATAGCCACACACCTGTATATCAAGAGGGCTGAAGTTCTCAGAGCAATGTTAAGTACAAAAAAGTAGGTGCAGAATGATACATACAGTGATATATAATCTACGCATATTTAAGGCCCACAAAAGATTATACATTATTTTTGATACACATATTTATATAAAAGATAAAAATAGATTTCAAGAGAAAGGAGTAAACTCAGGGACCAGGAGAAAAGTGAACTTCAACTCACCTGTAATTTTTCTCTTGTATACGTATGAAAAACGTTGAAACAAATACGGTAAAACACTGACAAGTGTACCTTTTGATTGGTGAGTATATGAATAATTAAATTATAATTTATGCTCCTCTGGGTGTTTTCAATTTCTCAAAATAAACATAGTAGAACAAAATAGCACACTAAATTAAGTAGGAGGAGTTGTTCTGGAAGAACGACTCTGCGTTGACAGTGAGTGGACCACACACACCAGCCCTGTGGTGTGAGTCCTCAGCACCCGTCCCCACCGCTAGTCCAGGGGCCAGGAGACAGGAACAAACCCAGCAGGTGGGCGTGTTTCCCAATGTGTGCATCCTGTCACATCTGCTTACCTTGCATTTGCTTGCAGCTGAAAGTCCTCAAACGGTCACCAGGCAGGTGAAGTGCATGCGGATCGAAAATGCACACTTTGCCACTGTCATCACCAACTGCGAGGACAGTAGCTGCTGTGCCACCTTTGCGGACGGGACGTCTATTATCGCAAAACCACAGGGAACGTATCAGGTGGGTCTGTGGAGAAATGAGGGGTTCCAGAGACAAGCGTCCATTCAACTAAGCGAACCCACTGTTCTGGGGCGGTGAACATGCCTGCCATGTACGGCTGATGTTCCTTTTGGCTCATGTTCTTAGAACACATTTCTCAATCTCTTTTTTACTTGTTCACCTTCTTCTGACAATCCATTGCAGAAAGAAACAAAAACAAAACAAAACAAAACAACAACAACAAATGTCCCGCTTGTCTTACAATGCTTTGGCATTTTTGGATCAAGGTTTTAAACCAGAATGTAGTTGTTGGGGATCTTTTATGTGGTAGCTGGCAGGCACCCTCATGTGGTCTCTTCTGTGCCTACCCGACCGGCTTCACCTCCTGCGTCCTCTGACCTCATTCATATTCTCCCGTCCTTCCCATCTCCAGCCCGCCTTCACTCTACCTAATGTCCTGACAGGATGGGGGGGGCGGGGAGCATAAGGCCTGTGCGGTCCTAGGAGGGCAGTTTGTTCTTGAAGGGTCAGGGAGGAACATTGTCAGCAGCTTCTGTGTCTCCCTACATTTCCCTATTAATCACAACCACCCAGTGTCAGCCTGCAGTCCCTTTAGCCTTAGAAGGATTTGCCCTTATCATTCTGCTTGCTGGAGAAAAGACACAAGTGCCAGGATGTCACATACAATGTCAGATGCTGACAGCTCAAAGCCTGAAGATGATGGACATAGAGCTCATTTGTTACTGTGGAAGCTGCTGAAGGCCAGTTCATTCTCCCCCCACGCCCACCTTTCTCTCCCTCTTCTTCCAGTGTAGACTGTTAGGGGGCAAGGCAGGTGCTGAAAGTGAGACGTGACTGTAAAGTGTTGCAGTTGGCTAAGGGGCGCAATTTTTCTTCTACAACATTCAGAATGTCCATTTTTTTCGGCAGATTGGCAGCATCCACAATCTCGTACCATGTGTGCCACCAGAGGTCATGAGAATCCCCTAAGATTCTGTGATAAGGCCAGCTTTTGCCTTTTGTTTTTATCATAGTCCCAAACTCTAATGGTTGCAACTATGAGGGCAAAGGAATTTTAGAACCAATGACAGTTGGCACTGGAGGAGGAGACCCAAACAGAAAAGAGATCCAACTTAGGGACATTGAGTGTCTGCCACTGTTATGTAGTCACTTGTTCCTCCCAGGTTTGCTCAATCTCCCAAAACACAGCCCGAGAAAGGATTGGAAGGCCAATCACTCCTGATTGAGAAATACACAGACCTTAGTTCCCAACTGGAAAAAAAGAAAAAACAACAACAACAACAAAACTCCAAATAAAATTACCAGCACCTATTATAGTTCTCTAGTTGTATAGAACTGAAAGATGGCGTGCCTTCTGCACCCCCCCCCCCAAATGGGTTGGTCATCACTTCCTCACTCACCAGCATTAGGACAATGGACAGATGATAATCGAGGCTGGATTGTGGGTAATGTATAAAAAGAGAGGTAGAGCTTGGTATTGTCCACCATTGTTCCTTAGCAGCACAAAAAGATTAACCAAAGCATCAAAGAAGAAGCAGGTATAACAGTTCGTATAGTCAGTATGAGACACTTCCAGAATGGTGGAGTAAGGACCTCCAGAAGTACACTACTCCATAAAAACAACTAGAAAACTGAAAATATTGTCAAAATCAACTTTTTCAGAACGCTGAAAATTAACCAAAGGATTACAACAATCAGAAAAACAAAGAAAGACAAAGACTCATTCTCAGGAAGGACGGCAAGATTCCTGGTGATTTCACTTGCCATATTCCCCTCCCCTCCCCTAGCTTCATGGTAGCCTGGAAAATCAACAGCCTCACATTCATGATAGCAATGAAAACCAGCATGCCAGCATCCACTTAAAGAGGAAGAATGGACTTAGAGCTCCCCAAAAGTCCCACCACAAAATATTGTCATTGTTGACCTGTCTCGCAGTTCCCTGGAAACCCCATTTGCAAGCATTGTCTTTGTTTCATCTGACTCTGAGCTTACTCACTACAAACAGACTTCTCCCCGAACAGTGGTAAGTTAACATTACGGCTGCCTGAAGTGGCAATAACAAAGAAGAGGATAAACAAAAACATTAAAAGCAACAGCTGGGGAACAGAAGTCCTTAGAAGGCTTTGAAAAGCTCTGACATATTGCTTGGAATCATCCTCTTCTGAGGGTTCGGTCTGCATGCTGCGGTATTTTTTCCAGTGTTCCAGCTGGAAGCAAGAGAAAGCTCGCTCTACTTAGCCTTCACTCCCTGCTTATGCAGATCCTCTTTATCAGCAAGGGTGAAAGATTAGGGCTTTCAGAGTTATTTTCTGGGCATGCACACAGTCCTGCACGTGAATGTGGCTTTCTAGATTCCAAAGAATATGCGCTTATAACATATAAAGATGTAATTTTCTTTAACAATAATAACACAAACAGGAAAGGGGAGGAATAGAGCTGTATAGGAACAAAGACTTTATATAATATTGAAATTAAGTTAGTATTAAGTACATGTAGATGATTATAAATTAAGACGTTATTTGTGATCCTCAAGAAACTTTAAGAAAATAACTGAAAATATATAGTAAAAGAAACAATAGGGGAACTAAAAGGGCACACTGGAAATATCTGTTTAAAACAAAAGAAGGCAGTAATGGACGAATTGAGAGGAAAAAGAAGCATAAGGCATATAGAAAACAAATGAAAATTGGAAGATGTTATTCTGACCTTCTCAGTATAAACAATCCAATAAAAAAGCAGATATTGGAAGGATGGATTTAAAAACATGATCCAAATATATACTCTTTACAACAGATACACTTATATGGTCAAAGACACAAATAGGTTGAAGGGAAAAGGCTGAAAATAGATAGACCTAGATTAAGTAATTGAAAGGGAACTAGAGTGTCTGTGCTAATTCAGACAAAATAGACTTTACAATAAAATATTACCAGAGACAAAGAGGTTATGTTCTGATGATAAAAGGAGTAATCCATCAAGGAAACATATTAAGCACCGAACAACACAGTTCCTAAACACATTGTTATGGAACCAGGCTGGATCACTGGTGGAAAAACCAAGCGGCACTCAGAGATCTTGATGGATCAGAGTTTTATTTTACACCAGCGGGCTCAGAGGAGGTCCTTCTCCAGAGATCTGAGTCCTGAGCACAAGCATGGGGGACAATTTATCTTCTGTTACTTCCGCATTCTGCATTAGTAGTAATTTGGTGCAGGCAAATTACTTGGCTGCAGACAAGCAGGGCAGGAAGAAGAACCTGGAAGAGGAGTCTCTAGACCTTATGTTAGTCCCGTGGGCCATCGTATGGTGCAGAACTTTACTTATTTTCCCAACAACATGAATATTTCCAGAGTTGTACATTATACAATTTAAAATGTCTTATTTTAAATGGTAAAGACTGGCATAGTTAAAAGAAGAAATAGACCATTCAACAATAATTGGAAGCTTTAGTAGCCCATTTTCAGTAATAGATTGAGCAATATACCATAAAAGTGAATGATAAAAGAAAAATAAAAGACTTAAACACCAGAATAAGCCAATGAGACCCACTAGACCTCTATAGAACACTCCACTCAACAACAAAATGCGTTATTCTCAAGTGCACATGGAATATTCTCTAGGAAAGACAATGTGTTACACCACAAAACAAGTCTCAGTAGATTTAAAACGTTCAAAATCATACAAAATATGTTGTACCACCACCACGGAATTAAATTAAAAATCAGAAAGAAGTTTGGGGAATCCACAAATATGTGAAACTTAACACAGAGAAGAAATCACAGAGATTTCTTTGAGATGACTGAAATTAAAAGCTTAACATACCAAAGCTTATGCAATGCAGCTAAGGCAATGCATAGAGGAAAATTATAGCTTTATATGTCTAAATGTGTATACTAAGAAGATTTCAAATCAATAACCTAAACTTCCATCCTAAGAACCTAGAAAAAAGAAGGGAAACTAAAAGCAAGCATATAAAAGTAAAAAATAGATAAGAATATAAATAAATAAAAGAACAGAATAGAAAAGGTCAACAAAACCTTTAGCTAGACAGAGAGAGAGAAAGAGAGAAAGAGAGAGAGGGGAGACCCAAATTACTAGATTTAGGAATGAAAGAGAAACCATTTTTATCAACCTTACAGAAATGAAAAAGATTATAAGGAAATACTACGAATACCAACAGATTAGATACCATAGATGAAAAGGATAAATTTCTGGAAAGGTACAAACTACCAAAAATGAGTCAAGAAGAACTAAAAAGTTAGAATAGACCTATAACAAGTAAAGAGATTTAATTGGTAGTTTTAAAGCATAACACGCAGAAAAGCCCAGGTCCAGATGGCTTCACTGGTGAATTCTACCAAATATTTATGGAAGAATTAACGCTGAATAATTTTCCCAAACTCTTCCAATATATAGAAGAGGAGGAATCACTTCTCAACTAATGCTAGCATGTACGTATTACACTGATATTACAACAAGACAAAGTCATCGCAAGAAAACTCCAGGCCAATGTTTATTATGAACATAGATAAAAATCCTCAAGAAAATGCTAACCAACTGAACCCAGCAACATATAAAAAGGATTATACATTGTCACCAAGTAGGATTTACCCCCAGAATGCAAGGTTGGTTCAAGATGAAAAAATCAATATAATATACTATATTAATAGAATAAAGGACATAAACCATATGATTATCCAAATAAGACTCAGAAAAAGCATTCTACATAATTCAAAGCCCTTTCATGATTAAAAAAAAAACTCAAAGCAGTAGGAATAGAAGGAAACTTCTTCAACCTGATAAAGGGCATCTACTAAAAACAAACAAACAAAACAAAACAAAACAAAAACAACATCATAGCTAACAAAGAGCATCCTTATTGGTAAAATTTCCCCTAAGATCAGACATGGGACGTGAATGTTTGCTCTCACCCTTCTAACTCAACATTGTACTGATTGCTATAACCAAGACAATCAGATAATAAAAACAAATAATGTGCAAGCAAATTGAAAAGAAAGAAGTAAAAGATTTTCTTTTTTTTTAAGATGATGAAAAAATGTATTTAAAAAATTCTTAGGAATACAATCCACCAGGAATTCAATGTACACACACACAGACACACACACACCATTAGAACTAATAAAAAAAGTTCAGCAAGGTGTAAGATCAATATACAAAAATCAATTGTATTTTCTTTTTTTTTAAATTTTTTTTTAACATTTATTTATTTTTGAGACAGAGCGAGACAGAGCATGAACGGGGGAGGGTCAGAGAGAGGGAGACACAGAATCTGAAACAGGCTCCAGGCTCTGAGCTGTCAGCACAGAGCCCGACGCGGGACTCGAACTCACGGACCGCGAGATCATGACCTGAGCCGAAGTCGGCCGCCTAACTGACTGAGCCACCCAGGCGCCCCTGTATTTTCTACATTAACAATGAACAATCCAAAATTGAAATTTATAAAATAATTCCATTTAAAGTAGCATCAAAAGAAATAAAATACTTCTGTTCCACAAATGGCATTGGGAAAACTGGACAGCTACATGCAAAAGAATGAAATTCAAGCACTTTCTTTCACCATGCAAAAAAAAAAAAAACCTCAAAATGGATTAAAGACCTAAATGTGAGGCCTGAAACCATAAAAATCCTAGAAGGAGCACAGGCAGTAATTTCTCTGACATTGGCTCTAGCAACATTTTTCTAGATATGTTTTCTGAGGCAAAGGAAACAAAAGCAAAAATAAAATGTTCGGATGACATCAAAATTCCTTCTGCACAGTGAAGGAAATAATCAACAAAACTAAAAGAAAACCTACTGAATGGGAGAAGATATTTGCAAATGACATATTTGATAAAGAGTTAGTATCCAAAATATATAAAGAACTTACACAAGTCAACACACACAAAAAACAAGTCATCCAATTTAAAAATGGGCAGAAGACATGAACAGACATTTTTCCAAAGACAACATCCAGATGGCCAACATATACATGAAAAGATGCTCAACATCACTCATCATCAGGGAAATACAAATCAAAACTCTGATGAAATATCACCTCACACCTGTCAGAATGGCTAAACTCAGCAACAAAAGAAACAGCAAGTGTTAGTGAGGATGTTGAGAAAAAGGAACACTTTTGCACCGTTGGTAGGAATGCAATCCAGTAAATGCACTACTGGGTATTTACCCAAAAAATACAAAACCCCTAATTCAGAAAGATATTGCAGTGTTATTTACAATAGCCACATTATGGAAGCAGCTCAAGTGTCCATCAATAGATGAATGGATAAAGAAGATGTGGTATATATACAACTGAGTATTACTCAGCCATGAAAAAGAATGAAATCTTGCCATCTGCCACAACATGGATGGATCTAGAAAGTATAATGCTAAGTGAAATAAGTCAATCAGAGAAAGACAAATACCATCTGATTTCACTTATATGTGGAATTTAAGAAACAAAACAGATGAACATAGGGGGAAAAAAGAGAGAAAGACAAGACAAGAAATAGACTGTTAACTATAGAGAACAAACAGATGGTTACCAGAGGCAAGAGGGTAGGGGATGGGCAAAAGAGGTGATGAGGATTTTAAAAAAAGGAATAAAATACTTAGAAATAAATTTAATAAGAGAAGTATAAGACTTAAACACTGAAAACTACAAAATATCACTGAACAAAATTAAAGAAAATAAATGGAAAAACATTACATACTAAGTTTATGGAAGACTTAATCTCGTTAAGATTGCAGTACTCCCTACATTCCTCATCAACATCCCAGCTGCCTTTTTTGCAAAAATTGATAAGCTGATACTAAAATTCTTATGTAAATTTGAGGTACTCAGAATAACCAAGACAATCCCGAAAAAGAACGAAGTTAGATGACTGACACTTCCTGATTTTAAAACGTACTGCAAAGCTATAGTAATCAAGACAGTGTGGTTCTAGAAAAGGATAGGCATTGGGGCACCTGGGTGGCTCAGTCGGTGAAGCATCGGACTTCTGCTCAGGTCATGATCTCACACTTCACGGTTTTGAGCCCCGCATAGGACTCTGTGCTGACAGCTCAGAGCCTGGAGCCTGCTTCTGATTCTGTGTCTCCCTCACTCTCTGCCCCGCCTCTGCTTGCATTTTGTTTCTCTCTCTCTCTCTTTCAAAAATAAAAACAAAAATAAAAAATAAAAATAAAAACATTAAAAAAATGTTAATAGAATAAGGATAGGCATATAGATCAATAGACTAGAACTAAGTATTTATTTATTATCAACCTGTGGTCCATAATTTTTTTACAAGCATGCCAAGATAACTCAATGGGGGAAAGAATAGTCTTTCAACAAATGGTGAATAAAGTTGGACCTGTACCTCACTCTACACACAGAAATGAACTCAAAAGCAGCAAGGACTTAACTGTAAAAATGCAAATTATAGACCTCTTAGGAGAAAACATTGTGCAAATCTTCATATCCTTGAATTTGACAAGGGCATCTTAGATATGACACCCAAAGCCCAAGCTTTGTCAAAGTGAAAAAAAGTGTGTTTTAAAGGACACCACCCAGAAAGTGGAAAGACAACCTATAAAATGGAAGATATTATTTGTAAATCATATATGATAATAGTCTAGTACCCAGAATATATAAAGAACTACTACAACTCAACAATAAAGACTAATAACCCAATTTTTTTAATGGACAAGGATTTGAATAGACATTTCTCCAAAGAAGATATATACATGACAAATAAGCACATGAAAAGATGCTCAACATCATTAGTCTTCAGGGAATTGCAAAAATTCAACGATGAAATACCACTTCCCAACCACTAACATGACTAGACTACAAAAGACAGACAATAATAAGTGTTAGGGAGGACGCAGAGAAATTGGAACCCTCATGCACTGCTGGTAGGAATGCATAATGGTGCAATCCCTTTGGAAAACAGTTCCTCAAAAAGTTAAAAATAGAGTTATCATCTGACTCAACAATTCTACTCCCAGGTAGATATCCAAGGGAAATTAAAATGTAGGTCCACTCAAAAGCTTGTATACAGATGTTGATAGCATTGTGAATAATAGCAAGATTGTGAAAATAACATGTGTCCATCAACTCATAAGTAAACAAAATTTGATATATCTAGACAATGAAATATGATTCATCCATAAAAAAGAATGAAGTAGTGATACTATGACATGGATGAGTCTTGAAAATATTATGCTAAGTGAAAGAAGGCCAACACAAAACGTGTCTTAGTGCATGCTTCCATTTGTATGAAATGTCTCGAATATTCAAGTTCATAGAGAGAGCAGTCCATAGCCACTGGTTTCCAGGAGCTAGGGGCAGGAGTGATGCAGAGTGACTGCTCGTGGTTGTCACGGTTTCTTTTCGGGATGGTGAAAATGCTCTTAAGTTACTGATAATGTTTGCACATGTTTTTGGATAAAGTAAAATCCACTGAGTGTATACTTTAAAAGGGTGAACTTATGGTATGTGAATTATGTGTCAAAAATGAGTCTATCTGAACCACACATCTTTACATGAAAGCTAATACTTAAGGACTGTGTCAGCCACCAGAGGAATGGGGACAATTAAAAGCTCCTAAAAGCATTTGTCCCATAGCTTCTGACTCTCTTCGACTTACTTCTTGCCCAAGAACATGAAGGATTCCCGACATTTTGAGTAGAGGCAAGTGTGTTGATTTCAATTAAAATATATCTTTATTATTTTCTTATTAAATATCTTAAATAAGAAGATGCCAAAAGAAATATTAAAGTGAGTAGATAAATTATGAGGACACAGAAGAAATTATATCTTAATTAGTCAGTTTGCCTCTTTATCAGGGAGGCCTTCCCAAAGCTGAAGTCCTCTCTTGGGTAATGTGTTTTTCCTGGAAACGAGAGTTTATGGCTAAGATCTATAGATGATTATTTCTCCTGAAATGATTTTCCAAATCCCTCAAATTTAACAAGACCCTTCTAAATAATTCCTCTCTTTCTGTTACCCTTCTAGGTGTTACCTCCCAACACAGGCTGCCTTCACATTGATCGGGATTGTTCAGCTACATATTGCCATGAACCAAGCAGTGATATATACCATCCTTTCCAAAAACGTGAGCAGCTAAGAGCTAGCAGGTACATCATGAAGCACACATCAGAGATTATCTGTGAGGTCCTGGATCCTGAGGGAAATACCTTTCAGGTAAAGTGCACCATTCGTGTGGAGTGAGAGGCTGGGGCTTTGTTTTTGAGATATTTCGGCCAGAGAGCTTCCATTCAGCTTTATGCCTTAGCTGCCTTGGGATTAGTTATCCACTTGCTGCCAATACTTAGCGTAAGCAGTAATGGATGCCAATATCTCTGCTTCTAAAGTGTACTTCCAAGGGTATAGAAAAGCCTAACAGTTGGGATGGTATAAACGTTAAAGCCAAATAAAGAATTCGAACGGAAGGGGAGGAATACTACTAAACATTTAAAATAATGCCAGCAAGAAAGAAATGATGTAAGAATGGTCTGTATCCAGGCTAAAGCGAGAGAACCAGTTTGTTTGACTAGGCAGGGAATCCGTGGTGTGCAATATCAATTAAGGAAGATTCTAGTAGGTGTGAAGATGGGGAGGTGGACAGGTGCTTAGCTGTTAGATGGTAGAGCCCTCTCTTCTGTTTTTCTGTCCTTCCACACCACAGCTATCCTCTTATAGCGAGGCCAGAAACTGGCAACCCATGGCCACTTGTCTATATAGGCCCTTGAGAGAAAAGTGACTTTCATATTTTTAAATGGTTGGCAAAAAGTCAAAAGGAGATGACTATTTCATGACACATAAAAATCACAGGAAATTCAAATCTCAGTGTCATTATACAGTTTTATTGGAACACAGCCACGCTTATTTGTTCACACATTGTCTATGGCTGCCTTTGCATATAATGGCAGAATTGAGTAGTTGCAACAGACATTGTATGGCCTACAGTTCCTAAACTATTTACTTTCTGGCCCTTGACAGAAATGGTTTGCCAGCCCCTGCTCCAAGCGTTTCTCCTTGTTTTCACTCCTCACCCAAGATGGTGTATCAGCTAGGAGGTGGTGTAGTGATTTTCCAGATTTGGAGCCATAGCACAGAGCCCCCAGCTTTGGTTTGGTACGCAGACTAGCCCTGATCCAGCTTGGTTTTTTCTGTGCTAAATGAGAGTCTTTCCAGCATGAGTTCAGGCTGCTAACAGATTTTAATTTGTAGTGAATTGAAATTGCACCTTATAGGCCTGAGCCCTCTAGGCTTTAAACACATGGGACATTCAGGCCAAACATTCTTCTAGGCACTGATACTCTTCTTGAACATCCCCTCCAGTGATCTTTTAGCCTGAACTACATCCCTTCCTGGAGAGACCCACACCAGATCTAAACAGTAGTAATGGCTAGAACATTTCTTCTCACGCTAAATCTGTTTCCCTTTGTAGTCTATTCATGAATCCCAGTTCCACACTTGCAACCACAGAATATGAACTTCTCCCACACTGCCACTTTCTTAATATTTCAAGACAACTATCAGATGGGTAGCCTCTCCTCAATGGTTAAATCCCCGGTTCCGTGAACCAATGCTCAGATAAGATTTTGAGTTCCTTGCGATCCTACTCACCTTACTCTGAGTGTATTCCAGTTTGTCTTCATAGTCTAGGTGTGGTCTGTAAGTAGAGATGTTTTTGCTTTTATTAATGCCAACTGGATATTACCTTGGAAATAAATATCTCTGGTTTTCTGGATATACCAACAGATCGCATGCTTTCTCAAATGAGAAATGTAAGCTTTACGACATTTCTTTTCTTTAGTTGATTATATACTTTGTCCCGTAGGTAATGGCTGATGGTAGTGTATCAACTATGCTATGTGAAAACAATTTGGAAGATGATCCAAATGAAAAAACTGAAGGCTATGATAGTTTATCATCTACTCATGTTTATAAGAATCATCTGCAAATCTATGGTGAACATGTACCCAGGTAATAAGATAAAAATAATACCATGACCTTTATTTTAAATGTTAAGTTTCAGGAGCATTTTAACTGAATACTTCACGCGATTCAATTTTATTGCTTCAAATAGGTTTTTTGTCATTTATGCTGATGGATCAGGAGCAGAACTTCTTCGAGACAGTGACATAGAAGAATACCTATCCTTGGCATACGGGGAATCAACTACTGTAGTTCTCCAGGAGCCAATACAAGAACAGCCAGGTAGGGAATCCAGAATGTCTGGAAGTCATTGTGTCTCCTTACCAGCATCCAGCCCCCTTATCCAGTCCACCCCCACGTCATCTCTACTTTCTCCCTTTTTCTCCCTTTTCAACTCTGCTTGCCACATCGCCATGTCAACCTGTTTATACAGCTACTTATGCTCACTCCAAGCGTTATCTGGGCATCAACGTATGTAAACTGTATATAAGCCGCTCTCCTACCTGTAAGCAGATATGAATTGAATCGGAGTTTAGGTACGGTAGGCATGTATCTGTGATCTTATTTATGTGTTCCTTTCATCTGGCTAGGGGAAAAGAAAAAAACAAAGAAAAGTGAGATATCACCTGTAAGTTCTTTTTTTTTTGAAGGTGTTGCCTTGATGAACTTAATATATTAAGAAAAGAAAATACGTTTGATGTGTGAGTTAGAAAGTCAGCCTGAAATATAAGATAAGTTGTATATATAATTATATTTATTGTGTATTTATGCTGTTCTCATCAATTTCAAAGAAATCAGTGTGTGGCTAAGGGTTCGAGATACGTATTGCATTAAGAAAGCATCATCGGTGTATGTTATATGTGCATTTAAACATAGATATAAACGTGCATATTATCTGTGAATGAAACCAATGGGTTGTGCTTAGGCTTATGTTTCGTCTTTTCTCTGGTGGTATATAATTTGCACTCGTTTATGAATATGCCCGCATCTGCGCACTTATATCTTTTAGTGTATCAATGCACGTGTGCGTGATAAAATAAACTTTGTTCTTTGTGAATATGGGGAGTGGGGTGCTCTGATTGGTTGTGCAAAAATTCATCACAAATTGCTCTGTTAGTTATTTAGCATCTAGATAACCCAGCATGTGCCAAACACACTGGCTGGGTGTTAGGAATACAGTGTGAGCTAAGACAGCGTGGACCCTGCTTTCATAGTGCTTAGAGTTTAATGAGAGGATAGGCATTAATTATATAGTCACACAATAACTGTGATTGTGTGATTATAAATTGGGGTAAGGTCTGTGAAGGAAAGGAATATGGTTCTATGAGAGCATTAACAGAGGAACCTGCTGTAGTCTACAAGGCTTCCCTGAAGACACTGGCACCAAGAGCTGGTTGATAAGTAGCAGTTAATTAAAATAGGAAGGAGAACCTTCTTGGAAGAGACAGTACAAAGCAGAAAGCAAAAAGCCTTGGAGAACCAGGAGGAAAATGCTGAAGTGGCCAGGGCACAGAAGGAGGGGGTAGTGCAAGTTAGGGCAGGGTGAGAAAACACCGAGGACTCGGGTTTGTCCTGTGAACAGTGGGAAGTCAAAGAAGAGTTTAAACCATGGACTAATATAATCAGTCACTCTGACCGCTGACGGGAGGTTCACTCGCAGAGTAGAGCTGGGTAGAAAAGCTAGTTGTTGCTCTAGCCCAGAACAGCATCTCTCAGAGACAGATGATCCAAGGTAGGTCAGCGGGTAAGCTCAAGTGAACCGACAGGACTTGGATGTGGTTTTTGAAGAATTGTAAGGTGTCAATGAATAATTCCAGGTGATCTAAACCCAGTCTCTAGGTGTTACAGTGGCCAAAAGCCTTACTTTACTTGTTAGATTGTAAGCTTCTTAAGCATAATCACTATGTCTCACTTATCAAAAAGCTCGCTGAATTTAGTGAAAACCTATTGAATTCTCAGAATGTATTTGATAGAGAAATGATCCACTGATAACTCTCTTTGAACCAGGTGCCCTGAGCATCACTGTCCTTCGCCCTTTCTGTGAAGCATCACCATGGCTAATGAAGAAAGAATTAGATACAATTGTTCCTCCGAATCTCCAGTCAAGGTCATGGGAGATGTTTCCCTCAGTCGAGGTATAAATTTTTTCTGCTGCAAAGTCACTACACTATTGCACATCTATTTCATCAATGGATTGGAGTCTCCAGTCTTCTCCCATATATTCGTATATTTTCATTCTTACATAAACTGTTAATGGGCTCAGGAGTTTTATATTTGAAGACTTTTAACATTTGTAGATTTTGGAGAAATATACCTGACTAGCTTTATTTCTTTTAGCCTGTGTTGCAGGCTCAAACGTCTTCCTATAGTATGGAAATATCCACTCTGAGTAACACGTGTTATACCTCTCCTATCATGGAATTACTGATACTATGCAATACAGAAAACTTTCCTTCTCTCATTTCTTATTTGTTAGTTTTAACACCCAACTTCAGGTCTCCTTTTTTGCCTAATTTACTAATGCACGAAGTGAAGCACGTAAGAATGATGTGAAGGATTATACAAAGGATACGCAACTACAATGATAAAAAGTAAACGTTGTGATTATGTCAGATTAGAGAAGCTCCATCGAAAGTCTTTTTAAAGAATGGAAGAAAAGGTCTTAGAGATCTTGAGCAAGAATCATGAAGTCCTATACCTTGCAAGACTTGACACTTCATTTTGCAAGCCATTTGTGTAATAGGCCCAGTATATTGTTAGATGATAAATTATTAGATCAATGAGGACATTGATAATATGATCAGAGAGACATTCAAGTGTTAGGTGGGGAGGACAACGTTTTTTGGTTTATGATGATTTTTGTTCCCCTGCACAACCTTGTGCAAGGGCACAGACAATGAACACTTAAGGTAACAAAGACCTCTGAGTCCTATTTTGTAATTTGGCGGCTATAACCAACACAATGAGTGAAAAGTATCTGAATTCTAGTCCTGAGTCTACCAATTATTAATGTGGGATAGGGGACAAGCCACACTGGACCTCTACTTCCATATCTGAAAACTAGAAAGGCCACACCAAATGACTCACTAAGGCTATATCCAGGTTGAAAGTAGTGCTTCATGACAAATAACATGCCACATCTGATTAATGAAAGAAGTTTATTCTCTTTCTCTGCAACTCCTATGGCTCTGGCCTTCTATGCCCAGTCACAGTGGCCCAGCCCAGGCAAGCCCCTCAGGGTTATCACTGACCAGGCATCAGACTGAATAGCAGTTTACAATGGAGGACATCAGGAACGCTACAGGACGTAGGGCATCAAAGCACACTACTCCTGAAAATCAATTACAGGGGTAACATAAAGCTGTGAGTCTAATCTGAGGTAGAACATATGTACCCCAAGAGACCCTGGGAAGACTCTGGAAGCATGCTTAATCTAGAGTGAGCTCAGAGACCACTCAGATCTATGGGATGAGTTTTCTCTCTCAAAGAATCTCTCTAAGGTCAAACTGAACATGAAACCAGAAAGTGAAAGCCTGATTATTCCAGATGTCTTGGGCTGCTTGTGGGTAATAAGCAACAGTGCATTTATGCAGTTTTCATAAGCTAGGCTACATTTCCATGATGCGACATTGCTTACTACTCCCCAAATGCTATCCAGTGGGACAGCACTGGATAATGCTACGGGATTTTAATATATCCAAGTTCCTGGTAACGCATATAAAGAGGAAAGCGTGCCCAGTTCTCTTACCAATTTCCCTTCTATTTGAGAAACATTTTGGGAGCAGGGACCGTATGTTTTTGACCACCGTATTCCCTAACGAGTGGTTCCTAGCATCGTGTCGACATAATAAGGACTCAGTTAAAAAAAAAAAAAAAAAGCGAAAACATTCTGATTTTTTTGGTGGTTGTTTTGCTTCGTTTTGTTAACAGAAGAAGACTCCTGGACCTCCATTTGGCACTCAGATTTGGAAGGGCCTTGACATTGGGTCCAAACAGCTAGCAAGTGCGCCGGCCCCTATACTCAAGAGCCCCAGTGTTCTACAGATGCGCCAGTTCACCCAGCACGAGGTCATAAAAGAGGAGGTGAAGCAAAAGCTGCAAATTTCCCTTAAGGTAATGGAATCCGGGTCACCCGACCCAGAGGCATCAGCAACAGGGCAATCATTCCTCTTGGTTTCCTGAGGAATCTGAAATTATGTCACTGTACCAATATTTATCTAATGCGACAAAGGAATGTCAATTTTCCAGAGGGTAGGAGGTTGAGAAGTAGAAAATACTCAATGGTTCCCAGAAGGTATAGGAAGTATTGAGACCCTAACGCACTGAAAAGATAGGTGACTTTTATATGCGATTACTATATAGTGTCCTCCTTCTCTCTTACTGTATGGGGAACTGGCTTTGTGACCTCTGGAAAAAAAAGTACAGCTGCTTATTAATCTGCTGCTTGTCCATGGAAGAAAAGGATTGTTGGTTTTCGGAAATGGTCTAAGAATTTGTAAATATATAGTTAATTGTGCACATCGTACCTATAGCATCTTACTGTCTAGTTTGTCAACTGTCTCTGAATGGGATTATATTTGTTTTGTTTATGGTTATATACCCAGCACCTGGCATACAGCGGGGGACGATTTATTTATGAAAATAGATGTTTATGGAAAAAGTAAAGTGTATTTCTCTTGGAAGCCAAGGCATAGACTAAGCCTAAACTTACATTCATAGACAGAATCATAAAGACTACCCTTGGAAGGGCTCTAGAAACCATCTAACCCAAGTCCGTACATTTTATTGATGAGGACACCGGAGCACAGAGCTAGATGTCTCTGTGGCATCTCCATATAGTTCTAAGATCTCGTGGCCCTCAAGCTTTGTTTTTGGACATTTCAGGTCTTTGCTCATTAATGTAATCAAGGAAAAGGTTTTCCAGATTGCTCGACCAGTAACTGGTTTGTTGAGCACTGGGAACTTACATACTCTTCCCTTTTCAGTAGTATTTCAAGTTGATGTTCACTGTTTTGGTGTTTCTGCCTCATTTCTGTTTTTTATTGATTTATTTTATTCCGCTGACTTAGGATTATATAAACCATATTCTAAAGAAAGAAGATGAGCTACAGGAAATGACGGTTAAGGATTCCAGAACCGAGGAGGAAAGAGGCAATGCTGCAGATCTCCTCAAGCTCGTCATGGTGAGAAGGAAACGTTTTCAGTACCAATGTTTTCACTGTTGTTTCAATATCAGGTGCTTCAAGACAAAATATTACACCTCATAGCTGTTTCTGCCACTTCATGGAACATTCGCCTTCCCTCCCTATAATTTCTTATTTCTGGGGAAAATCTGATTCCTCATGGATTGAATTTTCCAAAAGCTTCTTAGGCCCTTCCTTAAACTGTATATAATTCTGAAGGCTCTTAAATAAAAGTTTATACTGTCTTCAGAGAAAATGATGTTTCTTGGAATGTGGAATGAATTAGTGAATGAAGGAGGAAGGAGGAAGAAAAAGGAATTTCTACAACTTGAAATGACTTGCATTTTGAAAAATTCTGTCGTGTGGAAGGAATGACTACAAAAAATCAAATACATTTTGTACTGGCATTAAAAAATGAATTCATTTGATAGTAATTTTCCATGAAGAATGCTGTCAAACCGAGTGAATTTGTATGTAACATAATCATCATCATTAAGGAATTCTATCTTCATTTCAGTCGTTCCCTAAAATGGAAGAAACTACAAAAAGTCATGTAACTGAAGGTAACTACATATTTTTCTGCAAAATATTTAAAAATCTTAAATATCCTTCTCAGTCATTCCTTTGAGAGCAAAGTACCATGTATATATATATTTCTGTTGTCATATTGGCCATGTTGTATTATAATTACTTATTTATGTATTTTTTCAGCCTACATTGTGAAACATGGCTGCATCTAATTTATCTTTAACTTTCATTTGTTGAACGAAAACAGTTGACATTTGACTTTTATGTTAACCTCAGCATGTATTTCCAACATACCTAAGACAGAAGGGGGAAACAACCAACCAGTCAACGCTCTCCCCCAACACACACACACACACACACACACACACACACACACACAGAACTTTTGAGCAACTACACAGTTACCACCAAAACCTTGCACTATTTTACACTGAATATATAGCTCAAGCAGTCTACCCTTGGAAAATATCCTCATTCGAAGCATATTTATTTGGAGAATATATAGCCCCAGCAAACTTAGTTATATGATTTCATAGTTCACAGCAGACAAGCAGGGAAGCATTTGGTGGTTTGGGCTTTTCTTTTCCTTTTCTATTTTGGTTGTATTACAAAGGTCAGAAACTGGCAGCCATAGGCTTCATTTAGCCCACAGATGTGTTTTATGTGTCCCCCACAGGGTTGGCTTACACAGTTATTTTTAGCTGATTTTCCATCTCTTGAAATGTGACATTACCGCATGGTGACATTTGGCTGAAGATGATTAAAGCTGCCCCTTTAGAATGACCACAAACAGAAGAATCTGTTACAGCCCATCGCTGCCACTCTGTTGTCTCTCTTTTATCTGGGCAGCCCATTAAGTTATGGTTGTCAGATTTAGCAAATAAAAATACAGAAGGCTCAGTTACATTTGAATTTCAGGTACACAATAAGTAATCTTTCAGTATAAGTTCTATTGAATGTTCTATTTGGGACATACTTATACCAAAAAACTATTTGTTGTCCATCTGGAGTTCAAAGTTAACTGGATGCCGTATACTTTATCCGGTAACTGTAAGTGGCAGCATTTGAATTGGTGGTCTCTGGTCTGAGGGGTACAATCACCATCGAGGTAAATGTGCAGGTTGCCTAATAATGAAGAACAAACTAAACATATTTTCAAACATATAAACAAACAAACAAACAGGGTCTTGCATAGTTACAGCCACAATATTAGTGGTGGTGATTTTAAGTCAATGCTCCCCAAACTATTTCCCGAAACACTAGTCTATGAAATAGCTGCACCAAAAATGAATTTTATGATAAAGTAAGTTTGGATAATGCTGCATATTTCCTTATTTTTTAGAGAGCCACAGTGTATACTGAGTCCTACAGTAACAAAACATATTTAACCTTGTATAAATCAGTATTTCCCAAGCTCAGATAGAACAGGGAAACTTTTTTTTTTTTTAATCTTTGTTCACATCCCACTGAGATCATGATCTGAGGAATAAACTCAGAATAACTGCCCGGATTATCAAACAACCATTGTATTATGTTAATATACTTAGATTCAGACCCTTAGATTTTTTTTTTTTTTTTTTTAGAAAAACAGTTTCAGTAAGATGGTTAATTTTTTTTAAGGTTTTGGTGTTTCGGGGCGCCTGGGTGGCGCAGTCGGTTAAGCGACCGACTTCAGCCAGGTCACGATCTCGCGGTCCGTGAGTTCGAGCTCCGCGTCGGGCTCTGGGCTGATGGCTCGGAGCCTGGAGCCTGTTTCCGATTCTGTGTCTCCCTCTCTCTCTGCCCCTCCCCCGTTCATGCTCTGTCTCTCTCTGTCCCAAAAATAAATAAACGTTGAAAAAAAATTTTTTTTTAAATAAAAAAAAAAATAAAGTTTTGGTGTTTCAGATCTGAAGAAATTCAGTTAGGTAAAACACTGATTCCCCAAATGATGTGGGATGAATGAGATGTCACTACATTCCACGTTTGGACCGTAAGATGTGTGTTCTCTAATAGAATATTTGATAAAAGTGGTCTGGTTTACTGTTATACTACAGTTTGGTCAGGGAAATTCTAGTAAACACTTCATAGATTAAACATAAGCTCTTAGAAAACCTCTCAAGTGAGTCACCAGGCACTGATTGTGTGTTGTGCCATAAAGATGTGAGGATAAATTTAAATGCATCTATTTTTAAAGTTGCAGCCCACCTAACCGATTTATTCAAGCAATCATTGCCTGCCGCTCCGGAATGTCTGCCAGAGACAACTGATACAGATTTCTTTGAAAGGAAATGGAGGTAAGTGGATCCCTTAATGTGTTCCAATTAGTATTAAGCATACAGTGATTGAGGAAATGGAGACCCATGGCATCATAACTCGGGGTGACTATATCAATGCATCCTCAGCCTTTCATCTCCGACATTGCCAACAATTTATCACACAGTAGAGGTTTTTCTTTTATTGTTTGTAAGCTGAGAGCCTTGCCCTTTTTCATCATACTTTCCTTTCACGCAGGCAAACAACAAAAGGAAAGCACTGGAAAGAAAAGTTGGAACATAAGAGGTAATTCTATCTTGAAGCACGGCATCCATCAGCATGTGAAAATGGCCAGTTTTGTAGAGTCAGGAATTTTAGAGTGGGCTAGGTTGAAAAGTCCTACCACCTAGGCTCCCTGCCGTTGTCTGAATTTCTTCTACATTTTTGCCAAGTGACTACTCCGCTTATGAGTGAGGCCGTCACTATCTCCAGGGGAAGCCCATTTGACCCTCATGCAGATCCTCTCCTTTTCGTAAGCAAGAAAGTTCTCAGGCATTCTCTGCGCTGTGGCAATTCGAATATACTAATAAATATTCTAGAACTTAAGAGACTAGTCGTAAACATTCAAGGATTCTTCTAACTCAGTGAAGAATGTGTTCCAGGCATTATGTGCTTTTCATTCCTAGCCAAAGATACCACCCCGTGAGGAAAGGGAGCCAGATGTATTTCCTGAAAATCTAGTAGTACATATGGCAGAATTGCACACGTTTGCATGACTCCTCTCCACAATGACTGGAGGAAGGATGAAGATTCTTCTTCGAAAAAATGCCTGGGTTACCCTGTAGAATGTATGGGAGAAGTGGTGAGATAGGACGTTGCATCTCATGGGCCACCCCTGTATTCAAGGCCAAACTAGAAGGTATACGTTGTCTCATGGAATATCCCTGATTTCTAGACCAGTGACAATGATTGCCTGTGGGGAAGCCGACCGAGAGGTTAGGGGACAGTGTGGGATGGAGACTTCCTTTTTATTGCATACTCTTTAATCCTTTTTTCATTATGTGTCTGTGTTACCCATTCACATTTTTAAAGTTCTTGAAACATGAACACTTTCAGATTTTAACCCACAGGTAGATGCCGGCAAGCCAATGAAAGTGTTTGAAGAAGAAAGTGAAACGCATAATTAGATTTGTGTCATTGAAAAAGAAGTTTTGGCAGCGTGGAAAATGGGTTTGGGGAGGAGGGTTAAGGAATGAGAAAGTCTCAGGGGCACGGAAGGTGAACCACAAAAAGGTCAGGTTCCGTGGAAGAATCAGAAAGGTGAATGCAGAGAGGAATTGGAGGTTATCAACTGGAGGACTTATTCTTGTGTGAGAATGGTTCCTGTCAAGGCAGTAGCCCCACTGCCATAGATTGATGATGAATCAGGTGAGGCAGTAGAGATAAGATAATGTAATGGGAAATTAAAGTTGTTTCAGTAAGATGCTATTTTGATTCGGGCAGTATTTCCTGACAGGCCAGCTAGTGTGAGAGAAAGGACACTAGTGTTAGAGTCAGCAGACCGAGAGTCAGTTCCAACTTGGTTACGTACAGATGCATGATGTCAGCTGGTCGTGCTTATTTTTTAGAGAGCCATGGTGTACCCTAGGTCCTACGGTAACAAAACGTGTTCAACCTTGTATAAATCAGCATTTCCCAATTTACTGATTTCCATCAGTAAAACGTACCTCAGGAATTCAGTTTGCTCATCTGTAACAGGAGGGTGTTGGGCCGCCTAATATCGGAGGTATCTCAGCCCACACATTGGGCAGCTAACAGTTGACTAGCGTTTGCACTAATCAAGGTCATGGGCTCAGAGGCAGGCAACCTGGGTTTTAATTCAGACTTCACCTCTTACTGGTTATGTGATTCAAGGTAGGTTACTTAGCCTTTCTATACCTTGGGGTTTTTTGACCAATAAAAGGGGCATAATAAGACTAACTCATGGAGTTATTACAAGATTAAACGTGTAAAGCACTTTGTAAAATTTCTGGCATGTGAGAAGCACTTAAAAATGAGAACTATTTCAGATAAGATGAGGTCCAGCTACATTTAACAGACAACCCCCTAAATCAGTGCTTTTACAAGAAAGAAGTTTATCTTTCCTGATGTCAAAGAAGTCAGAAGTGGTGCATGACTTCCATCCTCAAGTTTGCCTCATGGTTGCAAAATCACTGCCACAGCTGCAGCCATTCCATCCATATTTCATCCATTCATTCTATATTTCATTCATTCATCCATATTTCATTCCATTCATATTTCATCCATATTTCCTACTGGAAAAGGGGTGAGGCAAGGACAAAGGGAAAGCCTCCCAGCTGAGTTAGATCTCTTTAAAGGCTCTCTGGAGTCTTACCCAGTGATGTCAGCTTACTAGTTACTGGCCTTCCCTATATATATAGGAAAGGCTGGGAAGTGAAGTCTTCAGCCTTCTAGTCTTTAGAGGTCTATCGCCTCCCCAACAGAGAGTTCTGATACTGGAAAGACAATTAGCAGAATTATCATGATTGTTTTTTATTTTACTTTGTAATCACTGATCACACGATTCACAAACCACTCCTGAGGTTTTGGTTTTAGTTTCTGTTACCCTTGCTACTGAAATCATGGAAATTGGTAGAATCAAGCTGGCCTTTAAACCTCAGAGAATTGAAAGACACGCAAAAAAGGTCAACCGTGTGTATTTTAGTCTTTTGAGATCAACTGTAAAACCAAACTCCCACCTGGTATCATTATTTCTTACCTTAAATGAAAGCTGATTTTTGAAGTAAGGAATGTGACTGATTCTAGAAAGAGCAGAAAATGAACCAAAGCAAGCTGACCAAAAAAAATTGTCTGATGAGTTCTTATCCGTTTTATTGTTAGCGATCCCATTTTCTGTAGGATTTAAAGGTAAAACACAAGCGAATAACATTGTAAAACATTCTGTCTTCTTTTGCATCATTATGGAAATATCAACCAGGAAGGATATTGAAACCACACAAAATTACCTAATGGAAATTAGGAACAAAGTAATATCACCCTACTTCAACTTGGAAATGAGCAAGTTATGTCAGTCTAAGGTAATTGAACGTAATTAACAACAATTAAGTAAGAATCTTTATAGAGATTGATGCAATGCATGTGTTATTATGTAACCTACCTTTCCTGATGTTTCTTTCCTTCATCAGCCCAGCTGACTAACTTTACCTTTCAAATCCACGTCCTCAAGAGCATTTGAGAGGGAAAACTAATTTCAGGTCTTGCCAATTTATTACTACCACTCCAACTTCATACCTTGCATTATCACTATTAATCACCCTCTTTCATCTATTTCAAGTCCTTTTGGGAGTTGAATTCTCCCCACTTTTATCCCATAAATTCCATTTTGAAGTTTTTATCCCATTAAGATTTCTGCATCCATCAGCTGCTGAAACAGCACTAAATTACTGTGAGTTCTTGGAAGCCCGAGGAGACGGAGCACTCCCATGAAACCTTGGAACTTTTCAGCAAAGTGAATATCCTAATGTGTTTAGAGCTTGATGTATTTCTATGGATGTTCCAGGTGCTATTATTAACCGGAAGCTGCCTGAGAAGAAGTTACAGGAAGTTAGGACAGAATGACAAAATCTAGAATTGAGTTGAACGGTCTCTTGAAAAACTTTCAGTTTCAGAGCCTTAAAAAAGAAAAATGGTTTCATCATTGCTCTTCAACTTAACATGTTGGTGGAGGGTGCCTTCCAGGCATGCATAAGTCTAAAGTAAGTCTTTTGGATTTCTCTTTCAGTTTCATTATCTGGATACGCTTTCCAAAAACTTGCCTCCTTTTCCAAAGACAGCGGAAGCTGCAGACGAAACAGCTGTTCAGAAAACATCCGATCTTCCTCCAGGTAATGTGTTTCTGTAGCTTCCTGTTCCTGTCACTGAACTTAAATGAGGAATGCCTAACAATGGCCTCTTAGGACATAACTAGTTCCTACCGCCTCTTGTCTCAGTAACGGCTGATGGCATAACCTATTGTGACTTGTGTATTACAAATTTGGCTGAGTTATATGAAGAAGCCAAGATACAAATCGAATTTAATTTTCCTCCGGTGTGCTTAAAATTTACCTAAGAATATTAGAAGACCTGACTGATTTATAAGTCAAGGGAGTAATGAAAGGTTGGAGGAGAACAGGCCAGACACACAGGCTCGAGGTATCAGCTCACATAATACCCGATAATAAGGAGGAAAATGTGTCTTTATAGTGAAGAGATAGGCCATTTTCCAGCCCAACCAACTGATCAAACTTCTAGCAATTATGACAGCCTAGCATTAAGTGCTCTCTCATATAATACAATATGAAGTGCCTTGGACCTATATCAGTAACCTAAATTTAACCAAGAGAAAACAATCAGACAAGTCCAGAATGTAGACATTCTAGGAGACGACTGTCCTGGACCCTTCAAAAAAAATCAGTGTCATTAAAAGAAAAAACATGGGATGATTGTTGTATACTGAAAGACACTAGGGGCGCCTAGGTGGCGCAGTCGGTTAAGTGTCCGACTTCAGCCAGGTCACAATCTCGCGGTCCGTGAGTTCGAGCCCCGCATTAGGCTCTGGGCTGATGGCTCAGAGCCTGGAGCCTGTTTCCGATTCTGTGTCTCCCTCTCTCTCTGCCCCACCCCCGTTCATGCTCTGTCTCTCTCTGTCCCAAAAATAAATTAAAAAAACGTTGAAAAAAAAATTTTTTTAAAGATACTAGAGAGGCATCTAAACTACCTGCAATACATAAACTTTGGAAGCCGAGTTGAGAAAAATAAACAGCTATCAAAGATCTTTTGGAGCAACTGTACAAGTCTGGAGTAGGGGACTGTTAGTTGGGGGCATTGTGGAATTTTTCTGAGTTTTCTTGGGTGTGATGATGGATGTGTAGAACAAGGTCTCCTTTTCCAGAGATGCATGTTGGAGAATTTAGGGATGAAATGCAACTTAGTGCTTCTTTTTCATAAACTGGGTAGTGAAAGTTCCCCCACAGAGGAATTTTCTACTGCACAATGCCATACCAGAGGTTCGGCTGCCTGGATTGAGCACAGCCAAAGAAAACATCTGATTACCACAGAGTCTGCAAAGCAAAGATTAAGGCTGGAAAAATGACTTGGAAACAAAATGGGGAGAAATCAGAGACGAAGGCTGATGGTGCTGGTGCCCACCTGTTCCCAGGCAGACAACTGTAATCAATGAAGCCTATTGTCCCCTTGAAAGGGGGCGAGGCCACAGGTTTCTCAACAATCCTCCAGGGAGCAACCACCATTCAGCCAGGGCGGCCCACATGCAAGTTGAAATGTACTATTTGCATCCCCAGTCCTTGATAGATGTATTTTAAATGTATTTCATGTTGCACTGATTTCTTAGAGAGAGCGTCTTAATAAAGAGCTACATTTTCATAATAATGAATGGATTCAAGATTGGAAACTTTAAAAACAAAAATCACAGCTCAGTTACTCTTGCCAGGTAAAAGTAGGCTAAATTACTTGGCTTTTGCTGCATAACCCAACCAAGATAATTACTGTGTTGCCTTGCGGAACCATCTAGCTCCTGGGGCGTGCGTTCCTTGCAGATACCATCCTGTTAATGGCAAACGTGGCATCATATCATGACGAATCCTTGCCTCTTAAAAGCTTTCTTCCATTTAGTCTTTCTAAAGGCAGGGGTGTGGGGAGCACCTTGTTTGCTGTAAAGAATACAAACATCAGTAGTTCTTATCTCATTGCCCAGAGTATCACTTTATAATATTTGTTTGGGGTTTTCTAGGTTCCCAGCCAGAAACAGTTTCAGGACAGGAGTCCCCACAAACACCGAGTGTTCCAAAACTCAAGAGTTTTGTAGATGCCAAGGAGTCTGCTGACCAGAACCAAACTGAAAATTTGGCAAAACCTATTGCAGGTATGGCAGTCATTTGCTTTATCTCATTCTTTCTCGAAACTGAATGTTACCTCTTTTTGGAGGATGGAAGATGACACTGGGAGCTGAAGGTCTGGGTGGCGGTTACAGAAAAAATTCCAGTGGGTCACAGAGGCCAGAACTAAAGCACTTTGTAAGGCTTCTTCGCACATCAAAGTATCTCAAAAAATGTTTGGATGGGGCGCCTGGGTGGCGCAGTCGGTTAAGCGTCCGACTTCAGCCAGGTCACGATCTCGCGGTCCGTGAGTTTGAGCCCCGTGTCGGGCTCTGGGCTGATGGCTCAGAGCCTGGAGCCTGTTTCCGATTCTGTGTCTCCCTCTCTCTCTGCCCCTCCCCCGTTCATGTTCTGTCTCTCTCTGTCCCCAAAATAAGTAAACGTTGAAAAAAAAAATGTTTTGAGAATGATTGCAAGTCCTAGATTGAAAGGAAAAAATGGCAAATATGTATTAGACGGTTATTGTATTTTATTTCTTTATTGTATATAATTATTTATTTTAATTAATTCATTACATTGTATTATTTGATTTTATCCCTCGTGGATCTGAGAGCTTGCAATACTTACTAAATGTCAGGAACCTGGTAGCTTTTTTTGAGCAGCCAGTAATTTGGTGGTTGGACTCATATTTACCCACCTTTTCAGGCACTTTCTTGGTCTGCAGGTGCTAGAAGAGAAACATAAAGTGTAGTCTCTATTTATACAGCACACCATCTCATTTGTAGCAGAAATTAAAGTATGGAATAATACAAAATAATTGTAATTACAGTGGAATCACACTGATTTCACTGAAGTTAATTCAACTTTATGGCTGATCCGTAAAAAAAAAGAAGAACAGAGTATTTAAAATTGTGTAGATGGGGGCGCCTGGGTGGCGCAGTCGGTTAAGCGTCCGACTTCAGCCAGGTCAGGATTTCGCGGTCCGTGAGTTCGAGCCCCGCGTCGGGCTCTGGGCTGACGGCTCAGAGCCTGGAGCCTGTCTCCAATTCTGTGTCTCCCTCTCTCTCTGCCCCTCCCCTGTTCATGCTCTGTCTCTCTCTGTCCCAAAAATAAAAATAAAAACGTTGAAAAAAAAATTTTTAAATTGTGTAGATGAATTTGCACCCCTTCACTCCTGTGGACATGGTCCATTTTGAGGGGGGCACTTGTTGGGATGAGCACTGGGTGTTGTACATAAGCAATGCATCACAGGAATCTACCCCCAAAACCAAGAGCAACATGCACTGTATGTTAGCTAACTTGACAATAAATTATACTAAGAAACAAAACAAAACAGAAAGTGAGATGGGAATCCGCCAAGAGGTCTTAGTTTTACCTCTCCCAGAGGGAGCATCTTGCCACCTCTACGAGTGACTTAAGGGATTTACCTTACACATGCCTTTTGCCTTCCTGATTTCCAAGTTCTCTCTTCTGGGGCGCCTGGGGGAGGTTCAGTCGGTTAAGCGTCCGACTTCAACTCAGGTCATTATCTCTCGATCTGTGAGTTCGAGCCCCGCGTCGGGCTCTGTGCCGACAGCTCGGAGCCTGGAGCTTGCTCTGGATTCTGTGTCCCCGCCTCTCTGTGCCCCTCCCCCACTCGTGCTCTGTCTCACTCTGTCTCCCAAAAATAAATAAATGTTAAAAAAATAAAAATAACTCAATTTAAGGTTATCTCTTCTATAAAGTTTATTCATCTAGTGGACAATTTACTCAATGCCTATCGTACACCTGGCATTGTTCTAGGCATGGAAATATAGCAGCTAAAAAGCCTACGTCTTGTAGAGCTGTACAGGCCATGGGCAGACCTAGACAATAAATCAATAAACAGGTAAATCAGATAAATTGCGGTTGGAATAAATGTTATCACGGAGTAAAACCGTACATAAGGTATGGAAAATGTCTTGGGGAGAGGGATGGCGTTTCATTAGGGGGGTAGGAGGCCCCTCTGTGAAAGGACATCTGAGCGTAGACAGAACGACAGGAAGGAGCCAGCCATGCCAACCCTGGGGGAGAGGGGGGGCACGTATTGTGAACAGCAGGTTTGAAGACCCTTAGAGGAGAAGAAGCAGGAAAATGGGCATAAGGCTAGAAGACAATGGGCAAAGAAAGAAGTAAAGGAAGGTGAGGTCAGAGGGAGGGATAAAGATAAAACCATGCGATGGTGCATAAGGAGTCTGGGGTTTTAGTCCGTGTACAGTTTTATTCAAATACCACTGGAAGGTTTTGAACAGGGTAGTTTACACAACTATAATTTGTATTTTATTTTTTTAAATTTTTTTGTTTTAATGTTTATTTATTTTTGAGACAGAGAGAGACAGAGCATGAACAGGGGAGGAGCAGAGAGAGAGGGAGACACAGAATCTGAAACAGGCTCCAGGTTCTGAGCTGTCAGCACAGAGCCCGACGCGGGGCTCAAACTCACGGACCGTGAGATCATGACCTGAGCCGAAGTCGGACGCCTAACCGACCGAGCCACCCAGGCGCCCCTATAATTTGTATTTTAAAAAGATTACCCGGTAGCTCGTGGGTGGGGTAAGGGGAGTGGAGAAGCGGAGGCTGGGAGGAAGCCACTGAGGCAGGCCATGTGAGCACTGGCAGAGACCTGGCTAAGGCCGTGGAGTCTGGGGGGGGATTAAACCCACTGGGACTGTCCACCCTGGAGGTAGAGCTGAAGGGACTCACGGGTCACCGGGATGTGGAGCTGAGGAATAAGAGGAACCAAGGGTGGTTCCCAGGATGAGTTCTGTGACCAGTTATGAGGCTGAGAATTTGTAGTTGTAACAAGCTTCAGGTGGTACTGATGTTGGATCACACTCTGAGAACCATGGCCCTAGGGAAGACTCTAGAATGTAACAGGCAGAAGAAGGGCCAGAAAAGGCTACTAAGAAGAAGCCAGTGAGGTCGGAGAAGAACAGGAGCACGAAAACCCGTGTTTCCAGTGGATCACATGGCCCTGAAGGGCCAAGGGAGAGGCAGAATACCCATGGGACTGGGGGAGATGGAGATAACTGGTGATCTTGGTAAGAGCCCTTTCAGGACCTGGAGGAGCCTGCAGCCAACTGAAGCAGGCTGTGTATAGAACGGTGGAAGAGGAACCAGGAATGCACAGCTTCACCCGAGAGCTTTGCTGAAAAGAACGGAGGAACGGCATTGCAGCCGAGGCAGATGTGTGACCAGGGGAGATATTAAAAACAAAAATTTTGACACACTGGAGGGTGTTGAGTTGCAGACAATAATTCAGTAGCAAGAGAGAACTTGCAGGAGAAGAGGTCCTGCTTGGAGGAGAGCAAAGTTCTAAAGAAGGTGAGAGAACGTGACGTTTGCGGCAAACCCTGAGTGTCCGAGTTGACCTTGGATGTAAATAGGGCCACCTCATCCAGCGACAGGAGAGAGGAGAAGGAATATGGGTACATTGGCAGGTGGGTTTGCATGTACCAATATTAGGCAGATGAGCGAGTCTGATGGCAAAGGAGTGGATATAATGATAAGAATAGAAAGTCCATTCCAGAGAAACAAGAAAGCAAAACAAGAGAGGGGCGACTGATGGTTTTCAAGTGACAGTGTCAGTTGATTAGAGGCCTCAGTGAGGCCAAATGATCATTTGCTAGATACGACAGAGTAATGGGCTGGAAGTTTAGGAGGTTGTGTTCTAGAGAGGAAAGTGGACGCGGAGACTGTGAAAGCGGCAAAGTTGAGATCTGACCATGGGAGCTTGTGGGTGGAGAAGAGGAAAAGAGGAAGAAACGAGATGATTGAGAATCAGAGAGGACCGGTGGGGGGTGGGTTGGGTGGCTTGTCCAGGTGATGTCAACAGGTGAAGTGGAAGTCCATCCGAGGTGTCAAGACCGCCAGTGAATCAAGGGAATGACAGAGGTCTGTAAGCGACAAGTACATCATGGAGACGTCATAGGTAATAATCTGATGGCACGAGCTTCAAAGAAACAGGAGATTTTGAAGAAGGGAAGAGTCTTTGGAACAAGGACACCTACTGCACCTGTAGGGATCAAGATGCTGAGATGCGAGACGGTAACGGGACTCACTAAAAGTGGTGAATTAAGTTTGGATGGAAACAATAAAGCTTAAGGAAGCGCAAAACAGGAAGAGTGGGGAAAGCTTTATAGGAGAGCTGGCCTTGGGGAATAAGATAAAATTTCGTAGGTTTTAAGATTTAAGATTGGATCACCTCAGACAACCCCCATTTCATCTACTTGAGGAACCTGAAGCCTAGAGAAGTCAAGCAACATCTAAACTCATACAGCGAATCTGGAACTAAGCCTGGGGGAGAAAAACGAGGTTTTTTGACTCCTCATTCTCTATATTTTATTACACTGCCCTCCAGATGTAAGAAAGAGCAAAGAATACTTTATGCAAAAGAGAGAGAGAGCGAGAGATGGGCAGGGGGCATGTCTTCCAAAGCCCGAAGGGAGAAATGAACTGGAAACTAACAAATAGTTCAGTGTTTTCATTTGGTCAGCAACAGCGTCAGTTCGAGGAGGTCTGGATTTTGTACAATTACAAGGTGCTTGTCGGCATTTGCTGCAACAAAACTGTGTAAATCCTGTAGCGGTTTACAGCCAACGCTGTAAGAGTCTGGGGGCTGCGGGTGGACTGCGGGCAGCCTCTGTTCCAGCGGCGGGCGGGCGGGCGCACGGGGGCGCCACCAGGCCCCTGAGCTCTGAGAGAGTCCCCACCTCCCGGCGCCCTCTCCGCCGCCCCGCCCTGACAGCTGCGGGCGGCCGGGTGAGAAATCAGCAAATGCTGCAGATGGGCACAGTGTTCAAACCAGGGCAGGTTTCCTCCGGAGAGGCAGTGGTTAGACTTCTACCCGCGCCCCACGGGCTGCGGGTGACTGTCAGGGGTGCTCCAGCCCCCACACAGAAAGAGCCGCCGCCACCACGCCCTCCCCCACCAGCCGAGTTCAGTGTCAGTGGGGCAGAGAAATATGCGCCACGTGCACGGAAGACGTGCTCTGCGAGGGAGGGAAAAAAAGAGTGATGATGAATAAATACTACAGTCGTCCGCCTCAGCGGGGAAGCCGACCACCATGACGGCTTCTTCAGGGGCATTGGGCCCAGCGGTCATATTCAGATGACACCCCCCCCCCCAAAAGTGGGACCATCCCAATTTAAATATTAAAGCACCTCTGGGGGCGCCTGGGCCACTCAGTCAGTTAGGCTTCTGCACTCTTGATTATGGCTCAGGTCAACTCAGGTCAGGTGATGGGATGGAGGTCTGTGTCAGCCTTCCAGCTGGGCCCTGAGCCTGCTTAACACTGTCTCCCTCTCTCTCTCTCTCTCTGTCTCTAAAAAAAAAAAAATATATATATATATATATATATTACATACATATTATATATATATAATATATATAATACATTTTAATTTTTTTACACGTGTATATATATTTATATATATTTTTTCACACACGTATATATATTTAAATATATAAATTTTATAATTTTTATATAAATATATATTTATATATTTTATACATACATACACATATGTGTGTATATATATACATGTATGTGTGTATATATATGTGTATATATATCTATATATACCTATATAGATATAGATATATATATATATATGCGAAGTACCTCTGTATCAGCTGCTTCAAGCGCCTCAAAGCACTCCTCCCCCTCCTCCAATCCCTGCTGAAGCCCAGGGGCGGTCCAGTGGGGTATTATGGGAGGCAGCCTGGTGACCTGCAGAGCTGAGAGTACAGACAGGCTGTACCTGGCTCCTTATGAAATAGCTGCGTAACCTTGGGCACACTGTCTAACCCCGCTATCTCTTCCCGTTTCCTCTTCTGGAAAGGGGAAATAACGTAATATGCATCACGAGGTTGTCAGGATTAAATCAGTTAGTATCCGTAAAATGCTTTTCAGAGTAGTGCCTGGCACAGGATAGACTCCCTATCAGTATTTACTGTTAATAATAACAGTGAGCAATTAATTAGAACTTATTAGACTCGTAAAATGCACGGACACAAAACAGTAATATGCATATGGTAAGAAAACAAACAAAAAGGTACATCAACCCATTAGAATGGTTGCACGTGTAGGAAATGGTAACCAAAGGGAAAGACATTGAAACACTGCTCCCTGAGCTCCATCCCCAGAGATTCTGATTCGGTTTTGGTCTAAAATTGGGCTTGTCTGGCCCGTGGCCTGGGAACCTCTATTTTTCTAGAACAAGCCCAGGAGATTATGATGCATGGATGAGTTTGGGACACACTGGGGCAGTTGTCTAGGAAAAACTCACTCTTCGTACAGAACACTTCTGTGCCCGGGGGGGGGGGGGGGGGGGGGAGGAGTTTCCCACACCAAGCAATTTTGCGGCACTGATGGGTGTCCTACAATTCACTTCAATTCTGACACCAACCACACGTAGTGCAGACCCTACAGGTGAAGGGCTCAGTCCCACAAAACTGCCCCCCGCCCAACTTCAGGTGCGGGTCGCAAATCCTGGCTGTCACCCGTGCTTCTGACCAACCAGCTATCAATTGGGGCTCCCATGACCCCACCTAGGGTTTTACAATTTGATACAACAGCTCCGAACTCACATCTTATTATATAAAGGAAATGATAAAGGGCAGAGATGAACAGCCAGATGATGAGGCATAGGGCAAGGTCTGGAAGGGTCCAGTATAGGAGCTTCTGCCCCTGTGGAGTTGGGGTGCACACCTTCCAGGTACACAGATGTGTTCACCAACCCAGAAGCTCTCGCAACCCTGTACGGTGGGCAGTTTCATGAATGATTCATCACCCAGGCGTGATCCATCATTAACTCAATCTCATCTCTTCTCCCCTTCCCAGAGGACGGAGGTGGGACTGAAAGTTCTAAGCTGCTAATCATGTCTTGGTCTTTCTGGTGACCGTCCCCCATCTTGAAGCTATCCAGGGGCTCAGGAAGAGTAGCCTCATTGTATCAAAAGACTCTGCGATTACCCAGGAAAGTCCAAGGCATTTAGGAGCCCTGTGTTAGGAACCTGGGTCAAAGACCAAATCCTAGAACAAAAGATGTTCCTAGCGTTCTTACCATCTAGGAAATTCCAAGGGTTTTAGGAGTTCTGTGCAACCAGGGGTGGAGACCAGTATCTGTATTTTCTGTTAGCTTACACTAAGAGAAGGAACATGTTCCTGGAGGAGTCTGACTCACTTGGCTGCATATTCCAGCCCTGCCACTTCTTTCCATTTCTTGGACCAGTTATTTAACCTCAGTTGTCTTGTTTGTAAGAAAAAAAAAAGAGAGAGAGAGATTGCTATTATATTAGTTACGACTCTTCAATTTGTAACTGAGAGAACTCAAAGTCGCTGAACAGAAAAGTGGGGGGACATTTACTGGTGCTCAAAAGCCAGCCACAGAGTAGTGGATGTGGTGCCAGCCCAGGGCTGACTGGATCCAGGCACTCTGGCTTTTCAGGAGTGTGTTTGTGTCTGATTGCCCCTCTCTTGGGGCAGCACCCCCCCCCCCACCGCCTCCATCTTGCTTCATCCTGATTTGTCCCTGTTTGGTTTTACCCTCTCCTGCAAAGAACAGACTATGTCCATGTGGCAGGGACCATGACAGTAGAGGTCCAAGATCTTGATTCTCCCAGATCCATAACCCGGTAGGCAAAGCTGGGGCCATCGCTGTCAGCTTCTTGGAAATATACTGGTGAAGAGCCCGCATTGGCTCTGCATGGGTCGTGCACCATCTTGGTGACTGGAGCCGGAGATGTTGTGGCACCAGAAGTATGTCTGGGTGGAGTGGGGGGTGGAGACGGGCAATGGGGAGAGTGCTGAGTGTACAGTGATTAGAATACCGTAGCCCTCAGCTTGTAGGATTTTCTGAGAATTGAGTAAGATGCTACATGTAAGAACACACTTGTGGCGCTTGACTGCACATGGTGGACACTCAAACATTGGTTTCCATGCCTTCCCGCCCTTGGTGATCTGAATGCAAGGAAGGACGTTTAAATCAGATGATCTAAAGTACTATTGCTATTTCAACCACTGGGTATTTGGAGAAAGACAGGTGCAGCTATCTATGCACATTATCTAGCTTTGCTCACTCCTTCACCAAGTGTGGTGATCTGAAGATTTAATTCCCTGGCTTAATTTACCTGTAATTACTAAGCCACTTTTTAGAAGTATATAAATACTTACACATTTATAAGGGTATATATAAAAATATAAGTGTTTTTCCTTCATCGGTTTTAAAAGATCTTTCCGAGTCAGTGTTTACTGTATTGTCCCTCGTTGATTTAACAGAAAGAACCCTGGGGAGATCTGGTCACCCAGCTTCTCAGAATTTGACTTTTCTCATTTATTTAGAAGAGATGATGCTATTAAGCACCTGCCCGCCCATCTCAGAGGGGTGTCGTGAGAACCAACGTTAGGTTACAATCTCTTTGTAAAATGTAAAGACATAACGCTAGGGTTGACTTTGTTCCTTTAAATAAGTTCTTTTAAAAAGGTAAGAAGGAAAGTTTCCCAAGTTGGCTTATGTTCTCATAAACTCTGGTATGCCCTCAAATGTCTTTGAGTAAAATGTCTGTGTGGCACAATTTAAACTTTTCTAACAGAAGCAGAGTCCCGTGAGCCTGTGAAAATCCCCACCCAGTCGTTGCTGCAGGATGTTGCGGGGCAAGCAAGGAAAGAAAAAGTGAAGTTACCTCACTACCTGCTGAGCTCCAAGCCCAAGTCCCAGCCTCTCACAAAGGTAAAACAGACATGGGGACCAATGTCCCAGAGCCAGGCGGCATTTCATGCAATCCCGACCCATTGAGGTTACTGATGTCCAGCCACTGGGTACTGCGATTGAGTGGACATACATACCATCATCTCCCCATGAAGGCCTTTGGATCACACAGAGAATGAGCCAAGGCCGCCCTTTGCCCGGGGCCAGCTCATCCAGACTCACGAGGGGAATTTTAGGAGCTGGCTCTTAAACCATGGCTAGCCTGAAATCAGCCTGCTGGGAGTGCTCACACCATACACATCAGCAAATGCTACTAATCAACATTCTTTTCAGAGAGGCAGCTTACCAGCGCACCACTGGTCCCAGGGATCATTGGCCATCCTTCCCCGTGGCTCTTAGGATAAAATCCACAATGGCAGCATGGCTACAAGCCCTGTTTGCCTTTAGTCTCGTTTTGCCCCCCTACTCACTTCAGCCATCATGGGTTTCCCTTAGTTCTTTAAAAAAATTTTTTTTAATCTTTATTCACTTTTGAGAGACAGAGCGTGAGTGGGGGAGAGGCGGGGGGGGGGGGGGAGGACACAGAATCCGAAGCAGGCTCTAAGCTGTCAGCACAGAGCCCGACGTGGGGTTCAAACCCATGAACCGTGAGAATAAGACCTGAACGGAAGCCGGATGCTCAACCGACTGAGCTACCCAGGTGCCCCTCCCTTAGTTCTTTAAAAGCTCCTTCCTTCCTCAGAGCCTCCAAGATTAAGATTTCCTCTCATCTCTGCTGGGAACACCTGCCTTGAGCCTACCAATCCTTTTGATAGTTTTTTCATGGCGCCGTGTGTTCATTGTCATCACAGAATAGGTTGCAATGTAAGTGTTACATGGTAAGAGTGCTTCTCAAACTTTGATGCACACATGATTATCTGGGAATCTTGTGAGCGTGGAGATTCTGAGTCACGGGGGCCTGAGAACCGGCCGTGCTAATGAACTCCCAGGTTGAGCTCAGTGCTGGCCAATAACAAGATAACAAGAGCGCAGAGTGTGATTAGCTGGCCAGCAGCATTGGCAAAGCCTGAGAACTTGTTACAGATGCAAATTCACGCCCCTCCCTCCCAGATTTACTGGTTGAGAAACTTGGGGGATAGAGTCAGCAATTTGTGTCTTAACAAGCCTCCCAGGTGATTCGGACGGAAGCTGAAGTTCGCTAGTCACTGGCACAGAGGAAAAAGCATAAAGTTTAGAATCAGGCCAGCTTGAGTTTGAAACTTTTGCTTGAGCAAATGATGCCTTACGCTTCTCGGAACGACAGCTTCTTCATCCTGAAAGCCTAAAATTTGTCCTTACAGCGCTGTTGTAAGGATTACACGAGACCGATAGTGTTCGTTTCCTCCCACAGCCAAGCAGTTCTTTTCCTCTGGCAATAGGGCCTTTTTCTTACTTTGGGAACACAACTTGGAACCATTTTCTTTTGTTACTTTTTCCTTAAATGCAAAGGTGCAAGATTTGGTTGGAGGCAAAGTGAAAACGTCCTCTGTTGCGTCTGCTGCCATTAATAACGTGAACTCATCCCCTTTTGGATTCCACCTTCTCCCACCATCAGTGAAGTTTGGAGTCCTAAAAGAGGGACACACCTATGCGGCCACTGTGAAGCTCAAGAATGTTGGAGTGGACTTTTGCAGGTGAGGCCAAGGCACCAAATGTCTACTCACGTCACTTTCTCCTTCGCTGAGACTTGTCTTTGGCTACCTGTGTCACTGAACGTTTATCGAACTGCACTCTAATTACACCTTGACTCTTGAATCCTCACATCATTCATTCAACCATTTACTTCATTCATTCATTCATTCATTCATTCTTCATCAGATCAGTATTTTTCAAGCCTCAACTATGTGGTGGGCACTTCTTTGTCCTCCCATTAATCGTTATTCATACTTTGGTAGAAGCAATTCAGGGGCTGATCTACGGTAGCAAAAACTAAAGGGGAAGCTGTACAAGTCTTATAGTAACTAACGCATAAAACCTGAAAGTCTATTTCTCAAACCCACCACCCACTGTAATGCCAGCTGACATTTGTTTGTACTTTATGATCCAGAAGGGATTTTAACTCCACTATTTCTGCATAATTGAGGCAAAAAGGAAAAAAAAATTAACCTGAGTCATTAGGGCCATTTTGCCTCTGAAGATCTGACTTGGCCGTAACTCAGAGCCTGACCTCCCAGTTGAAAATACCCTACAGCTGGCATTCAGTGACAAGAGTCCTTCATTTCCAGATCATTAGAATTTTAGAATTTGCAGAGACTATTACAGAGGATCAGAGTAACATGTTTTAAGGTCTTATTGGCTAGAGCAAGACAGGATCTCAGATCTCCTGTGGACCTGTTTGTATGTGGCACCATGCTTTATCCACACAGCTGTGGTCACTTCTTGTGTGGGAGTTCAGTCCTTCCCACTGGGTCAATAGACCATATGTCTATACCAGGACATATACCCAATTAAAAGTGTCTATACCCAACTACAAAATCTTCCCTATTCTATTTTGGATTAAACTTAAGCATAATATGGGGTCCCCTCCCCCCAAAACAGTGAAATAAATGTTTATTTCAGTTGCAGAGCTATGCTCATTGTAAGTGGCAAGTCCTTCCAGTTTATGGTTCTGGACTCGAGACCGGAAACCAGATGTAATAAAGCTACAGAGGCATCTGGTTTAAAAGATCAACATCCCATTTTAGTTGAGGCAAATACCCAGCTTCAGGAATCACGTTGGTTTCCTCAGAAACAACCAGGCCACCAGATCAGACATTACTGTCTTTTTAGGCTACTGCCAACAAAGTGGGTGGGGAGAAATAGAGAACCAACTTCAAACCAATAAAACTTATCCATGCAGATCCTGTCTACTCAGTATAGAATTTTAGCTTTCGGGGTTTCACTCCTCAGCTTGTTAAATTCAGCCACTATGGCTCAGACGGCAAAGTTGATGGCGGAAGGAGCAGGATTGAGGTCATCGTGGAGGTAGGCTTTCCCTGGCATTTTAATTTACTCCAGGTCTTTAACCTTCAGGCAGAACCCACAAACCACAGGAAGGGAAAGAGATCAATAGGCACCACGTGTGAGCTTGGGGCTTTTCAAGGTCTCTACATTTTCTGAGCCTTTTCTGTTTCTCTTCTCCCCAAACATGCAAGCCCCATGCCACGGCAGAACGAGACGGCTCCCATGCTCTCCTGCTTTCCAAAAGAGCCTTTATTCTTCAGCTTAATGATCTGGCAGGCAGCATCGGTGTTCACACTGGCGGCTATGCTGCCGTGCACACACCAGCCAAACATTCACGACAGTCGGCCCGAGCCCAAGCTGGTCGGCGGCATCCAATAACAGAGGGTTGAAACTGGGGTTGGAGTCTGTTTGACGCTGATGAAAACTGTTGCTGGAAAGGGGGCTGTGAAAGGGGCCCCAGCTTCTCCCAACTGAATATTGGGTGGTTCTTTAATGGTGTGGACCCCCTGCTCCTTTGTAGCAAATATTAACACCTTCCTGATTTTATGACATCCCAGTTCATTCACTGCTTTTTCGTGATGGCGTAAATTTATTTTCTCTTTTTGCCTGGCAGGTTTAGGGTGAAGCAGCCCCCACCCAGCACAGGACTGAAAGTGACTTATAAACCCGGTCCCGTAAGTCCCATGTGCTACCTGTTGTGTGTGTCCCTGTGTGTGCATGGGAGTGTGTGCATGGGAGTGGGCTTTTAAGTCATTCTGTGCATTCAGTTTAAGCCATGTAGAAGTCTGATTTTTCTAGGATCATAAGCAAAAGATCCCTGGTATTGGTACAATATGTGGCTTGATATCACTTACTTCGTGTAATGACCCCGAGACAGATCCTATGCATAAATAGAGTTAAACTTCCAGCTATGGAAACTTTCCTGAAGTTCACTCATTCGTCCCAATACTACAGCTACGTATAGTTGTATGAAAACCACCTTTTTAAAAATTAAATATGATTTGACACGCGCTTGGAAAGCTGACTACCTCAAGGTATCCTGTAATAAATTTGTCTGCAAAATGAAAAACTCCTTGGAAAAATAAATATTCTGCTCTTTGTATTTTACGTACATTTGGCTTCTTTTGGTTTGCCAAGAGAATATTATCTAATGACATACAAAGAAATGGTAGTATATTAACGTCATCAGCCCCCTCATTTCTCCAAGGAGCTCTGAAAATGCCAATTTTAAAATGTCAATTTGTTCTTTATTCAACACATTCCCCAACGTGGGGTGTTTAATATAAAATCTGTATGTCGTCACTCACTTTAAATTATAATTTCAGAAATGTAGTATCAAGCAAACAAAAGTTTACAAATATACAAAATATAAAATAATATATAAAATATAACAAAATCACACTTGTAAATCTTAACATTTATTTCTTGATCAGCGAGCCCATCGTCTTGTTTAACATTCCTCCCATTTCACTTAACAGGCTTTGAGTTACTTGAGCACGCCACTGATAGGGACAGGGGACAGGAAATGTTAAAAATGAGTAGGACACACAAGTTGCTCGCAAAGCTGGGCACATAGCGGGGACACAAGAGATGGATGGCTACGTGACAGAATGAAGTGAGGATATCTGGTAGACACAGGATCAGCCATCACAGACTGGGACGCGCACGGGCTCATGGGAACACAGAGCAAGGGCATCCCGTTCTATAACCAGCACACGGTGTTCGCTGAGTCCCAAGATCTTAAAACTGCCACGGTTGTGCGTTGACACAGAGGGGCAGTTAGGTATGGTGCAAAATCAGTTGGCTTCTTGTAATGACTGTGCCACCAGCAGCAGTGTCGTTGGTTAATTAAACCCTCTGTGCCTTGTTTCCCTCATCTATAAAAGGAGTTGCTTGAGGCGCCTGGGTGGCTCAGTCGGTTAAGCGTCTGACTTCAGCTCAGGTCATGATCTCATGGTCTGTGAGTTCGAGCCCCACATCGGGCTCTGTGCTGACAGCTCAGAGCCTGGAGCCTGTTTCAGATTCTGTGTCTCCCTCTCTCTCTAACCCTCCCCTGTTCATGCTCTGTCTCTCTCTGTCTCAAAAATAAATAAACGTTAAAAAAAATAAAAAAAAAAAAGAGTTGCTTAGACCCAATAATTTCTTAGTCCTCTTCCAGCCCTAATACCTTATGGTCTACAAAACAGTAGTTTGCAGGCTGCAGTTCCAAACAGAAATATACTTTGAGATTAGACCCACCAATTCGTGAGCACCTCTCTCACACATTTCATCATCGTACTGCGTCAAGATTTCAGAAACTTCTCAACATAAAGCAAAAAACAAAACAAAAAATCAAAGTTAGCTCTCCTTCCACTGTTCTGGGAAGTTAGCAGATTTCTTTTCATTTAAAGTAGGGGCAATGCCCAAAGCCAAAATGACTGTTGGATCAATCTTTATAGGTACTAAAAACCCAGCGTGTATTCTTTGAAGCTCACTCTCGACTGTTAGTTTTTTAATATTTTTTTTTCTTTTTGACAGTAAGTTTTGGCTCTGCACAAATATAATCTATAGACTTGTCCATATGTAAAGCTAACCGCTGTTCAGCTTGGTTGGTTGCCAACACCGAGTGAATGTGCTCGGAGCCCGGGTAGACCTGATGGCAGGATGCCAGCTGCCATGCGGAGTGGCGTCACCCCAGCCCTGCCCTCCGTGTTGGGCTCCAGGGCGAAGGGCCTGGTCCTCAGACATGGAGCGTTGGATACCGTCCAGTAAGCAGACCTTCACAAGCACATTGTTGAAAAAGTTGAAACATTTTTCCGGTCCTATTATTTACAAACTACACTGAAGAAAACAAATTTTTTGTATCTAACTGCTTTCCATGTGGTGGTTTCTGATGTATTTTTTTTTTCCCCCCAGCCAATTGTTCTCAAGTCTGCTTCTTAGCCTACCTCCTGGAGAGGCAGCTTAGGAACACAAACAGCTCTTTCTTTCCTGGCCAGTGTTCTCTTCAAGGGACAAGGCAAGAAGCCCATTCCTTGCTGTGTTTCTTCTTCATTATATATCGGGTTTCTTCTTTGTTGGTCCAGACCTCTTCCACGTAGCTTTCAGACCTAAGCAGTTTGGCATCTGAACTCCTCCGGTCTCCCTGTACTGGCTCTGTCACACCATAGGCCCTCCACTGGGAACATTATAAACTAAGAGGCAGGGCCAGGAAGTTGTGCGATTCACGTAGTCTCTTATTTTAAACTTCTCTTTATCTGCAAGGATGCCCCTAGGAACTCACTGCAGATATTCAAGAAAGAGCACGATTGCGGGCATTGTAAACTTTGCCTTCAGTGCCACCTCCAGGACGCTGGCTTTTATTTTTCTTACCCTTCTTCCCAAATGGCACCTGGTTTTCCCCTTCAACAATTGATCCCGGGTCCCATTTGCTCCATGGAAGTCTACCTAGCTAATCTACAAGGTAATTCTTGTAAGTGACTAACTGCGATGGTTCATGTGCGCCAAATTTATAGATGGGAAAACAGGATTAGAGAGTCTAACTAGCTTGCCCAAATTCATGTTAAAACCTAGATTTGAGCCCCGATGTGTCTGATTCTAAAGCTACATTGTGTCCTATAGGTGGCAGCGGGTCTGCAGACGGAACTGAAAGTGGAGTTATTTGCCATGGCTGTTGGAGAAGAAGGTGCCAGGGGATCAACACACATCTCGCACAATATTGAGATTATGACTGAGCATGACGTCCTGTTCTTACCCGTGGAAGCAAATATCCTTTAAAGTTCAATTTGAGTAGTCATAAATAGAGCAAAAATTACATTTGAGCAAGGAGAAAATATTAGAATGCTATTCCGTGACCCCCCACCCCCACCCCTGCACTCCATAGCTTCATTAATTCTGTTTTTAAAACCGTAGAGTTGAAGTTTTAGGATAAAGATTGTCTTCGTCTTTGTGAGCGGCTAGCAAAATGCCTGTTAACACAGTACATGAGCAGTGACTGCAAGTTGAATGAATGTCAATGTTCATTGCTGTCTATGGGGTATCAGGCCATCAGAATTAAGCAGGGAATTGTTTTTAAAACTTTTGAGGAAAGGAGACTTAAGTAGAAAGAACAAACAAATCCACAGCAATAGGAGAGTTCTGGGTGTTGGGAAGTATAGGGAGTTCAACTCGTTGAGACCTTAGGGGTATTAGGAAACATAGTAGGGAAGTTGTGGAAGATTTTGAATCCCTGCTTAAACTTTATTATATAAGCAAGAGTGAATCATTGATCCAGTGCATGATACAGTTGTCATATTTTTATCAAGATGAACCCAGCATTACCGTGCTGGACATGTCGAGGAGCAACCTGATGCAAATAGAAACAAAGAGTCGTTGGAAGGCCGCTTCATTAGGCCGAGCATAAGGACAGGAACTACCCCGTGGCAGTTGTGGAAGAGGGTCATGGGTGGAAAGACATTTGGCGGGGGAGAGGAATCTGTAAAATCTCAGGTGGAACCCACTGAGGGAGGGCAGTAAGAGGACTCAAGAGTTCAAGGTTTGGAGCATGCAGGTCTGGATCTCAATTGAAGAGACAGCGCAGGAGAGGTAATGATTTTAAACATCATCTACAAAGAGGAGACAACTGGAGGTATGGAAAAGGAGTAGAGCTGCGGGGTCTGTTAAGGACACAGAAGGAAGAAGAGGAGACCGTGGAGACAGAACAAGCAATCAGAAAACCAAGAAGCATCTCAGAAGCCACACAAGGAATTTCAAGGAAAACACGGACCTCGTTGACAGGTGCTACAGAGATGTCCTGGAGAATTCAGATTACGTAGGATTGCTAGATTGGGCTGAAGGGAATGGAAGAGAAACATTAAAAAATATGAATGAGAGGAAGTAACTGAAGCAGCAGCATCCAAAGGAGAGCAAGAGAATAGTCGAGAAGAGGGCTAAAGGCTTAGTCTCGGCGAGGGGGCGTGAGAGGACGGCTAAGGATCCAGACTTTGAGGTGAAGGGGAAATTTGGGGAAGCTTGTGTCAGATGACCTTGGTTTCAGTGGAAATGGAGCTGAATTCATTTGTTCACTTATTTCAAAGAGAAGTGTCTCTAGTGTGCTAGGCACTGTTCTAGGCACTGGGGATACAGCAGCGAACAAGACACAAAACTCCCTGCCCCTACGTTGCTTACTTTCCAGGGGGAGAACAGACTGTACGCAAAATAAGTAACACAAGGACTACAGTGGTGCTCGTAAGTACAATGGAGATAAATAAAAAGTAGGAAAGGGGGTACAGGGAGGATTAAGGAGGACTGCAATTTAAAGTGGGATGTTCAAGAAAAGACCTCACGGGGGATGTGATTTTTTTTTTTCTATATGGATGGCAGGGTTCTTCTGCAGTGATAGGAGAAAACTAACCAAAGAACCAGCTTTTTCCTCTAAGAATTAAATCAAGTCTCCATACATCCTCTTCACACAAGTTATGAGATGCTGACCCAGAGACACTGTAACCCTGCTGCTGGTCACAGTAACTAAGTCATTCTGCTTTTATGCTCGTAGATTAAAGGCCACCTGTCAGGCATAGATAGATGGGGCAGAGAGTTTTATTAGATCTTTTATCTACTTCTAATGTCAGTAGTGAGAATTTGTAGCCCATTTCTCAAGATCTATCCCTTCCCCAGAAAAAAAGGCATGACCTCTAGACATTGATGTGATTTTGGGACCTGTTATGGTGATTGATGTCTCCTATAGGAAGACTCACCACAGTCAGGGGAGAAGCACACACTGGGTGGACAGGAGAAATTCCAGGAAATCAATATCCGTCCGTCTTCCTCTAAGCCTGAGTCCACAGAATTCACATTGCATGGTAAAGGACCCAAAACAGAGCTAATGAGGCTAGAGAGGAGGTTCTGATTTGAAAATGTTAACGAGTTTGTACATACACATCATTTGGTCACAAAAGTCCTTAACGAGTATCTTACCAGTTTTAACAAGCAGCAATTATGATAAGAGACCAAAAGATTTTCCTCAGGGAAAAGAAAATCCCATGGTCCAGAGGACTTCTACGATTTCTTCTTCTGCACTTGGAGTCTTCATGTCCCGTAAAATTTCTCCACGTTAGGTCCGGTAAGTAAGTAATAAATGGGAATTTGACTGGTAACCATTCATATGTGAGGCCTTAGACCTCATGTTTGTTCCTCTCTTCTTACAGCCAGAAACCAATGAGCCACTAAGCCCAGGGGAAAGGAAATACTTGTTCTTAATGACCAAAACAGCTACTCCTTTACATATTATCATATCTCATCCTCACACTACTGATAAGATAGGTATTCTTTCCCACGTTATAAATGGGGAAGCTGATGATGTAAAAATCTAACCTACTTCAATGTGATTCTGAAGTTCGTTCTTTTTAAAAAATTTTTTTTAATGTTTATTTTTTTAATGTTTATTTTTGAGAGAAAGAAAGAGAGAGCGCACAAGCAGGGGAGAGGCAGACAGAGAGGGAGACACAGAATCCAAAGCAGGCGCCAGGCTCTTAGCTGTCTGCGGACATGGGGCTCAAACTCACAAACTGCGAGATCATGACCTGAGCCAAAGTCAGACGCTTAAATTGACTGAGCTATCCAGGCACCCCTAAAGTTCATTCTTTTAAGTGCTGTTTTCAGTGTTGACCTTCCAAGAAGCAGGGGCACCGACACCAGGATGTCCTTCTGAACTTGAAACTTTATAAGTAAGCCAGTGGTTCTCAGACATTTTGAATGCAGATTCTTTATGTATTCTTAAAAATTACTGAGGACCCCAAAGAGCTGTCATATTATGTGGGTCATATCTACTGCATTTACCAAACTGGAATTAAAACTGGGAAAAATTACCAATGTGAAAACCATAATGAACCCAGTATATTAACATAGATTTTTTTTAATGAAACATTAACTATTTTCCAAAACAGAAATGGATTACTCACAGGACACTGTTTTACATTTTCATAATTCCTTTACTATCTGGCCTAATAGAACACAGCTGGGTTCGTACCCCAGCTCTGCATTCAGTCTGTCACGATATGAGACATCACGTAGCCTCCGGAAAACTCCACTGTATGCTCATGAGAGAAAAAGGCAAACAGCATCTTGTCTGTTTCCTGGAGCTGCTGAAACAAGTCTGTGCTCGTTTCTTGCGGCTGCTGGGAGTCACACAAGGTAGGTGGCTTAAAACAACGGATATTCCGTTGCAGTTCAGGAGGCCAGAGATCCAAGATCAAGGTGTCGGACTTGGCTCTTTCTGGAGATGGAGGGAGGATTTGTTCTATGCCTCTCTCCTACCGTCTCAGGGCTGCCAGCAGGTCTTGGTGTTCACTGGCTTATTGCTGACTCACTTTCATCTCTGGCTCAAATGGCATTCTTCCCCGTATATATATTTCTGCGTGTCTCCCTCCTTGTAAGAATGCCATTCATTAGATTTAGTGGGTACCCGAATTCTGAGTGGCATCGTAAGGTCACCTTCCGTTTCTGGTAGACATGAATTTTGTGGAAACAAACCCAATGTAATCTACCCTCCGGTCCCCCAACATTCACATCCATCCCATCCCAACACTCCCAAAACTTTTCACCCATTCCAGCATTAACTCCAAATTCTCAATTCAGAGTGTCACATCCCATCTGTCTAAATCAAGTACGGGTTAGACTCTGGTATGCCCGGCCTTGGTCTCCGTTGGTCTCCTTTCCATTGGTGGACGTATGAAACTAAAAAGCATGTTTTCAGCTTGTACCATACGATGGTGGAAAAAGCATGGGATAGATATTCCCGTTCCAAAAGGAAGAAAGTGGAAGGAATAGAGTCACTGGTCTAAAGCAAATTTGTGACACTGCAGGGCAAATGTCATGAAGTTTCAAGGCCTGAAAATAATCTTTTGTGGCTTGACCGGCCCTCTGGGCCCAGGGGCTGTCCCAGCCCCAACCTCTAGACCATCAGAAGCCCTGTTGGCCCCACCCTCTCTGTCCTCAGCCTGGGACACAATCTTACCCTCCGGGCAGCCCATTTCCTGCTTATAGAATCCTACAAGTCTGGCAGCCTTCCTTCCTCTTGTCCCATCTCTGTCCCTGCGAGGCCAAAATGGCAGCATTTCTGCCGATGTAACATTCTCACAAACCCGTCAGTCTTCATGGGTGTCAAGGAGTTCCACACCATTAGACATGAGGCTTCTCCACAGATCCTTTCTGGACAGCCGTGCCTCTATTCCTGGCTTCTGCTGAGATGCTTGATCGTATCCATGGCCACAAATCTAATCGCACATTTTCTAGCACACACCCTTGGTGACCTCTGAAGAGCATGCCCTTGCAGAATAGATAGGCTGTGAATTTTCAAACTCATCATGTTCTGGTTCCTTTTTGCTAACCATTTCCTTCCTCAAATTATCTCTTTCCTCTTGCATTTTACTATAAGCAGCAAGAAAGTAGGCCACATCTTCCATATTTTGTTTGGAAACCTCAGCTAAATATTCAGTGTCATGGTTCACAAGCTCTACTTTAACCCCAAAGCAGAACACAAGTCAGCCAAGTTTTCTGCCACCTTACTTTTCCTCCAGTGTCCAACATGTTCATTTCTGAGTTCATACCAAAAGAACCTTTATCTTCTAACATGTATTCATTTTTGAGAGACAGAGGGCTAGCAGGGGAGGGGCAGAGAGAGAGGGAGACACAGAATCTGAAGCAGGGTCCAGGCTCTGAGCTGTCAGCATAGAGCCTGATGCAGGGCTCGAACTCACGGACTGCGAGATCATAACCTGAGCCGAAGTCAGAGGCTCAACCGACTGAGCCACCCAGGCACCCCAGAAGCACCTTTTAATGTTCACACTTCTATCAACATTTTGTTCATGATGAAATAGAAATTCTCTGAGATGCCAGCTTTCTCTACTGTCCATATTTCCATATTTCTACCAAATCACTTCAAGATAACCTAGACTTTTTTTTTTTTTAATTATTACATGGCTCAAAATCCTTCCAGTCTTTACCATTTACCCAATTCCAAAGCCACTTCCATATTTTTAGGTATTTGTCCAGTAGCACCCCACTTCCTGGCATCAAAATCTATTTGTTTCCTGGGGTTTCCATAAAATTACCATAAACTGGGTGGCTTAAGGTATTTTCTTGCAGTTCAGGAAACTAAAGGTCTGAAACCAAGGTATTAGAGGACTGGTTCCTTCTGGAGACTGAGGGAGAATTTGTTCCAGCCTATCTCCTGCCTTCTGGTGGTAGCCAGAGTCTTGGTGTCCCTTGGCTTATAGCTGCCTCATGCCAATCGCAGTCTCTGTCTCTGTGGTCCCCAGGCCTCCTGTGTGTCTCCTAACATTGCATTCTTATACGGCCACCATCACTAGATGTAGGGCCCACTCTAATATAGTGTGAACTCATCTTAACTAATTACATTTATAAAGACCCTCTTTCCGGGGCGCCTGGGTGGCGCAGTCGGTTAAGTGTCCGACTTCAGCCAGGTCACGATCTCGCGGTCCGTGAGTTCGAGTGTCGCGTCGGGCTCTGGGCTGATGGCTCAGAGCCTGGAGCCTGTTTCCGATTCTGTGTCTCCCTCTCTCTCTGCCCCTCCCCCGTTCATGCTCTGTCTCTCTCCTAAAAAAAAAAAAAAAAAAAAAAAAAAAAAAAAAAAAAAAAACCTCTTTCCAAATAAGGACACATTCATAGGTTCTGGGTAGACATGAATTTTTGGAGAACACTCTTTAAACTACTATGGAATTTAATATGGTTTTGAAAGTATTTTTGGCATTGCAGACTCCTTGAAAGGTCTTACGGACCCCTAGAGATCATAAACTATACTCTGGGAACCACTGAATTCATGGTTTATGTCAGTTCTACTTAATGACTTTTGGAAGTTACTCCAAACTGAGAAGAGGTAAAGTTTGCATCACTAGTTGGACAGAATAGCTTCCAAATAAAAGATACATAATTCCTGTTGGCACCAATCTATCAAAAGTAAATGACTTCAGTGATGTTGCCTTTATGCCTCTGTTCAGATGATCACAGACTTAATGAGATTGAAAGATGCCTGCTGTACTTATTCTTTTTTTTAATATGAAATTTATTGTCAAATTGGTTTCCATACAACACCCAGTGCTCATCCCAACAGGTGCCCTCCTCAATACCCATCACCCACCCTCCCCTCCCTCCCACCCCCCATCAACCCTCAGTTTATTCTCAGTTTTTAACAGTCTCTTATGGTTTGGCTCTCTCCCTCTCTGTTTTTTTTTCCTTCCCCTCCCCCATGGTCTTCTGGTAAGTTTCTCAGGATCCACATAAGAGTGAAAACATATGGTATCTGTCTTTCTCTGTATGACTTATTTCACTTAGCATAACACTCTCCAGTTCCATCCACGTTGCTACAAAAGGCCATATTTCATTCTTCCTCATTGCCAAGTAGTATTCCATTGTGTATATAAACCACAATTTCTTTATCCATTCATCAGTTGATGGACATTTAGGCTCTTTCCATAATTTGGCTACTGTTGAAAGTGCTACTATAAACATTGGGGTACAAGTGCCCCTATGTATCGGCACTCCTATGTCCCTTGGGTAAATTTCTAGCAGTGCTATTCCTGGGTCATAGGGTAGATCTATTTTTAATTTTTTGAGGAACCTCCACACTGTTTTCCAGAGCAGCTGAACCAGTTTGCATTCCCACCAACAGTGCAAGAGGGTTCCTGTTTCTCCACATCCTCTCCAGCATCTATAGTCTCCTGATTTGTTCATTTTAGCCACTCTGACTGGCGTGAGGTAGCATCTCAGTGTGGTTTTGATTTGTATTTCCCTGATGAGGAGTGACATTGAGCATCTTTTCATGTGCCTGTTGGCCATCTGGATGTTTCCTTTAGGGAAGTGTCTATTCATGTTTTCTGCCCATTTCTTCACTGGATTGTGTTTCGGGTGTGGAATTTGGTGAGCTCTTTATAGATTTTGGATACCAGCCCTTTGTCTGATATGTATCTTTTCCCATTCTGTTGGTTGCCTTTTAGTTTTGTTGTTTCCTTTGCAGTGCAGAAGCTTTTTATCTTCATGAGGTCCCAACAGTTCATTTTTGTTTTTAATTCCCTTTTGTTTTGGGGATGTGTCAAGTAAGAAATTGCTGCAGCTGAAGTCAGAGAGGTTTCTTCCTGCTTTCTCCTCTAGGGTTTTGATGGTTTCCTGTCTCACATTCAGGTCCTTTATCCATTTTGAGTTTATTTTTGTGAATGGTGAAAGCAAGTGGTCTAGTTCCATCCTTCTGCATGTTGCTGTCCAGTTCTCCCAGCACCATTGGTTAAAGAGACGTCTTTTTTCCATCGGATATTCTTTCCTGCTTTGTCAAAGATTAGTTGGCCATACTTTTGTGGGTCTAATTCTGGGGTTTCTGTTCTATTCCATTAGTCTATGTGTCTGTTTTTGTGCCAATACCATGCTCTCTTGATGATTACAGCTTTGTAGTAGAGGCTAAAGTCTGGGATTGTGATGACTAATGCTTTGGTCTTCTTCAAAATCACTTTGGCTATTCGGGGTCTTTTATGGTTCCATACACATTTTAGGATTGCTTGTTCTGGCTTTGAGAAGAATGCTGGTGCAATTTTGATTGGGACTGCATTGAATGTGTACATAACTTTGGGTAGTATGGACATTTTAACAATATTTATTCTTCCAATCCATGAGCATGGAATGTTTTTCCATTTCTTTATATCCAATTTCCTTAATAAGCTTTCTATACTTTTCAGCATAAAGATCTTTTAGATCTTTGGTTAGGTTTATTCCCAGATATTTTATGATTCTTCGTGCAATTGTGAATGGGATCAGTTTCTTTGTCTTTCTGTTGCTTCATTATTAGTGTATAAGAATGCATCTGATTTCTGTACATTGATTTTGTATCCTGCAACTTTCCTGAATTCATGGATCAGTTCTAGCGGACTTTTGGTGGAGTCTGTCAGGTTTTCCATGTATATCATGTCATCTGCAAAAAGTGAAAGCTTGACTTCATCTTTGCCAATTTTGATGCCTTTGATTTCCTTTTGTTGTCTGATTGCTGATGCTAGCACTTCCAACACTATGTGAAACAACAGTGGTGAGAGTGGACATCCCTGTCATGTTCCTGATCTCAGGGGGAAAGCTCTCAATTTTTCCCTGTTGACGATGATATTTGCTGTGGGCTTTTCATAAATGGCCTTTATGATGTTTAAGTATGTTCCTTCTATCCTGACTTTCTTGAGGGTTTTTATTAAGAAAGGATGCTGAATTTTGTCAAATGCTTTTTCTGCATCGATTCACAGGATCATATGGTTCTTTTTCTTTTATTAATGTGATGTATCACATTAATTGATTTGCAAATGTTGAACCAGCCCTGCATCCCAGGAATGAATCCCACTTGATCATGGTGAATAATTCTTTTTATATGACATTGAATTCGATTTGCTAGTATCTTATTGAGAATTTTTGCATCCATATTCATCAGGGATATTGGCCTGTAGTTCTCTTTTTTTACTGGGTCTCTGTCTGGTTTAGGAATCAAAGTAATACTGGCTTCATAGAATGAGTCTGGAAGTTTTCCTTCCCTTTCTAATTTTGGAACAGCTTGAGAAAGATAGGTATTATCTCTGATTTAAATGTCTGGTAGAATATCCCTGGGAAGCCATCTGGTCCTGGACTCTTATTTGTTGGCAGATTTTTGGTAACTGATTCAATTTCTTCACTGGTTATGAGTCTGTTCAAGTTTTTATTTCTTCCTGAGTTTTGGAAGGGTGTGGGTGCTTAGGAATTTGTCCATTTCTTCCAGGTTATCCAGTTTGTTGGCATATAATTTTTCATAGTATTCCCTGATAATTGCTTGTATTTCTGAGGGATTGGTTGTAATAATTCCATTTTCATTCATGATTTTATCTATTTGGGTCATCTCCCTTTTCTTTTTGAGGAGCCTGGCTAGAGGTTTATCAATTTTGTTTCTTTTTTCAAAAAACCAACTCTTGGTTTCATGGATCTGCTCTACAGTTTTTTTAGATTCTACATTGTTTATTTCTGCTCTGATATTTATTATTTCTCTTCTTCTGCTGGGTTTGGGGTGTCTTTGCTGTTCTGCTATTTCCTTTAGGTGTGCTGTTAGATTTTGTATTTGGGATTTTTCTCGTTTCTTGAGATAGGCCTGGACTGCAATGTATTTTCTTCTCAGGACTGCCTTCGCTGCATCCCAAAGCATTTGGATTGTTGTATCTTCATTTTCATTTGTTTCCATATATTTTTAAATTTCTTCTCTAATTGCCTGGTTGACCCTTTCATTCTTTAGTAGGATGTTCTTTAACCTCCATGCTTTTGGAGGTTTTCCAGACTTTTTCCTGTGGTTGATTTCAAGCTTCATAGCATTGTGGTCTGAAAGTGTGCATGGTATGATCTCAATTCTTTTATACTTATGAAGGGCTGTTTTGTGACCCAGTATGTGATCTATCTTGGAGAATGTTCCATGTGCACTCGAGAACAAAGTATATTCTGTTGTTTTGGCATGCAGAGTTCTAAATATATCTGTCAAGACCATCTGTTCCAATGTATCATTCAGGGCCCTTGTTTCTTTATTGATCCTGTATCTAGATGATGCATTACTGTAAGTGGAGTACTAAAGTCCCCTGCAATTACCACATTCTTATCAATAAGGTTGCTTATGTTTATGATTGTTTTATATATTTGGGGGCTCCCGTATTCGGCACATAGACATTTATAATTGTTAGTTCTTCCTGATGGATAGACCCTGTAATGATTATATAATGCCATTCTTCATTTCTTGTTACAGCCTTTAATTTAAAGTCTAGTTTGTCTGATAGAAGTATGGCTACTCCAGCTTTCTTTTGACTTCTAGTAGCATGATAGATAGTTCTCCATCCTGTCACTTTCAATCTGAAGGTGTCCTCAGGTCTAAAATGAGTCTCTTGTAGACAGTAAATAGATGGGTCCTGTTTTTTTATCCATTCTCATACCCTATGTCTTTTGGTTGGAGCATTTAGTCCATTTACATTCAGTGTTATAATAGAAAGATATGGGTTTAGAGTCATTGTGATGTCTGTAGGTTTCATGCTTGTAGTGATGTCTCTGGTACTTTTTGGTCCTTGCAACATTTCACTCACAGAATCTCTTAGGATCTTTTGTAGGACTGGTTTAGTGGTGATGAATTCCTTCAGTTTTTGTTTGGGAAGACCTTTATCTCTTCTTCTATTGTGAACGATAGACTTGCTGGATAAAGGAATCTCGGCTGCATATTTTTTCTGTTCATCACATTGAAGGTTTCCTGCCATTCCTTTCTGGCCTGCCAATTTTTAGTAGATAGGTCTGCTACTACTCTTATGTGTACCTTTGTAAGTTATGGTCTGTTTATCCCTAGCTGCTTTCAGAATTTTCTCTTTATCCCTGTATTTTGCCAGTTTCAACTATGATATGTCGTGCAGAAGATTGATTCAAGTTACATCTGAAGGGAGTACTCTGTGCCTCTTGGATCAATGCCTTTTTCCTTCCCCAGATCGGGGAAGTTCTCAGCTATGATTTGTTCAAGTACACCTTCAGCCCCTTTCTCTCCCTCTTCCTCTTCTGAAATTCCTATCATACGGATATTGTTACATTTGATTGCATCACTTAGTTCTCTAATTCTCCCCTCATACTGCTGGATTTTTTTATCTTTTTATCAGCTTCCTCTTTTCCCATTTTATCTTCTAAGTCACCTATTCTCTCCTCTGCCTCTTCAATCTGAAACTGTGGTCACTTCCATTTTATTTTGCACCTCATTTATAGCATTTTTAGCTCCTCATGACTCTTAGTCCCTTGATCTCTGTAGCAATAGATTCTCTGCTCTCCTCTATGCTTTTTTCAAGCCCAGCGATTAATTTTATGATTATTCTAAATTCTTGTTCTGTTATATTGCTTAAATTGTTTTTGATCAATTCATTAGCTGTCACTACTTCCTGGAGTTTCTTTTGAGGAGAGTTCTTCCGTTTTTTCATTTTGGGTAGTCCCTGTGGTGGCTCCAAACTGCAGGGCACTTCCCCTGTGCTGTCGGGTGTAACTTGTGTTGGTGGGCAGGGCCACAGTCAGACCTGATGTCTGTCCCCAGCCCACCGCTGGGGCTACAGTCAGACTGGTGTGTACCTTATCTTCCCCTCTCCCAGGGGTAGGACTCACTGTGGAGTGGTGTGGCCCCTGTCTGGGCTACTTGCACACTGCCAGGTTTGTGGTGCTGCTTTGATGGGATCTGGCGTATTAGCTGGGGTGGATCCACAAGGTGCAGAGGGGCGGGAAGGGCAGGCTTAGCTTGCTTTGCCTTTGGTGGTCCCCTGCGGGATGGGCCCTGCGGCACTGGGAGGGAGGCTGACCTGTCAGAGGGATGGATCCACAGAAGCACAGCGTTGGGCATATGCGAGTTGCAAGCAAGTTTGGTGACAGGAACTAGTTCCCTTTGGAATTTCGGCTGGGGGATGGGAGAGGGAGATGGCGCTTGCCAGCACCTTTGTTCCCCCCACCAAGCTGAGCTCTGTGTTCCAGGGCTCAACAACCCTCCCTCCTGGCGTCCTCTTGCCCTCCCCACTCTCGAGAGCAGAGCTGTTGACTTTTAACATTCCAGATGTTAAGTCCTGCTGGCTGTCAGAACTCACCCAGTCCGGCCCCTCCGCTTTTGCAAGCCAGACTCGGGGGCTCTGCCTTGCCGGGTGGGCTAGCTGCCCCTCCACCGCCCCGGCTCGCTCCCGCCAGACCGTGTAGCACACACCGCCTTTCAGCCCTTCCTACTCTCTTCCGTGGGCCTCTTGTCTATGCTTGGCTCCAAAGAGTCCGTTCTGCTGGTCTTCTGGCGGTTTTCTGGGTTATTTAGGCAGATGTGGCTGGAATCTGTGATCAGTAGGACAAGGTAAGCCCAGCATCTTCCTACACCGCCATCTTCCCCTCTTCTTTCATCTTAAAGACAAACATCTGGTCTATAGATTCTCTGTAATATTGCCCAGAGCTAACAGATAACATGTTAGTCTATTTCCTTCCCATCCCTCCTATGTGTGTGTACTGGAATCATTCTGTAGTTTTAGATCTTGTGTGGCTCCCACAGTAACAGCACCATGTGTTTATTTTGAGCCAGTAAGCACTTCTATGAGGGTAGACAGTAATGTGCCTATTTTACAGATGAGTAACCACGTTAAGTAATTTGCTCTACAGAAGCCATATTAGTTACCTATTGCTATAAAACAAATCACCCTATAATGTAGCGGCTTAAAACAACAGACACTTAAGATCTCCTTGCCTCTGTGGTTCCAGAATCCAGGCAGAACTCGGTTGGATACCCTGGCTCAACTAGGGACGAATCTGCTTTCAGCCCACATGGGCAGTCATTGGCAGGAGGCAGCTCCTTGCCACGTGGGCTTCTCCTTAGGGAACCCCACAGCAGGCAGCCTGGTTCATCAGAAGAAGAGCCTGAGAGTGTGAGCAAGGTGGAATTCAGTGTCTTATACCCCAATCTTGGAAGAGACAGGCCACTACCTTTGCTGTAGTCTGTTCTTCAGAAGTCAGTCAGCCAGGTCCCAACCACTCCCACCGGGAAGGGATTACACGGGGGCAGCTGGCACTAGGCCTGACGAGATCGGACGAGGTGTGTGCTCTGTCCTAAAATCACATGGAGCTGCTTGAGCCCACAACATCTCAGAAATAAAAATAACGGGGCTTAGAATATAAGATGATGTTTCTCGTGAGAACCTCAGTCTCATCTCAAAACTCAGGATCTTATGAGGAAAAGGGGCGGACTGTGTGGATAGTGTATGGAGGCCGGGCGGCTTCCTGAGTTCGTGCCTGGCATGGACAGGCTACACAGAGCGGGCTCATCGATTATGTGGATAAGTGAGCAGAACCCTAGATGCAGTCATGTCCTCAGTGAGACACCACTGCCTCCTTGCGCTGTCCCATATCATCTGCCAGATTTATAGATTTCTTTGGGAGAGTTATGACTTAGGACACTCGCACTGAGAAACCATTTAATACCCGGTACACCAAGCACCTAACTTCCAGGCAGAAAATCTGAAAATGGTTAAGCAAATCTTCTTAAACAAAGACATATATAAATAATACAAGCTTAGATGTTATACTAATAAATCATTCATGAGGCTTTTCTTTATGGCATCACCAGCTTCTACAGGTAACACTGCATGATTTGCAAGGGATATTATTCATAAAATGGTTCCTGTACTAAGGATTATATGTAGCCAATGGCTGGCGAAGCCATTATATGCTGACTAAATGACTAGGAATTGGCTTGGCTTAAAATTTACTTTTTAACTCACTGGTTAACCTCAAACCTTTAGGAGTAAGGAGTTTCAAGTATTTTGATTAAAAGTTGGAACTCAGTTACTTCCTGCACACATCACTTCATTCGCCATAAGCCCTCCTTCTCTTTGATGTGTGTAACCCTTTCCACACAGAAACACCTTTAAATCCCCTACTACTGTTAATCTTAAGTGATGGTAGAGAAATGGGAAAGCAACACTTCTAAAACACAAGGAGAGTACCCTCCTGAACTTGCTTTGGTTTGGAACCATCAACAATGTTAATGGGAGATGCTGCAGCTATTTGGGGATGAATGCTTCCAACAAGCACAGACGTGATGTGGATCCAGCCTTTGCTCACTCAAGAACTAAGACACCTTTCAGTAAGTACACTAACTCCTCTCTCTAGTGGCAGGAACAGCCACCTAAAGAAAAGTCTGCTGCTTCAGACTAAAATCCACCAAGCGATCTCTTCTCTTACCTTTTTGTAGTTAAGCCTCAGGAACTCTATGCCAAAAGGATCTTTCTTTACTCCTATTCTGCCCAGTGAAAAACCCCACTATATTCCTTACTTTGCTTCCGTGACTGTGTTATGTGTAGGAACAGTATTGGACTTGTGGGGACCTTGGAGAATGACACCACAAGGACTACAGCTCCGAGACTGTCAAGAAAATGGTGGCACCACAACACAGCACCAATGAAATGGACATATTCACAGAAGGACACCACCCACTGAAACTGACTCAAGAAGACAGAAGACGACAGCAGTGGAGTAGGAGAACCCTGGGCTTATCTTGTCCGACAAACAACAACTAGATAATTATAAAATCACCCTAAATACCCCAGAAATCAATTGACAGACTAAACTCCACAACTAAAGGCAGAGAAGAGGCCACCTTGAAGAAGGTAGTAAGTGTGGAGATGTGTTTTAGGGAAGAAATGGGTGCTGTGGAGGCAAGGGAGCTGTGGTCACAGAGAACAGCATTTATATATATACGTACGTATATATGTATGTATATATATGACAGGGGGGAATAGCAGCCAGGGGAAGCAGAAGGAGAATGTTTCCCTAAAGCCATTTTCTTGGAAAATGAGAAAGGCTGCAACCAGCAGGCTCAGAGCCTGGTTTTAAAGGTCAGCAGCGGCTTGGCTGGGAGAGAGCCCAGGGGGCACTGTGCTGCTCCTGAAGAGAAAGCAGACAGACAGCCCAGGGGGAAATAGTGTGGAAACATCTGAAGAACGCCTGGGGCACAGAGAGGGAATATTATTCACTCTTCTCCACAGCATCCCTGAGAGGCAATCATAGACACCTCTCCGGGAACAAAGGAGCTGGCAGGCACCATTTCCCTCCCCTGCCCCTCAGCATAAACACAGAGCCACCCTGAGGGAAGCAGCTCAGTGTTGACACTGGCTGCCTAATTTGCTTACTCCAAGCCCCACACACCTCTCCGCTCTGACAGGACTGCTCTTCTCAGTCAAGCCTGCCTCAGTCCCAGCAAGGCGGGCCCCTAGCCTACAAGACAAGCACAAATCCCTGTCCACACATCACCAAGTCATATTATAATTAAATTAAATTTGCAAACATAATGATAAAGAAAAACCTTAAAAGCAACAAGACAAAAGAAGTCCCTCACTTACAAGGGAAAACCTATATGGCTAGCTGGGGATTTCTCAACAGAAATTTGACAAGCCAGAAGGGAGTGGTAGGATATATTCAAAGTGCTGAGTGGGAAAAATCTGCAGCCAAGAATACTCTATCCAGCAAGGCTATCATTCAGAATAAAAGGAGTGACAGTTTTCTAGACAAAAATGAAATTCATCACCACTAACCCAGCACTGCAAGAAATATCAAAGGGGACTCTGACTACAAAGGAAACCAAAAGCGAAAAGAAGAAAAGGATCAAAGAAAATCTTCAGAAACGAGAAAAAATAAAGTGGCAATAAATACACGTCTGTCAATAATTACTTTGAATATAAATGGACTAAATGCTCCAATCAAAAGACATGGGGACCCTTCTATATGCTGCCTACAAGAGACTCATTTTAGACCTAAAGACACCTACAGATAGAAAGTGGGGGGATGGTGAAACATCTATCATGCAAATGGATGTCAAAAGAAAGCCAGAGTAGCAGTACTTCTATTGGACAAACTAGACTTTAAAACAAAGACTTTATAAAGAGACAAGAGTGTTATATAATCGTTAAGGGGACAAACCACCAAGAAGATATAACAATTGTTCAGTATTTATACACCCAACTCGGAAGTACCCAAATATATATAAAACAATCAATAACAAACATAAACGAACTATACACAATAACACATCATAGTAGGGCACTTTAATACCCCACTTACACCAAGGGACAGATCACCTAAACAGAAAATCAACAAGGAAACAATGGCTTTGAATGACATGCTTGACCAGATGGGCCTAACGGATGTATTTACAACATCCTATCCTAAAACAACAGAATACATATTTTTTCAAGTGCACATAGAACATTCTCCAGAACAGATCACATATTAGGTCACAAAACAGGCGTCAACAAATACAAAAAGATTGAGATCACACCGTGCATATTTCAGACCACAGCACTATGAAACTTGAAGTCAACCACAAGAAAAAATTTGGAAAGACCACAAATACACAAAAACTAAACAACATGTTACTAAACAATGAATGGATCAACCAGGAAATCAAAGAAGAAAAAAAAAATACATGGAAACAAATGAAAATGAAAACATAGCAGTCCAAAACCTTTGTTTGGGATGCAGCAAAAGCAGTTACAAGAGGGAAGTTTATAGCTATACAAGCCTATCTCAAGAAGCAAGAAACATCTCAAATAAATGACCTAACATTATACCTAAAGGAGCTAGAAAAAGAACAACAAATGAAGCCTGAAGCCAGCAGAAGGGAAATAATATAAATTATCTTATTTAGAAACTAAAAAAAAACCAAAACAAACAAAAACAACCCCAATAAAACAGATTGGTGAAACCAGGAGATGGTTCTTGGGAAAAACGTCAGTTAAATTGATAAACCTCTAGCCAGACTTATCAAGAAAAAGGACTCAAATAAATAAAATCACAAATGAGAGATGAGAATAACCAACACCACAGAAGTACAACAATTATAAGACAATGTTATGAGAACTATATGCCAACAAATTGAACAACCTGGAAGAAATGGATAAACTCCTAGAAACATGAACTACCAAAATTGAAACAAAAAGAAAACGAACATACCAATACCCAGCATAGAACTGATCAGTAATAAAAAAAAGTCCCAACAAACAAAAGTCCAGGGCCAGATGGCTTCACAGGGGAATTCTATGAAGTATTTAAAGAAGAGTTCATGCCTATTCTTCTCAAACTGTTTGAAAAAACAGAAAAGGAAAGAAAACTTCCAAATTCATTTTATGAAGCCAGCATTACCCTTATACCAAAACCAGATAAAGACTCTACTAAAAAAGAGAACTACAGGCCAATATTCTGATGAACATGGATGCAAAAATTCTCAATAAAACACCAGCAAACCAAATCCAACAGTAACATATTCACTATGATCAAGTGGGATTTATTTCTGGGCTGCAAGGGTGGTTCAATATTCACAAATCAATCATCATGATACACCACATTAATAAAAGAAAGATAAGAACCATATGATCCTCTCAATAGATGCAGAAAAAGCATTTGACAAAGTACAACATCCATTCATGATAAAAACCCTCAACAAAGTAAGTTTAGAGGGAACATATTTCAACATAATAAAGACCATATATGAAACACCCACAGCTAATATCATCCTCAACGAGTAAAACTGAGAGCTTTCCCTCTACAGAACAAGACAGGGATGTCCACTCTCACCACAGTTATTTAATACAGCACTGGGAGTCCTAGTCTCAGCAATCAGACAACAAAAAGAAATAAAAGGCATTCAAATTGGCAAGGAAGAAGTCAAACTTTCACTATGTGCAGATGACATAATACTCTATGCAGAAAACCTGAAAGGCTCCACCAAAAAACTGCTAGAACTGACACATTAATTCAGTAAAGTCACAGGATACAAAATCAACATACAGAACCTGTTGCATTTCTATATACCAATAATGAAGCAGCAGAAAGAGAAATTAAGAAAACAGTCCCATTTACAACTGCACCAAAAACATAAGATACCTAGGAATAAACCTACCCAAAGGGGTAAAAGACCAATACTCAGAAAACTATAAAACACTGATGAAAAGAAATTGAAGATGACACAAGGAAATGGAAAAACATTCCAGGCTCATGAGTTAGAAGAACAAATAATGTTAAAATGTCTATATTACACAAAGCAATCTACACATTTAATGCAATCTCTATCAAAATACCACCAGAAGTTTTCACATGGCTAGAAGAAACAATCCGAAAATTTGTATGGAACCACAAAAGATCCTGAATAGCCAAAGCAATCTTGAAAACGCAAAGCAAAGCTGGAGGCATCACGGTTCCAGACTTCAAGTTATATTACAAAGCTGAAGTGAGCCAAAGAGTACGGCACTGCCAGAAAAACAGACAGGCAGACCAATGAAACAGAACAGAAAACCCAGAAATGAACCCACAACTGTATGGTCAACTAATGTTCAACAAAGCAGGAAAAGCATATCCAATGGGAAAAAGACAGCCTCTTCAACAAATGGTGTTGGGAAAACTGGACAGCAATGTGCAAAACAATGAAACTGGACCACTTTCTTACACCAAACACAAAAATCAATTCAAAATGGATGAAAGACCTACATGTGAGACCTGAAACCATAAAATTCTGAGAGAACACAGTAACCTTTTTGACATCGAGCATAGCCAACTTCTTTTTAGGTATGTCTTCTGAGGCAAGGGAAACAAGAGCAAAAATAAATTATTGGGACCTCATCAAAATAAAAAGCTTCTGCACAGCGAAGGACACAATCAACAAAACTAAAAGAAAGCCTGCTGAAGGGGAGAAGATATTTGCAAATGACATATCTGATAAAGGGTTAGTATCCAAAATCTATAAAGAACTTACCCAACTCAACACACACAAAAAACAAATAATCCCATTTAAAAATGAGAAGACATGAACAGACCTTTTTCCAAAGATGACATCCAGATGGCCAACAGACATACAAAAAGATGTTCAACATCACTCGTCATCAGGGAAATACCAATCAAAACTACAAAGAAAGATCACGTCACACCTGTCAGAATGGCTAAAATCAACAACACAAGAAACCACAGGTGCTGGTGAGGATGTAGAGAAAGGGGAACCCTCTTGCACTGTTGGTGGGAATGCAAACTGGTGCAGCTGCTCTGGAAAACAGTGTGGAGTTTCCTCAAAAAATTAAAGTTAGAATTAACCTATGATCCAGCAATGGCACTATGAGGCGTTTACCCAAAGAATACAAAAGTACTAATTCAAAGGGATAATGCATCTCAATGTTTATAGCACCAAAACCTTTAATAGTCAAATTATGGAAGCAGCCCAAGTGTCCATCGGTTGATGAATGGATAAAGACGTGGTACATACGTACAATGGGATATTACTCAGCCACGAAACAGAATGAAATTTTGCCATTTGCAATGACATAGATGGAGCGAGAGAGTATTATTATACTATGAAAAATAAGTCAGAGAAAGACAATGAACAAACTGAGAAAAAGAGAGAAGCAAACTAAGAAAGAGACTTAACTGTAGAGAACAAACTGATGGTTACCAGAAGGAGGCGGTGGGGGAGATGGGTTAAATAGGCAATGGGGATTAAGGAGTGCACTTGTGATGAGCATTGCATGTTGTATGAAAGTGCTGAATCACTATACTGGACATGTGACTCTAATGTTACACTGTATGTTAACTAAGGAGAATTTAAATAAATCTTAAAGAAGAAAAAAAACAAACACAAATCCAAACAGAACTGTAACAAGGTTGGATTAGTGCCTTAAAAACTTCCCACAAAGAAAAGTCAGGCCCAAAGGAATGTATCCATTTCTTTTCCTAAAATATTCTCACCTCCCCAAATCCCTACCGTGTACATACATATGTATATGCTATTAATCACCCAAAAGCCCAGTAAGACATCTCAGCTTAACTACACTTTAATTAGAAACAAGTAGAAAAGATTAGCAATTAGATATTTTTACATACAGTTATAACCTCCTGCAAGAGGTTGAGCTTAAGGAGGCTGTTTTAGATCATTTTTATGGTCCTTTTCAGCTAAGTCCATGACTCTGCACTTATGGGGAGAGGGCAATCAATTGTGCACTTGACGGTCTCTGCAGGAGACAAAACGTAATACAAAGAGTAACATATCAACAAATCTTCTGTTATCACAGAAATAAGAAAAACTTTTGAAATGTTCATTTTAGCTCTAGTGAAATAACTAGTAAAAAACAAACAAAAAGTTCGTTGTTCCCTGACAGAATATGATAGGAACACCTCCTGTAGGGCTCAACCTCTGAGGGCACAGAAAGATTTTGAACTCTGAGGCCTTATGTCCAAGACATGGGGCCCATAATCTCACATTGGGATCTTCTCAGGCAAAGCTGGGAACCATATCCTGACATCTTCTGTAACACAGAAGCTCTGGTCTTTGGTAATTTTTAAGTTGACAGCTTAGTTTAGAAGTCCTTTTAAATAAAAAGAAAAGGGTACCGCATTTCAGTTTTAAGTATATGTTAAAATTAGCTTCTCCCTCTTTTTCCTTTTCCTCTTCTTCTCTTCCAAGTGGCTGGTAGCATCAGCAAAAAACATAACTTCACTTTTTGCCTCGCATTCCCTCTTGAGATATTCAAGACCTGCCATATTGAAGCCAATAACATCCTGGGGAGGGATAGAAGAAAGGTGAGATGAACATTCTCTCACTTGAGTTCAATCGCAGCAGCATGTGCAAGTCAGGAGAACCAATGCTTCAGGTGTTCTTAGGCATCCCTCCTTGTCTAAGGTCTTTCTTGTTTTGTTTTCTTCTCTCTATTCTTTATCCAAGACAGTGGAAATCTTACCTCAATACAGATATATGTCTGGTCAATATCACCAAAGACAAGGCACAGCTCACTGTGCTACTTCAAAGTCACACACACTAGGATTTCCCCTCATTACTGCATTACTACAGGGATACCTACCCGGACTTGGCTGACTTTTGAAATAGTTGTTTCCTTTAATTTTTCAATGACTGGCACAAGCATTTGGTTACTAGTGATCTGCCCAAAGTGAATCCTAATAGAAAAACAAAACAGTCACGTTACAAAGAGAGGTAGTGCTCCGCTTATCCTTTCTAGAAAAGCAAACAGATAATATCAAAGCAAAAAAAAAAAAAAAAAAAAAAAGCAAAAAAAGGATTAATTTTACCATATCATGGCAGTATAAAAAATGGCTGAAGATGGGGCGCCTGGGTGGCGCAGTCGGTTAAGCGGCCGACTTCAGCCAGGTCATGATCTCGCGGTCGGGAGTTCAAGCCCCACGTCAGGCTCTGGGCTGATGGCTCAGAGCCTGGAGCCTGTTTCCGATTCTGTGTCTCCCTCTCCCTCTGCCTCTCCCCCGTTCATGCTCTGTCTCTCTCTGTCCCAAAAATAAATAAACGTTGAAAAAAAAAAATTTTTTTTTAAATAAAAAAAAAAAATGGCTGAAGATGTTTCCTCTCTGCTACTCACTTTTATCTGATGTCAATTTTAACAATACTATCCTAAAAGTTATGGCACATTCAACTTGTTTGCAAAGCTGGCCCTTTTCCCTGCCATCTACCATGAGGCCGCAGACTTTGACAACGGTATTCTAGGAAAGCTCAGAGAGGAATGAGCGTGCTAAGAAATGCTAACTCAACAAAGGTTTGTTAATATTTCTAGGGAAGCCACAGCAGAAAAGAAGATAGTCACTGACGAGAGAGTCAAACTCTGACCTACAGTACCAAGATGACCTACAATGAATTCATATTCCTCGATGCGTAACTCACACTCATGTGTGACCTGTCACAGCTACTTGTAAGGCACTAGGCATCTCCAACCCTCTGATATGCTGGAAATATTCCTAGTGTTTCCCTTAAGATCAGAAACCCCGATTTAGTACCTATGCCAAGCAGTAAGAAATTATTAGCAACATCGTTGAGTGCCAATTTGAGGCCTCATCACTTGCCTCAAATTATAAATATGGCAAGAGACTAACATAAACATATCCCTGTTCTTCTATTGCTACTATCTTGATGGAATAAAAGGAACACAGAATTAAGAGTCATGAAAATGGGTCAATTCAAATATGAATTCTCTAAATATATCTCTTTGTTAGTTTTTTAACTCTTTGGTATTGGCTGATGAGTTTGTATTTTGTCTTCCTAACAGTGTTTCAAGGTGTTGGATCTGTCTCTATTCCCGGTCTCTGCTGTAACAGCTGGAGACTGAGGGGGCAGAGATACAAGAGTACACTCTTAAACTCCTACAAACACACTCTTCTCAATTACACATTAAGAGCAATTTTACATATTTAAAAATAGTCTAATAAACATATTTCCTTTGTTTCTTACTTCCCTCTGGATATGCCCTGATGTTTCCATTTGTTTCTAGAGACCCAGGAAAATAAAGGCACTATTCCAGACGATGCTGTTAGGAGGACAAAACCAAATCCTTTTGCTTACACTAAACAGTTAAACAGACACAACGAATGAGGCCAGCTGACCACTCAGTACTGGGCTCTCAGCAAACAGACCAGAACCAGAGCTACTGCAGCCTGGAGGCTTATGCTACTAAGCATCCCTGAGCAGTGCTCCGCCTCATTACTTAAAGAGATGGGCCACCATGACCCTTGTTTAAGGACAAGACTGATTCCACAGCATAAGAAATAATTTATGTCACACAGAAGTGAAATCCTGTAACCATCTCTGAGTCTCAAACATCGGAGTTCCTAATTCCAGTGTGGACACCATCAGTTAAAGTAGCACCGGGGCAGTCAGGCCGAGTAGACACGGTACTCTTTGGAAAGCAGGTTACCTGAGCAGAAAGAAGAGGCACCTGCACAGAAGTTCAATATCAGAGCCCAGCTGGATGAATTCGTTAAAGAGCTTCAGGACGTCTGGGACGTAAGAGAAAGGCAGCACAAGCAGAGACTCTTCCAGCTCGCTGAAGACAAAGAGAATAAAACGCTAAAAATGCCACATTTCTTAACCTGCTCAATTTTAAAACTTCTACTGATTTTTCTATGATTTTATGTTTGAGTAGATCTTACCCATTCAGAGTTAAATTTAATATTCATTTATATTCCGGATGGTTCCCTCTTTTCCATGTTTTGTTTTTTACATTTAATATTTTAATCTATTTGATGCATTCTGGTCCATGGCACGATAGGAGAATCTAACTGTTTTTCCAGATTAACTAATTTCTCCAAAGTCTTTTGTTGAATGTTCCGCCTTTACATTATGATACTTCTTTTACCATGTATTGAATCTTCACATTTTAGACTCTCTTTCAGGGCTTTCAAGTTGGTCCTCATGACTGACTGATTCTGACAACAATCCTGTAGTGTTTTAGTTCTGCTAATTTTATAGCTTTTTAATCCAGGAGAATCTAACTCTCTCTTGCTATTCTTCTGGTTTGTTTTACTTTTTTTGAACTAGTTCTAATATCATTTCATCAATTCCAATTCCAAATCTCAAGAGGACTTCAACTAGAGTCACCAACCTGTAAATTAGTTTTTTTAAAAAAACAAGTAAATCTTTAGAACACAGAATCTTCCCTTCTAGGAATGTGTAACACTTCCATTCATTTAAATTTTCTTTTACGTTTCTCTAGTGAAGTTTCGTCATTATCCTCAGGTCTGTTACTTCTTGTTGTAAGGGACAGATTCAGATATTGAGAATTGTTATGACCTATCTATCAGTAGGTCAAACTCATAAATAAAACCCAAAGGTAAATCACAAACAAGAAACATGATCCTAAAAATACAGAACAAGAGATATAAAGAATTTTTAGAAACCAATGAGAAATTACTGAAGAGTACAAGAAAGGGAAACTAAAAATTCACAGGAAAAAAAGACAAAGGCCAACAAATTCATTAATAATTGAAAGAAATTAACATAATACAATACTACCTTTTGCCTCTGAAACTGGCAAAGAATTTTTCAAAGCCTGGTAAAAAGTCATTACAAGCATTCTGGAAAGTAATTCCGCAACACAGACCTTTAAGGAGCTCATGCCCATTGATCAGTTATTGTTATGCTAGGATTCTTATCTTAAAAAACAACAACGAAGATTTCTATGTAAAGGTGTTCACAGAAGCACTACTGCTAACAGCAAAAATCAAAAGCAAATCCAATAGTAATTATCCATGCAATGAGCGTTTTGATATAACGCAACGAATTTATTTTTGAAGAATATTGGTAACATGAGCAAACGCTCAGGAAATATTCTGTGCAAAAGGACAGGATACAACATTATATACAGCAGGATTCCAATAAAAATAAGCCATCGGAAACACACAATCAGAAAAGGTTACCAGTTGGTACTTGTGACTGATGATAGATGCTTTCATTACCCTCAATGTGCAGTAGCACTACCCTTCGTTTGTCCCTAAAATTTCCCTTCATAGTTTAGGAGGAGACTCCTGGCTCTGCCTCAAAAAGAGCCTTATAATGTATTATTTTCCACCAAAATGCTGACATAGTTCAACTTACATGGAAAATAATCATCAGTTATAACTCCTGTTTATCTCATGGTCAGACAGGCAGTCAGTAAATGTTAGCTGACAAACTGTAACCGTACACTGGGACTCACCTCGACTTGATTCCTTTAAAAATCTCCAACACATAAGCTGAAGGCTGTAAAGGAAGCACAGCAGCCTTAGTGATGCCCTGGGTTGGTTTCTACGGAGGCTCCCTCATTCCCATCTCCTAAACACCAGGGATCCCGCTCACATGACAAACGGGGCTCTTAAGAGGGCAATGCATGTGCGGGCTTAGAGTCTGTCACATTTGGGTTCGCAGTCCAGCTCTGCCACTCCCCAACTGTGTTACCTTCTATCTGTGAGTCAGGCCAGTTTCCTAGCAGTAAAATGAGGCTGCCCTGACTCACAGGATGAGTGCGACGAATGACACGTGCATGGAACATACTGCAGACTGCTTGATGTGCACACGCTGTCCCATTTCTCCCTCCTCCTCTATCTGACTGACGTATGCCAACTTTTCCTCCGGAAACCTCAATTTCCAAGTTCATTTACATGGACAGAATCTGCAACAGGGCTTTGGAAACTGGACAAATAAGCACTAGAAAATACAAGAATGCCATCCAGTCCAACCAAAAAGGATGGCTTGGAAGTTACGCTAAAATGGTCCTTTTGAAATACTCAACACCACGGAAGACAAAAGAAAGTTTTAACGGCAAAGTATTCCCCAATACATCCAGCCTCAAATCATGCTTCTTGAGGGGCGCCTGGGTGGCTCAGTCAGTTAAGAGTCCAACTCTGATCGTGGCTCAGGTCATGATCTCACAGTCCATGGGATCGAGCCCTGTGTCAGGCTCCGGGCTGACGAGTAAGGAGCCTGCTTGGGATTCTCTCTTCTCTCTCTCCACCCTTCCCCCACTTACACTCCTCTCTTTCTCTCAAAATAAACAAACATTAAAAAAAAAAAAAATCATGCCTCCTCACTTCCTACTTTGCCTCTCTTGTCCCTGAAAGGAACCTCTGAGTAACCAGGGGGAAGCTGTTAGACACTCTACTCACAGAGATGTTGCCATAGGCCATCAGGATGGGGTTGATGGGAAGAGGAACCTATGAAGAAATTATTAAATCACATCATTAAAAACCAAGACTTGGATGGTGCCTGTCATAGGCAGGGCGACAATCGTACTCTAGTTTTGAAAAGGGAAACCCTACAAATTGAAAGAATATAAAACAATGACCAGGCCTTTTAGTTTTAATAGTGCTGAGAATGAGTTGGGACAATATTTTATCTGGAAATCTGGAATGGTTACAGTGCCTCTGCAACCAAAGCAGGAGCAGGAGTTTCTACCCAATATAATGGTCACCTCAGTCTGGAATTTCCTCTCTTTTGCTTTCCATTAAAACCAAGCTTCCCTCCTCCTAGGCCCTCAACTCCTTCTTTCTAATACTTGAAATAGGAAAGACTCTATTACAGTCCAGCTGTAATAGAGATCTATTTGCAGATCTGAGTCAAGAACGTCCTAAAATGATGGTTTTCATCTCAGGAATTCCATTTAGACACGTTTCTGAGAGTGTAACTTCATGGACTATCTCACCTCTTTCCCTGCAGCTTTACAAATGGCTTTGTGTTCCTTCATTTTTGCAGTTTCCTCTCGGTATAGCTCGACAGCCTCCATGATCCTCTCAGCCTACACAGATGGCGACAAAGGACAGACATCATTGCCACACGCCCCATCGTCCCGGAACACTGCAACCAGAAGACCTGACTAGAGAACTACTAGATAACTTGAATCCGTGTAATAAACACGTGTCAGTAGAGTGCCAGACAGCCACTTGTAGACGTCTTCGGTTTTTCTTTTCTTTCTAATTTACGGGGAGGACACTAAGCGTCTTGGATTCAGGTGAGACCGTATGTACGTGCACTCAGGGAGCAGGGCAGCTCCCGGCACCTTAGAGGTGCTGCTTCCAGGACACTGGGGAGAATGAGCTCTCCTTTCTACAAACCATCACCGACTTGGCACTACTTCTGTCCTCGGTTACAAGGAAGGAAAACAGGGGTTATGATCTCCACCTACATATTTCATCAACTTTTCGCCACAAAAGGGCTATCTGGTTGACAAAAACTTTTCACTGAAAAGTTGGTATCCTCTTTAAAAATGAGATACTACATTCTGTATCAACATACCGCTTTGACCGTTTCAATAGTTTTCTTTCCAGTAAAGTAATTGTCACCTTGAGTCTCTCCTGGAACCTGCCAGAAAAAAAGAGATCCTTGACAATATTGCTGAGACGCATTACAGAACCAATTAGAGGCACCTGGGTGGCTCAGTAAGTTAAGCATCCGACTCTTGAATTCACCTCAGGTTGTGATCTCGTGATTTGTGAGATCAATCTGCACATTGGGCTCTGTGGTGACAGCGTGGAGCCTGCCTGGGATTCTCTCTCTCCCTCTCTCTCTGCCCCTCCCCTGCTTGCACAAGTGTACATGCTCTCACTCAAAATAAATAGACATTAAAAAACAAAACAAAACAATAAATTAATCTTATATCCAGAAAAGAACAGACATCACTATGTTATGATAATGGTAACATGGTGTTACCAACTACTGTTAATAGGGTACTTACTAAGTTCCAGACATTGGCAAGTATTTTATATTCATTATTATGAGAATATCCTATTCTACAAAGTTTAAAGAAAATGCCCAAGGGAGCCTGGGTGGCTCAGTCAGTTGAGTGTCCGACTCTTGATTTTGGTTCCAGGTCATGGTCCCAGGGTTGTGAGGTTGAGCCCCCACTGGGTTCCACACTGAGTGTGGAGCCTGCTTGGGATTCTCTCTCTCTCTCTCTCTCTCTCTCTCTCTCTCTCTTTTTCTCTCTCCCTCTACTCCTCCCCCACTAGCATGTGCTCACACATTCTCTCTCTCTCTAAAATTAAAGGCAAAAAAAAAAACCCCAAATTCTGAAACCTTTTGATTTTTATATTTGTTCTATGATTCCATGAGGCCTCCTTAAAAAATGAAACAAAACAATAGCGAGAATGACAATCATGCATTACCAAATTTGGTCAGTCATTTGTCCCTCAAAATCAGGATATACAGTTGAATCAAACAGGACTGCACAGACAGCGTCCTGCATGAGCTGGTGATGACTTCAGCATCTGATCCTAATTCTAATTCCATTAGAAATTCTTGAAACTAAAGTAAATTCGAATAAGATAATTACAGGGCTCAATCTCAGAGTCCCAAAAGATTTACTTACTACTGGCTGGTCTTCTTTGGCCACGCTCTCCTCATATTCTGCTTCCCTTTGCTGTCAAGAGAGAGAGAGAAGTTAATCTGGAAGAAAAAACATGGTCTCTACATGAAGTGAAATGAGACTGAAAAGCTGCTTCTTTCAAAATGCAGTCCCCAATAGCATCTCTGTCTCTGTGTGGCTGCTGAATCGGTGACAGTAGTGCTGGAAACATCTCCTGGAGGTCCCTGGATTCGCACTGGCTGAGGGGTGGCCACACTAGACAGAACGCCGCGGCTGGGACAGCAGGTCAGATACCCACCAGCACCTCCATAACCAAGCCTAAGTCCTTACCATCTCCCTTTCTTCCTCAAGAATAAGAGGCTCCCTTGTTCTCTCCCAAAGTCTCAGAGATTTGTCATGGGACGATGACACAACATAGTCTCCACTGGGGCTTACAGCCAAGCACCAGATTTCCTGGTGGTGCCCCTGGAGAGAAAAGAAACAAAAACAAAAACCCTGAGAAGAAATACCTTATTCATTGACCGATACCTGCTCTACATCAGTGGGAAGCCCACACTTGATCTTAAAAGTAGTTCTGAAAGGGGCGCCTGGGTGGCTCAGTCGGTTGAGTGTCCGACTTTGGCTCAGGTCATGATCTCACAGTCTGTGGGTTTGAGCCCCACATCAGGGTCTGTGCTGACAGCTCAGAGCCTGGAGCCTGCTTGGGATTCTGTGTCTTCCTGTCTCTCTGCCCCTCCCCAACTCATCCTCTGTCTCTCTCACTCTGAAAAATAAACAAACATAAAAAAAATTAAAAAAAGAAAAAAAGTAGTTCTGAAGTACTGAGTACTGAGTAGTAAAGTTCTGAAGTACTGAGTACTGAGTAGTAAAGTTCTAAAGTTCTGAAGTACTGAGAGCTGAGGAAACTAAGCAGCAAGAGTCACCTCCAGAGTCTGTATGTGTTCAAATTTGTCCGCATCCCACTGCTTAATCTTACGGTCCTTCCCAGCGGTGAAGAAGAGGTGGGACTTGGGTACGAACTGGAGGTACATCACGCTGAAAAGTGAGAGAAGGGAGCAAATGTCATCAAATTCCACATTAGTGAAGAGTCTCATGCACATAGTTTTGAAGAGCTAGTTCTAGAATGCCTGATTATTTATATTTTAGAATTTTACACTTATGACTGTCTGAAAACACCAAAATAACAGACACAGAGGCACAAGGGAAATGATACAGGTGACGCAAAGGGACGTCTTTGAAAAGACAGCACCTACCTGTCATCGTGCGCAAAGAGAGACTTGTGGCAGTCCCCGAAGTCCAAACCCCAGATTTTCACGTTCCTGTCAGCAGAGCCAGTGGCTATTAGTGTCCCATCCTACAAGGAAGAGAAGTAAACCGTTACTTTGCTTGACTATCAGAAACCCTACAATTAGACTACCCAGAACATTTAACCCACTTTTTCCGGAAACAGTAAAATCAATACCAAACAATTAATTTCATCTATCAAGAGCACCTACTTCTTTGCTTTTATCTAAGGTTGCCTTTAAAAGCTTGTTGAGTGAGAGCAAGAACTCTGCGGCTCCAGTGGGTTTGTACTGCCGTAGGGTGGTGGTGTGCCCTGATGTCAGTTACCTATTTACGTTGTTAAACACATAGGAAGAAGAATGTCTAATCTCTGTCCTAGGATTTGGGGGAAGAGGGAGAAAGAAGGAAAGAAGAGTGTGGGAAAGAACCTACTGGAAAGTTTGCAACCCAGCCTTTTATCTCATGTTCCTGATCTCTATTTCTCCTATCTTTCCTATCTCAACTTCTCATTCAAATGGTTGTCAACTTAAGAACACCGGAAAATGGGGCGCCTGGGTGGCTCAGTCGGTTAAACGTCCGACTTCAGCTCAGGTCGTGATCTCATTGTGGGTTTGAGCCCCACATAGGGCTCTGTGCTAAGCTGCTCGGAGCCTGGAGCCTGCTTTGGATTCTATGTCTCCCTCTCTCTCTGCCTCTCCCCCACTCACACTCTGTCTCTCTCTCTCTCTCAAAAATAAACAAACATTAAAAAAATTTAAAAAAAGAACACCGGAAATACTGTGTGACACCTACCTACTGTTAACGCATGGAATTCAAACAGCTAGAGCACGGGGCTGATCCCTTTCACACAGACTAGATCGTGTCTTTAAACACATTATTGCCACTCTTAGCCATAACTAGACATTGCAAAAATATGATTTTGGTCAAGAGACTAAAAGTATACAGATAGTGCAAAATATGGTAAGTGTCCAAATACGAAGCCAAGTTCCATCCTCCTCACCGGCATTATCCTTCAGAACAAAGGGGGAGCCTTTTTTAAAATCGTATTTTAGGGCGGTCTACCAATTATAGTATTTTAGACATCAAAATACTATCTGGAAAATCCACAGTGGGGTTAGTTTTAAGGATTAATTAAGACATTTGTGAACATATTCTGAAAGTACTAAAGTAATATACATATTTAAGGTACAATTATAACATATGTCATTTTATGGCTTTTTTGGGTGAAAGATTAACAACAGGATGAAAAAATACTCTGAAGTCAAGATAGCAAGCCAAGAACTAAGAAAGTGCTTTAGAAAAGACAACTTGTTTCTGAGACACTGTTTACATTTTACTTACGTAAGAGATGTCCATGCATATAACAGGCAGTTTGTGTCCATACAGCGAGAGAAAAAACTAAGTATTAAAAAGAAAAGAACAAATAATTCACATCTATCTATAAAATATAGGCACTGTTTGTTACAAGTGGATCAAAAATATAACTTTATAATGAACACTGTTCTGGATTGCTTTGTATTTCCCGAGAAGACAAACCACTGAAGGCAGCTCAGCCTGGGTCCGGCATGTGGACACTGCATGCACCTGCCACAGCCCGGCATGCCCCTGACGCCCACTGCCTCAGGCACAATAGGGCACAGGGACGTTCACAGCACCTCTCAGCTGAAAAGACTTTGGGCCCTCGCTTCACAACAATGTTCCCAGGCCAGATCCAGTCCTGCCGACTCAGGGCACAGGGCCCAGTAATCTTATAGTTTTAAAAGCAACCCAAACGATCCCGACGTATAGCCAAGTGTGGAAGCACTGCCCGGGAGACCCAACAACGCTCTTAAGCTACTGGCTGCAACAGGATTTTCTGAACTTACGAAATAGAACTTGCCTCAAGCAAAATTTATGAACCAAAGGGTTCTTTAAAACTCCGGCTTTCCTAGTGCACCTAAAATGTTTTGATTCCCGTATAAATTTTTAGAAACCTACCACTGCTGGGCACAGTTAGGGCCACTTTACAGTCTCAACCCAACCAAGGTCAGTCAGAAAGACAGAAACTATTTGCAGGCATAATCACTGTACCTTTAAAGTGTCAACATAGAAAATTTTCACAGTACAGTCCAGCAAAGAGACAGCCAACAGCTTCTGATTGGGAGAGTAACTGACACAAAGAACATCTTCATCTAGTTGCAAGGTTCGGGTTTGTTTCACAGAAAGTCTGGCAGGACAGAAAGCATCAAGGGAAAAATTAATAAATGAGGGCTCTACAAAGGCAGACAAAAATTCCAAAAAGTCCCTGGAGCACAAGAGAAATACACATGTTGGGTGCCTGGGTGGCTCAGTCGATTAAGCGTCCGACTGCCGCTCAGGTCATGATCATGCAGTCTGAGTTCGAGCTCTGCGTCGGGCTCTGTGCTGACAGCTGGGAGCCTGGAGCCTGCTTCGGATTCTGTGTCTCCCTCTCTCTCTGCCCCTCCCCCATGCATGCTCTGTCTCTCTCGCAAAAATAAACAAACATTCAAAAAAAAAATATGTCAAAAACCCATTCAGTAGTTCCCCATTTTCACTCTAAAACAAGGACACAAATTAAAAAATGTCTACTCACCTCTTCTGGGTACTATTCTCATCTTTTACCAACTCAAAATCCCAGAACTTGACAGATTTATCTGCACCACCTGTCACAAAGCCACGCTGAAAATCAAATGACATTGCAATTAAAAAATATTTTGTTACGGAAACTTTGATAAGACGACATCAAAATAGCATAAAAGACCATTTGTATTTAATGGCATGGGAGAAGAATGAAGAAAAACGTGGTTTCCCTAACCCCTCTCCTTGCTCTTTTGGGGCGGCAGCCACAGATCTTATTTGAAAATTCCTAGCAGGAGCTAATGTAGACAGTAGCTAGGGGAAAGTTCTAGCTATACTTTCGTTCAGCATCAGGAGGACTCTGAACACTGTAGGGTCTTTTGCTCCACCTAAGAAAGCACCAGTCAAAAGAAGTTGCTGCTGATAAAATGGTTTGACAAATATACACAGACTAGATCATCTAAATAAGTTCATTCAAAGTATTTCTCAGAAGGGTATAAATTTATTCTTGCAATGTCTCTGCGTAAAATACATTTGAAATTGTTTTCTAATATCAAGAAAATCAGTCCCATCGCATTGTAGTGTTAAACTCTATAGAACATGGGTCAGAAAGCTAGATCTCAAGTGTTTATTCTGCCATTTGAGATTTGCCATAGGAAACAACCTTACAAGGACTCTTGTGATGCTGAAATGACCAAGACTATCTAGCTTCTAAAACCATTATGAAAGAATAAAGGATAAGATGGATATAAAAATACTTTGAGAGGGGCAACTGGGTGGCTCAGTCAGTTAAGCATCCAACTTCAGCTCAGGTCATGATCTCAGGGTTCGTGAGTTTGAGCCCCACATCAGGCTTTGTGCTGACAGCTCAGAGCCTGGAACCTGCTTCGGATTCTGTGTCTCCCTCCCTCTCTCTGCCCCTCCCCCACTCATTCTCACGCTCTCTCTCAAAAATAAATAAATGTTAAAAAAAATAATAAAAATACTTCGAGAGATAGAATTCTAGATGTTACTACTATTTAAACTTTAAGTGCTGTTTTATTCTGACCACAGACGATGTAACCTGCTCTAACTTCCAGATTCCATTTTTTCCAAAAACAGCTACTTTCAGTAGATGGTTTGCCACTATCGAGAAGGTTCAAGTGAATGGGCCACAAGCTCTTATTAAAGTATTATCAAAAAACATCTCAAAATGCTGACCAACAGCACCATTACTAGAATAAGCATACAGTTCTCCAAGGTGACCCCTCACAAGGGAAGCACCCTGTTACTGACTTGAAAGGGCTGATACGTTTGCTACAAACACTAGACTTCTAGCCTCGTGGATGTAGGGACTGAAAGCAGAAACAGAAAGTCTACTGCATCCTCTGCACTTCGTTGCCCAAGGAGATAGTTCCTTTTAGGAAGCAGCACAAAGCCCTGGAAAAAATCATGAGGCCAAGTAATGTGATGTCATGCAGCTGAACGAGAATTCACTTGCTACGACAGCTATCCGTATTATCAGGCACATGATATGCCACCACGTACAAAATCTCATGATTAGACAAAAAGTTGGCTTTCTTTAAAGATATCCTGAAGAATCTTTGGCAGGCAGCAGGAAACGCTGATGCAAGCAACGGGAAAGGCAGCTAGTGTACTGAAGTCCGGATCCAAATGTCTGGCTTAGTTACCTGATCTGGAGAGAGAGACAAGGACCACAGAGCTCCATCGTGTGCATCTACTGTCTCCAGCAGATTTCCCGAGGCCAGGTCATAAAGCTGCAGCTTTCCCGTCTGTGGAAGACACAAAATGAGCACAGCTCCAATGAGCACATCCATACCCTCTAAGATTCATGCCTACACAATTTAGATGTGGCCAACTGCTTGTGAATGGAGTGCACGTTCCGCGTGGTGAGTGAGGCCGCCGATGCGCGGAGCAGTCTCTGGCAGGGTTGCTCTGCTGCCCAACGACAGAGCCTGCGGCCTCACAGTACTGGGCTCGTCACTTTCACTGGTCCCTCAACTTCAGAAGGGCAACAGCATGGCCAGAGGCAAACCAGGAGAAACACAGCAGCAAATGCTCCTAAAAACCTTTCGAGTTAAAGCGATTTTAAATGGTATCTGGCTTAACCAACATTACTCCATCTAGTTTTGGTTTCCTCCTCTCCAGTACACCGACAGTGAGCAACAGAAATCTACCTACAATGCTAGGGAGGGCAATGGACTTAAAAATAAACTGCAAAGGCTTAGAAAACAATGAGACTCACTTCCTGTTTAGAAATTGGGATATGCCGCGGTCACAATACCAAGCGAGGAACACACACAGCCGCAAAGCCCGCTCTATGATGGGCTTCTGCAGGGGAAGGGGGGTGCGGAGAGCATTAAGGTGGAAGGACTGGGGTCCCAGGGCTGACTACTGCTGAATTCACCTCCAAGAGCCCATTTTCTCATCTGCAAAATGGGGCTTATAGCAGCAACCTCTCTAAGCTGCTGTGGGCGTTAAATAAGATCACGTACGTTAAATGATCAGAGACTGGGCTGGGATGTGGGGGCTGCACTTTAGTCACACAGGTAGGTGGACTTGGAAGGTACTCACAACACACTTTCCTAACAAAAACAATACAGGGACGTTTGTTGAAAGAATGAATGAAAGATGAGAGAAACTTTTAACTGGAATTTAATGTCCGTTCCAACACTGACCCTAAAATCTCTCTAGCTTATTTTACGCTTTTAGCTGGGCAAAAAATACCCATTGTGATACACAGGATTTCTAATAAAGTGATCACGTGCACACAGCACTGGTTTAGGGGGATAACGATGACAAATAACTTGCAAAGCATGTTTTAAAGTATTCCATGACCTTATTTTCCCTGTGCCTCTACTACCAGCTCTTAGTCATTAGTTATTTGCTGTGAGTCAGTTTCTGTGCTAAGTGCTTTACCTACTGTGACGTAGGTTATTCACCCCATTTTACATGAGAAAACCAAGACTTATAGGAGTAAGTAATGTCCAAAGTTCTCACAGCTAGCAAGTGGAAAATCTAGCACTCAGACGTAGGCCTATCTAGTGCAAAAGCCACTGTCAAAAAACAAGTGTCACCATCCTATTATACAGATAAGGAAACACACTAAGAGAAGTTTGGTGACCTTGGGGGAGAATCTGAATCCAAATCTGTCTGCTCATTCCTGCATGTCTATCTTCCAATCTGATTAGCAACTGGGAATGAGGACTAGTCAGTCTGTCTCCATTGAATGCTTCCATCTGCCAAGCATGACACTAAGTACTTTGTATATTTTATCATTAGTCTTCTTAAAACAACTACGTAGGTGCTCATAAAAAGATGCGTGAAAGGCCGATCACCAAAACACGGACAGTGATCTCAAGGTCGTGATTGTAATTTTATTACTCATAACATAAGGTTTGATTTTTTTTATAAAAGAACCTACAGCTAAAAAGAAAACCCCTCAAAAAAAAAAGGGGAACCAACTACCAACCTTCACATATCATCCAGCTCTAATACATTTCTAATACATTCCTGTTCTGTGCAAAAACAGGAGCCAGAATTCTCAAACAACTTTAAGAATATTGAGAAGAGCCTCCAGAGTGCGAGAAGTCTGTTTACCTTTGTTCCTACGACCACCTGCCTGTCACCAGGTACGAAGAACGAGCAAAGCGCATATTCACAGGTCATGGTGCGGATGCACTGTAGCGTGGCCCTGTGGGAAAGAAGGAATAAAGAACTCATACATTAAGAAACCTGCCTCCCCATCTTAGAGGTCAATGCATACGTTCAATACACACCTAGCCACAGACTTTGGCCCAAACCTAATTATAGTCAAGAGAGAAAAAAATTACATGGCACCTAACTTTATTTTTTTGTGTAGGGGCCTCCTAATCCTAAAGAACAGAGATTATGTAACAGCAGGGCATAAAAAAGCATGTGCTGGGCTCAACGGAGCCCGATGTGCCACCATAAAGACGTGAGCCCAGAGGATTATAGGCTGAATTAGCATATTAATATCTCTGCAAGTAAAGTTCATTTTATTGGACCATAAGCATTCATCCATTCAACAGATAAACATCAAATGCCCACTTCAATCAACAACTTACTGAATGCCAAATGCTATTCTAGGTGCTGGCAATATAACAGTGTGTTGAACAGAAAAGAGGTCCTGAACCTCATAAACCCGAACATTCTTTAGGAACGAGGCAGCCACATGCTGGCCTATCCAGTGCTGGCAGGTGTCCCGGAGAAACCATGCTGGTCAGAAGGGAGGAGGAGGGCGTCCTGGTCGAGGGCAGGACTGTCATTTGGTGAGAAGACAGGGAGAAAGCCTGTATATAATGGGGAAGATGGTTCCAGGCACAAAGACCAGGAGCACAACCACTACCACAGGGGCACGTTCTTGCTGCGTTTAGGGGATGACAACAGGCCAGCAAGCTCTAGGGCAGCAGAACGGGAGTGGAGTCAGAGGGGAGGTTTGTGAGCACTCTGGTGGCTGTGTGGAGAGACCACAGAGGGTGAGGCACACGGCAGGGAGACCCGTCAGGAAGCTATCGCGACAACCCCGGGGAGGAAGGACAGCAGATGGGGCTGGTGGTGGCCACACAGGTGATAACATGTGGTCAGATGCTGGCCATGTCCTGACAGTAGAGCTGACAGGACCCGCTAGTGAACGGGGCTGGGGATGGGGGAACGGCCCTGAGCAGGTGGGTAGGCTGTCAGAGAAACAGGATCACAAACATGGTTTGGGACATAAAACCTTGACATGCCCAATTAGACATCCATCTTACTTAGATGTAAGGGTCTGCTGTTCAGGGAGAGGCTAAAGCTAGAGAAACATTTATGCATGGTGAGTACAGAGAAAGCAGCGTAAAGTGACTGTAGACCGAGAAAAGGTCCGAAGACTCTGCCCTGGAAGTAGTCAGACACTTGGAGGTCAGAAAGGTAAGAAGGAACTGGCACAGACAGAGGGAACAGCCAGCAGAGGAAGAGGAAGTAATGAGAGTCCAAGGAAGTTATCAATTCAAGGAGAGAGTGTCACATGAAGCTCTTGGGTCACGGGATTCAGAAACATGAAGATCAGTGATGAGGTGACAAGAGCTGCTGTGGCGAGACAGTGGGGAAAGGCCTAATGGAGAATGGAGACAGAATGGAGAAAAGAAACCAGAGGATGGGCTGGCTCTGGAGAGACTGAGCAGGAAACGGGGCATTACTTTTGAGACGGGAGATATTACAGCATATCTGCAGGCTGAGGGGAACGATCCGGTAGAGCAGGCACGTTACAGGTGGAGGAGGAGGACCAGTGCTCGCAGGGAGCAGAGGAAGAACCTCAGGTACACGTCGTGGGGAACTCTGGTTAGGAGCACCACCATGGTAACGGGAGGGAAGACGGATTATGTGGGTGTAGATGCAGCCTAGTTGGCAGATAGGCTGGGAGCACGTGAACGTTTTCTAGGATTCCGTTTTTTTAGTGAACTAGGAAGCAAGCTCACTAGCTTATAGGTGCTAGGGGTGTCTGGGGTTTCAGGAGACAAAAGGTATAGAATAGTCATCTAGGAAAGTCAGGAATGAGAAATTGCAGTCAAAATACTGGGCAGCATTAACAGCCTATTAGAACTGAAGGAACAGGCAGCATGTTTGTGCATTTTCCTCGAGCCAAGTACAGCGACAAGCTTCACACATGGAATAAGCTTGCATTTTTTGGGCACCAAATTTAAAAAGGCAACTTTTCCCACTCTAAACTCCACACGCCTACAGTTAAGATACGTTCTGAGGGAACTGTAGGTAGGGCCTGAAGAGACTAACAACCAACCATCAAGAGTACTCAAGTCTGGGGGGCCTGGATGGCTCAGTCAGTTGAGCGTCCGACTCTTGATCTTGGCTCAGGTCACGATCTCATGGTTTGTAAGATCAAGCCCCATGTCAGGCTCTGTGCTGCTCTGTCTCTCTCTCTCTCAAAATACATAACTAAACTTAAAAACAAAAAAGCGTAGTTAAACCTAATTCACGGGGAAAATCACACGACTGGATAAAGCTATGGAGAGCACCAGTTCACAAACCTGTTCCATATCTTCACAGACTCCGCCGCTGCTGAAAGGATAGCAATGTTGTCTGAGCTGAAAGACAGAGTCCGCACATCGCTGCGATGACCCCCGAGGGTGATTCTGCTCGTCCTCACAGCCTGAGGAGCAGGTGCAGATGGGCTCAGCGAATAGGACTCCACCAAGTTGTTCTGCAGCAGGAAGACCGCCTTCAACTCTCCTTGAGGCGAGTGAATCAAGTCAAAGGATCTGCATGAGAAAATAATTCATAAATGTTCTAGCTACCATCTTCGCTCACAAGGTTAACATTTTCTAGTAGAACGGCTTCACCGTGTCCTCAACCTAAGACATTTGAGCAACTGTAAAGAATTTTACAAAAAGTGCTCTGAGAATTGGACATTGAGCATAGGCTGTTAAGTCAAAGAAACCTGGGCTCAGATACTGAATCCGACATATAACTTGCTTTTGTGTGTATAATTTTTTAAGTGACCTTAAGTCCTTTTGGAACATAGGGTACATGTTTTTCTTTCTAAATAGCAGCAGGAAAGAAGACTAAACAAATAGGTTATTTAATAAGGTTATTCTAATAAAACAAATATGAGATGATGAATAATTGGCCCATGGTGAGGGCAGGTATCCCATGACCACTGTCTCCAAATATATAATTCCTCTAGGCTGCTTACAAATAGCATGAAAAAGCTAATACAACTTTGTAGCACAATATTTCTATAATGCTGCTTTCAAGTACTTCAGATACTTTATTTTTACTCACTTGATTTTGGCAGAAGTTTTGATATTAGTCACCCGTTGGATTTCATCTTGCAGAGTCATTTCAACATTGACTTCAAGGTCTTCCTCCTCCCCTTTGGAAGAATTTAATCTAGAGAGGGGGAAAAAGACTATCATGCTACTACTTTTCTATAAGAATCTTTGCAATTACTTGAGTCAAGTTCTGTGTGATCCTGGGGGTCACTTAACCACAGGATTACCGTGAGAATTAGACAACACAGTGTATGCAGAAGTGCTTTGTAAACTAGTGTCATAAATACAAAGTTTTATTCCATTTAACAGGTACCCTCAATAAATGGATTCTGAAGGCAACGGCCCATAAAATTTCCTGGGCCAAGTCTTCGTAATTCAAACTATCCCAGTGATATGTTTCTAGTAAACTTTCTTCACTTCAGAACTTTTTACAAGATCCAGTAACCTGTACCTATCAATCTAACAATGTCAAATAAACCAGAGGTCTCAAAAAATTTGCCAAGTCAGGTGTCTTTTCCTTTGAGCCTGGTTAATTTCAACCATTGAGGAAACAGTTACTGTGGTTATTATAACAACCTATTCCAAGGTTATTTTGCCCCCAAATGTCATTGCTACAGTCTTTCTCCTCATGACCTCCACTGTTAGCATTATGCAACCCAGCTTCGTTCTGTACGGGCTGCTGTCACTGAAGACACCTGCCAGCCTGAGAACAAAATCATTTACAAGCTATTTTTACGAAATCTGTACAGCTTTTGTAGTTCTGTATGGCTCTGAGTTCAAGACTCAGGAAGGTACTATGAAGCTGTACCGTGGAGCAGAAATTTAAAATTTGGACTATCAGTGCTACACAAAATCTTCTCCAGCTTTTAACAGTAATCGCTAGCAGGGTAATCACTTCCTTAAAGAAGTTTTTCTATCAGGGCTATGTGGCCCACCCCAGATATTTTATTAGTAGTACATATTTTTTAAAAAACTAACTTTGCTTTCTTTCTAGCTTTTTTCATCTTCTTATCCATTTTCTTCTGAACTTCCGCTTTGGAAAGGATGCAGAACACTTCTAGCACAGAATCGGTTCCCTAGAAAGGTGAAAGTTGACGTGAGTCCAGGAAAGGCAATTTGTAATGTAGCTTTTTCTCACTAAGACCTAAACAAGAATGTTCCTTCAGGACTTACTGGTTGTATTAGCTGGGACAACTCCCTCTCTCTGGGATTGTTGGTTCGTGTGTAAAGTGGGAATACCGCTTCCTATCACAGCATTGCTCTCAAGACCAAAGAGGAAGCTAATGCCATTAAACTGCTTAGAAAGCACACACTAATGCTCGCTAACGATAAGGGCCATCACAGTAACTATGACTATGTTATGCTAATAGAAGCTAGGGATCCTAAGTCTACACAGCAGCACATACAGAACTGTTAACACGACTGGGGGAAACGCAGTCTCTGCACTGGATGTGAAACAAGCACGGTCTCTGAGAGGGAACAGCCCATCCCTATTGTTTTCTCTGACGACTGGTACTCACATGGCAAGCTAGAATCCTGCCCGTCCTGTCTACGGCAAGGTTCACGACTCTGTCCCTGCCCTCCCGCATGATGGAACCAGCTTTTCTGCACGTAAGGATGCGCTACGGAAGAAGCAAAGGAGAAGGTGAAGGTTAAATGCAAGTTCTGTCAAACCTCTGAAAAGATACGATTCTAAGAAATGCGGGTGACAAAGGTATTTCCTGAAATGATGAGAACTGCAAATTTTTAAATTAAAAAATCTCCAATTCTCATTGTTCCCACGACTCAATTCAAATGAAGCTTAGAAACAAAAAGAAAAAAGAATTACGTCCTCAGGAGTTTCATCTGTCTCCGGGGTACCATCCCGAGGCTCAGGTGTATCCTGTATCCCAGGGGGGGACCCTCTGCTTTTCTTGGGCTCTGGTTCTTCTAGGTCATCCATCTGTTTTATAAAAATGGGAAAATAAAAGCTGAAATAATGTGTCCCAGCCCTAATGACTTAGAAACCTATCCTCATGGCCACCGGTAACTTCCATTTAGGGTTCTCTTTGATCAAACCTCTTCAATGGTAGGACGCTTACTAGAGTATTTTAAAAACTGACTATAGCAAATGCAAACAAAAGTGTTCACTATCCTATCTCAATAACTTTCTGAAATATACGGACTATAGCTAATAAGTTATTAACTTAATCTAAAATTAAAAAAAAAAAAACGGTGACTGACTCTTCATTAACTTTAAAACCTTCTTAGGTGAAAGAGCTACCACCATATTGTGGAGGAAAGATTCAAGTCTGGAATCGAGAACGACAGAGGCAATAATACCTACAGAGGTTATATGTTCTCCTTTAAAGAAGCAAAGATACAGCCTAGACTACTGCAGTAGAACCCACCAGAACAGCTACTGAACACAACACTCCACACCTAACTCCAGCTAAATCTGAGGTCCATAAACTTTTTTCCACACAAAATCTTTAGGGATCTGAGAAAGTAACAGATCTTCTCAGAATATATTTTTATAAACACATGGAAATTTTACACAGATTTTTGTCCAAGGGGAAAGGGCCACACATATTCTTAAGTCCACCCACGGACACCCAAAGGTCCAGGAATTTTGTGCTAAGAGTTCCACAAAGTAAAAGATTAGCATTACCAGAAGGTGTAACCTAAAATTATCCTTCTTCAAGCTCAAATGAATGAGGGCAAAGGCACTAATAATGAAGAAAAAAAATCTCTGTTTAGGAGTTGGAAGTTATCAGTGATAGAATTCCTTCTAGTACAATGAGAAGAACTCAATGATTACATCTGATTCTAAATTCGATGAGCCCATGACACTGCTAAAACACAGCACTGCCCATAATCAGAAAAGCAATTACCTCCTGTAGGTAGGCTATGTCCCACGCCCTCAGCTCACTGTCGGAAGACCCAGTGATGAGTCGCTTTTCTTCTGACACGAGAACCAACCCCCACACCTACAGGGTATAAAAAGATCAAACAGGACTTTTAAGACATTCCAGGATATATGATGTGGCATTCCAAAAGTCTAAGTATACTATCTGTAGCGAAATCCCTTTGGAATTTACAAAGCTAATATTAAGGTAATCTTTTCAAAATACTGAAAGAAATTCTCACCTTTGGAAAGAAAAAGTGGTCTGTGGTAGAACCGTTGTTCATGCAGTAACTAGAAGTTTCTCTGTAATTTCCTACCCTTAAATTTACATAATGGCTGTTCAGCACAAATCGATCTAACTAGAATCCACTCAAAGGACGATTTTAAGTCTGGTACTTCTTTGTTTCAGCAGTGCCTTGCAAATAAAAGGTACCCCCACTGATGTCTACTGTATAATTTTCAGCCTCAAACATCTAAGAACAATATTGTTGCGAGTCAACAAAGAATCTAATTGCTTTTCATCATCAATTCCAGGTATGTTTTTGAAAGCCTGGTAAGAACAAAACATGGAGGAGGATACAACGATCTAAAATACTCCCTGCTCTTCACTGAAAATATGTATGTTCAGGTGACTCTTAAAATGGCCACGTTTGCTGTTTACGTGTCACCGGACCAGGCACTGTACAGTGTCATTAAACCCCCCTACAATCATAAAGGTGGACACATTACTTAGAAGCAATGAAACTCCTATTCGTGGGTTAAAAACCTATCCAAGGCCAATCTTTACTAAATCCCGAAGCAGCTGTATCTGCTCCCACGGCCGGCACTTCCTCCACCGCACCAACCTCTCTGTCTCTCGGGACAGCATGCAAGGATTACTGGGAGCAGTAAAAACAAAGCAGGAGAGAACACCATCTTTTCTTTCTGCCTCGCCATTCTTTCCCTGGGCCCGTGACCCTACATGTACCTCGGTTCGGTGGCCAACCATTGTTTTAAAGCAGTGCTGGGTGTCAAGGTCCCACCATTTCACCAGGGTATCTTTCCCACTAAAAAAAGAAACGAGAAAAATTTTATGAGAAAAAATCAGTAAACAGGACATCAAGGACTCATTTGTTGCCTTCAAAAAAATACACACAGCAACATGTCTAATGCTACTACTCCTCCTTTTTTTTTAAATTTTTTTTAATGTTTATTTATTTTTGAGACAGAGAGAGAGACAGAGCATGAACAGAGGAGGGTCAGAGAGAGGGAGACACAGACTCTGAAGCAGGCTTCAGGCTCTGAGCTATTAGCACAGAGCCTGACATGGGGCATGAACCCACAGACCATGAGATCATGACCTGAGCCAAGATTGGATGCTCAACCCACTGAGCCACCCGGGTGCCCCTACTCCTCCTTTTTTTGAGGAAAAAATCTAACTCCATGTGGCTATCAGGTACAAAATACCACGTTGCACCTGCAAGCACAAAAATAACCTTGAATTCAGAGTGATGAGGCACATATCACCTGTGTGATGGACCTGTGGCCCATCATTTTGAGCATGGCAGCATTAACCTTTTCCTTCTGTCAGCTGTCTGACACAGAAATACCTCGGATCTCTTCTGCTCCCCCATCTCCTGCTTCCAGCTGGTCTCTATGCCGCCTCTGTGAGGCCTTCACTCCTTCGAATTCATTTCTGTACACAAGCCTGAATTTCAGTTCTACTGCCTGAATTATTTTCATAGCTTTTCATCTGATCTCTTTGTCCGTTCCCGTTCCTTCATTACATCCAATAAACTACTATCAGATAATCACAACTTTTTAAACTTACACTAGCTCCAGGTTCTCTATAGAATCAAAATCAAATTCTTCAGCACCATTTTCAAAACCTCTCATTAATTGGCTTCTGGGTCTCCCTGCCAATGAGCTCTACTCCTCCTGCCTCAAACACCTCTTCCCTGCTTCTTCACTAATATAAATCCAATATAATTCTCCTTCATGACCAAACTGGAAAAAAACCAAAAGACAAAAAACCCAATTTATGAAGTCTTGCGTATACAATCCCACCTCACTGTGTTATTTCCTTTTTTTTTTTTTTTTTAAACAATTGACCCCTGTACAATGAGGGGGTTAGGGGGCACTGGCTCCCTCACCCCAGTGGAGTCAAAAATCAACATACAACTTTGACTCCCCCAAAACACTACTCACATACAGCCTACTGTTGACCAATAACATAAACAGCTGCTTAACACTTACGTTGTATGTGATATGCATTCTCACAACAAAGATAGAGAAAAGAAAATATTAAGAAATCATAAGAGAAAACACATTTACAGTACTCTATTTATTGGAAACAACACACAGATAAGTGGACCGGCCCAATTCAAATCTGTTGTTCAAGGGTCAACTGTTCACTGAGCTATAAAGGGTACAATTCTAGTGGAACCTTAGTCGTTCTCTCATAGAACTTGTGTTATCTAACAAGATACACCAATGTGCCATCCCACAGGAACTAACCCACCAACGGTATGCCATTCAGTGCTCCTTCACAACTGCTTCTGAGTCATTACTAAAGTTCTTCTAGTTACTGCTGGCAAACCTTAGGATCCCAAACTTCCCTGGGTGGCCATTCCTCAGGACCAATAATTATTATAGAAGGTTGAGCCATACGAAATGGCGGATATCATGTTTGACCTACACAAATGGAAATTTCAAATGGCTCAACCTAAGAGACGTTCAGAAGGGTTACATATAGAGCACGTCTGTTCTCAAAAGGCAGGCAGGAATTCAAGCACTTGGTATTTACACCAGCCCACTGCTCCACATTCTGCTTTCCTGATTTTCTAGGGATCCAGAAAGCAGACAGCTCAGTCTATGAAAGGCATGCCAAGGTTTAAGGAACATGGAAAAGCTAATGCCAGGGGATAACAATAACAAATCAGAAAAGATACTTTAAAAATGCTAGAAACAACTCTGGATAGCTTCTATGATACCACTGGGGAAAAGAGGGAAGGACAGAGGAATGCAGAGGACAAAGGAGGAAGCGAGCACATGAGCCTGAGGAGAGTGCAGAGAAATGAGGAAGGAATGAGGCACATTTCCTCTTTGAAACCCTCTCTGATGCATTCACATAGGAAAGAACTGGAAACGAAACGGTTATTTCTTTACCTAGTAACTAGTAGATTCTTTTCTCGTAGAAACAATGCTTGTGTCACGGCGTCCTTGTGCCCCTTCAGACGGTAGAGGCCACTTTCATTGATCACATCCCATACGATAGTATCTGTGTCCTAAAGGGATCAGATAATACAGAAGAATTTTCTTTGCCTTGAGAAACAATAGGATGTAGTATTTTTACTGCAAAGGTGATAGAACAGAAAACTGTAGAAAATCTGGAAACACATACAAAAAAGTACAGAGGGAATAAACACCAGTTAATTCCACCACCCAGATGTAACCACTGTTGCAGGTATGCTGTTTTATAATGTTCCAATCCAACATCCAGGTTATTTTTAGAAAACTGGGATCATGTTATTGGTAACATTTTATAACCCCCCCCAACTCTTTTCACTTAAAATATTTCCATTTTTCCACATCCCTCCAGACTGTTCTCGTTTTCAATGATCATATAATAATCAATCCTAAGGATATACCATAACCCATTTAAAATTTTTTGTTTTAACCACTTAGGTAGTTCCCAAATTTCTATCATAAATATGTGGAAATGAACATTCTTGCACAGAAATCTTTGTATATACCTCAGATCAGAATACTAAAAAGGGAAATTCTTGGGTTAAAAGGTATTAGTTTTCAAGTTTGCAATTCATCGCGACAAGGCGATCTCTTTAATTTGCTCCAATCTGTAGGTCCACCAGGGATATGAATGACAAGGCCAGTTTTCCCATCCCTTTGGCTCTGGATATTATGAGCTTCTCAAAAACCACTGCCAACTTCAGTAAAGTTATTATGAGATGAACGCTATTAATCCTTCCTATACTGAAAATATTAAATACATCCCCTTTTTCAATGTCTTTTAACTTTTTTTCCAGTTTCATTGAGAAATAACAATCATACATCACTGGATAAACTTGAGGTGCATGTACACCATGACAGCAACAGGTTCAGCTAACACCCATCTTCTCGTACAAATACAACAAAAAGCAAAGAAGATAAAAGGAAAAAAAATTTCTCCCTGTGAGAACTCAGGATTTACTCTCAATAAGTTTCCTATTTTTTTTAATGTACAAACGCTTTAAATCTAAATATTCAAATCTATTGATCTTTTCCTTTGTAATTTCTTTCTTTACTGACATGCTTAAAGTCCCTTTCTACCTTAGTAGCAGATACTTACTTCTAGTGTATCTTCTAGTGTACTTAAAATATCACTTTTTACTATTTAAGTTTCTAATCTGTGACTCATTTTGCATATGGCATAAAGTAAAGCTTTAATTCAAAACTTCCCCCTACATACTGAGCCAATTGCCTATACTATTTTGTGAGTAATTCATCATTTTTATACACACCAGAAACATTATCTTTAAAATATACTAATTAGAAACATGAGAGTGGATTTGAGTCTGGGATTCCCATTTGGTTGCAATAATCTACCTATTTTTGAATTGATGCCAGATTAACACATTTTAAATTATGACTTCATAATGCATTTAGTATCTGAAACCTCCTAAAAAAAATCTAACTCTGAAAAAAAACAAACAAACCTGAAGCCCTGTTTTATTATTCAACTTTCCCAAATTTCTGGTGTTTTTGATTCATTTGTTTTCCATTCATGCTTTAAATAATTTGGTCATGTTCTCAAAAAACAACAAAAACTTGTGAGATATTTATTTAAATTGCTTTATCTATATAAGTGAACTGGAAAAAAGTAGCATCTTTGTCTTCCCATTCAACATGGTTTGTATCTCTATTCAAGTCTTCTGTTACATTCTTTAGTATGGTTTCATAGTATTTTTCTGTTATTTAACCTACTGTTGTCAATGCAATCTTTTTTTTTTTAAATTTTTTTTTTTTTTTAACATTTATTCATTTTTGAAAGGCAGAGAGAGACAGCGCGAATAGGGGAGGGGCACAGAGAGAGGGAGACACAGAAACAGAAGCAGGCTCCAGGCTCCGAGCTGTCAGCACAGAGCCCGATGCGGGGCTTGAACTCACGGACCGCGAGATCACGACCTGAGCCGGTCGGCCGCTTAACCGACTGAGCCACCCAGGCGCCCCTGTCAATGCAATCTTTTATATTGCATCTTCTAAACTGATGACTGTGGACTTTATTGGACTTAATGGCAAAGAATGACCACTGTGTCTCTCCTTGACCCATCTGTTTTTCCCCTTGTGTACTGTTTTAAGTAGCACTTCCACAATGATGCTATATAATAGTTATCTGGGGCACCCTCATCTTGCTCCTATATTTAACAGGATTTTGGGGCGCCTGGGTGTCTCAGTCGGTTAAGCATCCGACTTCGGCTCAGGTCATGATCTCACGGTTTATGAGTTCCAGCCCCGTGTCAGGCTCTGTGCTGACAGCTCAGAGCCTGGAGCCTACTTCAAATTCTGTGTCTCTCTCTCTCGCTGCCCCTCCCCCATTCACACTCTGTCCTGTCTCTCTCTCTCAAAAATAAATATTAAAAAGATTAAAAACAATACCAACAGGCTTTTATCAGAGAACGTGATAGGAAATAAAATGAACCACCCAATTCATACTCATCCTTCTCCCTTTATTTCCACCATCTATACTGTTCTGTACACCAAAAACCCACTGTTTCACCCATCAGTTTTTGTGAACAACCAGCTTCAACATAAGCCTTATAGTCCTTTACTAAATCAAAATCTGGGCACCTGATTCAAAGTCTCACCTTGGACCCAGAAGCCAGTCTGCCTCCTAGCTGATCATACTTCAGGGAAGTGATGGCTGCCTTGTGTCCATTGAAGGTCACATTTCCTTCCCCACTCAGAAGACTGAAGATTCGGATAGACCCATCCTCATAACCAACAGCTAAGTGCAGCCCATCTGGGGAGGGACACAAGCAAGTGACTTCTTGTTTAAGTCCCTGAAGGATGAGGATCTGCAATTGTAAGAATCATAAACGATGTACAGGAGTTAAACACGTCATCAAAGGAAAAGTGTGGGAATAATCAGGGACAATAAAATTAAGAGCGTCAATAATTCCAGATCACTCTTATGAATGATAATAAAATTCTACAATTCATCTCAAGTTCTTTAATAGAGGAATTATTACTTGTGCTGGGCAATGAAACACTCAAGAAAGGGTAAAATTATATTCTCCAAAGCCCTACATTAGCATAATGATGTGCGAAAGTTTCCCAAGTGATAAATTACTAAATCCTCATCCTATGTTAACACCAAATGACTTTCCATATAGGGTTATTAAAACATCCTCGCTTTAACTGAGCCCCATCTTAAAGAAGTCAATCTGTGTGCCACTAGAGTGCTGTATGGTTTATCCCCAAGAAATTCTGGGTGGCAACAAGCATCAAAGTATTAACCTCTTGGGAGTCACATAGTAAGTGGACAAGATCAAAACGCCTCAATTTGGTTTGGCAGAAGTGGTAGGTTTAGGGAACTCAGTCACAAAGTATCAAAACCTAGTTTAACAACCTTGGGCCTCATCTGTAGAAGTGAGAAAAAGACTCGATCAACATAGCTGAGTAATATTCCTTTTAAATGGTTAATATTTTATAACTGGTTGCGAGGCCAAGTAGAAGAACTTGAAAAATAAAGAACTGGCAGAGAAAACCAAACATGTCAGGAATAATGACAACTACTCACCTGGAAATACTACAAATAGATATCTAAGAGGTAAACTGCTGTTTGGTGTGGTTTTCAGAATTTAGTGCAGAAGAACACAATAGAACCTGTTACTTGCTACCTAGGCCCAAAGAAAGACTTCTCTTCCAGGGGCACACACATACAAAAATCTCCCACTTCTGCCTCCCCATCCTCAAATACGTATAAATCAGTTATCAACCTCATTGATTTCTGGCTTACCTTCTCTCCTTTCCTTAAGTCCCAGATGAACACATGTTCGCAGGCTGGTACTGCCACATAGCGTCCTTTTTCACCACGAAGCGTCACAAAGACAATATTACCTTTTTGGCTGCCAATAAGGCCAAAGACTGCACTGGCAACATAGCGGAGATACTGCTTCGTGAGCCCCATGTCGTAATGTCTGGTTCCACAAGTGAGGCAGCTGTGCATGCAAACAAAGAAAACTCAGTTCCTTGGGTGTCTGGGTTCTGTGAGGCCAGCAAACACCAACTGTTTATCATGTGGTTAAAGCATGTAACTTGTGGCTTCTTCGCTTTTATTTACTCTGAATAAATCATTCACATAATACCTGGACATCCTCATTTTTTTATGTGCTGTTGACTCACGTGTAAGCCCTCATTCCTCAAGTTTCAAATTGGTCATCTTGTGCCCACCTCACAAATAACCGACATATGGCCTCAAGGCAGCTCAACAATTCACTTCTGTTCATTCAACCGCCATCAAAGTTTTTACACTGAGATGGACAGAGTCTGAATATATTTACAGTAAACAATTACTATAATCCTACTACCTGGAGAAGTGCTATTTTAGATACTAGATACTAGAGATATGATGTTGAGTAAAAGAAAATCCTTAACTTCATGGCACATTATCCTCTAGCATAGTGGTTCTCAAACTCAGGTACATATCCAAATCACAAGAGGTCTTACGAAAACAAATTGCTGAGAGCCACATTCACCTTACCTCCCAGGGCCGATTTCTGTTGTTGTTGTTTTTTTTTAAATTTTTTAATGTTTATTTATTTTTGAGAGACAAAGACACAGAGAGAGCAGGGGACGGACAGAGGGAAACACAGAATCCAAAGCAGACTCCAGGCTCTGAGCTGTCAGCAGAGAGCCCAACGTGGGGCTCGAACCCATGAACCACGAGACCATGTCCCGAGCCAAAGTTGGACGCCCAACCGACTGAGCCACCCAGGTGCCCCTGAAACACTGGTTATTGACAAAAGATACAAGTGAAGAAGATAAGCCAAGCTTCTCTGGTCTTAATACAAAGTGAAAAGTGCCCCAAACACCTATGCATCTTAAAAAATACAACACCAAACAGAAACTACACCCTTTTTCTGGGAGCTGCGTTTTGTTGCTGGTTTCTACATTTGGTTTAACTCTACAGAAACTATTTCTGATTACACTCTCCTTCAGCCTACCTTAACAGAAAAATAATCAATGCCAGCTCTCTTTAATATTTTCTTTTAGTAATCACTTAGTGGCCTCATTTTTCCTCACCTAAGAACCAACAAAAGCCAGTTAAAAATCAAGAAAAGAATTATTTTTTTTTTAATTTTTTTTTTCAACATTTATTTATTTTTGGGACAGAGAGAGACAGAGCATGAACGGGGGAGGGGCAGAGAGAGAGGGAGACACAGAATCGGAGACAGGCTCCAGGCTCTGAGCCATCAGCCCAGAGCCCGACGCGGGGCTCGAACTCACGGACCGCGAGATCGTGACCTGGTTGAAGTCGGACGCTTAACCGACTGCGCCACCCAGGCGCCCCAAGAAAAGAATTATTAACAATGTGATAATGCTGTTAGCCCATGCCATTTGATCAATTCTTCCCCAATTCCTCTTATTTCTCCAGCCCCTTAACTAGAATTGGTCCTCTTGGTAGTCTTTGGCCATCTACCAATTCTTTCCACAGTATTTTCCTTGGAGACTTCACATAGGATGCCTGGGCCCAGGGACACCTACATCTCTATTCCTGTCCATATACGTGAATACAAATAACAGAGTTCCAAAAACTTATGAAATATTCCCATTCAAAGACCCTGCAGCACCTCCTTGAACATATGTAAAACCAAACCTACCTTGCTTCCTGAACCCCTCATTTGTTCCTGTTTCTAAGACACACAACCCTCCCAGCCATTCAGGCTCAAAACCTTGTAGCAACCTTTGGCTCATTAATTAAAAAATATTATTATAGCAGGCAAGACTTAAAGGGCACTTATAAATAGCGATGTATTAAATGAATACACCTGAGTAAACATATGTGGTTAATGACAAATAGCAATTGAGTGAATTAAAAGGGTTAATACACGTAAGGCATTTAGAAAAGCATCTAAAGTATTGTAAATATACTTATAAAAAATTATTCACAATAAACCTTCAAAGTTGGTACTATTTTTACCCCCATTTTACAGACAAGGAAACTAAGCAAAGGGATGTAAGATACTTTCTGTTCTAGCTCTTTGCCACTGGGTTCCTATCAGGTTAGTTGGTTTCCTTCCTTGTCCTACCACCTTGCTTTCTTCACGTTTTTCCTCTCACCTAGAAAAACGTGCATTGTCCATGACCTATTTTTTTTAACCGGTGTTATTCTCTGAGGCCCACTTCCTCCGAGGCTAGACCAATCTTCGCAGCCTTTTCAATTGCCTCCGTATTCAAACTACCTTCCATACAACTTGGCACTGGTCATTTGTGTCTCACGTGCACAGATCTCGACGCCTTTCAGAGAGAGGTCATGACCTAACCTTCCCCCGCACCCCTACCATCCCTGTTTCCAGGTATAGCCGCAGATCCCCAAAATACGTTGCTGCTATGATGCACTGAAGGGCTGGGACGTTGCGACAGACTTGTCAGACGTCCCTAACCCAAGTCTTCAGTCAGGACAGAGCGAGGGGGCTCCGCACACGGATCATGCTGCCCGAGCATCCTCTGGAGAGCCGCTGGACTCGCGGCACCTCTACTACCGCAGGCGCCAGCCCCGGGCGATTGCAGGTGGCCTCCGGGGACGTCGGTAGGTTCGCAGTCGCTCAGGGTCCCCTCCACCCTAGCAACCGGCCGCAAACGCCCCCGCCTCATCTGGGGCTGGTGCCCCGAAGGCCTCAGCCAGGACCGCGAGGAACGGGGTTGGAACGCCTGGCCCCCACCTTACCCACCTGGGCCTCCACGAGGATCCGGGCCGCTTGGACCCGCCCACAGTACCCGCCCCTTCCGGGTCCGCTCCGCGACCCACTTCCGCCCGGCATTCCTTTTGCCTTCGAGGAGGAAATGACGTACGTGTGGGCTGTGGTTGGTGAGGGCCGGCCGGTAGCGGAAGCCGTGTTCGCCACTCAAAGCTCTTCCAGCTGGTCACTCCAGCCTCCTGGGACTTTGCCTCACCTGATCGCCGAGCTCCTGGCCGGGGGTGTCTGGGGATGCCGCTCGGCCGCTTTCTGCGAGGAGCTTAACCCGCCCCACTGCCGCCCGGATGGGACCGCCGGAGTGCGGTGAGAGGCGGGACCTAGACCCGGGCCGGGGGGAAAGCGGGGTGGAGCGGGCGGGGGGCGCGGCTGGAGGCGCTCGGACTCGGCCCCGGCTGGGGGTGCGGACGGAGAGGGTTAGTGCTGTCCGCCCTCTGGGAGAATGAGCCTGCCACTTCTTCCCCAGCGGTTGGTCGGGCTCTTCTGGCCCGCAGCACTGTCGGGGACGACTTATCGACAAGAAGACAGGGTAGGCAGACCTGGGTACCAGGGCCAGTGGTGCTGCAGTCACTGGGGAGGCACGCGCCCTGGATGCAGGTGAGATAGGGCGGCTGGGACCCCTGCAGGTTACAGCCCCACGGTCAAGTGTATGTTGCCGCGCGTGTGGACGGAGAGTTCCACAAACCGAGAGCAGGTCGAGTCAGGGCTGGATAGGCGCCGAGCCCAGGATGCTGAGTTGTCTGGATCCCCACAGTCCCTGGAGTGACATTGGTCTGGCTTTGTGTTTCCGCTCCCTGGCCGCTTGAGGGGGAAGTGACCAGTGCTGACTCCTCCTTGCGTGGTAATCGAGGTTTAGGTACTCTGTCACCAAGTGGAAATTAGGCTTTCTGTCTTGCAGCTCTGTCCGCTTCTATTCTTGGGCGGCACAGAAATGTTCAGAAATGAGTTCTGATGTGTGTAGTTGTGGAAAATTAAAGCTAACAAAAAGCTCTACGATGGAAATAAGCCTTTGCCTTTGCTTATTTAACAAGATGTCTGCAGTCAACCTAGAAATCAGACATTTATCTAAATTATCTGATTATCTTCAGACGTTTCTGGAGTTCTTAACACATGTGCATCTGGCCTTCCATATTCAAGAAAATTGCAATAGTAGCGACTGAGACTATAGATAGATGTAGCACTGTAGGTGTTTTGAAACAAGATTACCGTGGCTTGGATGAATGAGAAAGGAGGAAATTGTGGCAACAAACTATTATTTCAGTAAATGTTATGGGGAAGGGAGCATTTAGGTGGGTGTGTATAGTTAAAATCTCCTATAGGTGATATGCATTATATAATTAGAAAAAATGTATGCTTCAGTAGAAAACTGCATAATCTAGATTCTATCTAGAATGCTATTCCAAGAAAGCTATTTTACAACTCTGTGAACTCTAGATAACTAATGTCAATACTGTATAATTTTTGTCTATAGACATGTAGATTTTGTCCTCTTAAAGATTCAGTGGAAGTTGCCTTCCTGTATGTTCATTTCAATATTCCTGATCAATATGTTCAATTTTGGAATTCCCTTCAATCTACCACCTGCCTGGTTTGCTTTTGAGTTAAATAAAATGTTGGATACCTATTCATTTTTATATTTGAATGAGTCATGATTTTACTTAAAATTTCTCTTAATGTTATGAAATATGCGGAGGGACAATCACAAATGGAAAAAATAATTTTAATAAAAGTTGGGGTAAGAGCAGCTGTGATTGAGTGCCAAGATAATGCATTTTATAAAAGTCCCAATTCATACAGTATTTAAAGAGAATAACCCTGATTTCTCATTTAAGTTTCACATTGTCCAATTTGTATTAATTGTATTAATACTAATAATTAAAACTTAGTAAAGTATTTTTAAAAAATTTTTAATGTTCATTTATTTTTGAGAGAGAGAGACCCAGAGTGTAAGTGGGCAAGACCAGAGAGAGGGAGGGAGACGCAGAAACTGAAGCAGCCTCCAGGCTCCCAGCTGTCAGTACAGACACGAATGTGGGGCTCGAACTCACAAACCATTATATCATGACCTGAGCCAAGTCTGACGCTTAACCGACTGAGTCTTCCAGGCGCCCCTAGTTAAATGAAGTTCTTTTAATATGAAGGTGGTACTATGAACTCACCATTGGAGCATGTGCTTTCGGTGGTTTTGAATAATGTTAAATTTGACCTGGGCCATTGATACCACTTAGAAATATTTGTTAAACTGTATTTATTGTTGACATTATCTTTATTGCCTTGGTTTGTTGTTCCACCTAAGTAACTTAAAAATAAAGTTATTTCTATTTGTATAGAATAATTCATAAATATGATAGATTTGGTGTTGGGATGGAGGTACTCCAGATGAATATCTAATGTGCCCTGAAGTTTTAAATACCGAAATACAAGGCATAAGGAAGGGTAAATCTGTAATTTGTTTTGCTGTGTTTGCACAGTGAAAAGAGCGCTGGTGATTAATGGAGGTCAAAAGCATGGACCAGCTCTCTATGTACTTTTACCCAGGCCTGTCCAAACAATGTAAACATTTAAAAAAAAAAAACCAAGCAAACAGATTTAAAGTTCTTGTTTTTCTCTTTTAAATGATACCATTTTCTTTTTATCCAGACAAAAACGAGGTTATCTTGAGACAGTGATCTAGGCTATTCTGCCTGACCCTGCCTAGTCTTGAACAATAAAAATCTAATCCCTCTAGCCAATACAATTATTCATATAAAGCTTTATTTAGAGCACTTCTTAAACTGAAGGATTGCAGATTTTTTTAAAAAACAAATGAGGTCTTAACCTAAACATTGACAATATTTGGGGAAATAGACAAGCCATAGGGTAATGAGAATTGTTTATTCTCACTATGCATTTGAATCGTAAAGGATTTATCTTTAGGTCATCATTCATGAAGATATTGAAGGTAACCTTAAGATAGTATGGCTAAGGAAATAGATATGATCCATTCTAGAATCTTCTGTTTGTCTCCTGTAGACTTTTTGATCCTGGGACATAGATGTCTTGCCTCAGGAGCCTTTTAGACTAAGGTTTAGTGTTTACTTAGGAACCTGCGCAAAGTACAGAACTGATTAACTGATATTCACTGGAAGGTCTTGCTCCTTAATGTTAACCAAAATTTGGCTTCAACTACATAGCACTGTGTTGCCTTTCCCTCCTCCCTCACCTGAGCACTCTGTGTTCTGTCATTGGGATTCTTAATCAGAGTCTGGGAACCTTCTCAAATTTATTTGCAAATCTTTCCTTATATCAGCTCATGTACTCACATTTTGGGTGGTGAAAAGGTCTTGATCTTTTTATATGATTCCCAAAAGGGTCTGTGACACGAAAAATGTTAAGAACCCATATTCCTTAAGTATCAAGGATCAAATTTTCCTGCGTAGCTTGGCTTTGCTGCTCCATTTGCTTTATTGCCAAGGTGTGTGTGTTGGAGAAAAGGGGAGATTTAAATCTCTTTTTTATGAGAAATACCAATTTCTGTTTAGAGATGGAGGTGAAAAAGAATTTATTCTTTGTTAAATGCTATGACGCTTTCTATAGAATGCCATTCAACTTTGAGAGCTCTGAAGCATGTTTATTGCTCATTTAGCACCCAATATCTTAAGGGGCACAGTGACTTTTAAGATCTGGGAAGGAGGTCCAACAAATTATATGGATAAGATGTGATCGAAGATACAAGCCAACCACCCACTAGTGTACTGTCAAAGAGGATAGTAGAGTTTCAGGGAAAGAATGACCAATAGTTAATGCAACTAAAATTTGATTAGCTCCTGGATTTAACATTTGGGCAGTCATTGTTAGACCTTGAAAGAGCAATTTTAGCATTGTTACCAGAGGTGCCAACAAAACTGCAGTAGGTTGAATAAATGGAAGAAAAGGAAATAGATCTCCAAAACAGATTATGTTTATGAAGTTAGGTCATAGAATGAAGCATTTAGCTGGCATCTGAAGAAGAAATAGGGTAGGACTTTTTTTTTTTTTTTTTTTTAAGAATAGGAGGACAGAGGGGAAGGAGAGATCAGATACTGTGAAGGAAGAGTTATTATCTTTTCACTTAGAGGAGAGCTGGTAAAGTGGAATAAAATGCATTATTTGAAGGCAGTTGGGCAGGCTTAAAAGTGCAGCTTCCAGATTTTTCCTCACCTCTGTAAAACCTGTCTACTTTTGGTCTCAACTGTCACATCCTGGAAGAGACATTCTCTCCGATCTAAGTTAGCTTTCCATCTTGTTCTTCTTTACAGAACACTTCTCACAAATTTCAGCTAGGCAGTATATTTGTTTCTGTGATTATATATTTGTGTGATTTTTGTGAGTCTCCCTCTGCCAGTAGAATCTCAGCATCTAACAATACTTAAGTAATTGAATGCCTGGGACATAGTGGGCAAATAAGTATTTATTGTCTTATAACTTCTATGGGCCAGGAATTCAGAATTCAGTAGCAGCTTAGTTATGTGGTTCTGGTTCATGAGCATTTCTTGTGAGGTTGCAGTCAGGATGTCAGCTGGGGCTGAAGTCATTTGAAGCCCAACTGAGGCTGGAGGATCCAAGGGGATTCCTTCACCTGCCTGGGCATCAATGCTGGTTGTTAGCAGGAACTCTCAGGTACTTCCCATGGGGACCTTCTCATGGGCTTCTTGAGTATCCCACATCGTAGGAGCTAACTTCTCAGAGCAAGCACTCCAAGAGAGCACAATATCTTTTATGACTCATCCTTCAAAGTCATATTCTATCATTTCTGCAGAATCTATTGGTTAGTATATGGGCCAGCCCTGTTCATTGTCAGAGGCAGCTGTACCCGGGCATTGATATCAGGAATTGGCATCATTGAAGGACATCTTGGAGGATGTCCACCGCAAATGCTATATGGTGTAGTATAGAGTCACCCAAGAATTACTAACACAGTTTCCTAGTATTTCCTAATAGTGTTGATGGAGGGCCTCGGAAAACATGCATTTGTCTTGGCAGCAGACAGGATACTGTTTTTCTCATAGCATAAGACTAGAATGAGAGAAAAAAGATGTTGGGTTGATCTGGGTTTTAGGGGTTAACAAATCATTATAAGGGCAGACATTGAGATAAATAAGTGTATCTTAATTCAGCAGTTGGTTTGGTTTATTTGGTACTGTCTTTGACAGCAAGTGTTTTGGTCTTTGCCACACGTGGAGCCATAACTTTATCTCAGCAGTGGTGCAGGTGACTTTCACCTTGGCTCTGAGAAAGTTGTAACAGGTAACTTTTCATCGTACCTTGCTTTGTGCCAGATTATATTGTATAATCCTCAAAATAACCCTGTAAGTAGATTACTCTTATTTTCGAAGTAAGGAAACGGCTTGCAGTTAAGGATGACCCAACTGTTATGTCCTAGACCTAAACTCAGGTCTGCTGATAACAGAGCCTAAGCTTAATTTATTTACTTTGTACCACCCTGCCTCTCCCTCACAGTGTAATTGCACGTGGAAGGATTTATCTTAAAACACTGAAGAAGCCAGATTCAAAATTGTACATACATTATGATTTCACCTATCATAGAAAAAGATAGGAACTACATAAAAATTGGGGAGTTTTTCCCCTGTTACTTCCCCCCTCCAAATGTTCTATAAGTGGATATTAGAGTTAGAAAAGTTATTTTAAAGAAGTAATTTTGAGGGCGACTGGCTGGCTCAGTCAGTTGGGCGTCCGACTTTGGCTCAGGTCATGATCTCGCGGTCTGTGAGTTCCAGCCCCACATCGGGCTCTGGGCTGACAGCTGAGAGTCTGGAGCCTGTTTCGGATTCTGTGTCTCCCTCTCTCTCTCTCTGACCCTCCCCTGCTCATGCTCTGTCTCTCTCTGTCTCAAAAATAAATAAATGTTAAAAAAAATTTTTTTAATACAAAATAAATAAGTAATTTTGTTCTGAAAGTTGGCACTCGAGTTTGCAAAATGAACACTAACTCTGTGTTTAATGGACTTTTTTATGTTATAGCTAAGTTTCAGCATGAGTCATTGTCTTCAGAAATCTGTGAATAATTTTTTTTAAGTATGAATTTCTGCAAAATGTCATTCCATTGAGCTCCAGGCAGTTCAACTGTGGAAAATAAATGTCTCTATTTGTCCTCTCTTCAGCTTGTCCAGCTCAGGTTTGCATACTTGTTAACAGATCAGCAGATCTCGTGATTGCCTCCAGTTTCAAAGGCCAATTGGGTGGATTAAACACTGACTTCTGATAAAATTAATTTATTTCAAAATAATTTCAAAGGCGTATTTATATCGGATAAGAATAATCCTCTTACATAGTTTTATCATGGTATCATCTATAAGGCCTTTCTGAAATTGTTATATAAACGATCACACTTCCCACGCCACAGTGCTGGCGCAGGAGCTAACATATTGTGCCTAATCCATGGTTCGTTCCATTTAGTATCTCACATTTCTCAGCAAGAAACACCAAGGAATTAGATGAAGAAAGGCATGTTTGTTCTCCTTCTCTAATAACAAACCTTAAGGTCACACAGAAAATTCTAACAAGAAGTTCACAGCCCAGCTGATCATCTGCCTGCTCAGTGGTGACAGTGATCTGTAACTTACCAAACACACTAATCAGTTCTTGGCCCTGTGACTCGGCATTTCAGTAGCACTTCCCTTAGCTGATCTTCTCAAACACTCCTTAAAATGCTTTCTTCACCTGGCTTTTAGGCTTTTAGGCTGTTTCCTGGTGTTCCTCCCTATCCTTTTATTCCTCTTTATCATTTTTTTTTTTTAACTTGTCCTCTTTTCAACCTATAAGTTTTGCCTGAGGACTCAGTCCTTGGATCTCTTTTCTCCATTTGTATGGTCTCTTTTGGTAATCATGTCCGGTTCCCATAGCCTTAAATGCCACCCACACGCTGAGTCTTCCAGATTTATATCTGTAGCCCGACCTCTTTTCTGAGCTCTAGCCTCTTACAGCCAATTGCATATCTGACTTCAATACTTGGCCATATGAGGAGCATCTCAAACTTAACACGTGCAAAAACATATGAGGAAAAACGACCGTGATTATCACTCCACTGCACAACCTACTCCAGCCTTCCTCTTCTCTGTAAATAGCATTAGCATCTACTCAGCTGCTCGAGCAAGAAATCTAGGAATTACCTTTGATTCTTTTCTTTTCCCTCATCCTTCACAGCCGTTTAGCAAGTCTCGTCGCCTCTACCTTCAAAATACATTCCAAATCCAACCGTTTCTCACCACCTTCTTCACCATGTCACCTAGATCCCTGCAGCAGTTTTCTACTGGTCTCTGGTTTTATTCTCACCCTCACTCCATTTCACGGTAGCTAGAGTAATCTTACCAGGTGTTGTTTATATTGAGTCATTACCTCTGTCAAGATCCTCTAACAGCTTCCCCTCCTGTTTACAATAAGATCGAACCTTCTCATTAGGGCTTACAAACTGCATCATCCAGCCTTTCCATCTCTCACCAACCTCAGTCACCCACCACTCATTACCTAGCTTATTCTACTGTATCCACATCGGCCTCCTCACCCTTCCTGGGATACACCAAGCTCCTTTCTGCCCTCTGGGCCTTTACTCTTGCTATTTCCTCTGCCTGAAACACTGCAGGGCTTCACGTTGCCTGCTCTCTCACTTTATTTAGCTCTCTACTCAGATACCCCATTTCTCTTGTAATACTTACTGCCCTCAGTCATTCTTTAGATACCTGCTTGCCTGTTTGGTTACTGTTTATCATCTCCTCTCCAGGAAGCATAAGCTCAGTAAGTGCATGGACTTGCTGTCTTATTCACCAGTGCATCCCCCGTGCCTCCAACAATACCTGACCCATGACAGATGCTCATAGAGATTTATTGGATGAATGAATCTGCATTTTACTGCAACAGCTGTCTGGCTTCTTGGCAAATTAAATATCCTCTACTCATGCTGAATTTCCCATGGCCTCTCTGTAGTACTTGATACCGTGTGTCTTCCTATCACCCTCTTCTAACTTCTACGTTTCTGTACAACCATCTTCCTACCACATCATTGTCTCCTGCCATATCTTGTAAATTGTCCAGTCCTGTTAATTCTTCCTTTGTATGTATATTGCCTCTCAAATCCACGCCTTCTTCTCCGTCTGCTTCTCTACTAAGTTCAAACTTTTATACTTGATTGCAGGAACCTCCCCGCTTTTCCTTTTGTCCTACTCAGTTATCATTAAGATCTTATCTCCATATTATCATTCCACTGAACTCTTTAAATTGTGCATATTATTTATCTTTGTATCTCTTGCAGCACCTAGCACCACCCCCGCCCCCCATAGCAGACACTCAGTGAATGCTGAATGAATTGTCCTGTGTTTCTAGAAAGTAGAACTGGTGGGTCATGTGATTATTTTAATGACTATAATTCTTTGAAAAGAATTTGTGCTTCAATAATCCCCCTTTCTTCTTTAGAGAAACTATAGCAATTCTTTGTTGTGTATTGATTTTTATGGAGTGTTTAAGTGACTAATCACACAATGTACTATTAGAGCATTTCACAGTAGAGATTTGTTTTTTGATCTAATGGAAGTAAAGTAGTATCTGTACTTGTGTTAAAATGGTTCTTTCTTTTCTTTTAGGCTGAAGTCTCCAGTGAATATTGAATTGCTGAGAAATTTGGGGAAAGACCAGCTGAAGTTCCCATTCCATGGATCCCTTGGGTGCCCCTTCCCAGTTTGTGGATGTGGATACGCTACCCAGCTGGGGCGACTCATGTGAAGATGAATTAAATACTTCCGATACTGCAGCTGAAACATTACAAGAAAATACTGTTAGATCACCTTTTCTTTACGACAAGGATATCAGCGGGAAAGTGATTCTTTGGTAATTCTTTGACTAAATCATACCAAAATATGATAATATTCTCGTAATTTTTTTCTGAATTATTTTTTCTCATTGTTTCTTCTAAACCCCTCTTTTCTCATAACTTCTTCTGAACTTTTTTGTGAGCCCTAGCTCTGTTAACGTATCATTTTGCACATACTTACACAGTTTTATTGAGGTATAATTGACATACAATAAGCTGCGTATTTTTTTAAAGTGTACAGTTTGGTACACTTTGACATGTGTATATCCGTGAGCCTGCTCTCCCATTCCAATCACCACAGCCAACTTAATTATCACCCCCAAAAGTGTGTTTTGTGTCCTTGCATAATCCCTCCTTCATGCCCCCCCTGACTCCACATCCCATTAATCTTTCTGTCACTATAGATCAATTTGCATTTTCCAAAGTTTTATGTAAATGGAATCACGTACCCTTTTTGTCATCTGGCCACCTTTGTTCAGCGTGATCATTCGAAAGTTCACCTGTGTTGCGTCTGTTAGTAGTAGTGCCTTTCTTCTTTAAAAAAAAAGCTTTATTGAGAGATAATGCACATCTCATACAGTTTATCAGTTTAAATTGTAGAAGTCAGTGGTGTTTAGTGTATTCACAAAGTTGTGTAACCATCACCACAGTCAATTTTAGAACATTTTCATCACCCCAAAGTCCTCTACCCGTTAGCAGTCATTCCCTGTCTCCCCATCTCTCAGCTGCAGCCAACCACTAATCTACTTCCTCTGTGTATAGATTTGTATACTGGGGACATCTCATGTAAATGGAGTCAGTTGTGACTTGGTATGTTTTAAAGATTCATCCATGTGGTAGTGTGAATCAGTATTTCATTCTTTCTATGGCCAGATAATATTCCACTGTATGGATATACATACCTATGCCATTTGTCAGTGTTAGTTCATTAGTTGTTAGACATTTGGGTTCTTTCTACTTTTTGGCTATTAGGAATAACGCTGCTGTGGTAAACTCTCGAAACCAACCACTTTCAGCTCTATAAGCACTCTGTTGCAATGAAAGCAATACGGAAGAAGGAAAGAAAGAACACGATTCTGTGGGTAGCGGCTTTGCAGCGTTTGCATTGAAGATCTAAGATGCCAGATTAGTCTTCCTGAGTCCGGAACTCCTTTTCTACTGTTGCTTAAGCTTGTGAGCTAGCAAAACCAATGTTGTAAGGGGAGTGAGGATAGAACGTTTTGAAATAATTAGCAGTTAGCTTTTTTATCTCCCTCCTCTTCCCCACGTTTGTCCTTTGTTCATCGTTTCCTCAGGAAAGGAGACGTGGCATTACTGAACTGTACGGCCATTGTGAATACCAGCAATGAAAGTCTTACAGATAAGAACCCTGTGTCAGAGAGTATCTTCATGCTCGCAGGACCCGATTTGAAGGAGGACCTCCAGAAACTTAAGGGTGAGTGAGTTTTCCTAGGTATGTTATTGTTAGGACACATTTTTGATATTTAAAGAAGCATGTTTTGCATTTAGTGAGAATACTAAGTAGATGCAGCTGTTTTGTTTTTGTTTACATAAAAACAGCTTTTGAAAGCCCCACATTGTGTTAGAAACTGAACACTGAGACTTTACTCTCAGTAAAACTCCTCTGTCATGTTCTTGAATTTAAAAATGCTAGTTACTATAGCCAGTTAAGTCTTTGGTAGCATTTTCTTGGCTGTATATTTTCTTGCACAAATAAGCCTTGTGAAACAACTATCCTTTCTTTAAACTGAAAAAATTCTATCATTATTTGATATTGATAGAGAATTTTTCATATACCTCAAGGAGAGTAAATGTTGCACTTTGGAAATGAAGTTGACTTAGTGATAAAACCAAAATGCATTGTAAGGACAAATATATTCTCGATTACTTTTGCACTTGCTTTTTTTTTTTTTTTTTTTTTTTTTAACCAGAACCTTCTTCTGAGAATATTTCATTAGAAATGGAGACAGGGAAGAGTTCCATTAGTTCAGAATCTTGTTTACCTTATTTGCATTCATTTTCTTCAATTACCAACTTGGCAAGCCAAGTTACTATTATTTGAGCCCAAATAGAATATTGTGAAATTCAGTCAGCCCATTTTATAAAAGGTATTTAGGAAATACAGCAATGTTCTTAAAATGTAAATAACAGATATCACCTGTATAAAATGTTGAGTTTTTTTGATCTCTACCATTTATCAGTGAAACTGGTTTCTAACCTAATAAGAATATTAGAATTTGAAGAGGAATGCTTAATAATGCTGATTCCATGAAAGAGAGGATAGAGAGAGAAGCATTACATCATCTGATCAAGAAACTGAACTATATGATAGCTGAAGGAGGAAAAAAGCCCTCAATTAAACTGAAAACATGATACTGGGAAGAACATGTAGAAATTAGAAAATGCAGTAGGGATAATACTGACAAGTTCTTTGATAAAGGTAATAGAGAAGCTGGTCTGGAAAAATTCCTTACGGCCTGTGTGTGTGTGTTCTCACCCCTTAGAGCTAGACGGAAGGGTAAGAGAAAGAAAGTAATCAAATTTAATGTAAGCATACAAATGAAACCTCAGTATTTGACAACATGTGTCTGAGAGTCTCTAAGCAGGAGTTCATGTTGTAACTCTGCCCTTCACTAACTAGTGTTGTGTAAAACCGGTCACTTCACCGCTGAGCCTGAGTTTCCTACTCTCTAAAGTGGCGTGGTGATGATAGTCTCTACCTCAGTTCCTGACACATCACAAGAGCTCAGCGAGTATTTGGGGATAGAAACAGTATCATGAAAAGTAAATGAAATAATAGACATTAAGTTCAAAGTACATTCTAGTGTTTAGTGTTACTGCTGCTGTTAGTTACAGGCCCCAATTGTTTGATGCGTCTCTGCAAACCTAAGGAAAGATTATTAATGACGCACTGCAGGCTGGATACTTAATCCTCTCCCCTTTTTACATTTTCAGTAACAGCTTCATAAATGATTGCAAAGCATGACTCCCCAAATTTGTAGATGATAGAAAGTTGAGAGGAGTTAATAGGAGATGTTGGATGACCAAAGAGTTTTAAATATTCTGAGCCGACTGGAACCAGGAGCCAAAAAATGAAAACACTGACAGGGGTGAATATAAAAGTCTTGCAGTAAGTTTAAAACCTGAATTCTCCAAATTCAGGATGGGGAAGCCCAGTTTGACAACTCTTATTATATAAGAAAGTGTTTGCTATCAGTAAAATGGCATTGTCATTCTCTCCCATTTTTCACACAGAAAACTTTAGGGTTGACGCTTTCTCCTCATTATTCCCCACATAAAGGCTATCATCAAGCCATAAATATATCTTGAGTCTCTTTATCACCACTGCCTCCAACCTAGCCTGTCTTGCCATCATTCCCTGACTGGAGCTTCCCTTTCAACTGGTCTCCCTACATTCATTCTTCTTTACCTAAGTCTATTTGCCACATACAGTAAGCATTTGCTTTTTAAATTGTAAATCCCTTCTTACTGCTTCCCTGCTTTGAACCGTGTAGTGGCCTCCCATGACATTTAAAACACAAGCTCCTTGAGCTGGTGTCCAAGGACTTACAAGATCTCAGGCACTTGCCTCCGGCTCCTTCCATGTCCCTTTCTCCCTCCCTTACTGTACTTGAACCGAACTGATCGTTTAGCTCTTGTTCAATTTTGCATGTACTTTGCTCTTGCAGTTCTTAATTCTTCTTAAGTCTTTGCTTACTCTCTTCCTGGTATTTACTTCAGAATTTGCTAATCTCCCCATGATATGTGCTCCCTGCCTGTGGTGCTTTTCTTTTGTGCTCTTATGATAATAGTAATTTCATAAATTGTTTATATGATGATGGGGTTCACATTAAACTTTGACCTCCATGAGGACAGGAACTGTATGTCTCCTTGGTCCCTGTGTGCCTGTACCCAGAGGAGTAGTGGAGGCACCCTTTAAGTAGCAGATGAATGACTACAAACTCCCTGGGATGTTAAGTAACTAGACTCAGCAGTGATGATGTCTTATTTTTATTGAAAACACTAACAGTATCAGACTATGTCACCAGTAGCATCACAGAGGAGGGTAACGTGTTAACAGCTTAAAATAGACTGTTATAAGATGTTTTACGTAAGCCTCGTGATATTCATGAAGAAAAGAAACCTCTAACAGATACACAGAAGATAAAGAGAAAGGAATTAAAGCATACCAGTAAGAAAAATAAATCACAAAGCAAGACCGCAAGAGAGGAAAAAGAGGAACTTAAAAAAACCTCAGGAAACAATTAACAAAATGGCAATAGTAATTCCTTACCTAGCCGCAATTACTTTAAGCATAAAAGGACTAAGTTCTCCAATCAAAGGACACAGAGTGGTTGGTGGATAAAAAAACAAGACCCAGCAGTATAGTGTCTACAAGAGATTCACTTTAGCTTTAATGATACGTGCAGGCTGAAAGTGCAGGGATGGTAAAAGATACTCTGTGCAAATGGAAACCAAAAGAGAACAAGAGTGGCTGTACTTCTGCCAGATAAAATAGACTTCCAGTCAGAATTGGTCACAAGAGACCGAGAAGGTCACTGTATGATGAAAAAGGGGTCAGTTCATCAAAGGGATGTAGCAGTTGTAAATATGTATTCACCGAACGTAGAAGCTCTTAAATATTTAAGGCAAATATTAAAAGACCTAAATGGTTGGGGCGCCTGGGTGCCTCAGTCGGTTAAGCGGCCGACTTCGGCTCAGGTCATGATCTCGCCGTGCGTTCAAGCCCTGCGTTGGGCTCTGTGCTGACAGCTCAGAGCCTGGAGCCTGCTTCGGATTCTGTGTCTCCCTCTCTCTCTGACCCTCCCCCGTTCATGCTCTGTCTCTCTCTGTCTCAAAAATAAATACTAAAAAAAAAAAAAAAAAAAAATTAAAAAAAAAAAAAGATCTAAATGGAGAAATAGCCATACAGTAGCAGGGACCACAGTACACCACTTTCAACACTGGATGGATCATCCAGACAAAATTAGTAAGGAAACAGCAGGCCTGAATTACACTGTGGGGTCAAATGAATGTAATAGGCATACCCAGAATAGTCCATCTAACAGCACCAGAGTGCAAATTTTTCTCAGGCACACACACAACATTCTCCAGTGTAGAGCTTATGCGTCTCCATGTGCAAAAGAGAAGGAAAATACTTTCTCCTGCAATCAGGACCACTGTGTAGTTTTGCTACTTAAATGTTCTGTCACTTGGTACTTAATGTGCACATTTGCTAGGATGGGAGTACACGCACTGAGTTTTTTGATTGCTCTGTTCTCTTATGAATAGGAGTCTTTGCTATAAGGATTAAAACAACTTTTGTGTTTCTTACTGTGGATGTTAGCATTTGGAGAGAAATAAGTGAAGTTGAAAAGTCCTAACTAATCTTTACTGCTCCGATATTCAGGTTATCGTACCAGCAGCGCTCCTTAGCGGAGGGGTAAAAGGCATGCTGGACAGAGTTTCGGCTGGAGTGAACTTGAACTTACTCAAGAAATTTGCATTTGTTCTGCAGGAATTAAAGATACTTTCAGGGTTGTGTTTTAACTGTTCATAATGATGTCAGGATTTAGGCTTTGGGTTAGAAGAAATCTGGGCTAGACAGAACAAGTGGAAGGTTGGGAACGGTGTGCTTATTATTAGCATGAGTCTAGTCTCCAGAGTTCTGCATTTTGGTTAACAATTATTAAGGAAAAGGTGCGATTCCCAAAACCAGAGTATCCTGAACACTTAAAATTCTTTTCTGTGTCTGTAGTCTGTCTTCAGAGATCTTCAGGTCTGATTCTGCCAACTGCCCCAATACATATTTCCTTACTTGCTTTATTTTTTTTTTAATATATATTATGCCTTTCAAATAATTGCTTTCTAGTTACAGAAGCAGTAAATGTAAATTGTAGAAAGTATATGCACACAAGCTATGAAATAAATGAAAACTTAACATTTTCACCACACAGAGATCACCAGTACTCGTACTGTAGCGCATATTCTTCTGGATCTTTATGTGTATGTGGGCATACGCATACATTCTTAAATATTTTGTTACCAAAATAATTATATGTATACAGTGCATATCTTAAGATAATTATACACATACTGTTCTGCAGTCTGCTTTCTTCAGCAAATGAATTCTACCTTTTGGCTGTTCATCTAATACCCAAACCATAGTTTTAACTTTCCAGTTGACCCAGAAATGCGCTTTGCAGCTAGTTTATCCAAAGCAATATCCAATCTAGGGTCACACATTACATCCTTTTTTTTTTTTTTTTTAATTTTTTTTTTCAACGTTTTTTATTTATTTTTGGGACAGAGAGAGACAGAGCATGAACGGGGGAGGGGCAGAGAGAGAGGGAGACACAGAATCGGAAACAGGCTCCAGGCTCCGAGCCATCAGCCCAGAGCCTGATGCAGGGCTCGAACTCACAGACCGCGAGATCGTGACCTGGCTGAAGTCGGATGCTTAACCGACTGCGCCACCCAGGTGCCCCAAGGGTCACACATTACATCTAATTGTTGTATCTTTAAAGATTTTGTTTTCATCCAACTCCATTCCCTTTTTATGACACTTGTTGAGTAAAGTAGGCCAACATGTCTTCCAAGATGGCTCACCTTCTGGGTTTATCTGCTTACCCTGAGGTACCATTTGGTCTGTCGCTTTATCCCTTGTATTTCCTATAACCTGGAAGTTGTATCTAATTGAATCAGATTTGGCTAAAGGATTTCATAGGTGATGTTGTATTGTGTACTTAGTATATCATATTGGGAGACGTATAAAATCTGATTGACCTGTTAGTGGACCATTACTGACACTAAGATGGCTCTCTGGCTTAGAGTGATGACGGCTTGATTCTTCCATTTGTACAGTTGTTTTACCCTCTGTAGTCCATATGGGGTTATTTAAGTTCTATGAATACCCAGGACCCTGTCATACATTCACATAATGGTTTTAGCAACATTTATAGTCCTTATCTGAGTCGGTAATTTCATTAAGATTGTGAAGTTGTAGGGGCGCCTGGGTGGCCCAGTCGGTTGAGTGTCTGATTTCAGCTCAGGATGTGATCTTGCAGTTTGTGGGTTCAAGCCCCACATGGGGCTCGCTGCTGTCAGCCTGTCAACATAGAGCCCACTTCAGATCCTCTGTCCCTTTCTTTCCCCCTCTGCCTGCCCCTCCCCCGCTTGTACTCTCTCAAAAATTAATTAATTAATTTTAACAAAAGGTTGTGAAGTTTTCTTTTTCTTTTTTTTTTAATTTTTTTTTTTTCAACGTTTATTTATTTTTGGGACAGAGAGAGACAGAGCATGAACGGGGGAGGGGCAGAGAGAGAGGGAGACACAGAATCGGAAACAGGCTCCAGGCTCTGAGCCATCAGCCCAGAGCCTGACTCGGGGCTCGAACTCACGGACCGCGAGATTGTGACCTGGCTGAAGTCGGACGCTTAACCAACTGCGCCACCCAGGCGCCCCTGAAGTTGTATTTTTCTAAAACCTATCATCATATCCTTGGTTGCTAGCTCATATTCCTCTAAAGTAGAGCCTTTCCCCAATAACTGACATGTGGTTACTCTGAATTAGTTTCTATCAGAGGGCAGCGTAAATGCTTAATTCTTTTGATTACCATTTTTCAAACTAAGAATTGGTTATTAAACCAATTTGAGCTGCCTCAAATGGTGCCAAATGATGTTTTTTTCCCTTTCTCTTTTTTGAGTATCAGTTCGTGCTTACGGCTTTTCATTGATCAATGTGTATGTGGTTTTAAAAGTCAAAGAATCTTACATCGAAATATATAAAGGAAAGCAGCAGGTCTTTGCCTTTCCCTTCCCTTTCTTCAGGGGCATATACTTTCAAACCTTTAACTTCCTTATTTTACTTCTATTTCCAAATAATATGCTACAACTACTGTATCGATTTTTTTCCTTCTCTGTTGACTTCCTATTGTGGAAATTAAAGATTAAACTCTTATCCACTCCCTGCTTTTAACTATACAAAAAAAAAAAAAAATTCACATTTTCTTCCCTCTTCACCCCTTTCCCCAATTGGTCTGTCAAATTTTTATTAAATCGACATTCAGCCTTAACATTGTGACTGTATAAATATTGCTCACTGCTTATTACAAAACGGATTTGAATTCTTTTTGTATAGCTATTTTCCTGAGTTATTGATTTGATTATTTAATATTCTAACTATCACTGATTCAATCTCAAACTTTTAAATACGACTATAAACCTCTCAGTAAAGTCAAAAACTCTTGGTTATCTTTCAAGTCCATTTTCTTCTTGACAAGGTGCCTCCTGAAATCCACCGTCCTCTTTCCTCTCTAGGTTGTTCTCTATGCCTGCTGTCTAGTTATTATCCGAGGAAATCCTTTTTTCTATTCAGTGAATCCTCCCATTTTCTGGATCTCTCATGCCTTTCTCTTCTTTGATGTATTCCTTCATTTTTGTGGATAAATTCTACTGGAGATATCTGAGAAGGATGGATGGGGACAAAATTACTGAGACCTTCCACCTTCATACTTAATTGGAAGTTTGGCTGAAAATGAAATTCTAAGCTAGTAATCCTTTTCCAGGTTTTGAAGGCATTGGTCCATTGTTTTCTGTTTTTATTATTGCTCTTGAAAACTTAGATGCTATTCTTGTTCTTGATTCTTTGCGTGATAATGTTTTTTTCTCTGGAAACTATGATCTCATCTTTCTGGTATTCTCAGTTTCATAGTTTCTCCACCTTGATGTGGTTTGGGTATTCTGTGAGCTAGAAACTCTTATCTTTCAGTTCTGGAAAATTTGTTTTCTTTCATAATTTCCTTCCCTCTGTATTCTCTGTTCTCTCTTTGAAGAAATTCTATTGGATTTTGTACCTCCTTGTTTAATCCTCCAATTTTTCATGTCTTATTTTCTAGCTTTTTATTCTCCAGAAGCTTTCCTTAACTTCAGCGTTAATGTATCTGTTGTCATTCCTGATAACATGTTTTCATTTGGCTGTAACAGTTATAGAAGTGCTTTGTTTTTTCCTCTTCTCTGAATATTTTTTTTTATAACATCTTATAGCATTCTGGTTTTGTTTCTGAGGTACCGTATCTTCTCTTACCTATCTGACAATGGTTGCCTTCTCTCTTGTTTGAGCATCGTTTTGACCCCCTTTGGTCAGAGGCTTGGCTCACTTCCTAGTGATCCTTGAGTGTCAGCTGTATTTATGATGGAGGAAGTGAGAAGGTGAAGGGAAGCTCTGTGTGCACGGGCAAGAGTTACTGCTTGGCGGGTCTAGCCACAGGTGATGAGCAGAAGGAGCCCTGTTGTTTGGTTGGGGAACTTCCCTTAGTTGTCACAGTCTGAGAGTCCTTTGGTTTGGGCCTCTTAGTTTCCTGGAAGGGGTGTAAGCGTGGGCATCTGTGTTTTGGACACCAGTTAGGAGCAGAAGGCTAAAGCTCTCACTGTAGAGTGTAACACCTTAGCTAAATCCCCTCTTCTCAGCTGCACCCGGGGTTCTGCAGTCCAGACACTCTCCAGCGCAGCATCTCCAGAGAGTAAAATGTTCCTGCTGCTGTGATGGTAAAGAAATCATCCCCTTGCTGTGCTGGCTGGGAAGGGGTTGTTGCAGATTTGACTGTTCTTATGCAAACTTAACTCCGCCTCCTCTTTTTAGTCCCACTTCACATCATAGCCTTTAGAAGTACATAAATAAGCCTCCAAGTCTTGAGCCTTCCTAGTGTTCCGTAGTAACAACAAGAATGGTAGGTAACGCGTGTGTGTACTTTGCATGTATTAACTAATTTCATCCTGTGAAGTGAGTACCAGTAGTATTCCCACTAAACAGGAAATTGAGGCCTGGAGAGGCCAGGCAGCTGCCCAGGTAGCACAGAAGGAAAGTGGTAGACCCGAGATTTGAATCCAAGCAGTCTGTCTTGAATCCAACACCTCCTTTCCATACGACCTGCTTGCTTCCAATTGGCGACCTCTTTTCTGTGAGCAGTTAGGTTTCTCTGCTTGCTGAATCAGTTATTTCCAGGCCTTCTGCCTTCCAGAATTTTGATGATGCTTATCTGCTTGATGTTCTCTCCCATTCTCTTTGTCTCTGTTTTTATACCTATCGTATTGCTTCACTGTCATTTTGACAACAGAGATCAGTGTTTGTGTTCAATCCATATTTTTAATTGAAATTTCTCAATGAAGTTCTTATTACTTTTCTGTTTTATGCCTTATTTTGTTGACTTTTTTTCCCCCCCAACACCTCCATGACTTAAGCATGCTCCATTGTTCCCAGGTTGCCGGACAGGTGAAGCAAAATTGACGAAAGGATTTAATCTAGCTGCCCGGTTCATCATTCACACAGTGGGACCTAAGTACAAGAGCCGCTATCGCACCGCTGCTGAGAGCTCCCTGTACAGCTGCTACAGAAACGTGCTTCAGCTGGCAAAGTATGGCTTATTCACCTCCTGGATGCACCATGCCATACACTGTCAAAGGCCCCGGTTTCAAAATGAAACCTGGCTGTGGAAATCAAATTTTGAGGGATTTAAATCACGTAAGAGGATTCTGAAGACAAAATTATCTTCGCAAATTTAGCAGGATAAGAGAAATGGATTTGGGTGACTTAAGAATTTAACCTGTTCCCATTTCACTCAATCTTTGCTTGAACTATATTCCCCCCGAGTGGTACAATTATAATATTAATATAAATATTAAATAGCGTAACTGAGTTAATTGTTACACTAGATTTGTTGAGGAGGTAGGGAAGGAGAAGTTGAGCTGCATTTTTAAATTAATTACATATGTATGTGTTATGAATATTGGTGCTTTGTGTTTTCTGTCCGCAGAGAGCAGTCAATGTCATCTGTTGGATTCTGTGTCATCAATTCTGCAAAACGAGGTTATCCTTTAGAGGATGCAACACACATAGCACTTCGTAAGTAACATTGGCGAAGCTGTGCCTACATCGAGGACTTCATAAATAGGATTGGGTTGCAGCACATAAATTGAGCCTTACATATTTTTCTGTTATCACTAATTAAATAGTTATAGCCAGAGAAGATTTTGATTAGCTAATCATGGCATCCTGGAGGGAACTTTGTATTGATAAGTTGCTGAGCTCAATTTACTTTCCCAGGCTGACATTTTTCTCCGCTTGAATAAAGGCTTGCAGGCTTGCTTACGAAATTTGCAAATGACACCAAGCTGAGAAGTATGGTCAGCGCATTGGGTTTTTGCATCATGATTCAGAATAATTGTAACATTGCAACAATGATGTCCAAACAGATTTCATGATACAGTGTTTATGTAGCACTTTGCAGTTGAAATAGCAGCTTTCACATGTGTCATTTGAGTATAAATCCTTGCATTGAGGTTTAAAAAAGACCAAGCTTGATCATTATGAGACAGAATGTCATATATGTGATATAAAAACAAGGTGTTCGGCTCGAGAGATTCCATGATCTCACTGTATTATATGCAGGTTCAGACCACATCTAGACGTTTGTATATAGTTTTGGGTGTCCTATCTTATGAGACACTGACAAACTGGAGAGCCAACAGTTTGAAACAGGAGAAACAGGTGTTTCTCCTAAAGAAGATGATGCTTTTAGCATATATGGTGCCCATCTTTAACATCTGAAGGAGTCTCGTGAACTTACTCTGTGCTGCATTTTTAGAGCAGTGGTTCCGAGCCTCTTGGGGAGCCATCATAAACTATGCCGAGCATCTGATGGAAGAAAGCTGTGGACCCCTTCCCCCAGAGGACATACATACACAGGAAATTTGTGTACAATTTCAGGGAGTTCACAGATTTCTTGTAAGACTTGTAGGTAAGACCTCCAGCGGTAGAGAACAGGTCCAAGACTGTGTCAGAAGGAAGGAGATTTGGTCCCACTTGAGATAGGACTCACTGTAATAGGCGGGTGATTTAAGTGAACTTCTTGTCACTGGGAATGTGCACGCAGAGGCTAAATGACCATTTGTTGCAGATATTCCTCATTGAGGAGGAAAACTGTATAAGATGATCTTTAAGAACCCTTGTATGTCTAGAATTTAAAGACAAGGAGCTGAAAGTCTTCTCAACGATAAACTAGAGATACTCAAATGTATAAAATTATTATTAGATAGCCTAGAATTTAGGGTGAGTACATAAGTAGTCTTATTTAACAATTAACTATTTTTAAAATGAAGATTGACTGCTCAAGGATTTTGTAGTGAATTTACCTATTTTATACTTTATATATATTAGACTGAGTTTCTTGAGGAGCAGAGCTCTTATCTTTTCATCTTTGCATTTCTAATGCTTCCATAGGTCAAGAATGGTTTACATATGGTACTTGCTTAAGAAATAGGTATTTTGGGGGAACCTGGGTGCCTCAGTCGGTTGAGCATCCAACTCTTGATTTCAGCTCAGGTCATGATCTCACGGTTTGTGAGTTCGAGCCCCACATTGGGCTCTGTCCTGACAGTGTGGAACCTGCTTCACGTTGTGTCTCCCTTTCCCTCTCTCTCAAATCTTTTTCTCTGTCTCCCTTTCTCTCTCTCTCTCTCAAATCTTTAAAGAACTTTTTTAAAAAAGTATGTATTTTAAAAAGGGATATAGAAATTCCCTCAACAGCCCTGTGTTTTAGGGAATATGGTGTCCTTTTTACAAATAAAGAGGCTCAGAAATTTATCATGTTCTTAAGGTTATGCATACTGATGACTCCCAAGTCCAGTAACCTGTTTATTATACTAAATAATTCAATTATGCTTGAGTTAGAACTGCTTCAGTGGGAAGCTCCTATGTTATCACTACTCTGCATGCATTCTGAATGGTGCCTTACCAAAGCAAAGTTCCTGCCTTTATATAATTCTTCCTGGCAAAGCTTTTGACAGGTCTTGACATTCTCTGATTCCTCTTAGTCCTTGCCTTATCATCCCATACCTTGAGCTATGACTTTTTATATGTCTCCGTTTCTTATTAAAGTAATCATATAGGTTAGAACTTATTTTTTTTAATGTTCATTTATTTTTGAGACAGAGTGCAAGCGGGGGAGGGGCAGAGAGAGAGGGAGACACAGAATCTGAAGTAGGCTCCAGGCTCTGAGCTGTCAGCACAGAGTCCGATGCGGGGCTCAAACTCACAGACTGCAAGATCATGACCTGAGCCAAAGTCGGATGCTCAACCGACTGAGCCACTCAGGCGTTAGAATTTAAAAAGGCAGCAACATTTTGTAGAAAAGGCTCTGAAAAGGGAGTCAAGAAGACTGGCTTTTGATCCCAGTTCTACCAGTCTCACTGGCTCTGTGGCCCCAGAAAAACTGCTTGATAAATCACTTGGTACAGTACTCTGGAGGTGTCAACTTTGAGCAGGAATTGTAGTAAGAGCAGATGAAGGTCAATAGTTGGTTTAAGGGACTTCAATGAGGCAGTTTCTAAGAATTTACTTATTTAGCACAAAGGAAATGGAAAACTTAAACATGGGCAAGTCAACTTTTATAAGGCCTGTTTGACTTTACCTTAAATCAATAGCAAAACTGTAGCATTTTATTAAAAAAAATACAGATGGACTTTCGCAGCATGTACAGACCAAGAGCAAGTCTAATAATGTAACTCTAAGGCTTTAGTACCAAACTCTTTAAAATATTACCAAACTTTATTTCATTTGAAACCTAGGTAATGTCCTCTTGATAGATGTATCAAGACTATTTATCGTTTTTCCCTGGGTTCACGTGCAGTTCAGTTCTTCTGCATTAGAAGCCCAGAGAAACATCTGCATTAAAATCAGTTCATCAGGTTATTTATTCATTCAACAAAACTTTGAGCGACTGTGTGCTAGGCCCTGTGCTATACAGGAGAGGATACAGTGGTGAGAAAAAAAAGATGACGCTGTTTGTTCTTACTGTGTTTCCCTGTTGGGAATTTTAATGCCCCAGATGTCATTCTCACCAGTTAAAGGGTTTTCACTAAAAGTGAGGTGCATGACATCCTGGTTGGCTGCAAAGAATAGTGCAGAGATGAAACTTGGAAGGAAACGGTTTGAATTGACTGTTGGTACTAAATCCTTGTAGCCATGACATCACTCTCCTTTTTTTTTTTTTTTTAATCCTTTTTTTTGCAAAATTACTTTTCTTAATGAATTCTGCTGAGGGAATTCAGTTTTAGTTACTATCTGGCATTGCATTTTGTCTTCTAGTGGAAATCCTACAGTTGTATGCTGGGAAACCACTATGTGTGAACATTAATTAAAACTTGGAGTCAAAGAGAAGAAAATCCCTTTCTGAAAGTTCATTTTAAAAAAATTGTTAAGGCAGAATAGAAAGAGAAATGAAAAATAAACTTATCACCTTGTAGAGGGAGAATAATGAATAGTCCTTCAGCAAATGGGTCTGCTGTTACGTTCTCAAGATACAGTAGCAAACAAGGCAGGCAATATGTAGATAACCAGAGCTATAAAATGTTAATTCAGGTGCTGGTTACTTTTGAATGATTGCTTGCCACATCTTTAAGATGTGCTAGGTTCTCGGGGCGCCTGGGTGGCGCAGTTGGTTAAGCGTCCGACTTCAACCAGGTCACGATCTCGCGGTCCGTGAGTTCGAGCCCCGCGTCGGGCTCTGGGCTGATGGCTCAGAGCCTGGAGCCTGTTTCCGATTCTGTGTCTCCCTCTCTCTCTGCCCCTCCCCCGTTCATGCTCTGTCTCTCTCTGTCCCAAAAATAAATAAACGTTGAAAAAAAAAAAATTAAAAAAAAAAAGATGTGCTAGGTTCTCATAATATTAATGTAAGGTATACTTGGCCTTCAGAGAGCTCACCATCCAACCGTAAAATGCTAGGAGAAGTTCACAAATGCAGGGTTATTCAGGTTGTAAGAGGAGCACAAGAAAGGATGGAGTTCTGTACAAACCAGATGGCTTTGGACAGGGTCTTGACAAATGGGTAGGAGTTCACTAAGAGAAGGCCATGGTGAATGAAGGATATCTAGTCAAAGGTAGCCATGGAGGCAGAGGCAGGGTCGCGTAAAAGTTAAGTGGAGCGTTCTGAGTACAGCAAAGAAGCCAATTTGCCCAAAACATAAGGTGTGTGGGAGGAATGATGGGAAACAGGACTAAAGCCAGGGGGGCTTAGAACCATGCTGGGACTTGGATCCTAACCTATAAGCAGTGCAGAGCCCCAGGATTATTGAGTAAGGAGGGTGACAGGGTAAGGAAGATAACTCGGGCAGTGCTGAATATGTAGACCTGGAAAAGAGAAAAATAAGCACACAATTAAGAGCTTACTGCCAAAGGCTCATAAGCATTAAGATCCTAAGAGCAGCTGGAAGAAAGAAGGAGTGGATGTTTGAAAATTTCTGTCAGCAGTAGAATTTAAAGGACATGATAACCCATTGAATGCAGGGTGAAGGAATGGGGTGCTGGGTGGCTCAGTCGGTTAAGCATCCGACTTGGGCTCAGGTCCTGATCTCGCTGTCCTGGAGTTCAAGCGTCGCATCAGTCTCTGTGCTGACAGCCTGGAGCCTGCTTCAGATTCTTCATCTCCCTCTCTCTCTGTCTCTCTCTCTCTGTTTCTCTCTCACTCTCTCAAAAGTAAATAAACATTTAAAAAAATTTTTTTAAAAAGAAAATGAAGGAAGAAGTGAAAGAAGTGTTGAAATCAGGTTTAGAGCTTGGATGAGTGATTGGATGTTGCTATGGTATGGAATAAAGAATACAGGTAAAGGAACAGATTTGGGGGGAAAGATGGAGGTCAAGTCTAGTCCTCCCCAGTTTGAGGTCTCTGGGTGATCTAGGCAGATAAGCCCTGTAGGCAGTAGGCAATTGAGCTCCTACATTCAGAAAACAGTATATAAAGATCTGAGAGTCTGAGTATTTACATCAGTGCCTAGCCAGCAAATTGGTGAGGCAAGAGAATATATATATCAAGAAAATAAATATGGAGGTCAGAACCCTGGAGAATAGCATTTTTAAAAGGTAGACCATTGGGTATTGAGGAGGGCACCTTTTGGGATGAGCACTGGGTGTTGTATGGAAACCAATTTGTCAATAAATTTCATATATAAAAAAAAAAAGGTAGAGCATGGGCATTTAAAACTAAAGCTAGAGAAATCTCTAGTGAGGTAAGGACTGAGAAAAAGGCCTTTAGGTTTCATTGATAGGAAATTGATAGAGAAGAATCAGAATAATGTAGAAATTAAGAAAAAAAATCACCTTTGGTTTAATGAGATTTTGATAGGGATGCAGGGCTGAGGAGGTCGTTGAATACTGTAACTGAATGAATACAGAGACGCTTAGGCTAGATCATTCTAGGCAGAGAGTGAGAGGCCCCAGGGAATAAAAATATACTGGATAAGGATGAATTGTCTGGAGTCAGCATCTTCTATGGCCGGGCACTGTTCTAGACGTTGACAATAAAGCAGTAAATAAAATAAAGCTCTTGCTGTTGGGGTATTTTCATTCTAGCAGATGGGGCAGGGAGGACAGAGAACATGTAAAATAAACAGATTCCACAAGATGTCTATAATATTTACTCTGGAGGAAAGTAAATCAGAGAAGGAATTTTATTTTTTTATTTTAGAGCACGTGTGAGCGGAGGAGAGGGGCAGAGAGAGAGAAAATCTTAAGCGGACTCCACGCCCAGTGTTGAGCACAACATGGGGCTTGATCCCATGACCCTGGGATCATGACCTGAGCCGAAATCAAGAGTCGGACGCTCAACTGACTGAGTCACCCAGGCGCCCCAGAGAAGGATTTTTAATTATAGTGGTCTGGGCAGGCGTCACTGATAAGGTGTCATTGAGCAGAGACCTACTGAAATGAGGAGTGATGTATTACAAAAATAAAACTTTGAAGAGTTTGTTTGAATTTTCTTCACACGAGTCATTATTTGTTGAATAATTTATTCTTTTCCTTAGGCACTGTAAGGAGATTCCTGGAGATTCATGGGGAGACCATTGAAAAAGTAGTATTTGCTGTCTCTGAACTTGAAGAGGTATCTTGCTAATTATGTTGCCTTGTTTAAATCTTACTTTTACTAGTGTTTGCCTTTGTGTCATCATTATCTATTTGCTGAATTGCTAGCAGGCAAATCCTAGGTATCAGTGTATGTGTTTGGTATCATTTGTTGAAAAAAATCCATGTTAGAAACTAAAAATAAATCAGAAAGGAGCATTTGTTCATGTTTTTCATTGCTAAGACTGTTTTCACTTAGTGAAGTCCCACAAGGTGGAGTTGTTCTGCTTTGCTCCCTGTATTAGCTCTTAAAATATCTTGAGGCATCACCTTATAACCCAAGTACTGGGTGCCTGGGCAGCGTAACTGGAAAACCGCTACTGTGCTGGAAAAGCTTTGATGTCTGCCTCACCTGGAAACAGGTGGCAGCCTAGCCTAGTGACTGGCACTGATTAAGTTGGAGGGTTATGTTTTGTTGTATGTAGTTGGGGTTAGTATGTTTCAGTCTAATTTGGAGCCGTTTTAGAAAATTAGGTCTTCGCTTTAACTCTTAAGTTTTATTTAGTTTTAGTGTGCTCTCTCCCATCCAGCTTACATTATTTTGCAGCTTCGTGTCCTTGGGAAAGTTACTTAACCTCTCTGTTCTTTGATAAAATGGGAGTACTAATAGCAGTTATATCACAGGAGTTTTGTGGTGAATGAGTTAATTCCTGTGAAATACCCACTGAAAGTATTAATAGCTATATGCATGATATATAAATACTTTTGAATTTGCTAAAACGAGACACGTTTGCTTGTTTGCTGTCTCTTATTTCACCTGGTTACCTATTCATTCGTTCTGTCAGTGATCTTTCATTGAGTGTCTGGCGTACAAGTTTATTACACTAGATGGGAATACACCAGTGAAGAAGTCGGCGTCGTTGTCCTCAAGCAGTCCGTTGTCTATTGGTGGGGACAGACAGTTCAGAGTTTTTGATCATCGTGATAAGTGCACTAATGGAAGTATGGAATGGACAGGAACACAGAACTCTAGCTTGCACAGGGTTAGGAAATGCTTCCCATGGGAGGTGATAAAGCTGAAATTGTCGTTAAAGAAAAATACGATATTCCAAGGGAGGGGCAGATGACCGCAGGACAGGAGTGGCAGCGCTTCTGCATTCCAGGTTCAGTGACCTGAAGTTGCCGGGATGGGAGTCAGGCTTAACTTGACCATCTAACAATATCCTGACCTTTTACATAAGAACTGATGGAGGGTCCCAGACGGTTCTAGTCGAGCTTAGAAGGGGAAAGGTCTTTATTCTTGGCGGGAGCTGTCTTCACAGTGACTGGAACAGCACAATGCATTGCTGACGCCTGATGGCTGCTTCATTACTTCATTATTTTTCACAGAATGTCTTGCTTTTCTGACACAGGCTACTTACCAAAAGCTGCTACCTCTGTACTTCCCAAGGTCATTAAAGGAGGAATGTCGATCATTGCCATACCTACCTGCAGATATTGGAAATGCAGAAGGGGAGCCTGTGGTACCTGAACGACAGATTAGAATAAGTGAAAAACCTGGTGCCCCGGAGGGTGAGTTCTGCCTTTCTTAATTTCCCTCTTCTGTCAGGGACTGATGAACACCACCAAGAAGGAGATGGTTTAGCCTGCCTTTGGGGGCTCTCTATGAGTGTCATTAAGATCAAGACCACCTTAAATGTTTTTAGAGTTTTATTCTTGTTAAAATTTACTTTTTTTTTTTTTAAGTTTATTTATTTTGAGAGAGCGTGTGTGCATGCAAGCAGGGAAGAGGTGGAGAGGGGGGGAGAGAGAGAGAGAGAGAGAGAGAGAGAGAGAGAGAAAGAGAATGAATGAACGAACGAACGAACCCTGAGCAGGCCCCATGCTGTCAGCATGGAGCCCAATGTGGACCTCAGTCTCAGGAACCGTGAGGTCACGACCTGAGCCCAAACCAAGATTCAGGCGCTTAACCGACTGAGCCACCCAGGCGCCCCCAAGTGTAGTCTTTAACCTAAAAAAAAAATGTATGTTTATACACACACACACACACACACACACACACACACACACACAACATCAAGTTTGTTAGGCAGTAGAGATCCAGAGTTGGGTATAACAACATTTTCACCTTCCTGAAGTACACAATCATCTGAAATTGTCAACAGCTTCAACAATATGTCCTCTAAAAGCCAGACCTAATATTAAATATTGAAACAAGAATGCTGTTATCACTCTTTTGGTTTCTTTAAGTTATATACTCATGTAGATTGGAGCAGTAGCAGAACACGGTAGGGTGAGAGCCCTTCTGAATCCGTGCTGACAGCTTGCACTGGTCTTCACGGGGACATGGTGAAGGCCATAACTCCCTTCTGTGGAGGCATGCCTTACATGCTTCAGTGCTAGAACTTGATCTGAAAATTCAGCAGTCTAGGAATTACTGTGAGATTCCTGCTGTGAACACTTGTAAATGAGCATCAAGGTAAAAATCTGTAGAAGGCTGCTCATCTCCTTCTTATCACCAGTACGCAGCCTTAACTCCAGTGGAGGAATTGTAAGTGGTTTACCACCAGGAAATGTCTGAACCAAGCTTTGCTGGAGGGCTGCCTATGTACTTTAGGATACGCCCAGACTTATTTGGAATTCTCATGCTTAGGACCACCACTAAAGAATATAGTTTTTCCTAAATGGGTAAATACATTTTGTATGACAAGGAGTAATGAATAGCAAACCCAATTCGAGATCGTAATCCTGGGCAACAGATTAGGCCAACTCGTTAGGCAAAGGGTTCCTTGTGTCAGCCATTCACAAAGAGTGCTTGGTTGCCTCAAAGATGTAGGCCTTAGTACTCATAAATCTTTTCATTTAGGATGTTCAGTCTGTTAAAATAGATGTAAAATCAGCTTACTTGATTCATTCGTGGGTATTTGTTCATAAAAGCACACTTTCTGAGCTATTGACCTGTCACAATTTGAAGAGCAGTGAAGTAGAGGTAAGGAAGTCCCATTGAGGTGGCCCACCTGGCTGGGCTTCAAGTAGTGGCATCACCTTGGGAAGCTCCCCATGGTCCAAGGCATTTTTTTTTCCTTTCTTTAAAGACATTTTTTTTTTTTTTTTAATAAATCTGGGAAGGCAGTGAGGAGCACATTAAGAGATGATCCATTCCCGAAGTCCTGACATCTAGCCAAACAAAATGATCATATGGGTAAATTGGAAAGTTAATTTATTAATTTGTGGTGAAAACTAGAACTCTGACGGGTCAGAATGATTACATAGTCATGACCAGTAGAGAAAACCAGGATGCTAAATTAGAATGAAACGTTATCCTAGTGAATGTGGGTCCTGCAGTCCCGCTCCAGCCGTCTGTCATTGGGGCTTATCCAACAAAAGGACTCCAGTTTCTGTGTCCGCTAACCACGTACTGCCTCCTTAAGCAGTTCTGGATAAATGATCCCAAACATTTGTTCTTTTTTATTTGTTTTGTCAGATGTGGTGTGACAGTCCATCTTTCAACCTGCATTCTGTATAATTACTTCTTTTTGCTTATCATTAGGTTCTACTCTTTCCTTCCTGAAGTGACACCTAGGTCACCTTGGTATTCCTAAAACTTCTGTCACACAGGGACAGGGGGTTTCTTGCGTTATTTCAGTTCGTTACATGCCTAAATCTGATTTCAGTTTGATTCTCAAGAAAAAAAATACCGTTAACCCCAGTGTTTTTGATTACCTCACAGTCCTCCCTCTTAGGCATTCACAGTCTGTAGCATTTATAGTTGGGTGTTGTCCTACGCTCTCTATTGATAGTATTTTTGTTACAGACAACCAAGAAGAGGAGGCTGAAGGCTTGGGAGTAGATCTCTCTTTCATCGGCTCTCATGCTTTTGCTCGAATGGAAGGAGATATTGATAAGCAGAGAAGACTGATCCTTCAGGGCCAGTTATCAGAGGCAGCCCTGCAGAAGCAGCATCAGAGAAAGTAAGGCGAACCCCTTTGGACTGATAGACATGGAAGGACTTGAGGAATAAGAAAGGACCTTACAGCTGCCAAGTGATCAACACATAATGTATTCTAGTCTATTTTTCATGACAATCCGGTGAGGAAGATGTTGTCCCTATTTGGTAGATGCAGAAAATCAAAGTTAACTTCTCAGTGGTGACAGTTAAAATGTAGCGAAGCCAGTGTTCAGATGCACATCAGATTTCTGAGCCCCCACTCTTTCTACTATAGTTGTGGTGCCTCTGGGTGAAGTTCTAAAAGTAGCAACTAGGGGAAGGGAAAGGCAGAGTTAACAAAGATTTTACTTAACTTTGTTGTATTTATAACTAAAGCGTAATCTATAGTTTCGTTACATTTAAAAACACTTTATTTCTCCCCGATTTATCCCAGGGACCTTAAAAGCCATTCCATTTCTTTCAGGTGTCTTCTAAAGCAATTCTGAATAAGTCCTTTTTCAAGCATAAAGAAAAGCAGCTTATGTGCTTCCGGGTAAGATTTTCCAAGGATTAACAGTCTTTGGAAAACTAGCTGCTTTTCAGGCACTTTTACAGGAAAGAAAAATGGTAAATTATAGTTCATATCAGCATTACCTTATAGGGTTGGCTGAGAGGTTAACATCTCATGGGATTGTTGTGAGCACCTGGTACTTAGCAAGCTCTTAAAATCGATCACTGTTGTTCTCTTCAGTACTGAGCAAATCCTGGTCTATTTTACCTTTTAGCTTTGGTACTTGCCATCCCTTTTGACCAAAATACTCTCATCCTTCAATTCCTGCCCATTCTCCAGGTTTCAGCTTAAAAGTGATTGCCTCTGGAAATTTATCTCCCTGGAGATAAGCCAGAATAGGTGGAAGGGAAGTCTGGAATAGATGGCTTCTCCTGTATGCTTTTTCACCCCTGTACTTAAGCAAAGCATAGCCTCTGTCACGGTATCTTGTAGTGATGTGTGGTTGTTGTCAGTCTCCATCTGTAAGTGGGAGGGGACTGGATGACCTCTGCAGTCCCTTACAGAATTAGAACTTTGTATCTGGTGATTTTCTGGTCTTCATTTTATTCTGATTTTATTTTTAGAAACAAAGCAAATTTGCCACTAGGGGGCACCAATGAACAGCTTTTCCACAAGCAGTGGCCAGCAAATGATAGTTTCAGTGGTTTCTAAATTTGCATGTGTAAGAATCAACTGGCAAACATTTTTCTTTAAATACAGTGATGGGGTTCTCCCTCACATGACTGGGACTTTGGCATCTGTATATATTTTGAACTTTTTCACATGGTGATTCATGCACTACTAGATCTGGGTACCTTTTTTTGGTCGGAGGCAGTGTTTAAACTGTTTTGTCTTAGGTCCCCTTTGCACTCTTAAAAATTGTTAAGGACCCCAGAGAGCTTTTGTTTACGTGGTTTGTGTCTACCAGTATTTATCGTATGAGAAATCATTAATTTATTTAAAAATAATCCATTGTGTTTTTATGAAAAATAACTAAAAAAAAAAATAGAAATGGCACTGTTTTACATTTTTGCAAATGTTTTAATGTTTGGCTTAATAGAAGACAGCTGGATTCTCATATCAGCATTCAGACTGTTGCAATAAGTTGTTTTGGGTGAAGTGTATGAAGAAAATCCAGCCCCACTCAGATACATAATTGGGAAGGAGAGGCGTATGTTAATAGCCTTTTCAAATAATTTATGGTATTTTCTGCTATTACAACATAACTTGATAAATGGTAGTTTCTTACAGTTTAGTGGTAATAGGGAATCTCAAAGCATATCCATGAATTTTTATATTCTGATATATTAAAATGTTTTGTTCTGTCCTCTTTGAATTGGTTTTATAATAGGAATTTATAGCATGAATGTATAACATTTTCTGTTGGAAAACATCGATTCACTGAATTATTCGGATCTTCTAAATATTGACAGATTTCAGTACCCAATATGAAGAAGTTATATTTGTTAATATTGCCACTGACCTCATCAGAAAAGTCTTTAAGTATTAGGAGCTCTAAGCTTCTGGTGATAGAGACGAATTTTCCAAAATTATATGTGCATTTTAAATCTCAAGTTTTATCATTGGCAAGAAATACCGTTGGTTGTTTTTCTGGAAACGACAGGGTCACTTTATTCATTTTTGAGAAAACATCTGCCAGATACTCATGTTGAATAACCACAGTTTGTCTGCCAGTCATGACTTGAAGAAAAACAGTGTCCCACGAAAAAAAAGCAACTAGTTCAGCTTCTAAGTCACACAGTGCTTTTCTTCAAGACAACCTCATACTTCGGTATGTAGAAGTGTTCTTCCCATTCTGTGCTACATTAAAATTAAAAAGATGTGTTCCCAAGGGTTGATTTAATGAAAATAATACTTTTTACTTCCTCATCAAAGACATTCTTAAGTAAAACTGGCTTTTTTCTTTTTCTTTTTTTTTTTTTTTTTTTGGTTCTCTGGGAATTTTGGCAACGGAAGAGCATAGTGACTGCTAGTACAATCTGGGGCCTCCACCATGGTTCATCATAAGGCACCAGTAGTTTGACTTAACAGTTGTTTTTCCGCCATGGGTGCAAATGTGAACACAGTGAAAGAGGCAAATGATGTTTCAGTATGATGATGAGAACGGTTTTGACTTTGGAAACCCCCTGAAAAGCGTCAAGACTGTGGACCGCACTTCAAGAACCACTGGTTTGTGGTTTCTCGTGAATGAATACCCGTAGTCAAAAGGAATGTTGGTAATCGTCTGATACAGTTTTCCAAAGTGGAACACATGGTCTGTAAGCATTATCATCACCCGGGCTGCTTGCTAAAAATGTGTATGCCCCACACCAAACTTCCTGCATCAGAACCTCTGTGGAAAGTTTCTAAAGTTTCATAAGTGATTCTTCTGCGTCCTAAATCACTGATGTAGTCTGACCCCTTTCTAGAGGGTAAATGATCCCCAAGACTGGCTCGCCCAGAGTCACAACTCACTGAGAAAGAGCCTTCCGAGTGGCGAGTACGGCACATCTCCCTTCTCCGCCACCTTCTTCAGCCCACTTACACAAACCAACTTCAGACACGTTGGCAAAGGACTAGAGATTTTTTGTATTCATATTCAAAGAACTGCATTGCAGCCACTTTTCTCAAATCAGTCAACCTGTTCTCTGTCTTTCTCTTCTACACACACGTGCACCCCTCATACCTTTTTCATTTCTCCATGAGTAGTATGGATAATCCGGAAATTTTGAAGTTTGTGTTTGGACTGGATACTTGTCTGTGTGTGTCTCTTTCTCTCTTTAATGAGATTTGTTTCACTTAATGATTAGTTCAGTGACTAGTTCAAGTCAGCATTAAAAGCTCTTCACTCCTTTCTGGAAAGGAGTCCTCGGCAAAGGGATAGCTTCTCAGAAGGAATATGAATACAGCATGGAAAGCACTGTCCTTGTTGGTAGAGGGCCTTGATCTTGAGATTCACATTTGTTGCACAGTTGATAGTTTCCATTCAGTTCAGAAAATGTTGAATATTTACACTGTACAAGATAACATTCTAGATATTGAAGTAGCCCGAGATAATTAAGGTAGTCCCTCTGTTTTAAAATTCATGAGTGAGCCACATGGTCTTCAGGTGTCGCGGTGTGTTCTGAGCAGCGGTCAGGCTGTGACTGTGTAGTCAAAACACAGCCTGTGGCTCCCAAAGCCTGCACTGAGAAACGGGCGAGGTGCCTCTCACACTGTGCTCTTGAGTGATAAGCTACGTCTGAATCAAAACGTTGTCAGATTTCCATTTAAGTGCCCAGCGTCTGTGATGATTACAAATGAGGTTGAGTCTCATAGCTATGCTGCAGGATACTTCGGAGTAATAACAGAGGCTCAGAAGGGTGGGCAAGGAACCAGAGACCCTTTCAGGGAGCCCAAGAGACCAAAACCAGTTTTGTGATGCTACTCAGACTATTTGCCCTTGTCCTCCTCCTCCTGCCACCGTTCAGTGGAGTTTCCCAGAGGCTACTTACCGTGTGACATTGCAGTAGATTAAATGCAGAAGCAGATGTGAGAATCCAGCAGAACCTAAAGAGATTTGCCAAAACGAGGAGTATTAACCCTTCTCCCAAAACACAGTTTTTGTCGTGTAAAGTCGCTTAATGTTCACGTAAAGGTTTTTGTCGTTTTTAGATTTACAAATAACCACTTTTAACATTTCTGTTTTTATTTCTAACGTGGTAAATGTTGGTAGAGATAACTGACATGAACATCAAAGGGTCCTGAGACCAAAAGGTTTGAGATTTGATGACTCCTTGTCTACGAGTTCATAACATAACTGAGTGCTTACTCTGCTACGTGCTGAATGTTTTAAGATTTCAGGCTGTGGTTTTTCTCAGTTTATTTATTTCTCTTATTTTGTCTAAATAAGGCTTTATTTACACATAACAGGTCTGGTTTCTGTTCGTTATGTGGGTTGATCGGGTTGATCGAGTGATTTTTTTTTTAATCTCTGAGGAAGTAGGTCTTTAGTTAGCAATATCTTTTTGAAAGCTTTCAATTCTTCCATCAGTAACAACACTAAGGTCCCATGGATTGTCTTTATAGAGTCAGATCATTGTTTGCCCAGCACTACCTCGCCACATCATTACCTCTGTGCGGTAATTCTTTTTAACATCTGAAAAAATTAGGCATGTTGCCTAATTCTTTACTAATATTTCTAGGTCTTCTATCCAGTTGTGACAGTGATTTGGGTATATCGTAAGATAGAAGTTGGTTTACTTACAAAAATTAGGAAGCAACCTAGATACTCTTTTTCAAAAATACAGCTTTAAAACTCTTAAAATTATATTACAGTAACTTTTTCTTTTTCCGTTAGTATTCCTCGCTTGGCCTAAGATCCAGTTGCCAACAACTCTTAAGTCATTTTCCGGAATAAAAACTTCATCTCCTTCACTGTTAAGTATTTTCTGAGCCCTTACTAATGTGCTAGGTGTCATGCTGAAAACATAATAGTGACGTGCGAGACAGATACAGTGTCAGCTTCATGGAGCTTCGGGTCTTGCAGAGGAGAGAAATGTTAAACTAAGTATTGTATGAATAATTTATTTAAACTACAGGGTCCAATGAGTATGTGACAGGGGTCCTAACCAAGTCCAGCGTGGGGCAGTTCCATCAGGTCAGGAAAGCTTATGTTGATTCCAAAGCCAACATTCTTCCTGGGCTATTGGTTACACACAAATATGTTAGCCATTAGTCTTTTAAGAATAATTTAGCGTATCTTTTCTTCATCATTCAACCTGTGGTTATGCACGTGGATGGTAATTGATTAACTGGAAGAAATTGCCTTCTGTTAGCTTTGTGAGGACGGCATCCAGCCTTAGCTGATTGCAGCCTGTTGAGAATCTGTCCACTCAGTATTTCTGCCTTCAGAGCACTGTAGTGGCTCCCTTCGCTGCCGTGTTGCCATACTTTGTGTGACTGTTTACCTGTGATTATTGCAATTTACCCAGCAGGTAATAGAAATCCGTTTACCTGGAATAAGCTCTAAGAAAACAAGAAAATGTTTTAAGTTGATACTTTCCTTTTAGCGTTTGTTTTGATTGTTGGATTGGGGTAAAAAAATTGTATGTCTTTATTGAAAAAAAGTGCAGAAACTATAGCAAAAAATGAGGTGCAGTTTATAAGAGATATAATGGAAGTTTTAAAATTTTTTTGAAATTTTTTTAATGCTTATTTTTGAGAGACAGAGACAGCATGAGCAGGGGAGGGCCAGAGAAGAGAGAGAGGGAGACTTAGAATATGAAGCAGGCTTCAGGCTCCAAGCTGTCAGCACAGAGCCCGACACGGGGCTCCAACTCACCAGCCGCAAGATCATGACCTGAGCTGAAGTCGAACGCTCAACCGACTGAGCCACCCAGGCACTCCAAAAATATTTTTTTAATAGTTGAGGGAAACAAACATGTTAGCTGAGGAGATAAAGCTAACATCTTTTGCTTTTACTCCCTTCTTCCAAATTCTTGTTTAAAGGAAAAGAAAGTTGACTAGATAATCAAATTAAACTTCTGTGATCCGTAGTGGGAAGGGAGGAGACTTGATTAGAATAAAGAAGAAACCAGCTGAAGATTGCAGTCCTGAGTTGTTGCATTGGAATTCATCTCAGGCTTAGAAACTAAACCTTTTTGAATCATAAAGCCTTTAAAGAATCACATGTAAGCTATAAACCTTCTCCCCATGAATATGCTCGTATAGATTTTGCCAGCCAAAATCTATTCTAGGAGCTCAAGCTGTTAATCACAGATCAAGGTTAACAACATTTTAGAGTTTATACCATATCAGGATTCACACCATGGACTAAAGTCAATTTTAGATGGATTGAGGACTTAAATTTTTTTTTTAATTAAAACTCATGGAAGAAGTTGTAGGATAGTGTCTTTTATACCTTGGAGAAAGGACAGGTTTCTTAGACAAGATATAAAAGGAATTGACTGTAAAAGAAAAAATAGTTTTGACTCTATTAAAATTAAGAGTTCTGGCAGATGGAGCAGTGAATCTTAAAGTGAAAAACAAGTTACAGAATGGGAGTGTTCACGGTAAACATAACTGGCAAATGACTAGGATCAAGAATATACAAAAAATTCCTACAGGTGAGTGAGAAAAGAACAAATAGCCCTCTAGAAAAACAATATGAACAGGCATCTCACAGAAGGCATGTCCAATACATATGAACAGGTTCTCAGCATCATTAGTGACCAGAGAAATGAGATACCCTTTCAAACCTCACTGGCAAAAGTTAACACATCTGCCAATACCACGTGCTGAGGACATGGGTTCCCAGGAAGTCGTATCCATTGCTTGTAGAAGCACAAGTAGGTACAACCCTTTGGAAAAGGGGTCTGGCCTTACCTCCCAAAACTGAATATACCTGTAACCTAGCACTTCAACCCTTATGTAGCTACCCAAGAGAAAGCATGCACACATAAACCAGGAAACATGTAAAATAAGTTGATCGTAGCACTGTGCACAGGAGCACAAACCTGGAAACAGTACGGGCGCCCACCAGTAGGAGAGTAGATGGAAAAAAAGCATCGTGTGCATGTAGTACAACTACAGTTTACATGGTAATCAAGGTGAATGAAGAACAATGCCACCCAATGATACAGATGAATCTTAGCAGTCCAGTAGGTCAAAGAAGACCCAAGAGATTACATACAGAGTGGTAAGCTTTTTCCAAAAAACTTTTTAGGAATACATACAAATGAACAAAAAAAGATATAAAAAGGAAAGTAAGAAAATGATGAACCTGTGATTCCAGACACTGGTTATGGGGGGGGGGGGGGGCGGGAGGAGAGGAGGCAGGGGCCAGAATTGGAGGGGAGTGACCATGTGATTAGATGTAGATTATTGTGAGAGTGCCTGCTTTTGTTTTGGTCAGGAGGTTTCAGAGCACTTATTACTTCATTAAACATAAGTAATTAGATAAGCAGTTTTTTAAAGAGAACCATGTGTGTACCCGTGATGAGAGTGATTTGAACCAAGGCTAATTAATTTTGTTTTGTGCACCTGAATTCCAATTCGAAAAAGATTTTTTTCAGAGTTCATTGAACACATCGTTACTCAGTATCAGGAGCTACCCTAGGGATTGGCTGGAAATATAGAGACAAATAAGCCATATTCTCTGTCATGTGGTCTGAGTAGAAGCAAACACTGGCAGTAAGTGGGTGAAGCCTTGTACTAATCTTTGTGGTTCAAAGAAGAGAACAGTTAATTCTGCATGTCTGGATCTTGCCTCCACTCCACTCCCACTATCCGCACCCCCGCCAGTCCTCCTCTGAGCACACTTGATTGATAGAATTTTAGACGTCTGTTGGACTGCGTGTTTCGTTCCATCCTGTTACAAAGTTTATTCTTTGTAATATGTGTCTATCTCATATATTCAGCTTTAAAATCTTTGAAACCAAGTGCCTTTTATTATCATTCTCCAGTGCCCCCCCCCAATATCTTGAATAATACTTAGGTTTATTATTTCATTCAACAAAGCTTAGAGTCCCTACTATGATGCAGACATTTGCATGTATGCCCTGCACCTTTGAAAAGTGAGCTAATGAATACATGAATGGAGTATAGAAATTAACAGACGTTTACTGAATTCCTGTTACATGTTTTATGCCAGGTCGGACCTGTGGAACTCATGAGACACTTAAGATCTGTTCTGTTCAGTCTTGCGGTGAGATTGACTTAACCGTAAGACAGTTAGAAAACAGTACCTTTGCGGATTTCATGTGAATAACCAAGGAAATGACTCTAAAATTTTGGAACAGTACATAGGGATAAGGGAGAACGACCATAAACATAGTTCTTTTCTTGAGTTGCAAGTTATGTCTTAAGCCAGAGTTGAAAGCTATTTTGTCTTTCACTTTTCAATTTGCGTAGGTGGGTAAGTTTCCAGATTTAAACTGTAGAATCTTGTGATACCAAGTATGTTTTTCACAGGCAGTTCAGTTTCTGTGATACTAGCAGACATATCACTTGTTGATTACAATCCATATGTAATAGGTTTCCTATTAAATGCCCTTAGTTGTGTGAGTGTACATTATAGCTGAAAGGTGTCCTCTGTAAACACCACTTTACGGATGAGGAAACAGGTCCATAGAGGTGAAGCAGCTTTATTTACTAAGGTTGCACAGAAAGCGATAGGATTAGAACCCAAGTCTCCCTCTCCTGGTTTAGTTTTCCTCATGTTGTGGGATGTTGCCCTATGTAACCTAGATTCTTCAGAGTTGCTTCTCATGATTTCAGTGCTGTGAAAGCTGTTTTTGCAAATAAGTGGCACTTTGAATTACAACAAAACAGTATGAAATAGTAGAAAAAGTACTGACCTTTCCAGAACTGTGGAGATATGAGTAAACTTCAAATTCAACTCTAGCAGTAATTGACTAGTGACTAAGACTAGCTCGACCTTGCAAGTCATTTCCCCGCTTTGAGATCTTTAATGTCTCTTCCAGCTTTCATGTCCTTTTAGCTAAAGCCAAGCTAAGCCAAGATCCCTGGGATCTGCTCTGTGGGTTCTCAGCACAACTGGTTTGATTAACCAATCATTAAAATAAACCTGGACTTCCCACATAAAATTACCTAGTTCCTTTGTGGTCCCATGTAACATGTAAAACACTTACCTGTTTTTCTTCTGAAAAGTAAACTCGAGGGCACTGACAGTGTTTATTCACTGTAGCATTCTCAATACCTAGCGTTTTGTAAGCACTCGGTAAATCGTTGGGTGAGTGTACATCTGTTTTGGATAACTGCTATTGCTTTAGGCCTTCTCTGCCATGTTGTTTAGTAAGGGAAAATAATAGTATTTGAAAACAGTGTTCATTTGAGTACTTGCTGTCTTTGTCATTTATATGAATAGTCTTCACTTGATCATAAAGGATTATTTTAAATCATGTAGTATGAACACATTTTCTCAGTGACTCATCTTTGTTTATTATATAATAAACATTGGTTTAACATTTTCTCAACATTGGTTGAGATTCTGCATAATATGCCCTCCTTAACTTCTTGCACATTATAATAAAACCTCATTCTTTAGGGAAAGAAACAGATTCCATTTGTAAATTTAATTTACAGGGGATTATTATAATAATTATATCCTTTATTTCTCTAGTTATAATCGCTGGTTGTGTCAAGCAAGATCTGAGGATCTATCTGATATTGCTTCTCTAAAAGCCTTATACCAAACAGGTGAGCGTAAGTAGCTTTTCTTTTCCTTTTTAAGGACCCCACCTAGCACGCTACTAGAAACTTCATTTTTCTCTGATTTTGCCCATTTTGCCTATGAAAAAAAATTTTTTATACTAATGAGGATAGTTTGGCTCATCATCAAGATCTTAAAAATAACATCTCAACCTATAAAATTTTCATCTTGTAGTTCTACGTTGGTCCACTTCTTCTTAATGTCTCTTTTCTTACCTTTTAACATCTTTTCTGCTCTTAAAAATACCATTCACTTGCTATACAAAATTCAAACCTTGTCTAAATGTATAACGGAGATGGGGAAAGTTCTCAAGTTTCCACTCTTTCTCCATTAAATTCCTTTTTCAGGCAGTAATTGTTAATTTTCAGAATTGAGTTCCCATTAGTTTTTCCTGGATCACTGATGTTATTAAAACTTGAACAAAACCTATTTATAAAAAGGCCTTGGCCCTGCAGCCTTACCCTTGGCTATCCCTGATTTAAAACCTGCAGGAAGCCTTTATCTTAAAAATAAGTGCAGTCATCAGAACCTCATAAAGCTAAAATATATATATGTATTGTTTTCCACAAAGTGAAAGAAATCTGAGGATGAAATTTGAAAAACCTTAAGTTCCTGGTTTTCAGTCTTTTATATTTGTGTAGAATGTTTTTACAGTGTCCGAGTCCAGCCTTGGAATAAAGTCTCTAGGCGCTGATCACATTTCCCGTTCGCAGGTGTTGATAACTGTGGGCGCACAGTGATGGTGGTAGTTGGAAGAAACATTCCTGTCACATTAATAGATATGGACAAGGTAAGCCACAGCAAGGCTCTATTTTACACATGATGTTGATTTTTACAATTAGTAGGATGTGAATTTGGAATCAGGACTGAGAATACGAGAGGGGGTGGAAATGTGTGTATCTGGGCAGAGGAGCAGCCCTGGGTCTGTAGGCTGGCATGCACCATTCATTTCACTACGTTAGGGGTTCGGTTTTGCTCTGTAGGAGAGCAAATTCTCGAAAATATGAGAATGCCATCATGTGATCTCCAAAAACGCAGCCGCTCCGTTTCGGATGTGATGTAGCCGGATAGTTTTGGGTTGGAATCACTCTAGGTTATAATTGTACTAACAATCAGATACTGCTTGTCTTGAAAAAAAGAAAAATTAACTCTTGAGTATCTATCTGAAGAGAAGAAGTCAGAGATGTAGTTACCCCAAGATGTCATAATTCCATAATCCCTTCATTTGGATGCAAAGGACAGATTCGTAAGAGAAAAAAATGGTATTATTACTGGCAAATAAAAATAAGAAAATGATTATGCTTTTAAAAATGATTACTGGGGTGCCTGGGTGGCTCAGTTGGTTGAGCATCCGACTCCGGCTCAGGTCATGATCTCGCAGTTCGTGAGTTCGAGCCCCGTGTCGGGCTCTGTGCTGACAGCTCAGAGCCTGGAGCCTGCTTCAGGTTCTGTGTCCCCCTCTCTCTCTGCCCCACCCCTGCCTGTGCCCTGTCTCTCTCTGTCTTTTAGAAATGAATAAACATTTTTAAAAAATTTATAAAGAAATAATTAGTAATCCAGGGCGCCTGGGTGGCTCAGTTGGTTGAGCATCCCCCTTTGACTCTGGTTATGATCTCATGGTTTGTGAGTTTGAGCCCCGGATGGGGCTCTGTGATGTTAGCGTGGAACCCACTTCAGAGCCTCTGTTCCCCCCCCCGCCCCCCGCCCCTTCCCTGCATGCTTCCTCTCTCTCTCTCTCTCTCTCAAAAATAAATAAACTTAAAAAAATAAAATAAATAAAAAATAAAAATGATTAGTAATCCAAAAAAAAAAAGCGAATCAGAATGAGATATCTTTTTTCACTTTCAAAACTGTCCTGAACTTTTAAATAATAATCATTGTCATCAAAGATGAATTAAAATGATAAAGGTGGTCATATCCATCGACCCAGGAATTTTGTTCCTCAGAATTTGTACTAAGGAAATAATCTGAGTATGGAAGTAGCTGTAGAGCCTGAAACTGCCCAAATTGGAATACTTGGGCAAGAGACCATTGAATCCAAAAGATAAATACATAGGTCATCCAAGAACATCAGTGTATTAGAAAGTGACTGCAAAAGAGGAAAATCACTTTAACAAATCGTTCTTAACCATAGTAACAAATTTTGGACCTAAAAATATAAAAATTGCACACAATTTTGAGATAAAACACATTTGTACAAAAGCAGATCATTGCTTTCTGGCTAAGCCCTTAGGCTCCTGGTCACTGGTGTTTAGGTAAAAAAAAAAAAAAAAAAAAAAAAATTATGGAAGCAATGGACCTGGCATGCTCCATGGGCTGGTTTGTACCACAAAACTATGACTTAAAGTTCTAACAATTAATTATGGCATATCCACAGATGGAGTATTTTGTGACCCTTAAAGGTTATGGTTACAAAGGCAAATAAATACAGTACTATAGAGAAATATTTATAATGTAATATCAATAGAAAAGTGGTGCATTAATTGCCTATACCCTGATTTTAACTTGTTTTGTTTTAAGCATAAAGGTAAAAACTCAAAATGTAAATATTTCAAAATGGATGTCATGGTTTTGGGGAGAATTTGTTTTCTACATTTTTCGGTCATGTGGCTATACTTCCTTATAATGAAAAACATTTAAGTTAAAGATGGGGAATTTAAAGCTGAAAATGGGTATCTTAATTGCCCTGCAGGGGGTGGAGAGTGGATAGAAAGAGGGCCAAAAGCAGTCTGGTAAAGCAGAAATAATAATAAAAATACACACACACAAATGCACAGGAAGAGCTCGACTAATGCAAATTATATCATTACTAAGTTTCTACTTGTAGCCATTTGTTTTCTGTCATTAACAACCAACATAACATTCATTCTGATCATTAATAATGTGATTGGTAACCAATAAAAACATAAATCTCTGCATTTGATTTTGGCGTGCACTTGCTTGGTGTTCTGGATATCCATGATGTATCGTTTCATGTAACATAATGAGATACATTGTGAGGTCCAAACCAGCAAAGTGGAAGGATCCTGTGTGTTGTTAGTGCCCTCCTCCTTCGTCCGCTCTGGTAGCAGTTGGATGCTAATCCATTTTAGTCTACTCATGATAATGCCAAAGACTGTCCTGAGGAGAATTGGGAAATCGCCTGTTTGATAATCTTTCAGTGGTTAATTCTTAGCTTCCTCTATGTCATTGTTTATAGCTACACCACTGGGTTACCCTGGCCCTGCCCATATTGGAGCTCTGCTCCGTGTTTAATGTTTCTCTTAAATTTCATCCTTCTTATAATGAAGTGTTTCTCTAATGTGATCTGGGTCACATTAAATTTGAATCTTTCAGAGCTCTAGAAATGCTGCCCGGCTCATTGCCATCTACTGACTAAACCTGTTGTCCTTTTCCTCATTTCAGCTCAACATTAAAGATGCCAAGAAAATTAGTCCTCCAAGTGAGCCATGGGAGGGAGGCATCACTCAGAATGTCCTTCTGTAGTAATTCTTGGTTACGTGAGAGCCATAAGTCTGCATCCCACTAGAGACTGCAAAGATTTTCATTGAGTTGCAGGCAGAAACTTCAAGAATGATCAGAAGTCTAGAAATTGTACTTCTACAATTCATTATCCTAGAGAGGGAAAACCTGGTAATTGACTGAAGAACTCTTTTGAGTATATGAAGAGTTATTTGAGCACATAGAGACTGATTGTTCTCCTCCAGCCCTTAGAACAAGGCAGAAAGGGATCCTACTGTAGCATTTCTGAGAACTGGTAAACACTGGCTAGGTTCACTTTCCTGAAGCTCTTTTTCAAAGAGAATTGATACTCATTAGTCTGAGATGTCCATCTGTAGTGCCTGGGGCATCAATTAGGTTCATCTTCTGAGTTTTGTCTCTCTCTTGGCTTCTGCGAAATTGACTACTTATGCAAGATGATCTTACGTTTACTTCTTTTTTCCTTCTAGGCTCTCTTATATTTCATCCATGTAATGGATCACATTGCTGTGAAGGAATATGTATTAGTATATTTTCACACACTGACCAGTGAATACAATCACCTGGACTCTGACTTCCTGAAGAAACTCTACGATGTTGTTGATGTCAAGTTAGTTATTTTTGCAAATTATGAAGAGGGGAGATAGCTTCTTTCTTATTATTAATGAGTAGTAAACATTGCTGTGTATTCTGTGAAAAGATATTTCATGTAACAAAGATTTTTATCACACATAGATCAGATATTTTAATATCAGGAGGCCCTCCTTAACTCCAGTGTATTTTGCATTTAAGTAAATTCATATGTAAAATTTTTGCTGCTTTTAAACATCTTGCGAAAGGGTTGGGGTCGTTACCAATCTTTGTATATAAGATAACAAAAATACTACCTTCTGTTAATAAGGTGTGTTACTCTTCTCAAAATACATTTATAAATATTATTTCATTTGACCAGTGACCCATGAGTTTTATAATTCATGATATGATCTCAGATATTCTAGTACAGTATAAAAAAAGGCACATGATAACTTTTTGTTAGATATGAATTTACTTTGTGTTACCTGTAGTTGGCTCTGTCACAGCCAAGAGAAACAATATCTTCTATAAAATGGATACTTTAAATAATGAAATGTCCCCTGAATTATTTTTTGACATTTCACTTAAAATTCAATATGTAAAACTACACCCATTTAAAATTTTTTCCCCTTTGTGAATATATCTCTGTATTCTAGCAAAGAGTTAATTGTCTATAACATGACATACTGACCCATGTTTTTATTTCGCATTAGATACAAGAGGAATTTGAAGGCTGTTTATTTTGTTCATCCAACGTTTCGTTCAAAGGTACAGTGTGTTTCTCTTTAGCTAAATCTCACATTTAAGTGCACTGCATGCCAGCATTTTAAGATCTATTTCAACATCTTAATTCTCACTATCACCACTGTGATGGCCAATTTCTTTGTCTACTGTTCCTTTTCAGTGATTTTCAGTCGTGATCCTAATGCTTTGGTCCCACGTTAAGTCTAGTATCTTTGTAGGCAACGCATACAGGCTGTCCGCCTCTCAGTTCTTGCTTGCCTCTTCATGCTCTGTGTTCATTGGACTTCGCTCACGCTCTTGATACGGAATGCGCTTTCCTTCCTCTGCTCGTGCTAACTTCTGTTTGCCCCTCTGCTCAGTAGTTACTGTCCATAGAAAGCCTTCCCCGACCCGTTCTGCCAACGAGTAGGTACTCCTGCATTATACTCCCCCTTAAGATTTTAATTTTTAATTCCAATTAATTGTTTAATTTTCTACTTTATGCTAGCCTGCAGGATTTGTGAGAGCTAGATTACAGCTGTCTTGTTCACAGTCACATCCCTAATATCTCTAATATCTAGTCCTGCATTTTGACTTCATCAACACATGCACTCCCTGGGTTCTTTTACTTTTTCTAAAAATATCATCTTTTTTTTTTTTTTTTTTGGTCTTTATTTTCTTCCCTGTCCAGCCTGAAACCCTTGCCCTGTCACTTCAGTCACTGCTGTTAATGCCTACAGTATCGTTCATCACACTTGCTCATCAAAACCTGGTCGTGAGACATTTCACCACTCTGCTTTCTTCACTCTCGTATCTGGGTTGCTGAACACAGATGGAGAAATCTTAGAGCCATGTGACTGGGGGCTTCTAAGCAGACACGGAGCTTTCACTGCTAAGGCCCCCCTGGTATTTCACTAGACAGTATGTCTCAGGAAGGACACGTTCTCCTCAAGCAGCCCCTCATTCCAACAGTTGGCCCTGCCTTATTCTTGATCAAGAACATCAAAAGCATCAGTAAAAAGCTTTCTGTCCTCTCCCTCCCACCCCAAGCTTACGTGACATCTGTTCCTATCATTAGCTCCTTTTCTGTCACAAAAAAAATGTGTTTCTTCTTAATGAAGGGCAGACCTTCTACCTGGTGGTCTGGATCCCCTAGTAATAAGAGCTGATGTTTTCTAAGCGCTTCCTGTGTGCCAGCTCTTCCCAGGCATTATCTTGTTAAAGTCTTGTATCTATGAAGTAGATAGTAGTTTATGCCCACTTTACAGGCAAGGAAATTGATGCTTTGAGAGAGTAAGTAACTTTTCTGAGGTAAGCACCTAGTAAGTAGTGGAGTTTGGATTTGGATCTAGACATTTTAATTGGAGAGCCTCCACTCATCAACTACACACCACATTTCCGTCTCCTCAGGAATTCTCTTCAGCAGTTTTTGTCTTTGTCTTTCTCCTCCCATTTTTCTGGATCTAACTCATCAACTTTTAAACATGCTAAAGCCTCCACTTCTATTTCCTCCCCTTGACAACCAAAATTTTTTAGTGTGACCTACGTTCTGCACTCACTGTCTCCATTTTTTATCCACCTTAATTTACTCCAGTCTCATTCAGATGCCACTCTGGCAACTAAAGCGACTCACAGCAAAATCACTGGTCATCTGCGTCCTACCTGTTTTCCCTGCAGCCTTAATGCCAGCCGGTCCCTTCTTCCTTGAAACACTTTGTCTGGGCTCCCTTGAACGTAACCTTGCTGAGTCTTCTCGCACTTCGAGCTGCTCCTTCTCGGTCTCCTATGCTGTCCCCTCTCTCTGCTCCTGCTTATCCTTGGAATGTCAGTGTTCCCAAACCCTCATCCTTTTCTTTCATTCTGTACCTTGTTTCATTCCTGTGTCTTCAGCAACCCTCAAATATATATATGCGGTTCCCAAATACATACATGTGAGGGGAGGCAGAAAAGCCCAATGTTTAAAGCATAATCCAAGACTCAGGTTCTAGTCCCAGCTCTGCCAACTACCAGTTTATCATCTCAGGCAAATAATGGAACCTCTGTGCTTTAATTTCATCTTGTGTAAAACGGAGATAATAATAACAGTGCTCACCTTGTAGGGTTATTGGAAGGATAACATTAGTTAATACCTGCAAAATGCTTAAAATTTTACCTGACCTATAATAAACGCTCAGGAAACATTAACCACTATCATCATCGTCGCCATCGTCCTCCTCCTCGTCGTCATTCCTGTGCTTAGACGTGAATGTTGAACTGTTGATTAAGTATCTTCATTTAGATGCCTTACAGGGTCCTGAAGTTCAACATTTGAGAAACAGAATAACTCCTGTGTTCCCCTACTCACTCCCAAACTGCTATTTATATTTCCTGTCCTAGTCAGTGGGACCACTGCCCTTCAGGTGCCCAAGCCAGGAGCCAGGAAAACATCCTATTACATCAGTTCTGTGTGCTCACTACTGTCCAAATCCATGCCTGTGCCATTAGTCCCACTGCCTCTACGTGAGCTCGTCCCACCACCGTCTTGTATCTGAAAGGACACAGCTACCTCCTAGTCCATATCCATACTGTCCTGCCTCCAGTAGAGCACACCACTGTTCCTTCAGGCCTGCCTAGTGATATTTTCTTAGAATGTTAATGGAAGCCTAAAGTATTTACAGCGGAGTCCTTTGCAACAGTTGGCCAAACTCAGGCCCAGGCAAGGAAAAAAAAAATTCTGACTATATCATTGGGGTTTGGAGAAAAGAGGACTTAGTTCAGCATAAAACCCAGGATTTATTTATTTAGTAAATGAAAGGACTGTGTCATTCATGACTTCTAGCCGTCATCAGATAAAGGGGATCATGGACTAGGATATAAATCTGAGAGTCTCCATCAAGCAAATAGTGCTTTAACTCTTTAAATATGCTAATGAATAAAATCACAAAGAAGACAGCTAAAGTTGACAGAGCCCTGGGATCAAGGAGGGCGACCAAGGAGCAGTAATGTGAAGATCTTCCAGAGAGCCAAGATTGACTAATGTTGTGGGAGCCAGTGGACAGGAAAAGCGTCAAAGACGGTAGAAGTAGTCATTATTTTAAAGCACTGTGGAGAAATTAAGTAAGATAAGTAATGAAAAGTCCTCATTACCCTTCATAGTAAGAGATGAGTGAAGACTTCATTGAGAGAATGTTTTTCACTTTTCGCTTTCTGATTGTTTACAGAATTGTTGAATTTCTCATCTTAAAATTTGCATGTAAGGAGCATCTGGGTAGCTCAGTCGGTAAAGCATCCGACTTTGGCTCGGGTCATGATCTCATGGTTCAGTTCATGAGTTCAAGCCCTGCGTGAGGCTCTGTGCTGACACTCAGAACCTGGAGCCTACTTCAGATTCTGTGTCTCCTTCTCTCTCTCTCTCTCTCTCTCTCTCTCTAGCTCTCTCTCTCTCTCTCTCTCTCTCTATCTCTATCTCTATGCCCCTCCCCCACTTATGCTCTGTCTCTCAAAAAAGAAACATTTAAAAATTTGCATGAAATATTTTAAGTAATCCTTTTAAAAATTGCAAATTTTTTTTTGGTTTCCTCAGTGTTGGAATAGCATAGTAAGTGCTAATTAAGTGCTTATGAGAACGCTGTTTGGCCAGGCTTGAAGGAAGGAAGGAAGGAAGGAAGGAAGGAAGGAAGGAAGGAAGGAAGGAAGGAAGGGAGGGAGGGAGGGAGGGAGGGAAAAGAAAAGAAAAGAAAAGAAAAGAAAAGAAAAGAAAAGAAAAGAAAAGAAAAGAAAAGAGAAAGAAAGAAAAAAGAAAAGTACAGTGTTGGAACAATCAGTTAAATGAAAGGCTTTTCCTGCTCTTTGTTCAGTAAAGTTCTGATTACATAGTCTTATCAGATAACATCTGTTATATCAACATTTCTACTATTTTGTTATGCTTAGTGTGTGGCTAATTTTTTTCTTTCTGTAGCACTTAAAGATATCACTTGACTATTTCCCCACATCTCATAATCCATTTATATTTTGTTCACCCAGTAGCTACTGAATATTTTTCTTTAATGGACAGGAGGATTAGGTTGGTTTTTAGCATGTCTGCTCTCTCCACTTTTGTTCATTATTGTACCAGAGGTTCTAACCAGTGTAATATGGCAAGAAAAAGAAGCAAAATGCCTCTAGATGTAGAGAGGAGTAAATAATACTGTCTTTATTCACAGATGACATGAGCATCTGTGTAGAAGACCCTGTGGTATCCTCAGAAAAACTAATAGAATTAATAAGTAAGTTTTATCAGGGCTTCAGGGTTTGAGATCAGTATTCACAAATCAGTTGTATATATTAGCAACAGGCAGTGCAATTGAAATTTAAAAGATAATGTTATTTATATTAGCTTCAAAATCTATTAAGTGCTTATGGGTAAATGGGGCAAAAGATGTGAAAGACTCGTGCACTGTACAAGTTGTGTACATTGCAAAACATTTGTGAGAGAAAGGAGGCATAAATAAAGGAAGACATGCTGTATTTGGGGGTTAGAAGACACTATTATTGTCAAAATCTCAGTGCTTGCTGAATGTACAGATTCAATGCCAATCAAAAGTTCAGTAAGCTTTTTTGTAGAAATTGACAAGCAAAAATGCAAAGAACCTAAAAGAACCAAAGCGATTTTATTTATTATTTATTTATTTTTAAATGTTTATTTATTTTTGAGAGAGAGCATGAGTGGTAGAGGGGCAGAGAGAGAGACAGAGGAACACACAGAATCAGAAGCAGGCTCCAGGCTCTGAGCTGTCAGCACAGAGCCCGACGTGGGGCTCAAATCCATAAACCGTGAGAACATGACCTGAATTGAAGTCGGACGCTAAACTGACTGAGCCATCGAGGCACCCCCTCCCCACTTTTTTTTTTTTTAATGGAGCCAAAACAATTTTAAAAGAAGACCAGAGTTGAGGACCAACACTCCCTGCTTTCAAAGCTTATTCTAAAACTGCAGTACTCAAGACAGCACAAGGTATTGGCATAAAGGTAGACATCTAGATCAGTGGAGCAGAATAGAGAACCCTGAAATAGATTCACGTGTATAGAGATAACTGGTTTTTGAGAAATGTGTGAAGTCAGGTCAGTGGAAAAAGAACATTCTCTTCAACAAATGATACTGGAACAATTAGATATCTATATGCAAAACAACAACAACTTTGACCCATGTCTTGCATCACATACAAAAATTAACTGGAAATGGGTCAAAGACCTTAATTGTAAAACGTAAAAGTGTTAAACTTCTAAAAAGAAAATATAAGAGAAAAAGCTTTGTGACATTGAGTAAAGCAAAGATTTCTTAGATACAACACCAAAACACAACCCATAAACAAAATTGGACTTCATCAAATTTAAAAACTTCTGCCTTTTTAAAGATGGTTAAGAGAGTGAAAAGATGAGGCTACAGCCTGAGAGAAGTCTTTGTAAATAAGCATTTATCTGAAAAAGGATTTCTCTTTAGAATAAAGGAATCCCAGAAATCACTAATAGGGAAAAACTCAGTTTAGAAATGGGCAAGAAATTTGTGCTAGCATTTCCCCAAAGAAAATATATAGATGGCAAATAATCACACAAAAAGATGTTTAATATAATTGGTCATTGGGAAGGTGCAAATTAAAAATGAGGTATCATTGCACTCCTGTTAGAACGGCTAAAACTTAAAAGAGTGCCCATACCAAATGTTGGTGAGAATGTGGAAGGACTGGTATTCTGATGCAGTGCTGATCTGAATGTAAAATGTTACAGAAGCTTTGGAATGCAATCTGGCAGTTTATTTAAAGAGTTGAATGTACACCTACCATGTGATCTGGCCATTCCACTCCTAGTATTTACCTGAGACCAATGAAAATCTATCTATACAAAGACTTATACACAAATGCTCATGGAGGCTGTATTGTAGCCCCAAACTGGAAACGACCCCCCTATGCCCGTCACTGGGAGAACTGATAACCAAACTCGTATATCCATACAATAGAATACTACTCAGTAATGAAAAAGGATGAAGTGTTGATGCACATCACAACACGAATAGATTTCTAAGTAATTATGCTGAGTAAAAGAAGCCAGACAAGCGTGCACACCGTATGATCTCATTCGTATAAAATTCTAGGGCACACAAACGAACGTGTAATTACGGAAAGTAGAGCAGCGATTACCTGCAGAGGGGGGGGGGGGAGGAGGGTGGGAGGGGAGAGTGGCAAAGGGCCCTGAAAACCTCCAGGACTGATGGCTATGTCCTTTTTCTTGATTATGGTGATGGTTTTATGGGGGTGTGTGTGTGTGTATATATATATATATATATATATATATATATATATATATATGTATGCATATATATATATATATATATATCAATGCTTAAAAAATTGTATACTTCAAATATGTGCAGTTTATTATATGTCAGTTATATTTTAAAAGATACGTTTTTTTAAACTGCAATGAAATACTGCTACACTGCCACCAGAATAGCTAAAATTTGGAAGACCGGCAGTACCAAATACTGACAGTGATGTGAAGTGACAGGAATTCTCCTACATCCTAAGAGGGAGTTGGAAATCATGCAACTACTTTGAAAAGAGTTAACGAAAATTTCTTATAAACTAAATATATACCTAGCCTGTGACCCATCAGTGCCACTAAGTATTTACCCAAATGAAATGAAAACTATGTGCCAAAAAAGACTTCTATAAGAACGTGCATAGCAGCTTTAGTCATAGCAGCCAAAGACTAGAAACAGCCAGGCACCCATCAATAGGATTATGAATAATTAAGTTCTAGTATATTCTCGTAATGCAGTGTTTCTTGGCAGTGAAAGAGAACACACTACTGATAGACAGAACCACATGCTAGAATCTTAAAAACATTAAGCTGGGTAGGAGAACCGTTACATAAAAATTATACTGTATGAATCCATTTATATGAAATTCTAGAGCAGACCAGACTAATCCATGGTAGAAAAAAAAATCAAAACATTGTTTGCCTCCGTGGAGAGGGCCATAAGGGAAGAGGAGTATGAGGGAACATTCCGGGGTGATGAAAATGTTTTCTAACTTAATAGGAGTTTTTGCCTCTCCAGTGTGTGCATTTGGCGAAACAGTAAAAGTACACACAAAATCTGTGCACTTCATCGAATGTAAATTTTATAGCAAAGAAACTGAGTGAACGTTGAACTCTAGTTAGAGAGATGAATGCTGTATTTGGGGACAGCTTCTTGATGTCTGCAGTTTACTTGCAAATGCAAAAACATAAGATCCACAGATGGATAGACGGATGGATAAATATGTGATAGAGAAAACATAAGGAAAGTGTTAATGATTGAGTGGTGGCTATGCTGGTATTCACTGTAAAATCCTTCCAACTTTAGTGACTGTTTGAACATTTTCATAATTTTCTTTTGTTACAAATTCAGACTTACCAGAATAGTGTTCCTTTATACCAGACTTATAAAAATGTGTAGCCACTGTTTGCTAAGATATGGCTTTAGTCCCCTCCTCCTCCACACAGAAAATCTATAAATAGCTATCCATCCTGTGACTTTGATGGAAACACATTACCAGAAATTTCAGAGTTAGAGCCACTAGCCTTGGCTGTCACACGTTGGAACTGTTTCAGATAGGAGTCAGTGGCAGGCTGGGCAGAGGCTGAAGACCAGATGAATAAAGTGAAAACTGTTATATTACCTCTTCATAACATTTTGGGATGGGGAAAATTAGGATTGAGAGAATAAAACCCATGTGTAATGAAATCCACCATTATCTTATACTAAGTCAAGAACTCTAAATGGGGTGTTTGTAATTATAAAATAATGAGATGAAATCAAGGGCTAATAAAACAATCGAATCACATTGTTCTGATTTTGATATTCTTCAGATCTTTTCCAGGCCACTCCACCCAAAGTGGTAATAAATTGACTGCTCATATAAATCACTACTCTTTTTCTCCTTAGAAGTTTACTAATACAAGGCAAAGTAACAGAATTTAAACCCACCATTGATTCTGGCTCCAACTGATTAGTGCATACGTGTGTAAACAGTCTTCTAGTTTATATTGTTTTGTGATTCTGTGTTCTTGGCTTTGCGTTTGTGAATAATTGGGTGAAAGAATTTATGGCATTCACAAAATATCAAAGCAGTCCTTTTTCAAGTTTTACATTTTTTTCAGTTTGTTAAAATAGTAGATAATAAGTAATACAAATTTACCTATGTAAATGTATATGACTTATAAATAATTGAAAATTAAAAGTTAAGCTATATAAAAGTTAAAATTTTAAAAAGTGAAGACAGTGTTCTTGAGTTTTCTGCTCAGGTTGCTGAGCAGAAGTTAACTGAGTTTCTACTTCTATCTACTTTGAGTAATTTTCTCTTGCAATACATGGAGGATGTGAAGAAGGTAATGGCAGAAAGTGCGACAGAGAAATGTGTTTCTTTCACAGATCGCTGCCTCAACTTCCCCAATCCAACCGTCTCTTTGAGTTTACCGCCGCCGCCCCCATGTTGGTCTGGTGTGGCATATGCAGGAGTGCTTTCGTAGAACTGTACAATTAAGAGGGACCTTAAAGATCATTTAAGTCTAATTTGCTGATTTTATAGATGAAGAAACTGAGGCACCGATTGAAGGGCAATATATTTTTATTGTAGAATGAAGAAACATTAAACCAGCCCTAAACAGTATTAAAGTAATAAGCTTAGAAACTCTTATTACTCCATTTGTTAATTCTTCCAAAACATATTGAATTCCTTACTTTTTTGGTTGGGCATTAATTGGATGCTATGAATATGGTATTGAATAAGACATTCCCCACATTAGGGAGTTTATAGTCTATTTAGAGAATCAGATAATATAATACTATTGCTAGCTTTGCAGTAGCATGAGTAAACAAAGTGTTGTTGGAACATTTAGAAGGAGGCTCCTTTTCCGCTTTGGGTGGAGGGTGGTAAAAGAAAGCCTCCTCATTGGGGTGAATTTTGATCTGAGCTCTGAAGAACACTTAGCCAGGCAAAGAATTGAGGGAAAGGGTGTCAGGACTATAAAAGCAGCATGTAAAAGGGTTTTGAGGCAAGAGAACAATGGCACAAAAGTCTTCTGAAGTCTTCTGCATAGGCCCTTATAGCTCTGTATGTTTCTCCCTTTTTCCAAGTGGCTGGGGCTCCTTGCATACATAGGTAGTCACGTGTCTCTGTGGGCCATTCATTACAGTCAGTACATTTTGCCTTAGCTAGTTGTTAGTCTCATGCTTATAATCTGGCTCCTCTACTAGGCTCTAAGTTCCCTTTAGAGGAGTGGCTCTATCATTGTTTTCCTGTTTGACGTACAACTTAATGCTTAGGACACAGATGACCAGCAGATGTTTATGCCTTGCATAAATGTTTACTGTCTTAACATAGCCTTCTGGTTCTTCTCTGTCCAGACTCTACAATCTTCTAATTTTCTTAAGCTCATTCTGGAATCTGTAACATGTCTGTGACCTCTCCATAGCTCTTAACTGGTTTATTAACTACCTCTGTGGCCAGTCTGAGAGCTTCTTCTAATCTGCAAGTTTCACTAACCTAGTTTGCAGAAGTTTACATTCGTGAGGTATGTAACAGCATGTACTTTAAAGGAACTGATGTCAAAAACTGATTGGGGGTATATAATTGAGTGACTATTCAATTTGATTTAAATTAACTCACCTAGTTCTAGCAAGGCCAAATGCCTCCCCTCCCCTCCAACACCCCCCTTTAAATAAACTTGGTAATACTGGGGCAGGGGGAGAGGGTAGCCGAGAGGCTAATGTTAATACTTGAGGCCTTATGCCAGTCATTAGTAGTGTAGCCAAAATAAAATAGTGACTCAAGCTATAAAAATCATTGTAAAGTAAGTCCTATCTTTATTTATTCTTTCTTTATCAAATATTTTGAGAATGCTGGTTCTGTCTGTGTCTCACAAAACATTAGGCTGTTATTCTATGATTGTCTGCCAAGTACTAGGGAAATTATAGAAATGGACGTAAGAAACTGAAATCCTAGGAAGCAGGAATAAGTGCTCTAAATGCAGTGTAAATTTCTGGTATTAAGAACTCAATAGAAGGGGTAATCTGGAGCTGGAAGGGAGAAATAATGATTGAAAATGAGTCTCTACCAAGTTCTGCAAATCTGGACAGGATCCTGATAAGTCAGTGCAGTGTTGTCTCTCTTCTTTCATGCCTAGAATATGTGAAAGGTTTGGACAGCCAGTGGAAAATGTGGTAAGACATTAACAAAATGACTGGCATCGGTGGCAGATATCCAAAGTGTCCTGTATTTGTAACGTGCCCAGTTGTACATTTGTAGCGCACTGTCCCAGGGCACACATTCGCATGCACGTTTCCTTCTGTAAATGGGGATAGCGACAATATTGCACCTACTGCGCAGAGCCGTTGTGTAAGCCGTTGATAAACATGACTTGATTAGATCAGCAGTTGAGAGCGATGAACAATAATTTGTGAGTTCCAGCTGTTGCCTAGTTTATGTCACTATTGTTTGCTGTTAATAATTTTTTCTTTTTTGCAACAAATTTTGCAGACTGGCTCTTACAGAGGGTTTGCATGTTGTAAACTGAAATGAGTAAAGGTGGCTTCACGTTCACAGAAGATCCACTTTGACTAAGAAAGACTGCATGCCAAATGTCAAATGAAAAATAAATGTATCACATTTCGGCACAAATTTTCTTCGCAGTCTCATTTGGAAAAACGATGAGTTTCTGAGATTTGGAAATGTTAACCATTTTCAGAGAACCACTGAATCCATTATTCTGCCAAATAATGCGGGGTCCTTTTGCCCACAACCCACAGTAAGAAGCGTATATTATGTGACAACACACTACACATGGAAGCATACAGACACCTCACAGAAGCGAAAGCTTCATGAAACACTTGGCTCGCCCCTTATCACCTTCCCTAGTAATTGTTGCTCTAGCGTGTGTCCTTTTCATTGTGGTTGTTTTTAATTCTGTCCATAATCCACTAAACTAATTGCATAATTCACTGATGAGCTACCACCTGCACTTTGACAAATACGGCTCATTATAAGCTTTTTCTGACATCAGTTTCAACTTTGAAATAATAGTTTCTATCTAGTATAAATTTTCAGAATCACGTTGTGCATTTCTAACACTGGCCCCTGGCTTAAATTGTGTTTCTCTTCTATTGATTAGGTATCAACATGGTTTTTTACCACCTTTTCTGTCTCAGGACTGAAGGACAAAATCCACCATGTGGACAGCCTCCACCAGCTATTTTCTGCCATATCACCAGAACAGATTGATTTTCCACCTTTTGTCCTTGAATATGATGCCAGGGTAAGAAGTTCCAGGAGTTCTCCCTCACCCGGTGTAGTATCTTAACTGCTCTATGGGGCCCTGCTTAGGCGCACAGCATCCTTTTATTATAAGATGGTATTAATGCAATTCGTGTGTTTTAGTAAACTTGACAGTATCATTCAACATTCTCTTCCTGCAGTAACTAGGAAAACGCTTTGTCCTAAGAGAGCTTTTTCCTCAGTTAACTTTTCAATGGGAGATTTTTCTGCTGGTTTGAAGCCAACCCTTGCTTATATGGTCAGTTTTCTGCCACCTCTGCCGAATTTCCTTAAGATTGAATCGCTTTTTATCTACATAAGTAAGGTCAGAAGAATCTCTTGGTGTCTGACATTTTCAGCATTAATTCAAACAAGGTAGCCTAGCCTTTACTCTGCTGCAAGTTTCAGTTTGCTGAAAGTTTATCTAATGTTTTTAAGAACAAGCAACACTAGTATTATTATTACTTCTAGATGAATTTGTGAATATATCAAACACTAGTAAAGGGCTACTCTTGAGTGTCATTAAAGCTCTATCCATCGCATTGTGTTTATTCTCACTACCGCTTTAGTAGTTAAAAACAAAACAAAAGTAAGTAACATGCTTGGCCAAAAGATCATCAGTCTCCTTATTTAACTGTTGCTGATTACATAACATTATGCATGAATCAGGGAATATATTTGAAGGTTATATTAAGCTTCAAATGGATTGTTCTTCCCCAATTATTGTACAGCATGTATACACCAAAATAAATATTCTACAAGACATTTTCTCTCCACCATTTCTTTAACTTCAGCTCTAATTCCTGTGTTCCTTTATGTGAAGAGCAAAGTATTTAATGTGTTCTAATGACTAATAAAATTTCGTATTTGGCTTTTGTGCAGAGAGGATTTGTAATTGGAGTAGCTGGATCATAGAAAGATTGTTGAATATGTGGAAGGGGGGGAAGAATACCAATTTGTGTTCATGCAGATTGCTGGGGTAGAAAATAACCTTATTATTATTCTTTTGAACTATATATCACTCTTCTTAATATTTAAAAAAAATGGATAGCGGGAAATAAAAGGAAAGATACTAAAAGACATTTTGAGATCAAAAATTTGGAATGACAGTTCAAAGCTAGTGTCTGGATTTATAATATATTTTCTGGGGTAGAACATACAAGTTGGATTGCATTGGTTAGAAAACCCGAACGACTGTTTTTTAAGCCAACACATTTTCTATAATCTTAGGGGCCCATAAAACAGACTTTCGTTAAATATCAACACCACACTCTAGCCTGGTTTTGTCTGTCTGTTTTGTTTGTGTGCTTGTTTTAGGTTTTTCTTCTATTTTGTATATCAAATGCAGGCCTAATTAATGATGTGATTAATTACATTTTAATAAAACAACCTATAATGTAACACTTGGGTCATTGAATCATCTCTCTGTGCCTGTACTAGAGCTTTCTAAAATTGAGGTATCAGGCCATCTATATATAAAGGCCAAAGAGAAGGACAAAAAAAAGGGGAGAAACTGAAGAAGGTGTCAGGAGACAATGTGGAAAGGGCTGGCAGAGGGCAGGTCACTAGATGCTAGAGCTTTACATGTTACTTGCAGCACTTTGGCTCTGTGGTCAGTGGGGAGTGTTCTACAAGGGAGAACTGCCATTATATTTCTATTTAGAACCATGGCAAAAGCAACAGTGCAGAACGTGACTGGAGAAGGATAACACTAGAGGCAGGGAGACAAGGAAGAGGCGAGTAGAGGATCGGAGGAGAAAGGAGACTAGAGCTGGGGCAGCAGCAGTGCTCATGGCAAGGGCTTGAAGATCTTAGATTTAGAAGTAGACATTTTAGGAAATAAAACCCACAGCATTTGGTGACTGAGGAAGCCATTCAGGAAGATGAAAGGGCAAAGATGCCTAAAGTGACTACCAGAGCTTCCGCCGTGGGAGACTGGGTAGATGGCGTGGCCGCCACCCCAGAGGGGCATTTTGGAGGAAGAGCATGGGGGGCGGGGGCAGTGTTGGAGTGGGAGAGAAGAGACAGGCGGTGTGTTTGTTCAGTTTGTGACACTGCGTTTGAGGTGGCCCGTGGAACACTGAGGTGGAGATCCGATAGGTGGTTGGTTATTGCCTTGTAAGGAAACATTTTCTCTTGCTAGGAAGAATTGAAAGTATGATTAGAGAAAAGGAAATAAGTATGGAGTTGGTTAATTTACTGGCATGTTCAGTCATGCCTTGCACATAGTAGGTGGGATGTGGCGTTTGTTGTTGGCAGGTCTCAGCGGGCTTCTATTTTCTGGGTCTTGTGTGACTTAGAATACTGACATAAGTTTTATGGGAATGAAAGGAACCTTTGAAGGTAGTTAGAAGGTAATTTTTATCTATCTGTATCAAAATGGTACGGAGACGATTTCAGAAAAGGAGCTAGCCAGTCAGCACTCTTATAAATGTAGTCGAAGAAGAGTATACAAGTTTACCTGGCGACAATTCTTCAAAGTTCTTTGTTTCCAGAAATAGAGAAAATAGATTGCACGGCAGTCTCTTGCACAGTGTGAGACTAATGTAAAAAGCTCTATTTCATAGCATTAAGAGTTAGATTTGCCCTTCCTACTTTATCACAATTTAATGCGGATGTAAGAAACCTAAAACAATATGGTAGTCGAATGGAACGGAGAAATCTTAAAGACAGATAGTGAACCATTTCTTTTCAGATGAACTTCAAAGTTGATTTATTTGTTGAGGCATGTTTCGTAAGCATAGCTTCCATGCATGTTGAGGATATAGGATTGGTTAGTATGAAGGATCTTGATGGGCAATTCTGAAATACAAAACAAAAACAAAAAGGCTTTCCTTAACTTTTTTTCAAATAACATGAAAGGCAGCCACTCCTAGGATTTGTTTCTACCTAATTTTTAGAAATGTTTTTAATATCTGGTCAGATTTGTAATCAGAAAGTAAGTCTTCCTAGATATTCTCTTGTTTTCCGGGCTAAGGTCCCAAGATCAATTCTTGCCCTAGAGCATCTGCTCTGAAGAATATTAGAGCTTTTGATTCCCTTAGATAACATTTAGCCACCTACTGGGTTCAAAACCAGATACATTTAATGCTCTGTCATAACCAATAATGTAAATGTACCGTAAAGCAATGCTATTTTCATTGGTCCGCCGTTCTGCTTTCCTAATTATTATCTACATTGGTGCTAAACAATTCTGTTTATGATTTACTGACAAACAAGTTTTTTGTCAAATACTTTCCTTAGATATGAGAAATGAATCCTAAGTCCAGTAAGTATAGTCAGAGGCCCATCTACCATAAAGTGAACTGTCTTCATTTTTTTATTAAGATAAAGTTAGCCGAAATGAAGTCAGGAAATTTGCCCTTACTCTTGTTTTCCATCATTCTACGTTAATTTAAGATGCAGCACACAGTAAGACAGTACAGTCTAAAAAAGTAAATCTGGGTGTTAGATTTGAATAGACGAGGATTTAGATTCAGACTCTTCTGGTTACTGATGGCTGGCCTTGGGTGAGTTCTGCAAGCTGTGTGATCCTTGGTGTCTTCTTCTGTGAAAAGAGGATGTTATCTACTTCATGGCATTATGTGAGAACATGAAGGGATAATGAAAGGAAAGTGCCGATAAAGTGTCTGGTATATAGAATTAAATATTAAGTGATGAGGTTATTTAAAAATATTACCATCCCGATTACCTCTGCCTACTCTACACCAGCTCTGGCTGACTCCAGCGGACCTGGTTTGATGGCTGAGGGCCTGGCTCAGGGCCACGCATGTGCTAGACATTTTACAGAGGCCATATCGCCGACTGTAAATCCCGTTCTTTCACATTCCCATTTGAATTGGTTTTATTACTTAATGTTCTTGTCTTTTTTTTTCTTCCACAGGAAAATGGGCCTTACTATACATCTTATCCCCCATCACCAGATTTGTGACCTGCCATCTTTTAGCGCTACTGGTTTCCAGGGACGTCACTTTCTCCACGAATTGCTACCTATTGAAGTGATATTCATTTTTGCTCTTCAGATCCAGAGAGCCTTTTGTCCCCACCTCTCTGGTATTTTTTTATTGACTGTATATTTTCTGGCACATAAGCAATCTGAAAATGGTAGGCCATTCCGAACTGCACACTTATTTTAAATTTGTATATTTGTATCAAATGAAAATGTTCATTTTTAGAGGGTTGTTAATAGAAATCGGGGAGCAACTTTTGAGTATCTTCAGTTTCCTGAGAGGACACTAGATTCTCCGTTAGACCAGCCACCAATGTTGTCCATGCCATCTCTCTAACATTGCACGCTTCCTTTGTGTACTTCACTGTTTCTCAAAATATATAGAACCAGTGTGTGCTGACCATAGATGCATTGTTTGCTTCAGATCCTGGCACTACATTTTATGCAGATAATTTGGTTATGATAAAAGAGAATTGTCTGGGATCAAGGATGTGGAAATGTATCTGATCAAAATACCAAAATCATTAGCAAACTATAGGTCTTGGAATCTTACTGCACTAGTTAAGACGAAGATTTAAGGACTAAAGTTCCTTGGACTTATGATTTGTTAAGATTGCCACTGTTCTGGTCTCAGTAGTGGAGGACAATAAGACCATATCTTCCGCCTTTTTCCTATAATCATGGGTGATTTGGTTGCCTTATTTTAGAGGACTTCACTTATTAGTACTCTTAAGTGAAAGGTATCTCTTAGACTCCATCAGTGACCCTTTCGAGAGCGTGGTCTTCCCAGAGGTGTGATTTTGTTTGGCTCTTAAAGCTACTCCCTCTAAGGACATTTCCTCGCAGTGTCTCTTGAGTTGCCTACATCAATATGGAGGAAGTTTGTTGCAGCAAATGAAATTCCAGATCGCATTTGCCACTCAGACTCTATTTGTGCCTTAGCTTGTTTATGAATAAGAACCAGAATTACGATACCTACCTCACAGAGGTATCCTAAGAGCATTTAGAAAGGGCTTTTGATGCCTTTGGGTGCAAAATGCTAGCGGAGCTTATCTAGGGTGTCGTTTCGGTCAGTCTTTAAATGATAATAGATAGACTTGAGGGTACTACCAGGCACTCCTCTTGTCCTTGGCACCTTCTGAGTCATTTTTCTTTTCGTGGGACAAGAGCTGCTAGTGAAAAATCCCAACCGTGAGGACCTCCTTCCTACTTTGTCCAGAATTTCTTCTGGCCTGCTCCTCCCCCAATGCCACACTTTAACAAGAGGCATCAGTTAGCCATTTTAAACATTTCTTCTTGAATTAAGGTCAAACCACTGTCATTTCCGTCTGGTTGTCTTCATATTCCTTTTGATTCCTATGCCACGCCCCTCCCTCAGTCCATCCTGTACATTGGTGGTTCAGGGAAGAAAAAGTAGAACCCTTCTGTTCCAGTGTGTTCAGGATCAGTGCTTCCAAAGGTCCCATACATCTGTGCCCAAGTTAATCGTTCAGTGGCGATAAAGGAAACCTCCTCCTTTTATGACAGAGAAATTCCCCTATAGTTGTATTAGCCCCATTCAAGCAACAGGGGACTTTACATTTCTTCGATAAACCCTCTTCTCTTTTGTATGTACTGGACACATTTGCTTTGCATCAGATATCAAAGCCACTTAGCTCCTTATATGTGCTTATTTGGTAAGAGTTTCCTGTTATGTTCCCTAGGTCATCAGATCCAGACAGCCAGTCAGTTGGCTGGTATTAGGCTTCCTCCTTCCTCTCTGATAGCACTGCTTTAAATCCCTTAAGCTTTGAGCTTTAAAAATCTGAAAAATTATCTTCATCTTCTCCAGGCTATTATTAGATCAGAGTTGGGGTCACTGGGAGTGGTCATTAAAAATATACCACCTTTTCTTTTTTGAAAGTGGACTGGGCTACCTCCAGTTGGCATCTGGCCTGAATCATTTCCTCTGTAGATAATAGAGGCTGCAAACTACTTTGCCGTTCAAAAGGAACTAAAATTATTGGAAAGAATAATTTGGAAAGAATGTCCCTCTGCTATATTCATATGAGTATATTAATGTCTAGTAACACAAGCAAGATTCTACATATAGTGAAATTCTGGTTCAATTGATATCCTAGGGTATAAAGGTAATATGAAAGTATATACATATCAGCCCCATTTCACAATTTAATGGTGTCCAAAGATAAGGGCTGTACTTTTCAGTGAAACTAAATTTGGTATGGGACCAAGCTCATGCTTTTATAGCTGCCTAGAGTGTTATATAATGAAGTTGTTTCAGCGCATAAAGTCCTACGAGGGGAACATAGTGACCTTATGGTGAAATGATCATGTAAAGTTCAGTATGTATCTGCCTTTGTCAACAGGTTGCGTTGTCTGGGTAACATGCCATTTTCCAGGGACACATTAGAGGATAAAAGGGTGACTGGGTGGAGATGAGCACTAGCATCTGATGTTAATTCAAAGCCCCACCAAGTCTTTGATTTAATCCAACTTCGGTCATGCCAGATGCTAGTCGAATTGAGGAAGAAACAACTTCTAAAATTTTAATTTAATTCATTAATTCATCCAAGGCATAATAGGATTTTTTAAACAAGTACATTTCTTCAGTGTATATTTGGGTTCTTCTTAACTCCTCTATATCCAAGTTTCTTGCTAGCGAAAATAACATCTGGAAAAAAACTATCTTTATTAGACTCCTAAAGCTTAGAGATCAAGTGGTTTCAAGATTTTCTTTTCTTTAACATACATCTTATTTCACTGGCTGGTGCTCTGTTATATTTATTTTTTCAAAGGAATCCAAGTAGTTTGAGACCAAACAACAGGATTTTTAATTTTGATAGGAAAAATGGATACAGGTTTTTGATCACATATCTGAAATCTGAAAGGGTTAAAATATCTTGCATTTCTAGAGAGGGATGAGAGTAACCACTCCAGTAGAAGAACAGGGCCTGACTATTTCTCCCTGTTCTCCATTTGCTTAGATGTTGTTTAATGAACTCATACTGTAGGTAATGGTTTCTTTTCTTTGCAGTAGTTAATAAGAAAATGATAAAATGTGGTTTCCGTATAAGCTACAAATCGCTCTTTGTGTTTCCCCTGATTGTGTATGTATATATACAGAGAGTTTATGTTGATTAATATATGAATAGAAATGATTAGAATTTGAAGTACTAGAAGGAGGACTGTATTTTAAGACCAGTGGATTGATTGTATTAATGACCCAGAGGACTATAAGGTAGCAGCATATACACCTCTAAAATTGGAGATGGCCAGGGAGTTTCAGATGGTAGTTCTCTTAAGTTATGGTCATCATAGTCCACATGCACTAGAATGTTTTACCTACACTGGCACTGATATACCTCATGGTACGTGATTGACTCTGGTTCAGGATTGCCTGAAACCATGAAAGATTAAAGGAGGGCTCTACCTGTGATCTAGGTCATATCAGAAACCCAGAGATTATAAGGATTGCCCAGTAGGCCAAACCCTATATATATATATATACATATACATATACATATACATATACATATACACATCCTATATACATCTACCTTCATACATATGTATGTGAATATATATGTGTGTACACACACACACACACACACACCCAGTAATCCACTTTGCATCACATTCTTTGAATGTGGTTTCTATGGCCCATATGTAGATAACACAGAGCAATAAATAACATAGTTCAAGCTTTGATTCTATCAGAATAGCCCTTAAGCAGATGATATCAAGGTCACTTTATGTGTTAGTGGCTCTTTTGGATATTAGTTAATTTTGTTTTCGTTGCTTCCAGGAATAGTATCTAATCTTTTTACATGAAACAAGCATGAAATGTATAGGGTCACTGAGTTCAAGAAGAAAAACAGATATTCTGTAGGTGAATTACACTAACAAAATCGTAACTGCTGAATGATCTAATATTTTTGTTGAACGGTTAAAATTAATACATTTTGTATATACAATCATACTTTTCCTTTGCGGTGTGTTTTGTTAGTGTAAGCGCACAGTCATCATAAACTGAGCCAGCACTTTGTTAGACCAATTCTTGTGGGCCAAAATATTTAAATAAGAGTTTAACATATGTAAATGATTTTAATTGCTGTTGGGCACAGAAGACCCAAAAATGTTTTCTTGACATGATCTTAAAATGTGTTTATTCAGAATTCAGGATGCTTTTATGAATATTTTATTTTACTTTTTATTTTTTTTTTAATGTTATTTTTGAGAGAGAGAGATGCAAAGCGTGAGCAGGGGGAGGGGCAGAGAGAGAGAGGGAGACACAGAATCCAAAGCAGGCTCCAGGCTCTGAACTGTCAGTACAGAGCCAGACGCAGGGCTCGAACTCAAAGACTGCGAGATCATGACCTGAGCCAAAGTCGGAGTTTTAAGCAACTGAGCCACCCAGGTGCCCCTGAATATTTTACATTTAAAAACATATTTTGGTCTTTCTGAAGTTGAAGTTAGATCCCATCACTCTGTAAATATAGCCTATGAAGAGCCAGTAGTAAAATGGTAGTGTTTATATTGAACCATAGGGTGGGATAGTTTGTTTTGGTCATTTACACCTGGATTTTCTGTAATCACCAAAGTTAACCTATGGAGTTAAATGCAGTGAATTTTACTGTCCACCTTCTCTATGGGGACTTGGACTAGTGTTTCTCAAACTTTAATGCGCATATAATAAATCATCTGGCAATATGTCAAAATGCAGATTCTGATCCAGTAGCTCTGGTGTGGGGCCTGGGATTCTCAGTTTCTAACAAGCTCAGGTGATTATCAATACTCCTGGTCCCAAGACCACAAGGAAAAGAGCCAAGACTATATTCAGCTTCCATATTTTCCCTGTTTCGAGGAAAGGAGACATAACTATCGTAATCCTTTCTGTGGGCCAGGCACTCCGATTCATTATCTCATTCAATCCTCCTACAAATCCTGTGAGGTCGATGGTGATAGAGAGGTTAAATGACCTGCTGAAGCCCACGCACACAAGCAGTGCCTGACAGAGGCGTGTTTCTCAAACTTGAATAATGCACATCCCCTTTTAGTAAGGAGAGGTTGTCGTAGTTCCTCAGTGTTTACTCCATTATTTATTGTATCTCAGTATATATAAAGCTATGTATAATGCTTTACGCTTATAGTTCTTGCACAATTATAAAACCAGAAGAAGTTTATAGATTAGATACAAGCAAAACTATAAAACTAATACAACTTAAAGTAACCTTAACGAAATAGGATGGACAACGATGTTTTGCCCAAACAGAACTGTCACCCGTAATGTGATGATGGTACTGAGCCCTGTAGCACAGGTTCCTTCAGGGTTAGCATACACCCGCCCTGTGCTGTGTGTGCTGCGTAGTGACTCAGCTGTCTCCCCCGTGTGTCTCAGTTCAGACTGTTCCTTTCATTTGTTTAGCACGTAGTGGTATCACTTGGCCTTCATCTAGCTTGAATGTATCGTTCCCCTATTAAGTCAGCCTCTGTTCTCCATAAGCCTTCCGCAGCCAAAGCAGAACCCAGCTTTAGTGTGCAAGTGAACATAAATACGAACGTAGGCACTTAAAACGTCCTGGCAAAATTGGGTTTTAAAGCAGTTTATGTTAATAAACTAATATCTGGAACATGAATATTAATTATGTTGAAGTTTTTCATCAGCACAAAAAATGTCTAATTCTCACAATAAACTCATGGATTCCCCCAACCACACACACACACACACACACACACACACACACACACACTCACATTCCCATTCCCCCCCACTGTTCCCCCCACCCCCTGACCCAAGAATTTTTAAGGATGGTTAGTTAATATTAGTGCTTTGGCCCCTAACACACCTGGGTTCAGACCTCAGGCATGGTTCTCCACCTTTTCTGAACCTCAGTGTTTCCATGTGTTCAACAGGGATAATAATACTCATTGGATAATTAGAAAGAAATGCAATAATGCTCATAAAGCATGGATGGTTAAGTGTTTATAAAAGGTAGCTACCATTGCTTTGATTAGAAATAATAATAACTGGGGCGCCTTGGTGGCTCAGTCACTTAAGTGTCCAACTCTTGATTTTGGCCGAGGTCATGATCTCACAGTTATGAGATTGAGCCCTGTGTCAGGCTTCACGCTGGGTGTGGAGCCTGCTTAGGATTCTCTCTCTCCCCCTCTCTCTGCCCCTCCCCCACCTCCGAATAAATAAATACTAAAAAAAAAAAAGAACAACTAACATTTGAGGACTTAGTCTGTGCCTTCTACATTGCCAGGCTCTTTATATATGTTACCTTCTACATTGAGAGAGAGAATCAGGATTCAAATCAAAGTCTGATTTTAAAACTCATACTCTTAAGTAATGATACAAAGCATCGATATAAGTTGCTTATTTAACAAGCTTATTTAATTTTAATTTGTATTTTCTCAAAAATACTATAAAACTAATGGTGTTTCTCTGGAGGGGATGTGGCTAAGGTTTTTTTAAACAATTGTGTAATGTGCTAAGAAATTGACACAATAAATATGAATTGTTTTTCAAGGCTATCATGCTAGGTTGTGGTCCAGTAAAAGGGTATTAGGACCGTTAGGCTCAACTTGTACATTAATGTTCTCTTGCACATTTAACATCTGTAACTAATGATAACATGAGATTCTTCCTGAATCTCGATATAGCTTTTTTGCAGAAAAAAAAAAAAAGAATTCCTCCCCCTCACCACTATTATATTCTTTGATAGTTCTGAGAAATAGTCTGCAGACATCTAATTTTCACCTGTGAGACATATTTTTAAAAATTGCCCTGTCCTTTAAAATAGTTTCAAATAAGTTTTTTACCTTCTCCTAGTTTTCTAAAATAAGTTCTGGAGTTCTGAAAAGAACTCCAGATATGAACAAGCATATCTGTAGGCTGGGTTTTTACTGTTTTGTGTTTTTTTTTTTCTAATTGGGTGCTGGGAGAAAATACCAGGAGAGAGTTGCAAGAGGAACTCATTTATTAACAAAGATAGTATGTATCAAAATCAAGTTCTTTCCCTACTTCCTAAAACATACTTGCACAAATTATTAAGGCAGTGGAGATACATGAAACATGAGGCTGCCACTGAATTTTGTAAGGTCTGTTTTTAAAAATATATATATTTTCTTGATGACATCCTGTATAGAAGCATAATAATAATCTATGTCGTGGAAATTATTGTTTCTGATCCAGCCTCTTTTCCCCATCTGCAAGATCTTTAAGTTCAATGAATGTATGGCTCTCCATCAAGATAGAAAAGATGTCCTCTCTGCCTTATCCTGTAGCCCAGCATTGGAAAATTGTTCCGGCTTCACATTACAGATAAGGCCCAGTTTTACCTGCTTTTCTCCAGTTTTAGCAGCCTGTTACTTGATTTGGGTTGTAAGCCCTACTTCAAGTTATTTTTCCTCTTTCTCTTATTAAAGGCAAATAAGATCAATTCATTATAACTTTGGATGGAATGGCCTCTCGTCTTTGAATTTAAAAAAAAAAATCCAAATTTATTTTTTTATAAGGAGGTATCCAAAGCATTTGACCATTTCATTAGGTCTTCTAGTTGAGATGCGTCTGACATTTTCATTTTGACATGCTTATTGTAAATGATAACATTGGTTTAACACATTGTCTTAGGTGGGTTGGTATCTGTGAATTTTATTTCTAATAACAAAGTAAGTGTTAAAACTTACTATGAAAGGGGCATAGGTTCTCAAACAGATGGGGAAGTAGAGGGCCAGGCAGGTTAAGGCAGCAACGTTGCGCTCACAGCCAGATCATGGCGATAGTAGGTAGTTTCAGGATGACCTTGCTATCTATAGCTGGAGCCCTTTGGTTTAACTATGTTTGCACGGCCCCTTGCCTTTGACATTCCCTCTGAGACCTCTAAACAAGTTTTGTTTTGTTTTTTTTTAATTTATTATTTATCATTTATTTTTTTTTATCTAAGTTGCACTTGCTCAGCCAAGTTCCCCGGGAGGACCAGAGTTCAAGAATTAGCAGCAGAGTTATCAGTCAGCTTAAAGTTAGGTAAGTGAATGCACAGTTCACAGTTCACAGCGGACATGCTGCACAGTTGTTTTCTTTGTAAAACACTTAGTACAAGACCAGAACTATGAGGTGCTATCATTTCCTTGTTGAATCCATCCTGTTGCTATGGAAAATGTTGTCTTAGTAAAGTCGGTTTGGAGCCTCACGTACCCCCATGGGAGTTACACAAGGAGTGAGAAAAAGGCAAGAACCCCATTTTTTTTTTTTTTTTTTTTTTTTTTTAGTTTTTAGTGGAGTGGCATAGGGTTAGACTACTCTGCATCTAGGGCTTTTTGTTTGTCTTGTTTTTATGTTTATATAATTTATTGTGACATGTATCAAAATCAAGTTGTAAATATAATACCATCCTATATTATATTCTTATGGATATAAAAGCTCTCGTGACTATACCTGTTTCTATTCTAGTTTTATGGAGTATATCCTTTATTGGTATGTGCATTTTTTTATTTTCTCCTTACGTTTTTTGGCATCTTTATTGAAATGTAATTCACATATCATAAAATTCATCCATTTAAAATGTATACTTCCGTGGTTGTTAGTATGCTCAGTGTTATACAGCCATCACCACCATCTACTTTTAGAACACCCTAAATGGAAGCCCCATACCCATTAAGAGTCATTCTCCATTCCCACTCCCCTCCACCCTTCCTCCTGCGTTGTTTGGACTTTACTCCTCCCTCTAAGACACAACTCCATGTTGCACGATTGGTAGAACAGTGTCTCAATAAGTACCTACTGAATGAATTAATACCCACATAGGTCCCTAGCCATAGCAACTGAGGAGTAATTGAAAGGGCAGTGGAATCAGTGTCAAAAGACTAGATTCCGATCCTGACTGATGCTTAACAGGAGTGCTGTTGTGGCTATGAAGTCACTTAGCCGTACTAAGCCTCAGTTTTCATACCTATAAAACATTGATAGCAGTGTCTACTTCACAAGATGGTTGTGAGAATCACCCGAGAAAATATGGTCACAACACTTGGTGCAGTGCCTGGCCCACACTAAGAAAGTCACTGACATTTGTTCTTGGTAAAAGAGAAACCCCTAGGTTGGTGACCGGGGGAAATGCCTGCTACCAGATTGGACATTAGAGAAATCTGGCAGCAGGCATTTGCCCTGGTCGCCAACCTAGGGGTTCCAAGTAGTGGCATAGCTCCTTCTTATTGCCATTCTTCCCAGTTTCCTTCCTCACGAGAGAGAATTCTAAAGTACAACTTCCAGCTGTTCACTCTCCCTTGACCTCCCAACTGCTGCCTCTCCCGTTTCCTCTCCAGCACGATCGCTGCGTCCTCCTCACGTGTGGTGTTGATTCTCACGCAGTAGCTACTCCATAAGCTACTTTGTACAGAAGCGAGCGTGTCCAATGTCAATGCCTAATTTAGGCAACTGACAGCCTGGGACTGATTGCCAGGCCTTTCAGGGACAAGGGGACGTATTTAACTCTACTTTTCTCTCATAGCCACCACCTCCCCCTGCCTCTCGAGTTGCCTTAGCAGATTTGCTATACATGCATCTTACAAAAACATCCCGACACAGTAGTAATGAAATAATAGCAGCTGTCATTTACAGGATACCAGACATTGCGAATATATTATCCCTAACTCTTAAAATAAACTTGCAGGTTAGATTATTTCCCCCATTTTACAGAAGAAAAAAAAGAGAAGAAACTGGGAGCACTAAAGAAACTGCCCATCAGGTAATTTTAGGGAATACGTTTTGGAAAGGCAGAGAAGATTGGGTAAATCTATCTATACAGAGTGTCTTCCTTAAGCTATCAGGCTGTCCATTGTATGGCATTTGGTCTGGTATATAGAAGCATAGACCTCAATTCAAATCCCAGCTCAGCCGTTTACTGGCTGTGTGACCCAGACACGTCTCCCAACCTCTTTGAATTTCAGCCCTCTTATATGTAAAGAGTACTTACCTCTTAGAGTTATTCTGAGGATCAAATGACTTAATACTTCCAAAAGTCTCATAAACACTAGCTGGTGTCTCATTTAAGTATTCTAATTGCTGTGATCAAAAGTGTCTCACTTTCCAGACTTAATCTTGGCTCTTTAATCTTAAATTATGTCACATTCCCAGTTCAGAAGATGATGATGTATTTGGTATGTCTTTCCTTCAAGAGAAAATGACATTTTAAGTCAGGAGTTGGCAAACTTTTTTGGTCAAGGGCCATATCATAAATATTTTAGGCTTTTCAGGCCATATGGTCTCTGTCACAACCATTCAGCTCTGCCACTATAGCATGAGAGCAGCCACGGACAGTACTGGAGCAAATGGGTGTGCCTGTGTTCAATAAGACTTTATGGAGACTGGAATGTAAAGTTCAACTAACTTTTCAAGTATAACAAAATAATATTTTTCTTTGTTTTCTACCGTGTAAAACTATAAAAGTACGCTCAGCCTGAGGGCCATGTGAAAATAGGCAGCGGGCCACCGTTTGCCAACCCCCGTTTTAAATAATTCAGTGTTTCTCTAAAACTGATGAATCCAGTAGAGGCCTAATGAAGAAAAAGCAATTTGGAGAAAGAAAAAATCAAGAGCCAGTCAGTGTATCAACTAGCTAGCCCAGATCAGGACTATGTATTGATCACTCCCTTGCCTAACACAGTTCATGCAACCCCTTTGAGCTTAACCTTTGTATCTACAAAAATGAAGATAGCGCTACCTCTCTGACCTACGCCTACTTCCTCCGGGCGATGGGAGTTTTATAATAATTATTATTTATTGTATTTATACCTTTGTACAAGATATTTGACTCATTTTTGTTCTTATCCTCTTATTCCTACTTTACAGATGAAGCAGGGAGGCTCAGAGAAGCAAAAAACTTGCCCAGGGTTCTAAACCCCATAAGCCTGCCCAACCCACTCAGTAGAATACAGACTGCATGGGAATAGGGAGCTCATTGGACTCATTACGTGTTATATGCCTAGTGCCTAGCCTAGTACCTGGTATATAACGGACATTGCATAAATGCATGTGCAATGAATGAATGAACGAACAGATGAATGAATGAATGAATGAATTTTCCCTTATGCCAGTGGTTCTTCATCTTTTCTTAGGTCAGGGACACCTCTGAGAAACTATTTTAAAGGTCTGGAACATCTCTCCAGATAAATATCAAACTAAGAAACCTTACATTAAGTATTTGGCCAACTATTGAAAGAAGATGCTGTTTATGTGTTCTGAATAATGTTGATCACAGTTCTTTTCATAAGCATGGAAACAGGATTTGGAGATGTCTTATTTCTTTCCTTTTCTTGAAATAATTATATCAAGGGCACTAAACATTAAGGCCTAACATGTTTTCTGTAGTCACTCATGGCTCCCAGGCATATTTCTCAAAACTTGATTCCCTTAAAAGTCACTTTCTCAAAAATTACCACTTAAAAAATGACATTTATTGGTCCCAAGTGCTTCAACAGGAAAAGTGAGAAACCACAGCCTGTTAGGACTAACATGCCATTTTTTGCCTTCAGAAATACAGTTGTGAGGGTAACATTCACAGCTCACTGCTCGGAAGCCACTTGGATCTGCGTCCAGCGTGTTACTCAGGATTGGCCTTCTGCTGCTTCTCCTTCTTGTCATTTACTTACCACATCGCCTTCCATACCATGGTCTCCTGTTAAGGAGAGAGAGGGTTATTAATATTCAGACATTAAATTCAGATGTTGCTGATTTTTATTTTCTCCTCTAAAGCATCTGCCGTTTACGTACTCTCATCATTTACATCAGAACCTTTAGGTCATGACTCATTTCAGGTAAACTGTGAGATTAAGGGTATTTTGTTTTCACGGAGTGCTATAAAAACAAAGTCTGTTGCTGACGGAGACTTAAAAAAGAACATTCAGGCACTGCATTCACTTGCTCCTCCCTTTGCACTCCCTTTAGTGCACCCCCCCCCCACCAGCCCTTGACCACCCCCCCCCCCCCGAAAAAAGTTGCTTTCTAAAACATGAGTATTACTGCGTTTCTGGGATAAGTCACTCTATTCACGCTTTGGTCATGTCGTGCCATTTAATATTCCCCATGGCACTTACCGCCAGGGCTCATATTCAACCACATCAACTGTTAAAAGTACCAAAATAGCTGCCATCCTGAGCCCTGCAGGTGCCCTTTACTACCCCCATCCTTCCCCCAGGTTCCCTGGATCTCCACACAATCCTAGCAACTAAAGGGTTAATACCACCTGCCCTTCCAGAACCCTATGCCAAGACTATGGCTAGCACCTCTTCTGATTGGTCAGTGCCACATTTATTAAATACTACATTTATTGCCATATTCATATATATATATATATATGAATATATAGGTCATATATATATGAATATATATATGAATATATATATATGAATAACTAGGGATATAGACTTTCTGTTTTGTTCATTGCAGTGTTCTCAATATCTCCTTGAACAGTCGCTGACATGTAGTAGGTTTTTAAGTAATTGCTGAAAGCAAAATGTATTTATGCTTATGGTATCCAAGAAGTAAGATCTGAAGCAGGAGAATCACTTGGTCAATCAGGATTTGGGAACTACTTGAGTCCTAGGAGCAGGAAAGCCATAAGAATTAAGAGGATCCCCATATAATACATTTTTATGGATAGCCAAATTTTCTTTCCTTTGGTTAGCAACTTTGCTTCACAACATTAACTCTGAATAATTTGCTTCCCTCCACCCCGGGGAAGGGCTGTTAAGTGAGGATTGGGTTTCAGGTCCCAAATTGCCTCATTAATGACCAAATACTAGACCTGGAGGTAGAAACTGATTTTCTACCAAGCCAACAAGATGTGGAAACCTGTGGGAAGGCTCTGAGGTGATGAGACAGCCTTGCAGAGGAGTTTTGTGCAGTCTTCTAGGATGGTGGAGACTGAGTCACCCATAAAACGAGCCAGAAAGCCTAAGTGGCCAGAGCCGTTCCTGTCCTTCCCGACAGCTGGGCCTTCACACACACACACACACACACACACACACACACACACACGCAGAGAGAGTGGGCACTGATGAATGCTTAATACCTACCCCTGGAGCTACCCTCAGGTAAAGTTACCCCACATGAACCTGGGCACCGTCGTCAGCATGCCTCTCTTGCCAGGCTAGGAGACGGACAAGAGATGCTCGTGTCACATCACCTTGGCAGAGTCCAAACAATTCAGTGTGGTCCATTCTTAAGAATTCCCTAACACTTCCTGCCTTTCCTTAATATCCACCTGTGAATGTCTCTGAACTTCGGAAGCTATTCCAAGCCTATGCCATCCATTATTTTTTTATTTTTACTCTGTGAGATACAATCTTCCACGTGTTCCAGATTTGTCTTTTTCAGTGTTCAAGGACTACCTGCTAAACCTGGCATTTTATAACTTGGTGATTATTTAGTTCCACGCTCACCTCCCTAATGCCTCCTGTCTTCATGTAATCATCCCCAGATGAATGTAGCTCTTCAAGAGGCCCCGTGTGCTTGGGGGACCTGCCAGGCACCCGGATGCTAACCGTAAACTACCTCTTGGGTCCATTACTCTTCTCCATCACACCAAAGAGGTGCTCTATTTTCTGCCTTGTGACAGCAAAATGATTGAGGTGGAACCAGATGGCACTCTGCCTCCTCGTTTCAGCTCCCATGCCATAAACAAGTCTCCTGGTTTTGGTTCATTTAGTGCCAGGTGTTTTGCATTTTTGTTCTCTGTTGATTTCTCTGTTTAAAATGGCTCCCAGTGCAGCACTCGAGTGCTGTCTGGTATTCCTAAACGCAGGAAGGCTGTGATGTTCCTTAGGGAAGAAATAAATGGGCTAGATGAGCTCCGTTCAGGCATGAGTTGTACGGTGCTGTTGGCCACAAGTGTTAGTGAGTCAACCATATAAGGGATCTTTAAACAGGAACATACAGAAAACAAAGTTACGGATTGATTGGTTGGTGAAAAATGTTTTGACCAGAGGCTCAGCGAGTGGAACCTCGTATTTCTCCTAGCAGCAGTGTTTCAGGATTCACTGATTTAGTGTCCCAGCACCTTTATAAAATGTAACTACCACAAACAATAAGAATCAGTTGCAGTTGTGAGCAACTGAATCCACTATATTTGTTCTACTAAACAGTTACTAGACACAAGTTTACTTACTACCTACTCAGAAAATCCTTGTTAAGCAGCTACCATGCACTGGGCTGTAGGAACACAGGCTTGCACAAGAGGGTCAGAGTCTTTAACTTCATGCATCTTCTAGCCTGGTGGGGACATTTGTAAACATGCAAGACAAGTGTGAATCTGATGTTAATGACCAGTTCTGTCCCAACAAGGGATAGACAAAATCCTTGGTCAGGAGGGACTAGGCAGATGTCTGTTTGTCAGTTCTTGCCCACCTATCCTGTCAGTCCTCCTATCTGTATTAAAATGTACTCACCTACCTGAAAGTTCCTCTTCACTCACTCCAGCATCCAGGGAGAACCTTGATAGGCAACAAGTTAATAGGTCCTTCCCCACTTACAAGAGAGCTCTGGGGAAAGCCTAGTCCAAGTGTTGCAAAAAGGTTATGTTTGGACATTAACTGATCACAGATGCTTGCATCACTGTAATGAGAATGACCAGGGCGCCCTCCTGGGCTGAGCAGGGAAAAGTTCTGGAATCTAATAGTAATAACTGGTGTATTTTGTATTTGCCTAACTCCCCATGGCTGCCCTATATCTGATATTGGAATGTCTGGAAGCACACAGAGTCATTGATCCACTTACTGTATGGTAATAAATACACAGACTTTCTGCTTAATCAGGGCTAGACTGTGATTCTAAACCCTCTTGCTGTGCACTTCATGGTTTTCCATATGATTCTAAGAATCTGCCTCATCCAAAGTGTCCTGGGTCACACTCCACAGTCTCTCTTTAAATACTGACATCTGCCCTTTGAACTTGTCTGGGGACCACGTGCCCATCCTCAGAAAGGGAGCCACCAACTCCCTGCTTGTATTTGTGATGGCTCAGTCCCTGCCAGCCTCTCCCTCTTCCAGCAGAATGTCATCAGGAGGCTAATGCATGATTTATGAGAGCCTCGTGCTCATCTAGATCCTTTCTCAGCATGCCGGTCTGTGTCAGCCGTCTGCTTGTGTGATCCAGGATCGTGTGGGACCCCTCCAGTCCGCTAGAGACAGGTGACCTTATTGCCCAGCAAGAAATTTCAGAGACTTATTTGTCACTGAGTAGTTGCTCTGATTTCAAGTTTTAACATTCAGAATCTTCAAAAAAGATGCAGAATCTTCAGCTATATTTCTATTGCTACAGACATTTCTCTCGCTATTTGCTCCTTGGGAAATCCTTGCAGTAATCAGATTGCCCAATGTTAGACAATTCTTCAAACATGGCTTTGGATGCAGCCTGCTGTGTAATACTCCCTTTGCATTTTTGCAGTGAGAAAAGGAGTTTTGTTAACCCTCCAGGTAGGTTTTGGTGAAAGACAGAAACTTTGCATCTAGAGGGTGCGCTGTGCAGTGTCTGTTTTGAACACCACACTATTCACTGTGCTGAGCACGATACCTGTACTATTTATTTTTCATAAATATTTGGGCTAACTGCTCTCTTGGATTCTCACATTAATTGGAAGCCCTGCCCTTTATAGTTACTTCTGAACATGACATTATAAATATGTACTTCTTGACTACACTACATTTTAAAAATAGCTTACTTACTGCTGAGCTATAAGCAGTATTTAACTGACACCCATTTTTATGTTTTTTGCTTGTTTTTGTTGTTTTTTACTTTATATTGTAATACTACTATGAAAAACAAGTAGGCATGTATCTATAAAGCCATGCATTACTACAACCAGGGGGTAGAGAAGGTAGGAAGAAGAGGCAGGAAAATCAGTCTTGCCTTGTTTACATATCTAAATAGCTAAATGACTTTCGGTGTAGAATGAGTTATTTGCAAAGAAGGTATAAAAGACGGATATATGTTCATCAAAAATGCATTCTTTCGCAAAGGAGAGTGTCTGTTCCACTGTAGAAAGAAAGGCTTAATGGTGTGCTGTGTTTTAAGGGTTGAAGATTCTTTTTCCTGCTTCCCTTGTTCATTGCATTTAACTTGTTAGAGTGTTGGCAGAAGGAACACAGGGCTCTGGAATTACAAGACCTGTGTTTGAAACTTAGCTTCTCCATTTTCTTACCTACCTGGCCTTTATCTCTAGACCTTACTCTTGCCTTATAATTATACTGCATCGCCTCAAAACGTAGCTGAAGGTAAATTAGAAACTAGAAAGTGCAATATCCGACTAGAAAAGTAGCATCGTCACATCCTTTGTAAATAAGATCGACCCCCTGACTCTGGATATTGTCAGAATTCACCAGAATTACATCTTTTATGAAAGGCTTCTGCTCACCCAAGTCTAATGTAATAAATGCAAGGACTTTGCCAAGGCAAATTCCTGAAAAGAACACAGTGCAACAGAAGCAGTTCACAAAGTCCTGTGAGTTTTGGTCAATGATTACATCCTGTTGCAGTGTTAGCAAGGGTTGGCAACCAACCTGGAGATAGAGAAAAGAAGTGACGAAAATGTCAAGATTCCTCAAGCAGATATGTCACGGAATGAATTAGAGTAGACTAGGACATTGTGTTCAGCGATAAGGGTCAGGAGGTTTGGCCATGTCCATACCAAATTATTACTGTCCTGTTTGAAGAATCTCACTTTGCCGTGAAGTGTTGAAAACAAATGCATTCCAGCAGAGAGTTGTCAGTCCTGCCCTTTATTCTGGATGACCTACGGACAGGAATAGCATACTGTACTCTCTTGTCTTATAGTTTTAACACTTCCTGTTTTTCAAACACACATTTAGGACTCGTGGTATGACAGTTGCAAAGTGATCGTTTGAGGGGATGAGCTTTATTTGAATTTGCAGCTGTTCCAGAGAGACTGCACGGTAATCGTGTCCTTGTTCGGTCATGGTTTCAGTGAAGTGTGACCTTGTAGAGATTTTCCAGAGGGAATCAGATCTGAGAGTATGTTGAACTCAACCAAATTTTGCAACATGTCTAAGAACATTCCTTTGGGCACTCCTGAGTTGGATTTTTAACTCCCTTAGCTTCAGGTGGGAGGAAGGCACACAGGAATAGAAAAGGTATGTGCTCCATGTTTTCCCCGGGAAATTTGTTTGCCAGAAGTCTCCTGAGTCCAGCCCACTAACTCCATGGTTGCCCAAGCACGTTCTCCCACTGGGTGAACCAAGAGGCTCCGTACTCTTCTCTCAACCTCTTACCAGAGAAACTGATCTTCTGACCCAGGTTATCAGGCTTTGACCTTTGGCACATTTGTCCTGGTGTCCTTATACAGATAAGCACACTTGAAAAATGGGCTAGGTGAGAGAGAAAAGAAAAACTGGTACCAATGAAGCCACCAAAGGAAAAATGGGAAAGGAGCTACCAGGAAATTGAAGAAGGGAAATGGAAATGGATAATGAGGTGGTGGGGGAAGAGTTTTCTTGAAGAACATGCTGTATCAGAGGGTCACTATGACCACCTCAAAGAAAAAATTCTGACAGAACTTCTCTCTTTCTTCCCAGGGGTCTCTGATCATAGATCACACACCAGTGAGTCTGGGAGAAGAAGTGGAGGTGAAAGGTCAGATTTCTGAGCATCCTAAATTCTGCCTCACAGTCCTTTACAGAAACTGTGTTCCTGCCTTGCATATTTAAAGCCATCAGTAGGCAGTGATAACCTCAGAGAGAGGCTGAAATAGTGTGGAGGTAAATTGTAATAACTAGTATTTATAATCCTTTACCACAGGCCAGGCAGTATTCTAAATAGATGAACACATTTGATTCTCCCAACAATCCTGGGAGGCTAGGACCTTTGTTATCCCCACTCTACAGATGAGGAAACTGAGGCACAAAGAGAATTAAGGCCTGAGTCATGTTAGTGGCAGGGCCAGGATTTGAACCTGGTGTCAAAGTATCCAGGCCTCCAGTTTGCCAACTAATAGTGGCAGGCAGTTACTTTCTTAAGGATACCTGTGAATTGGTGGTGGGATCAATGGGAATTCAGACTCTTAGGCTCCCCACACAGCTTTGTGAACCCCACAGCCAGTGTTAAAGGCTGTTGAAGTATTTAATGTTGAGCTTTATACAAAGTAACCAAGAATGTGCTAGCAACTAAATGAGAATATGTATTTGATCTTAGAACTGAGTATTTTGTCCTGTCATTTAACATTTATTTGCCCTTTGTATGACAAGATTTGTCTTGGCAACCACCCATATAACTGCATGTCCCAGTATGACAAGAAATGGGCATTCTCCTGTGGTAACTTGGAACAGAATGTTCCTGATATGGAGAGACTAGGTTCCAGGGTTAAATGTATAGTTACAGTCAGAAAAAAAACAGGTATTTGGTACACCAGGACTCTAGGGTTACTCATTTGTTCTCTTTGGACAACTTCCAGATGTGCTTTGGCCAAATTCATCAGAAAGATGATTTTCTCTTCATCTCTGCCCCATTCCCTGTATTAGAGACCGGAACCTTAGCTACACAAATTCATGTTGGACGTAGGACTCAAGCTGAGCTGCAAAACATACTTGTTTCCATTGTTTCCACTATCTTTAGTTTTTTCAGCATGAATTTCCACGCCGCATGTGAAGAACAAGCCTTTCATTCAGACCTCAAGGTTCCAACAATAGGGCCCCAGCCCATTTTTACAGCCTCGTCTTTTTCCCACTACTTTCCTTCACCTCCAACACATTGGGCTGACTCCTGGCAGAGTTTCTGCAGCTCTGAACTTCTACTGTTCCTCTGAGTATCCTTTAAGCCCTGTCATAAACCCTATCCTCCAGGAAACCTCCACCAGTTCTCCTAACTTCATTGATCTCCCCCACCCTGAACTTGATCCCTATTTGAAGGCCCTTACTGTTAACCTCCCTGGTAAAAGGATCCTTTGTGTTCCTGTCCCGTGCCCCATGTTCCTCCCGTGGAGGAGTGTGTGGCTTACAATACCTTTCTTAAACAGCCTCGCTCTGCTTTGTGCCTTGCCTGATGTGTATGTACATTGTGAGGGGACATGTCATCGATATCCAATGTTAACCAGAGAAGGAATCTTAGAGATTCACTTGTCTCACCTTTTCATTTTATAGATGAGAAAAAGATGTGTGCAAAGGTCAACCACCCAAGGTCATTGGTGACATGGTGGCAGAGCCAGGCCTCTTGGCTCCCTGTACATTACGATCCTTCTAAAATGTGGAGGGTCACATGATGTCAAGGGAGAATATTTGGGGGTTGTGAAATTGTATGGACTGTTTATATCCTGATGGGAATAATAGAGCAGAGAGGGGAAATTGATGATAAAATTTTTGCAGGGGGGAAATTGTTGAGTATGTGAGAGGGGATAGAATCTGGTGCAGGACTTCGAAAATATCCTGGACACTTTACCCATTGCGACAGTAGGGGACACTGAGTATGTGGGTGTAGTTGTAGGTATATTGGTAGATAATCAAGAGAATGTGGACATTTTTTCTTGAACTCTCCTGTTTTTTTCTTTTGATTAAGAGATAGGGTTTTTAGCTGAAAATGAGGAAGAGGGAAAAGGTTTTAGAGGTTTGAAATGAGAAGAGAGAAAAGTTGTCTGGGGAGTGGAAAAAGGAATCAGTGAAGGAATTCTAGCATGATTGTGGTCAGCACTTACCACTTGAGGTTTGTGGTCAAGCAGTGTTTCCCAGGCTATTGGCCCTCTGGACATTTAGCATCTCTGGCCCTTAGTAATACCCCTCACTGATTGTGATGATCAAAAGAACTCCCGGTCACATTTCCAAACGCCCCCTAGGGGACTGATCTATTCCTAATTGAGAAAAACTAGGACACCAGTCACAAAGAAGCATGCTTTTCTGTAGTCACATTCACCTGCCGGCAGGAAGTAGGCAGAAATCTGAATTTAGGACTCTTGGGGTTTGAGTCAAGAACATGGGCAGGAGAAGAGGGGGAGGGGGATTGAGGGTATATGTAATGGAGTGATTGTAACAGTCAGATTTTCTGAGCGACAGAAGGCCCGCGGCTGGCTCAAAGCAACTCAGGAACACCCCAGTGGTGGAGGATTTCTAGCGACCATTCAGGGGCTTTTGGATATGTGTCCAATTTCTGGCTATTACAAGTAAAGTGTTATGAACATTCTGGTACATATGTTTGGGTGGACGTATACATTCGTTTCTCTTGGGAATATAGCCAGAGTGGACTTGATGGGTCATAGGAAACATGTTCATTTAGCTCTATTAAAAACTGCTGCTCATCTGTTTAAAAGTTACATGTACCTCTACCTATGATTCAGTCATTCCATTTATCCAAGAGAAAACAAGGCATATGTCCACACAAAGACCTGTACATTAGTGTTCAGGGCTGCTTTATTTGTAATAGTAGAGAACTGGAAACAGCACAGCTGTTCATCAACAGGTGCATAGATCAACAAATGGGGTACAGCTGTACAATGGAATACTACTCAGCAATAAAAAACAATAGCTAAGTCAACATGGATGAATTCTAAAATCAATATGTGAGTAAAAGAACTGGGTACAAAAATACCTACTCTGTGATTCCATGAATATAAAATCCTAGAGAAGACAAACTGATCCATAGTGATAGAAAGCAGATCAGCGGTTGCCTAAGTATCAAGTGGTGGGGAATAGAGAGAAGGAATGGGTTCCAAAAAGCACTAGGAAATTTCTGGGGGTGGTGGACATGTTTATTTTCTTGACTGTGGCAATTGCTTCATGGGTACATACATATGTACAACTCACCAAGTTATACACGACAAAAATATGCAATTTATTGTATATGAATTACACCTCAGAGCTACTAAAAAAAAATTAACCTACCGAATGGTTTTCCAAAGCGGTTGAACCAATCTGTACTCCATCAACAGCGTGTGAGAATTCTAGTTGTCTACCACATTGTTGCCAACATTTGGTTCTAATCAGTCCTTTTAATTTTGGTGGTAGTGTGGCGGTATCACATTTTTGGTTTTCATTTGCATTTTCCTGATCAAATGACATTGAGCACCTTTTCATCTGCACATGGGTCATTTGAATATCCTCTTCTGTTAAATGCCAACTTCAAGTGTTTTCCCATTTGTCTGTTGCATTCTTAGTCTTTTGATTTGTAGGTCTTTGGGTATTTGGATGAGGCCCTTGTCATGACAGGGAGGGAGGGAGTTCTCCTCTCAGTCTGTCACCTCCCTTTTGACTCTCTGAATGTTGTCTTTTGATGAAGAGTTCTTAATTTTAATGGAATCCAATTTATTAAATATTTCTCTTGTTTAGTGGTTTGTACATCTTGTCTTAAAAATGTTTGCCTACCTAAAGTTGTAGAGATACCGTCTGTGGTTTTGTTTTGTTTTGTTTTGTTTTGTTTTGTTTTGTTTTGTTTTCTGGTAGCATATTGCTTTAACAATCATATATACATGTCTATGTTTTTAAAAAAATTTTTTTGGTATACTGTGAAATAGAGTGTGAAATAAAGGATCAATGAACCTTTTACTTTAAGGGATTTCAGTTGACCCAACATTATTTATTGAAAAGACCATCCTTTCCTGTACTGAATTGCGATGACATCTTTGTCACAAACCAAGCAGCCATATGAAAACCATTTCTTATGCCTTATTTGTAGTTTTCTTCTGCTGCGTTTACAGGCTTTGTATCAAAGCTATGTTTTGAACACATAGGTGTTCTTTACACCCTTTTTTTTTTTTTTACAATTTTTGTTGTAAGTTTTAAAGTATTTCCAAGTAAAAAGGAATATGTATATTATACAACATATATATTCTTTTTGTCTTCCCCGTCTCTTTTTTTATTAAACAGTATATCTTGAAGGTTTGTCCGTGGTACTATATAGAGCGATGGCTCATTGTTTTTCAAGATTGCTATTATTACATTGCCTGGGAATCTAGTGCACCATAATTTATCTAAGTAACAGTACAGAGATGGCCATTGAGGTTGTTTTAAAATCCATTGATACTGCCAAGATGCTGTTGTGAAATGCCCTTTAAGGTGGTGGTTCATGTGTGTAAGTATACCTGTGTAAACACCTAGGCGTGGAACTGCCACATCAAAGAATATGTGAGCTTCTAATTTTAATAGTTAGCACCAAATTGTCCAGTATACGCTTCTACTACTTTCTTGACAGTGCTGGCGTTCTCATAGTCAGCAACACAATGCATCATGGAACTCTATTTCCAATCTGATAGTTGAAAACATTTAATTTCTTTGTAGTTTTAACTTGCATGGCTCTTTTGGTTTAAACGTTGCCTGTATTTTCTTTTCTGTGAACTATCTGCTTATATCCTTCACCTTCTCTGTTGGGTTACTGGCTTTTTTTTTTTTTTTTTTTTTAGTTGGTTTGTAGGAGGTCTTTGTATGTTAAGAAAGCCTCTTGTCTGTGATCACATAACATGTTTGAGCTGGAAACAATAACCTTACAATAATCGAGTTCAGCACTATCATGTTACAAATTTAAAAACTGGCTTAAGGATATGAAATGACTTGCGATTCCGCAGCCCAGGATTTTTGACTCGTGGTTTAGAAATTTTACACGGTACCATGTCAACCCTAGGACAGAAAGAACCAATACCCACCCTTTCAAAATGGATAAGCATTGGGATTTTGGGATTTTGCCCCTCTCCCGTGGCCCCATTTTTTTCTCACTAGTTCGTTTAGGGAAATAGCTCCGTCCCCCACTCTGTTTGCACCTCTGATTCACCACACTTGCCTGTATCAAAGTTCTTACTCCCCTCAAGCAAAATGACTTCTTGACTTCTCCTACAAATTATCATTCTTGAGCCAGCTTCTGTTAAATGAAGATCCCTGCATTGGGCAAGACAGAAGGATGAAAAGGAAATGGAAGTTTCCGTCCCTGCCTTGTTGAACAGTCCATTTGAGGATACATAACAAATGCTGAATTTATTTGAAAACGAGGCCCTAATTCTTGCTAATGCTCACAGCATACAGATCAAGCAAGTGACTAAATGGGTTTGTATCAGTCAGAAAAGGACTCCTGCAAGTTAGGTTTTTACTTCAGATCTAGAAAGAAGTCATGTGTGTAGATTATAACAATACCAACTAACACACGTATCGCTTTCTAGTCCTCAGAGAACATTACAGCCATCATCTCTTTTCATCCGAATGGTGGTACTTTTTTCTCCTTTCGTTCATGAATCAACTGTAGAATGATAGACCAAACAGCTTGTTCAGACAGCCTGGAAGGGCCCAGGCCTTCTCGGTCTAGGACCTGTGATCTGTCCACTACAGCATACTGCTTCAGTTTGGCAGAGGAGGGGAACGGAGTGGGGAGGAAGTGAAGGTGGTGAATTGAGTCACAGATTTGACCTCTTTTAAGAGACCCTGTGGGGTAGTGAGAAGACTGTAATTTTGGAGTCAGACAAGATTTGAATCTGCCTTGCCATTTACAAGTTGTGACCTTGGCAAGTTACGTAGCCTCCATTTTATCAGCTGCAGAATGGAGTTGATATCTACTCTTGAAGGTTGCCTGACACGCAGCAGGCATCTGGCAAATGGTAGCTCCTTTAGCCAGCAGTGGGCCACAGCAACAACGTGGGTTGCTTTTCCCCTGCACGTGTCGTTGACTGACGTGGTGGAAGCAACGAGAGTGGGAAGCAACAGGCATAAAAAACCAAAGGGCATTTAGTCCTGGGGAGGAGCACTGCCCTTGTCCCTCGGACTCTTCTCAGGCTCCTGTCCTGGCAGGGAGATCTCTGTAACCATAAGGAAGAGCTTCCGGAGAAAAGTAGAGATTGTGCTCTCCAGACACAGTCCTGACTTGGCGTAGCACATGAGACGACGTGTGTCCAGAGTACACTGGAGACCATGAACCTGAGTTCCAGTCTCGGTGGTAGAAGAGGGGCTTGCCCTTCTTTGCCTTTGCCACTTTCCAGCTCTGTGTTCTCAAATGAATCCATTAACTTCCTCGCTCCAGGGTCACCTATGAAGTGGGGCTAGTCATCCGTGTATCATAGGCCTTCCAAGGATCAAACTAGAAATTCAGTTAACACTTACACAATATCTACTGTGATGGCTAATTTTATGTGTCCACCTGGAAGGTGTTTTAAATGGGATCACATTTCAATTGATGACTTTTGAGTAAGCAGATTATCCTGTACAGTGTACATGGCTCTCATTCAGTCAGTTGAAGTCCTGGTTAGAACAAAAAGATCAGCCTCCCCCAGCAAAAAGGAATCCTTCAGCAGACTGCCTTCAGATTTGACCTGCACCACTAGTTTTCCTGGGTCTCCAGGCTGCCGGCCCACACTGCAGATTTTGGACTGGCCAACCTCCATAATCATGTGAACTAATCTCATAATAAGTCTCCTCTCTCTCTCTCTTTCTCCCTCTTCCTCTCTCCCCTCTCTATCTCTTCTCTCCTCGCTCTCTCTTTTCTCTCTCTCTCTCTCTCTCTCTCTCTCTCTCTCTCTCTCTCTCCCCTATTGGTTCATTTCTCTGGAGAACCTGACTAACACAACTGCTATGTGTCAGGCATTGTTCTAGAGCCTGGGGCACACTGTTGAAGGAGACAGGGAGCAAGTATTCTTGAGGGGCAAGAGTCAGACAATTAGGCAAACAAGGCAATATCAGATAGTGATGTGAATAAAATGCAAAACCAGGTGCTGATTGTGATTGCGTGGGGCTCCTTCGGATTGGGTGGATCTGGGTGGAACATTATTATAGACTGGGGCATGCAGAGCTTCTTAGGAATGAGCTCAGTGTGCTTGTGCAGAGAGGAAGTGAGTGTGCCTGGAAACAGAGCCGTGCAATAAAGAGTGGTAGGAGATGAGGTAGGTTAAGGTCGCAAGGTCACATCAGGTAGGCCTAGTATTCTCATGGAAAAAAATTTAGGTTTCGTTCTAAATACAGCGGGGAAACCGTTGAGTTTTGTGCTAACACACGACATATGGTGATTTACATACACACACACATCTTTTTTTTTTTTAACTTATTTATTTATTTTGAGTAAAAACGAGTGAGTGTGCATGCAAGTGGGGTAAGGGCAGAGAGAGGGAGAGAGAGAATCCCAAGCACAGATCGTGGGGCTCAATCCCACGAACCATGACATCACAACCTGAGCCGAAGTCAAGTGTCGGATGCTTAAGCGACTGAGCCACCCGGGTGCTCCCACACACACGTCTTAATGGAGGTGAAATTCACATAACATACATAAAATTCTAAAGTGAAGATTGTAGTGGCATTTAGTACATTCACAGGATTGTGCAGCCACCACCAATGGATATTTTTAAAAAATCGTTCTGGTCAGCATGTGGAAAATGGGTGGCGGAGGAGCAAGGCACAAAAGAACAAACGTGTTTGGAGGCTGACGCCGAAGAGGTGAGGGGTGCCAGGGTGGCAGCAGGGAAGACGGGGAGAGCAGACGGGTCCACAGGACACACTTTAGAAGAGTCCGCAGACCTTTAACAGATCCAATGTGCTGTGTGAGGGGAACGTGAAATGTACATGAAAGCCTTTTGTAGACTCTGCAGACTGTAAAATGTTGTCTTCGAGACTACGACTGGGATTGTCTGGTTATTAAAGAGCCAGACTGGTTGGTTTGTCAGGGTCCCTTGGATACCTGAGATCCTCTCACGCTTTAAACCTGGGTAAACTGCGTTTGGGGAAAAAGAGAAGATTTATTAGAAGATGTCCCTGATCCATGCAGTGCCCAAGTGCTTCCAGAAGACAGCTCCAGGGCACCGTCCAACCAAATACTTGTTGACAACAGGCAAAGCCTGCCTTCCTCGAGCCAGCAAAGCTAGGTCATGGCCTGGAGGCCTGCATGGGAACTGGCAGGCCCGGGTTCGGCATCCCAGACACTACACTCTTAAGAAGGAAGTGCCCTGACGCCTGGGCTCTCAGGCCTCCTAGATGTCCAGTAAAAACAGACTGGGTGGCGAGGCCCCGGGCCAGAGAAGGGAGACTGCTTCCAGCAGCACAGCCCCATGCTGATGATGATTCTTGCTGGCACCGAGCACGCCTCAGAAGGTTATAGCACTTTCCCCAGAATCCCGGGGAGCTGGAGTCTGAGACCTTGTGCCCAAGGGGAGGTTCAGCGTCTGACACCATCGGGGCGCAGGCCACATTCAGGTGGCAAGAGTCTTCAAGAAAGACGGTTTCTTCCCTCCTTCCCTTCTCTGCTTTGAGGAGCTTGCCATAAACCCAAATCTATTTGGTTTTCAGCCTTTGCGGTCTCCTCTGGAAGAAAGTGACCTCTTTTGCCCATAAGATTTAGCTTTCGAGAGTTGGGCCCCAACTGGGCTGGGAATGCACTTCCTTAAACAGAGAGTTTCTCACTAAGCAAATGAAGAAGCTGAATTAACTCTTTAAAGTCACTTGAGGAATAGTGCCACCGCGTTATAATTGGTGAACCAGCCCCTTTTCTGTCTGAAAGAAGAGGCAGCCGTTAGATACCATTCAAGCTGTGGTCCTCAATGCGTGGCCCCCCAACCTCCATCACCTGGGACTTGTGAGAAATATGCAGATTCTTGGACCCCACCCCTGACCCACTAAATGAGACACTCTAGTGGTGGTACCCAGCAGTCTGTGTCCTCACAAGTCTTTTGAGAGGTGTTTGTTTTGTTTTGTTTTGTTTAATATAATTGATTGTCAAATTGGCTAACATACAGTACGTAAAGTGTGCTCTTGTTTTTGGAGGTAGATTTCCCATGCTTCATCGCTTAGGTACAATACCCAGTGCTCATCCCAGCAAGTGACCTCCTCAATGCCCATCACCCATTTTCCCCTCTCCCCCGCACCCCCTGCCACCCAGAGGTTATTTGACGCATGCAAGTTGGGAGGGACCACCACCTTAGAGAAACAGAAATGGAGAACCTAGGAAGTCTGAGCAGAGCAATCAGGTGGTGATCTCACGATGGATGGAGGAAATGAGGCCCAGAGAGAGAAGGCAACTGGTCCTAGGAGATGTAGAGGGTCGATAGCCTTTTGGTCTCTCTGGATTCTCTCCTTTCCTTCAGGGAAACTCAGACTTTTCTTTTGAATCGTTGTCCTCTCTCAGAAGTTCCAGTTGCTCACCAGTCCTCACATCATCAAATAACTTTTAACATTTACTCTGTGAGTTTTCTAGACATCTGGCCATTTCATGCAGTAAAAGGTAAAAGACATCAAGTATGTAGAATGCTAAAGAGATCGTAAATTTTTTTTTAACGTTTATTCATTTTTGAGAGACAGAGTGTGAGCAGGGGAGGGGCAGAGAGAGAGGGAGACACAGAATCCGAAGCAGGCTTCAGGCTCTGAGCTATCAGCACAGAGCCCAACACAGGGCTCGAACTCATGAACAGTGAGATCATGACCTGAGCCAGAGTTGGACACTTAACCGACTGAGCCACCCAGGCACCCCTAAAGAGATCTTAGAGTATGGCCTAGATAGGGTTCCTTGGAGGCAGATCCGATGCCAAGAATTACAGTGTAGAAGTTGGGTGTACTTCCGTAGGGACACCTATGATGATTGGTCAGAAGAAGAAACTAATCTTTAATATAGTTGTAACTGAGCCCTTAGACAATCTGATGGAATTCTGGAGCTGGAATGAGCTTTCAGAATGACTTCCAACTGAAGCCAGGAGGCCTGGCCTTTATAACGCTGCATTAGCCAGTCCTGGCTGTGAGCCACCCCTGGGAGGGGCCTCAATCTTGGGCCAGGCAGTTCTCTGCCAAGGGCACTGACCTAGTAAGGGACACAGCTGAGAGCCTTCAGCAGCTGGGAGCTGGGTGCCTCAGCCCTGAAGAGGGGACCTGGAGAGAACAGAAGGTATTCAAGATTTGTAAGGATTAGAAGAATTCATCTGCCGAAAGTAAAACCAAAACACCCTGAGACTCAATGTTAAAAGAATCAGATCCTAAAAGAAGGTGTGTTGCTGATGAGACTGGAGAACTTACCATCTCTACTAAATACTCCCAAGTCCAGTGAAGAAGATCATGGTATGTGCCAGAGCTTTCTAACATGTTCGCTAGCAACAATGACCCACCGTTGTATTGGGGGCTTTTACTTTCTTGGAACCTTAGGGTGGCAGAACAGGACTTAGGATGACAAGTCCCTCTATCAGTTCACCCAGTATGCCACACAAACATTGTTGTGTATGGTTGCATGATGGACAAGAAGTTGGGAAGCACTAGATTCTAAAGTTACTGGTTCAATTGTACTGTATTATGTCTGGGTCAAGGCAGGCATCACAGATGGGCGTGGTCTGTGTGAGTTTACACCAACTGGTTGGTGCTTCTCAAGCTCCAGGCTGGAGTGGGATCCCTCTGATTCTGAGAACCAGCACTGTTCAACCAGAAACATCTCCAGAGTGCAGTAGGCAGTTCATCCAGGTACTCTAGGATGATTAAATATCCCTTAGGAGCAAAGGATATCCCATGGAGCTTTTCCCTGCTTGTGTCCACATTAAGAATATCTGCTTTGTGTTTCAGCATCCTGAGTGGTATGATCCTCAGGAGTTCTCTGAGAAAAGATGGGCACCAGTGATCCTACCTGATCTCCTCATTGTCATTCAGGCCCTTATTTAAAGGATGTGGTTCTCCATACCTTGCTTATCTGTGAGGAACTGATGAAATTAAGTTCTCAAACCAGCAAACCTAAGGGTCAACCTCTGGGTCATGGTGACTCGGTACAGAAACCCTGGGCAAGTTCTCTCAGCATCATCATTCAACAAATACATTAAGGAAACATCTCAAACAGAAGGAACTGGCCACTAGAGAAACAATATGTTGTCACCTAAGAATTCTGGGGCTGTGCTCTCTAAGACCCGGCAGGATGGGAAGGAGTTTGAGAAGCCTCAATGACAGACATCTGATCAATGAGCCTTCGGCTGGTCCCCTGGGAGGATATCTGAGTCCTGTAGCACAAATAGGTAGCATGGTCTGTAATCTCTGGTCATAGGGACAGACTAGGGGAGACACCAGAACCATATTCATCTTCCCATTCTGCCTTTCACTTTTTTGTGGGGGAAGAAACGCTAGGTGTTTCCCCTGTGTGGTTGTGAGCTTTGACCCAAACCCTTGGTCTTCTTGATCCCAGGGCTGCCCCAGGACTAGATCTCAGGTGGATTTCAAACTGGTTTTGCATACCCACTGGGCTATAAAAAATGGTCCTCTTGATTTTCTTTCCAAGGAGAGAGGCAAGAGGTAGTAGTGGTATGAAACCTTCGCACCTGTGCCAGAGGATTCCTGTTCTTACATGGGCGTGCGTGCGTGCGTGCACACACACACACCAGAAGGTGCACTAATTTCCCCCTGGGTGACACCATGGAAGATTCTCTGGCAAAGCAAGTCTGGGCAGGTCTGATGGCAGTTTCACCTGGGCTACTGGCTTAGGAACCAGAGAAGAAGAAAAGGGAGAGAGCCAGACTGGACAACTGAAATTCAGCCCAAGTTCCTGCCTGTCTCCAAGGAAGGTTTTGTGCTGTTCTCTGGAACTGTTCTAGCCAGCTTGAGGGAGAGAGGTATCATCTCTGTTTGTAGTTAGCCAGAGTCCACTCCCTAGTGCTTTGGGGCAGCCAACTGAACTCTGGCGTCTCCTTCTCGTTGTGCTTTAACACGATGCCAGTAGGCTCCACCCGAGCTGGGAGATGGCGTAGCCCCTGCCAAGGCCTTTGTCTTTTTTGACCACAAGCCCCAGCATATCTAGAAGCGTCCAGCTCTCTAGATTCCACCAAACCCCCAGGCCTCTCTGGCCCATTGTCAGAGGGTTGTGCCACTGCTTTGACATAGACTTAATCACAAGCTGTTGCTCTTATCTCTGCCTCTGTGCTCTGCCTTTTAAGGACAAGGACCAAGACCTCTTCATTTCTCCAAACTCCGTGCCACCTACAGCAGTGCTAGTTAGAAGGTAGGGTCTCAGGAAACATTTGGTAGACGAACAAGTAAAGGCATGAATAAATGAATTTATGAAGATGCCAAATGAATAAATGCATTTATGAACTATGAAAGCCCTGTTACCACTGACCACTTGAGTCAGGGGGCCAAGCCAGAGCATCTAATCCTAGAGTAGAGGGTGGGAGATGGGGTGGAAGGCCCTTACCAGCTGCCCCAGAAGCGTTCCCCCAGCCTCATGGAGCAACTCAGTCTCTCTGTCAGCAGAGACATCTTATTATCATCCCTGCAAGTCCCAGTCTTGAATGGAATTGGGTGAATTGGGTGTATAATAAGAGTAATAATAATAGGTCAGAAAAATTTGTATGAAGGATAATATGTATAACCATTTTCCCTCTGGGGGCTTCTGAGGTTAAAAAAGGGTTTTGTTTTCTTTGAGCTAAGCAGGTATACTAATCAAGGCAAAACTAGCTTCTGTAATAAGCAGACCTTCCAGTTCTCCATAGCATCACTATGATCGTTTCATTTCTTGTTAACGTCAATCCTATCAGGGATTCCATAGGTAGCCTCACATGTGATGATTCATGGACCCATGTTCCTTCCTTGAAGCTTAGTTAGCTATATCCTCTTGGGTCTTGGCGTCCGTCCTGCCTTTAGCTGGCAGAGAAGGAAAGAGAAGGTGGAGGAGAAGTACCCCCTTCTCAATCACTTAAGCCTGGAAGTGACCTTTCTGCCCACCTCCCAGGGATGAGGACCAGTCTACCCTAGTCCACATAGATGCTAGGCAGGTGAGAAATGTAGCTCCGGTTGGGAATCCCTCTTTCAGACCCCCTCATCATGAGAGGGGACGCAGGTCTCAGAAAAACAGTCCCTGACGTGGCGAAGTAATGACTGGCAGTAATGGAGTGAAGAAGCCAAGGGAATGGGCTAGAAAGGACACAGACCTATCCACTGGGAAGGACACAGAAGCTCAGAGAAGGGAGAGGGGGAGGAGGAGAGAGAATAGATTGGAGCTGAGGCTGTGGGGTGTGAGACTTTGGAGATGTTAAGAAATCTTGCAGAGTATTGTTGGTGTGATGGCTCCCATGTCAGGCTTTGCCAAGCCTCCAGTAGCTGGCAAGAGGACAGAGGCCGAGCTCAGGTTACTGAGTTACATGGGTTAAAAGCCAGGAGCTGTTCTGAAATTAAATAGTGATGATGGTTGCAGAGCATTGTGCATATACTAAAAATTACTGAACTGCACACTCACAGGGGTGAATTGTATGACAATATGAATATAGCTCAACAAAGAAATTATATGAGGGAGAAACAGGAACCACCACCTTTTGAGCACTACTTTGGGCCACCATTTCACATACCTTGATCAACCCTAATTCTTACTTTAACCTGAAAGATAGGTAGGTACTGATGTCTCTATTTTACAGATAAAAAACAGACTCACTGAAGTGAAAGGGCCCAACATCACACAGGTGGTGAAGTCAGAATTCACACCCCAAGGTCTGCCCAGCTCCAGAGCTGGCGTTCTCCCCACGACGCTGCCTGCTTTCGGTGACAGTCGCTGCCATTTACTGAGTGCCACGTACTGAGGTAGGAACTTTGTATTATATGATTTGAATTTCCTCAACAGTCCTGGGAAGTCGGTGATATTCTTAATTCATAGATGAGGTCACCGAGGCTCCCAAAAGTCAATGATTACCCCAACTTGGCTAATAAACGGCATTGCCAGGTTTTGATCCTTGTCTGATTTCAAAGCCCCTCAAAGTGCTTTCACTTGAGAGTTCATCAGCACTACTCAACTTACAGCAGCAAACATGCCTCTGTCTAACTTTTTAACAAGTAAAGCTTGCTTTTCCCTGCCTGATTCAAATCCAGCTCACTTACTTTATGGAGTGTTTATTAACTGGCAAGTATTATGTTAAGATGCCTTCTCTTTCCTTCTTCACGAACAGAGGTCCATCATCTTTTTCAAAGTTGGATGCAAAGGTTGTTTCTCTACAAAGTTTATACCAATTCTATCCAATTCTGTTCACGTTTATCTCTTAAACGAGAAGATTATTGTGATTTTAGCAGTGGGCTCAGAGTGTTATCTTCGAACAGATCTAATGTGAGATGTTCGTTGCCAGTTCATGCAAGATAGGTAAAGAAAGTGTAACTAGAAGCTTTGATAGTAATTTGGCATTGCTGTGACATCTAATTGCATAATCAGTGGGCTTGTATTTTATGTTTTTTATTTCATTTTTGTAGTAATTCACTTTTGTTGTATTTTACGAAAGAATCAGTCTAGCACAGACTGGAAATTAAAAACAAATTATCCAGCTGGTTTTAGAGGCATTGATCTGAACGAGCACACTGTGGCCCATGGGCCAAATCCACCCTACCACCGAATTCTGTAAATAAAAATGTATTAAGGGCCACATGGCTCAGTCAGTTAAGCAGCTAGATTCGGCTCAGGTCACGATCTTACGGTTCGTGGGTTCGGACCCAGCATCAGGCTGTGTGCTGACAGCTCAGAGCCTGGAGCCTGCTTCGGATTCTGTGTCTGTCTCTCCCTCCCCGACTCGTGCTCTGTCTCTGTCTCTGAAAAATAAATAAACATTAAAAAGTTTAAAATAAATGTATTAAAACACAGACACACCTGTCCGTTTACATACTGTCTAGGACTGCTTTCACGCTACAATGGCAGCCTTGAGTAGCGATCTTCCCTGACTTACCATAGGGTTAGGTTCCCATAACCCCATCGTAAGTTGTAAATATCATAGGTCAAAAATGTGTTTAATACACATAACCTACTGAGCATTATAGCTTAGCCTGGCCTATGTAGACATTAGTCTGCATTTGAGCAACATCATCTAACACAAAGCCTATTTTATAATAAAGGGTTGAGTCTCTCATGTAATTTATTGACTACTGAAAGTGAGAAACAGGATGGTCATGTGGGACAGAATGGTCATCCGTGTCTTGGTGATTCACCCTCAGGATCACATGGCCGACTGGGAGCTGCGACCAGCCAGTATCATGGCAGAGTATTGTGCCGCATGTCACTGGCCCGGGAAGAGATCAAAATTAAACATTCCAAGTATGGTTTCTGCTGAATGCATATCACTTTCTCACCATCGTAAATCAAGAAATTGTTAAGTCAAACCGTTGTAAGTCAAGGACCATCTGTAGTTGTGACAGACACCATACGGCCCCCAAAGTCAAAAATATTTATTTTCTGGACTTTTACAGAAGAAATTGCTGACCCCTGGTCTAGACCACTGGTTCTCAGCTGTGACTGCACATTAGGAGCACCTGGGAGAGGCTGTTTCTTTTTCTTTTTCTTTTTCTTTTCTTTTTATTTATTTATTTAATTCAAGTTAGTTAGCATACAGTGTAGTATGGGCTTCAGGAGTAGAACCCAGTAGAACCCAGAACTTCATCTCTTACGTATGATGCTCAGTGGTCATCCCAACAAGTATCCTCCTTAATGCCCATGTAGCCCAGAGACTTTTTAAATACAAATGATTCTATTTCCAGATATTCTGCTTTAATGGCCTGGGGTGCGGCCCGTGCAGGCCATTTTAATTGCAGCAAACTTTCAACTGGTGCTGAGAATAAGAAGCACTGGATGCCAGAGATCCACCCTGAACCTATCTAGTCACAACTCTGGAGTACGGGGCCCATACTTGAGTGGGTATGGCTTGAGTGTATTTTGTTAAGTAAATCCCTCACGGGTGATCTAGACGTTTAGCTAGGCTTGAGAGCCCCTGCTGTAGACTCGGGAGCAATGGCCTCAAAGCTATAAAATGTATGCGAATTACATGAGGAAGGTGCAAAGAATACAGATTCCCAGGCCCACCTCTAGTGAGTCTAAACAACCCATGTGACTGTGGCCTCAGAATGCGCTTTTGTAGCAAAGCCCCACAATGCTTCTGGAGCGGGGGCATCTGTGGACACCCTCTGAGCAACTGCTCTAGTGCAATAAGCACTTGGTTTCTGTCCAGACTCCCTCAGAATGACTTGGATTCTGTGACTCATTTTTCCCCTTTGTGCAATGAAGAGAATGATCCCTCCCTAGGCTCACTTTTCCAGGACTGTATTGAGTTCTGAACATACAATGTACGTGCAAGTGTTCTGTTTAAAGTGAAGGAAAATGCACGTAGAGAAGCATATTCCATCTCCCTGAGACAGAAGCGACTGACGGTGACGTACCTTGTTTTATCTCCAGACAAATGGACGTTTATTCCAAAAGAATCTCCAGAGGAGGATTCAGGCAGCTAGAACAGGCTCAGAGCAGGAGGTCTGGGGTTTTCATGGGACCCTGTCTACACCCTTTGCTTCCTGTCTATGTCACAATAGGAAGAAGAAAAAGGTTTATTTTTCTGAAACTGATTATTTCCAGCAATCCTCACATCAGTTCTTTACGTCAGAAATAGTATGCTCATTTTAGAGATGAGGGAAGTACAGCTCAGAGGAGTTGAATGATTTTTCCGAAGTCACTGACAGCCAGAATGTGTCAGAATGTGACAGCCAGAATGTGTTAGGGTTCAGGTCCCCAAACTCTAGACCCCGCCTTCTTAAGCACTCTTGCCACTCTCCCGTTTGTGTAGGGGAGGGAAGAGAAGGCTCCTGGAAGGCCACTCAGCCACCTGTATGCTTCCTTCCATGGCAGTATTTGCTCGGAATTCCTGACTGTGCACACATGCCCTGTGCCTCCCTCCACTCCAAGTTCATGTGCAGGCACAATGTAGACTCTGCATGATGCAAGCAGCCTTGGGAGGACCTGCTCTTTGTTAAGGAGCTGACTGCCATTTCTGAAGTCATTCCATGATCTGACCATCCATTATCTGGGAGCTGTCAACAGCAAACGGTGCAGAATCCTTAGTATTCTGAGAAGCAGATGCACAAGAAAGGAGAAATCACTGAGTATTTCCTCCCACCCTACAGGGAAAACATGGCGATCCTGGGGACTCAGTACTTCTGAAGGTTAGCTCTGTGACAGCTGAGAGCGGGAACACGACTCGGGAAAGGGGATCTGCCCTGTGTCACTTCTAAGCATCTATTTGAGTTCAGCTGAAATCTGGTATAGTGAGTTTTGAGAAATGGGAGGTATCCAAGATCTGAGATGGCAGAAAGAATGGACCAGTTCTCTACCCGCAAGACTGTGGACCACCTGAAGGCCCAGCCAGAGGTGCTGGAGGCTTTGTCCAAAAGAAGCTGGACAAAGTCATCTGTGACCCAGAGCAAGTGTTTTCCAGTCCAGCCCCAGTAAAAGGGAGCTGGCTAAAGCAGAGATTCCTATCCATCCACCTATTTTAATCCTCCCGTCCCCAGCTTCTCCCTGATCCCCTCCTGTGTCCCACCCAGAGTCCCCTTTCTCACCATACATTCTAACTTTCCCTCTCCTCCTGCCCCTCATGCCTCTGACCATCCTTCTTCTGCTCCCTTCAGCAGAGTGGCCTTGAGTGCAGCAACCAGGGCAAGGCTGATGACCTACTATTGACCTTCTGCCCTCCAGGTCACGCCTGTCCTTAAGCCTCATTCCTCGGAGAAGCCCAGAACATGGCAGTAACCTGCTGTAATGTGGGAGAACCATTTCGGTAACGACAGCTTTTTGTTGATCTAATTCAGGAGTCAGCAAACCATGGCCCATGGGTCAAATCCAGCTCACTATTTTGTAAGTGAAATTTTATTGAAACACAGCCACACTCATTTATTCACATGGTGTCTATGGCTACGTTCATGCTTCAGGGGGCAGAGGTGAGTCGTTGGGAAATAAATGTCATGGTCTGCAAAAAAGCCTAAAATATTCACTCTCTGGCTATTTGCAGGAAAAAAAAAAAATTGTCAACCTCTGATCTAGAAAAGCCCCTGCCAAGTCTGAAGTCTTGCTCAAATAAGTCCTTCTGTTGTTTCTGCTAGGTAGAAGTGGTTTGTGGTTGTTTTCTTTGGAAGTTACTGAGCCTTTGAAAGACGTTAGTGAGCCCAGCGCAACAGTAAGTCGGTGACGAAAGGAGACCCCATCACCTTGCCCCCACCAAGCAGCACAGTCGCCCCCATACTGACCAGGATATTCCTGCTTCAGGAGGTGGGGGGGATGGGACTCTTCTCTGCTGAGAAGCAGGGCAACTCCCCATGACAAAGCCCTTCACTCCCCACCGCTCCTCTCAGTGAGAGCCTCCTGGTGCCACAGAGACAGAAACTGAAGAAGTACTAATGGAAGCTGGGCAGTCATCCATTGACAACTCTGTGCGCCTTTTGTCTCAGGTGAGACATGTTGCCTGACAAACTGCAAGACCCCCACAGCTCTTTGATAACCAGGCCTAGTGGGTTCCGGTCTTGTACTTGCTTTCTCTTCCTTTCATCTCACAACGAAACTACTTGAGCCATGAAGTCACTCCCTCCACCCACAAATAATTGGCTATTTAGTGTTGGGGTCATTTTAATTTTTGGCTTGATCATATTAACAATGATATTACTACTAGTATCCTTCCATATATGGGACTTGCTCTGGCAGGAAATACGTGCTTTACATCATGTATGGCAATTTGACCAACTCAAAATAGTGCCAGATCCCACCCACCGCATTTTTCATGTCCAGGCCCCCCACCATAGTGACTGTCCCCATGGTTGTTTTGACCCTGCTCTGTATCTGGCAACAGAACACAGGTCAACTGAGGCTCCTATTGGTGCTGCTCTGGAAGCAACTCTGAGACACTGTAGTATTGAGATGTCTCGGGGGGCCTCTCCCAATGGTGTTTTGAGGCCACACCATAACCGAAAACAAACCTTCATCATCATTGCTCTGTAAGTTGCCTCAGAACGGCTACACACTCTGCATACTCAGTTCTAATAGCATAATGGTCACCAAGCCATCCCTGGGGCCCCACTCTCTTCCCCATCCTTGACCTTAATGGGAACTGTTGGTCTTGAGATCCCTGGGAGAAGCCCCACTGCTCTGCTCTCCTGATATGCCGTCTTTAAGACATCTCTGCTACTCTGCTCTAGCTCCTCAGGATCCCAGGACGCCATTCCTTTATTTGTTTATTCAAAGAACAGTTCTGAGTGTTCCTGTGTGTACAGAATGGATAAGGCATCGCCCTGACTTCAGAGAAACCTAGAGGCTAAATGGGAGAGAGAAAAAACAGCGTAACACAGAGGGCACCAGGTGCTGTGGGAACTTGGCCTGGGAAGTGATGGGTTCAAGAAGACTTTCCAGCGGGGTAACACCAAGTTTTAAAGGATAAGTAGGAGCCAGGCAAAGGGATCTAGGACAGAGATGGAGCTCTAGGCAAGAGGAGGAACATACATTGACCCATAGGCATAGGAGAAAGTTGAAGGTTTGAAAAAAAAAGAATATTTCTGTCTTCCTTGACTTACAGAGCCTGAAGATATACCCCATGTACTTATGGGGCCTGCACCGTAGTGCCCAAGGCTCCAGGTCCTGCCAGAAGTCTAGCATTATAGGTGACAGCTTCCCCACCATGGGAGCTCAGACCAGACCCTGCCTGGGAAAGCAGATTCTTGGTGTTGTATCACCATAGCACTATTCCTTCCTCCTTCTAACGCCCTTGATATAGACCGTGGGTCCACCTTACCCTGGCATGGGCTGGCCTTTCCATCAGTTGAGGGATATTTTTCTAGATTTTTCTGATGAGTTTTATCAAGTGAAGGAAGCAAGTCTCAAAATGCCTTTTTGTCACCTTTCTGGATTCTCCATGGCCTCTAGGCCAAATTAGACCACCACCCCACTGTACGGAACTGGAACAAGCAAGAACCCCCCTGCATCATGTCTGGAACCCTCGGCAACATTCACTTGGCTCTACTGGGCCCTATGCTATTCTTACACAGTCATGATTAACAACTGGTTGAAAATTGTAACTTTTATTTGTCCCTACGTGGCTCTAGCTTGAGAAAGGCATGAAGAAGATTGAGACCCCTGTCCCAGTTCTCAGAAAAAGAAAACATCTAAAACAGTTAGTCTGGGCTTTGTGCTTGGCTTTACGGTCTTCATGAGGTTTGTTCAACTGATGCCAGCAACATCTGGAACTGGGAGTGTGTCTGGTCACACTGCAATAAAAGGAGCCTCTCTTGGCTGGGTTTCTCTGCAGGAAGAGACCCAGGAGGCAGAGCAGCAGAGAGGGTGCAAGGGTATTGGAGGCAGCAGGAATGGGCAGGGGCATGTGGGTTTTGCTTAAGGAGAGAGCAGGCATTCCGTCTGACTGAGGCAGGACCCAGAAAGTAGAGAATTACCACCCCAAAGCAGGTACTTTGCACTATCCTGTGCCTTAACCAGTCAGTCCCTTTCCTCCCTCAGCCTCCCTACTCCTTCCTTCACTTCTAGGCTTTCAGAGCTCTTCTGCTCTGAGCCCAGCTGCTCTTTACTCTTTACTCTAAATCTATTTCCCCAAACTTCTCCCACCAAAATATTTCTGACTACCACTATGCTAAAAAAATAATAATAATTTTGAAAAAACAGTGTGCAGAGGGACAAATGCAGGAAATGTCAAAGTGAAGTCAGTTTTAAGACAACGGGGCAAAGGGTGATTTCTCTTCCTGTCATAAAAATTCCCCTACAGTTACGATGATCGTGTTTTGTTCATGAAAGTAATATATTTTTTTATTTCTTTCTCTTTCCCTGCCGATTTTTGAGTCTAATCTATGGCCAATCTTTGATAAATTCAGTTAGGGTTATGTGCTAATTGCTTAAAGCTTCCTATACCTAGAAGTAACTGTGCTTTTAAGATAGATTCCTGGAGTCAACTGATAGGCAAATAGTGTTTTCCTAATATCATTTCAGTAACAGAATTGAGAGTTTTTGGTAAGGGGTAGGTATAGAATCCCTGAACCTTAACCCCTGGTAAAGATTTTGATGGCCATCTAGCAAAATCTTCTACCCAATGGTGGAATTCTCTCTAAAACACCCAGAACGGGTTGATCACTTCTAGTAACAGCAACTTATTTCTGTGAGAGACAGATATTCAGCCTCTGAATGGTTTTGTTAGAAATTCTCCGCCCCCCCCCCCCTTGTTTTCCGAAAGAAAAACCTACCTTCCTAAAGATTCCTTTTACCAAACCAAGTGAGATCCTCTGGAGCCTAAATAAGTCGAATCCCTTCCCCACATCATAGTAGGCTAAATATTTTAAAGTAGCCATCCCAGCCCAAGGCTTCTCCTCTCTAAGCAAAGAAAAAACAAAACAAAAAAAAAACAAACCCAAACCCTAAAATCTTCAACCCTCTCTGGTATGACTCCTACACAGCCAACCTGACCTCCACAGGGTTCTCTCTAGTTGGTCAATGTTCCTCTTAAAATAGGTGCCCATAATTGGACCCAAACTCCAGATGCATTCTAGCCATTTGCAAAATAGAGTATGAGTCTTACCGCTCTTTTAGCAACCCTAGCACGCCATTTCCTTTCCTTGTGCTGAATTTGGAGGACATATTTCTTCCTCCTGTCTCTGCCTCTCCCCTTCCCTTTTTTCAGACATGTGGCTATTAATTCAGCTCTTCCTCCCAACAATGTTTTTCCAAGTACATTTTTAAACTAAACTGAGGGTTTTGTTTTTAATCTATGCTCACTCTGTCTTGTCCAGGTCTCTCTCAGTCCTGGTTCTGGCACTGAATATATTATTAGCTCCCCCTCCACATTTCAAGGCTGCACAAGAACTGCAAGGAGGCCAGGGACAGGGCTCACTCAGGCTGGTACTGACCAATACATTTCGGCTTGTTCAGTCAGCAACAAATCCACACATTTCCACTCTCTATCTTGTCTGCAAAAACAGAGGACTTTTTTTTCATCAAAGGTCTTGCTAAGATCACTTAGCAAGATCACACTATGTTTCTGCCTGCCTAATCATGATACATGTCCAATCACCCAATAACAAACAGAAATTACACTTGCCAGTAACCCACGAAGCTCCTGGTGGGCACATGATTCTTTCAAAATGCCAACATGTCATCTGTTAGAAATTTGTGACAGGAATCCATATGAAGTTGATTGCCATTATTTTAAAAAACTCTACTTCTAAAAAATCAGGGTATTTATTTAACTGTCTTCACTTTACTATCATATCTCCCATTGATGATTTTCTAAAGACTTTTAACAACCACATCTGCAAATTCTTTTAACATTCTGGGACGGAATTCATCTGACCTGGACATTTAGTTCATTTAAGTTGGCTACATAGTTGCTCTATCTAGCCCATCTCAGCCTTTCATTTCTTTCTTCATTTTTTAAATGCTTCCCCTCTGTTGTGTTTAATATAATACTTGCCACGTTCAAGAGTATTTATCACAAACATGTAAACTACAAACATACAATAAAAATATGATTATATAAACTATATAATGTATATTACATAGTATATAATAAATAATTATGTTATAATACAACTATTATAGAAACTATAAATATATAATATATACAATAATGTGTAATAATATGATGAGCACCTGGAAACCTACAAACCAGTATAAAATTAAAAAAAAAAATTTTTTTTAGCATTTGTTTATTTTTAAGAGACAGAGACAGAGTGCAAGTGGGGGAGGGGCAGGGAGAAAGGGAGACAAAGAATCTGAAGCGGGATCCAGACTCTGAGCTGTCAGCACAGAGCCCGGCCTGGGGGCTCAAACCCACGAACAGTGAGATCATGACCTGAGCTGAAGTCGGACACTCAACCAACTGAGCCACCCAGGCGCCCCACCAGTATACAATTTTTAATTTAACATTATCTTGTCTCTTATAGTGTGCTCTCTCTTGCTTAAGACATTCTTTCTTACCCCAAGATCAGAAAGCTATATTTTATTTTGCGTTTTAAAAGGTTTGCCTTTCACATTTTGTTTTATACATCTAGAATTGATTTTATGTATGGAGTGGGTTGGGGATCCAATTTAACTTTTTTTTATATGAATAATCAACTTTCTCAGTACCATTTCTTCCCCCACTGATTTGTGATGCCATCTGTATCATGTATCAAAGTTCCATTTTGTATAAGCTTATTTCTCTTTTTACCTACTATTACATGTATCCACTTGTGTATTCCTATAATTTTATAATAAGTCTTGGTAACTAGTAGGGCAAGGATCCCCGTGTATTCTTCTTTCTCATCCTTCTGCTCTTAAGTATACATTTTTAAATAAGCTTATTGAATTCCAAGCCAGTTGCAAGTGTGATTAAAATGGCATGGAATCAATCAACTTAGATCTTTCTATTCATGAACAATAACAACAAAAAACCTCTCCATTTACTTAAATCCCCTTTTTTCCAATAAAAAAATTTTAGGGGAGCCTGGGTGGCACAGTCGGTTAAGCGTCCGACTTCAGCCAGGTCACGATCTCGCGGTCCGGGAGTTCGAGCCCCGAGTCAGGCTCTGGGCTGATGGCTCGGAGCCTGGAGCCTGTTTCCGATTCTGTGTCTCCCTCTCTCTCTGCCCCTCCCCCGTTCATGCTCTGTCTCTCTCTGTCCCAAAAATAAATAAAAAACGTTGAAAAAAAAATTAAAAAAAAATTTTTAATTTCTACAGACAAGTCTTGCATATGCTTTGTTAGATCTATTCTTAAGCACCTTATTTTTTACTGATACTCAAATGCTTTCCTTTTTAAAACTGTTTTGTTCTTTGTTGGCATAAAAATAGAACTTTATCTTTTATCTTGCTAATTTAGCCAGTCACTTTGCTAACTTCTATTATTGTTTCTAATTCTGTTGGTTGGGATTTTTCTGTCCAGACAAATATATTATTTGGGAAAATCATTTTTTGTTTCTTTTTTCCTCCCATTCTTAACTTTCTTAGTACTTTTTTTTTTAATATATGAAATTTATTGTCAAATTGGTTTCCATACAACACCCAGTGCTCATCCCAAAAGGTGCCCTCCTCAATACCCATCACCCACCTTCCCCTCCCTCCCACCCCCCCATCAACCCTCAGTTTGTTCTCAGTTTTTAACCTTTCTTAGTACTTTTATTGTCTTACCATGCTGGCTAAAATTACCAAGACAATATTGAATAGAAGTCATAATGGTGGCCATCTTTGTCTTCTTTCTAATTTTGAAAGTAATGCTTCTAACATTCCTTAGTAAGAATGATGTGGCTTCCTATGTAAATTTTTGGTAGATAGTCTTTATCAGAGTAAGAATGCTTTCTTTTATTCATGTAATTTACTAAGAATTTTTATCATGAAATATGTGTGGAATTCTATAAAATGTCTCTTTAAAAATAAAATAAAAATAAAAACGTATTTGAAAATAAGTTAATTGAGGTATAATTTATATACAATAATATTAACTTTTGGAGTGTATAGTGCAATGGATTTTAACCAATACATGCAATCATGTATCTACTACAGTCAACGTGTAAGATCATTTCTGTCACCCTAAAAATTCCTTCATGCCCCTTTACAGTCATTCCTCTGTATTCTTTCTTTCAAAAACTGATGGATTTAGTTTGATAATATTTTATTTGGGACTTTTATGTGTAAATTCATGACTGCTTTTTTCCTGTTATTTTACTTCTTTTACCATCCTTGACTGGTACTGGTATTGAGATTATTCTGGCCTCATTAGATTTATTGGGCAGGGGGTGGGGGGGAAGGTTTGGTTCTTTTTTCTTCCACTTTATAGAAGAGCTTTTATGATAATGAAATGATCAGCTCCTTGAAAACTTGGTAGAATTTGCTTGTACAACTGTAACCTGTGCTGTTTTCATTACTGAGGAGTTTTAAATGCTACTTCAATTATGTTATAAAGATTGGACTATTAAGGCTTTCTATTTCTTCTAGCATCAGGTTTATGTTCTAGGAATTTGTCCATTTTGTCTGCATTTCAAATTTATTGGCATACATTTGGTCATAATATTTCCTTTTAATCACTGCTATATTAATGCAATATTAATACTATATGGCATTAATATCACATTAGTGTAATGTAATACTCTTTAATTGTATATTTCTTTTTTTCTTCCTTATCAATCTTGACAGAGGTTAAGTAATTTTATTGGCCTTTCCAGAGACTTAACCTTTGGCTTTCTGACACTCTAATGTATCTTTGTTTCCTATTTCCTTGATTTTTACTCTTCGTTTTCCCTTTCTTTTCTCTGTGTTTATCCTGTTGTTGTTTTCCAAATTTCCTAATCTTATTACACTTCAGGCTTCTTCTTTTCCAAGATAAACATTTAAAGCTATGGGCCACCTGGGTGGCTCTGTCAGTTGAGTGTCTGACTTTTGATTTGGCTCAGGTCATGGGATCAAGCCCTGCATAGGGCATGGAGCCTGCTTGGGATTCTTTCTCTCCCTCTCTCTTTCTGCCCCTCCCCAACTCATGCTCTTTCTGCCCCTCCCCCACTCATGCTCTCTCTCTCTCTCTTTCTCTCTCTCAAAATAAGTAAACATTTATAAAAAAATATTTAAAGCTAAAAATTAACCTACAATTTCCACTTTAACTGTATGCCACAAGTATTGATATTTATTATCTTATTACTATTCATATCTAAGTAATTTAATATCCAATACGATTTTTTTTGACGCATTATGTATTTAGAAGAGTGCTTTTAAGAACACCTGGGTGACTTAGTTGGTTAAGCGCCTAACTCTTGATTTCAGCTCAGGTCATGATCTCACAGTGTGTGACTTTGAGCCACGTGTCAGGCTCTTTACTGACAGCATGGAGCCTGCTTGGATTCTCTTTCCCTCTCTCTCTCTGAACCTCCCTGGCTCATATGTGTGCATGCATGTGTGGTCTCTCTCTCAAAATTTTTAAATTTTTAAATATAGGAGAATTTTTAGTCTTTTTGCTATTGACTCTTACCTAATTGTACTCTTATTACAGAATGTAGTCTTTATGTACCAATTTTTAAATTTATTGCAGCTTGCTTAACATGATTATGATCTCTGTGAATGTTGAGAAGAAGGTGATTTTCTAGTCTTAAGGAGCCAAGTTTATATATGATCTATATATTAGATCAGATTCATTAGTTACATTCGAGTCATTTACATTACTATGTTTTTTTGGCATGTGCTATCTATATTTGATAGCTAAAATAGTTATAATATTTAATGTGTTAAAATCTGCTTTGATGACAGATTTATCAATATCATCTTTAAATTTTATCAATGTTTCTTTTATATATTTGCTTTATATCTTACACTGTACATAAAAATAAACTCAAAGGGGATTAAGTACCTAAATATAAGACTTAAAACTGTAAAACTCCTAAAATTCTGGAAAAGCTCCACAGGAATAGCTACATGATGTTGAGCTTGGTGATGATGATATTTTAGATTTGTCACCAAAAGCACAAGCAACAAAAGCAAAAATAAACAAGTGGGATTATATCAAACTAGAGAGTTTCTGCACAGCAGAGGAAACAGTTTAAAAAAAATAAAAAGGACAAGAAAAGAAAAGCAACCTACATAATGATAGAACATATTTGCAACCTGTATATCCAATAAGGGGTTAATATCTAAAATATATAAGGAACACTTAGAAGTCAATAGCAGAAAATCATATAACCCAATTAAAAAATGGGCAAAGGACCTGAATAGACATTTTTCCAAAGATCTACAAATGGCCAACAGTTATATGAAAAGATGTTCAACATCATTAATCATCAAGGAAATGCAAATCAAAACCACAATGAAATACCAGCTCATATTTGTTAGGATGCCTATTATTAAAAAATTCAAGAAATTATTGTACAAGAGTAATGTATATAAATCAAGCTCAGTGCCCTGAATAGGAATATTTATTAACTTGTTATTAATAAAGAATAAATAATAATAAATAAATAAATGATAAATTTATGATTTATTATTATTATAAATGTTATAAATAATACAGTATCTCTGTAAATAAATTAAGTATATATTTTCCTAAAAACTACAGTTTGCAGAGGAAAAAATGTCAAGCGATAACAAATTCTGGCAAGAGTGTGGAGAAAAGGGAACCCTTGTACACTGTTGGTGGGAATGTAAATTTGTACAACCGTTACATGAAACAGTATGAAGATTCCTTAAAAAACTAAAAATAGACGGGCATCTAGGTGGCTGTCGGTTAAGCTCCGGACTTCGGCTGGGGTCGTGATCTCGCATCGGCTCTGGGCTGACAGCTCAGAGCCTGGAGCCTGTTTCGGATTCTGTGTCTCCCTCTCTCTCTGCCCCTCCCCCACTCGCACTCTGTCTCTCTCTCTCTCTCTCAAAAATAAATAAATGCTAAAAAAATTTTTTTTAACTAAAAATAGAACTATCATATAATTCAGCAATCTCACTTCTGGGCATACATCAAATGGAAATAAAATTAGTATCTCAAAGAGATAGCTGCTCTCCCATATTTATCACATGACATTATGCTGATTGGACCTAATGAGTGAGAATTAGTAACTCCTCTAGATTTATTGGTAAGACGTGTGTGTGTCAGAGAGTGAAAAATAAATCTGACTAAAATTTAGGGGCCTTCTACTCAGTGAAGTTTCTAGGGGTTCAGTGATAATGGCACATGTTGAAACATCCCTTCTAAAGTAAAGGAGAAGTTGTTACAGCTGGCCTTTTCTACAACCAAGAAAGAGGCACAATGCCTTAGTGGGCTGCTTCTCCTCCTCCTCCTCCTCCTCCTCCTTCTTCTTCTTCTTCTTTTTACTATTTCATTGATTTTTGAAAGTGAGAGAGACAGAACACAAACAGGGGAGGGGCAGAGAGAGAGAGGGAGACACAGAATCCAAAGCGGGCTCCAGGCTCTGAGCTGTTAGCACAGAGCCAGACATGGGGCTTAAACTCAAGAACCATAAGATGCTGACCTGACCTGAAGTTGGCCACTTAACCAACTGAGTTGGTGCCCCTAGTGGGCTTTTGAGGACAACAGTTTATTTTTTATTTATTTTTTCAACGTTTTTTATTTATTTTTGGGACAGAGAGAGACAGAGCATGAACGGGGGAGGGGCAGAGAGAGAGGGAGACACAGAATCGGAAGCAGGCTCCAGGCCCTGAGCCATCAGCCCAGAGCCTGACGCGGGGCTCGAACTCACAGACCGCGAGATCGTGACCTGGCTGAAGTCGGACGCTTAACCGACTGCACCACCCAGGCGCCCCAGAGGACAACATTTTACTCATTTCAGTGTGTTACTTCAGGCCATTTACCATGTGACCCAAAAAACTGCTAGTTTTGAATGGGGCCCAGAACCAGAAAAAGGGTTTACAACAGGTTTAGGCTGCTGTGTAAGCTGCTTTGCCAGTTGGGCCATATGATATAGCAGATCCGTTGGTGCTTGGAATGTCGGTGGCAGATAGGGATGTGTTTGGGGACTTGGAAAGGTCCGTATAGTTGAACTGCGACATAGGCCTTTGGGATTTTGGAGAAAGGCCCTAAGATCCTCCTTGGATAACTACTCTCCTTTTGAGAAATGGTTCTTGGCCTGCTACTGGGCCTTCGTAGAGACTGAACACTTAACCATGGACCACCAATTTACTATGTGAACTGAGCTACCTTCGTGAACTGGTTGTTATCTAACTCACCAAACCATAAAATTAGACATGCACAACAACCCATCATTAAATGGAAGCAGTAAGTACATGCTCAATCCCGATCGGATCCTAAAGGCGTAAGTTACATGAAGAAGTGGCTCAAATGGCCATTGGACCTACTCCTGCTGCCCTATCTTCTCTCACCCCGCGTACCTGTGGCCTCATGGAAAGTTCCCTGCAGTCAACTGGCAGAGGAAGAGAACACTTAGAACTGGCTTACAGATGCTTCTGTACCATGTACAGGCGCCCCACAAAAGTGAAGAGCTGTAGCACTACAGTCCCTCCCTGAGACATCCCATAAGGACAGTGGTGAAGGGAAGTCCTCCCAGAGGGCAGAGCTTCAAGCAATGTACCTGGGTGTTTACTTTGTTCAGAAGGAGAAATGAGGAGACATGCAAATAGATTCATGGACTGTAGCAAAAGGTTTGGCTGAATGGTCAAGGTCTTAGAAGTGACATAATGGACATTTGGTAACAGAATTGGGGAAGAGGTATGTGACTAGACCTCTCTGAATGGGCAAAAACCATGAAGATGTTTGGGTTCCATGTGAATGCTTACCAAAGGATAGCCTCAGCAGAGGAGGATTTTAATAATCAAGTGTATAGAATAATCTGTTTTGTGGATATCGGTCAGCCTCTTTCCCCTTCCGTCCCTTGTCATTCCCTAGCATGCTCATGAACAAAGTGACTATGGCGGCAGAAATGGACATTTGCCTGGGCCAGCAACATGGGCATGCACTCATCAAGGTTAATCTGGCTGTGGTCACCAGTGCCTAATCCACAAGTAACAGAGACTATCACCGAGAGCCTCCAAAATGGCACTATTCTTGGATGAACAGCCAGCTACCCGGGTTAATTACGTTGGACTGCTTCCATCCTGGAAGCTGCGGTGTTTTATCTTTTTTGGAATACGCATTTATTCCAGATATGGTTTTGCCTTCCCTATACCCAGTGCTTCTGTAAAAACTATTATCCATGAACTCCTAGAATGTCTTATCCTCTCTCGTGGTATTCCATACAGCATTGTTTCTGATCAAGGAACTCACTTCATAATAGAAGAAGTGCAGTAATGGGCCCATTGTTCATGGAATTTACTGGTCTTCTCATGTTCCTCAACACCCCAAAGCAGCTGCTTTAATGGAACAGGGGAATAGATTTATGAAGACTCAGTTATAGTTCCAGTAAGGTGGCAATACCTTCCCGGGCTGGGGTGAAGGTTCTCCAGTAGCTCAGATAAACTGCGAATCAGCACCCAATATCTGGTGCTGTGTCTCAGATAGCCAGTAGTCATGGGTCCAGGAATCAAGGGGTGGAAATGGGAGTGGCACCACTCATTCATTCTTAATAACAGCAAAGTTTCTGTTTTCTGTTCCTGCAACTTTCTGGTCTGCTGGCCTAGAGATCTTAGTTCAAGAGGGAAGAATGTTTCCACCAATAGACACAATAACAATTCCATTAAACTGAAAATTAAGGTTGTCACCTGGCTACTTTGGGCTTCTCATGCCATTGAATCCACAAAGAACAGTGTTGGTTGGGATGATTGATCCTGAATACCAAAGGAAAATTGGATGAGCATTCCACAATGGAGGCATATAGGAGATCCCATGTGACATCTTGGTATTACCCTATATTTAGCAGAATATTGATATTAAATACTTCAGAGTTTATTTCCTTAGTCCACTTGTACTCATCTACAAGTACCCTATGTGGACTGCAGTTTTCTCTGACCATTTAGACAAAATGGGCTCATCTCTGCTGACCTCACCTGGAGTTATTATTTTGGTTTTGTTTTTTAAAGACACTTATTGAGGTATGATACAATGTACATATGTACATTGTACAATAAACTACCTACATAAAATATGAACTTTGATACATGTTTAAAAATGTTTCAACTGTGGTAAAATACACATGACATAAATTTGCCATTTTAACTATTTTCAAGTATATCTTTTGATGGTGTTATGTATATTCACATTGCTGTGCAACCAATCTCCAGAACTCTTTTCATCTTCCAGAACGGAAACTCTGCACCCATCAAGCAATAGCTCCCATGTCTTAGCCTATTCAGGCCACTATGCAAAAATACCATAGACTGGTTGGGGTTGATTAAACAAAAAAACATTGATTTCTCACAGTTCTTGTAGGCTGGAAGTCCAAGCCTTCTTTCTGGTTTCTGGTTTCTAGACAGCTGTCTTGTCAGTGTATCTTCACATAGTGGGAGGGGAGAGAGCTCTCTGAGATCTGTTTTTTAAGGACCATAATCCCATTCATGGGGGCTCCACCTTCATGACCTAATCACCTCCCAAAGCCCCCCCCGCACACACACACCTCTTAATACCATCATATTGGGGGTTAAGATTTCAACAGATAAATTTTGGTGGGACACAAACATTCAGACCATGACATTTCATTTCCTCCTCTCCATAACCCCTGACAACCACCATTCTACTTTTTGTTTCTATGAATTTGACTACTCTAGATATCTCACATAAGTGGAATCATATAGTATTTGTCATTTTTTGACTGGCTTATTTCATTCAGTATATTGTCCTCAAGTTTCATCTATGTGGTAACATGTGCCAGAATTTCCTGCCTTTTTCAGGCTGAATGATAATCCATTGCAGGTACATACCACATTTTGTTTATCCACTCATCTGTCAATGATTACATAAGTTGCTTCCAACTTCTGGAGAGGGTTTGAGTTAGCATAGGTTTGCCTCAGTCCTTAGTCTAGCCTGATGTTTGTCAACAAAACATAGCACGTATCATCCAACAGATCCTTGATAAGAATTGGCCATACTATTGTGTTCATCTCTTAGTGCCTACTTACCGCACCTATTTGCTAAGTCTTATGGGTGTGTCAATCCTCTGCAATCTTGAATTCTCTTGTTGGGATGAGTCTCACTGTTTTCATGATGGTGCTGGTCTCAGGAAACCTCTCTGAGAGCATTATCCTCTCGACTCCCCCTCTTCCACACCAATCTCTTTGAAACCTGACAATAGCTCATAACTGCTAGCTACTTCTCTGATTAGGCTTTTCTGGGTCAAATGAATCCCCCTTTCCATTGAGAGTTGGCAGGCTCTGTTATATTTCAGAGTTGGAATGCTCTTTCTAGCCAAAGTGATATATGTCTTAGTACATTTCCTTTTAATTAATAGTGACTTGGGATATTTTCATTTCTTTGGACGAATCCTTCCCATCAAGAATTGTTATGATTCACTTGGGAAAGCAAACTGAAATTTATGTTCTCATAAATATTTGAAAAGAAGCCATCTCATAGTCCAGGATCGGAAATCACAGGCTTGCCATGTGGATAGTCTGAGGGCTCTTGGTTTTGAAATAAATATATATCCACTTCAGCATCATTGTGAACAGAATTTGCATGCATGCCACTAGGTGAGGCCATGTGTGAGCTCATCTCTGCAGAACCCTGCTGGGTACTCCTTGCTGGACTGGTGGGCTTTATGAGTGTCACATGATCACTTCAAACAGCTCAAGTTGGTCTTGGATTTTAGTTCTCCACTCTGTGGCTGATGGCATTCTGCAAGAATCTAAATTCTATGATAATAAAAGTTTATATAATGCCAAACACAAGAACACATTCTGTATTTCACTGGTCTAAGTTTAATTTGAGTACCTATTAATTTTGAATTGCATGACTAAACCAGTTGTCCTGCTGTGAACCTACCCCTTGCAACCCTGAGTGTGGGTGGAGGGCAAGAGTTTCCTCCTCGAGTGGGGAAGAGACACAGATGTCCTGGAGGAAGCAAGAATTTTTTACAAATAGAGGGAAACAAAAGGAAGAATTGTACAACTCTCCTCTAGAGGACTCAGCTGAACAGGAAGGTCTGGAAATGCCGGAAGCTACCATCACTTTGAGGCAAGAGTGAGAAGAACAAAATTTTACTGCAAGTTTCTGAAGGACTTGATTTAGAAACCTTTGAAAAGCCCAGGACTGACTTAATGGGGGCCAAGACCTCAACCCGAGAGGAGCTGGCATACAAAGAATGTAGTGAGGTTGCTTTTCCTGCCTCAGCAGCTGACTTGGATGTCACTGGCAAAGCAGTTTCCTTCTTAAGACCTAAAAGTTCGCTACACGTATACCGTCTCTATAACATTTTCCAATATATGTAGCATATACCATGGTCTTCCCCACTGCTTAATCTTCTTGTTCATTCATTTCGAGTTTTTATTTAAATTCCAACTAGTCAACATATAGGGTAACACTAGTTTCAGGAGGAGAATCCAGTGACTCATCACCCACGCACAACACTGATCGCTCATCACGACAAGTGCCCTCCTCAATACCCATCACCCACCCAACCTATCCCCCCAGCGGCCTCCCCTCCACCACCCCTCAATCTGCTCTCTACACCCACTGCTTAGTCATTTGATTTTCACTCTGTATCCTCAGAAGAGAGTCATTTTTTTTCCTCTTACAAAGGATCTGTTGATAAACTGGGTCCGGTCTTGAAAGCTTCATTCTTAAGCAAATGTGTATTAATCTCCCAGTTCCTGATTTGCCAGGAACATTAGGAAGCCAAAGGAAAAACAAACCAAAAGTCTATTTTTGGATGAGCTGACTTATAGACAACAAGGGAGAGCGCCCCTCCTCCGTGACCCAAGAACTGGTCAAATGTAACTCTTATGAATTCTTATCGCCTCCAGAATACCTGGGTGTGATAAATACATGCGGGAGGTCACGGGCCTGAGTTTGTAACCAGTAGCAAGAATATATTTAGGGTTATGGTCTGAGACCTGGTTCTGGTTGAAAGAAGTCACAGAAATATAGATAGAAGAGGCCTGTTTTTCTTAGCTCTGAAGTTCTCGGGTCATTGCCTCGACCCACTAACATTTCTTTATATAGGTTACTTGCTGAAAATATTAAATAATCAGAACATATTTTGCCACCAACACGACTCAAAGTTGGTAGTAACTGGTGAGCTCTGATTCTTACCAATCAGCTTAATTGACTCCACAGGTCAATTAATGCGACTCTTCACATTTTTAAAAAAAAATGGACAACCTTCTACTGTAGCTTGTCGTTAGCTTGTCTGATACTTTAAACAAGTTGTATGCAAGTTTACTCTTTAATAAATATTAGTTCTTGGCTTATCGATCTGATAATTGACAAGGGGAGCAGCATCTGTTAAAAATGATCTATTTTCAGACTACTGTCAACTGTTGCCTTGAATATTATAACAATTCTAGTCTCCACACGGCAACCAGAGTTGATTTTCCTAAAACTCTTATGTTATCCCTCTTCTTTTTTTTTTAATTTTTTTTTTTTAACGTTTGTTTACTTTTGAGACAGAGAGAGACAGAGCATGAACAGGGGAGGGGCAGAGAGAGAGGGAGACACAGAATCTGAAACAGGCTCCAGGCTCTGAGCTGTCAGCACAGAGCCCGACATGGGGCTTGAACTCATGGGCCGTGAGATCATGACCTGAGCCGAAGTCGGACACTTAACCGACTGAGCCACCCAGGTGCCCCTCATCCCTCTTCTTGATATCATTCGGTGCTCCCTACACCTTCAGGATAAAGTCCAAACTCCTTAATATGGGGTTTCAGAAGAACAACTGAACTAGCTTAGCCAAATATCCCTTGGCCTACTCACAAGTTTCAAGTGGATTAAACATTCTTTAGGCCACATGCTCTAAAAAGTGATTTACTGATTTGTTTACAGGTGCTACTGATCTCAGACAAGGAAGTGGCACACTCCTGGTCACCCTCATCTCCTCTCCCACCGTGCCAGGGCAGAATGCTTTCAAGGTCTGGGCATTCTTTCCCTCCAGATGAACTGGGCTGATAGCAGATGCTGTGCTAATGGCTCCTCTTAGACAGTGGATGAGTCGTAGGGCCAGGAGAATTCAGGAAGTGGGGTTGAGTCAGGGCATAATCCAAATAGGATGTATATTACACCAGCCAGCAAGGAGCCTGGTCTGTGTCCAGTCCTCAGACTTGTATCATGCTCCCCGTTCCTGTCAAGGCCAGGTCATTTCTCCACCTCCTCCTCTAAGGCTGTACCCTCATAAGTGGGCTTTATGTCTCGCTAGCTTATTTCCTCCTAAGATCCAGCCATGCTAGCAGGGTCTAATTCGGATTGGCTCAAATATTAGGCAATCAGATTTCGTTATTATAAACATTCTTCTGATTAGGTCTTATTGAGCCGTATAAAATTGTTTCTGATTCATTGCATATTTTATACCCAAACGTATTCATCTTCTGGATCTAAACGTAGTCAGAACAACTTTTACATTTCTCCTATTTTGCTTAAGCTGGTTTGAGTTGGGTTTCTGTCAATTACAACCAGAGTCCTGACAGATTGTGATTATGTAAAGCAACTTTTGGATGGCCTTGATACAGGCTTACTGTGACAGGGAATTTGTGGATATCTGTTCTCCTTTACACTGGCCTCTTCTACAGATGCTTGGACCTTTTATCTAACTCTTGCCAGAAAATAACAACTATTTTAAAATTAAAATTGTTTTGAGCAGATGGTCTCTAAATGTTAATTGATTCATCCTGTGGAAAGCATGTCACTTATATGACAACAAATAAAAGTGTAATTTAATTAATTACCTAAGCATACAATTTGCCACTATTTCATCCTGATAGCTTCTTTGGAAAGCTATGTTGTTCCCAACTAGTCCTTGCACTGGAGTGGTTTTGAAATTATTCCACATCCTTCTCTGGGCCAACTCTGTAGGAGCGGATATGGCTATCCCTCCGGATTGGAGTCTTAATTTCTTTATTTTGCAGAAAAGAACATGACCTTCTAAGGCTGCGATTCTCAAATTTTCGCCTGCATTGGAATCAGGAGGGCTTAGTAAGCCACAGGTTGCTGGACTCTTTACACCTGAGATTCTGATTCAGGAGGTCTGGGGTGGGGTCCCAGAGTATTTGCATTTCTACCAAGTTCCAGGTGATCTGATGTTGCTCACGTGAGACCACACTTCACTATCACAGAGTGCGCCTACTAGAGTAGACCCTGACGGTAGGCAAATAGACACCATTTGTTTTCTGCTTGGTTCTTCATAAAGGCCTTGTTGGCAGAGGTGCTTTACATGGGAGAGTGGCAGTCAGCTATGTGGAGCATATCCACTCTGCTGTATTAGGGGTCCCCAAATTAAGTGCATGTGGGGCCAATGAGATAGCCTGAAAGAGTCCAGGGGAGGGGGAGGGGGAGATAGAAAAAGGGGGTACGGTGCACACTGGATATGTAATGGTGAGTACAATGGCAAACTGGAGAGGGCACCCCCCCCAAAAGAACATTCTATAGCGTGACCATCGAGAGCACAGACCCTGGAGTGGGCTCCACCACTTACTTGTCATGTGACAAGGTTAGGCAAGTTACCTAACCTCTCCATGGCTCAGTTTCCTCATTCCCCAGAATCTGGACAATAACAGAACCTAGCTCATAGGGTTATTAGGAAGAGTAGATAAATTAACATATGAAAATAATTTAGAAGGAAAGGTAATAATTAATTAATTAATTATTAAGTAATAATAACCATTACTACTAGGTTATAATAACAGTAAATACTTACATAATAGTGACTTTGGGGGCACCTGGGTGGCTCAGTCGGTTAAGTGTCCAACTCTGGTGTTGGCTCAGGTCATGATCTCACACATCGGGCTCCTCAGTGACAGTGTGGAACCTGCTTGGGATTCTCTCTCACTGTCTCTCTCTCTCTCTCTCTCTCTCTCTCTGCCCCTCCCCTGACTGGTTCCCCGCCCCCCCCCCACCTCAAAATAAATAAATAACCTTCAAAAACTACTGTCTTTTACCTGGCACTCCTGGAAACACACTTGCTTTGGTTAATTTTCACAATAACCTATGAGATAAGCACAATTACTAGTCTTATCTTATTGACTGGTAAACTGAGCTCCACAGATGTTACGAAGCTGGCCCAAGTGCACACAGCGAGTGAATGAGGGTGTTGGACTGCAGACCCCAGCAGGTTGCTCAGTCTGGCTGTCACCATCACACGCCAGCACCGAACACCACTCTGGGTCTGTAACGAGCCGCCACTGAACTTGGGCCAGCTCACGTCATGGGGCGTAGGAGTTCAGCTTCACCTGCCCGTTCCTTTTTATTTATTTATTTTTTTCTTTTAAGAGAAACTAGAAATCTGGAGTTTTGTGTATTGTTTTGCATGCTCAGTTTTGAAAAATTGACCCACTGCGTGGGTCAGAGAGCACACATCTCTGGACCAGTGTTGGCCCGCAGGCCACACGCTCAGGAGCTCTGCATGGACCCTGGAGGTGAGGAGAGGGTAACGCGGTGGCTGATTATCCTGCCGTACATGCCGCAGAATCAGAGCCTCTGTGATTCTACCCTCTAGCCTCTGCCTAGAAGGGCAGTTTATTTCATGATGCCTCATAGGGTGCCCCTTCCTCAGCAGTCTTCTCTTTGTGCTGACAGCTTTCCAGCCCTTTCACTCTCCAATTTTCTCAGACGGAGACCACACAGATGCTTCACCCACTAAAACGTTGATCCCTCCCTCCTTCTGAATGAAGAATTATTTCTTTTTTAAAAAAATTTTTTTAGTGTTTATTTATTTTTGAGGGATGGTGGGGGGGAAGGAGAGAGAGAGAGAGCATCCAAAAGTAGGCTGCAGGCTCTGAGCTGTCAGCACAGAGTCCAACAGGGGGCTCAAACCTACTGACCGTGAGATCATGACCTGAGCGGAAGTCAGACGCTTCAGCGACAGAGCCATCCCCTGGAGAATTATTTCTAAAGGTACAAGAGAGCGATGTCAGCCATCAAACCCATCCCTTATCCCTGCTTAAAAATTCCTTTGATTCTGATCTCTCTGTATGGAAAATAAGCAGCCTCCCCTACGTTTCCAGTGCTTGAGATCTGAAGTTCTTGATGACATGGTTACTTCCGCAAGGCACACCTGAAGGACACATCTACAAAACCAGATAAATTCACCTTCCAGCGGAAGAGCTCTTGCTGTGGCTTGAATTATAGCTCACGGATCTGGCCTGTCCAATCGAAAACATAAGATTTCGATATGTGTCATGATGACATAACATTATTTTCCCAAAATAAACAGAGGCTATTCGTTCCAGCTGGATCTTATTAGTGGTTTCCCTATTTTGCTTTTGGTCAGCCCCCAGGCCAACCTCCCAGGCTGAGCTCCTTCTGAGGCCAAGAAAGGCTTTTCCATGCACGGACCCTGCTGGGACAATTGATCATGACCACTAAAGCCCCAGCCAGCTCTATGCTGGAAGGTGAAGAGGTCCCCTCGCAGAAGAGGCGTGAACAGCCAGCCCTGACCTGGAATCACATCATCCCGAAGCAAAGTTCTCAGCAGATGCTGACTTCTACCACTTATTATTTTTTTAAGTTCCTATGGTTAGAAATGTGCAGCGTTCGTTTCTAAATCGCGGCCTTCTTCGGACATGCAGAATTATTGCCACATTCAGCGGTTGCATTTCGGGCTGTGAAATATTTGCATTGCTTCTCCGAGTAGTAAGGACAACCGCGGGAGTCCTCCCTGTGGAAGAGGTCTTCCACATGTTCGTGACAGGAAATTTATGGCTTTCACTTCGTTTAACGACTCGGAGCCAAATCCAATCATTTGTGTCGAAGACCTTAAAAACAGTGTTGTGGAAACGTTCACTGCTGCTGAGAGAGGAAGACGGAAAGGGAAGCAGGGAGCCTGGGGAAGGGTAGAGGGAGACGGCTTTTGTGGTCTTGGAAAGGGGTAGAGGTATAGAAGTGATGGCTTTGAAAAATCTAGCTGGTGCTGGTTTTATTTGTATGTAATAATTACTTGGTTCTAGGTACCCTACTGCAGAAAATGTAATTATGGGTCATTAATTTTCACAATTTACTATAGCGTACTCAGATTTAACACAAAGGCATGGGCACAGCTGCATCGGTTATTTAATCCTTTGCTGGTCTGTGGTACACATGGGTATTCAACTTGGGGTGAAGGCCCAACAAATATTTGAGGAGACCTGCCGTGTCTTGCTGTGGTAAACATGATCTGGGTCTGGTCCTCAGCTTTGCGAAGTCCAAAACTCAAGCCTTTTAGTTTATACAAAGTTGATTTGGCTTAGGGGGATTGATTATATCAGACAACCCACAAGAAACCAGATGCCGATGTATATACTCTCAGTGAGAAATAAAATCCGAGTATCTACGTTAGCACAATCTCTCTGCTGTTGGAAAGTCTGCATGGAAAAAGCCAAATTATTATCAGGAAGTGACTTGATGAGCATAGAATCCAAGCCAGGGAGTCAGCCTGAGAATCCCACTGTGACCACCTCCCCAGGGGACTAAGTGCTGGCAATGTAATGGGAAAGAGGCAGCTTTTGTCTCGTCTGTCTCCAGACTTTGTACTTTCTCTAGAGTGCTCTTGGCAACCTTTCTTACCTCTTTTGGTAATACCATTAATAGGGCAACAATTTTCTTCCACACTGTTGTATCTCCATTAGATTTCCAGGCTCTGCTCTGTTGGAATTAGGAAATCACCAGCACCCAAAGGAATCCTAAAGTTCTTACTCCATCATAATGCAGTAATTTTACTGGTTTACTCTTGTTAGGGGGATACACTACTTCCCCACTCCTTTAAGTGTTCATGCAGAAGGATTTCCATGACTGCTGACCTCCCCTCTAGGAAGGAGAAGTGATTTATTTTGTAGATAAATCTGAGAAATGGTCCTGAGAGTGGGTGATTCTGCCTTTTCTAGGATCCCTCTCCAGATCTACAGGCTGGCAAAAGGGATAGTGTCTAATACTGTCTCCTGCTATGCAGCAAGGGTCCCGTCCCTGAGACGTAAGTCCCTTGTGTCAGCGACCAGATGCATCTAAATAAGAGGAAGAAAGGTATAATTAATGGACCCATCTCTGGATAGCCCCCCTATGCCAGATGGAACATGCCAGCAAGCACACAGTGCCAGGTGGGTAGACATTTGAGCTCTGTTTGCCTTCTCAATTCCTGAAGCATGAGTCACTTACCAGCATTCAAGTTTCATTGAGAATTCTGTTGTTGTTTTCTTATCATTTCATTTTTGCTAAACAGTGACAGAGCACCTTGGCCTGAGTAAGGATCAACTTGTGTTTGATGAATAACTAATTTCATTATTATTATTTGAATTATTCCTATATCCATCTTGTCTCCTTTTAGGACATCAAGATCTTAAGAAACACCAAAGTATCTTTCAAAATCCTAAAGATGGTTAATTCCATCTTGACACTTTGGTGCTTTTTCTATTCTTTTTTCTTCATTCCAGTTGCTGCCTAAGTGCATCTCCGTTGGGCCATATATTCCCATCCCCATTCAGTTCAACTTTTCTTCCCACTCCTTCCTCCTGGGCCTCCTCCCACTGGGGTCCTCCCTTCCAGTCCTTTCCATTCCACTCTTTTCACATTTTCTTTCATGTTAAGCATCTTCTGAATACTCCTCTAACATCCCCCTGCCCTATCCTACTCCCCAGCCACCTTCAGGGAGAGACTCCAAGGCTCCCAGAGCAGGGAGTCAAAACTGGCATTCCTATTCCGCCTTGTTGCCCTTTCTAAATCAGTGTTTTTCCAAACTTGATTCAAAATCCACTCAAAGCTCATACCATCTTGTCTTTCTGTTCAGATGCTGCACCTTGAAGCCAAGCAGACCATATGTCATCATTGTCAGCTTTGACAATGTTCACTTACTGTTTTTGATTTGAGTGTTTCTTCCTGGTTATATTTCACCAGGAAGTTGGCAAGAGACAGCTTGTCATTATCAGGCCACAGGTTCTATCACTATGTTCACCTCATGTTTAGTCAGCATGTTGAAAGCATTCTTTTCCCAACATCCCATCCAATATTCAACCTGCTTCCTGTATCCAACAGGGATACAGTAAAAAAGGATGAACAAAGACTGAATTGTTACCTGGCATACTTAGTAGTTAAGAAAATACACTGTGCACTGAACAGTGCATTCTATAAAGTATTTCCAACTGCAAGCTCTATCTGACAGCCTCTAATTGGCCCAAAATTAAGACAGTGGTAGCTGGAGATCTTTTCTCAGTCCAACAGACCTCACTAGATGAATTACTCTCAGGCAACTCAAACTGATCTGAGTACAATAAACATCAACTTCACTTTCAGGCTTAAATTTGAAAGAGGGGAGCTGCTGGCTACCAAGTAGAGAGTGGAGAAAAAAAAGTATGTGCACCTGATAAAAAATTACTTTATCATAAGGAAAAATATAACATGGTTCTGAAGGCTCTGAGGAAGATAATTTTTCTCAGGAAACAAAACCACCTAGAATTCCTCCAAAAGACACAAGAGGATATAGCTTCTATAAAATAGAAGTAAGAAAACCAAAGGAAAAATAGGCTATAATGAAGGAGGAGATTTGAAGAGAATTGGTTAAAATGAAGAATGGATGTAAGAAAATTCAAAAAATGCAAAAGCAGAGTTCCACTTGTTGGGATAAAGATGTTAATATCACTCCCACCGCAACAACAGAAAACGCCAGATGAATGGAAAAAAGAAATCTATAGTCTGATTTAAAGTCATCTGTGGTGCTTTTTAATTAAAGCCATTGGATGTTGTTGTGGATGCAAGGAAGTTCAAATGAATTAAATTCCAGAGAGAATTAAGCCTTCTTAGGTGAGCTAAGACTGGTAGCTGCTTTCATCCCTGGGGGCATTGACTCTACCAGCCATCACAGGTAGGCTAAGCAGGGAGCTTCCATAAGCAAAAGACTTACCTGGGTCAAGGGTAAACTCTCTGAGCTCATGAGAGTGTACATAGACTGGCATGGTAGATTGAAATCCGGGAGGAGCCCAAACATAGAGCTAGGCCTCACTACTCAGCAGTTTTTCCCATCCAAACTTCTGTTGAGCAAATACTGATAAGGACAGGCTGAGAGTGAAAGGACAAGGAAGATAGCATAATTTTGTGGTACTTAGGTCCCAAAGCCCTGACAAAACAACAGGTGAACTGAAATCATCATAAATCAGAGCATCAGCAAGATGGAGGAGGAGGACCTTTCTACCATCATCCTTCCATAGAAGCATGAGTTTGACAACTACCCACAGAGGGAAGTATCTTTGTGGGAGTCTAGGAATCCAGCCAAGAAGTTCCAGATCACTGGGGGAGCAAAATTTCCAAATATAGATATAGCATGAGACTAAGAAAGAAATACAGAACGTACAAAACACCCAGGAAAAATTTAACAAAATGGCAATAGTAATTCCTAATGTATCAATAATTACTTTAACTATACTTTAAATATAAATGAATTAAATTCCCTGACCAAAAGACACACAGAAGCTTAATGGATAAAAAACCCCACAAGACTAAACTATGGGCTGCCTGCAAGAGAGTCACAGTCACTTCAGTTTTTTGTTTTGTTTTGTTTTGTTTTTTACTTTAAAAAAAATTCCTAGTATAGTTAATATACAGTGTTATATTAGCTTCAGGTGTACAAACAGTGGTTCAACAGTTCTATACGTTACTCAGTGTTCATCATGATTAAGTGTACTCTTAATAGTCTTCACCTGTTTTGCCCATCCCCCAGATTTCAAGATATGCTACAAAGGTGTAGTAATCAAAATGATATTACACTGGCACAAAAATAGACACATAGGTCAATGGAACAGAACAGGGAGTCCAGAAACAAGCCCAGCATTATATGGTCAATTAATCTTCAATAGAGGAGGCAAGAACATGCAATGAGGAAAAGGCAGTCTCTTCAACAAATAGTCTTGGGAAAACTGGACAGCAATGCGCAAAAGAACAAAACTGGGCCACTTTCTTGCACCATACACAACAATAAACTCAAAATGGGTTAAGGACTTAAATGTGAAACCATAAAAATCCTTGAAGAGAGCCAAATTATGGCAGTAATTTCTCGGACATTGGCCACAGGAACATTTTTGTAGATATGTCTCCTGAAGCAAGGGAAACAAGAGCAAAAACAAACTATTGGGACCACATCAAAGCTTCTGCACAACAAAGAAACAATCAACAAAACTAAAAGACAAAATCTTATGAATGAGAAGATATTTGCAAATGACATATCTGATAAAGGGTTAGTATCCAAAATAGAAAGGAACTTATACAACCCAACAGCAAATAATAATAATAATAATAATAATAATAATAATAATAATATAATAATCCCATTTAAAAATGGGCAAAAGACATGAACAGACATTTCTCCAAAGAAAAAATACAGGTGGCCAACAGACACATACAAAGATGCTCATCATCACTTACCATCAGGGAAATGCAAATCAGAACTACCATGAGATATTCATACCTGTCAGAATGGCTAAAATCAACAATATAAGAGTCACTTTAGCTTTAAAGACGCACACAGACTAAAGGTGAAGTCATGGAAAAAGATATTCATGTAAATGAAAACCAAAAGAGAGCAAAGTGAGGTGTACTTATACCAGACTAACTAGGCTTTAGCTCAAAAGCTGTAACAAGAGACAAAGGTTATTATATAATTATAGAGGGGTAAATTCATTAAAAGGATTTAATAGTTATAAATATATAGGTACCCAACATTGGAGCACCTAGGTATATAAAGCAAATAATTAACAGTTCTGAAGGGACACATGGGCAGCAATACAATAATACTAGGAGATTTCATTACTCCACTTTCAGCAATGGATGACTCATTCAGACATAAAATCAACAAGATAACATGACTAGAACTATATATTAGCCCAAATGGACCTAACAGACATCTAATAACAGCAGAAGACACATTTTTCTCAAGCACTCCTAAACATTCTCCAGGATAGATCACATATTGGGCCACAAAAGAGATCTTAGCAAATTTAAGAAGTTTGCAATTATACCAAGCATCTTTCCTGATCACAATGGTATGAAACTAGAAATCAATAACAGGAAATCAGGAAAACTTACAAATAGGTGGAAAGTAAGCAATGCATTCCTAAACAACCAATCGATCAAAGAAGAAATCAAAAGGGAAATTAAAAAAAAAAATCATGAGACAAACAGAAATGGAAACATGATATACCAAAATGCAGCAAAAACACTTCTAAGAGGGAAATTTATAGTGATAAATGCCTACATTATGAAAAAAGAAAAATCTCAACTCAGCAACCTAACTTTACATCACATGTAGCTAGAAAAAGAAGAACTAAGTCCAAAATTAGTAGAAGAAAACAAAACAAAGTTCAGAGCAGAAATAAATAATGAGGCTAATAAGTAAATACTTTAGAAGAGATCAATGAAACTAGGTTTGTTTTTTTTTTAAGTTAAACAGAATTACAAATCTTTAGTCAGACTAAGAAAAAAGGGAAGATTCAAATAAATAATTCAGAAATGAAAGCGGAACCATTAAAACTGATACGACAGAAATATAAAAAAAATCTTGAAATACTACTGTGAACAATTATATACCAACAAGTTGGATAACCTAGAAGAAAAGGATAAATTCATAGAAACAAAAATCTACCAAGACTGAATGATAAAGAAAAAAAATCTGAACAGACCAAAAGGAGTAAAGATATAGAATCAATAATTGAAAACCTCCCAACAAAGATAAACCTAAAGTCTGATGGCTTCACTGGTGTATTGTACCATATAAAGAAGAATTAATACCAATTCTTCTCAAACTCTTTCCAAAAATTGAAGAGGAAGGAATACTTCCAAAATCATCTTACAAAGCCAGCATTACCCTAATACCAAAGCTATAAGAAAAAATAAATTACAAACTAATATCCCTGATGAACACAGAGGCAAAATTCCTCAACAAAATTCTGGAAAATACACATTAAGTCTCATACACCATGATCAAGTGAGATTTATCCTTGAGATGCAAGGATAATTCAACATATACGTATCAATAAATGTGATTTATTACATTAATAGAACGAAGGACAAAAATCAAATATCACCTCAACAGGTGCATAGAAAGCATTTGACAAAATTCAACAAAGGTGCTAAGAATACACAATGGGGAAAGGATAGTGTCTTCAATAAATGGTGTTGGGAAAAATGGATGTTCACATGAAATAAATACATACATACATACATACATACATACATAAAAGAAGAAATTGGATCCTTACACCATACACAAAAATTAACTCAAAATGGATTAAAGACTTAGCCTGTAAACTGTAAACCTGAAACTGTAAACTCCTAGGAAAAAAACAGGGGAAAAGCTCCATGATGTTTGCCTTAGCAATGATTTTTTGGATTTGACAACAAAGTCACAGGCAACAAAAGCAAAAATTAACAAGTGGGACAACATCAAAGTAAAAAGTTTCTGCACTGCAAGGGAAACAGTCAACAAAATGAAAAGGTAACATATGGAATGGCAGAAAATATTTGCAAACCATATGTCCCATAAGGGGTCAATATCCAAATTATAAAAGAACTAACTCAAATAAATAGCAAAAACAAAAAAACCCCAAATAACTAGATTAAAAAATGGCCAGAGGACCTAAATAGACATTTTCAAAAGAAAACATACAAATGGTCAACTGACATATGAAAAGGTATTCGACATCACTAATCATCATGGAAATGCAAATCTAAACCACAATAAGTTATCAACTCATACCTGTTAGGGTGGCTATTATCAAAAAGTCAAAAAACAACAAGTGTTGGCGAGCATGTGGAGAAACAGGAACTTTTATAGACTGTTGGTGGGAATTTAAATTGGTACAGCCGTTATAAAAAACAGTATGGAGGTTTCTCCAAAAATTAAAAATGGAACTAACATGTGATTCAGCATTCGTGCTTTTGGGTATATATCCAAAGAAATATATATATCCAAATATATATCCAAAGAAAATGGAATCACTATCCCAAAGAGATATCTGCACTCCCCTGTTCATTGCATCTAAATGTCCATCAGTGTATGAATGGATAAAGAAAATGTGGTACACATAGGTTAAAATGTTGTTCAGTCTTAAAAAAAAGGAAGGAAATCCTGCCATTTGCAACAACATGGATGGGCCCAGAGGACAATTATGTGAAACGAGCCAGAAACAGAAAGATGCATTCACTTATAGGTGGAATGTAAAAAAGCCAATGTTATAGACACAGAGTAGAAAGGGTGGTTACTAGGGATAGAGAATAGGGGAAATGGGGAGATGTTGCTTAAAGGGTACAAACTTTCAGTTACAACAAAAATAAGTTTTAGAGATCTAATAAACACCATGGTGACTATAGTTAATAATAATTACTATATACCTGAAATTTGCTGAAAGTAGATTTTAAGTATTCTTGCCCCCCTCCCCACAAAGGTACCTATGTGAGGTGATGGATATTTTAATTAGCTTGCTTGTGGTAACTATTCCACAATGTATGTGTATATCAAAACGTCCTATACTTTAACGTGTACACAATTTTTAGTTTCGTCAATTATACCTCAACAAAGATGTGGAGGAAATAAATACACAAAAATAAGAGATAAACTTCACTGAACTAAAGTAGAAAACTAACCCCAACCCAGATTGATTCCTGATTAGAAGAGGGAGGTCTTACTGTCTGAAAGAGAAAAGGGTAAGCCCCCCCCCTTTTTTTTTAATTTTTTAACGTTTATTTACTTTTGAGAGACAGTGATAGAACACGAGTCAGGGAGGAGCAGAGAGAGAGGGAGACAGAATCTGAGGCAGGCTCCAGGCTCTGAGCTGTCAACAGAGCCCGACACGGGGCTCAAACTCACGAACCTTGAGGTCATAACCTGAGCAGAAGTCAGACACTTAACCGACTGAGCCACCCAGGCGACCCAAGGGCAGGGCCTTTTTAAAACGAATATTAGGGGCGCCTGGGTGGCGCAGTCGGTTAAGCGTCCGACTTCAGCCAGGTCACGATCTCACGGTCTGTGAGTTCCAGCCCCACGTCAGGCTCTGGGCTGGTGGCTCGGAGCCTGGAGCCTGTTTCCGATTCTGTGTCTCCCTCTCTCTCTGCCCCTCCCCCGTTCATGCTCTGTCTCTCTCTGTCCCAAAAACAAATAAACGTTGAAAAAAAAAAATTTTAAACGAATATTATTTTACTCCAGTCTTTACTGTTCTCATGTATATAACTTTTGGCATGCAATCAAATGGCAAAAAGCAGGAAAATGTGACATACAATCAAGATAATAAAGTTAAATGAAGCAGATTCACAAACAACTTGGATGTTGGAGGTATCAAGCAAGGACATTAAAATTGCTTTCATAATTATATTAAAAATGTATATTTTCATACAAACATCAAAGCATAAATAATATTCATTTTATGTAAATGCTTCTAGAAAATAGAAGAGGAGAGAGTGCTTCCCACTTCATGTTATTGGGCCAGAATTACTCTGACACAAAAACAGTAAAATACATTATAAGAAAACTAAATATCGGGGCGCCTGGGTGGCGCAGTCGGTTAAGCGTCCGACTTCAGCCAGGTCACGATCTCACGGTCTGTGAGTTCCAGCCCCACGTCAGGCTCTGGGCTGGTGGCTCGGAGCCTGGAGCCTGTTTCCGATTCTGTGTCTCCCTCTCTCTCTGCCCCTCCCCGTTCATGCTCTGTCTCTCTCTGTCCCAAAAACAAATAAACGTTGAAAAAAAAAAATTTTAAACGAATATTATTTTACTCCAGTCTTTACTGTTCTCATGTATATAACTTTTGGCATGCAATCAAATGGCAAAAAGCAGGAAAATGTGACATACAATCAAGATAATAAAGTTAAATGAAGCAGATTCACAAACAACTTGGATGTTGGAGGTATCAAGCAAGGACATTAAAATTGCTTTCATAATTATATTAAAAATGTATATTTTCATACAAACATCAAAGCATAAATAATATTCATTTTATGTAAATGCTTCTAGAAAATAGAAGAGGAGAGAGTGCTTCCCACTTCATGTTATTGGGCCAGAATTACTCTGACACAAAAACAGTAAAATACATTATAAGAAAACTAAATATCGGGGCGCCTGGGTGGCGCAGTCGGTTAAGCGTCCGACTTCAGCCAGGTCACGATCTCGCGGTCCGGGAGTTCGAGCCCCGCGTCGGGCTCTGGGCTGATGGCTCAGAGCCTGGAGCCTGTTTCCGATTCTGTGTCTCCCTCTCTCTCTGCCCCTCCCCCGTTCATGCTCTGTCTCTCTCTGTCCCCAAAATAAATAAACGTTGAAAAAAAAAATTTTTTTTAAATAAAAGAAAACTAAATATCAATATCCTTCATGAACACAAGTGGAAAATTCTTAACAAAATTTTAGCAACAATGTATAAAAATGATAGTATAAATATGTGGGGTTTATCCCATGATTGCAGAATTTAACAATTGAAAAGTAATCAATGTAATTTACTATATTAACAGACTAAAATAAATCCATGTTTTTGTCTCAACACATGCAGGTGATGTATTTGAAGAAAGTTGATTTAGGGTTGATACTCCCAGCAAAGTAGAAATAGAAGGGAAAGTCTTGTCCTGATAAGGGTCATCTACAAAACTCTACAGCAAAATATTTTGCTTACTGGTGAAAAATTGAATGTTTCTCTCTAGAAATTGGGAAAATGGTAAGAATGTCCACTCTCACCTTTTCTATTCAAAATTGTAGTGAAGATGCTAGCCAGTGCAGTAAGAGAAGAAAAAGGGATCAAAAGATACAGATTTGGAAAAGCAGATATAAAACTGTCTTTATTTACTGCATGATCATCCATGTACAAAATCCTAAGGAATCTATAAACACTACTGGAGAAAATAATTGAGTTTAGCAAGTTTATAGGATATGAAGTTAATTTACAAAACTCAGTTGTATTTCCATATACTATAAACAAAGATCAAAATTAAAATGCCATTTATAATGGCATCAAAAATATACTATACTTAGGAATAAATCTGACAGAAGATGTGCAGATCTGTATACCGAAAACTATAAATCATTGTAGAGCAAAACTAAAGACTTAAATAAATGAACATATATACTATATTTATGGATTAAAAGACTCAATATGATGACGATATCAATTCTTCCCAAAGTGATCTGTAAGAATCAAAACCATCTGAAACAAAATCCTGGCAAGATTTGTTGTAGAAATTGACAAACTGATTTAAAAATTGATGTAAATGTATCAAATCAACACATCATACACTTTAAACTTACACAATGTTACACATCAGTTACACTGACATTTAAAAACCAATTAAAAATTGATAAACAACATTTTTCTCTTCCACACTCCCATCCCTAACCTGGACCACAAGTTTTATTGCTTTTATTTTTTCCTTTCATGTTTGCTCTCGCTTTTTTTTTATTTTTATTTTATTTTAGAGACAGAGAGAGAGCTTGCACACAAGGGAGGAGGCAGAGGGAGAAAGGGGGGGGGGAGAGAGAGAGAGAGAGAGGGAGGGAGAGAGAGAATCTTAATCAGGCTCCACACTCAGCACAGAAATGACATGGGGCCTGATCCCACAACCCTGGGATCATGACCTGAGCTGAAATCAAGAGTCAGATGCTCAACTGACTGAGCCTACCAGGCACCCCTGTTCTCACAAAAATATTTCCCCATGAAAAACAATGTTTAAAAGCATAGAATTAGCTGCCTTGCAACACACTGAATTATCTGTTCCTGGAAGCATTCAAGAGAGACTGAACTACCTTTTTCTGGGTTTTTTTGTTTGTTTGTTTGTTTTGTTTGTTTTGTTTTTTTAGAGAGTACACAAGCAAGGGAGAGAGCGAGAGAGAGAGAGAGAGAGAGAGAGAGAGAGAGAGAGAGAAACCCAAGCAGGTTCCATGCTCAACACAGAAGCAGACATGGGGCTCCATCCCATGACCCTGGGATCATGACTTGAGCTGAAATCAAGAGTCAGACACTTGGGGCACCTAGGTGGCTCAGTCAGTTAAGCATTCAACTTCAGCTCTGGTCACGATCTTGTGATTCATGGGTTCAAGCCCTGCATTGGGCTCTGTGGTGACAGCTCAGAACCTGGAGCCTGCTTCAGATTCTGTGTCTCCTTCTCTCTCTGCCCTTTCCTCGCTCTGTCTGTCTGTCTCTCTCAGAAATGGATAAGCGCTAAAAAAAATTTTTTTTTAAAAATTAGACACTCAACTGATTGAGATATTGAGGCACCACTGGACTGAACTATCTTAATTCAACACTCATTTATAGAATACCTACCATGAATCAGACACTGGGAATATGGTAGTAAATAAGGCAGATATGGTCTTTGTTCTCATGGGTCTTAAAATCTAGTAGCATGTCTAGGAGACTGGGTTTTCTGGATGAAGTAGAAATTTGAACTAGGTGACCTGAGAGTTCTCTTCTGGATATCTATAAATCTATGTTTCTGGGATTAAAAAGAAAAACAATAAAAACAAAAACCCTTTGTCTTCTAACAAGGCAAATGCTTTTCTCTTGAGCCCTTTCTGAGTTTGACAATGGTAGACTGAGTGCCAAGGAATAAAGAAGCCCAACACCTAGGAAAGCACCCCTCCAAGCCTAAAACAAAAGAATTTGCCTGGCTCCATCATTAATCAAATGCATCTTGTACATGAAAGTTCTTGTGGGCTTCTGCCAGAGGGAAATGTCAAACACATGGTCACAGGCCATTTTTACCCCCAGGAAAGCATGGAAGGAACTATGTCAGGAAATACAAACCCATTTCCAGGAAAGTTTACCTTCTGGCCTTGTCCCCTTCCCCTGGCTCTGGATGTTGGTTCAGGGACTCTCCACTTCAGGAAAGCGAGGCAGCCATGAGCCATCCCAAGCCAGAGGGAGCAGATGGCCTGGCATTCTGGTAACATTCTAGGCATAGTCCTTAAAGAACTACCACAGAAACAAGGGACAGTTCCAGGAAAACAAGGAGTTGTAACTACTCATGGCTTAGGCACACTAGACCAACAAAGAGGTCCCAAGAGCAGAGCAGACTTGCTGGAGTCAGGGTGGAGGAGACAGTTGGCTTCTCCTGCACACAAATCAGTTCGATCATCCCTGCCTTGTTGGACATGATCACTGCTCCCTCCCAAAGACACCCCTTGGGTCTGCAGGCTGATGTCTACTTGTAGCTCTAGTGTTTAGGAACAGGCTTGAAATGTTTCAGAAAAGGAAGGGGATGGACATCCAATCGTCATCCCACTAACAGTTTTGTCCAAAGTGCTCTTTTACAGGCTTCATATCTTTGTTCATGCTTTTCCTTCCCGGGATGTTCTCTGCCTTCTGTTCTGTTGAACTCCTACTTTTTTTTCCCCTAGGGTTATCTCAAGTGCTACTTCTTTCATGAGGCTTTGCTGGATTCTTTCAGTTCCACGTGACCTCTCCTCTCTTGGCATTTTAAATTCTCTTACGGCAATGTTTTACCTTCTATTACAGCATTTTGTGCATGCCTTTCCTTTTCAAAAATTAAATTCTAAGTATCTTATGGAGATAAATCTTATTTTATTCTTTGTTTAAGTTTATTTATTTATCTTGAGGAGAGACAGAGCATGTGGGTACAAGCAAGGGAGGGACAGATAGAGAGGGAGAGAGAGAATCCGAAGCAGACTCCATCCTGTCAACTCAGAGCCCGACTTGGGGCTTGATCTCACAACGGTGAGTTCATGACGCAAGCCAAAACCAAGAGTTGGAGGCTTAACCAACTGAGTCACCACACAGGCAGGCTGAGTCTTATTCTTTACATCCTGCCCCCAAAGTAGGATGCATTTTCCCCCAACCACCGTGTGTTTACACACAATAGGATTAAAAAAGCTTGGGGAAATGGAGTTGAGTAAACAATGTTTACTCAATGATAAAGGTCAGAACCCTCCCGTCTCCACATTGGACACTGGAAAGGTCTCTCCCATAGTCTCTGGAGTCAACAATGTCTCTTTCTGTCCCATTAAACTAGAAAATTAAATTCACACTCAATGATGCCTAATTCACCCTGAATTGTTGAGAAATAAGCAGTTCCACCTAAGTGAATTTTCCAGATCACTGGAGATTATTTATTAGAATCCAAAATTTTAGAAGCGATTTACAAAGCATGCTTTCCTAAAGGCATTTTGAATATCTCTGGAGACGTCCAAAAGAAATGGGTTATAGTGGTTGTATCAATAGAGGATTACTTGGAGATTAGGAATAGAGGTATAAGGAAACTACTATCCACTATGTACCCTTTTGTACTTTTTGAATTTTGAATGATGTACATCTATTACCTATTAATTTAAAACTAATGGCATGCTTCCTTACTTCCTTAAATATGGTTGCCAAGGCCAATTTAACGTTTCTTTCTGAATCAAGGTCCAAGATCACCATTATCAATATTATTTATTGTCTTGTTCCTAAATAGAATTATTCCAACAATGGATATTAAAGTGACCCAGAATTATCTTCCCCTATACAAAATGGCTCCAAAACTTCTAAGTCTCCAGAGGTTTTGGGTTTGGTTTATTTTTTAGATTCTCTGTCTCTTCCCTGGCAGCCAACACTTTTTGTTGTTATTATAGTGACTGCTTATAGCAACCACCGCACCCTCCCCCTTCTTATTTGCTCATTTGTTCTGATGTGAATTGGAAGTCAAATGATCTCAGATGATAAGTAGGATTCAAGTGGAGAGGGGAAGAAGAGAATTCCAGGAGTTTTTTAAAAATGTGATCAGCTATGTGGGCTATAGTTTTACTAAAGTGGATTGGGCTAGATGGCATTCTAATCTAACACCAGATTTACTCCTCTCTCATTCAAAATGATACAGTGCTGAGCCTTCAGACAGCAGGCCCTTGTGCTGGGCAAGCCTTTGGAACACCTGGTTCCATAATGCTGGAGACAATGCCTCCTAAAGCTAGAGACTACCTGTATCTTGCTGTCCGTGGAGGACATAGGAAAACTACTAAGATAATAACCTAGGAACCCAGAAAGCGATGAAGATTGTTGTCATTCAATACGTGAACTTCATTACATCTTTTCTGGCCAGCCTGTGGTATTTCTGATTATTTCTAGGTTTTTAGATTCTTATGTGTGTTTTGCTGTGTTCTAGATACCAAAGATACTAGATAAGTGGCTTCTAGGTAAGTAAAGTTACTCGTCAATGTCATCATTAAATTTTTTTTCTTTCTGTCTGAGTGAGGTTAAAAAAAGAAAAGAAAAAAACCTGGCCAATTAACTGGCAACAGAAATGTAAGCAACAATAGCTCTAAATCAAGTTAAAACACCCCTTCATTGAAGCTCAGATCTGTCACCAAGAAGGTGGAGTCCTGAGCCTCACCATTCTGGGTTGAAGTATAAAAAGTTTGAAAAATCACTGGAAAACTACAAAGAGAGTTGAAAATCAAGGGCAGAGAATGAGAAGAGGCCATAAATATGGTGTGAATGTTCAAAAAAAGAAAGCAAAAGAAAGCTAATTGTGGAAATTACTAGCCAGTAAATTGGATAGTCACAGTAATAAAACAGATGTTAACAGTGAAAATCCATCAACATCTGGAAAGGATAAAGTCACAAAGGATTTATGGAAAGGAGCAAGTTCAAGAGACTTGGGCAGAGGAGAAAAACAGAGCGAGGCCAGGTCTTTAGTAAAGGATTTGGAACTTGGGTAAAGGCTTTTGCTCAGCCTGACACGCCATTTCTACTCTGAGGCCAGATCAGATTGTTTTGGATGAGAACGTGGTCACATGGACTCCATAACTGGCTGAGAGATCATAAATGAAGGATAATGATATAAATACCCAGAAAGAGCTCCAGTGAGGGGAACGGGGCGCTGAGGGCACTTCCCCAGAGAGCAAGGTCAGGTCTGGTTCTATTTAACATCTTTGCTAATGATTTGAAAGCAGGAACAAACAAATGTCAAGAAAATGTGCAAAGCCCATCAGCTAGAGACAAGGTACACACACCAACCAGCGAGGAGTTCACCTAACAGGACTGAGAGCAATTATCAAAGGGAGCTGGAAATAACTCAGGCCAGGGCAGCCTAGAAAAATGATCCGAAACGAAAGCCAATCACTTTTGGAGGTTGGGTGGGGAAGGGTGGTGAGTAGGGAGAAGGGGGATCGGAGAGACAGAGTAGGAAATAAGCATGGCCAAAAGCAGTCTGAAGGGACAAATAATGCGCAGCAGCATAACAGGGGAATGAAGGCCCAACAGAACAGAGGTCCAGTTTTGAGGTTTGGAAATATATGGCTGTGGTTCGACAGATGTGAAATGATAAGTGACCCATTTATTCAGAGTTAGAGGAAAGAGAAGCAGAGGTGGGAGGATCGGACTTCAGACATTTACCCAGAGCGTGCAAGCCCTAAGGGTGCACCTCTCTGCACTCCTGGATCTTGGCTCCTAGAATGTTGGAAGTCCCATAAGCTAATACAGATCCTCCTTGATGTACCATGCTGCATAGTAGATGCTCAGCGATTGTGGGACAAATGCAGGAAGCCCCGTGGAATTCTTAATGTATCTGTGGTCATTAAGTGAAAATGGGGCGAGGGTTGCTGCTAAGGACCCCTCCAGCTTTGAGACTGGGGAATTCTGTGATTGGAAGAAAAACACAGATCCAGGAGCAGCCAGATGTTTAAACAAATAGTGACAACTGTCCCAGATTCTGCTCTGGGTCCTGGCCTGGCCCATCCCTGCCTGTGAAAATGGAACTGTGATACATCTACTCCTCTTCCTGATTCTGCCACTCCCGTTCCTGACCGTGGCTAAGTGACTGGTCACCTATGACCAAACTTTACTTTCTTGTATTCTGTACCTGCCCCCACCATGTTCTAGCTCTGTTCAAGACCCTGATTGGATTCATGAGGGCTCTTTTTGCTTTCCCTGTTTAACTCCAAATTGGTATCTCAGAGAAGAGACCCAAGCCCCTCATGTTGATATGAAACACTAAATCCCCCTGTATGTCAACATCCATTGTGTAACTATTTCACTAGACTGCCTAGACCAGGGCTTTTCGAACTTTAATGTGCATAAAATCTTATGGAAGGGGAGATTACGCATTTCTAACAAGATCCCAGATAATGCCAATGTAGATCAATAGACCATACATTTGAAAAGCAAAACAGGGCACCTGGGTGGCTCAGTCAGTTAAGCATCGACTCTTGATTTTGGCTCAGGTCGTGTTCTCACAGTCGTGAGATTGTGAGATCAAGCCCCACATTGGGCTCTGCACTGACAGTGTGAAGGCTGCTTGGGATTCTCTGTCTCCTCTCTCTCTCTGCCCCTCCCCTGATCTCTCACTCTCTCTCTCAAGTAAAACTTCAAAAAAAAAGAAAAAGAAAAAGAAAGCAAGACTTCACAGTAGCAGTGTCCAATAGAACTTTCTGCAATGATAGAAAAGTTCTCTATCTGCACTGTGCAATACACTAACCACCTAGCCATATGTGCCTATTGAACACTAGCATGAAGTGTGAACTTTTTAATTTTATTTCATTTAAATTAATTTATTTTTGATTTTGTTAATGTTTATTTTTGAGAGAGAGACAGCACGAGCCGGGGAGAGGCAGAGAGAGAGGGAGACACAGAATCTGAAGCAGGCTGCAGGCTCTGAGCCATCAGCACAGAGCCTGATGTGGGGCTCGAACTCACAAACCATGAGATCATGACCTGAGCCAAAGTCAGATGCTTAACCGACTGAGCCACCCAGGCGTGCCTCATTTAATTGAATTTAAATTTAAATAGCTACATGTAGCCAGTGGCTACATATTGGACAGCACAACTCTAAAGAAATTCAGATGTAAGTAAAATTTTGAGATGTCTGTAGAATGGCAGGTCATGATTTACCTTCTCACAATAAACCACCAATCATAGGCATCTGGGCTACATAATACTGCACATTCAGCTGGTCTACACCCAATTTGACCAGAAATAACATATGAACATATCTATTACCCTCCAACGTCTTGCACCCTTTGTAATCTTTCATTCCTGCACTGCTCTCCTCTCAGTCATCAATAGGCAATCATAAGCTGCTCTCTGTCACTATACATTAGTTTGCACCTCCTAGAATTTTATATAAATGAAAACATAGGGGCGCCTGGGTGGCTCAGTCGGTTGAGCGTCCGACTTCAGCTCAGGTCATGGATCTCACGGTTCGTGAGTTCGAGCCACGCATCAGGCTCTGTGCTGACAGCTCGGAGCCTGGAGCCTGCTTCCACTTCTGTGTCTCCCTCTTTCTCTGTCCCTCTCCCCCTCATGCTCTCTTGCTCTCAAAAATAAATAAACATTAAAAACAATTTTTTTAAAAAAGAAAGAAAACACAAATGCAGTATTTTATGTGCTCGCCTGGCTTCTTATACTCAGCATCATTATTTTAAGATTTATCCATATTGTTGTGTGTATCGATAGTACCTTTTTTTTTTTCTGAATAGTGTACCACAATTTGTTTATCCATTCATCTATGAATGGCGTTTCAATTGTTTCCATTTTTGACTATGGCAAGCAATGCTGCTGTGAACATTTTTGTACAAGTCTTGTATGGACATATACCTGCATTTCTCTTTGGTAACTACCTAAGAGTGTGATAGCTGGATCATACGTGGGTATGTATTTAAATCTTTAAGAAACTTACCAAAGGTGTACCATTTTACATTCCAACAAGCAGTATATGAGAGTTCCAGTTCCTCCATATTCTAATCAACAAATAATATGGTCAGACTTTTAAATTTTAGCATTTTAATATGGGAGCAATGGTATCTCACTGTGGTTTTAATTTGCATTTTCTAATGATTATTGATCTAAAGTATATTTTCATGTACTTATTTGTCATCTATAGATCTTCTTTGCTGAGCTGTTCAATTTTTTCACTTATTTTTCCTTTTTTCCTATTTTTCTTTCTGTATTTATTTCTTTTTTCTTCTTCCCCTTTTTTCTTTTTTGTTGTTGTTGAATTTTGAGAGCGTGTCACATGTTCTGGATCAAGTACTTTTTCAGATACAAGATTTGCAGATATTTTCTCCCACACTGATTTGTTTCTTCATTCTCTTAAAAGTGTCTTTTGAAGAGAAAATTCATTTTGACTATACCCACGTAATCAATTATTTCTTTTCTTAAGCTAAGAACTTGATTTTTTTATATTGATCTTGTATGTTGCATCCTTGATAAACTCATTAATTTTAGTAGCTTTTTGTGGATTCCATCAGATATTCTCCACAGATAATTATGCCATCTGCAAATAAAGATAGCTTTGTACTTCTTCCTTTCCAATCTGAGTGCCTTTTATTTCTTTTCATTGCCTTATTACACCAATTAGAACCTCAAATACAACATTGAATAGGAGTGATGAAAAGGGCAAAATCTTATCTTGTTTCTGATCTTAAGAGAAAGCATTCAGTCTTTCGCTATTAAGTGTGATGTTAGCTGTTGGTTTATCATACATGTCCCATATCTTGTTGGGGAAGTTTCCTTCTATTCCTAGTTGCTGAGACTTTTTATCAGGAATGGATGTTGGATTTTGTCAAATGTTTTTTCTGCACCTATTGAGATAATCATGTGGATTTTCTCTTAACTCTGGTAGTATGGTTAGTTACATTGACTGATTTTCAAATATTAAACCAATCCTGCATTCCTAGGATAAACTGGTCATGCTCTATTATACATTTTATATATCATGTATATATATGATATATATATCATATATATCGTTGGATTATATATCGTAGGATGTTGATCTATAGTTTTTCTTTTCTTGTAATATCTTCAGTTTAAGTATCAAGGTAATGCTGACTTGGTACAATAAATTGGAAAGTATTCCCTTCACTTCACCTTTCTGGGAGAGTTTTCATGGAATTGATACTATGTCCTTATATGTTTGATAGATTCCCCTCAGTGATGTTTTCTTCTTAACCTTGGCTTTTCTTTGTGGGAAAGTTTTCAATTATAAATTCAATTTCTTCAATAGATTTGGAATATTCAAGTTATCAATTTCTTTTTGAGTAAGGTTTGGTAGTTTGTGTCTTTCAAGAAATTTGTCCACTTCATGTAAGTTATCAGGTTTTGTTTGTTTGGTTTTTTTTTTGGCCTAAAGTTGTTTAAAAGATTTCTTTATTATTTTTTAAATATCTGTAGAATCAATAGTGATATATTCTTTATCATTCTGATATTGGTGATTTGTTTCTTGTCAATTTTCTAATCAGTCTGGCTAGAGGTTTATCACTTTTATTGAGTTGTTTTCTTCCTTAGACTTGGGTTCTAGGGGCAATGTCAACATTTTTATTAAACAAATGAACAGAACACTTTGAATCTGTTTGGATATCAACCAGAGAAAATGGCTAGTCTTTATGGTTATGCATGACCACCTTCTCCTTACCAGCCCTAACCCAGTCCCACACAGCTTCCCCAAAGGCAGGTTCAGGAATTCATACGGGACCATCACAGAAGTTTTTCCATAATAATCCTCTGTCAAACCAATTAAATAGCATTACTCTCTGGCAAGGAGGTGGTCAAAAGGAACATATCACAGTTCTGCCCTCACGGGTCAACATCAACTCGCATTCCTACTTGACATAAGCCACTGGGAGTAAATGGGGTGTAGATACAACAGAAACACTTCCCAGAGCTGTAGCCACAGAAAAGCAAGAATGCCAGGCTCCGGAGTGGTAAACTGAAGAGGAATCAACATCATCCATTTGTTATACATTTTGTTACCTATTATTTTGTAAGACTACAGGTTAAGCAGAAAAGACCGGGTAATTCTTAACACTGGAAGTCAAGATGAGATGGAAAAGACATAGAACATGTGGAACATGATGAACTTTACCCTGCGGGCAATGGGCAGTTCTCACCAAAGTTTTTCACCTGAGGGGTTTTGGTATCCAATCTTGGTTTTGTTTCAGAAAGGTTTTTCTGGGGGGCAATGTGGAGGAGGGACTGGATGGGGCCCAGACTAAAAATGGAAGACTATTTAGGAGGATATTGGGTCAGATTTGGACCACAGGGGTAGAAACGGGAGACTCATTAAGTATAATGTGATGGTGAAGGGTGGGGAGAAAGGAAGGCATGGAGGCTGTCCTATTGCTTAGGCCCTTGCTGGAAGAACTTCACAGAACCACAAAAATATATTCCACCAAAGCCACACTAAATGTTTCCCCAATTCCACCTCCACTTAGCTGGGCCCCCTGAATCCTCACGGTCATGCTAAAGTCATCTGTCATGAAGGCAAGCATGACGGAGGGCGAGTTAGAGTGGACGAGATGGGAGTTCATCTGGTTCTGTTAAGTCATCTTACTCTCACAAATTCTGTGAAAACATTTCAGCATGAGAGAGCATTACAGGGCTCTCTCAAGAACACCTTGTAAGAGATTCGTGCTAGTGGGGAGCCTTGAAGCATAAGTTTCATGAGCATAATGATAAATCTGTTTTGCCTGGATCATTACAATTGCTTGCTAACTGGCTTCCCCCTTCCACTCTTTTCTCATTCCTCCCAACCCATTTCCACATGGCAGCAAGAGTTATATTAAAAGATGAACCTATTTGTGTCCTTCCTTGAATGAAAATTCCTCAATGGCTTCCCATTGCACTTAGAAGAAAAAAACATCCCAATTTCCCGCCATGGTTTAGAATGCCCTGGCTTGAGGTAATTCCTCTCTAACCTCTTCTCATGCACAGATCCAGACACACAGATCTCATTTAATTTCTCTAACTCGCTAAGAACTTCCTTTCTTAGGGGCTTTGTCCATCACACTTTTCTTCTTGAAATGTTCTAACCCTATGTAGTGGACATTGTAGATGTCTCTTCAATATCCTTTGTCCTCTTTCCCAGGGCATGGCAGCCTCCATGGTAAGGGTGGGCTCTGCTTGGTTTAAGCTAATCAGGGTTAACCCATCCCTCTTGCTATAAGTAGGTCTAAAACAAACCTAACCTGGCATTCTTATGACCACAGAGTATGGTTCAAGGATAGTCCAATTAATGTAAAACTCAAGACTTTCATTCTGTATTTGTCAAGCGGTGCTTTCTCTTTCCCCCAGATGTGAAAAAAGAAGCATATAGCCTAGTGGCTGCTAGCGGACAACTTGCAACCAGCCTGTGGTCAAAACAGACACATGGAAGAGAGCAGAGCCAAAGGTATTATAGACAAATGGAGTCGGAGCCCTGATCAAATGGATCCTGAAAGCATAATGCCTTGGGAGTTGTCAGTTATGTGAACCAAAGCATTTCCCTTTATTGTTTAAGCCAGTTTGGGTTAATTTAAATGACTAATGATGTTGTTTTGCAAAAATTAAATTGTCACTGGCAACACAAACATGTTAATTACTGCTATGGTGTCAGCGTTTTTGCATTCAACATGCCTTTATTACTATGCTTTATTATCTTATTACTGTACACTTCTACTCTGTTTTGTTGGGTTTTTTCTATTTAGGCTACTGTGAAAGTTGTTACAGTGGTTGTTACAGTGGGCACTCAGCTTTCAGTGGTGACAAGGCTTCATTTATGCATTAAGTCCACTTCTCTTTTCTTAACAGCAATTCAAGGTGGACTCTATGGAGCCTCTGATTTGTGTGTAAACACAGACACAGACATGGGCACCAAAACCCTACGTGTACTTGGCCATAAGGAGCCATCGTGGTGACTCAGAATATGCTTATATCAATGTATTAAATTATTGACAAAATAAACGCAATTGAAAATCCTTAGGGAGAACTCCTGTACCCTCAAGAGGACTCCAGCGGTCTGAAGCATGCAGGATTCGGAATCAGAGGCCTGAGATTGAGCCCTGGCTCCCTGCTTCCTGCTCTGTGACCTTGCACAAAGATTTACCTTCTCTGGACCCTCAGTTTCCTGGTCTCTAAAAGGGAGATGGAATTCACCTGAATTCACTTCGCTCACTTGAAGTATCTGCTGTGAGCCAGGACTCCAGTGCTTTCCTTCCTCACCTAAAAGAGTTGTTTTAGGGATCAAATGAGATTATTTAGGAGGAAGCGTTGCACAAAACGCAAGCTCAGTACAGTTGTTAGTTATTTTGTTCTCTTGCACTTTCTTCCCTTCTGAGCCAGAGGAGCCCCTCTGCACTTTGTAGAAATCTGTCTCCAAGGTACTTCTCACACCTCCCCCCTGAGTTCTCATCATACCTTCTATAAATCTAATAGGTCTCTCACTGCCTGTTTACCTGGCTCTCTCCTCCCTGGCCAAGAGATGGGTGAGGTCAGGGTGAGGGCCCAGCACGGCGCCTGACACACAGGAGGTAAACAAAATGAATGTTTGTTAGTGAAGAGCCCTGAAGGCTGTAGGTAGGGAAGACGAGGCCCAAGAGGCCAGGACAAAGAATTCAGACATGCCTTCCCCGCGCGATTTTGTCTGAGCCTGGCTCTTTTGACACCTCCATTTCTGGCCTCCACCACAACTCACATGTCAGTCCACCTAAAAACGCACCGACAGTGACAGCACAAGCAAGCCTGTTCTGAAAACTGGGACCAAGTCAGGGCTTTGCTGCTCCAAGAGCCTGGGGAATTTGATGCTGCTTTCACATTTGGTGCCACCAGTCCCTGTCCCAAGGTCCAGCACAGTGACGGGGGTGGCTCTCTGGCTCTTTGCAGGGCCCTTGACGGGGTGTGCTCCTGGGCTGGCTTTATCAACTGAGAAAGAGGGCCGGAAGACTGGGTTAGCAGCAGCTATGCCAGGAAAGGAGGATGGGTAGGAGGTGCAGAAAGGGCTAGATTTCCTGAATCTCATTGGCCTGCTCCCCGAACCAGGGTGGGGTAGGGTGGAGACAGAGAGCAGCTATTCCACACTTTGCGAGCCCAGATGGCAGGTCCGTGAAAACCGCTTAATTGTCCACAGGGAGAGGACGTCTCACTGGCAGAAGACGTAAGCTAACCAGAAGCAGCCCCCATCCTCCCTTCTCCCCTCCCTCTGTGAATTCAGTTTGATGGGTACAAGATGAGGTGCCAGGGCTTTGATCCCGGGACATGCTGCCCAGCCTCGAGCATGGGACATTCAGGAAGAGTTCAAGGCATGTTTTGTTTTGGGACTGGGAAAGGGAGTTCCTCTGTGAGCCCACCTTGGCCAGGGTATGAAATGCCTCATTCAGGGCTCAACTGTAGCAACGCCTTTTTTTCTCAGTCTGATAGGATATGAAGACCAAAATTTAGGCTCAACTTTGTAATCCTGTCTCCAAAATCGTTGTTGTTTACTATACAGATTTTCTTCTCTCACCACCTTTACTGTCTGGTTCCTGTTATCTTTTGACTGTGTCGGTCATATTAGTCTTATTATTCCTGTGATTTGTATCGTAAAAATCCATCTGGCATTAGCTACTAGGTATAAAACAGTCAGATCAAGGCCAGATCTGTTCTTGTTAACCTAGATATACTTCTGCCTTATCAAAAATGCTCCTTATGATTTTTATAACCAAAGGGTTTTGACTCTAAATACAGTTTTAAGAATTAAAAGTCATTTAAATTGCAAACATCAAACATAGATATGTATTTTTGCAAATATATTTGCAAAACATATAATATACGCCAGCACCACAGAGTAGGCCCACCCCTACACACAGTGACGTATGAATTTTAACCAGGACAGTTGAGTGTGTGGCTTTGTCACAGTACAGATTGAAACCAGATGGGCTTCTGAAACATGTTGCATGTAAATGGTTGGCTTGAACAGAGAATTCTATTTGAATGCACTTTTTTCGGACATTCAGCAGCTGACAGGTGTTTTCAGTGGCCTCTAGCCTTGTCTCTGGCTATTCTCCTTTGCCTGTGGCCACGGGGTTCCCCCACCCCCATCCATTCCTCAGAAAGCGTACGGCTGAAGAGTCCTCTCTCCTCTCTTTCATAGGGTGGCTCCCTGAAGGATACAGTCTCTGTCCATCCCCAGAACGCCACTAGCCACTTTTTCTCACTGCTAATGTTGCATCCACACGACTCCTGAAACAATGCTACGGGCACCAGTGACAGTCACAACAAGGTTTATTGCAATGAGAGGCAAGGCCGACGGATCGGGACCGACACTATTGATCAGAGTGCGGCCTCGAACAGCCGGGGTACAGAGTTTTTATAGCCGACCACATCGTCTTATCATCACCTGGGAACAGAACAAAGGAACAGTTCCCAGATGGGGGTGGAAATAGTTCCGACCTTCTGCCGTTAAGCCGCAACCAGTTGACCTCCTTGACCCTGCCTCCGGTGCCATTTTTTCAAAGTTCTCAACATGCCCTTGCCCCAATCCAATCAAACACTAATCCAGTTGATTTTCCTTGAACTTTTGTTCCCTTGATTGATAGGACAAGGCTGTTATCTCTTAACCTATAGTGTCAAAACAAAGCTGTTATTTCTCAAGGCTACAGGTTAGCCCTACACTACAATTTAACCCTGACACTAAGAAACAGGTTTGAAGGCTAGGCTGCTGGGGCAGGGGAGGGGGAGAGAATATAGCTTCTTCCTTTCTCTCTAGCTCCGCTACCTACTCCCACGTTCTTTCTCTCTTAAACCATCACCACCGCACCAAAGCCTGGATGAGGATTTTAAGCACATTCCAGAGGCAGCCACCAAGTTGAGTGTCACTCAACCTACAGCACAAGCCTGCCAGAGCCTGAGGCTGTCAGGGGGTGTGAACTAGATCACACCCAACCTCGTGCTAGAGTCACAGAGCCCCAGCGCTCACAAACCCTGTGTTCCCAGAGAAGTCACTTGTCACTGTTTTGCACTCGCCGTTTCCCCAACTCTATAATCCATGGGAAAACGGAGATGACCCTTAGTCGGCCTCCAGATTCAAGACTCTCCAGGGAAACGTGGGCATTGGGCATGGCCACTAGGTGGCAGTACGTGGAAGGCCACGGGAGCTGGAGCCATTGACTGGCAGGAAGTGCTCTGAAATCCTTAGGGCCTCTGAGAGGCCCAGGTGCAGCCTGAGGGAAAAGCTGTCGAGATCACTCAGTCAGCTTGTCCCCACATATTTACTGAGGACCAGCGTTTTGTCATCTTCTGCCCTTCCCCTGTCTGCACTTGGGGCTGGCCACGGGGACAGGTGTACACCCTTTCTCTTCCTTTTCCTGGCAAACTGCCACACGTTTGACTCAGCTGAATGAGTTCTCTTATGAAGCTTTCTCTGGAAAAACCCCTCTCACGTACTTCTCAGACAATGTTCATTGTTGTCACCATGTCTCCTCACCATCCTTAATCCACACCTTGATCATGCCACATACACCCCCCCCCCCAAGAGTGATCATTCCCTTGCCTGGTTCCATTACTGGATTATGAAATCCATCTGTGTCTCCCCAGTGCCCAGCACGGGACTGGTGCAATGCCTGCTGCTCTGTATTTGTTTTTCTGATGACTTAACTCACGAATAGGTTTGGGAAGACCAAATGAACCCCTTTATCCATGCCTTTGATCTTCTTTTTTTTGTGATTCTTAGTAGTAAGCATTATGCCTTTCTTGATTTTGACGATCAAGCATGACTTTAGTGGGGCCCTAAGCTTGGAACTCTTGGTTCAAACGAAACGCTATGACAACCCAAAAGTGTAAAACAGATAAGAGTAGAGCTACTTGAGTTGAAGCTGCGATGGGACGGCCTGGAGCCTCTCGTCGTACCTTCACCCACTTCCGTGGTCAGGGAGCACCTCCTTAGAATCTGAGGGTTCCGTAAACATGGTTTGAACATGACTATCCTGGTGGTTATGTTATTTCTCTTTTTTTTTTATATCCAGTTCACAGAGAGATGAATGACTGGGGAAGGACTGTGTTTCTTGGGGACAGGAAGCGTGTTCCCATCAACATACCTTTGCAAACAGTGCGCGCTCAATGGGTGTTTGATTAACTGAATTGTGTTGAGTTGAATTAAAATGACAGGTAGACTTAGAAGCCAAAAATTGCTTTCCAAGTTGGAGAGAAGAGGCCTTTCCTGGATTTTCCCCAAGGTAGACATGGGAAGGTAGCTAAGCAGATGGTTAGCCTGACAATCACCTCTATCTTGAATTAATTCATTGTGATCTCTGAATCAGAGAGAGCTGGGGTGGTCAAGTAGCCAACAGCCCCAATTGCCGACCTGGATGATTCCATCAGTGATATAGCTTTAATCTACGTGCATATCCTGCCTCGGTCAGTGTACAGCAATGCAAATACGAAAAGATCAATAAATCACCATCACATTGAAGAATCTAAGAATTAGAAGGTTTCATTGGGTTAGCTAGACTGATCGAAGGAAGAGCCCTTCCTCTAGCATTCCTGACAGTGGGTGTGCTCTAATAGTGACAGAGAGCTCACTCCTTAAAGGGGCAGCATGTCAGAGAGGGATCCCTTCCAACCAGCCTTTATCTTTAATCTCTCCCCTTCCCATAGAAATGTGTTCAGGGCTCTCAATGTCTCTCCCCCCTCAAACTGGCATCTCTTTAAATCTGTCTTCCTTCACAACTAAGCCTCTTGAGAGAGCAGCCTATGTTCTATCTCTACTTTCTCACCCCAGCCCACTGCAGTCTGGCTTATGTCCCCACTACTCCGTTGACACTACTCTTGACTGTCTCAAGAACTGCCTTGCTATTGCTAAGTCCAATACTTAGACGCTATTGGCTTCCTACCTGAAACTCTTGCCTTTCCAGATTTTTTTCATGACAACTCCCTATCCTGGTTTGCTTCTTACTTCTTTGGCTACTTCTTCTTCACTCCCTTCTTGGTTTGCAATTCAATCAGTCCTCTATCTTCTTTTCATCTTACCTCTACCTACTCTCCCTGCACCTCCTCATCTACTCTTTTGTCTTCAGTTACCAACATTATCCGTTATGTTATCATTAACAGTAGCGCCAAGTCCATTTGCTTATCTCCATAGCAAAATCATGTCAGTTCTACCTCCTAAGATCGCCCAATCCACTCCCTCTTTTCCATTTTCTTGCCACTCCCTAGCTTATTTCTCATCTCTTGTAGATTTCTGATACTGTTCTCTCTTCTTTCAACTTTGATTTTATACAATCCATCCTGCACAACGCTACAGACCTAAAATATAATTGAGACCGTGTTGTTCCCTCGATTCAAACTTTTTTGTGATGTCCACTACCTGCAGGATAACACCCAAGATCATTAACGAAAGCCCTTATGCAAGGTTCTCCTTATACAAGGCCCCTTATGACCTGGCTGTCTCTCTACCTCTCCAGCTCCCATCTCCCTCTATGCCATAATTCAAAATTAGTTATAAATAAAAGCTAAATTGTTCCAAGTTTCCACTATGATCTCTTTCAGACAGTCATTTCTCCAGAATAGAACCTCCTTCTTACCTGTCCTTCTTACCTATGCTTCTATGTATTCGTCAAAACTCACATCAGCTATCACCTCCGCTGGGGAGCTTTCTCTAATCCTTCCCCGTCTGGCTAGGTGCCTCTCGCAGGTTTCTTTGCAGTCTGGGCACACTTTTTTCTTAACATTACTCAGACTATATTGGAGTTCTGTACTTGACATCATCTCCATAAACATTTATTATTATTTAACATTTATTATTATTTATTTAACATAATGCCCTCACGGTTCATCCATGTTGTCACAAATGGCAAGATTTCATTCTTTTTTATGGCTGAATAATATTCTATTATAATATATTTTGAATAATATTCTATTATATGTATAAATCACATCTTCTTCATCCACTCATTCATTGGTGGACACTTAGGTTGTTGCATTTCCCTGATTATTCATAATGTTGAGCATTGTTTCATGTGTCTGTTGACCATCTGTATATATTCTTCACAAAAATGTCTATTCAGAATCTCCGCCAACTTTTTAATCAGATTGTTTGGTTTTTTGTTATTGAGTTGAATGAGTTCTTTACACATTTTGGGAGATATTTTCTCCCACGCAATAGGCTGCCTTTTGTTTTCTTTAGATAGATACCCAGTAGTGGAATTCCTAGATCATATGGTAGTTCTAGTTTTAATTTTTTAATGTTTTTTATTTTATTTATTTATTTATTTATTTATTTATTTATTTATTTTTATTTTTATTTATTTATTTTTAGTAAACACCATACTGTTTTCTATTATGGCTGCACCAATTTACACTTCCACCAATAGTGTATGAGGGTTCCCTTTTCTCTACATCCTCACCAACAGTCATTATTTCTTGTCTTTTTTATTTTAGCCATAGTGACAGGTATAAAATGATATCTCATTGTGGTTTTGATTTGCATTTCCCTGATTATTCATAATGTTGAACATTGTTTCATGTGTCTGTTGACCATCTGTATGTATTCTTCACAAAAATCTCTACTCAGAATCTCCGCCAACTTTTTAATCAGATTGTTTGGTTTTTGTTATTGAGTTGAATGAGTTCTTTACACATTTTGGGGGACATTTTCTCCCACTCAATAGGTTGCTTTTTGATCTTGTTGATGCTTTCCTTTGCTGTGCAGAGGCTTTTTAGTTTGATGTAGTCCCAATAGTTTATTTTTGCTTTTCTTGCCCTTGTCTTTCAAGTCAGATCCAAAAACATCGTAAGACTGATGTTAAGTAACTTACCACCACTCTTTTCTTCTAAAAGTGTTATGGTTTCAGGTCTTATGAATATAAGTCTTTAATCCATTTTGACTTATTTTTTGTCTATGGTGTAAGATAGTGATCTAGTTTCATTCCTTTGCATGTGGCTGCCCAGTTTTCTCGACATCATTTGTTGAAATGATAAATGTTCTTTCCCCATTGTATATTCTTTCCTCCTTTGTCATAAATTACTTGACCCTATATGTGTCTGTTTAATTCTGGGCTCTCAATTCCATTCCGTTGCTTTTTGTGTCTTTATGTCAATACCATACTGTTCTGATTACCATAGCTTTGCAGTATAGTTTGAAAGCAGGGAGCCTATTATCTCCAACTTTGTTCTTCTTTCTCAAGATTGAGAAAGTTTGTTTCTATACCTTTTGTGAACAATTTAGAATTATTTGTTCTAGTTCTATGAAAAATGCCATTGGAATTTTGATAAGGATTGCATTAAATCTGGATATTGCTTTGAGTAGTGTGAACATTTTAACAATATTAATTCCTCCAATCTATGAGCATGGAATATCTTTCTATTTATTTGTGTCTTTTTCAATTTCTTTCACCAATATCTTACGATTTTCCATGTACAGTTCTTTTCACTCCTTGGTTAGATATTTTATTCATTTAGATGCAATCATAAGTTATTGTTTTCTTGATTTCTCCTTCTGAAAGTTTATTAGTGTATAGACACACAACAGATTTTTGTATATTAACTTTGTAATGTGCAACTTTATTGAATTCATTTCTAATTTTTTTTGGTGGAGTCTTCAGAGTTTTCAATATATAATTAACTGCAAATAGTGACAGCTTTACTTCTTTCAAATTTTCATGTCTCTTATTTCTTTTTCTTTCCCAATTGCTTTGGCTATGACTTCTAATACTATGTTGAATAAAAGTGGGGACAGTAGGCACCTTTGTCTTGTTCTTGATCTTAGAGAAAAAGGTTTCAGCTTTTCATCATTGAATATGATAGCACCAGTGAGTTTGTCATATATGGCCTTTATTATGTTGGGCCACAAATATATGTTGGGCCACTTTGTTGAGAGTTTTATCATAAATCAATGTTAAATTTTGTCAAATGCTTTTTCTGCATCTATTAAATTATTTTATGATTTTAATCCTTTATTTCATTAATGTGGTATATCACATTGATTGATTTGCAAATGTTGAACCATCCTTGCATCCCTGAAATAAATCCTACTTGATCATGGTGTGTGATCCTTTTAATGCACTGTTGAATTCAGTTTGTTAATATTTTGTTGAGGAGTTTTGCATCAGGGTGATTCTGGCTTCATAAAGTGAGTTTGGAAGCTTTCATTCCTCTTCAGTTTTTCAGAAGAGTTTGAAAAGGATAGGTATTAAAACTTTGAATGTTTGGTAGAATTCACAATGAAGCCATCTGGTCTTGGACTTTTGTTTGTTGGGGGGTTTTTGATTACTGATTCAATCTCTGTACTAGTAATAGGTCCATTCAGATTTTCTATTTCTTCATGGTTCAGTGTTAGAAGATTATAAATTTCTAGGAATGTATCCATTTCTTCTAAGTTGTCCAATTTGTTGGCATACAACTGTTCATAATAGTTTCTTATGATCCTTGTATTTCTATAGTATCAGTTGTAACTTCTCTTTCATTTCTGATTTTATTTGAGACTTCTCCGTTTTTTTTGTTTGGTTTGTTAATTTTTTTTATCTTTTCAGAGAACCAGTTCTTAATTTCATTGATCTTTTCTATTGTCATTTTAGTCTATTTCATTAATTTCCACTCTGATCTTTCTTATTTCCTTCCCTCTAAATTTGGGCTTTGTTTGTTCTTTTTTTCCCCCTAGTTCCTTTAGGTATAAAGTTAAATTGTTTGTAGCATACAGGTAGGCCTGTATTGCTATGAACTTCCTTCTTAGAATTGCTTTTCCTGCATCACATAGATTTGGATATGTTGTTTTTCTGTTTTGTGTTTTCCTTTGATTTCTTCTATGACCCAGGACTTGTTCAGTAACATATTGTTTAATCTCCTCATATTTGTAGTTTTTCCAGCTTTCTTCTTGTACTTGATTTCTAGTTTCATACCACTGTGGTCAGAAAAGGTTCTTGATATAATGTCAACCTTCTTGAATTTACTGAGACTTGTTTATGGCCTAACATATTCTCTATCCTAGAGAATGTTTCATATGCACTCGAGAAGTGTATTCTGCCACTATTGGATGGGATGTTCTGTATATACCTATTAAGTCCATCTGGTCTAATGTCTCATTCCTTATTGATTTTCTGTTTAGATGACTTATCCATTGATGTAAATGGGATGTTAAGATCCCCTATTATTGTATTGCTGTCAATTTCTCTCTTTAGCTCTGTCAATATTTTGCTTTATATATTTTGGTACACCTATGTTGGGTGTATATATATATTTATAAATATATCTTTTTAATTTTTTTCTCTTATTTATTTATTTATTTATTTATCTATTTATAGAGAGAGGGAGAGGGAGGGGCAGAGAAAGAGGGAGAGGGAGAGAATCCCAAGCCCAAGATGTAGGGCTTGAACTTGTGAAATGTGAGACTGTGATCTGAGCTGAAACCAAGAGTTGGATGCTTAACTGACTGAGTCACCCAGGGGCCCAATAAATGTCATATCTTGCTTGATTCACCCCTTTATCATTATGTGGTGGCCCCCTTTGTCTTTTATTATGGTCTTTATTTTAAAGTTATTTACATAACTTTTTGTCTGACATGAATATAGCTAAACCAGCTTTTTTATCCATTTCCATTTGCATGGCATATCTTTTTCCATCCCATTTATTTTTAGTCTGTGTATGCCCTTACTCTGAAGTGAGTCTTTTGTAGGTAGTATATAGAGTGTTGGGTGGTTGTTGTTGTTGTTTTTTATCATTCAGCTATTCTATGTTTTAAAACAAATTAAACATTTATTTATTTATGAGAGACAGAGAGAAAGCAGAGGAGGGGAAGAAAGAAAAGGAGACACAGAATCCAAAGCAGACTCCAGGTTCTGAGGTGTCAGCACAGAGTCCAACACGGGGCTTGAACTCATAAACTACGAGATTATGACCTGAGTCGAAGTCAGACGTTTAACCAACTGAGCCTCCCAGGTGCCCCAAGCTACTCTATATTTTTGATTGGAGAATTTAGTTCATTTGTATTTAAAAGTAATTATTGATAGGTACATACTTATTGCCATTTTGTCCATTGTTTTCTAGCTGTTTTTGTAGTTCTCCTCTGTTCATTTCTTCTTCTCTTTCTCTCTTTCCTTGTGGTTTGATGACTTTCTTTAGTGCTGTGTTTAGATTACTTTCTCATTTTCTTTTGTGTATTTACAAAACTTTTTGCTTTGTGGTTACTGTGACATTCACATACATCATGCTATGTATATAGCAGTCTATTTTTTAAGTTGATAATGACTCAAATTTGGACACTATTCAAAACTCTACATTTTATTCCCCCCATTTTATGTTTTTGAAGTCACTTTTTCTATCTTTTTATTTTATACATCTCCTAATTATTGTAGTTTTTCTTAATTTTACTACTTTTGTCTCTTAATCTTCTTAGTAACTTTATAAGTAATTAATCCATCACCTTTACTATATATTCAGTTTTCCAGTGAGATTTTTACTTTTGTATGTTTTCTTGTTATTAATTAGTGCCATTTCTTTTCAGCTTAAAGAAGTACCTTTAATGTTTCTTGCAAGGCTGGCTTATAGTGGCAATAAATTCTTTTGGCTTTTGCTTGTCTGGAAAACTTTATCTCTCCTTCAAATCTGAATTATAACCTTGCTAGTTAGAGTATTCTTGGTTGGAAGATTTTTCCTTGTAGCACTTTGAATATGTTATGCCACTCTTTCCTGGCTTACAGAGTTTCTGCTGAGAAATCTGCTGATAGTCCTATGGGGTTTCCTTTTTAGGTAATAATTTGTTTTTCTATTGCTGCTTTTAAGATTCTCTATCTTTAATTTTTGATATTTTATTATAACGTGTCTTGGTGTAGCGCACTTTGGGTTCATCTTATTTGGAACACCCTGGACTTCTTGGACCTGGAAATCTGTTTCTTTCCTTAGGTTAGGGAAATTTCCAGCTATTATTTCTTCAAATAAGTTTTCTGGCCCCTTCTCTCTCTCTTCTCTTTCTGGGACTTCTATATTACAAATGTTATTCTGCTTGATGTTATACTGAGTTCTCTCAAGTTGTCTTAATTTTTTTTAATTCACTTTTCTTTTTGCTGCTCTGTCTGGATGAGACATTGCTTTATATTCTAGCTTGCCGATCTATTCTTCTACTTCATACAGTCTAGTGATGAATCCCTATAGTGTATTTTTCAGTTCAGTTATTGTGTTCTCTAGTGCTGTGACTTCTCTTTGGTACCTTCTTACGTATTCTACCTTTTTGTTGAAATTCTCACTGTGTTTCCTTGTTTTTTCCTGAATTTGGTGAGTCTCTTTATGATTATTACTTTGAATTATTTATCGGGTAGATGACTTATATTCATATTATTTAGGTCTTTTTCTAGGGGGTTATCATGTTCATTTGTTTGGAACATATGTTTCCTCATTTTGCTTGACCTTCTGTGTTTGTTTCTATGTATTAGGTTAAATAGCTATCTCTCCCAGTCTTGAAGGAGTGAACTTTTTGAGGTGATGATCCTTTTCATTCAAACTATCCCCAGTTCTTTGTTGTCTGTCAAGATTTTGTGATTGTATAACCGGCTGATTTATTCTTGATATGACCTCATTGTTGAGGGTGTGCTTGTCAATGATTCAAGGAAAAATATCTCATTAAGAACCTAGTTTCAGACTGACTGGAAACCAGACCCTTGGGCAGCAGCTCTTAAAGTATGCAAATGTATACAGCCTGTGGAGCCACAATTATGATAGTTGCCGGCCTCCGGACCAGAAGATCTAGTGTCCCCTAGGCAACAGTTGTGAAACTGGAGCTTTGTAAGAATACTTAAGCTCCTTTCTGGGAAGTCTTGTCAAGCTGTAGCAAGGTCAAAGGGGTGCACAAGGGTTGTGTCTTTCTGCTTACGTTCTCTGGTGTACTTTCTTAGTATCCAGATGTGTGGGAAATCTGAAGGCTATCTCTCAGGCTGAAGCTCCAGGATAAGTAAATATGCCTTTTTCATAGGAATACTGGAGTTGGGTTTCAGTCTGCTGTCTGTGTAGTGCCTTGTGGGTGGTGGACCGCCAAGAGCTGTCTTTCCAATTGTCATAGTTCTGTGGAGCTATGGAACACCAGTCCTCTTATCCACCAGGACCAGACAATCAAGGGTGTCTCCTTTCTGAATTGCTCATGCCTGTTGTTGCCTCCAGGCAGCTGGAGAGCATTGGGAGTGGGCATGCTCACCAACTTCTGAAAGGCAGCAGGAAAATGTCTTGACTGTGTGTGCCTGTGGGCTTTCAGCAATGCAGCTGGAGAGTGCCTTGTCTGTGTGGGCACTTCAGCTGTAGGCTGGGGAGTGGGAGAATGCCACAACCACTTATGCTTGCCAGCTCTGTCTAGGGGGCAGAAGAGTGTTGCAACTGGTCATACTTCCTGGCCTCAGTGAGTGCCATGACCATTCACTCCCGTCCATCCCAGCAATGTAGTGGGAGGGTGCCTTGTCCAAGCTTGCTTGTCTGTGCTACCAGACTATGTGAAAAGTGCACAACAGCATCTGCTGGGGACTCCATCTCCAGGGAGCAACTCAACTGTCCCCTGCCCCTACAACTGATATTCCCAGGTGAGCAAATGAAGCTCCCTCACGTATAGTCTAGGTGCTTTTCAGAGTGCTATTTTTTCACTTGGTCTCAGGGAGCAAGACCACATACAAGGCCTCCAAGAAGGACATATCCCTTTCCTGGGAATCCCTGGACCCCCTGGATCAGACCATTGGTTTTCCCAGCCAGACATTCTGGGGGCTTGTCTCTCTGTTGGATTTCCCAGGGGCCCAGGTGCTTCACATGGAGCACCAACCCTTTGCTCCTCTGGGAGAAGCATCTGTCTGGTAAAGATTTTTGCAAGAATATTTCTCTGCCTTTCCTACCCATCAAGATGTTCTTTTAAACTTTGTTGTGGAGATCAGTTCATCTCATTTTCAGATCTTTTTCAGAGGAAATTACCCATATGTAGCTGTAGATTTGGTGTCTCCTTGGGAGGAAGTGAGTTCAGGATCTTTGGATGCCTCTATCTTGGATCAGTCCTCCCTTTCCTGCCTTCTCTCTCTCTCTGTTTTAATTTTCAGCATGAGATGGAAAATTAGTAAATAACAGAAAAACTTTAGAAGTTAACTCCCTCATTTCATTAATGAGAAAAATGTAGGCTGTAGGGATAAAATTACTTGCCTACGAGAAATAATATTACAGCTAACGTTTATTACGTATTTACTATGCTAAGCACTATATATATATTACCTTATTTTACCCTCACAACAATCCTATGGGGGGACTATTATTTGTATTACTGGTTCACAGATGAGGAAACTGAGAAGATGAATCACACATGTGATTCATGCCCAAAGTCATGCCCAAAGTCACACAGCTAGTAAGAAGCAAAGCAGGGTTTCCAACTGAGGTTGTTTGACTCAAGAACCATTTCTTTTAACTACCAAGCCCTGCTGCCTAATACTACAAGGCTATTTATTTCTGCATTGGTTTAAAATATATATCATTTCCATTGCTGATTGCTCTTAATTTGGCAATAGCTAAAGAATACTGGCTACATGGTTAATGGGATTAAGGGTTCATAAACAAACTCTTGCAGACTATCTGTTTTAAATGTCAAGAATTTTTACATAACTCAAATTATCTGTACTGTGAGCATGGGTTTTCTTATATTGACGTTCTTAGAATGAGACCCACCTGTTTTGGAAATAAGCGGTCCAGAAGATAGGAAAAATCATTTGTAACTAAGTGGAAAATTTCCCCATGGCTAAGAAGCTAAATTAAAAAAGGACTGATTAAGGAAAGTAAAGAGAGTACGATTAGTCCTTTTAGTGCAAACTCCTTGTTTGCCCAAGCCAAACAGTTGCCATTTCTGAACAGAAGTTAAACACCTGTTGCTTCAGAAAGGAAACTTTCAGACCTGGCTTTTCAGAGCTGTTGCTGATAAAGGTTGACCATGAAAATCTTCCAGAAATTGACATCTGGGCCCAAACATTTATCTTCCCTTCTGCTTATTTTCTTTATCTGTATGTGTGCTTTAGCTGGAAACATAGATTGTGACTCCAGCCCAGGACTCACTCCTCTCTTCATTTCTGGAAGAAGTGTTGGTTTGGGTGTGTCTGCTGTAGACAGTGACGCCCCACCTTGGCCTGGTGAGCCTTCGTTTCTAGGGGGAGGAGGGACAAGGGCCGCTTCTCTGGTCCCTCTAGTCAAGGCTCCCAGTCACTTGGATTCTGTGGACCCTCTTTGAATCCCTGTTAGGTGGTGATTATTTAGAGAAAAGCCATTTGCATAAACCTGTTAATGTCCAGCCCCAGGTCAAGTGCTGCTGCTGGGCTGGATCCATCCTCTCAAAGGGCCATGTTGACCATGTTTTCATGTCATCTAGGGTTGGAGTGTTGGCTACATATACCTGCCTTGAGAGCAAACCATCTGACACAGAAATCTGACCATTCTCTTGCCTAAAGATGGTATCCCATCACCTGTAGCCCCAATAACCTCAGTAGATTTTGTTTTGAGTCTGGAGTGGCATCAGGATTCTGTATATTTTACACAACCTTCCTAAGTACGGTGGCCAACTATCCTAGTTTACCTGGGACCAAGAGGTTTCCCAGGATGTGAGAGTTTCAGTGATAAAACGTGTAAGTCCTGGGCAAATTGGGATGAGTTGGTCAGCCTATTTCTGGGCAATTATGATTTATAGCAGGAGTTGGCACAAATTGGCCCACTGCCTGTTTTGTAAATAAATGTTTATTGGAACACAGCCATGCCCACTTATTTACATATTATCTGTGTCTGCTTTTTATGCTATGGTAGCAGAACTGAATAGTTGTGACAAAGACTACATGACCCACAAAAAGTAAAATATGTACTATTCGTCCCTTCTAGAGAAAGCATTTGCTGACTCCTGATTTATAGGATAAAATCCAATAACCCAATCCCCTCAGCTGACTTTCTCTCCAGCCTCATCTTGATTCTTTCCTCCCTTACTGTGATGGCTCAAATTATACTATCTATAGCTCCAAAAAAAGTGCCACATGCTTTTTTATTTATATCTATTCATTCACATACTACTTTCTGTACTCTGAATGCCCTTCTTAATTAGCCAAGCCATCTGATTTAGTCAAGCTAATTCCTTTTGGTTTGATAGGACACAGCTTGGGCAGAGCCTTCTCCAGGAAGTCTATCTTGACTCTCTCCCACCACCCCCAGGTTCACAGGCAGGTGGAGTCTCATGTACATACTTCAACCATTGCTGATTTGCTTGTTGGTTGCTCCCATTGGGCTCTGAGATTCTTCAGGGAGAACACTATAGCACATTCAATTTTATATTTCTATCCCTTCGTTTGACTCCTAACACGGAAGAAACCCAGTAAATGTTTGTTGAATTAGGAATCTATAAAACAGGGATAAGAATTTCCTAGAAAACTCATCTGTACAAGGTCTTAGCTAGAAACTTAGATTGTGACTCCTGTCCAGGACTCAAGCCTCTTCATTTATAGAAGACACATTGGTTTCGGTGTGGTTGCCCTAGTCAGTGAGGTCCCACTTGGCCTGATGAGCCCTGGTTTGGGGAAGGTGGAGAAGGCACCTGGATAAAAGAATATTCCCTCCGCTGTGGAAATACGTGGTAGGTATTAACCAGGAGAGACGGCTTTTGTGAGTGTATTTTTCTGGATCATAGAGTTGTGTCACAATAAAATCTGAGGGGAAATTTTTTGTTCTGGGAACAACTGTTGGGGTTTTTTTAAGAAAACTTAAGGAGAAATATGGGCATCCCCTTTTCTGTCCTGTATAGTTTTCATTTATCCCCAGGCTTGCTTGTCACTAAATATACCAGATGTGATCATTTTTGGAATAAGCTAAGCTATAATATGTTTTATGGTTCTAAATTAATAAAATGGCTTTGGATTAGCAATGACATCCAAAAAGTACTTGAAGGCATGGCCATTTTTCCAAAAAAAATTATTTTTTTTCTTTTAAGAAGATATGGTGGTCTTTCTTTCTTTCTTTTCTTCTTTCTTCATTTTCTTTATCTTTCTTTCTTCCTTCTTTCCTCCTTTTCTTTCTTTCTTCTTTCTTTTTTCTCTCTCTCTTTTTCTTTTTTTCTGTTGCTTTTATATTTCCAGAAACTTTACTTTTTCAGATAAATGATTCTACTTCCAGAATTAGGAAAAGAATCCCAGTGCAGCTCAACTCGGAGTGCTAGGTCTCCATATGCCATGACCTTCTAGGAGAAACCAAGGAGACTCCTTGAGGTACTGCTCTGTCAGTGAGCAGAGAGAAGCCTGGAAAGCTATAGGACCAGCCCTGAAGCAAGGGCCACTAGGAGTTATCACACAGATCAGCTGGTAGCACCAAACGGAGAGATTCTAGCATGAGATGGGTTGGTAGACCTTGACCTCACTCTCTTCTGAGAAGTGGGTTTGGCAAGAGTTGGCAGTTAGTTAATGTTCAGGCTGCTGACTTTGCCCTCTGGACCTTTTGTTACCATAGATTTTGTGGGACAGGCCTGTTCTCCCTCTCCATATGGCACAAACCTGTGATGAAAAAGAGGCCAGAATGTGGAAAGATCATAGCACTAGAGTTCTGGTCTGAGTGTGTCCCAAATGTCATATCCAGGGTGAGATTTTTACTGTCTCAACCCCTGATCCTTCTTCTGTAAAATAGATGTAATAATTTATACCTCAGAATTTAAGTGATATCACATTTAAAAGTTTAAGTGATATCACATTTAAAAGTTTTTAAAGTTCCTGGCACATGTCAGATGCCTTAAGGAGGCATCTGTCCTGGGTGAAGGATGCACAATTCTGGGAAGATGGACAGAGGCCACGTGTAGGTCCACCAAAGAGGTGGACCTCAGCCTCACACTTCCTTTTTCCCAGAAACTCTCCAAAACCTAGGACTCACCTTCTTGTCCAGTGGCCCTTGTGGCCCAGCTGGAAGCCAGGAGTTAAGCAGACTCTGGAGACCACTGGATAGCTCTGGTTCTAGGCCAACCTGAAGGGTTGTTCTTCAGGGCTGTCTCCTCAGTCATCAGATCTCTCCTACATGTCATGCTCCCTGGAGGATCTCATTAGCTTCCAAAACTTTCAGTGTGCTTTATTATCTTAGCCTCTCTAAATCAGATCTCCAACTTGTCCTCTCTTCTAAGCCAGAGACAGATAGACCCACTATTTTCTGGAAGCTTCACTGTACCGTGGATACATGGGTACCCCAAACTCACATCCAAAACCTAAATCATGTTCTTCCTCCCTGACATTGAGTCCTCCTCATATGTTCCCAGTCTGATGGTATCAGTGATGGTAAAGTTTCTGGAAATATAAAAGCAACAGAAAAAAAGAAAAAGAGAGAGAGAAAAAAAGAAGAAAGAAAGAAAAGGAAGAAGGAAAGAAAGAAAGAAAGATCACCATATCTGGGAACAGAAATGGTATCATCCTCCATTCTTTTCATGAAGCAAGAAAATGTGGAGTCATCCGAAGCCTCCTCCCTCTCTGGTCCCCCTACATCTCTAGTTAACCACAGAGTCATTTATTTAATCATTAATTCAACAAATAATTACTGGATGCTTGCTATTGTAAAGCACTACACTGTGTGCAGGACAAAAAGTAGTAAACAAAATAAGCATAACTTCCATCATCTCTGGGGAGACAGACATTAAAAAAACATACAAATGAATTCACACGTATAAATTCTGGAGTTATGAAGGAAAAACATAAGGAAAACAATAGGTGGACCAAATTTAGATTGGGAGGTCAAGGAATGTGTACTAGTCAGAAATCTTTCAACTAGAAACCCAATTTGAGCTAGTTTAAGCAAAGAGGAGGAATTGATTGAAAAGATATTGAGGTAGTTCATCGAAGCACAGAAGAATGGACAATTCAGGTTTGGAGAAGTTGCCAAGGGTGGATAACGAGATCCAGAGACTGGCACACCATCTGAACTCTGCCTTTGTTCCTCTTCTCCATGTCTCTCTGAGTTTGGCCTCATTCTCTCCTACTCCAGAAAAGCTTTCTCCACACATCAGAAAACATGATTCATAGCCAAGTATCTCTTTGACCCAAGGGCAACAGAGCCTTCCAGATAGGAAAATCTGAGGAGGGGACTTATATTGACCCAAGGAATGAGATACAATGAAGCTGGTCCAGCCAGGGTCAGTGCCTACCCCTGTCACGAGTGAAAGCTGTTGCCAATAGATGAAGGGTAAGGTGAGGGGTGGTCATCAGAAGTCTTCTCTGAATAAATGAGATGTTGAAAGTGATATGAGACCTAACAGATAAATAATATTTAATTAGGTAATAAGTGAGGGAAGAACATTCTAAACAAAAGAAACATCACTCATTTATGTAGCAAATATATATCAACTATTTACACATTCCTGGACGTGGGTATAAAACTGAGAACAAGAAAGCTACAGCTCCTGCCCTCCTGGAGTTTATAAGTGCTAAAGATCTTAGGCAGGAGAAACTGGCCTCTCGGAGGAGTACAAGAGTCCAGGAGGCTAGAGGACGGGGAGTAAGGAGATGTCAATGAAGGGACACAAAGGAGTAACATTATCTGAGTTGTATTTCTAAAATATCCTTTTAACAGCTTTGTCCAAGGGGTTATAAAGAAACAAGAGTTCAAGGACCCCAGTTAGAAGACTACAGCTGTAAGTCAAGCAAGACCGCACATTAGCTTAGACTGAAAAGAGATGGAGAACAAAAGGAATGTGATGTCTGTGAGTTGGAATAAATGGTACCTGTGAATAGATGGGATGTGATGGGGGATGAAAGAAAGGGAGCATATAAGATGACTCCCAGATTTCTGTTTTTCTGTTCTGGGTAACTGATTGGCTAAAGGCACCATTTACTGAGATGGGGAGAGTGCAGGTGGGTTACATTAGAGTAGGGAAAATGACACGTTTAGTTTTGAACAAAATAAGTTGAGATGCCTGTGTGACATCTAAGCATAATGTCAAGTCGTCGTGTGTGTGTGTGTGTGTGTGTGTGTGTGTGTGTCAAACAGATGGCATATGAAATGGATGACCTCAATTAAGAAGAGTGTAGAGTGAAAGAAGTGACCCAATATGAACCATGGGAGCTTCAACATGTCGAGGAAAAATAGATGTGAAGAAAAGAAAACCTGGGAAGAAGCAGTCAGAGACTCTAGGAGAGTGTGGTACCAAGGAGCCCAAAGAAGAGAAAGTTTCAAGTATAGAGGTGATCGGGGCACCTGGGTGGCTTAGTTGGTTGAGCATCTGACTCTTGATTTTGACTCAGGTCATGATCCCAGGGTTGTGGGATCAAACCCCATGTTGAGCTCAGTGCTGAGTGTGGAGCCTGCTTAAGATTCTCTCTCTCTGCCCCCCACTCTAAAAAATAGAATAAAAACACTTTTTAAAAAAGAACAGAGGTGATCAATGATGTCAATGCAACTGAGGTCAGATGAACTATCCTTTAAAAATGTCTTTTAAATATGGCAATATAGATGTCATTGGTGGCCTTAGCAAGAGCAGTTTCAGGAAGTAAAGTGTGGAGGTCGGAGGGAATGAATGGGACACTTTAAAATCAGGAATAAGACAAAGATGCCTGCTCACACTATATCAGTCCACTATTGTCTTGTAGTTCATAATCAGTGAAACAATACAAGAAAAATATATCGAGGGGCGCCTGGGTGGCGCAGTCGGTTAAGCGTCCGACTTCAGCCAGGTCACGATCTCGCGGTCCGTGAGTTCGAGCCCCGCGTCAGGCTCTGGGCTGATGGCTCGGAGCCTGGAGCCTGTTTCCGATTCTGTGTCTCCCTCTCTCTCTGCCCCTCCCCCGTTCATGCTCTGGCTCTCTCTGTCCCAAAAATAAATAAAAACGTTGAAAAAAAAATTAAAAAAAAAAAAAAGAAAAAGAAAAATATATCGAAGGTATAAGAATTTTAAAGGAAGAAACAAATTAGCCATCATTTGCAGGTGACATGATTGCCTATATGGACAACTGAAAATAATTTACTAATTACTGAGATGAAAATTTAGCAAGGTAGCTGGATATAAAATCAACATACAAAAGTCTATTTTTGCTACTCGATACAAATAGCAATAATTTTTTTTGAAATTAATATCTATAATCGCAACAAGAACAACGATCCGTGTGATCACAATCATCTTCATTTTTACAAGCTGTTCCCACTATCTAGGATCCTCTTCTACCTTACATATTTGACAAATGTCTACTCATCCTTCAAAACCCTAGGCAGACCTGATCACCCCTCCTTTTCTCAGAATCATTCAGTATCTCTTCTCGGCTGCTTCTGAATCATCTGGTTGCTTCAATTCTTGTTTGGGACACAGTGCATTCTAATTATGTGTTTAAATGTCTACCTGAAGCTAGACTTCCAACAGCATAACTCATGTCTCGGGGAATGAGCAGTAGGAAGGTCAGTTGTGGAGTTTCTGAAAGGCATGAATAGGTTCTCAATAAACACTTTTGGATAATAGAGTACTCAGTGTTAGCCCAAGCCCACCATGGGGATCCTGAGCACATCATTTATTCTCTCCCTGTCCTTCTTCCATCATCCTGAGCCTGAGAATCTGAGGGTCTGGATGTCAGGAAGCCAGGCGTGAAAGTATTCCCAGGGTTAGAAGTCACAGGACATCTTGCTCCAGTGCCTCACTGCCTCTTTCATGCCAAAGAGACCGTGCAGAGAATGACCATCTTCTTCCCCAAAGGCTCTCTGGCCCTCACAGAGGACTCCTTCTTGAACGGACTGACCGAGGCAATGTTCCCAGATTAACTCTGTAAAGGAGAGGTTAGGGCTGGGAGGGAACTTAGAGCCAGAATCCCAGGCACTGCTGTCGGGTTAGCATAAATCAGAAATGCAGGGAAAGAAATCTCCAAGGCAGCAGCATTAAGCAGATGATGGGATATGATTTACTCGACAAAGAAATTTAATTTCCAGGTAAGTTTTCAGCAAACCCATGTATTTCATCAAAGCAGAGACACCTGTATACCTTCTAGTGTTTTTGCAGTATAAATTCTGAATTTATACAATGGCCTTGACTTTCACATTTGAGGACAGCTTATAATCTCTGTGAGGACAAGATGTGATTTATAAAATTATGCATTTATGCAGAGCTTTGCATATAATAGAGCCCGCTGAGGACAAATTGATGGATGAAATGAGGGAAGCAGAAGATACATATAAGGTTTAAAAAGTTTATGCTTAAGCAAATGGAGAGAAGCTTCTTCCAGACATTTTTTATAGCATTTTCTGAATGTTTACTGAAAATCTAAATACATAAGGGGAATTTTGCTTAAAATGATCCTAATGAGGATCTCTCCACACTGGTTTTCTAGGGTTGGGACACGTTTGATAATGAGATGCTGAGCAGAACTGCTTTCCAGAGGGGTAACAAGATCTGTGTTTATAAAGCGAATATTCACCGAACATCAGCGTGTGCCAGGTTATTGTTCCAGGCATTGGAAATGAGCCATAGATAAGTCTTCAAGGGAACTATAATCTGATTGTGGAAATAAACATGCAAAAAGATAAAACCAGAAATGGAATTAAAAAGAAACTAGAAGGGGCACCTGCGTGGCTCAGTTGGTTAAGCGCCTGACTTCAGCTCAAGTCATGATCCCATGGCTCATGAGTTCGAGCCCCGCATTGGGCTCTGTGCTGACCACTCAGAGCCTGGAGCCTGTTTCAGATTCTGTGTCTCCCTCTCTCTCTCTGCCCCTACCCCACTCGTGCTCTCTCTCTCTCTCAAAAATAAATAAAAACATTTAAAAACAATTAAAAGAAAAGAAACTAGGAATGCTGAGTGAGAGCTGAGCTTGTCATGGGTTTCCAAAATGGTCCCATGTTTGGAAATATTGAAGAAGGGTCTAACTGGAGGGAAAGGAAAAGAACAGATGGAGAAGCCACCACTTTGTTGACGTTGTTGGCAGTTTTTGTTAAATTTTTATCAAATACATGGGTGTGGCTAAAAATAGTAAGGAGACATTCACCATGAGATGAAAAGTAGCACGCTTTCCACTTCTATTGACTCTCCCTAGGAATAACCAGTTTTAACTCTTCTAGCTGCTTGTTCCGGCTCTGGAATCTGCTTCTACCACTATTTCTTAATTTATAAATTCAGAATAGTATCCATTGACTTTTTGCTTTCCTAGGTAGGATTGAAGTCTCTAGTTCCACCTCGGCCTATCTACACACTGAAACTTTTAAGTGGCTCAAATCTTAAGTTCCTTCAATAAATATGCATGCCTTCATTTCTTTTCCATTGACCGTAGATAGTATTTTACAATTCCCCAGTTATGGACCACAGTGTGTTCCTCCCAAATTAATATATTGAAGCCTTAACCCTCAGTGTGACTGTATTTGGAGACAGGGCCTTTAAGGAGATAATTGAGTTTAAGTGAGGTTATAACAGTAGGCCTTAATCCAATATGACTAATATCCTTATAAGAAGAGGAAGAGATACCAGGAGTGCATGTGATCGGAGAGAAAAGCCAGTGTGAACATGGCAAGAAGATGGCCATCTGCATGCCCAGGAGAGGACTCACCAGAAACCACGGCTTCTAACACCTTGGTTTTGGACTTCCAGTCTCCAGAATTGTGAGAAATAAATTTCTGTTGCTTAAGCCATCCATTTTGTGGTATTTTGTTATGGCAGCCCATGCAGATGAATATACATACTTTACAAGATTAGGATCCTCTATCTGCCTGACAATAATCATATTTTTATTTTCCACGATGTCTTTCTTGTGTCCTGATTGTCTTTTTCTCATTTGGTCTTGATCTTGTCTGCAATATGTTTTTAAATGAGGATAATTATTCTAATACCAATTAGACCTTCTTTAATGATTGTTTTTCTCTCCAGCTATTTTCTCTGAAAAGCCTGTTTTTATTTGTTTATTTTTCACATCTCTCTAGCCTACTAGATGATTTCTACAAATGTCCGGAGACCTTTAACCCTATCCAGGAGAGACTACTGTATTGTGTCTAAAAAAGAATGTACAACTTTAATTAAAAAGTACTTTATTGCTAAAAAAAAAAAAAAAAAAAAAAAGCTAACCATCATCTGCGCTTTTAGTTTGAGTCGCAATCACTGATCACAGAATACAATAACAAATATAATAATAATGAAAAATCTTGAAATAGCGCAAGAATTATCAAAATGTGACACGGACACAAAGTGAGAAAATGCTATTGGAAAAATGGCTCCAATTGACTCACCACACAGGGTTGCGACAGACCTTCACTTTGTATAAACAATCTCTGCAAAGCGCACTGAAGCAAAGCACAGTAACATGAGGTAAGCCTGTATAGAAGGGTCTCCAAAACTCTACTGAGAAAACAGCAATTTAGTGTTTTTTTTTTCAAAGGGCAAAAGGTTTGAACAGACATTTCATCAAAGAAAGATATATGGATGGTAAATGAGCACGTGAAAATATACTCAATAGCCCTAGTCATGAAGGAAAAGCCAATTAAAACCACAGTGAGGTACTCAGAGTGTCTACAATGAAAAGTCTGAAGACAGCATGTGCTGGCAAGGACACAGGGGGTTGGGACTCTCATATACTGCTGGTGGGGATGGGGAGTGGTACAACCACTTTGGAAGTTTATTAAAGAGGTAACTGTAACCTACCGTATGATCCGGCCATTCCACTCCTACGTATTTGCCCTAGAGAAGGTCCATACAAACACTTGTACTTGGATGTTCACAGCAACTTTCTTTGTAATAACCTGAAGTAACCCCAAAGTGGGAACAACCTTGGCATATTCCAAAGATATAATACTCTTCAACAATAAAAGTGAATAAACTATTGAGCTACTCAACAATATGGATAAATGTTTAAATAATTATGGTGAGTGAAAGAAGCCAGATAGAAAAGGGTACATACTATGCGATTACATTTATAGAAAATTCTAGAAATGCAGAATAATCTCCACTGACATAAAGTAGATCAGTGTTTTGGGGGGCTGGGAGAGGTAGGGTGGAAGGAGGGAGGGATTGCCAAGGGGCACAAGGACATTTGTGGGGGCGGGGGTAGATCTGTTCATTGTCTTTACCGTGGTGATAGTTTCATGGCTGTGCACATGTGCTAGAACTTATCAAATATGTGTATCTTAGGTTATTATACCTTAACAAACCATTAAAATAGTGTATATAAAATATATACCATACATATGATGATACATATTATAAATATTGTAATATATAAATTACATACCATTTATGTCTTGAAATACAGGAAATAGAAGAAAACAGCCCTGACAAACCCCCAGCATCTGTGGACACCGACTTTTAGAAAGAAGAGTAATATAAATGTTAAGTTAGATCACTTAAACTGTACAACATGAAAAGTGGAAGTGGAACACAGGTGCTCACAGTTTCCCTCTCCATCTCGCCATCTCTCTCCCCAGAGGCACTCGCTATGTACCAAGTCTAATGTTGGTCTATGGTATGACTTTTAATGCCTCTACTTACTGCTGAAAGTTTTTATCAAGTGGAAACAAGTCAAACACCCTTGGATAGCTTTTTAAGGAGACCATGCTACCCAAATCTTATCCAAACACAAATGTTCTAAATCATCCAATAAAGTTATTGTTTATTAGACACCGAAGTAAAGGTTATTATAGCTCCTATATTAACTTTAAGTCGAATTTGTGCAGAATATACTACATCTTTAAATGTCATATATAAATAAATTTTATAAGATGTCAAGCATTCTACCCTCTACCCGCACAGAATTTTGTGCCCATTTTATAGATCTGAAAGCAGGGTTTCATTATATCATATAAATAAAGAAATATGGAATTAATGGAGCTGAAAGGTACTGTAATCACGCAGGTTTAGGCTGAAGGCAGGATGGGACACGGGAGAAGGACGCGGAGCCAGGGTGAGGTAGGTACAGGGTACCTTAGGCACAGGGATCATCCTCAAAGATGGAGGTGGGGAAGTCCAGAGAGGGTCCAATGAGAGCCCATGCCCTGTGCTCGCTCCAGCAGTGGTTCACTGAAGGAGAAAGGCATGGGACTCAGGCATCCAGGTGGCAGTAGATCCCCAGGGTGAAGGAGAAGAAGCACTCTACATTATTGATTGTCCTTTGTGTGCTAGCCGTCTTGCAGACACTTCAGAGCGAGCCTGGGGGCAGCCATTATGGCCTCTGCTTTTATTGATGAGGAGACAAAGGCTCAGAGGCAAGAAATTACTTTTGAACAAGTCCAGCTCACGTGATTCCAACACCAGGCACTTGCTCTAGAGGTAGCAGATGGGATGTGGCTGGCTGCCACAAGGAAGAGGCAGAGAGATAAAGGGGTCCAGTGCTCATGTCAGGTGCTGCTGGGTCTGCTGGCCCAGTGGAGGTAGGTATGCGAGACATAATGGTGACGAACAGAAACCACGGTAATGAACCCAGATGCTGTTAAGTCTGGCCCACGGGGTTTATTCTGGGGAAGCTGGATAAGGAACGAGGGCAAGCAGGGTGAGACAAGCAGAGATGAAGCCTTGTCCATCACATGATGGAACTGGGACCCTGGGTCCAACTTTCCTCTCCTCCACCTGGCACACACAACCTAAAAGGACACGCAGAATGAACAGAAGACAGCAACATATAGAGAAGCCTGTCAATGGAGATCTGCTGATGTAATGAGTGGCTAGAGTCAACAATAATTTTTTTATTGCCCTTCTCAATGATCTGTTTGTTGGCCTATTTTTGGCAAGCCCATTTTTTTCTTGTGGCAAACCTGAGCGACTTTGCCATGTCCGTGGCTTCCAAGAACACTTTGGGCACAAAGACAAGGCCTGCCTTTACCTGTCTCCTGGGCCCTCTGTCCATGGCTTGGTTTCTGCAACAACCTTATGCCTCAGCGTTAAGCTGAGCTCTTTCTCCTCCTAGAGAATAGAATATTCTTCCCAGTTCAAGGCCATGGGGAAGTGGCATAATCTTTTTTCTCACTTCAGACCATGCCAGACTTCACAGATGGTCCCTTAGCTTGATGCTTCTTCTCCTCTTCTGCACCCTCTCTCCCTGCCCCCAGTTACCTTACCTTTGTTCAGCATCTGAATAACCTTTCTGTCCTTGGCCCTTGAATTCAAGGCCTGTCAGGAATGGTTGGCACCTTCCAAAGAGACTGATGAGAGTTTAATGAAGGGACTAATTACAGAGGTCTGGCCAGCGTCACAGGCAATACCCAGGGACTAGAAGAAGCAAGGGCTGTTACCACACTTTGGCCTGAAGGGGCAAGAAAAGGGAAGGGTATTGTCTGAGCTTGAGAATGCTGGAGACATGGACATGGGATGGGCTCACAGGACCTGTGACTATAGAGAAGAACGTAGCATTGCCAGAATCACAGCAGAGCCAGTGGGGGACCCTAGCGTCTGTAGCATTGAAAGCTCTGTCCTCTTTTTCTACTCCCCCATCTGCCACTGGTGCCCCTGACCAGTGGGGCCTAAAGGGAAGAAGGAGGGCTAAGGAGCCAGGAATTGTGGTCCATTGAGATCAGCTTCCCAGGGCACGGAGACAGGCAGGGGAGTGAGGAAGGATCTGGAAGGGGTGACAAGTGAAAAGTCACACACACAGTCTTCACATCAGTTCCGTATGATGAAGGCAGCAGGCACCATTATCCCCATTCTTTAGATGAGAAAAACTGAAGCCCAGAAACAGGTTCACAGGAACCCACAGAGGGGTTGTGGTGGAGCAGGTGTCTGACTGCCCAATCGAGCACTCTTTAATTTTCTGTCATCCAGGCCCAAGATGTCTGCCTGAACACTTCCCAGCTCGTGCGTCCACACTGCAAGCCCTCTTGGCCCTCAGTCTGCCGGTCATTCCTCATGTCCTAATGAGCACACGCCAGTCCAGGCTCTGGGGTTACGAAGCTGATCCGAGTTTTGTTATCATCTGGTTTAGGACTATTTCATGCCTTATCTTTTGTCCTCGAAACTCTCTCGCTTTCTCCCCAGTTCTTCCTCATCCCCATTCTCAGCTCTTGACCTCACTTCCTGCTGTATTGAACAAATGAAGTCTCTAGAACAAAGTCTGTCCTCTCCTCACCACCAAGTTTCCAATATTCTTGGCTCAGCACCTTCCCCTTCCTCCTCCTGTTAGAACGGAAGACGTGTCTCTTCTGCTAATCTGAGACCAATCTCACCTTTTAGGCTAAACTTTGATGTTGGGTAGATTTGGTGTGGGCTTTAATTTCATCTAGATTTTCAAATTTATTAGCATAGGGTTTTCATGATGTCCTTGTGTTAGTGAGCCTGGGCTGCTATAACAGAATAGCTTGGGTGTTTAAGCTTGGGTGGTTTAAACAACAGACATGTCTTTCTTATAGGTCTGGAGGCTAAAAAATCCAGAATCAAGGTGTCTGCAGAATTAGTTCTTGGTTCTTGGTGAGGGCTCTCTTCCTGGCTCGTAGACAGCTGCCTTCTCCCTGCACACTCGCATGCCTTCTCCTGAGTGTATGCGTGAAGAGAGAGCAAGGCCTCTTCTCAGCAGGGCCCTACTGCATCATGAGGGCTCCACCCTCGTGACCTCATCTAAAGCTAATCACCACCCAAAGACCCCACCTCCAACTACCATCACACTGGGGAACAGGACTTCCACGTATGGATTTGGGGGGTACTCAAACATTCGGTCTATAACAGGACTTTAACGTTTCTCTTACATCCATATTTTTCTATATTTTGTTTGTACATTATCTTTTTTGTCTCAATCTGTCTTGACAGAGACCTAGTTTATTAATCTTCTGAAAGAACCAGGTTTCGGTCTTACTAATCTTTGCTGCTGTTGTTTTCACTCCTTATTTCGCCGACTTCTGCTCTGGCTTTTATTGTTTCCTACTATTTTATTTCTTCTTGGTTGGCTCTCTTGCTTCTTTACAGATCTTTTTTTTTTTTATTTAAAAAAATTTTTTTAATGTTTATTTTTGAGAGAGACAGAGACAGAGTGTAAGCGGGGGAGGGGCAGAGAGAGAGGGAGACACAGAATCGGAAGCAGGTTCCAGGCTCTGACTGTTTGCAGATCTTTTGAGTCGGTGGCCTAGCTCACTTCTTTTCAACCTTTCCTATATCCTGGATAAATGTATTTATAAAGTTCACACTCACCTTTATAATCCACCACGTCTTTATGTTTATTTGGTTCTAGTTACATTTTGATTTCTCTTATGCTTTCGTTTTTAACCCAACTGATGCTATTTAGTTTCAGACATACAGGCTTTTAAAAATGAAATCCTTTCATTATTAATTTCTAATTTTCTTTCAGATGTTAGCCAACGTTGCATGATGTTGATTCTTGTGGCTAACTGAAGCTTCTTTAATGATTTAGTGCAGGGACAGTTTTGTGAATGCTCCATACTCGAAAAAAAAATGTACAAACTGAAAAAAGAATGTATGTATGTAAGTCTTTATTTATTATATCCCAGATGTTCTATATCCTGTGCATTTTACAATATTTATCTGCACTATCAGTTTCTCAGAAGGATGGGTTAAAAGTCTCCAACTACAATTTTTGGTTTATCCATTTCTCCCTGAAATTCTGGTAGTTTTTTGCATCTTCAGGGTAAATTTTTAGGTGATTCTCACACACCACATACTTGATACTTGTCCTGCTGGTCTGCTCTTGCCCAGGAGATCCACAGGGTGTATTCACACATCCCTCCCTTCTTCAGGCCACCAAGCCTCCTTACCACAGTCTTCCAGGGCTGTGCCATCTGATTTCTGCCTTTGTCTCTGGCCCCTTGTCCTGACACTCACCTCTTCACCTCCTCCACTCTAGCCACACAGACATTTTGACAGCTCCTGGAAATTCTAAGGTCCCTCCCACCCCAGCCCCAGCACTTGAATTTTCTATGCCTGGCAAGCTCCTGTCCAGGCTCATGGCTTAGCTGGGTCCTCTTGTCCTCCAGAATTCAGCTTAAATGTCACCTGTTCAGAGACGCCTTCCAGGATCAACCACTCTCTATTATAGCACCCACTCTTTCTTCGTTATATTAATCACACGCCACAGTTCTTGATTTTATGTTTTATTTTTGATCATCTACTTCTACCCCAGAAGGGAAGCTCCTTAAGGGCACATATTTTCATCTCTTTGGTCCACTGTTGTATCCCCAATGCTGGCACATAGCAGGCACTCAACAAAAATTGCCAAATAATTGGGGTGAATGACCATTTAGTGAATGAAAGGTTAAGGATCACTAAAACTTACCATGCTAGGAATATAGCTAGGTGCGATCTGTACATTTCACCCTTTATACCCTTCACAGTAACTCTAGAAGAATTAAGGAAACTTCTACAGCACACGGTGAGCCAAGAAGCAGAACCTGTTGGAGCCTGATGGCGTGGGGCCTCTTGATGTATCACTGCAGTAAAAGGGAGTGTGGCCATGACAACAAGAGGAGGAAAGAGCTGGTGCACTTGGCCCAGAAAGCCTCAGAAGGGAGAGCTGTGCCGTGCTGATGGCCATGGTTGCACCAGCAGGGAAAGCAGGTGGAGTGGAAGATGAGAGCTTTATTTTTGCTTTCATAGTTCTCCAACCTTCCAGCGGGTGGGGATGGGGACTCACATCTTCAGTGGAGGTTAGAGGTCAAAGACCAGAGTTCAAGAGTACAGAAGACCCAGGGTTGAAATCGGGGCTCCCGGCTGTTCTCAGGAGGGTCCCTACTCACTTACAGCCTCCGGCAAGTTCTTTATCTCTCTAAGCCTGAGCTCTTCACTGTAAAACAGGGATAATTATATCTGCCCAACCGAAATCCCAGGGTCGTTGTGGGTCCCCAAGAAGGGGATGCGTGTGAAAGAACCAGAATTGGTGGCAGATTGCAGTGGATTCTCAATATGTATTCGCTTCAGGCATTCAAGTTTAAGAGGTGCTGCACAGATTTTGGACACTGTTTGGTGAAAATATCAGCTTGATTATGGAACTTTGGGGATTTTTACGAATTCAGGGCCATCTGCTTCCTTCTTACTGGTGTGGATTTGGTCCTTCTCCACTACACTGAGTAAGGATCTCTTTGAATGACTATCACGTTTGAAGGATTTTTTATTTAATGAAGTGTAAGCTGACCTGGGACTTAGCTGTTAATGTTTCCAATTTTTTTTTCCGATTGCTGTAAGAATTTTATAAGCAGTTTTACACTTATAATAATATTCCCTCTCTCTTTCTATAAGAACAGCCCAATACGCGATTCAAGCCTTGTGTTCATCTAAGTCTCGGTAAGGAGAAAAGGAGGGAGGGAGAGAGACAGAGGGAGAGAGAGGGAATATGATTGAGTCTCTGTGGAACTCCTGTAAGTAAGTGAAATTCCATTCATATCAGGTTGATTCCAAGCAAATTCTTAGGTTGTGCAGAAGACAAAGGACACACAATAGCTGTTTGTGCTGAGTCTCTGAGGGAATGCATTGACAAGTCGGTTTGCTTTCAGGTTTGGGAGCATGTTAAGGCTACTATTAATACGGGTGGTCCCTGAAGCGTGAACGCTTGGTTTATAAACAACTCTTACATAAGAACAGACATAGCAACATCAAGATGTACTCTCATTGCCCTAGATGCTTCTGAACTACTGTCCCAGCTCCACTGGTTAGTCAGGTAGCCATTCAATACACATGCATCAAGAGCACCTCGTCCAGCTCCAGAGGCAGTGTGGGGCCGTGTCGGAGAAGGCGGGTTAAGGGGGGGCCGGTGGTTGGGGTTTAAATTCTGGCTGAGCAGCTGCGAGACCTTGGATAAGTGGCTCTCCAACAACCAACTGGAGATAACTCCCTTTTATCATAGTTCCACAGATAGTTGTGCTTCTTCCCCTGATACTTGAACTTTATACCTTCTGGAGATTAGGGATCTTGAAAATGATTGTAATTTCTTTCTTCCGGTTGGTTACAAAAAAGCTCAGAGCTAACTGTGCCTGTGGCTTCTCTCTGGTCAACAGAACTTCAAGGCAAGCATTTGGTTACCAATTTTGCTCTCTCTTGTTTTCTCCCTGCCTTGCCTGAATTTTCTTACAGCTCTTTCATTTTTGGCCTCCCTCTGATCTGTTTGCCCTGCCTCGCTGCAGTGAATTTTTCTGTCTAGCAGGACAACAGGTGGTTAAGAGAGAAAAGGCAAGTCCACCGTTACTGTGTTACCTTGGTGAGTTCCTCTGTTTCCTCATCCGAAAGAGCTTCTATAAGGATCAAAAGGTCCCAAGCAAGTATGTAGTGTTTAGATTAGTACCTGGCATTTAGTAAATGTTCACTAATTCTATTACCTGAACAATGTCACAAAAGGGCAAGGGGCTTATGTTCTAGAACATTCTTTCTTTGAACGTAAGGTTGCGCTGGGGCATGCACCTGAGGAAGGAACAGGGGCCTGAAACTCCACTCTCCAAAACTAGGATAGAACTGCACCCACTCAGAGAAAGGGATTCCTTTAAAAAATAGGCCCTTGGGGCGCCTGGGTGGCGCAGTCGGTTAAGCGTCCGACTTCAGCCAGGTCACGATCTCGCGGTCCGTGAGTTCGAGCCCCGCGTCTGGCTCTGGGCTGATGGCTCAGAGCCTGGAGCCTGTTTCCAATTCTGTGTCTCCCTCTCTCTCTGCCCCTCCCCCGTTCATGCTCTGTCTCTCTCTGTCCCAAAAATAAAATAAAAACGTTGAAAAAAAAATTAAAAAAAAAAAATAGGCCCTAGGCGACTCCCCTCTCCTGCTTCCTTATGAACTGAACATTCATGAGAGATTAGAACTGAAAAAATTGAGCCATATCTTCCATTTGGAAGAAGTTTAATCTAGCGTCAAAAGAAGTTTAATCAAAAGAAGTTCAATCTGGTGTCAACCGGTATCCAAACGGAACAGTTTCTTTCCAAAGTGTATTTCCCAGTGGTCTTGATCTCACTAACCCATGACTACACTGTAAGGTCCCATTTCCTTTAAAAACCAAGTTATAATAACTCAGAGCCCCCACCTGCCAAATTGGAGAAGTTTGGTTACTTGCCGAAGTTGCGCATGCGCACACACACACACACACACACGCACACACACACACCTGTGCCCTAAACCCAACCTGGATCCTTCTGTTTGCTCACCTGCTGCCACCTACTGGAAGAGAAGGAACTCAGACATCACTGATAAGTCTGACCTCAGGACCACTGAGCTCTGAACCACCCTGTCCCCGCTCCGCTGCCTCTAACCTGCAGGTGCGTCTGAGAATGTGCCCAGGTCTTGGCCAGTCTGCAGAGCTCTGGGCTGATTGAATTCCCAATTCAGCTGTCCTCAGAACTCCGCTTATCTCTGCAGCTGCCCGTATAGGTTATGCCGCTTAGCCCAGTCTTGGTGTTCCTCAACTAGTGAGAGTAGACAGCTACAATGAGCATATGTAGCAGAAAAACTGCTTGAGTCCCCACAGTACAACCCTTAATGGCACATCCTTTAGTTCACCTACATAACCTTTCCCTCCCCTTCCAAGACGCTCTAGTTGGGCCAGGCTCAAAATACTAAAAGCTGTAATCATCAAGACAGTATGGTACTGGCACAAGAACAGACACTCAGATCAATGTAACTGAATACAGAACCCAGAAATGGACCCAGAAACATATGGCCAACTAATCTTTGACAAAGCAAGAAAGAATATCCAATGGAGTAAAGACAGTCTCTTCAGCGAGTGGTGCTGGGAAAACTGGACAGTGACATGCACAAGAATAAACCTGGACCACTCTCTTACACCATATACAAAAATAAACTCAAAATGGATGAAAGACCTAAATGTAAGACAGGAAGCCATCAAAATCCTCGAGGAGAAAGCAGGCAAAAACCTCTTTGATCGTGGCCACAGCAACTTCTTACTCAACACGTCTCCAGAGGCAAGGGAAACAAAAGCAAAAATGAACTACTGGGACCTCATCAAAATAAGAAGCTTCTGCACAGCGAAGGAAACAATCAGCAAAACTAAAAGACAACCGACGGAATGGGAGAAGATATTTGCAAACGACATATCAGGTAAAGGGTTAGTATTCAAAATCTATAAAGAACTTATCCAACTCAATACCCAAAAAACAAAGAAATGGGCAAAAGACATGAATAGACACTTCTCCAAAGAAGACATCCAGATGGTCAACCGACACATGAAAACATGCTCAACATCACTCGTCATCAGGGAAATAGAAATCAAAACCACAATGAGATACCACCTCACACCTGTCAGAATGGCTAACATTAACAACTCAGACAACGACAGATGTTGGCAAGGATGCAGAGAAAGAGGATCTCTTTTGCATTGTTGGTGGGAATGCAAACTGGTGCAGGCACTCGGGAAGACAGCACGGAGCTTCCTCAAAAAACTAAAAATAGAACTACTCTATGACCCAGCAATTGCACTACTGTTTATCCAAGGGATACAGGTATGCTGTTTTGAAGGGGCACATGCACCCCCGTGTTTATAGCAGCACTATCGACAATAGCCAAAGTATGGAAAGAGCCTGAATGTCCATCGATGGATGAATGGATAAAGAAGATGTGGTATATATATACAATGGAGTATTACTCGGCAATCAAAAAGAATGAAATCTTGCCATTTGCAACTATGTGGATAGAACCGGAGGGTATATGCTAAGCGAAATTAGTCAGAGAAAGACAAATATCATATGACTTCACTCACGTGAGGACTTTAAGAGACAAAACAGATGAACACAAGGGAAGGGAAAAATAATATAAAAACAGGGAGGGGGACAAAACAGAAGAGACTCTTAAATATGGAGAACAAACAGAGGGTTGCTGGAGGGGTTGTGGGAGGGGGGATGGGCTAAATGGGTAAGGGGCATTAGGTAATCTACTCCTGAAATCATTGTTGCACTATATGCTAACTAATTTGGATGTAAATTTAAAAAAATTAAATAAAAAAAAAAAGTGTTCCCATATCCCCTCCACACTGTGCCTAGACTTACTGTCCTTCCCTAGCCCTGTTTCTTCCCACCTCCTTCCTTTGTAGAGTGTTTCCTTGTGGGGTACCCCACCCCCACCCGCCCAGCCCATTGCTTTTCCTGTGATCTGGCTTCAGCTACTAGCTACCCAGTTCATTACACAAGTCTTAATTATTTCTGAAAGTCGGAAAACAGGCTGTAACCCCAAGACCTTTTCTCCCAGGGCCCTGGCAAATTCCTGGATACAAATAGATACGTTGAGTCTCCAGTCGGTGCAGTAGCCAAAACCGCAGAGGCAAAGGACAGGTGCACCTCCCATCTCCCCGCATCTCAGCAGCAGACTGCCACCCAGCCAAGGGCCCTTTCACACCAATTTCCTGGGAAGACTCACTCAACCACCATCATCCTTTCCGTGTCTACAAATGCTCTCTGTAGGATCTTGCAAGATTCCCCGGTCTGGTCACCTTTCAGGTCCTCGGGCAGCAAACTTATCAGCTCATTAGGGACAGAACTCCAAGCAGGTTCCTTCTGAAGCTTCCCCACCCCCACCCCATACTGCCTGGGAATCTGTTGATCCACCCAGCAGGGGACAGGAACCAAAGACTGGACCCAGGAATCCCCGGCAGGAAATTAAGGCCATGGGCCTGTCCCACTCAGGAAGTAAAAAAACGGACTCAGAAATGGGCTACCAAGGTGCAGTTATCGGATTTAGTGGATAAAAATGCAGGATGCCCAGTCGAATTTGAATTTCAGATAAACAACAACTATTTTTTAGCGCAAGCAGGACCTGGGCAATGCTGGAGCAGCCCCGTGTTTTGTCTGGCAAGCCCATCACGGGCTACTGTCAAGCCCACTTAGCCCTCACAGAAGCCACAGAACCACAGAATTGCCCCAGCCTGTTCAGGATTTATTTCACCGCCTGGGTGTCTGAGAGGTGGTCACGGGTCACACGTGGCCTCCGCGTTGGCTTTGTGGATGTAAACCACCCAGCTGGGAGGTAAACCAGAGTCAACAGCCCCGGGCTGCAGGAGAGAAGGAGGGTTTCCAGGAAGAGATTAGAGGGGAGGATGCGGGCTCCTCCTTTTAAGAGGAGGGCCCCGCCCAGTGTGTCTGCCTCTAGGCTCTGGGGCCTCCCCGCTGTTTTACTTGGAGGGAGGAGCAGGGAAGCTGGGCCCAGAGGCATGTATGCTCCCTGGAAGGAATGGGATGCTTTTCTCCCTCAGACCAGCACTTTATAGTTTCAATCTGAATGTGTTTGTTCCCCCAGTGAAAGGAAAAGGAGGTGCAAAGCTGGAGAGGAGGCGGCCAGACCAGGAGTCCAGGAGGCGGCTGTCCAAACAGGCCTTGGCTGGGGCTGCCTGGCGGGCGGCTCACTCGAAGCAGAGAGTGACCCGGAGCAGCCTCCCTGAGTCCTCGATAGGGCTCGGCGGGATTTCGGTGCTTCCAGACCTGAATGATCCAGAAAGGAATGATGATAAAAATTCCTTCTGTTCCAGAGCTTACAAAGCATTTTTCTAGACATTCTCCCATTAGGCCCTTGCATCAGCTGCTTGAGGCAGGGAGGCCTGAGAAAGAAAGGGAGGCCGGAGACACAACTGCCCTGGAATTTACAAGGCTGCTGAGGAACTCGAGCCGGACTCACTCGAGCCCAGGTGTCCAGAGATCATTCCAAGACTCGAGCCCAGGTGTCCAAGAGATCATTCCAACAGATGCCCTGTTGCTCCTTCCAGGTGGCTGGGGTGGCCACAAGCCAACCCTGAGGGTGGTGACCGGATGTCTGGTTTGTTGCGGGACCAGCTGTTTCCCAGGATGTGGGACTTTCTGTGCTAACACCAGGACAGGCCTGGGCAAACTGGGACTGTGGTCACCCTACTGGGGAGCCTGCAGTGGCTCTCTCCCTGTGTCCCCTCCCACCTTGTCCGGAGGGAGGCCCCTTAAGCAAACCTTAGCCCAGGAAAAGCAGGAGTTGGACAAAAGGTGGCAAGAGAGTGGGAGAAGGAGGGATTCGAGGGCCATGCAGTCTTACTTCTGTGTCTTCGCCCAGGCTGATCATTACACCTTGAGGCCAAGACTCTCCCCGCGGTGTCTCTTCCGTCCCTCACTCAGCTGTCCTGACGGGGTCTGTGATGCTACCTCCTTCATGAGCACCACTGATCTTCCAGAGATTGTGTTAGGTGCTCTGTGTGCTCCCAATTCCCACAGAATTTCCTGGTGAGTTTGCTCGTGTGCTTGCCTGCTTCCTCCCTAGAAAGCAATTCTGTGGAGCCAGGGCCGTGTTCTAGGGATACGGTGATGCCCAGGACCTGCCCACATGCAGCATACAGTCTGGTGGGTGAGACAGATGTGAATCAAATCATCATACAAGTAAAAAGAAAGCAAAATCACAACTATGTTGGTAAACATTTGTTCTGAGTCCCATATAATAAGTACAGGAACAGTACCCGATGTTAGGAGAGCTTCAAATAGGGAGGTCAGAGAAGCAGGTGTGTTGGAGAAGCTTCCTTCGAGAAGGTGATTGTGGAATGGAGATTCTGACACGAAGAAGGCGTAGGGACAGGGACAAGACCCAGAAGGAGCTCCAAGAAGCAGCAGCAGCCTGTTCCTCGTTGTAGGAGGGAAGACAACAGAGACGGGTGATTTTGTCCCCCAGGGGACATTTGGCCGCCAAGTCTTAGAATACTTTTCTTTCGTCACAAGTTAGGTTGAAGGTTGCTACAGGCATCTAGTAGGTAGGAATCAGAGACGTTGTTAACATTGTACAATGCACAGGACAGTCCCCCGCAACAGAGTCATCTGGCTCAAATGGCCAATGGTGCCCCTGTTGGTAGAGCAGAGGGGAAAGGCAGGTCTGGTGTGTGTGGAGGCTGGACCCTGTAGCTCTTGTAGGCATGGTGGCATGATCAGACCAACGTTTGGGAAAGATTAATTTAGCTGTAGTGTGGAGAACAGAACAGACGAGAAGGGGAGTGGAAAGACCGGCTGTGGACAATTGTAGCAGTCCGTTTGACAGATGACAGTGGCTTGGACCAGGACTTTGGTGATAAAGAGGGAGAGCATGGAATGGATTCCTCAACCACTGAGCAGATAATGTAACCAGCAGTGGGGGTGCAGGTTGGAGAAGTGGATATCCAACCTGACTCCTGGTTTCCTGGCTTGAATACATGCACAGGGAGTAAAAATAGCTATTCTACATATTCTACGTGCTTCAGTTCATTCAATCCCCACAACTCTGAGGAAACTGAGGCACGGAGAATAGAGTGGCGCACTCGGCTAAGGGGCTTGGCGAGCGCTCCCTCTGAGGTGGTTCACTCCTTGCTCAGTCACTCCTCTGTGCTGCCTCTCTGAACAATGGTGCTGTCCATCCACTGGGGAATGCGGTCAGAATGAGGCTTGGCCAGGGGACAAGAGCTCACATTGGGGCATGTTGAGTTTGAAGTCAAGTAAAGAGCTGCATGTAGTCTCCTCACAGTTGTGCCCCCACAGGCTCGTCCCGCCTGTGTGACATCGTAGGGGGGGGGGGACACAGGAACAGCCGCAGAATGAGCCAGTGGCTTAATCAATTGGTTAAAAAGTAACATTTACTGAGCCTGGGATTTTCAAGGCAGGGCGGTTGGTGAGAGGTATATTGGGAAAACTGAAACACAGACCTGGCCCCTGGGGGCTTCCAAGTCCCTGGAAAAACACAAGAATTCCAAGGAACTGGAATTCAGCCCTGCCCCAGACTTAAGCTCAGTCTTCTCTCTCCCCCGCCCTCACCTGTGGGTCTTAGGGGGCAAAATCAAGTGTCTGAACAAACCCTTTGAGCTCCCAGCGTCTGAGAAACCAGAATTCAGTTGTCAGGATGACTCTGGCCAATTAGCAACAAAGCAACAAATGAAAACAAAAACAAGGCCAAGGTGGGTACGGGTGTGTGCGTGCAGGGCCACTCCCAGTCTGTGCTGTACCCGCCCAGACCTCCGGGGATGGCTCCCTATCCCAGACAGTCAGAAATCCTGCCGCTGCCTGCTTTCTGCTCAGGGAGAAATGAAATGAAGAACTCAGCCTGAGATACAGAAACGCCGCTCTTAAAAACCTCTGCCTAATTCTGTGTGGCCACCTGAGGGCATGAAGTTGGGTAATGGGCCCCCCTTTGCTACTCAGGCAGGCCCAGGCCTTAGCTGTCCTCTGCAATAATGAGAAATCTTAGCCTCTGGGTGGGGTTCAACTTGGGCAGGCTGTTTTCTTGTTTTATGGAAATACTACCCTCAGTCCCAGCTGCTTGATTTGCAGGGCCCGATGCAAAATGAAAACGCAGGGCCCTTGTTCAAAAATTATTAACAGTTTCAGAACGCAACGGCAGGGCATAAAACCAATGAAGAGGCTCTTCGGAATATGCGTGGGGCCCCATGTACACACTGAAAAGCCTTCAGAGCCTTGGGTGGTGGTGTGGGCGATACCCGAGAAGCAGGCCGAGAAGCGCTGTCCCCCACACCTTCCCTCTGTTGCCGCCCTGCACTGGGGGGGGGGGGGGCTGGCGGGGGGGGGCGGGGGACACGAACGATGTTGCTGCTCGAGATTCCAGGGGGAGCAGACCAACCCAACGGCAAAGTCAACAGCAGGTGCGGCAGACCAGAGGAGCGACTTCTAGCGGATGACACAGGGGTAGAGTCCTTTTCTCTGCAGTAGATGAGAAGAGGTGGCCACCAGAGAGAGGGAGACTGGCAGCTCACCCAGCTGCCACCATCTCAACCCAACCCAACCAGGAACACCTCTCCTCCCTCCTCTCCCATGCCGCAAGCTAACTGTTGGGACTTCCCTTCCCCAAAGTGTCGCCCTGTCCATTCTTCCTTCCTTATTTGATTAAACAAATACCTCTTGAAAGCCTACTCCCTACCTGGCCAGCACTCGGCCCTAGAGGTCCAGTGGTACAGACCGATGTAGTCACACTGGTTAAAATACTGAAAGACATCTCTACCCACTGACCAATAGCTGCTACCCTAGGTAGTCTTCTGTGGCTCCCCTCCCCCATCCGGGCCACACCAGGCCCTACCCCAGGCCCCCAGGGCCTCCCATAGACCCAGCAACAAGACCTGCCTTTAAGCTATTTAGCAAACACTGGCTCTGATTGGTTGGAAAGGAAAGGCAGGTAAAGGGTAAGATAGCTCTGTGGGCGTTCAGGAAAGGCCTCTGGCAAAATGTGGGGTCAGAGCAGAGACCTGAGTGAAATCAGGGAATGATCTGTAAAGATCCAGGGAAAGCAGAAGGAACGGCCTGGAGGTGGGGTGACGTGCCAAGTTCAAGGACATGGAGGGGCTGGTTTGACCAGAGCCCGTAAGGAAGAGGTGAGGTGGACGGGAAGCCAGACAGCAAGTCCTGAGAGCCCGACACACCTCATAACGTGGAATTTGTGTTTCCTTCTGAGTGTGACGGGGAATGAGGGGAGGGTTTTGAGCAGAAGAGTGGCAAGCTGATTTACGTTTTGAGAAAGGCTCTATTTTTTAGAGCAGTTTGAGATTGACAACAACACCAGGAGGAAGATACAGAGGTTTCCCTTATTCCCTTACCCCTACACATGCACAGTCTCCCCCGCTCTCAATATCACTCATCAGAGGGGTCCGTTTGTTACCAAGGATAAATGTGTACTGACAATCACCGAAAGTCCATGGTTTCCCTTAGGGCTCACCCTGGCTATTGTAGATTCTATGGGTTTGAGCAAACGTATAAGGACATGTACCCGTCAATATAGTATCATACAGAGTATTTTCACCGCCCTAAAAGTCGTCTGTGCTCTGCCTGTGCATCACCCTCCCCCCATCCTGCCCTCTAATCTTTGTATTGTCTCCATAGTTTTGCCTTCTAGAATGTGATATAGTTGGAATCATTCAGCCTTGGAAGTAGTTTGGATTCTTTCGCTTAATAATATGCATTTAAGATTTCTCCACATCTTTTCATGGCTTGATAATCCATTTCCGTTTGGGGTTGAATGTTTCATTGTCTATACGCGCCACAGCTTACTTATCCGTCCACCTACTGAAGGACATCATTGTTGCTTCCAGGCGTTGGCGGTCATGAATAAAGCCGCTACAAACATCCGTGTGCAAGTTTCTGTCTGTTATTTGCTTTCAACTCCTTTGGGCAAAAGCCAAAGAGTGCTGCTGCTAGATCATATGGTGAGGGTGTGTTTAGTTTTATAAGACACCACCAAACTGTCTTCCCAAGTGGCTGTACCAATTTGCATTCCCATCAGCAATGAATGAATTCCGACAGCAACGAGCCTTCTTGTTCCACATCCTTGCCAGCATGTGGTGTTGGCCGTCTTCCAGATTTCGGCCCTCCCAATATACGTGTGGTAGGTAGTATCTCATTATTGCTTTAATTTGTCATCTGCTTGTCTTCTTTTGTGACTGTCTGTTAAGGTCTTTGGCCCATTTTTAATCAGATTGTTTTCTCAGTGTTCAATTTGAAGAGTTTTTTGTACGTTTCGGAGAGCAGTCTTTTATAAGATATATCCTTTGCGACTATTGTCTCCCAGTCTGTGGCATGCCTTCTAATTCTTTTGATATTCTTTTTCGTGGAGGGGTTTTTAACTTTAGTCTAGCGTATCAATTATTTGTCTCGTGGATGATGTCCTTTGTATTGTATCTAACAAGGCATCGTGATACCCGAGCTCAGCGAGGCTTCCTCCTAGCTTATCTTCTGGGAGTCTTTTAGTTTTTCATTTTGCATTTATGTCTATGACCCATTTTGAGCTAATTTTTGTGAAGGGTATAAGGCCTGCGTCTGGATTCACTTTCCACATGTGGATGTCCATTTGCTGGGGAGACTACCTTTGCTCCGTTGTATCGCCTTCCCTCCTTTGTCCTCACTTGCATTTTAATGGATCACTCTGGCTGCCAGGAGTGGAAGGACAAGAGCCACTGAGGAGGACTGTACCTTGTCCAGTGACAAGTTCCTGACCCCGCGGGAGAAGTACTGTGGGGTTTCAGAAGGAGGGACGGTGTGCAATGATTTGGCTCTTGGCCCCAGGTCTCCCAGGCTGAGTCAGCTGTACCAAGTAGTTACTGCACGAACACTAAACTCCATCTAAGGAGGTGGTGGCAAAGTGGAAAGCATATGGGCTTAGAAGCTTGCGACGTCAGATGCGCCTCACTTTCGATCCGTGCAACTCAGCTGGGTGACTTGGGTAACGTTACTAAGCTTCTCCGAGTCTCTGTTTCCCTTCCTGTGAAAACTCCCTAATGGTAATACCTGCTGTGCATTCATTATGTGCTGGGCACCGTTCTCGGTAACAGGTAACTTACAAGAGGTGCAATTATTACTTCTATTTTATAGAGAAGGAAACTGAGGCACCAGGTAAGTGATTTTCTCAAAGTCTTGCCTTTGAGGGGCAGGAGCTGGCATCTGAATCCAGGTACTTGGCACGACACTCCTCATTCTACCCTGCCTCCTGCTTTGCAGAATCACTGGGAGGATTGGATAAGACAAGGCATCTAAGTTACCTGGCATAATCGTCCACACGTTAAGAGCAAAGACATTTGTCTGATGCTTCACAGAGTAAAATAGGCAGACAATAGTTGGAAGCTGCAGGATCAGAGCCCTTCAGAGGGGGGTGTGCCCACAAAGGTGGTTGAAATAACACGTGTGTGACAGCAGAAACTGGAAACAACCGAACCGTCCATCCTTCAGGGAGCGGACTAACGCATTCTGGTTTATGTATCCAATGGTGTACAATACACAGTGAAAATGAATGAACTGGAACATAGATCTCAGAAACAAAGTTGGGTGGGGGAAGCACACGGGGTAGGGTGGGAGGGGAGAAGCCAAGTCATACATGAATAATTTTTTTTAATGTTTATTTTTGAAAGAGAGAGAGAGAGAGACAGAGAGAGAAAGAGCGTGAGAGGAGGAGGGACAGAGAGAGAAGGAGACGGAATCCAAAGCAGGCTCCAGGTTCTGAGCTGTCAGCGCAGGGCTCGAGTTCACGGACCGCAAGATCATGACCTGAGCCAAAGTCGGATGCGTAACTGACTGAGCCACCCAGGCACCCCAAGTTATACATGAATATAGACAGTATGATACTATTTATAAACATGTTAAAACATAAAAATGCCTATACTTTGTTTACGGATATATCTAATTTATACGTATAAGAAGTACTACATGGGCAGGAAAGAGACACATCATGAGTATAGATGGACAGAAGGGGATGAGGAGAGGAAATGGAAAAACTTCTACTTTAGTTGTAACATTTTATTTAATTAAAAAAAATACCCGAGGCAAGTATGGCAAATGTTAGCACCTGTTAACACTGAGTGAGGGCACAGGGTTTCTACTTTGTAATAACAGCTAATATTTGTTGGCCGCTTATATGTGCCAGACCTGTTGTCAGAGCTTTCCCGGTGTTGACTCAGTCCTTGAAGACAATCCTGCGAGGTCATTCCAATATAATCTATATTCCTACAGATAAGGGCATGGAAACACAGAAAGGTTAAATAACTTGCTCCCGATGATACTGTCAGCGGGCGGTAGAGGTGGATGGGACGCACGGGCAGGTGACCCGAATACAAAATCCACACTATCGTGGCCGATACAGACCGTGAACGCTAACACAGAAGCCGACTGCGCCGGGCTCTGCTCTGGGACATTAGGAGCGCTAATGCATTTCACCTTCACTGCTGCCTCACCAGGGGGTGTGACCGTCCCTGTGTCCCAGGAGGAAGCTGAGCTGCAGGGGGGGCAGCCTGCCGGACCTCACACAGACTGACCCCTTGGCCTCTCTCAACTGTCACTCAAAACCACCACTTGAACTTCTGTTCTATTATTCCTAGTATTTTGAAGCATGGGTGAAATACTTCATAATTTGAATGTTTTTGGTTAGAATTAAAAATAAGGAGCATATAGAAGGGAGTTCATCACTAGTGTTGAATACTATGGAGAGAACGGAGACTCGGTGTGAACTGGAGGAACTTGGTGTGAACTTGGGGGGCTCTTTCCATTTGCCATTGGAGGTCAGCTGCCCCTCATCCCTGCTGCCATCATTCCTGGGCCTGTCTCCCCACTGGGTTGTAATCCACTGTTTCTGTCTGCCTGTCCCCCGTCATAGACTGCGCACAAATCTTTGAAGGTGAGTCGCTTTTGGATTTTCCTCTCTGCCCCCGAGAGCAATGCCTATTAAATAGCTGAGGTCAAATAATGACACTGGATGAATAGTGAGACCCAAGAAAAAAGCCAACTGCTTTCCGCCACTGCCTGCCCTACCCCGACCCACACAGGAGCTGGCAGCTGGGAGTCCTCACTGAGGAGAGATGAGACACCACAGCTCCAGTCTGACTGTAGCGTAGATGCAGGAGTCAAGACCCAGGACCGTGGAGGAAGGGGACACAAACCAATAGGAGAAGGGTCCAGAGACGCAGGTGTTGGGGGGCCAGGTGCTGATCTGACAGGATCAGAGCTCCCAGGAGGGTGGATGTGAGGTACAGAGAGGTGGAACTTGCCTTACGAGGCAGTTGTCGTACTGAATGAGCTTCCTGACCCCGCACAGGACAACAAGGACAGCACAGCATCGGTTAAAGACCAAGACGCGAAGCGTGTGGACTTGGTTTTCCGGAGCCTCCAAGAGCGCGATCGATCCCCCATCAGAAATGGACATCTGCCTTCTTTTGCGTGGGCAGATTTTTAAAAAACGCATAGATACGAAGTGTTTTCTTTCAGCTTCCCGACTCAAATCTTTCGGCGATAAATCAGCTGTCAAAAAGGTACACCCACTTGGTTTGTGGAAGCAACGTCCGATGCGAAAATAGTCACCAGAATGAGAAAGTGATTCGATTTCTCAGGAATGCAGACTATTTGGCTCTTTGCGCCTGAAACTCTTCATTCACTAGCTTGTGTCTGCTCGTGGTTGGTTCGACCATTGCCTTTAACTCGGATTTTGCTTTACTGTCAGAGTTTAACACTTCCCAACTACTCATATGTGTCCTGTGATTCAAGGGGATTGAAGAGGCCTAGAGGGAAAGGCGAAGGAAGAGGAAGCCAGACAGACCAGAAGGGCTCACTTTTCATGGACCGGACTCTGAGAAGCGTGCTGAGTGAGTGTATATGGAGCCCGTCTTGTTATGGATGTACAGACAGCGTACTCACTGGTTCCCGAGATTCCCGAGATTCCTCAAGGTGTTGTCAAAGTTTGGATGAGTTTACAGGTTACAAATCTATCTGACAAGTTAAAACAAAAGTCAGCCAGAGTCACACCCCAGGACTTCAGGAACATGGCTCCTGGTGTTCTCAGCCATGAAAACTGACAGCTGAGGCATGAATTCTGGACTTCCTGGGAGCAGAGGTAGAGGCCCCTAATCCTAACCCTCCACCGTGGCATTCACCCCCAGAGAAACACAATATGCTACAGGCAGGCCTCTCGTAAAGGGATAGTCCTCAGAAAAGGGAGGTCTTTTTAGTTCACGGCAGAGCTTCGCATTCACTGTATTAATTAAGAAAAAAAGGAGCGCCTGGGTGGCTCAGTCGGTTGGGCATCTGACTTCGGCTCAAGTCATGATCTTGCAGTTTGTGGGTTCGAGTCCCGGGTCGGGCTCTGTGCTGCCGGCTTGGAGCCTGGAGCCTGCTTTGGATTCTGTGTCTCCCTCTCTCTCTACCCCTCCCCCGCTCACTCTCTCTCTATCTCTCTCTCTCTAAAATAAATAAAATTTTAAAAATGAAGAAAAAAAAAAGGTCAGAGTACCTTTAAGAAATTTTCTTCTCTTCAAGCTTCTAGACAAAAACAAAGCTCCAAGTTATCTTAGGTTCCTCTCTCTCCCTCACCTCCCACACCCAGTGGGCTGCCGGCCCCGTCTGCCCCGCCATCCAGCCCTTCCTCTCCTGTTGCTTTTCCTACTTAGCCTCCTCGCTGGCCTCCAGTCCTCCAGTCCGTCCTCCTCCATGGAGCAGCCGCGTTCCTGATACGCTCATCTGTGTCCAGTGCCTGGGGCCCTGGCGTGGTTCAGTAAATGTTCAGCCTCCGAATCTCCGATTTGTCTGCCATTTGGTTCAGAATTATTATACAGGTGCCCCTGAATTCTACACTTGAAGTCTGGACTTTTTTTTTTTATTATTATTATTCCGTTACTAGAATTTGCAAATAGTGGGCACACAATGTTACGCTAGTTTCGGGTCTACGACACAGTGATTCGGCTTCTCTGTTGAAGTCTGAACCCTGCTCCTCAGAGCCCTCAGGATTCTCACCCACCCAGCCTGCCTGTCGCTGCCAAAGCTCATGGAACTTCTTTCCGGGCCGTGCTTCTGGCGCTCTCCTGCTTCCTGTCCTTTGCTCATGCTGCGCTCTCTACTTGCAACGTCCTTTCCCCACAGTCTTGTTCTGCAAGACTCATGCCCAGTGCCACCTCTGTCTTGAAGCCATGCCTGACCCTGTGCAGAGGGACACCGCCCTCTCCTTCCTCTGCGCTCACCGGACTTCTGCTCTCTTGTGTGGAACTTACTGTCAGTTCTGCGTATGTCGTCTTAGACTGTGCATAGCTGGGGGCAACATCAACGTCCTCAATGCAAAGCGCACGTCAGAATAACTGGCGCCTAGCAGCATTCAGTAAATGTTAGAGTCAGTCCCCCCTTCCCTGACAGCATTTTGTGAGATGAACCGCTAAAAATCTCTACGCTACAGCTCCTTTTTTTTGAGAAGCTCAAGGGACCCCACGGCGTCTTCTCTCTGCTTGAGGGGAGACGGCATGAGGAAGCAGAACATGTCAGACCTGGGTCCGAGTCCGGGTTTACAGTACCGTATCACACCTTGGTGGTTTTAGAAAATTCGCGTGGCTTTTTCATTTTTTTCATCACGAGCATAGATTTCTGTACTGCATTACAACTGTAGAAAATGAGTTTACGTAGCAGAGAGATGTCCAACTAGAAAGACTCAAATAAGTTAGAAGTTTCTTGTCCTTTCATGTAATGACCCATAGGTGGGCAGGTGGTTGAGGTAGAAGACTATTCTCTGAGGCTGGCCAGGGACTCAGTTTCCCTTGGTCTCATTGCTTAAACGTTGCCCAGATGAACTAATGCTTATGGGCCAGCCCCACAACCACGGCCATGTCCAGTTCCCAGGAAGGCAGAGCAGAGAGAGGAAACAGCTTGCCTAGGAAGGACTTGACCCTGAGGTTGCACGTAATACTTTCATTCAGATCCTGTCGACTAGCACAGAGTCTCACGGCCATGCCTAGCTGCAAGGGAAGCTGGGAAATGTCCGCCCACTCCGAGCATCTGATCTTCCCATTGTCCTCTTCAGGGACAGCTGGGAAGTCATGTACCTTGCTGAAATTCCGGGTGGGGAAGATTCTGTTACTAAAAGAAGGTGGAAAGCAAGGTTGAGGGCGGACAAGTCCTCTTTGCCACACCTATCTCACACAGTTTTGCAAAGATTATGCGCAAAGGTTGGGAAAACACTCAACATCATGTGCAGCAAAATCGACATCGGTCCCTTCCAGTGTATCTCAGCATTCTCACTTGGCCCATGGCCTTCCACACAGCAAGCTTTTGCTAGATTTTTGACCAGTGAATGCTTAAATGAAGGGGCTCCTTTCGAAGGCCCACCATTTCTTTAAAAAAATTTTTTATGTTTATTTTATTTTTGAGACAGAGAGAGAGAGAGAGCAAGTGGTGGAGGGGCAGAGGGAGAGGGAGACACAGAATCCGAAGCAGGTTCCAGGCTCCAAGCTGTCAGCACAGAGCCTGACGTGGGGCTCGAACTCATGAGCCATGAGATCATGACCTGAGCTGAAGTCGGACACTCAACTGACTGAGCCACCCAGGCGCCGCAGAAGGCACACCATTTCTAACTGGACAACCCCATTTGCAATTTGCTCATTAATCAATGTATGAGCAAATGGATGGAAGCTTGCTGCTAAAATAGTTTACTGGGGATAAAAATGGATAAAGAGCTCTCTTTCTCCGTCATCGATCTGCCAAATAACAGAATTATGCTGAGTGCCCCTAAGCCTTGAAAGTTCCCAAATGAGGAGGACTAACGTTATGAAGGACCGCGGCTTAGTGTGTGATTGCTGGATACGCTTGATGTGGATCCCTGCGTGTCTCCAGAGAGCGGATAGCACAAGAGGTGATCCACACCAGCCCCTCACATTCTTTGGTTTGAACACTCATGCTTGGACTGTTTCCAGGGACATCAAGATGGAGAAGTGGATGGGCAGGAGAGTGGGGTCTGCTCTTCTGGGAGAAGCTGAACAGGACTGGGGAGTCCTGCTGGAGGTCACGGGAGACAAGAACATGGAAAAAGGTCTGTTCCAGAGGGGGAGTGGGTGGCTCCCCCGTCAAGACACCCTGGGATTCTCTCCCCCACACTAAACACAGAACAGCCTTGAAATCAGCTGCCGTGAGTTTGAGCTTGTCGCTAGAACTGTGTGCTGCAGCCTGTGGCCTTCTGTGCAGGAACGTTCTTAGGAAGTGACTCAGCAACACACTCAGATGTCCAGGAACAGTCATTTAAAGCAATCCCAGGACTCTGGGAAACTGAGCAAGTGGACCTAAATAGAATAGTTTTCGATGGCTAGAGGGGACTCACTACTGCCTCTCTAGGCACCTGGTTTAGAGGAAGCCCTGGAAAGGGTGCAAACCCGCCTTGGAGAATACCCTAAGGCCCCAGGACAGCCTCCCCAGAGGGCAGAAGGCAGAGGGCAGAGGGCAGGGGCACCGGCTGCCTCCCCTGTGTCCCTTCCTCTGCTGTATCTTCTTGCTCCGCTCGGGACAACTTCCCGCTCCCTCCTCTTCGATTCCCGCAAAGTTGGTGTGCTAACCTCTTCTCTTGAAACCTCAGTTTTGTACACTAAGATATTTTCTGAAATTGGACTGTGTGAACCAAACCTTTCACGATCTTCTCTTTGCTAGCTTTTCCTCTTCCAGCCTAATATCAAGACTCCTGGCAAGAAACGATTTATATTCATAATTGTGTGTGTGTGTGTGTGTGTGTGTGTGTGTGTGGTGTGTGTGTGTGTGTGTGAAGTGTGTGTGTAATTGTGTCTATAGATGTGTGTGTGTGTGCCCACATATAGGTGTTTAAGGATTTCCCCAATACTGTTTTGGGGGTGCCTACTCTGCCCAGTATTGTTTCAGGTACAGAGATATAGTAACGAATAAAACAGACATGTGCTATGGACATATGCACCCACACGCCCGCTCACAGTGGCTGGCAAATGGTGATTACCCCCAAATGAGGTGCCCAGTAGAAATAAGGAGAACTAATATTTACCGAGGACCTATTATGTGCCAGGTGCCCTTCTAATTCCTAACAAGCCTGTAAGATATAAATGATTATTGCCTCCTGATACAGAGAGACAACTGAGGCAGAGAAAGGACACAGCCAGAAAGTATTCGTTTGGCATGGAGACACCAGCCCCGAGCCTGAACTTCCTGACTCTTCCCCTTGAAAAGGAGCTCCCTTTGTGAGAATGCATGTATTATTCTAAGAAGATCAAGTTTCAAGGAAGAGTCTGGGGGAAAGAGAAACTTAGAGCTGAGTTAGCAACACAACCCCTGAGACTGTTTTGACGGCCTGCAACGTGATTTTCCTCTTCCAGTTTTGCTTTTATCTGACAGCAAGGAAGGGGCGAAAAAAGAAAGCCCTTTCCCGGATGCATGATAAACATATAGTTTTAAGTGTTCCTTGTTTCAAAAAAGAAAAGAAAAGAAAAGAAAAAAAAAGAAGCCAAGGCGAAGCGATCGCAACACATTTTTCCAGAGAGGCTCTGAGAGAGCCTCTGGTTGACTCTCCAAAAGGTGAAGGCAAGAGGTGAAGAGAGGGACCAGAAAGAATACCTCTCCAGGGAGATCTGATTACTGGGTCCCCCCACCTCAACCCTCTGAGACCAACCAGGATAAATACAAGTTTCCTGTAAGGGTTTTGAGAATCAAGATGTCAAAAAACTCCAAAGGGCCTTAGTTGGAAAGTTTGACCTAAAAGTGATTCAAGGTGAATGATTTTTATTTATTTTTTTCAAAGTTTATTTATTTATCTTGAGAGAGAGAGGGTGTGAGCAGGGGAGGGACAGAGAGAGAGGAAGACAGAGAATCCCAACAGGCTTCCCGCTGTCAGTGCAGAGCCCAACATGGAGCTTGATCCCAAAAACCATTGGATGGTGACCTGAGCCTATAACAAGAGTCAGACGCCCAACCGACTGAGCCACCCAGGTACCCCCAAGATGAATGGTTTTTATAACCAGCATATTTTAGTTACCATTTATTGAGGACCTAGTATGTGTAAGACAGCTTGCTAGATTTCTTACAGACATTGTCTCGTGTAGACTTAGAAATATGTAGTCTATTCGAGCTTGAGAAAAAATGAACAACCGATTAAGCATCGATTATAACTATTAGTGGTGAGTGAAAAATGAACTAAGCTCTACTTACCCAATGACTTAAATCCTGTTCTAAATGGAATATCAATTTTAGGGGCACCTGGGTTAAGCATCTAACTCTTGATTTCAGCTCAGGTCATGATCTCACAGTTCGTGAGATCTAGCCCCACGCCAGGCTCTGCGGTGACAGCGTGGAGCCTGCTTGGGATTCTGTCTCTCCCTCTCTCTCTGCCTCCCCTCCTGCTTGTACCTTCTCTTTCTCTCAAAATAAATAAACATTAAAAAAAATGGAATATAAATTTTAGACATTGTCACTGCCATGCTATTAACTTAAGGGTTTTTGTTTTTTTTTTAAGCATCAAAAGACATAAGTAGGCAGGAAAATTTCCTGTATTATTTCTCTCACTCATGTTCATGGCAATTGTCATCATGAAAATACAGTCATTGCATATTTAGTGTGAGAAGGGGCAACAAGCCTGATACTAGAGATGCAAAAACAAAAGGAAACACGCGTTCTGTCCTTGGGGATCTTGACGTACTGTTTGGGACATGGAGTTTCCTTGTGGAAATGTACAGGGCAAGGCAGAGTATCTGTGCTTGGAGTCAAATGAGCAATACAGGTGCTGGGAGCTCCCATTCAGAGAAGGGAGGGCTCTTCGGAAGCTAAGGATGCTGGGAAAAACCTCAGAGTCACACAAAGTAATGCGTTTCTCCTGAATTCTCTTCTCTGGATTTTAGAATCATCTCCTTGTTTTCTTTTCTCTCTAACCCTATCACCACCAGCTTCCTATCCAGAGGTCCATTGGTCTTGAACCTCTTCTAGAGCCTCCTGTTTTTGGCCAATGGTATCTTTTTATCAGTCGGTCAACACACTGTTGAATGGGCCCTAGGTGTACAGAGAGTGGGACCTACGGCGGGGCAAGGGTTAATGAAGGAAGAGGATGATACACCCTCCTCCTCCCCTAAAACCGAAGCAGAGGCTGCCTATCTTGAAAGAACTGCCCTTTCTTTGGGTGCAGGCCCTGATAACAAGGCATATCGCCCTGTCTCCACCCTCCACAGGCCTGGTCTGTACCACACAATTCTGCCCCTGATATAGTCAGACAACAGTTCTGAGCTCGGCCAATTTCAGATTCTCCCCGAGACACGCTGAACTTCTGTTTGCTAATGCACATTAGTAACAGGATTCTAGGGGCGCCTGGGTGGCTCAGTCGGTTAAGCGTCCAACCTCTGCTCAGGTCATGATCTCCCGGTTCATGGGTTCGAGCTCCATGTCAGGCTCTGTGCTGACAGCTCGGAGTCTGGAGCCTGCTTGAGGCTCTGTGTGTATGTCTCTCTCTCTGCCCCTCCCTCACTCACGCTCTGTCTCTCACTCTCAAAAATAAACATAAAAAAAAACAAAAACAAAAACAGGATACTATAGAAGGGCTGCAAATGTCCGCCATTGAGGTCTTCAGTTTCTCCCCTTCCACAAGTGAGTTGTATATTCAACATTCACCATCTGGATGCCCCAGTGGTCTTCCAATAAATGTCTGCCTCTCTTTATTTTTGCTGAAATCATCTAGAGTCGGTATCTGAGGTTTTCAAATAATAAGATTAAATAATTCATAAATGGGTTCTGGAGAGTATGTTGCAAATTTCAGACCTGCGAGGAAAATGTAATAGGTCATTTTGTTGAGATGGGAGTGAAGACAATAATACTCTTTATTCAGAGATAGGAAATTAGCAAGCTTGGTGAAAAGTGACAGGCAGTGTGTTTCTTGTGGTCACCTGGGATTTCACCAGTGCTAGAGTTTGAGGGGACCCAATAGTTGCCACCATAAAGCAGTTGAAACGAAATGAGAAAGGCTGAGACCAGAGTCAGGTGGTTGCCTCTGAGTGCCTGGGGATAACCTGCGTAAGGGAAGAGCAAACTCTGTCCCAGAAGTCTTCCTCATAGACATAAATTCAAAGGTAAGGTCTTAATATGATCCCACTAGCTACTAACTTGAGATCATTAAAAAAACAACTTCAGAAACTGATATTTCAGGCTATTGAACTATACCTGCACTTTCACTTACAAACTCACTAAGTTTCATATGTGTGTACAGCATGATCAGGAAAGAGTGACATCCTGGCCATGGAAATCAAGGAATGAGGGAGGAGCTGGAGGAAGCGGGGAATCAAAGCCTTCAAGCCCCACCAAAACATTCCTCACTGCACCCCCAATCCCAGCAACCAGAGAAAACTAGCCATCCACCCTACTGGGTTCCACTGCTCAATAATGCCCACTCTATGGCCAGCATTTGAACTCAGCACAACCTGGAGTGGGTTATGCAGGACCATCATAGAGAAGAAAGAAGTCATACACAAGGACTGGCTAAGGAGTATCGTTAAGATGGGAGAAATTGTGTTAGCACAGACTTTGAGGATAGGGTGTGTTATTAGTGGTTTTGTTTGCTAAGTAATACATAGCCTGATGGATATCAGATGGGATCTCAATATGACAAGAAGAGTAATGGCGATCACTCGGCTATCTAGACTGAGAACAACGGCTCCATGATATCATCTTGGATACGGTAGCTGATATGACTTGGAATTGGAGCCCACTGCATATGTGGTTGTATGTGGGCACATCAGTCGTGCTGGGCAGGAGCATCTTAGACCTACGGGATGAAGCGTATGGGCTGTGCGTGTGTGTGTGTTTTATGCTAAGCAACTGAGGAGACTAATAGACACCACGTGGAGTAGCTGCCTGAGCCACAGCAGTGCCCCCTTCTCTGAGTACAGCCCTTGAAATGCAGGGTGAGCCTTTGAAGTCTTTGTCTATTTTATTACATGAACCTCTCCCCACCACCCCCACGACCACCCCCCCCCCCACCACAACTGAATGCACTAGGGTACCAACCGCGGGGCACGGGGAACAGTCTACCCTGGGTTCAGGCAATAAGGAAGTCTGCAGAGAATTTAAAAACAATAATAAAACCAAATAGAAATCAATCTGCTTTTTATTATCACCATGTGTCGGCAATTCTAAGCAATGTCAGTGATAAAGTACTCCTTCCTGAAAAAAATCTTTTGTTGGTCTGAGTCCTACACAATTGCTTATGGTTGCCTTCTAAGTCATATGTATGTAAGCTTCAAATTAGCACATTTTCATTTCTTATCCTTTATAACTTGCATTCTACATGGGAGTTAACTTGGAGAACTCCCAGTTATGCGGCCAAGCCCGGGCACACGCAGACTCACCCACACACATTCGTTTGGAGTAAATTCCTGATGATTTGGGTTCATTCAAGCTCACTTCATGGGCCCAACCCCTGTTATCATACATATTCCTGCATCCAAACAGTAGATTCAAAACAAGCCACAATGAGAGAGCGATTACAAAAATGGAGAACTAGAACTCAAATGACTCCCATTTTGTCATTTTGTGAACACCAGGAGAAATGACAGAAGATACTGGCTTGCACTGACTGGAGGAATCAAAAGGACAGCATGTAATAACCTTGATCATTGTCACCAAGAACTGGACACTTGATCTAAAGCAAATAGTGTCAATGTTTGCTATGGTTCAGACATTAACTCTGATTTTTATAGAACAAAAACTTTGGAAGTTTTAACAAAAAATAATTGAGTTGTATAATGGATTTTCTACTTTACTAGAATATTGTCAACCATGTCAGCATTTGAAAGCTACTAGAATCAATGAGTGAGACACAGAGACATGAATGGTATTACCATTCCTAGAATTTATTGTGAAATGGGATTTTAATAAATTCTGAAAAACATATCCTTATGTTTAAAATTTTTCCGGGGCGCCTGGGTGGCTCAGTCGGTTAAGCGGCTGACTTTGGCTCAGGTCATGATCTCGCGGTCCGTGAGTTAGAGCCCGGCGTCGGGCTCTGTGCTGACAGCTCAGAGCCTGGAGCCTGTTTCAGATTCTGTCTCCCTCTCTCTCTGCCCCTCCCCTGTTTATGCTCTGTCTCTCTCTGTCTCAAAAATAAATAAACATTAAAAAAATTAAAAAAATAAAATAAATAAATAAATAAATAAAATTTTTCCTATTCATTAAAAGAAAATTTTTTTTAATGTTTATTTATATTTTGAGAGAGAGAGAGAGAGACAGAATGCGAGTTAGGGGAGGGCAGAGAGACAGAGAGAGGGAGGCACAGAATCCAAAGCAGCTTCCAGGCTCTGAGTGTCAGCACAGAGCCCGATGTGGGACTTGAACCCACGAGGTGAGAGATCATGACCTGAGCCGAAGTCAGGTGCTCAACTGACTGAGCCACCCAGGCACCCCAAACTTTTCCTATTTATTTATATGTTACGTCACAGGAAGAAAATCCTGTAAAATTGATAAAAAGTATTATTCAGTCAACCACGAGCAAAGACAGTTGGATAAATCTTATTAAATCGCCTATTGAATGTGAATATGCAAGTATTAAGTTTGACCAAATAATTTGCAAAAAGTTACAACTTAAAAACAAAAACTGAAGTGATATTATTCATTACTGTGACAGATCAATATGCGAGTATAAACTTGTTTTCCTTCTTTCCAAAAAATACATGAATGCAAAAAAGAGTTATTTCGTGACTTTTTCCCTTCATTGTACTGCAATAGTTATTTTATTTTGTATCTTATTTTTTAATTTACTTTTTACTGGTACGACTGTATATACAAAGTTTAATAGTGAACTTTTTCACCGCACTTCTTTCCTGGTGTTGTTTGTATTATTATTATCTGTATTTCATGATTGCTACTGAAAATAACTTCGTTGGGGGAGATGTTTAAAAATGGATGTCCCTGAGCCTGGGTGGCTCAGTCGGTTAAGCGTCCAACTTCGGCTCAGATCACGATCTCAGTTTGTGGGTTTGGGATCCGCCTCGGGCTCTGTGCTGACAGCTCGGAGCCTGGAGCCTGCTTCGGATTCTGTGTCTCCCTTGCTCTCTGCCCCTCCCCCGTTCATGCTCTGTCTCTTGCTGTCTCAAAAATAAATAAACGTTAAAAAAAGTTTTTTTTTTAATGTTTTTAAATCACATTTATTTATTTTTGATAGCACAAGTGGGGGAGGGGTAGAGAGCAAGGGAGACACAGAATCCGAAGCAGGCTCCGGGCCCTGAGCTGTCAGCACAGAGCCCGACACGGGACTTGAACCCATGAGCCAGGAGATCATGACCTGAGCCGAAGCCGAACGCTCAACCGACTGAGCCACCCAGGCGCCCCTTTCCTGGGAATTTTTAGCTCCAAATCAAGAAAGTCGAGGTCTGACACCTGCCACAGCGGGAGGCTATTGCCGCTTTTGTTTCCAGAAAGCCAGACTGCAGCTGCAATGAGATGGGCAGAGATCAACAGGCAAAGGAATAGTAGAGAGTCAGGTGGCATCTGGGTCTCTTATTCTAGCCACATCCATGCCCCCCTCTGGTAGCTATGAATTCCCCTTTCTGCTGAGATGAGGTTCGGATAGTGACGATCAAAATTACACAGGATATGTGAATCTCATACGAACTGGATTCTTCTTCTTCTTCTTCTTCTTCTTTTTTTTTTTTTTGCAAACAAGAGCAAAATTGAGAGGTGGAAAAGCATGAGCAGGCCTCACACAAATCCACCTGCCACGTGTGACTTGTGCTTCCCGTCCCTGGCTGTGTCTTGTGTCACCGCACGCCTGAACTCACGGGGCAGCCAGAGGTGAGCGGGAGCCCCATGAGGCCAGCCTGGGGGACAGCTGTGGCCAGCTGCAGCTCCCCGTACCAGGTGTCATCCTTGGACTGGGGTTCAAGTGACCGGCCCCTCATATCTGAGGATCCCATATGCCTGCTGTCGCTCCCTGCTGGATTGCTTCTTTTTATTCTCGTACGTCCTGGGGCTTACATCTCCCACAGAGGAGACCGTCCTCTCTTGATCTAGCAGAGGAAGGAGATGGGTCTCCGGCCGAGAAGGAAGGGATGATGGGCAGGCACTTTTTCATAGGCCATTGCATGGAATCCTGACCTTCACCGCGTGAGTATGGGTGGTTATCTTCATTTTGCACGAGAGCCCAACCAGGGTGTTATTCCTCCCACCTGTCTTGCGTCTGCAAATAGCACACACCTCGGCAGTCGCTGTCCTCTCCCCTTTCCATCCCCCTCCCCCTTTTTTGGCCTTGTTTCCTAGACAAGAAGCAGCACGGATAGAAAGCCAGCTACTGCTGGTTCCTGAATACAAGACGCCAGGGGAAGTCTCTATTTTCATACCAAACCTGGTTTCCTGGTGGGCACGCAAATTGTTGCCTGCTAAAATAGCAACCCTGGCAAAAATGTCTCCAATCTGCTTAGATGTGCATCACATTAAGAGCCTGCCTTGCAGTTAAACCAACTGACCGTTTCTAATGAGCTGGAAACAAAACTCCCTTCAAAGCCACCAGCCGGTGGCCCAGAATCATCAGCACAACTAGAAACGTGGGCCTCTAAGGCCGAGCCTCCTCCTATGTTTAGCTCATTTCAGCCCTACGGTCTCCATCACTATTCCTTCCTCTCTCCCAGACCCTGCAGTCCAGGACCACTGCCTTTATGCACGCACACATGCATTCACTAACAGTGATAGACAGCAACCATTGGGCCTGGAGCCCGGGGACATGGTCCCTGCCCTCAGGGAGCCCCCCTCGAGCAAAGGAAGTGAACACAACTCCTGTTTCCTTCGCACTACCCATGCTGGCCCTCCACCCACCCCTGCGCTCTTTCCCAGTCAAGACCAGAGTCATAGGACCAGTTTCCACGGCCGCTAGCAGTGTCACAAATTCAAATGCCTCCAAGGACCAGGCAGATAATAATAAAAATATTTGACATTTTCTCAAACACGACAGGCTGCCTCTACGCTTTCTGCTTTCTGTTCCATCAGCCTGCACACTTTTCCCTGCAGAGCTCCACATGGCTTACTATTTGCCTCCTTATAGTCTTTTCTGGAAGGTCATCTTCTCGGGGAGGCCTTCTTGGCTCTCCTTTTTAGATTGCACCCCAGGATTCTCCACCCCTTCCCTGCTTCATCTTTCCTTATAACGTGTACCACTACATTTATTATATCATCTACTCTTGTGTTTATTATCTATGTCACGTACAGGGCAGAGATTAGTCTGGCTTGTTCCCTGATATATCCCCTGTCCCTAATACAGTCTGGCCCATGGTGGGTGCCCAGTAAATATCCATCGTATACCCAATGCTAGGCATTGTCCTAAACATTAAACGCTCATTTAACACTCACGGCAAACCTCTGAGATTGGTACCATGTATGACAAAGGGGACGTTGATGACACCCATTTTACCCACCAAGAAGCTGAAGAACAGACAGATGAAGTTCCACAGCTAGTTAGGGGCGGATCCAGAGCTCAGGCCCCGGCAGTGCAACCATATCCATGTTCCTAACACATTCTACGACATGATGGGGCTGGTGGGAAGCATGACAACTAGGAAATACTTGCCCTGCCTAATAACACTCCTTTCTTTTTTTTTTTTCTTTTCTTTCTTTTTTTTTTCTTCTTCTTCTTTTTTTAATCCTGTCTGGACCGAAATAAGAGTCTGTTGGACACATTTAGCTCTCAGGTCACCAGTTAGAGGAGGCCTGGGCTTAAACTAGGAATTGTAGACAAAAATAGGCTTTTATTGGGTTAGGAGGGAATAGAGATTTAAAGAAAGATTATCTACACAAGCCTTGGGCATTGAGGAATCCTCAGGTGCCTTTTGCTAGTCTGCAGGTGCTTTGGTAAGAGGGTCCATGCTAGGGGAGGCTTCAGGGAATGCTGTTGGAACATCATGTCCTTGTGGCCTGGCTAGACTCTTCCTGGAGAGCTGATCTCAAGGGCCACCCAGATGACAGTCAGGCTGTTGGACAGTCACAGGTTGGTCTCTGGGATAACAGCAGCTTTGCGGAGGAAGAACCCAGCCACAGAGCCACTGACATGTGTATTGTCATAGCACTGCCATGGCATTAAGGTGGCTCCCTCCATGTCCACCTGGACTATTCAAAATAGTTTCTTTGGCCTGCAGGCAGTCTACGGTTAAGATACCAGAACACCCTGGCTTGCTTCAGACCCCAGCCATCTCACACTAGGGTTTCCGGTTCAAGGGGTCCAGGGGTTAGAATGCCAGCCAAAGCCTTCAGAAATGCCTTCGTACAATAATACTCAGAAGGCACAAGTATTCGTTGACTACCGTGGGCCACATTAATAACATGACCCAGATGGTAGGGAAGATAAAGGAGGACTTGTCCTCTGTGAGGCAGTTAACATCTAGTAATAACCAGCCCAACCTTTCCAGGCAACTACAAATGGCTGGAAGTTGCCCCGCCCTTAACACTCACTCAGCAAACGTTGGTCGAGCCCCAAGCAGTGCCAGCAATGTGCAGAGTGGTGCAGACAAGCATGAGACACGTATATTCCTAACTGAGATAAGCAACCTATCAGATGGGTAGCTGACGGGCTGGAAGAAGGCAGAGGAGGGCACCACACCCTGTCTGGGACGTGTTGTTTGCTGGCGGGAGAGAGAAGCAAATCAGAACCGCGTGGGCCGGGTTGTGTTGAAGAAAGAGCTCTCCCGAGGGGCTGCCGGGTGGGCAGGTCAGAGCAGATGGTTCCTCGAAGGCCGGCAGGACCGGGAACCATCTCGGTGTACAGGTGGGAAGCGGCCTAGAACGCAAAAGCACTTGAGCAGAGTCCGGTTCCATCCACTTGGGCTGAGGGAGAAGGAGGTATGCACGGGGAGAACGCGGTTTCCACAGCCTTTGATGTCACATCATTCCATGGAACAGAATTTGCCTTTGGCAAACTTTGTGTCTCACTGAGCCTCTGTAAGTGGATGCCACCAGCCTCTCTATGCATAGTAGTTAAGATCTTGCGTGGGCCCTAAAGTCAGACATACCTGGGTTTGGACTCCTGTTCTGCCAATTACTGGCTGTGCGGACCTCGCACAATTTACTGACTCTTCCAGGGTCTCTGTCTCCTTGGCAGTAAAATGGGGTAGTGTCTAACTCCGGGAATTACTGGAAGGATTGCATGAAAACAGGAAAGTATAAAACTACGCGTATTATATCAGCCCGGACTATTCAAGAGGATTTTCTGTTAAGAAAAGATAGGGCAAAGCCCTTTGCAAAGTATAAAGATCAATGCCAATTCGGTATTACAACTTTTGTTGCAGATCAGCTCCCCGAGGGGGAGATTTGTGTTTGTTTGGTCCACGGCTGCCCCTCCAGAGCCCAGGACGGTGCCTGGCCTATAGCAGGCGTTCAGTAATATTTGTGGCACAGACCGATGAACGGCAGCCCAGAAGGAAATATACAAACTGAGAGCCCAGCAGGCAGAAGTGAGCTTCCTCATCCGGCTATAGGACTGGAAGCTGAGTGTCCACTGGAGCACCTCTCCCTTCGCAAGCCTACCAGCTCGAAGGCTGGAGGTGTAGCCCCGGCTGCCTCTCCGGAGCTCAGTCTCAACCCCCAGAAACCTCTCCAGCCCTGCAGGCTGGGCTGCACATGCACAGGCCCGCTGCATCCGACCTCCGGGCGGGGGCTATTTTGGATCTGAGGGTGTCAGGAGCATAAAAGGATCAGTCTTGGAAGTTGTGGCTGAGACACAACTCTCTCAGGCAGAGAGTGCTGGCTTCCCTCCCCGCGTCTAAACCGGAGCCTGAAATAGCTGTGAGGCTAAAGACAACCTCAGAATAGCTTTTGGCCTCACCACAATCTCAGGCTAGAGCACAACACATACCCAAGAAGGGCCAAATAGGCAGCTCGTGGCGTGGGAAAGTCCTTTGGGGGAGAAAAAATGAAAATCATGATACAAAATCCAGGCTTGTCCTTGTTTGGGGAAGAGTGACAGCATGTTCAGCAACTTCAATGGCACAGGCAGTGGTTGGTGACCAGTGTGGAGAGGTCACAGAACCAGCAGGGCGGCCATAGCTGGGGGTGCTTTGCATTGGAGAGCCTTGGTGTGGGAGCTTCTGAATGTTCAGGAAGGTACTTTCAAAAGTATTCATCTCAGGGGTGCCTGGGTAGCTCAGTCAGTTGAACGTCTGACTCTTGGTTTTGGCTCAGGTCATGATCTCACAGTTTGTGGGATTGACCCCCACATTGGGCTCCATGCTGAGCATGGAGTTTGCTTGGGATCCTCTCTCTCCCTCTCCCTCTGCCCTCTCCCATTCTCTCTCTCTCTCTCCCCTATGGAATCCCATGGAGTTCCCTTCACAGGGCACTATCATTCCCATTTTACAGGCGAAGGAGCTGTGACTCACAGGCATTAAGAAATTTGGCTCAAGTAGTAAGTGGTAGAATTGGGATTTCAATGCTGGTCTGTGTGATTCTGGAGTTGCACAAGTAGGTAGGATTCTGACCTCTTCAAAGGGACAGAGTCATGAAGAAGACAGGTTTCCAGCTCTCAGGTGCTTGAGATCTGTCTCTGGAAGCCCTCTGGGAGTGCCGGGGGCACCCCCCGGGCCCCAGCCCATGCTTTAATATGGACAGAGATGGGGCTGGAGAATCCAGGGTCTCCCGGTGCAGCTGCCCCTCTCTAGCCTCCCTGGGAGGTGGGAAGTGCAGGGAGCTGGGGATCCAGAAGGAGAGCTGAGGAAGCCAGAGGGCCGCCCCCCCGCTGCAGGGTGCCCATCACTTGCAGCTTCTGCTTTTGAGGCCCTTCCTTTCACTCTCAGTGGTCTGCCCCAGGAAGTGCCACATGCCCCCTTGAGGGTCTGAGACTCTTCCTCAAAGATAGATACTCTGCCATGTTTCAACACGAACCATGGTACCCTCCAGAGGGACTGCCAGAGGCAAGGGAGGAAGGATCACGTGAGAAAAAGAGCTCAGACTGAACCATGACCTAGGTTATCTCGGCTGCCGTTCCCATCCTGTTGCTCGAGACCCTCAACCAGCCAATGTGCTGACATCCACTGCTGCTGTCCTCTGTCCCCTTACCCCTCTCAGGCGGAGACCCTGCCTCTCTTGAACCAGGCTGGGAAGATGAAGACACTAGGGAAGATGTGGTGAAGGAGAGCGCCACGAGAGGGCAGTGTAGAGCAACCCCCCCCCAACCGGCCCATCTCACCAAAGACCTGTCCTTTTCTCAAAGCCAAGGACCAGTCACCAGTGGAACACATTCTAGGGGTCCGTGAGCTTGGCATGGAGAATCTTCACATTCCTTGTGTTCGTTGCTATGGTACGTTAACGTACAAGCGTGTGTTCTGAATTATCCGATGCCACCTCATGGCTGCGCTTCAAGGCCGTCCTTGACACTTGGCAATAAGTAGCAATATGTTAATTGGCATAAACAAATGCGTGAAGGACAGAGGCATATGTAATATGGAAATAACGTGCTTGTTCTACATGTAGCCCATGCGACGTCAACTGGTTTTGCATTTGTTCCAATAGAGCCAGCTGGTATGCAGTATATGGCAAAGCCAGGTGCCAAAGAACCTGAACCTTGGCTGTCATTTTACGAGAGGAAAGCAACCTTCAATAAAACCACCTCCTCCATTATGTTGGACTTTTTGATCTTGTTGCGCCCTTTATATGATATTTAACTGGTGTATTTACCTTGGGTTTAGGCTTGTATGATTTAGCAGTTTATACCTAGCTTCATACAAGCACATATTTAAGTAAAAAACTAATTTAAGTCAACACTGGTCGACCGTGAACATTTTTTTCCTCTTAATTGCCGTTACAAACACAAACTTCAGCCAGGGTGAGGCATCAGTGCTTGGAGTCAGGGAAGGCGGAATAGGAAGGCTGGGGTGTGAAGGACAAGGAAGTGTCCTTCTTAGAAGAGGTAGAGGCCAATCGTGGCAGAGGAAGACTCTTGGACTTGGAAGCAGAAAGAATGGGTTGCAGTCTGGGCTTGGCCACTCTGTGGCCTCCTTGGCATGTGTCTACTTCTAAATTTCTGGCTGCTTGGTGAGCTTCCAGTCATCCAGCAACCCCTTAGCTGCTCCCCACAAGCTGGAGGGTCAGGGACTGCTGGGGGGTGGCAGGGGGAGCCAACGGGAAGTGGCTTTGGGCTACACAGATCTGCCTGACATGTATGACTGCTGGCCCCCAATAGCCTCCCCCAAGTAAGCTGCCTACCACTTTGCAGTGAATCCATTAGTAGAGGTCAGGGGCAAATAAGCACCAGTCCATGGCAGGACCTTGCTGAAAAGAGCCCACGCTGGCTTGGACTGGCCTTTCCCATCAGCACCCCCAGGGTACACGGTCCATCAGACATTCTGGATTCCATAGACTTGGGTTAAGAATTGGACAACCTGTTTCTTTTCAAGGGTGGGAATAAAGCCAAGCCATCTGGCAAAGAAAATTCTGAAATCGCTGGGGCCTCATCTCTCTGGGACAAGGTCCCCTCTGCTGCCGGTGAGATGGGATTGTCCTCCCCTTCTCCAGGCTCGGGTTTATCATCAACATCAATAATAATCACCACTTAAAAATAGGCCTTTATAGCTTATAAAAGCTCTTCACATGTATTATCTCATTTGGTAATCAGAATAAAGAGCCCCGGGAGAAAGATCCCAAGGCCCAGAAGTTAATAACTGCGTCTGAAAACACAGTTATAAAGTAGACACTGGAGACCAAAATCCGGATCTTTGGACCCAGGGCCCCCGTTCTTTCCACCACAAGTGCTGTTTTCACTTGCACAGTGTACAGGGGAATTGTGCAGCTGTCCCTGCCTTTGGGACACTTATGATCCCAGATGTTTGGGTATCAGCTTCCCAACTGAGCTGTAGGATACTGGGACACATCTTGGAGTTACCCACAGCGGTCATGCATAAATGCCTGATGCGGTTTTGATCTAAGAGAATAAAGTTGGAGTGATTTGGGCACAAAGGCTTCCTGTCCCGTAGAAACATCCTCCTCTTGCTCGTCCCTGACCAAGTTCCTTGAACAGAGGACAAGGATCTTCATTCTACCACAGGGACTCAGTCCACAGGGCTGGGGGTAGGGGTGTTGCACATAAGACAGCGGGGACTAGAGGGGAGAGGAAGGGAGCAGACAGACTGGTGCTCAGGTACTCAACTTTATCTCCTCTGCAGGTGCCTTGAATATGGGAAATACACATAACCTGAAGAACCAGACTGGATTGGCGATGCTTTAAAACCTTTTGTTTTAAAACAGAGAAGTCTCTTTTTAAAGTGCAGTTTCCCTGGGAAACCCAATATTTCATCATAACAAGCAGAGGTGCTCTTTACTAAAGAGGAAGGGAGGGCAGAGTCGTATCCGCAGTCCCCAAGCCGCCGCCTCCTTTCGGGGCTCCTCATGGCACAGTTTGGGCACAGTTTGAGAATCACCTGATAGGATAGTTTGCCAGCCAGGCTCCAGGGACACTGAGGTGAACAGCACCCAGGCCCTCCCCGCCAGCACTGCATTCTCAGATCACTGCAACCCAGTGTGACATGGGCCAGGACAGGGGGTGCCTGGGTGCTATGGGACTAGAGGAGAGTGGCCCGCCCCAGCTGGAGACAGAGGGCCTGGGGCAGAGGACGCTTCCCAAGAAAGGACTGGTGCTTGTAGAACACTTCTGTAAAACAAAAATACAATTAAAAATACAAAAATACAATTAAAAAATAAATTAAAAAAAAAAACCTGTTGGTGATTACAGATGCAAGCACATTCACGAAGTCACTGCCAAAACAGTTTGCATCTCTGGAGGGCAACCAGTACGCTAAGGGGTGGAGAAGTCAGGTCTATGTGGAGAGGCAGGGCTGCCTCCCGGCCCAGCCCAGGCTGTGTGCTTCTCCTGCGGAGCTGAAGAGCCTCCAAGCTCCCCAAGCCGGAGCGGTGACAGGCATGGCCCTCAGGAGTCCCACAAATGTGCTAAGTGTCTGTGTGTGGAAGGGGCAGCAAAATATCCCTGAGCCACCCGAGACCAAAGCCCACTCCTGCCCTGCCCCTCCATCCCTTCAAGATGAGATTCAGCTTCCATCCGACCGTAGATCTCCTCTCCTTCTGCCCCACTTCCTTTCCTCCCAGTCTGTCTTCCTGAGTCTCTATGTTTCTCTTTCCCTGCCCCCCTCTCTCCAGGATCGCTCCGAAATCTAGACTTTAAGGACATGGAGAAGCAGCCTAGTATATTATTAAGCACAACCCCCCCCCCCCCGAAACCACCACCAACAAAAAAGGCAGTGTACGAAACAGTGGGTGCTGTATCATCCCATTTTTGTTTGTAAAATGACAGCACTGGGCGGGGCACCTCTTTCCTGCTTCAGTTCAGGAAACAAACAAACAAAAAAAAAGGAGAAATGAAACCAAAGAGCAGCAGAGGCCGATCTCTGGGCATTTGGGGGCTGACGCTCGTGCAGGTAGGAACGTGAATGGGAGGAGGAGAGGAGGTCAGCCTGGAGTATCCTGTGGGATTCAGCAGGCGTTGAAGTCGCCCATCTTCCTGGGGCAGGCTCAGGGGGAGGTGGAGAGGGCCGGGGGGTGTCCTCATCCATCCTCTTCCTTGGGAACAAACTAAGGTAGCTGGTTAACCCTTTATTACCTAGCGGATGGCAGCAGAAGGCAGGTGCAGACGGGGGCATCGAGGGGCTTAGAGTCTCTGTGAGGTCAGGAGAGAGTGGGTGGTGAGTTCCCTTCCTCCTCTGGAGTCTGGCTTAGCATTCCAGTTCAGGCTTTCTACCTCGGTCCGTGGGTTCTGGAGGGATCCACGGATGGGCTCAGAGCGGGGAGCGGTGCATGCAGACTTTTTCTGGGATGATGGTCCACACTTTTTGTGGCATTAAGGAGTGGTCCAAAGCCTCCAAGTTATTGAGAACCACCATTCCCAAAGTTGAAGGAACTGGAACGTTTTGTCTGTTGGAAGGTAGTCATGTGAAAGAAGGCAAAATGCTGCCTGGGTTCCCAGGAAGGAACCGGAACCAAAGGTGAAATTTCACAGGGGGTGGGGGAGGGGGCGATTTCAGCTCTCTGCAAGGACCAACTATTTGAGTGATGTGAAAATAAAACAGGCTGTCGCTCCCCAAGGGGAGTTCCTTGTCACCGAAGTATTCAGTGCTGGGGTGCAAGGTGGACCGAGGGCCTCACGCGTCTGGTCCAGCTCTAAGCTGGATGGATTGAAGGAAGGCTGGGGCTTGGATGCCCTCTCAGGAAAGAGGGGAGACAGAGATCACCCTGTATGAGAGGAGGACATCAGCAGGGCTGCAGAACCTCAGTGTGCCCCGTCTTCAAGAGCCTGGCGGGGGCTGGACCTGTGCGCTGCTCCCTGGGGGCTGCGGAATCTATCTGTGCTAGTTCTCTTTCAGGCAGCTTTCCTCAACTGTATTCCGTGCGATATTATGGGAAACGCTAACGGGTTTTCTCCACCAGTTACTTTTGAAACACAGTAGAAACCTTGGTTTGCGAGCAGAATTCGTTCCGGCAGCATGCTCGTAAGCCAAAGCACTTGTATATCAAAGCGAGTTTCCCCATAAGAAATAACGGAAACTCAAGGGGCGCCTGGGTGCCCCAGGGGTCAGCGTCTGACTTTGGCTCAGGTCGTGATTTCACGGTTTGTGGGTTCGAGCCCCGCATCGGACTCTGTGCTGACAACTCAGAGCCTGGAGCCTGCTTCGGATTCTGTGTCTCCCTCTCTCTCTGGCCCTCCCCTGCTCATGCTCTGTCTCTCTCTCTCAAAAATAAATAAACATTAAAATAAATATAAGAAAAAGAAAAGAAACTCAGATGATTCATTCCACAACCCAAATATATTCATATAAACATGATTGCAATATATAATATTGCAATATAATTCAAAATAATAAAGAAAATACAAAATATAAAGAAAAACAAAGCAATTAACCCGCATTTACCTTTGAAAACCTTTGTGGCTGGGGTGAGGGAAACAAGAGAGAGGAGGGTTATCGTGAAGGGCAACTTTCACCATCACTAAGGAATGTCAACTGCAGTACAGTATTAATAAACTCTTGTCACATACTGTATTTAATGTCACTGGCAATAAGGCAGCAGAGGAAAGGGTCTACATCTGCAGGCAGCCTGAGCTAGAATGAAGCAAAGCATTCCTAAGCTCACTCTTGTGTGGAAAGACAAAAGAGTGTCCATAGGTGCTTTGCAATGACAAAAAATACCCAAGTGCCAGTTGTGGGCACCTTCCAACGTTCTGAAAAATCACTCGCTTCTGCCAAACACCACAGCCTGAGACCGAGCATCCGAGCATGGAGACAATCACCCACAGTACTGCAGAGAGAGAGAGAGAGGGAGAGAAAGAGAGAGAAGAACCATTGGCTCAGTTGTGATCATGATTCGGCATCACGTACTACTCATATTGCAAGACATCGCTCGTTTATCAAGTTAAAATTTATTAGACATGTTTGCTCGTCTTGCAAAACACTCACAGAACCAGTTATTTGACATGCAAGGTTTTACTGTATACGTTAGAAAGCCCTTAATCATGTTTATGCAGGGGCGCCTGGGTGGCGCAGTCGGTTAAGCGTCCGACTTCAGCCAGGTCACGATCTCGCGGTCCGTGAGTTCGAGCCCTGCGTCGGGCTCTGGGCTGATGGCTCAGAGCCTGGAGCCTGTTTCCGATTCTGTGTCTCCCTCTCTCTCTGCCCCTCCCCCGTTCATGCTCTGTCTCTCTCTGTCCCAGAAATAAATAAAAACGTTGAAAAAAAAATTAAAAAAAAATCATGTTTACGCGGTTATTTGTAAGTTAAATATTTTCAAGAAAGGTATGCTACAGGAGAAACACCACTCTCCTAGAAGACCTGATGCTGGGCTTTCCAGCAATGTTCCGTACTGATCTGGCACTTGCTACCTCAGGTCATGTCGACAGCTGGCTTCCAGTCCGTGATTACTGACATAGATTATGTATCTTGACTTCAAATTTTACCACCTCGTTTCTACTTAGTTACCATTCACTGCAGACATGTGGTTCTTACGGATCTGTGGCTTAAAGGAGGGAAATTTGACGTGAAAAGCAGTCATCTGGGTCTCAACCTGCCTGAATCAAACAAGATAATAGACATAATTTCGCAAAGGGAAGGTGAATAGTCATGGTCCTCCATTTCTTTAAAAAAAAATAAAAAATGGAGGAGAGCCGCTGTGGATGACACAATGACTTTGGAGCAGCCTGATCAGAATGATCACAAAACCATCACGCTTGGTTCAGAGGGGCAAACATTCCTTCTTATCCGGTTTTCCTTATTTGTGGAGTTGACACGCCCTCGCTGGCCACCTGGAGGTAGCCGGCAGATTTCCAATAGGCAGAATCCAGAATTGGCCATGAGCGCAGAACTCCCCACCCCAGTCACTCTGCTTTGCTCTTTACCCCTCAAGAGCAGCCTGAGCGGGCCTTCGCACCAGGGGACCTCCGAGAGGGTTCCAGTGTTCAAATCCATAACCCAGCCGTTCCTTCCTGACTCCCATTGGGCTGGGCCCATGTTGGAGAGAACCTAAAACTAGGGGGCTGGAGCCTGGGCACGATGAGCTGTGTGGGGCGCCCGGGGGGCTCGGTCGGTTGAACGTCTGACTTCGGCTCAGGTCACGATCTCCCAGTTGGTGAGTTCGAGTCCCGCTGACAGCTCCGAGCCTGGAGCCTGCTTTGGATTCTGTGTCTCCCTCTCTCTCTGCCCCTCCCCTGCTCACACTCCATGTCTCTCTGTATCTCAAAAATAAACATTAAAAAAAAAAAAAAAGAAAAAGGAGCTGTGTGGTGTGGAACAGCAGGGGCCCCTGTGACAGGTGCCCACACCAGTCAACTGCCCCTGCCTTTCCTGGGAAGGCCCTCCGACTAGATGCAGGGGTGGGTGCTGCTCCCGCGGGAAGGGGGCCAGGCCCTTCTCTCTCTCTCTCTCTCTTTTTTTTTGATAAAAACGTTTTGTTTATAATTTTTCTTTAAAAAATATATTTATTATTGTTTTAAAATTTATTGAAATTGTAACTTCAATATTTAAATTTAGTTGAAATTTTAATATTAAAATTTATCGAAATGTGGTTAAGGCCCTTCTGAAAAGTGTACCCGAGAGTGCGGCAGGCCGGCCGGGGAGACGTGGGCTTGAAGAGGGAACCCAGGAGGGAGGCGAAGGCAGGGAGGAATCTTCAGCTGCCTCTTCTTATCTTGGCAAGATCTTACAGCCTTCCAAACATCTCTGTTCCCTTGGAGGACCGCAGCTGCCGAAGGGGAAACCTGGCCTAGGTCCTGGCACTGACCAACGTCATTCGTCTCAGACCTCCCGGTCAGAGGATGCCTCGGCTTCGTTGGTGCTTAATGACTCTGGAGTGGGGTGCGTGGGGCAGGCACCATGGTTACCTCGGATTTGCTGCTGAGCGTCAGGGCTCTCGGATGCCAGACCTAGGTCACACCACTCCTAACAAGGCACATGAAGGGTTTGAAATCGGACCTCGTGACTCCAAAGTCTAACCTCTTTCCAATATTCAGGCCACCCTACCCACGCACACTCCACAGGAGCTCGATGTGCACCCTCTCTTCATGAAGGAGGCGTGTTTGCAACGGCTTTGTCAATCCTCGTGTCCTATTGTGAGATGTGTCGATATGTCTGTGCAACAAATCACCTCAGGAAGCTCAGAGAGGCTAAATAACTGGGCCAGCGTCACACAGCAAAGCCGGGGTTTCATTCAAACGTGTTCACGTGCTCTCGACAATCCTGAAGAGTGTCCACAGCGGGGTAAAGGGTTTCACCAGCTTCTGCCTCTGTCTTGCTTGGTGTGACCTGGCTCTTTGTTTGGGGGAGAAGCATATTATTTCTGGAAGGCAAAAAGGAAAGCAAAGAAAGGGTGACATCTGGGAGGCTGAAAAAAGATCCCACCATGGTAAGGATGATCCTGACGCCTCACAAAGGTGGGCAAGTGTCTATTCCTGGATGCTCTGAGAAGGCATAGAAATGATTGTCCAGCCGAGTGTTTTGTAACAAAAATCTTAAAATACGAAATTTCCCTTTCTTAAGGAAATTCTTAATTTCTTAAATTAAAGGAGAATATAATATCCTTTAAGAAAAGGATAATACAAGCCTATTAGACCATTCAGCTTTATAAAGGAAGTGGGTAAGCAGCTACTTTTATTATTATTCTTTAAAAGTGGGAACCAAAAAAGCTTAAATAAAGCCAAAGTGATTCACTAAAGGAACTCCAAAGGGAGGTGACTCATGACATTATGTGCATGGCTGTGGGGTAACAGAAGCAGCACTGAATCTGGAATCCAAAGGTATGGGCTGTGTGATCTTGGGCAAGTCTCTTAGCCTCTCTGAGCTCCAAAGTCCTCCACCATAGACTGTGTCCTCTTCGGGGAGTGATGGTGATGAGCATGTAACACCCTGATCGTTCCGTCCCCAGCCACCTTGAACACTTTGTTCATGCCACTCTCACAGGCCTGTGCGCATCGTGGTGCAATTTCCTGCTTACTTCGCCGAGTCTCCTGGTCAGCCCCACCACCTGCCACATTGTGGTGCCAGTGAATGTTCACCGAATGAGTGAATGAATGAATGGACAAATCTGAAAAGCAAATGCAGGCTTTGGCATTATTGCTATTTTTTGAACACATATCCACGTGAATCACATTGCAAAGAAAATCCTTTTTCAAGCTTCTGGTCATAGCCAGAAACCGAATATTATGCAACATTCAAGAGACGGTCAGAAATGACGCAAAGCATTGGATGCTCTTTGCCCCTAATGAGGTGAGTTTCTCCCCAAGCGTTTCCCCTATTAGACGGAAGTGCCCACTTCCCGGGGTATTCCAGACACTCCAGATGGATCCCAGAAGCATGGGCAGCTGAGACCCCGGGGCCCGCTGGGACCTTACCACCCCTACCTCTCCATTCTAGCTCACAGATGGGAAAACTGAAGCCCGGGAAATAGAAGTGCTTTGCTCTAGGCCCCTCGGAAACCTGGTCGGCAAGCCACAGCGGCAGCTCAGGTGCCTGCCGGTGCAGCCAGAACTCTCCCCCCACCCAGCCGGGCTCCTGACAGGGCACGAGGCAGGGAGCAGAGGCTCCAGGAGCCCCGGCTTGCCATGGAGCGTGGGTCTGGCTCCCAAATCAGGGGGGTTGTGCAGATGTCCAGTAGCAGGCCGAACTCAGATTAATTCCACAAACGTTTACTGAGCACCTATCATGTACCAGGCGCTGGGTTTTTAAGGTAAAATATGAGGGGTTCATAAATTCTGGTTTGAGCCAAGCCGCTTGGGATCGGACACCTCCTTTTGGGAGAGGGATCTGAGCAAGGCTTTCCTCCAGGCTGCACCGTATCTTGCCCGGTCCTCTTTCTGTCCTGGGGGCTTCCCACGCTGGTCTCCAGACCTCACACTTGTGGGGTCACTCTCCTCTCCCTGGGGCTGCCCCCACTGTCCCTCCTCCCCTCCTGCTGGGACAGCAGTGTCCAGGCCTTTCCCCCCGCCCAGCTCCCCAGGGATGGTGGAGGAGGACAGCTGTGGAGAAGGTAATAACCCTGTGACCCTGGGGACAGAGCCAGCCCCTGCCCCTCCCTGCTGCCTGGCAGCCGCCCAGGACTGTGACAGGAAGGTTCCCCCTTTACCCCAGCTGTTCTGTGGCCTTCGGGAGGCCGTGGGCCAGAGCCCAGAGGGAGCCAGGCACCCTATGCATCAGTGCGCTCCAGGCAAAGACAATTTCCTAGGGAAGGCTGGGAAACAGAGCCAAACGAGCCCTGTGTCCAGACAGAGAACAAAATAGAAAATGCCAGGAGGGGAACTGGACGCAGGGGCAGGGTGGGGCAAGAGGAAGTGTCTGGAAACCTCTTCTCTGCCTGGTGGCTCCGAGTCTCCACACGGCCAGAGGCTGGAAGGAAGGCCCAGCTGGGACGGATGTGACCATCCAGTCTCCCCCCTGTGTCTAGGTGGGGAATCCAAGGCCCAGAGAGGGGAGGGAACTGCCCAAAGCTGCACAGCAGTTAGAGACAGGGCAGGACTGGATCCCCCGAGCCCAGTCTCTGGGCTGCGTGTTGGGGCCTGCGGTCCCAAGTGTCTGGGGGTCACGATCTTCACCTCCCTTCAGTGCCCCCGTGGCTCACTTGGTCCCTCGTGGAAAAGCAGCATTTCCGATGACCTTCTAGGAGTTTAAACCCAATTGGTCCTGATCCAAAAATGTGTCCAAACCCAATGTTTGGCTTCTGTTAGGAGGTTTATAACATGCAATTCCACAAACACAGCAGCTACTGAACCCTAACCTCGGGTTCAGGCCCGCTTGACCTGGGAAGGACACAGGCAGGGATGTGATCAACGTCTGACAGCCCCAGGAGCGCACTCCAGGCAGGGAACCCCAAGATGCACCCCGAATACGGGGGGCACTGAGTGAACAGGCAGCTTGTGGACAGCGACAGTGCCGTGCTGAGGAAGGCTGCCTAATGAAGGCTGCCTGCACCAGCTCTCTTCCGATGTGGGGACTTACTCTGGACCCTGATTTCGAGCCCCTCCCTGTCCCAGTGTGGTAACAGCCAGCCGGCCTGCTCCGAGGGATTGCTGGCAATGAAAAGAACAAAGGAAGAGATAGAAAAACCTTTGGGTTTTCATTTCAGCTGCGCTATTCTTGAGCTGTGTGACCTTGGGCCAGTCCCTTTCTTTCTCTGGGCTTCCCTTTTCTCGTTTGTTAAATGAAAGTGTAGTCGAGATGAGCCCTCGGGTCCTCCCCGTCCCAAGACTCTGACTCATATGGACTCAAGGAAGATCTGCCCATGCCCACCCAGCCCAGGACTTTCTCCTCGTGGGGTTTCCTCACGTGAGCCTCTCACATGGTGCTGACCTCTGAGATCGTATTCACGGGAATCCTCGCCCAAATGTGGAGTTGAAGAATGACTACACTTTACAGAACAGGAAAGCCATTCTATAAGGGCAATCGGCTTTCTTTTTACCTTCTCTCATCACGTTCCCTGGGAACACGCAGCCCTCGGGGGCACCACGCTAACCAAATTAAACCAGCTTTCTCCGTGGGGTGAAAAATTAGTTTCTATTGCATCTCAATGGGCTCAGCCAAGAAACCACGTGGCTCTTGGATGCTGAGGACATCCTATATCTAATTCTGGTGCGCTTTCCCCCTCGTTCTTATCACTGAAGCTCTTTTTGGTACCCAAAGAATAAACCTGCACTTTGACCCTGCAGATATGTTCTTGAGTTTAAAAGAAGCTGGGGCGGCGGGGGTGGGGGGTGGGTTGCTCTTCTCTAGTTGTATACATGCTTTACTGCACTCATGTGCGTCTCACACTGTCCCTGGTCAGCTTTCCTTCTGCAGGGTGTAGCCTGCGTAACTGTCCATGGCAATCCTGGTCTTCAGGAGTGGCCCATCTTGTGCTTCCCTAAACAGAGGTCTAACTTCTCTTTTCTGCTGACTTCTCAGCCCTGACAGCTGAGATAGAAACCTTTAAGAGTTTAATTCCTTATATGAAGTCATTTGAGATGTCAGCATCCTCTCTTTCCAGCGTCTGAGGCAGAAGAGAAACGGCCTTGGCAAAGTGCAGCACTCAATCCACGCAGCTCTTTCTGGAAAGTCTGGCTGGCCTTATCTAGAGCTGAATGCACTCTCCCTTCTTTCCCTCTACCTCTATCCCGGGTACAAATTGCTCAGAGCCGAAAACCTCAGTGACGGGGACACCTGGGTGGCTCAGTCGGTTGAGCATCCAACTTTGGCTCAGGTCATGATCTCACGGTTCATGGGTTCGAGCCCCGTGTTGGGCTCTGCACTGACAGCTCAGAGCCTGGAGCCTGTTTCGGATTCTGTGTCTTCCTCTCTCTCTCTGCCCCTCCCCTGCTCGTGCTCTGTCTCTCTAAGTCTCTCAAAAATAAATAAACATTAAAAAAAAATTTTTTTTTAAAGAAAACCTCAGTGACAAACTCAAGGCGTACTGTCACTTCTGCCCTATTCTACAGCAAAGTGCACCACAAGGAGTAGGCAAACACTGTGCATTTGGGGAAGCACTTCAAAGTTACATGGAAAAGGCTTGGCCGTGGGGTGGGGCGTAAAGAATTGGGATCATTGATGAAATGAGCCTACCACACCCCACCTTCTTCCTCACTCTGTCCAGCCCTCAGATCCTCCTTCTGCGTCTTCTCTACTTGATCAGACCCCACCCCCAAATACGTGTAAAACTTTCCCATCTTAAGAAAAAAGTATTATGAAAGAAAGAATATAAAATATAGAGGTGTGTATAAAATAAGAAAAAGCATACAAAATACGGAACGATGTTGTCCATAACAATGAAACGGAAGCAATGCAAAATTCTTTTAACTTTTTAAAATGTTTTTACTTATTTCTGAGACAGAGAGAGACAGAGCATGAGTAGGGGAGGGGCAGAGAGAGAGGGAGACACAGAATCCGAAGCGGACGCCAGGTTCCGAGGTGTCAGCACAGAGCCCGACGCGGAGCTCGAACTCGCGGAGTGTGAGATCATGACCAGAGCCAAAGTCGGATGCTTAACCGACTAAGCCACCCAGGCGCCCCACACTTTAACAGAGGAAGAGTTTGGTGAAGGGCCACACAGGGTGGATGGAGGTGCATTATTCAGTCATTATAAATGATGGTTAGGAAGACTACTCAATAGCACGTGATAAAGCAAATTGAAAAACGACAATACAGACCACACACGCAAGCCTATTATAACCATGTTCACATAATAACCATAACATGCAAAACTGATAAAATCTGAATAAGGTCTGTCGGTTGTGCCAATGTCAATTTCCTGGTTTTGATATTTCGCCACATTTATGTAAGACATTACCGTCGGGGGACACTGGTTGAAGAAAACACGAGAGCTCTCTGTTCTATTTTTGTCAAACTCCTGGGAGTTTCTAATTATTTCAAAATTTAAAAAAGCATAAAAGCCCCCAATCGTAGAAAGAAAAAGCCTGAAAAAGTTAAAATAGCTGCAGTGTGTGACAGAAACACGGGTGATTTTCTTCATCTTATTTTTTAATGAATGTTTCCATTTTTTTTTTTAATTTTTTTTTTCAACGTTTATTTATTTTGGGGACAGAGAGAGACAGAGCATGAACGGGGGAGGGGCAGAGAGAGAGGGAGACACAGAATGGGAAACAGGCTCCAGGCTCTGAGCCATCAGCCCAGAGCCCGACGCGGGGCTCGAACTCACCGAGCACGAGATCGTGACCTGGCTGAAGTCGGACGCTTAACCGACTGCGCCACCCAGGCGCCCTGAATGTTTCCATTTTTTAAGGTCAATGTGTCATTATGGGAAGGAAACACCCACTGTATTTTTAGGAAGGAAACGTTCAATTCCTTCAGCTGCTCCCGCTGTGGCTCTAATACCTACCTCAGCCATCAGCCTGCCGGACAGTGCACTCCCTGAGGGCAGGGCTGTGTTTTGATCACCCTCGGGCACCTCTCCTCTCCCCTTCTGGTGCCCAGACTGGGCTTCATACTAACTGACTCATAAATGCAACAAATAGGTATTGAACCCAAACTCCACTGGGTACTGGGGTACCATGTGCCACTTTTTTCAAGACGCACGGAAGAACACCTACCTGCAAAGGGCTCGCAGTCTCCAGACAGGTGTGTGTTTAATGCAACACAGCAAAGCTCCACGTAGGGAAGGACAGAGGGTGGCAGGAACACAGAAAGGGAGGAGCCAGCTGTGCCCCCGATCACAGGGAGGGCTTCACCCAGGAGATAACGCTTGGGCTGGGCCAAGGGGTGAGGAGGAGGTGGTCAGGTGGCCAACTCAGAAGGGTATTTTCCAGATAAAGGATGACCTTGGACAAAGACGTGGAGAACAGCACAATGGTGCCTAGGGCATTCCGAACTCATCATTTGCATCCTGGGGATGTTTTCAAACTTTATTTATTTATGGGACGCCTGGGTGGCTCAGTTGGTTAAGCATCTGACAGTTTGGGCTCAGGTCATGATCTCACTGTTCATGGGTTTGAGCCTCACAGTGGGCTCTGTGCTGACAGCACAGACCCTGCTTGGGATGCTCTCTCTCCTCTCTGCCCCTCCTCTCTCTCTCTCTCTCAAAATAAATAAATAAACATCTAAAACATTTTTTAAAAAAATATTTATATCAAAGTATAGTTAACATGCAGGGTCACATTCATTTCATGTGTATAGCCTGTTGATTTGACAATTCTATACATGACTCAATGCTCACCATGGTAAGTGTTGTTAGCACCTGTCACCCTACAACTTTATGACAATATTATTGACTACATGCCCCTATTGCAGCACTCTTCATCTCGATGTTTTCACTAGAAAAAAAATTTTTTAATACTTTTTTTTTAAAAATGTTTATTCATTTTTGAGAGACAGAGACAGAGCATGAGTGGGGAATGGGTAGAGAGAAAGAGAGGGAGACACAGAATCCAAAGAAGGCTCCAGGCTCTGAGCCATCAGCACAGAGCCTGACGCGGGGCTCAAACCCGCAAACCGTGAGATCATGATCTGAGCCAAAGTCGGACGCTTAACTGACTGAGCCACCCAGGCGCCCCTTCACTAGAAATGTTTTTAATCAGAATTACATAAACACTAATGAATTTTTGTTAAGCAAATATGTCCCAGCATGAATTCTGTTGAACCAATTTTTCCTTTATCAATTTGTCTACACAATGCAATTAAATCCTTTCATTTTTTTTTTTTAGTTTTATTTATTTATTTTGAGAGAGAGAGAGAGAATGAGAGAGATTGAGCGTGAGTGGAGTGGAGAGGAGCAGAGAGAGAGGGAGAGGGAGAGAATCCCAAGCAGGACTCGAACTCACAAACCATGAGATCATGACCTGAGCTGAAATCAAAGGTCAGATGCTTAACCACCTGAGCCACCCAGGCGCCCCTTGTTTCATATTTTTCCTTATTTTTACATTCCCAGAATTGTTTTTGCCCATCTATTCTTTTTTTCTTTCCTTTGCTTTGCACAGCAAAGCTTTTATTCATTGGTCTCTTTCTTTTGTTCACCTCCTATTGTACTGTTCACCTCCTATTGTACTGATTAGAGCTTTTGCCATTAGGAGGTTATATGCCTTTATTCGTATCAACTTTGATTTCCCTAGGTCAAATTTTATATGAATTAATATGGTCTAGGATCTCTTACTGTTTTTCTGATTATTTGGTTAAAAAATAATTTTACCAAGTGTAAGTTTTGCTATTGTCACTTTTATTTTGTTTTGATTTTTCTTCCAGAAATAGTCACAATGAATCGAATACACTGCCAAACACTTGCTTTTGTTTTAGATTATCCATGAGAAAACTGAGTGAATTTCGAGGCAGAGAGATGGGTGGAGAGAGAAAAGGCAAAAGATGCAAGTCTCTGAGAGGCAGAGACAGGCTGCGGACTTTCTACCCTACTACCTGCTAAATACAAATACAGGGAAGTGTCTCTCTGTCTCTTTTTGCTTGGACAACAAAACGCCCCACCTTTAAAGGAAGATGAGAAAATGCATGCTTATTACAAAGTGTCACTCACAAAGTTCAGCACATAACCAAAAATTACTAGACATGTGAAGAGACAGAAAAAATGCAACCTGTTGTCAAGAGGAAAAGTGGTCAGTAGTTCTCGATGGAAAATTTTAAATAGAAGAAAAAGACATCAGTTGTATATTTAGAAAGACCACCCAGGTCGCCAGTGACCGAAGGTCCATCGAGAAAGGACTGGCCGAGGAGGAGACAATGAGTCCTCTTAGAAGACTCTCCCACTGGCTGTAAAGGAAGGTGACAAACATGTAGACGAAGGTCCTGCAGATCTGTGAGTTTTGTGGTTATGCTAAGATCACAAATGACAAGGCTGGAAAAAAATCTTAGTGCTCTGTCTACCTGTCTCATTATTTGTGGGGGAAGTCGGGACTCAGGGAAGATAAGTGATTTTTCTAAGATGAATCAGGATTAGAACCCAAACCTCATAACTTTCCCGTGTCACATGGCCTCCCTGTGACTATCTTGTGCTCAAAGAGGGTCTCTGAGTGACTAACTATGTGCGTTTTCACAGTGGGGAAGTCCTAGCCATAGTTTCTGAGATAACATCAAAGTGTCATTTCTTCTTTTCTCTCCCACAGAGGACGAGGAGGTTTCCAGTAAAGCTGTCAGATAGTCACACAAAGTCATCACAAACCAGACTTAATGCCCAGTCACCTAGGCGGTTGAGATTTGAAGCTACCGAGATTAGATATCTCGAAATATATGTGCTCATATTCACATTTGAATCTGTTTTGTTTTTGCCCAGAAGTAACACGATGCGGCCGTGACTGTGGCTTTGATCCATGGTCGTGCCCAGTTAATATTATCCAGGAGAAAAGAAAACTACATTCCCTGAGCTGAGTTTGCACTTGCAAAGGAATGAATCATGTCTTCGCCCTGATTCTGGGAACAAATTTGAGGCATCAACAGATCAACAGTGGTTCTGTGGGTTTATCCCCCACAATGGACAGCCACCCCCATCCCACCCAACCCATCGCTGGGCTACTCTTTTTTTTTTTTTTTTTTTTCCTACAGAAGGGACATGTTTGGGATGATGGCAGTGAAGACCAGGAGATGTGTTGTTACTAAACATTGAAGTGGAGATATCAAGAGTATAGCTGGATGTCCAAGTCTGGACTTGAAGAGCAGGTCTGTGAATAGTCGGAAGGGTTCGGGAAGGCATAAACCCTTTGAATGATACCCAGGCCGGGTGGTATCATCACCATCCGCGGAAGAGCAAGCTTGCACATCCATCTAGTAGGCTGTCTGTACCGTGTTCCACGGAGCTGCCTCCATCTGTTAAACACATCTCTTATCTTCCACTATTTGAGGCTGCCCTTGTCCAATCTCTCGGCAAGTGATTTCCAAGTACATGACATGCCTGACAATGAAATGGGCTCTTTCTTGTAGACGTATGTTCCTCCTTAGTCGCCAGAGCCTGGGCCCCACAACCAGGGGCTCTATCTACTTGGGTCTTTCTGCCCTTCCCAGAGGGCCTGCTGCTGGCTGGGACTTGGTGCTGGTGCTCAGGGCAGGGGTGCTAAGACAACCAGAGTAGCCCAGGTACAGGGTTGGCCGTGACCCCTAAGCCCCCTCCCTACGCTAACAATGGATAAAATTCTCCCATTGGTTACAGAGGGAAAGAGGTGAAGCATCCACCACAGACCAGGTAGGTAGCGTCGATTTTATGTGGTCGTCTTGTTTAATCTTTTTTTTTTTTTTTTTTTTTTACATTTATTTATTTTTGGGACAGAGAGAGACAGAGCATGAACGGGGGAGGGGCAGAGAGAGAGGGAGACACAGAATCGGAAACAGGCTCCAGGCTCTGAGCCATCAGCCCAGAGCCCGACGCGGGGCTCGAACTCCCGGACCGCGAGATCGTGACCTGGCTGAAGTCGGACGCTTAACCGACTGCGCCACCCAGGCGCCCCTCGTCTTGTTTAATCTTAACCACAGCCCTGTGAAGCAGGCAGCCTCACATCCGCTGCTTTTACTAATCAGAAAACCCAGGCTCCAGAGACCAAGTCTTTGCCCAGGGTCACACAGCGCGTGGATCATGTTCGGGTCCCTTTGACTTCAAAGGCCACACCCTTCCTGCCAGCCGCGCTGCCTCCAGAAGTACAAAGTGGGGACGCACACCTGGGGAAGCTTTGGGATCCTTGGGAACTTGTAACTGGGTGTATTCATGATATATACCTGGTATAACGGAGGGGAGTCTCGGGGGGGAAAAAATACCCATGTGAATGAGAAGTAGCTGCTATCAGCTGTGTATTTCCGAGCCATATGTTGTGGGATATTCAAATCTTTACAAACCAACCATGGCAGAGAATTGGAAACCACAACACAAGGCGAGGGTACATCCACATGAGTGTGCACTCCCCTCCGTTCAGGCATGGACGTGATCTCAGCGGGTGTGAGGATGGTCTCTTTCTCATACAAGGATGTGTATGTGTATGAAGAGATTGGAAAGTATGTTTCACCGGGTAAGGAGTTAGTTTCTTTCCTTTTCCAAAGCACGGAAGACAAAACAAGACAAAAAAGTTCCTGCTTTTATTTATGTGCTAGCCTTCAAAGATCTATGTGACTTGCAATATTAACTTTTCCTGCAACCTCAAACCATTTATTTAACCACTTAAGTCCACGAGTGGGCAATTCTGAGTTTTTAGGAACCAATCACAAGGAGGCATACATCATGACTTACTCAAATACTAACTAAACTCTTGCGACTCAGGTTCTCTGGAAATTCTTATCTAGGGGACCAGAGAAACCAGACGGGCCCAGTTGGCTCAGGGAGGGGTTGGGAGAGGCCACAAGTTGGTAGATTTCAAGCCAGAGGACCTTCTGCCTTCTCTATCTGCTTTTCATGGAACTGCCAGAATTTAGCACGAACCAAGGGCAACCAGCTTATTTTTAGAAGTGCTTCAAGTTTTCAGCAGTGCGCACAGGCACGAAGAGAAGGGTTCACTGGCCCGGTCGAACTTGCCAGCGCCCCCAGAGGGAACCAAGAGACTTGAAGTGTGGTGGGGAGAGGAAGGGCCACCTGTCGGGGCCGGCAGCCCGGGTAGAGGTTTCTGAGAAGGGCTGGACAGGAAGGCATCTGGCTGAGGATTTCCCCGTCCGACCCCTCAGCCACCTGCCCAGCAGGCTTCTGGCCTGTAGTGGGACCTGACTCCGCCAAGCAGGGAGGCATCTTGGCGGCCGTCCACCCGAGCAGAGACACGGGCTTCCACGGTGTCCCCAGGATAAGCACACACCACACATCCTTAGCACATGCCCCACTGCTCAGCCCACTGTAGGGACTCCCCAAACAGTGGTTGAATGAAGAAAGCATTTACCCTGCCCCCTCCTTCCTGCTCTGCCCAACAAGATTTCCCCAGAGAACTCGAAAGGCAGTTGTCATTTTGTACCCGTCGAGCCGTCGAGCCATGCGGATTCTGGATGCCACTCAAGAGGGAAGCAGTGCCAGGCGGATTAAATTGAATTCAGCAAACATTTGTTAGCACATACAGCACTGCGCGTGTGGGACCAGGTAGCCGGGAAACACGCCTTCGTTGCAGAGATCCCAAGTCGGTGGCGCGTCCACGGCAGTCATCAATAATTGATCACAGCTTCTTTCCTGTAGGGCCAGAGGTGGCCTAAGGGTCGTCTCGGCAAAGCCGTCCAGGCAGTCACTAAATGGGACCAGACCTGGCACTCAGAATGGAGCCTACCGCCATCCCGAGAGTGGGCCCGCGCCCGGCTGGGCTTCTGTATCAAGTTTGATAAGTAAAGCGTGAACAGAAAGCTTTTGACCTCTGGAAGCCTAGAACTGGGGAAGAAATAAACACCTGGAAGATGAGGGGCCCCTTCCTTCCTCCCAGATGGGTCGTCGGTTGCATGATTTTGAGAACAAGATGCTTTTCAGCTCACGAAACCAAGAAACCTCAGTCGCGCCCACAGAACCACAGTAAACACTGATGCTCCAATCTAGGGTCTCCCCCTACCATGACTCGGCCCCTTCAAGGTGAGCTTTCTTCCTCATCACACCAGGACTCTTGAGTCCCTTCTCTGGGGTCCCTGTCATTGTGGACTGCAGGTCGTTCCCTGGCCACCTTCGCCCCCACACCAGCGGACCCCAACCCGCCTCAACGCCCATCCTCTCCCATCTCATCCTGGAAATGGCCTAGATGCTATGACTTTCAGGAAAGCCGCCGGACGTGAGATTTTTGGGAACTGCACTGGGTTGCTCCGGAGATTCTGTTCCACCATTCTCACAGGTAAAACTCAGCTTCCCCAGAGATTGTACCAGAAGCCCTCAGGTCTCTTCGGTTCCTGGAGTGTGTGTTTCAAGGCTCTGGGGCCATGTGAACAGCCAGCAGCCCTGGGGGGACACTTGCTCAGAGCGTCCTTCCAAGGGATCTTGCATCACCAGCAGGGAGCCCGGACCCCAGGGACAAGGTGGGAGCCATGTGTCATTTTCATTCATGCTGTGACGTCTCCACTGTCCCAGACACTGTCATCTTTGTCATCATCCCCAAGCACACAGTCACCCCTTCCTGGGGCACGTGGCTTCCATTGCGCAGCAATGACAGTCCAGTTGGGGAAGGAGGTTATCCACAAGCAGTGATATACAATCCCACAGCTCCTGTGCTCACAGCTGAATCAATGTACTGGCACGGACACTCCTAAGCCTACACAAGTTCTGGGAAGCATATTAAAAAATAGCCAATAAAACTAGGATTTGAATCAAGTATCAGTTAAACGTACTTGTATAGTTGGCATTTCTTATATTTTCCTTAAAAAGCTACATTGAGTCTTTGGGGCCCAGGCAACGAGGAATTACTCGGTATGCGTTTTCACGTTTAAAAATTTTTTTTTAACGTTTATTTATTTTTGAGACAGAGGGAGACAGAGCATGAACGGGGGAGGGTCAGAGAGAGAGGGAGACACAGAATCTGAAGCAGGCTCCATCAGCACAGAGCCCGACGCGGGGCTCGAACCCACAAATTGCGAGATCGTGACCTGAGCCAAAGTCGGACGCTCAACCGACTGAGCCACCCAGGCGCCCCCCGTTTTCATGTTTTTTTTTTTCAAAAAAAAAAAGCAGTAAGTTATTTCACATGTGAAATAAAGAGTACATTACAAATGTCAAGTCCTAAGCATGTGCCTTTAAAATAACCTTCTATTCCCCAGAGTTTGCGATCTGGATTTTTAAGGGTGATGTCACAGACTCTGCTCAGAGGGAAAACTGAAGAAACAAATGGAAATTTTGCATGGTTTTGTCCACATCTGTGTCAATTCACCAACTAACACAAAACATCAGCTACACGCCCTCCTTCTCCTAGGACAGAGGGCCTGGGCCATTTGGATCATTGAACACAATCAGCGAGCAGCCAGGTTCCCCCGCCCGTGGGAAAATCAGATGTTTACATCATCTAGAAGAATCCCATCTCCCCAAGAGGGTCAATTCAGCCGTGCACGTATCTCCTACCAACGACCTTCAAAAGTCTGTTACTTGAGGTTCCTTTCCCTGCATTGATGACATCCTGCCTTGTCCCTGCCATCACATGGGCAATTCTCTGCCATATTTCAGGTCTCAGCTTCGAGATCGCTTCTTCTGGAAGTCTTCCCCAGCTCCCAGCTCAGTCGCGTCTGTCCCTGCTTTACACCCCTAGCCATCTCTCATCACGTCGGGAGCCAGGGGTTCAACTGAGCTTCATGTTCTGTGCGGGCAAAAAACTTGTCTGCCTGTCTCACCAAGACTTGGCCCACAAGACCCTGTCAACCACACGGCGCGGGTTCAAAAACATCCAGGGAATGAATGAATGAGCGAACGAACTAGGACTAGGCACTCGCCTCACTTTTCAGGCGTGAGGTTCTCCGAGGCCAGACCCACGGGGGCTCTTCTCAAACATGTCCTTCTCATGCAGACACATTTTCTTTCCCCTACAGAACAAAAGCCAAGGAACACCTGCTCAGGTACACAGCCCTGGCATTCTTCTGGAACAGGGATGGGCAAACTACCCCTCAAGAAATCGTTTCACTGAGCCACGCTCATCCGTTCGCACGTCTGTGGCTCCTTGCACATCGCAGAGGTGAGGAGCTATAACAGCACCGATCGGGCCCGCAAAGCCTTGAATATTCACGAGCTGGCCCTTTGCAGACAGTGTGCTGAGCCTGGCTTTAGAACATCAGAGCAGAAGAGGATCAGAGACACAGGTGGGGGAATGAACGGACAGCACAGGGGTGGGAATGTCAGAGGAGGTGTCTGGGCCCCCAGAGGAGCCTCTGAGCGCCCCCACTCCCACTCCCGGTGTTGAGAAGTGTGCAGGCTTCGGTGGTGGACAGCCTGGGATTCACCGCGTCATGGCTGAAGGCTGCACGATCTCAGCAGGTCGCCTCGCCACCCTGAGCTTCAGCTTCTACATCTTTCAAAGAGAAACCGCCTGTATCGCAAGGTTTTCGTGAGACTCAGAAGAAATGAGAAGGGGCAAGTGTCTGAGAGCTAATACAGGGCAGAGTTTGCAAGCAGACTTGTTCTAGATCCAGGTTCAAGTTCTGACCTGCCTTTTATAACTCTGGGGCCCCGGGAAGCACTCAGCCTCTGCGGACCTGTTTCCATGCCTCTTCCGTGAGTCGGGCAGTGCTTCCCAGCAAGGCATCGCTACAAAGATTAAATGGCACCAGCACAGACCCTGGCAGTCGGGAGGTTCCCTCCGCTGTCAGGGTCAAGTTGTCGAGCACAGGTCCTAATGCAGGGCATGTGTGCAGTGACTCTGATGTCCTTGCATCCTTCCTCTTGCACATGGTCAGGACCTCATCCTCAGAATTCACAAGCCTATCCTGCTGACAGCTTGGTGAATGACTCTAGACAGCTCAAGGGGCCTCTCTAGATCGCTAAAACCTGGCTTATAAAATGATGGGGTTGGTGAGTTCGAGCCCCGCGTCGGGCTCTGGCCTGATGGCTCAGAGCCTGGAGCCTGTTTCCGATTCTGTGTCTCCCTCTCTCTCTGCCCCTCCCCCATTCATGCTCTGTCTCTCTCTGTCCCAAAAAAAATAAACGTTGAAAAAAAAAAAAAAAATTTAAAATGATGGGGTTGGTCTGCTCATTTCTAAACTGTGCTGGTTTAGAGAACCTCCTAAAACGCTCAGCCTCCCTAGCTCTTCTCTTAGAGATTCTGGTTCCCGAGGCCTAGAATGGGACCCAGGTTGGAACCTGTCCTTTAAATGTGATTCTTGACTGAAAGGTTCCTTGGGAAATACTGGGGTCCATGCACTCTAAGGTCCTTGAGGCTGAAAAACTCCTGTATGTTCAAGTTCTACAACCCTGGTGTGTGTGTGTGTGTGTGTGTGTGTGTGTGAAAGAGAGAGAGAAAGGGGGAGATGTGTCTTCGGGCTGATGAAACTGTTAGCCAGGCATTACATTTCAGAAAGATTTTAGGTTGTCAACTTTCAAGAATTAGTCAGCACATGACGTTTCCACGCCCGGGCCGCCAGTATGCACATGTGACTGTTTGCCTCTGTCTTTCTGACTCACATCTGCTTTCCTCCAGAGACCTCTGGGCCTTCTGAGAACCAGCAAGGGACAAGAGCCTGTGGCTGGAGCACCCCTGCCAGCCATGCCCCAAAAATGCCCATTCAAGAGCTTCCAGAAAACTCACCACCCTCCCCGCCCCTCTCAGCACAGGCCAGGGCTCCAGAAGGCTAAGTTTGAGGGAGGTGCGCCTGAAGGCGGAGCCCCCAGAAGTAGGGCTGAGCCAGGGGCGAGAGGCACTGGTAGGGGTGGCAAGGAGAGTGGCTGTGCAGCCAAGGCCCAGTCCTGAACCTGCCACTTACAACTGCAGGCCTGGGGGCAACTCACTTTACACGTCCAAGTCTCAGTTTCTGCCCCCCCCCAAAAATGCTACACAGTGTTGTGAGGGTTAACTGAGATCATGGGTGAGCTCATTTTGTAAATGCTGAAGCTGCCCGGGTCACATGCCCCCTCCAACTCTGCACATCACCCTTTTCCAGTTCTCTTGAAAGTTGCACCTGTAATGCGCAACCCCAAGTTTCTAGTGACCAGGCCTCGGCTGTTGGGGTTTTTTTTTAGCTTCTTAGACTGTGGAGATGCAAATAGCTGTGCACCTGGAGAGTTGTTTAAATTATTCTCCCTTCCCGAGCCTTACTTTCTAGGTCCGGGGGAGAGCGTGGCATCCCCAGGGTGCAGGTTGGGCTGACACAGGCTTGGGCTGTGTGGAGACAGGGAGGCCCCGGAAGGTGAGAGAAGAGAATGCCCTGGAGACTCAGAGGGTGACACAGTGCCCCTGGGCTCAGGGATGCGGGGAAGGACTTCCCGGAACATTGTGTGTGTTCAGAGATTTCTGTGCATTTGTGTTTGTAATTGCAAATGTGCATTGTATGCATTGTGTGTGTGTGTGTGTGGGGGGCTGTGTATGCACTGAGCCTGAGCCTGGTCTACGTGACCATATAGAGCTCTTCTCCAGAAGTAGACTCACTACTGGTCTAACCATGATGTCAGACTCAGACTCGCAACTCACTGAATTGAAGCCCAAACACTAAAAGCGTAAGGCCATGGTTTTGGTTCTGACTGTCCCCCAGCTCCTGTCCAGCAGGTCACAGCTGGGGGCTGTCCATCAAGTTGGACAATCCACACCTCTGCCATGGCCCTCAGCCTCCTCCCACCCCACCTACCGCCCACACGATTGTCCAGTGAATCCGAGCAGACCCTAGAGTTAGAGTCAAAGATTGCCAGGCCGAAAGAGGTCTCGGAGGTACAGTCCTCCTTCCAGACTAAAGGCGAGGAAGCTCTGAAGCCCAGAGAGGTCAAGTGGCCAGTCCAACCAAGTTCGCGCAGCCAGTTGTTGATATCCATTTCTCGTTTATTCATGGACAAACATTCACTGAGTTCCTATTGGGTGCCTGGAACTGGACTGGACACTGGAGAAGAGAACCAGGGAGCGTAACTTAGGTCAGGGATCAGAGCCGGCTTTAGGAAGTGACATTTAAGCTACCACTTAGCTGAAGAGTGGGTGAGGTGGAGACCGCCAGCTGATGGATGCATGGGAAACTCCATGTGGATGAGCCTTGAGCTTGAATGGGGCTTTGAAGGAACTTTGAATGTTCAAGGCTGTGAAAGGCACTCACCGAGGATGGGGAGATAGACACAAACTCACACAAGGACTTCGGATGCTATCCCACATGAGGAGGAGACATTTCAGCTGGGGTGGGGGGTGAAACATTCTTAAAAGGCAATTTGTGGAGAATAGGCTGGCAGGAGCAGAAGCCTAGAGTCAGGTTCTGAGATGTTCTCCACCGCTTTGTCACTTGCACCACGTCATTTAAAGGTCATCATACAACCTTATGAGGTGGCCAATTTTATTCCCGTTTTTGTCCCTGTTCCCCTGGGGTTGTGGCCCGGGAGGAAACAAGGCTCAGAGAGGCTGAAGCTTGCCTAGATGCCACTCACTTGGTGAGCCATAGAGGTAGCTCGCTAAGTTCCCACTCTTGCCTACTAATTTTCCCTGACCTTTCTTGGAAAAAAAAATCAGCCACCCTTGGTGGTCATTGCCTCCCACTTATTCTTCAGCCCCCCTGCAATAGGGCTTTGTCCCCCTCTGTCCCCGCACCTGCCTCTGCAGTGACAGTGATGTGCTATGTCCATTCCCCAGTCCGTGCCAACCTCTGATGCTGCCCACCAGCCCTACCTTGACTGCAGGGACGTCACACTCTCCTGGTTCCCCGCCTGCATCTCTGGCTGCTTCTTCTCACACTTGCCCGCTGTATCCTCCTTTGCTAGCTCTCTGTGGGTGGATCCTCCTCGAGGAATCTGTCTCAGGCCAATTCTTGCTCACTTGGGTGCTTTGAATACACAGCAGAGGCTCGAGTTATGCCCCCTCACCGACTGCCAATTGTCTATCCCTAGCCCTCACCCCAGTCTTGGGCACCGAAACTAGCCTGGCAATTACCAGCATCATCTCCTCGAAAGCAGCATGACCAGAGTCCCTAAGCCTTCTACCATGATTCTTCTGGTAATGACACTGCTATCTACCCAATGTCCTGCTACAGAAACTTATTTTTTCCACCTCTGACACCATTATTCCTACATCCAATGAGTCATTAAGTCCTCCAATATTAGCTTCAAAATCCTAATCCAGTCTTTCTTTCCCATCCCTGTGTTCACAACTCTGATCTCTGTCTTCATCAACCTCTTTGGCAAGGTATACAGGGCACCAAGGGTGAAACAAGGGTGAAGGGGCCTATGCCCTTCATCATGGCTTATAACAGCAAGCTTCAACCCAGCTCATAGGCATCCAGCCTCTTCCAGAAATAGGATGTCATCCCAGTGCAAGAGTGGATAAGAGAAGGCCAGCCTTCCTTCCTTGGCCAGCTACGGTGTGTGGGTATGGTGCAAGTCTAACCTGGGGAGGGCTCCCTGACCTCTCTCGCACTCAATATGGCACTTCCCTCTGCCTAGGGAACCACCAGTGCCTGCTCATCCCCCACCATGTATACACACAATTCACTACTGCTTAGTGGGTAGACAGATTCTAAGATGGTTTCCAATGGCCCTTGCCCCCTGGTATTCACACCCTTGTTTATCCCTCTTTCTTTAGTGTGGACAGGACCTATGACTTGCTTATAACCGACAGAATACTGCAAAAGGTGATGGCATGTCACTTCTGTGATTGGATCACATAAACACACAACTTCGATCTTGCTAGAAGACTCATTCTATTGCCTTCTTGGCTTGCATGCTTCCATGAAGCAAGTGGTGATTATGGAGGGCTTCATGTCCAAGAAACTGAGGGTGTTCCCTGGGTGACAGGCAGTAGGGAACTGAGGCACGCAGTCCAACCATCTGCAAGGAACAGAATTCTATCAGCAACAACATATGTGAACTTGGAAGTGGATTCTTCCCCAGTCAAGCCTCAGATAAGACCCCAGCCCTGGCCAACACCTTGACTACAGCCTTGTAAGAGACCCTGAAGCAGAGCACCCAACTAAGCCATGCTCTCATCCCTGCCTCAGAAACTGTGAAATACTGTGTATTGTCTCAAGGTGCTAAGTTTGCACTAATTTAATACATGGCAATAGGAAACGAATACATTCACAGTGTCTTTTCTTATTTGAACAAAAGAAGGTGAGTTCTTTCTGCTGTAAGCAGGCATGTATGACAAATAGAGGTGCCCCAAACCCACTGGATTAGCCTATCTTATTTGCCTGTCCTGTACGTCTTCTCCCACACCAACTTTTCTATTATTCCCTGAACCTATATTTTCTTTGTTTAGAGTATTTGCCCCTTTTCTTTTTCCTTTAAAAAAATTTTTTTAACATTTATTCATTTTTGAAAGACAGAGAGAGACAGAGCACAAACGGGGGAGGACTAGAGAGAGAGGGAGACACAGAATCCAAAGCAGGCTCCAGGCTCTGAGCTTTCAGCACAGAGCCCGATGCGGGGCTCGAAATCACAGACCACGAGATCATGACCTGAGCCGAAGTCAGATGCTTAGCCAACTGAGCCACCCAGGTGCCCCATTGCCCCCTTTTCTTGACCTGCAAACTCCCTTTTATCATCCTGGACTGGCTGAGATGATACCTCCTCCAGGAATCCCTCTGAAATTAGCCCCTGAGGTTGGATTCACAGCTCACTGTGTGTTCCTTTACCCTGCACCACCTACAATGTCCTGTGGCCACCTGCACTCAGGTCTCACCACTCAGTGCCCCAGATCTCATCTTATTTTCCATCTTATACCCAGGGCCTATTAGGTCATGGGGATACAATAAATGTGTGCTGAATGCATGAATAGTTGAGCCTAGCACAACTCCTCCACCAGGAACACCACAGCCAGTGAGGGAACTCTGTAACCATCTTTAATGGAAGACAAGGCCTTGCTGTCACCACACTGGCCTACTTTAAGGGTGTTAACATATGCTATTATGATATTTATGTAAGTGGGGAGAACTGCCTTTACAGGAGAGTAGATATGTTGTGCTTAGAACCAGGATGGTTTTGGATACTCAAGCTAACCTCTAGTAGAACAAAGGGTGGGGACAGGGAGTAGTGGAGAGAGCAAGGAGCCACCAAGATAGTGGGAACTGGGGACCAGCAGTGACACCAACCATGAGAAATCCCCAATACGAGGAAGGCCAAGAACAGAATGCCTGATACTCACTTTGAAGTTGTTGGCATTGCTGTCAGAGTTGCTAGATTTAGAAAAAAATGGGGACGTACAATGAAAAAATTATTGTTTATCTAAAATTCAAATTTAACTGGGTGTCTTGGGCATTATTGGGGTTTGTATCTGCTGTGACAAAAATCCCTCCTCCTATACATTCTCAGTCAAGTCTACAGTTAACACTGTGCCTCATATGATTTTGGGGGGGTTTATGGAATTATATAAGAGGAAGAGTTTGGGCTCTGGAGCCACTGGGGCAAAGAATAGGAATAGCACAGAGATAAAATGAATAAATTCAGTGGAATCAGCAGTTGAGAGTCAGAGGTGACCACAAAGGGTAATCTTGGGAAAATCTTAGGAAAGGCTTAGAACTTTTGAAAGGTGGAGTGAGGGCTTGAAGCAAGCTTATCCTTTCAAATGCAAGGAGGGAGCAACCAGATGACATGTGGTTGACACTTAGAACACCTGTAGAGCTCTGAATAGAGTCCGAGAAACTGTGTTCTCTCCTCATCCATCCCTCACCTTTACTGGGAGAATTTTGGATGCAGGATCCACAACAAAGCGGCAAAGTTCTTCACCTGAGGGTCAGGGAGACGCAGAAGTGTGGTGGAGGGAGAGGCACCCTGATAGCTTTAGAGAGGAGTTGCCAAAGATTGGCTTTGGCAACATACACAGTGGGAGAGGGGCTGGGTTTTCACCAAGTTCATCAGGAATCCTGATGTGAAGAATGTGTGGGGAAGGGTTACTACTCAGCACCATGCTCCCAGCTGTGAGATAGATCTTGGGGGGCAGCGTGACCCCCAGAACCCTGGCTGGGCTGCCCCAGCAGTGTCCAGTGGGGCCTGGCTGGCTGCCCATTTCAGTAGGGACTGCTAACCCCCAGAACAGCCCTCTCTGCACCCCAGCACTGCAGTTTTGAGGCCTTGTAGCTCTTCTAGGGCTAAAGCCCATTGGGAACCAGCCTGTGTGGTTCCACACGAATCTACTCTACCCACAGTGGGCATCCCATTTTTCTCTAAACACACCAGCAATATTCATACCTCGTGCCTTTGTACATGGTATTAAGACAACATAGTGTTAAGACAAGACCACATATATTTTAATCCTCCTCCCTTTGAAAGGTGAGCCTGATTCCCCTCCCCCTGAGTGTGGGCTGGACTTTGCGACCCCCTTCCAACAGGTGGAATAATGTAGAGGTGACAATGTGTGACTTCAGGGACGAGGTCCTAAAAGGCACCGAGGCTCCCTGCTTGTTCTCTCTCATCACTTACTCTGCAAAGCCAGCTGACATGTCACCGAGACACTCAAGACTCTCCCTACATGTGAGGAAGTGAGGCCTCCGGCCAACAGCCATCAAGGGACAAAGGCCTCTGCCAGCTGCCACGTGGGAGAGTCCCCAACCCTGACGAAACCTCCAGGTGCCTGCAGACCCAGACAGCATCTTGACAGCAGACTCAGGGGAGCCCTCGGGCCACATCCACCCAACTAAGCTGTTCCTAAATTCCTGGCCCGCGGAAGTGTGGGACAGCAAATGTTGTTTCAAGCGGCTAGGTTTCAGGGTACTGTGTTAGGTAGCAGTAGGTAACTGCACACACACTCTTGCCTAGACCCAAGTAACCCTCCTTCTCTGCCCGGCAAACCTTTCATCATCCTTCCAAATGCCATGCCAATGCCACTCTCTCTGCATCACCATCTGCTGGGCTCGGGGTCCAGTCAACTGAATTAATCCCGTACAGTAATCCTGTACTGGATTATTGCTTGCTGTCTCTCTCTCCTTGGAATCGGAGCCCCTTGAGGGATTATTCATCATGCCCGGCACAATGATAACGCTCAGTTAATACTTCCTTAGCCACTTGATTTAATCAATCAACGCAGAGCGAGGCTACGTAACATGGTGTCCTCCTCGTCTTTTTTAATTTTTTAAAAATGGATGAGAACATTTTATCAGAGAAATTGTGTTGATTTGTGAGACTGCCTGGTAATGGACTGTGTTGCTAACATCTTTCTGTGGCTCAAGTGCTCCAGAGCCACACATGTTTAGTGGTTACCATACCGGAAAGTGCCAAGACAGAAATTTTCATTATTGCTGTAAGTGCTGTCGGACAGAACTGATTTAGAAAACTTTTGAGATATATTAACAATGGTAGAGGTCAGGAGGGTCTAGGCTGACGCAGTGGCAATGAGATGAAGGGCCAGGATCTCTCTGAGACACTTACTGTCATGCAGAGCGATGAGGGGGGATGCATTCAGGATACCTTCTAGGTTTCTCCCTACGGTAAAATGGGTGGGTGATGGATGGAAGCATTGTAGGCACAGAAGAAGGAGCAGGATTTGGGAAAAGGGGGTAGAATCAGATTTGGACCCAGAGAGTAAGAGATAAGGCTGGGACAGGCCAGTGATGTCTGGGAGGCTGCGGGGTCTCAGAATGTGATGGGGGAGTCTGTGTGAAGACAAGAGCACCAAGGGAGGGGCAGGAGCTATGGTAGGCCCTGGAGCCACGCGCCAGGGTGAGGGTGCTTGGGGAAAGCAGGCAGCATGAGATGGTCAGGGGCAACATCAGGGCCTGGGGAGCACTGGCATTTAGGGCAGGGTTTTCAAACCGTGGGTGGGTCATGAACTAGAAGAGATCTCCTCCAGCATCCAAAATAGTATCAAAAATATTAACATGCCGTGCATACAATTTAGGTAAAGATCTTTCCCTTGAAACTTTTGTTATGACGATGTCTATATATCTATCATTATCTATCTATCTATCTATCTATCATCTATCATCTATCTGTACCTATATATATTTATGCACTTGATTGTAAGCTAAAACATATTTCTGGGTTGTGGTCCAATTAGTTGGAATGTCACAGGTTTTGTAAAATGAACACCACAGACTGCAACATGGGACACGGGAACTGGGACGGTGTCCTTTTTCTCATCCCCACCTGAAATCCCGGCATACGGTAGACACTCAGTAAAGACCTATTGCACGAAGGAATGTTGCTAGAGGGTAAGAGGAGAGACAAATAACCCAGTGTCAGATGTCAGGGATTTGGCAATATTGAGAGCATGTGTGGCCTTATCTCTGCAATTTCTGTGCATTGGCGGAGCAGAAGCCAGCCTGCTGGAGTAAACGGTAGTTGAGGAAGCAGAGATGAGGCAAACGACCTTGGAAATGGAAAGGCATTTGTTTTGTTCGTTTTGTATTGAAGACATGAAAGTTCAATATGTGCCCAGAAAAGACTGTATGGGAAAAGCATGCTCTAGAAACTGTTGTTGGACGACAAAACCACTAGCCATATGTGACTATTTAAATTAAAATCAAGTAAATTCAAAATGCAACTCCTTGGGGCGCCTGGGTGGCTCAGTCAGTTAAGTGTCTGACTTCGTCTCAGGTCACAATCTCACGGGTTTGTGAGTTCGAGTCCCACATCAGGCTCTATGCTAATAGCTCAGAGCCTGGAGCCTGCTTCGGATTCTCTCTCTCTCTCTCTCTCTCTCTCTCTCTCTCTCTCTTTCTGCCCCTCCCCCACTCGTGCTCTGTCTCTCTCTCAAAAATAAACAGCAAAAAAAAAAAAAAAATTTTTTTAATGCCCTTAATCTCAGGAGACTAAGTAGCTAAGTGGTTGGTGTGCTAAATGGCTAATCAAGTGTTAAATGGCTACCATGTTGCACAGAGCTGAATAGAACATGTTCATCGTCGCAGAAAGGTCTACTGGACAGTGTCACTCTCGAAAAAAAGTCTTAATTCATCATGTCTATGCTGGCTTCAATAAAACAAGTCCAGGTTAAACCGGTGCACAGCGCTCCCAACCTCCTTCTACCCCAAACATTCTCCAAACCCAGCAGGAAACCTTTGGGAGATTATGTTACAACCTGTACATGATGGACTCACATTTGATCTCAGCGGGTGAGAGTTAACCCCGGGAGAGGTCAGTGGGGACATCAGGGAGGGTGCTGGACCTCAGGAGGTGGTCTAGGGACTGTGTGGGCATTCTATGCATTCATGATGCTTTCTCACCAAATACAGCAAAGGTTTGTGACAACTAGAACAGCTCGTGCTTGCCCAGAACTGAGGGCACAGAGAAAGGGGCTGACCAATGGTAGGTGTGGGGACAGTGCTGGACAGGAAAGGTGGAGCGTCCAAGGTAGGGCAGACAGAAGGTAGTGGGTAAAATAGGGCTATTACATCAAAATCCCAGTTCTACAAAATTCAAGTGACTGGTAGAGAACCAATAAATGATGGGTATAATTTCTATGTGTAAGTTTCATGGTATCTGTTTGGCGCCTTAATAACAAAAAGCAATGTGGTAGAAGACTGAGATGTTATTATCTATCAGAGCCAGCCACTTAGCCTCTGCTACTAAGGCTCTCACCAACTTGCCGAAATGAGAAAGTCCCTTCTGGAATTTTAAAAATATAATGTTCAATTTAATGGAAAAATCTCTCTCTTTTTTGAAATCGCTTGCTCTCCAAGATGCATTCATTTCTCTGTTCAATGAAAAGGGAGCTATTCCTCACAGAAACGTATTTCCTTCTCTTCTCTTCCATCCACATTAGCGATTTGTGAGCCCTGTGTTAAACTTATCATCTCTTCTGCGATAAGACAGGAATTTGGAGCAGGCTCTGGAACCATTTCTGAACCACAGTTTCTGATGAGGCAACCAAAGCTCAAAAAAGTTAATAGACTCACTCCAGGACCTGAACATGACATATTCAAAATCCCCTGCAAATAAAAATATTCCACTCAATGACAGGTGAACCTTAAAACATCCTGTTAAATGAAAGAAGGATGGTCTAAAAGAATGGAATTATGGCAAAATAAGATAAAAACAGAGAGGGAAGCAAACCATACGAGACTCTTAAATACAGAAAACAAACTGAGGGCTGCTGGAGGGGCGGTGGGTGGGGGGATGGGCTAAATGGGTGATGGGCATTGAGGGCAGTTGCTGGGATGAGCACTGGGTGTCACATGTAAGCGATGAATCGTTGGGTTCTACTCGTGAAGCCAAGACTGTACTGTATGTTAACAGTAATAATAAATTAAAATTAAATAAATTAAATAAATAAATATTAATATAAATTGTATAAATATAATAAATATATATTTATATATAATATATAATAAATATAATAATATTTATTAACATTATAAATAAATAAATAATGAATATGATAAATATAATATAAATTAATATAAATATTAAATAAATAAATAAATATTAAATAAAATAAATTAAAATTAAAATTAAAATAAAAAAAGAAATTTTGAATTCATTTCTAACAAGTTCAAAACAGGCAAAACTAAACTACAGCCCTTAGAGGTCCACACACAGGTGATAACACTACAAGGAAAGCTGAGGGCGGGGAGGAGGGGGGGAAGATTCACAAAGGTCGGGAGAGCAGCACCCTTGGGGAGGAAGGAGGTAACACAATGCAGGGCTCTGGAGGGACTTCTAAGGGATCAACAAGGTTTTGTTGGTTACACCGGGCGGTAGTTACACAAACATATAAAAGCGAAGTGCAAATCTTCTCCTCATTGGTTCAAAAATGACTGTTTAAAGAGCTCACTCATCTGGCCTCACTAGTACAGAATCCATGGGAGTTCACCTGATTTTTCCGAGAATTGAACTTTTAGACTGTGGGGTGAGAGGTGCTCTGCCCCCCGAAGTGAGTGGGGTGCACGGGATGTTGGGGGGGGGGCTCTGCTGCCTCTGGAGGTGCCCCACTTCACCTTCCTCTGAGCTTCTAAGGGTTTCGAGGTGTGGTCCTTGGGGCCCTGTGGAAGTGGGTCGAGGGCTTGCTGAGGGGGTGCTAAGTGACTGAGTGCGACTCCAGGCCCCTGTGGTGGCCACAACGTCACTGCTCTGCCTCCAGACACCGTTCGCAGTGGACGTCCACAGGAGAGCTCGTTTAAAGAATGGCTTCTGATGCTAAAAGAAAAAGGAAGTAAATTCCTGGAGCATCAATTCTCCCTTAAGCAATATAGAAACACAGAAATACTAAAATTAATATTTTCTTTAAATGTTTACTTATTTGGGGGGGAGGGACAGAGAGAGAGGGAGACGCAGAATGTTTTTCTTTTTTTAAATATAATTTATTGTGAAATTGGCTAACATACAATGTGTCAAGTGTGCTCTTGGTTTTTGGGGTAGATTCCCGTGGTTCATCGCATACATACAACACCCAGTGCTCCTCCCAACAAGTGGGGAGACACAGAATCCGAAGCAGGCTCCAGGCTTTGAGCTGTCAGCACACAGCCTGACACAGGGCTTGAACCCATGAGCCGTGAGATCATGACCCAAGCCAAAGTCGGAGGCTTAACTGACTGAGCCACCCAGGTGCCCCATAAAATTACTGGTGTTTTGGGGCGCCTGGGTGGCGCAGTCGGTTAAGCGTCCGACTTCAGCCAGGTCACGATCTCGCGGTCCGTGAGTTCGAGCCCCGCGTCGGGCTCTGGGCTGATGGCTCAGAGCCTGGAGCCTGTTTCTGATTCTGTGTCTCCCTCTCTCTCTGCCCCTCCCCCGTTCATGCTCTGTCTCTCTGTGTCCCAAAAATAAATAAACGTTGAAAAAAAAAATTACTGGTGTTTTGTTTTGTTTTGTTTTAATTCTCTCTTCCAGACTGTTCACTAAGACAATTTCCATCAGGCCTCCCTCCAGACCCTCGGCCCTGAGATCCTGAGTTCTTCCCCCTGACTTCCCATCTCACTCCTTCCAACTACATCCTTCCTGACTGCTGCAAAAAGGCTGCTTGCTTTGGGGGCCCGAGGGCCAATTCCAGCCATCCTGGGTCACCTGGTAGTCTTTTCTGGGGGAGGTGTGGCTTCTAGAAGGCAGCTTCCCCAGGCTATACTGGACAGAATGTACAGCTGGGCCGCAGGAGAAAGGAGTCCGGGAACAGTTGTAGCCACCTAAGTCTGGAATCCCCAGGGCTAAGGCATGTACTGTTCGGTCGGCTGTCCCTGTTCTAGATTTGTCAGCTGCTGGGCTTCTCGGAGCCTCCGGCTCAGGACCTCTGGCCTCCTCTCTGACCTGCTGGCTTCCAGAGCTGCTGACATAGGAGTCCTTCACTGTGCAGGCTGCCCGATCCCTGCTAGAGCGAGCCGGACACAGTGAGAACCGGTCACATGACTGCCCAGAGCCCAACAACAGAGAGCTGAGGCCCGGGGAGCCAGGACAGAAGGGGCTGTGCTCAGAAGGGCAGCCCAGTAGGGTGGGAACGTGGGAGCTTACGGGACACACCAGCACCAGCCCAGCCGCTCCCCATTCGGAGAATAAACTCCCTCCAGAGAAACTTGCCCGTTGTGGCTCGCACACTAAATTCAAAGTCATAGACAGGATGTATTATATAACCAAAGGCAACTGTTCCTCTTGGCGTCACTCCAGAATTTCATTATTAAAAACAGCTAAGACCATTTACTGAGTTATTACTACATTCCAGACATTCTGCTAAGCACTTTATGTACATATCTGGGTCAATCTAAGTCAATCCTACCTGCCGCTGAAGTATTTTTACCAACTGTTGAGAAAACGAGCACACGGGGAGGTTTGGTGGCTGTCAGCATTACCCGGTCGACACAGGTGAACCCAGGTCTGGATGGCTTCATCCAGTCCACAGAAGTAGCCGCAGCAATCACGCTTGCTTCTTGCATGGGGCAAGCCCACCATGACCGCCGCCTGTGCATCTCAGTATCCTCCTCCGCCGTGCCATACTTTCCCCCCAGTGACATGACTTCCAGCGTCCCGCTCTCCCCATAAACATCCGTCTCCCCAGCCTTCATTTTCTAGGGGCTACCTCCATAGCTTGATGTGAACAAGCATAGCTCATTTCTGTGCAGCCTCCCACGAATACAAATGCTGCCAATGCGGGGTCCCCAGTGAGCCCCCAAGGAACCCAACTTTGGGGGACCCCAGGTCAGTTCTCAGACTTGTAGCACTTCCATAGGTGTGTCTACACTGATGGCTACAGTCCAACACTTGATGATCTTAGTAATATCGCCAAGTTACCAAGAACTGATAAAATTACACCCGGTAATCTGTGTGTCTTAGACAAATATTTAATCTCCCTCTGTGTGTTTTCTTACCCACAAAATGGTGATAATGCTTGTATATACATCACAGCATTGTGAAGATTAAATTAATACATGCAAAGCACTTAAAATTGTGCCAAACTCATTTAGTGTTATTATTATCATTATTGGTGTCGTCAGTGTATCACTCTTACTGAGGCAGGAAAGTATGCAATGACTATTTAAAAAATGTTTATTTATTCTGAGAAAAGAGAGAGAGAGAGAGAGAGAGAGAGAGAGAGAGCAGGTCAGGGGCAGAGAGAGAGAGTGAGAATCCCAAGCAGGCTCAGTGCTGTCAGCACAGAGCCTGAACAGGACTCAATACCACGAACCCTAGGATCGGAACCTAAGCCTAAATCAAGAGTCAGGTGCTTAACTCACTGAGCCACCCAGTCACCCCTGCAATGACTTTTAGAGATAATTCTGTCAAGAAGGTAAAAGTTTTAAAGACTAGAGTTAGTCTTTGGATATTGGCCCAGTGACTCCCACTGCCTGAGATGAGGGACAGCCTAGAGACAGCACCATAAGGCCACCAGAGATAAGAGATAAAGGACTGGGGAGTCATTCAGTTAGCTTGATTGCTCTCAAACTGCCAAAATAGATTCCCTAAGTAGTAATACACCTTCTTCCAGTGTCTGAAAGAGATTGAATGACAGTTAGATGAAGCTTTTTAATCAGAAAAACTGCACTGATATTGTGACCTCTTTTTCCAATAATTTCATTGTGCCCTGCCTCCTCCCCTTTGCTACACTTTCCAAAGACAGATCTGGCCTTCCGACCTTTGGGAGAGATCAGGCGTGGCCTCCCCTGCCGATTCACTGACTCTATCGTTCGAGGTCCCATTCTAGGGGCAGGGGTGGGGAGATGACATGGCCTGCTGGCTGGCTCCATCAAAGCTGGACCCAACCACAGACAGAAGAGTTGTGCATGATAGTATTTGTATCCGACCACACTGCTGTGGAATCTACCTATTCTGAACACGGCAGGAATAAAGGTTTTTTTAAATTAATAATTGGTTTGATTCAGAAGACATCTTTGGACTTCCACTTCCAGGCAAGAGGAAATAAAAAGGACCATCTTTGCCCTCTTGGCTGAAAAATGTAAAACCGGACAAAATATGTGAAAGACACTGGACATCAGGCAATGAAAGGTAGTATGATTCCTAAGAGATGCGAAACAAAGGAATCGAGCCCTCTGGCTGTCTCAGCCCACTGGCAGGAGAGTTTCCACGCTGCCAGTCAGGAAGGAGGAGGCCAAAGGGAGCTGAGTTTTGGAGATGGGGCCAGGAATCTGGGGGAATGCCAGGCAGAGCACCAGAAAGGAGAGAGCTGCATAGGGAGGGAGCTCCAGAGACCTGCAGAGGGTCCCCCTCTGTCTTCAGCTGAATACTGAGCAGTGCATACATGTGGGGAAACTACTCTGGGCTGGGGAAGAACCACCCAAAAGGATTGGAGGGAAGAGCTCCCTTGCTCCACAGAGCCAGGAATTGTTCCTAGTCCACCAGCCAGCGTGTAAAACCTTGTCATTCGGGGGGCATTGGATGGAGAACTGACGTCAGTGATAGAATTGGCAGACAAGAATATTTGAAAAGTTATGATACTCTCAGAATTGCTAAAGCCCAAAGCACTGACAACACCAAATGCTATTGAAGACGTGAAGCAATGGGAACTCTCACTCATTGCTGGTGACAATGCCCTGTGGCACAGCCACTCTGGGAGACAGCCTGGCCGTTGACTACAAAACGAAGCCTACTCGTACAATGTGATCCAATAACACGTTTGTTAAAACCCACAGAATGTATACTACAAAGAGTGAGCCTTAATGAGAACAATGGACTTCAGTTAATAATAACAATGCATCAATACTGGCTCATCAAATGTTAACAAGTGTTCCACACTAATGGAAGATGGCAATTCATAATTGGGAAATGGTGTGGGGGTGGGCAAAGAAGGGAGAGGGGGTGAACAGGAACTCGGTACCTTCTGCATAATTTTTCTATAAACCTAAAACCTAATACTGCTGTAAAAAAAAAAAAGTCTTGTAATAAAAAAAAAAGCTAGATAAAGAACAAAACTCTAGGGGTGTATGGGTGGCTCAGTCAGTTAAGCGTCCGACTTCGGCTCAGGTCATGATCTCACGGTTTGTGAGTTTGGGCACCGCACTGGGCTCTGTGCTGACAGCTCAGAGCCTGGAGCCTGCTTCAGATTGTGTCTCCCTCTCTCTCTGCCCCCACCCCCCCCCTCTCAAAAATGAATAAACATTTTTAAAAAAGAACAAAACTCTATTATAACTCTATTCCAATTCTCAAAAAGACAGAGGAAAGATTGACTACATTAAGTAAAGAAGCAGAAGATACGATAAGAACTGAACTTCTAGAAATGACAACTACAATGTGAGAAACAAAAAATAACCTGGATGGGGATGGGTAGGCGAGGGGAGGTTTACGCTCTGCAGAAGGTGGGTTGGAAAGGCTCCGGATTGGGGGATATCAGCAATAGCTAAGGGGATAGTTGAGACGCGATTCTGAAAGTGCAGATTAACTGAAAGTCCACACATCTTGCTGTGAGCCAAGCTCGCGCCTCCAGATCTCAGCATGGCTGAAAGATTCATCTTGGGAAAACTGGCCCACCCTGGAGAACAATACCTCCAGATATCCACAGCGGGCATGACAGACTGAGCATCTGTCTATTCCCCTTCCAGAGACAGCTAGGAGACCATAAGGAAGCCTTGTGCGTCGGGTAGAGCTTCTCCTTCCGGTCTAAGTGACTCACTCATTCCAATATGAGAATGGACAGCCGAAGGTCATCTGCCTTCTGAAAACAGCCTCAAAAGCGAAAGATGGGATAAGACACATAAACACAGAAAAGGAACTTGGAGAAAGGAGGGTACAAGGACCATGAGAAAATATCAGCAAAACTTCCTAGTGCTATTCTTAGAGTGACAGAAGACATCACATCTGTGACATAGCAGTAGGAAGCTCTTTAACATTCTGAGGTTGGTTACACTTGAGGTGGGGCTGAGGGGGTACCAAGAGTTTGGGGTTGGCTTGGGCGAGGCAGAGAAGAAAGCTGAATTGGAAGGATGGAGTGAGAATATTCTAGGAGATAAAATGCAGTGACTGATGAAAATAAACAAATGTGCCACATGCCCATGAGTCTACGGAATGAACTCTAGAACGTTCTTTGTGATGACACTCACGTTTGTAAAGGGCTCTGTAACCGTTCTGTGCCCGCACGTTCAGGCCCACACCCTCTTGCCGTGTGTTGTCTGGACCACTGCTGCAGCCTCCCTGTGGGTTTCCCCCCATTTCCCATCTCAGCTCTGTGCCTCCATCCACCACACAGTGGCCACAGCAATCTTTCTCAAACCTGATTGTGTCACTCACCTGCTCAGCAGCTTTCAATGGCTTTCCATTGCCTCCCCATTCCCCGAGTGCGTGAAGCTGAATGGACCCATCCTGCAAGGCCCAGCTTCAGGGCACCTCTGTTGAGGGGCTTTTCTCAGTCATTCCCTTCTGTTGAGACCCTAGTATTGTCTCCTCTGGAAATTGCCCCTCCATTTCAGGATGTGACACTTGTGTGTTTTTACACGGTGTTTCCAAGAGTCCATGAGCCCCTCACAGGCAGGGACTGCTTCTCACCCATCTGAATCCTCAATGCCCAGCACAGTACCTGGCATGTGGTAAGCACTCCTCACTCAGTCACTGGATAGAATTGACCTCTTCCTCCCTCATGAGAAGGTTGGGCTCAGAGAAAAGCCCCAGGTACACTCATTACCAGCATGAGTAAGGGTCCTACATCATGTCAGCCCTTCTCGGACTCCTTCGCGGCTTTTCACAAAGGTCCTTGTGGCTTTAGGCTCAGTGTGGAACTGTGGGCTAAGGCCCCTAAAGACGGGCTAGTCCAATGTCTGCATTTTGCAGATGAGGAAACTGAGGCCTAGTGAGGGCCGGTGTCTTGCCCGAAGCTCCGTGAGCTCACACACCAGAACAGGACGTGGTCTCCTGGCCTCTAGGCCAAGGTCCCACCAGCTCTCACCCCATGTGTAAGGTGACTGGTGAGAAACTGGTGGCTGTTTTCCAGCTAAAGTGAGTGCCTCACCCCACCTTCCCTTCTCACCACTGTGGACGTGTTAGTGGAGGCCCCCAGGGACAGGGCAAATAGGAGGCAGACTTGGAAGGGGATTTGAGAATAGGCGAACTTGACCAGAGCGGGGCGTCCATCTGAGGAGAGGGGGGTGTGCAGACCACCGGGAACCTGCTACCACTGTGATCTGTCCTGGGCTCGTGAATGCCACAGCCAGTAGCGTCCAGCAACGATGCAGGTGTGTGTCACCTCAACAGACGGGTCCTCGCTGGGAACTCTCTCAGCAGATATGAAAACTGAAACAGGAGATCCTGGAAAAAGCGAAGCAGGGCATCTGTCCCTGGATTCTGTGACCCCAACCCGGGAAGGGTCAAGAGGTCAAGGAGGTGGCCTTGAGGGAGTAGTGACAGCAACCGTGGGCCCCGCCAGTGAAGGCTGAGATGCGAGGCAGCTTCTAGAAGCCAGAGCAGGGCGCTGGCCAGCTGTCTAGGGGACCATCGGGAGCCAGTCCTCTGTCCACTGTTGTAGTTTAGAATTCTTTCTATATGTATTTTCCTTTTGTTCTCCCTTAACATTTAGTAAAATGTCCTTTTGGGGCATCCAGCTTGTCTTGACTGGCTTCGGGGCACCAGGGACATTTGGTGGTGTCTCTGCAGGAAAGAGTGGCTTCCTGAGCGGAAGTAGCAGTGTCCTGGGGACAGAGGCTCCCGAGGGGCCGGAAGAGCTGCTAGACCACCTACCCTTCCCACCAGAGGATTCTCCTTCCACAGTTAAACCTCCAAGACGGGGGATTTCATCACGGGAAGTGAAAATCTCTTACCACCACCCGCGGAGTGGAGTTCTTGGGCTCAGTTGTGTTCTAGAAACCACAAATCCTCTTAATTTCTATTCCTATTCGGCACACGGTTCCTCGCCAGGCACATGAGTTTTCAAGATCTGAAGTAAAAATGCTATGTGTTAACAATAGTCAGCTAAAACCACAAAAACAAAACTGTCTTTCCACGCCCTGGCCTAATAGTCTAAGGAAATGACAGGCAGATTGGTCTCTCTTATTGAATCTGTGTGGGCAGGCCTTTAAAAACCTCCAAACTAATTCTAAGTGTGGGCCTCTAGCTTGTTGGTCTGATGTTTCTGGTTGCCTTGTTTTCTTGTTGAGAACTGTGACAGGGGACCCCATCTTCAAGGCTTTTCTGTCCCTGGGGAGCTCATCTTCTGAGCCTAGGATCCTGTTGTCCCTGATCCTGTGGTATATCTCCTCCTTAACCCTTATGCAGTGGTATCCAAACTCCAGAGCACACGGGAAAAATCTGAGAACAGTTCCCTGGCCCTTTCGCAGACCTACTGAATCAGAATCTTGGGATGGCATCCTGGGAGTCTGAATGTTTGACTAGCACCCCAGGTGACCTTAACCAGGCAAGCTGAGTACCCAAATGATGACCGCTACTTTACTGAAGAATTGTCCTCGTTTTTTTTTTTTTTATTTTTTTTTTCAACGTTTTTTATTTATTTTTGGGACAGAGAGAGACAGAGCATGAACGGGGGAGGGGCAGAGAGAGAGGGAGACACAGAATCGGAAACAGGCTCCAGGCTCCGAGACATCAGCCCGGAGCCTGACGCGGGGCTCGAACTCACGGACCGCGAGATCGTGACCTGGCTGAAGTCGGACGCTTAACCGACTGCGCCACCCAGGCGCCCCAGAATTGTCCTCGTTAAACACACACACACACACACACACACACACACACACACACACACACACAGGCTATCATTTATTAACCATCTCCTTAGTGCTAGGATCTTTTCACTAACTTTATCTGCTGCAGTCCTTATACTAACTGCAGCAGGTTACCATCCCCATTTTTATAGTCGAGGAAACAGAGAGGTTAAGCAAGTTACCAAAGGTCACAGACTTGGGAAATGACCATGCAAAGTCCGTCTGGCTCCGCAGCCCTCACTCGGGTCTCATTCTCACTGCCAGCTCCCTCCTGAATGGAAAAGTCAGACACCCAGGAGGAACCAAGCACACAGGGAGTGCACCCAGGTTCCCAGCCTTTTCTGGGAACACAGGAGAAATTGTGACCCTGAGAGGGAGAGGCGCTTCCCCAGCTGGCTGAGAGGTACAGTGGAAGGTGGGGCGAGAGGACCATCTGGGGCCCCACTGGCCGTGACGCCCACGTGGCTAGAACCTCCAGGCCCAACTTCACAGTTGGGGTGACAGCAGGTCATGCTAGCAGGTGCAATAGGCGACCACAACCAGAGACCGGGACGGGAAGGGGTGGAGGGAGCTGGCATGAGGCTGATAATACACAGGTAACAAGACTGGCAGTCTGCAGCCCCACCTGTTTGAAAGACACGGTTGGGGGAGGGGCAGAAAAAGAGGACGAGGGTTACGCTGCAAAGCAGCCTTCGTCTACAACAAGGGCCAGCAAACTACAGCCAGTGGGTCAAATCTCTCCTGTTGCCTGTTTTCATAAAGCCAACACACAAGAGTGGATTGTGCACTTAAAATGGCTGGGGAAAAATTGGGGCGCCTGGGTGGCTCAGTCAGTTGAGCGTCCGACTTCAGCTCAGGTCATGATCTCGTGGTCTGTGAGTTCGAGCCCCGCGTCGGGCTCTGTGCTGACAGCTCGGAGCCTGCTTCGGATTCTGTGTCTCCCTCTCTCTCTGCTCCTCCCCTGCTCGTGCTCTGTCTCTCTCTCAAAAATAAATAAACATTAAAAAAGTTTTTTTAAACGGGGAAAAAATCAACCTAATAATATTGCATGCTACATCGAAAGTATATGAAATGCAAGTTTCAGTGTTTATAAAGTTTCATTGGAACACGGTATTAAGTCTTGCTGTTTCTGTGATAACAGCAGAGTTAAATAGTTGTGACTGGGACTGTATAGCCTGCAAAGGCTGAATTACGACCTATTTGACCCTTTACAGAAAGATTGCTGACAGTTGAGCTAGAAAAACCGTCATAATGCCCTCAATAAGTAATTTCTCTAGTTGGTTTCCACCACAGTGAGATCAGAAACCTGCCCAAGCTGATCTCAAATGGCTGTGCAGCATCCCTCCACCTCTTTCCCCACAGGTCCTGGCTGCTGACTTTGCCAGAAGTCACCGAATGCTCTTCGGGTGGGGGAGGCCTCTAGCAGAGAAAACTCAGCTGTGCTAGAGAATGTGAGCATGCGAAATCCCAGCTTCTGCCAGCCCTGTTTCTGCCAGTTCCCCAGAGCTGCTTGGTCCTGGGTCTGGGGGAGCAGGCCCCTGGTGCGGGATGGGGGTGGGCTAGCCCTCAGGGCTCAGGCAGCGGAGGAACATCTGAAACAGCAGCTTTGGAGAGAGAGGAAACGCCCCCTCCATGCAAAGTCCTCTTTGTTTATCATCACCATTATTAGAAATGTGCACATCCCAGCAAAACCGGCGGGTCACACATTTACAAAAGAGCCTGCCACACGGGAGCAAGAGGGTTCTGGGCCTTTTCAGCATATGTAGGTTCTAATTCCTAGTACAGGGAAGTTGTTCAGTGAAAGAACAAAATGACTTCATTGTATAGTGAGTTCACTGCAGTTCTCCAGAACAGCGTCTTTTGAAAACTCCCTGTCCAACCCCAGCCCAGCGGTGAGGGAAGTGCTTCTGGAGTTCTGGGGAACTCCGTGAGCCGGAAACACCTCGGGAGAGAGGCTAGCTGGTTGTCTAGTGGGAATTATGATGATACTGCAACCCATGGGCCAATGGGCAATGGGGCGGCCTGCCAGCACAGAGCACTGTCCGGTGCCCCAGGCTCCCAGCCCAGTAGCTGGGCATGGTCCACACCGTCTTGGCTGCAGGTGTAAAAATGGTTCAGCCCGGGCTGATAGACCACTCTGTGGCTGTGTGGGCTGCGGAATGTCACTGGACCTTTCTGAGACATGGGGGTGTGTGTGTCCCTTCGAAACAGCAGACCTGTATCCCGTGGATAAATGCCTACTCGTGCAATTGCTGGGTCGTAGGGTAGTTCTATTTTTAGTTTTTTGAGGAACCTCCATACTGTTTTCCGGAGTGGCTGCACCAGCCTGCATTCCCAAGTGCTGTATTTTTTTTTTAATATTTATTTATTTTGAGAGAGAGAGAGAAAGAGAGAGAGAGAGAGAGAGAGAGAGAGAGAGAGAACAAGTGGGGGAGGGGCAGAGAGAAAGGGAGAGAGGATTCCAAGCAGGCTCTGAGCTGTCAGTGCAGAGCCCCACACGAGGCTCAGGCTCATGAACCGAGAGATCATGACCTGAGCCCAAATTAAGAGTCAGACGCTTAACTGACTGAGCCAACCAGGTAGGTGCCCCTTTTATGTTGGTGCTTTATTTTTTTTTTTAATTTTTTTTTCAACGTTTTTTATTTATTTTTGGGACAGAGAGAGACAGAGCATGAACGGGGGAGGGGCAGAGAGAGAGAGGGAGACACAGAATCGGAAACAGGCTCCAGGCTCCGAGCCATCAGCCCGGAGCCTGACGCGGGGCTCAAACTCACGGACCACGAGATCGTGACCTGGCTGAAGTCGGACGCTTAACCGACTGCGCCACCCAGGCGCCCCTGTTGGTGCTTTAAACACCACTTAGTTTCTCTCAGTTCCCCAGGCAAACTGTAAACTCCTGGAGGGCAGAGGATGTCTCGAGGAATTGATATGGTCTCTGAGCACTGCTGCTGGGCTTGGGGCTTTATGTCAAGGGCCTCGTTTCAATAATTCTCAGCAATGCAAAGTCAGCATCGCCATCGCCTGTGTCTCTCTATGAGGACAGCCGGACTTGTGGCGGTTTATGGGAGCACTGGGCAGCATGAGGCATGCGCTGGGTCCAGACCTCTGGGTGCAAAGCCCCTGGTCTTCTGTCCCCCAGCCCTTCTGCCTCTCTGGGGTTCCTCACCTCACTTCCCTGGCACCCTGCTGGGTACAGAACTGGCTTCGGGCAAGAGGCTGGAAGCAAAACCCACGGGCTGTGGGGCTGAGGACGGTGACAGTGAGCCCCTGGTTTGACATTCCCCCAAATAGGGGCTGTGTCTGGTTCAGTGGCGGCCAAAATCCAAAAGGCAAAGAAAGAATCATTTTCCTTTCAGTAGTATCTGAAGTAGGATGGAAAATAAGGCTGCCGAAAAGCCGCTTCTGCTCCTGGTGCCAGAGAGAGAGAGGGGGGCTCTGCTCCCCTCCCGTCCCTGTGCTGATCACGTGACAGCCAAGGAAACTGATCCTTCACCAGCGGAGGGACAGGAGGCACGAGGACAATCAGATACACGGGGCCGACCTAATGGGAGGGAAGGACCACAGAGGGCCATTTTACAAGGGAGCCTGGAAGGGCAGAGGGGAGAGCGAGGCAGAGAAACAAGGGGCTAGCCTGGCCCTTCCTAGCCGCCCAATGCTGCTTCGTCCAGCCTCTGGCTAACCTGAGCCAATGTCAAGATTCTTTTTTTCTTTTTTTTTTTTTTTTTTTTTGAAAACGTCTTTGCCCAGCTGTAGTGTTTACTTAAGGATAAGATGACCCAACTTCCACTATATTTAGCGCATGAAAATCTACAGGTGTTTGACTCCAGGAACGCTTCAGGTTTTGCTATTAGTTTTCAGAGTCCCTTCCCTGCTCGGTTTTCATTGTCCCAGAGCTCTGGGTGAGCTGGTTTCCTGACGTCTGCGCAATCCTCCCGTACTCCCCGACCCTCGTGCCTCCAGTTTGCAAGTAGTTTAATACCCCTCTACTGGGTAACTCCTTGTTTAAGAGGAAAAGAGATGTTTCCATTTCAATTCTAACTTGAAAATCTTCTGCCAAGCCACAATCCAATATAGGCACCCTATTTTAGCTTAGTCAGTTGGCTTAATTTTCCTTTTCCACTAATCCGTCTTTTTTGGCCCCCATTTAATATGCTGCTTGCCAACCACGGACCCTGCAGGGGAGTCATGCCCCTCAAAAGCTCCTGTTGGAAAGCACACTTGCCCCTGTCTCTTCCATGTGCTGTCCTGAAAAATACAGGTTGAAAGCAGAATAGCATGTCGTAGAAGGACTAAAAGCTTGCGCCCCGAAGTCAGACACCCCGTGGCCCGGCCCTGGCTCTGCCAGCCGTGTGACGTGTTGCTTTCCCCTGTAAACGTAACTGTCGCATCTCGGGGCACAGGACTCAGCGCTCTGTGATATTCCCTAAACGTGTTAGCGAGCCTGCAGCACGTCACTCGCCAACCTGAGTCACAAAGCGAGGCCTGCGGGCGACTCAACGCGACTTCGGCCCTTGAGAGGGGACCGGTGTCATGGTGCACACCTGCACGGCGACGCGTGGCTTACGGAGTGCCAGCAGGGTTTATGGCGGTGGGAAGAGTGGGGCCTTGGAGTCAGGTGTTCGTGCACAGGCTGTGCCCATCTCAGGGTAAGTAACCCCGGGCAACTCCGCGGTGTTTGGAGCTTCCACCCTCTTGTCTAAAGCGGAGATGCTGCTACCCACCCCCCAGGGTCCCCAGGTCCACAAGCTGACATTTTTGTAACGTGTACTTGCTAAACCCTAACTAAAGCCAAATGTGAGCGACTGTCACTCAGTTTTCCATGGCTTTACTTGCCAACACACCCCCCGGAGCAAAGGCTCCCACGCTACCCAGGTTGAGTGGACTTGGAGGCTTCAGGAGAATCAGAACCAAGTCGCTGCTGAGCTGTCACCATCTATCCCTCACACGCACCCCAGCCTCGGACTCCTCCTTCCCAGCGGGAGCGTCTGAAAGAAGGCGGGTGACTCACTTCTCCTGCCTTCCCCTAGGACCACTTCTGTTTTATCTTTATTATAATTTTTAGATGTTTATGTATTTCAAGAGAGCACAAGCAGGGGGAGGGACAGAGAGAGAGAGGGAGAGAGAGAATCCCAAGCAGGCTCCATGCTGTCAGCGCAGAGCCTGACGTGGGGCTCGAACTCACGAACTGTGAGATCATGACTGGAATCAAGAGTCGGACGCTTAACTGACTGAGCCGCGCCCACTAGGACCACTTTTAAGAAACTTCCTACAGTAAAAAGCAGCCCGAGGGTTGACTTGCGTTGATGAAAAAGCCCTGGGGTCAGTAGACCTGTGGTGCAGTCACGGCCACAACAGGTGGCAGATAGCTCTGAGCTAGGTGAGGGATTACCTGCCTAGGCATGAAACCAAGCCTCCTGTTGTGCCCGCCTTCCCTGTCTTTTGGCAGCAATCACAGAAATGTGCTCGAGAGGGATGCCAGTCAAGCAGCCAAGAGAAGTGTGGCCCATCTGCTAGGCCAGCACATTCTTCTGGATAGCATTTACCCCCGGACCAGGGACACAGCCCCTGTGGTGCAGAAGCAAGCATGGGGCCTGGAGGCAAGAAGCCAGCGCTGGGCCCGGCTCTGCTGTATCGTCAGGGCAGGAGCGTGCCCACCTCTCCCTCCACCCTCAGTTTTGGGGCAGGGCTGGGTGGTGGACCAGGCCCTCACCATGGGGCCATCTAGCTTCTGACCGGGCCCCAGACCAGGCTCCACCCCTCCCTTGCCTCTCAATTCTCCCTGCCTTCAGGTGCACAGCGAACCGAAGGCCTCGGGAAAGAAGGAAGTCGCAGGCCCGGGTAAGGGAGGAGAGGGCGTGTCGCACCAAAGCTTTGGCCTTTGCTTCTCCCAAAGGTTGTTTGGTTCTCGAAGTGCTTCCTAGCATCTTCCAACAGATAGTAATCCCAAATTACAGCCAGGTGTGTTATTAGCCCACCCAACTCACTACTAGCAGTGGAGAAAAAACTCCCCACTCGTTGAAAAAATCCTTCCAGAATCCTGGGTGTTCGAGGTAGCAAGGGAAGCAGTACTCCAGCACCGAGCTATTAACATTTGGAGGCCACACGAGAGAAGTTCTACTAAAGCCCCAGAAGGGAAGATCTGTGGGGGCGCGAGGGGGGGGGGGGTGGGCAGGTAGGAAGGACACGGCAGAGGGGAAGGTTGCGGCCGTAAGTATTGACCTTGCTCAGGAGGTCCAGAGCCTGCGATCAATAGTGTTGCAGCGTCCAGGACATGACGGCTTATTCCGGGGAACTGACCACCACCGCTTCCCACACAAGGTGCTCTGTGTGTAAATATTGGTCTGGACAATGCCTTGGACTGCCGTGTTTTCTGGCACTAGAAGGAGGCATTACAACACATCCAGGTTAATATCCAGGACTCAGCCGTGTCGCTGCTAGTGGCCCAAGTCCAAGTCCTCCAGGGATGAAGACACCGGGTTCAACATTTGAGGCACCAGACCTCTGGCCAGCTGTGTGGGCGGCTGTCGGGGGGTGGGGTGGGGGGTGTGTGGGGGGGGAATGAAACACACAGGTGTTGACCACATCTGCGGAGGCGGGGTGGAGCCTCGCGGATGTGCTAACAGAAACAGCAGGTGGGGGAAGCCGGAGGTGTGACCGCCCAGGGGGGCCCTGGAGAGGCCCACTGCATGGCAGGGCTGCATGGGCAGAGCTGTGTGCCCGGAGTCTGAAAGAAGGCCCCCTAGTAGAGGAGGTGAGGGGCTGGGAAGGCAGGCTGGGGCCGTACACGACTCCTCATGTTTTTAAGCCTGACATTGGCCCTTGCAGGGTAGGGTCTTAAGCGGGCTTGAACGTAGGGGAGGGGCACAGGCACACCTGTTTTAGAAAGAGCCCTTGGGTGAGTGAAGAAACACAGAAGGGAGACAAGCGACAAGACATATGAAATGGCCCAGGCAAAGGCTCAAGGCACTTCTGCCACAAAGGCAGAAGTCGAGGGACATTTCAGAAGGAACACACGGCGTGGAGGAGGAGGGAAAGGATCCCGGAGTTGGCTCTTCGGCAAAGCTAAGATGGAAAAGTACTGCTCTCCATGCTTGTGATGGTGTGGGGAGAAGAGACCAAGTCCCTCCAACCTTCCTGAGCAGTTCTAGATCCAGCGTGTAGCCTGTGCGAGCAGGTGGAGAGGCCACACTGATGGTGTGGGCTGGTAGTGGGGTTTCAGGGGAGAAAGACCACCGAGCATGTACTCCAGACAAGTGACGGGGAAGGACCTCACACCGCTCGGACCCCAGAGAATGCTGATCCTCAGACCGAGAGGTTTGATGAGGAGGGGTGCATGAAGAGAGTTGAAGACAAGGTTGGGGATGGATGTTACACAAAGATGGATGTTTTCCGAGGACAGTTACAGAGAAGACCATGGGAGTTACACTCAGCACAGAAGAGAGGTCATGGCAGGGGCAGGGCTGGGGGTGCACGGGTTGTGAACTGGCTCAGAAGATTCAGGAAGCTGGTTAGCAGGCAAGGTCTACAGTACATCCTCCAAACACCTACCACTTGAACACCACTGTTCACTTCTGTACTTTAAAAAAAAAAAAAAAAAACAAACAAAACCTGAAGAAACCATGGTGGCCATTGTATATAGTATAGCTGAAGTCATCTTGGTTCCCTTATTTGGTTTGGGGTCAAGGTCAAGCTCAAGAGAACCTAGCCTTTAACACTGAATCAAACAAGATGCCAGTAAAGGCAGATTCCAGGACCGAATCGCCGAACGTAGGCATTAGCGGAGAAGCTAGGGTAACGGAGCTCAGATTACTCAGGCACCTTGGAGGAGAGCCCCAGGATTAAGGGACTGACTTATGGCCCCAAGGTGAGCACATACCTCTTCCGGAGAGAAAGCCTCATCTTTCAGAGAAGTATCTAAGGCTGAGAATGTTCATAACTGCCCCACCCCCTGCCATCACACAACACGTTTCCTGAAATCTTTAGTAGGTTCACTCACCGTGGAGGAGACACAAAGAAATGAGCACGACAAGGTTTTGGGGTTTTTTAAATATATCTTTATTTCTCAAACTCAAAGCTTTAATTCATTAACTTCTAATACAGTTTGCATTGACAAGTGATTTCACCTTCATCACATAAGGAGGTCAGTGACCGTCACACCGAAGAGGAAACCTCACGCATCTTAGGCATCACTGAAGAATGAACATTTCGAAGGCTTTGCAAATGCAGAATAACAAAAAGCTTCCAATTCAGTCTAATGAGTATCTTACTTTTCATCTATATCAATTTGGAAATTACTAGCTAAAAACTCTTAATTTTCCTGAAGCAGCTATTTTTTTTATCCATCAAAAAAAAAAAAAAAAAAAAAGACCAGATGTCTTCAGTTTTAAAACGCCCACCTATCCATCTTATTTAATGACTTCCTCTTTAATGGATGGTCTTCTCACCTCCCTATACAAACACACATGACAGTTTTGTACCAACTCGCACCAGCCCAGGCAAACCTCCAAGCATTTTCTTTAGCTTACGCTTAAACTATTTTTGAAAAAGTGATAGGTAAACAAGATTTAGGACTCACAAAAACAAAACAAAAACAAAAAAACCCCACACACAAAAAAAAAAAAACACACAAAACATTTTCTTTCCTGGTCCTCACCTTGGGGAGTCTCCACAAATAACCCGGCAAAGTTGCCAGGTTTAAAATACATCCTCCCTACGTACCTCCCTTGGTCCTCTGAATGGAATTGGCTGAACTGGAATAGGTTCCAAAACCAGCTGTGACATTCTGGTCTCTGCCAGATTAAGGATCCGAATCTACCCCTGGCAAATGGAAGTTCTTGACCTCGGAGAAGCCAACCGAAGGGTTCTCCCTGGTATACAGCCCCAGTCGGACACCCAGGAAATAATGGCCCCGGTGAGCGACAGGCTCTCTCCCCACACAGGGATAGCTATCAACACATCTGAGCCCAGAATCTAGCTGCGTCGTAAAACAAGGCACCAGTACCAGGAAGTTAACTAGAAAGGAGGTGTTCCTACAGTTAGGAAGCTGCTCTTCAGCGGCACCATTTCTCAAAGTCACCAAAGCACTGCGAGTTAAAACCCTCACCTACCATGCAGGTAAGCAGCTAGTGCTCGCACGGACGTGGAAGGACATCAGGGCATCAGCGATGGGACTGTTAATGTGTCACCCCAAAAAGCGGGTTCACACACAGCTCACAGTGACTCAAGTCCCCGAGGGGAAAAAAAAAAAATCAAACTGGGTGGGGTGGGGGCGCTTGACCGCCAAACCACATCTGTGAGCACACAGCAGGGACCCAGCGTCTTTCCTACCCGACTCCCCCCCCCTCCACCCCCCTGCCCCACACGCTGCCAGGTGCTCCCGAGTGTGGGCCAGGATACAGCCCACATGCGGTTAGCAGGGACCCCGATTTGAAGGTGTCAGTGACGGGGAGTTTAGTTTCAGAGTTGAAGTCGAGTGAGGAATCGCGTCTTCTTGCCAAAGTAAAATCTGAGGGTGAGACTGAAGCGCCAGGCCAGGAATTCAGACTGGGCCTTTCTGCCAACACGAGGGGAAACGGTACTGTTTTAATCTCGCTGCTGCTCAAGCGGATTCCAAGCAGCAGGCCAGGAAAACAAGCTGCGTACTTGCAGAAAGCATCAGAGAGCTCGGTGGAGTCCTGAAGCAAAAAGGGCTTGCTTAGATTTATATTAGAATTTGTACTTGAACTTTAGTGCCCTTAGCCACTGCCAAGTTTCATGTTACTCAACACACAAAAGAGAGGAACCACTGGCCTCAGTACCAGCTCAGGGTACCTGGTGCTTGTGTGAGCAGTGTGAAAGGCAGGTTTCGGCTGGACTTTCCAAACACCTGAGATTCAAGGTTACCTGGTCTATTCTGAGGCTGGCAAAGCTTGTAGAACAGGTAGAGACACCACCGGACCAGGGCGGGGTTTTAAAAGTGCAGCTTTGGTCAGTGCGGCTTTTTACCCCGATGGTTCTAGAACGTGTGTCTCCTTTCAAACTTCAAGACAGCTGGGCTGACCAAAAACTTCAGGTAAGCAGACTGTACCAAAGATAGTCATCGTGCAATGGTAGTAAAGAACTGGGGCAGGGGGTGGGGGGCGCAAACCTGGAAATTTCTAGCAATGTCTGTGCTTCCCTCCCTCCTCAGAGGAGGACTAGTACCGGATAGCAAAAAAATAGAAGCAGAAAGAACTCCAAGGGCAAACTGGAAATTTAATTACTTGATGTGGTTCTCTGATCCTATCTTCATCTGGAGCCTCGTCACCCTGATCGTCAAGCCTTCTAGTAGAGCAGCACTGACTTCTGTCAGCAAGTGCTTACGTTCATGGCTCCATCACATCTCAAAGCTCTGGTTAAACATGTCTGTCACTTTTGTGCAAAGATGTTGCCATCCAACCACAATGGCAGCCTTTCAATGTCACGGAGGAACATGTAGTTTTCAAAGTTGGGATTCAGTCCTCATTGCCCCCCTTTTAACCCTGAAGCATGCTGGGCCCCCCTCAGTGTAGAACCGGCCTGGACGCAAAGCCAGTGAATTCAAACGTGACTGCGATTCACAGGGCAACAGGAGCTGGTTGCAGAAGCTGGTTGCCCACAGAAGTGGCTTCTATTCACCTAGCGTAGGACAACATGGATACCAGCTAAGCCTCGGGGTTCAGTCATGACCAATCTGCTTTAAGAGGACCAAGATCTCAGATTCCAAAAAAAACAAAAAAACAAAAACAAACAAACAAAAAAACACCCTGAAAATACCATCTTCAGAAAAAGGTAAATCACTCGGTTTCTGCTAAGCCGTAAGGTAACTTCACTGCCTAAAGCAAGGAAAAAAGGAAAGCAATCACTCAGGGCTGGGGAATTCTACGGCCACGGAAGAAAGGAAAAATCAGGAGTGTGGATTTGATGAAGTCACTCTATAAACCAAGCTGGCTGGTGCTACTGAGTTCCTTTGCCCTTAGTGCCCTAGAGTGATGCTTTCTAAGAGATCCCACAGAAGCTTCAAAACTCACAATCTACTGGGAGGGCAGCAGCCCAGAACGCCCCCATTCACTGAGCTTGCTTTAGACTGGAGATTAACACTGTTTTCCTTCTAAAGTGCAGACGAGAAACAAGTACGGTCAAATCTACCAGAATAAGGAAGACGTTCTTCATGTACTCCATTCTTCCCAGAACACACCAGAATTAATCACGCCGCGCACACAAGGCCCGAGTGAGCGCGAAGCCTCTACCTCGCGCACGCCACAGGGGCGGCAGGTTCAATTCCAAAGCAGTTTTCAGCCAAAGAACTCTGCCCACCACAGCAGGTCGTCCCACAGATCATTCAGCCCTGTTGAAATTCCTGAATTCATTTGCTGTCCAAAAAAGTCCGGGGAGGGAAATCGCTATTTTTTGAGGAAAGAACAAAAACAAACAAAAAGTAATCAGCCAAGGTACTCGAGAAAAACAGCTGGTCATACTCGGAATGTGACCAAAATGGGTTTCCAATTAAAACATGGGAAGACCCTCGCGTCAGTTACTGCAAGGACTCTGGACAATCCTTCGTCTTAGGAAGAGCAAAACTAAAGTGATAAACTGCTGGGGGCGGGCGGGGGGCGGGGGGGGGGGAGGTGTCATTCAATAAGAATTCCTTAAAGAAAAAAAAAGAACATTCATGTTTCCTATTTACAATCAGCCCCTCCCCACCCCCACCACAATTCTGCTTTTAACATTATGTTCCACATTTTATTTTGTTTTCAAGTTACATTTCAAGCAAAGGTCTTTTTTTTTCCCCCCCTCAGCAATATCTCACAAATCCTCGTGAGAGCACAACATCTAAACCATAAACCACTTTCAACCAGATCTCAATTCTCCAGCTACCGGCTTTGGTTTATTGATGAGAAGAAATCCTCAGCTCTGCTAACAGGGAATAAACATACGCAATTCAGTCTCCCGAACAGAAAAATGCAGTCACGAGACCACTCTCATGTCCACCATTTTCTGCCTGGCTAAAATTGGTACAAGAAAATAGACTATCACCACAACTTTCACCTAACAGCTGAGAACCCCAAGTGAGGGCCAACAGAGCCAACCGTAGGCCCGGGTGAGAAACACCGCCCAGGAACTTTCCCAGATTCCATTGGCGCACAGAGCTCCAAATGTCCCCGCGCGGATGTTGGGGACGTGACATGTTAGTGTCTCTCTCGGAAAGACGTGGATGGGTCCTACTTCCTATAGCGTTTTCCAAAGTGGCACTGGAATGATGGGGTCCCTTCAGGGTTGGCTCATGATATACTGTAGACCCATTCCAATGGGTGCACAAAGGACAAAATAAGCAGAATCAGAGCTGAGTTCCCCTTTAAAAGCCAAACACCTACATCTAGAAGGAGGCTCCCCTAGCTGAGAGCCCTTGCCCTATTGGGGTCCCCGCTGTGGAAACCCTCAGGTCTCAGGGTTAGTTACAGGGTAGCCAGGTAGGGTACGGCTGGCTGTAGGTAACTGGGGGGTGGGCAACGTAGTAGTTGTTGAAGTTGCCGTCGCTGACGTACGGAGCTGGCTGGTAGTAGCAGGTGACGTTGGTGGCGTTGGGGATGATGTTTTGTTCCGCCAGCACGCGCAAGGCCAGGAGGGAGATGAGGTTCAGGGTCTGCCTCCGCTCGTGCCCCATGAGGCACACGGTGCTCTCGTTCACCACCCTGCGAAGGATCATGAGGTAGTCGTACTTGCTCCTCTCTTCCTCGGCAAAGTGGTTTTGAAGGTAGGTCTCCAGCTTCCTTTGCTGTTCGAGGATGTCCGGGAAGTCGATGAAAAACCTGGAGCACATGTAACGCTCTAGAGTTTTGATCTCCTCCTGGTCTGTGGGCCTGAAGTCCCGCACCAGGAGGTTGCTGTACTTGAGCAGCCCCCCGCCCCGGATCTCTTCGGGGTTCTTGGTGGCGATCAGTCTGTTCTGCAGGTGGTCGAAGGCTTCCTCAAAGTCCCCGTACACGCTCTCCCCGATCACCGTGGGGTGGAGGTGCTCAGAGATGGGGCTAGTGGAGCAGTCGTAGAAAAAGAGCAACGAATCCAAGATGATCTGAAAAGAGTCCACGCTAAACTCGAACTGGCGCCGGATGGAGTCGACGAATTTCAGCTCCACGTTCCTCCCGTTCTTGTTGGAGAGGGAAATCAGGCTCCAGCGGTCCGTGTCCGTGCAGACCTTCACCAGTTTCTGGACGTACGCCTCCTTCAGGGTGACCGGGCTGATCTTGAGCTTGTTCACACCCTCCGGCAGGAAGTTCAGGAGGGAGCACAGCACCACATCTCTGACCAGCTGAAACTCCGCCTCTGTGGGAAGAGCCACATGAAAGATGAGGTCCAGGTCTTTGCAACCCAGGCCGTTGTCTTTGACCAAGACGTGGCCAGCCGCAGAGCCGTTCAGCCGGACGTCCTGCACTTTGATGCCCGCCTCCTCCAGCCGGCTGCGCACGGTCTGGACGATGTCCTTCAGAGTTATCTCCAAGGTCGGAAAGTTGCCTCGTCCGTGGATGGGTACGACCTCGGTCAGGACCTCATGCAGACGGCTGACCTGATCCCAGCTGAGCACGCTGGAGGACAGGCAGTCCCTGGTATTGCTGTTCTCCTCTGCCATCTCGGGGGGTGTTCTTGCAGGGAAACTGCAAAGTGAGGGGGTGAGAAGCAGAGTTAGGAGTCACTCTTACGCGGCCCAGCACCTCGAGGGACTCAGAGAAGGGGCTGGTTCATCTCTGAACGCCGTCCCGCGTGACAGCGACAATCAGCACCCACTGCTGGGTGTTGCTGATATTCTGGAGAAGTATGTGGGAGTGGTGCCTGTGCGGAGGGAGGACAGAACACACCTAACCCTACCCTCTCCCAAATCTGAGGACCTCAGAACTCTGTCTGATGTGGGGCTGGCTGGTGTGTCTGCGAGAGGGTGGTGTGTGCGAAAGCAAGTGGACAAACTCGTTAAACAAAGTGACCTAAACACAGCATGACTCAGTAGAGGGCCTACAAGATTTGCTACTCTTCCTTTTTTTTTTTTTTTTTTTTTTTAATAGAATTACCTCTCCTGCTTTTGCATGACTGACTACATCTTGAACTGGCTGCTAAATAAGCTATAACCCCCAAACCTCGAACACAAGACCCCTCAGAGAAAGACCTCCTGCACTCCGTGAGGAGGTGAAGATTCCCCTCTGGGCTGCCTGCACACCAAGGAAAGGAAGTCGGATCAGTCCTGCCGGAACCACGGACACAGACACCTCATGAGCAAGAATCCCATGTCCTTTTCACTTCTGGGAGTGGCCTGCCCTAGAGTTAAGCACCTCGGTTATCCAGGGTAGGACACCAAGGAGCTGCCTGAATGACAAAATTCTTGGCGACAAAGGCTGGGGTCAGCGTGGTGAAGGAACAGCTCTGCCACCTAAGAGGCCCTCTGCGCGAGGTGGGAAAACTTCCTCGGGGCAGTGTGATCTGACTGGATGTTGAAATCGAGTACCTCAGAGCTACCCAAGGAGAACGAAGTTAGCTCTCAGTCCTAGGAGAAAAACATCCTGCGTCACGCATCACTTGTTAGAACCGCAGTTACCAAAGTAATCTCCGACTAAGTGATACGTTTCAGAAAATGAAACACAACAGATCTCTGGAAATCCTGATATGTAAAAACAAATACTGCCGTATTAGAAAGTCAAGGTGCTTGGGGATCCACATGGGTCAAATGTTAGCTAGACAGACGTAAGAGCAGAAACAAAATGTCAAGGTGCTATCCTTGGACTTCAGTGCGGAGTCTTCAGCGCAGAGCCTTCCTGCCCCCTTCACCTTCCTGACTTGCGAGGCACACATAAAACCCATCCCAACAACTGCTGCGGTTTTATGGTTTGGAAACCGCTGTCTTTGCATGCACACCCACCAGGCACGATCCTGAGGTTCCAACGTGGATTTTTAGCCTCGCGCTGGTGCCAGGAATCCTCGCCTTAATCGCTCAGGTCAGTGGGATGGTTGTCACTCACCATTGGGGGGGCACCACTGGACACACCAAGACCGGCTTTCCAGGAGCTGGCCACGAAGGTGGGTGCAAACACAACATAGCAATATAGGGCCATATGCGCTAGAAACAAAATGGAACGTACAGGTAGAAGAAAGGAGTGTCCCTTGATTGGGGAGGACAAGAAGGCCACAGAAGGGTTCCCTGATGGGGAGGGGGCCTAAGTTGACAGAAAGGTAACATGGGCTCCGGGCTGGGGATTTAGGGGCGGAAGGTGGCATGCAGCCAAGACCTAGCAAGTTGTCCAGTCTGGCCATCATGCACCACTCAAGCCACAGCACAGGCTCCCTTCACTACGTAGGTTAAGGGGCCGAATCTGCTTGGCTCATAACAGGAGGGGCGGTCATGTGATCCAAGCAGGCTCTAGGAAGCCCAACCTAGGGATGAGCACTCTTGTGCTTGCCACAGGAGAATACTTGCCAGTGGGCAGGCAAAAGTTTCCCTTCAAACCTGTCTGGACAGCGTTAAAAAGCCCTCGACTACCTAGATCATTCTACCAAAGCACTCCTAGGTTAAGGATAACAAAAATTTGTGATGAAATACTGAATGTTTATTGTGGCTAGCACTTGGCTTCAAGTCAGATTTGGGGCGTCTTTTTAATGTGCTCTCTGTACGTTTGGTTCTTTGTGGCCCCTCAGTGATCAGCATCGGTGACCAGTACGCTGTGCCTAACAACATACGGTGCTGCCCAGTTCAGTCCAAATGGCCATGGAAAGGTCTGGCGCTAGCTTTGTTTTGAGACACCGCTAAGCCACCTGTGATTCGGTGACACAGATTTCCGTTGGCTGTGCTGACCTACCTATGAAAACACACTTTGCTCTACCTTGTGCATTACCTGTTATTGTGCTTCTGAGTCTCGTGTTTACAAGGTAGGAGAAGTCACAGTGACAGAGGAGTCACAGTTGAATCAGTACTTGGAAGACAAGGAACAATTTATTGTGATACCTCTAGGAAGAACCTCAATGTTGCAGAGGAAAATAACTATAGGAATGACTTTTGACTCATACTTTTTTTTTTTTTTTCTTTAAAGGAGTTGTGGGGGAAAAATTTTTTCTAAATTAAAGGCAGGACTATTGCCACCTTTAGAACAGTGGTCCTACAGGAGGAACATCTAAATCCAGCGAGAATCTGATGGAAGCCATCATTCCTCCTCCAGGAAGGGACTGGGGAGGGAAGGGGATGACATATACAGGAGACTTTTCATGTATTTTTAAATCTCTAAACTTGGTTCAAAGTTAGAATCTGTTTTAGATTGAAAATTTGTAAGGTTCATATGGGAGGAGGGGCATGAATGGCCAGAAAAGTTATGAGAAACAAGAATGATGTACATATTAGCCCCATAAGAGATATTATGAAGCCACAGTAATTGAAACAACGTGGTATTGGTACAAAAAGACAAACTGATGGAACAGAATTTTTAAAATCTAGAAATAAAATCCAACACATAAAGGGATTTGGCATATGATACAGGAGAGAGAAAACGTAGAGAGAAATAGTAGAGAGCAAAAGTCTAGACATGTGATAGTTATCTAGATTAAAAAAAGAAAATAAAGTGGCTCCTCGTCTTGTGCCAAACTCAGATCTGGATGGATGAATTAGACTTAAGCACAAGAGGACGAAACTTTACGGGTTCTAGGGAAACATGGAATTTACACACACGTACATAGAGTAGGCAGTCCTTTCTAAGTCACGTAAAATCTCAAAGTCACAGAAGTCTGATACACACAAAAAAACACCTACATGGTAAAAGCACCACAAAGACGTCACACGAGCAGGCTAGGAAAATATTTGCATGATGAGGCAAAGTGCTCGTTTCATCAATGAAGGATGAGCTCCTACAAATCAGGAAGACTGGCACCCCAATGGAAGAAGGGGCGAAGGGCACGAACTCAGATGCCTGACACAGTCACCCTCACGTTAAGGGATTGGCATGCTAAAACTTCAGTGTATCATCCTTCCCCATCAGGTTAGCAGAGACCAAGCAGCAGATACCTTTGGGCACCCTGCCCATGAGTTCTCTCTGAAGAACAGTGTGGATGTCCTGTTTTAAGTGGACGTATTCTCCATACCAATTCTACTTCTAGGTCCTTTTGATCTTATCCTGTGGGTATACTTGCGAGGGTGAACAAGGATGCTGGAGAATTATTTATGAAGGTACAGAGTCCTCAGCAGAAGGTTAAATGACTTAGTGCATGTATACGATAGCATACACTTAGATGGCAGTTGTCCAAAGAACGGCTCAATCTGTATGAATGTGAAATTCTAGTTGAGACTTATTCAGAGAAAACCAACGCTGTGTGTGTAAAAGCACAAGCCCATGCGCGTACAATCATACAGACCTCTGGAAGGAAACACAAGTAGTTCAACCTGCCTCTGGACTGGGAGATGGGACGAAGAAAACTTACTTTATCCTTTTTGAATTTAGAACCTTCCCATGTATTAGTTGAGAACTGTTAAAATCTCATGAGCCATTTCCTAAAATCTTTCCCCCATGAGCCTGCTCACTCCCCTGCTGCCTGATTCCTTCCATCCCTTTCCTATCACTTCCCGCGTCTCTATGTCCACGTGCCCCAATCAAATACACATAGAAACTTCCCCTCTGAGCCTTAAATGTTGATCTCTAGGTGCGAGCTGGGGAGGAGGGACTGGTTTTCTCCTAGAATGGCTTTTAGTCAAGTTTCTCTTTCCCTACTGTTCAAAAGAAGATGTCCATTGTTTGTCAAAAATCCTCCAGACTTCCAAAATAATGGATAAGCCACCTCACCTAGTGCCATTCCAGGTTTGTAATCCAAAGTGTTCTTCATAGTTTTGTAAGAATTGCGATTTCACATTTCAGACATAGTATAGCGACCCTGATGATGCTGTTACGTTGACTGCTGGCTACCACGGGAAGACCCCTACTACATGCAATCAACACTTCTCCAGGCCTCTAAGAGGTCGTGGTTGGCATCTTCTATGCCAGCTTCTTGTGACACACGTGTGAACAGCGGAGTTAACTTTCAGAAAAAAGTAGCCCCTATAGAAGCATGTTGTGGAACTGGCGAGTGACAAATCCATGGTATAGCTCTTAATTCTTCCAGTGTTCATGACTCAGAAACAGAGGAGCTCAAGCGAGCAAAGGCTCAAATTTGGGCTGGATTCATATTTGGTACTTAGCTCATTAGAAGAGCCCCAAATCATAAGTTATTGGTGATTATTACAAAGGAACTCTTTGTTTTCTCTCAACCATCCAAGCAATTTCAAATATCGAAAGTATATTTTTTAGTTACTCCAACGAACACTGGTATTACTAGAATAAATCCTCCAACTTTCAGGCCCTGAGGGCTTAGATAACGCACCAGAGCTTAGTGCGACAGTTTGAGTTTTAATTAACCACTTGAAATCAACCCTGATATTGTGAAACACACATTCCCAATTCATGAAAGGCCCAGGTTCAAGGCCAATTCTGTTCCGCAGAATTTAGCAGAATAATGACTAGGAAAAAAAAAATCAGTGTGAAGGCTGGTAAATTCAAACTAAAGTGTACGATTCTCCTCTTACTGCCTGAGAAGCAGATTTATTGTATTTTTGCACAGTAGAAACTGGGCAAGGTGGGAACCAGGATTTCTCACTGATTTGGAAATTCAGGCATCTTTTTACAGGTGAGGATGGCCACTTGCCTCCTCAGTTCAAAGTACTTAATCTTCTGGAAAGTGGGACTCGTGATGACCACCTACCTCAGGTGCCCTGAATTCCCTTCTCTTCTCTCATCTGGCTGCAGTGGGCAGGAGGAACATAACACTAGAAGAAAGCACGTTTGCAGAAATGACAGCAAAAGGTGAGAGGAAATGACCGACTAAGCCCAAAGAAGATTATACCAAGTTCCCTAAGGACAAGTTCATGTCTAATTTACCCATGTTTCCCATGGCCTGGGACAGAGGCCCTCAAAGGGAGGTTGATCTGAAAACTTATGATTAGGCCTTAACTGAAAAGAAAACAGGAGAGAGAGAGAGAGAGAGAGAGAGAGAGAGAGAGGAGAGAGAGGAGAGAGAGAGAGAGAGAGAGAGAGAGAGAGAGAGAGAGAGAGAAAGCTAGCTATTTCTAGTCCTGCTTTATAGCTTATCTGGATCCCAGAAACAAGAGCGATGGAGACTGAAAGCATGGGGAGGACTCAAGAGCACACGCAGGACAGATGGGCAGACAGGTTGGAGAAGAGCATGTGTAACACTTCTGGGTCTTATGGTCAAGGGCTTACAAATCATCACTGAGTCCTATTTATGCCTGGTGTTAGGCACAGACACCGTCCGGAGAGTTCTCGGTACATGTGGAGATGTACATCTACAAAGTTAAGGACAGTGTGTAGTTAAGTCTTGGTCTACGATACTTAACACGAAAGCTCTAGAAGGTATGGTCCCAAAGGTTTCATGGAAATGCTGAGGTGTGAACGGAGGCTCTCGGCTATGGCAGACCTCCCATCCACTTCAGAGAGAGCTGAGCAACGCCCTCTTCCTCTGACCCTGCTGGGGTGTAAGGATACGAAGGGACCTCAAACACATTTCAACATTCCTTTGATGACAACATTTCCTTTCACTGTTACTGGATGTTACCTCCAAAGCCTGGACCTTCCTAGTAATGCTTTCCAGCTCCAGGTCAGAGACCCAACCATGGGCAATGGACCAAGCCTGGTGACAGACTACCGGCGGTGTGTGTGCAGAACAAAGACACCTGCTGTCCCCAGCTCCTGGCTGAGAGGGGACCCGCGCACCCGCGGCAGGCCTCTTCCCCCTCCAATGTCCAACAGAGGACACGAAGGAAAAAGAAACTGCATCACTGCATATAAAAACCTGGAGCTTAAGCGGAAGTGAAAAAGGGTGCAAGACACAACATCATATTCTGTCTTACCAATTCTTTCAGCAACCTGAGTGAATGAGAACCACAACTCTGGTCCTCTTTTCCCTTATAAAACAAAGGTGCAGATGTGCACGCAAAACCAAGGGTGCTCAGTATAACCACTTCACACCCACTCCCAGTTAACCCTCACAAGCACTCCGAGGAAGCCACCAATGTCCCTTGCGTGCAAATTAAGGAACAAGGATTAGAAAAGATTCAGTGAATGGACTCCAGATCCTCAACTCCAGAGCTAAGGTTCGAACTCCTGGAACCGGCAACGGCTCCCACCAAGCTCGCCCGGCTGCTGGCAGGGTGGGAGGCGGGGACAGGGCAGCAGGCTCATGCTACAAGCCCACAGATGCACTGGGATGACCAGTTCTTGCTCCCCTACAGCGATCGCTTCTAAAAGAGACACCGTATTGATCCTATCCAAAAAAGGACCGTGACACCTTATGTCCACCACATACGCTGAAAAGAGCAAAGCTTGCATCAATCACCCTTTATTGCCTGCTTTAGAGCAGACTGCAGTTGAGCAAAGGACAGGAGTCAGTGTTCATCTTCAAGGACGCCAAGGTGGTTTAGAAGTGCCCTTCAGAGAGGCACCAGAGAAGGTGATTCATTGGCCACAGTGTGGGGAATCGGATTTCTCAACGAGGACACGCATCAGCTGTTTCATAATAGAAACATCTTACCAGTCCTACACACTCAGAAACCACTTACCACTTCCTCAGAAGCTCCTAGCCGGGACTAGCAGGTGCACAGCCCTCCAGGGCCTCTTCATGTAGAGAGGGCCACAGCCTGGAGACACCAAATGTGACCAGATGGCGAGCCAGGTGCCCTAACATGAACCACCAAACCCTATCTGATCCAGCTTTATCTGGATCAAATCATCTGACACGTACACCGAGGCTACAAGGGAGATACTATTATCCCTACTTTGCAGGTGAGGGGACTGGGGAACAAAGAGGTTACACAAAGTGTGAACTGTCCACGGATGCCCTGCCGGGAAGTGGCACAAAAGCCACTGAGAGGTTTCCTAGGAGGTGGATGGTTTGGGCGCACGTCTTGGGACTGGGGTAGGGCCCCGAAGATAAGCTAGTTGCTCAGGGAGTTGTAGAAAGTAGACGGCAGCAAGAAGAAGGCAAGAGGGGAAAGGTACAAAGGTCTTTTTATAGGATGGTGGGAAGGAAGCTGGCTAGATGTGCTGAGGCCCCTGAGTGAGGCAGGCCAGATGGCAGGTACCGGAAGCAGAGGCAGAAACACTCAGAGCGTGAGTTACCTAACAGCTGTCAGTACAGAGACCCTCTCCCTCAAGATCACCCTGGATTCGGGGAGGCATGCAGCCTGGCTGGAGCCACCAGAATTGAAGGTAATTATGGATAGAAACGGTAATCATGGCGCTCAGGTTTGTTTCAAAGGAGCAATCGCTGTTAGGTGAAGGCCTCGTTCCGCACGTTGAGGGGGCTCCCCGATGCCAGCCAGGCCACGAGGCTGTGGCTCGCAGAGGGCTCAGGGACAGCTGCAGGATGCGCTCTGCTGGCTAGAAGGTCAGCAGTGTCGATCTACTGATAAAGCCACAGAACAGGACACTCTGAAGACAAGAGGGCCATTTTCTCAGATCCCAGGAACTGACAACCCAACTGGAGCTGCAGAGAGAAGGTAGGTAAGTTTGCAAGAAGTGACGGGAACCCCTCGGGCTACCTGGGGAAGGAGAGCTGGAACAGAACTGAACACAAAACAGCCTGGAACAGACTAACGAACACACACGTGCTGAAACTGAGCCTGCACACCTGTTACTTTTCCCAACCGCACAGAGTTTGGCCCTTGAGGTTCCTATGCCCTCGAGAGAAAAGCTGAGCACTCTGCATGACCGTGGACTTGATAAACACAGCAGATCAGCGGGCAGAAAGGGAAAAAACCAGGGCCAAAGTAGATTCTTTTTTCTGAAGAGAAATCCTCCCTTAATCCTTGAATGTCTCGTGAAGGCCAGGAGTTACCAAGGCCCAGGGGGCAGCCCGAGGAAGCCCCTGTCTGCCAGCCGCCAGCCCCTCACCACCAGGGAGGGGGCCATGTTCTGACCCCTCTGCCCCAAACACAATGTTACAGACAACCGAGAGGCACATCGGTGCTTAATGTAAACGTACACGAAGTAAGACTTCACATTAGTAGGCTGCCCAAAGCAGGAGAACCATATAATGCCTTGTTTATTAAAAGGACAATAAAATATATTGTGTTAGCTTTTTCTAAGAAGTTATTTTTTCAGTTGCCCACTCAAAACAACCACAAACAAACAACCGCCCTGTGCCACAGAACTGTGCCCAGAGAAGACGTTTCTAAGTCAGTGACACAGCCCATCGTGCAGATGGTCTGTTCTCACTCTTAGCTTGGTCACATTCAGCCGGGCGTCTCAATCTATTTTCTCAGGGTTATCAGCACCCTCTCAGCCATTCAACACCGTCGTGTACTACAGCCAAAAAATTTGGCGTGATTCCCATGGCAACAAGGGTGCTGCCTGAGCTGAAGGAAATGGGGTGTCCTGGACGGGAGCAGAAGCGGGCCACAGACCCCAGTGACCCCAGCCTTGCTCCGAGCTTTGAGTTTGGGGGTTGGGGGAGGCCCTCACAAGTTCCTCCCATCTCTGCCAGCATACGGTCCTAGTGAGTATCAGAGATCGGGCTCTGTCCACAGACACCCGCCCTCAGAAGACTCCACGCGGAAGGCACTAGCCCGTCTTTCAAAATAGGATGCGTAAGCAAGTGTGGCTGGAGAGATAACGCTGGGAGAACTCATGCTGTGGCTGCAAAACAGAGCAAGATGGAATCAAAACATGGGCCCAGACGGTTGGGACACCACAGTTGGGAGTGCTTGAAGGAATACCCCGAAGGCATCACAGATGTAAACATTCACAAGGACAGAACACAGACATCTTTACGTGGAAGCTGAGCATAGAAGTCATGATTTTTCCGAGGTGTCAGCAATATTACGCCCTACGCACATCACTCGAACTGGAAATAATCCCTGTTCAGCTTGGCGCCCCACTTCCTCCTACCAATTGCCTCTTTCTAAATCAGAGAGGCTACTGGTCTGACTCATTTAAAGAGATCTCCAGAGCTGGCCCCACCATTTTAGAGACTGACTATACTGAGAAAATAGAAGGACTCCTAGGAGGCTGTTTACCACGAGAATGAGCAAGTTTACATACAGTCCACAGGGTCCAAGGGCTGCTGGCCTCTGGGGTCTATCAAGGGTTGCACCCCACCTGACTCTCCAGCTTAGAACTTTGAACAGTTGTCAGGTTTCCAGAAGGAGGGCCTCAGTTTGCTGTCCCGTCACTAGCAGCATCCCTGAGCCTTATCAGGAAAGGGACAAGCTCGAGTGTAGCACTTATCATACTTTAGACACATACACACACCCCATTCACATATGTCTGAGTGTGAGCTGGCTTCCATGCCTGTGAGGATACTAATTATGCACAATCCATCCAGGTTTCGGTCTTGCACAGACCCGTCCCTGTAGCAGACACCTGACCTCCAGGTCTGAGCACAGCAGCAGCCTGAGTGTAACATCACCAGGCTCAAGGGTCCTTCTGACCTTAAAAATGTGTGAAGAATGGAAATTTAGGTGGATGGGCAGCGTGGGGGGGGGGGGGAGGGATGCATTAAAGTGAAGGAGAAGACCATGGGGTGGTACCTATTCCTGTACCAACTGCACCTGAGGCAGCCAAGCCACCTTGAATTTGGTATCCCTACATGTGTGGAGCTTTGCACGCCATGAACACGGCCCACTAGGATGGTTAAGCTAGCATTTACCGAGTCATGTGTTGGTGTCATTTGGCAACTCATAGACACCCCTTGCTTGAAAGTTACTTCCTCTTGCATTTTCAAATTTTGGTCATTGATAAATCTTAATTGTTGATAAACGGGTGGAGTCCTGGCCCCCTGCCAGTGTCAGATGTCCTCTGCAGTTCTTTGAAATTCTATTTCCTTGTAATTATTCTCTAAGAAACCACCAAAAAATGGAAGAATGAGCACTGGGCTAGAAATCAAATATCCTGTGTTTTAGTCTCAGGACTGACTCCCAGGGTAAATGGGTAGCAGCAAGTTGGCCACGATGACTGCATTTCCCTTCGTTCTTCCCAGTATCTGAGGGCTTACAATGTTCCAATCGCCGTTCCAGGAGTTTACGATCAGTTCATTGGTAAGCAAGAGACAAAGACCCCTGCCCTTGTGGTGCTCACAGCCTAGCTCACACTCTTCTTCCATAACTTGCTGTTGCTACCTCTTGGCTCCCACTCATGCAGAATCTGAATTTGAGAGGGAGACACTGGACAGCTGGTGTGGACCCATGCTGCTCAATACCGTATCCACAAGCCTCATGTGGCCCTTGAGCACTTGAAATGCGACAAGTCCACTTTGAGACATGCTGGGAATCTAAAATACACCCTGGATTTCAAGGACTCAGTATGAGGAAAAAAAAAGAGTAAAATCTCATTTATATTCTTTATGTTGATTACATATGGAGATGTCACCATCTGTCATGACATCTCCATGGCATTACAAGATCACAAATAATATTGTGGCTTGGACCCATCTTAAGGACATGGGGGGGCCTCTTTAACCCATGATGGGTAAAATTATTAAAACTCTTTTCACCTATTTTAGCTTTTTGAGGACTTCTAAAAACTTAACTGTGGCTCTCCTATTTCTACTGGACGGCACTGGTCTACCACCCTCATACAACGAAGAAACGGAGGCCTGAAGCAGGAAAGGCGCAGCCAGGACCCAAGCTTGAGCACTGTCACAAGTCAATGCAGCCTCAGAGGCCGGGGGGAGGGAAGACTAAAGAGCACGAGAGGCCTGGGCACCGGAGACCGCAGCAGCGCTCGCTCCCAGCCTGGGGACAAGTGGCCACCAGTGCCTGGACACGTGGCAGGTGCTCACTTAGTGTCCACTTCGTGTCTCCCCCTGCATCTGCACTCTTCCCACCGCAGCCGCCTTACAGTTACTCCACGTGAAGGCCACAACTGGCCGAGACCACGCACGGTCAGCCGGCTGCGATGCCCACCTCCCCAGCCACCACGAGCACCGGTCAGGGATGTGTTTGGGGGTGGGGTGTAGACAGCCAGGCAAGGTGGAGGATTACCCTTTCTCCCACTCTCGCAAGGGCTAAGCCAGGGGAGAGAGACGTATGGCAACGTGAGGGGGTGGGAGCGGTTCGAGATTCATGGAGAGTTTTCTTCTCAAAATGGGTCCTCCGAGAGTGAATAGGGAGACAGTTATGGACTTTGTGTGTTCATCCGGTGAAGCACAGAAGAGGCGAGTAATGAGATATGAGGACCCTCAGGCGGGGTAACATCAGAGCCTCTCAGAAGGGTCTAAAGCTGGCTAAAAATGTAGTTTGGTGAGACTGAGTTGTTCAAGCAGCTGAGTATGAATTCTGTGAGGCAAGGGAGGGCAGTTAGGAAGACTCATCCAAGGGAAGTGGAGAATAGACAGAAGGTCAGAAGGGTACAGGTCCTGAAAAGGAACTCAGCATCCAGAGGGATGGGCAGTTCCTGGGAGTCCTTCAGGTGGTGTTTGAGGGGCATGGGATGTGCGACTGGCCAGAGAGGCTCACTACTGCTCTCACGGAGTCGCTGTCTACAGGGCCCCGAACCAGGTCAGGGACGGCAGTGGGAAACAAAAAGTTAAAAAGATAAAAGGTCAGCAGAACTAGCAGCCTAGTGAACTGGAGAGAGAAAGGCTGAGCGAGCCATGTGAGGCTGGGGTTGGGGTGGATGGGTAGGAGGGAAGTGTCGGGAGAGAGCAGGTCCGGAGCTCAGCTTAAGGGATTTCAGCTGCTGGCCAATTGGTAGTCCCTGCCCTTCAGCTCCAAGCCCGGCCAACTGAGGCCACCATTCAGAAAAAGGCCCAGACGCCACCGGGCACTTTAGGCTGGAAGCATCCAACCCAAAAAGCTTCCGGCACCTTAACCCACCAAAAGGATATCTACCTAAAGTGCACTCCCCTCTCTGAGAGCAATGGCAGCTGAATGCTAGCAGAGCACTGTATCCAATTAACAGGAGCACTGTCTGTGCACCAGGCCCGGCTCTAGGTGCTGGGGATTCAGCAGTGAGCACAGACCCCCGCCTTCCTGGGGCTCACAAGCCAGCGGCAAAGACAATCGAGCAAAAACCAAGTGCCCAGACCTTCTGAAGCCAACCCAGCCCTCCTGCATTCTCCAGAGCACCTCCCCAGGCCTTTTCACCTATCGCTGCCTTGGCCCCTGCAGCACCTGGCATACACTGCGGCCTGGGGAGCGTTTAACTACTTACTGGCTCAATCACTGTTATCCAAGAAATAAACACTTGATGCAGTTCGGGGACCGAGACTCCGCAAGGCTCCACGACTAAAACATAGGCTACACGGAGTTACTAAAATCAGCAAGTGTATCTTCATATTAGCTTTTTCCTGTTATTCCAAAAAGTTCTGCAAACAGTTCTAGGAGAGGCTACAGGGGCCAGCTGTACAAAATCCACTGATTCTAAACCATTCCTGAGGCTTTTTCTTACATAGCTGGGTTATACAAAGATGCTTCCTCTAAACCATTTAGATTCCAAATAAGAGCTTCCTTATCATACATGCAGTAAAAGGATAAAAAGGCTTGAGACCAGAAGTCTTAGAAGCATCACAGGAGATCAGCACTACCGCTGTATCTGTTTTCTTCAAACACATGAACATTTCTTTAGACACAGAGGTGGCTGCTTCATCATAATATAGCTTATGCCAACTTGGTAGGCTACAGTCAAAACACCAAGATGGCAGAACACATTTTTCTATACTGTCTTGTGTATTTCAGTGACATCACAAAAAAGCAACGAACCTTATCTAACCAAAGTAATGTTTTATCCCAAGTAACACCTTGGACTCCATATTACTTCCCTTGAACCCCTAAACACACACACACACACACACACACACACACACACACACACACACACCTGCTGTGAGACCAAGAAACCCAACACAACAAGTTTAACTTAACTCATCAAACTAGTCTTGGGCTTCCACAACATCTCCTGGTAACACAATAAAGGTTTACCACATCCATTCGGAGCCCTTGGCTGGTCATTCTTTGGTGACTGGCCCCCTGCGCCAGCATCTCCAAGACGAAGGCAAGGTACCACTTACTTGAGCAGTTTTAAAAAATCATGTTGTTTTCTAACTTTGTATCAAATGTGTCTGATTGCAGGCACTGGAAGAACAAGGGCACCCCAGTCCACGCTAAGTTATCTTCATTGCCAGGCGGTTCTCTGGGCTTTCAGAAGTACGAGGACTTCTCTGTTCTTTGATGGGTAGTGCGAGATGTGCACAATTTGCCCTGGCCTTGAACCCTGAGGGATGGAGGCCAAGTGGGGCCTATTGGGAAAAGCAGGGGTGAGGGGTGCTGTAACTCAGGAGGGGATTTCGTGAGCTACTTGTACTCACAGTACAGCTGAGGAAACCAAGGAGGGAGAACCACGGGTGCTCAACTAAATCACACTCATTCTGACAAACGGGCAAGATCCAAGCCGTTCCCCTCAGAGGTACCCCAACTTAATCTCTGGATACAAGGTAGGTATTGTGGAAGAAACTCAACATAGAGTGCTGCTGTCGGCTCTGTGTATACCCTGTTCTGAAACTAGGGACCTTTGTTTTGGGTAACGATTGAGAGGCCTCCTGGCGGAGAAAAAAACTTTGTTTTTTTGTTTGTTTGTTTTTAATGTTCATGCTATGTTATGGGGCTCTCCCTACAGCTACCTGAACGACTGTATACAATCTACCAAAACCTTCTTTCTAAAAACTCCTTATTGAGATGAGAATAAACAAACTCTAAAGATATGCGTATACCTTAAGACACAAGGTTTCAGTTATCTCAAGTAAAAGCTTGACTCCAGAGATATTAAGGTTTCCATCTTCACAAACAAGAATGTCAAAGGACAGAACCCCTGCTGGTACAGCTCAGACCGCCTCCCTGAAAGCGAAGAGAAAAGTCAGCATTCTCCAGTCCACACCGCACCCCCTTCAATGGCAGGGTCTCACGTGTGGGTCTCACTCCCTCAAAAATACCTTTGGGGATTTAAGACCCAGCACAATTCTTGGTAAGCGCTCCTACCTCACCCCACCCCCACCCGCAGCGCCCCAGGCTGCCTGGCTTGCTTCCTTGCCGCTTCTTTGCCAAGTTACTCCCGTGGAAAGGTTAGTGTAGCCAACAATGGCCACTCTCATCACCCCACCCCCTTGGAGGGCAGCTGGGCCAAGCCAGGAGTCTACTTTAGAAGGATTTAATAATCTTCTTTTTTTTCCTGAGGAGGTTCAGGTTCCTAACCCACCTACCAAATAGCCCGAATATCAACCGTCACAATACAAATGATTACAACAGTCTGCATAAACGCTGACTGCAGTAGTGCACTTCAAAGCACTCCATTGCTTGCATGCTATAACTCCATAAAAAAAAAATTTAAAAAAAGTTTAAAAAGGCAGCAGGTCGCCACCTAAGACAAGGGCTTTGCCAGCGGTGCAGAAACCTTCCTCCAGACAAAAAAAAGGGGGGGGGGGAGGGGACACAGCTGATCCCTCCTCCGGGGTCCAGCCTTATCGGTTGGTTCTCGAGGATGGGTGAGCCGGCGAGTCCTCCAGGGAAACTTCCCAGGCTCTTCTCCGGGAAGTTCTCCCTCCCTGCGAGGTAGCGCAGTTTTGTTTTCTCTCCCACCTGCGTTCTGTGTTTAGGCGTACAGCCTCCCAACCCACAGCGGTCGAGTTCACAACCCTCCTCTGACTCTCCTCCCACCTCTGCGATCTGGGGCAGCCTCCCGCGGCGGCCGCACCGCTGGCCAGCCGAGTCAACTCACTGTCAGGCTTTCAGTCTACACGGGTAAGCAAGTTTCATTCCTAAAAGGGGAGGGACTAGGCAGGGCACAGACCCCGTATTCCCGAGAAGTTTCCAGGAGAAGCGCAGCGCAGAAGTCACTCGCTTGGACCACTTTGCGGCTCACGGTGTCCGCAGCCTAGTGTGAGTCCACGGAAAGTTAGGGATCTCTGCCCTGGTCTCAAACCCCGGGGCTTGGCGCCGAGCCGGGGCAGCGCCCCTCCCCTCGCCGGCCGGAGACGAGCCCCTGACCGCTGCGTCTCCAACTGCGCCTCCCAAAACCGCCGCGTTCGAATTCGCGCTCGGCCGGCCGGCGGCGGCGGCGTGCGTGCCCGCGGGAGCGCAGGCGGGGCGGGGGCGGCGGGGGCGCCGTCGGGCCGGGACGGAGCTGCAGGGCCCCATCGCCCACTCTTCGGCCGCCCCGCCCGCGGGACGCGCGGAGCAGGAACTCGCCGAAGTTTGCCAAGCCCCGGCCGAAGTCTCTGGAAAGTTGTAGCTCCCTCTCGGGGCGTCTCGACTGGTCCTCACGGGGCGGGGGGGCGGGGGAGGTGTGTTGTCGCAGGAGCCGGAGGGGCCCGGCACCTGTCTGCAGCTCCCCTCCGGCTCCCGCGCCCCCACCAGGCTCTGGGAAGACTTGAGAGCTCCGCTCGGCGGGGACAGACCCCCCCGAAGGCGGAGCGCGCGGTTCTCTGGGGCCGCCCCTTCCTCGCACCTTCAGGGGAGGGGGCCGGGGACTCACCTGGGCGGCGGAAGAAGAGACGACAGAGGTAGGTCCTTGGCGAGGGCAGCCCCCAGCAGGAGCGGCGCGGTCACTACAGCCCCCAAGCAGCGGCACCGAGTGAGCGGTCTTGCCGCCGCCCCCTCCGTTCTTATACGGCCTGGCCACGCCCCCGCGGGCTACCCCCGCCCCTGAGCCTGCCCTCCCGGGGGAGCGAGGGGCGGGGAGGGGCGGAGCCGAGCCCACGGGGTCCTTCCGCCTGGGCGCTGACGGCGAGGGCAGGGCGAAAGCTGCCCTCTGATTGGCTCCTCGGGTGAATGGTTGCCGGGAGACCAGTAAATCTTCGGCGGCGGGAAGGGGCGGGGTGCTGAAGGAGGTAGCACTGCGCAGGCGCAACACAGGGCGCCCGGGTTGACGCCCCCTTAACTTCGGAGTTACGGAGACTCTCTTTCTACTTTCCACCATGCTCTTTGCTGCTGCTGCTACCATAGAACTCTTCCTCCCAGGCTTTTCCCATCTCCGTCCTGCTCCCACTCCCTCTCAGGCCTCTTTCAGGCCTCCTTTTCTCTTGCTTTTCTGAGGATTTTCGCGTTGGTTCTCTCTCTCTCCAGGAGTGGGGAGTGAAACTCCTACGCCTACCTCTGGCGTGTGTTTTGAAGTGGAAAAAAAAACATAGCGTTTCTGGACCGGGGGAGCAGCTTCCCTTTGCCCCGAGCAAATTGCCTGGAGGCCATCAGGGAAAGGGCCGGCGCCATTGGTTCTCTGGCTTAGTTACCACCTGTGCGCGGTTAGTGGGCCTGCGGGCCTCGAGGAATTCGTCGCCAAGCCTGGCAACCGCGACAGCTTGGGCCCTGCTCGAAATGCCTTGTATGTTATATAACATTGCAAGCGGGGCTTGGACACCATCCACTCGTTCCATAGCCAGCGGTGTAGAGTCCAGCTTCTAAATTCAGAGCAGTCTGGGTTGGGATCTGCGCTCACCACCTCTATCTGTAAGGCTTTTGGCAACAAAGTTAACCAACCCTCCATTAATCTGTTTCTTCACCTGTATGACGGGACTAACAGCTTTCTGAGTTTAAGTATTAAAGAAGAACATAGAAACCTGTTAGTGGCAGCTTCTGTTGTAAAGCGTGTGGTAGATGTTGTTTATATCAAACAGCAGCTCATGTTGTTTGTCAATAAACATTTATTGAGCTTGTACTCGACTTCTGAGTGGTGGAGAAAAAGATTACTTCCCAGATGCAGTATTTCCCTATCCCTCCCCTTCCATCCCTACCTGAAATATCAACGTCTCCCAATATCTCAAGAGCATTCGAATGGGGGGAGGGGAGGTCTCCTGCAATGTTAATACGATAGAGTATCAGTATGCATGCTTTTAGGGACAGTCACAGTGACTCCATTGTTGGACATGAAATCCGGATATATGGTCTGATTTTTTTTTTTTTCACTTTTCGAGGTATAAAAATTCAGTATAGTGCACAAAGCTGGTGTGTACACAATGATGAATTTCTACATATGTGTTCTCTCATGGGGCTACCAACCAGATCAAGATGTAGAATATCTCCAGCTTTCTAGTGACCCTTCCCATTCAGTGTCCCACGAGAGGTAACACTATTGTAACCTCTATCACCATAGATTAGTTTTCCAGTGTTTGAACTTGATGTGGATGAATTACATGTATGCGCATTTTTGTGTCTGGCTTCTTTCACTCAGCAGTGTGTCTGTAATATTCATCCATTTAAAAACTTTTTTTAATGTTTGTTTACTTTTGAGAGAAAGAGAGACAGAGCACGAGTGGGGGAAGGGCAGAGAGAGAGAGAGGGAGACACAGAATCCGAAGCAGGCTCCAGGCTCTGAGCTGTCAGCACAGAGCCTGAAGTGAGGCTCGAATGCACGAACTGCAAGATCATGACCTGAGCTGAAGTCAGATGCTTAACCGGCTGAGCCCCCCAGGCGCCCCGTGTAATAGTCATCCATTTTGTTGCATGTGACTATGATTCGTTCTTTTCCATTGCTGTATGTTACTTACTTATATAAATATTCAGTAATTTATATACTCATTCTCCTGGTGGATGTTTGGGTTGCATCACGTTTTTGTCTATCATGAATGAAGTTGCTACAAACTATCACGTTTTTCTAGTTTCCTTGAGATATAGTTGACAAAGAAGAATTGTATATATTTAAAGTGAATTACATGATGTTTTGATATACATATACATTGTGATATGGTTACCATAACCAACCTAATTAACACAGCCAGCACTTTACCTAGTTACTGTGTGTGTGTGTGTGTGTGTGTGTGTAGTGAGAGTGCTTAAAATCAACTCTCTTTGCAAATTTCAAGCACATAATATAGTATTATTAATTATAGTCACCATGCTGTACCTTGGGTCCTCGGAACTTATCCATCCAGCATAACTGAAACTTTGTACCGTCGGGCCTACATATACATGCCTTTTATGTTGGATTTATATTCAGGATTGGAATTGCAAGATCACAGAATATATACATGTTAAGCTTTAAATATACTGCCAAATAGTTTCCTGAAGTGATATAATAATTTGCATCCCAACCAGTGATAAGACACTGCCAGTTGCCCTCCACATCTTTGCCAGTGTTGGTATCGTCAGTCTCTTCAATTCAAAAAAGCGGGTGTGTATTTCATTGTGATTTAAATTTACATTTACCTGATGATTACTGATGTTGAGCAACTTTTTATGTGCTTACTGGCCATGTGATACCCTTTCAGTGAAGTGTCTGTCCAAGTCTTTTGCCTATTTGTAAAGAGTTGTCTATCTTAGTGATCTGTAAGAGTTCTTTACATATTCTGGGTGAGTCCTTTACCCAATATATGCGTTACACATATCTTCTCTCAGTCTGTGACTTTCTTTTCTTTCTCTGAATGTTATCTTTTGACAAACAGAAATCCTTCAGATTAAAGAAGTCTACTTCATCTTATTTTCTTATGACTAGAGCTTTCTATGTCCTGTTTAACAAACCTTTATGTGGTATAAGGCCATAAGTATCATCACCTTTATTTTCTTCTAGGAACTGGATTACTTCAACCTTCACATTTAGGTCTATGATTCATCTCAAATTAATTTTTTGTGCAGTTTGGGATCAAGATGTATTGTCCTTTTTGGCTACCCAGTTAGATCAGCACCAATGGCAAGTAGTTTTGTTGAATGAATGAATGGATGGATGAATGAATGAATGAATATTGGTTGAATGAAAAATTCGGAGAACAAAGCAGCCAGTTGCTTAAAAATCCAAAATGTCCAGAAAAACCCAAGCACATGATCGCAATAAACTCAGTGCAAAATTCTATATTACATTGACTCTTGGACTGTTTCTATTTTTTCAGTACCTTGTGGATACCATTAACACAAGTAGCCTCAAGGTAAAACACAGTTCAGAAATTCTTACTTAGAATTTGATCTGGCATGGTTTGGTTTTGCCTTTGTTTAAGTAAAATCTTGTTCAGCTTCCTGACCGTTAGGTAACTTTGACCATTAGGGAGGAGGGGAGAACCAAGAGCCAGAAAAGAAATTAATTATTCATGTAGATGTATATATGTTTCCTTGGGCCCCTTTTTATTCTTGGGGCATCACTTGCCTTTCCTAGAATTTTGTTTCTGATTGTGTTTGTTTGTTTGTCTATGTTGTTTTATAAAATACACATTGTCCTTTCTACCTCATAAAACTGTGGCATCCTAGAGCCGGAAGGACTCTCGGGACGTCATTGTCCGTTGGACACAGAACCAGATATTGAAACTGTCTTTTCAAGATTATTGGAGCCTCCTTGCCAAATTCCAGCTCCTGCTGGAACACATCCAATCAAAATAGTTTAACGACCTTTGCATTTTGAGCGGTTCACTTATCTGTACCCGGGAAAACTGAGGAAAGAAAAACCAGAGAGAGGAAGTAGTCTTTAAAATGCAGGTGTTTCTCACTTGCGGCCATGACCCTGAAAATGTTTTATGTCTCAATAGAATCTTATTTTAAATACTTAGGGAAGCAAAGAAACTCCGTTATCAATTATTTTTGTAGGGCAAAAACCTCACTTCTGTTTGGTGCCCAGATATCCTCATTTATTAGTTTCTTGAGTCTTAAGTTTTTGTATTGCCTTATCTCAAGGTGGACCACCATGATAAACACTTACCAAAATACCGTCCTCTAAATATCTTATCTTTCTTATGATGATTTTTAAGTGAGGTTTCAATTGTGTACACTGACGTATAGAGAAGCACACAAATCGCAAAAGCACGACTCAATACATTTGTACAAACTGACCAACCCTGTGTCACCAGCATGTAGATCAAGAAGCGGAGGAGCACCACAGCACTGTGGCCCTGTTTCAAAACCACCACGGTGGCACTGTCTGCATCCTAGTGAGTGTCTGGTGGGGCCAAGGCGTGACTTGGCCTTCCACCTCCCACCTAGAACTCTTGCCAGTAAATCTCTCTCTCTTCTCAGGCTCCTTCAGGCCAATAATTTTTCTTGGGTGTTGCAGAAAGAGAACTTGGCTTGGAGTAAGAAGGTGTGCATTTTATTTAGAGCAAAGCACAGGAGGAATGGACCTACGACTAGTCAGATGTGTTGGGGCAGGAAGGAGGGAACCGGCTGCATCTTTGGGCAGTGTTCTAATGGCAGGCCCAAGCATATCATGGCCTTGGAGGCCCTGGGGCGCCAAGGCAGCACGAAAAGAGTAAGATAGGGACCCAGAAAGGGGGAGAGGGTGATGGCGGCACTTCCGGAGAAAGGAAGACGCCAAATATGAGTAGTACCAGCTCATCTCTCTGAGCTAGGGTCTCTAGATACCCTTCCTGCCCACCTTCCTGACGGTGTTCACTGAGCAAAGGATATAGGAGTTAGTCAGATGGCTCATATCCCTGACCGATGGCTCAACCTCTCTGAGTCTTAGCTTCTAAATCCAAAAATGGGAAGGGTAATTAACCTCTCTGCTATGTGGAGGTATGCCCCAATCAGATGAGGGAGTGAATGCATGTGAAAGCAGCTGTGCCCTCTTTTTTAAACCTTTTTTTTTTTTTTTTTTTGAGAGAGAGAGAGAGAACGCACATGTGAGGGAGAGGGACAGAGGGGGAGAGAGATAGAGTACACACACGTGAGGGAGAGGGACAGAGGGGGAGAGAGAGAGAAAAAGAGAGAGAATCCCAAGCAGGCTCCATGTTCAGAGCCCAACACGGGGCTTGATCCCACAACCCTGAGATCATGACCCGAACCAAAATCAAGAGTCAGACGCTCAACTGACTGAGCCACCCAGGAGCCCCAAAAGCAGTTGCCCCTTTACAATATTTCTCTCTTTGTCAACTGTGGGCCCTTTCTCTTTTTTTTACTATCAGGATGGCTTGGCAAGCAAGTCTGATGGGGGGGGTGGTAAATTCTCAACACTTTGTTGTGGCTACCTTCACTTCTGGAGCCACAGATTTCTTATGCCCCTTCAGGGAAAAGGGATTCCATGAAAGTGTAAATTGTTAGCTGATCATTTCATATCTCCTGACCAACCATGTCCACTCTGAACCTGACTTGCATTTAGATCCTGAATGTCTCTCTCGCCACCTGTTGTAATGCCTGAAACTCCTGGCACTGAAGTCCATGCCTATTGGGAAAGAGACTCCGATCATTCCCACATCGTTTGCCAGAAGAAGACGCTGCCCACCTGCTAGGAATGGCCAACTCACCTGCCAGCTGTGGTTCTCAGTGTTCAAACATTGGTCTCCCAGTGCTCACGGCAGCCTGGATTTGGAGTTGCAAGCATTCAAAAATGACTCTGGAAGACATAAGCAAAATGAAATTTACTGGGAAGATACTGGGGAGCCCATAGTGTCTGTAGGCTGGCTGGAGAGTTTGGCCAATGAGCTCTGCTAGCAGGAACAAGGCTCAAAGATCATACCGCAGAACTGGTCCAGGGAAGATGCCATGACGTCCTGACAGACATGTCTCATGCGGCCACTACTGCCTTTGCAAACTGGACCACCACTGTGGCCGCCACCCATTGGCAACTGGAATCTTTGTGTCTCTGTTTCTTCCTACCACTAGCTTCTGATTCAAAATCTGGGTGGGAGCACCCGATAGGCAGAGCCCAGATGGTGTGCCCCAGCCCTGGTTGCAAAGATGGCTCAGAAACAGATTATGTGATATTTTCAGCTTTAACTCTAGACAGTCGGCTCTACCGCTTAACCCAGGGGATTCTCCAAATAGAGGCAAGCTGTTCAGACGCTAGATGGCCAGAACACGTACCTTTTCCTTTCAGCCTTTACAGCCATCTCTTATGAGCGTTGCTTGAGTGAATCAGCACCCTTTGATCCATCTAGCTCGGGGACACAGACAAGTCTACAAATTGGAGGACCAGGAAATGGATTCTTGAGAAGCTTCAAGGATGGAGGCCATCCAGTTCACGCTACCCTGCCAATATTCTCTGGTCCTGGCCAAGTGACGCTTTTCCTCTTCAGAATTCTTAGAATAGGCCCTGAGTGGATGTTTGGTGTGAGAGTGAAAAGAAAAGAAAAAAAAAAAAAAGAAAGAGGTCTTGGGTAACGCCCGCCCCCACCCCCACCCCACTCCCCACCAAGTCTCGGTTTGCATTCCTGGCTCTGCGTTGTATTAGCCACCACTCTAAGCCTGAGTTTACCTGTCTGTAAAAATAAATAAATAAATAAATAAATAAATAAAAGGACTTACCTGCAACGCCTACGGCTCCAGCACTGACATGAAGGAGGTAACGAGCGCACGGTGGGCCTGCCCAGCACATCATGGGGTTGGCTGCATATAATGACAGTGTCCCAGAGCTGGCGCTTGTGTAACAGGCGGATTTACCGAGAGGGGACGACTGTTTGCTCAGCAGCCTAGAAGTCTATAATTAGACTGTCACAACATCAGCAAAAGTACAGGATCAATGTAATCAGAGAAGAAATGGAAAAGAACACAGCATCAGTCAAAGCCTCCAGTGGGTCCCCGTGGTTTCCGGAGCACTAATCGCCCAGGCAGATTCAATGTCCCGCTTGTGGGTTTCCTCCTGGTGATGACCAGGTTGGTTTGGGCCTCCGCTGACTCCCCCTGTGAGCCACCCGCCCTCCCCCTCCTCCCTTCCTCTGCTCACTGAGTCTTCTGGATGAGAGTCCAAAGGACTTGTACCCAAAACTTAGTGGCCAAGGCTCTTCCATTCCTCACAATGTGTATGCGTGCTGGAGTAGAGGAGAGCCAGCTTCTTTAAGATGAGATTCCTGGGACCCATCTTGACCCTGTTGGGGCCCTATTCCAATGCCTTGGAATCTGCATTTAGCGTGTGAGGAGATGATGCTGTGCACGCTGAAGCTTGAAGGCCACCGGGCTGAGCTATCCTCCTGCGCCCTTGCTTCTACTACACATCCGGCATGGCCATAGCAGTCAGGACGGCAGCAAGATCCAGGCAGCCAAGGTCAAAGGGCCACCTCAAAGCCAAGGAATGAGAATGGGCCTCTTATTTTCTTTTTAATCACATTAAGAATTCCAAGCTGCAGACATGTTTATCTCATTAATCCCCATGACACCTGATCTAGGGGTAATGGCCAGTGTCTTTAGTTTCCCTCAGCCAAAGTGGATCGGGGCCCAGATCTACCCCCAAAGGACGTGGATCCGATGGCTTGAATCCTCTTAGAAACAACTGGATTGCAAAAGCCTGTGATCCTTTATTTCTTACATGGGTTTTTAACATAAATAATTCATATTGCATTGTCTAAAAATCGGAAAATGTAGAGAAGCAGAAGGAAGAGATACATCACTGCTAAGCACACAACAACATTCCCGTTAACACTTCCTTCCATCCGAGTGTGTGTGCACGTGTGTGCGCTAACACACACATAGGCAGCTATGATGTGTGTGATGGGAGCCGTAGCCTCTAGGTGAACGGTGACCTGGAGCTGGAGGAAAAAACACGTGGCTTCTCATTCCCTGTGCTCTCTGATCTCCTTGCCTGTGTCCCCCTGTGGCCAAGCTCAAGCAGAAGGCAGGTAGGTGCAGTCCCCAGAGGTCAGCCTCCCTGAGACACAGAGTGGGGAGTTGGAAGGGAGCAGAGAGGGTCTAGATGGGCGAATGGAGGCTGCCCAATGTGCTTTCCTATGTGCATTGATGAGTGCAATGGATGGTTTTCAATTTCTAGAGTTCCAGATCTAGAAAACGCAGTGTTCTGTGTTAATTCTCTCCTTGACCACAGCGAAGGGGTGAGCTGTTATTTTGTGGTGTTGCCCTCAACACACTGAGTTGGGAGCCCTGGCTACGAGCTCTGACTTCTCTGCTCCTTTGAGGCAGAGCCAGACCTTCAGTTATTCGGTCAATGTGGCCTCCTTCCTGATGTAAGACACAGTGCCGGGCACCAGGGAGGAATCCAGAGGACTAGCCTCCGGGAGCTCACAGCCTCACGGGGGCTGAGGAGCACACACCAGTATCCATAGACCAGGCAGAGAGGCAAGCCCCATGAGGAAGACACAAAGATCTACATTTATAATAGTGACTTAGAAGCTCAAATTTTAGACCAATAGTGATTGCTGTTTATTAATAATAGATAGTATTTACTATATACTGGTGCTGTTCTAAGTTCCTTATGGCATTTATATTATTTAATCTTCCAGCAGCCCCATGAGGTAAATTGTATTATGATCCTCCTTTTGTAGCTGAAGAAACTGAGGCATGAGAATAAGCTTGAATGTGAACCCAGACAGTCTGATTCGAAGGCGCGTTTTCTCAAAATCTACGTTCGACTACAATGAGTCTGGGATCAAAACTACTTGACTAATAGGGAGCACCTATTAGTGCTGGCTATTAGTGGCTGGCTCAGTTGGTTGGGTGCCTGACTCTTGATTCTGGCTCAGGTCATGATTGCAGGTTTCATGGGATCAAGCCCCGTGTCAGGATCTGTGCTGTCAGCACGGAGCCTGCTTGAGATTCTCTGTCTCTCTCTCCTGTCTCTCTGTCCCTCCCCCATTTGCACTCTCTCCCAAAATAAATAAACTTAAAAAAAAAAACAAAATAAAACTGCTTTAATAATAATTCTAAGTCATTTTTTGCCTTTTGAATTCTCATTCTCTTAGCAATGCACACTGGAGTCTCCAGAAGCTGTATGACACTTCATGACATCGGTCTGAGGCTAATGGAAAGTGTGCTGTGTGTTTTAAAACTTCCTTAGCTTGGGGGCACCTGGGTGGCTCAGTCAGTGAAGCATCCAACTCGATTTAGGCTCAGGTCATGGTCAAAGCGTTCGTGAACTCGAGCCCAGCGGTTGGCTCTGTGCTGACAGCGCAAAGCCTGCTTGGGATTCTCTATCTCCCTCTCTCTCTGCCCCTCCCCTGCTTGCATGCTCGCTCGCTCTCTCTCTCTCAAAAAAGAAATAAATAAACATTAAAACTTCCTCAGTTTGAGTGTCTCATCTAGTAAATACCCATAGAAATAATTCACATAAACAAAAGTTCTTTGGTGTTCTCAAGGGGGTCCTACGGGGTCCTGTGAAGGGGTCTTGAGACAAAAAGTTTGAGAACCACTGCGAACCACTGGGTTCAGAGAAAGGGATCCCATTGGATTACTGGATAAAATTTATCACCACTAGTTTTCTTGCCTAAATCATAAGACGGTGTAAGGCAGATTCTACACAAGAGAAGAGTAGAGCCCAAAGGAACCCAGAGAAGTCATCTGGTCCGTTTTCTTGGCTTTGGGGAGGACTGTGGGCTTCCCTGCCTCTGGCCACCTTATGGACCTGCTTATGGCCAGGGTGGCCCTGTTCATCTTATCCAGAAGCCCTGGGCCAAGTCTGTAGTAGGTCAGGGTTCAAATTCTCCAGGGATTTGAGAGTATCAGTTTAAAGACGGCCCTCGTAATATATGTCATCTCATTTGTGAGAAAGAGTAGAAGTGATTTTCGGTAGAATAGTACAGTTTGAATTATCTGACAAGATTTATAAAACATGATTGCAGTATGCCCTTTTTTGGTCTATGAAATGGGAGGTAATAGTAATTGCTTTTTAATTAATGGACATTGGGAATTGTAGCAAATGAATTTTAGCCAGTCATGGGGAAAGACTAAAACCTAACACTAGGGAATAGTATAAAATCCTTGATGTTCCTTACTTAAAAGTGAAAAAAAAAAAAAATCACTCAGCCATTAAAAAGGATGAGATCTTGCACTTGTGACAACATGGATGGACCTAGAGGCTATTATGCCAAGTGAAATAAGTCAGACTGAGATAAATATCCTATTTCTCTTATATGTGAATCTAAAAAGAATAAAATAAAACAAATGAATGAACAAACAAATGGGAGAAACAGAGCCATAAATACAGAGAACAAACTGATGGCTGCCAGGGGATAGGGTACTGGGATTGGGCAAAATGGGTGAAGTGTAGCGGAAAATACAGGTTTCCAGTGATGGAATAGATAAATCACAAGGCTAAAAAGTACAGCACTGAGAATAGAGCCAACGGGATTGTAATCGCATTGTGTGGTGACAGACGGTAGCTACATTTGTGAACACACCAGACTTGTGGAATCCCTATGTTGTACACCTGAAATGTAACACTGTGTGTCCACTATAATTAAAAAAATAATTGTTTTAAAAAGTGGAAAGAAAATAGGAAATGTATGTAGTGAGAATTCTAGGCTGGTGCCCACTATCCATTTCTCCTTCCCTGACTGGGGAACGGCCATGATGCTTGAGGAGAATTGATGTGGGCACCCCCAGTATCCTAACGGTGGTCCCAAGCCATCAGTTTACTTCCATCCCCTTGCCCTGGGATCATTCAGGGATGAGAAGTTATCTCACGCCTGTGTTCAGTGGTTGGAGGGAGGGAAGTGGTGAACATTCACCTCTTGTCTGGGCAGGATGATGTGTAGGTGTGAGTTGCGGAATGGGTGCCATTGTTTGCTGTCTTGAGAGAAGGCGACATGTAATGAGACCTACTCACCGGCAAGAGTGGGGCCAACAACTCCAGGACAGCTATGTCAGAAAGCCACACTGCCACCAAACATTTCTCTTCAGTGGCCCACAATTCCCTGTGCGTTAGCTAATTGAACTGTATTTTCTGATACTTAGCAACCAAGAGCGTCTGACATGGTAAATAACTGTTCTTTCCACCTCAGACACTGTCACACAGAGAAAAGGACCGTCGTGTCAACCAAACAAAAATTGTCAAGTCTGGCAATTTAAGGACGACCCTGATGGCACATCACCCTCCGTCAAGCTGAACTTCAAAACGACATCTCCCTTCATTGTCCCAAAGTCCCCTTGTTCCTCCTTCCACATAGGCAGTTCTCATACTACCGTTGTTTTTCTTTACAAATAAAACTGTCCTTCCCCGATTTACTGTGTAGTGACCAAGCATCAGAAGTTGTAGCCTTAGCGATGCCTGGGGGGCTCAGTCAGTTAAGCGTCTGACTCTTGGTTTCAGCTCAGGTCATGGTTTCACAGTTCGTGAGTTCGAGCCCTGCATTGGGCTCTGTGTTGATAGCACAGAGCCTGCTTGGGATTCTCTCTCCCTCTCTCTCTGCCCCTTCCTGGCTCTCTCTCTCTCTCTCTCTCTCTCTCTCTCAAAAAATAAATAAACATTAAAAAAAGTAATTTTAGCCTTAGCAACCAACCAAAGTTTCTCAAGTGTCAAGGAAAACAGAGGCCTAGGAGGGGAGCACAACACACACCATGATGATAGTTAAGCCAGCTCGACTGCCAATTCTTTGCAGCAGGACAAAAGCAATGGCGTTGAAGGGCATGGTTCACATGGTGGTTGGAAGGATGGGCTTCCAGATCAGAGTGGCTGCGTTCAAGTCCCAGCTCTGCCTCTTTCTTTCTTTCATTCTTTCTTTCTTTCTTTCTTTCTGTTTCTTTATTTTTGAGAGAGAGAGAGAGAGCATGAGCTGGGGAGGGGCAGAGAGAGGGAGATGCAGAATCTGAAGCAGGATCCAGGCTCTGAGCTGTCAGTGCAAAGCCCGACACAGGCCTCGAACCCACGAACTGTGAGATCATGACCTGAGCCACAGCTGGACACTCAACCACCTAAGCCACCCAGGCATCCCTGCCTGTTTCCCTGAAAGCATCATTTGACCTTGCTAAATCTCAGTTGCCTTATCTTAATAAGATGGTGATAATAAGAGAACCTCTCTCATCAGGGCGTCATGAGGATTAAATGAGTTAATTCATGTTCACTCCTGAGTATGTAAGGCAAACAGGAAGTTTTCAAAAAAATGTTATCTAGAGACAGTCCCAAGAGACTTCCCCTCCCTGGGACTCAGTGTCCTCTCCCGACAAGGGATGGGGAATGTTCTAGAAGATCTCCAGGGTCCCTTTTAGCCTGACGTGCCCAGAGCCCATTTGTGCAGTGTCCTCAGAAGCGTTGCAGGGGCTGTTTGTCCCCAGGGCCCTCAGGGAGGACACCAACGTCTGTTTTGTTTGTTTGTTGTGGTTATTGTTGTGGTTTTCAGAAACTGTAGCAGGGAGACACAGGGCCAGTCCATGCTGGTCATCACATACATAACACAAGAAGAGCAGGGCCATGAACAAGGGCTGGAGAGTCTAAATACTGTGTCACTCTGCCCTCAGGCCCTTAGGGTGCTCATCCATAAATAGGGTCACCCTCCCTGTCTCTCTGAGGGACCTTGAGGATTATGCAAAACAAATCACCTGATGTCAGAAAGTGCCTGTCAGGGGCGCTTGGGTGGCTCAGTCGGTTAAGCATCCGATTTCGGCTTGGGTCATGATTTCCCGGTTTGTGGGTTCGAGCCCCGTACCGGATGGTTCCGCTCTCAGCACAGAGACCGCTTTGTGTCCTCTCTCTCTCTCTGCCCCGCCCCTGATTGTGCTCTCTCTCTCTCTCTGTCTCTGTCAAAAATAAATAAACAGGGACACCTGGGTGGCTCAGTCGGTTAAGCGTCCCACTTTGGCTCAGGTCCTGATCTTGCAGTTTGTGAGTTCGAGCCCCACATAGGGCTCTGTGCTGACAGCTCCGAGCCCGGAGCCTGCTTCGGATTCTGTGTCTCCCTCTCTCTCTGCCCTTCCCCTGCTCACTCTTTGTCTCTCTCTCTCTCAAAAATAAATAAATAGATAAATAAATAAGTTTTTTTTTTTTTAAGTGACTGTCATACCACGGTGCCTTGTTGATATTTGTTTCCTTCCTCCTTCTGAAGCCACCGGCCACCACTACAGGGAGTGGTGGCGAAGAGTTCCACCTGAGGTGGTGGCAGACCAGGCTCTCTCCCTAGGCTGCAGACGGCGAAGGCTTGTGTGAGAGCTGCTGGGGTCCCGAGGAGACAGGAGCCTCCCAGAGACCCCAGACAGGGGACAGCTGTCCTCACGGTGCCTGGCACCTGGTTGGGGAACGAAAATGTGATGGCAGCTCCAGGGACTCCCTTTTCTCCCTGCCCCCTTGGCGCATATTAATGATCTCTGATAATTAATAAGACTTTGCTCTTTTCTTTTCTAGAGGCTCCTCCCACCACGAATTCCCAATGCGTGGGCCGTCGAGAATTTAAACTCCCAGAGAGGAAGTCTGAGGGGCAGGTAGGCACTGGCAATTCTACGTGGGCACGCGTTTTCTCCCTGGTGGCTTCTAGGCTGGCCTCCCCGGGCCAGATGTGCTCAGCGGCGGTCACAGGGATGGGATCACATGAGTACAGGTGCTCCAGGAACAGTGGGGGGGCGGGGGCGGTCAAGAGCCTGGGGCCATCAGCTACAGGGACAGGCGGGCAGATCTACATGTAGCAGTGTGACACAGCCATATGCGGGCATAGGCTTTTCCTTCCCTCCTCTTTCATTGTCTTGTTTCGGACCCACCCATCCCAAGCCAAAGATCCTTCCCCATCAAGCTGGTGCCATCCCCAAAGCAAAGGGATTATTGTGCTAGTAGATCCTGGGAGCTGTGATAGCCTATCTCCCAAAGGGCTTGTTTTTGTATGAAAGAGCCTCAAAGAATCACAGGCCTGTACAGAGCAAGTTTTGTCACCGCATGGGTCCCAATCTTCACAAATTAGCTAAAGCAGAGGGCTAGCTGCCTGTCAGGGCCCAGCCCCTGGGGACAGACATCCTACGACGGCGTGGAGAAGCCGATTTTGGAGCCATCTTGCTCACATCCACTGGGGGAGGTGAGACCGCTCCCTCCATCTTGCCAGTGGGAGCTGTGACAGCATGGATGGCGGAAAGTCACAGCAGAAAGGGAGTGACCCGCCGTAACCGCGGCCAGAAGAGGCTCTGGCCATTGTGCTGAGTCAGCACGCCGCACCTACTGGGGGTACAGGATGGGGCTGTCACCACAGGGTCCCATCAGTCCTGGTGTCAGTTACCTGGGGAAGAGGTGCGTCCATCACACTGGAGACAGCCAAGCTCCTGGGGCAGAAGCCCTGCCCTCGGGTCTTGACCCGAAGCGCCAAGAGAGGGCTTCCCATCCATGGGCGTTGTTGGTTCCTTCATGGAGGACTTTGTTCTTCAAACTTCAAGACCATTGGAATCACCCGGCATACTTGTGGTATACATTCCCATGTCCCAGCCCCAGAGGCTTCCATTCCGGGGTCTTCGATTTTGACGAGTCCCCCCAGTAGTTCTGACCCAAATGACCAAGGACCACACCTCAAGAAACCCAGGCTAAGAAGAAGGGTTTGCTGTCAGGGAGGCCTGGATGCATAGCCTTGCTCTGCCACTTGCCGGCTGCATGGCCGTTGGCAAGGTTTTTCATCTCTCTGGGCCTCCCTTTCCTCTTCTGAGAAATGGGGACAAATAATACCCACCTCATCAGGGCCTTGAGGAGAATAAAAGCTATGAGGTGCCGCTCTCAAAGGCATGGGAAGGGTGGGCGCGAGGGACAGAACCTGTCCGCGATCTCCCTTGCGGAACCGTACTTGTCAGGGGGCGCTGTCTGCAGGAAGGAACGTCACTTCGAATGTCCTGAAGAAATACCAGCTTAGGACCTTCCGTTCAGACTGTTCACTGATGAGCAAGTGTAGCCTAGCTGGCCTGCACCCCAGCCCCGCCTCCTTCCTCTTTCAATGGGACCAGCCCTCTGCCTGGAAGCCTTCTGGACCCTGTTGTTCGGCCCCAAACATGACACCTGTCAGCGGGGAGTGTGTTTCCGCACCGATACCCCAACTGTGCAGACACCTCACGCAGATTCCGCAAGGACTCTTAGGTCCTACACTTTGGTTTTTCAAGTAGTATTCCAAAGGCTGGTATCCAGCCATCGGGCAAATAGCTGAGAGATGGTAACAATCGGTTGTTTGGCTGATCTTACACACATTCGTGTTTGACGATGGCTGCTTTATACAGAGCATCTGGCAATCCCCGAACTCCACTAGGCATACTTAAATCTTTGACGATAAGAAAGTTACTTTACAATCTTCCTGTTTAATAATTCCAGTTCAGGACAAACCAGCTTCTACCCAATTAAGGCTACGAGCCTGGCGAACATCCGAGGATTCTGTCTCTCCCGCACAAAACAAGCTGGGGATCTTGGTGGGATTGCTTCTGAGCCTTGGGGTCCCCAACCACATGGCGAGGAGCTCCCGTGCCCTTCTGGCCTGTAGTCTGTGTGTGCGGGTGAGGGAATTGGCATTCATGTTTCTGTAGAGTGACGCCTGGTCTTGGTGCTGCCTCGCTGCCCATGACCCAACACGAAATCCTCGCTGCCAATGATCCAATACAAAATACATTTCTATTTGTTTCACACTGAACAAATTCCCCAGGTCAGCCATCTAAGCAGAACAGAGTTGGTGGTGATGGAGAAAGCCCGAGATGAAGGCACAGCTATCAGCACTAGGAACATTAGCCGTGTCTCCCTAACACCAGGAGTGTGGGAGGAAGAGTGCACACCTCCTTGTGGTGCCTGGGTGGCTCAGTCGGTTGAGCGTCCGACTTGGGCTCAGGTCATGATCTCGCGGTTTGTGAGTTCGAGCCCCGCATCAGGCTCTGTGCTGACAGCTCAGAGCCTGGAGCCTGCTTTGGGTTCTGTGTCTCCTCCTCTCTCTGCCCCTCCCCTGCTCGTGCTCTGTCTCTCAATAATAAATAAACGTTAAAAAAAAACTTTTTTTTTTTTTTTTAAAAAGAGTGCACAGCTCCTCTGGGCACCCATTTGTCTGTCCTGACCGGTGCCTCTTGCCACCACACTGATGAGAGTCCCCACTTGTCTTGCATTGTGCAGGGGAGACACAGCTCTGAGAAACCACGTGTCTCTGCCACCCCCCGTGCCCCTCCTCTGCGGTGCGTGTCAAGAAAAGAGCGAGGCTAGCTTTGTAGTGGCCATGATGTCCAGGGCAGCACTGGGCAGTGTCAGCGGAGGGTGGGGTCACGGCCTGGCTTGTCGCTTCACCTGGCCAGCGCTCCATGGGCCCCCAGTCACACAAGGGAAGGCTCTGAGAGAGGATTCCAGAGCTTTGGAGCAACGCTGACCCAGTTCTTCTGTTGGGTTTGCCTCATCGCCACACTAGCCCCTGTGCCTGTTTCTTCCCAGCTGGGTCTGGCCACAAGCCGTGGGGAAGGAGCAGCTAAAAGGAGAGGCTGCCGGAGTCAATGACAACAATATTCATACTAGTAGCTCACAGTGATTAAGTGCTGTACCAAAGGCTGTTTCCTTGGAGGATTTTATTTGGAAAAACTGAGGCAAGAGAGGTTAAATGACTTGTCAAAGCCGCAAGGCCAGAAAGCCGAGGAGAGAGCATCTGAGTGCACATCATCCAGCTCCAGGGCTGGCCGCTGTTGAAGAGCAATGCCTTTCTAGAATCTTTGAGGGCAGGGGGCATCCTCCAGAGTCCTGGGCAGCTCTGGTACAGCCCCTTTCCAGCTCCGTTCTCGGAGCTTGATGCCACGGCCTGGGGAGAGGCAGATTTCTCTTTTGGGAATGTTCCACTATTTGCACAGGGGTGCAAATAGGTTCCTTTTCTCCTGAGGGGCTTGAGTACAACAGCCTCAGCTTGGAGCTTTATAAATGCTCCTCACCCTGCCATCCTGGGGGGGGGGGGGGCGGGGATTGTTAAAGATCGTTTCTCGAACCCACCTCCTGCCTTCTAAATCAGAATCTTAAGCATCCAGAGGGGTTCTTTGGAAAACCCCTAGCATAGGGAGCAGAGCACCAGCTTCTAGGCGGAAAGACTTGGGCTTATGTGAAAATCAGCCAGCTACGTAACCTCTCTGGACGTCCTCTGTAAAACAGGGCTAACACTACCTGCCTCATCCGGACCACAGCTTTATTGTCAGGGTGACGTGTGATCATGTACATGACAGCGTCTTGATGAATTTTAACAATTAGCTAGCATTTACGAAACTTGCAAACGGAGGACTCAGCAAGCATTCTCTGTGTGTTTTTCGATGTGCAAAAGGCAGCGCAGAGCAGTTCAGGAACGGCCCGAGAACCCACTGCGTAGAAGCCCAGGCTCGCTCTCGGCTCTAAGTCAGAGCTGTCGACTCCCTTTCCAAGTGCTGGTGTCAGACAAATGCAACGCGGTGGTGAGCCGGTGCCCAGGCGAGGCAAGCCCACGTTCCAGAAAGCAGGGTGGAGCCAAGATGCTCCACAGAAGCGTGAGAGCTGCCCCACTTATAGGGGAGCCTGAGAAACCTCTCCGGCCGATGGAGCGGCCACTTCGGTCACTAGGCATGGCCGTGCCTCTCCTCTGCCTGCAGACAGGGAGCTCCGGGTGACTAGAATCCTCAGCCAGGCCTGAAGGCAGTCGTGTCCCCTGCTGCCTCAGTCACATGTTTTGTGGGCAGCATTCCCAAGGAGCAGGGAGACACCGAACTGGAACATGGGCCCTGGCAGCATCATTCCCCCCCCACCTCTGTTCCCTCTGCCCCCCAGCTCCTCACAGCTGAGACCAGTTCACAACGTTCAGGCTTGTCCACCCCAGGCCTTCAGTCCCCATGGAGGGGCTTAACGAGCTTCCTGAGAACCCAGACACAGACCAAGGCCTGGCTCATAGACTCCCGCGAACCTCATTCTGCAGATGAGCTCTTGTGCCTAAGTCTTGAAGCGGGAGTCCTTCTAGGGCCCCCAGTCTGTGGGATTAACATTATTATTATTTTATTAATAGTACAGCAAAACCTTGGATCGCGAGTAACTTGTTCTGCGAGTGTTCCACAAGACGGGCAAACGTTTCTAATAAATTTTAACTTGATAAACGAGCGATGTCTTGCAATATGAACAGTATGTGAGGCCGAATGTCACATGATCACAACGGAGCCAATGGTTCTTCTCTCTCTCTCTCTCTCTCTCTGCCTCTTGCTGCCGGATTGTGGGTGATTGCCTCCCATGCTCAGATGCTTGGTCTCAGGCTTGGTGTTTGGCAGAAGTCAGCGATTTTTCAGAACATCGGAAGGTGCCCGCAACTGGCACTTGTGTATTTTTTTGTCACTTCAAAGCACCTTTGGACAGTCCTTTATTTTTGCATACGAGAGTAAGCTTAGGAAGGTTTTGCTTCATTCTAGGTCAGGCTGCCTGCAGATACAGACCCTTTCCTCTACTGCGTTATTTATTGCCAGTTACATAAAATACAGCATATGACAAGAGTTTATTAATCTGTACTGTAGTAGACATCCGTGGGAGTATATACAATGGCCCCCGTGCAAAAAAGGCTGAAAAGAAAGGCAGCGAGGAGATATTTACGGTGAAAGTCGAGAAGGAAATCATCAAGAAGTACGAATGAGGTATGGGAGTGGCTGAGATTGCAAGATTTTATAAGAAGTTTATGTCCTTATCTCGTCTGCAGAGGAGGAGAAAAAGGCAGAGGAATCCCTCACTTCCAATGAGATTAGGGAGATGTGCAGAATGTGGGAAACGGTGCAGAATTTTGTAGAAAGGCATCACCTGAAGGCTGTAGCAGTACGAGCGATGAGTCTGTTTAACGACGAGGTAATGTCACATTTCCATGAAACCCTCAAAAGGAAGCAAAAGCAAGTGTCATTGGACAGGTTCCTTGCTAAAGTTGCACGAAAAGAAAAAGATTCCATTGTGCCAATAGACAGCAGTGATTCCATTAGTGATAGTGAAAGTCGCCCTACACAATAACCCTCCTCTCTCTGGTCTCCTTCACACCAGCCACGAAGGCTTTCAAAGGTAAGTGCAGGTTAATGTGTTTATTTTTCTTCATATTTTGCATTTCCTTTATTATTTCACATTATAGTACAGTATTCTAATCATTTTCATGTGAATATTTTTTGGGCTGTGGAACGAATCATCTGAGTTTCCATTAGTTTTTTACGGGGAAATTCGCTTTGATGTACAAGTGCTTTGGATGACAAGCTGGTTTCCGGAATGAATTATGCTCGCAAACCAAGCTTTGACTGTATTCGTTACAAAAGAGGGTTACTATTTAAGCTGGGGCCGACTGCGTATTGGGGATTGTGCTGTGCTCTCTGCCTGCATTACTTTAGGGACATTATTGTTCCCCTGGGACAGATAAGGAAACTGAGGTGCAGAGATATTAAGTGCTTAGCCAAGTTAAGCCAGCTAGTAAGAGACAGAGCTGGGGCTGTTGGACTTCAGGCAAAGCCCATGCCCCACCGACATGGCCACTGTCCTGTACTCTTGGTCTGATAACCTGCCCCCTGCTCCAGGCTCTGCCATTCCTTTGCCCCCCTGGAAATCAGGGTGTGGCACCTGTGGAGAGACCCGAGTCCCCACCTTCCTGGATTTGGTTCCTTCTCACTCTACCAGCAAGCCCAGCTGACCCCCCACCGGGCCTCCATAGCTGGCTATTCCCAAGCCACCTGTCCCCCAAGTCTGCGTGCCTCCTTAGCCAGCCCTGGGGTGTTTCCAAAGACTCCCAACCTGTCTCGAGGCTCCCAGGTTTCTCATACTTCTATCCGTCCTGCCCGTGGCTGCCAAAGTCCTCTTCTTGAATCGCTCACACTCCTTCCTCGGTGAGACACCCCAGACCTGGCTGCAGGTTATGGGGTCAGACCAGACTTCCAGCCTGGCCACGAGAGCCTCCCAGTCTGACCCGAACCCCCGTCGATCTGCCTCCCACGCTGCCCTTCTCTGGTCTGGCCTTGCCGGCCTCCGCCTTCCTCCTCATATGTGCCTAATGCTTTTCCCCTGCATTCCCATCAATGCACAGACTGCTCACTTCGTCACTCAAAAATATTTATTGAACGCCTATGGGTGCTGCGCATCTTCTCAGGCACCGTGAGGGCCAAAAAGCTTCCACTATGGAGCTGAGAGATTGGCTGAGGAGGCACACTGGTGTCTTTAAGGAACTGAAAAGCCAGGGTGGTAGTTCAGGGCGGGCTGGGGAGTGAGGCTTGAAAGAAAGTTGAGGACGTCAGCGGGGACTGGGTCATGCAGACGCTTGCAAGCTACACACAGGGCTCCCTGTGACTTCTGGTGCGAACGGAAAGCACTGGAGGGTTTTAAGCAAGGAAGTGGCACGATCTGACCCCACAAATCCTGCTGTTGCTGTTGAACCATTCCCGGCTTCCGGTCTGATCTCTCCACCAGAAGGAGAGCTCCTGTCCTGCAGACGCTGGACCATGGGAGGAAAGCGGGAGTGACAGTGGGGCGCTGCGGTAGTGATGGCTGCCAGTCCACGGTGGCCCTTGCCAAGTGTCAACCCCACCGAGGAGCAGTGTGGTGATACCACACAGAGAACAGTGCAGGACAAACCATGGGCAAGGGCCAGTCCCCATGGCAGGACCAAGGGGAACCCTGGAAAAGAAGGGTGAGTGAAGCTTCAAAGGAGGAGCTTTGAGTAGCGGGTAGATGGCAGGGGGACTCGGGGCAGGGGGAGCTGGAACTGCCCTGCTGGAGGGGTGGCATGTGTCAAGCAGGAGGAGGAAAAAACTGGGCTAGTCTGACGGGGGACAGATAGCGGAGCTCTTGACTGGTGGACCAGGCCTGATGCAGTGGGGGGTGCTGGTCGGTGGGGGCAGGGGCAGGGTCCACGAGCGCCCCCGACACCCACGCTGCATGCTGAACAGAGCAGCCTCAGACGGTCCCTTATCCGCCGGCTGCTATGCTGTGGGTCATGTGACCATGCGTCTGTGGCCACAGATAACCGGTTGACCTGAGGCTCAGCACCTAACTCCAGAAGAGCCACGTATGGTCATCAGGACACCAGAGACCCGTGAGGTGGCCTGGCACGGCACTCTGTCCAGCTAGGACCAGATGCCAGAAAGAAAGAACTGCCCCAGTCAGATCGCCTTGGGGGTTTCGGTAGCAGCTGCTTGGAGATGGCCCCGGTCGGGAGAATGCGGCAGCGGTGACGAGAGACACCCCCCAACCCCTCGCCCCGAGGGATGGCGAAACAGAAGCCATAACGTCCCAGACACCCTGTGCATGCAAGAGCAAATGAGACAGAGAGGAGAGGAGAGAGGCTGGGGTGGCGGGCCCGGAGCAGTGGCCGAGAAAAGCTGAGTTGCAAGGATGATGAACACCCAGGGGCAGGGAGGAGATGGTGTGGCTCCGAGGGACCACAACTGCTGTGCTGGGTGGTGAGGATCCAAGAGGCCGCTCTCCACAAGTCCTGCCCCACGCATCCTGCCAGCAGCGCCCGAGGCTGCCTGAGCGGGCCTCTAGTCCGCAAGCACCCCCAGAACACCAAACACGAGGACAGAGCTGCCGTGAGCTGCCCCGAGCTGGGTGGGGGCTGGAGTGCTGCTGGGCCACAGAGGTGGCTTCTCCAAGGACTTTTGTGACAGGCACCCCGAGCCACCGCACTGGACCAGGATCTGTTTGGAAAGTCTTTGGTGCAGGGAGAGCCTGCGGGCTCTGGGTGGTAAATTATAGGGTCAGAGACCACAGAAAGCCACAGGAAAATTCCCGTCAGGGCCAGGAGCAGACACAAGGAGGGGAGAGGCTGTGAATGGCTGCCTGGATGGGAGAAAAGATAGAAACAGCCAAAGTTCAGCTAGATGGTATGGAAAGAAAATGAAGAAATGATGGAACAAATGTCTAGAATCCCTGAGTGGGGTAGCTGGCAGGGGAGAAGGGAACTGTGTGACCAGATGTTTGCTTTGCCTCCTGGAATGGAAAGCACTCCAAATGGAAAACTTGCCCGGACCAGTGAGGTCAGAATCTGTGAGCAGCTCCTCTTCCAAAAGCAAGATGGCGGCATCCTCCAGACCCTCTGCGCCCAACTGGGAGCCCTGCTGGGATCAGAGGGCAGGCAACCTCTCAGCCCCTGCCCTCTCCAGTCCCCTCTGAGTAAAACCTCTTGTGGGCTGGACAGAGTGCGGCAACAAAACATTTGATCCCCAAGTTTACAGACCTGGCTCTGGAAGGAAGACCCACGGGAAGGGAACCACATCCAACCGGAGGCTGGGAAATGTTTCCCTTGGTCTGTGGCAGGGGCTGATGTTGGCGTGCTTCCTTCTTGTCCACAACAGGATGGCACAAGTGAAAGCAAACAAAACAGAAGCCAAGGCAAAGGGCTTCTTGGTCTGTCTCAATGAGAACAACCCAGAAATCAAGGCCAGGAGCAAAGGAGGAGCTCCTGGGGTGGGGTGGGATGGGGTGGGGTGGGGTGGGGTGAAGAGACCTTGTGGGAAAGCTGGCTAGCTCCAGGGACCTGCTAAGTACTACAATGTCTCATGGAAGTGAAGGGCAGACAATATTAAGGGTTTCCTTGTGTTTTGTGTGTACATGTGCATGCCTGAATGTGCATGCATGTGTTTGGCCCCCTTCAATCCCTTCCTTGACTTCAGTTTCCAAGACTTGGCTCTTGTCATCTCCAGTAGGGCACGAGACACCTTGGAGACCCTTCTTCTTAACACTGTTTGTACGAATCCATTTGGCTGTGGTAACAAGCAACCCCCAAATCCCAGGGGTTCGCGACAACAACAAACATTTCTTTTTCACTCCCATCACGTGTGGGTGACTGTCAGCCATCCATTCACACTCCACTGGCCAAATCATGTCACGTGGTTAAGTCCAAAGTCAGTAAGGTAAGCATATATGCTACTCTTAAAGGGATAGTAGGCATGGACAGGGCATACAGTAATACAACCTGCTCCCTTGGTCCACTCAGCAGTCTCCTCTGTGCAAGCCGGTTTTGTTCCAACACCTTTATGAAATGATAGCAGTTGCAACAGTGATAAATAAAGGCGCTAAAGGCTGTACTCTTTTTTTTTTATTTTTTTTAATTTATTTTTGGGACAGAGAGAGACAGAGCATGAACGGGGGAGGGGCAGAGAGAGAGGGAGACACAGAATCGGAAACAGGCTCCAGGCTCCGAGCCATCAGCCCAGAGCCCGACGCGGGGCTCGAACTCACGGACCGCAAGATCGTGACCTGGCTGAAGTCGGACGCTTAACCGACTGCGCCACCCAGGCGCCCCAAGGCTGTACTCTTAACCTCAGCGTGATACCGCTTCTTCCTCTGAAGCCAGGGTCGGAGTAGCAGCAGCTGAACCAACTGAGAAAGGTGATTTGACTTGCCCAAAGATAACGCATCATAAGCTGAACTCAACTACAAGTAGCCTGTGATGGGCATTAAGGAGGGCATTGTTGGGATGGGCACTGGGTGTTTTATGCAAGTGCTGAATCACTGAGTTCTATTCCTGAAACCAATACCACCCCATATGTTGGCTAACTAAGATTTAAATTAAAAAATTTAAAAATAGGGGGGAAAAACCCCCAAAAGATCAAATATAAAAAAATAAAATAAAATACAGATACAAATACCCTTGTGTCTGAAATTCAAATACCCTGGCCCTTTTTGACCCACTTCACTGCCCCAGGGAGCCCACTGGCTGCCCCGGTTTCTGGGGGGCTCCTCCAGAGCACTCTTCTCCTCCGCAGTGCCCCCCCCACCACCACCAGACCTGGGGGCACGGTCGTCCAACACTTTGGAGCCTCGACCACTCCTTGTGCTAGAGCCGGACAGAGTGAGGCCCCAGGCACTGTCCCTGTCCCGTCTGTCTCCCTTTCCCGAGGGGCAGCCCAGGGTGGTGAGGAAGCCAGGTCCTGGGGATCAGATGGACCCGCTCTCGAGCGCTGGCTTGACCACTGATGACTTCAGGCAGGTTCCTCGACCTCTCTGAGCTTTATGTGCCTCTCTGTGACATACGAGCTTATTTAGTGGGTAGGGTCCACTGCTGAGTACCGGCCTTGCTGTTCCTCTTCAGCTCCTCCGTTCTGCGTCCTGGTACGTCTCCTTGGTTAGAACACTTGCGTCTGTCTCCGTCACCTTCCACCGCCACTTTTCCACCCCTCCTTCTTGGGCTTGGGTCACTCCCACTGCCCCCCCCAGGCAGGTTGGTGCCAAGGCACAAGGTGAGGTGGGCGCACATTCCCATCTGCACTTGAACAAAGAAGCGAAATGGCCGGGTTCTCTGTACTCTCTACCTGGACACACATACACCGTACACACGTGCACACACGCACGCACACACGCACCCACCCACGCACGCACCTATACATGCACACGTGTGCGTGTGTGTACATGTGTGTTTATATTTATACACACAGCACAAACACATATATACATACATAGACAAACATGCTCATACACACGCACACATGCATATATATACAAATAAACACACATACACAAATACAGACGCACACGCACGTTCCTTGCATGCACAGCCCCTGAACAGGGTGTGGCTGGTGGAATGTGTGATGCTGTCTGTCCACCCACTTCCTCCCACGCAGGGTAGGAAGTCAGGGCCTTCTTCTCAGGCAGAGGACACCGGCATGAAGAGGGCCCTTGGCGGTCCAAGTCCTTCCCCTGGCCCCGTCTTGTAGGTGAGGAAACTGAAGCCCCAAGAGTAATAATAGCTAACACACAGTACTTACTACAAGCCGGGCCCCGATTTAAGCACCTCGTGTGTATTAACCCACTTAATATTCACAATCAGCCAGAGAGGTATCTCTTCTCTTGTTTTTCCAAATGAGGAAGCCAAGACCCAGAGGGTCATTGGCCAGCGGTCACACCGGGGGGGATGGTGTCAGGGTTAGGCCCCGTGGCTCTAGCACCCATGCTCCCAGTCACTCAGCTGGGCTGCCTGTCTGCCACCAACTATAATCTCATGTCCCTGGGCCAAGGCCTTGTGATAGCAGAATCCGGGTTAGACCCCAGAACTCTGGCCCCCCGCTGCCTCGCCCTGGCTACTTGGCTGAGAGGCCTGTGACTTGACTGCTGGGCAGTTTACAAGGTGGGGCCGAGGGTGGGGAGGGTATTTGGGAGTGCGGTGGGGTCCTCGGTGCTCCTCTCCTCCTGCTTCCCGGGCACAGGGCACGAATGGCCCCCAGTTCCTGAGAATCGAGACCAGCATCTGAACAGGCCAGATGCCTGGCTTCTTTGGCAACTTTGCTCACATTCTCCTGGCTGTGCTTTTTGGGGGTTTGATTCAAGTTTAATTCCAGCCGGAATGACTGGAAATACCAAGTATTTCGCTAGGATTAATGCCTGGCTGGAAGAGCCAACAGCCTCCGCCACGACCAGGTACCCTGGACCTCAGAGGATCGTTAATCCCAAGGAAATCTCTGTGACTCAGCTCCGGGAGGCTTCTCGGCCCCAGGAGGGCCAACCCAATTTTCAGACGCCCAAGCCCTGGGCTCTGCTTAGCTGGGGGAGGGGAGAGGGCGGAGCAGGATGGCTGAGCTCCAGGCAGCCCTGTTCACCCAGCCACTACCTTGAGCCGGTCCAGCCCATCCCCCATCAGCAAACAGTGCAGGAAAGGGGGGGAGCGGAGGGGTGGGCAGGCAGTGTGCCCTGGGGGCGGGGTGGCACTGTGCAGTGGTCGAGGGGCACAGCTCCTAGCCACGCCACCTCTTATGGTTTCTCGGCCTTGGCCCCATGCCGCGGTTTCTCATCTCAAAGACGGGATGGTACCAGCACCTCCCACGCAGAGCCGGTAGGAAGACTGGGTGAGGCGATGTTTTCAAAACACACAGCGGAGTGCCTGGCACGTGGGAAGCCCCAAATAAGACTAGGGACGGGTATGAAACCTGTCACGCTGGCCGAGGCCTTGAAGTGTGAAACACCCCCCATCCCAAGGTGATTAAGACGGTTTTCCTTCCTACTGGTCCACTCTGAACCCCCATACTGCTGCCCCAGGCTCGTATCCCTAACTGGTGGTGTTGCCCTACCCCCCCCCCCCCCCCCCCCGCCCCAGTCATAGCTGCATCTTCTCTGCCCGAGGCTCTTATTCCTGGTTCTGACCAGCCACCCTGCTGGTACCCCAGGTGCCCTCCAAAGTGGGGTCCTGCTCTGAGCCCCACGTGGTGATTAGGAAGCAGTGGGGGAGACTGTCTTTCCTTTCGTAGGCCTAGCTTCCCAGCTGGGTCCTGATACCACAGAGAGGTCCCCTCTCATCCCTTGGGCATCAACTGCCTCCTGAGGTCCCTGCCCTGCACCTCGCCTCTCTGTGAGCTGCTGACGCAGCTGGAGAGCCCGCTACATGGCTGGGGAAGTCCCGCAGTGCCTTACGCCCGGTGCTAGACTATCTTAGAAGGGGCAAACACAGTGCCCGGTGAGGGAGTTAGAAAGAGAAGAGGTCATGGGGAAAGGATGGCAGGATGCAGAATGCCCTCGAATGCCAATCAGACTAGTACGTACTGCAAGGCAATCAGTGAAGAATTGCCCACACTATTCTCCAAGATGAATGCCTTGCTCCCAGGAGTGACCCTTGGTCACCCAAGCAACCCAGCAAGACCTCATCGATGATCATAGCTCTGTACCCATCACGTACCTTCAGAGCTTCCGGGCCCTGCAGATAGAGCTATTCCTTCTGCTAGAATGCCTGCCTACCTTCCCTACTATGTACCGTGAGTGAACCCGTATTTATCCTTCAAAACCTCCACTTGAATGTCACCTCCTCCATGAGGCTTTCCCTGAACACTCCCTCCCATGGTCAATCATGCCTCCTTGTGGTGTCCCACACTTTGCACTTTGCACCTGTGCGTCTCTCTGTGTTGTGGTTTGTTGGCTATGCCATCTTCCCTCGCTCTGCTCAGGGCAGGGAGAATGTCTGGTCCATCTCTACGTCCCCAGCTCCCGTCACAGAGTTTGGCACTCCGTGAAAGCTCAGCTACAACAATGACGTCTTTTGGCTAATCCTTCATGCCCGTCCTCAACCCTGTCGAAGCAAATCTAAACCCCAGCCCGAGCCTGAGCCCCGTATGGGGCCAGACGTCCAAGACGGACATCAAGACAAAGCCCCAAACATCACACAGCCTCAGGATGGGCCACCTTCAGGCATGGGGAGTCAGAAAGAAGTTTCCAGAGGGGCTCACGAGTCACCTCCTGGGGTCCTGCCATGAGAAAGGCATCCCAGCAGGTGGAGGGCATCTGACGTTCCAGAAGCGTGAAGAATGAAAAAGCAGAGTGTGACCGGCACTGAGAGGCTGGCACTTGTGAGCTGGAGCAGCCAGAAGAGAAGCTCTGGCCCTCCCTTGAGTCTCTCCTCCCTGACCCACCGCCCCAGGTTCAATCTCAGCCTCGGTCCCCTCCCACCTAGAGTCCAACATCCAGCCTCTAGGGGCTGGCGCTCTTCCAGCCCTGCCCCCAGGGCAGACCCTGTTTAAGACTCTCCCCGTGTCACCCCTCCCCTGGAAGAGGCAGCTTGGGGGAATGAGGCAGGGGTCGAAGGCACGAGAACTCCCAGCCCGGCAGACTTGATGCCCTCTGCTTGTCTCTCCAGCCACTTCTCAACACTCGCATTGAATGTCCTGGCCTCCCTTCTCCACCTGCTGCCATCCCTGTCTGTCCCCACTGAGTGCGGGAGGAGCCCCCAGTGTTCACAGCCCCGGGCCCCACACCTCTTTTCCTCTCAGGCTCAGAGTTCTGAGTTTCAGTAACAGAGCCCCGGGGATACAACCATGAGCGAAACGGTCTGTTTTGTTCACAGACTGGATGGAAAGTATACCTTGTACGCACACGCATATGCATATGATGTTTGGTTTTAGGGGGGCGCGCTGGGGATTAAGCGGGGGGTAAGTGCCAGCGGTGCCTGACATAAGACCCCAGGGGAAGAGGAGCCAGCCACGTGGATAACTTAGGGAACTTCCTGGGGTCGTGGAAATGTTCTATGTTTTGACCACGGTGGGGGTTATGCAGTCGCATGCATTTGTCCAAACCCGCTGAGCTGGACACTTATAAACGGTGACTCTTACTCTTACTTGAATTGGACTGTAAACCTAACATCATAAAAGAGTGTCCCAGACAACAGACACCGGGAGGCAAGAGCGTGGCCGGCAGGATTGTGCAGGGTTCAAGGAGCCGCAAACCGGCCACGGTGGAGAGGGCAGAGCAGGTGCACGGAAGCAGAGCTGCGTGTGTGCGTGTGCACACGCGCGTGTGCCTGTCGTCTTCCCTCGAACGTCTGCAGCTACGCCAGCAGCATAGCTTGTGCTTGTCGGCATCTGGAAGCCGGGGGAAGGCAGGGATGGGGATATGCTCGCCTCTGCACCCCCAGGTCCCCCCTCACTGCCTGGCACCCAGGAGGTGCTCTACGTGCAGTGGGTGGGGATTAAATGGCATTGATTACCACTGAATCACGTCCGAGGGATGTGTAGCTGTCTGCGGTGGTGGCTGTCCCCCAGGCTGCAGGAGGGGGGCCCAGCCAAGCTCCCCGTGGATTTGGCTGGGACAAGCCTGTCTCCGGGGCTCACATGCTCCAGGGCAGGGACTCGCTAGGTGTGTGCAGTCCCACACGCTGGCCGATGCCGGGTTCTCTCCGCTCCCACCTGACACCACAGGCTCCAGGCTGGGCACGAGCTAGCAGCCCGTCCGCCTCCTCTGTCCTCAGGAGCAAGGGAGGAGGGTAGAAAAAGCCTAGTGAGCAACTCAGAGGAGATTAAGTGAGGTTGACAGGCGGAGGCCTTACATGCCTTATCTGTGTGCGTCACTGGGGGTTAGGTGACACAGCTTTGGAGGCTTGAGAACAGAGCTGTGAGGAGAAGGGAGACTGTCCGAGGGGAGCGAACCCCACATTTCCAGGCCTGGAGCCAGCGCTTCGCACACGTCCTCATTGTCTCTTCGCTACAGCCTGCAGGGGGACTGGGTCGTGTTTCACAGACAGGGAGCAGAGTCCCAGAGCGCGAGTCACTCCCCGCAGCTGGACTCAAACCGTGTCTTCCTGCTCCCAGGTCAGCACCACCTCGGAAACCAAGGAAGGAGGGGGACGCTGTGAGGAAAGTCCTCACTGAAGGGATGGGGTGCGTGGGGCTGTGGTGGCCAGGAGCCATGGGACAGGCCTGGGGCTCAGGGCAGGGGAGCCATGTCTCCCAGGCTAAGGCCAGTAAGCCTGGCAGGGCCTGGGGTGGGAGTAGGGTCAGCCCAAGGAAAGGACAGTGGCGCCTCAGAGGGTCTGAGCCAAGGGCAGATGGGAGCACAAAACGGAGAGGACTCTGGGGGACTTTACGTTGAGCCTGAGTACCACAGAGCCCTGTGACTGTGGTTCACCAGCTGCGGGGCCTCTGACGTCTATGCAGCAGGTGGTACTTCCTACAGGTCCCTCAAGTGTCTGCACGTGACTATGGTCCATCTCACCAGCGGGCTTGCGGGGTGTCAGAGCAGACGAGGGGATGAGGTGGGAGAGTTAAGTGAGTGCACAAGGTTCCACGGCAAATCAAGGCTCAAGCAGGCCCAACGACGGGCAGGGTGCATCCCGCGTCTGCTCCTGTGACTCGTCCATGTGCCCCTGCGAGGGCCGGATTCCCAGGCGGGGTTGCCCTGGATGGCGGGTGAAAGAGTGCTGCAGACTGGATGTTTGTGTCCCCCAAGAGTTCCTATGTTCAATCCTAGTCCCCAGGGTGATAGTATTTGGACGTGGGGCTCTGGGAGGAGATTAGGTGGTGAGGGTGGAGCCCTCCAGGAGGGTGTTAGTGCACTTATAAAAGAGAACTCCCCGGCCCCTTCCACCATGGGAGGACATCCCGAGAAGACAGCCACCTATGAACCAGGAAGGGGATCTCAGGAAGCATGGAATCTTCCGGCACCTGGATCTTGGACTTCCCAGCCTCTAGGACTGTGAGAGAGCATGTGTTGATGTTCAAGTCACCAGTCTGTAATGTTTTTGTTATAGCAGCTTGCAGGGTCTAAGAGAGAGGGTCCGACCAGGCCAAGGGTGCCAGAGTTCAGCTTTTGGGGGAATGATATCGCCCTCCCACCTGTGGTCCCCAGGGCTCATGGCTGAGTCGGCCAAAGCAAGCAGTCCCAAGTTCAGTCAACTGTCGTTTGGTTGGGGGGCCACCAAGGGACATCCCTTTCAGCACCAGGGCTGGCAAACATGCAGAGGGTGAAAACCATCCATCCATCCGTCCATCCATCCATCCAACAAATGTCTACAGAATCTTGCTCACTGCTTGGCACTGGGGATACTGGGGTCGGGGCCTACAGCCGAGTTGTCATGACGCTTTGCAGCCTAGTCAGGGAAGCAGACGTTAACTGGACAGCACAACCCAAGCAAAATTCAGCAATGGCAAATGCTTCCAAGAACAAGGACGTGGTGCTCATAAAAAGAAGGTATGACCTGGTTGGAAGATCTGAGAGAACAGTGGGTGGTAATAAGCAGAGAGGAACTGGAGGACCATTCTGGAAGGAGGGAGCAACGCCTACAAAGGCCCCTGAGCTGTGAAGCAGCAGGCCTGCTGAGAGGAACAGTGGACGGTGAGGGTGGCCCGGGGCTGACAGTCTGGTCAGGGAGGCCACAAAGATAAAGCAACGAAGGCCACCAAGAATGGAAAGGTGATAAGTCAGGACTCCCTGGGGTGACAGCCAGGGCAACAGGAAGTGTGGTTACTGTTAGACAAATGCAGCCCTCATGGTCAGCACTGCTGAGAAGGAAAGCTAAGGTGCTTGCCCGTGTCTGGGTAATGGGATGTCTGTGTCTCCCCAGCAAAGACCTGGGAACTCCAACCCAAGGGACGTGGGGGGACCATTCCCTTCACCTCAGCAGCATCCATCTCTACTCAGTGCCCCTTTCCTTCTGGATGTTTGAAGGCTGCAAGGGGCAAGGGCAGGGTTCCCCAGTGGTCGAGGGGTGGGGGCCACTGTAATGGGCAGGCCTAACCTGTGGGCCCATGTGGGCAAGGAGGATGTCAGAGGAGGATGTCAGAGGAGGCCTCACCACCGCACACCCACTTACCGGGGGGGAAGGGCCAGCTTAGGCACTGTTGAATGACTATTAACACAGGCATTTGGTTTTCTGGGCCCACATGGGCCATCGTCAGGGTCTCCAGGGGACCCCAGCTTTGCTTTCCTCTCTACCCTTCTCCCTCTTCCTTACTTCTACCCCTTCCCTTACTAGCTTCTCTCCAGAACAACTAGGACAGTCAGCAGCCCCCCCAGACTCCCCACCTTACAACCCCTCTTCTCCACCCCTCACTCTATACCTCCTGAGCCTTCCCACCTTCCCCTCCCTTGACCAAGCCCCTGGGGGGGGGACGTAAGTCCTCAAACAGAACAAAAGGATCTGGCTGCGAGCCACCTGAACAGTGGTTTGTCCAAGAGGGGAAGGATCCGGGTCACTGCAGACCCCAAGGTCTCTGGCTGCCAGCTCTCCTTCTGACTCCCGCTCTGTGCTGCTCCCCCCCCCCCCCCCACCAGGGGCCTGATGACAGAGCAGGAGAAGAGCATGAGCTGAGGCTGCCGGGGACGCCTCTCCGAACTTGCGTCCACCCGTCTGCCCATATTCCTGCCAGAGTCTTCTTCTGGCTCATGAGTCCCAGGCAGGACGGCTGAGAGCTGCAGGGCTCGCCACACGCACAGCCCCAGCACGTGTGTCTATTTGCACAAGTGCACATGCGCGTGTGTTCACAAGGAGACCTCTGATCCCCAGCTCGTCAGGCTAGTCATGGTCCTCAGAGGTTACCCCCAAGGCCCCAGCATCCCTTTGGGAGTCCGGGAAGCAGGAGCCTCTCTCTGGCCTGGCTGATAGAAGCTTGGGTGGCAACTCTCTGCTTCCCGAGCACAAATGGCTGGTACCCCTGGGCTGGGAGAGGCTCTGGGAGAAAATAAAAACGACCTTCATTCCTGTCCCTGCTTTTGTTGATTTACTTTTTCCCACTCTCACCTTTAAGCTTCCCCAAGTTCCCACACAGATGTCCAGCAGACACAGGCCCCAGGGCCGATGGGCTCGGGGCATCATCCTGGAGGCCTGACACAACCCCCTCCTCAGTGCAGGCTCGGGGACAGTCCCCGAATACAAGGACCACACAGAGTTACTCACTTTGGTGCTTGCCAAGCGTATTGTCCCCGGGTCCCCCCTGGGGCATGTGGCACTTACTAGCTTGGGACACTAGCTGCCATGGAACTCATTGGAAACCCCTATGCCCAAGAAATGCCCTTCCAGGGGGCTCCCATTCCCACTTTGCATGCACACCTGCAAGGCTCTCGGAATCAAAGTGCTTTCTCATAAGAGGCGGTTTTGAGTGTGCATCATGGAAAGTAGCCTTTGTGTTCCCTTCTTCAACAAATATTTATTGAGCTCCTTTATTACCTCTCCCTTTGTTAAATAATCGCTTCGTATGTACTTTGTAGGAGGCAAGACTTTCCCACCGGGACCCACACGTTCCGGAGCCTCCAGCCCTTCCCTTAACTGCCCCCTTTGTAGAGCTGGAGGAAACCTCGGGATAAGGGATCCTGGCCAAAACAGAGCCCAAGAGATAAAGCCCAAGGCCAGGGAGGCAGAGATGGGTGTGCTCGGGGGCAGGGCTTCAGAGACACAGAGGGCGGCCCTTGTCAAACAGAGGCCCTGGGAGGAGGGAAGCAATCCTGGGGTGAGTGTGGCAGACGGGCTCTGCAGAGGCCCAAAAGGCTGATGGCGCTGTGCCCTGTGAAAAAAGCAAAGGAGAAAAGAATGAGTGTGCCCTTTCTCTCCATGGGACAAGGGACCCCAGAAGTTCGGGCCAGGCTTGGGCACCCCTCCGGAGTTGAGGGCTAAGCATGCAGAGGTGGTTCTGGGAGGAGCAGCAGAAGGGAAGGTCCATGTGACAGAATCGTGACAGAAAGCAGCCATTGCAGTGACAGCAGGTGTTGAGGGCCTGCACACGGAGCCACATGACAATCACCAGCCAGCAGAGGCTCCCAGAGCCCTGTGCTGTTGACATGAGGTCCGAATGGTGCCAGGCCCTAGCACCGTTTGGGGTGGACTTGAGAGAACCTAATACAGTGGTTCTCAAAGTGCAGGAACCGATTAGAGATGCAGACTCATAGGCCCCACCCCAAACCTACTGAATCGGAGACTCTGGGTGTGGGCCCAGCAGCCTGTTTTAACAAGCCATCCAGGTGATTCTGATATGCACTTAAGTTTGAGCACCTGTGGCCTAATGGGATCCCTGGTCCCCATCCCCCACCCCCAAATCCCAGAGGAGGGCTGGATCGAGGGCAGGCTGGGCCTGTGGGGTTGGGCCCTTGAGGAACAAGAACCCCAGGACCCTTGCACAGGAGCACAAGCTGCAGAGGCAGAACTTGAAACCATGCTACAGGCGTGCTGCTTCCCCTGGTCTCTGCCCTAATTCCCTAGGTCTCCGGTGTGAGGATACCTGTTCCCCGTCGCCACAGCCAGGGCGAGTGCAAGCTGGTGTCACAGTGGCCTCCGGGGTTCCCTTCCAGGGATCAGCGTTTGACTTGGTTCTCTCATCCCAGAGCATGTGAATGTGGATTTGAATGTGTCCAACATCTCTCAGGAGTTTGCTTACGGGAGGAGTCTCCAATTCTAAAGCCTCCCCTCCTGGCACTCCCTGCACCCTGACCCACTGCTGGCATCCACAGTGGTGTGCGGGCTGGTGGAGACAGGGGACGGAGGTGCACCTTATTTCCAGTGAGTCAGTCACGGGGCCGCGCTCCCTGGGGCCCGGTTTTGTGCTACTCCTGGGGTCTCATTTGCACTGTGTGTGCTCAAAGACCGCACCTCTGGAGGAGGACAGGTGTGGCGGGAGCGTGGGCAGGAAACCGCAGAGGAGCCTCATGCCCTGTCTGCCCCCATCGCTTGCGGCAGCCTCCTAGGCTGGCAGGGAAACCCCACCGCCACCGCGCGGCGATGCTCCGGAGCCCTGGGTTCCGCCTGGGGTGAAGGGTCAGCCTGTCCCAAGGCATCCAGGAGGGCCAAGCCCAACGCTTTGCAGGAATGGTTAGCAGTGCAGAATCTCTGGCCTCTTCCCAGACCTGCAGAATCAGGAACCCTGGGGGTGGGCCCAGCGCTCCACTGGAACAAGTCCTCAGGTGTTCTTGGACCCCAGGAGGGGTCCCTGGACAGGTAGGTACCCCCGTGCACCTGCCAACCTCTTCTCTCTGCACCAGCCCATACCCTCACCTGTACCCCCTGCTCCGCTCACGCGCCTCCTTCACCTGGCATGGCCTCTAACCACCTTGTCACTCTGTCCCCACACGCAGAGGCTCCCTTCACTTCCTCCGGCCGCTGTCTCCTCCCTTTCCCTTCCTCGGGATGGATGTCTTTTTTCCTAACTCCAAAATAACTGAATCCTCGGTTCTTATGTTTGACGATCTCACTGCCCCATCTCCACGCGTCACATAGCGTTGGGCCCTGGGGACACGACAGTGGACGTACACAGCTGACAGTCCTGTGGGGGCTTGGGATAGAGAGAGGACTTTTACTGAGCATCTGTTCACTTACCATTCCAGGCCATTGGCCACCTCTCTGAGCCCGTGCCTGATTGGGTGCCAGGCCAGCGCAGGGCTTCCTCCCTGCCCAGAGCGCCACCAGCGCCCCAGGTGCACGCACGCATGCCCACAACGCCTCACTCCTGCAGCTGGCTGAGGGCCGAGGGAGGGGGCAAGAACCCGCACAGCTGGGCAGCACCGGGGGATCCTGGTGGCCACATCGGTTCTTCGTACCGCTCACTGTTGGTAGCACAGGGAAGAGCCCCAAGGAACGTGTCCCTTTACTGAACGCAGAGGAAAATAGATGAAAACCATTTTCCATCTCGGTTACACCTTGCGTCTTCTGATGAACACCGGCATCTCAGTAGATTGCCTCAGTTGTTCCCGAAGCTTCTGTTGTGTGCTGTTCTGAAAAGAATTCACCAGAAGCCACCCCACTCATGGGGTCTCAGGCCTCTGCACCCTTCAGCTAATTGCAGACTGGCGGACCAACAGTGCCCACTGCCTCGGGCAGGCAGCATGGCAATACGGTGTGGTGGGTGACGGTGTGACCCATAAAGTCAGACTGCCTGGAATCAAATCAGCTCCCCCATCCATCACCTGCTTACTGTGTGACCTTAGAAAAGCTACTCAACCTTTCTGTGCCTTCGTTTCCTCATCCCACTGTTAAAATGGGCATAATAATAAAGCCTACCTCATAGGATTATTATCAGGTTTAAATTAACTAACACACACAATTTATTGAGTAGATAATAAATGTTAGGGATTATTTTGATTGGCTGGTTTGGTGATGACAGATTCAAAATCCTGTGTTTCTCACCAGGACTGGCATTTTCATGCAGCAGAGGACACCTAGATCTCAATACAAAGCTTCTGACTGAGACTATGAACAGGAAAAATAACATGCTCTTGGTTTATTGTCTGCCTTGCCAGTTAGGGTTCTGTGGGAAGGTGCCCTGGGGATTTCCACAGACCCACAGAATAGACCGATGGAATTGACTAGTTCCAGCTACTAGGTAACATACATTCTAACTAGTGTTGGTGTGGGTAAGGTCAGTTTCCAGGGGATCATCCAAATGGACGAGGCCCAGGCTGGTTACTTATCTGCCTCCCCGGACATCACCAGCCCTGCTCATGGGAGTGTAGATGTCTCAGCCTCTCTTTTCTAGAAAGCACTCGGCGACTTGCAATGAAGAGTAGTAAATGAGCTCATACCCTTTCACCTAGTCGTAAATCCACTTCCAGGAATCCACATCAAGGAAATAAGCAGAGAGGTGTACACAATTTTAAGTGGAGGTTTGTCCACCATAGCCTCGATTGTATCTAGAATAAAACAGGTAGAAATGTCAAACACTAGGGAAATAGTTAAAGGAAGTATATGCCAATGACCAACTATTATACAGCCTTTGATAACCTAGTCGAAGACTATTTAACACCGGGCATAAAATGAAGTGGAAAAGAGGCCTCTGGGAAGGGGAGTGACCCCACCTAACTCACAGGACCTCGGGAACCTTAAACAAGGCATTGAGGCTGGTAGAGGGCAGGCCACCTCGTCGGTACTCAGTAAAGGGGCTGCTATTCTCATTGGCTCCCACCAGCTCCCCTGAGCTAAAGGCCAGCCTCCCATTTTAAAAAGAAGGAGCACAGGGCTTGGAGTGGTTGCACTGGTGAGTCTGGGGCCACAGGTTGAAACAGAAATGCTGGTCTAGCCTCAGAGGAAGTGGGTGTAGGTGTGACTCCCCCAGACCTCCCCTCTCCCATGCTCACTGGCTAGCACATACTTCACGTTTGCATTGAGCCTTCCATGTCCCGGAGAGTATCTTGGACGTTATTGCTGCAAACCTCTCAGCGACCCGGGACCCTGGCTGGGCCCGACGGGAATTCAGACCCCGCCACTTAGCGCTGCGTGAACCGAGGCAAGTTACCTTCGCAAGGCCTCAGATTCCTCTTCCTGGAGGGGCCACAGGGAGCGAATGTGGAAGTGGCCTTTCAAAAAAAATTTTTTTTTCAACTTTTTTTTTTTTATTTATTTTTGGGACAGAGAGAGACAGAGCATGAACGGGGGAGGGGCAGAGAGAGAAGGAGACACAGAATCGGAAACAGGCTCCAGGCTCCGAGCCATCAGCCCAGAGCCTGACGCGGGGCTCGAACTCACGGACTGCGAGATCGTGACCTGGCTGAAGTCGGACGCTTAACCGACTGCGCCACCCAGGCGCCCCTAGTGGTGGCCTTTCAAACGTACGATGCAAAGCCGTGCTAGGGGCCTGTTTTGCAGATGAGGGAACTAAGGCCCCACGATGTGAATTTAAAAACTTTGCTCAAGGTCCTGGGCTTAGGCAAGCATGGAGCTGGGAAGTACCCGGCTCTTCCAAAGTCCTAACCTTTCTTTTCTTTCCTTTCTTTAAGCAGTTTTATGAAATATAATTCACATGCCATAAAATCCGTCCCTTTAAACTGGATGGTTCAGTGGTTTGGGGTGTATTCACCGAGTTATACACCATCAATACACTCTCATTTTAGAGTATTCTTATTACCCCCAAAACCAAACCCTGTTCCCATCAGCCATCATTCCTCACTCCCCACCAACTCCCTCTGCCCCAGGCAACCACTAATCTGCTCTCCGTCTCTACAGATTTGCCTAATCTGCACATTTCGCGCAATGGAATGATGCTGCGTGGTCTTTCGTGGCCAGTGTCTGTCGTTCCGAAAGTTTTTAAGACTCGTGTTTAGCATGAATCAAGACTTCATTCCTTCTTACGATGGATTTATCTACTGTGTGGGTATTTGTCCACGCATCAGCTCTGGGACATTTGGGTTGTATCCTCTGCTTGACTGTCACCAGCAATGCTGCCATGAACGTCGGGGACAAGTTCTGTGAGGACATATGTTTTCAGTTCTCTTGGGCATAGACCCAGGAGTGGATTTGCTGAGTCACTTGGCTTTACTGTACTGTTTCTCAGAATGTTTGACAGAACGGGCATTTTCCACACTTCTTTGGCCTGGAAGCCGTATTTCCACAAAGCATCTCAGAAGAACTTGGAAGAGTCTGATTGAGCCCCACCCCCTCATTTTGGGGAACCGGAAGCTCAGCCGAGTTCAGCGACCTGTTAAGATCACCCAGGAAGTGCGAGATGAGGCCATCTCAGGAAACCAAAAGAAATATGTGGCTCTTTGAGTAGCAAAGAGCTTCTTAGGCCTTAAAGATACTGAAGAAACCATAAAGGAAAAGAAAGATAAACATGGCTGCACCCGTAAACACTAGAACTACAGGACCTGAAAGACAAAGTCAGCAAGCAAGTGATGATACTAACACAGACAACCATGTCTGAACCCTGGCCACCGAGGGAGGTGGGAGGGCTAATTCTAATCCCCAGACCTCACTCTGGGAGTTTGAGAAGCTCCCAGGTGCCTCTACTGTGATCTAGTATTAAAAATTAGAAGATCCAGTGTTAATATAATTAACAGATAAAGACGTATTAAAAAGATCAGCAAGAAGAAGTCCTGTATTCCAATAGAAGAGTGGGCAGAAGACAAACACATTCTTTGTTGGAGAAGAAAGACAAGAAATGCAAAAGAAAATTCAACTTTACCATTAACCAAAGACATGGAAATGATACATTGATTAAACATGTATTATGTTGCACGTAGCTTGCATTATCATTTTTAAGCCTTGCAACAATTCTGTGATGTATCCCCATCCTACAGATGAAAAAATTGGCCAAGGAACGCACCCAAGGTCACAGAGTCTGTAGGGGACAGGGCTGTGGCTGTGCCCAGCAGTCTGCCCCCAGAACCTGCACTTGAACTGGCACACCATGCTTAATCTCCCCATCGAGATGCTTTTTTTTTTTTTTACCCACCAAATGGAAAACAATATGGAAATGTTACCTTTCCATGTCGAAGAGGATGAAGGGAAAAGGAGGGCTTTTGCCCACTGCTGGAAGACTCTTCGGTTGGTGCGACCTCTCTGGAACACTGATTGGCCATATGTGGCACCAATCTTAACAGTGCTGACGCCCTTTGACCCGGGACTTGCACTTCTAGTAACCTGTTCTGAGGTGTAAGCACAGAAGAGGACACAGAACATTCCAGGAAAAGCAGAGTCCTAACTGCATTTCACAAGACAAGAAACCTGGGGCTCAGGAAGATTAATACTTTGCCATGGTGACCCTGGTCACAGGACAAGAAGTTTCCACCCAGGCCCAGAGGCCTAGTGGTGTGGATGGGCCCCTCTCACGCTGTGGTCCAGGACGCAGCAGACAGCACGGGGGCTCCACAGTGGCTGGTGCAGACAGTGTGCAGACCTGTTCCGTGGGCAGTGCAAACCAGGGAACCTGCGGGTGCATGGGCAGGGCTCACTCCCCACCCTGACCCCCCTTCTTCCCGGGGACCCCTGGTCCCGACCTCTACCTTCCATGCCTGCCCCCCCCCCCCAAATATCACAAGGCAGGGTCATCCCAACCCCTCCTGAGTCAGTGAGGGCCTGACTCACTCTTTGTCTGGCCTCCTTTCCCACCGGATACGGGAAACGACTTCACTATCTACAACAGCTTGTGTGACCCAACATGGCTTCCCCGGAAATACTTGTTGAATAAGCAGACGTGATCAAATTTGGATTTGCAAAAAAAAACCAAAAAACCCTTTTTTTTCCTCTCAAGGCTCCTTGGTTTTGTAAATGCATACAGATGGCTTGCACAACTTTTGTCTCCGGAAGGGACCATAAGAGCCAGCGCCGTGATGTTCTCTCCTTTGTATTCCTCCTGTGACAATCCTCATCCTCTCAGAAGAAAGGGACGGCCCTGGATGAACCTGGAGGCTGGCAGCAGACACAGAAGAGGCGAAGGGAAAGGCCACACGTTTTATTCCTGTACGATAGGTTTATCATTCTTATTACTATTTACCCAAGGATGCCAATGAAGGTGCCACCAACTTGTCACTGAGCACTCGGTAGGCACTACCACCCAGAAGTTTTGAGTCCTGCAGGGCAGAGTCCCTGCTTTGCTGCTATCTTAATTCCCAGCACCTGGCCCGGGGCTGCTGTTTGATCACCAGAGATCAAAGACAGAAAAAGTTAAATATTTAATAATTATTAGCTATCATTCTTCAGTGACCCTTGCCCAGAGCTGTGTCGGCGGTAGGACGGTGCCATTAAGGACTGGTGTGAGGAACGGATCCTCGCTGCACAGGCCTGCAGGACGGACAGCCGAGCCCCACGCCTGGAGGCTCGTGACCTGGCTTCCAAGTTATGTGACCTTTGGGAGTCCCTTCACCTTCCTGAGTCTCAGGCTCCTCATCTATAAAATGGCTGCAATAAGCAACTGGGTAGGCAAGAGGTCTTCTTAGTAAGGTGACCTGGTTTCATCCTGATCCTGATACGTGGCCCATATAGGCCTTCCCAGCCCCCTCGGATCACATACTGCTTCCCCTTCAGACTCATCAGACTGTGTGGTGGAAAAATCCGAGGACACTGTAGGGCCATGAGCCAGAACACTGCAAATCCGGGTCTCAGGCTGCCATGCCTCTGCGTTGTCTACGAGCACTGCACACGGCTCGACAAGGTCCCCTGAGGACAGCCGTGGTCATTGCCCCACCCTGGGTCCTGCCTGAGCCCCAGCAGTGGGCGCCTCTCCGGGCTACCTAGGCAGATGGTGCTCCCCCCACCGGCCCTCCCTACCCCTCTGCCCTCTCCATTCGGTCACCAAGGTGATGCTGGGCATTGGTCTGCAAGAGTGGAAAGCAGGTGTCTGAGCACTCCTAGGTCCATTAGTTGCTAAGCGGGAAGTTGCCCTGCAGCCTGGAGCCTGAGGTTCAGGCAGACATCCATGGACCCTGGGGAGGGCAGCTCCCCCCGGAGCAGACTTGGAGGCCTCCAGGTTTGCTGGCCTTGCTTGGTCCCCGTGTGTGATGGCCACCCAGCTCATTTGGAAGTGTCCGGCCAGCCTGTGGGGGAAATCCGGCTAGGGAGACCTGCCCCATGTCTCCTGGGGAACCTCCAGAGGCCCCGAATGTGGTCTTGTGTAAGGCGGTCCCATACATAGCCCACCCCCTGTCCCCAAACACCTCCTCTACTTGCCAGCCACAGGATCTAGAATTCACTTTGGCACACATACAATGTTCCAGACAGCAGCCTAAACCTTGGAGAGACCAGGAGGGAAGATAATGACAGGACTTGTGCCAAGTACTTGTTCTGGCGTGAACACGTTCTCCTGATTCTTCCTAGGGAATGACAGGCAGAACTCAGGTTACTTTGATTATAGCAAACATTTATAGATTATTTCTTATATGTCAGGCATAACCCTAGATGATTTCACAACAACCTTCTGAGGCAAGAACTATGTTTGTCTCTCTTTTCTAGATGAGGAAATTGAAACCCAAAGAGGTTAAATAACTTGCCCATAACCACAGCTGTCAAATGTCAGCGTTGGAAGGAACCCCAGTGATCACTGGGTCTAAATCCCTTCTTTCACAGATGAGGAAAGGGAAGCCCTGGAGACAGAGACATGTTTTACCCAAGGTCGTTCCCAGCTGGAAGGTAGGTGGTGAGTGGAGAGGAAAGGTCCTCAGGTCCAGCCGGCTGGGGGGACCAGGAACCCCAGGCACTGGGTGAAGCCGGATGGTAAGTGTGGATCCCCAGGATCCATACTGCCTTTTTACTTGAATAGTCAGCCTGGCTGAGTTGAGGCTGGGCACACAGCTGCTGTGCCAGAAACGGCATTTCCCACATGCCCTTGCACTAGGTGTGGCCACGTGTCCAAGTTCAAGCTGACACATGTGAACAAAAACACCTCCGGGTCCTTTCCTAACGCCCAGCCGGGGGCCCGGCATGCCCTCTCTCCCCTTCCCGCTGCCTGAGAGATGGTGACACGTGGGGCCATTGCCTGGGAGACACCCAGGTGCAGAGGCCTCGTGTGGAGGGTGGCACAGAGCCTGGCTGCTGGTCCCCAATTGGCCTCAGGGCACAGAATTGCCTCCTTGGGAGAAGAGAGGGTCCTCGGGATGAAACAGACCCCGTACATGTCTATCTCAGCAGGGATCTATGCCACTTCGGCCCTGAACTAGCTCCAGGCACACACCCAACCACCGGGGCCCTCATCCTGTTCCTGCCCAGGAGGTGGAGAGCCCTGGTGACCAGCAGGGACAGGCTCCGCAGCTTTCTCTGGTCCTACCGGGGACCAGTCCTGAGAAGAGTGGCCCTTGACTGCCTGGAGTCCAAAGTCGTGTGGCCTGCAGACCAGGGTGCACGTGGAGAGGCCTCTTGGGTTCCCCTGGCCACACGCCACGGTGCGCTCCAGAAGCTCCAGGTGGAGCACGGGGCCGCGGGCTCTCCTGCAGCCCTTCCCAGCAGCCTGACCCGGAAAATAAACTCAGCTCCTTGGTGATGGAGAGGTGGATAAGAATGGACAAGTCAAGCAACAAAGGCCATAAGCCTCGGTCCTGAGGTGGGCCTGCCTGGGGTGCAATCACCTTCCTGCCCTGGCCCAGATGCAGCCGAATTCACTTCTCAGATTTCTTCCTGGCAAACCTTCTTTTTCTTCTTGTTTTTTTTTTTTTAATTTTTTTTTAATGTTTATTTATCTTTGAGAGAGAGAGAGAGAGAGAGACAGAATGTGAGCTGGAGGGGAGCAGAGAGAGAGGGAGACACAGAATCCGAAGCAGGCTCCAGGCTCTGAGCTGTCAGCACAGAGCCCGACGCGGGGCTCGAACTCACGAACCGTGAGATCACGACCTGAGCTGAAGTCGGACGCTTACCGACTGAGCCACCCAGGCGCCCCAAACCTTCATTCTTCTGATTTCATCCCACTGGACACGAGCTGAGCACCTGCCAAGTGCCAGGCACTTTTGTAGGCTCCCTGGGGCGACAGGAGGGGATCATGAACAGGTCCTGCTTTTAATGGAGCTCCTGGCCTGGAAGGACTGAGGGACAAGTGCCCAAGGGATGACTCACCCAAGGTGAAACATTCGCAGGGGGAAGAGACCAGAAGTACTCCGTGCTTTGGGGAGCACTGGGAGGGAAGCAATGATTTCTGCCCACCCGAAGGGGCAGGTGTAGGTGCAGCGAGGGTGACAAGTGAGCAAGGCATGAACGATGAGCGGTGTGTCCCAGAAGGGTCTGGGGAGGTAGGGACTCCGAGTAGAGGGACCCGAGCAAAGTATTAAGATGGCAGCATGAAGGCCAGGCTTTGGGTCATGGAGGCAGAGGCCGGGAGGGCAGGGACAGCTGGCTGCCGGGTGATTACCTCCAGTTTCCAGCTTGGTGAGAGCTGACCCTCCCCTGTGCCTTGAAACCAAGGGGCTGTGCAGACCTTACTGTTCTCTCGCTGTTTACCTTGGAGAGGCATTTCTGTCTTTGGGCCTTGGGCTCCTAGCCCATGCGTGAGGGGCCCCGCGCTGTGGCAAACGGCCAAAGAGCCACCCCAGGAGGAAGCTGTGGAGGGGAGTGTGTCTGTTGCCTTTGGGGACTCGGGTGCCAGGCTCTGCTCTGCCTCAGGGGACCCTGGCACCTGTTGGGCCGGCTGCCTGACTCCCTGAGGTCCCACCCCTGGGGCCTGGGGCTCTCTGTTCTCTCTAAAGGTGAAGTGCTGACATCAGCCGGGCCCCTGTGGACATTTCCCACCAGCTCTTCCTCCTCTTCCCAGGCGCAGATGACAAATGTGTCCTGGCAGCTGCACAGAGAAAGGGCCTTTGATTAAGGGGGGGGGGCGCTGGGAGGGGCTCTGTTTTATTTGTTGACCATAAAAATGTCAGCTTCTTTGGGCAGCTTCTTGAATCAATATTTGCTGTTCTGAGGCTGAGTTCAAATGCTCAGTAATCCACTCGGCCTGGCTCCTTCCTCCCTCACCTCACTCACACCCACAAATGCTTGGCAGGGTCCCTGCTGCCTGGGACGGGGAGCCCGCTCCGTGCCCTCCCACCCCGTGCCTCGGAGAGGCCGCCCCTTCAGCGCTGGGGCCCAAAGGTGGCTCCCGAGAAAGGAAGGTTGGGGAGAAAGGATTTCGCTGTGTTTCAACTTGTTCATCTGACAAACGGGCAGAATCATCACATCTACTTCCCGGGGGCGACGCCAGTTCAAAGGAGAGAAGGGATGTGCAAGTTGTCAGGTGTCCAGCCGTGTTCGGCATAACAATGACTCTGGTAACGACGGTGATGGCGTTGAAGGCCGTCTGCAGAGGCTTTCCAGGTGTTGCTGTTGGCCCGGGGTTATCCCTCTAGCCCAGTCATGTGGCAGTGATCCGACGGCAGATTCTGGAACGCTTTGCTTTGGGAACCTCCACACTGACTGCTAGTTCTCAATCTCCAACAGGCTGCCCGCCTTAGGCTTCTTTCTGGTAAGGGCCCCATGGAATGTTAGTGGGGAAACATGGGACTCTGAAGCTGGATGGATCCTCGAGTCTCCTCTTAGGGCTGGGTGCCTTTTGGCCAGTTACCTAACCTCTCTGAACCTCAGGTCCATCTGCAAGATGGAACAACAAGGTTTACCCTGCAGAGGCGTTGTGGGGCTTAGAGAGAGCGCACATAAAGCAGCCAGCGGGGCACCTGGCACTTAGTGGGGGCTTCACGGGTGTTCATTCTCCTCCTCCATAGTTGGCGCCTCCCGGTCCAACAGGATTGTCTACCTCACACGTGGTGCATGCACTAAGTATTGCCATCCTGGGTGCCAGACTGAACACCATCCTGAGAGATCGCGAGGCTGCTTTGCTGGCATAGAAGAAGCTCCCACTCCAGCCTGCTTCGAGTTACTCTGTGCCCTGCTTTTGTTTGGCTTCTGATTTGGCTTGGCTGCAGAGTTGGCAAGGAACTTGATACCTGCAGGGTACAGGGCAGAGTCGTCTTCCCGGGGCAGGTGGAAGCCTTGCGTCTGAGTGGCCTTAGGGTGAGGGGTGCGCATTGGGTCTGAGTCACACAGCGCCAACCCCAGGCTCCTACACACCACTGCAGGGGACACAGGGCCCCATAGCCTCTTCCTACCCATTGCTGTTGGCCGTGAAGTTCTGCCAAGGTGGCCCTACCTCGGAGGCGGCATCATGGGGGAAAGTCCCAAATGCTGGAGGCGATGAGAAATGGCACAGTTATTTCAGGACACTGGAAGTTTCTTTAAAAGCAAAAACATACATTTACCCTAATTTGATTATATAGTAAACCGCAGTAAAACCACATCACTGCCGTTTATCATAACTAGCACTCGTGATGCATTCTCGAAGGTATCTTTTAAGATTGAAGTCACAGGGAAGTGGCTGAGTTGGTTAACTCGGTGAGACTTGAAAAAGAATTGTCTTCCATTTCCTATCTCCCCATCTCGAAAGGCAATTCTTCCTCAAATCCATTAGTTTTTTCCTTTAATTTTTACAATTCTCCATTTTTCAGATTTTTGTAGTCTAATTAACCTCTCACGATGGAAGATGAGAATTTGGGTGTCTTTAACCAGAACCACCGTACATCCCAATCATCCTCCACCAACCCCTCTTCCTATGGAGCTACAGCTCAGAGTGTGTTGGATATTTAGTATTTACAGTGTTATTCTTTTTTAATTTTTTTTCACATTTATTTCTTTTTGAGAGACAAAGCGAGACAGAGCATGAGTGGGGGAGGAGCAGAGAGAGCAGGGGAACACAGAATCCAAAGCTGGCTCCAGGCTCTGAGCTGTCAGCACAGAGCCCAATGCGGGGCTCGAACTCACAGTCCCGTGAGATCATGACCTGAGCCAAAATCGGACGCTTAACCGACTGAGCCACCCAGGCGTCGCAAGTATTTACAGCGTTACGATTCAACGCTATTAATGGCTGAGCCACGTCCTCTACTAGTAGTATTTTTTAGGTCTTAACGCTACTTTGAGTTTCCATATCGGTTTCTTGTTTATTTTAATCTTAGCCCAAATCCTTTAAAAAGTAGAGTCTGAAGTACAGACAACGCTGCATAAACTTTATTTGGGAGATGCAAATCCAGGTTATCGAGGATGGGGAGAAAGGAAGGGAAGAAGGAAAGGTGGGTAGCAACGCAAAGTGGTGTGTTAGTGCACTCGGTAACACAAGGAGCCACTACGAGCAACAGGTTGCTGGACGGCAGATGCCCCCGTGATTTCTCCAGATGAAACGACAGGTTAAACTGGGCCGCCCGTGTCCTCTGTGGAAGAAAAGAAGAAAGAATTTCTCCGCCTGGCTCCTTCTTGTCTCTGGTTTCTCGTTTGGTAAAATTCACCCCATGTGAATCTACTCCCTTGCACTTCCAGGTTGGATTATCCAGTGCGTCCACGAGCTACCACTTACCCCAGTCTGGGGTGTAGTCGTTTACCTGACACTGGAAGTAGCGAGTGGAGACAAAGCCTGGGAGGCTGGCTGCTTGGCCCAGCTGCAGGTATGGCGAGGAGAGGCTCACAGAGCTTGTGTCTCATACAGTTTTCCACAGACACATGACTCACGCAAACTTACTCTCCGCTATCCAGCTAAAACTCCCCTCGATCATTCAGACACATCAGGTTTTCTATCAGTTTCAATTGCCTGGAGAGGGATCTCTGATTCCTTTTAACCTGCTCCACTCAGGACTGACGCATTGCTGTTGTCCTAAAATCTCCTTTCATTGTCATTTGGAGGTTTTCTTCCTGCCTTCATTAAGATGGAACTCTGGCTTCATGGATTTCACGTTTCCCTCTTGTTTTACGCCTTTGTTTTGGGAGGCGACCGCCTCAGAAATGGAGAACAGTTTGCACAGGGTGCCTATTAGTTCAATTTTGGCGTTAGTATTAAGCCTTAGCCTTACGCAGGCCAAAGAGCCAAATGCATACTCCAGCATGATGTCTGGCATCCACAAGTTTGTGATAATCCATAATTACGTGACCTTGAGAGTTACCATCATATATAATGAGTGCAAAAATGTCAGTCATAGGAGTAAGTCGTGCCGTTCAGAGAATTGTTATATTAGAATATGCATCTTTGTGAATAATCGTTTTAGATGGATTTTGGAGTGAGAATGTCTTTGTGTACCTTGTATGTTTTAATTCTATAAAAAAGTCAAATATAAATGTGTATCTACTATTGTGAAATGTAAATGCTATGACAATTAACAAGTGGTTTTATGCACAAAAACAATTGTTAAAAACAAATAGCTAACTATATAGGAAATAGGTTGTCAGCTGATATGAAGGGCAAGATAGGATGGGTTAGAAGGATAACTATAGGAAAAAAATGTATGAACCAAAAGTGTCAATAAAAAGTTAAATACTGCGAGAAAGAATAACAGAGCATAATTCAAATCGTTATAGAATAGCTTGATGTACTAGCACTCTTAACACTAACAAAATAAACTTTAAGAACTATATTTAGCTTTTGGTTATTTAATTCCACTTAGGCCAAAGGTATTTCGAGAACGTTTGTTATGGCTTCTGAGGATGTATTTTTGTCCCCTCAACATTTCATAAGAAGGAAAAAAATCAAAATCATGTACAACCCCAACCACAATAAATCATCTTCTATCTAAACATAATATGTAAATAATGTACCAAAAGGAATTTTTAGGGGAAAAAACGAGGTAAACAACACATTTTCTTTTCACTTATCAGATTTCAAAGCGATAGACATCATCTTAAAAGTGCTTTAAGATAGTTTCTCACGGTTTTGCATCCTTGGAGAAAAATGCACACAATATACTTGTTAAAAGATCTGAATAGACTGCCATCAATTTTCAGTACTCAAGGATGACGTATTTTTGAGATTTGTTCAAGCAATGAATTTCAGGCTGAAAAAAAACCATGACACTAAAAAACTTACTTCTAATTATCTGCTATGCAGAAATGGCAATATTGGTAATCCTTCTGATATTAATGTGATATTAATGTGATAAACCCAGTATTTCCATGGTGTACCTTAGTCTAGTTTATTGCTTTTTTTAAAAAAAAACATGTTATTGCTCTTAACACTTCTTATCCTTATATTTCAATAGAATCTACTGACAGCATCATATGGCTTATTTTGTTTGTTTTTAAAAATTCCGACTATCTTTGCTTTTAATTACAGTATGTAGTTCATTTATATTTAATGTAATTGTTGACATATTTGGGTTTAAATCTGTCATCTCATTATTTATTTTTTACTCATCTCAACTGATCTGTGTGGCATTTTCTCTCCTTTTTGTCTTTTAGTACATTAATAAGTATATCTTTTTTTATCATTTTTTCTTCCATCCACTAGCTTTTTTATATTATTATCCTTACAATTTACAAGGGTCTTTGACTTATTAAAGTCTACCACCATAAGTTAGTACTTCTACTGCTTCCCAGATATGGTATAATATTGTGATACAATAAGATATATATAGAGATAGATAGGTATAGATATAGATATATCTTATTATATATAATAAGCATATATAATATATAATAAGTATAATAAGTATACATATATGGTACATTATATATATGTATATATGTATATATATAATAGATCTATATATATATATAATAGATCTAAACCTTAATAAATAGATCTATAGATATATAAATATATATATTTATATAAATATATATAAATTTATATATATAAATAGATCTATATATATAAATAGATCTATATATATTTATATAATATATATTATAATTTATATTTATATTATATATATATAAAAGATCTAAAACCTTAATAAATTCCTAAGCAATAAAAGTGCTAGGAACATCTTTTATCCTAATATTTGGTCCTTGATTCCAGTTCCTGACACAGAGTTCCAATATCCCTTGGAATTTCCTGGGTGGTAGGAATACCTTTGTTCTAATAAGGTGACACTTGGTGGACTTCTAGATGGCTTCAGGATGGGCAATGGTCACCAAGACCAACCAAAGCTTGGAACTTTCAGCCCCACCCTCATCCTCCAGGGAAGGAAGCAGGACTGGAAATTGAGTTACTAATCAATCATGCCTATGTGATGAAACTTCAACAAAAATCCTTGAACTGGGGAGTTCAGAGAGCGTCCATGTTGGTGAACACATTTATGTGCCAGGAGGGTGGTACACCACAACTGCACAGAGAGAGAAGCTCTTGCTCTCAGGACCCTTCTGGACCTCTTTGTGTATCTCTTCATCTGCTATCCATCTGTATCCTTTATCATACCCTTTATTGCATAGTAAACCAGTAAACATAATTGTTTTCCTGAGTTCTATGAGCCATTATAGCAAATTATCAAACCTGACGGGGGGGGGGGGTTGTGAGAACCCCTTATTTGTAGCCAAGTCAGACAAAAATGTGGGTAACCTGAGGACTCACACTTGCTATGGCTGTATTAAGGGAGAACAGTCTTGTGGGACTGAATCCTTAACCCATGGGATCTGCCTCCCAGTAAATGGTGTCTGAACTGAATAGAATCGTAGGACATCCAGCAGGTGTTGCAGAATTGGTTGGTGTGAGAAAAAAATCCACACATTTGGTGACCAGAAGTATTGGTGAAAATAGTAGTGAAAGGAAACAGTAGAGGAAACAATTGTGTTTTTCCTTTTCATAAGGTAAGGACTTCCAGGAACTAAAATACTCAATAAAGTAAAATAAAAGTTGCTTGTCAAGGAGTAAGGCAGGGGTGGGGGAGTGGGGAAAGGCATGCTTACCGAAAGAATGGCAAAACTGGTAGAAGACACATTTATAGAACAGAAAACCAATCTTTAGACTGACAGAAAAATCACAGTGAAGATAATAAGTGACGTAGGCATCACAAGCAAAACATTTTGCACGCATCCTTAAGTTATGTATTAAGAATGTAATTACAGGAGCACCTGGGTGGCTCAGGCATTCAACTTTGGCTCAGGTCATGATCTCATGGTTCGTGGGTTCAAGCCTCGCATCGGGCTCTGTGCTGATGGCTCAGAGTCTGGAGCTTGCTTCGGATTCTGTGTCTCCCTCTCTCTCTCTGCCCCTCCCCGGCTTGTGCCCTCTCTCTCTCTCTCTCTCAAAAGTAAATAAATAAATAAATAAATAAATAATTTTTTTTAAAAAGAATGTAATTGAAACTGTATATTTTAACAGAATTACAGGCTGAAGCAAAAAAGATAATGGGCCGTTTTCATGGTTCTTCCCCTGAAGAGAAACTGCATGACTTTGGAATTGTTTTGTCATTTACTTATACGAGATGGTCAAACAGATGGAAAAGGAGCTATGACCTATAAAAGACGGCTTGACATTTTAAAAAAATGACCTAATCTCATATGCCTGAGGTAGTAACACCAGCTTCGTGGGATTAGCTAACATCCCCTGGTTAATTGCAGAGAAATTAATTCATTTGCTAGACTCTGCTGGAGAAGTAACCAGGATGAAAGACCTTGAGAGAACAACATTTTCTTAAATTATGCCTGTTTAAAAGAGCCTCCTTTTGTTCTTCTCCAGGGAAGATGCAGAAATTGCTGTGCATGCAATAAGTTTTAGATGCAGATGAAAATTTATAGAAGACTTTGTTATTCTGAAACCCACTTCTGTTACTTCATTTCCACACCTGTGTATCCAAGCCTTTAAAAAAAAAAACATATTTGTGTGAGAACAAATATTTGTTTTCTTTATGAAAATACTGCAACAGTACAAAACTTCCATGCTATTTCCAGGAAAGAGCATCTTTATTGGCAACCAAGTCTTTTTTTTTTTTTTTTTAACCTTTCTTAACGTTTATTTTATTTTTGAGACAGAGAGAGACAGAGCATGAACGGGGGAGGGGCAGAGAGAGAGGGAGACACAGAATCGGAAGCAGGCTCCAGGCTCTGAGCCATCAGCCCAGAGCCCGACGCGGGGCTCGAACTCATGGACCGTGAGATCGTGACCTGAGCTGAAGTCGGATGCTTAACCGACTGAGCCTCCCAGGTGCCCCGGCAACCAAATCTTCAAGTAGGAGTTGAAAAAGGAAACAAGCATTACCTGAGTTAACTACAGAGAAGAGGAACGATTAATCATTTGGGAACAACGTCACCTTCAGGGGTACCCTGTGCCGGCAAGGAGACACTAAAATTAGTTTTCTCCACCACGAAAGCTCAGTTCAAAGTCAGCATCTGTTTGTATGACAGATATAATGACCACAGGAATAATCTAGCAGCCTGAAGTGCTGACGAAAATGCCAGACTTTCAAACTCGACCTCTAACGAAAGCTTTTAGCAATAAAATTATATCGACAGGCAAACTTTTTAAACGAAAATTTCTGATGTAGCCGTGTGTTTCTCAGATGGTGATTTTCGGCTTCAGCCAAACACTGATGCTCGCTTGGCCGTTTCGCAAGCGTCTCTCGTCAGGTGGTAAATTTTTAAGACCTTGCTCGTCTGAAAATGTGCTTATTTCAGCCTCATGCTTGACAGTTTGGCCAAATGTAGAATTCTAGGTTGGACATCACTCTCCCACAGAACATGAAAAGCAATGATCCATATGTCCCCTCATCCAGGGTGACTGCTGGGGAACCCAAACCCATTCCTGATCCTTTTAATATGACTTTTATACTCTGACTCTCTCTCGAAGCTCTTCAGGTTCTGTTTGTTTGCTGATTGTGTTCAGAAATGTCAGTTTCGGATAGGTCGTCTCTCATTTTGTGATGGGTACCCAGAGCGTCTTTTCAGTGTGTGTAAGCTCGTGTTTTGTTAGGTTGGGGAAATTCTCTTTATTTGTTTGAGACCCCCCCTCTTCTATTTTCTCTTTCAGGAACCTACTCTTACTTGGATGTTGGTCTTTTTCTCAGGAACTGCCTACTGCTGCCCACACTTGAGAAATCTGCTAAGATCCAAATACAAGATCTTATATTGATCTCAAAATTTTCCTTATCTCTTGGGGGAAAAAAAAAAGAAAACAACCAAACAAACCCTTTTACCTAAAGAAGAGGCAAGACGAGTGGGGGCGGATGGAAATACAGGCAGGGGGTCGGCCCATTTCTTTCCCACTGACTCCCTCGTATCACCCAGCAGAAAGAGAAACCAGCCCACACCAGACGAGCCGGCTTCCTTTCCCACCGTTGCGTGAACTCAGGCAGGCCACGTCAGTTTCTGGGTCGCCGTCTCCTCATCAGTAAAAGGAAATGTGAAAAATAATACCTTCCCAGCCGACTGAAATAATAGGATCTCTTATTATTTTGAGGTGAGCTGTGAAGAACTTGGGAGAGCAGGGACTTGAAATCAGCCAAGCTTTGTTCATGTGGGAGGAATTTTTATTGCAATAACATTGGCGTTGGTCGTTTTAAAATATTGTGTGTGTGTCTCTCTCCCTAGTGTGCTGTTAGTTTCTGAGAGAGCGGAGACTCAAGTGAGAATTGCAAGAGATAGGTTTTCAACAGGACGATTGGACAGTCCCCTCCCTCAGTGGCTGGATCGGGAGGCCCAGACAGTCTGGGACACTAATTATGTCACTTGTAAGTAAGAGAAGGTGAACCTCTCACAGTCCTGGAGGCCCTGATATGGAGCTCAGAATTCTGGCCTGGTTTTGGCACAAACGGTTACATTTCCCGGTTTGAGACCAGGGGCCTGTGGCTGGCATTCTGATTGGAAGAGCGTGGCCACTGTTGGCTTTCTGTCAGGACGACTGAGATGACTTTTTCATTCTCCCCAGCCGGCCCCGCCTGCCCCTGGTCACTGCCACAGCCTCAGCTCGGGTCCTGATCGTTTCTGGCCCAGACTGTGGAGAAGCTTCCCGCCCCGGTGCACACGCCACGGGGGGCAGCCTCATCGTCCCAAAGCTCGGGTCTGACTTGCCGCTCTCTTACGGTAAACCTCTCGATGGGGGCATTTAACTTGTGTACGGACTTATCATTTAGTTGTGCATTGCATATATAGCCTGGCACTGTTTTAGTTTATCCAGACCATTCCTGCCATTCTCCATTCTTGCCTTAAAAAAAAAAAAAAATCAAGTTGTTTCCTTTATTTCATATTTTTCTGTCTCTCCACATTTGAAATGTTCACGTGTTATTTCTGTCCTTCTAGTGGTCACCTAAGTTTACCGCACATATTTAACCGGAAATCTTACAGCTGAGCTCTCTCTACCTCCCCTCCACATTTCTCCTTCTCTGAACTCACATGGTGCTATTTAGAATATCTAATGCAGGGGCCCCTGGGTGGCTCAGTCGGATAAGCGTCCGACTTCAGCACAGGTCATGATCTCACGGTCCGTGAGTTCAAGCCCTGCGTCGGGCTCTGTGCTGACAGTTCAGAGTCTGGAGCCTGCTTTGGATCCTGTGTCTCCCTCTCTCTCTGCCCTTCCCCTGCTCGTGCTCTGTCTTTCTCTTTAAAAATAAATAAACATTTAAGAAAATATTTAGAATATTTAACTCAGGGGAAAACTGTTTTGTGTTTATTGATATAGTAACACTTAAATGCTTACTGTTTTTTTCTTGCATATCATACCATTGGGTTGGCATCATTTTCTTCCTTGAAGTTTATTCTTTGGAATCGTTCTCTTGATGGGAAATGCTCTCAATTTTGCTTCCTACAGCTATTTTGCCCTTCGTCTGGAACAGTACTGTTGCTGAGTGCACAGATCTCGGGTGACAGCTATATTCGCTCAACCCTTTATGGTCAATCTTCTGGTGTCCATTGCTCTGTTGAGAAGTTAACTTGCTTCTAACTGTCTTTCTCAAGGGATCTGTATTTTCTCTCTGGTGGCTTTCAAGGCCTTCTCTCTGTCTTTGATGTCCTGCCATTTCAATACAGGATGTCTAGGCATGAATTTGGTTTCAATTTATCCTGCTTACCATATGTTATGCTTCCCGGATCTGTGGGTTCATCTGTGTTTTTCATCATTCCTGGGATTTCCTTAATATTGATTGCCTCTGCTCCATTTTATCTTTATTCTCCTTCCAGAACTCCAATCAGGCATAATAGGCTTCATTCTATCTTTGACGTCTTTTCATTTCTCTTTCATTTTTCCCCACATTCTTCTGTTCCTTTGCTGTGCTCTGAATAAATTCTGTTTCAGTATGTCTAATCTTCTGTTTACTTTATTGAATGTGATTTTTCACTGCAATGGTTACACTTCTTGTTTGAATTTCCATTTCTGTGTTATTTGGATCTGTCATTTTTGTTGCCTTTCTGTAGTAAACTTATCTTTGTAATTGTATCCTTGTTGGGGATAAGACAGGAGGACGTCAAAGAAGAATTCCTAACGGAAGTTTAGAAATACTCAAAACTAAACAATGGTGAAATCGCCACATATTAAAACATGTGCAGCACAGCATATGTGATGTTGGCAAACGTTTATATCCTAAACGCTTGGATCAGAACAGAAGGGAGACTGAAAATTAATTAGGTAAGGCTCCACCCTACGAAATGAGCGGAACAGAAGACCCGAGGACCATAGAAGGAAGTAAATAAAGATAAGGGTGGAAATTAATGTAATAGAAAACAAAGGAAAAGAGAATGAACGAAGCCAAAGTTGGTTCTTCTGAAAGAGTAATCTATACTCACTGTCTTCACACCTGCAAATTGGCTTTTATCTCATTATTCTGCTGATGTTGCTCCAGCAAAGGAACTTCTAGAAGTTTCCTGCAGACCAAATCTGAAAGAACTCTTGGTGGTCCTCACCCACCTTGCCTTCTGCGTGGCCGTGGGTGTTTCTGACTGGTCCCTGAAGTTCAGATCCAAGCGCCTGCCCAGTGTCTCCACTCAGATATACCTAGGGGCATTTTAAACTTGGTATGTCCCTGGGCTGAGCCCCTGCAGTCCCCACGCCCAGCCTCACTCCTCTTGCCATTTCCTTGTATCAGAAAGGTCAACTCCACTTTTCGTTCCTCAAATTGAAAATACTCCACAAGTGCTCCTTGCTTCCCTCCTTGACCTTTTACGGATTGTCGGAGTCCCTGTCCAAATCCTCCCGCAGCCTCCCATCACCCTTGGAACACCACCCAAACTCCTCACGGGGGCCCTCACTGACCTGTCCCCTCCCTTGCCTCTCCACCCACCTTTCCACCCGTTCACAATGCTCCTGCCGTCTGGCCAGCAATTGTGTTCCTACCCCAGGGACCTTACGCTCGCCAGTTCCCTCTGCCTGGAACACTCTTCCGCCAGAGCCCCCAGGCTCACTCTGCCACTTACTTAGTTCGGGTCCTTGTTCAAATGTCTCCACCTCGGAGAGGACTTCTCTGACGCTGTATTTGCAATGGACACACAGGCCTCCCCTGTGTACACTCGCTCTGTGATCCCTGCACCCTATTTTATTTTAATTGACAACACTCACCATCACCGACCTGGCGGGATGCTTACCCATTCATTGGTCGGTGTCTTTCACCCATCCCCGCCTACGGGAATGCACACAAGCGGTTGGGACTTGATCTGTGCCACTCCCCACTGTATGCTTGAGTCTAGCACAGGGCCTAGGACACCTTGGAGCTTCATAGGTATTTGCTGAATGTGTGCACGAATGACCCAGTGAGTGACTAAGTACTTGGCTGGGATAGGACAGAGAGACAGAAGGGGGTGCAGAGTTGAGGAGGGGTGTATTAACTATCTAATGTTGTCTCCTTCATAAAGTCTTCCTGATTTCCAGCTGTGTGGTCTTATCCTCACTGTCCACAGCATGTCATGTCTTTTATGGCCACTAACTCTACTTAAAAATACCTTTGGCCTAGGGGCGCCTGGGTGGCTCAGTCGGTTAAGCGCCTGACTTGGGCTTGGGTCGTGATCTCACAGTTTGTGGGTTCGAGTGCCTGACTTGGGCTTGGGTCGTGATCTCACAGTTTGTGGGTTCGAGCCCTGCGTCGGGCTGACAGTGTGGAGCCTGGAGCCTGCTTGGGATTCTGTGTCTCCCTCTCTCTGCCCCACCCCTGCTCACACTCTGTCTCTCTCTCTCTCAAAAATGAACATTAAAAAAAATATCTTTAGTCTAATTGTTAGCTGAGTCACCTGACCCAAAACAAACCAGATTTAAAATTTATTGACAGAGACTAGATGGGATAAAGCTCTTTCCAGGGTATTTTTTTTTTTATTCCGATCCTGAGAGCAGAGCAAAAGTGACACTATAGCGATAGGTCCTTGAGCCCAGGCACTAACTATAACAATCTTTGTAAACCCTCCACTAACTCAGCACTAATGATTACAGAATGTGCTTTGTAAATAAATGTCGCATGAATGAATTTGACAAAAGCTCCCTCCCCTACCTCTCTCTCCCTCTTTTTATTTTTCTGTTTTCTATTTGCAAATTGTCTCCAAGGACAGTCCCCAGGACCCCTTCAAGCTAGATTAAAAAAAAAAAAAATTCTAGCTTCTTTTAAGCAGAGGCTCTTGGTTCTTAAGCCCAAGGTGAGAACTAAGGGAACCTCCAAGCGCCCTGTGGCTATGGGTGCTGGGTGGCTTTGCCCCTTTGCATCCTCTGCTCTCCTGGTGTTGGTCTCTTCTGGCCTATACTGGCTCCTGGAAGGGCCACAGAGGACGCAAGACTCCCTGTCTTACTTTTCCGCAGGCTGTGCCAGCGGCCGGCACCTGCTGCCGGCTCTAGGGGGCGCTGGTGGCAGGTCTCTGCAGCTGCTCTCCCTCCGGTCCCGACCCGGGGAAGCTGGGCTGCATGGCTCAACTGGAACTGAGCGGGGCTGACAGGGAATGGGGGGGGGGGGGTGTGTGTGGAGGAAGAAGGAAAGGACTAGAGCAAGGGAGGAGTCACCTGTGCCCTATAAATCACAGACGTTTGCCAAGTGGAAAAATACCCAACCCTCAGAAATGTTTCATTTTGTGTTTCTTAGAAACATTTCATCACAGGAGTAAAACGAAACCATCCGCGCGGGAGCCAGGTGCGACCTGCTTGCCTCCGTCCTGCGTCCTGCGCGCACCGGCTGCCTTTCCCCGCTCTTTGGTCTGAAGGGCGCCGGGCCCTGGATGCCCAGGGTGAAGCGCGCACCGCTGCGTCACGCTGGTGCCCTTTTCTGGAGAAGTTCCTTGACACGCCTGGGAGGCCTCCAGCGGTCTCCGGTCCTCTGCTCATTCCAGACCTCTTTGGGGACCACATAGAGCACACAGCATGGCCACGTGGGCGGCGGGGCTGTGCTGCTGCTTCCTCTGCGCCCCAGCGGAGGAGGCTGGCCAGAGGCCTGAGCTCTTGTTGGGTGCACATCCCCGTGGACAGCCCAGAGCTCCAGCCGGACTCATGTAGCCCCCGGCAACACGCTTGGACCAGGATGCGGAAGAAGGGGCCCACCCAGCTCTGAAGGAGATGGCCGGGTCCCCGTAACATTCCCAGTGGCCACTGGCGCTGGGGGTAGGCTGGCTTCGTGCTCTAAGAGCCAAGGTGGCCGGGGCTGGGCCCACAGGCAGACTCCATTAGCCACTGCCAGAGGTGGTGTGGCCTAGCGGTGAGGAGAAGGGGCTCTCATGTCAAAGCATCACGGGGAAACCACTCAGGCTCTTCGAGGCTCAGTTTCCTCACCTGAAAACGGGAGCTACCAGAGTACCTACCTCATGCTTTGTCACGAGGATGGCATAAGATGATGTTTGTAATGTGATTATCGGGGCGCCTGGCATTTCAGAAGGGCCTGGAATACAAGGGCGTTTTGTCAAGCTGAATAAAAAGTGCCTGAGTTACCGAGGGATCTAGGCTTCACAGGATGTATGCAACCACTGTCACCTGTAAAAGCCACATAGACCGGGGGTTCGTGGAGCAAGGCTGGAGCCGAATGGCGTCTCTGAGTGAAGACCCGACCCCTCGGCCTGGCTCCCGGCCAGCAGGACAGCTGTTCAGGGAGCGAGGTGCTCTGAGCCTCAGCGGGTCCGGCCTTGTGATGCCGTGTGGGGGACAGGCTCTTTGATCGCCACAACCACCCTATTCGAGGGGAATTATACCCTTTTTCAGATGAGCAGATTGAGCCTTAGGGATGGTCGATCCATGGCTCACGGTCACGCGGCGAGCACATCCCGGACCTGAGATTTGAACCTCGAGGGTTTGACGTTATGGATCATCTGTCTTTTCTGTTGGTGCTGCTTGCCAGCACCCAGACGGCCTTCCAAGGTTTACAGAATCCCTTGAGACATGAGCCTCAGAGGACAAAAGCTGCCCCCTGCTGCCCCCTCTCCACTGTTCAGCCGAACCCAAACTTCAAACCTCGCGTGACGTTGCAAAGCAAGGGGTCGCTAAGAATAGGCCGCGATGGTCCCACGATGGAGACCGTGTCTGACGGTGGCGTCCTGCCCAGGGGTGTCTGTGGCCCGGCTTCCTGAATCCCTGGTGCCTACCCATTCTCCAAGCCTGTGCCTCCAGCTTTCTGTAGACGGTCTGAATCCCTGTATATTCTTGTCATAAGTCCCTTGTGCCTGATTCCCGCTCCGTGCACTGAACACTGACAGCCCTGGGCCCAAAGCCACACCAGGCGTCTCTTCCACCACTTCTGCCGGCCTTGACTAGGAAGCAAGGGTGGGGGCTGCTTCAGCCCTACATGCAGAGCAGGGGTTTCGTTGCCTGCCTTTGACCTCATTCTTTCTGGCTTGGGATGCCCTTTGCTAGGGGCACCTGGGGGGCTCAGTCGGTTAAGCGTCCAACTCTGGCTCAGGTCACGATCTCACTGTTCGTGGGTTCGAGCCCTGTGTCGGGCTCTGTGCTGACAGCTCGGAGCCTGGAGCCTGCTTTGGATCCTGTGTACCACCCCCCCCGGCCCTCCCCTGCTTGTGCTTTGTCTGTCTCTCAAAAATAAATGTTAGACATTAAAAATAAATAAATAAATAAAATGCCCCTCACTCAGCACAGGACTCTAGAGGTTCTTGCTGGCCCACATCGGCTGTGCTTCCTGCAGTCAAGAGAGGTGGGACCCCAGGGCCGGCCCAGGACATCAACACACACCAACAATAAGCCCCTTTACCCATATATGCCTCACACTCTCGCACACACCCCACCCGGCTTCCCTACCTCTCCTGCCCCATCCTCCAGGCACATGCTGCATATGTCCCATCTGGGGCCCACTGGCTCCTGCAGGCCCCGTTGATTTCCCCCCCCTGTCTGCCAGCTGAGCCGCCCGTTCTGGTGCCAGTAAAGTGAAGCCGGGAGCGGTGAGTAAGAGGCTAGAAAAATGACCAGACTTGGCGTGGGCACGGACGTGGGCTTGTGGGCTCCACTGAAGGCTGGCCTGTGAGCGGAGAGGGCCTCTGAAGTGTAAGGTCAGATATGAGACCTTGGGGTGCCCCCCCCCAGCTCCCTGCTCCAAGAGGTCAACAAGGCAGTGGCACCCACAGGGGCGGGGGAGAGGGTGGTGTGGACACCCACATGCGGAACCCTGGAAGGCCTGGCCCCCTCCCACCTGGCCCTGTGCTTTTCTCCCCCCCACCCGCCCTTGCACCACAGGCTTTCCATCTTCCAGAGCGGGGAGGGGGTAGTGAGGGGAGTGGATCAGTCAGCCTCTGGGTCACCTGTGCATTTATTCTCACCTGGGCCCTCAGGGACCACGGCCTGAGCTGCCCCTCCCCCCACACCCAGGGTTGTGTCCTGTCCCCGCGGTGCCCAGAGGGGTGCCCGGCAGTGTCCCACAGACGCACAGAGGACTGAGGGGGAGCCCGAAGGACGGGGAATCCATGTGGGCAGCTGAATTGGATGCCCCGCTCTGGTGCCACTGAGGAACTCAGTGCCCCAGCAGTTTCTTCCCTATCACCAAATGCCCTTGGGTCAAAGGTGGCCTTGAGCGTGGGCCTGACTTCTTTGGGTTCTTTGGGTTCACGGCTTCCAGATTTGGGTCTGATGATACTCTGCTAGCTTTTAGTTCTTCAACGCTTTTAAAAAGATTTCTCTTTCCTTGTTAAAATTCCATTTGGCTTTTTCAATGGCCCTTGGTGTGAGCATTGATGGAAGATGGCTGGTAGAGGTCTTACAGCAGATGATGAAACGGGGGCAGCTTCCTCAGTCTCCCGTATTTCCCCGTTCCCCTGAAACTGTTTCTGATGCCTTTTCTCACCTCCTCTCTCCTTAAATCTCCTTAGATCCCACCTCCTCCACCTTCTCCCGGGCACCAACCATCGCACACCCTTACCCCCCTAGCCACACGGCTCCAGTGGCCACCCTTCCTCCCACAACCGCAGATTCTCCCTCCTGGATGTTTCCATTGGAACACGTCACACTATGTCCTTCTAAAAGAAAACCTGTCCTTGGTCCCGAGCCTCTTTTGCGTGGCTACGGCCTGTTTTCATGCTCCTCATTGTAGCAAAACTCTTCTGAAGAGTTGTTGACACTGGTCTCTATCTCTTCCCCTCCCGCGTCTTCTTGATCCCGCCCCGAACTGGCTTTGGTCCCCACCGTTCCACAGAAGAGTCTCTGTCAGGGTCACCAATGAGCCCAGGTTGCCGAGCCCAGTGGTGGATTCCCAGCACTCGTGTGGTGGTGTCTCCCACCCCCTTCAGCCACGGTCTTCATTCTCTTCCCCTGGACCTCAGTCCCTCACCCCACTCCCCCAAGGCTTCCCTCTCTTGCTGCTGAGTGTCCCCCTGCGTGACCGCAAGGCGGCCATGTGGCTAGGTAGCTAAGGTTCCCCCTCCAGCCTGGACTCTGGTGAACTCCAGCAAACCCCTCCCAGATCTTCGTCTTTCCCATTCAGCGAAGGGTAACTCCATCCTGCCATCGCTCCGGTCAAACACTTGGGAGCCGACCTTGACTTGTCTCTTCTGCACGCAGTGATGGCCAATCAGTGAACAAATCGCGCTGGCTTTTCCTTCAGAATACAGACCAACTCACTGTCCTCACTACTGGTCTGAGTCATCACGGCTCCTCACCTGGATTAATTCAGTAGCCTCCTAACGGCCTGCCCCCAGCCATGGGTTGTCCACGCAGACCCCTTAAAAACACAGAGCGATGGGTCTCGCGCGCTCCGTCACCCAGGGCTCTCTCTGGCTCGAGTAAAAGCCCAGCTCTCTGCAGTAGATGGCCGGCTGTCAGGTGACTGGGCCCGGGCACATCTCCGGTCTGCCCCCAGCTCGCTGGACCCCACCACGTACCGCGCTGACCATCCTGCAGCCCTGCCTGGACGGGCTGGTGGCTGTAACATGCGCTCTCCTCCTTGCCTCCGTGTCTTAAAGTTGACGCTCGCTTTTCCTAGAATGTCTTTCCCTGTGTGCTGCAGCCCGGCTCCTCCCACATCCAACAAGCTCCCCATCCCTCAAACTTCAGCCTCGTGCTTCCTCCGAGTGAGGGTGGTCTGGGTTCCTCTGCGCTCTGCTGGCCGCCTAGGAGCCCTGCCTACTCCCAAAGGTGCAGCCCTCGCCCTCAAACCTTGCCCTTGCTTAGGAACACTCACTTCGCAGACAGGGAGGACTCACAGTCAGGGCTCGCGGTCGCCCTGGCACATCCTCCCGCCCGCACCCCCGCAGTGCCGTCTCCCAAGCTCCGGTGGCAACAGGTGCACACCTTTCCTAGAGAGCGTGCTCTCCGGCTTGCCCATCTAACCTCTTCTAGCCACAAGTGGATCCCCAATTGCCAGCGTTGATGCCGTATCTCCAGTGCCGGGCACGGTTCTGGCACATGGAGACTCAGTAAATGTTCAAAGAAAAAATAATTCCGAAAGGACATAAGCGGAGCTGTATAAAGAGGAAAACTGGCGGGCGATTACAATTTCATTTATGAAACGTCATTACATAGACCGTTCCACAATATATCTGTTGAGCTAAAATCATTTGTAGGGTTGGAATTAGCATTTTCCTAGGTCTGTCTTCTGACGGAGCTATTTGTCATCTTCTAACGACTCTTACCTAGAAGTTCAAAGGCTTTAAAGGAAGGAGGGGCATGTTTGGAGGGAAATGGAAAAGTCTCTTTCAGGCGACGTTTGTCTTCTGTTTGGCAAACATCCCATTGCTGACTTGGTTTCCGCGCGGCATGAGCTCTGGGGCAGGTGGGACCGCTGTAGGTCCCAGAGAAGCCTCAGTGTCAGTTTTGTCCCGCAGCAGGAGCTGTGGCATCCTCCGTTAGCTGACGTTAGGGTGTATTGAAACACACAAGAGGTTTCACTGCGGCTCTGGCCTCACAGGCTTCAGCCTGCTGAAGAGCAAATAAATAAAAAGTAAATTGAGACCATCGCCCTCTAGTGGCCTGCATTTCTGACTTCCTGCCGCTGAACTGTTTGAAAACACAGAGGCCACGCTTCCTCGTTTTGGAGTCAAAGGTTTAATGAGCATTTTTGAAAGACATTTTCAGGAGAGTCCCTCAACCACTTCCTAAGTGAAGTTTTTTTTTGTCTTTCCTTGGAGACGGCTGAACCCAGGCTTTCAGAAGGGAGAGGCACTCCCGGGACCCTTGGTGGGGCCCCCTGTGGGCCTAATGCGGGCCATGGGCAATGCGGTCTCGGGGCCTCAAGAGAACAGCAGTGTTTCGTGGGTCTCTGTGAAGTGGATGTCCTTTCTCAAGTTCAAGGCTAGTCTTCCCACCTTTGGAAATCATACCCCCTGCTTCTTCAGGTATCTTTCTTTGCCTTATCAAATGCCTCCTTTCCTCCTTATCTTCAAACCCACTTCCTCTTACAATTTAGTTCAAGTATCGGCTCCTGAAGAATCTCTCTTGGTGATCCTCTCCCCTCCAAACCCATCCTAAGCTTGATTACGTGCTCCTCCTGCTGTATATAAGACACAATGTATTCCGCTCTTAGAGCATTTGTCACAATATCAAGCAGGCCAGTCCCTGGTTGAGGGTGGAGATTTTTTTTTTAATTTTTTTTTAATGTTTATCTTTATTTTTGAGACAGAGAGAGACAGAGCATGAGCAGGGGAGAGGCAGAGAGAGAGGGAGACAGAATCGGAAGCAGGCTCTGGGCTCTGAGCCATCAGCACAGAGCCTGACACGGAGCTCTAGCCCACAAACCGTGAGATCATGACCTGAGCCGAAGTCAGACGCTCAACAGACTGAGTCACCCAGGCGCCCCAGATTTTATTTTGATTTGTGTATATTTGAAGCTTTTTAGAGCTTCTGGAAACCGTGGAAGTTCAATGCACGTGTGCGGAACATAATAACCATTTAATTATTTTATGCATCATATTCAAATTTTCTAGCCCAGGTCCTTCATTTTATAGAACATGCACCGAGCTCCAGAAAAGTTGAATGACTTATGTAAGGCCTTGCAATCAGTCAGGAGAAGACTAGGGTCTAGAATTTTGGAGTCCTAACTAATCAAGAGATCCCTGTTCCTCCCACTAGGCTTTCCTGACATTCTGTGTGTCAATAGCACATTTGCATAAAAAGGACACAATGCATACCATATCCCTTTTATGACACTTAGACTTTTCTTAGTGTCTGTGGCTTTGATAAAGTTTTTGTTGATAGAAAACTCCAAATCAAGAGGAATGGACTATAATCCGCCTTAAATGGGGCAGACTGGTCTGGTGGTAAGTACCGAGGTCTGAGAACTGGGGGTTCGTTCAACACATATTTAGGTTGTTAAGTGGATTAAAAAGGTGACTAGTATACTGGCTACGCCCTTAAGCCGCTGACAATCTCGTTGAGGAAGTAAAGGCGTGTCCACAATGAAGGTAGGGCACAGCGGTATAAAGAATGATGGATGTACAAATATGCAAGAAGTCTCTTGACACTGGGGGAAGTCGAGGAAAGTTCTGTAAAATTTTCAGTATGTGGGAACACAAACGATGAACAGGATTAAAGAATAAAGCTCTTAAGAAGGCTACAATTTGTAGAGAAATTTATGAAGAATGTCCATAAAGATATCCTTCCATCCATCCATCCATCCATCCATCTTCTATTTATTCCTGGAATGGCAAATGGCAGAGTGAGGAGAGATCCTTCCCCCCCACCCTCCCCCCAAAAGTAACAAAACGGACATTTCTTGAAGTTGAGCAAAGGTGTTCAATAGATCAACAAGTGCTTATTGAAGAAAACTCTCTGACCTGGGGGTAAGAACAGTGTGCCTGTGGTATTTTAGCCTAGGGCTGCTCCTGCCCTCTTCCAGCCCCTTCCTATCTAGCAGGTCTATCTAGCAGAGCAGGACAAGCTGGGAGGGGACCACTTGGTTGAGAGTGGTGTGCAGAAAAACACTCCCTTGGGCATTGTTAGCAACAGAAGCCATCTCAGTGGCCAATGAATGGGAAAGGTGAATGCAGCTAGCCTGAGGTTTGAATTCTGGTGGGGACAATCAACATGCCGGCACACTGGCCAGAAACGTAGCAGGGAGCTAGATTTGTGGAGTGACACAACCACACTCTAGCTGGCCACACATCCCTGGCAGTCCGGAAGGCTGCACACAAAAGCAGGGCCGAGCAGAGCACACATTCAGCGAGACCAGAAGGAGCCCAGACCTTTTATATACATTCCTGGCTGAATGTGAGACCTTGGATACAGGCAGCCCACGTGCGCGCACACACACACACACACACACACACACACACGAGGGCCTAGGGTCAAAAGCTAGGGAAGGCATGTAAACTTCCTGAACTTTGAATGGGTTCCCCAACCTACACACAGCTCCACTGGCCAAGGTATTTGAGTACAACTTTTGACAAATTATTGACTGACCTCTAAGTAATGCTGACACAGGGATGACTCCGGGAAGCCAGATCTAAAAATAGAAGTAAGATTTAAAAGTACAAAACTGAGGGGCGCCTGGGTGGCTCAGTCGGTTAAGCGTCCGACGTCGGCTCAGGTCATGATCTCACAGTTTGTGAGTTCGCGCCCCACGTCAGGCTCTGTGCTGATAGCTTGCTCAGAGCCTGGAGCCTCCTTCAGATTCTGTCTCCCCTTCTCTCTGCCCCTCCCCCGCTCACACTCTGTTTCTGTCTCTCTCAAAAATAAATAAGCATTAAAAAAAAAAAAGTACAAAACTGAGCAGAGACCTCGGTGGCCAGGAAAGACAACGTCCATACAATTAGTGCAAGGAAAGCACTACACAAAACACAGCAATAGCGACCACCACCACCTCCTTGGGTAGAGGAGAACAGATCCGAATCCACAGTCGTTATAAAAACGTATTACATGAAATGTCCTCTTTTTAGTAAAAATTGTAAGCTATGCCAACAAACCGAAGAGTAAGTTATTATCAAGGCGGGGAAAGGAGTGAATAAATACTATCTCTGTCCCCGGTCTTCACCCACTAATGTCAGCAGCACTCCCCTGCCCCACAGTCATGACCATCAAAAATGTCTTCAGCAGCTCCTGGGTGACTCGGTTGAGCATCAGACTCTTGATTTCAGCTCAGGTCATGATCCCGGGGTCGTGGGATTGAGCCTGGTGTCCAGCTCTGTGCTGAGTGTGGAGCCTGCTTCAGATTCTCTCTCTCTCTCTCTCTCTCTCTCTCTCTTTCAAAAAATAAAAATGTCTTCAGACATTGCCAAATGGGGAGGTAGGGCAAAATTACCCCTTGGTTGAGAACCACTGCCCTAAAGCAATAGTAATCAACCTAATGTGGTATTGGCACAAAGAAAGACATAGATCAATGGAAAAATAATTAAGAATTCGGCAATAAAATCTCACACTTATGATCAATGGATATTTCACAAAGGTATCAAAGCAATTTTAATAGGGAAAGAGCAATCTTTTCAATAAATAGTACTAGGACAATTAAATACTCACATGCAAAAATGACTGTAGACCGTTACCATACATGAAAAATTAATTCAAAATGGATCGGAGACCTAAAATGTAAGAGCTAAAATTATAAAACTTTTAGGAGAAAACATAGGTCTCAAGTTTCTGTAACCTTGGATTAGGCAAAAAAAAAAAAAAAAAAAGAGGACAATCTGTAAAACAAAATGTTGGTAAACTGTCCGTTATCGAAATCAAAATATTTTGTATTTCAAAATACACCATTAAAAATGAAAAGATATGCAGCGCCTGGGCGGCTCAGTTGGTTGAGCATCCGACTTCAGCTCAGGCCACGATCTCGAAGTTCGTGAATTCGAGCCCCGCGTCGGGCTCACTGCCGTCAGCCTTTCAGCACAGAGCCCGCTGGGGTTCTCTGTCCCCCTCTCTTTGCACCTCCCCCACTCATGTGTCTCACAAACAGTAAATGCAACATTTAGAAAAAAAAGAGAGAAAAACCACAATGTTAAAGAAAATAAATATAGAATACAGAAAGAGCTCTTACAACTCAGTAAGACAGACAATCCTATTTTTTAAATGGACATAATATTTGAGCAGACATTTTACAAAAGACACACGAGTGGCTAAGAGCATAGAGAGTCAACCATTAGTCATTAGGGAAATGCAAATTAAAACTACATTGAGCTACAACTCCACACCCGCTAAAACAGCTATAAAGAAGATCAAAAATAACAAACGTTGGTGGGGGATGTGGAGAAACTGATCCTCCTCACCCTTGTACACAGCTGGTGGGAATGGAAAAAAAAACGGTTTGGAAGACAGTTTGGTAGTTTCTTCAAGAGTTACCCATAACTTTACTTATTACCTAACAATTCCACTCCTAAGTACATACCCGAGAGAAATGAAAATGTCCGTGCAACGACTTTTATGCAAATGTTCCTGACAGCGTTTTCACAATAGCCAAAAAGTGGAGACGATCCAAACGTTCGTCCCTTGGTGAGTGGATAAACAAAATACGGTATATCCGTACAATGAAGTTATTTCCAGCAACAAAAAGGAACGAACTCCTGATACTTGCTACCGCATGGATAAAGCTTGAAACGTTTCGCTAGGTTAAAGAAGCCACATGCAAAAGACCACCTATGAATGATGCCATTTATACGAAATGTCCAGAAAAGGCAAATCTATAAAGACACAACGTAGATTAGTGGTTGTCAGGGGCTAGGCTAGGAATGAAGACTGATTGCAAATGGGCAGGCGGGGTCTTTGTGGCTTATGAGGGTGTTGTAGGAGCCTCTAAGCTTACTCAACAAGCACTAAAATTCCCACCTAAAACGGGAAAGCCATATGTAAATCCCACCTCAATGAAGCTGTTTTTTCTTTAAAGTTGAACAAATACCATAAAATTCTTACATCTTACCCCACAAAGATAAATGCCACGTTTAGTGTTTTGTTTTGTTTTTCTGTGTATGTGAGCAAAAAAGTGACTTCAGTGGTTTTTAAACTGCTTCAACAAACTGCTTGGTTCACATTATGAACATATTTGCTTGCTATTAAACTTTTTTAAAGCAAAACTGCGCAAGTCGTATTTCATAGAATCATGAATGATGAAACTGGAAAACCATCTTAAAGATCATCTAATGCCTTTATTTTACTTCTCTTTTGGTTTTAATTTCTTTATGTATACAATGAAGAGGGGTAGAGCTAGATGGTTTTCTGGGCTCTTTACTGCCCTGTTCTTTTCTCTCCTCCGCCGCCCCCTCCTCCTCCCCCCCCCCTTTTTTTTTTGGTTTACAGAGAGAGAGCGTGAGCAGGGGAGGGGCAAAGGCAGGCAGAGAGAGAATCTTAAGCAGGCTCCACACTCAGCACAGAGCCCCACACAGGGCTCCATCCCACACCCCTGGGATCATGACCTGAGCCGAGATCAAGCATCAGACCTCAACTGACTGAGCCACCCACGTGTCCCTTTACTGCCCTGTTCTAACCGCCCTTCCCCTCCTTATTAAAAACCAATTTCTATTCCTTCAGAAATGATGACTTGGATCTGCTAATAAAAATCATCAAAAACTAAATGAACTCGTGAGCTCATTTCAGGCCAGGTATATGGATTTTTCTCAAAAGAGAATTCTAAAAATCCTGTACTATCCTGCTTTTACCAACAAGAAAATTGTGATTTCCCTTGGTGTTAAGAAACTGGGGTTTTTTGCAAGGGGAGAATTTCTTAATGGTTATAGAGATTATCTGCAGTGAAAGGCACGTTTTGGAGACAGTGATGGCGGTTACACAACATCATCAATGTAACTATTAATGCCAAGGGACTGTATGCTTAAAACTGGTTAAAAGGGCAAATTTTCTGTGATGTTTTACCACAAAATAAAAAGAAATTGTTAGGTCAGCCAATGACCTACAGGCTCATCTTATGTGGTATGCCACTTATATCTCAGCAAAGCTTTTTTTTAAAAAGGCTTTTTTCCCTATGTTTTTTTAAAAACAGCTTTATTGATGTATGTGGTACAAACTCAAGGTGCATATGATTTGCTCTCTGATATATATTGTGCAATGATAACCACAATAAGGTTAACATATCCACCATCTTACATACTTCTGTGTGTGTGGTGAGAACACTAAAACTTCTACTTTCTTAGCAAGTTTCAAGTATGGAATATGGTATTAATTAGAATACGGTCATTAATAAAATGACCGATGGTCACCATCGGTACATTACATCCCCAGAACGTATTTACCCTATAGAGGCTTGTGCCCTTTGGCCAACATTTCCCCCCATTTCCCCCACCCCCTAGTCCCTGGCAATCACCCATCTATGATGCCTTCTATGCTGAACCCATTCTCTTAACACGAAGGCTATTTGCACGGTGACAGTCTTTTGCAACCCAGTAAAATACTGGTGGAAGTTTCAGGTTATCTGGCAGACAGGCCCAGATTTTGTCAAATCATAGTCATTTGGAGATCCTTGTTCTTGTATCTGGTCCTATTTTAAGTTGGTCTTGAAAAGGTAAGCCCACAATGCATTTTGGTACACTGGCAACGTAAATTTCCAAGCTTAAAATGTTGATTAAGTTGACATGGACTGTGCCGGAAAGAAAGAGACCCCGAGGGTGTAAATTAGCTGCTGCTTCAGAAGGTTTTCCCATTACCTAACTGGGGGATGCCACATGGGCTCAGGGTTTTAAATATCCCGTGTCTTTACGGCATCAGTAGATTAAACCACTCTCTGTAGTCCATCTGATCCTACTCAAGCCCCCGAGGCTTTTGCCCAAGAATCAGGTCACATTTTAATGTGACAGAGTGAGGTTCAGTGATTAAGGTGAGATTGAAGCTTGATGACCCCAGAGGTTGGACTAGACGAGGTGCCAGGCACAGCACTACTGTTAAGATTGTTACATCGGTCTATAGTTGGTCTTCTCAAAATCAGTTGGGGTAAAAACTACCCTTGACTCAAGCTCTTCCCCCTTCTATAACATCAATAAATGTGAAGATGAGCTGAACCCAAAGAAATCCTCTCTGGAGGTGGGAGACTGAAGATTACCAGCTACCGAAAAAGCCAAAGATGTGTAAGTAGGAAGACTGAACTGTGTTGCGATCAGTGGGTACAAATGAAGGATGAACAAAGACTTTCACTGAAGGAACATCTTTATTTGATCTTTAATATACAGTATTACCTTGAACTTATAAAAATTACATATGGAGGACATGACTGGAAATCAGTTCAAGAGCGGCCAGTGGGTACCGATTTTAGGAGGTTATACTTACCCCACTCACTAGCTGACTGAAAAGTTGTATCAGTGAATTTGAGACCAGTGAGATTGAGGAATGGCATTTCAATCTCCAAATCTAGTAATTAAAACTGGGGATGCCTTATTTAGTTAATCCAACCCAAACTAATTTGTTTTCAAAGAAATAATTTTTCCCAAGAGCAAGCTGAGCTTATCTCTATGGAGTGTTCTGATAAGCAATTTGCAGAATTCTGTAGCATTCAATAGCTGCTAAGACATCTGCCAACTGTTTAAAATCTTCTGCCTATTAACATGTACGTATGTGGGCTTATGTGTCCGTGTGCATCCACACGCTTCACGTCCACACTGAACCGAAGCCATCTGTGGATGTCGGACCTAGAAAGGTAGCTCAGTTACAGGCTTTCCCTCTAGAATTTCCCAAACTAGTGAAATACCTACTTGATAAACTCCTTAGTGAAAAATCTCTCTCACACGGTGACTGGTGCGCTGCAACGTATCTACTAGTGACAGGGAGTCGTGTAACTTTGAGTCATTTCATGAGTGCTACTGGGCCCGAGCCAAGTTTAGGAGATGAGCTGTTACACATTGGAAATGTAAGGCTGAGATTGAGGGATGCCTTAATTTAGATATGATGCATATCGACACTCTGAAATAATGGTACTGGCTTGTACAGGATTTGAGTCAAGTTACGCAGTACAAGAGAACTCTCCTTTTGGACAGATCTTTTGTCTACACTGCTCAGATTTAGGCTATTCACGAGGTAACAGAAGCGGTACCATCCTGCAGTCTAAAAGAGGGATAGTGGCTGCCAAACGGCAAATGAGGCACGTAACCCATTTTCTGTTGCTTAAAATTTTTCAAGAGATTGGTTTTTGCAGCACAGAGGTCAGATTCTAGCTTATTCTCATTGGAGCGATCTAAAAGTACTCAAGTGGAGGAGTTTTTCCAGCTCCAGCAATCCAGAGTCCTGGTCCAAAGGTCAACGAGCAGGCAGAACTTGGAGAGAACAGAATATTTGGACACCACAGAGACCCTCCTTTTTACATGGGGTCTGGAACCGTGGCATTCAATGACAAGGCAAGGCAAGTGCCATGCCCCCAAAACAAACGAAATTGCCTCTTTCATGACAGTCATATCATACTGCGACCTGAACGGAGTCCAGAAGAGTGCATCTATTTTCAAGACAGCAAAACATACAGCGTTCGGTTTACAATCGTACAGACACACACCTTTCTGCTTTAAAAATGAATTGCGTAACCCAAACACAGAGAAAAGATGCAGATCAAGGATTACAGGGTCTTACAGAAATTAGACGTGGGATCAAGGGTTAACGATTACGACCCGGGGGCCAAACCCAGCTCCCCATGCTTTTGTCAATCAAGTCTGATTGGAACGCAGCTGTACTCCTTCACTTATATAATGTCTCCACCAACTTTCATACGTTCCGATGGCAGAGCTGAGTAGTAGAGAGAGACCGTACAGTGTAGAAAGCCCAAAATACCATCTGGCCCTTTACGGAAAAGCTTGCTGACCCGTGAGAGGTCAAAGAATGTTTCCATCATGATCTGAATGGGCTGAAGTTAACAGAAAATCATCTTCACCTGTGTTCTTGAGCCAGACTAAGTACACTAAAATATCTCCAGATCATAATCTTGTTATTCAACTATTCTGCTTAGAATGTGTGTAGCCAAAACTTACTAACAACTGTGTTTGCTAGTGTTTGTCAACAAACACAGACCATATTAAAAATCTGTGTATAATTGTGTTTATGTATGTATCTATGTAAAGGGTGGATAAGATAGGAGTTAGCCAATTTGAAGGGAAGGAGACCTAAAGGAAAATAAGAATTCAAAACACAATTACTAGAAACTATTATTTGGAACTTAGAAATATTTTAGTATATTTTTCTTTATATTCAACAGCATGGGACCATCAGTAGGGCCGTTGGCAGAGCAAAAACAACGTACAACTGCAAATTTGACCCATGACAAAATGTACGTGAATATAAAATAACCAGCGTTTCTATAAAACATTAATTTTTAATTATATAATTAGGGCGATATAGCAAAAGAAGAATGCTTTAATTTACTTCGAAAGTAAATATTTTAGTCAAAGTTGCATCAGAAGTCAAGTATGTCTTGAACATTTTCCAAGAGGCTTTAGTTATTAGCTACAATTATAGCTCTTAGTATTATACAGTAACACGTTGCTTAAAATATATTATAAACCATTTCTTTTCCTCTTTAAGTGACATATAAAATTAGGGATTTTGTAATATGATTCAGACTGGGAAACAGTGAAAATGGTATGCATGCCACTGGAATCACAAAACGTCTGACGCCCGCGAGTGCCTGGCGTAAAGCTCGGCACCTACAAGGTACTACGTGTTTGCACACTCATTCTCTCACTCGCTCACGCAGCCATTCATGGAAATCCAGGCTTGAGGGGAAGCTGCATAATGAGAATGGCAAGCGCAATCTTTTATCGACAGATCTGTGGCTCTGACAAAGACTTTGGCAATGGAGAGTGGAGAGGAGAAGCTGATGGTCCCGATTCCAAACCGCGTGGCACGCTGGGGTGCCTCAGATGACATCACGGAGAATGAGGATCAACATTCCACAAAAGGAACACACTCCCCCAATATCCAATATCCAGGTTTTACATTTACATATAAACATCTGCTCAAAGACAGAAGTAAGTAAGGTGGTGCCAGACACAGGACAGAAAGAACGAACCCTCTGACCGGGGCCTTGTTTTTCTGCGCTGAGACTTCTTGGCTAGGACCGCACTCGCTTGGTTTTACCAATTTTATACCAGTTTCAACAAAAAAGCATGCGTCTAAAATTCTAAAAGAGAAACGCAGAAGGGAGAGGGGTGTTCAACCTCCATTTTTCTTTTCTTTCATGTGCCAACTGATCGGCCTACTCAGCACACTTACGCCAAAGGCACAAAGCGGGGTGTCAGCTCTCTGAAGAGGCATCTGGAAAGGAGCATCTCTAGGTTCTTTGCGGAGAGTCTTAGACGTGTAATGAGTATTTTAACCTGAGGAATAAGGTCTACGAAATGCAAAGGACTGGGAGGGATGGAAGAAAGTAAGTACTCTTGGAAACTAAGTAGAATACAGGACAAGGATTGATTCTGGAGGAAATAAGTTTAAAAATCTGTAATAAAAACAAAACATGACACTGGCAAGTCCTTTGTAGCTGACTTTAATTGCCTTTGGTATCCAGAGAAGAAAACAATGGAAGCGTTGGGGTCAGCTCTAGTCTTACCATCACAGGGAGGGAGCAGGCGGTGAAGACGACCGAAGCTTCCCCTGCCCCTCTCCGGATTCTTCGCTTGCACAGAAAGGGCCATACTCACGCACCTCTCTGCCTTCTCTTAAGCCCCAGTCAGCCGAGGGGGCGGAGGCTCTGTCTTCTCTTTCCTTGAGAAGCTCCTGGGAGACCAAGAAGGCCCCTTACTCTGCCCTCTTCTGAACAGGGTACGGGCAGACTCGCTGCCGTCTACTCAGCGGCTCTGGGTCTTCGCCACCTCAAGGAGTTCACGTTTTTTAGTGACTCCTAAGTGGGCTTATGCTACTTTTAGGAGGAAGGCTAACGTTTTTTTGAGAACCAAATATTCTCCCTTTCTCAGGTTAGTCATCTCCCCTTCTCATTTCAAAATTTTAACTTTTCAAGTAGTAAAAGATACTATAATTTCAAAATGTGTGCTAAAATTTAACTCTCTTAAAAACTTAAATAATGCAACTGGCTCCACATCCTTATTTCCTATGTATCCTGAAAAATCTCGGGTTTGGTTATCATTTATGGATCGACTGCTGAACTGTGAGGACTATTTGTGGCGTAAGATGATCACCCTTAGAAAATACTTAATTATGTTAATTTATTAAATCTTTTCTCCAATTAAAATCTGCTACGTGCTAATAAGAGATGAAAAAGAAAAGCTATCAAAATAAGAAAATAAGCCTTCAGAATTCCAAGGTGGGCTTCTTGCACAAACACTGTTTCATGAAATCTTCAAGTTCAGAGTAAATACTAGACTGATTATAATGCTCCCAACTTTTATTGTCAATGGAAGCTGTTTGTATTAAACGTAAAGAAGAAAAAGTGTCTTGCACTGTGACACAAATTCAAGGGACAGAAAACTTACAATCATATTTATCTTACAATACAGTTCTTGATAAAATTTCAGTTCCTCCCCCCAAATATGAAGAAATAGTAATTTCTTTAAAAATAAATATCACTGCAAAATCTATTTATGGTAAGAGAAACTCCCTTAGATATATCCCAAATTTAGTTAATATGATTAATTATACCACACTTTTATCACTAAAAATTACTTTGAAGTGGTTCTGATTAATTCTTTGGATTTCTATAAATATCCTTGGAGAAAATAAAAGCTGAATTTTATTTTTGACATAAAATATTTGTGAAAAGTTCGCTCATCTGACGAGATAATACAGGATCCCCCTGTTCCCATTTCAGATAGAATGTATGAGCAAGTTTCACTGTATTTTGTTTTTGATTTCATAAGGTTGTAAAAGTAATTTGGCTCATCAAGGTAAATTTGGAGCTGCATAATAGTATAGCGAATTGTGCCAAGCCACAGAGAGTTGTAAGTGGAGGGATTTTACTAAATTTGTAAGAAGGTTAAAGTGGATAAAATTCACTTGGTAGATTTGCTGGTTTGGGGAAAAAAATCTCCTACCAACAAACCAAGGCTTTCTCTCAAAACGGGTTTCAAGGCAACAAACTGCAGCATTTCCCCCACTTGTCGTCATGCTACCAACACTAGACTGATCAACATGCACGAAATCCCAAACCCAGGCTCGTGAGTAGTGGTTTCGATAAACAACAGTTTCAATGATTCCGTATGGAGACGAAGACTTGAAGAGTATTCTTTGTGAGATCATGCCCCCAGAAAAAATCAAATTTAACCAAGAGATTTCAATGGAATAGACTGAGAGTTGAAATGGCTGCCAGTCTGATCGTCCAACGGGGAACCTGAAAACTGAGACAGGAACAGGTACTTTTGTTGTCTTTTGCCAGACCTCTTGCTCTTGATGCGGTTCCACTGCTCTTTTGTTGTTTGTTTTAGTTCCTTCCATTAAAAATGGAGAAAAAAGGGATAAACGATGAGTAAATATCTGATTCGAAAGCTGCTCCACTTTGGAAGGAACAAATGTATAATCAGTTCCAAAGGCCATCCCTCACTTCGACAAGGTGCTCCGCATTCTTGGCTTATTCTCAGGCAGTCTGGTCTCCGGATGCCAGGACTCTAAAAACAGTACAGTAGTAACAGGCATGATTTCCCATGTGACCATCTCCTTACGAAACAAAGCGTGTCAGGTCGCTGTCCTACACATACCAGAATATGTTTTGGTCAGGTATAAAATGGAATCATTTCAAAGTTGAGATATCTACAAGTTGAAAAGTCTTGTGGGGCACAGTCATGTTTCACCCTGCCATGTTGACTTATGAGGTCCAGGTTTCCAAAAGCCCCCCCTCCAGACTGATTTCTGTAGTGGTCCATGTAAACAAAACACAGGGGAGAATGGTCTTTCTGGAGCCGCTTTTCATCGAACAGCAGGATTTCCTGAAAGTGTGGTGTTGGCTAAATGTAACACGGGCAGAGGATGAGCCTCTGTATTGAATACCCAGTGGTCTAAAGGTAAAAGGTCGTCACTGGAGAACAGCAGATACAAATATCTGAAAATAAAAGAGAGAAAAAATGAGCTTTGATTAGAATTCAACAAGAAGATCGTGTGATTTAGCTACAGTGGCAGAAGAAACCAATAACCTACTTTGAGCAGCTTTGATGAAAAACATCACACAATGAAACTCAGTCACGCAGTCACTCACATCATCTGAAACACAGTCACAATGAGTTCTAGAAGAGTGCAGTGTGTGAGAAAATCCAGTAAGATGCACAACTAGACTTTGGAAGTAAGATGGTTAGAAAACAAGCCCCACCTACCTGTCTGAAGCACATCAGACAACAGTGCTGTGAAACGGGATGAAACAACCACTTCATAGTATTTCATGTTCTTTTAAGAGTCACATGTAACATCGGTCATATGTTTTGGCCAATTACAGTTCATAGGACAACTAGAAATTAATCAATTCACATTTATTAGCAGACACTGAGGCACTAACTAGTACGTTATTTGGACACAGAAAGGACTTTTTAAGTTTACTTATTTTGAGACCGTAAGAGTGAGCATGAGAACGGGGGACGGGAAGAGAGAAGGAGAGAGAATCCCAAGCAGGCTCCATGCTGTCAGCACAGAGCCCGATGTGGGGCTGGAATTCAGGAACCTCAAGATCATGACCTGAGCGAAAATCAAGAGTCAGACGCTTAACTGGCTGAGCCACCCAGGCGCCCCAGCAAGGACTTTTATATACTCTTAATACTTTAGTATTAAGTACTTTATTATATAAGTAATATAATACAGAATATTATATATAATGTATATATTATATAATATTCTGTATTATATTACATATTATATATTACATATATTTTATTATATTTAATATATTTAATTATATTTAATATATTTTAATATATATATTATATTCTATATATTATATATTATTATATTATATATTTATAAATATAATATATAATATAGAACATATGATATTCTATATTATATTATTATATATAATATTCTATATTCTATATTATTATATATAATATTCTATATTATATATTATTATATATAATATAATATAGAATATAGAATATATACATTATATATAATACTCTATATTATATTCTATAGAATATATATTATATTATATATTATATTATATAGATTATATAATATTAAAGTACTTAGTACTTTAGTATTACTCAAAGTATTAATACTTTGAGCAGTTACTGCAGTGTTAAATAAAAATTTCAGAAACACTATGGATTTACAGGAGGTCTAAGAATCTCGAATTGCTCTGAATAGGTAGTAACATTGTTTATATGAAAGCAAGACTCCTGACCTCTCCACGGGCACTGCAAGCCATGATGGTCACTTGGAAATCAAAATGACAGGGCTGACACAAACAATAACTTTTACTCATAATGTTCGGCACATTCTAATCTGAATTCTGTTAAAGGGTTATCAAAGTGAGCATAAAAAAACCAACTGTACTGAGTCAGGAAATCTGGGTTCTAACTCTTCATTTCAGCAATAACTAGCTGGGCCTAGCATCAGGCTTCACGGAAGAATTCCTTTAGAGTGGTTTTGCTGAAATCCCTATTTTAAAAACAGGCACATTAATCTTTTTCTGATTACTATTACAGTTCTAGATGGCAGAGTAAAAACACAGCACTGAGATAAACAGGGACTGTATACCAACTTTGTAACTGGTAGAGCTGGATGGACAGTCACAGGCTTCCAACCTCACTCCCTGTCCCTACACCTTGAGACCTGCCGGACTCGGATTTATTCACCAGGTCATGGGCAGAGACATTGGAAATGAAAAAGCAGACTTGGTTGGGCAAAGCAAGAAGCTCTGCCGGGTCTGCTAACTCTGGGACTAGGAGCACAGTGGAGCTCGGGGCACTGACGTGTCCAGGAATGCTAGGCTCGGTACGATCCCAGGAATGCTAGGCTCGGTACGATCCCACGGCTCTTGTTAAATGAGCCGATGCATCAGGCTCGCTCTAAATTAAATAAATAATTAAATAAATTAAATAAAACCTACTGTAGTGGGTTGAACAGTGCCCCCCTACTCACGTCCACCTAGAGACTCTGAATGTGACCTTATTTGGAAAGAGGGTCTTTGGGAATTAATCAGTCAAGGATCTTGAGATGAAATCATCCTGGATTTAGGGTGGGCCCTAAATCCAATGACTTGTATCTTTACAGGAGAAAGGACAGGGAGATTTGGACACACACACACACACACACACACACACACACACACGCGCGTGCGCGCAGGGAAGAAGGTCATGTGCAGCCAGAGGCGAAGATTAAAGTGATGCTGCCACCAGCAAAGGAAAACCTTCAGTGGGAAGTGGTTTCAAACTCCGTTATTCCACCAAGTGTGTGGTCACTTGTTAAGGCAGTGCTGGGAACTAATACAACTTTCACCCCCAACCTCCAGGATACCTTTGGCCCTTAAACGCTGCTGGCTTCCTTGGGCCAAGGGGTCTGGAGTAAGACTGGAGAGCAGGGCTTAGACGTACAGTCACACACACACACACATACACACACACACACACACACACACACACACTCACATAAACACACACCACATACATTCTCACAAATTTATAATAAAATCAATGTTTGAAATTAAAATAATATAGCTAAACATTCTTTTCAACTTTGGATTACACATTCAGAAGAGGATTTTTCACTGGAATTTTGAAAACAGAACAATTGGAGAAGAGTGAGTTTTGCTGCGAAAGTTGAGCAAAGTCTACACTCTAAATTAGTTACCACACTACAATTTTTCCTCTACTAAGCATTTTTCTTAAACTATGGTTTTAATAGATGACAAACAGCACTGACAAAGCCTGTAGGTATATAAAAAGGTGCTATTAAGTACATTTCAGTTTGAATGGATGTGGAGCTTAATTTTTAGAGTTTTTTTTTTTTAAGTTTGTTTATTTTGAGAGAGAGACAGTACCCATTCACAGGCACAAGTTGGGGAGGGGTAGAGAGAGAATTCCAAGCAGGTTCCGCCCTGTCAACACAAAGCCCGACACAGGGCTCGAACTCACGAAACGTGAAACGCGAGAGATCATAACCTGAGCCGAGATCAAGAGCTGGAGGTTTAATTGAGCCACCCAGGCGCCCCCCCTCCCCACCCCCCAGAGCTAATTTTCAATGTTGTTCACATATGTCTCTTCTAGCTGTCTCTTATCTAAAGACAAGGTATTCAGTGGAGGTGGTGGTGCCCCCAAGTGTTGGCAGTAACCAAACAGGCAAGTTTTTACAGACCGAAAAGTCCAGCAAATCTGAGGAGACAAATTTAAGGTCGACAGAGAAATGGTAAGGCTCACAGAACCAACTGTCAAGTTAATATGTGCTTACTGAGTGCTTTATTTACTTATCAACCGAGCCTTGATGACTCATTTATTCTTCTTAACTATGCTAATATCTAGTATATTATGGGAAGATGTTACAATTCAAAGAGGCTTGCATGTATATGCTCATGTAACTTCTAAAAAAAACCTTAGACTGTTTGAAAAAATAATGTACTTAAAACTTCCATTTCGTTTATACTAGTAATGTTTAAATAATGTCTTTGGAACAGACTGAAAGACCCCTGCTTAGCTTAATAACACACCCCCACCCTATCTTCAGTTCCGTAACGCCTCACTTGCAGGGCTTGCACTTCCACCAGTTGACAAACAGGATATCTGCAGTTAGACATCCGTACCCTGGGAGAGCTGTACCCCCCACCTTTCCCTACGCAAGACAGGAACAGGTTTTCACATAAATAACGATGACCGCTTTCATCTCGCTTCTGTAAACCTGCTTGCGCTCCCAAACCGGAGGTCCCCTGCCGCTTCGCACCCGGGCTCCAAGTTGCATCTGCCGAGAGAAACTCCATTTCCCAAGCTTTCCCAGGACGAAATTACCCCCAACCCTAACCACCACCGAGCAGAGAGCCTACCACCAGCCTGTATGCAAATGTAACTCAAAATGGTATAAAAGACCTGTAACCCCGTATATCGGGGCTCTCCCGCCTTCCAACACTGGGGAGCCCTGGTGCACCAGTAAAGACTCTCTGCCGACGTCGGAGTGCCGTGTGGTTCTTTGCGCCAACTCTCATTCCATAGGGCTTAGGAGCTTGGCTCCTAACATTTGGTGCGTTGGCCGGGAAACCGAGGGAAGGCAAGAGAACCCCGGCCCCGTCGGTGGATGACTCTCCGGCCCGGGCCACTGACGGACTGACTGAAGACAGACTTCTGTGCCTTTGTCTACACACAGGTATTGTGTTCTATGTTTTGTCTCTGAACTGTGAATTCTGAGGCCGGCCGGCCACCTCAGTAGGAGTGTTGAAGGAGGACAGACGTGTCCTGAACCTTCACACCCCAGCCCCGAGGGACGCCTCGGTGGTGTTTGTAGGGGAGAACTGACAAGTTCGTCAGACTCCCCAAATCCGTAGGCAGGCCTCCCCTGCCATCTGAATCTGAATACCTGGCCGCGGCTCCTTGGTTGTTGTCTAGTCTGTGTTGTCTGGTCTGTATCGACATTGTAGTCATATTCGTGTGTGTGTGTGTAAGTGTGCGTGTGTGGACGCGTGGACAGGACGACACAGCCATGGGACAGACACTGACTACTCCTCTATCTTTGACTCTGACTCATTTCTCGGACGTCCAGGCAAGAGCTCGCAATCTATCCGTTGAGGTTCGAAAAGGTCGATGGCGAACTTTTTGTTCATCGGAGTGGCCCACCCTATCTGTAGGGTGGCCCCGGGACGGGACTTTTGACCTCTTTGTTATATTACAGGTTAAGACAAAGGTAATGGATCCTGGACCACAAGGTCATCCAGATCAAGTGGCCTATATCCTCACCTGGGAGGATCTCATCCGGAATCCTCCGGCATGGGTGAAACCCTTCCTTCCTTCCTGCCCCACTTCTCAGTCTACCCTCCTTCCCCTGAAAACCTCCAAAAACCGAGCCTCAACCCAAACTCCAGATCCGCCCAAACCGGTTTTTCCCGATGAGTCCCAAAGGGACTCCCTCCTCCTAGACGCTTTGTCTTCGCCGCCCCACGCCCCCGAAGAGACTTCACCGCCCCACAACCCCCTCTTACTACCTCCACCCTATAATTCACCCCTGGCCCCCGTCTCCGTCCTGTCCCCGGTGCCCCCTACTTCCCCTCCTGCCTCCAGTTCCTCCTCCCCCTCCCCAACTTCTTCCCCCGCCTGTACGTCAGCCCCATCCTCTACTCCAGCCCCACCCGATCTAACTCCCCAGACCCCACCTCAGACCCCCCGCCTCCGTCTCCGGCGATCGGACGACCCGAACGGCCCTCCCACTTGGCAATCTTCCCTGTTTCCTCTCCGGACAGTCAACCGGACTGTCCAATATTGGCCATTTTCTGCATCCGATCTCTATAATTGGAAAACTCATAACCCTTCCTTTTCCCAAGAACCCCAGGCCCTAACCTCACTAATAGAGTCTATCCTCCTCACACACCAGCCTACCTGGGACGACTGCCAGCAGCTCTTACAGGTCCTTTTGACTACCGAGGAAAGGCAACGAGTTCTCCTGGAGGCCCGGAAAAATGTGCCGGGGCCTGGAGGTCTTCCAACTCAGCTTCCCAATGAAATAGATGAAGGGTTTCCCCTCACCCGCCCGGACTGGGACTATGAAACGGCTCCAGGTAGGGAGAGTCTCCGAATCTATCGCCAGGCTCTGTTGGCGGGTCTCAAGGGGGCAGGGAAACGGCCCACCAATTTGGCCAAGGTAAGGACCATAATCCAAGGAAAAGAGGAGAGCCCCGCAGCCTTTATGGAACGGCTTCTAGAGGGGTTTCGGATGTATACTCCATTTAACCCCGAGGCTCCAGAACATAAGGCTACCGTGGCCATGTCATTCATAGATCAGGCAGCGTCTGATATAAAAGGAAAGCTCCAACGGCTAGATGGGATTCAAACCTATGGGTTGCAGGAACTAGTTAGGGAGGCAGAAAAGGTATATAACAAAAGGGAGACCCCAGAAGAAAAGGAGGCTAGGCTAGCAAAAGAGCAGGAAGCACAGGAGGAACGAAGAGATCGAAAGAGAGATAAACATCTAACAAAAATCCTGGCAGCTGTAGTGACAGAAAATAGAACAGGAAAGTCAGGGGAAACGAAGAGGCGGCCCAAAATAGAAAAAGACCAATGTGCCTATTGCAAAGAGCGCGGGCACTGAATCAAAGACTGCCCTAAGCGCCTTAGAGACTCAAAGAAATCTACCCCCATACTCACCTTGGGCGAAGAGAGAGAGTAGGGGCGTCAGGGCTCTGGAGCCCCCCCCGAGCCCCGGCTAACTTTATCTGTAGGGGGGCATCCCACCACCTTCCTGGTGGACACAGGAGCTCAGCACTCGGTCCTAACCAAGGCAAACGGGCCTCTGTCCTCTCGTACCTCTTGGGTTCAAGGAGCGACAGGAAGAAAAATTCACAAATGGACTAACTACCGTACGGTTGATTTAGGGCAAGGGACAGTGACACACTCTTTTCTGGTAGTACCCGAATGCCCATACCCCCTTTTAGGACGAGACCTCCTAACCAAGCTTGGAGTTCAGATCCATTTCTCCAAAGCGGGGGCCCAAGTGCTAAACCGGGATGGCCAGCCTATCCAAGTCTTAACTGTGTCCTTACAAGACGAACACAGACTTTTTGAAACCCCGGTCACCACTAACCTCCTCGAAGCCTGGCTGCAGGACTTTCCCCAGGCCTGGGCAGAAACGGGAGGGCTTGGTCGAGCCAAATGCCAGGCCCCAATCATAATTGACCTAAAGCCCACGGCAATGCCTGTATCTATCAGGCAGTATCCCATGAGCAAGGAGGCTCATATGGGCATTCAGCCACACATTACCAGATTTCTAGAGCTTGGGGTCCTGCGACCTTGCCGCTCACCTTGGAATACCCCTCTCTTACCAGTGAAAAAAACCTGGTACTCGAGACTACAGGCCTGTCCAAGACTTAAGGGAGGTCAACAAAAGGACTATGGATATCCATCCTACGGTCCCCAATCCCTATAACTTGCTCAGCACCCTGAGCCCAGACCGTACCTGGTACACAGTACTGGACCTAAAAGATGCATTCTTTTGTTTACCCTTGGCCCCCCAGAGCCAAGAACTGTTTGCTTTCGAATGGAGGGACCCTAAAAGAGGAATCTCAGGCCAATTAACCTGGACCCGCTTACCCCAAGGGTTCAAAAACTCCCCCACTCTCTTTGATGAGGCTCTTCACAGGGACCTAACTGACTTCCGGACTCAACATCCAGAAGTAACACTACTCCAATATGTGGATGACCTTCTTCTGGCCGCCCCCACAAAAGAAGCCTGCATACTAGGTACCAGACATCTGCTCCGGGAATTAGGAGAAAAAGGATACCGGGCATCCGCCAAGAAGGCCCAGATTTGCCAAACCAAGGTAACCTACCTGGGGTACATACTGAGTGAGGGGAAAAGATGGCTCACCCCTGGGCGAATAGAAACTGTGGCTCGCATTCCGCCGCCCCAGAACCCCAGAGAGGTACGTGAATTCCTGGGAACTGCTGGGTTCTGTCGCTTATGGATACCTGGGTTCGCTGAGCTAGCCGCCCCCCTCTATGCCCTCACGAAAGAGAGTGCACCCTTCACCTGGCAGGAAAAACATCAGTCAGCCTTTGAGGCCCTAAAAGAGGCCCTCCTCTCCGCCCCGGCTCTCGGGTTGCCAGACACCTCCAAGCCCTTTACCCTTTTCATAGACGAGAAACAAGGAATTGCCAAAGGAGTTCTAACCCAAAAATTAGGGCCCTGGAAGAGGCCAGTAGCATACCTGTCCAAAAAGTTGGACCCTGTGGCAGCGGGGTGGCCCCCATGTCTTCGTATCATGGCAGCCACTGCTATGCTGGTCAAGGACTCTGCCAAATTAACCCTTGGACAGCCACTAACTGTTATCACCCCGCATGCTTTAGAGGCCGTAGTGCGGCAGCCACCGGACCGATGGATAACCAACGCACGCCTAACTCACTACCAGGCCCTCCTACTGGACACAGACCGCATCCAATTTGGACCTCCGGTTACCTTGAACCCTGCCACGTTGCTACCGGCACCGGAAGACCAACAGAGCGCACACGATTGCCGGCAAGTACTGGCTGAGACCCATGGGACACGGGAAGATCTTAAAGATCAAGAGCTCCCAGATGCGGATCACTCTTGGTATACGGACGGGAGCAGTTACATCGACTCAGGTACCCGGAGGGCGGGAGCAGCGGTAGTAGATGGCCACCACATCATATGGGCACAATCACTACCTCCTGGCACGTCTGCCCAAAAGGCTGAGCTGATAGCGCTCACCAAGGCCCTAGAGCTATCCGAAGGGAAAAAGGCTAACATATACACAGATAGCCGATATGCCTTTGCAACGGCTCATACACATGGGAGTATTTATGAAAGAAGGGGCCTACTAACCTCAGAAGGAAAAGAAATTAAAAACAAAGCTGAAATCATTGCATTATTAAAGGCCCTTTTTCTTCCTCGAAGAGTAGCCATAATTCATTGCCCCGGGCATCAGAAAGGACAAGGCCCAATTGCAACAGGAAATAGACAGGCAGACCAAGTAGCCAGGCAAGTCGCTGTGGCAGAAACGTTGACCTTGACCACAAAACTTGAAGAAACCGATCTTACGACCAACAAATATGCTTACACCCCAGATGACCAGGAAGAGGCAAAGGCCATAGGGGCTGTACTGAATCAGGACACTAAAGACTGGGAAAAAGAAGGAAAGATAGTCCTTCCCCGAAAGGAAGCCCTGGCAATGATCCAACAAATGCACGCCTGGACACATTTAAGTAATCAGAAGCTGAAGTCACTGATTGAAAAAACTGACTTCTTAATCCCTAAGGCAGGCACCCTCATAGAACAGGTGACCTCCGCCTGTAAGGTCTGTCAACAGGTAAACGCTGGGGCTACCCGAGTGCCAGAAGGAAAACGGACTCGTGGTAACCGCCCAGGAGTCTATTGGGAAATAGACTTTACTGAAGTAAAGCCTCACTATGCGGGGTATAAGTACTTATTAGTGTTTGTAGACACCTTTTCAGGATGGGTAGAAGCCTACCCCACCCGACAAGAAACGGCACACGTGGTAGCCAAGAAGATTTTAGAAGAAATCTTCCCCAGATTTGGACTTCCCAAGGTAATCGGGTCAGATAACGGGCCGGCCTTCGTTTCCCAGGTAAGTCAGGGGCTCGCCAGGACACTGGGGATTAATTGGAAATTACACTGTGCATATAGGCCCCAGAGCTCAGGACAGATAGAAAGAATGAATAGAACAATAAAAGAGACCCTTACTAAATTGACCTTAGAGACTGGCTTAAAAGATTGGAGACGCCTCCTATCTCTGGCCTTGTTAAGAGCCAGAAATACACCCAACCGTTTCGGGCTCACCCCATATGAAATCCTTTATGGGGGACCCCCCCCTTTTTGTCAACCTTGCTCAATTCCTTCTCCCCCTCCGATCCTAAGACTGATTTACAAGCCCGACTAAAAGGGCTGCAAGCGGTGCAGGCCCAAATCTGGACACCCCTGGCCGAACTGTATCGGCCAGGACATCCACAAACTAGCCACCCATTTCAGGTAGGAGACTCCGTGTAAGTCCGGCGGCACCGCTCTCAAGGATTGGAGCCTCGTTGGAAGGGACCTTACATCGTCCTGCTGACCACGCCCACCGCCATAAAGGTTGACGGGATTGCCGCCTGGATTCACGCATCGCACGCCAAAGCAGCCCCAAAAACCCCTGGACCAGAAACTCCCAAAACCTGGAAGCTCCACCGTTCGGAGAACCCTCTTAAGATAAGACTCTCCCGTGTCTGACTGCTAATCCACCCTGTCCCTGCACGAACCCAAAATGAAACCGCCAGCAGGAATGGTCTTTCTGTGGGTCCTCACAAGCTTGGGGGCGGGAATTGGAGCTAAAATTGTCAAAGAGGGGAACCCACATCAGGTTTACACCTTGACTTGGCAAATCTACTCCCAGAGTGGGGAAGTTGTCTGGGAGGTCCAAGGTAACCATGCGCTTAACACTTGGTGGCCCCCACTTACCCCTGATTTTTGCCAGCTGGCAGCTGGACTAGACACTTGGGATATCCCCCTGGTTTACCACTTTAGTCTCCTCCCTCATGGGCCCCTTAATACTCCTACTATTAATACTGGTGTTCGGACCCTGCATCCTTAACCGCTTGGTACAGTTCATAAGAGAAAGACTCTCTGTCATCCAGGCCTTGGTTCTAACCCAACAGTACCACCAACTAAGACAATTTGATGCAGAAAGGCCAGATACAATCGAATGAAAGGTTTCATTCGACGCCAAAAGAAAATGGGGGAATGAAAGACCCCTGCTTAGCTTAATAACACACCCCCACCCTATCTTCAGTTCCGTAACGCCTCACTTGCAGGGCTTGCACTTCCACCAGTTGACAAACAGGATATCTGCAGTTAGACATCCGTACCCTGGGAGAGCTGTACCCCCCACCTTTCCCTACGCAAGACAGGAACAGGTTTTCACATAAATAACGATGACCGCTTTCATCTCGCTTCTGTAAACCTGCTTGCGCTCCCAAACCGGAGGTCCCCTGCCGCTTCGCACCCGGGCTCCAAGTTGCATCTGCCGAGAGAAACTCCATTTCCCAAGCTTTCCCAGGACGAAATTACCCCCAACCCTAACCACCACCGAGCAGAGAGCCTACCACCAGCCTGTATGCAAATGTAACTCAAAATGGTATAAAAGACCTGTAACCCCGTATATCGGGGCTCTCCCGCTTTCCAACACTGGGGAGCCCTGGTGCACCAGTAAAGACTCTCTGCCGACGTCGGAGTGCCGTGTGGTTCTTTGCGCCAACTCTCATTCCATAGGGCTTAGGAGCTTGGCTCCTAACAAGACTGGTTAGAAATCAAATTAAATTGAAGATACTCAGTGGAAATTATATTCTAAAAGGTAACACATTAAAACATGCCATTATTAATCTCTCCAAAAGACCTGCCCCTCTCTGCTCTTCCCCACATCTTTTCTCAAATCTTAAAGTTTTTTTCCTTAGGGGGAAGGGGTGGGGAAGAAAAAGAATATTAAAACTAATGTGGGTACATTACAAATTCAAGTGCAAAATAAACATGCATTTTTTTTTTTTAAGGATAAACTGAAGAAAGCAGACATTTCTGATCACTGCAATGGCTTAGGCTTTATCTTGAGATATAAGGGAGCTGGGAGGGACTCCTTTTCCTCTGCTTTTAGGGGCTGCCTAAGTTAGGATGCAGAGATTAGGTATCCTATAGGATAAGCATAAACAAAGGAGGTCTGCTCCTATAACAAAAAGCCCAGAGGAAGACAGCGACAAAGGATGGTTAATTCAGCAGTACAACACAATCTGGGTTGCAAAGGTTTTGTAAAGGTTAATAACGAAATGTTAAGTTTTTCCTGGTGCCAAAAGACCTTATCTTTCTTTCCCTTTTTCTTAGATCACTGCCTTGAGAAAACTTTTAATTGTCCCTCTGAAACACAGGTACATCTTTTTAAAAGCCAGCTTTACAATTTAGTTTTTTCTAAAGGTCTGCTTTTGTAATGTAAACGTCGAGGAAGATGCACCCCAATGTCTCTATCACTGTGGGAAGCTAGCTTAGGTGCCTTTTCTCCAAAGCTTTACTACCCCGTGTCACAGAGAAGGAAGTATATGATTTTTCCTTTGGATAAAGACAACTAATTAACATAGATGGCCACCCCAATTACCATGTGAATTTAGAACGAACTATGTATGGCAAATGGTGCTGTGGAGAGAGTACTCTTATTTAAGGACGAGTTATCACTTATCTTCAGAACATGTATATAATGGATTGTATCCGCCTGGTTATATGGGAAGGTGAGATTTTCTGTCTTTGCAATCTGCCTGTGATGCAAATTGCAATCTGGTTTAGCGCTTATTAAACGATAAAAATATTTTTTTAAATGGTTTCTTTTGCTGCTATATTTGTGGAGAGGATTTTCTGGGTTGGCAGAAGACTTGAGTGCCAATTTTTTCCCCAGTAATCAGGATCTCCATGATTTTTTTGACTTTCTCCTCAAATGATGCTCCACACCTTACATCTCCCTACAAGTCCAAAGTCTGAAAGTGAAGGGCAACATTTCTTCAGGTGTGGGTCTATTTTGATGGTCTAATACATGTATAGTAGTATCTCACTACAGTTTTAATTTGTACTTGATCATGTTACGCATTTTTTCCATGAACATATTTACCATCCTTGTATCTTTGATGAAGTATCTGTCCTTTTGCCAGGTTTTAAACTGGGTTGCATGTTATCCTATTTTTGAGTTTTTAGAATTTGTCATATAGCCCAGATAGAAGTCTCTTGTGAGTTACATACTTTGCAAGTGTGTGCCATATCTCCTCATTCCTTTGCTTTCTTTCATACTCTTTCAAACATATTCCAAAGAGTAGATATTTTTTTAATTTTAGGGGCGCCTGGGTGGCTCAGTCGGTTGAGCGTCTGACTCAAGTAGACTGGCTCAAGTCATGGTCTCGCAGTTTGTGAGTCAGAGCCCCGCATCAGGCTGTGCACTGACAGCTCAGAGTCTGGATCAGCTCAGAGCCTGGAGCCTGCTTCAGATTCTGAGTCTTCTCTCTCTGCCCCTCCCTAGCTCATGCTCTGTCTCTCAAGAATAAATAAACTTAAAAACATTTTTCAAAAAGTAGATATATAAAAATTTTTAGACCAAGTGATCAAGTCATTCTTTTAGGTATCATGCTTCTGGTGTAGTTATTTAAGAAATCTTTGCCTAGCCAAAGATCACAAAGATTTTCTTCTACGTTTTCTACTAAAAGTTGTTGGTTTTAAATTTAGGACTATGATCCATCTTGAACTGACTTTTTTTGAAGTTTATTTATTTGAAAGAAAGATGGGGGGGGGGAACAGAGAGGGAGAGAGAGAATCCCAAGTAGGCTACCCCACTGTCAGAGCAGAGGCTGACATGGGGCTCGAACTCACAAACTGTGAGATTGTGATCTGAGCCGAAACCAAGAGTCAGACGCTTAAACGACTTCGCCACCTAGGCGCCCCTTGAACAGATTTTTTTGTTTATGCATACAGAAATTATTCTAGCACCTTTCGTTGAAAAGCCTGTTTTTTTCTCATCACAATGCCTTTGTACCTGTCAAAACTCAGGTGCTCAAATATATCTCAGGTTTTCTCTGGACTCTATTTTGTTCCATTGATATATTTACCTAGCATTATACCAATATCACTGTGTTTTGATTATCATAGCTTTATAGTAAGTCTTGAAACCAGGAAGTGTTAGGCTTTCAACTGTGTTCTTTTTCAAACTTGTTTTGGTTATTCTAGGTTCTTCACATTTCAACGTTAAATTTAAAAATAGCTTATTAATTTCTATAAAAAAGCCTCTTGAGATTTCGAATGGGATTTCATTTAATCTACAGATTGATCAATCTGGGGAGAATTAACAATACTGAGTCCATCACCCAAGTGAATCTCTCCATTTAATTAGATCTTTAATTTCTTTCAGCACTGAGTTTTAGTGTCCAGTGTTCAGGTCTTTTACGTGTCTTGTCAAGGTTCACCCCTAAATATTTTATAACGTTACACTATTGTTAAGTGGTTTAAGTTTCAATTTGATTGTTTATTGTTAGTATATACATAATTAATTCTGACATCTTAATCTTGCATTTGCAACTCTGCTAAATGCTTATTAATTTTAGTAACTTTCTGAGAACTCCTTAGAATTTCCTACGTTGATAATCACAGTTTTTTTTTTTTTTTTACGAAAAAAAAATGATTGTTTTCCTTCTTCCTTTCTAGTCTGGATATCTTTTGTTTCTTTTTCTTGGCTGACTATACTAGCTAGAAACTCCAGTCCAAGACTAAATAGAAGTGAAGAGAACAGGCAGACATCTTTATCTTATTCCTGATCTTAGGAATCCTGATCTTAGGAATCCTGATCTTAGGAATCTCAGTTTTTCAGTATGAGGTCAGCTGTAGGTTTTTCCCTTATGCCCTTTATCAGGTTGAGGGAGTTCCTATCCATTCCTGGTTCGCTAAGAGTCTTATCAGGAAAGGAAGTTCAATTTTGTCAAATAACTTTTCTAGGTCTACTGAAGTGATCATATGTTTTTCTTTTTCAGCTCACTGATTTTCAAATGTTAAATCAAATCTCCATGCCTGGGATAAATAAATCCAGTTGGTCATGATGTATTACCTGTTTAATAGGTTGTTAGATTTGATTTGCTAAAACCATATATGTATGAGGAATATCAGTCTTGTTTTCAATGAGCACCCTGCTGCCATTCTTATATTTGCTCCTTTTTACCTAACGTGTCTTTTTTCCTCTGGTTGCTTTTCAGATTCTTTTCATTATCAACTGGTTTTAAGGTGCCTTAGTGAAGTAAGTAGTCTTCATGTTTCTTGTCCTTGGAGTTTATTCAGCTTCTGGGATGTGTGGGTATAGAGTTTACATCGTTTGGAAAGATTTGGGCCAATATATTTTTTTAAATCCATTTCTATATCCTCTCCTTCAGAAACTTCAATTTCACATATTTTAGGCCACCTATAGTTGTTACACAGCTCACCAATACTCTCTGCATTTTTATAAGATTCTCTTTTTTTTGCTCATTTCATTTTTATTTTAATTGCAATGTCTTCAAGTTCACTAATCTTTTCTTTTACAATGTCTAATTTACTATTAATTCTATATGGTATTTTTTTCAACACAGACATTGCAGTTTCCATTTCTAGAAGTTTGATTTGGGTTTTTGTATCTTCCATGTCTCTACTTAAGTTTTTGAATATATGGAATATAATCCAAACAACTGTTTTAATATCATCTGCTAATTCTAACAGCTATATGAATTCTTAGTTTCAGTTGATTATTTTCATTGTTGGCCATGTTTTCCTGCCTTATTGTACACATGGTATCTTTGGCTGGATGCCAGACATTAGGAGTTTTACCTTTTGGTTGATGGATAATTTTGTATTCCTATAAATCTTGAGTTTTGTCCAGATATATAGTTAAGTTACTTGGAAACAGCTTGATCCCTTCAGGACTTAAGTTTGTGATTATGTAGATCACAATAAATTGTAGATCAGCAATAAATGTAGATTATGTGATTATGTAGATCACAATAAATGTAGATCAGCAATAAATTGTTCCCCACTACTGAGGCAGAACTGTCCCAAGTACTCTACTCAGTGCCCTGTGAAATTATGAGATTTTCCAGCCAGGCTATTGGGAATAGGCATTGACTGTTCCTGAGCCTTGTGTGATCACCGTAAGCTGTTCCCTTTAACCCTCATAGATGATTCTTTCCCCCAAACTCAGGCATTGTTTCTTTCCTCTGCTGAATACTCTTGGGGATTCTCCCAGGTTCTCTCTGTGCAGCTCTCTCCTGTGAACACCAGCTATCTTAGTTTCCTTGGACTCACAATTCCAACTCCTTAGGGAGACTGCGCCTCAGGTACCCCGCCCTATGCTGTGGCCCAGAAACTTATGGAGGTGGCAAACGGGGGCAAACCCTGGGCTGCTCGTTTGTCTCCCATCTCTCAGAGATCACATCCCTTCACTGCCTCCTCTCCAGTGTTTTGAAAGCCACTGTATCCTATATTATTTCTCTGTTTGCTTTGGGCGGAAGGGTAAATTCTGAAACTTGTGACTTCATCTTAGAGGAAGAGGCCTGCTCTTCCATTTTGAGATACTTTGCCAAATAATTTGCTGAATTCCATGTACCTATGTTCATGGAATCACTTAATCCTCTATTATTAAACCAATCCACAAAGGACATTAGAGTTGGTGGACCAAGAACTTGTTCTGAGGAAGCCTTTCTGGTTTTTCTTGATTACTAGTTCTTCTCCAGAGTCTTCATATCATGACTTTCTAGAATTTCGTGAAAATGGACATTAAATCCATCTACTTTTATTTTCCTCAATCCAACTTTTCCCTTCTTTAAAATTAGCTATCTATTCTGTTCTTTCCCTCCATCATTCCTGAAAGAATACTGATTATAATATTACATTTGCAGTAGCACCTTGATATGTAATTTCTTAGGATCCTTGCAGTCATTTAAAATAAGTTACTTTTCTTCCTTTAGGGCTCTAATTTTCATATATATATATATATATATATATATATATATATATATATATATATATGAAATTTATTGACAAATTGGTTTCCATACAACACCCAGTGCTCATCCCAAAAGGTGCCCTCCTCAATACCCATCACCCACCCTCTCCTCCCTCCCACCCCCCATCAACCCTCAGTTTGTTCTCAGTTTTTAACAGTCTCCTATGCTTTGGCTCTCTCCCACTCTAACCTCTTTTTTTTTTTTTCCTTCCCCTCCCCCATGGGTTCCTGTTAAGTTTCTCAGGATCCACATAAGAGTGAAACCATATGGTATCTGTCTTTCTCTGTATGGCTTATTTCACTTAGCATCACACTCTCCAGTTCCATCCACGTTGCTACAAAAGGCCATATTTCATTTTTTCTCATTGCCACGTAGTATTCCATTGTGTATATAAACCACAATTTCTTTATCCATTCATCAGTTGATGGACATTTAGGCTCTTTCCATAATTTGGCTATTGTTGAGAGTGCTGCTATGAACATTGGGGTACAAGTGCCCCTATGCATCAGTACTCCTGTATCCCTTGGATAAATTCCTAGCAGTGCTATTGCTGGGTCATAGGGTAGGTCTATTTTTAATTTTCTGAGGAACCTCCACACTGCTTTCCAGAGCGGCTGCACCAATTTGCATTCCCACCAACAGTGCAAGAGGGTTCCCGTTTCTCCACATCCTCTCCAGCATCTATAGTCTCCTGATTTGTTCATTTTGGCCACTCTGACTGGCGTGAGGTGATACCTGAGTGTGGTTCTGATTTGTATTTCCCTGATAAGGAGCGACGCTGAACATCTTTTCATGTGCCTGTTGGCCATCCGGATGTCTTCTTTAGAGAAGTGTCTATTCATGTTTTCTGCCCATTTCTTCACTGGGTTATTTGTTTTTCGGGTGTGGAGTTTGGTGAGCTCTTTATCGATTTTTGATACTAGCCCTTTGTCCGATATGTCATTTGCGAATATCTTTTCCCATTCCGTTGGTTGCCTTTTAGTTTTGTTGGTTGTTTCCTTTGCTGTGCAGAAGCTTTTTATCTTCATAAGGTCCCAGTAATTCACTTTTGCTTTTAATTCCCTTGCCTTTGGGGATGTGTCGAGTAAGAGATTGCTACGGCTGAGGTCAGAGAGGTCTTTTCCTGCTTTCTTCTCTAAGGTTTTGATGGTTTCCTGTCTCACATTTAGGTCCTTTAACCATTTTGAGTTTATTTTTGTGAATGGTATGAGAAAGTGGTCTAGTTTCAACCTTCTGCATGTTGCTGTCCAGTTCTCCCAGTACCATTTGTTAAAGAGACTGTCTTTTTTCCATTGGATGTTCTTTCCTGCTTTGTCAAAGATGAGTTGGCCATACATTTGTGGGTCTAGTTCTGGGGTTTCTATTCTATTCCATTGGTCTGTGTGTCTGTTTTTGTGCCAATACCATGCTGTCTTGATGATTACAGCTTTGTAGTAGAGGCTAAAGTCTGGGATTGTGATGCCTCCTGCTTTGGTCTTCTTCAAAATTCCTTTGGCTATTCGGGGCCTTTTGTGGTTCCATATGAATTTTAGGATTGCTTGTTCTAGTTTCGAGAAGAATGCTGGTGCAATTTTGATTGGGATTGCATTGAATGTGTAGATAGCTTTGGGTAGTATTGACATTTTGACAATATTTATTTTTCCAATCCATGAGCAGGGAATGTCTTTCCATTTCTTTAAATCTTCTTCAATTACCTTCATAAACTTTCTATAGTTTTCAGCATACAGATCTTTTACATCTTTGGTTAGATTTATTCCTAGGTATTTTATGCTTCTTGGTGCAATTGTGAATGGGATCAGTTTCTTTATTTGTCTTTCTGTTGCTTCATTGTTAGTGTATAAGAATGCAACTGATTTCTGTACATTGATTTTGTATCCTGCAACTTTGCTGAATTCATGTATCAGTTCTAGCAGACTTTTGGTGGAGTCTATCGGATTTTCCATGTATAATATCATGCCATCTGCAAAAAGCGACAGCTTGACTTCATCTTTGCCAATTTTGATGCCTTTGATTTCCTTTTGTTGTGTGATTGCTGATGCTAGAACTTCCAGCACTATGTTAAACAACAGCGGTGAGAGTGGGCATCCCTGTCGTGTTCCTGATCTCAGGGAAAAAGCTCTCAGTTTTTCCCCGTTGAGGATGATGTTAGCTGTGGGCTTTTCATAAATGGCTTTTATGATCTTTAAGTATGTTCCTTCTATCCCGACTTTGTCAAGGGTTTTTATTAAGAAAGGGTGTTGAATTTTGTCAAAGGCCTTTTCTGCATCGATTGACAGGATCATATGGTTCTTCTCTTTTTTTTTGTTAATGTGATGTATCACGTTGATTGATTTGCGAATGTTGAACCAGCCCTGCATCCCAGGAATGAATCCCACTTGATCATGGTGAATAATTATTTTTATATGCTGTTGAATTCGATTTGCTAGTATCTTATTGAGAATTTTTGCATCCATATTCATCAGGGATATTGGCCTATAGTTCTCTTTTTTTACTGGGTCTCTGTCTGGTTTAGGAATCAAAGTAATACTGGCTTCATAGAATGAGTCTGGAAGTTTTCTTTCCCTTTCTATTTCTTGGAATAGCTTGAGAAGGATAGGTATTATCTCTGCTTTAAACGTCTGGTAGAACTCCCCTGGGAAGCCATCTGGTCCTGGACTCTTATTTGTTGGGAGATTTTTGATAACCGATTCAATTTCTTCACTGGTTATGGGTCTGTTCAAGCTTTCTATTTCCTCCTGATTGAGTTTTGGAAGAGTGTGGGTGTTCAGGAATTTGTCCATTTCTTCCAGGTTGTCCAATTTGTTGGCATATAATTTTTCATAGTATTCCCTGATAATTGTTTGTATCTCTGAGGGATTGGTTGTAATAATTCCATTTTCATTCATGATTTTATCTATTTGGGTCATCTCCCTTTTCTTTTTGAGAAGCCTGGCTAGAGGTTTGTCAATTTTGTTTATTTTTTCAAAAAACCAACTCTTGGTTTCGTTTATCTGCTCTACAGTTTTTTTAGATTCTATATTGTTTATTTCTGCTCTGATCTTTATTATTTCTCTTCTTCTGCTGGGTTTAGGCTGCCTTTGCTGTTCTGCTTCAATTTCCTTTAGGTGTGCTGTTAGATTTCGTATTTGGGATTTTTCTTGTTTCTTGAGATAGGCCTGGATTGCAATGTATTTTCCTCTCAGGACTGCCTTCGCTGCGTCCCAAAGCATTTGGATTGTTGTATTTTCATTTTCATTTGTTTCCATATATTTTTAAATTTCTTCTCTAATTGCCTGGTTGACCCACTCATTCGTTAGTAGGGTGTTCTTTAACCTCCATGCCTTTGGAGGTTTTCCAGACTTTTTTCTGTGGTTGATTTCAAGCTTCATAGCATTGTGGTCTGAAAGTATGCATGGTATAATTTCAATTCTTGTAAACTTATGAAGGGCTGTTTTGTGACCCAGTATATGATCTATCTTGGAGAATGTTCCATGTGCACTCGAGAAGAAAGTGTATTCTGTTGCTTTGGGATGCAGAGTTCTAAATATATCTGTCAAGTCCATCTGATCCAATGTCTCATTCAGGGCCCTTGTTTCTTTATTGACCGTGTGTCTAGATGATCTATCCATTTCTGTAAGTGGGGTGTTAAAGTCCCCTGCAATTACCACATTCTTATCAATAAGGTTGCTTATGTTTATGAGTAATTGTTTTATATATTTGGGGGCTCCGGTGTTCGGCGCATAGACATTTATAATTGTTAGCTCTTCCTGATGGATAGACCCTGTAACTATTATATAATGTCCTTCTTCATCTCTTGTTACAGCCTTTAATTTAAAGTCTAGTTTGTCTGATATAAGTATGGCTACTCCAGCTTTCTTTTGGCTTCCAGTAGCATGATAAATAGTTCTCCATCCCCTCACTCTCAATCTAAAGGTGTCCTCAGGTCTAAAATGAGTCTCTTTTAGACAGCAAATAGATGGGTCTTGTTTTTTTATCCATTCTGATACCCTATGTCTTTTGGTTGGCGCATTTAATCCATTTACATTCAGTGTTATTATAGAAAGATACGGGTTTAGAGTCATTGTGATGTCTGTATGTTTTATGCTTGTAGTGATGTCTCTGGGACTTTGTCTCACAGGGTCCCCCTTAGGATCTCTTGTAGGGCTGGTTTAGTGGTGACAAATTCCTTCAGTTTTTGTTTGTTTGGAAAGACCTTTATCTCTCCTTCTATTCTAAATGACAGACTTGCTGGATAAAGAATTCTTGGCTGCATATTTTTTCTGTCTAGCACACTGAAAGTCTCGTGCCAATTTTTCTGGCCTGCCAAGTTTCAAAAGAGAGATCAGTCATGAGTCGTATCGGTCTCCCTTTATATGTGAGGGCACGTTTACCCCTTGCTGCTTTCAGAATTTTCTCTTTATCCTTGTATTTTGCCAGTTTCACTATGATATGTCGTGCAGAAGATCGATTCAAGTCACGTCTGAAGGGAGTTCTCTGTGCCTCTTGGATTTCAATGCCTTTTTCCTTCCCCAGTTCAGGGAAGTTCTCAGCTATTATTTCTTCAAGTATCCCTTCAGCACCTTTCCCTCTCTCTTCCTCCTCTGGGATACCAATTATGCGTATATTATTTCTTTTCAGTGTATCACTTAGTTCTCTAATTTTCCCCTCATACTCCTGGATTTTTTTATCTCTCTTTTTCTCAGCTTCCTCTTTTTCCATAACTTTATCTTCTAGTTCACCTATTCTCTCCTCTGCCTCTTCAAGCCGAGCTGTGGTGGTTTCCATTTTGTTATGCATTTCGTTTAAAGCGTTTTTCAGCTCCTTGTGACTGTTCCTTAGTCCCTTGATCTCTGTAGCAAGAGATTCTCTGCTGTCCTGTATACTGTTTTCAAGCCCAGCGATTAATTTTATGACTATTATTCTAAATTCACTTTCTGTTATATTATTTAAATCCTTTTTGATCAGCTCATTAGCTGTTGTTATTTCCTGGAGATTCTTCTGAGGGGAATTCTTCCGCTTGGTCATTTTGGATAGTCCCTGGCGTGGTGAGGACCTGCAGGGCACTTCCCCTGTGCTGTGGTGTATAACTGGAGTTGGTGGGCGGTGCCGCAGTCAGACCTGATGTGTGCCCCCAGCCCACCGCTGGGGCCACAGACTGGTGTGTGCCTTCTCTTCCCCTCTCCTAGGGGTGGGATTCACTGTGGGGTGGGATTCACTGTGGGGTGGCGTGGCCCGTCTGGGCTACTTGCACACTGCCAGGCTTGTGATGCTGGGGATCTGGCGTATTAGCTGGGGTGGGTAGGCAAGGTGCACAGGGGCAGGAGGGGCAGGCTTAGCTCGCTTCTCCTTAGGTGATCCACTTCAGGAGGGGCCCTGTGGCAGCGGGAGGGAGTCAGATCCGCTGCCGGAGGTTTGGCTCCGCAGAAGCACAGAGTTGGGTGTTTGCGCGGAGCAAGTTCCCTGGCAGGAACCGGTTCCCTTTGGGATTTTGACTGGGGGATGGGCGGGGGAGATGGCGCTGGCGAGCGCCTTTGTTCCCCACCAAACTGAGCTCTGTCATCTGGGGGCTCAGCAGCTCTCCCTCCCTTTGTCTTCCAGCCTTCCCGCTTTCCGAGCAGAGCTGTTAACTTATGACCTCCCAGATGCTAAGTCGCGCTTGCTGTCGGAACACAGTCCGTCAGGCCCCTCCGCTTTTGCAAGCCAGACTCAGGGACTCTGCTTGGCCGGCGAGCCGCCCCTCCGCCCCGGCTCCCTCCGCCAGTCTGTGGAGCGCGCACGGCCTCACCGCCCTTCCTACCCTCTTCTGCGGTCCTCTCGTCTGCGCTTGGGTCTGGCGACTCCGTTCTGCTAATCCTCTGGCGGTTTTCTGGGTTATTTAGGCAGGTGTAGGTGGAATCTAAGTGATCAGCAGGACGCGCGGTGAGCCCAGCGTCCTCCTACGCCGCCATCTTCCCTCGAGCTCCAGGGCTCTAATTTTCTCTCAGCCATATTTGTTTTCCTTTAATTTCAGTATAGGTTATAAGGACTGGAGGAAGAGGTTGGAGTTAAAGTGTAGATGCTTTGCATTTTATCTTATGATTCCCTTTTTAGTGTGCCATTGCTTTTTTTTTTTTTATTGTGGTAAGAAAACACACAATATAAAATTTACCATTGTATGACAGCCTGCCATTGGTGACAGCATGGATGGGCCTGGAGGGTATTATGTTAAGTGGAATAAGTCAGAGAATGATACATGCCCTCTGATTTCACTCATCTATGGAATCAAAAATAAATATAAATAAATAAAGGAATAAACAAGCAAAAAGCAGAAACAGACCCACACAGAGAACAAACTGATGGTTGCCAAAGGGGAGGTGGTGGAGGAATGGGTAATATGGGGGAGGGGAGAGGGAAACTGGCTTCCAGTTATAAAATGAATAAATGGATAATGTGGATAAAAGGTACACAACAGCCCATGTGGGCAATGGTACTGTAACAGCACGGTATGGTGACAGATGGCAGCTACACTTGCGGTGAGCACAGCATACAGGGACCTGTTGAAGCAGCATGTTGCACACCTGACACGAATGGAACACTGTGTGTCCACTTTAAAAAAGAGACAAAGAAATTTACCATCTGAACCATTTTTAAGCTGAGCAGTGTTGCTATATTCACACTATTGTGAAACAGATTCCTGAACTCTTTCACCTTGCCAAACTGAAACTCTATACCCTTGAAAGCAACAATTCCCCCTTCCCTTACCCCCAGCACCTGGTAACCACCTTCTCCTTTCTCTTCCTATCAGTCAGCTTGGTCACTGGTACTTCATGTAAGTGGAATCCTAACAGTATGTCTTTTTGTGACTGGCTCATTTCATTTAACATGATGTTCTCAATGTTCATCCATACAGTTGCTTCCCTGATTTTGACTTTAGAAGCCTATCTCTCATTACTTCTAATGAATATTCTTTAGTCAGTCTAGTTTTCTTCCTGTCTTTTTATTTATTTATTTATTTATTTATTTATTTATTTTTAATATTTATTCATTTTTTTGAGAGACAGAGAGAGAGCACAAGCAGGGGAGGGGCAGAGAAAGAAGGGGAGACACAGAATTCGAAGCAGGCTCCAGGCTCTGAGCTGTCAGCACAGAGCCCGACGCGGGGCTTGAACTCATGAAACGCAAGATCATGACCTGGGGTGAAGTCGGACGCCTAACTGACTGAGCCACCCAGGAGCCCCTCTTACTGTCTTTTTAAAGAGAGGTAGCATTTCTTTTCTCAAGCTGGATCTCTTTTCATGAAATGACTTTCTGCTTTGCCTCACCTATTAACATATCAGGTATCATTTAGCATTATCTCAAACTTTCTTCATGACTGCTCTAGCCCAAGCCAAAGTTCCCTTCTTTGAATCTAAAAGACTTATATTCTATTTGGTACTTGACTATATACTCTGCACTTTTATTGAATTTGCCTGTTGCCAGAAGGAAGAGATTTCTTAACTAGCCTGCAAGTTCCTCATACGGTATTATGTTTCATATGCTTTAATTCCCAAATCGCACACTTCTGGAAAGAGAGCGGTTACTTAATAAATACTTTTGAATGGGACTTAGTTTGCAAATCAGCTGTCAGAGCAGAGAACAGCACAGAACAGGAGACCTCATATGCTACTTTCCTCATCCAGCTGGAAAAACAGTCCTTCTCTCAGGGCAGGAGGTTAACTTTAGGATCCAGTTACAGACAAGATAAAAGATAAATGGAAGGGAACAGTGGCTCTGTTTTCCCAGACTTCCCTCTTGAATTATTTTTTCCTAGGCTAACAATCCTCACCCCAATCATCTCATTGATTCCTGCCTCTCTCTCAAATATACTACTTAGACACTTTTGCTTATGAACTTAAAAGTCATACTACCCTTGATGCTTTATTGACAAAACCATTATCAGAACTGTCTTTGAACCTACTTCAAAACCTTGTTCACTAGGGGATAAGCTTTAATAGTCTGATAGCTGGCTAACTGGGCTTTCATTTGCTTATACTGAGAATAACTTTACAGGCGCAGGCAGATAACAGGAGCTATAAAAAGCAAAACCAGAACTACCAGAGGACAGGATAGCAACATTTGTAACAATATCTGTCCTGTGCAACAATTCACTAGCTTTCCCCTTCTCCCCGCTCTAGTATTTTACTATAAAACCTTCACACCTCAGAAACTTTGAAAGAATTTTACAGTGAAACCCATACATACTTACCTCCTAGATGCTACTATTAGCATTCTGGTATATTTCCTGGTCACAAGTCTATTACTCTCCTCATGTATTACTAGTTTTATCATTCTAAAATATTCTCTCTAGAAAGAGCAGCTAATTAGCAAACCTAGCTAAAATATCAAGAAAAAACTTGATTAGTAAAATTATTTGCAAAGGGAGAACTGGAAGTCTCACTAGAAATTTTTAAAAGGCATTTCAAATTTTGAATAACAAACTTTAGGCAACGATATTTACTTGAGTTTTGACAGGAAGACCGGTGCCACAAATTTTGACTGCTATGGGTTCTTCTTTACCATCTCTAAGAAGCACCAAGATTAAAATATTTAAATATTTTATTTAATAATGGCAAACTATTTGGTAATAATTGTTTATTTGATAACAGCAAATTAGATACCATTACTTTTAAGGGAAGAATTAAAAAATTCCTAGAAAGAAAAAAATTAAGAGCTAGATACATGTAATCAAATGGCAAACAAACATAATTCCTCTTCTTTCCCTGATTCCTTTCAAAAGCACATGACTAATGCCATCAAAAAGAAGACAGATCCACTGACTGATGAATGGATAAAGAAGGTGTGGTATATATATATATATACACAATGGAATATTACTCAGCCATAAAAAAGAATGAATTTTGCCATTTTCAATGACGTGGATGGATTTAGAGAGTATAATGCTAAGCAAAATAAGTCAGAGAAAGACAAATACCATATGATTTCACTCATACGTGGAATTTAAGAACCAAAACAGATGAATATAGGGGAAGGGGAGAAAAAAAGAGAGGGAAGCAAACTATAAGAGACTCTTTTTTTCGGGGGGGGGGTACCTAGGTGGCTCAGTCAGTTGAGGATCCGACTTTGGCTCAGGTCATGATCTCATGGTTTATGAGTTTGAGCACCACGTCGGGCTCTGTGCTGACAGCTCAGGGCCTGGAGCCTGCTTCGGATTCTGTGTCTCCTTCTCTCTCTGTCCTTCTCCCCCATTTGCATTCTCCTTCTCTCTCAAAAATAAATGAATAAAATATTTTTTTAAATTAAAAAAAAAGAGGTTCTTTTAATTTTTTTTTTTTAAATTTGAGAGAGAGACACAGAGTGTGAACAGGGGCAGAGGGGCGCACACACACACACACACACACACACACACACACACAGAAAGAGAGAGAGAGAGAGAGAGAGAGAGAGAGAGAGAGTCAGTCAGTCTCAAGCAGGCTCCATGCAGGGCTCAATCCCATCACCCTGGGACCATGACCTGAGCCAAAATCAAGAGTGGGTCCTTCAACTCACTGAGCCACCCAGGCGCCCTGAGACTCTTAACTATAGAGAACAAATTGAAGGTTTCTGGAGACAAGATGGGCAGGGGATGGGCTAAGTGGGTGATGGGCATTATGGAGGGCACTTGTGATGAGCACTAAGTGTTGTATGTAGATGATGAATCAATAAATTCTGCTCCTGAAACCAATATTACACTATATGTTAACTACCTGGAATTTAAGTAAAAACTTAAAATACATACATACTAAAAAAATAATATGCCAGGGCATTATTTTGGTTGGGGCTGTTCTAAACAGCATAACCATGTATATATGCTAAGACTTCCTCAGGAAAAAAATTATATGCTACCATGTGTTTTTCTATAAATAAACTCAAGTTTTACAACCAAAAAAATAAATAGAGAACAGATACACAAACCACAGTATATCCATACAACAGAATACTACTTACCAAAGAAAAAAGTGATACATGCAACAACACTGATTAATCTAAAAAACATAACGCTGAAAAAGTTAGCAGACCCAAATAAGTGCATACTACATGATCCCAATTATATGAAGTGCCAGACAGGCAACCTACAGTGATCAAAAGCAGCTAAGCGTTGGAGGTGGGGTGAAAACCACCATCACTGCAAGACTAGGATGGAAATGTTCCAGAGTGACTGGGGTGGTCGTTACCCAGGCTTCTATATTTGCCCAAGACAATGAACTGCACATCTAAAATACTTCAATACAGTGGATTTTTAAAGTTAAAATAAAGAAGACTAAAGGAAAAGGACGAAAAAGGAAAATTACCTTATTATGTGTAACTGCCACATAAATACAATTTGGGTTGTAGCTCCCTCTGCTGCAGGGAAAAAAAAGGCAAGGATGTTTCAAAGTACACAGTTTTGACACTGAAAAAAATGCTTCATGGTGAAAGTGATATTCACTCTGTGTATGTGTGTGTCCCTACTGTCTAACATTTGGATTGCACTGTGACACTGTGGGATATCCTAGGAGGAATCAGAAAACAGGGAGACCGTGGTTTTGGTCCTCCAGTATACCATTTGAGGAAACTAGATCACATGAACAGGCACTTGGCAATGACTTGCCCACCCGACCTCAAGGTGTACTGGCTATACCTCGCCAGTGCAGGGAATTCCTTGATCCCTAACTTCTTCCATAATGGTTTACTGATTCACAGGTGTCAGGGGTTCTCAGAGTGTGATTCCCTAGATCAGGAGCATCAGCATCACCTGGAAACTTGTTACAAGTACAGATCTTTAGGCCCCACTCAACACGACTAATCAGACTTTGGTGACAGAGCCCAGCAATCTTGTTTTACAAGCTTTCCAGGTGATTCTGACGCAAGCGCAAGCTTCAGAACCTCGGTCCCAGGTGCACCAAAACTTCCAGCACTAGTTGGCGTGCATGGTTTCTGCTCTCCTTCACGTGGGCATCTCAACCTCTGCCTCTACTGAAAGCAGGTCCACTGCCCTGACGCCCTCACTTTTCACATTTCATTTCAAAGGTCCTGAGCCTTTTCTTCCTGCTTCATCAACTCCTTCACGCATTCACTGTGAGCGATCTTCTAGCACTAACTGAATTCTGAATTTAAGCCTGGAGCCTCAACCAAGAAATAAAGTAGGTCTCTTCTCCTGTTCCCATTTTTGCAAGACCGTATAAAATTGTTCTTTTTCAGCTGTCTCTCTTGGAATCAAATAATTCAATCTTTTATTTAACAGATACTTAATTCTGAAACAAGTAGGTGTGGTCCCACCATAGATACAGAGATAGAATAACTAAAATATACAAAAATCACTGCCCTTATGCTTATATAGTATATGCTTATACTCTAAGTTGGGGAATGCCTATGGAAATGACATAGTATGTTAGAAGTTGGGTGCTGTGGAGTAAAGGTGAAGTAAGGGGAAATGATACGGGAACAGGGAGCAATCTGAAATTTTATATAGGATGATCAGGGAGTGCCTTAAAAATATAATTAGAGGATGCCTGGGTGGCTCAGTCAGTTAAAACGACTGACTACAGCTCAGGTCATGATCTCATGGTTCATGAGTTCAAGCCCCACATCAGGCTCCAGGCCGTGGAGCCTGCTTTGGATTCTGTGTCTCCCTCTCTCTCTCTGCTCCTCCCCTGCTCTCGCTCTCTCTCTCTCTCTCTCTCTCAGAAAATGGATAAAACATGAAAAAAATTTAAAAAATATATATAATTAGAAATGATAAAATGACACAACTAAAAACTACCATTTAACACCTGAAACTGCAAAACTCCTAGAAGAAAACACAGAAAGAGCTCCTTGACTTGTGCTTCAGCAATGATTTTTTGGCTATGACACCAAAGTGCAGAAAACAAACGCAAAAATAAATAAATGGAACTACCCCAAACTAAAAGGTTTCTGCAGAGTAAAACCACACACATGCGCGCGCACACACACACACACACACACACACACACACACAAAATGGAGGACAACCTATAGAATCAGAGAAAATATTTGTAAATTGCATATATGATAAAGGGTTAACATAGAAAATATATAAACATCTCATATGACTCAATAACAAAAATGAAACAATTAAAAAGTGGGCCAAAGAACTAAATAGACATCTGTCCAGAAAAACCATACAAATGATGAACGGGCACATGCAAACACGCTCAACATCACCAATCATCAGGGAAATGCAAATCAAAACCATAATGATATCAACTCACATCTGTTAAAATGGCTGTCATCAAAAAAACAAGAGAGATGTTGCGTGCTCTTGGTGGGAATGTAAACTGGTGCAGCTGTTATGGAAAACACTACGGAGATTCCTCAAAAAATTAAAAATAAAAATGCCTTATGATCCAGTAATCCCACTTTTGGGTATGCATCCACAGGAAATAGAAACAGTGTATCAAAGAAATATCTGCATTCCCATGTTTATTGCACCGTTAAGCTTCACAATAGCCAAGATATGGAAATAACCTATGTGTCTACCAACTAATGAATGGATAAAGAAGACATGGTATGTATAAAACACACACACATACACACACACAGAAATACTATTCAGCCCTAAGAGAGATGATTTCCTGCCATTTGCAACATGGATGGACCTTGAGGGAACTTTGCTAAGTGAGATAAGTCAGACAAGAAAAGACAAAGATTGTACGATATCCATAAGTGGAATCTTCAAAGGCCATACTTGTGTAGAAACTTCTAGTTGGAAGGTGAGTTCTGGGGATCTAATGTAGAGGATTAGATTACAGTCAACAATGCTGTATTATATACCTGAAAGTGGCTGAGAGAGATCTTAAACGTTCTCACAAAAGAGAAATGGTTAAGTACGTGACATGATGGAGGCATTAGCTAACACTACGGGTGGTAATCATATTACAATTAAGATAGATGTATTAAATAATCACTCTGTACACCTTACACTTACACAACACTGTATGTCAACTAGATCTCAATAAGGCTGGAAAAACAAACTACGACCTAAGAGCATCAGAGTACAGATGCAAATAGCCAACTTTGTTCTTACGTAACACATATTTATTGAGTGTCTCTTACACTGCGTACTGGGTGCTAGGGAGGTGACAGTAGTTAAAAGGAAAAGTTCCTGCAGTTATGAAGCTTACATTCTACTTACTGGTAGAGACAGATAAAAAAACAAATGCATGTATCAGGTGGGAATAGTGCTGAAAAAAATAAAGGAAAGACAAGAGAATAATGGAAAGTACAGATGATATATATACACAGGGCCTATTTTTACAGACAGGCACTCAAAAAACACAGCAGTTGGAAGTCAAGGGGAGTGTGAACACAGTTTGTGAGTTCCTTGGTGTCAAGACTGTTCTCTATACATTCACTGCTGTATCTCTGGCACATAAAACAGCAAAGGCACACATGAGGCATCAAGTATTTGTTGGATGAATTATTTCATACACTACAGTGTGTCATCTCTATATTCTGATCACCATTTACTTAGTAGATAAGGACACATCAAGAGTAAAGAGGTAGAATTAAGAACCCCAGAAAATAATAGTTTAAAAGGGTGAGCAAATTCTGAAACCTTTATCCCTATTAATTTCCTAAGAACTTCCAACTGTTTTGACTTTCTGTGTTCTTAACCTATAGAAAAAAAAATCAAGTGACTTATTCTCTTGAGTTTATTTTGAATCACTTAAAAATTCAAAATAATTTAAGACTGACTTCTAAAAAGCCTACTCATTCAAAACTTACTTTACGTATCAAGTACTATCTAAATATTTTGTTACTTCTCAGAATATTCTCAATTCTCATGTTTCTAACCAGTTAATTTTCTAAAATACTTTTTTCCCTGAACTTTCAGAGCTTTCCATCTGTGAGAAGTTTTGTGAAGAGTTAGCTCTCTAGACTTAACTCTGTTTAACTAAAATGATCATAACTCAAATGCACATGCCCCTTGACCCAGCCATTCTACTGTAAGGAATATAAATGACTATTTATATTCATACAGGGAGCAGAGTTATATATAAAAGGATACTCACTGAAACGTTTATAACAGCAAAAAACTAGAACGAACTTCTATATCTAACAATAGAGTACTGATTAAGCAAATGACATACTCCTCAGTGGATTTATGTGTCCATATGGAAACCTTTTCTAGATAAAGAGTAAGATGAAAATTGCAAGTCTCAGAACAGCAGGTATACATGATTGCATCTGTGGGAAGGGGAGGGGGGAAAAGGCTATTAAAAGGATACACATTATAAATATATATTTTTACATGTTTGCTTATACCCTGAAAACCTCTAAAAGGATACCTCAAGAACTGTTGAATAATAGTTATCTTTGGGAAGTGAGACTGGATGTGGAATCCAGAGAAATTTTTCTTCTCCGTTTTTTTTCTGTTTAATTCATTTTGCCATATCCACATTTTATTTTTATGATTAAAAAAAAGCTATATTAAAAACAATCCATTTGGCCTTGATTTTTGAGGAACTGCACAATATAGAGGAAAAAGATGTTTACACAACTAATTTTAAATATGACAAGAGCTAAGCTGTTCATTCTGTATCATTCAACAAACATTTGTTGAGTGTATACTGTAACCCAAACGTGAAACTAAACTCTAGGGCATTAATATTTCCTGTAGACTATTAGGACAAGGAAGTATCGTGAGTATACTTAAGGATCGATTAATTCTGCCTTAGTGTTGGAGAGAACTCACAGACAGTGATATCTAAGCTACACCTTGAAAACCTAGTTAAGCGTTTGTTAGGGATAAAAAAAGGAATGAGGAATCGCATGCAGAAGGGACAGCAAGAGAAGGACATGTAAGTGAAAATGCATAGTAAGCAGGTATAGACCTGCTAAGTGGTTCAGCAGGAGACGTGACCGAAAAGGTACATGCAGCACTTAATCTCAATTATTCAATATAGGAGCAAAGAAGGTGGACAATGTGGAGGCAAGAGGCATCTTTTTCATCCCTCTTTCTCACCTGGTGGAGTATACCTGCAGGACAGTTCGAAAAGCAGGACTACTGGAGCAAAATTAATGTGAACTTAGTATTTCAATAGGTTCTTTCCCAATGAGCTTTACCCCCCACATCAAACAACACTCTCACCCCTCCTGTATGACTAGATCCTTACATCCCTGCCCACACCAGAATATAAATTTTTAAAATCTGAAGTAATCTGATAGTAAAACATATTTGATTATTAATTTACGTCATTTCTCTATGAGTGGGTCAAACATTTCATTTTCATGTGTTTACAGTATTGTCCAACTTTATTTTCAGTGAACTGCCTTTACTTATTTTAGCTTAGCCTTTGTTCCTTAATTTCAAATTTCAGTTATTCTACTATCGAATGAATTGCAAATATGTTTTCCCAGCATGCCACCTTTTACCTTAGTGTTCTTTTTTTTCCCCTCGTGGATGTTTTCCATTTTCAAGTGGCTGAAGTGTTTTTTATCTTTTCCTTCTAAGATTTCTGGGGTTTGTGCCATGCGTCCTCACCCCCAGAGTTGGGAACAAACATTTCCGACTTTTTTCATGATTTTATTTCATTTTTTATATTTAAAGCATGTTCTATGTAAGATCAGTTTTTGGTATTTAGCAGGGATCCAGCGAACTAGCCATGACTCTTTCCTAATGAACAGTTTTCCTAGTATCCTCTAGTAACTAATCTAACTTTTCTTCAATGATCTGGATGGATTTTCTACAAAGATGAAATTCCCACACACAAGAGGGCTTATTTCTGAACTCTGTTTTGTTCCACTGCTCCATTTACTCTTGTACCACTACTAACCTCTTGGTTTTTATAGCTTTATTAACAGTTTTTAAATGATCCTCTATGTATAAATATTGCATACTATATGATATAAAGTAGCTTATAATTTCTTTTATAGTCTGGAAGGGCTTGTCCCCTGCAGTGACTGTGTACTTTGTCAAACACAGCTAAGCTGGAACTACATTTGTCAGAACCACTTTCTCTGTATGCTTGTGGGTTAGAGCTGGCTACAGAAGACAGACCCTGCACGTGAGCCGGAGGCTGAAGTATGGCGGCACCCACCAAGCGTCAGAGGAGTCTAGTGTTGCCATGTGCTGTTAACACGATGCACTGCCGGTGACTGCCTGGCTCACCTTGCAGGGTGGGGAGGCTGCCAGACCTTCAACACCTGCCACTCCTGTTGGGAGCTCCTCAGTCATTTTTCCAGTTCTGAAGCCAGACATATATAGTCCCATGGCAAAGGGTGCCAGCTTCTTCTGCAAATTAGCTGCTTATCAAAGTCGGAGGCCAAGAGACACAGATAAGGGATCATTTGTCCTTGTGAGTTCCAGTCTGCCCTTGTTCTCCTTTGCTTCGCATCTAGCTTCTTTCCCCAACTATTAGCACAACCATCCTGCAATGACTTTCCACCTGCTACCGTGTATTTTGTGCCAGATATAATTCTAAGTGCTTCACTATATTAATTTCCATAACAACCCTTTCAGGTGATACTATTATTAATTTTCTTTTTACATATGATAAACCTGAGGCAGAAAATTCAGTAACTTGTCCACATAGTTACTACGGGGAAGAGTTGGGATAAGACAGACAAATATGTACTGGTAGAGATGTTTGTATGATCTGATGAATTTGGTATATATAGAGAAGACATTAAATCTGTGAGTGTCACAAAGCTAGAAGAGCTAATACATTAAATGAAAAACGCAACAGTTCAAAAAATTTCAACAAATCAGAATATGTTAAATCTAACAAAGTAAAATTTAATAAGGAAAAAGATAAAGTGAAATAAAATTAATTACATCAAATAGAAGAAAGTAATTATCTTAGTTCATGTTAAAAAAAAAAAAACAGACTGGGGCGCCTGGGTGGCTTAGTCAGTTAAGCAACCCAACTTCAGCTCAGGTCATAATCTTGGTTCATGGGTTTTGAGCTCCTCGTAGGGCTCTGTGCTGACAGTGGGAGACTGCTTCAGATTTTCTGTCTCCCGCTCTCTCTGCCCCTCCCCTGCCTGCACTCTGTCTTTCTCAAAAATAAACATTAAAAAAAAAAAAAAAGACCAATAGCAAAATTTCAAGCTATACTGACAGGGTTACTAGAAAATAGAAGAGTATTATCTTGCATTGATGTGAGTATAATGACCAAAGTAGGGACTGGTAACCTAAACTGGTTTGACCACATCTTAAATGCAGTGTTCAGTCCAGAAAACCATGGACTCATGTCCACAGAAGGCAAGCAGACCAGTGCCATAGAAAGAAATAGTACACAAACCTGCAATCTTTAGCCTGGCAAATATGCAGCAGACTGTATACTTCCAAAGGGCAAAACATGTATCACTGAATGGAGCGCACAGTGAAGCAGATTTTAACTCAATGTAAGAAAGAGTTTTCTAATAAGAAAGGCTTTTGAACAGTGGCACGGGTTGGCCTTCTGAGGCAGTGAGCTGCCCATCAACCGAAAAGATTAACAGAAGACTTTATGACACAATACTCTGTATGTTGTAAAGATACTTTTAGCACTGGGAATGTGTGTAGGAGGAAGAAATGGATTGTGGTGGTTTCTGTTGGAATGAATGACCTCTAAATTTTCTTGCAGCTCAAAAAATTCCTTTTGATTCTAGGCACAAAAACAGCAATTAAATTTGAGGCAAGAAAATATGGTTGTAGTTGAATTTACTTAAAAGACTCTGGTTTTTTTCTGATTACAAAAGTAAAAACAATGTTTTGATGTGGAAATACATACGAAGACATTTATCTACATGTTTAATCTATACATGTGTGTGTGTGTATATATATATATATATACATGTATATATTTATATGTGTATATGTGCAGGTAATAGCCTACTAATTATACCACGAGGAGTCTCTATTACTGGATCCATAATATCCACTGTGGATGTGCCATAATTTATTTAACCATCCAACTGTTACTAAACATATAATAACTCTTTATTTTTATAAATGCACTAAACACCCTTGTACATAAATTTTTTTCTATAGCTTTGACTAAGACTCTTGACCTATTCTTACATAGTTTTCCAGAATTTTGCTATTATATTCGAAGTCTGAATTTTAAGAGATAGGAAGGGGGAAAAAGTACATAAGGAGGATTCACAGGAAGCCACACAAAACATAACTTCTGCCCCCAGAGATTTTCCCACCGAAGGCAGACACACTGTGGTGGCAAGCTTGGCCTTTACAGTGTTTCTCTTTCAATAACAAACTTTTAAGAGGACCATGGTTCCAATAACCTGTGATTTCTTGCATCCTTTAATGCCTAATATATAGGAATGAAGAAAAAGACGGGAATGCGTCTTCAGCAAGTACACTTATCAGACCTTCGAATCAAGACGCAACAGCACTGTGCTGAGATCCGACGAAAGCCAAACGAGACCTAGGTTAACAGATGTAGATACTGAGGTACAGATATATCTCTTGGAATTGTTGTAACTTAAGGGGCCCTGGATCACCTGCTACGTCGCTAAAAACCAATGAAAAAAACAGTCCTCTGAGCAAACAAACCCGTTATCAAAGACTCTTTCTTGCAAGTATGGCACAGTGGTATTGCCTCCTATTTCTGTATAACAGTCCAGACTCCAAACAAAACGCTTCAAGTTTAGCAATTCCTCCTGAGCTGAAAGCTAGTCAAGGCTGGCTTTTCCTTTCTTCCATAATCCCTCCCCTCACCTAAAGAGCAGACGGCCTTGTATTACTAATAATATGCCACCATTTTCAAGAGCCTAAATCTCCTCTTAAAATATGCAGATATAAATATTCTACAAATTCAATCTTGAGAAAATCCCTCCAGGGCCTTCTGTCCCATTCAATCTAGACTGATAAACCTCTTGATCTTTCCTTCATTTGTTCCCTAATTCCATGTCTTCTTTTTTGGTTTCTACTCAGCGTCGATGGCACATATCCTCCAAGACATTAACTGAGAAAGTAGGTTTGTGAGACCCTGCATGACTAGAAACTTCGAATTCTAAGTTGGAATTTTCTCTCAGAATTTTGAATCAACTGCTCCACTGCTTCTAGCTTTCACTGTTGTTCTTGAGAAGTCTGAAGCTCCGCCTGATGTCAGATCATTTTTCTCAGACTTTTATTCCCCCTCTCTTTGGAAGCTGCTGGATCTTTCCTTTACCCGCAAGTGTTCTGAATATGGCCTTGTGCCTTGTTGCAGGTCTGTTTTCATCCACTGTGCTGGAATCTTGATGGCTGCTTTCAATCTGGAAACTAATGTCCTTCAGTTCTGGGATATTTTCTTGAATTACCTTGTTGTATTCATATTTTGTTTTTTAAACAAACTTTAAACACTTGAAGTATAACATACAGACATAAACATGCACATATCTTACATACTTATTTTGACAAATATTTCTAAGTCAATACTGCCCATTAACATTTAAAAGTGAAGCCCCAAATGCTGACTAGACACCATAGGCATGTTGGCATTTCCTGGTGGTTGCACCACTCGGGGATGGGGGAGGAAATGGCCATTTTGCTGAGGGGGCCTCACGTAGCAGTGCCTCTGGATTTTCTTCTTGCAGGCAAATCCATTTCCCCGGAAAGGAGCCCTCCAATCTCCCATCTACTACCTTCAGCTGGGCCTGCCATCCCGGCAGCCCACAGCCTCCGTGATTTGACCTCTTCAGACAAGACATCTCTAGTTTCATTCGTGGTAGAGATGAGATGAGGCGGGGGGGACTGGGGTCTAGCTACTCATTCTATAAACTTACTTAAAAATTCTACAGTTTTCAATCCTACCATGTCAAGTCCTGCGTTTTTCCAAAGTTCTAAAGCACTCACCAGTTTGCTTCCAGTTAACTTCTCCTGATGCAGGTACTTAGCTTTCTCTGTTTTCCATCTTCTAAAAATTTGCTGACATCTCTTGTCTCTGTTGATTTCTTTCTCATTCTTTTTGTCCTTGAACATTGCACCTGCTTAGCCCTCTATAGTCATTTTAATGGCTTTCATGAGAGAGTGGAGGATAAATCAAGTGTTTGCTCTGCCAAGCTAACCTGGAACGCCTCCTTTGTTACACGTAGCCATCTTCAAACATCAGATATATGCTTTCTTTTCTCTTCATCCTCAAAAGCTTCCTGCACTTGTATTTTGAGCTCCAGATCTATATTTGCAAATGCCTCTTGGGAACATATGTCAAAAGTAACTCATTATCTTTTCTGAAAATCTACTTCTTCTTGCAACTTGGTGTCATAATCCTTACAGTTACCCACACTGAAAACTGAAATGTTATCTCCTACTCTTCCTTCTTTCTGGATCTCCCTATATCTAGTAAGATACTAGCACTTGTCAATTACACCCTCTAGAGCACCTGAATCTCATCCTTCATATGTCACTGTCTGCCTTACAGCTATTCCCCGAATACTAAGTCATCCTACTCTACCCATTTTGCCTTCAAGTCTGATTTAAATGCCACCACTTCCATGAAGTCTTCCTTTCTGCTTTCTAGGTTAAGTAAACACTTCCTCCTCTGGAGGACTGCTCACTTTATTAACATTTCTCTTGTACACTTAACTATATTTAACATTTTTTGCAAACCTGCATGTGTTTTATTTCCTCTGTTAGAATGTTAGAGTTTTAAGGAAAGAGGCCTCGAAGGAATCTATCCCTGACCTTGCTCATTACATAGTTTTTATCATGCCATCAGTATGTATGCTATAGAAATAAACACATTGGCAACTACTGAGGCAAACAAAAGAAACAGAGGACACAGCATTTTACCTTCTGGAGAAAAATGTGTAGCTATAGCTGTAGGACAACAATATGTAAAAGGTAAAACAGCCCTCAACTAGGTCAAGAACACATGCTATTACATTTAACTCTGCTGCTCCCAAGCCAATCAGTTGCCATCTCTGATAGCCAAAACACACGGATTACTGCCCTTTAATGAATGGACAATAAATATGAACCGCTTGATAGAATATACAATCTTCAGTCAACAGCTACTCAGCTTCTGATAAAAGCCTGTTTAAATTAATTGGTATTTGAGAAAAATCTATGAAGTCATACTAATCTTCATTCCTCTATAGAGTTTCAAGCTCTATCTTAATAGTAAGAAAAATATAAACCTACAACTACATTAGTCTTCACAGAAATGTCTTGATTCAAATGCATTCTACATTATGCCATCAGTTTTCATAAAGAATAAGTCACATTAAGAGTTTTGCATCTTCTATAAAACGTCAGTGTTTGAAGGTATCTGCCATTATGTACTAGGATGAGCCCTATAAAAATGCCAGTATTTCACTGTTGTTGACTTTTAAAAAGGGCATTTTTATGTGGTTCATCTAATAGTTCAATACTTAATAACAAGCTATGAAATTAGGTCATCTTATAATTTAGCAGTAAGAAAAAATTGGTCTCATTTGTCAAAGTCATATGTTCTCCCAACTCACAAAGATGAAAATGACACTGAGCAAGATGCTTCCTTTTTGCTACCAGGAGGCTCAGTGCTGATGTAGTACTCAACTGTGATAATTCTGTAGCCTAGATTTTGTTATAATTATCTGATTCTTCTTGTCTCACCCTTTTCACTTTTATTGATTCAAAAACGTATATGTGTTTTTGTGAAAGTGAGTATTGTGGCAATTATATATATATATATATATATATATATATATATATGTGTGTGTGTGTGTGTATATATATATGTATATGTATGTACATATACATATATATATATATATGCAAATTATATATATATAATTGGTTACCTAGAGTGCTGTGTTGAGAAGGATTCTTCCTGAACTTGGCAGTGGAAAGTACCAAGGTCATCTGGTAATATTCCATATACGTAACTGGAAGGGGAAAGGCAGCATGCCACACATTTGCAACTCCATCTCATGTCCTAATGGGGACACTGAAGAGGAATCTGAGAATTAATTATGAAAGCCAATCTGCAAGAAGTGAGATCTGAACTCAATTTAGAAATAAGAGAGGGGCATTAATTGATAGAAATGGTAAAGGCATTCCCATCAGAGCCAATAAAACATGAAACAGATAATAAAATGAAAGGGAGTATATACATGTGTGTGTGTATGTGTATGGATACACAAATAGTCACTGTGCCATCCTTACAATTTCCTGGTCTAAAAAGAAAAAAAATAAGAGATCTTAGATAATTTGGGTCAAAGTCCACCGTTTATGGCTATGAAAACTGAAAGCAAAGAAACTTTATTCCCAGCTTACAGCAAGTGTGTAACTAAAGCTGCTGTGGTTTTGCCTTCTCACCCAGTGCTCTACCTCACACGGTCCCAGTCTAACCATGCAGGGTGAGCCCAACAAGGAAGGACCAGAGGCCGGGGGGCTGACTACTGAGCAGATGTTCTAAATCATCAGCAGCAGTAAGGGTTTGGGTTAGGATCAGTCACAGATAGGGAAAGGAGGGGGCAAAATAAAGAAACAATGTAACACGAATCGTAAAGAGTTAATGATATATTAGAGAAAAAAGAAATAAGTTTATAATGTACATGAAGAAAAGGTGGGAAAATACGAGTGCTAGGGACACTAAAGGAAAAACCAGAATAAGATGGCCATTTGAGATCAGAAACTTAGTCTGCGATAGGTACATTTCGATTGTAATGTCCCAACACATATGCCAGAAGTAGACTAGAATGCAGACTCCAGGAGGGTAGGGATTTTTGTCCTTTTTGTCTGCTGATACATCTACAATTAGCCTGAACAATGCCTGGAAATACTTTTTTTTTAATTTTTTTTTTTTTTTGAACAAATGAAGTTTGTTTCTGAGGCACTCAGGTACAAACACACAGGAAATAGAAATATGAAATTTACGAGAGGGTATCAAAAGAGATTTACTTGGGAGATCCGCAGGGAAGTGGACACATGTAAGGTGCCAGTTTCTGGAGCTCTGCCTGGAGTTCTGAGTACAAGCCCAAACAACAGTGGTCTTTCTTTTCCATTGTTCCTTTTATGTGTATCTTTACAGGAACCCTTACAGAGAGGAGGGATGACTGTGGTCATATACCCTCTAGTACCATCACAACTCCGTTATTATTCCTAACGGACTTCGTTAGTGCGAGCAGGGGGTTCAGGTGCAGTCCCAGGACCAGCAGGACCAGGGTCAGCGGGGAGTTTGCCAGAAACGCAAATTCTCAGGTCCTGTGCTAGATCCACCACAGGAGAAACTGTGCGGTTGCGGCCTCGTTACCGATGCTTTCAGGAGTCTTCCAGGTGATTCTAACGCATCCCACAGAGCCGAGAACAAAGCAAAGGTACTCAACTCTTAGTGGACAAAATACCTACCTCATAGTTTAAGTCATTCTTCTGGAGATGCAGCTAACAATTTAAGACCCGATTACAGAAAAAGATATTTGTAATAGAATCTGGTGTCACAGGCCACCAGTCGTAACTCCTCAAGCAGAGACCACGCAGCGACACCTGCCTACAGTAAAAACAGAGTATTTAAAGGCATCCACTTACTTCAACGTCTCAGCGAGAAAGAAACTCTGCTGCACATCATCGTGGGTAGGAGTAGACGAGTACACGTCCTTCACCCCGGAAAACCCGCCGCTCACTCGGCAATACTTCTCAATAGCCTGTGAGAGAGACCAGACAGAAGAATCAATTCCACACAATTTCACGTCTTGGGGACAAATTAAGGAACCCCAGTCAAAAGTTCACAAAGATCTATCTGAGGATTTGACAGGTTAAGAATAAAACTTATTACTGAATGGGAATATTCTCACACTGGAAAAATTAACGGAGGGATCTGTTTCCTGTGGAACTTTTCCCCCTCCAAAACTCTCCAATCTTTCAAAAGCATCTTCTATTTTCCTAACTGAGGAAAGTCAAGTTTGGGCTATTCACACTGAATTAGAGACCTGTCTGGCATAATAAAACCTCATTAATTCTAACAAATCAAGGGCGGTCAGTCTGAATTAAAATTTTCAAAGGGAATTTTTTCACTTCTAAGGATAAACCACCCAAAACAAGCTTAAAGAAAAGTATTACCTAAGAGCTCTGCTCTCCATAGTAATAAGGAGGCAATATTTACTGCAAACACACTACGTGACAGATGCTACATTACAATCCTAGCAGTTAGACATTACAGGTGGTACCAACTGGCAGAAAGCAGCCATCCACATACCCACTACAACAAGAATTACCATGTTAAGAGCCAACCATTAGGATGTATTTGCTCCAAGTCAAGGCTCTTCTAAGAGCTTCACATGTATCATTGAAATCTCCCAACAACCCATGAGGTTGTCTTAGGAGGCTCCACTTTTCCCACAGGAAAACTAAGGCAAAGGGTGAGTTGCTCTACATTATTGCTAACTACTGCGCTCTGCTGTCCAACTCAGAGCTAAAACTCTTAATTTGTATCTCTTCTTGCAGCTTTTGAACGTGCCTAAATAAAATATACTCAATCCAATGGAATCCATTCAAAACCCTGTTTTTTTAAAGTTTGAGAGAGAGAGAACCCATTCAAACCCTATTTTCTTAAAAAGTTTATTTTGAGACAGCGAGCAAGAGAGCACACACAAGGGGGGGGGGTGCAGAGAGAGAGAGGGAGAGAGAGAATCCAAGCAGGCTCTGTGCTGTCACAAGGCTCGATCTTAGGAACCGTGAGATCATGACCTGAGCTGAAATCAAGAGTCAGACGCTTAACTGACTGAGCCACCCAGGTGCCCCTCCAAACCCTATCTTTAATTCAGAGCAACCGAATATCCTGCTTATGCAGGTGTATATCATACTCTAAAATTAAGCCATTCATGAGAAGTTGAATTACACATGGTTCTTTTCTTTTTCTACCTAACCCTGAGATACTGTCTAATGAAGGTATAGTTATTTAATCATTACTGCCATGGCTTTTTGTTCCTAGTCTTGCTAATTTTCTTATTCTTCTGGTCTCTCTCCTTTCTAATGAAAAGCTAATTAACACTGAAAGTTTTTATTTAATCAAGCTGTTCGTTTTTATATAATTCCATTTTAATTACAGCTGGGTTTTAAAAGTCTTCTTACCAAACAGTTTGGGGCTTTTTTCTATCTAAATATTTTAAATGTATTTTGAATTCAAGAGTTTTTAAATGCCACATTCTGCGCAATGATCATGTGTCTTTACCACCAGAAAACTATCAGAGCAGTTTAAGGATACTGAGAAAGTAGCAGGGAGGCATGACTAATCTTTAAGCCATTTAGAGTCATTTCTTGGAGGCAAGTTTTCATGCAAATATATTCAAGTTTGGAAGTTTGAAGACGTGACTGGAATAGCTAAGGCTACAGAAGACATATGAGATACCATTCTTCAGTCTCAGCCTGTCTTCCCTTTACCTTCTTCACACCCAACAGGGAGGCCAGTGATAGGGAAGAAAGCAACTTCTATTTAAGAGGTGACTCGTCCTCTTTTGTCTTTGCCCCCCTTTTCTGCATCATGGCATACTTCTGAACCTTGAATTTAAAGTATAATTATTTCAGTTCTTGTTCTCCATATTTGGAGTTTGTGTGTCTATCTAGACTGTAAAAACAACATTCTAACTCCTGTCATTCGACAGACTTGGGTTAAAGCCTGAGCTCGTGAAACCTCTTTTTAATAGACAGAATAGGGCCATACTTTAAGAAGGTGCACAGGAAAAAAGAACCTTAAGAAAAGGATAGATTATCCTATAGTGTTTCTCACTGAGTGGACAGGTTTCTGCCACCACCCCCCACTCTGCTGCCCCACGTGATTCAGATAAATCTTTCTTATTCCTCTGAATAAGAATCATTAAATATTAGGAGACATTCAAGTCAGACATCGCAGGGTTGCTTTACCTATTTCTCGCATATACAATATTGCTTAATGTACATGAGCATTAGTAAGCCACTGCTATCCACACAAGTGTGTGTGTCCTATTCTCGAACCACTGTGACAACAGTTGGTTATCTTCCCAACTGTGGCAGGACTCTGTAAAGAGAATTTCACCAGCAGTTATGATCCTGTCTGGAATTCTGGAAGTAAGAGGCCAGTGAAAAAGCAGCATCAACAATGCAGCATCCCTTCCCGTTCAATGTAACCACCTGTCTCCGCTAATGTTCTTTTTGTTAAACTCCACAAAGACTATCCAGGTCTGAATGACAAATGACACAGAAGTGCCCTCACTGTAGTGCAAGTCTTTATCACACTGCTCCTAGATCACTGGCAGCGGTCTCCCAAATCCAGCAATTTGCAGCTTATAATCAGAGCCTTTGTTCGGTCACTCCCCACTAAATAGCCTTTAGTGGCTCCTTTCTCTTTAAAAAACGTTTAGTAATCCTAGAATGGACTCCTCCAGTTAGTTGGTCTTGGTGGGCAGGACATGATGAGGAAAAAGATCTGACAGGCTGTTTAGACAGGCAAAGGACTTTCTATCTCCACCTCCTGTATGAGAAACACTTATGTAGTAACTGGGAGAGGTGTCTGGTTGTGTGTGTGTGTGTGTGTGTGTGTGTTATTCCTGAACCACTGGGTAAAGGACACATCCCTTGATCTGGCATGTAAGACCATCTACATAACGGCTCCAAACTTCACTCCCTCTGGTGGCCACTGTGAAACCTTCTTTTTACATAAACTGGTCTACGTTCTGCCGGAAAACCTATGTTGCCCATTCTTACTTGAGCAAGTTACTGACACTACTTATCTCACCTACAATGTCATCTAGGCTGCACATTCATCATAATTAGTGCTATTTATCACAATTAGCATATCTCAGACAATAAATGCTCCCTCACTCCTGGGAATAAGCTATACTTTCATGAGAAGACTAATATTTTTCTTCCTCCCCAGGTACTGACAGCCACCTTGTTCTCTGAAAGACTAGTCTTTTAGGAATAAACTGCTTGCTTCCTTTACTTACTAACCATTAATATTTTCTCATAAATAGATAAGTAAATAAAGTCTTTCAACCTAGAAAAATTTTAACAATTCACTGATTCTTCATTTGGTGGTTACTAAGAAATTACCTGGAACGCAAGCGAATACAGGGTAATCTACCCAGGTAATTGTAAGTCTGGGCAATTTTACGATTTTTTTTTCTCCCCCTAGGGTTAAGCATTAATTGTCAAGTACAGAAACTATATAATCTTACTGAAACTCACAATGCCTTTTAAATGACACTTTATAGTTATTCAAGAAGAAGAATGAGTGCACACCCATAGGAAAATAGTTTTATTCAAGAACTAAATCGGATTTTCCTTCTATTGCTTAAGAAACTTAGAAATCGAGTCACAGAGTTTTTCCATCACATAATTGGCAGGAGCACTATGGTTACCGAACATGAGGCAACACGGATGGCACGATGGGAAAGCTTGATTTAGCGCTCACGCACATAAAATGAAATATTGGCTTATTTACCAGTGCTGCTTCCCAGCCCCACTGCCTGTATCTTGGATCGTGAGTGAATCGCCATAGGTACCAATAGGTTTCAATTACTTCTGGACGGAGGATGTAATACTTTTCAGCCTGCCGGACGGCCACAGCCTCTACCGCACCATCAAACTTGAACGACTCAGGACCCAGCTTTAATGCTGTAACGTGACCAAAGAAACAAATGAGCACAATAAGCCACTTGTGTTTGTTCACTAGAGCTTCTTTCTCCCCCCAAAACATGGGGTATAATGTAAAGTTAGTTCCATTTTGTTTTATTTTTATTCTTGCTGTTTTGCAAAACCAGTGACTTTAAAAGATCTACATTTGGTTTTCTTGTAATAGACTTACAAATATTCCTACTATCCTGACACGAAGTATTTCTCATACATAACGTTCATCAACATACTTCTGAATCTAACTATACTGACAAGTCTAGTAATCCTCTGGAAACAAATGCAAAGCTAGATGTAAGCACATTACATAATCTGTTTTGTTCCAAAATAAAATGAGACAGATAATTGTATTGTACAGAACTGTTTTTTTAAAAGTCAAGACAATTTTAAAGTCCTTTTAATATAACACACATATATAGGAAAACACTGTAGAGCTCAGATCTTGAATTAGATTTAGATATAAGTTATATACTCTTCAAGCATACTATAGTATACAAAATGCGATATATTTTAAAACTTAAACCAGTTTTAAAAATAAACTCTTTTATCCTATAGCCTCTGTATATATAGCAAGAAAGAGATTCAAATTGCCAATCACCAAGAATTTTACCTGTGGTGCTCATTTATCAGTTTGAATAAGATAGCGCCATTACACATATATTTCAACGCTACATACTATTCTGTGAATGATATGATTTCCACTCAGGCTAGAATATAGAACTACATGAAAGTCTTTTTAATCACCTCTTTCTAATCACGCCTAGCACCCTAACTTTGGCCAATATAAAGTCATCTTCCATTGGGATGCTGGAGTCACACACAATTACCACTCTCAGCGGTCATTCTTTCCGTTTATTGGTGGCAAACAGTTTCAAGGTCTCTAATCTTTCAAAAAATGCTGGAAATTTTTATATTTTCTCAGAAAAGAAAAGGTAAAATAAGAATGATAATGCTGGTAGACCATAAACAGAATCATGCCATAGTTGCTGTCATGACATGTGTTGCTGTGGCCAAATTTCAGCCTTACAAGGGAGACAACGTAAGCTCTAAATAATCACATACAATTGTGAAAAACAGTCTTTCTCACCATCTACCACTCCCAAGAGAAAACACAAAACCAAAAAACATTGTACCAATGGTAGATAATTCTACTGAAAGCAAAACATGTGATCCAGAAAAGTGTATTGCTAAATCTTAGAGAACTAAAGTAGAACTCAAGCACAGGACTTCAACCTGAAGGTCATGAATTCTATCTCTGGCGGGCTCTGAAAGAAGAAGACATTGTGTTGTGTTGTGTTGTGTTGTGTTGTGCTGAGAAGCCTCTGAAATTGTATGCAAAACTCTGTGTGCACATAAAGGTTTGACCAGCTCCTCAATGGGATCTGAGATTAGGATTAACCAACAAATCCTCAGTATTTTTTGTTAGAGAACTTCTAGCCAGCTTATTGACAAAGTCAGCATACGATCAAATATGATTTGGCATTTTAATAAATGCTTTTAAAATGACTATAAAAGTCAAACATCCTCATGATGCCAATCTAATACAAGTACAGGAAGTCATTTGATCTGAATTTCTTATGTCTTTCCTTTCTCAAAGACTGAATGCTAAGAACTGATTATATGGAATTTTTAAATGTTAATCTTAAGGCTAACTTTAAATTAGATAACTTCTGTAATGATAATATTGCCTGAATTTGAAGTAGAAATTGGCTGCATGGAACTAATATTTTTAACTTCTCACTAAAAATTATGTCTCACTTATTGGTCATTCATAAAGTCACAAATAAAGCACACCAGAGAGAGAACATATCTGTTTTGTGAGGAGCTGGCAAATAAAAATGTACAAGCCCAAATTATACACACATTACATCCATTACTCTGGTCAAATCGCTGGTTTTCATGTTTCTAAGGCATCATTTCTTAGTGCTGTTTTAAGAAACGTAAAAAATAATTTCCTAACAATCTATCTTGCATTTAATTTCTATTTTCTACCTTTAATTTCCCACTTACACTTGATACTTCATTTCCAACAAGTAAAAACTGAGTTGAAACCATAAATAATTTAGTGCTGGGATACAAAAAGAACTCTAAGAGGATGCAAAAATCATCTAATGTAGGCAAAGGAAAGAGATATGCACAAATAAAAAAAATTAAAGTAAAATGTCAAATATGACAAAGGTCAACAGTAAGACACTAAAAAGTACATTTAAAGAAGGCATAGATTAGTCTGCAAGTCATAAGATTCTTCCAGATATGTAGAATCTGTAGAGATCTCAGGAAAAATAAGCATACTCAGGTCAACAAAATAAATACAAGAAAAAATAAAAAAGCCTAAGGAATATTCTGGGACAGGCAATTTGACTACAGTTTAAGTTAATAATAAGGGAAGAACTTAAACTATTTCCCTCCTATTAACTTCCAAGGAAAAAAATAGTTGAAGAAACTCTTAAAGTATGTCTAAAACTCATGTCCAATGGATCTCTTTTCCATTGGATATGTTAAACGTATCTAAGTATTAAAATTTCCCCCAGATGTGATAGTACGTGGTCTAGGGAAGATCTTACCCAACTTTCATAAGAAGTAAATTAAATAAAAGTCATTTTATTGATGTTCAGTAGTTTTTTTTTTTAAATCTAGAAACCTAGAAAAAGAAAGAATAGTACTATGTTTTGGAAGTCTACCATCTTGTTTGGCACCAATTCTGCATTATACCTCAGAATAAGCTAAAACAATGTTGTCTGAAACTAAGCTAAGTTACTGCTCAGTTTCACGAACAGACTGAGAAATGTTTCCTACAAACCCAGCTAAATTATTAAGCTGCAGGCCATGCTCATCAATAAGGCAGAATATATAAAGATTACCAAACTTTGAATTAACATTAATTCTAATTCCAACAACAAATGAAAGTGAAATTCCAAAGTAATTATTGTGTGAATTTAGCTGAAATAACTGCTAAGAAGTGAACAGGTATTTTTAAACAAGGTGGCCAAAAATACAGCACAGCTATACCAAAACACATAAGATATCATAACCAAGTGGGAAGGAAGCAACACTAGAATCTTGCCTTTTAATTCAAGGATCTAAACTGAGATTAAAGATGAGTAAACACAGTGAAAGATTTGAAAATACAGGACACAAATCAAAGAGTAATCTTTTTGGGCATACCATGGCAAAGAGGGCCACAGGTTCATTGACTTGCAATGTGAGAATGACAATCAGAACAAGTCTGACAGCAACAACAATAGACTGGATGGTTTAAAATTTCATTTATACTCACAACAGCATTCTGAGGAAGACAGGATAGGTATTGTTATCCCATTGTTTTGAAGATGGAGCACCTGAGACTTAGGCAGGTTAAATGACTTGCCTAAGGTTCATAGATAATAAATAGTGGAACATGGGACTTTTGAATCCTAGGCCACATTTTCTTTCTGTAATATCACAGTATTTCATATCAGCATCAGCAATGTCATTACAAAATGTGAAAGTCAGGGAATCCTCTCATAACTCTGGTATTCTATGGATTTCTCAAAGGCAAGGGACAGGTCTTATTCACAATTCCACCTGTAAGCATCTAGCATAATGCTTGGCAGATAATAGGTGCTCCATGTTTAATGGAGTGAATGATTAATTATACTAACTACAGCATATCACATTTTTAATACGTCTGTATGAAATCCTACTGTTTTATATCTATTAGCGGATTTGTGGCCAAGACCTACATAATAAGTCTTATTATCATGGGTCCTAGTACATACACTGAATAGCCATAGTGGTCCTCAATGTTTTACTAATTTTAGCTGCATTTTAAATATATATTTGATACTCTATATTATTAACATAATATAATTTAGCTTCTATTTATAACTTAGATCACTGACATTCTACGTACTACATACCAACACTAAACCACCCTAAAATAACTTCTACTTCAATGTCCTTTTGACTTAGCTGTAGTTTGTCAAGAAATGGAATCCCTGCCTTACTTAGTGAGAGCACTGAAGGGTCAATTTCACCATAAGTTCGATTCCTCATTATATAAAAGCAACCTGAACTAACCTGAACTAAAATGAACTAGGATAAATTTTAAGCTAGTCACACCTGTGTCATGGTACCTGATGGCACAGCAACCCTAAGATGGAAATTCAGTTATTTCATAAAAGCAACAATTCAATTTCTGAAATCACAAATAGAAATTACTAGTGTTTACTTTTTCTGGGAACTCATTGTCCATTATTTCATATAGAAACACATTTTTAAAACCAGAAAAAAATCTTGGAAGGTCTACTTCAGTATTTCTCAGTCCTTTTTCAGGATGTTTAAAAACCTAATTGTTGGGGCGCCTGGGTGGCTCAGTCTGTTAAACATCGGACTTTGGCTCAGGTCACAATCTCATGGTTTGTGAGTTTGAGCCCCTTAGCGGGATCTGTGGTGACAGCTCAGAGCCTGGAGCCTACTTTGGAATCTGTGTCTCCTTCTCTCTCTGCCCCTCTCCTGCTCATGTTCTCTTTTTTTAATAAAAAAATAAATAAAAAACCTAATTGTCTTCTCTGTGAAATTTTAATAATAAATATACACTGTTTATCTATGACTGTATATAAATGACTGTATCTGTGACTGTATACAAAAAAAGAAAAAAAGATTTTTTTTCACCCCCAAGAACCAATTTTTTTCACCACTGAAAACCAACTCATTTTTGAGGTAAGGACACTGAAGCCCCAAAATATTACATATGTGCCTAAAGCAATACAGAGGATCTTTTTAGTTAAACGCACAATCAACTCTAAAATTACTGGTAAACTGACTAAGAGACTACTAGATACCTAGATAACAATTATACATTCAAATAACTACTATTATCTTTTGGTCACTCTTATTTTCACAAGAGTATAAACAAGCCAGTAATCTAAATCAGGTTTTGTGTTCTTTTAAGTAACTAGTCCTACAGAAGCTGAAATGAATGGCTAAAATGGATTCTTACTATACTAAATAATGTAATCCCATACATCCCCAAATGTCATTTGTCATCCCCGTCTCTTGTCACTAAAACAATTTCTTCAAAATCTTTATTAACAAAGTCAGTAGTAGAATTCAGAATTGAAAAAAATGATTCAGGAATACATTTCCAGAATGAAAAATTCAAGGTCTTAAGAAAATGATTTACTGTGTTAAAATAACCTATTTTAAAGCGAAAACTGCCCATATATTTTCCTTCTAATTTCTGGACATATTTTTAACTTAGAGGTTATTTTAGTCTAAGTAGTTAGTGTTATTAATACTCTTACCAGTTCTGTCATATGACTCATGACATGTACGTGCAATTTCTGCCCCTAGCTCTAAATAATGACCAGCTTTATCCATTCTGGAACCATCTGCTCCTAGTGCAAACATTCCCCCAGCAAAACAGGCCAAATGCCCCATCTTCTTTTCTAAGTGCCCATTTTTCCACTCTCCAATAAAGGTGAGACCTCCTCGGGACTTCTTAATAAGATGTTTCTCTATAGCCTACGAGAAAGAGAAGATAGTTAAAATTTTAGAAGCAAAGTGTTAGTGTTACTACATCCTTCTACTTATCATAAAACCTTGGTAATAGGATATTCTACAAACTGGTAACTTTCCCAAGCCGGAAGGGTTTCCCAAGCCGGGGGTAAGTAAGTTTTGGAGAATAAACAAGTTGCATATAATCTTGAACAAATACCCCATCACTACTACGACAAAGACAAGGTGGAAGAGGGAAGACTGGCCTAAAGACTACCTTTCAACACACCACCTGTATTATAGGTTTTTTTCTTCTTGAGCTAAATGGAATTCACAATAATCAATTGAGATCATGAATAGAAATAAATTAATATAGTTATATAACAAGTTTAACCCAAAAGACTCTACCAATTTATTTTCTATTTCATACAATAAAACTGAAGATGAAGAATATCTAAGTTAATCTAAAAATAGGATTTTGACAGTTAAAATGGTTTCTCCTTTTCCATATAACTATACCTCTTGTCAAAGTACTTTAAGAAGGTACTAGTAGATGAGGCATCTTATAAGTTATAAAGCTTACAAAACTAGTTAAAGGTTCAAACTTAACTCCGTAGCCCCTTACTTTGCCAACTTAGGCACTTATTTTGGGTGTTGTGCCATGGCTATGAGAGACCAAGTGACAAACACAGTCCATCCTACTGGAACGTCAATTTTACTCACAAGATGTAGGGATGGCAAGAAAAATATTTTGTATTAAACTTGAATGTAACATAAAATAGAGTCCAACAATCACATTTAACTTTAAAAATGGGATTTTTGGGGCACCTAGGTAGTTCAGTCGGTTGGGTGCCTGACTTGAGCTCAGGTCATGATCTCATGATTCGTGGGTTCAAGCCCCGCGTTGGGGTTTGTGCTCACAGCTCAGAGCCTGGAATCTGCTCCGGATTTTGTGTGTGTGTGTCTCTCTCTGCCCCTCCCCTGCTCGTTCCCTGTCTGGTCTCTCTCTCAAAAATAAATAAACATTAAAAAAATGAGATTTCTAAGAGCTTTGTTCCTTTGGACTATGTTCTCAGACTTTGCTAAATGGGGCTGTAAATTAATTTTCTACCTTTAGTGATACTTCTAGGGAAAAGTATAACTTCATAAATTCAGTTCTCTTTGGTGAAAAGGTAAAAAGTATTACATCTGATTAGAAAATATACTTTCCTGACAATAAAGAGGAATAAAAGAATTAACCCACATGTTTGTAGATTGTTCTCTGACAAGTTCAATAACAGCTCTGGAAAAATCTATTGTGTATTCTTTATAATGATGAGGTTTGTTTCAGAACTATAAGGAGTATGCCTTATTCATCATGTTATACTTGACAAGGCCTGTTAAGTGTAGCTTACAGTCAATAAATGCTTGATTTACAAGTTTTTGTTGTTCTTTTAACCACAGTACACTGAGGCACAAAAGAAAAGGTTAGTTTTTCCAGTGCAAGGACAATGTTTTTTATCTTTGTGAGTCTCGTGGCATCTAGCACGTTTTCTACATGTAAGGCACCAATAAATGCCTCCTCAAGAAACATTTATTGACTGCCCACAATGGAAAGAACACTATATGCCAAGTATTAGTTTAACTCCTCTGAGTTAAACAACTACAGGAAATTAGTTCCCTAAAAAGTAAGGATATAAAAAGGATAAGATTTTTGCTTTACTTTAAAAACAAAACAACTGTAACTCTGGATAGTGTTAATATATATGAAATATATACACAATCAACAAAGCCTAAATGTGTCTCTTTGAAAATCACAAAAGCTTTGATCCAAAAAAAAAACAAACAAAAAAGGAGAAAAAACAAAACTCAAGAATATCAGGAATAAGGGGAGAGAAGGATGGGCAAAATGGGTGAAGAAGAGTCAGATATAGGCTTCCAGTCATGGAATGAGTAAGTCATAGGGATAAAAGGAGCGATAAAGGTCAATGGTGAGCATAAAAGGGATAAAAGTCAATGGTGAGCATAGCATTATGTACCGACTTGTCAAATCACTGTTTTATACCTGAAAATTAATGACACATAATGTGTCGACAATACTTCATTAAAAATAAATGAGTAACAAATTCAAAGAAATGTTTATATGTAACTTTAAAAACTGATTAAAATCACTAAAGGGCTATGGGGTTATAGTGGATCAGAAAGCAAATAACTTAAGTGGTTAACACACTTCTCTATCTCACAGTTTTTGCTTGGTAATATCGCATACAAGTGCTTCCAAGACTGAAACCTGTTCCAATTTTAAGCTGTCACAACACTGTGGTAAAAGGTTACATAAATATGAAACAGTCAAGTGGTTAAAAGCACAGGCCCTGGAGCCAGACTGTTCAGTTCCAGGCTCCATCACATACTAGATATGTGACTGTCAGCAATTATTCAACCTCTTTGTGCCGTAAGGTCCTCATGTGTAAAATGATAGTAAAGATTATTTGCTTTCATATACATAAAAGGGGTTACAACAGCACCTGGCATGTGGAAAGTACTAGATAAGTGTTTTGCCCTTAGTATTTATCCATAAGGCTTTCCATGTGTAGGTTCAATGTCATTTGAAAGAAGAAATGTTTATGGAAATGTATATGTGACGTCAGAAGTTTTTTCAGTCTGTGTAGATAATAACTAAATGTAATTAAGTTTCCATACATAAATATGTTACACTAAATTCTTCAACAATTTCTTTAATGAATCATGGGAATCTACTCCCAAAACCAAGAGCACACTGTATACACTGTATGTTAACTTGACAATAAATTATATTTAAAAATTTGTTTAATGTTTATTCATTAATGTTTAATGTTTATTCATTAATTTTTGAGAGACAGAGACAGAGCTTGAGCGGGGGAGGGGGCAGAGGAGGGGTTACACAGAGTCTGAAGCAGGCTCCAGGCTCTGAACTGACAGCACAGAGCCCAAAGCGGGGCTTGAACCCACAGACTGTGAGATCATGACCTGAACCGAAGTCGGATGCTCAACCGACTGAGCCACCCAGGCGCCCCAACAATAAAATTATATTTAGAAGAAGAAAAAAGTAATAAAATGCCCGCAAAAATGAAAACAATGTAAGATTTTTATATTAAAATTCTAAAACTCTATAGGGAGGGCATATAATAAAACGCATGTAAGGTGTTCACTGGTCACTATGAAACATAGCATATATTCAGAATGTTAAGCAGGTAACTGTTGTGACAAGAATTACCTCAATAGCATCATCATACATTTTCCTTGCCTCATGGTCTGTTTTATCTGACATCAACCATGCTTTCAGTAAGTATTCATAAAAACTGTCTCCCAGCCCGCCAACTGACGTATGATCTGTAACGAAAGGAAAAGAGAAGGGTGAAGGTGGAGGAAAGAGAAGACAGAAGGCAATTCAATAATCTTTCTCAATTATAATGACTATTACTGGTCAGTCATTTAAAATTATACTGACAGCCTTACTTCCAGCCTACTTCAAATTCAGTTGAGCAAAAGTATACTCTCATCACTCTCCTCTACGTGGGTACCCAATTTTCCAGAAGTCTCTTCCTGCTGGATGAGGTATTTCACATATTTAGGAGTCTTCTTCTTCAGCCATGTAGTTTGTACACTGTCACACAACCAAGCTTTTCCAGAACTGAAAACAATTATCTTTCATATGATAAGGACTTAAACTATACAAGCTAGAAGATTAAATATGAGATATATCTAAATCTGATGTTAACCAAAAAGAGCCCATTTTTTCCATAGGGTGGTTAATGGTGATTTCTATTCTATAGACAGCAGATTAAAATAAGTCCAAGAATTCCTTGGTAATAATGCCCTGCACTTTTAATCCTATCCAAGGCAACATCATAACTCCCAAGGCAACCGTATTCTTTTATCCCTGACTTTTGACAAGCCCTGCCCTACATTCTTAAGCTTTGTTTAAAAACACATATCCTCCCTGCATGAAAAGAAAAACAGCACACTTCTGCGAGCTGTCAATCATTCATGGAGTACCAGCGCTGGTTTTCTACTTTCACGGGGAAAGGACAGACCCCTGGGTGGTTTGTGGAACAACTGGTTTTCTGCTTGGGGGAAAATGCATATTAATGTTTTTATCTGTAGCTCATAAATATAAATTTGTGGTGGATTAATGACTTAACAGTAAAACAGAAACTGTAAGTACACCAGAAAAAAATATAATAAAATGTCTGCCCTTCTTTAGCGAATGATCTTCTTTGGCAAAACAAAGGAGCCACAAAGAAAAAGATTTATAGCGATATATGGTACAAGCTACCATAAATGAATCTGTAAGGCAAGAAATAGAATAGGAACAGATATATGCAACACATAGAACAGAAGTAAGGGTTAATGCCCTGTACAAAGAAGCCTGATAATTAAATAAGGACAATTGCTACCGAGCACACACAAGTAATTTAAAAAAAGTAACACAAATTGATAATTAACGTAAAAAAGGAAGTTCAACTCCATCAATGACCAGAGAAAAGCAAATTAAAACAATGAGGTTTCATTTTGTTGATTTAATTGGCAAACATTTTTCAAAGTATTTTTTTTTTTAAGTTTATTTATTTTGAGAGCAAGTGAGAGCAGCGAAGGGGCAGAGAGAGAGGGAGAGAGAGAATTCCAAGCAGGTTCTGGGCTGACAGCAGGGCTCGATCTCACAAACAGTGAGATCATGACCTGAACCGAGATCAAGAGTCGGACACTTTACCAACCGAACCACCCTGGCACCCTGGCAAACATGTTAAAAATTGTTAACGCCCAATGTGGATAAAGTTATGGTTCAAAGTTGCTGGGAATGGAGGGAAGTTTTATAGCAGCTTTCAAAATTTAAGTAGGCTTTCTACTTCTGGAATTATCCTGTAACAAATACTTGCACAAACACACAAGTATAGATATAAAAACAAAACAAAACAAACACTTCATCAGAGCACTATATTCATTAAACATAAGATAACTTCAAAAGTCTAGAGAAGTAGCTACATAAATTACAGTACAAACATATGTAACAGAACATGCAATCATTAAACAGAATCAGATGAATCTGCAATCTGTACCAGATATTGAAGGATATCTATTATATGCTGTTAAGTAAGGGAAGGACAAGTTTCAGAATAATATAGTTTGATACTGCTAAACTTTGTATTTTCAAAGAATATTACTGTACACATAGAAAAGGTATGAGAAGACAACTGTGCAGAGTAATTACATCTCAGAAAGTAGTCCTTCAGTTTTTACTTTGCATACTTATGTATTACTGGACTACATGTAACTTGTGTAATTAAATCATCTTTTGTTACAGAAAGTAATAAATGGGGGGAAGGCCACCAGTCACTTTCAAGAACATGTCTGCTAATACTGTAGTAATTTGCTTGTACCTTCAGTAGCCTGCATCTCAAATGCTCTTTTCTCACTTTTTTCCCACTAGTCATTAGTGCACATGATGAATTTCACGTATGTATACACCCACAAATCCACCACCAAGATGAAAATACAATGCACTTCCAGCATTCCAAAAATCTGCCTCATGTGGCCCTCACAATCAATACCCAACTTCCAAAGATAACCATTTTTCTGACCTCAATCACTAAATGATTTGTCAAGTTCACATAAAACGGCCATATACTCTCAAGAATGATTTGGTAGCTTAATGATTTCCTTTGTTTTCCATCTAAATGTCTAGAAGAAGGACCCCTCTGCCTTACATAGGCTTACTCAGTCTCCAGCATTAAGTGTTTGGGTATCAGAGAAGACACTTAGGGGAAGAGAAGACAGGTACAACGATCCCTTACTCTAAGCTTCGGACGGCACAAGAAAATCACGATTGAATTTCTAATAGTTTTCAATACTTATCACGCTTACATTTAAGAATTTTATAATGATGGTCATATATGATGATGGGCTGAGAGGATAAATTATACTTAGATGCTAAATTAATTCTAAAAGATTTAAATATTTTATGGTTACTGGAAATCATTAAAGATAACATATAAAATATTAAACAATATGAAACTAAGTAGACAGGGAATGTCCCTCATATTTAATGAACATATAGGACAGAGAAAGATTTAGGGATGCCTTTTAGGTACATGATTTGCTAATGAACAAGAATGGAGTCATTTTATATTTGGCAAGCAACTATTTTAAAGCAGCTATATCCAAACAAGTATGACAAAATATCCCCATCAACACTGCTACCTCAATTTTGTGGCTATGTCAAAACATCCTGGACTCACTCAGCAAATGATACCATAACTATCTTACCAGCTGCCCAGTCTTGTCTTAGACTTCAATCAACTGCTTAAAAACATGCCTTACTGTAGTTGTCCTCTTATTTTAACCATGACTTTCTCATATAGCTTTTAGGTTTCATCCCCCAGATTTTCTAGTTGCCTTCCTTTCGTCTCCTATCTTTTTCTCTCACCATTTTTATTCTTTCCCATCCCCTCAGTCATGTCACTTACACTGAGTCACTCTTGCATTTCATCACCCTAGAGACCTTCCTCCTAAGCTATCACCTTCAGACTTCTCTTTTCCTGCTTTCCTAAGTTAAACCCATTATTTCCTCAATATTATGTCTTAGTTCACGCCTGTTGTACTGAATCATATTCTTCTATGATTTCCCAAGAAAGACTATTGGATTGTAGCTTTATTATGAGCTGCTTAATTTTATTTTATAAAGATATCAAATTCAAGGTTGGAAATCATTTTCCCTCAGAGGTTCTCAAAGGTACTGTTCCAGTGTCCTGTAACGCAAGTATCATGAGTGAGAAACATTGGCGATGCTGTTTTATAGGCTCAAGGTGTTCTCTCTCAATGCCCCCTTCCTCACACTCAACTCATTTTTCCAAGCTTTACATCTTCATTTTGATACTGGTTAATTTTTTTCCTACATTCATTGTGCTAAAGATTAGTATCTTTCAGCTCTGAGAAAATTCTATTGTTTATTTTCTTCAGTTTTGCTTGTTTCTCTCTTCCGAAACTCTCATTAGTTGGAAATTGGACCCCTTGGATTGATTTTATATTACCCTTCTCTCTCAAATTAGTCTCTTTGTTTCTATATTCTGGGATTTTTAAAAAAAATCAATTTTTTCTTTTAGTCCTTTCACTGAGGTTTTTAATGTAAGCAATTATACCTTTTACTTCCTTTCTGTGCTCTAATTCTTTCTTTTTCAATGTACCCTGTTCTTATTTTATGAACACATCATCTTCTTAGAGTTCTCCAAAATAAACAGATATGTTTATTTATAGAATTACTTCAGTTTCCTCTAGGATCCCTGTTTGACTTTAACGATTTTTTTTTCTGCGAAATTTAACATGTGCACAGAAAAGCATATAAAACATAAATGTTATGCTCATTATAGAGAACATCTGTATAATTTCTACTCAGAAGAATGTCAGTACTCCAAAAGCCTTTCACATATCCTTTCTCAATTACAATTCCCACATCCTCAAAGGTGAACCACTATCTTGACTTTTGGGGTAGTCACTTATTTTACATGGCTATCATCTACTACCCTCTCTCATCTGCTACTATTTAGTTTTGTCTACTGGTATGTTTAACAAAGGTATCATATATTCTCTTGCATCAGTCTTCCAGATCTCAATGCTTAAGACTCAACCATGTGGCTATATGTATACACTGCTGTTTGATATCCCACTGCACCAATCAACCATAATTTATTTATCTGTACTTAAGAATGAAGTTCTCAGTAGCTAGTGTGGGCTTTTCTCTACCAAACAGTAGGTACTCTCTCACTGAGCAGACTTATTGGTCACAAGGTCTCTCTCTTGAGTGGGAATTCTGACTGGATGCTTTCTGTGTAGGCTAAGTTGAGGAAAGGTGGGCTATGTGCGAGGCTTTGCTTTAGAGTCAGGAAAATGGTACTCGTTGTGAAATTGGATCTGCTCGAATTTCAGAATAAAGGGAGGCTTTATTCTGGGTTATTAACATCCATATGGAAAATTTTCACCTTTCTTCTCAATGAAATCATTAAATTTTTTAAAAATAAGTGCTCAAGGCATCTGGGTGGCTCAGTCAGTTGGGCGTCCAACTTTGGCTCAGGTCATGATCTCATGGTCTGTGAGTTTGAGCCCTGTGTCGGGCTATGTGCTGACAGCTCAAAGCCTGGAGCCTGCTTCAGATTCTGTGTCTCCTCTCTGCCCCTCCCCCACTCCTGTTCCCTCTCTTTCTCTCTCGAAAATAAATAAGCATTAAAAAATTAAAAATAAAATAAGAAGTGCTATGTAGTTATGCCTACTAGTAAATGTCAGAATGAGCTGGTGCATAAGAATTTTAAGTGGAGCCCATGTTCCCTTTAACGATCTTATACCTAGATTTTAGCTCTACTTTTTACTCATTATTCAATTACATGTACTTACAGTTTATGAACTCTGAACCTCTCTGGAACTAGATCAGTTACGGTTTTTGTAGTGTTCTTGTAGTATATTCTAGGTGTGCCTTTCTTGCTTCTACTCACACAGTCCCAGCCAGAATGCATTATGCTAATTTGTTGAAATATCTTGTCCATTATGATCTCCTGCTTATCACCAAATTTCTCTACCATCTTGGGTTTATTGTTTTCTACATTTTTCTATACTTTCATTTCATTGTGGTCTCAATGAGGACGGCTGGCCACAGTGGTGAAGTTATAGTTCAATCTTCCACCATGGGGCAGAAGTCCTAACAAAGCTTTCTCAAGTTGAATTGTTTCTGCATAATTTGTTAATGCTGTATATGTTGGATTTCTCATTCCCCTGTCTCCTAATCTGCTCCCACTGTTGTCCTATCATGAATAAAAATCAAAGCAGGTGGGAACTTAGAGAATCTTAGTTTACTCCAGTATTTCTAGACTGTGTGCAACTTGTAAGCTTGCAACCACGTAATTCAAGATGATTTTAGGTGGTTTATGGAATAATTTTTTTAAAACCTGTCATAGTTTTATAATGACTATTATCAAGATGATCTTTTAACTTCATGCAAAATCCTGCCCCTTCTCTGAAACACACATCAACAACAAAGGTTGAAATAATATTAAAAGGCATTTCCACACTTGAAAACAAAATACAAACTGTAATACATAAGAAATACAAAGAAACTCATTGTGTTAAAAGCAGAAGTTTCTATTTCTTGAAAGTGAAGTAAATAAAGACATCTAGAAGTTTCCCTCCTCCAACAGAATAGGGTTCAAAGCACTCACTCATGGTGGGGACTCCTAGACTAGCAGAAGGAAGCGGAAACAGCTGTTATGATTGAGACTGGGATAAATTGCTATATATTGGGGAAAGCAGATGTATAATACCCTTGGGAGAGCTGAGATTCCAGCATGAAAAAGAGTAAGTTCTAGACCGATGAGCCAGTGGAGGCATTAATAAAACTTCCAGGAATGGAGAAGTAATGAAAGTGGAACGAAAAACATACACTTCATGAAGCTCTCACTCAAATTGAGCTTGCAAATGAAACTCCAATGCAGTGCGCCTGGGGGCTCAGTCGTTAAGCATCTGACTTCAGCTTAGGTCATGATCTCATGGTTCATGAATTCGAGTCCTGCATCGGGTGAGCCCTGCTTCTCTTTCTCTCTCTCCCTGCCCCTCCTGGGATTCTCCCCCTCTCTCTGCCCCTTGCTCACTTGTGCCCCCGCCTCCTCAAAAACAAACAAATAAAAAAACTCCAATGCACATAAGGAAAATGAGTTATGAAAGAATTCAACTATGTTAATAGAATTTACCATACCACGAAAAAGCACATAATGCAGCTATCTTCTGAAAGCAATTATAAAGTAAGTATATTTTAAAAGTATACTAAGAGAGGGCCACCTGGGTAGCTCAGGTGGTTAAGCCTCCAACTTCGGCTCAGGTCATTATCCACAGTTCAGGAGTTTGAGCCCCGTGTCCGGCTCTGTGCTGACAGCTAGGAGCCTGGAGCCTGCCTGGGGTTCTATTTTCCCTCTCTCTCTGCACCTCCCCTGCTGGTGCTCTCTCTCTCAAAAATAAACACTAAAAAAATTTTTTTAAAAAGTATACTAAGAGAAAGAAATTAATATATAAAGCCCAAACTGATCAATTTGCACTGAGAAGTTGGCAAATATATAAGATTTTAACACACCTATTTGAAAACAGATGAGAAAAAAAAGTTAAAAAAAAGGAAAATGAAAAAAAAATAGCTAATGAATCTGAAATGCCTTAAAGGAAATTCGACTCTCTGCTAAACTGTGAGCAACTTGACAAGAGACACTCGTTGGCTTAAGTTTCTTTATATATCCTATAGCACCTCACACGATTCTTACTTACAGAGTACTCAATGAGTAATTATTAAACAAATGGCTGACTTTCCATTTTCAAGTATTAAAAGATTTTCACAATTATAATACCTTGTCTTTAAGGTATTTTTTCTTTTTTATTTTAAGGTATTTTTTCATTAAAAAAAATGATTCCAGGGGCGCCTGGGTGGCGCAGTCGGTTAAGCGTCCGACTTCAGCCAGGTCACGATCTCGCAGTCCGGGAGTTTGAGCCCCGCGTCAGGCTCTGGGCTGACGGCTCAGAGCCTGGAGCCTGTTTCCGATACTGTGTCTCCCTCTCTCTCTGCCCCTCCCCCATTCATGCTCTGTCTCTCTGTCCCAAAAATGAATAAACGTTGAAAAAAAAAAATTAAAAAAAAAAAATGATTCCATCTTCAGTCTCTCACTTGTTTTCAGTTTAAGGAAACAAATAATTATGGGAGAAACAGTAATACCTAGCATAACACCTAATACTTACAAATTCAACAAAAAAAGGTTTACAGAATGAATGCATTAACTACTTGAAGCCCTCATTCTTGCAAGTTTTACTAAAATTTGCAGGTATACAGTTTTAAACACCTTCCTAATTTCCCCCAACATGAAGATGTCTATAATTGTAGTATATTCAATATCTTACATGGAAAATCCACTGAAAATATAAGTTTAAAAAACTTAAAACACCTCATTCCTATGAATTATCAGAAATATGCAAAAAAAAAAAACCCTTTGTACTAAGATTTTCTTTTTGGAGTTTTTAACCTTCTGTAAACACATCTTTGCACTGAGAGCTTTTTAATTTTCTCACAGCTCACTGTCCAGATACAATATTTCAAACTACTCAGGGGACTGTAGTAAGAATGTATTTTGTAAAAATACCCAAATGCCCAAACTCCATTCCTCTCCTCTCTCTTTTTTTAAAATTTTTAATTAATTTTATTCTTTTTTTCCCCCAATATATGAAGTTTATTGTCAAACTGGTTTCCATACAACACCCAGTGCTCATCCCAAAAGGTGCCCTCCTCAATACCCATCACCCCCCCCCCCCTCCCACCCCCCCATCAACCCTCAGTTTGTTCTGTTTTTAACAGTCTCTTATGCTTTGGCTCTCTCCCACTCTAACCTCTTTTTTTCCTTCCCCTCCCCCATGGGTTTCTGTTAAGTTTCTCAGGATCCACATAAGAGTGAAACCATATGGTATCTGTCTTTCTCTGTATGGCTTATTTCACTTAGCATCACACTCTCCACTTCCATCCATGTTGCTACAAAGGGCCATATTTCATTCTTTCTCATTGCCACGTAGTACTCCATTGTGTATATAAACCACAATTTTTTTATCCATTCATCAGTTGATGGACATTTAGGCTCTTTCCATAATTTGGCTATTGTTGAGAGTGCTGCTATAAACATTGGGGTACAAGTGCCCCTATGCATCAGTACTCCTGTATCCCTTGGGTAAATTCCTAGTCTTCTCCTCTCTTAAAAGAGTTTGAACTTAAGGCTGCTGCTTGCTCCTTATTCCCCTACATTCTGGCTTTAGCCTCCCGCACAGAGCCGAAGCAAAATGGTACTCTACAAGTTAACAGCCACTTTTCAGTCCCAATACATCAAATAAAATTTACAAGTCAGAGAAGATGACTAAATCACACAAGGCAGAAATAAGGGAGAGAACAGAAGGCCCAAATTAACTAAAGGGAAGAAGAAATCAAGGAACCGATTTTAGAGTTACTAAGAAGGTAAAAACAACAGGACAGGAATCTGGCCACACCGTCAAGTTTCTGGCACAGGCCAGGCTATGTAAAGTGTGGGTGAAATAAGGAATCACAATGAGGAATAAGTTTTAAAGTAGAGATAATAAGCTCAATTTTGTACCTAGTGAGTTTAAGATACCCCCAAATAATCAGGAAACAAATATCCTGTACATGGGAGGTTTTATAAAGCCTAAGAAAAATCAGTAATGAAATACTGACTTCTATCAGGAGGGGGGTGGAGGGACAATTTTTTCCATAAAGGGCCGGATAATATACAGCCTCTGCTGTGTGCTCCTCTGTTTTGTTGTTGTTGTTGACGGTGATGATGACTGTTTAAACCCTTAAAAAACATCGAAAAAAGAAACCTATTTTTAATTTGTAGGCCGAACAAGTGCAGGCCAGAGGGTAGCCTGACGCAGTCTGCCTACTGCTGATTCAGATTTCACTGATATATAGGACACAGTTCATCCTGTAAAAAGAGAGGAGGTCTGTGAGGCACAAATGGAAAGGATAAGAAGAATTCCTGGAAATATCAACATTTAAAGAAGCTAGGTGAAGAAGAATATGAAACAAATTCCCATCCCTTTAAAGCACACTGGCCTTGTGTGAATGTGGTAAAAAGTAACATCATGCTGGTTTCAAGTCCAACCCTCAACAGGCCTTACATGCTCCACTTCTTTTTATGGGACCTTGCTACTGTCAGGGAAAGATGCATGGTATAGCCCCCGATAGATGGTGAGAAACCCTAGGGAGCAGGGCTGTGTCTCCCCAGGCAGGGCCGTGCTAGATCAGCCAGTCTTCAGCCAACCTGACTGCTCGCTGAGACACATGAGTAAGTCCAGACAAGACTGGCCTCTCAGCCAACCTGTAGATTTTGAAGAAATAAGAAAGTTTTAAGCCACTAAATTTAGAGTGGTTTGTTATACAGAAATAGCCAACTCACACACTGTCCTTTCTGGACCAGTCTACTGGCCCACATAAGAAATTACTTTTAGTGGAGTGATAGAAAGCAAAGCCCAGAATGCAACATATTAAGAAGTGAACAGAAGGCCACAAGAAAAACCAACGAATATAAACATTTCTTCAAAAGGCTACGTCATGATAGGAAGAAGAGAGGTGGAGTGTCTGCTAGAAGGGGCTATGATAATGAAGAATCAAGGAAATAGAGACAAGGACTTCCCGGCAACTGAGAAAGGAACCGGGAGTGTAACACATGGTAAAATTAAAATGGGAACACCAAGAAAGAAAAGAGTTCAAGAGTTGAAAGAAGACATAATACAAAACACAGGTCAAAGGAAAATCCTACCCAGGATTGTCTGAGGCTAGAAAAACAGAGAAAAGCCCAGTGACTAAATGAGCTGTGAGGTAGAGATCTCCTACATAAGGATCTTTACTTTCACTTTGACTTAGGAAGCAAGATCACCTGGGTGAAGGGAGGTAAAGCGTATGGTGACCAACTTTTTAAAAACTACCAGAATACTTCTGGGAGTAACTGCAATTTTTGAAAACTAGAAGAATAGAGGGGCACCTGGGTGGCTCAGCCAGTTAGGTGTCCAAATTTGGCTCAGGTCACGATCTCACAGTTCGTGAGTTTGAGCCCTGTGTCAAGCTCTGTGCTAACAGCTTGGGAGCCTAGAGCCTGCTTCAGAGTCTGTGTCTCCCTCTCTCTCTCTGCATCTCCCCCCCTCTCTCTGCGTCTCTCCAGCTTGTGTGCCTTCTCTCTCTCAAAAATAAATAAACATTAAAAAAAAATTTTTTTTAAGACCTAGAAGAACAGAATGAGACATACAAGGGGCAATAGGGAACAAAGAAATTAATACCTTGAACAACAAGTTCATGATGAGGTTAGGCAATGGAACAATAGAAATGTGCTTCACATCTTGTTCAGAGGGAAGATACAGTAATGATTAATTCTAAATGTCATTAGAAAAATACAAATAATCAGGGTGCAAGTTAAAATTCAAGGGCAATTGTTAGAAAAGATGAAAATACATATATGTTTTTGAAACCAGTAAAGAAAAAGACAATGAAACTAAAGACTTAAGGCAGCATAGGGAAGATATTTTAAGAATGTATAATAAATAGAAAAAAACCTAAATAAACAGAAACTGACTTAGAAAGACTTGTGTTTTGGACCCAGATGGAGTAACCAGTGACTGAGTTTACTCTGTAACCTAAAACAGCCAAAACCAATGGACATGTACATGAAATGATGGTTTTCAAGATACTGAGCATCAGGCAACAAAGGACGGTGATCTGTGAGATATGGAAAATAAACAAGGTGAGTCCCATGACTGCCCCAGATTACTGCCTCAAGAAAGTTTCCCGGCAGAAGCACAGGGAGAAGAAAATAACGCAGTCCAGAAAGTCCAAGGCAGCCAGGGTTCCCAGACCAAGGTGCCAGAGAGGAGACCTGCACAGAAAGAGAAACTAGATATCTGCAAAGGGTTCCCTTGAGTATCCAGCAGAGTACTGAGTAGCACACATATGTGAGGAAACTACCTGATACTGGGAGAAAATAGCACAAAAGGACTGTCTTGGGCTCACAAAGAGCCTACTGGTAATAATGCCTCTTCCCCTGAGCCAGACTAGAAAAATTCATACTTCATGGGGAATTAGACCAGAGAACACAAGAGGGGATAATTAGCCCTAGCACTGAGTGCAAGGCACCAGATTCCCCTAATAAATCATAAAATCAACACAGGAAAAGGTCCAATCGTTTCCAAGTAACTTAACTGTATCCCTGAACAAAACTCAAGACGATTTCTAGGAAAAGGAAACTATCTGGCACTCAAGCAAGGTAAAATTGACAATGTCTGACACCTAATCCAAGATTACCAGGTATGCAAAGAAGCAGGAAAGAAACAACTCACAATGAGAATAAGGAACCAGTCAAAACTTTATCTAGAATTGACACAAATGGTACAGTGACCAGAGAAGAATATTAGAAGTTATTAGAACTGTGTTACCTATATTCAAATAGGCAAGTAGAGAGACAAGGAAGATATAAAAAGATCCAAAATGAATTTCTAAAGATGAAAACTACTGTGTTAGAGACAAGCAAATACAGTGGAAGGGATTAAATACAGTGGAAGGGATCAGATAATACATACAAAAAGATCAGTGAACTTGAAGGCACTGCAACAGAAATTACTGAACATGAAACAAAAAAAAATTTTTTTAAACAGAAACAAGTATCAGTGAACTAAGTGGGTCACTACACAAATAATTAGAATCTCTAAAAGAGAGACACGACAGAAAAACTATTTGAAGAAATAATGGCCAAAATTTTTCCAAATTTGATAATAACTGTAAACTCACATGATAATGAAAACACAACATATCAGCATTTGTGGGATGCCACTAAAGCAGTACACAAGGGAAAATTAACAGCATGAAACTCTATTAGAAAAAAAAAAAGGTTTCATATCAATGACTTCAGCTTCTACCTTAGAATCTAGAAAAGGAAAAGGAAATTAAACACAAAAGTAGGTTAAAAAAAAAGACAAATAATAAAGGTTGGGGTAAAAATCAGTGAAACAGAACCTACAGATTTTAAAAGGATAAGGGAGTATTATGAACAACTTTATGCCAATAAATTTTTAAAACTAGATGAAATGGACAAATTCTGATAGACCAAAATTACCAAAACTCACTCAAGAAGAAATAGATAATATGAACAACCTTCCATCTGTCAAAGAAATTGAAATTGTACTTAAAAACCTTCCCCCCAAAAAACTCCAGACTCAGATAGCTATGTTGGTGAATTCTATCAAACATTCAAGGAAACAACAATAAAACTGAGGAGGGAATACTTCACAACTCACTCTGAGGCCAGCATCGTAATAGTACTAAAACCAGACAAAGACAAAAAAGAAACCTACAGAGTTTCTTTTAACTTAACAAATCAATTATAAGAAAATATTGAAAGGCTAATACATCATGAACATCTAGAATAAATACGTATGATTTATTCTAGAAATGCAGAGAAGGTTTAACATTCAAAATCAATTATGTGGGGTGCCTGGGCGGCTCAGTCAGTTAAGCATCTGACTTTGGCTCAGGTCATGATCTCGCCGTTCATGGGTTCAAGCCCTGCATATGGCTCTGTGCTGACAGCTCAGACCCGGGAGAGAATCTCCCTCTCTCTACCCATCCCCCGCTCATGCTCTGTCTCTATCTCAAAAATAAACAAACATTAAAAAAATAAGATAAATCAATGTGATTCACTCTATTCAATAAACCAAAGAAGAAAATAGATGCACACACAAAATATTTAAAATACATTCCTGATAAAAAAAAATTTTAAGCAAACCAGGAAAAAGGAACTCCCTCAATATCACAAAGCGCATCTACAAAAAAAACCAAACCCTACTGTTAAAGACTGAATGCTTTCTCCCTAAGATTAGAAATCAAACAAGGCCGCTCCCTTTCATCACTTTTCTTCAACACTTCCCTACGGGCTCTAGCAGGTGCAAAGGCCAAAAAAGAAATGAATTAAATTTAAATAAATGGCATTCATATTGGAAACAAAGATGTAAGCTATCTTTACGTAGAGATAATAAGGTCATCTATGAAGAAAATTCAATGGAATCTACAAAAAAGCTACTAGAACTAAAAATTGAGGTTAGCAACTTGCAGACACAAGATGAACATACTAAATCAATTTTATTTCCATATTTTAGCAACAAAATATAAGAAACTGGAATTTAAAGTATCATTTTTAACAGCATCAACAATATGAAACATCTACAGGTAAATCTGGTGAAACACATGAAAGACCTGTGCACAGAAAGTGACAGAATATTTGAGAGAAGTGGTGAAGAATACCTAAATAAATGTTGAGACTGATATAACCTGTGCACAGGCCGGAAGATGTCAACTGTCAAACAGTGTTAAGATGTCAATTTCCCCCAAATGATTTCCCAATCAAAATACCAGTAGGGTTTTCTATAAATACTGACAAAGTGATGCTAAAATTAATATGGAAATGTAAAGGACTTAGATAACCAAGACAGTTTGGAGAAAGAAAAAACTCAGAGGGCTAATCCTACTTGATTTCAACACCTGTAATAAAGCTAGAGTAATCAAAACAGCATGGCATTGGCATAATAATACGTAAATAGGCCATCAGAACAGTAAAGAATCCAAAAACTTATACCTATATGTACAACTGATTTCTGACAAAGGTGCAAAGCCAAAGCCAATGCAGTGGAGAAAAGACAGTCTTTTCAACAAATGGGTGTATGGAATAATCAGACACCCACATGCAAAAGAGAAAAAAAAAAAAAAAAAAGAACGAAAGAAAAAAAAAAAAGAACTTTGATACCTATATAAAAATCAACTGAAAGCAGATCACAGACCAAAATATAAAACCTAAAGCTCTACAACTTTTAGAAGAAAACACAGAAGGAAATTTTGTGGCCTTGAGTTAGGCAAAGATTTCTTAGATACGACACAAAAGAATAATTCATTAAAAAAGACTGATAAAATGGGACTTCATAATTGGAATCTTTTTTCTTTAACATTGTTAAAGAATGAAAAGACAAGTCAAAGACTGAGAGAAAACATCCATTTACAAAATGGGCAACCGGAGAGGGGTCTGATCAGATAATTCACCAAAGAAGATAAATGGATGGGAAGTAGCTCATGAAAAAGACATCTCACTGGTGATTTGGGAAGTGTTAATCACCTATTACAGTGGCTAAAAGGAAAAGGCTGACCATGTCAAGTGCTAGTGCACGTGTGGAGGAACGTTGCTCATGGGAATGGAATATGGTACATCCACTTCAGAAAAGAGTTGGACAATTTTTACTAAGTTAAGCATACACACCTACCATTATGATACAAACATTCACTCCCAGGTCTTCACTCAACAAAAATGACAACGTATGTCAACATGAAGGCTTGTATGTCAATGCTCATAGCACTTTGTCTGTGATAACCCCAAAGTGGAAACAGCCCAAATGATCATCAACAGGTGAACGGAGAAACAAATCACAGTATTCTAGAAAGTAGAACTCTACTCAGAACTACTGATAAACACGGCATGGGCAAATCTCAAAATAATCATGCTCTGTGAAAGAAGCCAGACAAAAATAAAGCATACAAAGGATTCCATTTATACAAAGCTCTACAAATGCAAATGTATCTATGACGAAAGAAAGCAGATCAGCAGTTGCTTAAGGAAGAAGTGAGAAGGGGAGTGAAAGAAGAATCATAAAGGGGGATGAGGAAACCTTTAGAGGTGATAGATAGGTTCATTATTTTGATTGCAGTGATGATTCCATAGGTATATACTCATTTAAAAACTTACCAAACTGTACACTTTAAACATGTACCATTCATTATATGTCAATGACACCTGTTTGTTTATTTAGAGCAGGCATGCAAGCAGGGGAGGGGCAGAGACGGAGAGAGAGAATCACAAGCAGGCTCTGCACTCTCAGTGCAGAGCCCAACGCAGGGCTCGATCTCACAAACTGTGAGATCATGACCTGAGCTGAAATCGAATCGGGACGCTTAACTTACTGAGCCACCCAGGCTCCCTGACTCTACCTTAATAAAGCTGTTATTAAAAAAGCAAGTAAACAAAACAAAAAAGATACCTGAAGTTAGTCCTATCAGTAATGCAACAAACTTAACTCCATTTAAAAAATACTGAGAATCACACTGGAATTCAAAAAAAAATTTTTTAAACCTCTATAAATACACCATAAAACTTTTTAATCAAGATATACCTAAATAAAATTGCTCAGGAAACTGAAAATAAGGAAATGGTCAAAAGTGAGTTGGGGATGGATAGGAGGTTTGTATAGAAGATTTGGAAGAGTAAGCAAGAGAAGTAAACTGATCAAAGAACTGTCAGAGGTACAAAAGATCCAGGTGGAATTGGAAATTATAAATTTATAGCAACTTCAACATAACTACAGATGATTTTCATCAGCAATGCTCAGCTGAGTCTACAAATGGGAAAGGTAGATGGCTGGGTTGATACAAGTTTTGGGATTTGAAGGACAGATAAAATAGAAGGTAAAGTACTCGAATACTCCCCCATTGGTTTGGATCCTATGCAGTCTAGGCTGGATACGAAAAGAAGCAACAGGTCACCAATCCTCTTGTCCAAATATTCAGGATCCTTGCTCCATTGTTTTGTTGCACCCAACCAGGTAAAACAGCAGCCCAGTTGTCAGTCTGCTCTACTATTATCCCCAAATTCGCAACTTTCACCATGAATGAGAACCCCAACATTGCTTGTCAACTTTAGCGTGACTTCTTGATTACTGTTCTTTCCCAGTCCTTAAAGCAGGTATTTGAAATCTCTTCTTCAAAAGTCCCCTACAGCTCTACCTTCTGCCTACTCTCAGCATACAACCCTGCTTCCTAATTCACAGAAAAATATAGACCACTGATGGGGGAGAAAGGAAACCCTAAAAACGTATCTTTCAACTTGTTGCACCCCCAACTATCATTTTATCTGTTCGCTTTGCTTATTAAAGAGGAAGAAATACCCCTTCTCTACATACTCCATCTAGCTCTGGACCCTAACTATTTCTGCTTCCTTCTCAGGAATCCTCCCCCTCTTGGCTGGTTTTATCTATAACATCTACCCTTCAACTGAATTTAAATGTTTATTAACATCTTAAAACTGAATAATCTTTCTTGAAGATACTATACTCTTTGAGTTTGAAACCTATCAGATGTTTACTGAAAAAAAAAAAGTGAAAAAAGAGAAATCATGGATGATGTCTAGATTTCTGGCTGGGCAAATGGGTGAACAATGGTGCTCTTCACTGAAATTGATAATACTGAAGGAGGAAATGATTTAAAGTAGAAGGAGTTTGAATTTGGGGCATGTGGAATTTGAGGCACTAGCTGGATATCCAAATAGATGTGACAAACAGACAGTCAGGTATGTGGAAATCCCGAGAGACTGGGGATATACACTTGGGAGTTATCAATATATGAAACAGATTTGAGCCATGGGAGTTTGCAGGGAGTGATTAAAGAACACAAATGGTACGTTGGGGCATGACACTTACACAAGAGTCATTCAAGTAACACATTGGGCATTTTCTATTTTGTCCTAGCCACCCACAAATATTTCTAGGCATGGTGTCATCTACAGAAAGGATTAACAAATGAGCAGGAAAGAAAACAAGATAACGGAGACATACAGGAATTAAAGGAGGTAAAATAACAGGGTAATTAGCAGAGAAAGGCCAAAGTCTTTGGTATCATGATTTAGAGGAGATGTTGTTTAGGTCTGTGAATTACTGCCAGGGTTTACAGATTTAGTTCTAAGTTACCAAGGCTCTAGGACAACAAAGAGGTTCTCTCCAGCTCTTCTAGGCTGTTGCTCTAGTTGAAGATTATATGCTTAATAAATGAATAAACAGCCGAAGCCTGAGATCCATGGTAACCTCAGAATTTATCACCCAGTAGTCTGACCTTGCTTAAACCACTGAATCATGTCTTCCCAGGTGTCAAATCTGATGAACCATGTCACTCTCAGGTCCTTTGGAGATGCAGACATTGATAACACATCATAAAGCACTACTAAATATCAATGATTCGTACGATCTGCCTCAGCATGTTATTAAGTTAATGGCAGGTTTCTAACGGAAGGTATTTTTTGAAGTTTTCTTATAGGAAATTCTAGAATAAAAGCTGATATTTGTATCATGTCATGGATTATGAGGCATTTTCAAACACAGTACCTCAAAAATATGACCTACATGATCATCCTATTAGAAAAGGATAATGAGAACAGATGAAGAAACAAAAAGCATGGAGAAGTTAAATAACTCATCTAAATTATTACAGTAAATTATTAAGCAGGAAAGCCAGGGTTAGTCTTCTAACTCATATCCATACTTGTTTTTTCCATGATTTTTAATTTAGTAGTATAAAACATACTGAATCCGTAATGAACAATTTCCTATATTTTCTTCCCTTTAGTCATTATATGGCATAGGCTAAGCGCTGTGCTTGGAAAGCCAGTGAGAAAACAAAGAGGAGAAAAGAGAAAAAAATACTAATAATGTGCCTTTAAATCTAGGTTCCTTACTATGTTCTTTTATATCTGTTGCCAAGTACTTTTCCTGAAGGTAATTACCAGTAATTATTCTCTGTGATTGCTATGTGCATGTCGCAGACACCACCATTACTCTAATTACAATACAGTCAGCCAAAGCTGGATTGTTAAATTTCAGTTCGATTCACTGTTTGTTTTGCAGACTATTTATAGATGTGACAGATGTATAGTGCTCAAAGACAATAATGGATTTGATACACTTTTCTGAAGCTGATATAAAATATACAAAAACATTAAAAGGAACAAATTGGACAATTCAGTGAAGACCACAGCTGCTAAAAGGATATTAGGATAGTTTCCCTAGGATTTTGAAGTCCCCTTGCTAAAATAACCAGTGAATTGTTCTTTCTGTAACATTCTCAAAATTAATAACTGCTATGTGTGAATATATTCTGAAGAAGTAATTTGAATTTATTGTGAGAAGAAAAGGAAGAATGAAATATTTTATTGCCATTTTTTAATTGTGACGAAATATATGTAACATGAAAGTTGCCACTTTAATCATGCTTTAAGTGTACCATTCAGGAGCATTAATTACATTCACAATGTTGTACAGCTCTATTTCCAAAACTTTTTCATCATCCCAAAGAGAAACTCTGTACCTGTGGAGTAATAATTCCCACCTCCCCTTTCACCCAAGTCTCAACCACTAATCCACTTTCTGACTATGAACTTGACTGCTTTAGACTATTTGGTAAAGTGCAATCATACAGGACTTGTCCTTCTTGTGACTGGGCTTTTTCATTTATCACAATGCCTTCCAGGCTCATCTGTGTGGCAGCGTGTGGCAGCTCTTCATTCCTGTCACAGCCAAACGATGCTCCATTGTGTGCATGTGCCACAATGTGTTCATTCATTCATCTGTTGGACACTTTGGGTGTTTCTACTTTGGCTACTGTGAATAACGGTTGTGTGAACGTTAGCATACAAGTATCTCAGTCCTTACTTTCAAACTTTGGGGTATATACTCAGGAGTTAAATTGCTGGATCACAGTGGGTTTTCTGTAGTTAACTTTTTGAGGAATTACCAAATTGTTTTTCACGGTGTACGTTCCCAGCAGCGATGTATAAGGATTCCAATTTCTCCCCACCTTTGCTTACACATATTTTCTGTCTTTTTGATGACAGCCATCATAGTAGGTATGAAGTGGAATCTCATCGTGCTTTTTTGACTTGCCTTTCCCTAATGACTAACGATAACGAGCATCTTTTTCACATGTTTATTTTCCACTTGCAGATCTTCTTTGGAGAAATGTCTATTCAAGTTCTTTGCCCATTTTTTTTAACCATCTTTTCGTTGCTGAGTTGTAGAAGTTCTTCATATATTCTGGATATTAAACTCTTATCAGATATGTGATTTGCAAATATTTTCTCACATTCTGTGGGTTGTCTTCCACTGTCATGATAGTCCTTTGATGCACAAGTTTTTACTTTTAATACAATCCAATTTATCTACTACTTTTTCTTTTGTTGCTTCTGCTTCTGAAGAAACCACTGCCAAATCCAAGGTCATGAAGATTTGTCCCTGTTTCCTCCTAAGAGTTTTATAATTTATTTCTTATTTTTAGGGTCTTTGATGCATTTTGAGCTAAGTTTTGTATATAAAGTAAGGGCCCAATTTCATTCTTTTTCATGTCATTACTCAATTTTCACAGTACTATTTAAGAGAAAAAGTTGTATTTTTAATAATTAAGATGCTGTGAATGCTATACTGTTCGTCATTTTAAAGGCTGGCAATTCTCAGACAGTGAGTTATTTTTTTTTTTCAGTATTCTAAGATTTTGATGTGGAAAATGACATCCTCTTTTTTATTTAAAAATGTTTGTGCACAGGGATGCCTGGGTGGCTCAGCTGGTTAAGCAGCCAACTCTTGATTTTGACTGAGGTCATGATCTCACAATTCATGAGTTTGAGCCCCGTGTTGGGTTCTGCGCTGACAACATGGAGCTTGCTTGAGATTCCATCTCTCCCTCTCTCTCTCTGCCCCTTCCCCACACCTGCTCTCTCCACCTCTCTCAAAATAAATAAATAAACTTAAAAAAATATTTGTGGGGTGCCCAGGTGGCTCAGTCAGTTAAGTGTCCGACTTTAGCTCACATCATGATCTTGCAGTTCATGGGTTCAAGTCCCGTGTTGGGCTCTGTGCTGACAGCTCAGAGCCTGGAGCCTGCTTCAGATTCTGTCTGTCTCTCTCTGCCCTTCCTCTGCTCCCACTCTCTCCCTCTCCCTCTCAAAAATAAATAAAACATCAAAAAGAGTTTTAAAAAATATTTGTGCACAGTGAAGGAAACCATCAACCAAATGAAAAGGCAACCTACTGAGTGGGAAGAAAATATCTGCTATCGATATACCTGGTGAGGGGTTGATATCCAAAATACATAAAGAACTCATACAACTCAATAACAAAAAAACAAAACAAATAACCCAATTAAAAAATGTGCAGAGTATCTGAAGAGACATTTTTCTAGAGAAGACATAAAGATGGCCAACAGGTACATGAAAAGATGCTCAACATAACTAATTATCAAGGAAATGCAAACCAAAACCATAATGAGATACTACCTTACATCTGTCAGAATGGCTATTATCAAAAAGTCAAGAAATAACAAGTGCTGATAAGGATGTGGAGAAAAGGGACCCCCTTGTGCATTGTTGGTAGGGATGTACATTGCTGCAGCCACTACAGAAAACAGTATGGAGGTTTCTCAAAAATTAAAAACAAAAACATTAATTCAAAAAGATGTACATACCTCTAAGTTCATTGTAGCATTATTTACAATAGCCAAGATATGGAAGCAACCTCAGTGTTTATCCATAGAAGAATAAAGAAGATGTAGTGCATATATAATGGATTATTACTTGGCCACAAAAAAGAATAAGATCTTGCCGTCTGTGACAATATAGACAGACTTGGAGCGTATTATGCAAAGTGAAAGAAGTCATACAGAGAAAAACAAATACTGTATAATTTCACTTATATGTAGAATCTAAAAAAAACAAACAAAATTAAAGAAAAAGTGACTCACAGATACACAGAACTAGTGGTTGCCAGAAGGGGGGGGGGGCGGGGCAATGGGAGAAACACGTGAAGGGGATTAAGATTTACAAACTTCCAGTTATAAAATAAACAAGTCGTGGAAATATGATGTATAGCATAGGGGAATACAGTCAGTAATATAGTAATAACTTTGTACAGAGACAGTAACTAGACCTATCAAGGTGATGATTTCATAATGTATAAAAACACAGAACCACTATGTGGTATACCTGAAACTAATATAATATTGTATGTCAACTATAAATCAATAAAAAAAAAGGAACAACAGTGAAAAATAACCTGGTGGAAGCAACCCTAAAGTCATCAGCTGATGAATGGATAAACAACAGTGGTATATCCATAAAATGGGAGAATTATTCAGGCATTAAAAAATCCAAGTACTGATACAAGGTATAATATGGAAGAATCTTTAAAACATTTTGCTAAATCAAAGAGGCCAATCACAAAAGACCACACAGTATGTGGATGACATGAGAAGTCTAGAACAGACAAATCTAGAGAGACACAAGAATAGATTAGTGGTTGTTTAAAGCTGCGGAGAGTGGGGAATAGGCAAATAGACGGGTGATGGCTAAATGGTACAGGATTCCTTCGGGGGTTAATGAAAATGTTCTAAAGTTGATGTTGAGGATGGTTATAAATACTAAAACCCATTCAACTGTATATTCTGAATGGGTAAATTATATGGCACATGTGCTGTTTCTCAATAAAGCTGCTTTAAAAAAATGTTTTTAACCTTACTTTAAAACTGATAGATGTCCATTATCAAATTTAGATTAATACAGATAAAAAGAAGAAAATAAAAACAAGCATTCAGGAAAAAACACAGATAATGTATTTATCTAAGCCAAGTATTCTGTAACCTAACTTTTAATGGCTGCCTAGTATATTATATCTGAAGGTACTACAATTTATTTAACTAAATCTCTTTCATAGGATGTTTAAAACTGCACTGTCCAATGCAACAGGCACTAGTCACAAGTAGCTATTTACTTAAATTAACTAAAAGTAAATAAAATTTAAATGCAGCTCTACATCTGTACTAACATTTCCAGTGTTCAACAGCATATGCATTTAGTGACACCTATACAGATAGCATAGATATAGAACATTTTTCTCATTACAGAAAGTTCTATTGGACAAGACTGCTTTAGAATGTTTCCAAATTATTCATATTATAAATAACTTCAAAGTTATTGCAAATAAACTTTATATATATATGTGTGTGTGTGTGTGTGTGTGTGTGTGTGTATGTGTGTGTGTATATATACATATATATAGAAACATATATATGTATATATATGTCCAAATTTCTTTGGAATAAATACCTAGAAATAAGTCGCTGGTTCAAAGGGCATACAAATTTTTCAGTTTTTGAAGCTCTGGATACAGGGATATGCCCATTTCCTTTATTAATTTAATAGATAAAGAATAGTGTCTTCTGTTTAAAAGCTGCATTGGGAATCACTATGTTGTATACCTGAAACTCATCCAGTTGACCCTTGAACAACATGGGTTTAAACTGTGCAGGTCCATTTACATGCAGATTTTTTTTCAATACAGTATAGTACTGTAAATGTATTTACTATTCCTTGTGATATTCTTAATATTTTATGTAGCTTTAAGAATATAACACACAAAATTTGTGTTAATCAACTGTTTGTTATTGGTAAGGCTTTTCAGTCAACTACTAGGCTCCTGGTAGTTAAGTTTTGGGTGGGAGTCAAACTCCCACTTCCGACTGTGCCCCTAATCTCCACATTGTTCAAAGGTCAACCGTATAATATTGTATGTCAACTACACTTCAATGAAATAAATAAAATAAAAAAGCTGCATTGACTTATGGTGGTGGTGAAGCGGGAAGTGAGGGACAAAGATCTCTACAAACAGGACACCAAAGATGGCAGTGTTGCAAATTCTACTATAGAATTTATATAGTAAATTATATAGAATTTATATATATAGTACCAGTCTGTACAGAAAGAGGATGTTGTCACATTACATTGTCTCCATATACCACATACCTTCAGTAACACCACTCTTAGGATTAAAAATGCACATCTGTTTATTGTCCATTTGTGTTCTGTTTTTTCATGAACCAATTTTTCTCAGTGTATCTTTCTATTAAGGATGATTATCTTTTTTCTTATTATCTTATAAGAGTTCTTGATATACAGAAGATATGAACACTCTGTTTTCCAAATACAATCAAATGTATTTCCTTAGCTTGCTATTTGCCTTTCCTAGGAAATGTAAGAGGTTAACATTTGGATAGTAAAAACTGATACCTTTTCTTTAAGGAGAAGGTTTTCCTGATTACAAAAAAAAAAAAATCTAGTATTTTTATGTTGTTATTTTTTACAGTTCAAGTTAAGCTTTACGTTATAGAATATACACTGGCATATGACATAAAGAAGGAACTGAACATAATTTTTTCCTGATATTAGAGTTATTCCCAAATCTTAATAAAACTCTAAGAGGGAAATGTACTTTAGAATTTTAATAAAATTCACCCAAGTTACTAAGCAGACATCCAAACCAGTCATCCTTATCTGGAATAAGAAAAGCACATTTTTATATTTTAGCAATGCTGTCTTTGGGGTTTTGTTTTTTCCAAAAAAGTATCATTTCCACTCAGTAGAGGCACAGATCTTGTATTTTCTTCAAAATAAAGACAAAAATGAGCTACATGTAAAGAATTCCAGAAGAGGAAAAAGAAAAGTACAGAAGAGGAACCAAAGACTGAGATTTATTCCCAGATCCACGAAAGACACAACTCTACTGACCACTGTGCTTTCCTTTCACAAAATAAAAGACAATTTCCTTGAGAGGAGCCCCCAAGATTCCATGACAAATGTTTTCCTACTCTTGGTAGCAAACACCAGCATAATTTCTCACTGATGGATTAAACATTATTTTCCATACATAAAATTAAGAGATTGTTATTTTCACCTCATTTTCTACTGTTTCATTATGATTTCATTAGTCTCAAAAATAACCCAACTATGTCATACTAGGGGCAAAGTAACACATTCTACTCTTTGTTTTCGTTCTCTTTCAAGAGAGAATACCATTGGTAAACCCATATTTTATTTCAATTCTGCAAGTTCCACATTTCCAAATAAACATTTATTATTTTAAAAAAATTTTTAAACCTTTATTTTTGAGAGAGAGACAGAGTGAGAGCAGGGGAGGAACAGAGAGAGAGGGAGACACAGAATCCAAAGCAGGCTCCAGGCTCTAAGCTGTCAGCACAGAGCCCGATGTGGGGCTCGAACCCACGAACCGTGAGATCATGACCTGAGCCGAAGTTGGATGCTTAACCAACTGAGCCACCCAGGCGCCGCAACATTTGTTATTTTAAAAAAATCTATTCCTTCGAAGATCAATTCTAAAGCTTTAAAACATCACCCTCTCATCAAACAAAATACCTTCTCCTCACCGAGGAAGTCACTTCTGCCAGTCTCACATCACAACTGGTACATGTCTGTACCATAACACTTACCACATTATATTCCAGCTCCAACGACTTTGAAGTGTGTCTGCTTCCCCTGCTGGCCTGGGAGCTCCCTAAACTCAGACCAAGTTCTACATAGTTATCCCTCATCTCTAGTTTCATCCAAGCATTTGGCACAGAATCTGAATAATAAGACCTGGTATCTTCTGTTAAAATGACTGGACAAATCTTGTCCAAGAGCAACTGCGCCCCCCCCTTTCTAATCATTTAAGACCCCTGTTTGTTCTTCATATTCCTTAATAAATACCTATCCAAAGCAATGCTCTTATTTACATGAAGCTAGGGTTTATAAATAGGGGGAACCCTTTTTTTTTTTTTTTGCAAAGGCGGCACTATTTTTAACAAAGTACTTACACATTAATGGAGTAAAATACTGCTTGTGACACAGGTTATTAGTGTTTCCATTTACACGTAGAAAAACTGAAGCGACAAAAGATTAGAAATTTGCCAAAGGTAACGGCACTAGCAGATCACAGGGTTAGAAGCTGAGGGGTTCCAACCATACGTGTCATGGACTTTTCACTACATCAAGCAAGTCTCCAGACAAATAACCTTTTGACATAGCATCGGCTGTACTAGAAATACTTACACTGACCCCAGCGACCTGTTCTTGGGTTCAAATAATTTGGATAAAGACCATTTGGACGATCCATTTTCTGAAGTAGTTTCCGAATATGCATGACCTTAACAAAAATAAAGAATACAATTAATAAAGTAAATGTCAACTAGGCTTTGTGGTTTTTCCTCACTCAGAACCTACACCATCTCCCGTGTGTGTCTGTGTGTGTGGTGGTGGTGGTGGTGGTAGTGGTCAGGAAAGGCTTCTACTTTATAAATGACTCGTTATTTTTACCAGATGATATACCACCATTATTTAAAATTCAAGAAACAATTGAAAATATGAAGAGCACAGAAAAAAACTAATTTAAATGCCAACATTTTACTATTCGGAAATAACCATCAGAAACATCAGTAATACACATCATTCCAGACACATTTAATATGTGCATATCTAAATATAAAAACAAATAATTTCATAGAAATGGAATCATAAAAGGACATTTATAATAAGAAGTATGAAACTAACCTGAATAGGTGAAAAAGTGAACTAAATTACTGAACTCTAAATATTGATCCCATAATAGAAATACTGAAAATTCCTAAAATCCCCAAAATTTTGATTCCTGAAAGATCTCCCTAAAGCTACGGAGGAAAGAAATCACAAAAATATATTAAGAAGCTAGAAACTTTCTCAGGGACTTTATCTGCATTCATCTATACACTGGATGGATTTTGAGAGTGCACAAATGTATTCTACTCCTTGTATTCTTATTTGAGAATGTTCCTTTTACCTCTGAAGGATAACCTGCTCAGTATGCATGACTTGGGGAAACATCTTCACAGAACCTTATATATACTTCATTATTTTCTGGCTTGAGCACAGCACAAATCCTGTTAGGACAATGTCCCGGTCATCTTTCATTTGGCTGGACTTTGTCATTAGGCGGTTTTAGGAACTGGCCCAAGGATGGTGTGTTGTCTGTGTTCTTTCAAGGCTGAGACCAACTCTATGTACAATCCCAATCTGAATAATTCCGTGAACCACGATTAGGCAGTTTGAAATGATGCCATTAGGGATAATAAAATATTACCTTCTTTTGTCTTCTGAAAATTAGGCATACGTTGAATCCTCTCTGCCTCTTTCAGCTGCCTTTCCTTTCTGAATATTTTATCCATCTCTTTTTTACTGTCGACACCTTTACTAGCTTGTCTCAATTTTGTCTTCTAAGTCCATCATTGTCTTTGAACACCTCCTTTGTACTGCTTCCAATTTGGCTTTCATTTTTGGTGGTAACTGTTTCTTGCAATTTGTTACTGATAGCACATCTTAACTGTCTCTGAGCACTCTATTTCTGTTGATATACTCGTTTCACAGAGAGGAGGGCTTCATTATCTTCCCTCTCATGGCAATGTTCGGTCAGGATTTAATTGCTATTTCCTGAGAAGTATTTTTTGGGCATCTCTTATATATCCTGTTCCTTCCCTCTTTTTTTCTGATAATATACCTCTGTATAAATTCTATCCTTGTTCTTTCTTTCCTGATGAATTACTCATTGTTATTTTCCTTGAACCAGCTATTTGCACAAGGATGACATAAAAGGCCAGGAAGAGACCGGACGCCTTTGCTTTTCCCCAGATAACCGAGACTAGCAATGCAGTAGCACTGCTCATAAAAGAAAATGTGTCATGCATTCTCTTCCCTCACTGAAGTTTCCTGAGAATTCTGTTATCCTAGCTTCTCAACACGCCTGTAGAAGGGTCCAAAGAAGCACCCACCATCAGTCCGTGACCCTGTTCTCAATGCTGCTAATGAGGACTTCGGTTCTGCACCTCTAGATCTACCATTTATTTCAGGGAACTGTGCTCTTCTGGTTTTTTATTCTTGAAATCTGCAGCCACAAATATCCTCTCTTGTTTCCCAAACCTCTCTGCCCTTGATTACGGCAACCTTTTCTCTTATTTTGTGGTGTGAAATATCAAGTATCTCTTAATTCTGTTAAAAAGGGAATTTGCAGTTCTCTCTCTCCCTCCTGTCACTTTTAGGTGATTCCTATCTGTCAGATCCTCTACTTCAGAAATACCATATGCTAGATTACCTTCATTTTATACATTTATCAGCTTTTAATCTCTTCATGCTTTTTCTTGGTTTCCACTATGATGGTCTCCTGCTTTTCCACGTTAGTAAATCGGTTTTCAATTATGTAAAGTCACTGCTTTGTTGTTTTTCGTTTATTTATTCATAATAGAAATATAATGTTTTAAGATCTCAATTTGTTTCTTCAGTTCTGCAATCTTTTTGTATCATTATTTCTTTTGAGTTATAATTTTACTGAGTTCACTTGCTATTACAGTATAAATTACAGTGACTTCATGAAATTTGAAAGTGGGTTCTTTATCAGTCTTTTACATGCTATTTACCACCACGGTTTTGTTACTACCCTGTTGCAGTATGTTTATATACTTGCCACGTTTTCCCTCTGCGTCTTGCTCACGTTTAACAGGGTTGGCTCTGACCTGAACTTTGGTTTGATATGTTACAGCTGCAGTGTCTCTGAATTCATCCCTACTGTGTCAGGTGGGTGAGAGGGGAGTATTCCTCCCCTCCTGGACACAATTTGAGATCTGGAGTCCCAGTGTTCAGGGAAGATGGAGGCAAGACCCCTCGGGAGCTGTGGACAAGTGAACACTCCACACCCTCGGCACTGGTGTCCTCTGTGAGATGGACTGATGGGGAGTGCCAGGAATCTGATGACGTGCTTCCTTTGCCCAGTAAGGTTCAGAACAAGGTGGGAAACAGACGTTAAGTACCATACCACAAGCTTTCTGCTTCTTGGCTGTCACATACTTATGACATGAGACTGCAGCCTCTCCTTTCATTGCTATGGATAAATGTTTGCCGGTCTTTAAGATTTTTGTTAATTTCATCAGGAAAAGAAAAATTCTGTGTCTTCCTTCACTGCTGTCTTTACCTGCAAATTCTTCTCAACCGATGAAAACAGCTCACACATGGAATATACACAGATTCCACTCACATCCCAATTTAAGAAATGCAACACTACAAACACCTTTGCTGCACTGTTTATACATTTACAGAGCACGGACTCTGTCCTGGCTGTACTCACAGTTCTGAGTTTTATGTTCATCACTTCTGAATCCCCACACAAAACATATTATTCAGCTCTGCTTGTTTTTAACTAAATTTTTAAAAAAGGTTGTATCATATTCTTTTAATTGATAAATATAATTCAATTCTTCCTACTGCTGTACTGAATTTTATTATATAAATTGCTAATGCAAATGATTCTTCTATGTATAGTATGGTGTAAATGTACATATCAAAGAGTGGAATTGCTGGGTCACAGGGTATATGTATTTTCAACTTCACTAGATTTGTCTTTTAAATTTAAGCCTTTAATGCTCCTCAAATGGTTATAATCTGCAATGCTGCCCGTCATAATGTTTCCACATATATATGGATCTATTTAAGGAACATTTATTCTGTTCATCAGTCTATTTGTCTTTATGCACCAACACTTCCCTGTGAGTGTCGATATGGGTAATGCAAACCCACTCCACATTTCTCCTCTATATAAATTCTAGAAGAATCTTGTCAAGTTTCATTTTTTTAAAAGAAGCCACTGGAGTTCTAAGTGGCACGGAATTAACGCTACAGATCAATCTGGAAAAGACTAAAGTTTTTATGATACTGTTTAGCTGTACATGAACAGAACATCCTTCTCCATTTACTTAGGTCCTCCTCAATGTCATTCAAGTGTTTTGAACTTTATTTATCTTTTGTTAAGCTTATTTGTAAGGAAGTTACACTCTTGTTCCCATCATGTAAAGTTCCTACCACATATGTGTTTGTTAACATAGATACTTTCTTGCCTGTTGTAGTTGCTGCAGAGAAATGCTGGTGATTTTTCATACGTATATTGATCTTCTATTCAAAACTATAAATATGCTCTTATTTCTAATAGTTTAAATACAGATTATTTTAAGATTTCAGGTGGATAATCATGTAATCTGTGAATGATTATTTTTTTCCTTCTTCCTTTTCAATTCAATTCAATTCTTTAACTTTCTGTTCACTTTGTTTTTCTTGTTCTGGGGCTAGGGACACTGCAACACGATGCTGAATAGAGATGGCAACAGAATTTTCACAAAACTACTAGTGGTTACACTTCTCAAATAACAGTAAATATTGTAAAGAGAATGGACATTCCTTTAGATAGTTTAAAAAAAAAAGGGGGGGGGGGCCCAGAGTACTGACATACACCTTCCTGGAAAGGCAAACATTTTCCAAGCAACGATGTTCGGTAAATCTTAAAGAACTCTTTTATGATAAACAAAGAGAAGGCGGCGAGAAAACTGACCTTCTTGTAGTAGACGGGGTCCCCTGTCAGGTAGCTGAGGTGGACAAACTCCATGTGCAGTGTACCAAATTCGGCAAGAATGCTGCTACCTGCAGATGCCCAGCCCCAGTTCCGCCCTACTCCACTGAGGGAAGGCAAAGGTCAAAGGAGACAGAATTGGAAAAAGACCAGAACATTTTTGTAATGAGTACATAAACTTTAATTCTTTTAGAAATTATTATATAGAACACAATAGCTTGTTTATATCTAACAGATTATTATTTATAACTTTTTTTGAATAGGTACTATATCCACATGTTTTAAAAATCAAAACAATACAGGAAAGTATACAGTAAATAAATAGATTTCATCCCTGACCTCTCACGTCTCTTCACCCTATCAGGCCCCACAGATAATCACTTGCATTAGTTTCTTATGTATTACTATGCATATATAAGCAATCCAAATATCTATTATTTCCTCCTCTATTACACAAAATATAGCAAAGTATACATACTCCTCTGCATCTTGCATTTTAAGATACACTGCAGGGGTCTTTCCATAATTGGTTCATCAACAACTTTCTCATTTTTTTTTAAACAACTGTACAAAATTCTATGATATTAATGATTTTCAATTTGAATGCCCCACCCCAGAGGCATATGAAAATGTGTGAGAGCATTCTGAGTTGTATCGAACCTTGAAGGTGCAATTTACGTTTATTGTGTTAGGGCCAAAGATGTAACGTGCCTGAGAATGGTTAAGTCAGTGGCATACAATAAAGAACTGTCCTGCCCCAAATGCTGATATACATGTGTAAAACACCACTATATTACACAAACATAATTTAATCAATCCTCTGTTGGTGGTCCTTCATCATTTTTCTAATATTTTGCTATTAATAAAGACTGACAGTGAATAATCTTATGTACATCTTTTTTGTGCTTATATATTCTTAGGGTATCTTCCTGCCTTTTTTCAGCCTGCCTTATAATTTACTGGAAGCTAGACTATATAAATGAAAAAGCACAGACACTTTGAACATTATATTCTTTCTAAAGGTTAAGTTCCTTCTGAAACACAGGTTGAGTGCAGGCAGACTTAAGGGGAGTCTATTTCCATTTTACCTCTATATCTAGGGAGTGCCCTCTGGGACCGCGGCTGGAAGTCTGGGGTGTTAACAAGCGCCCTTTACCTTGGCAGCCTTAAACACTAATATCTTTCTCCCCAGTACCATGTGGCTGTTACATTTTTTTCTTTGCCCTTTAGCCTCCAACCACGATTTCCTTCTAAGTTTCCTTGAGTCTTGCCCCCATGCACATAAAGTTGCAGAATCAACCAACAATTTGAGGGAAATGTATAAATTGCTGGGCTTAGAAATTTCTCTGCAATTCCTTCCTGTCTTGAGATTTTGTCTCTCATGCCTCAGCCACTCTGGCAACTCTACCTGAGCATAGTCTCCTCTGCCCCAAATCACCACCCCTTGAGGCTTGGCCTCTCTGCCTGCACAATGATTTAAAACATGTCCTCAGGAAAAAAGCCAATATTTATATGGATATGACCTTCTCCTAGAAGTCCTCCCTCAGTTAGTTGCTCCAATGTCATTAAACTGCTTTGCTTAGCTGTTATGATTGGTTTTGTTATGGGAGGACTAGTCTGATAACGGTTGGAACAGGAAGTCTAGGCTAATTATTCAAGTAGCAGAGCTCATGGATTATTTCTATGAGAACTCTAAACCATTCTCCAGGGTCTTTTCTACTTTCAGGAGGAAGTAAAAATACAAATCTTTCTCTTATTTTATATCCACTTGTATGCCGCCAATTCAATATACCATTATTATTTATCTGTCTTGAGAAAACATTAAAATAGATAAAGTTCTTTAATTATTTGGTGCTATTTTCATATTGGCTTTGAAAATATGCTAGGAAAATGCCACACATTTTTTTTTGTAGCTAGAAGTGAGAATCAAAGAAGAAATATGGATATAGTAAACTACACAGAACAGTCATTCATTTCCAAATATTAAGTGCCTAGTATGCTCTGGGAGATACAGTATTGAACCTGACATGTAACATTTCTGCTCCTACATTAAATAAGACCATTTTAAATAGTGATAATTTCATACAGAAATTAGAATACTGAGTACTAGTGATAGAAGGTAAGTTAAAGGAAAGGTTCTTTATATATAGTGTTCAGAGAAACCGTTTCTGAAATGACACAATTTGCACTGAAACCTACATTAGGAGAAGGAGCCAGTGATGAACAGATCTGGAAGAAGAGAAATTCCAGTAGAGGAAACAACAAATGCAATGACCCCGAGGAAAAGGAAGGTGGCTGGTGTGGCTAGAGCTCAGGGAGGGGAAGTGAATGATACAGGATGAGGTTCGACAGCTAGACACAGTCCAGACTACACAAGAATTCTGGTAAGGCCATGCTAAATTAAAAAAAAAAAAATTCTGAGTGTAATGGAAGGTCATGAAGGATTTTAAGAAATATAACATCATATGTAAGGAATAAAGCGTACCATTAAGAAAGATTACCTAGGCATCAGTGTGGTGAATGGATTACAATGTGGTCAAGTATAAACACAAAGTCCCTAGGAAGTCTAACAGCTTCTTCTTACCTAAAAACTTTCTGTCCAAAGGTTCCAACATTGAATGCACTTAGAAGAAGTGCATTTAAACACTTTTCAAAACACTAAATTCTAAACAAGATTGTTCACATACTTGACACCCAACCTCACAGGATCGATCTAAAATGTTAAATTTGATATCTACCTATATTCCAACAACTCGGAAAAATAAAAAAATTTAAAAAAACCCTAAGAAGAAGGTATAACACTGGTGAGGTGATGAGCTGCCAAAAACAACCAGATCATCATTTCATCAAAATGCTGTAATTTTCAACTAATCAAAAATAAAAGGGGTAGATATTAAAATGTACATATGTGTATCAGAGAAACTGAACAAAAAATATGTAATGACTACCAAAAAACGAAAACAAACAACCAAGCAAAAACCATGATCTCTCTGGACTGACCACCAGCAACTGGAGTTTAAAAATGTTTGATAAGCTTCTGCTGATTCACAAGGCAAATCAACCTGTGTCCTACATCGTGTTAAATGTTTTTCATAATAAGTGATCTATATTTTGTTTTTGTTTTGTTCAAAGTCCATTGAAAATATTTAATCAATGAATTCAAGGAATGAAATAAAGTTTTTAGCGTATTGCAATGATTAAAAACAAATAAGTCACACAGAGAAAGACAGATACCATATGTTTCACTCTTATGTGAATCCTGAGAAACTTAACAGAAGACCATGGGGGAGGGGAAGGAAAAAAAAAGTTAGAGAGGGAGGAAGTCAAACCATAAGAGACTCTTAAAAAAATGAGAATAAACTGAGAGTTGATGGGGGGGGTGGGAGGGATGGGGAAATGGGTGATGGGCACTGAGGAGGGCACCTGTTGGGATGAGCACTGGGTGTTGTATGGAAACCAATTTGACAATAAATTTCATATTAAAAAAAAAAACAACAACAAAGCATGTGAACAGGTTGACACTGAAATTTACCTCAGCAAAGGAGGAACTAAAAAATTAAATGATGTAAATTCAACCAATGTATAATGTTTAAATGGGTATATCTTGATTTATAGGAAGACTCTTGATGGAGCTCCTATTTTAAATTAAATATATTTATATATACTTCAGTGGAAAAAAATTGAGAAGACTTACGATTTTGCATCAGCTAAACTGGAAGAAATACTAAAGCCAATTAAAAATAGAAGTTTTACACCAAAAAACCCCCAAATAATCCAATTAAAAAATGGACAGTGGACTTGAATGGACAATTTTCCAAAGAAAACAGAACAAGAGTTAACAGATACATGAAAAGATGCTCAACATCACTCATCATCACACCTGTCAGAATGGCTAAAATCAACGACACAAGAAAGGAGGTATTGGCGAGGATGTGAAGAAACAGGAACCCTCCGACACCACTGATGGGAATACAAGCTGACGCAGCCACTGTGGAAACACTATGGAGGTTCCTCAAAAGTTAAAAAATAGAATTTCCATATGATCTAGTAATTCCACTACTGGGTATTTACCCAAAGAATATGAAAATGCTAATTCAAAAAGATATATGCACCCATACGTTTACTGCAGCATTATTTACAAAAGCCAAGATAGAGAAGCAACCCAATTTTTCCACTGGATTAAAAAGATATGGTATATATATACAGATATAGATACAATGAAATATTACTCAACTATAAAAAATTAAATCTTGTCATTTGCAACAACATGGTTGCATCTAGAGAGTATAATGCTAAGTGAAGTAAGTCAGAGAAAAACAAATACCATATGAGTTCACTCTATATGGAATTTAAGTAACAAAACAAATGAACAAAGGAAAAGATACAAAAAACAAAAACTCTTAAATACAGAGCACCAACTAGTGGTTGCCAGAGGAGAGGTGGGTGGGCAGACTGGCTGATGAACACTGAGAAATGTTTAGAACTGCTGAATCACTATAACATATACCTGAAACTAATATAACAAGGTATGTTCATTATGCTTGAATTTAAAAAAAAAAAGTTTTATGTAGAAAATACTCTGAGTGAAAAGAATCACATCTGTGAAAATAGCCAGGCTAAAATATTTACACATTTTAAATTGCAAAAAAATGGAGAAGTGAGAATATTCTACTTTTGAGCAGAACTTCCTCTGAGCAACTGTAGAGAGAATACCTTCTCAAATAAAAGCATACAAAAGAGTCAACTGAAGGTGCCAATAATTTCAAATTTAGATAAATATACAAGGATATAGGTCTGTGTGTGTTTAGAAATGGTTTCATTTTGAGAAATCATTTTTGAACAGAACTATTTGAAAGGTCACCCAATAAAATAAAACTAATTTGTCAGTCTTTAAATGTGAGAAATTAAGTAAATAATTTAATTGCTCCTCCATTCACTCTTGAGTGTAATTGTACCCTTAATTGTACACTTATAAATAAAACACTTACTGGTTACCCTCATTATATGGACGGCATAACATGTTTTTTAAATTTAGTGTAACGTAAATATTTTCCCCATGACACTATTTAAGCGGGTGCACATTACTTTCTTATGTACTACCAAAATCTGCTTACCCAATCACGTTCCTCTTGGACATTCAATATGTACTTATGTCTCTGTTTTCATGAAATATGCTATGATAAATACCATTTCATATATGTCTCAGTCCATGCCTCCAATCACTTCCTTATGGTAAACTGCCAGAGGTGGAATTGCTGGGTCAAAAGGAATAGGTTTTAAGGGATTCTGATAGATACTGATAGACGCTTCTTCAAGGATGCTAGGTACAAGGAAAGCTGTGATGTAAGAATGACCTTCCCACATCCTTATCCACAAGAGGTGACATTAAAAAAAATAAATAAAGCCTTCCCTATTTGGCAAAAAATAAATACAATGGTTTCCTTAATTTTTATTTTAATGTGAAATCTTATTTTTGTTACATTTCACTCAATGGGGGAGAAGGGAAAGGTCACAGAGTCAATGATTGAAAATTCAAAAGATATGAAACAGACTTTTAACTACAGAGAACAGATGGTTCCCAGAGGGGAAGGGATGTGGGGATGGGCTGAAGAGGTGATGGGGATTAAGGAGTGCACTTGTCCTGATGAGTATCAGGTGATGGTACGGAAGTGCTGACTCACCATGATGCACACCTGAAAGTAATATTACACTGCATGTTAACTAACTGGAATTTAAATAAAAACTTGAAGAAAAAAAAGATATGGAACATAGCACAAAGTAAAAAGTCTCCCTCTAAGTCCTGTACTTCTTCCATTACTTCCCAGCTCCAAAGCTAACCTTTGTTCTTTCTCATCTAGTCTTTCAGAAAATTTCGTACCTACACAAGCATAATTTGAATTACTACATTAGGATTTAACTTCACTTTATATATTGATTGGTCATTTATTTCTGTTTTTAATTTTCTATGTGTTCCAAACGTTTTGTGTCTAATATTTTTTCAAATTTAAGAATGTCTTCAATTACAGATCAGTGATATTTTTTGTGGCTTTTTTTTTTTTCATAGCCCCTCAGTCAACTCTGGTCTATTTATTTTTCTTTTCAAAGAAACACACTGAGGTATGACTTAATACAGAAATGCATCAATTTAGACACAGAGTTTCAAGAGTTTTGGCAAATGAATACACTGGGGTAAGAATCAAGCCAATCTCTCCAATCCTGTCCTCATACACCTTTGCAGTCAAATCACACTTTCCCTCCACCCAGTCTCAAACAAACCATTCATCTACTTTCTCACATTATTCATTAGTTCTGTATGTTCCAGAATTTTATGTGAACATAATCACACAGTATACATTCTTGGGCATTTGACTCTTTCATGCACCACATCTCTGAGATTCATCTATATTGCCATCTCCAGTAGTTCAATTCTCTTTATTACAAGGTGGTGCTACATTGTTTCAATACCACAACTATTTAGTTATGCACCTGTTAGATAAACCCTGGCGTTGTTTACAGTTTGGGGCTATTAGGAATAAGGTGGTTATGAACCACCTCTGTACAAACATATGCTTTCGTTTCTCTTGGTCATGTATTTATCTTAGGAGTACACTTTCTGGGTCATATAATAATTCTGTTTTAACTGTATAAAACTGTTTTGCAAACTGGCTATACCATTTTATATTCCAGCAACAAAGACTTAATATTTTGCTTTTTTGATGTCTATTTTTTACGATCAGGTCTTTAGTCCTCTTTCCTGCCTTCATCTGGACTGAGTGTTCTTTAGTAATTCCATTTCTTCACTGGCTTATTTTTTGTGTGTATGACTGCTTTACAGATTACCATAGGTACCAATAACCGATCACAGTATACTTGCAAATCTCACAGCCCTTCCCACATAATGTAACAACACGACAATAGCCTCGTGTCATCCTCTGTGCTAGTGTCATCACACACTTCTCTTCCACGTATATTACAGACCTCCAGTGTGACGTTATTATGCTTGCTTTAAATAGCCAATTATCTTTTAAAGAAAACTGTTAAGACAAAAAAAAGTAGGCTTTTTATATTTTTTATTTATGTATTTACTCTTTTAGCTGTTCTTCCATTGCTTTATGTAGCTCTGCCTTTCCACCTAACGTCATTAAAAGTTCCTTTAACATTTCTGGTAACAGAGTCCTGTTGGCAAAAAATTCTTTAAGCTTTTGTCTGTCTTCAAATGTCTTGATTTCACCTTCAGGTCTTTTTTAAATATAATTTCTTGTCAAACTGGTTTCCATACAACACCCAGTGCTCATCCCAACAAGTACCCTCCTCAATGCCCATCACCCACTTTGCCCTCTCCCCCACCCCCCCACCAACCCTGTTTATTCTCAGTATTTAAGAGTCTCTTATGGTTTTGAAAACTATTGTCAGTGATCACAGAATTCTAGACTGTTCTCTTTCAGCACTTTCAAGATGCATTCCATTGTCTTCTGGCTTGTACTGCCTCAGACAAGAAGCAAGCAGTACTTCTAACCTTGTTCCTTGTGCGTAATGTCATTTTTCCTCTGGTGTTAAAAAAAAAAAAAAGATTTTTTTTTTCATTGATTTTCACCCATTCATTAAGGCTTCTTTACTTTACCTTATTTGGGTTTCATCAAGTTTCTGGGACCGAGGGGTTTATAGTAGTTCATCGAATGTGGAAAATTTGGGGCCATTTCTTCTTCGAATAGTTTTTCTGCCCTCTTCCTGCTCCCTCCCCACCCCCAACTACTCCATTATGTGTATGCTAAACATCTGGATATTGTCCTGCAGGTCACCAGCTACACTGGCTACGTTCCTTCCATTTTTCTTTTTGTGCTTCCGTTTGGGTGGTTTCTACCTCCATGTCTTCAAGTTCATGGATTTTGTCTGACGTGGTGTCAAATTTGCTGCTGAGCCGGTCAAGCGAATTGTTTATTTCATATTATTTCTCAGCACTACAAATTCCATTCAGTCCTTTATAAAATCTCTCTTCTCATCTGGTTCGTATTTCCCTTTAAATCCCTGAGCATACTTATAATAACTATTTTACTAATAGTCCTTTACTGCAATTGCAGTCCTTTACTGCAATCTGCATCACCTGTTATTTGTGCATGTTTCTACTGACAATTGTTTTCCTCCTGATTATAGGTTACATTCTCCTGAATGTATGAATTTTATTACCTTCCTTTAAAGCATTTTCAATTTTCTCTTGACAGTTAAATAACTTGTGGACAGCTTAGCTCTTTCAAGGATTGTTTCCAGGCTCTGCTAGGACAAATCTATATTGTCTTTACTCTGGGGCTAGTTTAGTTCTTTACTAAGGCATGAGCTTTCTGCACAGTTTCCAACCTCATATCCTTAGTGTTCAAAAGATGTTTTAATTTTTTAACTGACCAATGTATTCAACTCTTTATTATTCCAATGGGTTTTCAATTGATCATCTTCTTTTTCTTGTAGGAAAGCAATCATATGATCTGCTATTAACTATAATTTTGTCTCCAATCCATATCTTCATATTATTCCTTTTTCCTATTTGGTTACCCTTGTTAAAACCTCCAGAAAAATGTGAAATACTTTCTTATTCTTGATTCTAATGTGATGTCTCTAACATTTCATTAAATTTTGTATTTAATCAAAGCTGTACAACTTCCAGGCTTTTTATTATGTTAGAAATCTTTTGGGGCAATTGGGTGGCTCAGTCAGTTAAGCGTCCGACTTCCGCTCAGGTCATGATCTCGCGTTTCATGAGTTCAAGCCTCGCATAGGGCTCTGTGCTGACAGCTCAGAGCCTGGAGACTGCTTCAGATTCTGTGTCTCCCCCTCTCTCTGCCCCTCCCCTGCTTGTGCTCTCTCTCTTGTCTCTCAAAAAATGAATAAATGTTAAAAAAAAAAAATTAAAAAAAAAAAAAAAAGAAATCTTTTGGTGCCCAGAAGACATAAAGTCATTTTCTATGTTTTCCTCTAGAATTTATGTCCCCCAAAGTACCAATAAATATTTAAAAGGTTAAGCATTTTTAAGTGACCTTAAATGTTCAGAATCTATGTAAAAGAAGCCTATACCTCTACTGACTGACATAGAATAAGATTTAAATAAATGAAAAGACATAGCTTATTATACAGGAAAGGAATATTTAATGTAAAGATGTCCCCTAAAATAATTTCTAAATTTAGTGCAAACCCAAATATCAAAGATCAAAAAAAGTAAACTGGACACAATAATTCTAAATTTCATAGAAAGAAAATAAACATGTCAGCAAAGCTGATACTGAAAAACAGGACACTAAAGGGACCAGTACAACCTGAAGGTAAAGCAATTATAACACAGTAATTAAATTGATGCAGAACTAAAATAAATACACTAATTAATGCAACAGAATAAGATCTAGAAGACAGATTCACATATATTTGGAAATACTTTTTATATTTTATTATATTTTATCATAAAATTATTACTTCAGTGTCAGAGCAAAAACCTAAACATCTCAGAAAAAAAAAAAAGCTCAGTTTTTATCTTCCTTTCTATACCACAACACACTCCAAATGGATCAAAGTTATAAGAGAAAAATTAAACCATTATTATACTAGAAAACATGTAAATCTTTGAAGAAAAGCCTCCCATAAATAGTAGCAAAAAGTATTTGCAACATATATGACAAAGTACTGATTTAGCTAATATACAAAAAGATCTTGAAGATTGATTTAAATCTTAAATCTAGTGTATACTTTAAAATATCCACTAGAAAACAGAAAAAGATATAAGAAAGCTGTGCACTGAATAAAATGTACCCAACCTCACTCAAAAATCAGTGAAGTGAAAATTAAGATTTCATTTTGTCTCTATCTGATAAAAATAAACCCTATTTGAAAATGTTAGATAAGATGCATTCTCACACACTTATTGTGGAAATGTCTACTGGTATATTCTCTTTGTGTCTTTCAATACAAAAATGCACGTAACTCTGATCCAGCCTTTCTACCAAAGACATCCTACCACATATACATGTACACACATGTACACATACATATGATTCCCAACATATGCAGGACATTTCTTCTAGTGTTTTTTAATAGCAAAAGTCTGGAAATAATTTAACTGTTCATTAATATCAGATTCATTTTAAATGAATCATAGTATTTTCATAATCATTACTATTATAAAGTTCTTAAAGATTTAGTAGGGGCACCTGGGTGGCTCAGCCAGTTAAGGGTTCGACTCTTGATTTCGGCATTAGGATCATGAGATTGAGCCCCATGTTGGGTTCTGTGCTGACAGTGCAGAGCCTGCTTGGGATTCTCTCTCTCCCTCTCTCTCTGCCCCCACCCAGTGTGCACATGCACATCATTGAACACTCACGTCACGAGTATTATCTTTTTTTTTCAAAAGTTCACTTCCAGAACACCATTTCAAATGGCTATGTCACATTTCAGTATATGGACATGCCACTATTCTGTATTTAATGTACATTCTATTTTCATTAATATAAACATCACTGCTATAAGCATCCTTACAATTAAACCTTTGTAAATACTTTCACCTATTTGTATTGAGATAAATTTCTAGAAGTGAAATTACAAGGTCAAAGGGCAGGCATATTTCAAAGTTTCTAAAACCTACTGCTAATCTATCTTCCAAGTTACTACAATTTCCAATTCTAACAACTATATGTGGTTCATCATTTCTTCACTTTGTCAGTCCTAAACAATACAATTTTCTTTTTGTCAATTTTCTAGGTAAGAAAATAGTCTTATTTCCAATCTAAATGTTTTTGATCACTAAAGTGACTGAAGATTTTTTACATTTATCTTTAACCAGATTTATATATTAAGAATGACAGTCATATGCTATTAATACCACTAGTGCTGTTAACATTTTTCTAGTTGGTTATTCCCCTTAAATTTTATGATGATGTCTTATAAGTGCTTTAAGTTCAACATTATTGAAAATTTCAAGCGAAGCAAGCATATGTTTAAAATCAGTTGAGTACATGACTCAACAATTCTACACATTACTCAGTACTCACATTGTAAGTGTACTTTTTTTTTGCAGTTTATTTATTTGAGAGAGACAGAGACGGTGCAAGTTGGGGAGGGGCAGAGAGAGGGGGAGAGAGAGTGAATCCCAACAGGCTCCACGCTGCCAGTGCAGAGCCCGACGTGGGGCTTGAACTCATGAAACTGAGATCATGACCTGAGCTGAAACAAGAGTTGGATGCTCAACTGACTGAGCCAACCCAGGCACCCTATGATAAGAGTACTCTTAATCATCACCTTTTTCATCTACCAGCTACCCACTTTCCCTCTAGTAACCATCTGTTTGTTCTCCATAGTTAAGGATCTGTTTTGGGTGCGTTTTTTTTTCTTTTTGTCTCTTTCATTCTGTTTGTTTTTTAAAGGTCCTAATTTTTTTTTTTTAATTTTTTTTTCAACGTTTATTTATTTTTGGGACAGAGAGAGAGACAGAGCATGAACGGGGGAGGGGGAGAGAGAGAGGGAGACACGGAATCGGAAACAGGCTCCAGGCTCTGAGCCATCAGCCCAGAGCCTGACGTGGGGCTCGAACTCACGGACCGTGAGATCGTGACCTGGCTGAAGTCGGACGCTTAACCGACTGCACCACCCAGGCGCCCCTAAAGGTCCTAATTTTTACCTCCTTACTCCTTCTTGAATAATGAGAGGCCCATCTAAATTACGTATTTACCCCAAGTAGACAATTTCCTCTTAGAACCCTTCACTGAGCTACGTATAATAGAATTTCCTTCTGGGGTCAAGCTGAAGAAATTCAGTGACATGGCAGTTTGAGGTTTATGTGGAGGATACCAAAACTGTTGGCTAGGAAACTTAATCTCTGTGTGGTTCCTTCTGCTCTGTTTTTAATGGAACCTTCCAAATATGGTTTTGTTTTGTTTTGTTTTGTTTTGTTTTTTTGCGGGGCTCAGTTTAGCTTCATTCACTGTGCTTTTGCCAACCATGGAAGAATCCTACTATTGCTTATCAGACTTCTATCTGGGATAGGTGTCATTTGACCGTAGTCACCACATTAAGTGATACAAATATGGTGGTGAACAAAACACGCATGGTTCTGTTGGATGGATGTACAGAGCAAGAGAATTCAATCTAATGTAGGGGTTAAACAACGCTGCCTTTGAATGCTGTTGCCTTCAGGAAGGCAAAAAACTCCAAGTGCTTCCAATCTGTTCTGTGAGTTAACCCTCCAGAAGTGAAGTAACCTTCTTATTTCCTATGTACATTTTCCTACTTTTACAGAGAAGAGAAAAGAATTTCAAATACACTCTCTCAAGATCTTCCTTCAATCTCCAGATAATAAAATTTATCTCAGTTAACTCCAAGGCAAGCTTTCCAGTTAAAGGTTAAGCCTCTTTACAGAAATGCCACTTCTGCCCTTTCATAAATCTCCTTACTTAAAGGATTAGCAGAGGCATTTGGAGGTTCTTATATACTGGTTCCCCATATTTCATCACCAGCCCTTCCTCTAAACGTTCAATTTTCTCCCCTATATTTTCTCATCTCCTATATTTTCTCATCTCCACATCTCCTTTTGGTTAGACTACTTCCTCCACTCAAAATGCCCTACCTCATTTGTATCACCAATTAGTATCTACTTCTTTATAAAAGCAAATTAAAGCACTCCATGAAAACACCCTGATCTTCTAAAACAAACACAAGCCTTCTTTTTTCTGATGATCTCATATCATGTTTATTGCACATGGATGCCTTCTACTTTATAACAAAACATCTGGGTACCTGCCATGTGCCATTCCACTGAAAATCACAACAATGCAGTCCCAACTTGTCCTCTGACAGTAAAAACTGAGTGAAATCTGTTGCGTTTCTATACAACAATAATGAAGCAGCAAAAAGAGAAATTAAGGAAATCAATCCCATTTACAACTGCACCAGAAGTAACAACACACCTAGGAATAAACCTAACTAAAGAGGTCAAAGACCTAATACTCTGAAAAATATAAAACATTGATGATGGGGAGCCTGGGTGGCTCAGTCGGTTAAGCGTCCGACTTCAGCTCAGGTCACGATCTCGCGGTCCGCGAGTTCGAGCCCCGCGTCGGGCTCTGGGCTGATGGCTCAGAGCCTGGAGCCTGCTTCCAATTCTGTGTCTCCCTCTCTCTCTGCCCCTCCCCCATTCATGCTGTGTCTCTCTCTGTCTCAAAAATAAATAAACGTTAAAAAAAAATTTAAAAAAAAATAGATAAATAAAACATTGATGAAAGAAACTTAAGAAGACATAAAGAAATGGAAAGACAGTCCATGCTCTTGGATTAGAAAAACAAATATCATTAAAATGTCTATACTACCCAAAGCAATCTACATATTTAGTGCAAGCCCTATCAAAATATCAATAGCATTTTTCACACAGCTAGAACAAACAGTCCTAAAATTTGTATGGAACCACAAAAGACCCCAAATAGTCAAAACAACCTTGAAAAAGAAAAGCAAATCTGGGAGCATCACAATTCTGGACTTCAAGTTATATGACAAAGCTGTAGTGATCAGAACAGTATGGTACTGGCACAAAAAATAGACACATGGAACAATAGAACAGAATAGAAAACCCGGATATGAACCCACAACTATATGGTCAAATAATCTTCAACAAAGCAGGAAAGAATATCCAAGACCTTTTCTTCAACAAATGGACTTGGGAAACCAGACAGCAACATGCAGAAGAATGATACTGGACCACTTTCTTACACCATACACAAAAATAAATTCAAAATGGATTAAAGACCTAAACGTGAAACCTGAAACCATAAAAATCCTGGAAAAGAGTACAGGCAGTAACTTCTTTGACATTGGCCATAGCAACTTCTTTCTAGATACATCTCCCGAGGCAAGGCAAACAAAAGCAAAAATAAACTATTGGGACTTCATCAAAATAAAAAGCTACTGCACAGTGAAGGAAACAATCAATAAAACTAAAAGACAACCTATGGAATGGCAGAAGTTATTTGCAAGTAACAGCTGAAAAAGGGTTAATATTCAATATATAAAGAACTTATAAAACTCAACACCCCCAAAATGAATAGAGAACCTAGATATCAAAGCCAGACAAGAGTATTAAAAAGTGCAGACCAATCTCATGTGTGAAAAAGATACAATGACCCCAAACAACATATCAGCAACTAAAATCCAGCAATATAGAAACAGAATAGTACATCATGATCAAACTGGATTTGTTCCTTGAATGCTATAATGGTTTCTCATTGAAAAACAAACCCATGTGGAAGTCTGGAATGAAAAGATTTAGGAACAGGGGCGCCTGGGTGGCTCGGTCGGTTAAGCGTCCGACTTCGGCTCAGGCCATGATCTCACGGTCCGTGAGTTCGAGCCCCGCGTCGGGCTCTGTGCTGACAGCTCAGAGCCTGGAGCCTGTTTCAGATTCTGTATCTCCCTCTCTCTCTCTGCCCCTCCCCTGTTCATGCTCTGTCTCTCTCTGTCTCAAAAATAAATAAATGTTAAAAAAAAAAAAAAAGATTTAGGAACAAAATTCTTGTCAACATTTCGATAACTACAGAAAAATTGCTTGGAAAAAGTTCAACAATACATAATTTTAAAAAAGAACCTCTTAAAATATTAGCAATAATAGAAATGTCTTATGACTAGCATCACACTTAATGGTAAAAACTCACTTTCCACTAAACAAGAGTATCCTTGGTCACTATTTCTATTCAATACTATTGCTGTAAGTTCTAGCCAGTAAAGTAAGGGGGAGGGGGTAAAACCAAAACTGTCCCTATTCATAGGTGAGATGCCTGCATATAAAGAAATCTCTGATAAATTATTGCTATTAAACAAGAGGATTCAAATTCAGCAAGATCACCGAATTCAAAATAAGTTTACAAAAACAACTATATTCTATGTTCCAGCAGCAGGGAATGAAAAATCTTAAATAATACCATTTATTATAGTGTTTTTTAAACAAAGAATCTATGAATAAATCTAACAAAATTTTTCTAATCTCTGCTCTCATTATGACCCTGAGATCTTCTAATGACTTAACCTCTCCTGCAGAAAATTAAAAACCAAGAATCTATGAATAAATCTAACAAATTTTTTCTAATTTCTGCTCTCATTATGACCCAGAGATCTTCTAATGACTTAACTAATCTTTCCTGCAGAAAAAATTATAAACTCTAGATGAAATACAAACTGGCCTAAAGTCACTGGAGAATAAAACAAAAGTGGTCAAATTCCAAGGACAGGGGAAACTTGCAAATATGGGCAAGTATGGGGTAAGTTTCACACTTTCTTACAGCTTTTACCCCAAATTCAAAGCCTATACTAGGCAGAACAGAGAAAATCTGACAGAAAACTTGCAGTCCTTCTGTCTTAAAGAATCAGAAGCCAGTTTTTGCAGCAATTACAGCTGCTGAACAAAGAGGGAGAAAGAATGCTGGGGAGAAAAGAGCAAGAAAGGGGAAGCCTCTAGTTCTGTATATGAAGTTTGTCCCTGGCTGCCATGCGAATCAGGAATGCTTGAAAACAGAAACAATGCTCTGGAGCAATACAGGTTAAAGATAAAGAAATGAAATGAATTGAGACATTGTTTGAAGTTTGAATCCAACTAAGAACGAAGTTAAAGGACTACTTAAATCCCTCTCTCCCTCTCTCTCTCTCTCACACACACACACACACACACATACACACACACATAATCATAACAGAATCCAGAATTTCCATAACAAAACTTTCAGAATGTCCCAGATTCATTCAAAATGTTACCTAGCCGCAAGCGAAAAGCTAATCAATGACACCAACTCCAAGATGGCCCAAGTGTTAGAAATAGTAAGACTTTAAACCAGGTATTCTAACTGTGCTTTATGAAATACAGGTGTGTTCACAATGAATGAAAAGACAAAAAATCTCTATCTCAGAAACAGAATGAGAAAGAATCCGATCAAAATTCTAAAAACTCCACTGCATGGGTTTAAGAGCAGATTAGAGCAACTTAGGAAAGAGTCATGAAGACATGAAGACAGATCAGTGGAAATTATTCAGTCTGAAGAACATAGGGAAAAAAAAAATGATTGAAAAATATAAACAAAGACTTCAGGGACCATGACACAAAAACAAAAATTCTGAAATACAAGTAAATGACATTTCAGAAGGAGGTAAAGAAAGGGGAAGAAAAAAACATTTGAAGAATTAATGGCCAAAATTTTACCATTATATTTGGTGAAAGACCTAAATATTCAGATTCAACAAGCTCATCAACAAAGCCTAAGGAGGATACAAAAGCAACAACAACCAAAATAAACCGGAGGCACCTCTTAATTGAACTTCTGAAAACCAAAAATAAAAAAAATCTTAAAAGGATTCAGAGGAAAAAGACTATATATGTATACGACAACAATCATTTAAATTATGATTTAATCAGAAACAATGGAAAACATATGAGAAACCATGGAAAACATAGGAGAAAGAAACAATGTTTTTGAAGGGTAGAAAAACTCACCAATTAAAAATTTTACATACACTAAAAATAAAATCCTTTAAGAATAAAAAACTTTTTTATAGAACACTTTTCAAACAAAGAAATTCAAGTGAGAATTCAAGCCTACAAATGAGCATTACAAGAAATACTAAGGTTCTTCAGGCTGAAATGAAGTGGTACCAGATTAAAGAAAGGTCAGATCTTCAGAGAGAAATAAAGAGTACTAGATATAGTAACTGGGTAAATACTAGAATATCATTCTCCTCAATTCTATAAAGTAAATAGGTCTGTTTAAACTAATATTTTAATAATGCATTTTGAGATTTAGAGTGTATTAAATGCAATTCATTTCACAACTATGGCATATAAAGGATGGGAGGGAGGAGATGAATGGAAAAGTAGGGTTGAAATGTTACTGTACATAAGTAGTACAATATTAACTCTGTTAAATGAAAAATTAATTTTGTACCCCATGATTTTATAGCAACCACCCCCAAAATATAATAAATTAGTTAAATAAAAGCACTAATAAAGTAAAGCAGAATTCTACAACATTTGTCAATTCAAAAGATGTTAGGACAAAGGAAATGAAGGAAGGAAAAACAGAACTTACACCAAAAACCATAAAATAATTAGTAATAAATCTAACCAAAGAGGTGAAAAATCTATACACTGAAAACTATAGAAAGCTTTTGAAGAACTATAGAAAGAAATTGAAGAAGACACAAAAAAAATGGAAAATTATTCCATGCTCCTGGATAGGAAGAACAAATATTGTTAAAATGTCAATACTACCCAAAGCAATCTACATATTCAAAGCAATACCTATCAAAATAACACCAGTATTCTTCACAGAGCTAGAACAAACAATCCTAAAATGTGTATGGAACCAGAAAAGACCCCGAATAACCAAAGCAATCTTGAAAAAGAAAACCAAAGCAGGAGGCATCACAATCCTGGACGTTAAGCTGTATTACAAAGCTGTAATCATCAAGACAGTATGGTACTGGCACAAGAACAGACACTCAGATCAACGGAATAGAACAGAGAACCCAGAAATGGACCCACAAACATACGGCCAACTAATCTTTGACAAAGCAGGAAAAAACAGCCAATGGAATAAAGACAAGCGCTTCTTCAGCAAGCGGTGCTGGGAAAACTGTTCAGCGACATGCAGAAAAATGAACCTAGACCACTTTCTTACACCATACACAAAAATAAACTCAAAATGGATGAAAGACCTAAATATAAGACAGGAGGCCACCAAAATCCTCCAGGAGAAAGCAGGCAAAAAAATCTCTTTGATCTTGGCTGCAGCAACTTCTTACTCAACATGTCTCCAGAGGCAAGGGAAACAAAAGCAAACATGAACTACTGGGACCTCATCAAAATCAAAAGCTTCTGCACAGCGAAGAATGAAACTATCAGCAAAACTAAAAGGCAACCGACAGAATGGGAGAAGATATTTGCAAACGACATATCAGATAAAGGGTTAGTATCCAATATCTATAAAGAACTTACCCAACTCAACACCCAAAAAACAAATAATCCAGTGAAGAAATGGGCAAAAGACATGAATAGACACTTCTCCAAAGAAGACATCCAGATGGCCAACTGACACATGAAAAAATGCTCAACACCACTCATCATCAGGGAAATAGAAATCAAAACCACAATGAGATACCACCTGACACCTGTCAGAATGGCTAACATTAACAACTCAGGCAACAACAGATGTTGGCGAGGATGTGGAGAAAGAGGATCTCTTTTGCACTGTTGGTGGGAATGCAAACTGGTGCAACTACTCTGGAAAACAGTATGGAGGTTCCTCAAATAATTATAAATAGAATTACCCTACGACCCAGCAATTACACTACTAGGTATTTATCCAAGGGATACAGGTATTGTTTCAAAGGGGCACACGCACCCCAATTGATAGCAGCACTATCAACAATAGCCAAAGTATGCCAAAAGCCCAAATGTCCATCGATGGATAAATGGATAAAGATGTGGTGTGTGTATGTGTGTATGTGAAATAGATAATTCCACAATCACAGTTGGAAACAGTTTAATACTTCGTGCGTGTGTGTGTATACATATATATACATACATACACACACGTATATATATGTATACACACACATACACATATGTATATATGTGTGTATATATATGTATACACACACACACACACACACACAATGGAGTATTACTCGGCAATCAAAAAGAATGAAATCTTGCCATTTGCAACTACGTGGATGGAAATAGAGGGTATTATGTTAAGCGAAAATAGAGAAAGACAAATATCATATGACTTCACTCAAATGAGGACTTGAAGACACGGAACAGATGAACACAAGGGAAGGGAAGCAAAAATAATATAAAAACAGGGAGGGGGACAAAACAGAAGAGACTCTTAAATATGGAGAACAAACAGAGGGTTGCTGGAGGGGTTGTGGGAAGGGAGATGGGCTAAATGGGTAAGGGGCATTAAAGAATCTACTGCTGATATCACTGTTGCACTACATGCCAACTAACTTGGATGTAAATTTAAAAAATAAAATAAAATAAATTAAAAAAAACAGAACTTAAATCAGACTGCAGCAATAATTACATTTCATGTTAATTGATTAGAAGGCAGTTATTTTCATACCGGCAAAGTCCAACTACATGCTGTCTTCAAAAGAACTAAAATTATAATATGGTTAGGCTGAAAGTAAAAAGAATACATCAGGAAAGTAGTAAGCATAAGAAAGGTGGAGTAGCTAGATTAACATCTGATAAAACAAACTTCCAAGCAAAAATATTACCAGACATGAAGAGGGGCACATCATAATGATAAAAGGGTAAAGTCATCAGAAAGACAAACCATAAACATGTAATACCTAAGAGTAAATCTTCAAAATACAGGAGGCAAAAATCTGACAGAAATAGAGTGAAGTAGATAATTCCATAATCACAGTTGGAAATAGTTTAATACTTCATCTCAGCAACTCATAAAAGAAGTACACCATTAATTAACTTAAATTAATTAAAAATCCAGAAAGACATAGATAATCTAAACACCACCACCAAGTAGCTTAACCTAATATAGAACATTACCCCAACAACTGCAGAATACAGATTCAAGTGTATTTACCAACAAAAACCATATGCTGAGCCACAAACAAGACACAATACATTTGAAGAGATTGAAATTATACCGAATATCTTCGCTGATCACAATTAAATTAGAAATCAAAACAATAAGGTATCTAAGAAACCTCCCTGATTCTAAAATTTGGCAAATTAAACAACACAATCGGAATAACTGATTTGCAGGAAAATATAGATGCTGGCGAGGATGTGGAGAAACGGGAACCCTCTTGCACTGTTGGTGGGAATGCAGACTGGTGCAGGCACTCTGGGAAACAGTGTGGAGGTTCCTCAGAAAATTAAAAATAGAACTACCCTACAACCCAGCAATAGCACTACTAGGAATTTACCCAAGGGATACAGGAGTGCTGATGCATAGGGGCACATGTACCCCAATGTTTATAGCAGCACTTTCAACAATAGCCAAATTATGGAAAGAGCCCAAATGTCCACCAATCGATAAATGGATAAATATGTGGTTTATATATACAATGGAATACTACTTGGCAATGAGAAAGAATGAAATCCTGCCATTTGCAGCAACGTGGATGGAACTGGAAGGTATTATACTAATTGAAATAAATCAGAGAAAGATAGTATTTGATGTTTTCACTCATATGTGGATCTTGAGAAACTTATCAGAAGACAAGGGGGTAAGGGAAGGAGAAAAAATAGTTATAAACAGAGAGGGAGAGAGGCAAACCATAAGAGACTCTTAAATACAGAGAAAAAACTGAGGGTGGATGCGGGTGGGGGAGAGGGGGAAATGGGTGATGGGAATGGAGGAGGGCACTTGGGATGACCACTGGGTGTTGTATGTAAGCCAATTTGACAATCAATTATATTTTAAAAAAAGGAATAACTGATTTGTCATAGAGGATATTCTAAGGAAAATTATAAAATACTTTTAACTGAAAAATGAAAAAAAAATTAAAATTTCTGGGATGAAATTTACAGCTTTAAAATTCTTATAAAAATAAACAAATAAATAAAATTCTTACAGAAAAAAATGCTTATTAGGGAAAAAAGAGGTAAAAATCAAAGACCTAGAGTTCCAATGTAAAAGCTTTAAAAAGAGCTAAGTAAGTACAGAAGAGGAAAAAAAAATTGAAATCAATGAGACAGAAAACATAAATCATAGAATTAATGTTACTAAATGCAGTTAAAGACAAAAGTCAGTTCTTTGAAAAGATTAATAAAACTGATAAATGCCTACCAGGATTGATAAAAGGAGAAAACAAATTACCAGTATCAAGACTGAAAGAGGGGTTATCACTATAAAGCCTAGAAACATGAAAGGCCTAAGAAAGTAACATGTACAACGGCACACCAAAATCTTTGATAACTTCCATGAAATGGATAAATTCCTTATGAATACTATTAACCTGACACAAAATGAAAATAAAATCTGAATATCCATATATACATTTATATCACATATATAAGATATGTTGAATATACATGTATGAAATATGTATGTATATACATACATACATACATATAGTTGAATATGTTATTAAAATCTTCCCACAAGAAAACTTCTAGCCCAGATGGTTGTGTAGGTGAATCTATCAAATATTTAAGGAAGAAGTAACACCAGTGCTTTCAGAAAACAGAGGAAGAGAGACTATTTCCTACTTCATTTTATGAAACCAGATAACTCTAATACCAAACACAGCTATACATTAAAGAAGATAATATATTATGGCCAAGGACTATCCCAGGAATTCAAAGTTGGTTGAACATTTGAAAATCTAACAATAATTTACCGTATTAACAGAATAAAGGTGAAAAATGTTATGATCATCACAGATGAAGAAAAAGAGTCATCTGGCATTTCTCAACATCCACTCATGATAAAAACTCTAAGTAAAATAGGGAGAGAAGGAATTTCCTCAACCTGACAAAGGCAATTGATAAGAAATCTGCAGCTAACACTATATATACGTGATGAAAATTTTTTTAAAAAGCAATATTATAAAAACCTTTACTAGAAATCTAGAAGACATAAAAAATATAGGAGACAATCTTTTTAACAAAAACTGTAAACCCAAATGTTACAGAAGACATATTTGAATATATAAAAATTTAAAACTTATGAATAAAAAATTATAAATAAAGCAAAAAAAGCAAGTCTAAATGTCCAATAAATTTACGAAAATGATGCTCAAGTTCACTAGTCAGAAAACAAAAATGAAAATAACAATGAGTAACACTTTATAGCCATCAGTCTATCAAAAATTAAGCAGAACTTACACCTGCAGACATTTAGGTACTCTCACACATTGTAGGTAGAAATATGATGAAACTATAGTCTTTTTGGAAAACATTTTAGGAGTAACTATTAAATGTAAAATGCATATACCCTTTGATCCAGCAATCCTACATTTGAGAATCTGTCCCACATACAGCCACGGGGCGCCTAGATGGCTCAATCGGTTAAGCGTCCGACTCTTGATTTTGGCCCCAGTCATGATCTTGTGGTTGCGAGTTCGAGCTCCACGTACAGCTTCGCTGGCAGTGCGGAGCCTGCTTGGGATTCTCTGTCTCCTGTCCCCCTCTCTCACTCTGCCCCTACCCTGTTTGTGCTCTCTCTCTCTCTCTCTCAAAAATAAATGAATAAGCTTAAAAAAAAAAAAAAGACACACAGCCTCTGATCCAGCAATCATATTCTTGAGAATCATTTTCAGAGAAAAATTCTCACTACAAGAGGACATATATAATAGGATACTATTGTTAAAAATGTCTATGGTAGCAAAATAATGGAAACAAATACCATTGACAAGGCAATGATTGAATAAATTATGGTACAACCTATGTATAGCATTGTAACCAATGTATTTTAGGTTACACTAAATACGTTTCACTAAGTAGTCATCAGGAAGACTGACTTAAAGCTTTATCAGATGATCTGGAAGAGTATTTCCCTGAGATACTGTTGAGTGAGAAAAATAAGAGGCACAAAAGCAAGCATCCAAAAAACCACACAAAATTTTTAAACTTGCCCCAGAGCCTGTACCATGCTGTAGAAGGTAAACATGTGGGGCTAACATAGGTTGGTTTTCAGGCAGCAAGAGAGGAGGAAAGCCTACGTGTGGGACACGTGCAGAGCTCAACCAAAAGAAAAAGAAAAAGAAAAAGAAAAAGCTTTAAAAAAATAGGTAAATAATTAGTTATGATCTAAACTCAAATAAAATGTGTATTTGTGTGAATATACACAGAGAAAGTAAGTGAAAATTAAATTTCTAAAATGTCCAAGACAATGATCGTTGAATGCCTTCCCACTTTCAGCTCGATCTGAGTTTGAGATTTTGTGATTTAAGAAAAAAGTCCTGCAGTCTTTCTTCGCTTTCTTCAACTCATAATTAAATTTTAAATTAATAATAATTCTTATTATTTAGGAAAGTTATAGGATTCTGACAATGGTACTGACGGAAAGCTCAGAAAATCTGTCTTAAAAATAAGGAATGAGAACAGATGTAGTACGTCGTTTGGCCATCTCCTTTTGTGTAGGTCACTGTGGAACTCCAGCCAAATTATCCCCCTCACAAGGAGGTAATTTATATTATAGATAGAGCATGAAATGAGAGAACAGTGAAGTTAAATTTAATGTTCAGCATTAAATGCTAATTTCTCAATGGAAATCTAAACTCTATACAGCTCTCCATTATAAAGAAATAATTAAAATAGATCACTTTTTTCAAATAAAGTTGTTACAGAATCATGATTCCAGAAAAATAAGTGTTCCCAACCTTCATTCTAAAGGGCCTGGCAGCAAGAACAAGAGTCAAATTTTCATGTAATTTCCAAGCTCCAACATTGAGAGGAATAATAAATTTCATTTGGAGAAAAACGTACGCAGTAAAAACTTCAGTCAGTATAAATTATTTCAATGCAAGTTAGATATACTGACATTACCCAATTTTTTTAATTTTAATTATATATCTTTGCATGATTTATAAAGTTATCAAAATTTTTTCTTTCATCTATTTCTAAGTGAAACCAGTGTTTTCTATCAGAATGGAACATACTGCAAAGAATGTTGAAGAGTTCACTTTGAACTTCAACAGTACAAACACCATAATAAGAATCCTAGGGTCAACATCATGAATTATTTTCTCCCTGATCATTCAATAATAGGAAGGCCTGGTTTTAAGGCACATTTGTGTTCCATTATGACTTAGAAGGTCAACAGGTGGTACACAAAAAATTAAAAAGGCAAAGCACTTTGAATCCATTACAACACGAAATGGAAAAGAATAAGCAAATAAAAGAAACATACAGGTAAGGAAGAGAAATTTACATTTAGAGAAGCAAGCAGTAGAAACCGGAATACAGTTAAGGCAGATGAATTATTCCAAAGTGAAGAACTTTCAAACAAAACAAAACAAAACAAAAAACCAAAGAATGTTTTAAAGAAATATATTTCTGCATATATGTAGAGAAAAACAATTTAAGTCTTATAAAGTATAGGGAGGGCTGATCATTAGTAATTTCTAACACTAAGTTAATCTAATTCTTTCAGAACAGGAATAACCACATAAAAATAAAATTTACCTTTTCAGATTCACCATTGCCCAAGGAATCCCAGTAGGTGTGTTAAAGGCAGGAAGGAGTTTCTCAGCCAGCTGAACTGCTTTAATCTTGAATATCTGAGATCAAAACAACATAAAGGAACTTTTTATAAAAAAAAAATTATAGCCACCCATTCATAAATTAAAGCCATTGTCATTTGCTGATCTCTCACAGGTCACATACTACACAGAAGTACAAGGAGAAAAAAGGGCATCTCTTTGGTACCATGAAGCATACAGCAATCAGAGAAAACGTTTGTAAACTGGATACTGAGGAAAGCTGAGTATGTAATGGCCTGAAATTATAATTAACTGAAAGGGAAGGATGTGGTTTTAGTGTTAATATTATCTGTATTTTCGGCTGGCAAAAGTCTAAGAAATGTCAGGTTATGAAATGTCCATCCAATGGTATACAAGCTTAGCACAAATATTAAAACAAAGATTTGGATAAATGCCCTTGAATTACTGTAAGCATGTTTATGTCTCAACATTTTCCATCAACATCTATCCACATTATTAAAAAGAAAAGGTCTGAGTTCACATTCCAAGTCTGAGAGTTATAAATGCTTCAACTACTGCTATTTTGGGTATGAAACAATAAACTACACTAGTATCAGTGGTTTCCAAACTTTGAAAATCATGTACTACTACCAAGATATTCAGAGTAAACTTTCTAATATTCTTAGCATATCCAAATGGATATGCCTCTCTATCCCACCTTTGGAGACTGTTGACTTAAAGGCTCCAAAATGAGACTGGGTCACAATAACCTAGTAGGAAAAAAGGCACATTCTCCTATATGCTTCAAGCCTATCTTCTCTCAAATTGATTTCAAACTCATCAGCTATTTCAGCTTCCATCCGTCCACTGCAGTCAAATATTTTTGATAAAATATTATTCAACTCTTCAAATAAGGAGTTGAAGGTCTGGAACAGATCAAAGTTATATGTTGAGGTTATATTAAACAAAGCACCCCAACATTACTGGGGGTAGAAGATATCAGAGAGAAATACACACAAGCTAACAAAGAAATAAGATGTTAAGATGTTTTTGCAAGGTTCCTTAAATGAGGCAAAACTTCTTAGCAAAACTTGTAATTAGATATTCTCATACATCAACAATTTACCATTTCCTTGAATGCCTACTTTGACGTAAAAGTCTCAAGAAAAATGTAACAATTTAAGGTTAGTTTTTGTTTCTAGAGAGAGCATGTGCGTGTGAGTACATGAACTGGGGAGGAGCAGAGGGAGAGAGAGAATCTCGAGCAGGCTCCATGCCCAGTGCAGAGCCCCACACGAGGCTTGATCCCACGACTCTAGGATCATGACCTGAGCCAAAATCAGGAGTTGGACGCTCAACCGACTGAGCCACCCAGGCACCCCAAAGTTAAAGTTTTAACAATTTTCTCATATTCATCTCATATTCAGGAGAGCAAATGTAAACTGGTCCCCTTATGTTAACATTTTTACCTTAATAAAGTCTAGTTACATTATACAGTGAACAGTACTACTTCTGTTTACCATGAGGACAAAGGGACGAAGTTCTTACCTAATGTTAATATCACGGATTTGTTTTTATATTACATCTTTCCTACATACAAAAATTAATGTTTGGGGTGCCTGGGTGGCTCAGTCAGTTGGGCGTCCGACTCTTGATTTCAGCTCAGGTCTATCTCACAGTCATGAGATAGAGCCCCACGTCAGGCACGGGGCCTGCTCAAGATTCTCTCTCTGCCCCTGCCTGCCCCGCTCACGCTCTCTTTCTCACTCTCTCAAAACAAACAAAAAACTAATATTCAAAATGGTGAAATGCTTACAAACATAAACTTTTCTAAACAGAAAGCATTCTCCTTTCCCTTCCAGAAGTAAACTTCCAAAAGATATTTTCTAATTTTCAACTAATTGGAGCCATCAATAGCAGATAACATACATAGTAACCAGTTATAGTCCACAGCCCCCCAAAACAACACCCCAAAATCACAGAGAAAAATTTCCTTATATAGTATGCTTATCTCAATATATTCACAAACATACAAACTCTTTAACGATAAATAAATTATAGCCCTACATTTCTCATTTTCACAAATATTTTGGTAGACAGCAGCAACAGCTAATTTAAAACATACTACTTTTCGGCAATGCAGGCAAGTAATACAAAATCCAAAAAGTGTCAAAGTAAAAAATAAGTCTCTTTTCCAGTCCGATTTCTCCACTACACAGTTCCTTCTACAATGCAGGCAGCTATCAGCTTCTTAAATGTCTAGTAAATACCTTGCACTAAATTAGTTCCATTGTATACATGGTTCCTAGCCTTGTCACATCAAATCCTCATTTTCTGACTTTCACAGAAACAGAAATGCTATTAACAGTTTACACACACACACACACACACACACACACACACACAGAATCTTTGTCTTTGTCTCTCTCTGAAACATGGACTATCATGCACTCTATCCTGAACTTGCATCGTTCACTTTACTGAACCTTGGAGATCTTTCCAAATCAGTCCACAAAGGTCTACCATAACCTTCTCTTGAGCGGCTGCAGAATTTCTCCTTGTATGGATATACTGTAATTTAGTCAGTCCGCTATGTGACAGACATGTTTCCAAACTATGTGACTAGGTAAGATAAATTCTCAAAGGGGAACCAAAGTATTGATGGGTATATTCGTTTGTAATTTTCATAGTTAATGCCAATTGTCTTCCACACACTTTGCTAATCCATATTCCTATCAGAAGGTATCAGTAGTCATTTCCCTGTATTCTTGTTAACACAAAAGTCATCAAAATTTTGATTGCTGCCAATCTCATACAGACAGCTCCCGATTTTACAATTGACAATGAACATCTTACAATTTATCAACTTTACAATGGTGTGAAAGTGATATGCGTTCAGGAGAAACCAACTATAAATTCTGATCTTTCCCAGGCTAGGGATATGTGGTAGGATACTCCCTTGTGATGCTGAGCGTACGCAGCAAACCGCAGGTCCCGGTCACCCGTGGGGAGGTGAGGGTGAACAACTGATATACTTTCAGTCGATCTGCACTACACAGCCATTCCGTCTTTTGCTTTCAGTACAACATTCAATAAATTAGAGGAACTACTCAATACTTCATTATAAAAAACTTTATTATAAGGTACATTATGATTTTGCACAACTGTAGGCTAATGCAGGTGTTCTGAACACATTTAAATGCATTTCCAATTTACAGTATTTTCAGTTTTTGATGGGTTTACCAGGACATGACCCCACCGTAAACCAAGGGAGATATGTAGTTGAAAAAGGAGACTCCGTTATCATTTTTATTTTCATTTCTTTTATTATGAATGTGATAGATACTCAACACTCATCCAAATCTCCTTTCAAGCACACCTTCAAATACTGCAAAGGGTAGAAAACTACATAATGGCATCAACATTGCCAAGCATCCTTAAATATGCACTATTTGGAAGGAAGAAGTAAGTGATCTGAGGCAGTGGCCTTGCAAGCACAGTGGTGAAGGTATCTGGTTCTTCTGGTGGCTCTAAAAGAAGTTTGAATGACTGGTCTCTGTCTTCATAGGGACCCTGTGAGTAATCAAGGCAATGGAATTGGTGCTCAATTAGATACACAGTATGTTTGGGCATTTCTCCTGGCTGCATGGTTCCAAGCTGTATTATAACAAAAATACCTGATGTCATGGCCCTCCCAAAGATTCTGTTAACGAGTCAGTACCCTGTAATAAATCACTAGGTAAAACAGATTCTGTTTTCTGCTATTATGATTCTTGATGGATACAATCATGAGTGCACATCAATTATTTCACATGTGTAAGAGGCTCAACAATATTAAGACTTCTACAACATTTCATTTATTTACAGAAAAACGTTTATGCGTCCAATGTGCATTATGTGAAATCCCCTAGTTATTTTTACCAGAACAAATGGTGGGCAATGGGACAATGGTAAAAGTTCCTAAGAAGACTTAGGACCAGAAGAATTATTCCTGGGTGTGGAAGAACTGGAAGAAATGGGGTTAAACAGATAGAATGTGGCAAGATTACAAACAACCTTAAAACAGAAACAATGAAACTTAAAGTAACACAACTGATAACACAGAACCACTGTAGATTATTGAGAAGGGAGGTGATATTAAATGCATGGGTACTTTTAATTGTTTTTCTTTACTGAATTAAATTAGTAACAGAATATTCTTCTAGCCTGTTTTCAACCTAGCAGAGTGAGAATACAGAAGTGAAGAGTTTAGAATGCCCAAATGACTCCCTAGGCCATTCAGGGTAAAAGTTCTTTAAGAGGCTCTAAATCTTTATAAGCAATGAATCTCTATGACTTCTGTGCCTCACTCTCTCCTTCCTTTCTCTTCCAGCAACCTACTTCAGCCCCACTAACCTTTTTTGTTGTTCTCTGAGAATGCCAGTTATGCTTCTGCTTCGCTGTCTCTCCCTTTGCTATCCCTTTCTAATAAATGCTCTTATAAAAAGATGTTCTCATGGCTCTCTCTTATCTCCTTCAGGTCTCTATACAAATGCTACTTTTGCACACACTCCCTGACACACATCCAATTTGAAATTAAAACCCCTTCATCCTCTTCCATGCTCTGTTTTTCCCCTTACTGCTTACCAGTGCACGTATGTGTAGGTCTATGTGTGCAAACACACACATGCTCTCACATACCTACCCTGTTCATTCCTGTTACCCCCACAAGTAGAATGTAAACCATAGATGGGCAGAAGCGGTTTTATTCACTGTTTTATTCTCAGAACTTAAAAGAGTGCCGAGGCTATAACCAGTACTCAACAAGTGTTGAATGAATCAATTTAGGAAGCCAAAAAGCACAGAGATTTATAATAAGCAAGTAAACTATCTTCTTTCTCTTCCACACCAACCCAAATCCCCGAAATATCTGAGGCTAACATGCCAAGGTTTTAAGAGCTTAAGATCTTCTACAGAAATGTTGAGATGATGACAATGGTGATAATGACAAACACATATTAAACCCAATCAATTCTCACAACACCCCAGTGAGATAAATACTGTTACTCCCATTTTACAGGTTAGGAAACTGAGGTTTAAAACAAATAATTTAATTTGCCCAAGGTCATACAACTAGGAAGTGGTAAGCCCGAATTTAAGCCTAGGCAGTCCAGCTCCAGAGTCCATGTTCTTGCTTGACTATTCCACTAATTAGAGACAGACACAGATATCTAGACACTGACATCGCGATACAGACACAGAGGAAGACAAAAGACATTCCCACACCTTGCATTATTTAATCTTACCTTCTGTAGCCAATAATTAAATTCCTCAAAATATTTCACTAATTCACTGCCTATCTTTCTGTCCTGTATCTTACATCCTCCGTTTTGAATGACAGTTTGGGCTGATGTAAAACCTGAGTTGTCAGTTACTTTATCTTAGTGGTCTAAAGATAATCACTCCAACATCTTCTGGCTTCTCTTGCTACTGAGCACTCTGCTGTCAGCTGTCATCCTTCTGTAAGTAATCAGCCCTTTCTCTTTAGCAGCTTTTCATATTTCCTCCTTATTCTTGGTATCTTTTCCAATATTGACTTTCTATCATTTATCCCATTAAACTCATCTGAAGTTCCCACTAAACATTCTTTGAAACTTCTCACTCTGTATCTCTCTTTTTAAATATCCCTTCTTCTTAATTTCTCTTTTTCTTAATTTCTCTCTTTGATTCATTTTATTTCATTCTGGATGAATTTTCATCATCACCATGAACAGAAACATCCTTAAGGGCTAGATAAGTGTTCCTTAGGACCAAGTGAAGGTTACTACAAAACTGTAGGTTAAGAGGTAGAAACATATTCACACACACACACACACACACACACACACACACACACACACACACACACACTTCTCACTCAAAATGAGCCTACAAACAGTATTTCCAAACTCATGATGAAATCCAAGATTTATGCCATTTACAAACTAACAAGTCAGCCTACCACATTTTCATGAATGTCTACAAAATCGTGAATATCTCTGACTACTGGGTCAGAGGCAGAGAACTGAGTATTATTCACAGCAAAGTGTCAGCCAAAGATCTGAGTTTATCTACACTGGCTGTACCTGACCCACCCTCAGCCCCACCTCAATCTCACAGGTATGATCCAAAGGGTCCCCAATGGATTCCTGCACACACAGTGGACTGTGCTGCAGGGGAAGAACACTGAGCTTGGAGAATGTCTTTTACAGTAAGTGAAAGCAAGCCTACTTGATGAAATTAATTCATGCCTGCAGGCATGGCCCTAATGACCTGGGTAAAGAGCAGTCAAGGCCTTGTATTTGTGGTCTTCCTGGCAAAAGTGTGCAGGGACGCTCAGGTGCTACGTTGTTTTGCCTTCCTACCCCCCCCCCCCCCCCCACGTCAGCAGCAGTGCTGCCTTCCTGTAGCAGTAGTGAATCCACTCTCTTCCAATGCTTGCAGAACCAGCTTCATCACCCTCAGTCCTCACTGGAGACAGCAGCGGGAGCACCGACCTGCCAGCACACTGTCATCAGAGGTCTGAATTTCAGCTCTGCTTAGCCCTTCCCCTTACGGTTTCTAAGATTTAGGAGTTAAAACCTCTTCCCCATATTCCCTCAGCCCTGGTTGCCCTCCTGTAGGAGCCACCTCCATGATACTTTAGAAAATTCTTTTTAATCTTGCACTTACCTAGGTAACTTTATGCCTAGTTAACAATTCTGTATATTAAATTCTCTCTGTTCAAATAACTGGCAGTTTCTGCCTCTTATTTGGACCCTGGCTGATAAATACATAAATATTTTGTTATTACTATATTTGCTTATTTTAAAAACCAGGAAGATGAAAATTTCTAAAACTCATATACAGTTCCTGTATTCTGAACCAAATACTTTGATTCATTTCCATCCTTTAAGGACACACAACTGTTAAGTGGTTAGATTTTTATTCTGTCTTTTCCTGCTACTAACATAGTAACATAAGTACCTTTTCAATTTTTACAAGACTGTCTAATTTACTGTATCCTTTTCCTCTCCTCCCACTCACTCCTCATACTATTTCAACATGGCTTCTGCCCCCATCATTTCACTGAAATGGATCTTGCTAACAATTAGCTGTACATTTCAGCATCGATCGCTTAGTCATTATTGACCAGTTCCTCCTTAAAATACTTTCTTCCCTCGTGTTCAGACACCCCACAATCTCCCTGCCTCCTTCACTGAGTCAGACTTCTCATACCTGACCTTTTCATACTGTGTTCCTCCAGGCTTGATTCCAGGTCCCCCTCTCTTCCTAGTCTAAATTGTCTCCCTGAGCAATTTCACACGTGCTTGCTTTCAATTATCAGCTACATAGCCACTGATTCCCAACTTTGTATTTCTCATCAAGACTTCTCCAATGAGCACTAGCCCCATTACATCTGCTTACTACCTATTTCCACTTAAACAGAGCAAACTCCCCTCACACTCGAAATACTTAAAATGAACTGATGATCTTCCTCTCCCAAATTAATGTTCTTAAAATGCTCAATTTCTAGTAACTGTCCCACCATTAGTCTAGTACCAAAACCCTGAAACCAACTCCTCCTCTGCCTCATCCCACCCACAACCCCCACCCCCACTCCGCCCAATCCTTTGGAATTGCCTCCCAAATCCCTTGAAATCATTTAATCTCTCATCTCTGTAACCCATCGGAGTCCAAGAAGCCATTATTTCTTGCCCCCAAATACCACAATGATTAATTAACTGGAGGGACAGAACACACACACACACACACACACACACACACACACACACACACGCATGCACGGTAAGCTCTAACTATTGGTCTGTAACTTACTTTTGTCATTTAATACATCAAGCATATTTTTCCTAGATAAAATACATCAAACTTACGTACACAGTTGTATAGTATTCTATAATATTCTATAGTAAGTATTCTATAGTAAGAGATGTATTAATTTATTTAACCATTCCCCTCTAGATGAATCAGGTCTGTTCAAACACTGGCTACTAAAAACACTATTGCAATAAAATATCCTGCTAAGTATTTCTTAAGCATCCACATTGTTACTTTTAGATAATAAATCCCTAGAAGTGGGATCCCCTGTCAAAGAGAATTTTATATCTTAAATGTTTACTGGACACCACCAAATTATTTTCCAAAAAGTTTGGATCATTTATATTCCCTCCAAAAGCTTATCACACATTTGTTAAAATTTAAACCATACACTTGAGAAACTTAACAAAAGTCCATGGGGAAGGAAAGGGGAAAAAATAGTTACAAACAGAGATGGGGGGGGGGGGGCAAACCAACAAGAGATTCTTAAACACAGAGAACAAACTGAGGGTAGATGGGGGATGGGGAAGATGGGGAAGAGGGGAAAATGGATGATGGGCATTGAGGAGGGCACTTGTTGGGATGAGCACTGGGTGTTTATATGTAAGCCAATTTGACAATAAATTATATTTAAAAAAATTTAAACTATACCTTTAATTACATCCATACAATTAAAGTGAGTGCATTTCCTTATAGGTAAATGAGCTACTTAATAAATAAAATAATCTTTGAGCTGGTCCTTGAAGTTCTTTACCAGGCAGAGAATGTGGAAGGGTTAGAGTCCATCTTACACATAAAATTATGGTAGAGGTCTATAAACACATAGGAAATAAAACAATGTGGTCTAAACGCGTAGTTTCATGTACGCAGAATTTTGAGCTTCTCCTCCGTGGCTCCTTCCTGCCCTGGATTTCACTCCTAGATTTCTAGCTCCCGGGGTAGCTAGCTCCAAACTCTGTCTTCTGATTTGACAAACCAATAACCATAATCATGACATCCACTACGATGGGTATTGGCATAACATTAAACATGTAAGAATGTGTACAGATATGTAGATGAACTCACACCTTTAAGAGGAAAATGTTAGTGTATTTTAAAAAGGTTATCTGGGGCAGCAAAGCTTAGTGGAATGTTTTGTCCAATTACCAGCATGTCTATAGAGAAGGAAGAGGTCAAATTTTCCATGGAAATAGCAGCAATTCCTGGAGGAATATCAGGTTTTCCAAAAATAAAATGAGAATTAGTGCAGTAAAAACAGAGATGACTAATATTTAAACCAGGAAATATCTGGGTCAAAAAGGGCTATTCTATTTGCTTAGAAAGTCTCCCTGAGCTTATTCAGAAACGATCCTAAACTATAGGCAACAGAGTACATTTGTGTTTTAGTGAAGATAGATTTTGTTGTTGTTGTTTACTTTCTTTTTATTATCTGTAAAACATGGATTAAACTCCACATAACCATTTCTCTATTCTATCTGACAGATTTCAGATGCAGTTATCCACATAAATTATGTTATTATCTTACTAAGGGAGGGATACCACTTTGATAACCGTTAAAAAAATGAGAAGAGACAATCCTGTAAAAGAAATGTCATATATTAGAGGCTAACATCAAGTAAACATAATAAATCATCAAGATTTTTTTTAACTTGTGAATACTTAATATAAATAGCCTTGCTCTGAGAAATAAAATGATAAAGTTTCACATTTATTATATTAATAAATCAACAGGAGAGAGGAACACTTTGTCAGATGACATGTAACCCTTATTTGGTTCCCTGTACCAGAAAACAGAACGCATGTCAATGTTCTTTATTCTAGTTACCGACTACCTTAACATAAGAGATGCACTTTGCCAAGTTATAAATTAATTTTCTGGCTTATGTAAGATGTAGGAATTTCTTGTACATCCAGTATTACAGTAATGTCATATTCGAATTATTTTTCAATGTTTAATTCATTTTTAGCAGATCTGAAATTTACTATTGCTTTTCCAGAATAGTTATGAATCATAGTTTTCGACGTAAAATGATCAAGAAGAGAAGTATAAAAAGGTCAGTAAAATTCCACTGTATGAAAAAGTCAGAAAAGTAAAACATGTTCTCTTTATATGTACCTGAGTAGACTATGTCCTAAGAAATCGATTTATGACGTCTACCTCAAATAAGTAAAAGGATCCATCACCCCTTAGCAACACAGACTAGTTACCACTTGAGAGAAAGTCAAAGGAGGAAGAAAAGTAAAGCAGGATCTACTGAGTCAGGCACTATGTTAGGCACGGTCACACAACTGAATCCTCGCAACAACTCTCAGGTGAACGCTCTCACGTTTTCATAGATGAAAACAATTAAGTTACAGAGGTAAACAGCTTGCCAAATAGCACGAAAAGGAGGCAGAGTAGGGACTCGAGCCTCTCATCTCCAAAGCCATGTGCTTCTCTCCACTTTGAAATGTTTATTCTGGAAGTCTGATGCATAAAAACAGCAAAAATGAAAATACTGGCAACATCATACACTTTTTCAGCATGTTATTACTGTTTTCCTATGACAGTAACAACCAAACTCTCAACATTTTGCTTCAACTTTCAGACTAGGAACCTAATGTGAAACGGCCAAGGCTGGCACTTCTCTTTCATAAGCTGCTCATAATTAATTTTGAATCATGTGCCTTTTGATACTAAAATGAATCAAGCTTGTCAGCTACACCCCAAAAACTTAGTACGTGCTCAGGTAAGCATGGAAATATGGGGAAAAAAATGCTCTCCTTTCTCAAAGACATCTTATAATGTCTTATTTGGAAACAAATCTGAAACTGAAGGCATCAAAACAGTTCCATTTTCTTCCTCCTTTCATTATTTAATATTTCAATCCAGAAGCTCCTGAAGCCAGGGGTCTGTGCCCAAAAGGTATGTGTAGGGTGCACACAGCACTGCCCCGGAGAGGGGCTCAGACCAACGTGAGGAAAGGGAAGCCAGCCAAGCAAAGGGGAATAAAATCCTAGAGGGTCCGTGTGAGGAAGATGCACTGAACAAGGTGGCAGGCAGCCTGCTGAGGGCAGCAAAGTGATTTCATACAGCAGGACGAGGCAAGTGGGTTAATATATGAGGAATAATAGTAGGCAGGTTTCACACTATCAGAAAAGAGTGCGAAAGATGAAAAGGCAGAAAGCCAGAATAAACCTTATGGTGTTGCGCTGAAATTAGAGCTATTAGTGTGAATTCGTGGCTGCCAATATTTGGAGATCAAAACAGAAAAGAGTATGGACATAAACGTTAGTAAGCAGAGTAACAGCAGCCCACGCCTGGGCGAGGCAGGGCAGGGTCGACAGAGACCCCCTCTGAGGCGCAGGCCTACAGGAAATGCCTAAAGCTGAGGACAGAGCCAGAACATTAACAAAACTTGCCGACTGGGCCCACCCTAAATACAGGGTAATGTTAGAGGAATCTGAAGCTAGCGGTGCACTGTGGCTCATCTCAGCAACGAAAAATCAGAATCTGGTTCCATCCCAGTCTAAACTGACTGAACTCCCGACACTAACAGCACAGGCACGCTGCTCCAGGCATGAATACCATTAACCTCAGTCTCTACTGTCCCACACGTGATGTTTGGCATTCAATCAAAAATTATGAAACACCTTACGAAGGCAAGAAAAAATAATCCACTTTATAGAGACAAAGCAAGTGACAAATCAAGCTTGGTGAGGTTAAAACAATCTGAGAATTTAAAGTGACTATGATTACCACGTTCAAAGACCTAGTTAGGGGATAAGGTAGCAAGCATGAAGACAAGGAGGACCTGTGGCAGAGAAACAGAAATTATTAAGTCAAATGAAATACCAGAAATAATTTTTTTTTTTTTTTTTAATTTTTTTTTTCAAACGTCTTTTATTTATTTTTGGAACAGAGAGAGACAGAGCATGAACGGGTGAGGGCCAGAGAGAGAGGGAGACACAGAATCGGAAACAGGCTCCAGGCTCCGAGCCATCAGCCCAGAGCCCGACGCGGGGCTCGAACTCACGAACCGCGAGATCGTGACCTGGCTGAAGTCGGACGCTTAACCGACTGCGCCACCCAGGCGCCCCCAGAAATAATTTTTTTAATGTTTATTTATATTTGAGAGAGACAGCGTGAGTGAGGGAGGGGTCGAGAGAGATGGAGACAGAATCTGAAGCAGGCTATGTGCACAGCGCCCGACAAGGGGCTTGAACCCACAAACCATTAGATCATGACCTGAGCCGAAGTCAGATGCTTAACCGACTGAGCCACCCAGGCGACCCTCTAGAAATATATATATTTTTTAAATCAAAGTAACAGAGACACAGAAAGCCTTCAATAGGCTCAAAAGTAGATTCAATGGAGCTGAGAAAAAAAGAAAAAAAATCAGTGTACTTGAAGATAGGTCTGTAAAAATTACCCAAACTGGAACACAAGGAATAAAAAAGCAGTGGGTGGGGTAAAAAAGAATACCTATTTCAAGAGCTATGAGACAATCTCAAAGAGTCTGATGAATGTATAATTGGAACTTCAGAAGAGGCAGAAAAACATTTTAAAAGATAATGAATAAGATATCAGACCATACATCTAAGAAGCTCAGAGAACCTCAAGCAAGATAAATAAGTCCTACTCGCCCCTCCAAAAAAAGAAAAGTAAAATCCCTCAGATTCTTCATACACAATAAAATATGAACAGATTATCTTAAAGGCAGCCAAAGCGGGGGAAAAGACACATTACATATAGAGGAACAAAGAATTAAAGCAGACTTCTCATCACAAACTGTGCAAACTCTAAAAGCTAATGCAGTGACATCTTTAAAGTGTTGAAAGGAAAAATAGTCAATCCAAATTCTGTAACACAAAGAAAATGTCTTTCAAAACTGAAGAAATAGACTTCCCAACCAACAGAAACCGAGAGACTGCACAACCAGGAGATGTGCACTGTACAAAAAGTTAAACGAAGCCCTTCACACAAAAGGAATATATACCAGACAGAAAACTGAACCTACAGAGAAATGAAGACCAACAAAAATGACTGAAAGATTAACAGGCATTTTTTTTTTATTAGGCAGAAAAAAACAAAAGAGGAATGAGGAACAGATGGGTCAAATGGGATACAACTAACAATGTTACAGATTTTAATGCAAGTGTATCTGTAATTATATTGAATCTACATGGTCTAAACAGACAAATTAAAACCAGACTGTCAAAGCTTTCTACAGGAAAACCAACTTTAAATATAAAAACATATAGGGTAAAAGATGTACGATGCACACATTACATAAAATAAAGCCAGAGTGACTGTATCAGTATCAGAGGAACTAGACTTAAGAACAGAGAATGTGACCAAGGATAAAAAGAAAAATTTTTAAATAAAAGGATCAACCAAAAAGAACAATCATAAAATAGGTGTATACCTAAGAATAAGCCTCCAAAATACATAAAGTAAAAACTGGTAGGACTGAAAGGAGAAACAGGCAAACCCATAATTATATTTGGAGGTTTCAAGACTCCTCACCTAGTATTTGACAGACCAAGTAGACACAAAATTAGTAAAATTACAGAAGATCTGAGCAACACTATGAACTGCCTTGACTTCATTGATTTTTTTTTTACCAGAACCACACAGAATACACATTCTTTTCAAGTACACATTCTTTTTCAAGCAGGCCATTTCTGACCCATATTACCTGCCTACAAAAATTAACTAGAGAAACGGGAACCCTCTTGCACTGTTGGTGGGAATGCAAATTGGTGCAGCCACTCTGGAAAACAGTGGGGAGGTTCCTCAAAAAATTAAAAATAGACCTACCCTATGACCCAGCAATAGCACTGCTAGGAATTTACCCAAGGGATACAGGAATACTGATGCATAGGGGCACTTGTACCCCAATGTGTATAGCAGCACTCTCAACAATAGCCAAATTATGGAAAGAGCCTAAATGTCCATCAACTGATGAATGGATAAAGAAATTGTGGTTTATATACACAATGGAATATTACGTGGCAATGAGAAAAAATGAAATATGGCCCTTTGTAGCTACATGGATGGAACTGGAGAGTGTGATGCTAAGTGAAATAAGTCATACAGAGAAAGACAGATACCATATGGTTTTCATATGGATCCTGAGAAACTTAACAGAAACCCATGAGGGAGGGGAAGGAAAAAAAAAAAGAGGTTAGAATGGGAGAGAGCCAAAGCATAAGAGACTCTTAAAAACTGAGAACAAACTGAGGGTTGATGGGGGTGGGAGGGAGGGAGGGTGGGTGATGGGTATTGGGGAGGGCACCTTTTGGGATGAGCACTGGGTGTTGTATGGAAACCAATTTGACAATAAACTTCATATATTGAAAAAAAAAACATAAAAAAAATTAAACTAGAAGTTAAGCTTCCAACTCTTGTTCTCAGCTCAGGTCTTGATCTCAGGGTCCTGAGTTCAAGCCCTGTGTTGGGCATTGCACTAGGAGTGAAGCTTACTTAAAATAAACAAAAACAACAAACAAAATAATTGAACTAGAAACGACTGAAAGATATATGGAAACCCTGAAATATTTAAAAATTTTTAAATATACTTCTAAATAACTCCAGAATCAAAGGGAAGGAAAATCAGAAAATATTTTGAATTAAAGGAAAATGAAAATATATCAAAATTCAGAGGATGCAGCTAAAGAAGGGCTGAGAAGTGAATTTACGGCATTGCTGTTATATATTTATTACTATTTTTTTTTTATTTTTTCTTTTTGAGAGAGACAGAGCGTGAGCAGGAGAGGGGCAGAGAGAGAGAGGGAGACACACAATCTGAAGCAGTTCCAGACTCTGAGCTGTCAGCACAGAGCCTGACACAGGGCTCAAACTCACAAACTGTGAGATCATAACCTTAGCCGAAGTTGGATGCTTAACCGACTTAGCCACCCAGGCGCCCCTTATATTTTTTTTTTTTTAAAAAAAGAAAGGTGTCATATTAATGATCTAAGCTCCAAACCTAAAAAACTGGAAGAAAAAAAGGGAGCAAATAAACCTCAAAGCAAGCAGAAGGAAGTAAACAAGAATGAAAGCAGGTATAAAATTGCATGAAATAGAGAAAAATCAGTAAAACCAAGTTCTTTGAAAAGATCAATAATATTAATACACCTATCCAGACTGACAAAAAGAGGTGAAACAGGAGACACTACTAGCGATCCCACAGATAGGAAAAGGATAATAAGGGAATATTACAAACAACTTTATGTCTACTATCTACACAACTGAGAGGAAATAGGCAAATTCCCTGAAATACACAAACTACAAAAACTACTCAAGAAGAAATAACCTGAACAGTACTATATCTACCAAAGAAATAGAATAGTTTTAAAACTTAAGTGAAAAAACAAAAACAAAAAACTCCAACCGTATGGCTTCAGAAGGGTATTTATTTTCCCAAACAAGTAAAGGAGAAATAATGTCAACTATACACTAACTTCTCCAGAAGAAGAAGAAAAGAGGAAACACTTCCCAACTCATATTAGGAAGTCAGCATTACTCTTACACACACACACACACACACACACACACACACACACACACACACACGAAGACATTAAAACTACATACAGATAAATATCTCACATGAATATAAGTGGAAAAAATTCTCAACAATGTTTCAAATTAATTCTGGCAGTATATAAAAAGATAATACACCATGACCATTTTGAGGTTTCTTCCCAAAAGTGCAAGCTTGGTTTGACATTCAAAAATCAACCAATATCAACAGATAAAAGAAAAATCATATGTGTATAATCATCTTATTAAATACCACAAAAACATTTGACAACGTTCAACATCCATTCACACACACACACACACACACACACACACACACACACACACACAACCTTAGCAAACTAGGAATGGAAAAGATCTTCTTCAAGGTGATAAAGGGTATCTACAAAAAACCTATGACTAACATTTATGCTTAATGGTGAAAGACTAAATGTTCTTCCTGTAAGATCAGGAAATTGATAAGGATGTAAAGCAAGACAAAGAAAGAAAAGAACTACACAAATGAAATTGTTCCCTATACAGAGAAATAAAACTATTCACTGATGACATGATCGTTTACAAAAAAAATTCCCAATCTATTAAAATCTATTTAAAAGCAACTAGAATTAGTGAATTTAAGAAAATCTCAGGGTACAAAGGTCAATATAAAAATCAACTGTATACTGCACAACATGAATGTTGTTCTTAATGCCACGGAATCATATACTTAAAAATGGTAAATGGAGGGGGCGCCTGGGTGGCTCAGTCGGTTAAGTGTCCAACTTCAGCTCAGGTCACGATCTCGCAGTCCGTGAGTTCGAGCCCCACGTCGGGCTCTGGGCTGATGGCTCAGAGCCTGGAGCCTGCTTCCGATTCTGTGCCTCCCTCTCTCTCTGCCCCTCCCCCATTCATGCTCTGTCTCTCTCTCTGTCTCAAAAATAAATAAACGTTAAAAAAAAAATTTATAAAAAAATGGTAAATGGAAACTTCTGTTATGTATATTTTACAGTATTTTTAAAAATGATAAGCATCAGGAAGTTATGTAGTGATAAACAAAATGTCCTACACCAGCTGAAAATTTAAATCTTTATTAAAACTTACTTTCAAATCAATTGTATTTATATCCACCGGCAATAAACAACTGGAAATTGAAATAAAAAATATAGTACAACTTAGAACCAAAAAGCATAAAATATGTATAAATCTATCAAAATATGTAAAATATCTACATGCTAAAAACTAGAAACACCAAGGAAGAAAATGAAAGGAGGATACATCATGTTCGTGGCTTGGAAGATTCCATATTTGTTAAGATATCAATTTTCCCTAAATTCATGTATAGATTCAAAGTAACCTCCATCAAAATCCCAGTAGAATATTTTATAGAAATCAGCAACTGATTCTGAAGTTTATATAGAAAATAAAGTACCTGGAATAGCCACGACAATTCTGAAAAGGAACAAAGTTGGAAGACTCACACAACCCGATTTCAAGACTTCCATAATAACGAACACAGTGTAGCTCACACAGTGTAGCAAAAGGACAAACACATGCAAAGCAACAGCACACAGTCTAGAAGTCGACTCACACATATATGGTTAATGGATTTCAAGAGGAGAACAAAGTCAATTAAATAAAGGAGAGTCTTTTCAACAAATGTTGCTAGAATTTTTGGATATCCAGAAGGAAAAAAAGAAAGCTCAACCTATACCTCACAGCATGTATAGAAATCAATTCAAAATGAATTATACATTTAAAAGTTAACAGTAAAACCATAATACTATTAGAAGAAAACGTGAGAAAATCTTCCTGACCTTGATTAGGCAAATATTTCTTAAACACCAACAACAAAGAAATCCATCTTTAACAACATATACAACAAAAGATGAATTTTCTTAAGTTTACAGAGAGCTCTTACAATCATTTAGATCAACAAACCAATTAAATATGTAAGTTTCTCAGGAAATGAAGCAGAAATGACTTATAAGCTCTTCCTTTAGGTTCTCTTTCACCTACTCTCCAAACCCCATCCTTTAACCCACACCCGAGTAGTAGCAAAAAGGAATTTCCCACACCCACTTTCCCATCACAGCAGGTCACAAGTCTATGTGTATTACATACACCAAGACTTCTGGAAAGGAGAATTCAGAGTTGTTCCTGTGTTGTTTTTTTAAATTTACAGCAAAAACTTGCATTCAATTTCCAATCAGGCAGTTTTAATAATTAATTTTTGGTCTTAGGAGGATCCATATTCATGCAACCTGATTCATTCCTTAATTCTGATCTTATTAACTGCCCCCCTGCTCCTTGTTTCGACCGTGTGATTAATTGCGGTGGCAAAATCCTGGAGAAGGATTGCTCCTGCAAAGGAGAAGGGGTATATACAGAGATAGGACCTGTGATTTTACTTGTTTTACTGAGATTCTCAAAATGGCAAAATCATTCTTCCCAAGGCCAGTTCCACCTGAAGCAGCCAGCTCTCTCAGCAAACATTTACATGTGCTCAATATTAGTCAATTAAGCAAAACAATATGCTGTTAGGGGAATCTTTCATTATTTTATTAAAGTCCATTCAGAGCCCTTCCTCCAAACAATGTATTACTTGAGTGGCTCACCTCTTCTCCCGAAAGGTAATACGCTGCAAGCAGGCCTCCAATAAATCGAATGTTGACTTCAAACACAGACACCTCTGAATTCTGTGAAAACATATTAAAAATATTCACATACACATTAAAACTTTATAGTTTCCAAATATTTTCAATTCTTCATAAGTTTCTCACAAACACCCTGTGGAGGATGGTTTTTTCTGCTTTCCACATCTTCATTTCTCACTCAACTGCAATCTCACCTCCCGTTTATTAATGTTACTGAAACTCCCCTATTATTGTCACCATGGCTTCCTATTGGCTGAAACCATTTGTGTGTACCTTACACAGCACTGTGAAATTATCAAGATATTTGATGCTCTTGACTAGTCTCTCCTCAAGAGAGCCTCCACTTCTTGAATTCTGGAATAGCGGTCTGTCTACTGATCCCTTTCCCTCCATTACAGCATACTGCCCATTTTTACTTATATTTCTCATGAATTTTAAGTATTTTTTCCTAGTATGTATAAAAATTTAATAAATGTTAACAGAGGCACCAAAAAATGATAGGATGATGGATTATTCAATTAATAATGTTGAAAAACTGGCTCCTAGGTTAGAAATTTGGATACTCATTTCAGATACATCTCTCTCTCTCTCAAAACGATATCCAAATAATTTAGAAATAAATGTAGAAAAAATTACAATAAAAAAGTAGAAGAAAATGTGACAACATGAATTTCCTTGACAAAGCAGGTACTTTGTAAGCATAAAACCAACTGTATTGATACCAAACACAAAGACCTGAATTTCCCCAGAATGACAATTACCTAGAAGAAAAAATTATGAACAAAATTCAAAGGCAAACAAAAAACAGAAGGAAATTTGGCACAAATATAGCAGTATTAATAACCTTACCATATAAAGTCTACATGTTTGTATTTAGATACAGACATAGATAAAATTCTAATTACATGGAAAGAAAAGTAGAAGTGGCAGAGAACATGAGCAAAGAAGTCACACAATACACACAACTGAATAATATAAAGGTAACGTTCATGGGGCGCCTGAGTGGCTCAGTCAACTGTCTGCCTTCTAATTTTGGCTCAGGTCATGATCTCACAGTTCGTGGGTTCAAGCCCAGGGTTGGGCTCTGCACTGACAGGGCGGAGCCTGCTTGGGATTTTCTCTCTCCCTCTCTCTCTGCTCCTCCACTGCTTGTGTGTATGCATGTGCGCTCTCTCTCTCTCCCAAAATAAATAATAAAGATAACGTTCATAACTAATTTTTAATAAACATTAAAAGAAAATATATATTATCCCCTAAGGCCTTTCCAACATTTATAGGTAGAACACATAATTTGCTAACACAAGTATATATCTCCAAAATAGAATTTTCACAATGGAATTTTTTAGTAACATGTATCTCCTCCCACCCCATCCATAAAAGCAAAATGCTTTACATTACTTCATATATTCCCAATACACAGCATACTGCAGGGCACAGAGCGACAGTCACTAAATACAGAGAAGAAGCAAAGGGGGGGGGGGGGGGCAGGCCTCTATAACTCACCAAAACAATAACCTTCTTAAACAGTTTCCCTGATTTCAGCCTTACCTTCCTCTTTATAATCTACTTATTCAGCACCCTGCAGGCAGAGTGAACCTCTTACATTTTAAGTCAGGTCAGGTTACTGTTGTGTACAAACTCTTACAATAACTTCTGGTTACACTCAGAGTAAAATAACTGGTAAGACCCAACATAATCAGATTCCCCACTACCTGTCTGACATCATCTCCTTTCAACATCTCTTGACTTTTATTACCAAATGGTTCTACTGGCTGTTCAAGAATTACCAAACTCAGTCTTTATGCTTTACTTACAGGTCTCCAAACAGGAAGTTTTTCTAACCACACAATATAAAATAATAAAGTACACCTTCATCACTAATATCTCTTAGCCTCCATTATTTCCCCAATTAACACTTATCAACATCTAATTACATATAATTCTATATTTGTAAAATTCAGACCTTCCTTCACAAGAGACACAGAAGAGAAGTTCTAGAGGGAGAGAAGGGAGAGAATGGAAGACAGGCATTATTCAAAGGAGTAATGATTGCAAATCTTCCAGAAGTGATAAAAACATAAGTCTTCAGACTGATGGAACATTACGAGTCCTTTAAAGAATAATCCACACATGGACACATGGTAATGCAATTACAGAATGCAGAAAAATAGAAAAAATGAAAACAAGGGGAAAAAGATTATTTGTGAAATATTAGATTGGCAGCATACTTTTCAATAGTATGACAGAAACAGGAAGACAATGGAATTGTACCCTTCAAAGGTTAAGAGAAAATAATCAACCTCCACACAACTATATTCTACACTCAACTATAGTATCTATTATGAGAGAGCCTTATATCCAAATGGCTTCCATTGGGCCTCTTCTCAGAAATGTCACCAAAGAGTCCCTCTCACTAGCTATCCCATGTAAATAGCAACCCCACACCACCACTTACTCCAATCCTACTTGCTCCCCTTTATTGTTCTCCACAGCACTTATCACCACCTGATATATTAAACAGGACTTGAATATTTATTTACTGGTTTTCTCCCAAAACTAGAGTACAAACTCAAGAAGAAGTTTTGCTCATTACTACATTCACATAAGCCAGAAGAGCACCTGTCACAGGGGAGGCATGTAATGAATGAATTATTTATTTATTCCTTCATTTGTCAGTCATCCATCCATTCATTCCTTAATTTGGAAGTTTCAAATACGAGTTGGAACCAGCTAGACAATGATTACACATAAGACAAGAGGGAGATGAGCTAAATTAAAGCATTCTAAGATCCTTATGGTCTTCAGAAGGAGGATGAAGAAACCGGTTCATTTTAAACTGTGAGAAGTATGCACATGAAATTTTAAGGAGAACCCCAAAATGAGTGGAAATGACAAGTAAAATGTCAAAGTAGTAGAGGGAAAAAGAGCCAAGAAGTAATTTAATCCAAAAGAAGGAAAACAGAAAATAAAAACAATGAAAAGTACAATAATAACACAGGTTGAAAAACACAGATGAAGACCCAACTCCAAATACACGTTATCACAATAAATGTAAATATTCCAAACCTGACAGTTAAAAGACTCCCAGACTGGATAAAAATAACAAAATTCAAATACATACTACATGCAAAATATACAGCTAAAACACAGGACACAGAAAGGTTAAAAGTACGGGGATGGCAAATGACTGCACTAATTATTAAGCTCTTTCTCCTCAGGTTCAAATTTATCCTTCTATACTCTACTTTGGTATCCTGGAATTGGAAATGTGTGAACATATGTCTCGTTAGCCAGCTGGCTCCATTATGGGCCATGCCAACAGGAAGTTTTACAAAGATAACGTACGGCTGGAAGAAGGAGAAAGGACTTATTCCTTCCAATTTACCTCCGGTTTTGGACAGTGTCAAATGAGTCATGGTTCTTCACCCTGGCAGTGGCTGTTGGTTCCAGGTTACAGTTTCCCTGCCACACACACTTTCTTTAAATCAGCCTCCCTGTGGCCCTTAGAAATACCAAGCACTAGGTAGGTACCATCTCCTTAGAGGTCCGAGTCCCAGCTCTAAAAAAAAGCCCTCTTAAGAGCTCCTAAAGTACCAGAAACAGAGTTCCAAATTACTCAAGTTTAATAGTCCCAACTTCTTCCCACTGTTCTCAGAGTCCCAGGGAGGTAGGTGTTTACTATAGCTACTATCTCTTGTGATACCACAATGTTCTCTTTGCCTTTTCAGTTTCCCATTACTTGGTTAACAACTGTAAACATTAAATCCTCTAATTAAAATAAATGGCACAGTTCTGGCTCCTGACTGAGCCAACTGATACAATGATATACCAGCATATTATTAGGCCTTACAAAGCTGCCATGTTAGGGGACAGGAGTATTTGAGACCGTACAGATGCCAATTCTCTCCAAATTAATCTGTAAATTGAATGCAAGACTCATCAAAATGTCAACAGCACCCCAGAGCTTACAGGAACAAAGAGCAGAGAACTGCTAAGATAATTTCCTGGTAGAACAAGATCAGATACCAAACTTCCTATAAAAATATCATAGTTAAGACAGTTAAGTATTGATGTCATAAGCATAAAGAAAAAAGCCAAAAGAAAAGAATAGGCCCCTGTGACCCGTGTGGCCATGTATAAACAGCAGGGAACCGAATGGTGCTAGAATAAACTGCTGCCTGTCCAGCTCACCCTACATACAAAATCAATTTTATGTGGATTAAAGACCTAAATGCAAAAGCCCAACTTTAAAAAATTTAGAATGAAACACAAGAATTTATCCTCATGACCTTGAGGTAGGGATTTCTTAAACAAGAAGCACATCCTGTAAGGACTACATGGCCAAACAGAGAGAGAAAAAAAAAAAAAAAAAAGACTAAATTTTTCAGCCTCCTTTTGCATCAAGGTTGGGCTGTATGTGTCAGATCTACTCAACAGCATACAAGCAAAATCAGGGTAACCCACTCCTGGAAGATGTTCTCACAGGAGAGTCACGGATCCTTCCTCTTTTCTACAACTGGAAGGTTGACCCACCTTATCAAGAAGCCGTCTTGTACCACGAGGTTGAAGCTACACACTGAGAAAGCAACAAGACAAAGGATCCTAGATCTCTGAGGATCAAGGATCTATCCAAGCCACCCCTAAGCTGCTGGTCTCTGTGCCTAATTTTCATGAAAGAGAAACACATATCTATATTTAAGCTCTTTTATATTAGATTTTCTGCCACTCACGAACTTAAACCCAAGTGGTAACTGATATATGTCCAAAATGCTAGAATCATATAAAAGAAAGTAATCCAGATTTGTGTGGTTAGCATCAGGAAAGCATGAGAGAAGAAATAATTATGGATTTAAATCACAATTTGAATGACAAATTGGGTCTGCCAAAGGAAAAAAAACAAAAACAAAAACAACACAGTAAAAGAGTGACTTCTGACTATAGTCAAAAAGAAGAGCAATCACAAAGGTCATGAAAGGTGATAATGAGTAAAACAAAACAGCCCATACACCTTGTGGGTGAATACTGGTAATAATGAAAACAATTGCTACCATTTACTGAGTACTTAACGTGTATCTGATTATCTCAAATAATCCTTACAATACTGCATTGCGATAGCAATTTTATGACACATTCAGAAAGAATAAGGAATGTTCCCAAGTCACACAGCTAGGATGTAGCCGTGCTGGTCTTCAAACTTCAGCCGCATCAACTATGCAAAATGCTGGAAGCATGGGCATAGGCCTAGTTATGAAGGCTCATTAAACCTGCACTGAATTACTGAATCTTTTAAAAATAACAAAATGCTTAATTGTTTATAAAGGAGTTTATGCATTCCTGGTATTTCTAGTTCAATGTGGGTTTTTTTTTTGTAACTACTGCTTAACACACTGAACACACTGCCTCAAATGATAACATCAAGAAAAGTGAAAGGAAGATGAGAAAGGGTATGTATTTTATGTAAAAGTTAAATAACCACTCTAATCCCAAAGGAGGACAGGGAATTTATGATTTCCTTAAACTGCTAGTAAAATGCTCAAAACTACTATGTTTATTAGACACGGTCTTTGCAGAGTTGATCAAAGAAGTCATCAACTGTATACTCACCACACTGAAATCAAGGTTGTGTTCAATCCATTTTTGCCCATCTCGGAATTCATCATGAAGTCCCATGATATAAAGGGTATCCAAAGCATCTACTATGGTAGCACCCATTTGTGAACTTCCTATATTTGGGGTGGGGGGGAAAACTGTCATTAAAAACACGCCCTTCACACAAGGTCTGTTTTAATTTTTTTAATATGTAAAAATCAAAGTAGAAATATAAGGACCAAAAAGAATACCCAACATGGTTCACTTTTCCTTAAGAATAAATAATATACACTGTTTAATAGCTATTCCTAAAGATGGCATGTTGACAACTAATAGGAAGGTAAAGGAAACTAAAATTATAGTTCCCCTTCATTTTCTTCCTGGTCACAGTATGAGATCTCTATCTACTTAACAGAGATAAGTTTTTTTTTAAAAAAAGGATTAACTCAGGAAATGGGGAGGATGGTTCAAGATGATAAGCTAAGTCATAAGAACCACGTTCTTCTGGTACAAATTCACAGAAGGAGCAAAAAAATTACTTAGAAATATTAATAAAAGCACAATAAGACTAAAAGACCACAGTAAAACAGAAACTGTAACAATCCTTAACAATGAAAAAGCAGGTTAATCATATTGAAAAAGAAGGTATTAAACAAAATGTAAGTAGAAAAAATTAAAATAGTAAGATCTACCTATCTTCAAGAGAGAGAGAAACCTGATGTTAAAGGAAAACAATTCAGGGAGGAACAAATTCAACAAAACTAGCTGATATCAAAACTAGACACTGTAAACATATGACAAGAAAATAGGTCACTCTTAGTAACAAATAAAACTCCAAAAATCCTGAATACAATCTAAAACAAATCTAATAGCACAGTAAAAAAAAAATGTAAGTAACAGCAGATGAGTCCTCCTCAATTACTTCTATCTTCTGAGAATGAAAATCATCCACACTCGTTATTATCTACATTAAAACGGCTTCATTATTATACTGTCTTCATCAACATGAGTTTACTGTTATCCTCGCCAGAAAGATAAAAGGATAAAAGTTGCAAAATTATTTTACTGTTCATTCCAGGAACTTTCTGAAAGACCTGTCAACTCTTCAACATAAAGTACCAAATGATGGCTTATACCCCCAAACTCCTTACCTCCAATTCTCTGCTTATCAATCCAAAACTATTATATTATGGTCCTTACCTAATCATAACCAAGTACCCACCCCTACCCCAACTGAAGGGCCCATCTTAACCCAGACTTAAAATCTCAATAAATATTTCAACTTTGTCCTCTGACAGGTTACTAAGGCTCTGGTTAGGTAGTGATCTACATTCCACAGTTAGCATTAAACTCGGCCGTGTCTTATCGACAAGCTATCTTAATGGTATTTTAGGATTCAGCATTTGTCATTACTTCGTTATTATTCTTTCTTTCCCTCTTTCATTCCTTTTACCAGTGGGTTAACAGCGTTTTCTCCTGATGCTTTAAAGTTATAAAAATTTGTCCTTATAATGTCCTTAACTGACACCACATCTTCTTCATGTGATTCTAATAATTTCTTCAACTTATCAGGAAGTATTATCTTTCCACTAACAAGACAAGTATTCCACCACACTCTGGTAAGTTTCTAGGTCTTCTCCCCATTTAGCTCTCTTTATGTTGACATTAACTAGAATTTTTGTTCTGGGTTATTACATACTTTCCTTTTACTTTTCTTTGTTCCTCAGCTTTTTATTAGGATAACAAATATTTTATCAACTCTTCAACATAAAGTACCAAATGATGGCTTATACCCCCAAACTCCTTACCTCCAATTCTCTGCTTAAGTATGTATCTCTTTATATTAGTATTTCATCCAAAATATTTATCATGCTTATTTTAAATCCTTAAGAGTACCTATTTTTGTTATTTCAATTTTTATAGAGAGTTATGCTTCAGTTCTCTAGTTATTTATGGAGTCCTGGAAGTGCACATTCCTCTAAGGTGCTGACTACTCTGGAAAACAAAGTCCAGGCCCACCTGTTCTGTACCAATTCTGGTTAGTTCCACAAGAAGAGGTTTGTGCCATGAGCTAAACAGACCAAGGAAGAGAAAGGCAAAATTGGGAGTTCCTGGCTATTACTACCTAGGATTATTTACCTAGACAACTCAAGATTTCAACTGGAAAAAGTTTTTAAAAATCTAAAACTACCCTTGGGTCAAAGAAGAAGTGAAACACAACATTGTAAAACATATAAAACATTAATAAATTTTATTGTGAGAACATAGGATTCAACTAATGAAGCTGTTAGAAAAACTCATAACTTGAAAATTTTATAGTATTTAATAAGAACAAATGAAAATAATTGAATTCACAACATTCTAAGGAAGAAAAAGAATGATAAACTTGAGCAAAAAGTAAAAGAATCAGAAAAGGCAAAAATTAACAAATTAGAAACAAAGAAAACTGTCAAAAATATAAAACTCAAAAGATAGTTTTATTAAAAGAACTATACAATGACTCTATCACTAAACAAATTCTAAAAAGTAGTCAGGGAATACAAAAGTACAAAATAAAACTGGATTGGGCACCTAGGGTGACTTCGGCTCAGGTCATGATCGCACGATTCATGAGTTCCAGCCCCACGTCGGGATCTGTGCTGACAGTTCAGAGCCTGGAACCTGCTTCAGATCCTGTATCTCCCTTTCTCTGCTCTTCCCCCACTTGTGCGCTCGCTCTCTCTCTCTCTCTCTCTCTCTCTCAAAAATAAACATTAAAAAAAAAACTGCATCAACACACAGATACTGAGGAAATTAAGTATAAAAAGGCCACTTTAGTTATATTGTACCAACAAATTTGGAAAAAAATGAGTGAAACTGATGATTTTCTAAGAATATATGCATTATATGCTTAATATAAATAGTAATGTGTACTATATAAAAATATATGTTTTATATATAATTCTGACTTATGAAATAAACATAAAATCCAAACAAGCAAAACAGACCAACAGAGGAAACTGTGAAGTTCTCAAAGAGCTACCCACTATAAAAGTATCACACTCTAGAAGTTCCATAGAATAGACTCTACCCTAATTTTAAGGATAGCAACTCCTACATAAACTTTCATAGAACAAAGGAAAAGAGAGTTTAAATTCAATTTATGGATTCTGCATACCACGGATGCAAAAATCTCAGTAAGAAAAATAAAACTACTATCTGATCTCATTTGTGAGCATCATGGACATATTTGGGAGTAAAATTGCCAAGCTGTATGGTAACTGACGTTGAACTCTACAGGACAGTGTGCAAGAGCTCTCCAGAGCTACCACTTTATACACGCAGCAACAATGGATGAGAGTTCTAGCTGTTCCACCCTCCTTGTCAGTATTCGGTATTGCTGGTCTTTGTAATTTTATGCGTTCTAATATGAATGTATAGGATGTTATGTTGTGGTCTCAATTTTAATTTCTCTGACAACTGATGTGCTTACTGACTATGCATAAACTTTCTTTGGCATGTAATTATTTATATATTCTAAATACATCCACGTGTGTTTGTGTGTGTGTCATAAACACATTCTCCAAGTTTTGGGGCTTACTTACCTTTTTATTAATATCTTTCAGAGAGCAGAAATTTTTATGAAGTCCAATTTATCCATTTTTCTCCTTTTGTGGCTTATGCTTTTTGTATTCTAAAACCTCTTTTCTTACCTCAAAGTCACAAAACAAAGATTTTCTCCAATGCTTTCTACTGAAAGTTTTATGCTTTTTGCTTTTATGCTTAGATCTATGATCCATTTCAAGTTAATTTTTATGTACAATGAAGAATCAAGGTTTGTGATTTTTCTATATGAATATGTAGCTGATCCAGCATGATTTATTGGAAAGACTATCCTGTTTAGTCACGGACTTACCTAAGCAACTTTACTGAAAATTAATTAACCACGTATAATGTACATGCACTCCGAGTTCTGTTCTTTGCCACTGATCTCTGTGTCTGTCCTTACACTAAAACCATACTGCCTTCATTACTGCAGCTTTACAGTAAATCTTAAAATAAGGTAATATAAATCCTTCAACTTTGTTCTTCCTTTTAAAAAATTATTCTTACTATTGCCCAAGCTTTGCATTTTTATACAGATTCTTAGAGTCAGACTATCAATTTACACAAAAAGTCATTTTGATTGGGCCATCTCAACAATACTGAGTATTCCAATTCATAAACATGGCATCTCTGTCCTTTCAAACTTCTCTCAATAATCACAGTTTTAAGTGTGTGAATTTTACACATATTTTGTTAAATTCACCTACGTGCAGTTCATATTTTTTGATGCTACTACAAATGACATTATTTTTAAACTGCATTTTGACTGTTTACCAGTATACAGAAATACAATCTATTGGGGCGCCTGGGTGTCTCAGCTGGTTAAGCATCCAGATCTTGATTTTGGCTCAGGTCATGATCTTGCAGTTCACGAGTTTGAACCCCACAGCAGGCTCTGAGCCTGCTTGGGATTCTCTCTCACCCTCTCTCTTTCTGCCCCTACCCCACTCGCACACTCCCTCTCTCAAAATAAATAAACTTAAAAAAAATTTTTAATATGATTTATTTTGTATATTAAACTTGTATCCTATGACCTTACTAAATTGTATTCAACCTAGGACTCTATTGTTGTTTTTTAGTAGATTTCTTAAGACTTTCTGCATGAATAATCACGTTGACTACAAGTAAAGGCAGTATTACTTCTTCATTTCCAAACTTTATACTTTTGTCTTTTCCTTGCTTTAATGTACTGGTTAGGAGCTCATCTACAAAGTTACACAAAGTGAGAGAGCAGACATCCTTGCCTAATTCATAATCTTAGGGGAAAATATCTAGTCTTTCAACACGAGGCATGTGGCAAATTTTTTCCATTTGTTTCATCTTGGGGTGTGTGTTTTAATGTCTTTAATCAGGTTGAAGAAGTTCCCTTCTAACCAAGTCTGCTAAGAGTTTTTATAATGGATTGATCCTGAGTGTTGTTAAATGCTTTTTCTGCATCTACTGAAATGATCTTATGGTTCTTCTCTTTTATTCCCTTAATATTTTCAATTACATCGACTAACTTCTAGATATTAAACCGACCATGTAATAATCATGAGTTACTATTCATTTTACATTTGCTGAATTAGATTTACTAATACATGGTTAAAGATTTTTGTGTCTATATCCATGAGGGGCATAGGTCTACAGTTTCCTTTGCTTGTAATATCAGTGTCTGGTTATGGTATTAAGGCTTTTGTGGTGCTACCAAGAAGATATAACAATCCTAAAGGTGTAAACACTTAACAAGAATATATGAATATAAGAAATGTATGAAGCAAAAACTGACAAAACTGAATGAGGTTAGGAGACAAATCCAAAATTACAGTTGAAGACTTCAACACCCTTCTCTCAGTGAGTAATAGAACTACTAGACAGAAATTTAGCAAGCACAGAGGAAGTCTGAACAACTCCATTAACCAATGGCATCTAACTAACATCAAGAGAACATTCTACTCAATAATAGCAGACTACACTTGTATATATTCTTTTCAAGCACAAATGGAACATTCACTAAGACAGACTATATTTTGGATCATAAAGTAAATCTTCAACAATTTAAAAGAACTGAAATACAGTGTTCTCTGACCATAAAGGAATTAAACTAAAATTCAGTGACAGAAAGATAAAAGGAAAATCTCTGAACATTTGAAAATTAAACAACTTACTCAAGGGAAACTTTTCTTCCCCAAGCTGAAAAATACATGGCTTTTCCCATGAGCTTCTATTTTTTTTAATTAAGTTTTTGTTTAAAAATTCCAGTTAGCTAACATACAGTGCGATATTAGTTTCAGGTGTAGAATTTAGTGATTCAATACTTACACAGGACACCCAGTGCTCATCACGAGTGCCCTCCATAATCTCCATCACCTATTTCACCCATCCCTGTACCCCCAACCCTCAGATAGCCATCAGTTTGCTCTCTATGGTTAAAAGAATCTGTTTCTTGGTTTGCCTCTTCTTCCCCCCTATGTTCATTTGTTCTGTTTCTTAAATTCCACACGTGAGTGAAATCATATGGTATTTGTCTTTCTCTGACTGACTTTATTTCACTTAGCAAAATATTCTGTAGCTCCATCCACATCACTGCAAATGGCAAAATCTCATTCTGTTGATGACTGAGTAATATTTCATTGTATATATATACCACATCTTCTTTATCCATTCATCCAGTCAGTGGACATTTAGGCTCTTCCCATAATTTGTTATTTTAAATAATGCTGCTATAAACATCGAGGTGCCTGTATCCCTTCAAATTAGTATTTTGGTATCCTTGGGGAAAATACCTACTAATACTAATGCAACTGCTGAATCATAGGGTAGTTCTGTTTGTAACTTTTTGAGGGACCTCCATACTATTCTCCAGAGCGGGTGCACCAGTTTGCATTCTCACCAACAGGGCAAGAGGGTTCCTCAAGAGAAATTTTAAAACATATTGAATTAAATGGAAAGTGAAACACAACATACCAAAATCTTTAGCATACAACTAAAGCAGCACCTACAGGAAATGTACAGCACCAAATGCTTACATTGGAGAAAAGGATCTCAAATCCACACTCCAGGCTTCCACTTAGAGCAATTAGAAAAGCAAGAGCTAAATCAACTCAAAACTGCAAAAGAAACAAAATGGTAAAGAGCAGAAATCAAAGAAATGAAAAACATAAAGAAAATATTAAAAAGATCAACAAATAGACATTTTTCCAAAGAAGACATATAGATGGCCAGCAGACACATGAAAGGATGCTCAACATTGCTCATCATCAGCAAAATGCAAATCAAAACCACAATGAGTTATAGCACCTCACACCTGTCATAATGGCTAAAACCAAAAACATAAGAAATAACAAGAGATGACGAGGATGTGAAGAAAAAGGAACCCTCATGTACTATTAGTGGGAATACAGACTGGTGCACCAACTGTGAAAAACAGTATGGAGGTTCCTCAATAAATGAAAAATAGAATTATCATATGATCCAGTAATTCCACTACTGGGTATTTATCCAAAGAAAATGGAAACACAAATTTAAAAAGATATGTGCACTCCTATGTTTATTGCAGCATTATTTATAAAAGCCAAGAGAAAAGCAATACAATAGAAAATTACTCAGCCATCAAAAAGAATGAAATCTTGCCATTTGCAACAACATGGATGGATCAAGAGGATATAATACTAAGTGAAATAAGTCAGCTTGGGGAAGACAAATACCGTATGATTTCACTCATATGTGGAATTTAAGAAATAAAACAAAATAAAAGAGACAAACAAAAAAACACACAGAGAACAAACTGGTGGTTGCCAGAGGGAAGGTGGGCAGGGGATGGATGAAAGAGGTAAAGAGGATTAAGGAGTACACTTAACCACGATGAGCACTGACTAACGTACAGAATTGCTGAGTCATTATATTGTACACTAGAAATTAGTATACACTCTATGTTATTACTTGAATAAAAAAATAAAGTGAACCATGATAAATTTTTTAAAAAGATCAATGAAACCAAGCTTCTAGCAGGACAAAGAGAAAGAGAGAAAACATGAATTACTAATATCAGGAATGAAAGGGGATTATCTCTACAGCTGCCACAGACATCCAAAAGATAGCAAGGCAATATTCCAAACACTCTATGCACATAAAATCAATAACTAAGATGAAATGGACCAATTCCTCAAAAACCATAAACTACCAAAACTCACCCTGAAAGAAATACAGTTGGTCCTTGAAGAAGCCTAGGGTTAAGGATGCTGACCACAATGCAGTCAAAAACCCATATAACTTGACTCCCCAAAAACTTAAGTACTAATAGCCTACTACTGTTTACTAGAAGCCTACTGATAATAGTTGATTAACACACACTGTCTTAATAGACAATGTTTAGAATTAAATTTAGTTTATAATTAAACTACATTCTTACAATAAAGTATGATAGAAAAAAGCTATTAATAAAATCATAAGAGAAAATGCATTCACACTACTGTACTGTATTTATCAAAAACAAAACAAAACAAAAACAAAAACAAAAACACCCTATATATAAAGTAGACCCATGCAGTTCAAACCCATGTTGTTCAAGAGTCAACTGTAGATAAGCTGATTGGTCCTTACTGTTAAAGAAACTGAATTTTCAGTTTAAAAACCTCCCGGGGGGGAGGGGGGGGGGGATCTCTAGATGCAGATGGCTTCACTGGTGAATACTATCAACACTGAAGAAGAAAATAAAATCAATGTTAAACAATATCTTCCGGAAAAATAAAGAGCAGAGAACACTTCCAAATTCATTTTATGAGACATTACCTGGATACCAAAACAAGACAAAGATAATGTAAGAAAAATACAAAGCAATATAAATGCAAAAGATAAGTGCAAAAATCCTCAACAAAATATTAGAAGTCATGAGCCAGTTAAGTTAGAAATAGCAAAAAGAATTTATACATAAACATACCTACATACACAGACACAGACACGTATAGAGAAAATAAAGGCACACTTCAAAAAGCACTGCAAAGTTAACACTCTTTTCCAAATCAAAATTCTTCCCTTTAAGGGCGAGAAGACCTATTCCTAACAAAACTCTTAATTCTTCAGTATATCTAAGTAAAAAGAATTCATTCCATTAATCACTGTTGGAATAATTAGTATCAGTGCTAATTTACATCCAGCAACATTTTCTTCTCACTCACTAGCTCCAGGAGTTTGCCTTCATGGGGCAAAACCAAAAGAATATACGCCATCCTTCTGGAAGTAGCATTTGGTTCGAGGATGGGCACAAAAGCCAATTTGAGACAAGAAACAATGAGTCAACGAAGTTTCTACGAAAACCAAGTGCTCTCTGCTCTACAGATGTGGTAGTACATATATATACAGCTTCACACTGAGGCAGCCGTCCTGCTAAGAAGCCAGCCTGAAGATATCAACACACAGAGGAAAACGGAGAAAAGACATAAATAAAAAGCTTAGTTGGACTCCCATCTATGCTAGGACTTCATTGAGCTGATTAAATTTACTTTAGTTTAAGCCATTTTGAAATGGATTTTCTGTTATCTGCACATAAAGAATCCTATGATGCCAAGAACTAACCAGATAGAAGTCAGAGGAATGCTTATTTCAGTTACCACATAAAAGAATTTTTTAATAATTGAAGCGAGTAAAATGGAAAAGAACACGTTTTTAAGTTCTTTTCCATGTAATCTCAAATACTGTAAGTAAAGTTTCAATACTCGCCTGTATGTTCCTACCATAATAGAGAGGCTAGACTTTTGAAGTTTCTTTCAATTCTAAGATTCTGATTCTTAAAGACATACTGAATTTGGGACATCAAATGAGACACTCAGAACTATTACCACTCAGTTAGACTTCTCCTAAAGTAAAATCAAACAAAACAAAAACAACACAAAACAAAACAGGGGCACCTGGGTGGCTCAGTCAGTTAAGCATCAGATTCTTGGTCTCAGCTTAGGTCATGATCTCAGGGTTTGTGAGTTCCAGCCCTGCGTCAGGCACAGCGCTGTCAGCGAGGAGCCTGCTTGGGATTTTCTCTCTCTCCGCCTCTCCCCTGGTTGCTCTCTCTCTCTCTCTCTCTCAAAATTAATAAACTTACCAACTATTTTGCCTAGGACCCGTATCCATTTGACAAATGTTAATACAGTATATGTTCTGAGAAATACAGTTTAAAAAAGAAGTAGAAAATTAACATGCAACTTTTATTTTACACATTTATACTCTAATCCTTTAGAAGGACTAACAGTTTACCAAAGAGTTTAATACTGAAAAAAATATTTACTTGAAAAGAGGATCTAATTTTAATTAACCATTAAACATAAAATGTCTTTTCCTGCACTAATGTCTCACACTGTGGCATCCACAAAACAATGGGAACTTTTCCATTTGTAACCTTTGCTAAGGGAATATGCTTTATTTCATTAGGTGACAGATTCTAAGTTAACTGTATTAAGATATTTCTGGTGTCTTTGACGACCTAAAGAAAATTTTTTTTCATTATTCCTCGATTCCAACACCTCTGAAACCCAAGAGAAATGATCTTTTCAGACATTTTATGTTTTACAGAAAATAAGCAAGCAACAAATTACAAGAGAAATCATAGCATTAGAAAAACTCTTTCAAATGTCACGAGGAAAAATGCCGTGATTTAATTTAGGTTACTGTGGTGGCACACTACAATTAGCAAAGATAACTACGTTGCATATAACTAGTCCATGTGCCTCCCTACCTCAATATTTTCTTAACTTCACCTATTATTACTTAAAAGATACCCATTACATCAAGAAAAATTGAGAATGCGGGAAAGAGGTGAAGACTATAATAAATAACAGCTTGATGATTCTCAAGACTTATCCTTAGGTTAAGTAAAAGTTGTTAAGTACTTTTTGAAATGGAGAAGTTTAACAAGTAGAAGTGAGCTCAAGAGACCTAGAAAGTTAGAGTGAACTCAGGCTGAACACAGCTCTTCCCCAGACCTCCATCCACAAACAAATGAATCTTTCCCTTGGAATTGTGAGTGTACAATATCACCCACTCACCTTACCAACCAAATCACCTTGGGCATGTGACTTTTTTATATACACAGAGCACTACTGCTTTCTTTCACGTCTCTTCCCCCTCATAATGCGGGGGGTATCAGAACTGTGCTGAAGAAAGAGAATTACAAATAGGTACCTAACTTCCCTGACATTAAAGAAAAAAGTGCAGAAAAAGCTTCAAAACACTGATAAATGACTACAACATCTGTAGAGGTAGAAAATCTACCACATTATCTGTATATTCTAAAGCAACTAGCATGAAATCTTGACTGAAGCTTGCAAAAAAAAAAAATACATGTTGCTTCAAATTATAATAGAAATGTTCAGGTTTTAGAAAGTACTTAAGAACTTAGATTCCGTTTTAAAGATGGATACAGTAGTTAGAAGAGGTAAACTTACCAAAGATATTAGTGGAGTGTCCTTTCCTAGCAATGGGTCTGAGTTCATTATGTCCCCATCCATATATCCTATAATTATCCCAGGCATGTTTCATCATCTGAGAAAAGAAAAATTATAATCCATCAATTAACATCACTCACAGACCGTTATTTCATCGATCTATATCATCTATCACTGCAGCCTTACCCATTCTTCCTGTTATCTCCTGTATCAGAATATTATTCTATTAACATTTTTTACTAGCGTGATAACCCACATCATCATGTTTAACCTCAGTCTACACAAGAGAAGAAAAACTTGGGTATAAAAGACAAGTTCTTTTTATTGGGGAAGAAGGTGTCTGTTCAGCACTCTTTCCTTTGAGGAACTGCCAATTCTTTGGAGAATAGCTCCCCTTCCCTCCCTGTGATCACGACGGCACTGTCAATCAAGGGGCTCCGACTCCACAACCAATTACTAGAGAACTCCTTACCCTTAGGCTGAAGATCAGCAAAATCCTTCTTTAAAATAAATACTTCAGGCTTTGCAGTCCATACCGTCTCTAGCAATTACTTAACACAGCTACCATAGCACAAAAGTAGCCTTAGACAATACATAAACAAATGGATATACCTTCTCCAACTAAATTTTATTTTTAAAAAATAGCAGGCAGAATTTGGCCTGTGGGTTGTAGTTTGCCAACCCTGACCTAATCACAGTGACTAGGTACCTGTGATTCAAGTAGTGGCAATCAAGTCCTTTTATGCATATTGTTACAGACACTAGGAGATAAAGGGACTCTCTCATTTTGCAATCTCAAGGTCTGTGTAACACATTATCTTGGGCTGATGGGGGCTAACACTCTCCCAACGTGGAGATACTAAACAAAAGGATAAAATGAATATTATTGACAATAACACCTACAGACTTGGATTTAGCCAAGCTCGAAGCCCTAGTTTACAGCCACTTAGTAAATATTTTTTTATATCAACTAGTTTGAACTATCAACTAGTTTGTTAATTATACAACAGGTGAATTATTTAATAGTGGACTGTGGTATATAAAAAATCTATTCATTTAACAGTATATCACTCATTCAAATATTCCTCAACTTGCTTTTTTACAGCTTGCATTATTCACACACCAAAACCAGACAAAGATATTACAACAAAACTGAAAACCAGTGTATCTCAAAAACAGATGTGAAATTCCTTAACCAAAATTAGCAATCTAGAGAGGATACTACATAATGATCAAGTACAGTAAAACCTAGTTTTAACCTAGACTAATTTAACATTCAAAAGCCAATCAACAGAATCCACGTTACTAGAATAAAAGGAAAAACATCATACGATCATTTTCATAGAGGCAGACGAAGCACTTGACAAGATTCAACAGCCATCCATGATAAAAAAACTCTCAATAAACTATAAGGAAATACCCACCATCTAATAAAGGGGATCTTCAAAAAACCTACAGCTGACATCATACTTAAGACTAAATTCTTAACCCTTCAAGTTGATAACAAATCAAGTATGTCCATTCTCCACATTTATTTTCAATAATGTACTGAAAGTCCTAGCCAGTGTAACAAGAAATAAAAGGCATAACAATCAAAAAGGATAAAGGAAAAGCACCTCTATTCACAGAGGACATTACTATGTATAAGGAGAATCCTAAGCAATCTAAAAAATAATAATAATAACCCACTAGAACTATAATGACTTCAATAAAATTAACAGGGATACAAGTTCAGTTCACTCTCAACAATAGCCAAATTATGGAAAGAGCCTAAATGTCCATCAACTGATGAATGGATAAAGAAATTGTGGTTTATATACACAATGGAGTACTACGTGGCAATGAGAAAGAATGAAATATGGCCCTTTGTAGCAACGTGGATGGAACTGGAGAGTGTGATGCTAAGTGAAATAAGCCATACAGAGAAAGACAGATACCATACGTTTTCACTCTTATGTGGATCTTGAGAAACTTAACAGAAACCCATGGGGGAGGGGAAGGAAAAAAAAAAAAAAAAAAGAAGTTAGAGTGGGAGAGAGCCAAAGCATAAGAGACTCTTAAAAACTGAGAACAAACTGAGGGTTGATGGGGGGTGGGAGGGAAGGGAGGGTGGGTAATGGGTATTGAGGAGGGCACCTTTTGGGATGAGCACTGGGTGTTGTATGAAAACCAATTTGACAATAAACTTCATATATTGAAAAAATAAATAAATAAACAAAGTGCCAAGGTAATTCAATAGGAAAAGGATCATTTCAACAAATGATGCTGAACAGCTAGAAAGCCCTACAGGTAAAAACTGAAGTGCACCCTTACTTCAGACAATAAAAAATTAACTGGCAACAGATCACAGACTGAAATGTCAAAACTAAAACTTAAACATGTACCCACACAAATACTGACACACAAGTGCTCACTGCCAACTTTATTCCTAATAGCCAAAAACTGGATCAAATGTTGAACAACCATTCAACAGGTGAATAAATAAAACAAACTACGGTACCTGCATATAACAGAATACTGTTAAGATAAAAATTACCTTCATGTGCAATCTACATAGATGAATCTCAAAAAAATTATGCTGAGCAAAAGTCCAGAAACAAAATATCACATACTTTATGATTCCACTTCACTGAAACTCTAGAAAAGACCAGTCTAATCTGCAATGACTAGAAACAGATCAGTGGTTGCCCGGGACCAAAGAGTACACTGACCAGAGAAGGGCACAAGAAAGCCATTTTGAGACTGTAAACGTATTCACATCTTGATAATAGTTGCTGTTATACAGGTGTATACATCTGTCAAAACCCATAACCAAGCAGTACTCTTTTATATTTTTAACAAGCAGTACTCTTACAACAGGTACATTTTATTGTATACACATTACGCCTCAATAAAGCTGATTCTTAAAAGAAATCTAATAGTCTGCCATATCTTCCCCACTCATAATTCCCACTCTCCTGGGGCAATTAAACTCTTTCACCTGTTTTTTTCTATCTAAGACTATATTCTGAAATATAGTCTACAGTGCTATTTCAGCATTTAGATATTTACTGTACTCTCCTATAGTTACGGTAATTTAGCTTTCTTATGCCACTACTATCTCCACATAAACCTCCCCACATAGATTTCTCCCGCCCACATCCTCCCAATTTAAATAACAACATGCTTTTCTTATAATTATCACACTATTTTATTCAACTTTTGTTTTTCCTGCTGTTACCTACTTGTCTGAGGGTTTGAGTTTCTTTGTTTGCTTAGGTTTTTAATGTATCGATTCTGAATTTACTTCCAAATTATACTTGAGCTTCAAAACTTGTCTCAATATAATCAAACACACCAGATAAGACTATCAGTTCCGTTTTATTCTCTGATGAACCAATCCTTCCCGAAGCTCTCCACCCTCCAGCTCTAAGCTCTGCCCAAAGCACAGCAGTCACCCTGCTGAGTCCCTTATTCACCATCCGGAGAGCGCCCTTCCTTTCTCTCTCTAGTGACAGATCCCCTATTGCCAAAAGCCCTTCTCTTCCTATTTTTGTGCTGAAGCATATTTTCCGATAGCAATCTGAGAAAATGACTAAATTTACTCTCAGATTTGATTCATAAATTGGCTGAATAGATCATTCTTTCTAAGCCATTGCTCCACTCTCTTCCAGTTTCCAAAATTGTGACTGAGGAATCTGAGGTGCCATTATGTACAATCCCATCTTTTGAGTGGAGCCTTTTTTTTCTCCCTAAACTTTTAGGATCACTATTATTATTTTTTTTTTTTTTTTGAGAAGGAGTGTGCATGTGTGTAGGGGGTATGGGTAGAGAGAGACAGGGAGAGGGGAAGGGAGGAGAGGGAGGGATGGAGGGAGATGGAGAGAGAGAGAAAGAGAGAGAGAAAGGGAGAGAGACAATCTTAAGCAGACTCTATGTCCAGCATAGAGCCCAACACAGGCTTGATCTCACAACTGTGAGATCATGATCTGAGCCAAAATCAAGAGTTGGACACTTAACTGACTGAGCCACCCAAGTGCCCCTAGGATCTGTTTTTGAATGCCTATTTTTCTAAAATTTCAGTAGAAGTCTCTCTTTTTGTTTGTTTGTTTGTTTGTTTGTTGCTCACTGTTGTTCTATGCCTGACAGGTCCTCTCAATCTGTAAATTCACATTCTTTAGTTTCAGCCAATTTTTTCTTAAATTGTTTCTTTGATTTCTTCTCCTCCTTTTTCCTCTATCTAATCACCTGTTAGATGTTCTTGACTGATCTCATTTTCTTGTTTTCTCAATCTCTTTGTTCTACTGAGATTTGCTCAATTGTATCTTCCAACTCTTCTACTGAATTTTAAAATTCTATCACACTTTTTATTTCCAAAAAGCTCCTTCGTATGCTATAAATGTTCCTTTTCAGAACTTATTTTTCTCGCTTTATGAGTTCCATTTTTTTGTCACTCCAATGATGTTAATGCTTTTGTTTTTTTCTCCCCCCTGTATTGTTTCTGTATTCTCTGAATTCCTTTCTTCCATCTGTTTTATTCTCTAATGTGAGAAACTTTCCTGAAATGCCTGGTGATCTTTGTTCTTCACATAAGAGGGAAACAAATGATAATTAAAGGCTATTAGTAAACAAGCAGGACTTGAACTGAGCCTCCTCTTAGTTAGGGAGCACAGGTGACACCCAGTGGTGTTTCACTGAGGAACAGTGTAGAAGACTCTTGTCTTGGACCAGTCTCTTCAAAGAGAAGTCATCCACTCTCCTGCTTATTGAATACACACACCTGGCTGTCAGAATTCTGAGAGCTCACAAGAAAGCAGTCTTAATATATTCAGAACATTTTTCACTTAATTCCCTCCACCTTAGCCACTTTTTTTGTTTTCCCTCAGCCATACCTGGTGTTCCCCAAATCCAGATCTTTCCTAATTCATCCCTCCAAAAGGTAAACTTTAGTGTTCTGTTGGGGAAGGGAAGGCAGCAGCTAGGATGCCAAAACTAGAGAACTGAGGATCTAGGAGTTAAGAGCACCTCTTAAAATTTTCAAATAATCCCTTTCCAATTTCATTATACCCCTGCCTTCAGAGGTAAACAATGTCTCTAATTCTTGAAATGCTCAGGTATCCTGCCATTCATATCACCTTGCCCCTTGTTAGCTTCTTTCACCACCAGCTTAAATTTCAACTTTCTCTGTGTGTTAAGCCAGTATCGATAATGTTTAATAGGAACCTATACAGGCATTGGCTTGTAAAAATACCGGATATTGTGGTGTGCTCTAAAGGGTTAACTCGCCAGGTCTGAGTTGTCCAAACCCTGTACATCCTAAAGAAAGATATGTCCTGTGCCAGACTCCTGGAAAATAACTGCTAAAATTTTATTATCCTGTCTGTCAAGAATATCTTCATTTAAATGAAGCTTTGGGCCATGTCAGTTCATGTTCACAATGTGATTTATGGTGGCAGCCTTGGGCCACATGGTATCAGCCTGACCTTTGGAGGACTTGGGAGAACTAAGTTCAGCCACGCCTAAAGAATGAATCTCAAATAAAAACCCTGGACACCAAGGCTCAGGTGAACTTCCCTTGTTGGTGATATTTCATACACAGCATCACACAACACTGCTGGAAGAATTAAGCGGTGTCCACTGGAAAAGGACAACTAGTAACTTGCATCTGATGTCTCCTGGACTCTGTCCTATAAGCTTTTTCTATTACTAATTTTAATCTGTTGCCTACTGCTGTAATAAACCAAAATCATGAATACAACAGCTTTGCTGGGTTCTGGGAGTACTTCTAGCAATCACTGAGGCTGATCTTGGGTGTCTTCTAAACACACACTGTTATTTGAATTATTACATACATAAGAAAATATTTCAATAAATTCTAATGACATCTAAAAAAAAAAAAGTCAGGCATCTCAAAAAACAAACAACAACAAAAACCCCACAACAACCTGTCAACGTTTCCCCCATACAGTCTAAATCCTTTAGCAGCCAGTGCATAAAACAGACTCCAGGATCCAGAGTACAGTTCTATTTCACAATTCCATCAAGGTCCAGTTCTTACGCTAATTCATAAGGTCAAGCTTAAAGAATCTACTAAATCTTCCATGTTCATTATTAGAATATATTTGAATACATATCTGACTATTTGAACTAAACTTATTGTCTTATTTTATGATAAACAATCCCTTTGAAATATTGTTGATGCTGTTACAACCTGACAAAATCTTTTTTTTCACAGGCACTGCAACTGCAAACTCTACCAAGAATTAGCAGGAGTTCTAATTAACAAAATTTAACTGTAATATTCACCAGACTTTCCCCTCTCTGTTATTGTCTTTATCTCCAAGTAATTCCTAGAATAACAAATTGAAAGACTTCGGAGATTAAACAATTTAAAGAATTCTGAGGTCAACCGCTTCCCATTCCTCAATCCACTGAGACTGTTTGGAAGGAATCTGCAGTGTGGTTGAGGGGTTTCATGACCCATTCCTTAAAAGATGGCAGATATAATGTTAACTTTTCAGGAGCATGTTTATGAGGAGATTTGCATAGTATCTAGCAGAGTCCCTTGTAAGTAAACCCTTAAGAAATTTCCTATTCAATGATAAATTATTTACAGATCTAGTCTACATTATTTATAAAATGCTGACTATCAAAAGATCTCTCAATACAGAATGGTGTAACAATCCAAACATTATATCAAAATTTTAAGTGTCCAATAATATTACAATCCATATTAAGAAAGAGTGAGTTCTAGCCTTTACTGCCAACTTGGAATCTGAACCACGACCATGACCCAAAAACAAACAAGAAAAAGTATGACACCATAGATGATACAAATGTTCATATATATTAAAATCCAGTCAAACGCCATAACCATTCCATATCATAAATCTCAGCTTATTACCTCTTTAATTTTTTCCCTTTTCTTTCTTATGTCATTATCTTCTGGGTCTCCACCATCTATTCCTATTAGATTTGGTATAGGGACTGGTGGCAGTGGCTTCTTCTCTTTTGTCTTCATTTCTTGGACTACCTTATTTTTCTCTGTCTGAATTTCTGCTCGGATTTCCTCTCTCGACTTTTTTAATTTTTCTTTTGCTTCTTCCAGGGCCTTCTCGTGATCAGCTCGAATTTTATTTCTCAAACGTTCTTCTTCTTCCCTGGGAGAAGAAAAAAAGACTAGTTAAGAATAACCCTTAATTAGTTCAATATAAAATGTAAAGTTTCCTCCACCAAACCCTGGTAGATGTTTTCTACTCCTGCCATTAAAAGGTAAGGATGATCTGTGAGAGACCCAGCTCTATCTGCCCCTACAGGATACATGTAACTTGGTATAAGCCCTGGGTGCTAAACAGTAAACACTCTACAAGCCTGGAGAAGAGGGAACCTAGAAAGAAAGTTACAACTGCAGGACCAAAAGAGCAATCGGTAACTTGTCAGGAGACACATGAAAAAGGAAAAGTGGGAGAAGGAGAGAAGGGAGGGGGAGAGGGGGAGAGAGACAACCCAGAGAGAAAACTAGATGGGGGAGAGAAAATTAGTAACAGAATTAAGTATGAAGAGGGGACAAAAATATAAATATGGGGTCAAGGAAAGAAATAAGTGGAAAAGATAAGAGCTCAGGAAATTTTTCATTTGTTACATAGTACAAGACATGCTTCTAAAACTTTCACATTTTGGAAATACCATAGATCTTAAAACACAATTCCCAACTGATGTGGGCAGAATGCTTAAAACTCCCTTGAGCCCTCGTTAAAAATACAGATTCCAATTTGGTAGGTCTGTATGAAACCCATGAATGTATATTATTAAGAAATCCTCTGAGGAATTCTGGTATGCACACAGATTTGGAAACCACTACCGCAGGGGACGCCTACAGGGTCTTTCACCCAGCCCTAGTTTTGTGAGAGCTCGATCTTCTCTCCACACATCTGCCCCAATCCACACGAATGAATACAACAGTGGTAGTTACTATTTTCCAAATCAGCCAATGATGACTCCTCTAAGGGTAAATATCTAACTCCACAGTCAGCAGAGTCCCCTCTCCAGAAATTTAATTCAAACTCTGCACACAGCTGGATCCACAACATTGCTGGTGGGAATATAAAATGGTACAGCCACTCTGGAAAAGGTTAGTGGTTTCTTAAGAAACTAAACACGCGACTATCACAAAATTCGGCAACTGCACTGGACATTTATCCTGGAGAAGCGAAGGCTTATGTTGACACAAAAACCTATACACAGCCCATGGCAGAAAGACAAGAACTGTATGATTCCACCCATATGAGACACTCAGAGTAGTCAAAATCCTAGAAAGGAGAATGGTGGCTGCCGAAGGACGGGGGAAAGGGAAATGGGAAGTTCCTGGTTAATGGGTAGAGCTGCAGCTCCTACAAGATGAAAGAGTTCTGGAGATGGCGGCTCAACAATATGACGGCATTTACTACCACTGCACCGTATGCTTAAAAATAGCTAACGTGATAGATGTTACATGTATTTTACCACAATTGCTAAAAATTGGGGGGGGGGGATCCTATACAGGAAAGTTGGTGACGGCTTTACCCATAATAGGCAAAAACTGGAAACAACCCAGGTGTCCTCCAACAAGTAAATAAACAAACCAGTGTTTCTACTTGGTATAGCCACAATATGGAATACTACTTGCAATAAAAAGAAATAAACAATTCATCTACACTTGAATGAATTTCAAAGGTATTACTATGTGAGTGAAAGAAGCCAGTCTCAAAAGGTTACATTCTAGATTTTTTTTTTTTTTAACGTGACATTCTCAAAAAGACAAAAATGTAAGGATGGTGAATAAATCAGTGGTTGCCAGGAGTTACGGATGGGGGAAGGGTTGGCTATAAAGGAATAACATGAGAGTTTTTTGGGATGATAGCATTGTTACGTATCCCAATTATAGTGACTATGGGAATATGCACGTGTGTTTAAAAATCACAGAAGTGTACATCGAGAAAAATATCAATTTACAGTCTAATATTAAAAATTAAATTGTTAAATGTTTAGAGAAAAAACTGGATTGCTAGCAGTAAGAAGGGGTGATGAGGAAAACATGAGAGAGAAAAGAGGGGAGAGAGCAACACAGACAGTCAGGGCAACACAAGGGAACTTGAGGGCAGGGAGAAAGCAGCCATGGGGCCTGCAGACAGACTGGAGGTGAGAAGAATGCAGCAGGGGGGAGCCAAACAGAGTCTCAGATAACAAGGCAGACACAGGCAAGCACCGCCCAACAGCCTTCCAGTCCCCCTCCCTCCCCTTACAACACAGAAACCCTGTGCCTAGCCCCAGAGAAGAGACCATGATGTGTCTATGCCAACCAAGTCTTCCTCACACGCCCCTGTAGCTAGGGGTGGTCGCATAACCTTTTTCCAACTACAGAGACAAAAGAGGACTACTGGGAAATATTTTCCTTTTGGGATTAAAAAACGGACAGAACCATTTGAGAAAAGAGCCTGTTAGCTACTAAGACCAAATCTACCTGAACACAGATTCCAGTCTCCAAATGTGGCTGTGACGCCTAAAGCTATGATAGTCAAAACGCAGGAAGCCTGGGGACAAACGGCCAACACGGCTGAGAAAAGACAACAAAGAGGTAAAGTGCCTACTGATATCACTGGGTTGCTGCCAGGGCCTTTACCGGTCAGTCCCCTAATTTCAGACAGGGGGGCTGAAACAGTGGGGTGTTCTGTCACTTCCATCTAAGAATTTTTCCAAGTCACTCACTCAGTGAGCAGACAGGTACATGGCCAGGAAGGCAAAGGCCTAGGACTAAGCACCAACGAAGAAGCACATCAAACAGAGACGACCAGTTCTTTCAAGGGCAGTTTCTGTCCTGATGACAAGTGGGAGAGTCTCTACAGGGAACTACACTTTCCGCCTCTAGCTCCAAGCACCATGTCACCACGGAAGCCCCCACCATGTTTACAGTGGCTCATCTGTGACATCACTGCGGAAAGCATCTTCGCCCACCAGTGCACCTCCACAAAGTTGGGTATTACATGCCACTTTCTAGAGCCTACCCTGGGAGCAAGGGAGAAATATGGGCCACAATACATTCTATGCTCCTCTCCAAAGCTTCACAATGCACAGGGGTGCACTTCTCAAAGGCTCTGAGAAGTCCCGCAATAAAGGTGCCTAACACCTCCTAACTTTATTTAGTCACAGTCCCCATTTTCTTCACACACCACTTTTAGCATGCCATGAAACACGCCGCCACAGAAGATAGCCCTCCAACTATGCCATCAACCAAACAAGCCCTTGGGAGAACCCTGCCACTTTTTTGCTGTGTGGCATTAGATGGATGTCACCTCTCTGAGCCTCCTTTTCCCCACCAACCTCCCAAGACTGTTGTCAGGAGTAGATGAGATGACACAGGAGTCTAAGAGTATAGAAAAGTCCTTATCAACTCAGTTTTCTTCCTTCCCTCACTACCTACCCTCCCCCCCCCCCCCCCCCCCGAGCCATTTAATGATTTGGGCTAACATCAGCACTCTCAGGTACCAGGACCAACACCCAGAGACATCCTGCAACTTCTCGGCTTCCCTGCACTGAATGACACAACAGCTTCTGGGCAAACCTACAAGGACTTAGAGGGCACCAAACGCTCTTAAAATGGGGCCAGCCTCCTGCAGAACTAGGAGAGGGCTGTGCCCTTTCTCTTCCAGCCCTGACTCCTTTGCCCATATGTCCATAATACCAGTTGGGGCCTTCAGGATTACCTTAGAAATAATAGTGGGCATGAGTGTAGAGAAACTTATTTTCATTTACTATTCTTTAAATGCTAGTATCTATTATTTCTCTGAAAGTGAAGAAGATATTTGATAGCAATATATGTGAACAATTTTCAAATTATACTTTAAAAGTTATTTTTAAAAATAAAAATTGGGGACGCCTGGGTGACTCAGTCAGTTAAGCATCTGCTTCTTGATTGTGGCTCGGGTCATGATCTCACGGTTGTGAGTTCTAGTCCCACATCAGGCTCTGCGCTGACTCTCTCTCTCTGCCCTTCCCTTGCTCGCTCGCTCTCTATCTCAAAAATAAACATTTAAAAAATAATAAAATAAAAATAAAAATTTGAACCCTCTAAATTTCAGTACTCTGTACAAAAGCCGCAGTCACATTATTCCAGTTCATTGTTAATGGCATCTGTTAATGGCAGAACCTATAGTACTGCAACATTGTGCAGAGCTTTATTCAAAAACATTTTGGGGGCACCTGGGTGGCACAGTCGGGTAGGCGTCCGACTTCAGCCAGGTCACGATCTCGCGGTCCGGGAGTTCGAGCCCCGCGTCGGGCTCTGGGCTGATGGCTCAGAGCCTGGAGCCTGTTTCCGATTCTGTGTCTCCCTCTCTCTCTGCCCCTCCCCCATTCATGCTCTGTCTCTCTCTGTCCCAAAAATAAATAAACGTTGAAAAAAAAAATTAAAAAAACAAAAACAAAAACAAAAACATTTTGAAAATCTGAAAGACCTATAAATTTGCATTTGTCCCAAATAATTATTTGTTTAGCAATTTAGTGAGTATAGTCACCACAGAATAAACACCATGAACTGAAGTGCAAAGAAAGACCAGTCTAGTCCCTAAGAGGAACTCCAGAGTCCAAGGAATTGAGTCAGACCTCTTGTCAATGGGGTGGCAAGAAGAACTATTTTATAGTTTGGGAGAAAAAGTACTCAGAGTAAAAGTACTTAATCCAAAAGTCAGGAGACAATTCTCTTTCCAGCTCTGCCCCAACTTACTCTGCAATCTGGCACAAATCACTAAAAACATCCAAGATCAGTATTTTTGGGGAAAACACATATTAATACTACCCTGACTACACCACTCGGCTAGTGATATCCAAGGTAAGTAAAAGTATTCCATTAATAATATCTAACATCCTAACCTCTCTGCTAGTTTTCTTCCATTTTTTATTTTCATTTCATCAGTGTCCTTTCAAGGGGCACCTCAAATTTTTAGTGGCCAAATCTCTAGATGTTTATACCAGCTGAATCAACTCTTTCGGGTGTTTATTTTCACCTACTTGATCTTTTACTCACATATTTTCAAGATTTTTTTAACTTTGATATCTTCAACAGATAACCATGTGAACCTCCACCTGTGTATGTCTGTACCTTTCCATCAGTGACTTGTATCTTTTTGTTTAGTAAAGAATCCAGCCTTGTCTAAAGGGAAGTCTGGCCTTTGTCCTCAATTTCTCGCATACCTGATGAAAACGTCCTTGTGTATAGTGGGTGCTGGCCACACTTGATCACAGGGTGGGGCCGGCCACATCAGACAGTCCCAGAGGCAGGGCTGGCCACTCTAGAAACACCAACAGTATGACTTAGGGTGAGGGTTCTGGGTCAAACAGTTTCACGGAGACTGACTTCAGTCATGCGGACAATCAATTAATCATGCCATAACAAAGCCTTAATAAAAACTCTGGACACCAAAGCTCAGGCAAGCTTACTGGCTGCCATATGTACTGGCACACACTGATGGGGAGAGTCTAACGTCCTGACTTCACAAGGACAGGATACTAGAAGCCCCACGTTTGAACCTTCCTGGACTTCACCCAATGTGAAGTCTGACTATAAACTCTATCCTTCCCCTGTAATCTACAATTCTCTCATGAATGTAACAGCTTTCAGTAAGTTCTGTGAGTGCTAGCAAATGATCAGGCCTGAGGGTGGTGGTAGGAGACCCCTGAAATTGCAGGTCCTGGCAGAACTGAGGTTGTCTTGTGGAGAACTTTGCCATTTGACTAATTCTGAATACCTTCCAAGGCTTCCAATAAAATTTGGCCTTACATCTATCTATAGGTTCTCATGAGATCTGAAATTGCTTTTTTCAATTATATTTAATGTGTAATATTTAACTCATTCTTTGATACCTGACACATAACGTAAGGTTTGGTTTCTTTGCTACTGTTGTCTTGTTTTGTTTTGTCCTTCCACATATCCTCGATCCTTGAAAGGCAAAGGCGAACGACAAAAAACTAATAATTGTTGTGGCTTAGATATACAAGATACTGGCTTAGTCGGTTACTTATTTCATTCTGACACCAATTTATGAGGCACCCTCTATTAAGCACTGTACTCCATCTTGTTAGGAAAATACTAAGGCACAAAGAGAAAAATTAAGTAATCTGTTCAGGGTCATAAAGCTAGTAAGTAGAGTAGACACAAACATAGGCATTTTGACATATGTATTTATGCGAATAGTGCCTTTCATAGAAGAGATGAATTGTATTAAAGGGTTTGTCTCTTACTGTGCAGATACAAACACTATTTCTCAATCTTTTCTCCCTTCTTCTTTCATCCTAGAGCCCTCAATTTTTAGCTAAGCACATGCTCCTGCTAAATAAAACTCTACTTCTCAGCCTCCCTTACTGAAGCTGCCCTACAGAATTTGTATGATCAGAAATAAACTTTTATCTTGCTTAAGCCACTGTTGTTTTGTGACTTTTATGTTTGGTAAAATGACCTAATATTAACTGAGCCACTCTCCAACCTACATGTTCTCTTTCCCTCAGGCTTTCATTAGTATCTGAGGGCTGATCTGCCAGAAAGAAACTAACCAGGTGATAAATTTCAGTCTCCAATTAGAGTATTAAAATAAGTCATGTTTGGAAACATTGTAAAGGGCAAATACAGCCTCAATTACATGAGGATACCTAAGATCACACTGAAATCTTATTTGGCAAAGATTTAAGCAGATATACAAATACTTCCCCTTTATGCTCATTCTCTTCCTCTCTACTCTTCACCTAACAAACATGAAGTTCCATCCATCCTTAAAAAAAACTAAAACCTTCCCTCAAAGAAGTGCCTGTCTCCACATTCATTGGTGTCTCCCTTCCTTCTACCCACTATACTTTTTCAAAAAGTACCACACTTGCTGTTTCCATTTTCCTTAACCTCACATCATTCGTCTATCCATGACAGTTAAAAACCAACAACGAAGTTCTCCTTTGAAACTACCTCTTCCTCATACTTGCCTTTCAAACTGTTGATCACACACTGGCTTTACCACCATCAATCCGCCCCAAAATGTTGTATTCCATTCTCAATTCTGTTCTCACTCTATGTATTCCTCCTATTCAACACCAACCGTTTTCTCAACTATTATATTAAAAACAAAAACACACGGTCAGCCTTTACCAGGTTACTAAGTACTCCAAATCCAAATTTCTAACAGCATGTAAGACACCATGCCAAACACCTCCAATTCAACATGTCCAAAACAGAACTGAATGATTACTATGAAAAAGGGACAATCACAGGCTAGGTTCATTCACGAACACAGATTCTTTTTAATTAAAATATTAGCAAAGTTAATCATCAATAATAAAATATAGAAAAAAAATAATTCATCATAACTAATTGGACTCATCCCAGAAATAAGAACAGCTTAACATGAGAAAATTCAATCCATGTAATTTACCTATTATTAAAGAATAAAAATTATACAAATCATTCAGTAAAAACAGGAGAAACCTACATTTTAGGGAATTTGGGGTTGCGTTCATGGTAATTTCAGATTAAGTCAATAGTTATCAGTCAATGAATTAAGTTCAGCTTAATTCAGTGATAATCAACAAACAGCTACCAAATGTGAGGGAGCTAATAATCCAATAAATATGTAAACAAAGTAAATATAAGATGAGTGGATCACAACAAAGGAAGTAAGTAACTACAGGTATTGTAGGTTGTAGACAGGATAGGTACTATAGGCTAGACAGAAGAGGTAAGATATCCACAGAAAAGGTATTTTCTAAGCACACAAGTATGCCTTGAGAAGATTTACATAGCACAATAGCATTTCTAATGCATGATCTTCGGGGGTGCCTGCGTGGCTCAGTCAGTTAAGCATCCAACTCTTGGTATCAACTCAAGTTATGATCTTATGGCCGTGGGATGGAGCCCAGGCTGTCAGCACAGAGCCTGCTTGGGATTCTCTCTCTCCTCTCTCGACAACCCCCCAAAATAAATAAACATTAAAAAATTTTTAAAAAGAAATGCATGATCTTCAAATACAAATTCAAAGGAAAAACATGAGTTTGCCAGGCAGGTGAAGAAAATAAAGGCAAGCGAGGTACAGACGGGATAGTATATAAAGATAGGGAAGAAGTGACACAACACACCAGTTAGCAAATAAATTGCTTTGGATGCTAAATGATAGTGTGCGTGGTGAGAGAGGGTACAGTAGAGTAAAACAGACCGGACATAACAAGGAAGCCAGAGAAGACAAAAGCTCAATCATGAACAGAGCTTGCACTGCATCCTGATGACACACACCTGTACTTAAATCTTAAAAAAACAAAAACAAAAACCTGCCTCTTGAGGACTGACTACTTGGGGGTAGGGGGTTAGGGAGGAAGATGATACAGGAAATGGGAGTTAAGAGATCACAACAGCCTCTCAAGCAAAAAAAAAAAAAAAAAAAAAGATAAGGACCTAATAAAAAATCCATCTAAAGTAGATATGCAGAAGCGGGACCAAATATCGGAGATCTTAGAAAGGCAAGGCCAATAATATTTAGATAAGTGATTAAACATGAATGGGAAATAATTAAATGATAGGTTTTTTACTATAGTGACTGGATAGAAAGGGGTAGTTAACTAGCATTAACTAACTACAGTGACCTTGAGTAAAGGGAAAGATGAGAAAAAAAACGAGTAGGTATGGTTCTACACATGCTATGTTTAAAAAGTCAACAGAGCAAGCAGATGTCCAGGGCTGAAGACATGGATTTGGAAATCATCAGCCTCCAGAGGAGCTGAAGCTCCCACCTAACTGCTCACTCACATGGGTGAACTTTATGGTATGTAAAGTAAACCTCATAAAGATGTTTATTAAAAACCAGCAGCAGTTATTCTGCTACCAGACAGCAGTTTTCAGAGCAGGGAAGAAGAGGGTTTTATAATAACAAGGTCAATACATCATGAGAATATAGCAAGAGAATATAACAATGTAAACATTATATACCTAATCAAAGGGTTTCGAAACGTGAAGCGAAACTGATAGAAATAAAAAAAGTAGACAAATCCATAGCATATTAGGCAAATTCAACACCTTTCATTCAATGATTCATAAAAGAAGTAGAAGGAAAGTCAGTAAGGCCATGAAAGGCAGACAACACACCATCAACCAACCTAACCTAACTGACATTTAGAAAACACACTACCGAACAACAGCAAAACACACATTCTGTTCAAATGCAAACAGAACATTTACCAACACAGACCATTTTCTGGGCTGTAAAACAAGTCTCAATACATTTAAAACGAGTCAAACCATACAGAGTATGTTTTTTGCCCTCACTAGAATTAAAGTGGCAATCAATAACATGAAGGTATCCAGAGCATCTCCAAATATTTAAAGAATAGAGTAATACATCTCTCAATAATCAAGATTCTAAAAAAAATGAAAAGTGATACCAGACGGGGGCACCTGGATGGGTCAGTCAGTCAGGCCTCCAACTCCTGATTTCAGCTCAGGTCATGATCTCATGGTTGGTGGGATCAAGCCCCACATCCAGCTCTGTGCTCAGTGTGGACAGCCTCTCTCCCTCTCTCTTTCTCTGCCCCGACCCCACTCACACACACTTGCTCACTTGCACTCTCAAAATAAATAAACATGTAAAAACACTTTTAAAAAAAGGGATACGAGATGACTATAGTGATGGATGCACGTAAGAGCTCATATACTAACCACCACTGAATTGTACACTTTCAGGGGTTGAACTGTATGGTATGTGAATCAGATCTCAATAAAGCTATTTTTTAAAATTTTAAATGAGAAAGTGCCTTCAACTAAAAGATAATAGAAACATCAAAATTTGTAAATGAAGCTACAGGAATCCTTACAGAAAATTCACAGCACGAAAATGCAATTATGAAGAAAAGAAGAAAGGTTAGAGGGACAGTTGCAACACAACCAATCCATATTAGAAAGATCTTACGTAAAGGGCCTCAGGTTCTACTTAACAGAAAAAGAGAAAAACCTAAAGTCAGCAGAAGAAAGGGAGTAATAAAAATGAAAAAGAAAACAGAAAACTGAACATTGAGCAAAACCAATGAAGCAAAAAGCTCACGCTGAGATTTAAAAAAATAAATTTCTGGGGCGCCCGGGTGGCTCAGTCGGTTGAGCGACGGACTTCGGCTCAGGTCATGATCTCACGATTTGTGAGTTCGAGCCCCGCGTTGAGCTCTGTGCTGACAGCTCAAAGCCTGGAGCCTGCTTCTGATTCTGTGTCTCCCTCTCTCTCTGCCCCTCCCCCACTCATGCTCTGTCTCAGAAATAAATATATAAAAAATTAAAAAAAAATAAACTTCTGACAATACCATTAAGAAAGGGTAAAAAGAGAAGCCACAAGTTATAAAAACTAGAATGAAAGCACCAGCAAAACTACAATACTACAAATATTAAAATTATCGTAAGGGACTATTTTTTTACTAAGTTACATCAAAAAGTCAACAATCTACATTTCTTGTTTTTTAAAAAAAATAATAATACTTAAGTGGAGTCAAGAGGACCTAGATTACCTGAAAAGCAAGTATCTGTTAAAGGAACTGAATGTATACTTAAACCTTTCTACAGAAAACTCCAGTTCAGATGATTTCAACAGTGAACTCTACCAAGTATTTAGGGAAGAATTAGTCTCAGCTCCACAGAAACTCAGGAAAAAGAAGAGGGGATACTTCTCATTTCATGAGGGCAACATTACCTTGATACCAAACCAGACAGAAATAATAAATAAATAATTGCTCCTTGTGAACATAGAAAAACACTTCTATGATTTAAAAAATACGTAATGACTAAATGGCATTAAATTCAAAAACCAAAAGATGCAATTTACCATATTAACAGACTTTTAAGAAATGACTGCATGATCGATCATCTCAATAGATACAGAAAAGACATTTGGCCAAATCCCAATTCCTATTCCTGATTAAAAAAACAAAAACAAAAAACTCTCAGCAAACTAACAACGTAAGGGAACTTCCTAATCTGATAAAGGGCATCTATGAAAAACCTACAGGTAACATCATCCTTAATGGTGAAAATCTAAATGCTTTCCCCCCTAGAAGCTGAGGAACAAGGGGAAGGATGCCCACTCTATTTCCATTCAAAAATGTATGAGAGATTCTAGTCAGTGCAAAAGGCCAAGAAAAAAATAGGCAATTAGTTAAGAAAGGAGGAAATAAAACTGTATTAATGCAGACAGGACTGTAGAAAATCCATAACCCAAGGCCTAATCATATTTTGCGATTTTGCACCTTTCGGACTATACACATGGTAACCCCTCCTTCTGGAATCTTCCCTATTCTGTCCCTGATGAGTCATACTCAGTCATCAAAATCCCACTCACAAGTTATCGCTATCCAGCACAGAAAATCCAGCATTCTCCATATTCCCCTTTGAGATATAACTGACACAGAGCACTGTAAATTAAATTTCAGGAATACATGTTGATTTGACAGATTTATATGTGGCAACATGATAACCACCATAGCATTACCTAACATCTCTATCATGTCACAGAATCACCATTTCTTATTTGTGGTAGGAACATTTAAGACCCACCCTCTTAATAACTTCCAAGTATATACTGCTGTATATTAGATCCCCAGAACTTCTTCATTTTACAATTGGAAGTTTGTACCCTCTAACCAACATCTCCCCATTTCCCCCACCCCTGAAAACCACAATTCTAAATCTCTGTTTCTACGATTTGGGCCTTTTTATATTCTACTTACAAGTGATACATTTGCCTTTCTCTGACTTATTTCACTGAGCGTAAGGCCCTCAAAGTCCATCCACGCTGTCACAAATGACAGCATGTACTTCTTTCACATGGGAAAAAAATATTCTGCCATATGTATACATACATCTTCTTTATCCATGTATCCAAACTGACAAACACGTAGATTGTCACCATATCCTGGCTATCATGAATGATGCTGCAGTAAACATGACAGCGCCAATATCCTGTCAAGATCCTCTTTCCATTCCCTCTCAACATATACCCAGAAGCGGGACTGCTGGATCTTACGGTGCGTCAGTTCTAACTTTTGGAGGAACCTTCATACCACGTTCCTTAGTGCCATACCAATTCACACTCCTACCATAGTGTACAAGGGGTCCCTTTTCTCCACATCCTAACACTTGTTATATCTCTTGTCTTTTTGACAACAAACCTCTAGCACCTGAAATGGTATTTCACTGTGCTTTTGATTTGCATTTCTCTGATGATTAGTGATATTAGGTATCTTTTCACGTATCTTTTGGCCATTTGTATGTCTTCTTTGGAAAAATCTATTCAGTTCCCCTGTCCATTTTTTAGTTGTATTGTTTGGGTTTTTTGCTACTGAGTTGTATGAGTTCTTTATGTATTTTGGATATTAACCCCTTATCAACAATATGATTTCCAAATATTTTTGCCCATTCTGTAGGTCACCTTTTCATTTTGTTGAATGTTTCTTCTGCTGCACAGAAGCTTTTTAGTTTGATGTAGTTCAGTTATTAATTTTTGCTTTTGTTTGTGCTTTTAATGTCATTTCCCAAAAAAAATCACTGAAAAAGGCAAAAATGTCAAGGATCTTTCCCCCTGTTTTCTTCTGTAAGTCTGACTGTTTCAGGTCTTATGTTTAAGGCTATAGTCCACTTGGAGTAAATTTTTTTGAGTGGTATAAGTCCACTCTTCTGTATGTGGTTATCCAGTTTTCCCAACACCATTTATTGAGGACACTATTCTTTCCATTGAATATTTCTGACTCCCTTCTCAAATACTGTAATGGTTTATTTCTCTTGATTCTGTTCCATCGGTCTATGTGTCTATTTTTATGCCAGGACCATACTGTTTTGATTACTACGGCTCTCAAGTATAGTCTGAAGTCAGTAAGTGTGATGCCTCCAGCTTTGTCGCTCTTTCTCAAGAGTGCTTTGGCTATTCAGGGTCTTTTGTGACTCCATATGAATCTTAGGATTTTTTTTCTTCTAATTCTGTGAAAAATGCCATTTGAACTTTGATAGGGACTGCACCAAATGTCTATGGATAGCTTCAGGTAGCACAAGACATTTTAACTATATTTAACTCTTGCAATCCATGAGCAGGTATATCTTCCCATTTATTTGTGTCTCTCCAAGTTCTTTTATCAAAGTCTTAATAGTTCTCATTGACAGATCTTTCACCTCCTTGGTTAAATTTATTCCTGAGTATTTTATTCTTTTTGATGCTATTGTGAATGGGATTGCTTTACTTCATTTTTAGATACTTTGTTGTTAGTGTATAGAAACATGACTGATTTCTATATATTGATTTTATATCCTGCAACTTTACTGAATTCATTGATTAGTCCTCACAGTTTTTTATGATGGAGTCTTTAGGATTTTCTATACATATGATCATATCATCTGCAAAGACCAATTATACTTCTTCCTTTCCAATTTGGATGCCTTTTATTTATTTTGCCTGCTCACCCTGGCTAGGATTTCCAGTACTATGTTGAATACGGGTGGTTAGATTGAGCACTACTGCCTTATTCCTGATCTTAGAGGAAAAGATTTCATTTTTCACTGTTGAATATGATGTTAGCTGTGACCTTATAATACATGGCTTTTATTATGTTGTGGTATGTTCCTTCTATGCCCAATTTATTGCAAGTTTTTAGATTCTATATTGTTTATTTCTGCTCTGATCTTTATTATTTCTCTTCTTCTGCTGGGTTTAGGCTGCCTTTGCTGTTCTGCTTCTAGTTCCTTTAGGTGTGCTGTTAGATTTTGTATTTGGGATTTTTCTTGTTTCTGGAGATAGGCCTAGATTGCAATGTATTTTCCTCTCAGGACTGCCTTCGCTGCATCCCAAAGCGTTTGGATTGTTGTATTTTCATTTTCGTTTGTTTCCATATATTTTTTAATTTCTTCTCTAATTGCCTGGTTGACCCACTCATTCGTTAGTAGGGTGTTCTTTAACCTCCATGCCTTTGGAGGTTTTCCAGACTTTTTTCTGTGGTTGATTTCAAGCTTCATAGCATTGTGGTCTGAAAGTATGCATGGTGTAATTTCAATTCTTGTAAACTTATGAAGGGCTGTTTTGTGACCCAGTATATGATCTATCTTGGAGAATGTTCCATGTGCACTCGAGAAGAAAGTGTATTCTGTTGCTTTGGGATGCAGAGTTCTAAATATATCTGTCAAGTCCATCTGATCCAATGTCTCATTCAGGGCCCTTGTTTCTTTATTGACCGTGTGTCTAGATGATCTGTCCATTTCTGTAAGTGGGGTGTTAAAGTCCCCTGCAATTACCACATTCTTATCAATAAGGTTGCTTATGTTTATGAGTAATTGTTTTATATATTTGGGGGCTCCGGTATTCGGCGCATAGACATTTATAATTGTTAGCTCTTCCTGATGGATAGACCCTGTAACTATTATATAATGTCCTTCTTCATCTCTTGTTACAGCCTTTAATTTAAAGTCTAGTTTGTCTGATATAAGTATGGCTACTCCAGCTTTCTTTTGGCTTCCAGTAGCATGATAAATAGTTCTCCATCCCCTCACTCTCAATCTAAAGGTGTCCTCAGGTCTAAAATGAGTCTCTTGTAGACAGCAAATAGATGGGTCTTGTTTTTTTATCCTATTGCAAGTTTTTATCATGAAAGGATGCTGTATTTTGTCAAATGCTTCTTCTGCATCTACTGAGATGATCATATGACTTTTATCTTTCATTCTGTTAATGTGGTGTATCACATATATTGATTTGCATATTTGGGGCCACCCTTGCATTCCAGGAACAAATCCCAGGTGATCATGGTGTATGATCTTTTCAATGTGAGGCTGAATGTGGTTTGCTAATACTTTCTTGAGATTTCTGCAGTTCTTTCCTCAGGCATAGTGACCTGCAATTTTCTTTACTTGAAGTGTCCCTGCCTGGCTTTGAAATCAGAATAATGCAGGCCTTATTAAATGAGTTTGGGAGTATTCCCTCCTTTTCAAAATTCTGAAAAGTTTGAGAAGGACTGATGTTAATTTTTCCTTAAAAGTCTGTGGTAGATTTCACCCATGAAACCCTCTGGTCCTGGACTTTTCCTTGTTTGTTTTATTACTGATTCAATTTCCTCCTTCTTCATGATCCAGACTTGACAGGTTGTAGGTTTCCATGATGTATCAAATCTTCTAGGCTATCCAATTTGTTGGCATTTAATTGTTCTCAGTATTCCCTTACAATCCTTTGCATATCAGCAGTATCAGTTGTGTCCTCTTTAATTTCTGAATTTATTTGAGTCTTCACTTTAGTAGTCTAGCTAAAGGTTTGTCCATTTCATATTTTCAAAAAAACAGCTTTTAGTTTGGCTGAGTTTTTCTATTGGTTTTCTGATCTCCATTTCTTTTTGTTCTGATCTTTTTATTTCCTTCTTTTAACTTTAGGCTTTGTTTCCCCTTTTCTTAGTTTCTTGAGGTTTAAAGTTAGGCTGTATAAGATCTTTTTTTTATTTAATGTAGGAGTTTTCACCATAAACTTCCCTCCCAGAACTGCCTTTACAGCATCCCGTAAGTTTCGGTATGTTTTGTTTCCATTTTATGTTTCAAGGTATTTTTTGATTTCCCTTTGGATTTCTTCTTCAACCCACTGATTGTTCAAGAGTATTTTGTTGAATTTCAACATATTTATGAATTCTCCAGCTTTTGTTCTATAATTGATTTCTAGTTTCATACCATTGTTATTTTAAAAAAAGATATTTGGTATGATTTTAATATTCTTAAATTTATTAAGACTTGTTTTGTGATTTATCATACAATCTATCCTGGAAAATGTTCTGTGTACACTTGAGATGGGTGGGTACTCTACTGCTGCTAGATGGAATGCTCTGTGTATGTTACATCCACTGGTCTCAAGTACAGTTCAAGTGCAAGTTTCCTTGTTAATTCTGTCTGGATCATCTACCCATAGTTAAAATGGGATATTGAAGTCTCCTACTATTATAGTATAGTTGTCTACTTCCCCTTTCAGATATTTTAGTTTGCTTCATTTAAGTGCTGTGATGTTGGATACATATATAATTGTTTTATCTTCTTGATGAATTGACAGTTTTATCATTACATAATGACCTGCTTTGTCTTGTTACTGTTTTTGCTTAACTCTCTCATGTGTCTTATTTGTAAGCTCTCTGCTTAAAACTGGTTTCAATTTTTACGGTTTATTTTGAAGGCAAAAAAACACATTTTGTCAATTTGCTTCTCTTCCTTCAGGTTTTGCTAGAGCCTGAGATTAAAATCTAAGCACAGATAATGCAGACACACATATAACTAGATCATATATGCAAAAACCCATTATAAAACAAACCTTATAAGAAATGCAAAGTGTTTTCTTACCATTTAAAAATATGTAATAAGGCAATAGTAAAATCTCTACCCCAGAATGGAGATTCTAAGTAAAACAAAGCCTGGCTATCCTCAATGAATCAAAAACTAAAAATGGACATAAATCTCAAAAGAAAAAGAAGGAACTAAGCATGCACCCAGTAACTCCCACCCTTTTGTTTCTTTCAGCTTCAATATAAGACTTTTATTTCATAATGTTCTTTTGTCTTAGAAGGTGACTCAGTTATTTTTTAAAAAAAAATTTTTTAACGTTTATTCATTTGAGAGACAGAAAAAGACACAGTGGGAGCTGTGGAGGGACAGAGAGGGAGACACAGGATCTGATGCAGGCTCCAGGTTCTGAGCTGTCGGCACAGAGCCCGATGCGGGGCTCTAACTCACAATCCGTGAGATCATGACCTGAGCCAAAGTCGGGCACTTAACCGACTGAGTCACCCAAGCACCCTGTAGGTGATTTAGTATTGTAAGTAGTCCTTTCTATTAGCTAAAAATGTATAAAGAACAGGGGCACCTGGGTGGCTCAGATGGTTAAGCATCAGACACTTGATTTTAGCTCAGGTCACGATCTCAGTTTGTGAGATCAAGCCCCACACTGGGCTCTGTGTTGACAGGGTGGAGCCTGCTGGGATTCTTTCTCTTTCTCCCTCTCTCTCTTTCTCTCTCTCTCTCTCTCTCTCTCTCTCTTCCTTCTGCTCCCCTGCTTGAGCAATGTCTCCCTTTGTCTCTCTCTCTCCCTCTCTCAAAATAAACTTGAAAAAATATTTTTTAATAAAAAAAAGTATAAAGAAAAAATGTTGATGGTTTTCTGATTATTATAAAGATACTCTCCCACCAAAATCATAGTCATCAAAAAGTAACCATAAGTGCAGAGAGACCAGAAGCAACACTAATATACTATAATCATCAAGTCACACATGCAAGCCTGTGTTTATTGCAGCATTATTTCCAGTATTAATATATGAAAGAAACCTAAGTATCCATCAATAAATGTATGAATGTGGGATAAATACACAACACAATATTACTTGGCCATAAAAAAAATGAGTTTTTGCCACTTGCAACAACATGGACAGGCCTAGAACGTATTATGCTAAGAGAAATAAGTCAGACAAAGTCAAATATTATATGATTTCACTTAGATATGTAATCTAAAAACAAAACTAATGAACAAACAAAATGCACAGAAACAGACCCATAAATGCAAAGAACTGGTGACCGTCAGAGGGGAGGGTGGTGGGGGACGGACAAAACAGATGAGAGGGAGTGGGAGGTACAGGCTCCCAGTCATGGAAGGAATAAGTCACCAGGGTGAAAGGTAAGGCACAGGGCCTACAGTCGATGGTACTGTAATAGCACCGCACGGTGACAGACAGCAGCTACGCTAGTGGTGAGCAAAGCATATGTATACAGACTCCTCTGGTCGAATAACTGTGCTGTACACCTGAAACTAAAGTAACACCGTGTGTGTCCACTACATTTCAATTTAAAAAAAAAATCAGCAAAAAAAACAGTAAGACAGAAATCATTGGTTCAAAACGTCACTATCGGTCATCTGTGAAGACATAAAAAGTTTACCCTAAGTGTTATTTTTCAGTACTTTTTTTAATGTCTTACTTATTTTTGAGGGGGGGGAGGGGCAGAGAGAGATGGGGACAGAGGATCCGAAGCAGGCTCTGTGCTGACAGCAGAGAGACTAATGCGGGGCTCAAACTCATGAACTGTGAGATCATGACCTGAGCTGAAGTCAGATGCTCAACTTGACCCACCCAGGAGCCCCTCTAAATGTTCTTTCTAAAAAGGTTTTGTGGGGCGCCTGGGTGGCTAAGTCAGTTAAGCCCCCAACTCCTGATTCCAGCTCAGGTCATGGTTTCAAGGTTTCTGAGATCAAGCCCTGAATCACGTTCTGCACTGACAGCACGGAGCCTGCTTGGGATTCTCTCTTCCTCTCTCTGCTCCCCCCAAAATAAAACAAAAACTTAAAATAGAATTTTTTAAATAAATAAAAATCAAAAGTTTTTATTAAGTTATTCATTTTTTTACTATGGAGCAAAACATTCATTATCCATTCAGGTTTTATCGCAGCCCCTGGTCCAAAGCCACTATTTTCACCAAAAGCATCTTTACCAAGTACCCCTACCTACACTGGAAACAGTAAGATTCAGGAACAAAAGCTGTAGCCATCCCTCTTTGTTCCAGATCATTTCTCTAAGCTCTGCATTCCCATTTTCTAGTTTTGAACCTTCCTTCTCTCTTGTTTCTCTAATTCTTGGCTGACATCCTCCTTCTCCACCTAGCCTCTTCAAACTGACAACTTGTTTCTGTGGCCTGCCTAAATTATTTGGACATTATGTCTTAGAATGAATGTGTCCCTAAAAATTCATAGACTGAATGTTCACATCACTAAAAACTCTAATGTTGAAACTAACTCCGAACACGATGGTATTTGGAAATGGGGCCTTTGGGACGTAATCAGGGTTAGATGGCATTGTAAGAGTAAAGGCCCTCATGATGGGATCAGTGGCCTTCTAAGAAGAGAAATCTTTTGCATGCGCTCTCTCTCTCTCTCTCTTCCCCCCTATGGACCCCTCCTGTCCCACCCTAAGCACGGAAGAAAGGTCACATGAGGACACAGAAAGAAAGCGGCCACCTGCAAGCCAGGAAAAGAGACTTCCCCTGAAACCAAACACTGCTAGATCTTAACCTTAGAATGTCCAGCCTCTAAAACTGTGAGAAATAAGTCTCTGTTATTTAAGCCATCCACTCTCCGGTATTTTGTTATTGCCATAACAATAGATATAGACAAGTAGATATAGACAGCTCCCCATCCTCAGCTCCAAACCCTGCAGTCCACTAACTAATGATCGCACAAAAGGTCTTAATTTTCATGAAGTCCCACTTACCTATGTTTTTCTTTTGTTGCCTGTGCTTTTGGTATCATATCCAAGAAATCACTGCCAAATCCAATGTCATGAAGCTTTTCCCGTAAGTTTTCTTCTAAGAGTTTTATAGTTTTAGCTCTTACATTAGGTCTTTGATCCATTTTGATTTATTTTTTATATAAGTGCTGAAGCCAGATATATTTTTTTTTTTTTGGCTTGAAAAAGGAATAAAGTCCTTTGAACTAAGGAAAAGTACTAAGAAACAAAGCAAGGAAGCAAGAAATAAAGTTCAAACTAGAGGGTGTATACAGTGAAGTAAATGAGATGGGTAATAATTTGCAGCCCTTCATTTAGATAATCCATACAATTCAGTGTTTCTCAAATGCACTATGGGCATTTGGGGCAAGAATTCAAGTGTTTGTTGTGTGGACTACCAGGGCACTGTGCAGTGGTTAGGATTCTTGGTCCCCATTCACTAACTGCCAATAATGCTACCCTTCCCATCAGTGTGACCAGCAAAAAAATGCCCCCATGTTTCCAAAAACCCTCTAAGGGGAGCAGTACTGGCCCCGGTTTTAAACCCCTGCACAGAAAATACTGAAAGGGTACAGTCTAGAAAGTCTATTTATATCTACATTTCTAAACAGCACAAGTAAGAACTTCATCCTCAACTATAACACAAGTCACTGTAGTAAAACTTATGGTTCTTTTCAATTTACTCTATGCTTAAGATGTCAATATGCAACCCCTTATCTAAATTAAATGATTCACCAGTATATTGGAAGCAGAATCCCTTCTCTTCATATAAAAGCCAGAACGTTGAAGCTAGTTTGTCTATCATCTAACAGCAAGACAAAAGCCCATGACCTACACTTAGGCAATCAGATTCTCTGGCTGGGACTACAGAGCTGAAGTAATGGACATAAAAAAGCAAGGACTCAATTTTAAAAATAAGAACTCAGGAAGCAGAGGAATCCAAGGTCAAAAGGTAGCAAAGCCATAACCCATGCTCAGTGACCAGCAGCACTGACAGTGGTACACTAACTGCTTCTTCGCCCTCACTATGGTTCTGCATACCCAGCTTCCTTTAATGCCTATTTTCCAAACCTCGCTCTCCAGCCTTTATGTCAATTCTGAAAGCCAACCAATATCCTTCTAATTAATATCTTTTTTGACATGCATTACACCTGGTTTCTACTGTTTGTATCCAAAATTCCTCTCCTGCAATATTTTTAATGCAAACGGAACAGGTATTCTGGGACTATGACCTAAGCTCATGCCTTTGACTCACTCTCAAATGTTGCTAAGGCAATTCTAACCAGCGTAGAATGAAATATTCTGATGCACCAACACCACTGAAAAACAGACGAGTCCCACCTAATGCTTTAAACTCCAAGTTATTCTGAATATGGCATAAATGAGAACAAGGCGAAAAGCAAGAAGGCAGTCAACCAACGCAGAATTTCTATTTACTATTACTCACTGATACAGAAATTACTTTCAGGAATGTGGGAAGAGACCTGAGACCTGGCACGAACCTACACAGCCTGCTCTCCTGCAAAGCTATTCACGTGCCTGAGTTGAGAACTGCTCTAACTTCCAGCAAAGGCTGAGAGGGCCTGCCTCAGTCACGCCTGCGAAGAGGTCCTCCTGATCACCTGCCCAATCTAAAAGCATCACCTGACGGACACTACTAGGCTCTCCAGAGAAAAGGCCCAACCCAACAGGGATCCACTTTGCCTCAGGTGAGCTGCTGGCCATTCAACTCCAATTCTACAAAAAGAGGCCCCTCATAGACTGTTTCACTGACTGCTCATCTGGATCTGATTAAAGTCCATACACTAAAAACAGGGAAGCCAGATAACACCAGTGAGTAAACCTAAATCTTAAATTCTAAATCTACTCCTCTATACTCTGCCTCATGATCCTGGGGCTTAGACTCTGCAAATTATCTCTCAACTGGTCTCCTATTAGGTTCAACCAAGAGGAGTACAAAAAGAGACTGGAAAGCAGAAGGATGAGATCTTGATAACCTAATTCTAAAATACTTACGGAAGTCAATTCATCAGCAAGATGTAGCAATTATAAACATATATGTAACACTTATAAACACCAAACAGCAGAACCCCATAATATATGAAGCAAGCATTGACAGGACTGAAGAAAGTAAAAGGCAATTTTACAATTGTTGGAGATTTCCATACTCCACTTTCAACAACAGCTAGAACATCTAGAGGAGAGTTGAACAACACTATAAAACCACTAGACCTAACAAACATATATAAAACACTACCCAACAACAACAAAATGTGCATTCTTCTCAGGTGCACATGGAACATTCTCCTAGGTAAACCATACGTTAGACCACAAAATAATTCTCAATAAATGTAAAGAGATTAAATCATACCAAGTATCTTCACTGACCATAATGAAGTTAGAAATCAGTAACAGAAGGAAAATGACAATTCAAAAATATGTGGAAATTAAACAACACACTGAAACAATCAACTGGTCAAAAAAGAAATCACACAGCAAGTTAGAAAATAGGAGACAAATGAAAACAAAAATACAACATACCAAAGTTATGGGATACAAAAAAAGCAGTCCTCAGAGAAAAATTAACAGCAATAAAATGCCTACACTTAAAAGAAGATTTCAAAGTAAAAATGTAACTTTACAACTTAAAAACTAGGAAAAAAGCACACTAAACACAAAGCTAGCAGAAAAAAAAAATCAATAAAGATTAGAGATAAATAAAATAGAAAATAGAAAAAGAGAATCAATAAAATCCAGTTAGTTCTTTGAAAAAAGACGGACAAATCTGACAATCCCTTCGCCAAATGACAAAAAAGCATAGATGATGTAAGTAACTAAAATCCGAAATAAAAATGAAAACATTACTGCTGGCCTTACAGAAATAAAAAAGATTAAAAGACAGTACTATAAACAAGTGTACACCACCAGATCAGAAAACCTGGATGAGCTGGACACATTCCTAGAAACACCAAACTGCAAAAAGTGACTCAAGCAGAAACAAAATCGAAATAGACCTGGAACAGGTAAGGAGCTTGAATCAGGAATCAAGAAAGGCCAGGACCTCCCAACAAAGAAAGGCTCAGGACCAGATGGTTTCAGAAGTGAATTCCACCACGTTTAAAGAATTAACACCAGGGGCGCCTGGATGGCTCAGTTGGTTAAGCGTCCGACTTTGGCTCAGGTCATGATCTCGCGGTGAGTTGAAGCCCTGCGTCGGGCTCTGTGCTGACAGCTCAGAGCCTGGAGCCTGCTTCAGATTCTGTGTCTCCCTCTCTCTCTGACCCTCTCCCATTCGTGCTCTGTCTCAAAAATAAATAAACATTAAAAAAAAATTAAAAAAAATAAAGAATTAACACCAATCCTCCTTAAACTCTTTCAAAAAATAGAGGCAAGAACACTTCTTAACTTGTTCCATTAAGCTAGCATTACTCTGTTTATCAAAGCCAAAGACACCACAAGAAAACTACAGATCAACACCCTTTATAAATATAAATGCAAATAACCTTTACAAAAGACTAGCAAACTAATCCCAACAGCATATTAAAATGGCTATATAAACCATGAGCAAGTGGACTTTATCCAGAAATGCAAAGATGGTTCAACATAAGAAAATCACAAAATGGGGGCGCCTGGGTGGCTCAGTCAGTTGAGCGTCCGACTTCAGCTCAGGTCATGATCTCGCAGTCTGTGAGTTCGAGCCCCGCGTCAGGCTCTGTGCTGACAGCTCAGAGCCTGGAGCCTGCTTCTGATTCTGTGTCTCCTTCTCTCTCTGCCCCTCCCCCACTCATGCTCTGTCTCTCTCTGTCTCAGAAATAAACATTAAAAAAAATTTTGTAATAAAAAAAGAAAATCACAAAATGTAATATACCACGTTAGTGGAACAAAGGGAATAAAATACATAAGCATCTCAACTGATACAGAAAAAGCATTTGACAAAACCCAACACCCTTTCCTGATAAACATACAGCAAACTAGGAATATGAAGAAACTTCCTCAACATGATAGATACAGGGCACTTATGAAAACTTCACAGCTATTATCATACTCAACGAGTGAAAGACTAAAAGCTTTCCCAAGATCAAGAATAAGGCAAAGATGCCCACTTTCACCACTGCTCATCAACACTGAACTGTTAAGTTCTAGCCAGAGCAATCAGGCAAGAAAAAAGAAATTAAAGGCATCCAAATTGGAAAGGAAGAAGTAAAACTATCTCTATTCACAGATGACATATACACAGAAATTTTCAAAGAATCCACCAAATGACCACTATAGATAATAAATGAATTCAGTAAAATTGAGACCACAAGCTCAACACACAAGTCAGTTATGTTTCTATACATCACAAAGGAAAAATCCAAGAGGAAATTAAGAAAACAATTCCACTCATAACAGCACACAAAAGAATACCTAGGAATAAATTTAACTAAGGAGCTGAAATACTTGTGCACTGAAAACTACACATATTGCTGAAAGAAAATGAAGAAGATATAAACAATGGAAAGATGTATCACAGTCACGGACTGGAAGACTTACTATTGTTAAAATGAGCAATCTACAGATTCAACAAAATCCCTATCAAAACTACAAGAGCTGTTTTTGCAGAAACTGAAAAGCTGATCCTCAAATTCATAAGGAATTACAAGTGGTCCAACAATCATCAAAACAATTCTGAAAAAGAGTAACAACATTGGGGCATTCACATTCCTAATTTCAAAACTTGCTACAAAGGTTCAGTAATCAAATCAGTATGGTACTGGCATAAGGACAAACATATATAGATGAAAGGAATAGAACAGTGTACAGAAATAGACTCCTACTAGTACAGCCAAATGATCTTTAAAAAAGAGGCCAATAAAACAGTCTCTTCAGCAAATGGTGCAAGGAAAACTGAAGAGCCACATACAAAATAATGAAGTTGGACCCCTTTCTCACACCATACACAAAAATTCAAAATGAATCCACAACCTAAATATAAAAGTTAAAATGGGGGCACCTGGGTGGCTCAGTCAGTTAAGCACCCAACTCTTGATTTTGGCTCAGGTCATGATCTCACTGTTTGTGAAATCAAGCCCCATATCGGGCTCTGTGCTGACAGTACACAGCCTGCTTGGGATTCTCTCTCTCTCCCTCTCTCCCTCAAAATAAATAAATAAACTTTTTTAAAAAAGTTATAATCATAAAAGTCTTAAGAAAACAAGAATAGATCTTCATGACCTTGGTTTGATAATGGATTCTTAAATATGACATGAAAAGCATCAAGCAACAACAAAAACTGAGCTTCATGAAAATTAAAAACTATTTACATGAAAGAACGTTTTTAAGTGAAAGAACATTTCACTTAAAAAGAACGTTTTTAATCTACACAAAGGGCAAAAATATTTACAAACCATCAATCTGATAAGGGTCTAGTATCCAAAAGATACAAAGATGTCTTACCACTCAGTAACAAAAAGACAAACCACCCAATTTTTTTAAATTTAAAGACCAAGGACTTGGGTGGACACTCCTCTAAAAAGATATACAAATGGCCAAAAAGCACATGAAAAGATGTTCAGTATCAGTAGTCATTAGGGAAATGCAAATGAAAACTACAATGAGATACCACTTTACACACTAGGATGGACAGAATTTTTTTTAAATGTTGGCATATGTGTGGAGAAATTGGAACCTGCAGACATTGCTAATGGTAATGTAAAATGATTCAGCTGCCATGGAAAACAGTTTGGCAGTTCCTCAAAATGTGAAACATATAATTACCATATGACCCAGAAACTCCACTCCTTGCGATATACCCAAGAGAATTAAAAACAGGTAGTCAAATGCATGTACACACATGTTCACAGCTGTCCTATTCACAACAGCCAAAGGGTGGGAGCAATCCAAATGTCCATCACCAGGTAACCACATATACAAATCACCTATACAAACAATGGAGTATCACTTAGCCATAAAAAGGAATGAAGCTAAAATGTGGATTAGTCTCAAAAACATTATGCTACACGAAGAAGCCAGACACAAGGGGTCTTATATATAGCATGACTGTGTTTATGCGAACCATATACCACATCGGTCGTAACATTTACCAGAAGAGATAAATCCTGGGGTACTTGAATGGCTCAGTCAGTTAAGCGGCTGACTCCTGATTTTGGCTCAGGTCCTGAGCCAACATGAGCCAGCACGTGCTCTCTCACTCTCTCTCAAAATAAATAAATCAACTTAAAAAAAAAAGATAAATCCTTAGAGACAGAAAGCAGACTGGTAATCTGCTAGGGGCTGGTGGAGAGGACAGAGTGAGGAGTAACTGCTTAATGGATATGGAGCTTCCTTTTGGGGAACGAAAATGTTTTGGAATTAGAGGTGGTGACTGCACGACACTGTGCATGTATTAAATGCCAGCAAATTGTTCACTTTTAAGATGATTAATTTTACGTTATGCAAAGGTTACCTTGCTTGAAGAAATACATACTTACAGAAGAGTTTAGACTCAAATCAAGGTAAAACCCACCTCATAATCAGGGTGCCAGTATGTCAGGTTCTGGTAAGAACCCTCTTCCAGGTTGCTGACTGCCAACTCCTCACATGGTGGAATGAGCAAAAGACAAAGCAAGCTCTCTCCTGTCTTTTCATAAGGGCACTAATCCCGTTCATGAGGGTTTCACTCTCATAACCTAATTACCTCCCAAAGGCCCCACCCTCCTCATACCATCACACTGAGAATCAGGATTTCAACATGCAAATTTTGGGAGGACACAAACATTCGGCCCATAGCATTATCTGATATCAAGGCTTACATAATGCCACATTCATTTTTATACTTCTTAAAACAGCAAGCCATGCTAATGCAAAAGAAATATGCGAAAGGACACAGAGAAGCCAGAAACAAACCTATGAAAATATGAAAAATAGCTTTATAGAAGAAATGACATTACAAATCTATGGGAAAGGACAGATTCTTCAGTATGTAGCAGAGGGAAAATCGGACACCTGTATGGAAAAATCTAAACTCAATCCCTACCTCATCATTCATACACAAAAGTCAAAACCATGTAGGTTAAATCCCTAGATGTAAAAAACAAAACTTTAAAACTGCCAGAACTGAAAATACAGATCACTGTAACTTCAGGGTATAAAAGTATTCCCTAAGCAAAATTCAAAAGGCAATACCATAAAGAAAAATATTAACAATTTCAATTACATTAAAATTTTCCACTTCTGTAAAATCAAGACACCATCAACAAAGTATAAAACTAAGGCATCCATTACAAGAAGATACGTATAATGCATATAACTAACAAAGAATTCACTCAGAATGTATAATTCATACAAAGAAAAAGGAAAAAAACCCAAAAGGAAAATTGGCAAAAAAAATGTAAGCCAGCAACTTAAAGACTAGGAAATCCAGCCAACAACGTTAAAAAAAAAAAACAAAAAACAAAAAAAAAACAGTTCTACCTTACTGGTAATTGGAAATAAAAACTAAAATTGGCATCATATTGGTAAAGATTTTTTAAAATCTAACAATACCATCATTTACGAAGATGCAGGTAGGAGTTTAAATTGGTACACTCACTTTTGAGACAATTTAACAAAACAATTTTGAGTCAATGATATACCAACTTTACAACTCAGTTCTATTACTAAGTTTCTACCTTGGAGAAAAAATATGTGCCCAAGAACACATGTACAAGAAGGTTTCTGCAGCAATAGTATGAAATTAACCAAAGAATCTATCAACAGGGGAATATACAAACAATTTGAGGTTTACTCATAAAATGGACTAAGTAAATAAAATAATTGAGCCACAGCCCAATTAGAAACATACATAAATTGTTAAAAGAATGACGAGCAAAAAGAAAACTTGCAGAATGATATACACTGTGTTTAAGAACATACAAAACTATATTATAATTATATATTTATACTTATTTATAGAGATAGTTTATATCAATATATATGCTGTAGAAGTATAAAACCATGTACTTAAGACAATGTCAAACTCAGGCTAGAGGTTTGCCTCAAGAAGGGTAATTTTCAGCTAAAAAAGGAAAATGTTAACATTTTAAATAGCACCTACAGTGACAGTAATATTATGTTAAGACTTTTATTTATGCTTATAACTCTTTAAAAAACAACATTACAGAGAACTTATATCAGATATCAAAACATACTATTATAAAACTATGAAATTAGAACAGTGTGGTGCTTTCGGGAATAACCAGAAAGATCCAGAGGGGGTTAAAAAAAGAAAAAAAAAAAAAAAAGAACTATGCACATACTGGGATCTATTACCATTTATGTAAGTAATCCCCTGTGGACAGACATTTAAATCATTTAAAAATGTCATGTTATAGCTTCAAGGGATATTCTTGGAACATCTTTTTTTTTTTATTTTAATATGAAATTTATTGTCAAATTGGTTTCCATACAACACCCAGTGCTCATCCCAACAGGTGCTCTCCTCAATGAATGGATAAAGAAATTGTGGTTTACATACACATTGGAACATCTTTTTGTGCAGTGATGTGAAGATTTCCCAAGAATAAGTTCTAAGAAGAAGTACTGAACCAAAGATATGCACTTTAAATTAGCTAATACTATCAAGTTGTTCCTCATAAAAATTCTATTAATTTAGACTTACAAACAGTGCAAGTGCAAGAAGGACCAGCCACTCAATGTTCAAGGTTATTACCAATCTTTTTAAGTAGAGGGAAAAATCCAGGTCATGAAAAGATAAATGTTTATTAATGGCATCACTCATTAAGAGAAAAATTATTCACATTTATTATTACATGCATTACAGATACGTACCAACAAATATGTCCTTGTATCTGATGCCACCTTACTGCCAAGTAATTTAAAAGGTCATGTATGGCACACAGAACTTTACAAATAAAATATATATAGTTATATAGACAGTTTTAGACACCTAAATATACGCAATTGTGCCACATCTCAATTGGCTGGCATATTTTTTTCGGATGCCAGTGCCTAGTTCTTGACTGAAAAAGAACTGCACCTTATTTCCAGATAACACAGTCCATATTCCAGAAATGGATAAATTAATGACATAAATTCACTAGGAAAAAACAAAGGGGAGGAAAGAGAAGACGGTAACTTATCTGACCTCTCAAAAAAAAATGCCAATGACCTAAATGCATGCGCCAGAGGCTCACCTGGGTGAAAAGGTATCGATAATATATACTCTAAGAATGATGTTAAGATTTGAATCTAAGATTTAAATTTCTGAGTAGTGTCCAAGTCAAAATTAATCTTCCATAATCCCCAATACTTAGTATAATGCTTAGCACATAATAAATACTCAAAAACCCTTGCTGAATAAATGAATGTGACCAGTGTTTTTTTAACAGTAACCTCATTATCACTAAGGAGAGGCCAAGAGATCTGCATAGGTAATAAAGGTTGATTTTATGAATATGTAAATGTCAAAAATGTAAAAGGAAAAACAATATACACATTGTTCTTTGTAGTCTCCAGATTACTTCATGTCCTTTTGTTTCTTTAACTCTTTACATAACTTGTCCTTAAAGTTCTTGTTTAGATATGGGAAATAAAAGAGAATGGACACTTTCAAAGGCATCTCTCAGTATTAATGTTAGAAAATCAAGGAAAATTTTCCATCAAGGGTAATAAGAGCCTTCACAGGTCTGAGGCCTGACTTACTCAGGGATGCTTGTTTTCCACAGCATCTATCCTAAAGACTTAGATACCAAATTAAGAGATGGGATTGTTAACTGGGCTCAAAAATGACACCTGGAAATACTTCTGTAAATATACCTATTACCTTCATTCAGGCCAGCATATAAAATGTTAAAAAAAAAAAAAGTTCAATAAATACTTTTCAAACATAAGAGAATCAAGAATGTATAAAATAGCATTTCATTCATTTACACTTTTTAAATTGGTACAAATTTCATTATAGAATATATAAATGAATTATAGTCACATATAAAATGATTTTTAACCTTAATTTTTATATATAAAAATGACACTGCTAATTCCTATTTAGAACACATTTTGTTTTCATAGTATTTGTGATATCTTAAATTACTGCACATTCTTCAGTTCCCTACTTCATGAAATTATTAGCATTTCGTATGTATGAGCTGGAAGCAATCTAAAGATTCAATCAATTCCCTTATTTCATAAATAGGCACAGGGAAATTAAACAGCTTATCTAAATACATTCTAACAAGTAAGGACGATGCTGAAACTAGAACTCCTATCTCTCAACACTGAGCCGAAGGGGTGTTTGTTTGTTTCATGTTTGTTTATTTTTGAGAGAGAGAACAAATGGGGTAGAGGCAGAGAGACAGGGACAGAGGATCCAAAGCCAGCTCTGTGCTGACAGCAGAGAGCCCATGTGGGGCTCGAATTCACACATCGTGAGATCATGACCTGAGCTGAAGTCAGACACAACCAACTGAGCAACCCAGCAAGCCAAGCCCAATGTTCTTTTAAATATACAATGATGCCTTTCTCCTGGACTACAAAAATTCCAAGATAAATCACTGAAATCAATAACCTTTAAAGGAGATTTTTCTTATAATAAATCCTAAAACCTAATCTGTCCATTCTTCACTACAGCCATGTTCTAAAAGGAAAACATGTTCCAGCAAAGTTCAATGGCCATCAAAATAAACTTTTCTGGGGTGCCTGGGTGGCTCAGTGGGTTAAGCGTCCAACTTCAGCTCAGGTCGTGATCTCATGGCTCATGGTTTTGAGCCCCACGTCAGGCTCTGTGCTGAAAGCTCAGAGCCTGGAGCCTGCTTTGAATTCTGGGTCTCCCTCTCTCTGCCCCTCCCCTGCTCACACTCTGTCTCTCTCTCTCTCGCTCTCTCTCAAAAATAAACATTAAAAAAAATTTTCTTTTAATAAATAAACTTTTCTCAAAGAATATGCACAGTTAATGGAAAATAAAAATAGTAAATGATTGTTCTGGCCAATGAATGTGTAGTGTCAACCCAAACCATAATCTAAAATTTTTTAGCATTTTCAAACAGTAGTAAACAGAACATTTGCCCAGCTAATCAATTCATGTTTACCATGTACTACCGATTTTGAAAACAGTAGTCCACCTTCTCTGTGGGGGATAAGTTCCAAGATCCCTAAAGGATGCCTGAAACCACAGATAGTAACAAACCCTATATATACCGTTTTTTTCCTATACATACCTATGATAAAGTTTAATTTATAAATTAGGCACAGTAAAAGATTAACAACAATAACTCATAACAAACTAGAATAACAATATATTGTAATAAAAAGTTATATGAGGGGCGCCTGGGTGGCGCAGTCGGTTAAGCGTCCGACTTCAGCCAGGTCACAATCTCACGGTCCGTGAGTTTGAGCCCCGCGTCAGGCTCTGGGCTGACGGCTCGGAGCCTGGAGCCTGTTTCCGATGCTGTGTCTCCCTCTCTCTGCCCCTCCCCTGTTCATGCTCTGTCTCTCTCTGTCCCAAAAATAAATAAACGTCGAAAAAAAAAAATTTTTTAAAGTTATATGAATGTGGTCACCCTCTCTGTCTCAAAATACCTTACTGTAGCACACTCACACTTCTTATGATGATGATGTACGATGATAAGATACTTGTGTGATGAGATGAGATGACCTAGTGTTAGGCTGCTACTGACCTTACACGTCAGAAGGAGAATCATCTGCCCCAGACCACAGTTGACTGCAGGTAACTGAACGGAGGACAGAGAAACCACAGACTGGGGGGGGTGGAGTGGGGGGAACATGTTTAGTTTCTGACGTGCCAACTTTCAGCATGATCCAATTTTATAATATCTATATTTGTAAAAAATTAGGTTAGTAATACCTAACTTAACAGGTCTGATGTGAAAACTAAAGGTTAAACATGTGAAAACACTGATCACAGGCTCTCCATTGTTTTCCTCCTTTTTTCCTAAAGAAGGAGAAATTCAGGGGCGCCTGGGTGGCTCAGTCGGTTAAACGTCCGACTTCAGCTCAGGTCACGATCTCGCGGTCCGTGAGTTCGAGCCCCGCATCAGGCTCTGGGCTGATGGCTCAGAGCCTGGAGCCTGCTTCCGATTCTGTGTCTCCCTCTCTCTCTGCCCCTCCCCCGTTCATGCTCTGTCTCTCTCTGTCTCAAAAATAAATAAACGTTAAAAAAAAAAAAAAAGGAGAAATTCAATTTGAGGGCATGCAAAATACCTTAGGTACGTTGACAGGAATAAGTATGTTGTAGATAGGGTCAACAGGAATTCTTCCCTAATTTTTTAAATTATTTTCTATAAAGGGCCTTTATTAAAGACTATATGCTTCTCACTTTAAGACATCATTCCTCCTACTTTTGCTTCTTACTTTTCAATTCTTCCTGGTGTTTTGTTTATACCTTCTCTTGGGGAATTTGTCACCTTGCCATGAAACATCATTTATTCAATAGGTATATACTTTTATTAAGGACCAAGTGTACTTCAAGCATTGGAGATATAAAAATAAACAAAAGACAGTCATTTGCCCTCAAGGAGCCCATGCTCTTTTAGGAGAGACCGAGAAGTAAGCAAATGACTGTAAATATGCAATCACAGACATACGTGAGAAAGATAAAGTACACGGGAAAAACACTACCTACAGGCAGGGGAGGTAAGGGAATAAACCCATAAGTGGATTTGGGCAATCTCAGCTGTGAAGATTAGTTAATATTAACAAGAACCCTGTAGATCAGAAAACACTATCAGGAAATAAGATTAAATGCAAATCACTGAAAGTAACTGAAGCATAGATTTACAACAAGCGATGCTGATAAAAAATAAAATCGAATTTTAAACTACATGTTCTAGAGGCTACATGTAACATACATAAGACAATGTTAAGAATTTGGAAGGAATATTCTTAGATTATGTTTGATCCTTTAAAATAAGAAAATCCAAGAAATATTAATAAGAGTAAATAAACATTTCATAGCCCTAGAACACTTTTTATAAAACCCAAGAGAAATTTTGGAAAGGCTACCATAGCTTTTAAAAAAAAATAAACTAATACTTGAACAAATCTGATTTCCTTAAAACATTTAACTTCAACCAATAAATACCGTTAACATATTAACATTCAACTTGTGGAGCACTGTACAGTAGGTCATCTCCTGAAATTTCCAACACTCACTGACCAACATGAAAATCAGCATTTATACCTTGGCATTCTGCATTTTAACCAAACCATACTGATATTTTATTCATTTTGGAGAAAAATGAAAAATATACTAACATATTCAGTGATTTTGTAATGCTGAACTAATAAAAGCAAGGTCACTGTCATTTGGCTTAGGATCAGAATTAGACTTTAAGTAATATACAAAATGTCATCTGATGAGCAGCCCCAAAACACAGCCTCTTCCAAATCACTATCAATACCTATGAAAGATGCAGAAAATGACAAAACCTCAGATTACCAAAGAAATAAGAGCCATCATATCAGAATTTGGAAGAATTCTTTACTAACTTATAACCACACTTGGACTGTCCAGAATCAAGCCTCACCTCATGCAACAAAAAATGACCAAACTACTACCCTATCCCAATTGTAACTAATCTCAGAGACCAAGGGTCTGTCCCAATGGAAAAATGGGACAGAGTCCTCCACACAGTCAGAGCACTCACTGTTTAACTGATCTTTCCCCGCAGTCTCTTCCCAATTCTTACCTTATTATCTAACGAGTTAGTTAGAGAGCAACTCCTAGAGATGGGAGAAGTGCATGGGAAATAGAATGAAAAACTGATTTCTAGGTGGTAAGGGACAAGACAACAAAAACCTCAGTAGCTGTCCATGCAGCCAACTTACTCTCATTTCAGGAATTACATAAAAATGTTCTCTAGCACCAAAACAGTGAGAGGACTAAAGATGCTAAAGATGCTAGTATCATAGCAGAATAGAGGAAATTACACTGAGAGCTGCACAGATCAACTTGTCCTCCAACTACCCAGGTGAAAAGGGTATTCACTCAATAAAAATAGACATACACACACACACATATACATACACACACAAACACACATATACATATACACACACACACACAATAAAGGCATCTATATCAGACTGTTGGTAAATACCAAGTATATACAGACATTCCTTTAAACAGACTCTGATTAAAGGGAAGTGGTAAAAAGAACCACCAGCCAAAGGGGGTAAATACATTACAAGGGAAAGTCCAGCAGACTTAAATGATGTAACCTCCCCCAAACACGAGCAGAATGCCCTAAGAACAGGATAAGGGGGGAAAGGCATTGAAGAGGGATGAAATAAGGAAGGATATTAAAATTAAAATGACAACAGTGAGATTTTAAATCTCTACTCATGCAATAAAAAGCAAAACTGAATCAAGCAAAAAATACAAATCATGACATGAAAATCTTAAGAAACTCTCACTAAAGCACACTGCAATCTGGACTAGATACATTTCAAGTTCAAAAACAACATGCCATTAGTGACTACCACATTGGCCAGCACAGGGTCAATAGTGATTATGTCTAGTAAAATGTCTCACAGCTAGTTAGTAAAACCAAAATGCAAACTTTAGGTCCCTTTAACTCCAAAGCCTGTTTGTTCTTTCTGTTTGGGGAAACTATCAGAAGTTAACATACCTTCAAGTATTCAATTCATACTAACAAAATCCTGACTAGAGGATGAAACACATTGGCAATTCAAATAAATATTTAAAAAACAAAACAAAACAACAAAGTCCATTTATACAATGCCATTATATAAAATGTCAGTTTCAAAAATGAAGGTAATAAGTAAAATTTTAATTAGATCTATTATGTACACAAATTATGAACATGATACTTTATGTATATCCAGTGTATATTTATAACAACATTCATGTTGTGTGGTAACTGCCCCCTGTTTTAGTTACCTTGAAATCACAGATGTTAAAACTATCAGCAACATCAAACTATGCGTTTTACATTATTATCATCTGAAAACTATGGACTGTTTGTGAACCACTTAATAGAAGGGAACATACAGGTTTTTCCATGAAAATGCTTTATCTTAAATTCTTATATAATATCAATCATATAAATTATTCATTCCACATAGTATATACGTCTTAGTAATCCATAGCCCTGTCACCCAGAAACTGGGAGTTATCCTGGACTGCCTCCTCCTCCTCCCTTAGCCCCCATATTCAATTGACAATCAACTTCTGTGAAACTTAACACTTCAACATCTTGTGAATCAACCACTTTTCTCCACGAATTTCTCTCCTCCACTATCACCAGTGTGGTCTAAGCCAATCTCCTCTGTGACCTAGGCTCTCCTAATTTTACATTTCTTCCTCCTCCTCTCCAATCCAGTGTTTACACTGCAATCATAGTGATTATTTAAATTTTTAAAAAAATGATTATGGCATTGCCCTGCTTTCATGAAAACCCTTTACTGGTTTCCTACAGTACTCAAGATAAAGACCAAAATACTTAACTGCAGACTCTCCAGGAGCCTGCCCAGGGATTCTGATCTGAATCTGAAAATTGCCATCTGAAAATACCATAGCCTCTAATTTTTTTCAAGAGAAATCAGAAATCTAGACTTTCGTGGGAAATCTCCTGATATGTGAAAGCTGGCAACTAACCCATACTTTTTGAACAAGAAGGCCAAATCTGACCTCTCATGTAGTCTTCACCTAGCCCCACACCAGCCATACCGAACATTTCTCAGGTCCTCAATGGTGCCAGGCTTTTTTCTTAGGGTTCTCACACATGTTGTATCCTCTGCTTTGACCACTTTTTCCCACATCTCTAGTTCACTTAGCAATCTACTAGTTCTAAGTCTCTGAGCCAGTCACTGCTTCCTCAACGAAGCCTTCCCTATTGGCACTGCCTGTCCCACGACCCCAATCCACAGGGATAAATCGCACCATTATGTACTCTGACAGCACTGAGTACAACTTCATAACACTCCTCATACTTCAACAATAAATTTACTTATTTAATGCCCATCATCCTCCTAGATGGGAAGCTCCATTAAAGCAGGGCCTGACACACAGTAGACACACAATATACATTTGTCACTAACTACTTTGGTTATAAAATGTTCCTTTGGGGCGCCTGGGTGGCTCAGCTGGTTGAGCGTCGGACTTCGGCTCAAGTCGTGAGTTCGAGCCCCACGTTGGGCTCTGTGCTGACAGCTCAGAGCCTGGAGCCTGCTTTGGATTCTGTGTCTCCCTCTCTGACCTTCCCCCATTCATGCCCTGTCTCTCTCTGTCTCAAAATAAATAAACATTGAAAAAAAAAATTTTTTTTTAAATGTTCCTTTAGACAACAAGATTCTGGTATGCTTTTAAAATATTAATCTGTATCTAACTTTTCAGAAACATGTATGGTACTTAAAGTGGCCTCAATATTAAAGTAATTCAATTAAAACAATAATTATTGATAATAATTCCTAATATTTATTGACCACTTACTAAATACTAGGAACTATTTTGAGCACTTTGTATGTTACTATCTCATTCAATATAACAATCTGTAAAGTAAATGCCGTCATCCAGAGGAAGCAACTTAGGCACAGAGTATGAAAATTTACTCAAGATCATACATCTAAATCAGTGACAAACTAGGGTATGAATCTATGTAGTCAAGACTCAGAACTTAAGCACCTAACTACAATACTAAGCTAACTCATTAATAAAGAAAAGTCAATGCAACAAGTACCCCTTAAAGACTGTGAATAAGAAATAATGGCCATGATTTATTTTCCATTACTTATCCATTAAAGTAAGGTTCCTCATCCCTCTACCCTGCACCCTTCTACACATACACAAAATTAAGATAAATTATCAACTTGTACTTTTCAAATTAAGAAAGATGTTTTTTTGACCCACACCCAAAATACATATGATTTTAGCACCAACTAACTCTGTTAAAATACTATCTTTCTGCATGATTTTTATAAAGATAATGTGTCTGCATTAGCTTGATGTTTTATGTCTCACATTTTAAACTTGTTATTTGAATGATCTCTGCTTTGAAATGGATTTCATTGCTCAAATTAGAAATTGGTAGACTGTGCTTTAAGATATGGTAAGCAACAATCAATGACATACAAAACAAAGATAAAAACAAACTGATACAAGCACAGAAATATGTATAGAGGTAATACAGGGATCCCTCTTCACCCGAACCCTCACTATGTGAATTCTTGTTTTCCTAAATTCAAGAACTAAATAGACTGGAGTAAACTCTCACAAGTATCATTTGCTACCTGGACTCTTACTATCCAAAACTCAGGATCTGGCTCACCCACCATCCCTTACTATGAGAACTCAATAACCAACCCTCTAATTCCAAACTCAGGAACCCAAGAATTTGGGATAGCAATACACAAGCATATGCATTCACAGGTCCTATTAATTTAAGAATTTTTGTTTGAGAGATTTAAGTAGGCTTTTTAAAACATGAATAAGATGGACATGCCTATTCTCATTCAAATCTTAAATTTTAACTCCACTTAACTGAGAATCTTTCTATGTGAATATTTCTAAACTAGGATGTTGCCATATACTGTATATATTTTAACCTTTAGACCACACTTAAAATGTGAAGAAAACTGCTCAGTATGTGACGGATTACTATAATTATAGAGTTAAACAATGTTTATGCGTGGTTGTCAAAAAAAAATCTGAAGCCAGTCTTAACACCCTTTATTTTCAAATATTTATCAGAGCTTCTATAAAAATCATGGGAACTAAGGTTTCTCCAGGAAAATAGTAGTTTCAGTGCTAATTTTTCAGCAACATATTTCACAGATCACATCAGATTTTCTCGAAGTCGCGAAGGGCAAAGGGCAAAATAGAAGGAACTGATGCAAAAGAGGACAGAAGATGAAAATGATGGCAAAAAGTCCAAATTTAGTTACAGAATAATGGCATGAAACAGTTTTAGAAGTAACTACTCCATAAGGTTCAGCCAAAAGTCAAAGAATCAGGAAGAAAATAATGAATTAACAAGATTGAGAATAAGGAAAAACCAGCTGTCATTACAACACTGCATTATCCCAAGTATTTAACTTAGGCTCACATTTGAACCTCAGCTTTTCCAAAAACCTCCTACTTAATAAAAAGTTAAAACTAATGTCAGCTGAAAACAGCATTCAAACACATAGTTTCCTTCACACACTCAAAAATTATTTTAAGAAACAGGGAAAAGAGGGAATTTAACAGTTAAAAAAAAAAAATGTAGGTTTGAGAAAAGTAAACTACTTTCCCGAACTCTTCTTCTGACACAAATTGCATAAATGATTTAAAGAGACAGTCACTAGAGCTCCCATTTTACCCCAATTTGGCTCTAATCACCGAGCGCTCCCCTCAATTTGGTGATCTGAAAGAATGTGATCCCTTTAACCAAATAAACTGCAACAGTTCCCTGACACACTCCATCTCACACATTATAAAAAATAAAATATATAACCAAATCTTGTTACAAAACACAAAGTGAAATGACTGTAAGATTCAATGATATTTTTAACGTAACTAATTCCATATGGAGCACCAAAACAGCTCCCTGACAATAACAGAAATCAGTATATTTCTGTAGGCTAAGACACCACAGGTATATTCTGCCCATAGTTTGCCTTCCTAAAAAGCTAAGATTCACTACTAAGCTTTAACCACAAGCCAGAGAATAAGAGCCCTCTGGGAGAGAACAAACTCACAGAAGCAGTCAGGATTCAATGGGTCTATTTCACAGGGTGGCACTAAGACTGAATGCAACACATTCTTAATAAATGAAGGCGCAGCATAGGTCATCATTTCTTTAAATTAAATTTTCATTCCTCCATTCCCAAACGTTCATATGAGGCACTACATCTCTGAGCACAAACGTTTCTCCTCTATAAAACAAAGGAGCTGGAGGACTAGGCTCTAGGAGCCCTTCCCGTCTATGGTTCCATTCTATCAGTTCTGAAATAACTACAACTCTAACGACTCGAGGAAAATTACATTTTACTGCAACAACAACAACGAAAAATTTTAAGACCGGTCTGATGCAATAAACCATACCTTGCTCTGCCAAATGTTAATATCAGAACTTCTGAAATAAACAAACCTGTGTCTATGTTCATCAGGTCCATGGATCAGGAAGACTCCAGGGTTTTTGGCCCCTTTGCTGGCATCTACATGGGGAATTAACACATCTTCCAAACCCAGATCAAAGCGTTTGTGTTTTGAAGAGTCTGGAAGGAAGAAGAATGCCCCAAAACACAGGGTGATGAAGGCACTTAGAATAAGGAGGAGGATAAACTTCTCAGAAAGTCTCAAGGTAGCCCTGTGGTGCGGAAAGGAAGGCGGCCCCAGGTTCAGAGGTGGTATCCTTCGTCCAGATAAAGGGAGCAGGGCCGGGGTAGTCATCGTTTACGCTCTCGGGCAGAATATTTTATAAAGTTATCATCTTATATCAAATGTACAATACATTGAACAGTCTTCAAAATCTTGGCAAAAATGGGGAAACTCAATTTTGCTCCTCTTAAAGGACTGTTGTGCTTTTTAATAGGGCACCTCTTTCACGCTCGTCCAATTACATTCAAAAACGTGTGTGGCCCCCACACGATCACTAGTTTGTGTCCTGTGATATTTTCTCTGCCATTTGGCTTTCAGTACCTCCTCGGGTTATCACAAGTCTCCTCTTCATTCCTAACGGCGGACGAGGCAAGCAACGCTGCAGAAAGGATGCAAGGTGGGGTCTTCCATTCCGGCACCCCAGTAAGATGCTCCAATGTGGTCTGCCGCCCCAAACGGGAGCCTGACCAGATCCGAGGAGTTGCAGAAGGTTCACTTAAGCACCCCTGATGCTTCGATTTCAGAATCTCTTCACCTCGGTGGTGGAAAAATAAGGGGCTCCTCGGAAGTCTGCCAACGGGGAGGGAGGTCTCCCGCCTCGCCGGGAAGGCGAAGCAGCGGCGCCGGGCGAAGTCGCAGGGAGGGGGTCTCGCACGCCCGCGCCTGCCGACGCCGCCCCCAGGCTCCTGGCTCCGGGGAGAGCTCCGACGCTGCCCCCTCGACGGCCGGCACGAAGGGCATTCGCGCCCCCAAAAGCCTGCGCCCTCGCAGCCGCCGCCGCCGCTGTTGCTAGCGCACGGGTCTGGCGGGGAGCGGAACTTCCTCCTCGGGCGGCCACTGAGAAGCCCCGGCGTGTGCGGGGGGAGGGGAGGCGCGGCGGCCGCCCCCGCCCGGCTCCGCCTCCCGCTCGCTGCCGCCGCCGCCGCCGCCGCCGAAGTTAACCCCGGCGCCTGCTCCCCGGACGAGGCCGCCGCTGACCCCGCCGCGCCCCGCCGCGGTGACCGGGCCCCCGCGGCTCTGCGGCGTGGGAAGAAGCCGAGCCTCGGCCCCTCGGTCCGAGAGCCAGGGGCAGGCGCCTGCTCATTCCTCGCTCGGCGCTGGGGAGGCGGCGGCCCCGGGCGCGCGGGAGCGGCCGCGCCTCGGGCGGGCAGAGGTCGGCCCCGTCTCCGTCCTCGCCGGCCGCCGTGGGGGCCTCCTCGGCGCCGCCTCCGGTCGCTCGCAGCGGCGGCGGCTGCGGGAGAGGCGGCGCGTCCACGCGGTGCGGGGCTGCGGCCCGGTCCTCGGCCCCTGCCTCTGAGGCCCGGAGAGCGCAGACAGCAGGAGGCCGACACCCGTTGGGCACACGCCTGCGAGGGACCCGGCGTGCGGGGGATCGGATGGCGCGGGCCGGCCTGCCGCCCCGACTCGCGAGTGGGCGTCCCCGGGCGCCGGAGTGTGAGGTGCGCGCGCACGCTCCCGGCCCCGCCCCGCCCCGCCCGGCCCGCGCTCTGGCCTCGCGCCGCTGCGGGCTCCAGCGCCCGCCCGCCGCCCGCCGCCCGCCGCCCGCGCGCCCCCCCGGAAGCGTCCTGCCGCCGTCGTCTGGGCGCGCGGTGGGCGAGGGTCGCCGGCTGCGCCTCGCTGCCAACTTCGCCGCTGCCAGGCGCTTTGCCATCGCCGGTTGGTGGCCCTGACCCGGCTTTGGGGAGCGGGAGGAGGGCTCAGGTCGCGAAGGTTTCACCTCAGTTAAGGCTTACCAGAATTAACGGGCTCTGGCGTTTAATCTTGCTTCGCGGGGAGTCTTGTGGTATAGACCGTCCGTACCTAGGGCTCAACGGCCGGCTCTCAAACTTCTTCCATGCAGCCGATGTACACACTGCTGGGCACCCTAGGCTCGCTCATCAATACTGAGCTCGGGCCGTGTGCCTGGCTCCGTGTTAAGAATGGCGACCTTGCCCATTCCTTAGGGCTTCCATTCTGAGGAACGTGTGACCCCAGCCCATATGACCCCATATGACCTCAGTCCCCTCGGGGTTCAATTTCGGCAATACATTGTTCTCCCGTGATCTCTTCACACTCCTGAGCACCTCCACTCCCATTAAAAAAAAAAAAGGTGGGGGGGGCGCCTGGTTGGCTCAGTCGGTTAAGCGTCCGACTTCGGCTCAGGTCATGATCTCACGGTCCCTGGGTTCGAGACCCGCGTCGGGCTCTGTGCTGACAGTGCAGAGCCTGGAGCCTGTTTCAGATTCTGTGTCTCCCTCTCTCTCTCTCTGACCCTCCCCCCCTCATGCTCTTTCTCTCTCTGTCTCAAAAATAAACGTTAAAAAAAAAAAGGCAAGTATGAACGAGGAGGTGCTAAAACCCAAAAGGGCGATATTGTTGAAATCCAGGCCTAAAAGCAATCCCTTCATCCGTAGCGTTGAGAAGAACCATGTTGTGATTAAATACAAAAAAAAAAAAAAATATATACTACGTATACTGTCGCTTGCAACTTACTTTCATGTTGAGTTTTATTCTATTAAGATAAATTGTCATTCTTTCTGGCACATCCTCACTGGTAGCTGGGGATTAGAGAGGAGGCCCTTAAATGGCAGGGGAGAAAAGGACAGTCTTAGCTCAAAAATCAAGCAAAAGAATCCTCATGTTCATTGGCACAAGTCAAAGTACATTCCAGTCTGCACTATTTTCAGAAGCCCTGCATATCTAACTACCTACAATATGACAAAAGAAGTCATTGTCACTTGCCATGCTTCACTGTATCAAAGAGATAAAAATGTTAAGGGAGCCCCCCCCCCCCCACACACACACACACGATTTCACCGAGTCAGGCTGGTAGTGAAGTGTGCTGAATCCAAAGTGAGGTCCGTGTTGGGACACTTGTGAAGAGTAGGTTTAAGAAAGGCCCTACAATGTTATGAATAAGTTTCTAAAGCTGAGCCTGTCTGGAAGCCAAAGGAGAAGAAACATGAGTTTCCTACTGATGAGGTCATTCTTTTCCATGAAAAGATGAGGGGAAATAAATATTGAGCTGTGAATGATGTAGCAAGTTATGTGAATCTTGGAAAGTGAGTATCTTTTAAGTTGACACCAAATCATTACCACTAGAGAGATCAATCAGGAAACACGCCATAATCTAATGTGACTTAGGCAGGTTCAACCTGGAAAAGGCTATAGCTTCTGGAAAAGGGTTATATGTCCCCCTTCCTCTTTCTTGCCCTTGCCTTTTTTGCAAAATCCATTTTTCCTTCAGGAAAGTAAAAATGTCATTATTTAAATTCAGGGTTAGGGGCACCTGGGTGGCTCAGTAAGTTGAACGTCCAACTCTTGATTTTGTCTCAGGTCATGATCCCAGGGTTGTGGGATGGAACCCTCCATCAGACTCTGCACTGCGCATGGAGCCTGCTTGAGATTCTCTCTCTCCCTCTCCGACCCCGCCCCTGCCCAACAAGCACACTCTCTCACTCTCTCCCTGAAATAAAAAAATAATAAAATAAATTAGGGGTCATTACAGATGTCTAAACGCAGTCTGCAATTCTAAAGGCATTGAGAATACTATCAGTTCTTATAATTACAAGCATCAAAAAATAGTGTGTAAAAAATTAGATATATATATTTAGTGTGTGCGTGTATTCTCTTCTAGAGACTAGGTCCCTTTCAATAAGTTATAAAAGCAGCAGGACTGTTTTGTGGGGATTTTTAAAGCAAGTTGCAAATTTAATTCATAAATTATAATTACAAGTATATAAAATAAAAGATTAAAAGGTAAGATTTGAAAAATAATTATAGCTGTTGTGTTAGGATGTTGGTATTACATATGATTTTCCCCCTGTGTTCTGTTTGTGTTGCTTTTATTATTAAATAAATAATGTTAAAGAAACTGGTACTTGAGAAAGTTGAGGTCAGGTTTCAAATAGATGGACTCCATTGTATCAAGGTTAAAACACATCTGGGGGAAATCAACAGAAAGCAGAGAGTACATGAAATATATGTAAATATATGTTACAGGGAAGGATTTCAGTCTAGAGAGTGCAAAGAGAATATCTTATTTTCAAAGAGTAGTTATACTTTGATCAGAGATATAGACGAGATTCCAAAGTGTCAGATAAAGTGATGATTTCCCTTTTATAAATCCATATACATTAATTGATATTTTAGTAAATATACTTCTTAAATTCCTAGTGAAACAAAATTTATCCGTACGTATTTCGGATTTATAGGACCATTGCTAAGATCCACCTACATATTACACTGTAAAAATTATTTGTCTTTGTTCAGTCATCTGTTAAGTTTTCCATTATCAAAACAATTTTAACACCTATTATACACAGACACACGCACGCACACACACACACACACACACACACAAATACCATCTAGCTCTGTTTTCATTGAAATTGAGGTTATATGCTAGAGAAAAAAAAAAAAGAAAAAAAATATATGCATATACCTGATATGCAAAAAGAGGCTTTTGGTTTACTTAAATAACCTGTTCCTTCCTAGTTTCACCTGGTTCCCAAAGTATCCAAGAAAGATGTTAGAGAAGAAATCATCAGATATGACCACTAAATGCATAGAGAGCCTGTTCTTTCTGCTCTTGCATTGTTCTATGAAGCTTTTTTCCTCGGAGGGTAGGGATAAACTCAAGTTCAATGTTATGAAACTCTCAAGTTAGCTCTATGAAAAATCAGCAAAGCCATAAAACCTTCAGCTGCCTCACCAGAGCCAAAGTCTTTGCGGCTCATCTGTTTATAAAAGACACATTTGTTGAAGGACTACTGTGTGACGTCCCCTACGAGGTGCTAGAGATTTGGAAAATTAAATCAGAATCCCTATTTCAGTGAGCTCCCAGTCTGGTATGGGGAGATAGCTGAACACTGACAATTACAAACCGGGGAGAATTATATTAGAATAAAGCCCCAGGGTTTTGTGGGATCACTCAAAGGGCACCAGAGTGGCGGGGGGGAGGGGGGGGAGAGATTGGGAGTGCATCAGGGAAGGTTCCTGAATCAAGTGCCACCTGAAGTGAGCCTTTAAGTAACCAGAAGGAGAGAAGGGTGGTGTTCCAACCTAGGGAGCAGAATATGCAATAGTTGCTGCTTTTTCCTGCCACTTATCCAGACCCCTTCCCTGCCTACTCTTCCAATCAATAGCTTAGCTGCCTGGCCCTAATCCCTCAGTACTCTTGAACTGGGAAAGTGAGATTTTCTAATTTTAGAAAAACCTATGACTATTTAAACACGTTGCTGGGACCTCTCCCAGAGCCCAAGAAAGGGCCAAGCAAGGAGGAACCCAGAAGCCTAAGCTTCACTGGGCTCATATAAATTACTTCTGCTCTGTATCCAGCCATATCTAAGGCTAGTTCATCCTTTGAACGTCTCAGTTACCCAAGCTTTTCTCATTGCTTACACATTTCTTTTCTCATCAGAATTAGTGTCTGTGGCTTGCAGTGTAGAGTTTGGCTAATACACAGCATGTCTGCATGGAGGTACCATATGGAGGCTGTACATGACGAAGCATCAGTAGTTTTGCCAGTGTAAAGGATCACTCTTTCGGGAGGCCAGCAGGCTTGGGCCAGGGACAAAAGTGAGATAGAACCAAGAGACAACAACTGTCTTCTTGAAGAGCTGGAGGAGAAGACCTAAAATCGAAAGGGGTGGACAGGAGTGACAGCAGAGCCTCGCAGCCACTACAGAAGCCTTCCAAGTGGATGCTCTCATCCACCTTGATAAAACACAGTCTGATGCCAAAGGAAGTTAAGCATTCTTTATAAATCCTCATATTAAAGTTGTTTTTAATCCACTCAAGGCAGTTAACTTGAGACTATGTTTCATTGATTTATACATTCATTCATTAAATATTATTGAGCATCCACTCTCTACTGGTGCTATGCTGTGTTCTAAATATCCCAAGATGAATAAAATATGGAGGGCAGCTGCATATAGTGAAAGGCATATAGGTTCTGTAACTAAAAGAATCTTGGGCCCAATCCTGCTTCTGCCATCCTACCTGCGTGATCTTGGAAACATTGGAATCCTTCCTTATGCTTAGTTTCTCCATCTATAAGATTACATTTAAAACACAAACCTCATAGGGTTGTACTTCCCCATAGTGGGGATTCAGTAAATATTACCTATGGTTTTACCATAGGCATCAGGAGGAGAAGGAGTTGGCAGATGGAAGAAGTGGGAAGAGCCTGTAAAAAGACATGAGGGAAGGAGGAAGAACATGGCATGTTTTAGAGGCATATCTTTACAGGGGGTGGGTAGGAGAGTGTTCCATTAGAATATGACTTTTGTCTCCTTACATAGCTATCCTTCACACTCAGGAGTGGGTTTCTTGATTGGCGAGTACCATTACGTTCTGTGGCTTGTATATAGTTCCTTACTGGATGGAGCTAATCTATTAAAAGGCCTCAAATACTGAGGACTCGTTCTCTTGTTCTCTTTCTGCCACAGACAGTGCAGACAGTGATCTTGGGTAAACGTGTCTGCTTTGCAGACCCAACTTTCACCTTTGGTATGGTGTTTGGAGGCTAAATTCTGTGGGAGCTGGAAGCTGGTACAGAATGTCAGCAAGCCCTTTTGGGTTACAGACCGAGAAACTTGCTCTTTATTAACTTATCTTGTAATAAAGCTGGCATTTTTTTTTTCAATCTCCACTTGACCGTCCCCTATGTCTTACTTCATCCAAAAGTCGGGGGGGGGGGGGGAGAAAGGGTATGCAAGTTATTGATCCTCTAAAGTAATGAATTTATGGCTAGAACATAGAGTGAGGGATGGTGAGAGATAAATCCAGAGAGGTAAACGCAGAAGGACTTCTGTTCAAGTTGGTGCAGTAAGGTCATGCTTTGATCCATTCCCTTTACTCCACACAAATAGCAATGATAATTAAAATATAGAAAGAGAAAACCGGAAAGGTATAACCAGGCTCAGAAACAAATAACCCCTTTCATAGATCAGAAATGGAATAAAAATGTCTGCAGAAAGCACTTAGCAAGTCTGAAGCCACAGGCCTACTGGGGTCTCAGGTTTGAAAGCCAAGATTTTTGTCTCCTGCAAGGTGACAGGAACTAAAGATGCTCCAAACAAGGTGGAAGACAGAAGCCAGGCTTGGTTCTTGAAATCAGGAGCTCATGAAAGAAGGCTGAAAATAAACTGCTGCCAACCCACGGCCTAGGAAGCAGAAGGACAAAGACACAGCCTTGGAATCAGGAACCAAGCCAAGCAGGTGGCCAAGGGACTGGTTCTGCAATAGCCCCAATATCACTGTCGGGTAGAAACATCAAAATGCCAGAAGTAGACCCGATTCTAGAATGGAGATCCAGGGGGGCAGGTGGAGGCAAAAGTCACTGAACATAGAGGGGTGAGCACAGGGTAAGTGAAAGAGGGGGGAGGGGAACCCGACACTAAACTAAAACAGAAAACAGCAAATAAAAACTTCCCACTCAATATGAGCCTGACCACCAAGTTCCAAGCACATATCCATATCTAACACTGAGAAAAATGACCAAAAGAATGAACACTCAGAACATGAATTTTTTTTTAATGTTTATTTATTTTTGACAGAGAGAGAGAGAGACAGAGCATGAGCAGGGGAGGGGCAGAGAGAGAGGGAGACACAGAATCCAAAGCAGGCTCCAGGCTCTGAGCTGTCAGCACAGAGCCCAACGCGGGGCTTGAACTCACAGACCGCGAGATCATGACCTGTGCCAAAGTCAGACGCTCAACCAACTGAACCACCCAAGCGCCCCACTCAGAACATGAATTTATGCTAGATAAAATTAACTCTATGGAACTTAATTATTAAAATAGTAAATATTAAAATAAATATTAATAAAATAAATACAATATTAAAATATTAATATTTTTTGCATTCCCAAAGAGATAAATGACAAGAAATTAGGGACATTTTGTTTTTTTATTTTATTTTTATTTTTTTTTAATGCTTATTTATTTTTGAGAGACAGAGCATGAACCGGGGAGGTGCAGAGAGAAGGAGACACAGAATGCGAAGCAGCTCCAGGCTCTGAGCTGTCAGCACAGAACCTACCACGGGGCTCAAACTCAGGAACTGCAAGATCATGACCAGAGCTGAAGTCAGACTCTTAACTGACTGAGCCAGTCAGGTGCCCAGAAATTAGGGACATTTTTAAAGGACAAGAAATTAGGGAACAAATGCAAGCTGAATAAATAACAGATAAATGTGAAATAGAACAAATAGAAATCTTAAATATAAAAGTATGGTTACTGAAATAAGAAAATCAATAGATGACATTAAGTCTGGAGCTGGTCAAAGGTGAAGAGAAAAAGTAATGAATTAAAGGCATGTACTGAATAATTCACCCAGAACACAGTATAGAAATATAAAGAGATTTTGAAATGTGAACAAAAAAAAAATTAAGATTCATGGGTTTTCTATGGTGTGGCTCCAACATATGTCTAATAGGAGTTCCAGAAGGAAAAACTGAAAACTGAAGGGCAGAGTGGAGAAACTGCTATTAAAAAGAAGAAGAAGAAGAAATGATTGAAGATTTTCTAATCAAAACATCAGAATACCGTGTGTACCGCTCAAGATAAATGAAAGTAAACTCATACTTCTGTCGCATTAGAGTGAAACTACAGAGCAATAAGGATGAAGATAAAATCTCAAATTACCAAAGGGAAAACATTGGTTATCTACAAAGAGAATATAACTAGACTTCTCAAAAGCAACAGAAACAAGAAAGATAGGGTATCAATCTTAAAAGTTATGGGGCGCCTGGGTGGCGCAGTCGGTTAAGCGTCTGACTTCAGCCAGGTCACGATCTTGCGGTCCGTGAGTTCGAGCCCCGCGTCAGGCTCTGGGCTGATGGCTCAGAGCCTGGAGCCTGTTTCCGATTCTGTGTCTCCCTCTCTCTCTGCCCCTCCCCCGTTCATGCTCTGTCTCTCTCTGTCCCAAAAAAAATAAATAAACGTTGAAAAAAAATTAAAAAAAAAATTTAAATGGAACACTATCATGCAAGAATTAGATTTCCATTTAAGGGACACGTCAAGACAAAGACATTTTCAATTGTAAAAGACTAACAGAATCTACCACCCACAGACCTGTACCAAAAGAACTGAAGAATTTCCTTTCCCCTTTCCCGGTGAGAAAAAAATAAGCCCAGAGGGAAAGCCCTGGGTTCAAGAGATACTGGTGAGGGAAGGAATTAATAAAAGGTGATGGTAAAATTAAAAATAACTACTTTAGTGTTAAAAAAAATAACAAGAAGGAAGAAAATGTACAATGGATGGTTCAAGCATGTTCAATCCCTTGTCATGTTTGGGAGAGGTATAAACATAATGGCTTTGTCTGAATAGGATATTTTATATTAATTAAAAAAGCTGATCTAGAACTTCTAAATCTGCAGAGAGAAAAGAATGGCCAAGGATTAGGGAAATTTAATACAGAAAACCGATCATTCAAAAGAAGGAAAAGAAGGAGAAAAAAAAGAAAAGAAAGGCATGACAAACAAAACACACAAAATGGAATAGTAAGATTAAGTACAAATACATCAGCAAGGAGAATAACTAAACAGATTTAAATTACTTATTAAAGACAGATAGGGTATCAAGTTGGTTTGATGATAGCAAATGACTCCCAAAACTAAACCACAGAAGTACGGGACATAAAAGGATAAAAAAGATAAATTATCAAAATGCTATCAAAAAGAAAGCTGATGAAGCATTAATAATATCAGACAAAAAAGTCTTCTAAACCAAACAAAATAAAGAGGGTCGCTACCAAGAAGTTGAATGTACCTAATAACATAGCTTTCAATTACAGAAAGCAAAACCACCAGAAGTACAAAGAGAAATTGACAAGCCCACTGTCTGAGTGGGAGATTTTAACGATCTATCAGACACAGCTACATCAAGCAGACAAAAAACAGAGGTAATAGAGATTGTATCATGAAGGGCCTCTAAGGAGGCCACATTAAGGAGCCGGGTTTTATTCTGAGAGCAATAGGAAGCCATTAAAGGGTTTTAAACGAGGGAATGATTAGATCAGATGTGCATTTTTAGAAGGATCACTCTGGCTATAAAGGGGAGAGTGGACTTCAGGGTGGTCAGACTGCATAAAGGCAGGAAGGCCATTTAGAAAACTCATTCTACCATCTAGCCAAGAGATATTAATGGCCTGAACTACGGTGGTGGTATTGGTGAAGAACACGAGCAGGCATTTCAAGAGGCGTTCAGATAGCAGAGTTGATTGGATGGCAGGGGAGAGGATTAAAGATAGCACCCACATATATACCTGCCCTAGAAAACATGATGCATGGCATCAAAAGGAAGAGGAGGTTTTTTTGTGGGGAAAGAAGATATTATTTCCTTGTTTCTTTTTATGCCACTTAACACCCAGCCCCACAATTTTGACATTCAAGCTGGTTCATTAAAAAGTTAAATTATAGGGGTGCCTGGGTGGCTCAGTCGGTTGAGCATCCCACTCTGGCTCAGGTCATGATCTCACGGTTTGTGAGTTTGAGCCCCATGTTGGGTTCCGCGCTCGTAGCTCAGAGCCTGGATCCTGCTTCAGATTCTGTGTCTCCTTCTCTCTCTGCCTCTCCCCTGCTCCTGCTCTCTTTCTCTCTGTCAAAAATAAACATTAAAAAAAAATTTGTTTTAAAAAGTTGAATTATATTCAACATACAAGGAGTATGCAAATCCATTTTAATTAATGTCTATCAAAAGTATTCTACTTTTGGGGTGCCTGGGTGTCTCAGTCAGCTAAGCATCTGACTCTCAATTTCAGCTTAGGTCATGATCTCACGGTTTGTGGGAACAAGCCCCGCGTCAGACTCTGTACTGACAGCACAGAGCCTGTTTGGGATTCTCTCTCTCCCTCTGTTTCTGTCCCTCCCCCGCTTGGGCACGTGCTCTCTCTCTCTCTCTCTCTCTCTCTCTCTCTCTCTCTCTCTCTCAAACAAATAAACTTAAAAAAAGAAGTATTCCACTTTTAACTATTGGTGCTCAGGGGATGTTTCAATAATCTGGACACTTTAACAACACCAGAAAAATTTATGTATATTCTAAATAATCACTTCCACATAATAGTCCTGTAAGATTCTATTTTTATTGCAGATTCTTCCACTTTCCTATACATAATGGTTTTCAAACGCACCTATCAGACTAACTACCAAAGTAGCAAAGTAGTCATGGCTTTCCTTAGTGCACAGCTGGTATTGAAAACAAGGAAATCCGGTACGTTGACCTGTGAATTCTTACAGAGAGTTATAGCTTTCATGGCACATAACTCCTTTCCTTTTTCTGGTCGTTATTAATTACCTTAAACGAATGTTTGAGTCTACAATGTGTGTCTATCCTTCAGAGAACAATGATTTTCCATTGACTGAAGCTGGGAGAGGTGTACATATAATACAACCAAACTGAAGTTACTTATAAATGCTGAAAATTAAGGAGCTATTATTGCAAAGGCAATTTAGTAGCTTCAAGCATGAAAAAGGTTTAAAGGACTTACAGATTTCCAATTATGAGTTTTAAGGTTTTGTATTTACTTTACAGCCATTCTAAATGGCGAATAAAGTTCCAAACGTGTTGTGCAATTTCAGGCTAACATTCTAACACACAGGGCAAAGTCTGAGCCTGTAATACACAACAGGACTGCTCAAAGAGCTGAGAAAACTTTTGGAACCCTAAAGAGCCTCTGCTTGGAGGCTGTAGACTGGAAGCTTCCTGGTTGTAATGCAGCCATAACGAGATGTGTGACTCCAGTATTGGCTCTTAAATGATGGCAAGGATGTGTTCTGAAAAAAACAAAACCTTTTTTGTGTCTGATTTTTAAAGTTAACACTTTATTTGAGGGCGAATATCGCATTAAATTTCACAAATGGAGTCTGCCGTTTATTACAAGCCATTATTGGGTAATTTCACTTCAGACCACGTTACTTCAGTTGCAGCCCTCTGCATTCCAAGGTGGTGTAAGCCACACAGTGAAGTGGGCTCTCCTCCTTTAAGGTCATTTGCTATACCACTCAACTTACAGCATGATTTGGTTACTGTCATGCTATATGGACATCTCTCCCTTCCTGGAGAAATGCTAAAATCACAGAGGTCCTGCTATCAAGATGCTGCAGAGGGGTCTTCTTCCCTATAATGTAAGCTGGAAGGCCTGGCACAGTGTGCTTTTCTGCTATTTTGCAAAAAGTGTTACTACTTGTTAGTTTCAAACAACACGGAAACAGCGAGGCCACCGTAATAAAATTATAGTTTATATTTCCAGTTGAGCTAGATCTGTTCAAGCGGAGGGGTTTTTTGTTTTTGTTTTCATGTCGGTGGCAAGTTTTTTGTTCAAATCTTTGTACTTTCTGCAAACGTACACGCATGGAAGGAAGGAGGGAGGGAAGGAAGGCAGGAACTGATGCACCAGGAGATGTGAATAATGCTCAGCGGTTATACACACTGCACAGAAAGATTCACCAAGATTTGGACATGGACTCAGCACCCAACAGGAAAAAAAAAAATGTATCATTCCACTGTAGCAATGTCAATCATTATCATAAGCTAATAACAAGGAACCTGGAAAGGTCTTCAGCGCTTTCTCTCAGTTTTCAGCAAAATGTCCTATCTTACTTTTATGATTTGGGGGAAAATGAAGATTCCTCAAGTGTCTGTTTTGCTATTTCATACAGACTCATTCTCTGCATCTAAACTAAACTTCTCTCCTGTCTTAACTTCTCTATCAGAGATTCCTACAGGCAGCAGGGAATGCGAGAGTCACGGCGTCTCTGGGACATCAGGTTCACTTAGGAGAAGCAGAAGTTCCTTATACGGATCAAAACAGGGCTGGGGACTAACCACCAGCCCCAAGGTAAGCAATCAAACTAAATACTGCATAAATACAGAAAGAAGAACAACGGGGAGCAATCCGAATAAAAGCTGGAGGGAAGATGGACCAAAGGACACAGACCTGCAAGGCAATTATGGATAGGAGACCCAGAGGTCCTAGGTTGCAACTTTCCATAACAGAGATGGACCTCTTGATGAGACTGTGGCTCCGAAGGTAAGGAACTATATTTATTTCTAATCAAATAGCCAAATAGTCTGGGAGCACTTACATCCTAAGGCTTTGTGGAATAATTCATTCATTCAACTAATTTGATTTATCATCATCATCATCATCATCACTGATGTGAGGAGTTCTTCACCTTTCTCTGTTAAGCAGACCGATTAATGACCCCCATCTAACTGACCAATTCCAGTGGTTCTCAATTCTAGCTGCATATCAGAATCACCCATGGAGGGTTGTTTTCAATGTGGATGCCCAGCCCCTTCCCTGAGCCACTACATTAGAAGCTCCTGGAGAAGGATGTGGTCAGGTAATGAACCCTGAGGTGCTTTGCTGGGGACAAAGGGCTGCTAGAGTGTCACCACTATCCACCTTAGGCTGAGTCTTTCTGGAGCTCTCTAAGGAGAAAACACGGTTAAGGCTTGGGTGAAAAAAAAAACAACAACAACAAACACCTTCAAGGTTCCAGCGAGATGTCTTTGCTTACTGCTCCACTGAGGGCAACAAGCTTGACAATGTCTGGTTGTTTGGTGAGGGTATAGAGGTGATGAGTCAAAAGCACCGGGGGCGGGTGTGGGTGGTGGTAGATTTATCCATGAGATTGCCCATAAATGGTTTGAATTCATATACTGCCAGAGAAAGGCACTACGGCTTGTCTTCCATAATTTGCACAGGTGATTTCATGAGCTTTGGGCAAGTCTAATACAATCCCAGCAGTTGGAGCGGGGAGGGAGTAAAGGCTGGCAACAAGAGGACAGACTCTAGGGCCACGCCACCCCAGGTTTAAATAATGGCTCTGGCACCTGCTTGCTGCATGAGCCGTATTTGAGCTTATTTATTACTTATTTAAGCTCTCTGTGCCTCCGGTTCCTTATCGGAAGCATTAGGAGTAATTGCTCCTACCTCATAGGGTCATGACACAGACTCAGTGAGTTGGTACCCGTGCAGCTCGAGAACACAGCCTGGCACCGGGCGCCTGGGTGGCTCAGTCGGTTAGGCGTCCAACCGTTGATTTCGGCCCAGGTCATGATCTCGAGGTTCATGGGATCAAGCCTCATGTTGCAGAGCCGGCTTGGGATTCTCTCTCTCCCTCTCTCTCTGCCCCTCCCCTGCCCATGCTCACTTGCCCACACTCGCTCTCCCTCTCTCTTTCAAAAATAAAATTCAAAAAAGAGAAAAGAAAACAAACACAGCCTGGCACAAAGTGTTAGGTGCACAGGATCAATGGGCGTTATTCAGGAGAGATGTTGTGCATGCCCCACCCCCACCCCAAGAACTGCTGAGACATCAGGACTTTGCCCTGAGTCCACACACACATGTTGTGTCTGGTTGCGATCATTCCCTTAGTGAATCTGATGTGCCGTGAGCCAGCCAGGGCTGCCCCTCCACTCATATTGAGACATGAAAACGTGGAACAGCCACGGAGAAACCTTGAGTCCCACTCTGTTTTGGAAAATCCTAGTAGAAAAAAACATTATCATCCTGAGAGCCTATTATCACTGCCTTGGGAAACACCAGAGTCTGACAACACGATTTTGTGAAATCGGCTCAAACTCAGTCTCACTAGAGTGGGTCCCTTCCCCAAGAGCCCCCAGTCCTCTGCCTGTGCCATTATTGATAACGTAACCCTTAACATCTCGGTGAAGTCCTTATAGTTCCCCAAGCACGCCTGGTTCTTTTGGCCCCCGGGCTTTAAGCAGGGGCCTCTGCCTCCCCGCACCCTGTGTTTTTGGCCATGGACTTAAAATTGCCTTTGTATCTGTCAGCCTTTCTCACGAGGCCGGAAGCTCTGTGAGGGTCGGGACTGAGTCAATCCGGCTCCCCATTATGTCCTCAGCACCCAGCACCCTGAATAACACGGAGCAGGTTCTCCACAAACACGCAAGGAGCGAATAGTTAGATCTTGCCGTGGATGGACCCGGACTCTGCCCCTTGCGGCTGTGTCACTCGGAGCAGGCTACTTGACGTCTCTGATCCTCAGCACAAAAATCACTTCCTCTTAGGTTCTTGCAGTGGCTAAAGGACAGAGCAGCTGGCGCGGTGCCCAGGACAAAGTTAATGGTAACAGTTCATATGCGTTTAAGCAAGCAGCACAGCCAAGTGCACCCAAGCCTTTCATTTTCTTAATTCTGTCTCTTTCCTTATTTAATAAAAATGGATGTTACAACCATAATTGTCACTATCAAAACCCCAGAAAACAGGGAGACGGGATGAAAGGTCAGAGGCCACCACTCTGCAGTTCTCTCAGGTAGACATTTATTAATACTGACTCATTAAGGGGCGCCTGGGTGGCGCAGTCGGTTAAGCGTCCGACTTCAGCCAGGTCACGATCTCGCGGTCCGTGAGTTCGAGCCCCGCGTCAGGCTCTGGGCTGATGGTTCCGATTCTGTGTCTCCCTCTCTCTCTGCCCCTCCCCCATTCATGCTGTGTCTCTCTCTCTGTCCCAAAAATAAATAAACGTTAAAAAAAAATTAAAAAAAAATACTGACTCATTAATATTCATTAGATCACTTGTACGGACCAGGTACAGCATAAAGAGAAAACGGCCAACGGAGAGCTCAGCCTACTTTCACACCAGTCCTCCCCGCAGAAATCAGTCCGATGCAAAATCAACATTTGCAGAGCTCAAGTAAAAGCCAGAAGGTCCAGCTAAAGGTGGCCCCTCTCCTTGCCCATCCAGGGACCTGGACTCGGGGGCAAAAGAACCATCAGTCACACATCAGATGCCCTTTGAAAAACATCTGTATTTTTTTTTAAATAATGTGTTAGAATTTTTTAAATTTATTCTTTCAGTTGCCTCCAGTGTCGTGGAGAAATGATTGGCACGTATCACCCTATACGTTGAAGGTATGCAGCATAATGGTTTGGCCTGCATATATCAGGACTCTGTTTTGCTTTCGATGATAGGAATATCTACCATTTATGGAGCGTTTACCGCATGCCAGGCGATCGGTCCATGTTATCTCTTATAATTGTCAGAATAATTATTTCCATTTTGGAGATAAGGAAACTCAAGGCCACCGCTGAAACTGTAGAGGTTCCCAAATGTGCCCACAATCAACTGCTTAGTAGGAACCAGGCTGTCTGACCCCACAGCCTGCACTCAAAGCCACCGAACTGCCCCCTGAGATTACAGGCTTCTCTCCCATTAGCCTGGCAGGTCCAGCCCCCTCCCGACTTCCCATGTCATTCTGGTCCCCTGAGGCACAGCTTTTCCAGTCCCTGAGCTAAGCAGCGTCTCTCTCTCTCTCTCAGTCTGATGAATCTGGGGGGATGGTTACTGCTGTTCACGTGACATCCGAACGGGAGGGAGACTGGCCTTTGCCCTTCCCACAGTGAAGAGAATCCTGTGATTTCATGGCAGGATTACAACGGGGTTAACTCCTCTCTCTGCTTCTTTAGGCCTGCATGCCCCAGCATGGAGGGGACACAGCCACTCGGGCATATGGAAGAGTCTATTAACTAATAGCATGAGCTTTGGGGGGGAGAGAGAGCCAGGAATAAGGCAGGTTATTAGGGGCGTGTATTCACTGTGTCAGGGCACAAGGTGTGGATTATATCTGGGAGCAAGCTGCCACGTGTGCTCCCTGTCTTCCCCACTTTAAGGCCCAGCTTCTCCTGATCTCCCCCCCCTAAAAGGAGACGTGCTCTGGGGCTCATACTGCAGCTGAAGGATTACTGCAGAAAATTCCAGTGATCTTAATTAAGAGATCTCAAGACATCATAATGACCGCGCTTCCTTATATCTCATCCAAATCGCGCTTAAATGATACTTCTACTTGTAATGACAAAATTATAAATGCTAAGGCTTCTATACACTTCAGTGCTGTTTTCAAAAACAAGAATAAAGGGGCGTCTATGGGGGCTCAGTCTGTTAAGCGTCCGACTTCGGTTCAGGTCATGATCTCACAGCTCTCGGGTTCCAGCCCCACATCGGGCTCTGTGCTAATAGCTCAGAGCCTAGAGCCTGCTTCGGACTCTGTCTCCCGCTTTCTCTCTGCCCCTCCCCAGCTCCTGCTCTCTCTCTCTCTCTCTCTCTCTCTCTCTCTCTCTCTCTCAAAAATAAATAAATAAACTTAAAAAAAAAAAAAGAATAAGAAGGCCCATTCTCTAAATGTCAACCATTTCCAACACCCCCCCTTCCCCGGGTCGTCACTGATAGGAAGACGAAGGATGGCCATTTAATGTTTTAAGAACACTCTCTAAGCCACATTTTGTACTGATTCTGCATGTGGAATGTTTATTTGCTAAGAAAAAACTCATTTTATTCCAATCATATGTTGCCTCGGTTCTATTTCCTAGAACGAGCAGGAGGAAACTGAATAAAATATCACTGCGTTTCCCATTTTCATTTTTTCTGCATGAGGTTAGCGGTGACGGGAACCTGGTTTTCAAAGCAATTGCATCTGTGGCAACTGGCCGGGTGTCTGAGACTGCCGGTCCCCAGCTGGCCTCGAGGTAGTCGCTGAAGCAGTGAGCTGTGGCCAAGACCTTTTCCTGATTTAGCTGTTATTCCAGAGAGGAAACCCACATAAGGAAGGATCATAGCAGAGGCACTGGCAACCGATTTTTTTGTGAGGGAAAAGAATAGCGGGTGTGGGAATAGGGATGCTGAGATTGAGGATTTTAATCACAGATTTTTTTTTCCTCTTCAGAATTGCACAGCAGCAAAGTGAGCTGAAAGATAGGTTGAGGTTTAGCTATTGCTAAATCCGAGAGATAATGGAAGAGAGCCCCTCACCCTCTCTCTCTCCCCTGCACACATACCCACCTCCCTCCAACGCCCAGCTATTTCTGCCCAAGATTTTTGCTTTCACTTTGGAGGAATATTTTCTTCTGTCAGGTGCATAAATACAATTATGAAACACTGCGTGTTTCTCTAGTCTCGTGGCAAAGCTACCTTCGTGCGAAAACAAAAGAAAACGCGGCGGTTTTGTTTCCCTGCAGGTAGATCACCATTAGTTGCTGAATTTACTATTCTCTAAATTGTTTAATGGCAGTGTTTTTCGGAGTCTTCATAAAAACAAACCTCATTTAGCCAGAATACAGTCCCTAATTGAAGTAAATCTTAACGTTGCCCAAAGTGATTAAAGATAAGCGAGTCTATAGTTTGACTTACCCTATTTGAAATTCTTCTCTGTCCACAAAGTATATATAAATCTTTATGGAATGACCTATTAACTGCCTGCTGCTGGGACCAAGCTTTGGGCTTTGTTTCAGCTATAAAATAAGGTCACTCTGCTTTTCGTAAAAACTTATGTAGCCGTTTTGGTAATTAAAATCTACAGGGTCCTGAAGAGATGATATATTCAAACCTCTAAAAAATAATGTGGAAGCTATAAAATTACAAAAGGAAAAGGGATACCGGTCCCCTATTACTACTCATCAAATTATACATCAGTAATGCAATATTTATGCCACACTGAAAAGAAAAAAGAATTTCAAAAAGTTTTCTTAAAACTTTAAATCCAGGGGCACCTGGGTGGCTCAGCCGGTTGAGCGTCCGACCTCAGCTCAGGGCACGATCTCACAGTTTGTGAGTTCGAGCCCCACGTCGGGCTCTGTGCTGACGGCTCAGAGCCCGGGGCCTGCTTCAGATTCTGTGTCTCCCTCTCTCTCTGCTCTCCCCCTGCTCACATGCTCTCTCTTTCTCAAAAATCGATAAAGATTTAAAAAAAAAAATTTTTTTTTTAAACTTTAAATACAAGTCCTGGGGCGCCTGGGTGGCTCAGTCAGTGAAGCGTCTGACTCTTGATTTCAGCTCAGGTCATGATCTCACGGTTCGTGAGTTCGAACCCCACGCAGGCTCTTGCGCTGACGGTGCAGAGCCTGCTAGGGATTCATTCTCTCTCTCCCTTTCTCTCTGTCCCTCCCCTGCTTGCACGTGCACTCTCTCTCTCTCTCTCTCAAAATAAATAAATAAACTTAAAAAAAACTTTAAATCAAATCCTGAACCACTTGTTGTCTGGCAGAGCCACTCCGCTACAGCAGGGCACCTCTAGAAAGGACCACATTTCAGAGGGCATCATTCAAATCCCTAAATAAATTCATCGATGCCACCAGTCAGTAAGCCAAGACTCAAAGGGGACCAACCTGGCCTTTAATGTGGGTTTTTTACACCCTCTGAAAAGGCAGCATCTAGGTGAGACCAAACAAATGCTTTACTCCTCATGAGATTCCAGGGTTCCCAGGGACCAGGATTTTTTTTTTTTAAAGATACTCTTTGGGTCAAAAAACATGAGTCCAAATCTTTCAGGTTTTTATAACAGGTATAACAACAGGACCACGTCAGGCAAGATACTTAGCCTTGCTAAGCCTCATTTTAATCACTTCGGAAACAAACATAATCGTAATTTATATTATGAATCATAAGCTTGTTATTAAGTATTAAAAACAATGGTGCCTATTAAAGAGAGCACCGAGCATAGTTCTGGCACCTGCCAAGTACTTAAGAAATACGTGGTATTCTAACCTGAAAAAGACACTGCGAAACAAGAAACCTACAGGCCAATATCTCTGATGAACATAGACACAAACATCCTCTCAACACACTATTAGCAAATCAAATCTACCGATACATTAAGAAAATCATTCATCATGGTCAAGTGGGATTTATTCCAGGTATGGAGTTCAAGAGTGGTTCAATATTCACAAATCAGTCGATACATCACATTAACAAGACAAAGGACAAAAACCATACGAGCATTTCAATAGATGCAGAAAAAGCATTTGACCAAGTACAACATCCATCCATGATAAAAACTCTCAACAAAGTAGGTTTAGCGAGAACAGACCTCAACATAATAAATGTAAATGTTAATAAATGTATGAAAACTCCGCAGCTAACATCATAGTTAGTGGTGAAAAATTGAAAGCTTTTCCTCTAAGACCAGGAACGAGACAAGAATATCCACTCTCTCTCACCACTTTTTTTTTGTAAGTTTATGTATGTATGTATTTATTTATTTATTCTTTTTCTAATGTTTGCTTATTTTTGAGAGAGAGAGAGAGCAGGCAAGGGGCAGAGAGAGAGAGGGAGACACAGAATCCGAAGCAGGCTCCAGGCTCTGAGCTGTCAGCACAGAGCCTGATGCGGGGCTTGAACACATAAGCAGTGAGATCATGACCTGATCCAAAGTCGGATGCTTAACCGACTGAGCCACCCAGGTGCCCCAAGTTTATTTACTTATTTTTAGAGAGACAGAGAGACAGAGAGACAGAGAGAGTGAGTGGAGGAAGTGCAGGGACAGAGGGAGAGTGAGAATCCCAAGCAGGCTCCACGCTTATCATGGAGCCCAACACGGTGCCCAATCTCACAACCATGAGATCATGACCTGAGCCAAAATCAAGAGTCAGATGCTTAACTGACTGAGCCACCCAGGCACCCCCTTCACTCTCACCACTTTGATTCCACATAGCACTGGAAGTCTTAGGCATAGCAACCAGACAAGAAAATAAAAAAGAGACAAGAATAAGAGAAATAAGAACTCAGAGATATTTAAATAAAATAAGAGGGGCGCCTGGGTGGCTCAGTCGGTTGGGCGTCCGACTTCGGCTCAGGTCAGGTCTCGCGGTCCGTGAGTTCGAGCCCCGCATCAGGCTGTGTGCTGACCGCTCAGAGCCTGGAGCCTGTTTCAGATTCTGTGTCTCCCTCTCTCTCTGACCCTCCCCCGTTCATGCTCTGTCTCTCTCTGTCTCAAAAATAAATAAACGTTAAAAAAATTAAAAAATAAATAAATAAATAAATAAATAAATAAATAAATAAATAAATAAAATAAGAGACGTCCACATTGGTCAGGAAGAAGTAAAACTTTCATTATTTGCAGATGACATGACACCGCCTATAGAAAACCAGCAAAGACTCCAGCAAAACTACTAGAACTGATAAATGAATTGAGTAAAGTCACAGTATACAAAATTAACATAAAGAAATCTGTTGCATTGCTGTATACTAACAATGAGGTAGCAGGAGAAATTAAGAAAACAATTTTATCCACAATTGCACCAAAAATAATAAAATACATAGGAATAAACTTAACCAAGAATATCAAAGACATGTACTCCAGAAACCATAAAACATCGATAAAAGAAATTGAAGATGACACAAACAAATGGAAAGATATTCTCTGATCATAGATTGGGAGAACGAAAATTGTTAAAATGTCCATACTACTCAAAGCAATCTACAGATTTAATGCAACCCCTATCATAATACCAACAGCATTTTTCACCGAACTAGAACAAATAATCCCAACATTTCCAGGCAACCACAAAAGACCTCAAATAGCCAAAGCAATCTTGAAAAAGAAGAGCAAAGCCAGAGGTATCACAATCCCAGATTTCAAGATCTACCACAAAGCTATAGTAATCAAAACAGTATGGTGCTGGCATAAAAACAGATACATAGATCAGTGGAACAGAATATAAACACCAGAAATAAACCCACAATTAAGTGGTCAATTAATCTTTGACAAAGGAGGCAAGAATATGCAAAGGGAAAAAGACAGTCTTTTCAATAAATGGTGTTGGGAAAACTGGACAGCTACATGCAAAAGAAGGAAACTGGACCACTTTCTTACACCATACCCAATGATCAACTCAAAATGGATTATGGACTTAAATATGAGACCTGAAATTATAAAATTCCTTGAAGAGAGCACAGGCAGTAGTCTATTTGACATCAGCTGTAGCAACAATTTTCTAGATATGTCTCCCTTGGCAAGGGAAACGAAAGCAAAATTAAACTATTGGGACTACACTGAAATAAAAAGCTTATGCACAGCAAAAGAAACCATCAAAAGAACCAAAAGACAACCCACTGAATGGAAGAAGATATTTGCAAATGCTATATCCAATAAGTGGTTAATATCCAAAATATGTAAAATCTCCAAAATATATAAAATCCAAAATATATATCCAAAATATATAGTATCCAAAATATATAAAATCCAAAATATATATCCAAAATATATAGTATCCAAAATATATAAAATCCAAAATATATATCCAAAATATATAATATCCAAGATATATAAAAACAACTCAACACCAAAAAAAAACCCCAACTAATCTAATTTAAAAATGGGCAAAGGAACTGAATAGACATTTTTCCAGAGAAGACGTACAGGTGGCCAAAAAGCACACGAAAACATACTCAACATCACTAATCATCAGGGAAATGCAAATCAAACCCCCAATGAGATATCACCTCCCAACGGTCAGAATGGCTACAATCAAAGACACAAGAAATAACTAGTGTTGGTGAGGATGTAGAGAAAAAGGAACACTCATGCATTGTTGGTGGGAAGGCACATTGGCTTAGCCACTGTGGAAGACAGTATGGATATTCCTCAAAAAATTAAAAATAGAATTACCAGAGACCTGGCTCTCTACCCAAACAAAACGAAAACACTAATTCAAAAGACATGTGCACCCCTATGTTTATTGCAGTATTATTTACAATAGCCAAGATATGGAAGCAACCGATGTCCATCATTAGATGAATGGATAAAGAGGACAATGGAATATTATTCGCCATAACAAAGAATGAAATCATGCCATTTGCAACAACCTGGATGGGCCTAGGGGGTGTAATGCTAGGCGAAATAAGTCAGAGAAAGAAAAATACCATACGATTTCACTCATACGTGGAATTTAAGAAAAAAAAAAACAAAGAAAAGAGACAAATAAGAAACAGACCCCTAAATACAGACAACAAACAGGTGGTTGCCAGGGGGAGGTGGTTGGGGGATGGGTGAAACAGATAAAGGGGGTTAAAAGTACACTTACCTTGATAAGCTGGGAGACATGTATACAACTGTTGAATCGTTATATCGTGCGCCTGAAAGTAATATAACACTGTATGTTAGTTATTCTTGAATTAAAGAAATGTGTAAATAAAAGCATTATAAGGAAAGTAGGCAAGTAGTTTTAGTTCCATTTTACAGACGGGGAAACTGAGGTTCAGAGAGTTTAAGTGATGATGTATTGAATTAGAAAATAAACAGTGAGGCCAGGATCCCAAACGAGTGGTCTAGTGATACAGTAGCCACTCCTGAGTGATATGGGCTAGAATTTGCCCCTTGTAATTGGTTATTCTGCAAATCCCCAAAGGGCAGATTAGCCCAGTCACAAATGGAAGCTGTTGCAATGCCTGCCTGGCTCTCCCTCCTCCCCGCTCTCCCTCACCTCCTCCCCCAGAAGAATAGCCCTGCTCCTCAAGGTAGCACAGGCCAAGCAGAGCAGTAGTCTCTCAACCCTGTCCTGACAATTGCCCATTCTTGAGTTCTGTGAGGTGCCCCCAGAAAGTAATGAGATCCATTTTAATTAGAGTCTAGATTTCTGGCCCTCCCTCTCCTTCCCCTATGTCTCTTCCCCTTCCACTTTCCTTCCTTTTTCCATCCCTTCTCTTTCTCCTCCTCCTCTCCATCCTCCTCCTTTTCCTCCTTCCTCCCTCTCACCTTCTTTTTCCTCTCCCCGCCCCCTTCCACATCTCCGTCATCCCATAGTGACTATGATAGTGATTACTATCATGCTCCCACCTAGAAGGTCCAAGAATCTTGGATGCAGACAGACCTGAGTTTGAAACCTGCTCTCATACTAAGTGTGCAACTTTGGGCAAGTTAATTCATCTCTGAGACTACATTTCCTCCTTCTAGAACAGGACAGATGATAACAAGTACTGGTAATAACGCAATTGATAACACTGATAGGCACACTGTGCGTGTCAATACACGTCATTTTTCTCCTCGCCCAGTCCTACCATCTGCCCCCTCCTCTCCCTTCCTGCCCAGCCTTCAATCTCAGGATTGTGTTCGTCTTCCCATGTAACTCTGCCCACGTGGAGGGAGCACACTGCTACACCAGCAACTGCCTTCTGTCTGGTGCTCATGGCAGTAATGTTTCTCACAACAACTTTACCAGCCTTCTGGTGGAGACTTCAATCCTTTGTGGGTTTGGTTTGGGCTCTTCAACTGACTTTGCTGGCAAAATTTTGGAACATTGACAAGCTAGGGACGGATCTCGCCGCCTGACAACTCAGTGGAATAAGGTGTCTGAGGGCACAGCCAGCCTCGCCTCCCCAGGCATCACGCCAGCTTCTACCCGTCATCATTTTGAATGTCAACTTCATTTACCGGCTGGATGTGCTTGGGCGAGTCATTTAATCCTGTTGAGTCAGTTAACTCCTCTATAAAGTCTACCTGCCTCACAGGGTTATGGTGAAGATCATAGGCTGCAATTCACTATATAAGTGTAAACTATTATTATCTTAAATGTTACATGAAAATTGAGGATGCATTGTCTTGTTTTTTGTGTTTTTTTTTAATTTTTTTTTTCAATGTTTTTTATTTATTTTTGGGACAGAGAGAGACAGAGCATGAACGGGGGAGGGGCAGAGAGAGAGGGAGACACAGAATCAGAAACAGGCTCCAGGCTCCGAGCCATCAGCCCAGAGCCTGACGCGGGGCTCGAACTCACGGACCGCGAGATCGTGACCTGGCTGAAGTCGGACGCTTAACCGACTGCGCCACCCAGGCGCCCCATTGTTTTTTGTTTTTTTTTGCTAATGTTTTTATTTATATTCGAGACAGACAGAGACAGAGCATGAATGGCGGAGGAGCAGAGAGAGAGGGAGACACAGAATCCGAAACAGGCTCCAGGCTCCAAGCCATCAGCCCAGAGCCTGACGCGGGGCTCGAACTCACGGACCGCGAGATCATGACCTGAGCCGAAGTCACACGCCTAACCGACTGGGCCACCCAGGCGCCCCGAGGATGCATTGTCATCTGTTTCATTCTGTCGATGTGACAACAAACCAAACTTGGGAGGGACTTTGAAAATTCAGAAAATCACGTGTGGAATGGTACTTGAGGAACTTCATCCCAAGCTTACAAATGTTTTATATATTGACATATTTGTCATTATGCATATAGTAAGGATATTATTACATGTTTGCGTTTATTATATTGAGTCACTGTGGCAGAATGGCAGAATTTTTTAAAGCAACAAAACGCATTTTATGTTAGTTAGCATATGCGTAGCTTCTGATGCGATCTAAACATCGCATCTACCTTGAGCTTTACTGCTCTTCTATTTATTTACCCTGCCTCAATCATTAGAAATTATTTTCTGAGGCATAAATGGTAACTATAGGAGCCCCAAGTGACCCATCTTCGCTTTGCTCTAAACTAGATTACACAGCGGAAAAGCCAAAGGTACTGAATACCAATGCTTTGGGTTTCCAATTTTATCACTCTCTCTGGTCACTGAACCTACCAGTTATAAATTATATTTTATTACCCTCTAGAAAAACACAAATTTAGCGATGGGCAATTCACAGTCCACATACAAAACAGCTCTCTGAGAAGTAAAAAATTAGTGGGACAAATTCCCATTTTCTCCCGGGGGGAGGGGGGGGGTAGGAGAGGGAGGACGAGGGAGGTGTTTGTTCCAAAGCAGCTGAAATATCTGACTTACCAGTGGGTCCTGTCCCCCCAGCCAGCTAGTTTGATTCTGCGGTGACCCGAGGGTGAGCAATGAGAGGCCTCCGCTGGCCTGTTCTCCCACAACCCCTCCCTCTTCCCGAAAGAGCAGAAGTCAAGGAAGAGAAGGTGGAATGGCCTATGGTGGCAGCTCACAGGCTGACTTTGTTTTTTGTTTTTTTTTTTAATTTTTTTTTTCAACGTTTATTTATTTTTGCGACAGAGAGAGACAGAGCATGAACGGGGGAGGGGCAGAGAGAGAGAGGGAGACACAGAATCGGAAACAGGCTCCAGGCTCCGAGCCATCAGCCCAGAGCCTGACGCGGGGCTCGAACTCACGGACCGCGAGATCGTGACCTGGCTGAAGTCGGACGCTTAACCGACTGCGCCACCGAGGCCCCCCCCCCCCCCCCCCCCCCCCCCCCCCCTGCTCACAGGCTGACTTTGGATAACGTTCTGCATTTCCACTCCTGCTCATCTCTCCTGGATGGGACATCATTTCACGGCAATTTTCAGTCTCTAAAGAGCTTTGCGCCCTCTGTCTGTTGGTCGTCTTTGTTTCCACTCAAACATAAGTTCATCCTTTTGGCTTCTTTCATGCTTTGCTTTGTTTATTTCCGCTCGCTTCTGTGTCACCATTGTGCCAATCCACTCTGTAGACCTTTTTTAGACCTTCTTTCTCTGATTCCCCGTGTTTTTTCTATTGCCTTCCAGGTGGACGGGGCTTACAACATCTTGGGAGGGTCAAGAATTGTGTTTCCTAAGGGATACGGCACACGAACTGTGATTTGGGCTTAAGTGGCCCCGGGGACGATTATCACTGGTACACAGACACCAACATTAAATAACGCTGAGTCACATAGTGGAAGAGTTATTCCGTTTCCAATTCTCTCTCAGTCCTGCTGATTACTTCAAGGGAAGAATTTCCATTTGGTCTTTGTGTGTCTATCAGTCGCTAATATCCCTTTTGAAAAGAGAGAGCAGGCCTCCGCCAAGAGCCTTTGGCGTGTAAGTATCTATAGCTACAGTTTGATGGCATTACTTTGGTTTTATTACATAAATACTTGTTTTTATTTTTGCCTCCTATTTATGGCAAGTGATAGCGGTTTTGTTTTTATGGTCGTGACATAAAGTTTCTTCTTTAAAAAGCTATATGTAAGTGCAAAGTACACATCAGTTTAAAGAAAAACATTAAGTGAAGTAAGTATAAACAAATGGAAAAAAGGTTGAGGATGGGAATGACCGAAGCTTGGGAAATGCCAGCCTACAATCACTCTGTCAACTTTTGTTATTTTCTTACTGCTTTAGTTTTTTTAGGGCTTTTTTTTTTTTTTTTTTTTTTTTTTAGTTTTTCTGGTTCTAGGTTTTGTTTTTTTTTTTTAATTTATTTTTGGGACAGAGAGAGACAGAGCATGAACGGGGGAGGGGCAGAGAGAGAGGGAGACACAGAATCGGAAACAGGCTCCAGGCTCTGAGCCATCAGCCCAGAGCCTGACGCGGGGCTCGAACTCCCGGACTGCGAGATCGTGACCTGGCTGAAGTCGGACGCTTAACCGACTGCGCCACCCAGGCGCCCTAGTTTTAGTTTTCAAAGTGTGTTTGTTAATTGCCTCTAAGCCTAGACACAAGTCAACCTACTTCCAAATTTCTCCGACTGAAATCATACACGGACTACCTCATAGTGTCTTTTAATTGCCTTTAGTCATAGGGTTTTCACAAGCCTCTCCTCAAAGAGCCACTGAAAATCACTGATGTTCCAGTAGGCACTCTGGGATGAGTATCGTGTGGAGTGGTCTGGTTCAATTAATCTATGCATCGTGCTAAAATCTACACCAGTTTTCTTAGCCCATGTTCCCCCTCTGCCACGAAGAGGCAGATAGGCCATGGAGCTTCAAGACTTTGACATTTCTTAGGGGCGCCTGGGTGTCTCAGTTGGTTAAGCGTCCAACTCTTGGTTTCAGCTCAGGTCACGATCTCACGGTCCGTGAGTTCGAGCCCCATATTGGGCTCTGTGCTGATAGTGTGGAGCCTGCTTAGGATCCTCTCTCTCTCTGCCCCTTCCCTGCTCATGGTCTCTCTCTCTCTCCCCCTCAAAATGAACTTAAAAAAAAGAAAGACTTTGACATCTATTAATTAGGAATTATTCAAGGTGATCTCATTAATCCCAAGCAATGCAATCTTTACAAACTTTTCTTCAAAGGGAAAAGGGTCGTGCAACTCTCTCTCATGCTGTTTTCTCCGAAAACCATGTAGTCTCATTCGTAGAAAGGGAAAACGGGGTCTTAGGGAAATACATTTCCTCAACCTCTCTTTTTACCCGGCACGGCACTCTCTAAGATTTCTTGGTTTATTCTTGGGGCCCCAGCTGGCACATCATCTACAGTAGAAACCTTTGGCTCTTTCCCAAGCCTGTCGTCTGTGGGCTTCTGTCAGTGGGGCTACATGGGGAGAACTTCTGGATCTCTGTTCCATCCTGCTGTGCACAGTGCGGAGCAAGCACTTAGAATACACTGGAGCAGGTTTTTATCCAAGCAGCTTCTCCATGGTCCTGCCTTCTCATTTCAGACACAGAGCCACTGCCATCCATATCTACCCCTTCCTTTTCTTCAGGAAAGCCCAAGCCTTGCACTCAGAGTTCCAAAGTGGGTAGGGAATTAGGTATGTTAAACAAACACTCCTAACCTATCCAATGCTTGCAAAAGGCAGGGGGTCAGGTGTAGGGCAAGGAATGATTGAGAAGTAATAATTGCTTGTGATTCACTGTCCTGCACCCCCTGAACACCCGATCCCTCCTGTACCTTTCTCCTCCACCCTAGAGTCCGGAAACCTCTGTACCCCTGATGACTGCTATTGAGACGGGCGGAGCCAGCTCCTGTCTTGGGCCCCTTTGCCGTCTCTGACTCTCTGTGATGTGGCCTTTTTGCATGTGGCCTCACTGCCTACCCTGATAGCCCATTAAAGGGCGGTTGTGTTTTGCAGTTTTCTGGGCACAGCTTCCTGCATTTTTTCTTGGAAGACCGAGCCTCGCGACTGGCAAGAGGCCACCTGTGGATCTTCTCAGAAGCTATAGAGCTGAGGTCAAGCTTCTGCCTGTTCTGGGTGTTCCAGTTCATCCGGGTGACCCCTTACTTCCTGTCCCAGTCTTAGCAGCCAGAGGGAAACAGGAACCGATTCTTGGATTGGCAGTTGGGGTCGAAATAGACTAATCAAGGCAGCCCCGCTAATCAAGGCTCCGTGTGGACAGCCTGACCCGCACCTTCGTCTCTACCGTTTCCCATCGTGGCGTCTCCAAGTTTAATAAGTAAGCTTTTCCTTTCTCTTGTTTGGCTCAGTGGTGATTTAGCAACTCTGCCCGTGCAGCGCTTCAGTTGATAACACTCCCAAACACCAGCTCAAGTGATCTCAAACATTTAGCCACTCTCACCGAAGCGCCCCATGACTTAGGATACGTACGAGACCTCGGTTGTCAAGGCTCCAGGCTCTCCATTAACCTCCTTCAGTTTGTCGTAAACGCTCATGAAGTGCTTTGCACAACGCATGACACCTGGTAAGCAATCAGTTCAGGAAATGGGACCCGTCGTCATGGTTGTGTTTGATGTTGTTATTATTGCACTTGTGGCACCTGGCCATTTTTGGAAATCCCCTGAGTGGATTTCCAGAGCCAGGGCTTAAATGTTTGTCCCCCTAGTGCTGTGGTAATACTCTTGAGGGACACACCAGCTTTTGCCCCTGACCGTCCAAGGCTTCCACAGGGAGCTTATGTACACATGTGGACTGCTTAGGTTTAAACCCATTGGGTGACCTTTTATCCAAGGACTCTCGTCCTGTCTGACATTTGCTGCCTGGTTTGATGTAGGAAGAGGTTCAGTCTCTACAGAAGTTCAGTATTCAGTGTAGAGAAGACAGGGCTGAAAGACTACTTTCCAGATACTTAACTCTCCAGTGAATGCAAAATAACTAAGCTCTAGGAAAACAGCATTTGCTTTTTCTTCCTTTCTGAAAAGCTTGCCAAGCGCTTTATCCCTTTCCAGGGTCCTTAAAGAAGCTTGTTCAGTGTTTTTCATTTCAGATTCTTCACTATCCTCGGGCATTCACAAACAAACTGAGAACACACCTATGTCCGTGCACTGGCCTCCTACAAGATCACTGCCATTTCCAAATACCTATGGACTGTAACTCTTAGAGGTCCTTGATACATATGTGTGCAGCATTAGGACTCACAAGAATCCTGGAAGGAACCCTAGAGTGTAACAACATTGAGACCTCACCAACCTGTGAGGCCTTCTGGGCATTCATACAGAAATTGCGATGGCTCTGACCACACCCTTCTGCCTGATTTGCCATCAGTCCTATCTTTCCTGGCTTCCCCTCTTTAACTGTTTCCATGAGTCCCTGTGAGTGTCTGTGCACAGCCTGTCCTGCTTGCTAATGAAGCTGGCCCTGAGAAACTACACACCTTGATGATGGGTGCTTAGATCGCTCTCCTTTGCTCTCTTCCTGAAGCTTCCGGGTGGGATGATCACCTTGCCCTCGCTGTCTCCTCCTCATCTCTTCCTGTGTCATTGTCAGGATTCTAAGACAGGGGTCTTTTTGGAAGCGGGAAGAATATTCCCTCAGCCATCTTCCCAGGGTCATGCTCAGTGAAGGACGTCCCACAACAAAGCTGGCTGAGCCCCGAAGCGTTACAGCTCTTTGATTATGCTGTTCTTTCAACACACACACACACACACACACACACACACACACACACACACACACTGAGGTTCCGTCACAAAGCAAAAATGACTAGATTGGGTTGGGTCAATGGCCTTCCTAAATACCTATCTTCCTATTGTAAAACCTCGGCATAATTCAAAAGGTCTCGTTAGAAAACGACTAAATGACTATGGAGAATTAAAGTACAGCTCTACACACACAAAACAAGTCTGTTGCTCATCGCCTCTAAGCTCAGTTTTGGCATGCCTAAAAAAAGTAGCTTAATGGAGGAGATGCACTTTGCCAATATAAATGTAACACACCCAGAAATTCCCCTGTAGACCTCTAACCAAGTTCCTAATGTTTCCTACATTGATACATTCCATAATTTTGCAGAGAGAAGTCACATGAATTCAGTCACAGCTTCCCTGCAACTAAATATCTTTTAAAAATAGCAAAGTAGCCCATGCCTCGGTGGCTCAGTGGGTTAAGCCTCCAGTCAACTCAGGTCATGATCTCACGGTTCATGAGGTCAAGTTCAAGTTCAAGCCCCACATTCCCCAGGCCCCGTGCTGACAGCTCAGAGCCTGGAGCCTGCTTCAGATTCTGTGGCTCCCTCCCTCTCTCTCCCCCTCCCCTGCTCATGCTCTGTCTCTCTCTCTCTCAAAAAGAAACAAATATTTAAAAAATTTAAAAATAAAATAAAATTAAAATAGCAAAGTAGTACCTTACACCGAAAATCCAGTTTCACCAGAAATCAAATAGATTTCACCTGTTTTTTCAAGTTTTTGCTTTCATCCCTCTTCTGTGACTGAACCCCAGCTGGGAGAAGGAAAAACAGGGGGCTCTGGGGATCGGGTTGCTCAAGGCCGTCAACTGAGCTCTGTGTCAAACAGGCTTCACATTGCACTTTTGTGTCTGTTCTTTCCATTTTCGAAGCCTCAGACAAGATGTCACATACTTCCCTACACTAAGGTCCCTGAGTAGTAATTTGGAAATTACTCGTTACTGAAGACCAGGAGGAAACAAACAGTCCAGGGTGTAGAACACTGATGCCAGTCCTGGTTGTTGATTGGCTGTCAACTATCACTTGAGGTTGTCGGGCTAGATGGATGCACAGAGACATGCCAGGCCGTGCGATCCTGTATCACCAGCAGGGAGTTTGTCCAAACCCTGAGGCAGTCCTCGAGTGAGGTCTACATTTTGCCTTTTTTTTTTTTTTAATTTTTCTAAATGTTTATTTATTTTTGAGAGAGAGCAGGGGAGGGGCAGAGAGCAAGGGAGACACGGAATCTGAAGCAGACTCCAGGCTCCGAGCTGTCAGCACCGAGCCCGATGTGGGGCTCAAGCTCACGAACTACAAATTCATGACCTGAGCTGAAGTCAGAGTCTTAACTGACTGAGCCACCCAGGTGCCCCCCTTTTGTTTCCTTTTTAAGGGACTAACGTTTGCTGTACAAAACTGTAATTTTTATGTAATCAAAATTATCAATCTTTTCCTTTATAACTTCTGGATTTTCTGTTATATTTAAAAAAGTCTTGCCCATTCTAGGACTATAAAAATACGCATCCATGTGATCTAGAATGTGATTTCATGTTTTACATGTAAATCTTTGATCCATCTGGAACTTATTTTGGTAGAAGAAGTAAGATAAGGATACAGTTTTAGCTGCCTTTTTCTCCCCAAATGGCAAATCAGTACATCCATTACCATTTATTGAATAATCTACCTTTTAAAGGAGTGCTTTAAAAAGCAATTTCTCCATATACATCCTAAATATGATGCCATTTATAAATGTTCCATATATGCACTTATAAAAGTTCTGTTGAAAACATAACACCAGAAATATCTGTGTGGTTGTGGACACTTGTTTAAACCTCCCTCCCCAGGTCTGTCTGTCTACCTATAAAAATAGAGATAATAGTATCTATCTTGAAGTTTTCTTGTGAAGATTTTTAAAAGTATATAGTATGTAGATGTATCTACCTCAATAAATATGAGTTTCTTTCTGTTCAATTTTCTGTAATAAAGCCACACGGGTCCTCAGCTAGAATAAAACTCCAACTTGGGCATAACACCAAGACTCTATTTTTATTTCCTGAGTGTATGGACGTAGCATAGGGAGCCATGCCTTTTTCAACAGTGACACATTCGTTTTCCTCTCTGGTCAACATCTAAAGAGGCACCCTATTTAATCTTCTTGAGATACCAAACTTCTTCTTTTCAGTTCCACAACTATTTCATCAGGGCGTGATGCCAGGGACAAGTGGTATCGGGCAGATCAGAGTTTGGATTCCAGTTCTGCCACTTACCCAAATATGTGGCCGTTCTTGACAAATAATTTAAAGAGGGAAGGTGAATAATAGCCCCTATGTCATAGGGTCTTGATAGGATAAATAAAAATCTTCCTGGAGAGCAAACTCCATGAATGCGAGAACTCCATCTTGTTAATCACAGTATCTCCAGTCCAGAATAATGTCTAGGGTGCAGGTGGCACTTACTATATCAGTATTGAAGGAAGGAAGGAAGGAAGGAAGGAAGGAAGGAAGGAAGGAAGGGAGGAAGGGAGAAGAAAGGAAGGAAGGAAGGAAGGAAGGAAGGAAGGAAGGAAGGAAGGAGAAAGGAAAAGAAAGGAAGGAAGGGAGGAAAGAAGGAGGAAGGAAGGAAGGAAGGAAGGAAGGAAGGAAGGAAGGAAGGAAGGGAGTTGAAGCATTTTGCAAGGTGTCTAACTAAGTGAGCTGGGAATGCTTAACTACAGGCACAGGTCAGAGGTAGCAGAGACATGGTCCCGCCTCCAAGAGTTATAGTCCAGATCTGAAAACTAAGGTGAGTAGCGCTTACATATGAGGTATAATGAAACACGTAGTGTAATACAAGCACAAAGTGCCTTGAAGACAATTGGGAATGCTCCCAGTGCAGAATTAGGGAAACGCTTTATAGAAGAGGGTTACGTTTAAGCTGGACCTTATAAGAAAATAGATTTTCTTAGGATAGATTTTCCAGGTTGGGCAAAAAAGACAACATTTGGAAACGATTTGGCATATTCCAGGACCAGAGCCTGGAAGGTGTGAAGAGGGTGCAAGTCCAGTAGGAGAAAGAGTAGCTGGAAGGTAAAATACCATGGCCTGGAACATTCTGCTATGGTGTTTGAGACAACACACAAACTTGAAAGTTTTTGAGTAGCCCAGTCATGGGAACAGGCATCATTTATTATTTGTATTCATTATACAGAAATCAGTATGAAGGATGGATTAGGAGGCGGGGAGGCACTTGAAAGCTATTGTAACCGCTCAGGGGAAAAGTCATGACAGTCTAAAGGAAGGAGTCGTGGAGGAGAGGGAAAGACTTGATAGTGACAGGGGGGTCAGTGTCCGATGTAGCTGAGAGGCTGTTGGGCAGCTACACTGGTGACGGTGATGTTTCCTGATGTCAAGAACCCATGAGGAAACAGAGTCAGTTAAGTCTTGGAAATGTTGAGCTTAAGGATGTCTTTTGGATACTCCGCTAGAAAGAGGCAATTGACGCCCCAAAATATGTCAGAGCAGAAAAAACGGAGGTGTGTCGGCAATGCTTCATCGTTAATGAGATGATCCAGGTTGCTTTTTGAAGATGTTTACGCTCAACGTAATATCTGGAAATGGAACCATCTCATACTAATGGGGAAAGAAATTATTTAATAAATAGTGTGGGTGAAATTGGCTGGCTATTCAGTCAAAAAAAAAAAAGCATGGCACCCCATCTCACACTGTACACAGAATAAATCCCAAATGGTGTAAATGTGGAGTTGAAAATATAAAACAGAAAAAATATTTAGGTGAGGAATATGTATGCATCTAATTATATATCCACATATGTGTCCATAGACACAGATTCACATAAACACATTTATGTCTAAAATTATTTCCATTTCTCTCTCTATGTATTGATTTGCGAGCTCACACTGCTGCCTTTAATATCAATTCAGCACCACAGTCTTCCTTTTGTTTCTCCCATTCCTTATTTCTAATTCTCTTTTTTTTAATATTTATTATTTTGAGAGTGTGTGCATGTGCACACCAGCGCACACAGGTGGGAGAGGGGCAGAGAGAGAGAGAGAGAGAGAGAGAGAGAGAGAGAATCCCAAGCAGGCTGTAGGTTCAGCACAGAGTCTGACACGGGGCTCAGTCCCACGAACCCGTCTGAGCTGAAATCAACAGTCAGATGCTTACCCGACTGAGCTGCCCAGGCGTCCCCCTTACTTCTAATTCTCTTATACGACGGTAAGAAACTTGGCTCCCATTATTTTTAGTATTTTTATTTATTCTATCAATTCCCCTGTATGTTGGCTGCCCCTTTCCCTGAAGAGAGTCCTTCTCATCCTGCTTGGGCTCTGACACCCCACACCAGACCACCCGTCTGAATAAATGTCTACGTGCTTTGCCCCATATAGTGGCTTTAGGACTGGATTGTTCAGAAGGGGAGAGGGAAGAGGAAGAGGAAGGGAAGGGAGGAGAAAGAGAAGACCCTTCTGATCTTTGCTTATTGCCCATGTATCAGCGGGGTTCACCTTTGCGGTTAGGGTCCCACGTACCTTGCGGCACCATAGTGTGACGTGGCCTAACCCAGGCAGCCCAAGCTTTTGTTGTTGTTGTTGTTGTTGTTGTTTTCAACATTTATTTATTTTTGGGACAGAGAGAGACAGAGCATGAACGGGGGAGGGGCAGAGAGACAGGGAGACACAGAATCGGAAACAGGCTCCAGGCTCCGAGCCATCAGCCCAGAGCCTGACTTGGGGCTCGAACTCATGGACCGCGAGATCGTGACCTGGCTGAAGTCGGATGCCTAACCGACTGCGCCACCCAGGCACCCCTGTTGTTGTTTTTTAGAACATATGTCCAAGGGATCTGTTTTAAATGGGACACTACCTTAAAGTGAGGATTTAATTATCAATGTACTGCCCATTGGTGAAAAGAGAAAACAAACACTCTGATTGCCAAAATCTTACCATTACGTATAGGTTGGATTCCGTTCCATTCAACTACCATTCATCACACGCTTTCTGTGCCTAAAGCATTCTGGGAAAAGTAAGGAAGTATTTCCCAGGGCATCACTGATGTCCAGAAGTTTACAACCCCACTGGGGAATTTAAACGCAGAGACTTGAAGCAGATAAGAAAAATCAAAAATAAGCATTCCAACACAATATGGGCGCAAGCCGGTGCCAGATCCCTGCTCCTCCTGGATCCAAGTGGATGAAGACAAGCTTTCTGCAAACCTGTCTTACCCAGGGCTGGGCCCTGACAGAATTAGCTACTTTGGTTGGGCAGTTTGAAGACGTAGTTAAAGGGAGACAGCCTATAAGGGCAAGGCTCTTTCAAAGGACGTTTTGTCATAACTGCGTCTTCCCACCAACTGAATAAAAATTACTACCATCCCCTGTTATGTGCAGAACCATCTTCAAATCCTGATGGATCGTTGCCCCATTCCCAAATAGAGCAGAGTATATGATCCCGAGACCTCAGCATTCAAACTCCAAAGGAGAGCATCTCCTAGAAAAATGAGCATGAGGACTCAGCCTCCCCTTTCACTTTATTGCATACGCCATACAAATTCCTTTCTAGAAGTGATAGGCAAAAGAGCAAACATCACTCATAGTCTTACAACTTTTAGAACAAATACTTCTAGAAATTTCTTTCTATGTATTTGTGTTATCTCCGTAAGTTATCTAATCAATGGCTGTGTGTCAGTTTTCTTATCTGTAAAATAAAAAAAAAATAATATTATCTACATCATGGGGTGATTGAGGGCAAAACCTGAGTTAAGAATAGTAATGGTGCACAGTAAGATCTCTAAGAGTGATATCTATGTGGAATATTTATATCTAGATTCAGCTATATATTTTTATAAAATCGGGACAAAGCATCCATATTTCTGTGTAGCTTGCTTTTTCATTTAATGATATAGCATGAACTTCTTCCCTCGTGTGACAGTTTTAAAAGTGCAAGCAGGGGCGCCTGGATGGCTCAGTCAGTTGAGTGTCCAACTTCGGCTCAGGTCATAATCTCAGGGCTTGTGAGTTCGAGCCCCATGTTGGGCTCTGTGCTGACAGCTCAGAGCCTGGAGCCTGCTTTGGATTCTGTGTCTCCCTCTCTCTCTGCCTCCCCCGCTCATGCTCTGTCTCTCTCTTCTTCAAAAATAAATAATTTTTAAATTATTTAAATTTAAATTATTTAAAAAAATTTTAATAATAAAAGTGCAAAGAGACTGTTAGGTTCTTTCAGTGATTTTTTTCAAAAGTGGCAAGTAGGGTAGGAATGGGTCCTGGTCCTGCAAGGGTATTACTAGTTCAGGGTGATGAGCTATGGTGAGGGCAAGCCTGGATTCTAATACTTCTTGGAACTAAAAGTTCAGAAATGCTGCTTCTATATAATCTCATAGTCTAACTGCTAAGCACAACCTTGAAGCTTCTCTACCTCGATCATTTTCAAAATGTCGTTGTTGTTTAAGCAATAAAACCATATTTCCCCAACAAAACCTTCTGTAAAATTCTCCCCAGCAGGTGAACCAATTTTAAAACAATCATAAAACATAGGGCGCATGGGTGGCTCAGTCGGTTGAGCAGCTGACTTCAGCTCAGTCATGATCTCCTGGTCTGTGGGTTTGAGCCCTGCGTCAGGCTCTGTGCTGATGGCTCGGAGCCTGGAGCCTGCTTCCGATTCCGTGTCTCCCTCTCTCTCTGCCCCACCCCTGCTTGCTCTCTGTCTCTTTCTCAAATAATAAACATTTTAAAAAATTTTTTTAATAAAACAATCATAAAACATAAATTTATAAGCAAACTTGTAACAACTTTGCTTGTTACAAAGCTTATCAATAAGATCATTAAGGCTGTCTGAGGAAAACTGGAACTCCAAGGACGTGGGCGATAAGCAGTCTTATGTCAACATCCGGTTCCATGAAACGGGATAAAATGTTTGTGAAATCCTGTAACCCTGCTGCCATAGAATCAAGTGTAGCCACTGCTCCAACACCCTTATTGTGCAGACAAGAAAATGAAGGCCTAGAGGGATAGCACACTGTTTGGGCCTTTAATATTAAAAATAACATGGGGCACCTGGGTGGCTCAGTCGGTTAAGCATCTGACTTCAGCTCAGGTCATGATCTCACGGCTTGTGGGCTCGACCCCCATGTCGGGCTTTGTGCTAACAGCTCAGACCCTGGAGCCTGCTTCGGATTCTGTGTCTCCCTCTCTCTCTCTCTGTCCTCACCTGCTTGTGCTTTGTTTCTCTCTGTCTCTCAAAAATAAATAAATATGAAAACATTAAAAAAAATAAAAGTAAAAAAACATTTCATAATAAATAAATAAATAAATAAATAAATAAAATCATCTGATAAGAGGATGAAAATATTTCACTGAGGCAAGTGTCTGACATGGTTAAACGCATTACCCACAAAATACAGTTCTTCTTAATTTAAATGATCACCCTATAGTTCTTCAATTAATAAAAACGGAAATGGTCAATTAACTTAGCTGCTGTTCTTTATTGTTTCCTATTATCCTCGTAGCTTGTAAGCCCTGAATTGTGCTGACTACGTAATTTGTATTTTATTCCATTAGCGGATGTAAAGATTTGCTGATTATCTCTAATAATTAAATTATGCATTTCAACTTATGAATCAGCCATGGGAATATCTTAGGGGATGAGCATTTCTGGCAGAGAGAACAGCCGGAAGCTGGAGGCTGGAAGGGAGAAGTGGTCTCTTCCGTCTGGGGTCTCCCCGCTGAGATGACGCAGGCTTGGCATGCTTTGGTCACCGCCTCCCTTTCCTGCTCTAGATTCCCTTGCTCCTACCTCCTGTGCAACTGGAAAGAATAAGGCAAAGATGGAGAGGGAAATCAGGATCTAGGGCCGGTAACCGACAGCACTTGCTGACTCTCAGGGATCGGAGGCCAACTCCCTCCTGGGCTTCCTGGTTACAGTGCTCCTGTTTGCTCCAGATCTTTTGTGTCCAGTGTCTGTCACTCGCCCAAAGAATTCCGACAGTTACAGCACATTGGATTTGTCAATAATGTTGACACACTAGGAGCTCCCTGCAAAACTCTTCCCGTCATTAGAAATGGAGACGTATGGACCACTGCAGACCTCAGTTCTGCAATTGCAAATGTTTCAGTGATCCCCCACCCTGGCTGCCATGCCTTCCCTCTGGTGGTGTGCTGGGCAACAGGTATCTGGGGCCAGGCAGGGTGGTAGGGTGGAAATGCTGCTTTCTAACACTTGGCAATTTCCGTTCCATGAAATCCGCCACTATGGCAGGTTAAAGTACCTGCGCTTTGATAACTAGCGAGCAAAATTCCTGACCCTGAGAGTGGGTTGGGGCAGCCTTCAGCACACCACTGCTCCCCTCTCCCTCTCTTCACACACTGCCTCTCCTCACTCCTCCTTGCTTGTCCCAATCACCCTCCCTCTCTGCCATGTATTACCCACCGTTTCACCTTGGGTTCCCTACCAACCTCTGAAAATCACCAGCATCTCAATCTGTCCAATACCAACAGCACAAGTTTACTGGAAAGAACAGAGGCTTTTTGGAGTCAGACTGGGATTCGGTCGGTTGTGACCCCGAGTAAGTTACATAATTACGTTGAACCTCTGTTTCCTAATCTATAAAGTGATTTAAAAAAACACACGGGGGGGCGCCTGGGTGGCTCAGTCGGTTGAGCGGCCGACTTGGCTCAGGTCATGATCTCGCGGTCCCTGAGTTCAGGCCCCGCGTCGGGCTCTGTGCTTACAGCTCGGAGCCTGGAGCCTGTTTCGGATTCTGTGTCTCCCTCTCTCTGACCCTCCCCCATTCATGCTCTGTCTCTCTCTGTCTCAAAAATAAATAAATGTAAAAAAAAATTCAAAAACAAAAAACCACACAGGGCCTCCCTCATAAGAAATATCATGAGGACTGTATGACACAATGGCGCTAAGAAATGCCAAGTTAAAGCTTTTGTCTTTCCCACCGCCTTCAGAGAGAGTGACAATCCCCAACCCGTGCCCCCCCCCCCCGTGCGTTCCCCGTGTTAGCTCTCCTGGCCTGGGAGGTATCTCTCCCATTACTCAGAGAGAGCTCCCTGAGCGCTGGGCTCTTGTCTTGTTTATCTTCCTACCCCAGATCCTAGCCCAGTGTCTGGAACATGGTAGGTGCCCAATACGGATGGAATGAACACTACCTTCCTTACCCACTTCCTACTTGGTCACAAGAAGGGATGAACAAGAAAATGGGAGGAAGAGGTTTGGGGCGCTGGAGGCCCGCCGGTCTGGATGTCACTCAAAAACATCCACTTTTTCTTCCTCTCTCACTTATCTTGGTTGCGGGCGCTCATGTCATATCTCTGAGTTTCTTTCACTGAATGCCTTTTTGGTTTCAATCTGTGAGTTATTTTTCCCTTCCTGTCCTGGAGATATATGAACCAGAGCCAATAAAATAAGAGCTCTCTTTTTCCTTCACAGCTCTGAAAGCTTTACATAAGTGTTTCTTCACTTCTATTTTATGGCCAGGACCAGATGCGGAAGTGCTAAAATATTTTGATAAGAGCTGTCCTGGTGGTACTTCTTGTTTTTACAGCTATCCAGAGGGAGAGAAATAGCTAGGAAGTCAGCCCACAGAGAGCAGAGACAGGAGCTATGAAATGTCTCTACTGACCGAGATTCTCAATTAGTTTCAAAAATCAGTTGGATGAGGAGAGACAGACAAGGTTTAGGCCATATCGCTGTCTAAATGAAAAACAGGCCATCATAACTCCCAATGTTTAGGGGGATGGGTTCCTGTGAAGTTTATAAAATGTTTTTGTATACAAACTGATATTCTGAGACCTCCTGTGTTAAACTCACACTCCCTGACCCCACAGTACCTGTAAGGTAGGGACTGTTGGTATCCTCAAGGGACCACGGAAACGCATTCCCAGAGAGGTTAAGTGACTTGCCCGAAGTCACATAGCTGGACAGTGGTGACCCTGGAATCTAACCACTAGGCTTGAGTGCCTCTCATCCGTTCTGCATGGAAGGGGTCAGAGGGGCAGGGAGGTCAAGGGAGCTGCAGAGGGCCATGTAAAGCCACATCACTGGGCTTCAATCCTTTCTTTCCCTATGTTGCAAATGAGCATTGTCTCACTCTGAGCCACGTGTTTGCCTCATATTCCTTTCCACCTGATAACTTTCTCTTCGTTCTGCCCATTCTTTTGTTTCACTCCATTCCACTTGATTCTGCCCTCTCCGTGCCCCTTGAGGGCTCTGTTTCCAACCCTCCTTCCTGGTTCCACCTACACGACTGTGTTTCACCTTATGTGCCTGACACAGGTCCACGTGCATGCAAATAGCAACCCACTTTTATTCCCCAAAACAAACCTCTAACCGACAAGTCCGGCTTCAAAGCCTCAACGTAAGTCATTTGGCTACAGCTGCCTTATTTGGACCTCAAACACCCCTCTCTGTCCTTCAGGGTGCGTTCATACCTAGGTTTGTCTGAATGGAGATGCGGTGCATATCATTGTTTTCTATTCTTTTCCGTCTGTCCTGTAAATTTAGACAGTGTGGGCTGGGACCCTGGGAAGGGGCTTTGGAGGAAGGAATTTCTAAGGGACACAGCTGAGAGGGAATTAAAATTCAGATTTTTCTGAGTCCCCACCTAGGTGTCTATTTCTTTATCAGTGTGTTCGTTCATCAGCCTGATGTTGCCTGCTACCTGCTTGAGGAATAGCCGCGAAAAACTAAACGATTTGGCTACTTAAAGGATTGGTTCAAAATGAGGAAATAAGCTATTTATTGAATAGGCCATGATATGTTTGCAACTAGAGAAAACATGTCATTTTCCAAAGGGAGAGAGGAATTCAGCCTGACAGAAGGGAGGAGAACTAACATGGGAATGGTAATAAAAGGAAAATTCGGAACCCAATTTCCTTTGGTTAGATGTATTAGATTTTAATCGTCTACACCAAATGGCTGAAACCCATTTAAAGCCAGACCAGCTACACGCTGCCATGTATTTGCTTAGGTAAGTATCTTCATTTGCCAGTAGACTACAAGCCCCTTGGATATGAAACTGAAGGTTACTCATCTCGATCTCTCCCCAAAAGCCAGGCGCATAGCAGGTGCTCAATAAATGTTCACTGAATTGAATTAAAAAGAAAACACCCACTATTTATCAATACCGCACTCAACCCGGGAGAGAAAAGAATGAATGTGATGCTATGCTCTATTAAGTGCAGAAATGAAAACACATGCCATCTCAAGGCTGGTAATTTCAGGATATGAGGACTCTGAAATAAAGCCTCTCCACGATGCAGAACTGCTTGCCAAGCACTTTCTATATCAAGGTTTACTATAACAATACCACAGAATAGCCCAGAGCCTTTCTATTTTAATTCCAACGTGTCCAAAATCAGAGAACAAAAAAACTCTACAAAAAAACCACAAACAGTCATTCATTATATTCTATCTCAATTTGAGGTTCGTATTTTGACCTACAGATGGAGAAGACTTGGGAATTAGAAGCAGGCTTGTTAATTTGTCTAGATAGAGTCAGGGTATTTGGGCGGGGTGGGAGGGGAAGGGCCTGAGCAATATATAATATCCCTGTCCTTTCTGCTGACAGAGCCAATTGTGTAAGACACACAGGGGTCAGACAGGCGTAAATCAAGAATATTAGCTTTATTACTCACAAAGAAGGAGTTTAGAGAAGGTGGTTTAAATCTGTGAGCAAGAACGCTTGCTGGTCCTCTGCCCCAGATTAAGCTCCCTACCACCCCGCTAAGTGAACTGGCATAAGCATGCCAGTTTGGACTTCGAGGTAGAAAGTCGCTCCTCCTTTCCTGGAAGAGGTGAGGAAAGGAGTGGAACTAGAGTCTTGGAATGTTGTTATGACAGTGGTCCCTCCACACCAAAAGACGAAGAGCAGGGATGAACTGTTCCTTCCAACACATTACATATTTGACAACAGACGCTGCCGATAACTTGTAAGTAATTTGAATTATACCTTTTAGCGACGATTTATGGAATCCTACGCACCAAGCACTAGACTGAAAAGCTCTACAAATGCGTTGGCTCGTTTGATCCTGAAATTTTACCCTAGGAAGGAAAACAGTTTGGCATCTCCTCAGTGAGTTAAACTGGGAATTCCCACACGACCCAGCAATTCCACTGCTGGGTGCACACCCAAAAGAATTGGAAACAGGTGTTTAAACAAAAACTTGTCCTCCAGTGTTCACAGCAACACTATTCACAGTAGCCGAAAGATGGAGATCGCACAAATGTACTTCAACAGATGAACGGTTAAATACGGTGTGGTATATTGCAATGGAATATTACTCGGCCATCACAAGGAATGGAGTGCGGACGCCTGCTACAGCACGGATCAACCTTGAACGCATTATGCTAAGTGAAAGAAACCTGACACAAAAGGCCACAGGCAGCACGATTTCCATTCACGTGAAATATTCAGAATAGGCAAATCCATAGAGACAGGAAACTGATTCACGGTCGCCTGAGGCTGGGAGGAGGGGAGAATGAAAGTGTCTACCTAATGGGTACAAGTTGCCTTCTGGGGTGATGACAAGTCCCACAACTAGACAGTGGTGATCCTGGAACAACACTGTGTACCGAATGCTACTGAATAGTATACTTTAAAATGGTTAAGATGGTGAATTGCATTATGTGTAGTTTGCTGAATTAAAAAATACACATAACATAATCCTGGAAGGTAGGGATCATTATCTCAACTTTACAGATAGGAAGACTGAGGGTCTAAGAGAGATCAACAACGTTACTATCGGACAGGGATGCATCTAAATATTTTACAATTTGCGGAGCCCAGTTTAAGAGAACTGATACAAAATTATTATTACAAAATGGTTAGGGTGCCTCCAGAGGTCCTGCAAAGGGTCTTTGCAATGGAGGACTCTGAAGCTTGGGCCTTATTAACTCCAAGCTCACATTTGCTGTTCATAGATAGAATTGGAAAATGAAAAAAAATATATTAAAACCTACGACTCCATTTTCAATAACAGCAAAAATATACAATATTCAGGAGTAAATTTAACCAGAGATGTGCAAGACCTCTACACCAGAAATTACAAAGCATTGCTAAGAAAAAATGAAAAAGACCAAACTGAAGGGTTCGATATACCATGTTTATGAATTGGGAGACTCCGTGTTGTTAAGAGGTCAATTCTTCCCATGTTGGTCTATAGACGCGAAGCAGTTCTGATCCTAATCCTACCAGGGTTTTATGTAGAAATTCTCAAATCACTCTCCCATTTCTGTGCAAAGAACCTCGGCTGCCCAAAGAAATACAGAAACAGAACGTACCTGGAGGACTTACATTGGCTTCAAGACTTACTTTGGACATCCTATCAGGACAGTGTGCTGTTAGGACAGAAAAATCAATCAGCCAACGGAACTGCATAGAGTGCCCAAGAACAGACCCTTTACACACGCAGCCAAATGATTTTTGACAAAGGCACCAAAACAATCCAATGGGGAAAGAAAAAAGTTTTCAGGAAATGGTGCCCGAACAACTGAATATCTAAATGGCAAAGTAAGGGGATAGAGCTAGAATGTGACCCTAGGTCCGTCTGCCTCTTTCTTCTTCCCTTCACTACATCTGAGTTCCCACCCTTGCCTGGTCTTTGCCCTACTACCCTCTCTGGCCACAGTCTGAAGAGAGATGAATCTCAAGGATGAGACATTGGAGCAGTCGAATTAACCAGTGTCAGCTGTTCGCTAAGAAGGTTGAGGGAGAAGAGACTTGACAGTGAAGTTTGCCTGCTTTGGGTCTGGAGGTGCCTGGGACCCCACTGCCTATTGTCAGACAGGGAGGTGAGAAGCTTGTCAGAGTGGCAAGCTGGAAAATCACACAGTACCTGTCCACTGCCAAGATCAAAGCCTGATGTCAGAGGTCACCTGGTAGAGCCGAAAGAAAGCTGAACTTGCCCTCAGAATTCTCTGGTTCTGTTTCACCTCTGCCCCTGGATGACGTTGGGTGTATCACTTTAACCTCCCTGATCCTTAGTTTCCTCCTCTGAAAGAAGGGGACAAAAAAATACCTTCTCTCCCCTACCCCACTGGGTTGCTGTTTAGTTCAGATGAAACAGAGTGTATACGTATCCCTTGAAAACTATGAAATAGGACACATATACATTGTATCGCAGCCCTGTGCATGCTTATTGCAAACTGAAATGAGCGATAATATGAATTTACCTGTTTTAGACTCCAATTTGACATATCAGGTTTATTCCATAATTGCTTTCCTTGTTCCTTCTGTGTTTACAAAAGAAATCTAACATCCTGCTAGTGATTCAAGATTGTTTCATTCGCGAAGCTTTTGAGTCCACGATACCTGGGCTTCTTTTTTTTTTTTTTTTTTTTTTTTTTTAAATTTACATCCAAGTTAGTTAGCATACAGTGCAACAATGATTTCAGGAGTAGATTCCTTAATGCCCCTTCCCCATTTAGCCCATCCCCCCTCCCACAACCCCTCCAGCAACCCTCTGTTTATTCTCCATATTTAAGAGTCTTTTATGTTTTTGTTCTCCTCCCTGTTTTTGTATTATTTTTGCTTCCCTTCCCTTACGTTCATCTGTTTTGTCTCTTAAAGTCCACATATGAGTGAAGTTCTATGATATTTGTCTTGATACCTGGGCTTTTTCAGTGTCATTTATTCAACAAGTTCTTACTGAGTGCCTCCTATGCTCTCACTGTGTTCATTTAAGTGCGAGGGGCAAATGGGTGAAAAGAGATATGAGGCCTGTCCAGAGAACGCAGAGTCTGGTGAGGACACAGACACAGCCTTAAAGAGCTGATCAGGGTACAATGTCATCGCTGCTATAAAGGAGCTGCTTACAAGGTACTGCACGGGAGGAGGAACTTCTAAGCCTGTGGGTATCAGGACAGGCTTCACAGAGAAGGTGGTGTTCCAAGTTGGGACATAAAGGGGAGAAAAGAATTTCCCACGACAGTCCAGTCTAGAGTAAGGGCACCCGGGTCCAGGGAAACAGCATGTACCAAGACACAAAGCGGCAGGTCCTGCTGGAGAACTGCAAGAGAGTGTACATGAACAGAATTTAAAGTTAGAATAGAGGGGCAGGGCTCAGTCGGTTCAGCATCTGACTTCGGCTCAGGTCATGATCTCGCGGTCCGTGAGTTCGAGTCCCACGTTGGGCTCTGTGCTGACGCTCAGAGCCTGGAGCCCGCTTCAGATTCTGTGTCTCCCTCTCTCTCTGCCCCTCCCCTGTTTCCACTCTGTCTCTCTGTCTCCCGAAAATAAATAAATGTTAATTTTTTTTTTTTTAAGTTAGAATAGGTGTGGCCAGAGAAGAGCCTAGAGAGCTATCAGGAACCAGGCCATGGAGGGCTTCATAAGCCACACAGAGCTTAGTCTCTATCCTGTAGATGTCAGAGTCATGGAGGGCTTCTGCACAGCCAAGTAATAAGATAGCTCTGCATTTTAGAAGGGTAAGTATGGCCAGAGGGGAGCACGGGGCAGTGCCATCAGAGGCAGGGGGAAGAGGCGGGTGGTCAGATGAGTGGGGAGGATGGTAAGGCGGTCATTGCAATGGTCTGAACAAGGCTCACGGTGGTAGGACCGGCAAAGAGGAGACAGATTTGGGACTTAAAGGCAGACGCTAGAGGAGAGACATAGCACGAGTGGGGGAGGGGCAGAGAGAGAGGGAGAGGGAGAATCCCAAGCAGGCTCCACACTGTCAGCACAGAGCCAGACACAGGGCTCCATCCCACGAACCATGAGATCATGACCTGAGCCGAAATCAAGAGTCGGACGCTCAACTGACTGAGCCACCCAGGCGCCCCCACAATCCTTGTATCTTAAGTTATGTGAGAAGGCAACCAGAATTTCCTGGTAATGTTCTGGAAGTCCCAACGGAGGTGTGACGGTGTGGACCATGTGCTTTGGGCCCTCCCTTCAGTTTGCATTGTCCATATTCCAGAGCTCTGAGATACAAGCCAATGGGAGCTGGGATCCTATGGCTCTCCTAGTGGCCGACAGGGTTCTGGGTCTCTTCCTACTCCAGCTTGGGGCAAATGAAGTATTCTGGAATTTTCCTTTAGCCCCCACGTAAGATCTTGATGCTTACACTGAGCGACCCCAAACTTCTCTCATTTTCCAACCATGATAGAAGCCACCGGGACCTTGAACATGATTTTAGGAAACTTTTCCAATCCTGCCCTTTTCCTGGTTGAACAGAAATGGAAAAATCTTCAGTGCTTCCTCCTAGTGTCCTGGCTGGATGACCAGGTGGCTCCAGAGAAAGCCACACCCGAAGAGAGACAGGCTGCTGCGTAAACATCGACTTCGGAAAAAGTAAGTTGATTCCAAAGCCACCGCCTGGAGACGCCTGCAGTCTTGAAAGACGAAAACAATTAAGAATTTAAGAGCTTTCTTAAATCAAATGTTCCCCTTATTACTGACTGGCATTTCCTGGGTGTTACCGCTGAAAAGGAGAGACTTGTGGGTAACTCATGATATTTTTGGTTTTTTTTTTTTTTAGGCAATGAGAAAGCAAACTGGGGAGGGTCAGAGAGAGAGGGAGAGAGGATCCCAAGCAGGCTCCCCACTGCCAGCACAGATCCTGATGCAGGGCTAGAACTCACAAACTGTGAGATCATGACCTGAGCTGAAACCAGGAGTCAGACGCTTAACCGACTGAGCCACCCAGGCGCCCCTCGTGATACTCTTATACGTGAATTGTAATCAACTACCTCCAGGGGTTCCTGGGAGGCTCAGTCGGTTAAACGACCGACTTTAGCTCAGGTCATGATCTCACGGTTCCTGGGTTCGAGTGCCACATCGGGCTCTGTGCTGACAGCTCGGAGCCTGGAGCCTGCTTCAGATTCTGTGTCTCCCTCTCTCTCTGCCCCACCCCCGCTCACACTCTGTCTCTCTCTGTCTCTCAAAAATGAATAAACTTAAAAAAAAAATTAACTACCTCCAACTTCCATGGTCACTCCACCTATGGATTTTCACCACTCTTTTTTTAAATATTTTAAAAAATGTTTTTATTCATATTTGAGAGACAAAGAGAGACAGAGAGACAAAGTGCGAGCAAGGGAGGGGCAGAGAGAGAGGGAGACGCAGAATATGAAGCAGGGTCCAGGCTCCGAGCGGTCAGCACAGAGCCTGACGCGGGGCTTGAACCCACGAGCTGTGCCACTCTTTTTAAACTAGAGCCGGTCTGAAATTTTTCCTTTGCCAACCCATTTCCCTCTATTCGGCAGAAAAGCACTTACAGACCACTCAGGTCCTGAGCTCCTGGGAATCCTATCAAGGCACGCCAGAGTGAAGTCATTAAATGATCTGTCGGCAGACAACCTAAGCTCTGCTTCCCATCCCTGGCGTCCTCCCTTGTGCTAGGGCCTTGTCTAATGGAGTGAAATAATGTGCCAGACTCGGAGGGATACTGAGTTCTCCCCCAGGAACTCTGAGCCGAAGGGCTGTTCACTCTGCTGAATGGTGTCTCTGGAGCAGGGAAGCCAGGGACACAGTCCCTTCCAGAAAATTCCAACGGGCTGCAGGATGGGGAATCATGATTAAACCAGGAACACTGAAAGACGGTAGCAGTCCTTTTCTGGCCACTCAGCACCCAGCCCACAGATGTAATCAAAATCCGTACGTCTGTGGTCTTATAGGAGATGTAATTCAGGGTAGTGCTAGGAGCCAAGTTATAATTATTATAATAAAAATTCACATACAATGCATTCTTAATTATCTGATAATGAAGTTCAAGAGAGGACACCAGAAATTGCAGAGCACAGATAATCCAAAAAGCTCATTTCAGATACATGCTCTTTTTCATTCCACATTTACCCAGAGAAGTGAATTTCCCCTCTAATGATAAGAATTCACGTTTATCAGCACAAGAAACAAAACCTTCTGTAACCATGCAGGGTGATGGATGGTAACTAGACTTATTGTGGGAATCATTTCATAGTGTATCCAAATACCAAATCATGTTGTACACCTGAAACTAATATAATGTTATATGTCAATTATACCTTAATAAAAAAATTCATGTTTATGTATGGCCCTTTCACATACAGCAGTAGTTTTCAAGGATGTTTTCAGCAGCAGATACATAGTTTCAGACAAAATCTCTCTTGGCAGCTTAGTATTTAAAGCAGATAAAAGTGGACCTGCTCTAGTATAGCCAGGGATGGGGGGATCAGAGCTCTGTCCCCGGAGGTTAGTCCCCTTCTAGCTGTGGCTCCCGTGGGATCACTGTGGAAGCCTGGAACCCTGAAGAACACGATTGGAAAAACACTAACATACACTGGCTCTTGACTCTCATGGGCCTTGTGAAGTAGGCAGGTCAGGAATTAATACTCATATTTTATAATAAGAACGGGTTCAGGGAGGCTGTGTCCCACAGGTAACCCAATGATGCTGGGACTTGAACTCAATCTTCTAATGCCAAATTTAATACTCTTTTAACTATACCTTAAACCTGCTCTTTGCTCACTTTCCCAGCCTACCCTCTCATGCTGGGACACCAGGAGAAGAAAATTCACCAAAGGGGAATAAGAGATAAGGTATACACAATCGGTTTAATAGAGAACCTTCCATGTTTGTTGAACTGTCCTTTCCCCGTTCCAGGAGGGACAAATCAACAGTCTGATGATGAGAGGCTGGAATGAGAGCGGTTCTCTGTTTCACTGACCACCTTTAGTGATTGGAATTTCAATTTCTTTTTTTTTTTTTTTAAATGTTTTTATTTATTTTTGACAAAGAGAGAGCATGAGTGGGGGAGGGGCAGAGAGAGAGGGAGACACAGAATCCGAAGCAGGCTCCAGGCTCTGAGCTGTCAGCACAGAGCCCGATGCGGGGCTAGAACTCATGAACCACGAGATCATGACCTGAGCTGAAGTCTGACGCTTTACCGACGGCGCCACCCAGGTGCCCCTGGAATTTCAATTTCTTAATAATTTCTGTCACTGCTTGGCTGTGTCTAAATATTTAGGCAGATCTGTGCAGAGTGGATTTGTCTCTTTGATGTGTTACATATATTTTTGTATTCTGATTGTCAGTCAGTGAGGAAACCACACCACAGAAAACAGATGTGATCTGACAGTCACCAACTGTGGCTCTCCCTTTTTCCAGCATACCCTGAGCAAGACTGGATTCTGCCTTTGGACTACAGGCTCCTGGAGAACTCGACCACCTGACATCTTCCTTCCATATTTGTTTTCTGTGAGGTCTTAGGCACAACTGGGGCTTCAATTACTTTCCCAAACTCTGGTGATTCTCAATTCTATATCCCAGCCCTAACCTCTCAAGTTCCAGACTACATTTCTAATTACCCACCAGACCTGTGTAATCGAAAGCATCCAGATTTCCATATTCAAAATTAATTTCTAGCTAAAATGGTGCTCTCAGAATTTCCTCTATTGGTGAATGGTGCCACCACTCACCTCCAAAGAGAACTCCGTTTTCCTGAACCCTCCCCTCCCTTCAGCATCCACTTTGGACTAACCTACCGAGTCATTTAGAGTCAACATTTTTAATATTGCCTGTCTCTGACTCCTCCCTTCCCACCCTTAATTCCTACAGCCTTCGTTCAGTCCTTCAGCCTGACTGTTGTAATGGTTTAATGAGTATTTCTCCAATTAGCCTAATTGGTCTCTTTCTTTCTCTTCTGATTCATCCTCTAGGCTGCCTTTCTACGATCAAGTTCCTGTAAAGGCCCCACACAATCTATCCCTAATCCATCTGGCCAGCCTTACCTCCCAATACAGCCCATTCTTCTCTTTTCCTCGACCCCCACATCCGTCCCCTCAGAAATTCCTCCTGTCATTCTGTGAAATATACCTCATGACGACCCCTGCCAGTCTACCAAGAGAGTGCCAAGGCGCCTCATTCTCCGCTGGATGCTGCCGTCATCCGGGATTACAGCTGATCTCAAGGCCTCCAGTCTACATTCACGTGTGCTTTTTAATATATCAGTAGATGTGTCTACCTCAGAAACTTTCTCAGTGAAAAGGTCTTGTTTTTCTTCTTTATTAGATTTTGTCACACACCGAACACAATAAATACAATACATATAATAAAGGACATACTAAATATTCAAGGTATTTATGCTAAAATATATGCCTATATTTGGTTTTCTTTATAATAATTAACTTTTTGAGTGGATAGCTCGACTCATTCATTTTTGGGGCAGGAGTATTTTTTAGGAGTGTCTCTCGTATATTAAGGCTCCTGGTGCTTTGTTTACCTAAGAACGTCTTTATTAAATCCTCACGTATAAATGGGATAGCTTACCTCTAGTTAGAAGTTCTTTTCAACTCCCTGAAAATAATGCTGCACTGACATCTTGATTTCAGTGTCACAATTGGGAAATATGATGTCAGACCAACTCATGTTACTTTGTAAGTATACATTCTCTTTCTACATGCTTGTAAAATCGGCTTTCCGAATTGGAAGTTATTGCATTACACTATAAATCCTAAGTGATGATTTTTGTTTCTTTCTTTATCCTTTCCACACTGTACTAACCTTTCAGTCAAAAATATTTTTTTAGGGGTGTCTGGGTGGCTCAGTCAGTTAAGTGTCCGACTCCTGATTTTGGTCCAGGTCATGATCTCACAGTTGTGAGATCGAGCCCTGTGTCAGGCTTCACATGAGGCATGGAGCCTGCTTAAGATTCTCTCTCTCCTCTGCCCCTCCCACCACTCTAAATAAATAAATATATATATAGATTTATATATATTTATATTTATATTATATTTATATATTTATATATTTATATATTTATATTAATTTATATATTTATATTTATATATTTATATAGATATAGATTTATATTTATACATTTATTTATTCATATACAAAATGTATTATATATCATATATACATATATATATTTTTTTAATTTCAGTTAAAATCTTTTACCATGGGAATTTTAGGTCATCATTTCTCCATGCCTCATATCAATTATCTATCGCTGCAAACATAATAAATTACCCCCAATATAATGGTGCAAAAGAACAGCAATGATTTCTTATGAGTGTGTGAGCTGGTGGGTGGTCTTCCATTGACTTCACCTGGGCATACTCATGTGGCTGCTTTCAGCTGTCCAAAGCCCAAAAACAACAGAGGTAAAGCCAGTGAATCATCAAAGCAGTAATTAGGAAAAGTCTATAGCGCACACACCAAAAAGACAGTTTGCAAACCAGGAGCACTCAAACCAAAACATGGAATGAGGCTCAGGGCACATTGTCATAAAGCAACCTCTACAGTGAGGAAGTAGTGAGTATTATTCACAGCGACTGGTTACAATATTAGAATTTTCTTACATGATAGAGAATTGGTCAGTGGTTACCTCATATCAACCTTGGGAAACGGTAGAAGGTTTGCTTCTGATTTTCAGAGGCATAAGCAGGAAATGACCCAGGTCAAGTTAGCCTTGCAAAATAGCTACATTAAGCTTTCCTTGTATGATGAAACTGATTTCGTCTGCTCAGGCAATTTTCAAGGCTGGCCTCCTTTGTTTTTGATGTTAACCCAGCTGAAGAGAATCCAGGGGGCTGGGCTGACTGGGCCTGCCTCTCTCTCTCTCTCTCTCTCTCTCTCTCTCTCTCTCTCTCTCTCTCTCTCTCTCTCTCTCTCTCTCCATGAGGCCTTTCAGCCTCAAGGGGGCCATATGAGGCTTACCTCAACATGGCCAGGGCAGTGCGCCCAGTGCTTACCAAGTCTCTGCTTCAAATTTACCAATGTTGTGTTAGTCGCCGTAAGTCATGTTATCACACAGCCCCCACCCCAAAGCACGTGTACCTATATGTTTGCCGGCTTCATGTTTATTGAGATCCCATTGGTCAAAGTGAGGCATGTTATCAAGCTCATTGTGAGCGTGAGAGGGTACAGCCTGTCCCTTATGAGAGCTGTGATCCGAGGGGCCCCTGGTGTCACAGCCCTCCACATCTCTCTCTGTCTAGTCTTTTCCTTTCCTTCTGGGACTCCTATTATATGGGCGTTAAAATTTCTACTTCTAGCTTTCATTACTTTTACCTTTTCTGATATATTTTTCTTCGCTTTTTTTCTTCCCAGTGCCTTGGGAGATGGTTCTTTAACCTAACCTTTCGTCCCCTAATTCAAATTTGTCTGGATCTACTCTGTTATTTATCTTTTTGATTGAGCTCCTTAGTTTTAAACAGTTATAGTTTTCCTACCTGGTATTTTTTCTGGGGCTTTAACTAAAAATTAAAGTATCCACCTCATGTGAGCATCATCCTCTTTGCCCCTCTTTGATAGTCTCTATTGTACTTACTTTCATTTCTTTTATCTACCTCAGTCTGTTTCCTTTTTCTTTTATTCAACATTTATTTATTTTGGGACAGAGAGAGACAGCATGAACGGGGGAGGGGCAGAGAGAGAGGGAGACACAGAATTGGAAACAGGCTCCAGGCTCTGAGCCATCAGCCCAGAGCCTGACGCGGGGCTCGAACTCACGGACCGCGAGATCGTGACCTGGCTGAAGTCGGACGCTTAACCGACTGCACCACCCAGGCGTCCCTCCTTTTTCTTTTATCAGCGGTCACACTTGTCGGCTATCTGGCGTTTTTCTCTGTGACATTTTTTTCCCTTTCCGTAGTAGGAAAGGCTGTTGGCTGTTGATGTACCCTTACGGGTGGGAAGAAGCCTAAACTCAGCCTCTCATTTGGGTCATTCCTGCTGACTTGCAGGAGGACGAAAGAGCACCCCAAGGAGGAGAATCAATGGATCAGAGTCTGGTTTGACCATCCCTGACTGCTATCTCCTCACAAGGTGACCTTGTCCCCACAGTCTAAGTCCTCGCTGTTTTCCTGTAGGAGTTTCAACTCCCTTGGCAGGAAGGCAGGAAGAAGAAACTCCCCAGTGTAACCTTTGCTTCTGTGGCTATCCGTCCACTCGTCCTCACAGCAGGCTTCCAGACTCACATAGTGCTGACAGACCAACACTCTGCTGGCCTGAGATGCTGTCTTCCTGTCTCGCAACAATGTCAGGGCAGGTAATGATCCCTCCCGGGCACTTCGCTTTTGAAATCTTTTGGAGTCCTTTTCACGTTTTGACTCTCCCTCTGAGGGAGAGCTGGCCACATGCCAACCGTAAAGCACTGTTTGGCGCCTGTGCAGACCCCTCCCAGTCTCAGCTGGGCCTGTTAAGCTTCAACACCTTTGTGAAATCCCTTCCTTCCAGGGCGAGCTTTTATTAGCAGCCTCTGGGTTCTGTGGCTCTTAGAATGGTCTTCTTTCTGCTGCCTTCTCGTCTGGTGGCCTCCTTTTTGTCTGCCACCTTCGCTATGGTCTCTATTTTTGTTGGGGGGAATCGGAGAGATTAAAGCTCACACATCATGGCCACCATCTTGCCTCTATTCTCCTTCAAGCTCCACCTTTTCGCCTCAGGACAATGTTTCTGCCGCGCTAAACTAATTAAGCTCTTTGTCAGCTCAGATGCATTCAAGAGGCTTCTTTCCACGATTGGACAACAACCCAAATCCCTGAGGCCCTCCACTGTCGGGGGGGGGGGGGGGGGGGGGGTCCCCTTCTTAGGCAACTCACTTCATACACGGCCATCTCTAACTTGGAGAACAGTTGAGGCTCTTTCTGCCCCTGCCTCTGCCCAGGTTTCCCTAACCCAGAACGCCTAGTCTTTCCCTGTAGCTATCGGAATCCTTCCCACTCTCTGGGGACCAGTTCAAGTCTGGCCTTCCCCATGATTTCCCCTCCCGTGCCTCTCCTCCTGCAACATCTCATCACTGTAAACAGTTATATTCCTTGAGCACTTATATTTAAGTGCCAGGCACCAGATACTGCAAAACCCTCTATATACATACATTATCCTAGTTAATCCTACGACAGCCCTGTGAGATGCTACAATTACTATCCCATGTTAAGGAAGCTGGAACTTAAGAGAGACTCACTATAACATGCGCAAGGTAATGTGGTCGGTGGCAGAAATGGGATTTAAACGTACTTTGTGCCTTCAGAGACCATACTCCCATTTGGCTACACCGGTGTCAGAGACAGCTACCGTTAACATTTTTGGGGAGTATCCTTCTAGACATTTCTTTTTCTGTGTTTCTCTTTCTAGATATACAGACATATGTGCCCTTCTCCCTCCCCCTCTCGCTCTCCACCCCCCATACGCGCACACACTCGTAGTTAGAACAAGGTTTTGCATAAATTTTATATAAAATTTGCATAAATCACTCCCTTCATTCTTAAAGCTATTAGCCATAGCAGTCCTGTCTAGTTTGCCTTCCAAGTAGATTTTCAATTCCTTGGTAGCCTCTTGCTTCTCGATATCTCCCTTCACTGCAATGAACTCAGTGCTGAGCACTGAGCAGGTACTTTATTTTTTATTATTTTTTATTTGTATTTTTTAAATATGAAATTTATTGCCAAATTGGCTTCCATATAACACCCAGTGCTCATTCCAACAGGTGCCCTCCTCAATACCCATCACCCACCCTCCCCTCCCTCCCACCCCCCATCAACCCTCAGGTTGTTCTCAGTTTATGAGTCTCTTACGTTTTGGCTCCCTCCCTCTCTTTTTTTTTTTTTCCCCTTCCCCTCCCCCATGGTCTTCTGTTAAGTTTCTCAGCATCCACATAAGAGTGAAAACATATGGTATCTGTCTTTCTCTCTATGACTTAATTCACTTAGCATAACACTCTCCAGTTCCATCGACGTTGCTACAAAAGGCCATATTTCATTCTCTCTCATTGCCACGCAGTTTAAAATGCTTGTTGGTGGACGAAAACACGAGAGTGTCTGTATAACAGAAAAAGACTAACTTGCAGATAGAGTTACGCATATATTGTCACGAAGGCCTAGGGGGCCAAGAGAAAAGTCTGCTGTCTCCTTCTGGCCACACACCTCTGGGTGACGTCAGGCAAGATACTTTGTTGGGGAGGTAAAGCAATGACGCTCTTGTCTCTGCAGCCGTGAAGGGAGGCCAGGCATATCTCTCATGGTATTAAGACCACCTTCTACGGAGAGAGGCTCAGAGGAAATTGAGGTAACCTCGATCAAGTGCTCGGAGCGTCCTGCAGAAGCTGGACCACACATGTACCAGGGATAATTGCTGGGAGGAGGAGGCGGGCAGGAGCAGGAGAGTCGGTCTCTGTGCTCACCCAGCAGGATGTGAAAAATTCAGCTGGGTTCTTTTTATAGTTTCAATCATCCCTGGTAATGAAGATTCTGCAATTAGAACTCAGCTGGCAGTGGTGTGTGAGGCAGAACAGGATCCTGGGTCTGCGGGAGGGCAGGCCTGTTTTTCAGGAAGGCTTGGAGGCACCGCTGGGAGCAAGAGATGTGATGTCAGGACGAAAGCTATTTTTACAGACCATTTTCTAGCCATAATCACTCCTTAAATAAGTTCCACTTGGGCATTACATTTTACTTAGACTACACTCAGCTCTCAATTATCTGTCCAAATGGAGGGGAGTATTAACACAGATAATAGAAAACAGCGACGCTGCATTTATTCAAACCACCGCTAATTTGGAATTTATGATCATTTCACCTGGGCTTGATTAGAGTTTACTTGTGTATATTCTTTGAAGAGGGAATTTGTTGAAAAATATTCAAGGTGGATTAGCCTGTTTTTACGAGGACACACTGTTTTCAAATACTTAAGCATAATAAGTCAATTTTTATGAAGCACTTACTATGTGCTCCGCGCTGCGCTAAACCCTTTACATCTGTTATTATCCGTAATCCTCTTAGACGCCTCGTTAGATAGGTAGTGTTAGCCACCCCATTTTAGAGGTAGAGAAATGGGACTCTTGTCTGAGGTCATATAGCCCGTAAGGGGCAGACCCCGGCTCCAAACCCAGCCAATCCCTACTCGGCTACCCCTGCCGCCAAGTGTGAAACAGCAGGCTGGTCACAAGCCAGCTCCTACACTCAAAAAAACAAGTCCGGTCGCCTCTGCGTGGCACTGCTGTTCCCCATCGGAACTATCCTCACTGCTTTTTCAAAATCTTTGCCGTAAAGCGTGAGAGGGACGCATCAGCTTCTTGCTAAAGTATGAAATGCCTCGCTCATGCCTTGCTTGTGTACCTACCTCCTGGTTAGTTCTCTATTGAATTTAAAACTCTCGCTAAAACTCCCATCCTGGGACAACCCTTCCGTCTCTCGACATTGTATGACAAAAACAGAAAACACATCTGCTCAAAATGACATTTCTGTGCTGACAAACTTCTCTGGTGAGCCACAGGCTGTGATTGGCTGTCACAGTCACAGGCCCGTGCCTGGGATGTACTGACACTACCCATCCCTTCCCCAGTGTGAACGCTGGGGTCCCTTGCAGGATATACACTGCCAGGTGTTGCGGAATGGAGGCCCCATGGAAACAAGGGAAAGAAAAAGAAGGGAAACTTACTGCTTCTCAATGTTCCGAGAGTCATAGAAAACTACGTTCTATTTTATACTCTTTAGAGGAGGGGTCTTACGCGTAGGCGCTTCCACAAAAATGTGAACTTAATTCTGTGGATATACGTTACTCTGATGAAATGTGCCATGATTCTAGCTCAGGCATAACCATCACGAGTGAACACACACACGCACAAGGCACATAATTAATGTACTGGAAAACCTCATTCTCCTGGTACCCTAAGCCTGAAAGTCAACAGTCACAATATGACGTTCTAATTATGTTTGTAGGTATGGCAGAGCAACGAGCCTTACTTAACAATATTTAGTCCAACATCCTGAAAGTTCATAGGCTAGCGAGGCCTACTTCGGAAGATCAGACCAGAGAATGTAGATGGAGCTGACTTAGAATTCAAGTGGTTACTACTAGAATAAGAGAAGGTTTGGGATGCTTTGTAAAATCCAATTCACTAATACCACTCCCCGCCCCCCATACACACACTTTATTAAAGATAAGAAAATATTTTTAAGAAAAGCTACTTTGGGGGTGCCTGGGTGGCGCAGTCGGTTGGGCGTCCGACTTCAGCCAGGTCACGATCTCGCGGTCCGGGAGTTCGAGCCCCGCATCAGGCTCTGGGCTGATGGCTCGGAGCCTGGAGCCTGTTTCTGATTCTGTGTCTCCCTCTCTCTCTGCCCCTCCCCCGTTCATGCTCTGTCTCTCTCTGTCCCAAAAATAAATAAACGTTGAAAAAAAAATTTTTTTAAAAAAAAAAAAAAAGAAAAGCTACTTTGGCCTTAGATTGAACATTTAGTTTTGCAGAAAGGCTGCTATGTAACAACAGAAAAAGAAACCTAAGTATGGTTAATACAGTGAATTCAGCCCTCCATGCAGATTATTCAAATAAATCTTCAATCTCTGGTCAATTTAATCTCTGGTAAACTTGCTCTATCTTCCTTCAGTCCTACGACCTTCTACAGACACGAAGCAGATGCAAATTGATTTTAATTCAAGTACACCTATGGTGGAAAAAAATCTTATTAAAAAATCACTGGTTATGGTCTAAGGACAATGATCCAAGGCCCTAATTTGGGGATCATCTGCTGTTTGGAATGATAGGTGCCAATGCTCACTGCCATTTGTGTGGAAAATCAAGAGCTGACGGTCCATAAATTAAGCATGATAAACATTGGCACGCACATATGCAGAAGTTGAGACATCGTGAATATGTTTGCCTGGCTTCGCTCCAGCTAAGCCAAGTGGGTCGCGTGAGTTCAAGCCTGGACTGAACATGGCAGTGGATGGATCTGGAGTTCGGCTGAGTCCTGGATTAGGGGGTGGAGGGCCAGGATGTGAAGGGTGGTCTGAAGAGGTCAGCTGCGGCAGGCACAGGTTAGGAGAAAGAACCTAACCAAACTGTGCTAGAAATAAAGGGCTGCCGATAGTGAACGGTAACATCGAGAACTATGCTGAGCCACCACCAGCCCATATGATGGCATTTGGGGAGTTAGAAAAAGACGTGCCTCTGGGTGTGTGCCACCTGGTGCAAGAGATCACAGTGAGGCAAGCACATCTCGGGTCGGATTTCAGCCCCCACATGTCCCTTGGGTTGGATGCTCATGTTCAGGATACAGCATGTACAACCACAGAAGGTTGCCCTGAGTCAAGAGGAAGAGACTGGAAAGATCCTCTGAGGGATGGTCAGGGAAACTTTGAAATAATGTTATAAAAATAAAATTAAGAGCAAAATACACTTAGCACTAAAAATATGCGGAAAGATACGAAAGGAAAAATCTCTATCTTCCCAAAAGAAACCACTGCTGAGACTTTCTTGAAGATTCTAGAAAAAAATTTACGAATGTACTAGCATGTATATACACACACACATCTATATATTCACATATTATTTTGTATCTGCATGAAGTGTTCCTTCCATACATACTTCCTGCACCTTGCTTGTTTCACTTAATGTATTTTGAATTTCATATCAGCATATGTTTGCCAACTTCTTTCTACTGACTACTTGGTATCCCATTACATAGATGGAATCTAGTTTATTTGACCAGCCTTCTGTTATTGGGTATGGGATTCTCTCCAATCTCTTATTATTTTGATACTCTAGTTAGTGTTCTTTATGTCTCTCTTGGCATATTGCTCCAATAAGGAGAATGAAACAGAGTCAGTGCTGTGTCCAATTCAGGGTACCATGACCTAAAAGCCCCAGTGGGGCACCTGACCTGGCAAATCTCTTGCCTTCTACAAGCTTGGCTTACTGACGTTTGATGGGCCCTGGGGGTTAGGATGATGTGAGCTGGTCATTGGAAAGGCATATTTTGCTTCTCATGGGTCTGACCCAAACTGTAGCCCCCTTCTAAAGAGATCCATAAGGTGACATGTGAACTCGCCCCTGCAGTGCCCGCCCCCCACCCCCACCACGCACATCTGCTGTGATATGGAGAAAGGCCTCCTTTACATTTTACCGCTGGGTGGATGACAAAGCAGGTGAAGTTGCTAGAACAGCCCTCTGAGGGATACAGACCTGGAGGAGCAGCCTGGGATCCAGCTCCACTAGGCGAACTTATTTCCAAGAAATGGGTCTTTTGAGAATTTCTCTCTGTGGTTACAATCCATTTCAGAACTTCTGTGCTCTATTTATATTTTCTGTGGAGAGTGGCTCAGTGGGCTGAATTATACTGAATTATGCCTGGCTCTGCTTCCAGATTTCCGAAAGTGAGAAATTGAGGAAGAAGTTACGGTAATGACCTTCCTTCTTCCTGAAGGTCCAATCAAGTGATAGGGAAGCAATCTGCATAGTAATTACAACACTTCTCCAAGTGAATCCCCATGCCCCCAGTGGAGGAGAGCATAGAAGTCATATCTATAATGAGATTCAGACCCATCAGCTTCTGAATCACGGGAAGGTTAATTCAGGCTGCACAATCCCAATCAAAGGTAGCATAATATACTGGTCACAGGACAGCTCACATTGTTCTCAACAGCAGAGGGCAACAGGAAGTAAGCTGTCACGTGGACACGGCTTGTGCTGACAGGGACCTTAATCTAGGACCGCTCGGTCAGTACTTTCTGAAGGTACCCCTGACCATTCTGAATTACAAATGGAAGCCTTGCCTTTTCCAATGTCTGAGCAGAAAGTATAATGGCCACAGTCCTTGCCCTGAATCCTCAAACCAAAGGATCACAAGACTAATGGATGCTAATGGTGTTAATGGATGATTCTTTGGGGGAATTAGAAGTGTTTGGGGGGAGACGTGCATGTCCCTAACATTTTGAGAGTGTCCACCCACAAACCTCAAGTCTGTGATGCTGAGAGGGTTTATTCGTTCTTATCACTTAGCATCACATTTGTCCTGTTCTCCTTGACAGTGCTTGATGAACTTGAATGAAGTCTTTCCTTTCTGTGGTTAAGTAAGATTTACCTTTTAAAGATGACATAACCCCCCCCCCCCCCCCCCCCCACTCCTCAGGGCTCTGATGGTAACTAAAATTGGGACCTGGAGTCTATGGCCTGCCAGTGTGTGGCAGGATTCCTCGGCCCCGGATCGCCCACCCCCTCCCAGAGCTCACTTCTCTCCCCATGTCTGGGTTACCTCCAGCCCTGCCCAAGGCCAGCAAATCCAAGAGGTCTCAGCTAGTGTTTCTGAACAGCGTCCAGCTGGGCTCTTCAAACAAGAAGTCAGTTTTCTCCCTCTTCTGATCCCTTTTGTGAACTCTCACAAGGGCTCCAGCCCCCCTCCAACATTGCCAAGAATGGCTTCCTTCCCAGAGCCTTAGTACAGCTCCCGTGTTTGTTGGGCTCAAGGTTCTGCTTGGTCCTTGTGCCGGGCCTTGTCACCACAGGCGGTGTCGTGTGCGAGGTGAGCCCGTAAGCATGTGCTGAGTGTGAGGTTTCACACCATCGCCACCGGTTGCACACAAACAAAGCCATCTGCACGTAGGATCCTGCCGCTGGATGGCACACAAGTCAACGCTGGATTTCACCTGTCACCCTGTATTGTTTTATTTCAGTGTGCGTGTGTGCGTGTGTATGTGTGTGTAAGCCAGCACAACCCCTCTCTCCTTTCCCTTTCAGAGAGATGGACTGGTTCCAAACTGTTACACGCTCTATTAGTTTCCTGTGGCTGCTATAACAAATAACTACAAGTCTGGTGCCTTGAAACAATAGCAATTTATTTTAACACTGTTTGGGAGCTGGGTATCAAGGCGTTAGCAGGGCCACGCTGCCTCCGGAGCCTCTAGGAAAGAACCTGCTCCTCGCCTCTTCCACCTTCTGGCGGCTGCCTGCATCCTTCCCGTAGCCATCTCACTCCCATTTTCAAGGCCAGCATCTTCCGGTCTCCCTCTGTTACGTCTTCATCACCTTCTCCTCTGCGGGTGTGAGTCTAATCATCCTCATCCTCCCTGTACGAGAGTCCGCACGTGAAGACACGTGTGACTGCAGTGCCCACCCAAATAATCCAGTAGAATAATCCAGTAGAATGTCCTCTCAAGACCCTTAATTTAACCACGTCTTGCAACGACGCTGTTTCCAAATAAGGCACTATTACGGGTTCCAGGGATTAGGACCTGATATCCTTGGGGGACATTATTCAGCCTACTACGCGGGTGTCTTCCTTATATATCCTAGGCTGCTGTGTACACATGTAGGTGCTCTATAAATCCTTCTTTAATTGCATCAAACTTTCATGGGAATGAGCCCTGGAAGTCTGAAAGATAAGCCCGTGTGAACTCACTGGATAGGACCTCACAGCACATTTCCTACCTCAAGGGGAAGGAAACCGACACACGTTGCAGGTTAAGGCACTGTCCCGGGCTTTCCCCACACTCTGATTCACTGAATTCTCTACTGGAGTGAACCTCCAAAGAAGGGATGGAAGTAGAATGAGGTAATGAAGTAACCAAGGAAATGGGCAGGTGGTTTGGGGTCGTGTTTCTCTCACTGAGAAAGCGGGGGCTAAAATGAAAGCCTTTGAGAAAAGGCTGACTCACATTCTGTTTGCACAGTCACCTCTCAAGTCCCAGGGACACAGGAGACTCGGGGCATGATGGTCCTGGGCGTAAAGCGCATGTCTGGAATCAGGCCGCTAGACAGGTTCCTCTCAATGACCAACTGAGAATTCTAATTTTCCTGTGAGGCTGGGACAGCTTCTGTATCTGTACCCGTCTTGTGGGTAGCTGATATGTTCATAAGTCAACAGAACATACCTTAACCCCCCCCCCAGGGGAGAGAAACTGGTTTTGGCGTTAGGAGATAACGAAAAGCCTGAGAGGAATCTGAAATTTGGGGCTGCAGGCAGGAAATGTTTAGGCTCAGAAAAAGGTTGGGAATGACAAGAAAAATGCAGAGCTCCCTGACGACAAGGGGCAGGGGAAGTTATCAGGCAGAGGGGAGAGGAGAGTAACATGTTACCTGAGGACATGAGGGTAATCGGGCACACAAAGACAGCCGTTCAGACTGCAAGCGATAAAGCTTAGGCGGCCAAGTGGCGGTTCTTCAGTTTCAAGCAGAATCACCTTCATAATAAGACTGTCTGAACCACTTCATAGAATGTTTCCCCCGCCTCCTGATTTGGCATGACACCTCGCTGTCCCTTGACATATACTTGGACTCCTATAGCCTCCTGAGTAGGGGCTGAGCATTTTCCTCAGTCCCGTGTACCAAAGAGCTGGGAGATGGGTGGTCAGTCCTCTCCCAAGGCCCCATGCGCCTTCCAGACCACAACTACTCTATATTCAGGCCTTTTGGCTATTTTGTTCTCCACGATTCCTTATCACTACCCCCATCAAAATCTTGGTGACGACCTCAAATTGAGCGAAAACTTCAGCATCTAGCTTAATTTAAGTTCCTTCTCTCTTCTCCAAATGCCGCCATCTCTCTAGATGATACGCTTGTGGACAACCCGTCTCACACCTGATGGTGCCACTGATTCTGCTCTTACCAGAGTCACTTGTGACCCAGCTATCACACCTAATGGAGACTTGTCAGTCCTTAACTAGCTTCTCTGTCTCTGGCGTCTGATGCTGTCAACCACTCACTCCTCTGAAAGTCTTCCTGTGGTTTCCCTACCACTACTCTTTGGATGCCTTCACCTCCGTCATGAGCTTTCTTTCTAGAAGTCTTTCTTTCTAGCAGTCTCTCATCACACTGCTTTGTACTTGTCCATGGATGACGCCAGCCACTCCCATGGTTTCAATTACTATCAATGCACTTATGAGTCCCAAATATCTCTCTCCAGCCCAGCCCCATCCCTTGAGCCCAAGACCCACGTATACAACTATTTACTGAACATCTGTACCTGCGCATCCTTCCAACACTTCAATTTCAATATATTCAAAGTGAACTCACGATCTAACATCTCAACATAGGTCCAACTCTGTATTATTATTTTTAATTGATTTATGTATACTCATTAGCATCACTATGAATTCTTGAATTCATGATTCTTATCCCTATTTAAAAAAAATTTTCAACGTTTATTCATTTTTTTTTGAGAGACAGAGAAAGAACATGAGCCGGGGAGGGGCAGAGAGAGAGGGAGACACAGAATCTGAAGCAGGTTCCGGGCTCTGAGCTGTCAGCACAGAGCCTGATGTGGGACTCGAACCCACGAACCACACAATCATGACCTGAGCCAGAGTCGGACACTCAATCCCCTGAGCCACTCAGGCAGCCCATCCCTATTTTTTAAAATAAAATTTTTATTGAAGACAATGCACAACCCCTGAGGGTGCAGCTTATGAATTATCACCACATGAACACACTCCCATCCAGGTCTAGAAGTGACACTCATCGGATCTCAAGGGTCCGCCCTGCACGGTTCCCCAATCACTAACTCCTGCCTAAAGATAACCAGTATATTGATACCTAATATCATAAATAATTTCATCTGTCTTTTAACTTTATAAAAATAGAATAAATATTCTTTTGTGTTTGACTTCTTTTGCTTAACATCAGTTTGTGATATTCATCTCGGTAATTGCTCTAGCGTAGCTCACTTATTTTTATTCCCGTGTAGCCCTCCATTCTGTAAATATACCGTAATTAATTTGTCCATTCAATAACTGATGGACATTTGGGTTGTTAGTAGTTTGAAAGTATCATGGATAATGCTATCTCGAAGATTCCTTTGTGTACCTTTTGGAACATATACCTCTTAAAGCTTTTGTCCTAGAGTATGTCATTTCAATACTTTAATCAATGACATCAAATCCGTGAATCACATAAGTACATGAACAAAATCAAAATTCAAAAAGCTGTTCATATGCTGAAATAACTGGCCAAAACTAATGAAGTTACTAGTAACTTCATTACTAGTTACTAGTAACTAGTAAAAATGTAAAAGTCTTACATTTAGCTTTAATGTAAAATCATAGAATGTCAGTTAAAATTGAAAAAGACCTAAATACCTAATAATATGGAAGTGACTAAGTACATGATTATTTATTTTCTCAATGGAAAACTAAATATTATCCTAAAATAAAAATTTCAAAGGTTTTTGAAGCACCAAAAAATTATTTCTGATACTTATATAAAAAAAAAAACACAAACGTGCATGTATATTATGATTATTACTTAGAATCATTATTATACATATATATGGCAAAACCTTAGGAAAAACTTTTAAATGTTCAAATGATAAGATTAGAGATGAAATTTACTTTCAAGCCTTTCATATTTTTATGACGTTATTTCAGTGAAAATTAAAAATAGATATTTTAAAAACAGATATTTTGCTAGACATGTATGAGTAGGGGCAGGGAAACACAGATGTGAAAATGAGGTACATCACTTCTCTAACCCACTTAGGGATAAAAATGCACCCATCTTGTAGGTCATTACAAAGGTTAAAAGTGGTCAGAGCCCAATACACATTGGAGAATCCCCCACTACCCGCACTGGGAAGGCTGTAAAGGGCAGCGTGAATGTGATGTAAACTTCATGAGGAAGATGTGAGGAGCATGTCCACGATAGGAACTTCTCTTTTCCTGGTGAAAGCCAAACCAACCAGCCAACAAAACCTCTTCATAGCATGAAAGTTGTGGGGAGGAGACAAAGGATGCAAAAGGGCAGCATCGAAAGCGTGGGGAAGGTGATTGTTCAAGGCAGAAATGGCTGCAGTTCCCACTGGACCAGCTAATGGCAGCTGGGGAGCAGGTCAGTTGTTCAGGGACAGTAAACAAGGGACATGTTAGGAACAGAAGCTGTCCCGTCAGCAGAGGCTCTGCTGGCTGACGCTCTCCATGCATTGCTTGAGTTTTCTGTCCACCACCTGTAAATTTGTGGAGCAAGGACATCCGCTCCCAGATGGACATCTGGGGAGACTGTTAGCCTTGATCATTTATAAACTATGGATTCAATATTTGCTACATGGTTTCCCTACAAGTAAACACTTTTCCACAAGTCGCACTAACACCATGTGTAATGTGGCTGGGCAAGGTTCCACTAGCCCCATTTAGTAACAAGTCTCTCAGTGCTTGCTCTAGGAGGGTGACCATCCTTAAACTGATAACCTCTCCTAGGGATCTCCATGACTTTGGACTTGAACAATGCTACTCTTGATTCTGCCATATTAATGTCAATCTCTGTCCAGTATGTGTGCAATATACTTATTTGTGTGTATGTGTGTGTGTGTGTATAATATAGCAAACAGACAGAAAGCTTTAAAAATAAAAATATGATTGGGGCACCTGTCGGTCAAGCGTCCGACTCCTGATTTTAGCTCAGGTCATGATCTCATGGTTTGTAGGATAGAGCCCTGCGTTGGGGTGGGTGCTGACAGTATGGACACTATTTCTTTCTCTCTGCCCCTCCCCGCGCTTGCTCTCTCTCTCTCTCTCTCTCTCTCTCTTTCTATAAATAAATAAATAAATAATAAACAAATAAAACATTAAAAATTATATCATATAGTATGTGTCTTGTGCTGTTTGGCTCTTTTCACTCAATATTGCCTTTGAGATTCATCTTCTATGGGTCATGTAGCAGTATTCCCCCCCCACCCCCATTTTTCATGGTACGGCATGAGTATAGTATGAATATAACACAGTTTCTCGTTTACTCCACTCTTAACAGACATTTAGGTTGTTTCCAGTTTGGAACTATTATTCAATACAGCTACGGACATTCATAAATATGTATATTGGTGCCCATAAGCATATGTTTTATGGGGACATATAATTTGGAGGGGAAATGCTGGGTCATAAATTATGCACATCTTCTATTTTGCTAGATGATGTCAATCTGTTTCCCATAGTAATTGTGCCGATTTCCACTTCTTTCACTAGTGTGTCAGAGTTCTTGATAGTCAATATCTTTGCAACATTTGCTGTTGGCTCTCTAGTGAGTGTGTAATGGTATATTACATTACATTTCCCGATAACTTTACATTTAGTGATTTTAGTGTACATTTCCCGATAACTAATGAGGTTGGCACCCTCTTATATTTGTCTCTTTGGGTTTCTCTTTTGTGGGGTGCCTGTTCACATTTTCTGGCCATTTTTGTGTGTGTTGTCTATTTTTGGTTTTTTATGTATACATTTGTAGGAATTCTTTATGTATTCTGGATATGAACCCCTTGTTGGCTAGACTCATTGCAAAATGTTCCCACTTTGAGGCTTACCTCTCTCTTTTTTGGTGGTATACTTTAATGAATGGAAGTTCTTAGCATAGTCAACTTTTTCAAACTTCTTTTTTTTTTAATGTTTATTTGTTTGTGAGAGAGACAGACAGAGCATGAGTGGGGGAGGGGCAGAGAGAGAGAGGGAGACACAGATCCGAAGCAGGCTCCAGGCTCTGAACTGTTAGCATAGAGCCTGACATGGGGCTCGAACTCATGAACCGCAAGATCGTGACCTGAGCCGTAGTTGGACATTTAACCGACTGAGCCACCCAAGCGCCCCTCAAACTTCTTTTTATTTTTTTAATTGCAAATGCTTTGGTACTATATTTTAAGAAATCTTTCCTGATCCAGAATTCATAAAGATATACTCTCATATTATTTGTTAGCCTTATTGTTTTTGTTTTTCCCATTCAATCTATGATCCAGCTGGAAATGATTTGTGTGTATAGTTTATTAACCGCTTTTTTAAAGGATTCTTCTAGGGGTGCCTGGGTGACTCAGTCGGTTAAGTATCCGACTTTGGCTCAGGTCATGATCTCTTGGTTTGCGGGTTCGAGCCCTGCGTTGGGCTCTGTGCTGACAGCTCAGAGCCTGGAGCCTGCTTCGGATTCTGTGTCTCCTCTCTCTGCCCCTCCCCCATCACTTTCTGTCTTTCTCTCCTTCAAAAATAAATAAACATCAAAAAAAAATTAAAGGATTCTTCTATCTTTTGGTGAAATTGAGCCTCTGCACCCTTGGTTCCACATACTCTAAATTTGAGGTTAATCAAGATGTCAAGATGTCAAGTTTAGCAAATACCTAGGCAGTGAAGTGATCTACCAGGTCTTTGAAATGCCAAAAAGAATGTATGCATGTAATATAATTTGTACATACAATATACACATGTATACAAAAAATAACTGATAAATATCACCAAGAATAGAAAAAGGTATCCCTTTGCCAGGAGACAGAGATACGATGGTGAAAAGTGACTATGTTTTGAGAGAATGCAAAAGATAGGAAACATAAAGGACTGGCTATTGACAGAAGTCACTGTCTAATCGTTGACCTAATAGTCATTGACATGAGTCAGGTGTAGTGGATGTCTATTGTTTCTTTTGTCCCGAACAATAGCCCTCTTCTAAAAGGCTTCCTAGAATGTATGCTTTATGAGATCAGCGTCTTCTTGGTCTTCTTCATCACTCTGTATTCTCCACATTTGGCACATGCCTCGCATAGCCGGAACACTCAATATCTATCGCATGAACGGAATACTCCTTCTAATATAATAGATCCAGATGGGAGTTATTTTCTTCTCACAGATCACCTACATAGCCCTCATGATAACTTTTATTGACCTGACAAGGCGGGAATTATTATTGCCCCATTTTATAGATGAAAAAACCCAAAACACCGAGAGTTAAATAACTTGCATTAGGGATAGCTAGTAAGTGCAGGAGTTGGAATTTGAACCAAAATCATCAGACCACAGAGTTTATGCTTTTAATCTCTTCATTAAATTGCCATAGTGATTGATTCAAGCATGACCTCCTAACACTCCAGCTGAACCAGGAGTGATTGTTGATTTCTTACCTTGTAGCAGATACTACATAAAATTCTTTACATGTTTTATCTCATTTAATTATCACATAAAACCTATAAAGTAGATATCATTGTTATCGTCATTTTACAGATAAGGAAACTAAGTAAAAGAGCTGAAATAACTTGCCCAAGATCATACAGCTAGAAGACAAGGGAATCGGTATTTGGACCTCTTACCTACCACGCTACCTGCCTCTAAGATCTTATAACCCTTCTCTCAAAAGGAACACCTCAACAAGCAAGTCCAATCAGAGCCCTTCTCCAGGACTTTTGAACTTGAGACTATTCCTTTCTGGAGCACCAGTGACAGCCATAAGCCCCACAGGGTGGCAGATCCCATCTGCCGTAGAAGAGAGTAAGCTGGCTGATAGAAAAGCACACAAGAGAGAAAGAGTGAGAATCCTGCTGGCTCGTTCACCTACTCTCCAGCACTTCCTTTTGTTACGAGAGCTTTCCAATAAATTACTCCCTTCACTCCTTTTTATTCTGCCTACGCCAGTTCCATCTGGGCTCTTGTCACTAGCAACCAGAATAGTCTTAGCTCATATAGAAGGCCATGGTGCTCTCCCAAATGTGCTAACATTTATGAAAAAGCATCAAAGCACTTTGGAGTTTAATACAAACCCCATTTCCTGGCTTTCCATTTGATGTTTGAATGAGGATGACGACTTTTATGAAAGTGTCTTCTCTGAGTTTATAAATGAACAATGAATCTGATCTTGTTTTGTCCGATGCTGCAAAATCTTTCCGTTGAAGATGTCTTGATACATACTCTTCTAAACTTTTTGTTCTACCTGCTAATCTAATATATAAAAACACAGGCTTTCCAATGGATAGTTCCTCTGGGCAACATGGTCATAAAACCTGGACTCCCACAATAGATATTATAGTCATTTTTCTCCATGGGTTTTGAGACTATACCTTCTTTCTCGGGCTCCGAGTCTCAGTCATCTTCTCTGCAAAATGAAGGGATTAGACTGCAAGGGATCCTTAGGACCTTTGGGATTTTTTTCCAACTCTGAGCTTGGCGATTGAAACTGAGTCTTATAATGACTCAAGAGGGATTGGTCATTTGCTTCATTAGTTCTGGTGTTGGCTTGGGTGAGATGATACCTGTCATTTCAGACTGTGAATATCTCCCTTCCTTAGTTCATCTCTTTGATGTCCAGTGTTGCATTTCCCCAAGGGTGTTCTGTAGGATGGAACGCTAGCCCTAGGGATGCTCCTTAATGAAGGACTTAATGATGTCACAATGGACATCAGCAACTTAAAGGCCCTGGGAAATTTCATAGTAAAGAAATCTGTGTAACTTATTCCCCCCCCTACATAAGATTTAAGATGCACATTGACATCACATTTAGGAACTGCTGATTTAACTAACATCTTCCCTCTAGGTCATTACAGTAGAGGAGATGTCATGACTGTCTTGGTGTGAGCATATCTGAAATGCAATAATGTTATCTTTAACATTATTAACAGGAAGTCCCACCTCCTGGGTGTAGCTTTTTGTGAATTGAAAAGTGGTTGTTTGGAGATTACAATTTGATTTTATTATTAGGCTCCATCGTATTACTCCTTTCCCTGAACTCTCAATGGCTATAAAGAGTCCCTTCAATTGACCAGAAGAGGGAAGCAGAGGACCTGGGATGGCATCTCAGACCCCTGTGGTGACTTGGGAACAGACCTAAGATAAGGCAGCTACAGTCTAGGAGCTTGCCTCAAAAACAACATCTCCCAAGCAGAGTGACCCATTCACATTTCAACCACATCATCTGCAGAACATGAGGTACCATTGTGGGAGGCCATCATCTCAAACCAGTGTGAATTTCCCAGAGCCAACACAAGAAACAGGTTGGGGAGCACCTAGAGACCCATCAGGAAAAGACTGATGGAGACAGCAGAAAACAGTGAGGCATGGCCCACGAAGAAGCCGACCTGGGATCACAGTAATAATTCTCAAGAGCTGGGGCCTCTTCACAGTTGTGTGTTTGCTCCCTCTAATCCCTATGAATGGCCACTGCTCAGCTGGGCTCAGAGCCCAGCAGTCATTGGCCAAGACATTAGCCACAGATGGTCACAAAATGGCAAATCTATTATCACCTATGTTGTTTGTTCTGGGTGACATGGTATTCATTTGGAGGTAGTATTGGGGTTGATCCCAAGGTTCCTAACACCAGATCCATTTTTCACAGAGCTATGTGCCCTTACCCATGGGGTCCACAAGAGATATATGCTCAGAGGACAGGGCCAGGGAAAGGCATGCATTTTCTTTTGTGGTATTTTGGCCTCAAACACCATGCTAGGCCATTGAGAAGCTGAGAGTAACCACTGAAGGATTCTTTTTCCCCAGTCTAAAGGAAAAACTCTACATTAAAAGTAGACCAAATGACTTTTCCCTTAAGTTTATATACCTCCTTATTTATACCTTTCTTTGACTTCTATATTTTAACTTTCTGATGGCAAGAAAAGATGAATCCAAGGAAAAGCATGTCAAGGAAAAGAGAAAGAAATGAGTTTCTTCTAAAGATCTGGAATATAGGTGGTATAAGTTACTGACTACAACCCATCTTGGCACACCAGAGGTACAAAAGAGAAATTCCCAAGACGTGCATTCAAGAGAATGATGTAGCCAATAAAATACCTATGAACTTGACTCATCCTCATTACCCTTTTTATCACTCTCTGACTTGGATGTGTGGGAGGGGATTAATGGAGGGGGAGTGAGGTAAGGAAAATGGAGTGAGAAACACAGAGGAAGCCATTTTCTCCTTCTCCTCTCTCCTCCCACCTGCCTCCTCTTCTTCTTCTTTCTACCCTATTCCTACCTGTCAAAGTCCCTAATTATAAACTTGAGGATCATTGTGTTGAAATGTCAGCACCCATGCTGTGTTCTCTTGTACTTTCTGCTCGCTATCTCTTGGTGGTTCTGTAAGAATGAGAATTACTTGATGCTTGGTGGTGCTTGATGATGTTACCTCTTTTCTCCCCCCAACCTAGAGAACCCAGAAATACATGAGCCCCGCCCTTTCTGCATCTGTTCTTGCCATCAGTTTCCCAAGTGACTTCTGGGCAAGACAAGGAATAGCAGCAAATGCAAATCAATAGCTGAGCCAGCACCTGATAATTGTCTGTGCGGGGTTTTCTGCTAAAAGATCGGCTTGAGTACATGGTTTAAGCTTTAATGTCTATGTGGGATCTTTTACTTCTCTTCAGTTTGAAATCTTAGGCATGTTGGCAGATAGAGAGATCCACGCCCCAAAAGGAGAACTAAATCACTTTCCCTCCTAGCACCGTGTTGAGGAAGAAATAAGAGATCTTAATGTCTGCTTATCATGGGAAGATAGGACACAGAAAGCGTAAGAACAGAGCTGGGGTGGTGACATTTCAACATGGTGGCCCTGCCTGCTAATAACTGGGATTCAGTCAAAATCCTGGACTGTGACCAATCAGTGTACAAATATTCTTCCCTCAAGTTGGGGAGATTAGGGAGAGCTAAGGGGGTATGAACAGAGACAGAATCTCTTTCATATACGGAGAGGAAATTTCCTGTACAGTTTTTAATGTCTGAAAAGAAGTCATTATAGATTTTTGAATCTTCAGAAGGGAACCAATATCTATTGAACATCTATTATGGCTTACAGGGTGCTAGGCAATTTTCCTCAGAGTATCCATCAGCTATCTTTGTTTGCAAGTAACAAAAACAAAGCTTACCTATTTAAGGAGAAGAGGAATTTATGTAAAGGATGTTGGGTAATTCATAGAATTGCCAGTCAGAATGGGGAACCAGGCTCATATACTCAGTAGCCAAAATCAATTCCAAAACTCGAACTATCTCATCTTTGGCTAGGGGAGTTCTATTCAAGTTAGTTCCCGAGTCCTTTGAAATGATAACTTTAATAACTTCCTTTCTACCTGGGATGACAAGATATTGTATGCCCAGCTTGTACATTTCCCTTGTCAGGCCTGGAATCAGACATTCCCTAAGGAGTTCTGGTGCATTTTAATAGGAAATGGTATTTACAGACTATGATCTGGGCCCTAATGGTCTCATTGCTAGTGGTTTGGTCTTTGTTTCTAGACTTGTTAGAAGCAAATGGATATAGTATGCATATTTGTGCAACATATATATTACAGTATATATATTAAAATGACATTAATTATGAATTATTATGAATATAAAATACACCATAAGCTCATACTGATAGTTTCATTCAAATTCAGGACCACAGAGTTTTTATTTAGCCTTATTTATCTTATGCCATGTGTCCTTTCTCCCATATCATAAATTTCAGTTCTCAGTGGTACCTGTTATGGACTGAATTGTTTCCTTTTCAAATGCGTATGTTGAAGCTCTAACCCTAGTGTGATATACTTGGAGATAAGATCTTTAGGGATATAATTAAGGTTAGACGAGGTCACAAAAGTGGCATCTTAATCTGATAGGACTGGTGTCTTTATAAGAAGAGTAAGATGTAGAAGATTCTTTCTTCCTCTCCCTGTCTCTCTGTCTCTGTCTCTCTCTCTCTATCTCTCTCTTCATGTACCCAGAGTAGAGGCCATGTGAGGACCCAGAAAGATGGCAGCTGTCCCCAAGCTAGGAAGAGACCTCACCAGAAACCAACCTTACTGGCACTTTGATTTTGGACTTCTCAGGAAAATATATTTCTATTGTGAAGCAACCTAGGCTATGGTATTTTGTTATGACAGCCCTAGAAGACTAATATAGTACCATAATAACTCATTCGCTTTATCCTACAAAGCACATAAAATAATACCACTGCTACCACTAATAATATGATTATTGTAAATAGTTTTAAAATTCTTTATGGGGCGCTGGGTGGCTCAGTCAGTTAAGTGTCTGACTTCGGCTCAGGTCATGATCTCACAGTTAATGAGTTCAAGTCCTGCATCGGGTTCTGTGCTGATGGCTCAGAGTCTGGAGCCTGCTTTGGATTCTGTGTGTCTCTCTCTCTGTCCCTCCCCTGCTCGTGCTCTGTCTCTCCCTCAAAATAAATAAACATTAAAAAAACTCTTTATTAAATTTTTTACATAACTTTTTTGTCCTTAGTGACTAGTCAAAGTCACTCTGACCAGTTTCTTTCCATGTGGTTATGCCACCATTTAAATACAAGTTAGAATTGTTTTCTTTTACTTTTCACTCTTAGAGGTTGCTTTTTAAATTTTTAAATTTGTTTCATAATTATGTAAAATATTACATGATTCTAAAGTCAAATCTGCAAAGCATGTTTTATTTATAGATTTCTATCATTAACATCCATATGCCCAATTACAACTCTATTTTTTCAAAAGATTTAGAATATATTTAGGTGGACATATAGCAAACTCTGCCACGCCAGTAATTTGTGTTTTCTCTCTGATTACTTCTAATTTTTTTCTTTGGTGTCCTATAATTTATCAAAATGTGTTTATTTGTATATTTTTCATCGCATTGAATATTTAGCATGCTTCTTGAATCTAAGATTTATGTTTTTATCAATTCTGAAAACTTCACCATAATTTTTTCTTCAAATAATTCTTCTTTGTCATTTTCTTTAATCTTTCCTTTTGGAACTAAATTGGTCATTCTTAGTCTGTCTTTCCTGACCCTTAACTTCTATTTTATATTTTCTATACCTTGTTTATACTTTCTATACCTTCATCGCTTTGTGTTACATTCTGGTTCATTTTCTCAGATTTATCTTACTTCTTCAATTATGTTTAAAATCAATTATGTTTAAAATCAATTATGTTTAAAATCAATTAAATTATTTAATTTTTCCTTTGAATTTTAATTCCAATTACTAGATCTCCCTTTTATAGAAGTTCTGTAAAAATCTACCTCCTTTCATCTCTTAATCATTTAGAAATACATACTTTATACAACTTCAGGTTGTACTTTTGCCTAAAATTTGCAAGATTGTTTTCCTACTATTTATTTAGTTTGTTGACTTTCCTAAGTAACGGATGGCTTTGTCATATATTAATTTTCTTTTTTTGTCACATGGCAATTTTGTATTGTAAGCTGATCTTTAATAACGATATTTTCCCCCTTTGGGCTTTCTTTGTGCTCTGGATCAGAGGTTGGCATGATTTTTCTAGAGCAGAGACAGACAGTGCATATAGGAACCTCCCCTTATCCACAGAGTATACGTTCCAAGCACCCCAGTGGATGACTGAAACCATTGGTAGTGCTGACCCCTACACACACTGTTTTTTTCCTATACATACATACATACCTATAATGAAGTTTAATTTATCAATTAGGCATAGTAAAGGATTAGCAACAGTAACTAATAATGAAATAGAACAATTAGAGTAAACACTGTCATGAAAGATATGTGCATGTGGTCTTTCCCACTCGCTTTCCAAATACTTTACTCACTGCATTCACCCTTCTTCTTGTGATGGTGTGAGATGATAAAATGCCTACTGATGAGATGAAGTGAGGTGAATGGCACAGCCATTGTGACGTAGGATTAGGCTGCTATTGACCTTCTGAATACCTCCAATGGATCATCCGCTTCCAGACCGTGATTAACTGTGGGTAACTGAAACCATGAAAGTGAAACCACGGATAAGGGGGGAACTGTATTTTAGTCTTCGTAGGTCACATAGAGTCATACAGTCTCTATTTCTCCTTCTCCTTCTCCTCGTTCTCCTCCTCCTTCTTTTTCTTCTTCCCTTTGATAATGCAATAAGTATTCGTAACAAACAAGTCATACAAAAACAGGACCTGGGCAGTATTTGGCCCTTAAACCTTAGTGTGCCAGCTCCCACAATTGATTTGTATCATACATTATGTTGAAAAAGGATGCTTCTATCTGCTGAGGGCCCCAGGGATTTGCTAGCCAGAACAGGTTTACCTTAATTTCTTGACTTGGGGATGCCCACACCCCCTGGGCAGCATACATCTGGGCTCCACGCTCAGGCAAAGCACACTCATGCAAAGCCTCCATATTTTGGTTTCGACAGGAAGAATTTTTCCTCTAATGAGAGTTCTAGGCAGATTCAAATTTCCTCACCACTTTTCTGATCCAGGGAATGAAATGTTTCTTGTTTCTAATTCACTGGTCAGGGAGGCGGGCCCTCACCCTTTAAGGTTCCAATCTCATGCGTTGATCTTAGTCATGGCCTCCCATCTAACGCAGGACCCAAACCATATATCTTATCCCTTAATGAACCAAAAAAATGCTGATTTTTTTTTACCATTAGAGCTAATATCAGGACTTAATATGTCTCACCCCCCATCTCCTAAGTCATCACTACATTAGCTTATAATTCAGGCTTTAAATTCCTTCATTGTTTAGGTACCTAGTTTTTTCTTTCTTTGGAACCCTACTATTATTTTATTCATTTTTTTTAACGTTTATTCATTTTTGAGAGACAGAGAGAGACAGAGCACAAGTGGGGGAGAGACAGAGAGAGGGAGACACAGAATCCGAAGCAAGTTCCTGGGTCTGAGCTGTCAGCACAGAGCCTGACGCGGGGATCTAACGAACACACAAACCGTGAGATTGTGAACTGAGCTGAAGTCAGAGGCTTAACTGACTGAGCCACCCAGGCACCCGGCAGAGCCCTGCTATTATTTTAATTGTACGTGTCATATATTATCTACCATTTCTCCATGTTGGGTGAAGCAAGAGGTCCAAGTTAGCTTTTTCTTCCAAGATGTCAGTAATTCTTAATCAGAAAAAGTGTTGAATTTTAACAAAAGCCTTCGTTCATCCCCTGTGATTATAAACTAGGTCTTACTCACTGAAAAAGATATGTCATGTTATATTAACTTTTTTTTTCTAATTCTAAATTATCCTTGCATTTCTGCAATAAAGATTTTTTGGTCGCGATGCATGAGCCATTTAACATACTGTGAATTCATTCAATTTAGTAGGTTTATCAATCCAGATGCATAAATAAAATGGCTCTAAAGTTTGATATGCCTTTCTTTCTGGTTAACTTTTTTTGGGGGAGAGGAGGGGTTAAGATTTTATATTAAAGTTGTCTTAGTTCTGTTAAAAATTGGGTAACTTTATATTTACTTTTATATTTTTGTTTTTAAACAATTTTTGATTAGATGCTTATCTTTTTACTTTTCCTCCAAAATAATAAATCTTGGATTTTAAAAAATAAATCTTGCTCTTTTTTTGTTTTTGTTTATGCATTTTTGTTACTATTTTTACTTTTCCTTTCCTTTTTAAAGAAATTTTTTACCCTTCTTCTAACTTCTTGAATTGAAATCAGTAACTCAATTATTTTCATTCTTTCTTCACTTATGAGAAAATTTAGAGTGATCAGTTTTGTATTTTCTGCATCCAAGTCTCTAACTTTGATACATAGTGTTAGGTTGTCTCACTGCTGGAATGTTCTTTCCCACATCTTCACATGATGAAATCTTCCTGACCTTCAGATCTCAACTTAAAGGCCATCTCAGAGAGGCCGTTCCAACTAAAAGTATCCCTACCCTCACGCCAGTCACATTATTTTGTTTTATCTTTATAGATAAGCAAAGTGTTAAGTTACTTGAGTGTTAAGACTATAAGAACAGAGTTTGTCTTTTCAGTGCTTTATATTCTACTGTTGAAATAATGTCTAGCATCCAGTAGGCGCTCAATAAGTATTTATTGTATAAATTCATAAAATGTGTTCTCACTTCATTATTTAAAAATAGCCTAATATAATGTTATATCTCAAGTATACCTCAATTAAAATTAATTTTTTATTTTAAAATTATTATTACATTATTAAAAATTAACTTTTAAATTTAATTTTAAAGTAATCTTTATTTCATTTTATAGTAACTGGAAGTTTGCTCTCTACATCAAGTGGATGGTTTATTTGCTTGTTTAATTTCTTGTTTTATTACTTTCTTATATGATAAAATGGCTAGGAACTTATTGAGTTTTATGCTTTGAAACTTATTGAGTTCTGGGGTGCCTGGATGGCTCAGGTGGTTAAGCGTCCGACTTCGGCTCAGGTCATGATCTCAGTTTGTGGGTTCGAGCCCCGTGTCGGGCTCTGTGCTGACAGCTCAGAGCCTGGAGCCTGCTTTGGATTCTGTGTCTCCCCCTCTCTCTGCCCCTCCCATGCTCATGCTCTATTTCTCTCTGTCTCTCGATAGTAAATAAATGTTAAAAAAAATTTTTTTTAAAAAGAAACTTACTGAGTTCATCTTCACATCTTATTTATGATCACTTTTACTAAATATTCCACAGAAGCATAAAAAGATGGTATATTTTCTCTTTGTAAAAGAAAAATTCTGTCTATGGTCCAGGTTTTTTATGTTTTTGACAGTTTTTGTTTATTTCAGCTGTCAACATCTGAGATACGTGTGTTTAAAAGTCTCCTACAAATATTGTATTTCAAGTATTTTTTCCTTACATTTCTAACATACTTTGTTACTGTCACAGAAAGTTTCCAGCTGTTAGGTCTTTATTGTAGATTGTATCTTTGTTCAGCATACCACGTCTTTCTTTGACCCATTTAATGTTTTTCGACATGAATTCTATTTGTCTGAAAGAAGCCACCCTCTGCTTTTGTGTGTTTGTTTGTGTTTGTCTGAAAAGAGAACCTGGGAAACTCTAGCCCTTGGACCCTGATGGCTCCCAGACCCCTTTCCTAACGTGCTACAAAAGGTTAAATTTGAAGGGCAATTTAACACCCTGTATGTGTGAAATGTTTCTCTTGTAGGAAAAGAGAGCATATATTGGCGAATTCTCCAGGAGTGCTGAAATTACAACTCTACCGGAGCCAGAAATTGCATACCTGTCAACCAGCTTAGCAATGTCCTCCCTTTGATGTCTCCAGATCCCCAGACTGGCTTTCTGGGACAAGCAGGGCACCCTCCCCACTGCTCCTGACAGTCTAAGGAGCAAAAGGCTAGTACAGGGTGGATGGACCACCACGTCTCACGGAAAGCACATTGTTCCCAAGGGAATCTGGGAGACCTTGCAAAGTCTGTACCTTTAGTAAGGATGGCACCTTGCTTGCCTAGGACAATGGAGAAAAAAATAAATATTATTAATGTCACTAACAAGGAACTACTCAGTCTTTCCAAAGGCCGTTTGCATTGGGTCCTCACCAAAACATGCTGTCCTGGCAACACGGCAGCCTCACATTGCTTCTAAAGTTGGCACAGCGGGGATCCCCGACCGACAACTTTGTGATGTGAATACTAGTACTTGTTGGAAGCCTTTCGTCTAGCAAAAATGCCAAACTGGTGTCCCTCTTGGTCAGAAGATGAAACTCTTCGTGCCCCAAATGTTAAATAATGACACTCATTTCTTTGAAAACAGTGATTTTAGTATGGAACGATGTATGAAATAAATGTATTATCGGCTATTAAAAAAAAAGGGGGGGGCTGTCTCCAAAGTGGTTGTACTGGGGATTCGCCGTGGACTGTGTGATTGCCTCTTTTGTGAAGGTGTCCCTGGCGCGGACCGTGATTGGTGGCAGCCAGGTTCCTAAGCATAGCTCAGAGAGCAGGGAATGTAAGGGGTAAGGTGTGTGAAGGCCCCTGGTGTCTATTTGCATGAAACCCCCTTGCTTAGTCTGGTTAGCAGTGGTTGGCCCCCTCATCCACTCCCCCCTAAACCTGGTGTTGCTACTGAGACGCGGGAGTGCACGATGCTTGAGAAAGGTCATGACGAGGGCATGAACTGAAGACAGCAAGGCAGAGCCCTGCAAGATCATTATTCTCCACCAAACGAAACCAGAAATCATGATCAGGTCTGGCTTCACGGCATCTGGATACGGCGGCCACATAAGCAATATAGCAATGATGTGGCAGCAGAACCCTGGCCCAATGGCAGGAGAACTGTGCATGAGTCCCTGTCACTGTCCCCGCCTTGCCATATGCCACTTATCACGGTGTGAAAACTGGGCATGAGCAGAGCACAGAGCAGCACCTCACTCCTCAAGAGCCTGCTGCAAGTAGATGAGAAAAATGTGCTAGTTTGTGAAGTGTGGGGAGCTGTTGGGAAGCAAAATACAGTTTAAAAAAAAAAAAAAGACAGGAAAGTACAACTGAGCTGTAGTGAAAACTGTGATCTGCCACCAGCTGCCCCTTTCTTTTCAAGGAAGAGCTGGCTGGCTGTCCCAGCTGCCGGGAAAACTGTTAAGCAGTTGACCCTCCGCGACCCCCGCTACAGAGAGCCTCCCCATCCAGGAGAGGCCCTGTCTCAGGGTGACCCACATCCCTAGACTGATCAGTAGGGGATATAAAGTTCTTGTCGTTTTGCTCCAACCCAGGAAACCCTGAAGGTCCATCCAGAACTTCCAGAAGAATCTTCTGAGGCCTTCACTGAGACCGCATAGCCAGACTGCTCTCAGGGGGAGCCCAGCTCCCACCTAAGCCATGCAAAGCAGTAGGGATTTTTTTTTTTTTTCCATTACTCTTTCTTCAGAAATTTAAGCATATCCTAAGGATAGGTACACCTGACTTGAAGAAAAACCCATTTTTGAAACAGTGATTTGGTGTTTTGTTTTGTTTTTGAAGATTCAAACTGAAGGGACATGTTAACAATAGCTACCATTAATTTGGCATTTAATATGTATCAGATCCTGCGAAGTGCTTTCTATCCATTAGCTCATTTGATTCTCAGAATAATCTACTGAGGTAGATACTAATATTAGTTGGTTTTTTTTTTAATTTTTTTTTCAATGTTTATTTATTTTTGGGACAGAGAGAGACAGAGCATGAACGGGGGAGGGGCAGAGAGAGAGGGAGACACAGAATCGGAAACAGGCTCAGGCTCTGAGCCATCAGCCCAGAGCCTGACGCGGGGCTCGAACTCACGGACCGCGAGATCGTGACCTGGCTGAAGTTGGACGCTTAACCGACTGCGCCACCCAGGCGCCCCTAGTGTTGTTTTTTTTTTTTTTTTTTTTTTTTATAGCTGTGGGGGAGCAAGGCTTAGAAAGTTTCAGTAATTTGCCCAAGTTCACATCTAGGAAGTGGTGGGATAAGACCTGATACTCAATTCTGTCTGACCCCAAAAAACTGGCTAATCAGCAAACACACAACACCATCTCTTGAAACTATGGTACAGCAGGCTTCCCTGTAGTTCCTGTAAATAATAAATTCCTTTGTGGCACTAAGAGAATTGCATTTGCAAAAAAACAAAAACAAAAACAAAAACAAAAACAAAACTGGGCTAGGGGAGGAGATATACCATGTTTTCTAGAAAAAAAGGACACTAGGCATTGCATAAATATTAAACCTTTTCTCTTGGTCTATTTCTTCCACGTCCATGAAAAGAACTGGAAATAGAATAAGAAGCATTTCTCAATATTTCAATACACGAGAAATTTATAAACTATTCAGGACAGTAGTGTCCACAGAACAATGCATCTTGAAAATAGGCCTTATCTGTTGTCCAAGAGGTGGGGGCTCTCTGCAATTTCTATGACCTCTTTGGTCTATGCAGAGAGTGTTAGGCAAAAATAACTTTTCGTGCACTTTTTTTTTTAACCTCTTCAAAAGAGAGGTCATTCTATCAAGGCCATTTTCAATGCTTCCGTCCCTCCTGCTGAGCCCTGTGCCTATCCTCCACTAAGGGCTGTGCCCTTTGAAGACCCGCTTGCTTTTGCCGCTGTTGTGTTCCCTGAAGACCCCATCTCTGACCCTTCAGTAAGCAGAAGCAGATCCCCACAAGAGCACCGAGGCCCCCTTAAACCAAGCTGCATGGCCAGGTTAGCATCTCTCGTTCTCAGGTCCTTCCCAACCGTGCTGGGATTGTAAACCCCGGAGCACAGCGTTCCAAAGAACCTTCACCCCCCTTTAAGCCTTCATGTTCCCCAGCAGCCACTGCAGGCCAGATCTCAATCTCAACCACATCATTCACGTATGCCTGACTGGCTGAGACAAAACAGAACAAAATTCTCTCAGGTCACAGGCCACGTGTTTGTATCAGATAATCTGAGCTGTCCCTGGAAGAACATTCATCTCCTAGACCAGGCACCCCTGGCCTCGTAACTGAGGCCAGGCTTTCCTCTGTGCATGCTTGTAGGCCCTGGCCAGTGCCTGGCACCTTCCAAGACCCTCCAGAGTGGTTTGAGCTGCCTGCCGCACCCATTCCTTCCGTTCGTCCAGTCCCTCAGGATAGGTCAGTGCACTGTGTTACCCCAACACAGAATGCTCAGCAGAGATGGTTCAGTTGTAAAGGATGCTGCTCCAGAAACTAGCTGTGAGGGGTGATAAGAGCTGACTCTGCTTTAGAACTTTCTGGGTGGAGCTCTGACTAAGGACCTTCAGGTCTTCATGATTTAGTGTTATAATAATGGCAGTGCTAACTTTTATTGAGTATTGATTATGTGCCTGGCAGCATTCTAAGTGCTTCAGCTACATTATGTCACTTAATCTTCCCGAGAACGCTATGAGATAAGACCAGTGCTATCCTTGCCTTACGGATGAGGAAACTGAAGGTGGGAGGGGTGCCTCGCCCAAGGTCACAGAGAGGGGCTGAGCCAGGATCCACTCTGGTCTGTCTGACTTTAGTGTCTGCTTTTGATCCACTGCTATGCTGCAGGTGTCTTATAGGCAGCCCATGGGCTGGGCTGTGTTTAGCCTGCCAATGTTTTAAAAGACATTTAAAAATGTGAGCCAGGGGCGCCTGGGTGGCTGAGCCGGTTAAACATCCGACTTTGGCTCAGGTCATGATCTCACAGTTCATGGGTTTGAGCCCTGCATTGGGCTCTGTGCTGATGGCTTGGAGCCTGGAGCCTACTTCAGATTCTGTGTCTCCCTCTCTCTCTGCCCCTCCCCCCCACCTCGTTCTTTCTCTCTCTCTCTCTCTCGCTCTCTCAAAAAAATAAAAAATGAATAAACATTTAAAAAAAATTTTTTTAATGTAAGCCAGTATTTAAAATGCAAGAGATTTCACTTATAAACACATATAAAATTCTGTCTCTTTAAAAATAGGTCTGGCAAGATTGGGCCCTCAGTTCCAAAGGCTTTCCTCTACTGGAGGTGAGTATTAGGTGACTCCTTAGATGAGGCCTGTGCCCCTCAGTGTTCATAGAACCCAGTGCAGCAGGCCAACTCCATGGTCACACCTGCATGACCTCCATGTGATTCTGAATTGCCCAGTCCTGCTAGAGAGTCCTCTCGTCCATGACTTTGGGGTGGTAGGTGCATCCCTGAGCGATACCACCCTGGAAACAGAATTTGGGGCTAACGTTTGTGTCTCTGGCTGGTTAGGAACACAGAGCACAAGTGTAAGCTGGTGATGGTCTGGAGCAATAAGGCAGGTAACTAGAGTTCAGGGTTCACCCCAAAGTCACTTTCTCTCTGAGGGGTGAATGGAAAATGCTGGGAAGTGACGGCACACCAGGAATTTACTGAATTCAGCGGCGAGCAACTTGGGTGAGCCATGCTGAGTCACTTCCCTGCACCAGGAGACTGAGGTTGGTAAGTTACAAGGTAGATGTCAGCACTGAGACTCTTCTGTGCCTCTGCTTGTAAGTCAGATTTTCACACAAGAGGACTGACTATGGGAGCACACCTTCTGGAAGCGGACAAGTCTTTGTAAATTGCCCTCAGTAGCTACAGGTGAACAGGTAAGGAGCAAACAGCTCTGGCTGGCCAAGGTTCAAAGCAGCTGAGACAGGGGCCCATGGCTTGGGGCACTGCCTCCATTTCAGGTGCCAAATGCCTTGACGTTAGTTCAAGGGTCACGTCGAAGCTTGGTTCTTTATTTAGAAAACCATAATAACAACCACTGAACACAGTCCTTGCCAGGGCAAACATCTCAGCCCCAAACAATATCACTGAGAACTCTGGAAGAGAGAATTTCACAATCTTTCTGTGCATTCAGAGGAACCCATGGGAACCGTATTGCTTTCTACTCTCTCTCTTTAAAGCACAACAAAGTGAACCTGTTTCTCAAATTAGAGGAGCCATGAAAATAAATATCCAAAAGACGGCACTGAAAGAAATCAAGATAGAAGTCAAGAAGTCAGGCACGGGTCCAAGAAAAGCCCTCATAATACATGTTTTCTATATTCTATTTCGTACATCTGTGTGTTTTGTAATTCCCTTGGGCCTGCCACCATCTGTGAGTGTAAGATTCTCTGGTGCCTTAGAGTAAGCCCTATTTTCTCTTTGGCAAAGGTGTTGCGTACCGCCTGAAGTTCAGTTGCTTGTGCGAACATTTGATCTCAAGCACGACTTCCCAGAATCCCCCAAGCCTGGGCAGGTTTGAGGGTGTGGGTGAGGGCCCATAGGAGAGATGCGGCCTACAGGAGAGAGCCAGATACCAACTGAGGCTCCTTGAAGCCCCTTTGAAGAGACCAAGTGGTCCTGGACTCGGCCTACTGGCTTGATCTTCCAGAACTTGCCTCTACATCCAGGGTTTGCTGACTTTGCAGCTTGTGCTAGAGCAGCGACAACCCTAGAACAGGCACATTCTCAAACTTGAATGTGCATACATCTCACTGTCAAATGCGCGTTTTGATTCGGTAGGTCTGGGGTGTAGGGTCAGCCGTGCGCCCAGGGCGAACGGGCCAGGCTCCTCCTAGTGGCCTAGGTTCTCTAGAGAGTGTGCTTGGTGCTTTTCCAGCAGCACATACTAGCGTTCAGGTGAGACCAGGTCGTATGGAGCACTGGGGCTACAGACTGGGGATGGGGGTGAGGGGGGCGGTGCATCAGGGAAGGTCCAGGAGGCAGCACACAGCTGGAGAGCTGAGGAGAAGCTCACAGCCCCCTTCCTTGCCTTGGGACTCAGGGGATAAGCTAAGGGCTGGTTATTTATTTCTAAGCCTCAGATTCTTTTTAGGACCAACTGGTGAAATTTCTGCCCCAAATCAGAAATGCTAGGGGTGGAAGGGGCGCCTGGGTGGCGCAGTCGGTTAAGCGTCCGACTTCAGCCAGGTCACGATCTCGCGGTCCGTGAGTTCGAGCCCCACGTCAGGCTCTGGGCTGATGGCTCGGAGCCTGGAGTCTGTTTCCGATGCTGTGTCTCCCTCTCTCTCTGCCCCTCCCCCGTTCATGCTCTGTTTCTCTCTGTCCCAAAAATAAATAAAAAAAGTTGAAAAAAAAATTTAAAGAAATGCTAGGGGTGGAAGAAACCTAAGGTCATCATGCCTAATAACCCCCAACTCCTGCCCTTCAGACTCCTCTAGAGCTTTCTTGCCCTAAAGCCCACCAACAGCTGGGCACATCGGGGGCAATTACCCCCTGCCTCCTGAGCAGGAACTTTCTCTTTGAACTGAATGAAAATGGATTTTTCTGTAGCTTTCTTCCATCTGTTGTCCCTTCCCTAGAGAATGGTGGCTCCCCATCCCCCAAAACCCCTTTCTCCAACCAATCTTGCTGGGTGCTCTTGGCAACTCATCTTCTCTTTCGGCGCCTGTACCTTCTCTGCCTGTTTGATAGAATTTCTGGCAACGTCAAATAAAATTCTTATGTGAGAGCACTTTGAACAAGTAAACTGGCCCTAGGACATAATGAGTCATGGTGGTTATTGGTTTGCTTAGCTGGCTAGTTCTAGCCCGTCTACCTTCCAGCTCCAAACCCTACAAAAAAAACCAGTGTCTTTCCTTTCCTCCTTTTTTTAAGTTTATTTATTTATTTTGAGAGAGAGAGAGAGAGAGCATGAGTGGGGGAGGGCAGAGGGGAGAGAGAGATTCCTTTTGTTTTTTAGAGACAGAGAGAGTGAGCATGAGCAGGAGAGGAGCTGAGGGAAGGAGAGAGAGAGAGAGAGAGAGAGAGAGAGAGAGAGAATCTTAAGCAGGCTGCACACTCAGCCTGGTGCCCAATGTGGGCCTCGATCTCATGACCCTGGGATCATAACCTGAGCCAAAATCGAGAGTCGGACACTCAATAGACTGAGCCACCCAGGGCTCAGTTCTTTCCTCCTTTTTCTCCTTGTTCTCCTTCTTTTTCTCCTCCCCCTCCTTTCTTCAGTAATAAAATGCCAAGATTTATCTGGGCAAATGGTCACTCAGGTAACAACCACATCTCCCAGTGCCCCTTGCAGCTAGGAGGGACATGTGACTGAATTCCTGCTATTAGACACTGAGTGGAAGTGATGTGAATGACATCAGTACCACATTCTTTTTTTTTTTTTTTAATTTTTTTTTCAACGTTTATTTATTTTTTTGCGACAGAGAGAGACAGAGCATGAACGGGGGAGGGGCAGAGAGAGAGGGAGACACAGAATCGGAAACAGGCTCCAAGCTCTGAGCCATCAGCCCAGAGCCTGACGTGGGGCTCGAACTCACAGACCGCGAGATCGTGACCTGGCTGAAGTCGGACGCTCAACCGACTGCGCCACCCAGGCGCCCCAGTACCACATTCTTTATAGAGAAAGGGCTGTGCCCACTCTCTCTTTCCTCCTGTGTGGGGAATGGCAGTAACTGCCATGGCCACATTTAACCAAAGGCGGGAGCCACCATGGAGGATGGAAGAGCTGCCCCAGACCTATACTTCTGATGACCTTGGGGAACAGAGCTGTATGTCCATTACGCAGCTCCAGCCTATCTGTGGACACTTGCAACCAAAGGGTTCAACTCCTGTCTTGTTTTGGACCTCTTTGCAGGATGTAACCTAAGTCACGTATCCAGGGTCCACCCCTTGGCATGTCATTAGCTTAGCTCAGGACCACAGAGGCATTTACTCAGTTTATCATAATCTATATATAGTTACAGCATGAGGTTCTCTTGAGTGATTTTCCAGTTTAAGTGTATCGTGATCCCCATCTGGCCATGATTTCTTTTAACTCTCCAGCCTCTCTTCCTCTGCTCACCTGCTTCTTCTTTCATTGTTCAGGTGCTCTAAATATTTGGAGAAAAATGAATGTCATGGAGCCATGGGTTTTCTTGCCAGGTCACAGTGCCTTGCAGGGGGCAGGCTAGGAGAAAAAGGGTTGTGAATGAGATTCTGAGATTAAGATGAAGACCTTAATTACCTGCAGCCCGGCTAATCACAACTCTCTATTAATGAGAATGTTCTACCACATCTTTAGAAAGAAATAAACTGCAACAACATAAGCTGTTATGAGAGAGAGATTTACTCAAAATATCTGCTTCCTAAGCCCATGACAGAGTGTCACCCCGTTGGCTACTCTTTCTTGGTGGCATCCACAACCAGGTGTGATGGAATAAACTTTTTTTAAGTTTGTTTATTTATTTTGAAAGTGAGAGAGTAGGGGCAGAAAGGGAGGAGAGAGAGAATCCCAAGCAGGCTCCTCCCTTTCAGCGTAGAGCCCAATGTGGGGCTGGATGCCACAAACCATGAGATCATGACCTGAGCCAAAATCAAGAGTTGGACGCTTAACTGACTGAGCCTCCCAGGCACCACAGAATGGGCATTTCTCACAATGGGTCCGAAGCTGTCCTTTCAACTCTGATTTATTTCTCCTCTATTAAAGTGGATGCTTTCATAGAAAGGGCCAATGGACTACCACGTCCATTTTTAGGAACTTGTGCTAAAGAAATATCCTACAAATGTACAAAGCTACAGGCATAAGGAAGTTCATTTTGGTGTTGTTTGCATCAGTTATAAAGCTAGAAACACCTAACGTGCATCAATAGGAAGAGGAGGAAATAAAAAGTATTTGGTTTATCATATGATAGAAACAAAAGGCATATGATAGAAACAAAAGATAGGTCTATATGGACGACTTGCAAAAATGTATCTGATATATTGTTAGCAAGATGATTGTATCTTTTATTAAAAGGAACAACTGGTGTTTATATATCTATTTTGGTATGCCTAGAAAAATAGTCTGGAAGGATACCTGTGAAATTATTAACAGTTACCTCTGGGAAGTAGAATTAGGGGAGATGGGGGTAGGTTTTTGTATTTTAGTCTATATAATTTTATATTGTTTGAATTTTTTTTAAATAGTAAGAATTCACTGTGATGCAGGGATCATCTTAGCCTGCCAATTGTCCTTTGATGAATAAAATATAGGAGTGAACAACCATAATAATACTTAAAGTTGTGTGCTAGGCACTGTCCTTTAGACTTTACATATGTCAGTCGATTGGATTTTTGTAAAGATGCTATGAAATAAACACCATTACCATTTCTCTTCGATAGATGGGGAGACAGAAGCACAGAGAGGGTGAGCAAGCTGTCTGAGGTAACCAAGTGATGGAGCTGGGGTTGAATACACAGTTTGGTTCCAGAGACTGCTCTTAGCCCCTCTGTCATGTTGTTTAATTGGTGGAATGAACTAATGAATGAATGAACGCTAAAAGTAAAAAAAAAAAAAAATTTTTTTTAAAGTTCTGGCGAAGTCTCTGATAAGTAGAAGAATCAATGAACCAGTAAAGCTCATTTCCAGAGCATTCTGCTTAATCAAGGTTCTACAATTTATCTTTCATTGCAAGGTAATGGGCTGTTTATACTCAGAGCCTTCCAATGCTGAAAAGACACTGATGTTAACAGTTGTTGATGAGTGGCTGGGAAAGGCTGAACATTTTAATTTAAAGTAAGTGAAAGAATTAATTGCCAGCAAATTAAAAGGCTTCGTCTCCCATGTCTCTGCTCCTTGGTCATCTGCCTTCCACCCAGAACAATAACAAGGGCGTTGTTGAGCGCAAGCGCGGTGGGCTGGAGCTTCTTTTCCACGCTGCCTGGTTTTTCAGCTTGTGCTCACACCTGAACGTTCAGTAGAAGCACTTCTATTCCTTGAAGGGGTGGTTGGGGCTCCTCCCTCGGGGAAAAAGGCTAAAGTGTCGACTGTGAGTTTCTGGAACAGAGAAAGCAGATTGCATCCTGTTTGTAACCTCAGCAGCTGGAAGGGTGCCTGGCACATAGTAGGACCGTTACACAGGACTGCCTACCAGCACTGTCTGATCCGTAGGAATTTTGATGGTATAGAGGACGTTCTAAGAAAAATAATAAATACTCCTTAATTTTTTACATATGTTTAAAAATGTTTTTTGAGAGAAAGAGAACACGTGTGTGTGAGCAGGGGAGGGGCAGAGGGAGAGAGAGGGAGAGAGAGAGGGAGAATCTTAGGCAGGCTCCGTGCTCAGAATGGAGTCCAGTGCAGGGCTCGATCCCAGAACCGTGGGATCATGAGCAAAAATCAACAGTCAGGTGCTCGACCAACTGGGCCACCCAGGCGCTCCACTCCTTAATTGAAATAGCGTTTTCTAAATTTACAAATTACAGCTATTCAGCAAATAGATACTAAGCATATATGATGTGCAAAGCACTGTGGGAGATACAGGTGAATATGAAATAGTCCCAGTGTTCAAGAAGCCTATAGTAGAGTGTGAGAGATATATACACGATGTTGACACTGGGCCTTGGGAATAAGGAGAAGAAATTTGTAAATTTGAAGTCAAGGAAAAACAACATCTCTCTCTCTCTCCTTCTGTCTCTCTCTCTCCTTTCATCTATCTGTCTGTTCCTAATCTTAGAATTTATACAGGAGTAATTGTGTGGGATCTGAAATTTGTATATATGCCTAAACTGATTTTTTGTAGCACAAGTAGAATTATTTCCCTAGGACAACTGAATATAGCTTCCCAGCAGAGTGGAGGTTGACTGATTGGTGGGCATCCAAGTTGGGTGTAGGACTGCACACGAGCCAAGCACTCTTCCAGCTGCTGAGGATACAAATGGGATGAAATCTACTTCCTCTCTCTCAGGAACTCACAGTGTATGCTTCAGCCTTTTTCCCGGATGGAAGAGTCCCAACATTTCTTAAGAAATAGAGATGCTTCTGGAGTACAGAGTTCTTTCCCATATGTCCAGGTCCCCAGCTGTAAACGTAAGCTGCAAAACCAGGCAGCTTGGAAAAGAAACTACAGCCTTGTTACTGTAACTGTTGCTTGTTACTGTTCTGGGTGGAAGGCAGAAGACCAAGCAGCAGAGAAATGAGAGTGAAGCCTTTTAATTTGCCGGCAATTAATTCTTTCACTTACTTTAAATCTCTTCCGTGGGAAGTCACAAGAAAATCCCACAGGAAAAAGGCATGCCAGCCTGTTTGATGGGACAAATGACCTATTTGGGGGAGAGGAAAGGAGAAGAGTGCTTAAATTAACAATCGGGTTGGCTACTTGATCCTTAACAATCTTCTGGAAAGGGTTGAGAGCGCTGAGTAGCTAAGACACAGAACTGTGGTGGAATCAGAAAGGTACTCAGCCAAAAATTTGGACAACCACACCTCTGTCTTTCTTGAAGCGTATCTGCACAAGCACCGAAGTTCTGAGCAGCAACAAACCAGGGACGTTGCAATTGTTCGTTTGTTTCCAAACAGAAATAATACCACCTCATCGAATATTTTTCGTGAATCTTTGAATGTGGGGGAAGATAGCAGAGGGCAGTGGTAAGTAGGGCAATTGTTGGTGTCAGACTGGCAGTGTTGAAAGAGCATCCTCTGTGTTACCCTGGATAAGGAGACCTTATGTGAGCAGTAAGACATTCAAAGGGTTATTGTTAAGATTAAATGAGGGAGGCCTGGGTGGCTCAGTTGGAGAAGCGTCTGACTTCAGCTCAGGTCATGATCTCACGCTTCGAGGGTTCAAGCCCCACCTCGGGCTCCGTGCGGACAGCTCAGAGCCTGGATCCTGCTTCCGATTCTGTGTAACTCTCTCTCTCTCTCTGCCTCTCTCCTGCTCATACTCTGTCTCACTCTCTCAAAAATAAATAAACATTAAAAAAATTTTTTAAAGATTAAATGAGATAATATGGGTGAAATACCTATATTGTAAGTACTCAACAAATGCCAGCTATGATCAGTGTTCCAGACTAACAACAAGAAGTACGATGTGCAGAACCTGAGTTTGCAACGCGTGTTCTGGGATGAAGCACAGATCCTAAGAGTCAGACTTCTGGCATCATACAGATCTGAGATCAACTACTAGTTTCCTTCTCACCAACTTTTCAAACACATGCAACTCAGTTAACCTCTAAGCCTCGGTTTCTTCCTCTGTGAAATGGGATAATAGCTGTACATAAGGTATATAAGAGAGCAGTGAAGGTTAAATTAAATAACGTGCGTAAGCTGTTCAGCACATACTAAGGGCTCTATAAATGTTAGCAATCATTTATTATCCTGTATCTCCTCCTAACAGCTCTGTGCTGAGGAACGTAAAACTCTGTAGGTCACAGTTTCTCATGTTAGCTGGCAGCATTCCAGAAAGGGGCTGAGCTCAGACTCCAGTGCAAGTGGAGCACCTGGCTGAGGACATTTTCTAGTGGTGACATAAGGGAGGTGTTTCTGCAAGTGAGTTGGAGGCTTCAAAGAGACACGCCAGATACCTGAGCCGGGAATGAAGATTCTAGCCCCAGAGGCCGTGAAGCCAACAATGGAAATTTGAAGGGAGGAGTCCATTTGAATCAGGCGCAGAGACCCAGTGAATCCCTTCACTTCCCTAAAAGAAGTCATTCAAGTGGACATTTCTCTTCTGGTCGTAGCTCTGGTTATCGGGAGTGGAGAGGGGAGGGGTCATAACAGGTCTTTGATGTGCCCCGAAGGTTCTTGGCTGTCCTCAGAACTCTGCAGATGGACTTCAAATTAAAGAGTGTGCAGATAGGGGCACTTGTACCCCGATGTTTATAGCAGCACTCTCAACAATAGCCAAATTATGGAAAGAGCCTAAATGTCCATCAACTGATGAATGGATAAAGAAATTGTGGTTTATATACACAATGGAGTACTACGTGGCAATGAGAAAGAAGGAAATATGGCCCTTTGTAGCAACGTGGATGGAACTGGAGAGTGTGATGCTGAGTGAAATAAGCCATACAGAGAAAGACAGATACCATATGGTTTCACTCTTATGTGGATCCTGAGAAACTTAACAGAAACCCATGGGGGAGGGGAAGAAAAAAAAAAAGAGGTTAGAGTGAGAGAGAGCCAAAGCATAAGAGACTCTTAAAAACTGAGAACAAACTGAGGGTTGATGGGGGGGTGGGAGGGAGGGGAGGGTGGGTGATGGGTATTAAGGAGGGCACCTTTTGGGATGAGCACTGGGTGTTGTATGGAAACCAATTTGACAATAAATTTCATATACTGGAAAAAATAAAATAAAAAAAAATAAAGAGTGTGCAGAAGTGGACTCATGGGGGGCGGGGGCAGTGGGGCACTCTTGAATGAGCCCCCACGATGCTGCAGAACCAGGTGACTCATCCCTGAGATCTGCTGAGTCAGGGAAGACCGTCCCCAAGCAGGTACCTGTAGTGATTGCAGCAACAGTCAGGCAGGCACAGAATTCTATTGATCCCATCCCCCTATGGCCTATTCACTTTCCCTCCCCCTCCAGTCACCTCCCAAGTCACACTTCCTCAGACACTGCATTCTTCCTCTGTAGAGACTCCCACTCACTCAACTCTATTTTTGAGTTATGTGGGTACAACCTAAATGAGTGTCTACATGTGTTCATGTACAGCGTTACCCCCAGTGTGCTTAATATTTGTATCGGTGTGATCTAGATTTGTAGTCATCAGGGACTTAAGCCAAAATCATGAAGCCATACCTAAAGGAAACATGCTGGTGTCCTGAACTAAGGCAAATCTGAAGGCTAAACTTTTCTCAGAAGAAAAGCTTAGAAGAAAATAGCGCGGTTCCATTTAAGACAAGCAATAGAATTTTTCAAAAATCACTTGATCTTTTAAGTAGATAATACACTTACAGGATTCAAAGTTAAATAAATATATATGCACTTATATAGGTATGCATGTAGCTCTATTTCACCCTCACAAATGGGTAACCATGTTAATATTTCCTGTGGATTCTTCCAGAGATTTTAAACGCATGCAGAAGCAAATACGGATTTACAATGCAATCTCCTCCTTTCTACACAAATGAGAGCATGCTCCGTGTATTATTTTGTTAGGTTTGTTTTTTGTTTTTTTTTCGCTTCATAATCCATCTAGGAAATCTTTCAGTTCAATTCGTAAGAAATGCCCTCATTCTCTTTTGACAACTATACAGTATTTCATTGCACGGATGTACCATAGTGTGTATGACCAACCCCTATTGGTGGACATTTAGGTTGTTACCAATGTCTTGCCATAGCCAACAATATTATAATGAATAACCTTTTCTGATGGTTATCAGTAAATTGCCCCCCTGTGGGTGACACCAATTGACGCTTGGAAGAACAAAGTAGGAGAATGCCCATTTCCCCTTTCCTTGCTAATACCACACACTAATACACTTAGATTTTTACTAAGTTGATAGTGAAAAATGGTATTTCATTGTAGTTTGAACTTGTGTTGCCCTTTATATATATATAAAACATTAAACTTTGTCTGTGAAATGAGTAACAAATAATTTGCTCCCAATTTGACATTTGTATTTTTACTTGGCTCGGGTTTTGTTTTTTTTTGTTTTTTTTTTTTTTTTTGCTAAGCAAAGATTTTTATATTTATGGAATTTAATTTTCAAATATTTTACTTTATGCCTTCTAGATTTTGAGTCCTAGTTAGAAAGGTCTTCTCTAAATTAATACCGACATTTTCCTTTCAGGATTTATTTTTTTACATTCAATATTTGATTCATTTGGAATGAATCCTAGTATAATGCATTTCACAATTTTAGCATGAACCTGAAGAGTAGGACAAGGAGGGAAGTCAGAAGGATGTTTCTATGTGGGCTGAAGGCTGGAATCAAAAACATCCAGAAGGTTCTCGTAGCTTTGCCACGTCTTTCAAGGGTCCCTGCCCTTCCAGCCACAGGCTTTTGGCCGAGAGGTGACTATCTAACCCGATACAGGTCAATCAGAGTCCTTAGGAATTCCTGACCTTGGGACCAGCATGAGAATCAGGAAGTGCTTGGTGGAGACAGCCATTAAAAGTAAACCCTGGGACTTCCATGGGCCAGGCTTCCTTCCCTATGAGATGGCAAGGTAGTAGTGAAAGAGATTTATTAACACAGAGAAAATGGCGGAAGTGATAGAAACTACTCAGCGTTAAAAAGGAATGAACTATATAGATACACACAACAGTATGAGTCAATCTGAGTGAAAGAAGCGAGACCCAAATAAGTACGTACCGTATGATTCCATTGACACAAAACTCTTAAAAAGGTAAACTAATCTAGAGTGACAGAAATCAGGTCAGTCATTGCCAGGAGGAGCAAGGTAAGGAGAGGCAGAGTGGGGTGGGAGAGAGGAATTACAAGGAGGCATGGGGAACACTGGAGAGTGATTGATATATGGACTGTTTTAATTGTGGTGATGGTTCCATGGATGGGTATGTATTTCAAAACCTATCAAATAGTACACTTTAAATTTATGCAGTTCATTCTATGTGAGTGATACCTCAACAAAAGTGTTTTTTTTAAATCAGAGATGAGAGGAAAACTTAACACAGAGAGAAGCAGGAGGGAGGGAAAACAGGAGAAAGAATGATATTAGATAGTATCTAGTTCTCCTGTTCTAAATGCCCAGCTGCTCCCCAGTTTGGTGTCTTAACCCAAACTTGTATTCTTGGGGCAATATGTTCATCACTTCGCCCAGGCTGAGTTTCTATGCTTTGCAGAGAGAATGATAGAACCACACTCACCTTCTTCCCAAGAAATAGCTCAAAGATTCCATTTTGGCTCTTTCCCTTCTTGCCTGTCACATCCAGTTTATCACCAAGTACAACCAATTCCACCTGCAAGCATTTCTTGCACTTGTTCCGTCCCATCCAGATCTGTGGAGAATCCTCCAATATGGAGGCTCTACTCTCCATATTCTTTCCAAGGTTGCATAATCAAAGCATGGATCTGAGCCTTCTACTGCCCTCTTCTTAATAGTATCAACCTTTGGTGATGACAACTTCTTGCCCACTGCAGTGCCTAGCTTGGCCCCAGTATCCCCCTCCAGAGCACCTCGGGGGTCCCCCACTTCCCTGGCAGGCAGCTAACTCCAACTACACCAAGATTATTTGCCCTTGAGTTCTCCTATCCTATTTGTCCTCACCTGACAAACTTCTTACACAGTTACAGCCTGACTCAAATATTACCTTTTTATAACTTTATTTGGCTCTCTCAGGCTGAATTAATTGCTCCTTCCTCTGTGTTCCCATAGCTCTTATCACCTCTGCAATGGTGATTGATGAATCTGTCTTTCTCACAAGATGATAAACTTATGAAAAGCAGGAAGGGTGTCTTATCCATCTTTATAAACCCAGAAACCAGCGTGATTCACAAAATTGGAGCAGGTGCTTAATTAATGTCTTTTAATTGATTTAAATTGAGGGAATCAAAATAGATCAATGATTTTCAAGTCTTTTGGAACACTCCTTAATACAACTCTTATTAAAAACAAAACGTTGCAAGGAATCTCAATTTATAATTTGGATAAAGGTGGAACTGATCTGGTTGAAGAGCAAATTGATGAGTTTGATCCCAAGGCTATTTTGTCATTCAGGTTTTCTTTCTATCTGCAGCCACGTGTAAGGGATTTGCTTTTCTGCCACCTTCCCCTATCTGCACATATTTTCCACCACCTGATGAAGACGCCACTCACCCTGTCTGGAAGAATCCCTAATGCTCACAAAAAGAACCCCCAAAGATAACTCCCCTGTGTTACCTGGCGCCCCCCACTCATAGCTTTCCTGTGCCACAACAAATTCCCAATTATGGGGGGGTGGGAGGGAGGGAGAGACGTTTTTGGACCGAGATTCCTAACCACAAAGAATATTCTTATAAAGAGGCCTCTGGCTACTTGCTGAAATTACTAAGCTAGTTTCCAGAAAGTTACATGAAAGAGAAAGTGTATCTCCAAAGTGCCAAGGAGTCTGGGAATTCAGCCATTGCTGTCGAGTGCTTCTCCCATTTAGTCTTCCTGCATGCAGAGTCTTAATTTAAAATTTTGGGTCTGTGGTCTTTTATTTCCAGAATTCCAATTTATAGAGCTGATTCTCATATCATTTTCTGTCTAGTATTATCCAAGGGGTTGCCATGTTTTAATTCTCCCGACAGTTTTATAAACAAAGCTGGTTCAATATAAAAACCCAATAGGCTACATTTGGAACCCACAGGAAGCATTCACAACATTTGTGGCATATTGAATTTATGATAAAGATAAAACTTTGTAGGCAAAGTGAGGGCATTGGACCAGATGATCTCTGAGGGTTCCTCCAGCCTGTAAGTTTATGATTTCTGGGCAGATGAGAACAACAGCATGGGTTCCAGGTGAACTGTGTAAGAAATAAATTGTTCTTTGCACAAACAAATAGCATACGATGGCAATAAATCTCAGAGAGAACATCTCAGAACTTATTTTCAGTGCCTCATGATACGTAGCTTCATTTTGTCTTATTTTTCTTACTTTCTAAAAAATGCCACTTGTGTGAGGTTTCCACTGGGATTCAGCAAATGGTATGTGTACTTATAGTGTCTTCCATACCCCCAGCACAGAGGCCACGGGCTCTAGAGCCATTTTGCAAGGTCAATGGGACTACGTAAAGGAAGGGGAGGATTTTTTCCAGCTGCGTACAAATGTGAAGAAAGGGGGTATTTCAAGAGTTGATCTGTTGGTGGGAATCCAAACTCCATTTGCCAGACCATTGAGGTTATACGGCTAGTTTACCAGGCTAGATCCCCAAAGCCATTTTACCCAAAATATAATACAAAAGGACCATTGAAAGCTTTATTTTTATATATTTAGCCTCATTTATAGCATCATTTTCTTAGGGGGGAAAAAAACATTCTGCATTCCCTACTGCAATGCCATGGGCATATCTCCCTCAGTCCAGCAGTAGAAACAGACCTGCCATGGTAGGACAATTGTGGGCTGGTAATGGTAGCCATCCACAGTTTCTTCAAGCTTTACATCTGCCTAAGAGAAGACAAAGTTGTTCCACACTGGGGAACAAGGAAAAGTCATCTAGAAGGGTGGAGTGGTGAATGTCAACTCTCCCTAGTCTTACTTTTTAAATTATTCTGTAAATCGAATATTCACAACATACTGCTTGTCTTTGAATTAATTCAGAACCTGTTTTGTGACCATGATTGAGAACTCAAAGGTTTTTTTTTTTTTTTTTTTTTTTGGTCTTTGTTATATAATTAGTAAATGGTTTTATGTACCTTCATTATAATAAATTTGTTTTTGAATTTCATTATGATATCTAAATTGATCATTATCATAAACCAATGTCGGTATTTGGCTGTCAGTATTTTTCTTCTAGCAGAAATGAATGATGCAAATTTTTTGAATTAGTTTGTTGTGGGTTTCTTTTTTAACTACTTGAAGAGACAAAAAAAAAAAAACCCAACACAATGATAAAGTATATTTTGAACCAAACATGAGCTCAATCATTTATTCAACAAACATTTATTGAGTACCAACAATTGGGCTGAATCCTCTGGAGTATACTAAGATGAATAAATCATATTTCTGGTACTCATAGAACTTATGAATTACAGCAAATAAAAAAAGATAAATAAATAGCCCCTACCTAAGGTAAAATGAATAAGTACCATCAGAGACGACAGTTCTTTGGGCAACAAAGGAGAGGAAGAGGATATTCAGCCGAGACAAGAGAAGTTTCCCGGAGAAATTGGTGCATAAACTGATCCTTGTTGGAGAAGCAAGCCCCAAAAAGTGATGGGAGGGGGCCCCAAGGAGGAGGGAATGGAAAACCATTCATTTTAGAAATCAGCAGTGACATGGGTTAGCTGAGTGGTCTGGAAAGCAGACAGATGCTGGCTCAACAATGATTGCCGTGATTCAGATGACCTTTACATGCCTGAACCATATGAGACTTGTGTGAATGGACAGCGCAGATTTGAGGGATGCTAAGGGAGCTGGATCAATAAGCCTTGGGGATCATTTAGGAACAAGATGGAAACACAGATTTGGAAATCAGTAAAGGTAATTACTGAAATGACAGAATAGTGGTTCTTAAGCTTTTGAAGCAGAAGAATTACCTGGGAGCTTATTTAATGCAGGTTTTAGGCTCTGCCCTATGGACACAGAAACTGAGTAAGATTCAGGTTTGGGTCTAGGAATCTGTATTTTTTTTAAGTCACATCCCAAATGATGTCGATGCATGTGGGGCACTGATCACACTTTGAGAGGCAGTGCTGTGGACTCAGGGACTTCCGAGAGTGTACAAAGAACAAAAGGTGACTGAAAATGGCTATTTAAGGACCCAAGGAAGAGAATCTGCCCACGGGAGCTCCAACATTTGCCACAAGCTTCTGCATGTCCTGGCATCAAAGTCCTCACCTTCTTGGAGCTTCTGTTCTAAAGTGAAAGAATACATGCACAGGAATTAAAAGGTTTTAAATGGAGCCATGGAGAACATAAAGCAGAAGAGGGCTAGAAAGTGATGAGGTTTGGGGAAGTGAAGGGAGCAAAAGAAAGTGGGAGGGATAGTATGGGAAGCACTTTTTTTTTTAAGTTTATTTACTGATTTTTGAGAGTGGGGGAGGGGTAGAGAGAGAGAGAGAGGGAGAGAGACTCCCACGCAGGTTCCGTGCTGCTAGCCCAGATCCCAAGGTGGGGCTCCATCCCAAAAACCGTGAGATCATGACCTGAGCTGAAATCAAGAGTTAAGAGTGGGACAGCCAAACAACCGAGCCCCTGACTTGCTTTCTGGAAAGGTCAGTCTGCCTGCTATGAACTGTAAAAAGCGGGTGGGGCAGTGAGAGCCAGCGAGGAAGCTACTGAGGGGGTCCAGGTGACGGTTGCGGCAGTTGGGACACGGATGGTGGCAGCGGAGATGGTAAGAAGATGGGAAACCTGACATATGTTTCGAAGGTAGAATGACATAACTTGCTGATGAGATACGAGGGAAATTTCCAGATTGGGGGGTTTTGTTTGTTTGTTGGTAGAAGGAACAATTGAACATTGAAGAGATCAAGATGACAGTATGAAAACAAAGGGGGAGGGGGCTCCAGGGCTCATCGGTTTGGGTATTCCTAATGCCTTGAACCACGATGACACACAGTAAGATCTTAACAAGTATTTCTTGAATGAATTTTACTGAAGGACTCAACATTGCAGAATATTTAAGAAGGTGAGGACTAGAGAAAGCCATTAGATGGTATAATTAAGAGGTTGCTGGGAGGAAGGGTGGAGGATGGGGGTATTAGCCAAGGGAGAGACACAGAAGAGGTTGCAGGGTGAGGGCCAGGAGATAATCGCATATGGCGGCAATGAGGGAGGTCAGCAATGGAGAATGGACCTGGCTAGGGCTGAGCCAATACAGATGACAGGAAGGAGGGGCTTGGGCCTTGGGTGGTACCAAGACACTTGAATAACGACACCTGAAAGAAGTCCTGTAACTATGTGCTAAGTGATTCTTTTTCAATCTCTTATAGGGATGTGTGTGAGTGTGTGCAGATGAGTGTTTGTGCTTACACAATTGTGGGGGGGGGGGGGCGGATCCACAATGGGAGTGTCTGTTAAGAGGAAAGCATGTTTCTATCTTCATGGATATATATTTGCGCCAGCAAATTGCAGTTGCTTACACAACTTTCTCCCCCTCCTCTCTTCCCTCTCTTCTTCCTTTTCGCCTTCCTTTCTCCCATTCTTTGATGCAGACTTTTAAAGACTTTGAATCAACGAGCTAAGATGCTCCTTTGAAAAAAGATTCTAATTTAAATATCCTGGTAATCAAGAAGGGAATAAAGGAATTCTGACCAATGTCATACCTTAACAGATGAGGGTGGATGTTATCTTTCCAACTTGTGATGTAAAGTGTTTTTCCAAAGAGCCTGCAGCTGCTTTCTGACTGATACTTTGGTGGACTGCCTTCTTACAAATGCGTTTCTAGGTGGACTTGAGCCTTGTGTACCCTCCCATCTGCGCCCCCTTTGAATTATTTTGGTCAGAAAATATGGTTATGAAAGGCTTGCGCCATTCCAACCAACAGCATCCATTATCACTTGATGGATGGAATCCTAAAGAAGTAGTTCAATATGTGTAACATTTAATCTTTTTCAAAGTGGCCCATGAAATTAGTTTTAAGCATCTCATAAAACAGGGCCATATTCCAAGTTTGTGTTGCTATTAGATTATCTTTAAATAAAACATCATAAAGACATTTTATCTTGACATAACAAACTGCCTTCTGCCCATATTTTAATACAATTTCCTGAATTTCAGTACATGCCATAACTAATAGAGTAATAACTTCTAAGCGGTCAATCTGCCTATTTTATGCAGACTTGCGATAGCATGGCTAATACCACGCCTCAGTAGTGCCCCACCTGTTTTTAATGACCTTGAGCCAACTAGCTATGATCCTCCTTTGGAAAGAAGTTCTAATTCAAATAGCCTGTTCATCAAGAAGGGCATATTTACATTGAATCTAGAAAGTTCTTACCAACCTTTAAGTCGGCAGTTCTTGACTGCAGACATGGTGCCTTGGGGGAGTTCGGAAATGCATAGACACTTCTGGTTGTCACGGTGACTGGGAGATGCTATTGGCCCCAGTCACCTCAGATCTGTCAAAGGCAGTTTGAAACCGGGCAGTTTCAGGTGCACAGGTATATTTTTGTGTGTCATTCCCTCTTCCTGCAATGTTCTGCCCTATCCCTGTGTCGCTTGTGTGTGTGTATTACGCAACCATTATCACTACCTAGTTCCAGAATATTTTCATCACCCCAAGAGGAACCCCTGTACCCATTAAGGAAACTCCCCATGTCTATCACCAACCCCATCCCCTGGAAACCATTAAACTTTCTGTCTTGATAGATCTGCCTATGATAAATATGTCATACGGGTGGAATCACGTGATCTGTTGCCTTTGTGTCTGGCTTCATTCATTTGGCACGATGTTTTCAAGGTTCATCCCTGTTTTAGGATATGCCAGCCCATCATTTCATTTTATGGGTAAATAATATTCCACCGCATGGATACACGATATTCCATTTACCCAGTCATCTGTGGATGGACACTTGTGTTGTTTCAACCTTTCGGCTCTTGCAAATAGTGCTAGTACGAATATTTGTTCACAAGTTTTTGCTTGCACTGGTTATCAGTTTGGGGGGGGTTATATACCCAGGGGTGGAATTGCTGAACCGTATGGCAATTTTATGGTTATCAGTCAATTGGGCATCTTTTAAGAAATCCACTCTGGGGGCGCCTGGGTGGCGCAGTCGGTTAAGCGTCCGACTTCAGCCAGGTCACGATCTCGCGGTCCAGGAGTTCGAGCCCCGCGTCGGGCTCTGGGCTGATGGCTCAGAGCCTGGAGCCTGTTTCCGATTCTGTGTCTCCCTCTCTCTCTGCCCCTCCCCCGTTCATGCTCTGTCTCTCTCTGTCCCAAAAATAAATAAATGTTGAAAAAAAAATTAAAAAAAAAAAAAAAGAAATCCACTCTGAAGTTTTTGGGGGACTGTTTTTCCCTATCCACCCAAGTCAACCTACCCTCCCTGTATTACCACTGCTTACAATGTACACATCTCTTCTGGCACCTGAACTTGAATTTAATAATCTTCTGTTTCCTGCTTCCTGTTGGTAGATTATAAACTTCTTCAGGGCAGAACCCAGGCCTTAGTTTTCTTTGTATTGCTTACTGCAACTCCATTTATCTTTAGTGAATTGCAAGCTCTCAATCTCTGCTGAGAAAATGACTGTTCTGGGTGCAGAGAAAACTTAGCTTCAAAGGGGCTGACTTTTCGTTTGGAGAACCGAGAACTTCAGATGCGACAACATGGTACTTGCTGTTTTTAACTGTATAGGTGCTTGGGCTGTGCTGGCACACCCAGGTTGCTATTATATTTATTTAGGCAAAGAAAGAGAGGGCGTATGCGTGTATATGTGTGGGCAAGAGGAGTTTTTTTTTTTTTTTTTGATGCTGCAGCTTTTTGACAGTTAGCCTACATTTGCAAAATCTGTCTACCAGCCAAGTGACCTCAACCAATGTAGGAGGAACTTCTCAGAACTTCATCTTTGAACAAGCCTGAGTTGCGGGTCTCCTCTCCTGCTATGCCGATATCTGAAAATGCTGCATTTTATAAGCCATAGGTCTGTCTAGAGCTACTAGCATTTTTGGCAATCTTGCAAAGTCACAAGGTTTTAATTAAATTGCTTTCAAAGTAGCTTTACTTAATGGGTCATAGGACAAAATGTTGAATTAACACAAAGAATTTCTTAATGGAGTGAAAACAAATTGGGGGGGGGGGAGCGGCTTCTCATGTGAGCTTCCTGTAATTGGAACCACCAATCAGAGGTGTTGCACCATCCCTAATGGAATGCCTTTTGTCTCTGAATCAGCATACCACGTTAAATGCTGGAAAAGAGTTGACTTTCCAAGTGCAAAAGCACAGAGGGTCAGACAGAGAAGTATAAGGCATGGCTTCTCCTTACTAAGAACTTATAACCTAGCCAGAGAGGTGAGAAAGAGACATGTAAAAGATAATTATCGGGGCATCTGGGTGGCTCAGTCGGTTGCACGTCCGACTTTGGCTCAGGTCATGATCTCACGGTCTGTGAGTTCGAGCCCCGCGTCGGGCTCTGTGCTGACAGCTCAGAGCCTGGAGCCTGCTTCGGATTCTGTGTCTCCCTCTGTCTCTCTGACCCTCCCCCGTTTGTGCTCTGTCTCTGTCTCAAAAATAAACATTAAAAAAAATTCTTTTTTAAGATAATTATCAATGTAGGTCACATGTGAGAGCTAAAGGAGTAGTATAAACACTCGGCAGTATTAGGTGAGGCAGGGGGCTAAGAAAAGATGCTACGTGAGCAGTCCATGAAGTGTGAAGAAGTACTTAAGATAGGCAGAGAGGCTGTGTGTTCCAAGTGAAGAACATGGTGAATGTCAAGAGCGTGCCATGGTCAAGGACCATTGAGCAAATTAGTCTAAATGGAGCAGGATATTCAGGTAAGGGACTAAGGGGGTACAGGAATGGCACGGGCAAATTGGGAATCAGATTGAAAAGAGCACTGAAAACAAAAATCAGTTTAGACTTTATCCTGGAGGGACTGAGAAGCAGTTGGGGCTTCTGAGCAGGAGGGTGACACTTTGACAGTTATATTTACAGAAAAGTAATCTAACAAGATTTTATAGACTAGCTTAAAGGGAGAAAATAATGGGAAAGAAACAAGTCAAGAGACTGTTGAAATAGTCCAGCCCAGACTGAGAAGCTGGACTAGAGCAGAGGCCATGGGGATACAAAGAAGGGTGAGAGAAGGAGGTGGGTTCATACATAAAAGAGGGTTTTCGTTAGTTTTAGACAGACATCAAAAAGTATTCATTTTATGTTGAATTTATCCATCCATACTTCATAGCTTCCACACACTGCTCTGTTGGAAACGAGTACCTCCTTAGCTGATGAAGGAGATCAGAATATGACACCCCAAAATATGCCACTTTGGCTTAAGGATTATTTTGAGCACAAGGCAATTAAAAACCAGCAGACACAGGAGGAATTCTCTGCCCTCCCCCTTACTGCCTAAAAGGAAGGCATAAATTTTTCTTTGTAAAGGTAGCACAAATTTCCATTCGTAAAGGTGTCTCCCTTTCTAGCACCAGGAAGAGGAGAATACTTTTAATCACTGGAGATGACACTTATCACTGGAGACAGCACTAACTTCAGTCTGCATAACAAACGTTTTTGAACAAACATCTAGCGTGAATTTCCTGGTTACCTTCCCACAAGTTACTGTCCCTAGAAGCCCAAACTGCCCTCCTTCTTTCCTCTGTCTAGTCACTTCTCCACTATCATTCTTTGTTAAAGTGATATATAAACCCCTGGGTCTAAACCCCTTTTTGGGTTTTCACTTCTTTTCCAATATAAAATCCAATATAAAGACTAAATAAACCCTTCTCCTGTTAATCTATCTTTTGTCAGTTTAATCTGCAAGATCTGGGAGCTGAACCTAAGACAGTAGAAGAAACTTTCCCTCCCCTACGCTGACCATTCAACAATGCCCTCAAGCAACTGACCAATAATCACAATCATGTGACCTCTTTTATTTATACTCTGATGCCAAATCTCATCCGAAGTGCTGCCTGACTATCTGAATACATTTCTCTAGTAAATTCACTGGAGTGTGAGCTCCAAGTGGGCAGGGATTTCTGTTCTGTTCACTGCTCTATTTCAAGAGCCTAGAATAGGGCCTGGTACATAGCATGTACAGTGAATGTTATAAGTATTTCACACTTTCTCCTCTTTCCAAAGACCTTGAACCCTTTCACTGCAGTCCACCCTCAGCTACTTAGTTGACTGAGAAAATAAAATGAGTCTGAGAAGACTATCCACACTCTCCCGCAGCAAAAGCAACCACCCCCTTGCAAACTTACCCATATTTGCTCCTTTCCACTTATCACAAAGAACAATTTCTCCCAGCTCCTATCCAAGGCTGACTCTTCTGAGTGTACGTGGCATCCTAGCCCCTGCTGCATACTCAAGACTTTGCTCTTGCAGTTGGCTCTTCTCTCTCCTGCATCACCAGTTTTTCCTCTCAACTGGATACTTCCCATCAGCATCCAATTGGTTTAGGAGAAAGCTCTGAGGCAGAAAAGCAAAGAGATGCTTTGGCATGTGCTTGGCTGCTGGCAGCCTGCATAGCACCGTCCAATAAAGCTGTCTTTAGGTGGCCTGCAGGCACCCAAAGCGTCTGCCGAAGGAGCTGACTATAGTTTTTCTAACGCATAATTTTGTATCTGAGAATTAGTAGGTGTTCAATAAATATTCACTGAAGGATGGATAAGATCTCCCATTGTAAATTATCCTTCTTTTTGGCTATAATCCTGCCAACTACCACCCCATTCCTCTTCCTCTTATTTATTTTAATTTTTTTTATGTTTATTTTTGAGAGACAGAGAGACAGAGCATGAGTGGAGGAGGGGCAGAAAGAGAGGGAGACACAGAATCAAAAGCAGGCCCCAGTCTCTGAGCTGTCAGCACAGAGCCCAACATGGGGCTTGGACTCATGAATTGGGAGAGCATGACCTGAACTGAAGTCAGAGCCTTGACCAACTGAGCCACCCGGGTGCCCCATTCATTCCTCTTCTTTCCTGACAAAATTCACAAGAGTATTGTTTATATACTTGCTGTCTCCACTTCTGACCCCTTTGTCTCTCTTGATCTCACTCCACTTGTACTTTCGTTTCTACCACTCTACTGCAATTTTGAGATCACCAATGACCTCCACTTTGCCAAATACAGTTCTTAGACCTCATCCTACTTGACCCGTCAAGCAATCGTTTAACCCAGGGAATCATGTCTCCTTCCCTTTTCGTCATCAGCCCTTCCTTCTCAGTCACATTTGCTGGTTCTGCTGGTTCCTACCCAGCATTTAATGTTGGAATATTCCCATTTCTGCCTTCAGACATCTCTTTTCTATCAGACTCACTCCCCCACTTTATAGCTTCTCTACATTATGATGACTAAAATTCATATCCATGCCCTAAATTCAAGACTCATGTACCACCTCTTAGATTTCAATAGACATTTCTCTTTCTCTCTCTCTTTTTTTCCTCTATATTTCAGGTGCACAGAAATGAATTAATCATAACCTTTGGCTGATGACACACTAATTTTTTTTGTCAATGCTTGGCTTTCTTTTAAAAATCTTTTATTAATTATTTTAAATAATATAATAAATATGTATGAACCCATAGCCCAATACAGAAAATAGAATGTTGACGATAATGGAAACCATACTCTATGGTCTTCCTCTGTCCTATCCCTGTATCCCCACCCCCACCCCCCACAGTTAAAACCCTCTCACCAGCTCCATCACCATGAGTGTCCCATACACCATCAGCTGTCTCCTGGACTCACACAATAGTCTTCTAACGGATCTCCCTGCTTCTTCTTTTGCTTCCCACCCCCACCCCCAGCCAATCTATTCTTTTCATTGCATCTGGAGTCATTCTTCAAGATCATCTCACATAAATCCTTGCTTCATAACTTGCAATGGCTTCCCATCTCATGCAGGATAAAATCCAAAGTCCTTACAATGGATTATCAGAACTCATATGACCTGACTCTCGGTGCTTATCTGCTACCATCCTCCTCACTGTTCCTTTGGCCTAAAGTCTTGGAAGTTGCTATTCCAACTGCCCAAAATATCTTTCCCAAAATATCTTGTCACTCTCTTATTTTATTCAGGCTGCTACTCACCAGGGACTCCTCAGCTTTCATTAGGAACAGCATCCTTGTCTACTTCCTGAGTCATTTTCCAACTCCCTTATTCTGTTCATGACACCCCCCCCCCTTAACTTCTTATATGTGTATTTGTTTATTGTCCGTCTTTTCTCCATAGAATAAATGCTCCATGGAGGCAGGGCCTGGTCTTGTTCACCACTCTAATCCCACCACCTAGAGTAACATCTGACACTGGTTATAGGTTGGGGTCCCTGGGAAGCAGATTCTGAGATAGGGTTTGGTGTGCATGACTTCTATAAGGGAGTACTCTTGAGATTAGTGGCTATAAAAGGGAAGAGAAAGAAACAGAACTGGACAGAGGGAGCAGTTGGGTGATGATACCATCTTAATGAAGGCCTTAGACAAACCCATCAAGCTGGGATTGCCTTTCAGAGTGGTACCAAATTGGGGTGACAAGCCTGGGCCTTGATAAGCCCATGTAGATCAGTCATTCCTGGGGTTCCCCGAGGAAGGGGGCATGACTTTGGAGGAGGGGCTCTCTTCAGCTCAGCAATTGTGTAGTGGGCTGACAGCTGAGAGCTGCCTGCAGCACTCCCAGGAGCTGGGGAAATCATTCCTTCATTTCTGAAGGGAGATCTGGGTGGCGTATCACAATACCCACTATAGCACTCAATAAGGTAGTTCAACAAATAAACTTAATGGGATCCAAGAACAGAACAGATGGCATGAGGAGCCATGACGTGTGAAAGAGGAGAGAAAGGAAAACCAGGTCAGTGAATCCTCATGCCCAAAGTCCTCCATTTGCCTACTATGGGGAAGGCCCTGTGGTGGTGCTCTACAGGATATAATGTTCAAAACAATGTCACCCTTGCTTTTGAGAAAAAGAATGAACATAAGCACAAACATCCATGGTACCAAGCAGTGTATTTTAACTTCCATGTGTAGCACAAACCAGTGTTCACAGTGGGAAAAGAGGAGGAGGATAACAGGTGTAAAGATCATCACCAGTGTAACCTTACAGATGAAGGAACTAAGCTCAGAAAGGTAAAGGGACTTCCTCAAGGTCATGCAGCAGATCAGTGTCAGAAGTAAAACCTAATGATAAATACACAGCCCCCCTTCCCCTTAAATTATTGCCTAAATATTTGGCCAGAGCTCCTTATGTGATGTCTGCTTCCCCATTCTTTAATTACTAGCAATGGGGGTCACTGGCCAACCCAGTTGCTGGGTCAAGTAAGAGCTCTCACCTAACTGTTACCACTGCAAAGAAGAATGACATCACTTGAGTCAGCTCAGAGTCTTATTTTCCTGTAGCTCATGAATTTGTTGTTGGGGTAACAGGATGATTTAGAAGGCTCTAGCAGAGGTGTGATGGGAAAAAGAAAATATTCCAAGGTTGGCTGTAGTGGGAAAAAGAAAATAGTCTAAGGTTGTGATTTCAGAGAGGGACAGATGGTCACTTGAAACCATGGCTTCAGCTTGAGGTTCCAACTTGGCTTTGTGTTTTCCCTCAAGTTAACCAATCTCCATTTGCCTAAGCTAACCAACCTGAATAGCAACCTCCTGATATGCTTCTAGAACAGCCTTCCCTTCCCCTCCTTATGTCATGAGGAAAACCAAAAAAAAACCCCTTTTGTTGAGTGTTTTCTATGTACCACGCTCTGGGTGGCCTTTTACATACTTAAGTTTATTTACATAGATGATCAATACAGTCTCTGACCATAAGGAACTAAACATCATTTACATTAAAATAAGACAAATACATAACAAAAAGGTAACTATCCCAAGTGTTGTATAAAACTAAAAATCAAGACATTAAGAGCAATGAGAATTTAGAGAAAGCAGAAGTCACTGCTAAGGGATGGGGTCATGAAAGTCTTAAAAAAATTTATTTATTTATTTTGAGAGAGGCAGAGAGAGAGAGAACGAGGGGGTAGGGGCAGATAGAGAGGATGAGAGAACTCCAAGCAGGCTCCCCGCTATCAGTGCAGAGCCCAGCATGGAGCTCAAACTCATGAATTGTGAGATCATGACCTGAGCCAAGATCAAGTGTTGGTCACTTAACCGACTGAGCCACCCAGACACCCCTGTCATGAAAGTCTTTAGGAGGAAGGATGGATTTGATATGGGCCTTGAAGAATGGGCAACATTTGGGCAGGGAAAGAAAAAAGGAGACCACCTACTCAGGTGCGTGAACAGATCCTAAAATGGGAATGAATCTCAACTGTGCCCATGAGACAGTGAAAAGCCATTCCTGAGGATGGGGTGGGATGATCCCCACTCCCCACACCAATAACCGAGAGGCAACTGCTTCAGTGTCAAACAAACTTGAACTCAAACCCCACTCGTGTCACACAATAGCTAAATTAATAAGCCTGAGTCTCATTATCCTCATTTCTAAAATTGGAATAAAATACTTCATTCCTAAGTTGTCAGTTAAGGATTCAACGAAATGATAATGTGCCCAAAGTACCCAGCCCTTCATGCTGGCCATAGTGAGACCAAAAAAATGGTTAGACATCATCTAGTATGTGCAGATCAATTGAGCTCTCATGGTTAGAGCCTCCCGTGGTTTGCAAAGCACTCTCATAAACATGAACTCATCAGAGTGAACCTCCCAATAGTACTGCTGGGAAAACTGGAGTTTAGAGAAGCCTTGACTTTCTCCAGTTCCTATCTTTAGGGGCAGACAGACCTGTGCTCAGAAGCTAACTCTGCTACCTCGGCTAGCTAAGGCACCTTGGGACACTTGGGCTCTCTGAGCTTCAGCTTCTTTGCATTCTGTGGTCAACTTTTCACATCCATATCTATATCCTTTCCTAAATATTTGATTTGATTCTTTACATTTTGAATAGATCATACATTATAAGCTTCAAAAATTAAACAGTACAAAAGCTACAAGATGAAAAGTCTCCCTCTCACCCCTGTCCATTATCCACCCTTTGAACCACACCCAGTAAGTAACCTGTGCATTCTCCAGTAATTTGCTGTGTATCCTTTTCTGAGTCTTTACGCACATAGAAGTCAATCTAAATGTGTATAAATATGTTTCTGCAACTTGCTTTATTTTTTAACAACACATCTCAGATATGTTTTCGTATCAGAACGTACCAGCTCCTTATTCATTTTTACAGTTGCATGGTATTCGATTATATGAATGTCCCATAATTCAACTAGTTTCCTATTGACGGGCATTTAGGTTGTTGCCATAGTCCTTTGTTATTACAAACAATACTGCTGAGAATAGCCTGTACCTAGGCCATTTTGCGAGTGAGTACATTCATAAGCTAAACTCCTAGAAGCACAATTACTGGGTCAAATAGTTTGTGCATTTGGCATTTCCATAGCTATTGCCAAGCTGCCCTCTATCAGGTTATACCTCCGCTTGCAATGTCAACATATGACGGTGCCTGTTTACCCAAACTTGCCAACTCTTGTTGTCCTTGTTGCCAATCTGACAAGTGAAAATGGCATCTCAGTGTAGTTTCAATTTGAATTTATCTTATTAAAAATGAGTTTAAGGGTGTATTCATAATTTTTAAAAGCTATTTGTATTCTATTTACTTTAAAGTGTATGTTCATATCCTTTGCCCCCTTTTCCATTGGGTTGTTGACCTTCTCTATTTGTAATAAGGAAATTTCTAGAAGAAAAAATTTATGTCAGAAATACAAACCCTTCGTTTGTAGTAAGAGTGGCAAATAACTTTCTCAATTTGCCATTTGCCTTTTGATCTTGCTTACAGCATCAGTTGTGTGTGTGTGTGTGTGTGTGTGTGTGTGTGTGTAAGAAACCATCCCCAAACATATTGGCCTAACGTAACATTTATTTGCTCATGATGCAATGTTGTGGCCTCCACTGAGACCACTGTTCTCTGTTCCACGAGGTGTCAGCTGGGCTCACTGAGGCTTTAAAGTCACTCGGTGGTTTATGGCCTCAATTACAAGTCTGGTGTTTGACTGACTGTCAGTAGAGATGATGGAGATCACTAGCCATCCAGTAGGCTAACCTACTCTTCTTCTCATGGTGGCCACAGGTTTCAAAAACAGCAAGAGAGCAAGCACCAATGCCCACATGTTTTTCAGTGTCTGCTTGTGTCACATTTGTTATTGTCCCAATGGCCACAGCAAGTAACATGGCTAAGGTTGGAGTCAGGGTAGAAAAGGAATAGCCAAGGGTGTGAATAAAGGGGAGACATTTGTGGCTATTTTTTGCCTACCACATTTACAGGAATTATTTGTTTTTGGGTTTGGGTTCCTTATCGTGAGGTTACTATTTGTTAGTTTGTCTTTCCATGCAGTTTTTAATTTTTATATAACACAATATCATGGGTTCCGAATTTTGAGTCCTAGGTAGAAAGCTCTTCCCCAGTTGAAGGTTATAAAGGTCATTCCTATTTTATTATTTATGGCTTCATTGCTTACATTTGAGCTTTGATTCATTGGGAATTTATCCTGTGTTCACTCCACATTTATATTCTTGATGAACAAACAGTCCTCCTCTGTTTGGGAAGGTTGTTGCACCGGTCAGGACAGGCAAAGTTATACCCAATTACAAAAAAATCCTAATGGTAGTGGCTTTTAACAAGAAAAATCTACTTCATGCTACATGCCCATCAAGGTTTGGCATAAGCTCTGCCCCACATCAACTTTACTCTGGTGCCCAGACTGATGAACCATCCTCCATCTAGATCGTTGCCAGTCATGCACAGGAGAGAGGCCGTGACCAAGCACAGACTGCCTTTCAGCTTCCTCTCAGAAGTGACATATGTCCCCTCCACCCTCATTTCATTGGCAAAGCAAGCCGCACAACCCATCTTGATGCCAATGGGATTCTCCCCCGAGGAGGGACAGCAAATATTTGGGAACATTTCAGTCTTTCATAACTGTCCCTCCTGCCAATGTGCAGATTTGCAAAGAAATGCACGTGGAGCCTGAGGCAGGCTGGGAACTCCATCTCGCCAGCTAGCTCAGGAACATGACTGCTAGCCTGTGGTTCTACCTGCCAGGGGCAAATGAGGCCCACCCCAACATTTCATCCCCAGATGTTATATCCTGCTCAGACTAGGGGGCACACATATAATCCAGAGCAGCAAAGGACAGAATAGGAGGAATAGGGGGCCTCACCTATGGGACTGTTGAATTATGTCTCCCTCAAAAGACATATTGGAGTACTAACCCTCACCCCCAGTGCCTCAGAATGTTACTTTATTCAGAGATGGTGTCTGTACAGAGACACGCAAGTTAAAACGAAGTCATGAGGATGAGTTGAGTCCTGATCCAATGTGACTGGTACCCTTACAAAAAGGGGATATTTGGACATGGACACGTGCCAAGGGAAGATGAGGTGAACACACAAGGAAAAGACAGCCATCCCCCAGCCAAGGAGGGAAGCCTGGAACAGACCCTTCCTTCAGAGCCCACAAAAGGAACCGAGTCTGCCAACACCTTGGTGTCAGACTTCCAGCCTCCAGACCTGTAAGACGATAAGTGTCTGCTGCACAAGGCACCCAGGTCTTGGTTATGGCAGCCCTAGCAAACGAATACAGGGAACGTCTCCAACGGCTTGATGGGGGCGTCCTGGATGCTCTTTGGAAAGAAAGGGCTTCTGGTGCCACACCAGAATAGCAGGAAAGAAATCTGTGATCAACTAGCAATGTCTTCCATGAATGTGACATGGGGAGCAGCATTGAATTTGGAGTCAGCTGGCCAGGAAGGGCTCCTGCACACTGTGACTTTGCAATGAAAACAGGGGCTTTGCTGAAACGATGAGGGAGGGAGAACGGAGAATAGCATGGCATCCGCGAGGATATTGGTCCCTGGCCTACTCAAAAGCCATCCGCCCGTTAACTAATAAGACAGCACTAGCAACTAGCAAGAGAAAGTCAAAGTCTCAGACAAAATGATAGCCCCTTAATATTTTACCAGACATCAGCATCCCCTTCAATGACTCTTTTTGAAGTTTGTTATATTAAGACCACAATGTCTGCTCTTCTCAGCCCTGCTGAGTATTAGGAAATCTCTCCACCTCCAGCAGAAGTGATTCCAAAACCCTGCTAGCCGCGACGTATTTCTCAGAGCAGGTGTCAGGGTGTGCGAGGGCATTAGAGGAAGCCTGAAATATGCATGAAGAGGTCCAGAGGCGTGGGGATAGTGGTTGCTTTTGGCAGCTGAGGGCCCCTCTTTGTTTCCTCCCTGAAGGCAGATTCACCAACAACAAACTGTTGTATTTTTTTTTACTTTTTTTAACGTTTTTATTTATTTTTTTTGAGACAGAGAGAGACAGAGCATGAACGGGGGAGGGTCAGAGAGAGAGAGGGAGGCACAGAATCTGAAACAGGCTCCAGGCTCTGAGCTGTCAGCACAGAGCCCGACATGGGGCTTGAACTCATGGGCCGTGAGATCATGACCTGAGCCGAAGTCGGACGCTTAACCGACTGAGCCTCCCAGGCGCCCCAACAAACTGTTGTATTTTGAACCTGAGGCATTAGTGTGCATGCATGTGCGTGTGTATGCGTAACATGTCTTAGTACACTGGGTGCTCCCTGGAACACCATCCCAATTTGGAAGCAAGACAGCACTCTTGCCATTGATGGCAGGGTTGACTCAGCAGGCCCCAGCAGTGGTAACATGGTGAGATGGCATCTGAAGTGACTTCAGAGGCAGTGATCTCCAGAAAGAAACATGATGCAGAATAAGACAAAAGAAGAGGGGCGCCTGAGTGGCTCAGTTGGTTAAGTGTCAGACTTTGGCTCAGGTCATGATCTCACGGTTCGTGAGTTCGAGCTCCGAGTTGGGCTCCGTGCTGACAGCACAGAACCTGCTTGGGATTCTCTCTCTCCCCCTCTCTCTCTCTCTGTCCTCCCCCATCTGTGCCTTTTCTCTCTCTCAAATAAATAAACTTAAGAATTTTTAAAAATATGTAGAAAAGACAAAAGAAGAGTGTTGCTTATGTAACAAGCCACCCCCAAAACTGTGGCTTAAAACAACCAGCATTTTATTTGTTCGTGATTATGTGGGCCAGTAATTTGGGCTGGGCTCAGCTGGGTGATTCTTCTATTCACCCAAGGTCATTCACATGGCTGCAGCCAGTGGGCGGGTCACCTGAGGGCCAGCTGACCTAAGGGATCTCAGCTGGCTTGGCTCTTCTCTGTTACACAGGCTTTATCACAAGGTGGCAGAGGAGTCCTCGGCAGCCCAAGTTCATTAGCATTTTTCAGGCCTCTGCTTACATCACCCCTGCTAATGTCCCAGTGGCCACACCCAGAGCCAATGTGGGAGGGGATTGCACAAAGGCTTAGATACAAGAAGCCATGATCCCTTGGGGGCCTTGCAGCATGAGAATCTTCCACAGTTCGCTTTTCTGAGAATTTTGTAAAAGTCGCTGAGATTCTCAAAGGTAAAACTTGCAGACCACTGGACCTCCTGCCTTAGAAGGTAGTGAAATCTTTGTTACTTTCATTACTATGATCCCATCTATACACACAGGCAAGTAAGCCTGGGGAAACTCAAATTGTGGGTCTTGGATAAATCCATTAATCTCTGAGACTCCGTTTACCATCTGTAAAACTCACCCCATAGGCATCATCAGGGAAATACAAACCAAAGCCACACTGAGATACCACCTCACACAGGTCAGAATGGCTAAAATGAACAAATCAGGAGACTATAGATGCTGGCGAGGATGTGGAGAAACAGGAACCCTCTTGCACTGCTGATGGGAATGCAAACTGGTGCAGCCACTCTGGAATCAGTGTGGAGGTTCCTCAAAACATTAAAAACAGAAATACCCTACGACCCAGCAATAGCACTGGTAGGAATTTATCCAAAGGATACAGGAGTGCTGATGCACATGGGCACTTGTACCCCAATGTTTATAGCAGCACTTTCAACAATAACCAAATTCTGGAAAGAGCCTAAATGTCCATCAACTGATGAATGGATAAAGATGTGGTTTATATATACAATGGAATACTACTTGGCAATGAGAAAGGGTGAAAGCCTGCCATTTGCAGCAACGTGGATGGAACTGGAGGGTATTATGCTGAGTGAAGTAAGGACAGAGAAGGACAGATATCATATGTTTTCACTCATATGTGGAACTTGAGAAACTGAACAGAAGACCATGGAGGAAGGGAAGGGGAAAAAATAGTTACAAACAGAGAGGGAGGGAGACAAACCACAAGAGACTATTAAATACAGAGAACAAACTAAGGGTGGGTGGGGGCTGGGGGAGAGGAGAAAGTGGGTGATGGGCATTGAGGAAGGCACCTGTTGGGATGAACACTGGGTGTTGTATGTAAGCCAATTTGACAATGAATTATATTAATAAATAAATAAATAAACAAACAAGTCAGTCAGTCCTAGGGATATAATGTAAAAAACAAAAACAAAAAAACTCACCCCATAGGGTTATGGTAAGGATCGCACCAGCTCAGGGACTTCTGGGAAGTGCAAAGCCCTCAATGGGTGTTCTTCTATCAGCCAGGAGATGCCATGAGGGAAATTTTAAGCTGGTACACAGGAAAATGTGCAGATACTCAATGAGAAAAGAGAGTTCTGGGAGGCTGAGCTGTGTAGAGAATTTTTTTTTTGAATTTTTTTTTCAACGTTTATTTATTTTTGGGAGAGAGAGAGACAGAGCATGAACGGGGGAGGGGCAGAGAGAGAGGGAGACACAGAATCGGAAACAGGCTCCAGGCTCTGAGCCATCAGCCCAGAGCCTGACGCGGGGCTCGAACTCACGGACCGCGAGATCGTGACCTGGCTGAAGTCGGACGCTTAACCGACTGCGCCACCCAGGCGCCCCGCGAATTTTTTAAAAAAATTCATGAGATGACCTTTCGGTTCGAGGGACGTTAAGTTCGTCTTGGTCTCTCTGTCTCTCTCCCCAAGAGTGACAAGGAGAAAACAGATTTTGTCTTTGTTTCACACATCTGTTTTCCTCTTGTGCTAATTCTAAATTGTTCCTCTAACTCAAACGCAACGTGTTCCCTCCTGCTCCGAACAGCGTTGATCCAGCTTGCAAGACGTCTCCTCCAGAAAGTGTTTGTGGCTCACACCCCAAGTTGATCCCTGCTCAGCCATCCATCAGATAATAGTACCACGTCCTTTTTATGTGTCTGGCACAGTGCTAGGACCTGGTGACACAAAGATGAATGAGGCACACTTTTTATCCTCTCGCTGCTCACAGACTGGTGATGAGATAGATGCATAAACAGGAAATAGCACTATCATTGTGTGCTGTGAAAGAAAAATGTGTATTTTTTTCAACGAGCACGTAATGATGCCTTCCCCTATGCGTGCCTTCTGCTGGCGTGAAATACAAAATGAATTAAGATGCCTTTCCTGGTTTTGAGGAGTGTCTAGAGCAGGAGTCAGACAAGTCAACGGTCACAATCCAGGAACACAGAAGCAAGCATGAGGTTCACACGGGAGCCGAGAGTACAGCACCTGCCAGATTGAAGCATTTGGGGAATGTTTCCCATAGGATGTATATCAAACAAGAAGAAGCAGGGGTTGGATTCCAGGCAGACAGAGCAGCGTGTACAAAGGCAGAGTGGCTTGGGGGAGTGTGGCATTTTGGAGAAACCCAAGCTACTCAGTGTGCCTGGTACACAGAGTGAGGGGAGGGGGGGATGTGAGAGCAAAGCAGCAAAGTCTGGAGGGGTGGCAGAGGCCAGACTACAGGCCCTGGGGAACCATTGATCATTTCAACCTGGGAAGTGGTCTGGTTGGATTTGCATCTTAGAAAGATCGTTGTAGCCGAGGTGGGTAGGTCAGCACATATACGGGCAGTCGGGGGGCAGGACAGGGACACAAGAGACTGTTTAAAATTCCCTTAATTGGGAAATTATGAGGGACTGAATCTGGGTAATACTACTGGGGGACAGAGAGAAGGGGGTGGATTTGGGAGCCAGAAAGAAATGTCATGGGCTGAATTGTGTCCTCCCGTAAAAAAATTCATGTGTGAAGTTCTGGTACCTCAGAATGTGACTGTGTTTAGAGAGAAGGCTTTTGTTGTTGTTGTTGTTGTTGTTGTTGTTTGAGAGAGAGTGCGATCACACGTGTACAAACAGGGGAGGGGCGGAGGGAGAGAGAGAGAGAATCTTAAGCAGGCTCCATGCTCAGCACGGGGCCTGACACGGGGCTCACTCTCTGGAACCGTGAGATCATGACCTGAGCCAGAATCAAGAGTTGGACACTCAACCAACTGAGACACCCAGGTGCCCCGAGAAGGTCTTTAAAGACACGATTAAGTTAAAGGTCATTAGGAGGAGCTCTACTCCTGTATGACTGTTGTGCTTATGAGACAGGGACACAGAGACACATAGGAAGAAGACCATGTGAAGGCACAGGGAGAAGACAGCCATCCACAAACCAAGGAGAGAAGCCTCAGAAGAAACCAGTCCTGCTGATACAGTGTCTTAGACTTCCAGCGTCCAGAATCATGTGAGAATAAATTTCTGTTAAGCCACCCCACCTATAGCACTTCGCTGTGGCAACCTGAGCAAACGAATACAAGGAGGAAGAATCAGGAGATCTGGGGGTTATGTGGCGGGAGGGGCTGAAGGAAGAGAGTAGAGGGTGACTTTCAGGTTTCTCACTTGGCCGTCTGGCATGTGATGCTGCCCCTCTCCAAGAGGTAGAACTCAGGAGGAGCAGTGGGGTTGGAGAGAGAAGATGGTGCGTTCCAGGTCGGACATGTCCACGGTCCCTGTAGAACAGTGAGTGGAGATGGCCCACCAAGCAGCTGGAGGTGTGGGGCTGGAGCTCACACAGGAGGAGGTGTGGGGATACAGGTAATGAAATGTTCAGACAGAGGGGCCGTTGAAGCAGAGGACAGCGGAGGTCACGCAGGCAACACGTGTGCTGGGAGAAGAGAAGGCAGAGGCCACTTATGGGAGAAGGGAACAGAGATGGCCTGGGCACGGGACAGAGTGAGAGGCATTTCTCAGAGAAGAAAATGTCAAGAGAGGCTCTCAAATCCTGGAGAGCTCAATGTCTCTGAGTCCCTGTCTCTCTCTGTCTCTCTCTTTCTCTCCCACACACGCACACACACACAAGTTCATGTCGTTCTACCATTTTGTGATATCGGTCGGTCGCTTTGCAAAGATTTTTCCATTGTTTTCCACGTGCTGCTCTTCAGGCTTCAGAGTCAGAACCAGAGCAATGTCTGGCTACTTCTTCAGAGGCCACAGAATGCTCTTAGCTCTGGACCCCTGCCTGCTGGGGCCTGCCCTGGCCTCTAGCCAGCCCCCCAACAGAAGCTGTCCATTGGTCACTAAATGTCACCCTCCGGGAGGTTGGCCCGGTTTTTCCTCCAGGGCCGTCTTAGCCCATCCTACAGTGATTACCTCACTGAAGGATACAGACTCAGTGGCCCTGCTCCAGGGTGTTTGAGGTGAGACTGCTCTTTTTAAGGCTTTTTGAGGAGTTGGGCAGAAACCCTGTGCCTCTGGGGTGGGGCCAGATGTACGGGAGCTATGGAAACCACCGCACCCACTTAGCCCAGCCTCCCAGACCTGGGTAGAACCATTTCATTGGTTTACTTACTCTGGGAAGGTGCCTGGACCCCCTCTCATGGACTCCTCCCTCTAGTCCCGGGAGAGATGCCTTGAAGAAGCATTTGTCCCGGGTTGTGTGATTAATTAAGAACCCAGCATGTGGGGGTACCTGGCTGGCTCAGTCAGAAGAGCATGAGACTCTTGATCTCGGGATCGTGAGTTCAAGCCCCAGGTTGGGTATAGAGATCACTAAAAATAAATAAATAAACATTAAAAAAAAAAAAAAAAAACCAAACCCAGGACTTGGCTCTGGGTGACTTTAAAGTTCTCTCCGCTGTTAAGTGACACTCTCTCTTGTCTTTCCGCCACCACCTGGTTCTCCCTTCCTTCCTGGGCATACTCCATGCTGGTGAAATCCTGGGGTGCTTTACCCTGAAGTAAAGACAGTCGGCCAAGCAGTAGCTGGTGAACCAGTCAGCCAGTCAGTGGATGTTTACTCTCCAGGGCACTCCTCCAGGGTGTGGAGGGGATGGATGGCACAATACGAAGAGAGCACGAGAAAGAGCTTTCTGCCTTAAGAACTTGCCGTCTCCTTGGAAATCGGAGTGCTGGGCACAATGTCAGAGATCGGTTCTTCTCCCCCACTCGGCAATAGCTTCGGTGCAATGCCAGGCAGGGTCCTTTGTGAGGCCGACAGGGCAGGCCCTCTCACCCTTTCACCGAGAGGGAGCCTGAAGGGGTCAGCCCGCCCAGCTGGGCTGTCTCAGGGGCCCAAGGCGAGCTCAGTCCTCCGTGACAAGCTCAGCGCCCTCGTCCTTCCGACCTCAGCCTTTCTGAGGTCCCTCAACATGAATCTCCCTCGAGAGACCCCACTGGTGGTGACGGGCCTCTGTCTGAGCACTGCCTGCCCCCAGCGATAAGGACTCCAGCCTCCCAGCGTCCTGGGAGAGCCCAGTCACTTTGAGCTGTTCCAGGCCCTTTCTTCTTTGGAGATTAAATCTCCATGCCCAGTGCTCCCTTCCAGCATCAGGAGGAAAAGACGTGTGCTGAGCACAAGCCCTGAAGCGGGGGGCCTGGGAAGCTTTCCCCTGTCACCCGCTCACAGGGTCAAGGCCTGGAAAGCAACCCTGCGTGCATGGCCTCCCCGGCTGGCTGGGTGCGGGCAGCCTGTGTGCCTGCAGGGACTTCTGCCCAGCAGCGCTGTTTCCTCATACCTGAGCCGCCCGGGCCGCACGCACCACTCCCGGCCTGAGCACACTATTTAAGGCCGGCGCGCTAGAGCCTGCTGTGAGTCACGGCACCGGGAAGGCGGCGGCAGCTCCACGCACCCGGCTCCCTACACGCGCGGGAAGGGGCGCTCCCCCGGCCATGGCCTCCCTGGGGCAGACCATCTTCTGGAGGTAGTGTGCTCTTCTCCTTCCTTCCTGGTGAAGGGGACAGGGGTGAGGTGTCTGGGGAATGCTGACGACAACTGGGCTGTCCCACGGGACTCCACCTATACCCTTATCTGCTCCAGCACTGGGCTGGCGGGAGCCTAACTGGACTTGACTTAACATCACGCCCCAGCCACTCAGGGCACCCATTCGGGGTGAGGCTGGTTTTCTGCCATGGAGGGCCGGGCCCCCCGCCAGGGCAGCTCTGGATCAAGGCTTGTATGCATCGGGCCGAGAGCTCCACGGAGACATCAAGGCTCTTGTGGGGCACCGAGCAGGGCTGTGTGGGGCTGCTTGCTGGGATGGCAGGGAGTCAATGACTGATGCTGGATGGGATGTGAAGGTGCTATATACGCTATCCGGTCCCCAGGATGAGGCAGGCGAGCGTGCTGTGACCCTTCTCTGTGGGCGTGACTTCCCAGTACTGCTGAGTAAACCACACCAACACCCCTCCTCCACTCCCAGCTGCAGGATGGGGTCCCTAGTTGTCATGGGGGTTCCCAGGAGACGAGACCCGAGATGCTGCTGCTGAGAAAGCAGGCCTTTGCTAAGGCCCGGGTCTGACCATCCTGGGGACTGGGGCAGAGTAGGGAAAGAGAAAGAAAGAAAGAAAGAAAGAAAGAAAGAAAGAAAGAAAGAAAGAAAGAAAGAAAGAAAGAAAGAAAGGAAGGAAGAAAGGGGAGGGGCACCTGGGTGGGTCAGTCAGTTAAGCCTCCGACTTCAGCTCAGGTCATGAAGTCAGTTAAGCATCCCACTTCAGCTCAAGTCATAATCTCATGGCTCATGGGTTTGAGTCCGGCGTAGGGCTCTGTGTTGACAGCTCAGAGCCTGGAGCCTGCTTCGAATTCTGTGTCTCCCTCTTTCTCTGCCCCTTCTGCACTTGCACTCTGTCTCTGTCTTGCTCTCCCACTCAAAAATAAATAAACATTAAAAAATTTTTTTAATTGAAAGAAAGAGTAGGGAGGCATGAGAGGGAAGTATAAAATGCAGTAGGCACGGAGAGCTGACAGGATGGAAGGCCCAGAGCTGAGAGGAGGAGCAGGGTTCACGAGGAAAAAAGAAAGCCCACCCCTCACATTTCCTCCTCTCACTTAGCTACCTCTAGTTGCCTCTTTTTCCCTCAGAACGTCACTTCCCTTTCTGGAAAGAAAGAGCCGGAAAGTGAAGGATGGGTTTTCCTGAAAGGGTTGATGATTCTATGTCCATCATAACTCATGATGGTGTTTAGGAAGATGGGAAGACTGGTACACGAGGACTCTAAGGGTCGTTGGAGAGACCAATCCTCTGATTTCTAGGTGTTTTTTTTTTAGAGAAAGGAAAAGGAGGGAGGGAGGGAGGAAAGGAAAGCTCAAATTAACAAGGAAGTTTGTGAAGAGGCTGAGAGAATGTTATTTCCCAGCGGCAGCCTAGAAAATTCTTTCCCTTAGGGGTGTCTGGGTGGCTCAGTTGGTTGAGCGGTTGAGCATCCAACTTCGGCTCAGGTCATGATCTCACTGCTCATGAGTTCAAGCCCCGCGTTGGGGTCTGTGCTGACAGCTTGGAGCTTGGAGCCTGGAGCCTGCTTCGGAGTCTGTGTCTCCTCCTCTCTCTGCCTCTCCCTTGCTCTCACTCCGTGTCTCTGTCTCTGTCTCTGTCAATAATAAATAAACATTGTAAAAAATTTAGGAAAGAAAAAAAGAAAATTCTTTCCTTTAAAAAAAAATGATAGCCCCCTCACTTGGGTCCTTCTGGAATAGCCAGTCCTGCAGTGGGGGGGGGGGGGGGTTGCGGGGCGGGCTCTGTGTGGTCAACAAGGCTGTCAGACAGCACTCACCTCCCCATGCCTTACTCCCAGGGGAAGGAGCAGGTAGTGGAGAGCTTCCCTTCAGGCTTTTCTGCCCTGCAAGAATGTCCCAGGAAGCACCTACATCAGAGGAACTGGTGTTTTGCCAGCACCTTCTATCTCCACGCCCTGGGCTAGGTGCCTTACAGAAGTCCTTTAATCCTCATCTGAGCCTGTGAGAGTTCATTATCACCTCAGAGAAGTTCAGCCATGTGCTCAAGGCGACACAGTGTGCAGGAGGCAGGGCAGCATTTAAATCCACTCTACCTAACTCTGAACCCCAAGCTGTCTCCTCTGGGCCATGCTTGCCCCCACTCCACCCTCCCCTCAGACTCGCCTCGCCTCGCCTGTCCCAGCTCTCCCTCCTCCACCCCCATTCCTCCGTTCTGGTTCCATAGATGTGAAACACTCCTCTAGCAACAAGTGGGTCTGTTGTTCCAAGGATGGATGTGTGGGCTTTCTAATAATACATTACAACCAGCCTGACTGGTTTTGCTGGAGGATTAGCAGGAGGTGGGTGTTCAAAATGCATGTTCCCCCACCCTTTAGAGACCCAAGGGAATCAACAGAGGCTCCTCTTGTTGGCCCCAGCATGCCTCATTAGCTATTCATGCTCTGCAATTGCAAAGGCCATGACAAGTCACAAGAGCAGATCTTTTGTGCCAAGAGGCCACCAGGAAGAGGACCAGTGGGCAGGCTCAGTGGGAAGCAGGGGCTGGAGAACTCATCCCACCCTTGGCCCTAACGAACCCTCTTTCTTTGCCATAATTTTCTTCATTCATAATAATTCCTTTTATTGAGGTGATCATGACCGTCAGTGATGTGGGCGAGCGTAAGAGAGGGCCTGCCAACCTCCGCAGACCTGGTGGATTTCTCTCTTAAATAATTACCATGGAGCTTAATACCTTCAAATCTCATGCTCAAAAATGGATGCCACTCAGGGATGGAATACCAATATGCAGTTTCTGCTGAACCTGACCTTGGTCTATTTCAGTGCTGTGTGATCAGAATTTTCCTCCCCTCCTCCCACTGTAGCTGACAGTGGGCACAGCATTTGCCCACGGAGCATTTGTGCAGTACCTGCTAGGAGTTCAAGGGTAGAAAGGTCATGGCCCCTGCTCAAAGGGGTTATGTTATGGTCAACAACATTAACTCAATACCTTCTGTGTGCATCAGACTAGGCACTGGGTCAAAGGCGGCTAAGACATTGATGAGAATGTAGCCTAATGGAGAAGAAAGACTCCCAAACAGATAATTCCAGTATGCTGTTCATAAGCCATGAGACAATAAGACAGTGTGTAACAGCAGAATTTCCTTAATCTGAGGCCTTAGGGAAGGTCTCCTGAGCCAGGTGATGGCTGGGCCAAGCCTTGAAGGATGAGTTAGTGTGATCCTGGTGAAGAAGGGTGGGAAGGACACTCTGTGCAGAGGAAAGAATAGAATAGAATAGAATAGAATAGAATAGAATAGAATAGAATACAATACAATACAATACAATACAATACAATACAATAGAACTCATGAACCAGCTACTCTCCTCTCATCATCAGAGTAAGAAGCATGAGGCAGGGGGTACTGGGATGAAGCAGAAGAGGCAGGGCCAGGTCATGGTGGGTCTTCTCTGTCAGGCTCAAAGTTTGTTGTTGTGACGAGAAGCCAGTGAAGGCTCTCAAGCAGGGGGAATCATGGTGGTTTTCATCTTGGGTGGGTTATTCCAGAGGCAGCAGAGAGGATGGATATGAGGGCAGTGAGCCTGGAGGCCAGGAGAAACTGGGGAAACCATTGCTGTCAGAAGTATAAGGGATAACGAAGACCTGAAGTGGAGAATGATGGCTGGGATCTGGAGGGGAAAATCAATTCCAGACACATTTAGAACTTAAAATCAGTAATATATGAAAAATGAATGGAGGGGCAGGTAGGGTGGTACAGAGTAGGAGTAGATGAGGCAAAGGGCGGAGCCGGGCATGAGCCCCACGTTTCTGGATCGCACAGAGTGAGTTGGAGAAGAGCGAGGAGAGATGAGAGTTGTTTCACTCTGGTACATGTTGAATTTGAGGGCCCCCTGGGACCTCCAGTTGGAGATGCTCAACTGGCAGCGGAAGGCATGAAACTGGGAGAAGTGAGGTCTGGAGATAGCAGTTGGAGAGCAGTTGAGGGAATGGTCACCTGGGATTCCTTCTGAGGAGAACACGTAGAGAGACAGAGAGGGCAAGGAGCCAGCTAAAGAAGTGGGCTAAAGAAAACTAACTTTTATGGGTGGGCAAAGGAAGATAAGTCAAAGAAAGAGCTGCGAGTACACAGTGGAAGAGGTAGGAAGAGACCAGGATGGACAAGTCTCAGGGATGTCAACAGAGCAAAGTTTCATAGAGGTCCCGGGGCTGGAAGCGGTGTCATTCAGGCTCAGTAAAGTCTGGCACTGACAGAGAGATCCAATCCAGATAAAAATATGGCCTATGCAGCATTTAAGCGAAACTCACATGGCTTTGCCCAGAAAATGAAGAGGGCAGGCTTCCAAGTAGATCCTGCATGCAGATGAGGTCAAGCAGGGGCAGGGACCCTCTGAGTCGAGCCTGAAGAAGGGCTCTGAGTGTGCACGGTCAGCAGAGAACATCGGATTGCTATGACACCTGGCAGCTCTCTTTCCAGAAAGCAGAGACACAACTGTAGCAGAAGTGAGGCCCAGTTGGCACAGATTTCAAATTGTTATTCCGCTTTCCTCCCCACCATCCTTCTCTCCCTCCCTCCCTCCCTTCTTTCCTTCCTTCTTTTTCCCTAGATTCTTCATCTGTCCTATTCTGACTCTTCTATCTGAAGTCAACTCTTTGGAGCCTCTAAGACTGGGGGAAATCACCAGCAACAATGAGAGTGACAAAGACATGTCCAAGGAAGGAAGTTACTGGGTGGAGAAGTAGCAGGAATCTTTTTAGCAGAAGAAGGCACATGAAACAGAAAATAAGGGAAACCAGAACAAAAGCAGCTCAAGGGGCTTCGCTCTGGAGGCTTCGTTTCCCACTGTCCCTGAGTTTTCAAGCTGGTGGCTGGCTCAGACCTACCGGACCTTAGTGGCCAGGGAAAACAGCGCTTGGCAACACAATGAAAGTTTGCCTGATGAGAAAATCATGAAAGGTCTGGCTTGGGGAGGATCTCAGCACAGGCCATGCTGACACTTGAAACCCCACTGAGATAGGAGATCTGCCCAACTTTCAGACCCTCTGAACCTACAAAACCTAAGGTTTGGGGGCCTTCAGGGCCCATCCCCGTGGACAGGACAGGAAGTTAGAAAACGAGATAAACTGCACATCGGAAGAAAGACTTAAACAGGTGGCACCTGTGTTGCTGCCCCTGTCTTTCCATTCAGCTCACATGGCGTTTCCACCTTAAAGTCTTCCTGGATCTTTCTAGCTGCTGTTAACTGCCCCTTTTATGTTTGCGGTTGCCCATGTTGATGAATTTCTGTTCCTGGCGCCCATCTGTCTCCCTCAGTAGGGTTTTAGCCCCTCGAGGGTCTGGCCTTCACCTTGTTCACTGTTGTGTGGGGGCTCCACCATGTGTGACACCGTGGCTACCCAGCGGGGCTCTGGAATCAGACTGCCTGGATTCAAATCCTCCTGCCACCTTGAACACTTCTCTTCTGTGAGCCTCAATTTCCCTCGTTCTAAAACGGGGTGACAGTAGTCCTAACTCCTAGTGCCATGTGGATGACACATGATGATTATGTGCCTGGCACATCCTAAGAACTCTATAAATGTTAGCTATTGCTAGTTAGTTGCCACTCTACAATGCTCGGTCCGTGACCGGCTCTCCATAAGAACTTGTTAACCTCAACTCCGTGACGCCACTGGCTCTCCCATCCCTTAAATAGGTGTTCTAGGGAGACTACACTTGGATAAATTGCCACTGGGGTCTCTTAAAGACAGTTAACTCTAACAACACTCTGGAGAATATTCAGTTTTCTAGAATCTTGTTTTGAAAAAAAAAAAAAATCCAGCCCACCTCACTTTGTTGTCTATGAGTCTGACACGCAATCCTTCTCTCAACCTGAGGATGACTACGGTTTAGAATATATGTCTGGCTTTCCCAGTATCAAGCGTGAAAGCAGACAAGGTGAGTTGGGAGACCCTTGGGTATACAAGTTCAGCATCTACATCTTCCTGATGAGGCACTGTTGACATCAGGAGCCACAACCTTCAGGGAGCAGTTGGAGCTATGGAGATCTGACCAAGCACTAAGTGATGGTTAATTAGCTAACCCACCCCACAGTCCTGATTATCTCCATTTCAAAGATGCCAGTGTTGAGGCAAGAAGATTTGCTCAGTGTCCCCCAGCCAGCCAGTGGCAGGAACCAGCTAGTTCCCACTTAGACCTCTATGCCGACTGTTACTAGGAAAGTGTCTTTCTACTCAGCTCTGCCTCATCTCGCGCGACTTAAAAAACCCCAGCTCCTCACTGGCAAAACTCACATCCTCAGGGGCAAGTGACTGCCGGGATTCTTAACCGCCAAGGAAGGAGCTTCCTCCAAACAGGCAGGAGCCTGTGGACTGTTGGCCCCTGGTTTGCGTTGTTTTGAGTAGCTGCTCTAGGTGAGTGAGCTCAGGAGGAAGAAGTGACTGAAACTCAGTGAGAATTACATACTCTCAGAGCTTGACAATTCAGACGGTACACCCCCTCGTTTTATTGCTAAGCTAATAAATTGTGCAACTTGCCCGTGGGTCATGCAGTTTTTAAAACATGGGTACAACAATAAGCTTATATTGTCCAGTGTCCCTAGCTGAAAACTGCGTTGGACCCCAGCCAGCCACGACTGACCAAACAGCAAGGTCCCTAGACCTGAGAGACCAAAGCTTCCTCCATATTTACCTTTGACATAGGAAGACGTGGAGATAAATGTTGGTACTGGAATTAGTCTGACCTGTGTTCGTATTCCAGCCCTCCAATCCCTCGCCGGGGGACCTCAAGTACATTACTTAACCTCTCTGTGTCTTCACTTCCTCCTCGGTAAATTGGGATTCATAACAGAAGCTATGTCACAGAGTTGTTGTCAAGACCAAATGAGTTAATGCACGTGAAAGTTTCCAAGCAGCACCTTGTTTGGGTTAACGGTTGGGTGTATGAGTTATCTCAGTTATTCCCTCCCACTGTTTTCACAGAATAACTAAGTGATTTGGAGATAGGGAGCCGAATGGCAAGTCCCACAGTGGCAGCTGGGTTTAAGGGACCTCAGTGTCTGAATTGTTCTAGGATTTCAGTCAACTGGAAACACTTTCCTTTCTAGTCCCTGTTCTGTGAGATCCGGGAAAAATCCCTGGCCGCCTGAGGTGGTAACATACCCCATGATACTCAGGGTTCAGTCTCCTGACGGCAGAGGTGACATCACCTGGGCCTGTTAGAAATGCAAATTATCACACACAACCCCCCCTTACCAATCCCCCAGACCTACTGAATCCCAACCTGGGGGTGAGGCCCAGCAATGTGTTGTGGTTTGTTTTTTTGTTTTTGTTTTTTTTCATTTTTTCAAGTGTTTATTTTTGAGAGAGAAGCAGGGAAGGGGCAGAGAGAGGGAGACACAGATATCCGAAGCAGGCTCCGGGCTCCAAGCTGTCAGCACAGAGCCCGACACAGGGCTCTAACTCATGAACTGCGAGATCATGACCCTCAGAACCAAAGTCAGACGCTTAACCGACTGAGCCACCCAGACGCCCTGCAATGTGTTTTAATAAGCCATCCAGGTGATGCCGACGTGAGCTCAAGTTCCAGAAGCTCTGTATTAGCGTTCTCTCTGGACTCCTTGGTTCCTCAGGGAAACCACAAGGATTTCATCTGGACAGAGATAAATTTCACCTGGGCTCATTTATCATTCCACATTTCCCCTTAAGAAATGTTCTAAAGAGGGACAGGTGGGCCTTGATGAAAACAAAGGGAAAAACATGAAGTTTCTGCAGGTAAGAAACCCGGGTTATATTTCTCTTTGTATTAGCTTTCCGCAATCCCAAACCATCTGCCTGGAACATTTCAGATTTACTAGCCCATCACTTCCAAATGTATTCCTACTGCTCCCAGCACAGCAGTAATGGGGGAAAGGGCAGACGGTTTCCCCTCTTTCTTTTTCTGCAGGTTTAGAATGAAAAATTTCATACACTAAAAACCATGAAAGATTTGAGAAAGGGAGAGAGCATCCATAAAATTTAAAGTATTGAATTGTCTCTTTTAGCTTCCTATGGCCTCCTCATTGTGCTCTCTTCCACCCCCGCCTGAAATGGCCATTTCATACCTCTCTTCTCTTCAATCCTCTTGTAAGCCCTCCCCTCCCCAGTCTCAGATGATTATCTTGCTTTATCCTTCACTGAGAAAATAGGAGGCAGCAGACAGGTATCCTTTATCTTTTCACTCCCAAAACTACCTGCTACACCCATCCGCGTCCTTTTTCTCTGCTCTCGCCTGCTCAAGAACACCTCCGCCAGCCAACATCCTCGGTCTCCCCTCTGCTCCTCTGCCATCCCCGTCCCCATCAGCCCATTGCTATCTTAAAGGGAAAACCCTCTCTCACCCCACAGACTCTCCAGCTCTCACCCCACGTCTCTTTTCCCTGCTCAGCCAACTTGTCGAAAGAGCTGTCTGGGGTTGCTGATGAGATCTGCGGCATCAGAGAGGGAGTATGATGTGGTTCCTAGCGCAGACTGGAGCCAGGCTGCCTGCGTGCAATCCCAGCCCTGCCACCTTCCAGCCATGTGGCCTTGGGCAGGTTCTTGGTCCCCCCGGTACCTGGGCCCTGCATCTGTAAAATGAAGATGATACTAGAATCTGCATAATAAGACTGTGAGAATTATGTGACTGAAATCATATAAAGCGCTTAGCAGATCCTTACTGCAGAACACAGTTTTGTCCCCACTATACCAAGGTATTGCTCCTGTCCCTGCCAAACCTGATGTTGACCTCTCTGTACTCATCTTACTTTCACAGCGGCATTCGACACAGATGTCCCGCTACCTACTTCATGATTTCTTCTCTTGGTTTCCATGGTACTACACTCTCCTGATTCCCCAGCCCCCACCCCTGCTTCCCACCCTCCTTCCCCTGTGGCACTGGTATGGTCTCCTGGGGTTACCTCTGCTTCTCCAAGCCTGGGCCTAGTCTGAGGGTAGCCATCCCTCTGCTGCCCCCCCACAACTGGAAACCACCAGGATCTTCCTCTGGGAAGCCTGCCTCCGGTACGAGGACTTTCATTCATTTTCTATATTTAAAAAAAAAAAAAATTAACATTTATTTATTTTTGAGAGACAGAGCACAAGTTGGGGAGGGGCAGAGAGAGAGGGAGACACAGAATCCAAAGCAGGCTCCAGGCTCTGAGCTGTCAGCACAGAGCCCGATGCGGGGCTCGAACCCACGAACCGTGAGATCATGACCTGAGCCGAAGTCAGATGCTTAACCCACTGAGCCACCCAGGTGCCCCCATGTCCTATATTTGATGATTGGCTCTATTCTGCTAAAAAGTCTTAGGGCCCAGGAACAAAATATAATGGCATAGGGACAATTATCCTTTAAAGGGGCTGGCGTAAGCTTCAGGGTTGGGATGAATTCCCATAAGGATGGTAGGGTAAGTTGTGTACTAGAAAGTGCTATATAGGAGGATGGCCATATTGGGCCACGCTTCCCGGAAACAGCCCTAACGCCTGTCAGAATCCCCCCATCTGTCTTCTCACTCCACTGGACCATCATCTGGTCACATCTGAGCATCATGGGGTCCAAGCAACATGCTTGATTCAAGCCCCTAATAATCTCTGTATTTAAGTACCTAAGACCGTGGTTCCCCAAATGAGTCTAAAGGGCACTGACGCTGCAACAAAATTTTTCCTGGAAGAGTCCTGCAGTCAAGCAAGTTTGGAAGTGCTGAATATTATCAGGTTGGACCATGTGAAATTGCCAATGTTCAATGGCTTTTGCCCTATGGAAATGGCAATTTCAAATGGTTCATCCTCATATGTGTTCCTCTGGGACGTTCACTTAGGCATATTAGCATCTTCACGTCCTAACGGTAGAGAAATCTGTTTGATTGCGATTGACCCAAGGTTATGAAAATGTAATCCTTTTTAAAATAATACTTATTGGGGCGCCTGGGTGGCGCAGTCGGTTAAGCGTCCGACTTCAGCCAGGTCACGATCTCGCGGTCCGTGAGTTCGAGCCCTGTGTCGGGCTCTGAGCTGATGGCTCAGAGCCTGGAGCCTGTTTCCGATTCTGTGTCTCCCTCTCTCTCTGCCCCTCCCCCGTTCATGCTCTGTCTCTCTCTGTCCCAAAAATAAATAAATGTTGAAAAAAAAATTTAAAAAATAAAATAATACTTATTAATAAACACCAGACACACTTTGGGAAACTATGGGCCGGGGTAATTGAGAACGGCAGTCATGAATAGAAAAAAAGTGCAAGAAGGTGGGAGTGTGCAAGCAGCAGCCGGGCCTGAGCAAAAGCACGGGAGAAAAAGAGCAGGGTGGGGTTTTCCTTCCAGGGAATGCCTGCCCGTCTTTGAAAGCCAAAGTCATATTTTTTCAGATATTCCCCTTATACAGTCAAGCTCTTCCTTGATGAACCTTCTTCCAAATAAGCTTTTTTTGGTAACTGGCTTCTGCCCTTCTCTCCCTCCTAAAGGGTGGGGAGGATCTATGAGGTGACATCAATGGCTCATGCCATATTCCTCAAATGACAGATACTAAATAAACATGGGTATTATTTTGACTGCCCTCATATTATTATAATTATTAATTAGTTCATCGTTTCCGGGTATTATCATCATCCCAGTTCATAGGTGTTCATCTAATCTGCTTACACCAGTGAGGTGAGTTAAGCACATCTGGATGCAGAGAAGAGACTCAGCCCTGGCTGCCGGTGCCTCAGGGAGCATCTCACACACGCTCTATAAAGAACGTGGGCACATAGCCAATGTGAGTTTGTTGTTCTCCAGGCACTGGAGCCAAATGTCCATGACAGAGAATGAAATTGTTGGATGGGGTAGATTCAGGTAGAGTAGAGTGAGACAGGGGCTTGGCCAGGACTAGATCCCCGGTGCTTCCACTGCCCCCCACACCATGCCACTGTCTGGAATTCTTCCCATGAGAGAGCCTCTAACAGGCTTCTCTGTCATTCATATGCTACCTAACGGCCACCTGTGACTGACCCTCTGTGGAGGGACTAGGTATTTTGACATCAGTCAGCCCCTCTGGTCACCTAGCAGGTGTTAGGCATTGGTAGGCACTATCTAAGACTCTGTGGGAAGTAGAAGATGAGAGTTGAAGGGTAGGGTGTTGCTTTCTTAGGACAGCATAGCGTTAATCAAAGTTGTGAATCGTGGCTTGCTGGGACTAACGACATTGAAGGGTCCCCTGACAGTTTTGTGTCCTGTGGTGGAAGACAACTGTCTAGAGTAACCATCCTTACAAAGGAAATCCCTAGCCTGTCAGGGGCATGGCTACAAACATTCAATTGCCAGGAAGGGTAACAACAAGCCTTTTTGATTTCTCACGATGTAAGTGAAAACAAAGCCTTTGACCTAGGCTCGCCCAAAGAGCACACACGGATAAGCCTTGAATAGGCCACATCATCTTGCAGGCCCTCATATCTCTTTTGTCTTCTCCCCATAAAAGTCAAATAGTCTTACTAGCATTCGGAGAGCTCTGAGAGCAACGGGAAGGAGTGTGGGCATTGCTACTTCTCTCCTGCTTCGTGGAAGATTGGAAGAGGGTGGGATTTGGAGCTGGGGGTCCTGACTTGACTTCCCTTTCCAAATTTATATTGGGTAATCTTATGCCAGTCACTTGCTTAATTTCTCCTGTTAAGTAATGACAATAAATGGACCTCCCAAAACTGCCCTAAGGCATCTCTTGCATTGCTTGACATGTCTACATCTTTGAGAAGCTGTCTCGCCCATTTGAAGAAGAGAATTAAAAAAAAAACAACACAAGACCCATACACCATGAACTTTAAAACAAGCAGAAGGTCAGAGGTGTCTGGGTGGCTCAGTCAGTTAAGCCTGCAATTTCAGCTCAGGTCATGATCTCACGGTTCGTGAGTTCAAGCCCTGCATCGGACTCTGCACGGACAGCACAGAGCTTGCGTGGGATTCTCTCTCTCCTCTCTCTGCCTCTCACGCAGTTGCTCTCTCTCTCTCTCTTTCTCTCTTTCTCTCAGATAAATAAACTTAAAAAAAAAACAGGCATAATGATTAAAAGCAATGGTCATACATGTCCTATTGTCCATTTCCCTTTGGGTCCAGCTTCAAAGAGTCTGTGCATATCAGGAATGTAGCCCCACGTTCTGGATCTCTCAGACAGCAACTTATGTCAATTCTAGTGTTGGCCTTCTCATGGGATCACCCTATGAGAAGCCCCACAACCTTTAATCATGGCCTCCAATGTTGGGTTCTTCCTGTGTATCAATACAGTTCCACAAGTTCCACATACATTATTGATGAATTTAACAAATAGTTATTTGATCATCTACTTTGTACCTGGCAACAGAGATCCTAGGATTATAGTCGTGTATCAGGAGACGGATAAGTAAACACACAGTTATAAGAGAGTAAGCAAAGTGCCACTGCAGGCCACTTTCAGAATGCTTTGGAATCAACTTCTAACCCAGTGTTGATGGTAGTAATTATGGTGCATGGTCAGAGAGACTTTTTGAAGGAGGTGGCTGCTGAGTGGGAATTAGCGAAGCAAGGAGAAGTGGAAAGAACATCCAGGCGAAGTGCAAGGCCTACGAGGTGGTGCAAGATGGGAAGACAAGGGGGAAGGCAGAGCAGGGAACAGAGTGGCATCTGGAGAGACCAGCATGAGCTGGATTTAACCTCAACAACTGGAGATGTTGGGTTTTATCCTCCCACTTTCCTGCTGAGTAAATTAAGGCTTGAGAGTGCTAGGAGAAAGTGAAGGCGGATACTTGGGGGGAAGATTAGAAGACGTGCAAAATGAGCAGATGAGATCAAGTCACTTTTGAGAATGATTTTCAAATGAATGAGGAGAAATGATGAGGTCAGGAAGCCATTGGTTAATGGCAGGACTCTGTGAGGCCCATTACTTACACTTTCTGCAAGGGATCATAAATTTCACTGCTTATCCATTGTCACAACTGTTGAATATAATATATACAAAGGGAATTGAAAATAGAGTGTAGATCTATCTGCCTCCAAAGTCTATACACTTCCTAGTTTAGAAAGAAATTTATTTTATTTTAATACTAAGATTAGGTGGTTGGAGGAGCTGGGGAAGTTGGGGTGGCCCGCTGGTGGCAAGTTGGACCTTATGAGGCCAATCCCTTTAGGTCCAAGAGCTTGATGGCTGTACTCTGTCGAGAGCTCTAGAGCCCAGCTCCCCAGGAGCCTCTGTGTAAAACCCTAAATGCCACTGCCTTTCTTTAAAAGCCCTTAGAAGTAAAACTCTAAGTGTTAGCAAAAAGGGATATTGGTATAAGAAGGAGGTGTTTTGATTTTGCAAACCTATAAGGTTCTTGGCTCTCTTGACGTACCAGAAGGACCTTTTCCTTAAAGAGGTCCCCCCAAACTTCTTAACCGTGCTCAAACTCTAAGAGAAGACTAAAATTTTGAAAGTGTTGTGGTACCTGGCTGGCTCAGTCGGTGGAGCGCACGACTCTTGATCTTGGGGTTGTGGGTTCAAGCCCCACATTGGGTTTAGAGACTACTTAAAAATAAAATCTTTAAAAGGAAAAAAAAAACACAAACAAACAAATCCCAAAACTCTGCAAGCTTTTGACCATGACCAAAACTGAAAAACAGGTAAATCTGGCTGTTTTCTTATATTTCCAGGTTGACATTTTCTCATAGGCAAAATTCCTAGATCAACAGAATGCTCAACTTAGCAAAGAGGTAATTATAGTTTCCCTAATACTGACCCCAACATATTCCATTTATTCTAATAAAGATATAAATGCTTATTTTCAGAGGCAGAAAAAATGGGGACTGTAAGAGAATGTTTAATATGTGTAAAGGATCCTGCTAGCTTCCCAGTTTCCTACCCTTAAGGCAAGTACAATTGTAGAAAAGTGAGTTGCAGGATGGTGGGCTTTCATTGGCATTCCCAAAAGGTGTCAAACTATGAAGGAAGGGTTTTTCATTTTTCTGAAAATTCTGGGGGCTCCTGGTGCTGCCCAGCTGGGCTTCCTAGAGCTGAGGCTGTTCTCGAACCATCATGCAGGGCAGCTGTGAACAGCCTATTGTGTTATGAAGAACATGTCTGCTCACATAAAGGAAGGCAGACCGGTTATGTATAACTTCTAGCACATGTTCGCTGGGTCCTAGCTCTGCCTCTGAAAGTGCAACAGCTGACCCAGGAAACTGTTGGAACTGCTTCCTGAGAGCATCACTTTGAAAGATGCCTGCTCGCCCACCATCTAAAAGACAGGTCAAACCTAAAGAAATTAGCGTTTTCTCTTGCAAAATGTGTTTCCCTTATTTGTTCTACAAGTGTAATGTGGGATTAGTGTGGAAACTTTAGAAAATGCAGAAAAGCACAAGAGAAAAAAATTATCAAAATCTCTATCATCCCTAACCGAGGGATACCCACCGTTATTATGTTCTTCCAGTCTTTTTTCTTGGTATCTATGTTTAATAAGTGATACCCTACAGTGCATATTATTTTAGAAACTACTTTCTACATATTGGTTTTGTGAACATTTTTCATATAGATAAATATTCTTGGGAAGTGTGATTCTTTACCACTGCATAGTACTGCCTCTATAATGAACCTTAATTCTCTCGTTCACTTCTCTGTTCTTGGACATGTGGGTGCTTTCAATGTTTTGCCCACAATTACTATGCTAACTTTAACCAACACTATAGTTACTATCTTTGGAAATCCATCCCGTTGGGGGTTTTTTAATTTTTTTTTTTAATTTTTATTTATTTTTGAGAGAGAGAGAGAGAGACAGAGCACAAGCAGGGGAGGTGCAGAGAGAGAGAGAAGCACAGAAGCTGAAGCAGGCTCCAGGCTCTGAGCTGTCAGCACAGAGCCCAATGCCAGGCTCAAACTCACAAACTGTGAGATCATGACCTGAACTGAAATTGGATGCTTAACTGACTGAGCCACCCAGGGGCCCCTAACCAACCGTATAGTTACCAACTTTGGAAATGCATCTAAAGAACCTGTTGGTTCTTTATAACGAGTTCTTAGAAAGAATTACAGGATGGAAACTCACAATGTACACCGTATGCCTTCTGATGCATGTGAAGACGCTGTCCCCCTTCTCCTCGCCCTAAAGTTTGCACCAACTCACACTCCTACCAGCCATCTAAACTTCCCAAAATAATAGTGTCTACATAGGCCTTTTCCAGGACCAGCACTAACCCTTTGCCACCGTTTTGAAAAAGAAAATGGCAATTTTTTTTAATGTTTATTTATTTTTGAGAGAGAGAGAGAGAGAGAGAGAGAGAGAAAGAGAGAGAGGCAGAAGGTGAGCAGGGGACGGGCAGAGAGAGAGGGAGATACGGAATCTGAAGCAGGCTCCAGGCTCTGAGCTGTCAGCACAGCCCCGACGCGGGGCTCAAACTCACAAATTGCAAGATCATGACCTGAGCCAAAGTTGGACGCTTAACCGATTGAGTCAACCAGGTGCCCCGAAAATGGCAAATTTTATATCTAATGTTCCCACATTTCCCTGTTGTTGAGGCTTTCTTTTTCATGTCTTAGTTTCCTTTTTAATTTCTCATCCAACCCTACTCTCAGTAAAGTCACTAATATACTCATTTACATTCAGGTACACTAGACAGTGATTAATGAGATAAAATATTATACTATACATTTTAATCAGTAACAAAACCAAAGGGCTAAATTTCTTATAGGGTTTCACTTTATTATCAAGCTAAAGATGGGAGGGACTGTGGAGAAAGCCCCAAGAGGTAGGAAAACAGAGGGTCAGTCATCCGCCATACTCCTAGAGCTGCCCTCTGCGAGTCTCTTATATGGACAGAGAAAACAATGGAATATTCACAGGCTATTCCTTCTCTACCCACCCCCTCAGGAGAATCTTGGTGTTTTCTGCTAAGTCTCCCCACCCTCCAGCTCATAATTATGAATTCAGTGGAGTAAGCCACACAGGCAAAACTGATGAAGGTGGAAGAGAGAGGAGAGAGGATTTGCTGGTGAGAAAAGATAGAAAGCTACGAGGGAGAAGAGACCAGGGAGTAGACCTCAGAGAGAGTTTTGGGGAACTTTCAAGAAGGGAAAGTTTGAGGGGCGCCTGGGTGGCTCAGTCGGTTGAGCGTCCGACTGCAGCTCAGGTCACGATCTCGCGGTTTGTGGGTTCGAGCCCCGCATCGGGCTCTGGGCTGATGGCTCAGAGCCTGGAGCCTGCTTCCGATTCTGTGTCTCCCTCTCTCTCTGCCCCTCCCCCATTCATGCTCTGTCTCTCTCCGTCTCAAAAAAAATAAATAAACATTAAAGAAAGGAAAGTTTGGGAAGCCAATAGGAAGGATAGAAGTTGCAAAAGAGGGTGTCTTTCTTCTTCTTTTTTTTTTTTTTTAAGAAGTTTTGCCGTGCACTGTCCATGTAATGCCTTTTGATGATTTCCTACATGTCCAATGGTTTCAGTGAAGCTTTTCCATTGGGTCAGTATTTCTTTGTGACATTGTCAAAAACTGGACCACAAGATATTTGGGCTTTATATAGATTATAATAAGATCCTCTCCCTCGAGCTAGACAATATTTATGGATAATAATTAAGAGCTGATTTCTAAATGCGTGTTTATATTTAGCTGCTAACTTTAATTATTCATGTAAAATCTTTTATTTAAGGAGAGATAACCCTGAAATAAAAATATGACCGCCATTCCATCGGGCTGCCTCGTGGACATGTTTTGGTTCAGTAGAAGAAGGATACGTTCCAAAATCAGATCAGCTCAGTTCGGTATTTATCGAATGCCTAGGATTAGTCAGGCACTATGTCTGACACTCAGGGGAATAAATGTGACTGATACATTGATTCAGCCTGACCAGCAGGTTAATAATTTATAATCAAAGCGCAATTTTATTTTTATCTCTCTCTGACCATTTGAAGTGCATTCAAATAGTAGGGAAATGCATGACAAACCTTTTTTTTTTTAATTCAAGTTAGTTAACACACAGTGCAGTCTTGGCTTTAGGAGTAGAACCCAGTGATTCATCTCTTACGTATGACACCCAGTGCTCATCCCAACACGTGCCTTGCTCAATGCCCATCACCCATCTAGCCCATCCCCTCACCCAACACCCCACCAGCAACCCTCAGCTTGTTCTCTGTATTTAAGAGTCTCTTATGGTTTGCCCCCCTCTCTGTTTTTATCTTATTTCCCTTTCTCTTCTCCTATGCTATCTGTTTTGTTTCTCAAATTCCACATATGAGTGAAATCATAGGATATCTGTCTTTCTCTGACAGGCTTATTTCACTTAGCATGATACTCTCTAGTTCCATCCAAACCTTCTGAAAGCTGTCATGAAAACTTGGCCTCTCCTTCAGATGGCTGATGCCTCCTTGGCCCCTGGTTCATGGCAGGCGCACTTCTCACGTGACTCTCAGCACTCAGGTGTCCTCTCGCACGTATTGCTTGTGGTGAGGACTCACAGCTCTAGGGTATCAGGCCCACCGGACAAACTCACATCTTCCTTGCCTCGTGAAAGGGTAATGACCCCCAAATTCAGCTCTGTGTTCCGTCTCCCCCAACCTGAACCCCTGTCTCTGTCTCACTCACTGAGCTGTTCTAGACCACATTAAATCCCTGAAGTATGATTTCGGTTCTAGTGGGTGTTTCACCGCTGCACCCCAGCTTTGTGCTTTGTGCATTGGGGAGGAGTTATAGCCTCAGAAATTACCTCGCGCAACTTCTCTCCCTACACTGAGCCCCTTTTAAATCCTTCACCTGATTGAGGCGGCTAAGATTTCTGGAAGTGATTGTCAAAGATCCCCTTTTAAAAATCTGCATAGTGCTGTGGTATCTTGCTTTGGTATGCAGCGTCTACTGTATCTTAGAACCTCAGCTGAAACGTTAAACTTAACATCCAATTACACGCACACAAAAAGATACACTGCCCATTACTGAGAAGTTTAGAGGAGACCAAAGGAGACACAAGTGTATAAACAGATCATTTATACACTTGATATATATGATGGGATGGGCATCATGATAGAAACATGTACCAGGGACAATGAGGACACCGAGATAACTTCTGATACACATTGCCACCGTTTTCCCTCAAGCACCATCCAGAGTTAGGCCATACACAAAAGAATAAGGAGGCTGTCTGGCTTACAAGTGAGCTCAAAGAATGTGGTGTCTTCCTGGGAACTTCATGCTTCAGCACAAAGGCCACAGAGTTGCCCCCTAGTTACTCCAGTACCTGGAGAAATGATAACATTACACATTTGGGGTAACACCGTATAATTGGTTAAAGTGGATAGGGGAAGGATCCTTTCTTAAGGGTATGAAAGGAGGCCCAGAAATCTTGGCAGCCACATCTAAAAATAGTAATCCTCTCTGAATCTGCCTGGAGGCATTGTAGAGACAGGACCGGTTGGGGGGCCAGCGCCACTCAGACGCGTCTCCTTGCTGCTCTCGGCTCCATGGTATCAGTGCCCATATAGAAGACATCTGCACGAACACAGCCCCAGATTTTGGGGGTGGAGAGGGAATAGAAGGGGCCCTGTCCACTAAAGCTACCTCCTCCTACCTTCTCTGCATTTTATCCACCATCCAATTCTCTCTCTCCCTTTGCAATAAATAGCTCATTGCACTTTCCCAGCCCCCACCTCCCACCCAAACATGACTTTACACAACTGTAAGGAAAATACTGAACACGTCTAAGAATGAGCTTGCTCCGCGCGTGGTGCTAAGGCAAGAGGAAAAGGGAGCTGTGATCTGTTAGGGTCTCAACTGCAGTTTACGCTGCTGAGCCCTGGGCCCTAGAGACGTCCTCTCCAACTGTCCGAACGGGTGCAATCCACTCTCCACGCCACGAGAACCCTGCCCTGGCTACAAGTCCACAGGCCTGTTGTAGCTTTAGTGATTTTACCCATTGCACGTCCCAGCCACTGGAATAGCCCAGGAATTCAAGCAGTCAGGAATGGAAACTACCTCTTTCAGACCTCTCACACCCACCCAATCTCATTTCCCATTTTTAGAAAGATCGCTCTTGTAACCAGAGACCATTTCAGAGCAACGAAGCAGCATTTCATGCCCAGGGTATCCCCCACCCTGTTAGATTGTGACTCGTATGGCAGGCTGTGGCAACGTCCTCTGGGAGACCATGGTAGCAGGGAAACTGGCCAGAGGGAGATAGTTCCAGCATCCCCAGTCATTCCTACCTCTTGTGTTCTGGGCACCCCCATCTGTGTTGCCACATCCCCTGGCCACCCTGGGTTTCTCAACTCTGTGGCCACTGGAATGGTCACATTTGACTGCAATGTGAGACACTGTTTCTGTCCTCGGTTTGGGTAAGATACGCCTAGAAAGAGCGGAGAAACTAAGAAACCATTGTAAATTATGAACCCAACAAAACTAGTTTCTGATCCTGACTTCTGAAATCTAAGTCAAGGTCGATGTGGCTGGTGCAGCTTTAGGGGCACTGGAATTATCCTTTGTATCCAGGCTAGTGAGAAACAAAGCCCATCCATTTCTAGACCAAAGGAAAACCGGGGACGCATTTCTCCCAGGCCTGGCAGGATTCTCAGTCCCTGACAGAACCTAAGCGTCTCCACAGGAGACCTTCCTCTCCTAGCTCCACCCTCCACCCCTTTGGCCTGGAAAACAGCACACTGTGTACCCACAGTCACCCTGGTTCTTCACATGGGACTTAAAGGAAAGGGATGCAGCCTTTTCAGTGCATTTGCTACCTGCCAGGCACTGTTCTACAGGTGTTATATATATCATGAAGAAAGGCACCAAATGAAGAAGGTAGGTCCGACGTTGGCCTTCAAATATTTCTCCCTCCCATTCAGAGCATTAAAAAGATGGTCGCGGTGCCCCCTAATGCCTCACCAACCACCAGGTAATTCACGTACGAAAACCACTAAACTTTAAAACAAAAAAAAAAAAAGTATACACAAGTTAACATTAAAAACACTTCCTTCCAGTTTTCCTGATTGTAAAGTCCACTGAAACTTAACTTTGATCTCTGGTCCCTTTGTGAGTGTTGGTCGGGGCTGGGAGGGACAGGTTGCCATTCCTGCTGGGCTAAGGCCATAAGGCCACGCTTCGTGGGCCTAATGAATGGCCCAGGGCTGCCCAAAAAAGCTTGCTTTGGCCCATCTCTTGAAGTTCTGATAGCTTGGACCCCTGGACAGCGAAGCTTTGTCTGTCACTTGTTTCTCTAACATGTTCAATATTGCCTGAAGCAAATTCTCTGGATGCCCATTAAGACTGATTCTACCCTGCTGTGAAGGTATAAATCTGACTTTTAAGTTTTTGGAGGCATCATCTAATAGTCTGTTGATTGTGCAGGAAGTGTTCACGTTGGGTACCATATTCCCTCCATGGCGTATCTGTGTCTGTGATACCTGCTGGGCACTCGAGCTATACTTCATACCTCGCATTTCCTTTTCTCTTAGGACTTTGAAGATACAATGCCATCATTTTTCTGGCATCCCTTGTTACTTTGGAAAGCAAGCTATCAGTTTGTCATTCCTTTCTAGGTAATTTGTCTTTTACCGCTTTTAAGATCTTTTCAGTCTTTGTTCGTCAGTTGCGCTATGAAGTGTCTTGTAGTTTTCTTTTTACTTACCCTACTTGAGATACACTGGCCTTCCTGAATCTGAAAAATTGGGATCTTTCCTACATACTAAAAAATACTCGGTCTTTTTCTCTTTGGATCGTGCCCCTCTCTCATTCTCCACCTCTGATTAGATACATATTACATTTTCTCATTTTGGTCATGGTGTGTCCTACCCTCTTTTTTATATTTTTAAAACCTCTTGTGTTTCTATGGCTGGAAATTTATATTTTCATTCCCTGAAAATTTCCTTTTGGCTTAGAGGGGTGTGTATATTTTGTAAATCATCTGTGGAGAGAAATGACTAAAAGGACCCAAGGTGAATAAGTGATCAAGCACAGCTATTATCAGTTAATTCCAGGTTTGCTTCCTGACCCTGGCCAACTAGGTCTTCTACTTTTTTGAGCCCTCCCAAAAGCATTGTGCTAGAATTCATGGCACCAGCAAGATTTCATATGCTGTAATTTTTTAAAAGATTATTTTCCTTTAAAGAGGAATATAAATGATCATTTCTCCCATAAAAGGCGCCTCAAAAGTGAAGACTGTGTTAGTTTCCCTTAGTCTTTGATTTATCCATTAATTCAATAACTTTTAAGTACTATGTGCTAGATACTCTGAGGGATGCATTCTCTAAGGCGAAACACTTACTCAACAAACATTTATTAAACTCCTACCATGTTCTAAGACCTGGAAAAACAGCATGAACAAAACACAGAGGCAAGAAACAGCCTGGGATCTTTAGAGGCCCAAATTCATTTAGAATAGATGAAACATGGAGGTAGGGGGCCAGAAAATGGGGCAAGAAATGGGATAAAGTATCCACAAGTTCAAAAAAATTTTTTTAAATATTTATTTATTTTTGAGAAAGAGAGAGAGAGAGAGCTTGAGTGGGGGAGGGCCAGAAAGAGAGAGGGCCAGGAAGATCCAAGCACTGTCAGCACAGAGCCCGACATGGGGCTCAAACTCACGAACCGTGAGATCATGACCCGAACTGAAGTCAGACACTTACCTGACTGAGCCACCCAGGAGCCCCTATACTATCCACACATTTATGTAAACTCTTCTTGAGCTTGTATTTGGTTTCAAGATTTTTTAAACGTTCAGAATTCATATACATTCTTTACTTTTTATGCTCAAATCAATATTTTATATTTAGATGTAAATCTTAAGCTGTTACTAAAATATGGTATCTGAATATGTAGAAGTCTAAACCAGAAGATAAAACAGAAATTTTGTGTTTCATTGTAGCCCTGTAGCCAACCAATCCCCGGGTTAGGCCAAACCCCTGGGCCAGGCACAGGCTGGGATGGGGAGTTGGGGGTGGGTACAGGAGAATACAGCGGAACCTTCTTGCACATAGTACCAAGCTAGCAGGAATGCAGGAACCATGAATCTACAGGAGAGAGCTGAGGCCTGTGCCCTAGAAGTCAGGCTGGGAAATGACCATGCAGCCGACTCAGATATCACAAGGAGGCCCTGGATTCAAGCCCAGCTCCAGGGCAGAAGCAGGGTGCAGATTCCTGGCTGGAAGGCCGGGGAAACTTTCTTGGTATCTGTTACAGACAAGCAAGTCCACAGAGTTGTGTAAGTCAAGGATGACCGTGGATCCTAGGACAGGGTGCGTATCCCCTACCGTCCTCAGTGTGAGCAGTCGAGGCCTGTCATGTACTGGACAGGGCAGCCCCAGGGTCTGTGGCTAAGGAGTGCGGCTCGATCCCTCAAGGGATGGGCCCCGCAGCCTAACTTCCACAAGTCCGTCCATCCTCCCAGGCTTCATACAGCCACACTTTCAGCCACACTTTCAGCACTGTATGTCCACATCTATGCAATGAGAATGTGGGTCCCAGCAGGTGAGGACTTGCCTGCCGTAGAGTCCTGGGTCAGACTTTTGGAAGACCGAACAGCACATCCCTATTGATTCCCAGGATACAGCGGTCTGCTTTTCACTGGGGAGATTTCCTGGTGTTACTGAAATAAAGAGTGAATGACAGAAGCCTTGGGGCATACAAATATGACATTGTATCCCATTTCAGAAGACAGAGGCGTCAGACTGCCTAAGACAGGTATATGTGCTCAGGGAGAGAAAAGTTCTGAGGATGACAGATAGACTTGTTCCCAGACTTATTAATGAATAAACAATGAACTGATCCCAGGGCTAGGCTTTCTGAGAGAAGACAGCCCAAGTTCTTCTCTGAATCTCTTCAGTGACAGTGTAGGTTTCCTGAAGGCAAGAAAGGGGTGAAAAGTCACAACAGTTTTTGTGGCTTTAGGGTGTTGCAAAGTGATCTAGATTCTAGATCATTTGCTCTGTGGGCCACCCATGTGCCATCTGTGGGCCACCCATGGGGCCACCCATGAGGCCCAGATCACAGTGACCGATGGGGACAAAGGGTTGAGGGAAATGTACCTGCCCCAGAGGGAGACTGCCCTTTCCTACCCCATCAAACTTGCTAGTTCCCATGCCGGCCTCCCAGCCCCCATCCTAAACCCCAGTGCCTGACCCTCCTCCTCTCGCTCAGGCCCTGCCCTCTGAGGTTCCCCTTCCTACCTCATCCCCTTAAATCCACTAAGGAAAGAGAAAAGAGAGCACGCTCTGGGCTGGGCCTTCAGGAAAGGCGTCAGAGTCAAGGCAGAGCTCTTTGAGTGGGGCCTGCCTTTCACAGCCAGAGAGGGGTCAGAAGAATGTTACAGACGGAGGACAACAGGGTACAATGCACTCATCCGCTTGGTAAGGATTCACGGCTCCAGAAGGGGAGAAGGGTCACATAGATACAATGGGCATTTTACAATGGTCTTAAATTCTAGACTCGATTTGAACTTTGAACTATAAGCAACGAGAAATCATTTACATTAGGAGACATAGGGGTGCCTGGGTGGCTCAGTCAGTTGAGCATCCAACTCTTGATTTCAGCCTAGGTCATGATCCCAGGGTTATGGGATCAGGTCCCATGTCATTGCTGTGCTGAGTGTGGAGCCTGATTAAGATTCTCTCTCTCTCTCTCTCTCTCTCTCTCTCTGCCCCTCCCAGCTTGTGTTCTCTCTCTAAAATATAAAAATAAAAATAATAAAATAATAATAATAATAATTGGGGGATACTGGGAAGGGATAGGAATAAGAATTAACATTTATAATTTAAAAACAAAAACCAGCATCTATACAAAGCCTAGTTTGTTTCTCTGACCCTTACGGCAATCCTGTAGAGGCAAAGTGTTGATGAGGACACAGGTAGAGGAAGAATTACAGGACTGCTCAACCATACAAGCCCCCTGCTCCCATCAAGTCTTCATTAGGAAAATAATGCCAGGTTCTCCACGGAGTTGGTGAGGGGAGAGATAGAGAGCACCTTCTCTTTGCATCATCCATTCCAGAAATGACCGTCATCCATCCATCCATTCACTGTCACTGAGCAGTGCTCCAGCCCCCATCTGGACTGGGCTGGAGCAGGAGGGGTGAGGAAAGCAAGGTGATGTGGGACAAGGTGGGAAGGAGGCCGTGCATGATAGGAGAGCGGCCTGAAAAACAGGAGCCAATCGTGTGAAGGACGTGCTTATTAGCGGCCAAACCTCACTCCAGGTGCTGTGCGCGCCCCTGGAAATCTCTCCCAAACTTTGGTTTGGAAGACTTATAATTAGGCTGTTTCAGTTCCGACCACACAGACTGCTCAGGGGCTGCCCAGCCCTTCCTACAGAGCAGACACTTCATGGGAGGTCCATAACCGGTGTGAAGTGTGTTTGTTATTAAACACAATGGGATCAGTTATACTGCTGAAGAAATCTTCTGGAAACGTTATTTCCTCTGCAGTGAGAATAAGGAAGAATGGGAGACACGGGTATGATTAGAAAAAAGACTAGCGATCAACCTGATATTGACTTTTGTCCCGCTCTGCTTGTGCCACTGGAGAACGGTGTGCACAAGGCTGATGAAATGCTAATGTGTGCTTCATGGGCAATCAGGGGACAGTTATAAATAGAGCAGGTTTAAGAATAAAATATAGTGGGGCACCTGGGTGGCTCAGTCGTTAAGTGTCTGACTTCGGCTCAGGTCATGATCTTGTGGTTTGTGGGTTCGAGCCACGTGTCAGGCTCTGTGCTGACAGCTCAGAGCCTGTCCCTGCTTCGGATTCTGTGTCTCCCTCTCTCTGCCCCTCCCCTGCTCACGTTCTGTCTTTCTCTTTCTCTCTCAAAAATAAATAATAAACATTAAAAAAAAATTTATGGCTCTGCCACAAAATCAAATATTGTTTACGGAAAGGTATCTATCTGTTAACATTCAGTAATTTTCCACCTGATACTCCCCCTTTCGGGTTTCCTTCCAGCATCTCAAACAAAAGATACCACCTGCGAGAGGTGGGCTTCTTCAGTCTGTGGAACATCAGGCCCGATGGCCTCCACAGGTTATTAACTGCACAAACCATGAACCCAGCAACTGATGGGAACCCTGGGAGTTAGAAAATTTGGATTTATGTAACATACCGTACGATAATGAAGGCCATGCATGATGGAGTATTAGACCCAAGTCTCATCCTGCTCTGATTTAATAATGTAGGGGTGAGCCCGTGGATGAGTTACTTAACACAAGGCCTCAGTTTCCCCATCTGAAAAGAAAGATAACAGTACCGGTGGGGTTGTTGCAGGGATTAAATGAGATAAGTGAGGCCCTGCCCTCAGTACATACCAGCCATCATTGTTAAGTTATGAATAAAGGTTTTAGGAGGCATAGTCAGAATACATAACTGGCAAGGGCAAGGCCAGAGCAAACCCCCTGGGATATCAAATTACAGAACTGTCTATTTGAAAGGGACTTTCAAAACTGTTCCAAGTCCTATCCGGTGCCCCAAAATGCCCTTCCCCACTTCTGCCCCTAAGAACTTACTCAGCCCCTGCTTATAGGCACATGTCCAGTGACAGGAAACTGCAGTCTCAGGCCCGTACCAGAACCCTCATTGGAAAGGTTCTCTGGACACTTGATCTAAATCTAACCTCCTGGAACTTTCACCTATTGGCTTCATTTCTTCCGGAGTGATAGAGAATAGGCCCGTATGGCACCCTTCAAATTTTGAAGTGATCATCACTACATCTGGACGTCTCTAACTTAAACTACCCCAGTTACTTCAACTACCCTTCAAAAGAAATGTCTTCTAACCACATCACCATGCTGGTCCCACTTCTCCTAGATCAACAGTTCTCAACCAGAGCAACGTGTCTCCAGACATTTTAGGTTGTCACAAAAAGGGCAGGGTACTGCTGGCATCTAAAAGAGGCCAGGGTGGGGTGCCTGGGTGGCTCAGTTGGTTAAGCGGCCGACTTTGGCTCAGGTCACGATCTCGCGGTCCGTGAGTTCGAGCCCCGCGTCGGGCTCTGGGCTGATGGCTCAGAGCCTGGAGCCTGCTTCCGGTTCTGTGTCTCCCTCTCTCTCTGCCCCTCCCCCGTTCATGCTCTGTCTCTCTCTGTCTCAAAAATAAATAAAACATTAAAAAAAAATTTTTTTTTAAAAATAAAAGAGACCAGGGATGCTGCTAGAGAACCTACAGCGCACAGGACAGCCCCGGCAGCAAAGAATTATCTGGCCCAAATACTCAATATGGCTGAGCGTGAGAAACCCTGTCCTAAACAAACACATTAATCAGTGTTCTTTTTATTTATTTTTATTTTTTAATGTTCATTTGTTTTAGAGAGAGAGAGATTGAGCACGAGCGGGGGAGGAGCAGAGAGAGGGAGACACAGAATCTGAAGCAGGCTCCAGGCTCCGAGCTGTCAGCACAAAGCCGGATGTGGGGCTCAAACCTACAAACCTTGAGATCATGACCTGAGTTGAAGTCAGACTCTTAACCGACTAAGCCACCCAGGTGCCCCAATCAGTGTTCTTAAAGTGTGGGCCAAAAATGTGCATAGAGGAGTGTCAGCCATTTTACTGTCATTCTTTTTCTATTAAATTCGGCTACGACTCTGGTAGTCCGTGGCTAGTGGTTAGCTCAAGCCCCCTTTTCATGTGTCACTGCTAGCCCAGAAACGGCACTCCTGGGGCCCACGTGCTCACCCAGAAATCACCCATCAGTGGTGGCACTCTCTCCTGCTGAGCCTGGAGGCAGCCTTACAATCTTCTCTAACACCGTATCCTAGGCCACCACCACTATCCATCATTCAAAAGAAGTTGGCACGTAAGATGCAATCTACTTGTTGGTCATATCTTCCTGGTTTTGTGGCATTGGGGCCCGGGTATGATGTAACCCTGGGTCCTGTGCTTTGGAGGACCCCCATAACGCTGCATCACTATTCTTAGCGGAAGCTTGAAGGAACTCAACCTGATACTCAAAAGCACCCAAGTGTCTTACGGGCAATTTTTGAAAATGTCTTTCCCAAACAGAAAGCCAGGCTGCCCACTGCCAGGAAAGCCATGTGGACAGGGCAGGGCTGCCCAGAAGGATGCCCACTCCTCCCTCTCCCCTCACGCAGCTAAAATTCCATGAAACAGCCCCCTTTGCCAATTGCTTCCCAACCCTCCATTTACCAATCTCAAATGGTCATGTTCTCAGTTCCCTGGATCAATGCTGGCCTTGATTTTACCAATACAGATGAAGCAGGGGGATGTAGAGATGGGGAGAAAAATGTTTGAGGAGACAACAATCTAAGCCTCTCAGAAGCCTAAAACCTGTACTAATCGATATCTGGACAATAATTGTACCTTGAAGCCCAATGCTCTCTTCTACATAGTATTTAAAAATAATTCCTTTTCACCTTTCTAGGGGGGAAGAAAGAGAGAAATGTTTTGGACAGACAAATGAATGTCTTCAATTTCAGCGTTCTTTATAATAAACTCAGTCACTTGGTTAGTTTATGAACAAAGTAATATATTTGATTTATTCAAATATTTACTTGATTTACTCAAATATTCTGCTTGCTATATTTAAAAGTGTAATTTATTCAGATTAATCATACAAGTGATAACTTAATCTACGTTTCAGAGCCCTTAATCATTTATCATTTATCATTTATTCAAGTGGAGGTAAGCTGATGATCTGTAAGGAACGTGCTATCTCTCAGTTCAGTCAGTATTTGGGGAAGGAGGCAGAAACTAGAGAGCATAGAAACCATTAATGTTTGGATAAAACAAAGGGCACTTTATGCCTTCCAGAATGAGTGCTCTACGCACCGTGGAATGGATCCAGAAAGCCCTTGTTTTCTGAAATGGAGCTGGAGGAGATACACAAGGGGTGGGGACGAGGGGAGATTTCTGACCTTGTGGCCTCCTGCCACGTGGGACCTTTGTGGCTTGCTGTGGCTTTCAGGTTTGTCTGTGTTTTAAATTTCAAATCAACACCTGTGCTTGGGGCTGCCTTCCCAGATCAGCACACCCCAGTCTGCACCTCCCCACGTCCCCACCTTCCCAGAAGACCCCCCTGGCTTGCAGCACCCTCGGTCAGCACAAATGTGTCTGTGCAGTTTGAATAATGCCCGGAAACAGATTCTGGCCCTACTGAGCTGCCCACTTTGGCTGCCAGAGTTCTCTCCAGAGACCATTATTCCTGTTGGTAGACCAATTACAAGGTCACACAGGTTTTGAGCGGTCAGCCCTCTACCCTGTTTTTCTCCATAAGCACTGCCACGTTTAGTGTGTGATTTTGTACAGTGTGAGGTTTTGCAGGGATGCACGGATCATGTCTTCCCAGAAATGCCTCATTTCTTTCAAGGCAGCAGCAGCAGAGACAAAGACGTGTGAGGGAGTTGAACAGGGCCATTCCTGGGTAGCATGGATGTGTTTGGCAGAATCTAAGCCCCTCCCCTGGAAGGCTCTGAGTCCTGCAGCACCTCAAAGCCCCCTTCTCCAAGTCCAGAGCACTGAGTGGGGTCCTGACCCCGTCCCTGCATACGTGGTCTTTCCATTGCTTTGGGTTGCTGCCTTGGAGAGAGAGTACGTTGCAGCATGAATTAGCTAAATGTATTTCTCAAGAAAACCTTCCTTTGTACTTTCCTTGAAATTGGTTCATGGAAACACACTTCGTGGAAACACTCTTGGATTCTTCCTATTTCTCTCTGATGTAAATACTTCCTATGCCCTAGAATTCCTGCGAGAATTTGTTGGTCTTTGTACTGAAGCCCTGACTATGTGTCTTGTGTTATTACGGCATGCATGTGTGCATGTGCATGCATGTCTGTGTATGTTGTACGTGCGTGTGTGTCTGTGTGTTTTGCCTCAGTTACACTATACGCTCCTTGAGGGCAGGCACCCCATCTCTACATTTCCTCCATATTGCCCGGCAATGCCTTTCACACACTCAACACTCAATAAAGCTTCCTAAATGAGCCGATCCTCCAAAAGCACTGATTTTCATGTGGGTCCTTTTGTAAGGAGGATCTACTTAAATGTGCGCCGTGAATTCCAACGCAGTGGTGAAAAGACAGTTTTGCAATAAAAATTTCCCACAGCGTCGTTATTGGAAATCATTCTGGCAAAGTAAAAGCCAAAAAGCAATGTAAGAACACCTTATGTGAATATTTTACTCAACTTTAAAAAAAATTAGTAAGCAGCAGACAGGAATTATTTAATCTGGCAGCTCCGAGAGTTCCTGCCTCTCTTTCCAAGGCGCTAGAGTTGAGCTATTTCCCAAGGGAACAGCAGCGCGGCACAAACCTCAAGGTGATTCCTGCTTAGGGAGATTGCTGACAGACAACAGGGTTCAGCTTCCACGATTAGGGAAACATGCGGGTCTGCTGGTGATGGAGACGGGCTCAGCCGCTTTGAGTGACACACACGACCTCCACTGTCCCATCCCTGCCAGTGAGTGTGCAGGTGTCTGTTCTGTGTCTTTGCTTTTCCTCAGAGAGGGTAGGGGAAAGCACATGTGATGGCTTGAGGCAGGGGTATCTATGATGCTTCAGTGTGGCTGGAGGGCAGGGACCCAGGGGGAGCGTGGGGAGAGGCAGAGGCAGGAGAGAAGGCAAGATACCCCCTTTCGAAGGCCACATGGCCACATCCAAGGGTGAATTTTTATCACGAGGGAAATGGACAGGCACTCAAAGTTTTCAGCAGAGGACTGTTAAGACTATATCACAGTTCGGTAATCATTCTTACAAAGAGCTCAGTCGCTGAACCGAGGGCCAATCTCCACACCAACTTCCATCAGCACCACCAAGGAAACATATATTCCAACTTAAAAACATGAGTTTGTTATATAACCGCAGCAGAAAAATAAGAATTCATACTTATGGAAGCTTCCCACGTGCCTGGCATTATTCTACATGGTTTTTAAAATCACTCAACTCGTGTTAACACTGTGTTAACTTGTTTAATCTTTAAAAAAAATTTTTTTTAATGTTTATTTTTGAGAGAGAGAGATAGTGTGAGTGGGTGAGGGGCACAGAGAGAGGGAGACAGAATCTGAAGCAGGCTCCAGGCTCTGAGCTGTCGGCACAGAGCCTGACGTGGGGCCTGAACCCGTGAACTGCGAGATCATGACCTGAGCGGAAGTCGGACACTTAACCGACTGAGCCACCCAGGCGCCCCCAGCTCATTTAATCCTAACAGGAAGGAATGGAAGCTGGAAGTCACATGACTATAAGCGGTGATGCTGTGGCTCAAATCAAGCAGGGCTCGGTCCAGAAGCCATGCTTGGGACCTTGTCATCATACTCTCCCCGTGATCACTGAGGCTCCCACCTCAGTCACTCTCATACAGAAACTCTGAAGTCACGCTGATGGGGGCGGTATGAAGAATGGGCAGGAGGGGCCAGACTAGAAACAGGGAAGACTGTTGGGAGAGCCTTGTAAGAATGCTAGTGACACACGGTGGTGACCAGGAGCCCTGAAGACAGAAATGAAGAGACTGGGAGAGAAATGAAAAGGATACTCAACAGGACCTGATAACTCAAAGGAGCTGGTTGAGCCCTCGCACACGCCTGGTACACGGTATTTCTGATGTATCAAAATACTCTAATATTGTTAGCATTACCAGTTGGACTGTTCCCAGGTGTAAGTCAGCTTTTAATAACAAACTTACAGCAAATAGCTTCGGGTAAACGTTTTTATGGTAAAATATATATACACAGCCTTTCATGGATCATGCCACATCCACTATCTAATTTGATCTTAAAACAACCCTCTTAGATCGGTCTTCTCAGTCTGCTGTAACAAGGAACCACTGACCTGTGGCTTAAACAACAGAAAGGTGCTCTCTCACAGCTCGGGAGACTAGCAAACCACTTGTGGGGCAGGCTTGATTCCTTTGGAGGGTGAGGGAGAATCTTCTCCAGGCCTCCCCGCCAGCTTCTGGTGGTTTCTGGGCAATCTTTGATGTTCCGTGGCTTGTAGGTCTCTGCTTTCATCTTAAAGTAGTGTGTTCCCTAAGTGTGTGTGCATGTCTGTGTCTAAATGTCCCCTTGTCATAAGGACACCAGTCATACTGGACTGGGGGCCCACGCTACTCTGGCATGACCTCATCTAACAAATTCCTTTTGCCATGACCTTATTTCCAACTAAAGTCACATTCTGAAGTACTCAGGGTTTGGACTTCAAAATATAAATCTGGAGGGGTGGACGCACTTCACCCTGTAACACCCTTCCAGCTGGCAAAGCAGGGATGGCTCCTGTGCCCATTTTATGGAAAAAGAAACCGAGTCTCAGAGAGATGAAGTAATTTCCCCAAGGTAAGTGAAACCCTGAGCCACAAATGCGAGGTGGCTCCCTGGCTCGGTAGTCAGAGAGAGCCAGGCAGTGCCGCCTGCTGGGTGCGTGTGGCTGTTCTCACACCCTTCGAGCGGTCAGAACCGAGGGTGTAGAGAGAGCAAAGTGGTCAAATGTGGTCTCCTCTTAGAATCAATGGCAGATACCTCGTTGTTAAAAGCATCATTTTGCTTTATTCAGTTGCTGCCCCCACAGCCGCACCTCGTGAGGGCTTGACCTCCGGGGAAACTGTTCACTCACATTGTTTCTTGTACGTCTGTTGTTTCTTGCGGTGGGTCCGGCCCTGAGCAAGGGGGGAGCTGGGCACAATGCGCGTATTCAGGGCGGAGAGCAGAATGCCCTGCGCCTCCCTTTTCTCTCTGTGGCACCATTCTTTGCCTCCCTGTGCCTTTCTTTTGTCCTGTTGTTGAGCAACATTGGTGTGGGCGTGGGGAGCGTGCGGCTTGCCAGCAGTGAGACCGCGTGCCCGAGGACGCCTGCCTGATGACTTATGCACAAGGGCAGGCAGCGATGGGCGAGCTTCCCAGGAACCGCTTTGCCAACACGCCGGCTCCGACCTGGGCCTTCTTCTCTGCCCGCGTCACTCTCGACAGCGAGAGCTGGTAGCCCTCCAGGGGCATGGGTCCACCCGGAGAGCGGATGGCCGTGCCCCATGTGTGAACCCCCCTCCTCTTGGGAGGCAGCGTAGGAAGTAGATGAGTGCAGCTTCCAGAGATAGATTCTAATCCCAGCTCTGCCACTTACCGACAAGGTGAATTTCAGGAAGATGCTGAATCTCCCTGTGTCATTTCCTCATCTATAAAATGGGGATAATACATTTGTTTACCTCATAAGGTTATTGAAAAGATAAATGATATAATCCATGGATGGTGCCTAGAACAACATGTCTGCCAAGTTATTCTAGCGCTGGGCACTTGTAAACAGTACTGCCTTAGTTTTCCCCCAAGTGTCATTTGTTAATTTGTTCATTGAAAACTGGCAGGATACATTGTTTTTAATGTTTATTTATTTTTGAGAGAGAGAGAGAGAGAGAGAGAGAGAGAGAGAGAGAGAGAGCGCGATCACGAGTGGGGGAAGAGCAGAGAAAGGGAGACACAGAATCCGAAGCAGGCTCCAGGCTCTGAGCTGTCAGCACAGAGCCCGACATGGGGCCCGAACCCACGAACCGTGAGATCATAACCTGAGCCGAAGTGGGATGCTGAGCCCCCCAGGCGCCCCTGCAGGATACATTTCAAGAAGTTAACAATGGTTGTGTCTGGATGACAGAATTGCAGGTCATTTTATTGTTCTATTTAAAAAAAAATACATTTGTATTTTCTAAAGTTTCTGTAATAAATATGTAGTACATTTTTTAATAAGAGGAAACAAACTCCCATTGAGGATCTTCAGGGTGCAGTGGACTAAGGATGGGTGAGTACAAGGGAAGATATAACCATTGTCTTTCATGGAGTTTAAAGTCTATGGAGGGTGGGGCGCCTGGGTGGCTCAGTCTGAAAACCGTCCAACTTTGCCTCGGGTCATGATCTCATGGTTCACAGGTTCGAGCTCCACGTTAGGCTCTGTGCTGACAGCTCAGAGCCTGGAGCCTGCTTTGGATTCTGTGTCTCCCTCTCTCTCTCTCTGCCCCTCCTCTGCTTGCATTCAGTCTCTGTCTCTAAAAAATGAATAAACGTTAAAAAAATTGTTAAAAGTCTATGGAAGGAGACAAGGCAGATAGATCAATGCTGGGCATTAATGCTCAGTGTGGGCTGAGTATGGAACCAGTCCCCCTGCAGGTTGCACCCAACACCACAGAGATGCCCTCAGTTTTGTCCCAACGATCTTTGTATGTGGTCTTCCCTGATCTGGAAATAGGACAGTAAGATGATACACAAAGTCACTGCTTTCATGACCCCCAGCACCCCCAGGGACACGGGGATGGAATTGTTGAGACCCCTTCCAAAGGTGCCTGTTCCTAGGAAGGGGCTTACGGTGAAGAAGAAAGTTGAGATGCTTTCTGTGACACCTCTGACAAATGACACACATGAACCCGGGTCACAAAGCAGCATGTCAAGTGAACTGAAGAGTAATTTCCTGTTTCTCTATCTCTCCATAGCATTATTAGCATCATCATTGTTTTGGCTGGAGCCATTGCACTTATCATCGGTTTTGGTATCTCAGGTATGTGATTTCTTGCGTTATCGTGATCCATTCACCCCTTACCACTTAGGTGCCCGATTACTCAGCGCGGTCGAACGGAAAGAGCGCAGGGCTTGGACCCAGAAAACCTCAGAGCAGAGCACACTGCTTCTTCTACTTATGGACTCCGCTCTCTCCGAATTAGTCATTTAACTCCCCGGCCTCAGTTGCCTCATTCGTAGGATGGGGGAATTAATGCCCAGGTCCCCAGGTAGTTGCGAGAGCCAAACGGGATGTGTACCAGGGTATTCTACCTACCAATCAGCGCTGAAGGTATCTGGCGTCACAGGTAAAGGGCTACGGCGAGCCATTCTAGCAATGGTTGGCCCGGGTGGGTGGTTCCTTTGCAGTGAAACGTTGCTGAAGTGTTAAAGAAAATCAGGTCCTTGTGCACGGGGGTCCTAGGTAGCTGGAAGACAGGTTGTGACTGCTGTTTGTGCAGGAAACTGACGCCACCGTGCGTGGATGGTGAGATTCCAAAGGCAGCTGATGTCAGTTGCAGGAATAGCCTTCCCTCCCCTCTTCTGTGTGGACCGTGACTTGGAAGCATCTATTATGGATGCCACTTAATTAAAACATTGAGTGAGTTAGGCCACAGCTGTCTTCTCCGAGGCAAACTGTTTGCTCCATTTCCCTTAAGCTGCCTGACTCAGGCCAACATTTCTATTTTAACTTAGTCTGGGGCCAAAGCTGTCGCTTTATAACTTCAGTTTCTATAGTCCCAGCTGCCTGTTGTCTCTGTCACTCTCCTCTGGTGGGGGTGTGCTGCCACCAAACAGTGGTTGTGGCTCAAGTGAAGAAAATGGTAGCTGGTACATGTGTTTGCCTAGAAAAGGCATTAGCACCTTTCCCCACTTCCTTGATCGAAAATAGGTATTTTGGGGGGCGCCTGGGTGGTTCAGTCAGTTAAGCGTCCAACTCTGGCTCAGGTCGTGATCTCGGGCTCTGTGGGTTCGAGCTCCGCATTGAGCTCTGTGCTGACAGCTCGGAGCTTGGAGCCTGCTTCGGATTCTCTGTCTCCCTCTCTCTCTGCCCCTCCCCTGCTCACACACTCTCTCTGTCTCTCTGTCTCTCTCTCAAAATTAACAAGCATTACAAAAATATTTTAAGAGAAAAAATAGGTATTTTAGGGTGCCTGGTTGGCTCAGTCAGTAGAGCAGGATACTCTTGATGTTGGGGTTGTAAGTCTGAGCCCCATGCTGGGTATAGAGATTACTTAAAAAAACTAAAAACTTAAAAAAAAAAAAAAGGTATTTTGTCTTTCATCCATTTTGATTGGATTGTCTGCCTTTTTCTTTTTGATTTGTAGGAATCCTTTATATATTTTGGATGCAATTTGGTTATATGCATTGCAAAATCTCTTCTACGCTATGGCTTGCTTTTTCCCTCTCTTAATGATGTCTTTCAATGCGAGCAAAAGCTCTTAATTTTAACCTAGTCCATTTTATCCATCTTTTCCTTTATACTGGAGCTTTTTGTAGCCTGTTTGGTTAAAAAAATATTTGCCTATCCCAAGGTCATGAAGATTTTTTCCCTAAGTTATCTTCTAGAAGCTTTCTTATTTTACCTTTCTCATTTATATCTATTAACCATTCAGAATTAATTTTGTGTGTGGTGCAAGAGAGTGGTCAAGATTCATATGTTCCGTGTGGCTCTCCAGGTGATCTCGCACCATTTGTCAAAAATACTGTCCTTCCCCCACATCTCACCAAGTGCTATTTTTATCATAAATCGAGTATCTAAATGTGTATGGATCTGTTTCTGAGTGTACTAGCCTGTTTTATTCTAATATTCTTTTATAATTCATTTTCTTTTTATGTTCTCTCTCTACCTAGTCCTGATCTTGGGCATTTTATCTGTCCATCAGTCTGTGTGTATCTCTCTCTCCTTCTCTCATCTTAAAGCAGGTTTACAGGGCATTATTAGCTCGACAGTAGTTTTGAAAGAGCCACATTTAGGTTTGTCTCTGATTGTTTTCCTATTTAATTAGTTTTGGCTTTTATCTTTATTAATGTCCCTCTTTCTGCTTTGTTTTGCTGTCTTTTCATTCTTTTTTCTAGTATCTTAAAATAAACACTTCTCAAAAGAGTATGTCCAGGAAAGCCAACATGGCCACCTGTGACTCAGTCGGTTAAGCATCTGACTTTTGATGTCGGCTCAGGTCATGATCTCACGGTTTGTGAGATCCAGGCCTGTGTCAGGCTTCCCACTGACGATGCCAAGTCTGCTTGGGATTCCCTCTCTCTTTCTCTCTGCCCCTGCCCCACTCACTCTCTCTCAAAATAAATAAATTAACATTTTTTTAAAAAGAAAGCCAATTAATAGCTTTTAGGAGATACTATCATTCAGCTTTCCAAAATGTTTACCAATTTACTCTTCACCAGAAGTGTATGAGAGATCCAGTGTTTCATGTCCTCACCACCCCTAGATACTGTAGAATCCTTTTGTGGTTTTAATTTCTATTTCCTGGTGACTGAGGAGACTGAGTGCATGTTCATATGAGAATCATAATGTTGAGTGACAGAAGCAGACACAAAACAGTACGTTCTATATAATTCCACATATATATAGTTCATAAACAGGCAAATGAATCTCTATTAGAAAGGAGAATAGTGGTTACTACCCTGGGAAGAGTTGAGGGGGTAGCCTTTAGGAGGCAGCATGAGGGGATTTCTGTGGGATAGTCAAGTTCTAGTTCTTGGTATGGGTAGTGGTTACGTGGAAATGAAAATGTGATAATTCTGCAGACTGCACAGTTACGATGTGTATATTTTTATGTATATGTGTTGTACTTTAACACACTCATACAGGGGCGCCTAGATGGCTCAGTCAGTTAAGCATCCGACTTTGGCTCAGGTCATGATCTTGTGGTTCATGGGCTCAAGCCCTGCATCAGGCTCTGTGCTGACAGCTCAGAGCCTGGAGCCTGCTTCGGATTCTGTGTCTCCCCCTCTCTCTGTGTTTCCCCCACTTGCACTCTGTCTCTGTCTCTCTGTCTCTCAAAAATAACCATTAACAAAATTTAAATATATTCATATATACACACACATTACAAATATGTATTATAAAATATGTGTATATATACATTGGGAAATAAAATATTGACTGATAAAGTGAATATTTTGAAATAACTTTTAAAGATATCAGTATATACATTTTGGTAACTTCTTCACTAATGCTTAGTTAGCTCTTCCTTAGTTATAATTTACCCATTCTGGATCTTATACACCTCCTTGAATTAAAACCCTAGGCGCCTGGGTGGCTCAGTCAGTTGAGTGTCTAACTCTTGATTTTGGCTCAGGTCATGTTCCCATGGTCATGGGCTTCAGCCCTTCATCAAGCTCCACGCTGTGCAAGGAGCCTGCTTGAGATTCTCTCTCCCTCCCCCCGCCTCTCTCTGTCCCTCTTCCCTGCTCGCACACTCTCTCTCTCTAAAAATAAAATAAAATAAAAAATACACTGCCTTAAAAACAACAACAACAACAACAACAACAACAACAACAACAACTCTAGTGTTTGTCCTGCACTCTAAATCTTGGTGACAAAACTTTTTTGGGCTTAGGGCTAAACGGCTTGGCATGACACCCCTTATGGAATTATCTTTTACTTGACCACCCTAGCAAGAATTTTCACATTGCCACAGCTTCCCTGTGACAGTCAACATTTTGCCACTCACACTTTTCTTATTGTATGACTACAGCGACCTCAGTACTTAGCTCTGTCCCCTGCAGAGGATGCTCAGAGGGTACTCCCTAAGTGCTTTTTTGAACGGACAAGTGGATGGGTGCTTGGAGAAGCAAATACATGGATAAAAGCTAGTCTACCCAGCCCAGCAATATTCCACCAGTAATATTAAAACCCTACTGCCAATAAAGAGGTTTTCTGCCTCCGTCCTATTTCATGGGGTTAAAGCTGGTCATTTTGAATACAATAGGCTGTTTATGAATTTAACACTCTTTAGTTGGATTTTTCTCAGTTGCCTTTATTACAACGCCCATAACCCTTACCCGAGAGCATCATATTATCACACTTTAGATAAATTCAATAAAATGTTAGCTGGCTTGGGGCGCCTGGCTCAGTCAGTTAGTGCCCGATTCTTGATTTTGGCTCAGGTCATGATCTCACGGTTCGCAAGTTTGGGCCTCACGTTGGGCTCCACGCTGACAGTGTGGAGCCTGCTTAGGATTCTCTCTCTTCCTCTCTCTCTTCCCCTCTCCCACCCACTCTGTCTCTCAAAATAAATAAATCCACTTTAAAAAAAATGCTAGCTGGCTTCATACACAAGGCAGTGAAATTAAGGAAATGGCATTACGTAGGTGATGGTGATGATGATGGTAATATCTTTTGAATCTTTCCTATGTGCACCTCACTGCAATAAATAACTTTGCATACATTATCCAACTTACTATTCACAACAAAGAGGAGACAAGTATTATTCCTACCTCCCAATAACTACTCACCCAAGGTTGCACACAGCTAGCAAATGGCACAGTTGTGTTTCAGGCTCTGGTAATTTGCTTCTGGAACCCACACTCTTCCCTACCTCCCTGGTACAGATAACGACTTCCGTACGGAGTTGTGGCAGGGAAGGGTGTTTTCTGGTGTGCCTTGCAGGCATCATTCCTGAGACCGCAGCTCAGACATAGAGACATTCCTAAATACAGAAAACAATTCCACCTCTTCAACACTCTCCTGAGGTCACATATGCCAGCTCCTCATCACTACCCCACTCCTGAAGAGTACTAAGTATGGACCCCAGAACACATAAAATGCACGTGAGGTGAATTATTTGGAAGAGAGGTTGAGAGGCTCCCATTAATCCCTGGTTATAGGACAGCCTTTGTGGATGGCCCTTCGAGACGGGGGCGGGGGGTGGGGGCGGACGCCGTGGAAAGGTCCCTGACCCTCTGCAGCCCAGTCCTCACACTGTCACTCACTCACTGGATGACTTGGCACAGCTCTGTGTAAGGGAAGAGTTGAGGGATCAGACAGAGACGTTCTCATCTCAGGTCTGACACTTATAACTTAACTTTCCAGAAATGGTTTCCTCGCTGGTAAAAGAGCCGTTGTAGGAATTCAATGAGAAAAGTGTTTGCAAAGTACCTGGCACATGAGTGTAATAAATGGCTGTCACTGTTATTTAGATTGATAGCGTCGGTGCTATTGATAAAAAATTGTTGTTATTAATGCATTTATATGGCACTTCTTAAAACTTCCGCAATTTCCTGGCCATGCCAGGGCTGGACACCTCCTCTGAAGTTAGGCCAGGGCAGGAAGCCACAGGACACGGTCTCATAATAAATACTCCATCTTTGGACACTGGATAAGCCAACCAGGCATGTGCTCATGGCACCGAAACAGGAGACTGAACAAATTGTCTGCAAAGTATTTGAGAGGCATACAGATCTATATCTCTAGAGCTAGGTCTAGATAACCTATCTAGATATCTAGATATAGATATAGAAATAGAGATATTTTTTAATTGTAGTCATCTGAGAAACAGTTGTTGGCCTTTCTTACTTTCGTTTCATGGTTTTCAATCATTTTTAATTTTACGTAAGGTAAAGATACCGTCTTACTGGATGGGCTCTCTGTGCGTCTCAAGCTGGTCATGGATATAAGCCAAATGTGGTAGAAAGAGCACAGGGTTAGTTCCAGACAAGATTGTGTTTGATCCTGGCTCCACTACATGCTAGACAGAGCTTCGGCCAGCCATTTAATCCCATGGAGCCTCTTTATCCTCAGTCATAAGAAGGGCATAATGGGAATTCTTATCTTTCCTGGTTCTTACCAGGCTTAAAAGGAGTCACTATAACTGAAGCACTTAGTAAAGTCTTCCTGTCCTCCTGGTGCTCTGATCTGCAATCTTTCCAAATGATTCTAGTTAATAATGGTTATTGAAAGCATTAAGATTTAACATGTGGCAAGTCAGGTGCTATGTTAAGCTCTTTGCCTGCGCTGTATCCTTTAGAACTTTCAGGGACTGTCTGAGGGAGCTACTATCATTAACATCTTAATTTTAGGGGCACCTGGGTGGCTCAGTTGTTTAAGCGTCCAACCTCGACTCGGGTCATGATCTCGCGGTTCATGAGGTCAAGCCCCACGTCAGGCTCTGTGCTGACAGCTCAGAGCCTGGAGCCTCCTTTGGATTCTGTGTCTCCCACTCTTTGCCCCTCCTCTGTTCATGTTCTGTCCCTGTCTCTCAAAAATAAGTAAACGTTAGAAAATTTTTTAAAGAGGAAAAAAAAATGAAATAAAGAAGTTAGAAAACTTGCCCAAGATCACATATCCAGTAAGCGGCAGAGATGAGACTTGAACCCAGACAGCCTGATACCCGTTCTCAAACACCATATTCTACAGTGGCTTCCCACATTGTCCCTTCATCTAGCATGGCCCAGCATCCCTCCTCATTTCTTCTCACAGAAGCAGCCGTTACCCCCAATCCTGCTCTCCTCTCTGGCAAGAGGGGCACTCACATTGGTGCCAGCTTAAGCCTACGTGTTACCACCTTTAAGCCTTGTGCTAGGGTGTCCGTCCAGGTGGCTGGGTGTTTCCAGCCAATGCCGAACAACCATTCCTGAAAGCTCCCAGTATGCTGTCTATGCTACTGGAATGTACAGAACTCGTCTCACTGAGTCATTTCCAAAGAGAGTTCATTTTCCAGGTTTTATCCAGTGGCACTGGACATCCCAGATTATCATTTCTGTAAAGAAGTCTTGCCTTGGGTCACCTGTAACCTCACTTTCCAAGAGATTTCTGCTCCTACAGGGCAGGGCAATTGAATAGCGCTCACCCAGTGTGAAAACAGAACCGCTCAGACTTGGGCCTGCTTCTCTTTTACAGCTACTCTTCTCCGATGCAAACCAGAGCTGTCAGAGCAATTAGCCCTCAAGGGCTAGAGAAGGCATTTTCAGTAAGTGGCAGGGCTTTCCAACTTTAAAGTTGAAATCTCAGAGGCCAGTGAAATTCCTAAAATCTGTGCCTGTTTCAATTAACAGAAATCGCTATCAATAGATAACCACCTCAAACCCATCTCCTGGAGTCCTCTTACCCTCCGGCTCACCAAATCACACAAGAGCCACTGGTGGTTAAGAGGCCTGGAGAATACTACCAGGCCAGATTGTGTTTCCTAAAACAATTGGCTCTTTGAGCCAATATTTGCTTGCAAGTTTGAATACAGATTTCTTTCTTTCTTTCCTTTCTTGCTTTCTTTCTCTCTTTCTTTCTTTTTCTTTCTTTTATTTTCTTCTCTTTTTTTTGAAAAGCAATATTTGTATGCTATTGCTTGCAAATGAAATTCCCTTTCATCACTTTTAATCATCATTTATTCAGCTAACAAGCGTTTATTGATTGCTTTCTGGGTGCAAAGCCATGGCGAGGTCCTCATGGTTTTTTAAGTTCTCCCTAGTTTTTATTCCTCCTCTTGATTTGATAAGGGAGGGGAGCATTTAATCGACATTATGCTCATTCCATCTGCCACATCTTTAATGCAACCTTAAATGGGCTAGAGCCTGCAGTGGGTCCCTGGGGCACTCCACACTTGCCTACTTTCAATCATTAAGTTCTCTAAGAGATAGTTCAGCAAATTCTCTACCTTTGGGCTCAAGGCCAACACATTAAAATTAATTCGGTAGCACAATTACCAAACTCAGATATGTCATTACCATTTCATTCTCTCTATAAACTGTGTTAATCATGTATTTTTTCTGAAAAGTAATTTTTCAATTCAACTTTAATGGCACTTCATAAACTACAATCAAATTTATCCCTGCTCTAACATAGTTACATTTGCTCCATGATTATACTGAGAATCTCTGTATTTTCATTGCTTTCTTTTTCACTGGCTCACGTTTCCCCAAAATTTAGATGCGGTAATCCTGCCGAATATTCCTTATTCCTACGACCATTTTTGGATAGTAGCATTATCTCATATAGTGCCTTGATTTCTACTTATTTCCATTCACTCATTCATGTATTCATTCAATGAACAAACACTCTTTTTCTTTGTAGAAATGTAGCATTAGGCACTTGTCTTACTTTGTTCAGGCTGCCATAACAAAATATCATAGACTGGGTGGCTTAAAAAACAGAAATTTATTTTCTCACAGTTCTGGAGGCTGGAAAGTCCTCCCCAGGTTTTAGGTGGCCCCGTCTCTAAGGCTACAATGGTAGTGGCCCTCTGGCCTGTTGAAACACGGACAATGGCCCTCATCCTTTGAAAGGAAGGAGGCACACCCGATGATCTCTGCGCATCACCTTTAGATTGTTTTTCCCTTTTCTGGAAGAATAGCACATATTTACAGCTCTATGGTGTTGGCCTGCAGGATCTAAGAAATCTGACAGCCTTCCTTCATTTGTCTCATTTTTTCTATCCCCTTTAGTTTTTCTGTCCCCTGCTGGTGCTGTTGCTGCTGGTATAGTCCCCATTTCTATTCCTGGCTTCTGCCGAGGTGGCTCATTAAACCTTTCTTATTTTTTTGCAATATGGATAGGCTGAGAAATTTCCAGATCTTCAAGTTATGGTTCTTTTTTAACTTAACAATTCCTTCTTCAATTCATCTCTTTCCTTTCTTAAATTTTACTATATAAGCAGTCAAGAGTAACCAAAATGCTCCTTCAAACCTTTGCTTAGAAATCTCAGCTAGGGGCACCTGGCTGGCTCAGTGAGTAAAGCATCTGACTCTTGATCTCGAGGTCATGAGTTTGAGCCCCACATTTGGTGTAGAGATCACTTTAAAAATATACAATCAATTAATTATATACCCAATTCCATTACTTGTAAATTCAAAATTCCATCACTTATAAATTCAACTTTCCATGAAACACTAGAACATAGTTTAACCAAGTTCTTTGCCACTTTATAACAGGATGACTTTTCCTCCAGTTTCCAATAACATGTTCCTCATTTCCATCTGAGACCTTACCAGAATCACCCTTAACATCCATATTTCTAACATGCATCTTAAAATTCTTCCAGCCCCTACCCAGCACCCTGTTTCAAAGCACCTTCCACATGCTTACTAGTCTATTACACCAGCACCTCACTTCTTAGTACCAAAATTTGTATTAGTCAGGGTCGTCCCGAGAAACAGAACCCAGAACCAATTGGAGTGTGTGTGTGTGTGTGTGTGTGTGTGTGTGTGTAATGAGAGAGAGGGAGGGAGAGATTTAGAAAGAATTGGCTCACACAACTGTGGAGGCGAAAAAATCCCAAGATCTGCTTCATCAAGCTGGAGACCCAGATGGTTGAGTCCCAATCTGAGTCCAAAGGCTTGAGAACCTGGAGAGCCAATGATGTAGTTCCAGTCCCAAAACTGGCAGGCTCAAGATCCAAGAAGACAGTGTTTCAGGTCTAGCCCAAAGGCAGGAAAAGACGAACGTCCCGGCTGAAAGCAATCAGGCAGTCGGAGTTCCCTCTTACTCAGGCTTTGTGTTCTATTCAGGCCTTCTCCTGATTGCATGACGCCCCCCCAAATAAGGGGCGGGGGGTGACCTGCTTTACTCCGTCTACTGAATCCAATGTTAATCTTATCCAGAAACATCCTCACAGACGCCCCAGAATGTCTGACCAAATGCCTGGGCGTCCCGTGGCCCAGTCAAGTTGACATATAAAATCAGAGCATTATAGGGCTTACGAATATCATGAAGACAGTCTCCGTCCTTGAAAAGCTTACAAATGTGTGCCAGGGACAAGCTAGACACAAGGTGGAGGGAGACAGCTGCTATAATAAAGGCAAGGGAAAGTATTATGGGAGAGTAGAGAATCTATTAATTTTGTCTTGGCAGATCAAAAGAGGGCCTCACGCAAGGGCTGCCATCTGAACAGCCTTGCATAGAAGGAGAATTTGGATAGCTGGTGATAAAGGAGAGTGGGGGCCTATAAATTGTAGGTGCGAGATGAACAGGGGTGTGAAGATGCATAGTATAATGGTATAACCAGTACTACCCTGGAATGTCTTGGATATTAGTCTGTCAAGTAAAAATAATTGAAAAGCAAATTAAATCTTTAAAGCAGAGTTCAAGAAAATGCCAAGGCAGGGGATGGGGCCTGTTGCATTCATATAATGCATTGAAACTCCGTACAGTCGTCTTTCATAATTTCTCTCCCAGATCTCCCACGTGAATGGCCACTGTGCATGGCAGCTGCTCCCAGGTCTCACTTCCCCCACACTCAAAAGTCTGCGCAACTTCCTCCCAAGCCAGCCTGTGCACAGGCTTTGTTTCCCCTGCCTCTTTTTTACCTAGAACTTTCTTCTATCAGTAACTCTGTTCTTTCTAAATAAACCCACTGAACTTAGCTTCTTCGGGTCTGTCCTCCATCCAGTACCTTCACCTACTTTCCATAAAGCCTACGAGCCAATTAGTTCCAATCCCTAATGGGCTAGGAGAGGTGAAATGCCAAGGATATCCTTATGTTCATAGCATTTACCTCTTAAATCTGAAAAATAGCATGCATACCTTGTGTATTTTTTCCAGTGAAAGCAGAAAATCAATAAATCACTTGATATACATAAATAGTAGAGACTATGGAAGGATGTGTTAGGAAATGAGATTGGAAAGGCGGCGATAAAAACTAATATCTATGGGGCACTTACTATGTGCCAACCAGGATTTAGCTTTGAAGGCCATGCTAGTAAGTCTGAACTTTATTTACTCCACAGCCTTTGGGAGCCGTGGAAGATTAGTGATTATAAAACTGATGTGTCCAGACTGTATTTTAAGGTCTACCCGTAAGATGAATGCATGTAAACTAGATTGGATGGAAGCAAAGATGAGAGGCAGAAATACCAACAAGGAAGCCAAGAAATGCTCAGGACCCATCAAGTAGGACTTTTTTGGCTCTAAGAAGGAGAGGTGTGTGCCGACTGTTTTAATATAACAAACAAAGCGTTTGTTTAAAAGGTACTCAGAGATTGGGACAGGAACTAGATGTGGAACCCTTCAGGATCTAAGACAGCTCTAGGGGTGGAGGATTCTCTTCATCTTTCTCTCGCATGTTCTCTCCCCCACACTTTGGATCGGCTCCACTCTCCTCTTGGGCTCAAATGCCCCTCCCCCTCCTTCACTTCACAGCCAACCACGGAAGGAGTCTCTCAAGAAGATTCGGTTAATAAGAGACTCTTAAGTACTGAGAACACACTGAGGGTTGATGGGGGGTGGGGGAGAGGGGAAAGTGGGTGATGGACATTGAGGAGGGCACCTGTTGGAATGAGCACTGGGTGTTGTATGGAAACCAAATTGACAATAAATTATATTTAAAAAAAGAAGAAGATTTGGTTAATTAAGTCACCCCTACAGGTATGCCCAGTCATTCAGTTGGTCAGTCCTTCACAAATTGCACAGGCTGTCCACTGGGCAAGTGGGGGAGAGGCAGTGGACACGTCTGGCATCATAATTAATATTTCTACTGGTGGTATGTTTGGAGGGCGGGGTGGTATCTATCTTAAGCCAAAAATCAATTAAATTAAGTACCATTCTTCATTACACCATAGCTAGCACTATAACCTTGACCAAGTCACTTATCTCCTCTTTGCTTTGGTTTCTTCATCATCCAAATGGAGATCAAAGTAACAGCACTTTAGAATCTAGCATTCTCCAGAATCACTAGCCACATTTAGTTAACGTGAGGTCTCACTTCTGTGCCACTTCTGGTTAACCAAGAGTAACAATACCTGATGTGTGTCATTGCAGTTTGCAAATCAAGTTCACGTCCATTTGATTTGATCCTCATAAGAACCCTTTCAGGTGGGGAAGACAAATATCATTCCCTCCATTTTTCTGAGACGCAGAGAGGTTACATGATTTACTCAAGCTCACACGGCTATTAGGTCAGAAAGCCAGGACTTGAATTCCCATTTCAAACTCCAAATTCCGTATGTTCTCTACTTGTCACCTCTCAAGTTTGGGTTGCCTGTTCCCAAACAGCAGATCTGCTGTAGATCAAGGCTATTGTGTCCCTGTTCTTTCTATTCTTATGTCTTCTTTTTTTATGCCTCTCCTGTTCTTCTACATTTCTAATTTTTTCCAGAAGTGTTTGGCCTTCAGTAATGAAGGGTTTGGTTGTAGACATTCCAAGACTTCCCTCAGCATTGACCCTTGCTTCCTGAATTGCAGGGAGACACTCCATTAGAGTCACTACTCTCACCTCCGCTGGGAACATCGGGGAGGATGGAATCCTGAGCTGCATTTTTGAACCTGACATCAAACTTTCTGATATCGTGATACAGTGGCTGAAGGAAGGTGTTATGGGCTTGGTACATGAGTTCAAAGAAGGCAAAGACGACCTGTCAGACCAAGACGAGATGTTCAGAGGCAGGACGGCTGTGTTTGCGGATCAAGTGATAGGTGGCAATGCCTCTCTGAGGCTGAAAAACGTGCAACTCACAGATGCTGGCACCTACAAATGTTACATCATCACCTCCAAAGGCAAGGGGAATGCTAACCTTGAGTATAAAACTGGAGGTGAGTCACTTTGGGAAAGAGGGAAAGAAAGTGCCCAAAGGTAGGTGCCCAAAGGTATTTGGGGCTAAAGACCATGGATGGCTGATGGAATATGTGTGCCCAAGAGTGACCAATAAGGCGAAGACTGTCTGAATTCTGCCAGCAGCCATCCTTGCTGTCCAAGACCCACAGCAACTCCAAAAATAGCCCCCTATCATATTAGATCTTAAAATCTTCTGCTCTGGACTCTAGTCTTTTCCAGATTTTCAGGTATATTCCCTGAAATATCTTGCCAAAATAAATGTGGTCTCTTTCATGGTAGCCTGTGTCATTACTAGCAAGAGAAACCTGTGATCTGGCCTGAGACTTTTCTACAAGAAGTAGGCCCTAGCCCGTCTGAATTCAGTACCTCCAGGGGCTTATGGCAGTGGAACCCATTATAGGAAGACTTCAAAAGGAACTAATGAAAAACAGTATTGTCCTATAAACTCACTAATCCTCCCCCAGTGAAATCCACCCTTCCTTATCAACTCAGCTTGGTGAATTACTGTACAAGGAACTCAGAAATGTACTGTGAGGAGTAAAAAGATGTTTAAGAAAACTAGATGATTGTCCCCCGTCTTGAAGAGCTCTTTGTATAGAGCATATAGAGTTGAGGACTGGGGCAGAGATAAGAAAAATGGGTAAATAACTATAGTAATTGGTAAAGTGTATCAAATGCTTTAAGAGAAATACACATTGATTTGGGGATTCAGAGGGAGAGAGAGATCACATCCAAATGCCTAGGGAGGGGACGGATAAGAAAGCCCCCATGGAGAATTTGGCATTTGAGAAAGGCCTTGCAAGATAGGCAGAAAGTATCCCGAGGTCTCCTGGCCTGCGCAGGCCTTCCTTGGACACTTCATAACACGTGTTTATATTTGTTTGAGGCACAGATCTAGAGCCAGACCTGGACAAGTATAGTGACCTGGGCAAGGCAACCTGACTGGGCCTTAGTTTCTTCGTCTTAAAATGGGGATTCCTAGGGTCATACCAAAGGGACACCGGAGCCAACTGAAAGGGCTTCCAGTGGCAAAGCTGGAACAGTCTGAGCAACCATATAAACAGCATGGTATTAAATTAGAACTCCAAGTATAAAATAAACATGCAAGTCCATACTTCTGTAAATATGAGGGAGACGGCACAAACCTTTACAGATGAATTCCAAATAATGTATTTAGATCTCCCCACTCCTGGAGGTAGAGCTTAACACTTCCTCCCTCCCCCATGAGCACACACAAGTGTGTGTTTTTCTCAGGAAGTCCAGCTTCCAGAGAAACCTGCCTCAGCCGGGTGATCAAAGTTAACCTCATCAGTGATAAGTCATGTTGATAGCATGCCTTCTGATGTGACATGATGAGAAGGATTCTCTTCCTCCCACAGTCTTCCTCTCCGAAACCCATAGCACCAATCTAATCATGAGAAAAAGCATCAGACGGATTCCAGGAGAGGGGCATCCCACAAAATATCTGACCAATACCACTCAAAACTGCCAAGATCAGGAAAAACATGGAAAGACTGAGATACGGTCACAGGCCAGAGGAACCTAAGAGGACGGGAGGACCAAATGCAATATGGGATGCTGGGGAAGAAAAAGGACATTAGTGGGAAAACTGGTGAAATGCAAACAAAGTCTGGAGATAAGTTAATAGTTACGTACCAGTGATGGCTTCAATTATAACTACATAATAGTTAGGTACCAGGGATGGGTTTCTCTGGCACATTTTGACAGATGTGCCACGGTTATTTAGGATGTTAACATTAGGGAAAATGGGGTGAGGTGTATACAAGATCTCTGTGCTATCCTGGCAACGTTTCTGTAAATCTAAAATCATGCCAAACTTAAAAGCTTATTTTTAAAATGATGATAATAGATATCCTTGTAACTGTTGTGAGGATCAAATGAAATAATGTCTGGAATTTGGTACCTGGCACAGAGAACACCCTCAATAAATGGTGGTTCACTGTCATGTACACTCAGTTCCTTACATCATCTCCCGGGAGCTCATTCCCTGCCTGCTGGGAGGGGATGAGTCTCATCTCCCCTGCTAGATGGCAGACTCTTTAAGGGCAAGGCAAGGTCTTTCCTTGTACCGCTCACTCAGTTCCAGCACAGTCCCGGGCGAAGGAAAGTGCTAAATAACTTAATAAATTATATCCTGGCATAATAAGCATTTTACAGTCAAAAGTCCAGGACTTAACATTTTTCCATAAGTATCTTTCTGCCTGAATATTAGAAGAAGCTAGTCTTAATTTCCAAGTTCACTTACCTCCCCAAGAAGGAGAACTATCTTAGAAGAAGACAAATGCCTGCCTCTACCCCTGGACACCAGGGCTGGAGAGGCTCCACCCAAGAAAATCCAAACCACCACGATGGGAAGGCCTGTGTATGGAATTTCTGTGGGCGACAGGTGAATGCTGTTTGTTTTTTCCTTCTCCTTCTCCCTCCCCACCCTAACTTTATCCTCCAGGCAGAAAAATACATAAAAAAATCCAAGAGGCTTCACAGGCACCTGAGAAAATGCCCAATTTCCTTAAGGGGTACACTTTCTTGTGATCAACTTTATCCTTTATCTTTAAAGGGATAAACTGGAACTCATCTTAGTTGGAGAGATTTACCTGTTATAACAATGATACCTAAAACTTAGGTCTTGGCCAAAGGGTTGTGTAAATCTTTACTGGAAACTACTATACAATGGGCCATGCACAGACAGCCCACAGGGGAAGTATTGAGTCACTTCAGTGGTGGAAATGACTGTGTTTTTAAGACCTTGCACTTCAAAGGCTATATTGTTTTATTGGTATGACCCTGACATCTGCTCCTTTCAATCCTGCAGCCTTCAGCATCCCAGAGGTGAACGTGGACTATAATGCCAGCTCAGAGAGCCTACGGTGTGAGGCTCCCCGATGGTTCCCCCAGCCTACAGTGGTCTGGGCATCCCAAGTTGACCAGGGAGCCAACTTCTCAGAAGTCTCCAATACCAGCTTTGAGCTGAACTCTGAGAATGTGACCATGAAGGTTGTGTCCGTACTCTACAATGTCACGATCAACAACACGTACTCCTGTATGATTGAGAACAACATTGCCAAAGCCACAGGGGATATCAAAGTGACAGGTGGGTTTCTCCATGCTTTTTGTACACTTTTCGTATGGGTTTATTGGGGGGTGAGAATCAAATCTGAATTAAAATCTAATTTCTTTAACAGATATATTATGTATCAGGGAACGGAAAGCTCTAGAGTCCTCTTCATGGAGACCTTAGCCACAAATAATTGTGAAGAAGCCTAACACAAGACAATATTTATGGCATATAGGTCAAAAATTGCAATGAGGCTTCATCTTGTATGCCTTCTCATTGACTGGGGGTGGTTCCCTGGAAAGCAGTATTTAGGAATCTGTGGCCCTAACTCAGTAGGTCTGCTTTGGTGAAGCAATGAGGAAAATGACAATTATTTGACATCTTTGACATATTCAGCTGGTGATCTACATGCCTAGCCCCCCAAAACTGATTTGGTTCTAGCCTGCTTTTGAGAAGACGTTTTTAGGGTCTGACTTAGTCTTATTCAGTCCATCTGGGACTGGCTCATGATCCCACTAACACTGGCCTGGGATTTATCTGAAAGCTCTGGCGTTAAGTGGCCTCCCAGGCTGACACGACCAAGACTCAGAGAGGCCCAACATGCTAGTTTCCCTGCTTTCATGCACACACACACACACACACACACACACACACACACAACCTAGGGTTGAGCTAGTGTCTAGAAAATGTACAGACTGGATTATGACTTTTAAGACCGTCCCTACAGCAGCTGAATTAAAAATTCAGTCTAGAGTGGAAGGCGTATGTCAGGAGAACTGCTGTCTCATATCCAGCCCAGAACCAGTGGAATACCTTGCACATTTAAGAGCCCTATCAAGAATGTTTGCTGAATTTAGCAGGTCCTGCACACCGAGAAAACTGATTTGAGGATTAACACAACAATCTGCACAACCTGAACCACAGAACTCAGCAGGTACATGGCGCAGAGAGGTGAACCAGGGGAGAGAAGCCATGGAGGGCAGGGAGCTTTTTTCCATCCAGGGAGACGATGGAGAATACGGGAAAAGCACTCCCCCTCAAAAACAGCTGGACAGAAAGCGGAAAAGTGGAAACAGCCGCAGGGACCGAACTGAAAAGGGAGAAAGGAGAGGAGAAGGTTTAAATTCCATTAAGACTATAAACAGGGAGCGCAGAGTCTGCAACTCCGCAGCTGATACCTGGCGGTGCTCTGGTGGGAAGGATGAATCCCCAGGAACAGAGTGGGGTCTGGGGCTCTTCGGGCCACACGGGGAGAGGCGGTTCCCCTGCTGGGAGGACATTCGGTAGAGGCTGTGCGGCCACCCGGAGAACAACCGCATTCGCTGGTGCTGGAACAAGTTCGCTGGGGGTGAAGCCAGATGCGGGTTGAGATTTTCCATAATCCCTGAAACGCTGCTGCCACCTGATCGCGGGAACTTTCTCTGGGGCGGCTGGCACCCAGCCAAGCCGCAGTCTCTGGGCATCAGCAGCACAGTCCTGCCAACGTTCCTGGGGGTGGCGGCACCTGGCCAGTGCTCGGTGAGACCCTCCCGCAGAGGGGCGGAGCAGGTCAGAGCCGCGGTCCCTCGAAAGTGAGGGGTCGGGAAACACAGTCTCATTTGAGATAAAACTCAGGAGGGAAGTGCCGCCTGGCACCCTGATGGCTTGGTCACGCAGGGTATAAAAGCAGGGAGCCGCCACAAACCAGAGACAAAGGATGGGTGTGTGACTAGAGACGGGGTAGCTGGGTGACACCATTTTCGCCCTTCCCGCGCATGCGCATACGCACCTACAAACGCCACAACAATCCACCCTGGTAAGCTAAGCAGCACCATCTAGTGGAGAACGGAGCCATTACACTGAGCCCCGCCCAACTGGGCCAACCTCGCTCTTCGCGAACATGACAAATCTCTCCACCTACTTAGTTTACAGACTATAAAGTACTTCATAGTTTGACTTCTAGGGGACAACGGTGTAATTTCAATTGTATTTCAGTCTGTTCACTGGCCCATCTATTCAATTTTTTTTCCTTTATTTTTCTTTCTCTTTCTCTTTTTCATTTCTTCTTTTTCTTGAATACAGAAAAAGAAAAAATTTATTTTTACTTTCAATTTTTATTAAAAATATTTTTCTTTAATTTTTTTCTACTATATTTTTTAGTCTTGTGTAAATTTTTTCAAATTCTATTTTACTTCCATCTTATCATTTTATTCTATCTCAGAGTATTCATTTTTTCAAATTTTCAAACGATTTCTTTTTTTTTTTCTTTCCCCTTTTTCCTCTAATCTATTAAGCCCCTTTCAACAACCAGACCAAAACACACCTAGGATCTAGCACCATTTATTTGATTTTGTGTGTGTGTGTTTGTTGTTTTTAATTTTTTAATTTTAATTATTTTAATTTTAATTGTTTTTAATTTTTTTACCTAATTAATTCCTTTTCTCCCTTCAAAATGATTAAACAAAGGAACTCACTCCAAAAGAAAGAGCAGGAAGAAACAACAGCCAGGGACTTAACTAACACAGACACAAGCAAGATGTCTGAACCAGAATTTAGAATCACGATAATAAGAACACTAGCTGGAGTTGAAAATAGATTAGAATCCCTTTCTGTGGAAATAAAGAAATAAAAGCTAGTCATAATGAAATAAAAAGTGCTATAACTGAACTGCAATCTTGAATGGATGCCACGGCAGCAAGGACTGATGAGGCAGAGCAGAGAATCAGCGATCTAGAGGACAAACTTCTAGAGAATAATGAAGCAGAAAAAAAGAAGACTAAGACAAAAGAGCACGATTTAAGAATTAGAGAAATCAGTGACACATTAAAAAGGAACAATATCAGAATCATAGGGGTCCCAGAAGATGAAGAGAGAGAAAAAGGGGTAGAAGGGTTATTTGAGCAAATCATAGCAGAAAACTTTCCTAACCTGGGAGAAGACACAGACATCAAAATCCAGAAAGCACAGAGGACTCCCATTAGATTCAACAAAAACCGACCATCAGCAAGGCATATCATAGTCAAATTCACAAAATATTCAGGTAAGGAAAGAATCATGAAAGCAGCAAGGGGAAAAAGTCCTTAACCTACGAGGGAAGACAGATCAGGTTTGCAGCAGACCTATCCACAGAAACTTGGCAGGCCAGAAAGGAATGGCAGGATATATTCAAAGTGCTGAATCAGAAAAATATACAGCCAAGAATTCTTTATCCAGCAAGGCTGTCATTCAAAATAGAAGGAGAGATAAAAAGTTTCCCAGACAAACAAAAATTAAAGGAGTCTGTGACCACTAAACCAGCCCTGCAAGAAATTTTAAGGGGGACTCTCTGAGGGGAGAAAAGACAATATCAATATATATATATATATATATATATATATATATATATATATATATATCAAAAGCAACAAAGACTAGAAAGGACCAGAGAACACCACCAGAAACTCCAACTCTACAAGCAACATAATGGTAATAAATTCATATCTTTCAGTACTCACTCTAAACACCAATGGACTAAATACTCCAATCAAAAGATGCAGGGTAACAGAATGGATAAGAAAACAAGATCCACCTATATGCTGTTTACAAGAGACCCACTTTAGACCTAAAGACACCTTCAGATTTAAAGTAAGGGATGGAGAACCATCTATCCTGCTAATGGTCGACAAAAGAAAGCCAGAGTAGCCATACTTATATCAGACCATCTAGACTTTAAAATAAAGACCGTATCAAGAGATGAAAAAGGGCATTATATCATAATTAAGGGGACTATCCACCAAGAAGACCTAACAATTGTAAACATTTATACTCCAAATGTGTGAGCACCCAAATATATAAATCAATTAATCACAAGCATAAAGAAACTCATTGATAATACCATAATAGTAGGGGACTTCAACACCCCACTTACAACAATGGACAGATCATCTAATCAGAAAATCAATAAGGAAAAATGGCTTTGAATGACACACTGGACCAGATGGACTTAACAGATATATTCAGAACATTTCATCCTAAAGCAGTGGAATATACATTCTTCTCCAGTGCACATGGAACATTCTCCAGAATAGACCACATACTGGGACACAAATCAGCCCTCAACAAGTACAAAAAGATCGAGATCATACCGTGCATATTTTCAGACCACAATGCTATGAAACTTGAAATCAACCACAAGAAAAAATTTGGAAAGGTTACAAATACTTGGAGACTAAAGAACCTCCTACTAAAGAATGAATGGGCTAACCAAGAAGTTAAAAAGGAAATTAAAAAGTACATGGAAGCCAATGAAAATGATAACACCACAGCCCAAAACCTCTGGGATTCAGCAAAGGTGGTCATAAGAGGAAAGTATATAGCAATCCAGGCCTTCCTAAAGAAGAAAGAAAGGTCTCAGATACACAATCTAACTTTAAACCTTAAAGAGCTGGAAAAAGAACAGCAAATAAAACCCCAAACCACCAGAAGACAGGAAATACTAAAGATTAGAGCAGAAATCACTGCAAAGGAAACAATCAACAAAACTAAAAGGCAATCAACAGAATGGGAAAAGACATTTGTAAATGACATATCAGATAAAGGGCTAGTATCCAAAATCTATAAAGAACTCACCAAACTCCACACCTGAAAAACAAATAATCCAGTGGAGAAATGGGAAGAAGACATGAATAGACACTTTTCTAAAGAAGACATCCAAATGGTCAACAGACACATAAAAAGATGCTCAATGTCACTCCTCATGAGGGAAATACAAATCAAAACCACACTGAGATACCACCTCATGCCGGTCAGAGTGGCTAAAATGAACAAATCAGGAGACTATAGATGCTGGCGAGGATGTGGATAAATGGGAACCCTCTTGCACTGTTGGTGGGAATGCAAACTGGTGCAGCCACTCTGGAAAACAGTATGGAGGTTCCTCAAAAAATTAAAAATAGATCTACCCCATGACCCAACAATAGCACTGCTAGGAATTTACCCAAGGGATACAGGAGTGCTGATGCATACGGGCACATGTACCTCAATGTTTACAGCAGCACTTTAAACAATAGCCAAATTATGGAAAGAGCCTAAATTTCCATCAACTAATGAATGGATAAAGAAGATGTGGTTTATATATACAATGGAATACTACTTGGCAACGAGAAAGAATGAAATCTGGCCATTTGCAGCAACGTGGATAGAATTGGAGAATGTTATGCTAAGTGAAATAAGTCTGGGAGAGAAAGTCAGATCCCACATGTTTTCACTCATATGTGGATCCTGAGAAACTTAACAGAAGACCATGGGGGAGGGGGAAGGGGGGGAAGTTACAGGGAGGGAGGCAAACCATAAGAGACTCTTAAATACTGAGAACAAACTGAAGGTTGATGGGGGGTGAGGGAGAGGGGAAAGTGGGTGATGGGCATTGAGGAGGGCACATGTTGGGATGAGCACTGGGTCTTATATGGAAACCAATTTGACAATAAGTTATATTTAATATAAAAAAAAGATTAGAGCAGAAATCAATGCTATCGAAACCCAAAAAAACAGTAGAACAGATCAATGAAACCAGAAGCTGGTTCTTTGAAAGAATTAACAAAATTGACAACCCCCTAGCCAGTTTGATCAAGAATGTTTGCTGAATTTAACTGAATAAATCATATTTCTGTCAGCTTACTTTTTAATTTAAAATTGTAAATATGGGGGCCCCTGGGTGGCGCAGTCGGTTAAGCGTCCGACTTCAGCCAGGTCACTATCTCACGGTCCGTGAGTTCAAGCCCCGCGTCGGGCTCTGGGCTGATGGCTCAGAGCCTGGAGCCTGTTTCCGATTCTGTGTCTCCCTCTCTCTCTGCCCCTCCCCTGTTCATGCTCTGTCTCTCTCTGTCCCAAAAATAAATAAACGTTGAAAAAAAATAAAATAAAATTGTAAATATGAAAAAGCAACCTGTGGCATGGGAGAAAGTATTTGCAAATCATATATCTGATAAAGGGTTAGTATCCAGAATCCATGAAGAACTTCTACAACTCAACAACAACAAAAATCAAATAACCCAATTAAAAAAATGGACAAAGACCTTGAACGGACATTTCTCCAAAGAAGATACAAACAAATGGCCAACAAACGTATGAAAAGATGCTCAATATCACAAATCATCAGAGAAATGCAAATCAAAATCACATATTGCCCCACAACCATTAGAAGAGCTAGTATCAAAAAAAAAAAAAAAAATCCCAGGAAAAAACAAGTTTTGGTGAGGATGTGAAGAAATTGGAACCGTTGTACATGTTGATGAGATTATAAAATGGTGCAGCCGCTCTAGAAAACAGAACGGAGATTCCTCAGAGAATTAAAAATAGAACTAGCATGTGATCTAACAATACCTTCTGTGTATATATCCAAAAGAATTGAAAGCAGGTTCTCAAAGAGATATTTGTTCACCCATGTTCATAGCAGCATGATTCACAATAGACAAGAGATGGAAACAACCCAAAATGTCCATAAGAGATATATGAATAAACGAAATGTGGTGCATGCATGCAATGGAATATTACTCAGCCCTAAAAAGGAAGGAAATTCTCTCACATGCTGCAAAGTGGGTAAATTTTCAGAATATCATGCTACATGAAATAAGCCAGTCATAGAGAGACAAATCCTCTATGATCCTACTCATGTGAGATATCTAATGGAGTAGTCAAATTCATAGAAATAGAAAGTAGAATGGTGGTTACCAGCAGCTTGGGGGAAGAGAAATGCAAAGGGAGTTGTTTAACGGGTATAGAGTTTCAGATTTGCAAGATGAAAAAGTTTTGGAAGTCTGTTTCACAATAATGGGAATATATTTAAAACTACTGAACTGTACGTTTAAAAATGGTAAAGATGGTACATCTGTGATATGTTTACCACAATAAAAAAAATATCTAACCAAAAAAAAAAATCATACATATGAGAAAAAGAGAGCTCTTCCGCCATCCTGAGGAACAAATTGGTGACTGTACTAAATAGATGCTCTTAGTTGACTGCAACAGAAAACCAGCTCAAACAGGCCTAAGGTAAAAGGGAAATTTAATAAAAGAACATTAGGCTATCTTGTAGAACCAAGGACACAAAGTGCGGTTTGGCTTCAGGAAGTGCTGGAACCAGGAATTTAAACTCTATTGGGATTGTCAATTCTCTAGTCTCTCTTTACTCTCTAATTTGGTTTCTCTTGTTTTAGTCTCTAGGGCAGAATGTGAGTGCCAAGAGTTCCTAGTTTTTGTTTTTTTTTTTAATTTTTTTTTCAACGTTTTTTTATTTATTTTTGGGACAGAGAGAGACAGAGCATGAACGGGGGAGGGGCAGAGAGAGAGGGAGGCACAGAATCGGAAACAGGCTCCAGGCTCCGAGCCATCAGCCCAGAGCCTGACGCGGGGCTCGAACTCACGGACCGCGAGATCGTGACCTGGCTGAAGTCGGATGCTTAACCGACTGCGCCACCCAGGCGCCCCAAGAGTTCCTAGTTTAAAAGTCTCTCTCACTCAGTAGAGTAACCAGAGTGAGCCCTAATCCCTCAGGCCTATCCTACATTCTCAGAAAGGCTCAACTTGGGTCAGCTGCCCACACACAGACCAATGGGATAGTACCTGATGGAAGGCCTTCCTAGAAGGAAAGGGGGGAATGAAGCATTGGGCATTTAGAACAACGGGTGTTAACACCAGTATCTCAGTTCAGATCTCAATAAATTTCTCCAAACTGTGTAACTAATGCCTTCTAATAGAAAGGACAATAACTGAACAAACCGCAGAAATTGAGCACACGTTTTATTCTGTGAGCAGATTCTTTTTCCACACGTGTTTATTGAATGCATTAGGACAAGTGTCCCATGTATCAGTACTAGGACTGACTACCATATGGCAGCATGACATAGCTCAAAATTCAGAAAATTAACACAATTCCTTCTTGCCATGTACAAAGTAATGACTCCATACATGTTTTTAAACAATCGGATGAGACCATGAAGTTTATATCCTGTGTTCTCTGACCATACTGCTAATTTAGGCCATTCATTCAACAAGTATCTATTGTGTGCCAAACATGTACAAAGCAGTTTTTCAAGCCCTATGAACTACTGAGATGAATAACACAAATGTCATGAGAGGTCAGTCACAGTGTAGACATGGCGTCTAGGGGAAAGCGCTAATTATGACTGTGGCTCAGTAGACGAGGCAGAGTTCAAGCTAGGCTTTGAAGGGCAAGAAGAATGGTTTTGATAGAGTAGGAAAGTATGAAGTCAGGAACCTATGGCAGCGGTCCAGGGGAGAAACGATGAGGGCTTCACCTGGGGCAGTGAGAGTGGAAAGGAAAGAGGAAGAATCAAAGGTTAATGAAAAAAAACGATCTTGGTGACACAAATAGGATGGACGACAGCAAGAGCAAGTCAAAATGCATCTGATATTTCTGCCCAGCTTGCTTAGGACGTTAGTAATGCTGTCGAAAAAAAAAAAAAAAAACCTAAAACACAGGAGAAGACACATGAAGACGAGGGTTCTAGAGATGTGGAGCTGACAGGGCCCATTGTGCACACAGGTACACATGTCCACTGCTTAGCACATTATCCAGCATGTGACAGCATTCTCCCCCAAACCTTCAACTCTACATTTTTCCTTCCATGACCGGGGATCCCCATCAGTGTAACCCTTCTAGCCTCTCTCTTCTCTCCCTTCCTCCCCTTCTTCCCCAAGGAGGAGGAATTAATTTATCTGATGGGTGACCTTAATAGGAGAAGCTAGACACAAGGAGTTTGGCTCCATTCTTTCCTTTCCTCTCTAGCTAACCCCCAGGAAGTCTACATTCTATTCCGCTCCTCTAAGCCACCAGTTTTTCCCAAGTGCAACCTGCCCTTGGGACGGGAAGCCTGTCCCTGTCTGGTGCTGCCCGTCCCTGGGACAGCCTGGGCTGCAGCCCATCTGCCTGAAGACGAAGCTTCATCTTTTATTGTCGCCCTTGCCAATAATAAAGGTGCTATTCTGGTCTTCCAGCAGCCCCACTCTTTTTATCCCATCCTTTAATTGATTCAGAACTCAGCTGGGGAAGAGAGTGGGGCTTTTGTTTGTTTGTTTGTTTGTTTTGTTTTTTTTACTGGACTCCTTTGAACCCCAATGGCGGGTGCTCAAAAAATATTTACTGAATGATTAAATTTTTAACTGACATATTCGGTAGCAGCCGTAAATCCACAGGTCCTGTTCAAAGTGCTTGACACGTATTAACTCACTAATCCTCAGAAGTTGTCTAGGGAGTAGGTTGTTATTATTTTTAGCCTGGTTTTATAGGTGAAGAAACTGAGGCATGTACAGACTGAGTAACTTGCCTAAAGTCACACAGCTAGCAAGTGTCACAGCTGGAATGAACTAGATGAGACTGGGGTGTCTAGGAAGGAAAGAGAGTAAAAGAAGAGTAATTTCACTTCTTCACTTCTACCTTTCTCTGCTTCAAGATGAGGACGATACTTTCTCAACGCTTTGTAGTGCTGTGAGGAAGCAAAGGACACAGAGCCTGCAAAGGTGCCTGCCTACAGGAACAAATACGCCTGAAAGCAAACACTGGCCATGACTGCTCACCCAATTCATTGTTTGCTGAGCGGTAACAATCTCTGTATTGGCATTGTTTTTCATTTGGCTGAGTGTCCGCTGGAGTGGACCACAGAATGGAACTTCCTTTGAAGAAGGAGAAAGCTCAGATTTTAAGCCAGTTTCGAGGGGTAGAGAATAGGGTACAGAACTGCCCCCCAACTGGGGTATAAGGTGTATTAGAAACAGCTTATTGAGTCTTTCAGGTAGTTTTCTTTGCTACCCAGCCGTGCGAAGAAGACCTCCAGCTTTTCCTCTGTGACCCTGAACTTGTTTCTGTCCCTTTGTAGACTCGGAGATTAAAAGGCGGAGTCACCTGCAGCTGCTGAACTCAAAGGCCTCCCTGTGTGTCTCTTCTTTCTTTGCCATCATCTGGGGACTCCTGCCTCTCTCCCCTTACCTGATGCTCAAATAAGGTGCCTTGGCCACACGGAAACATGCGCAGTCACTGGTACAACAGGTGAGATGAATCACGAATGGGGTGGGGGTCGGTTCCGTGGGTGCTGGTGTTCCTCACACGAGGCAAGCAACCTCCGGCGTCAGCCTCAGAGAGAAACACTGGACGGTGCCAGGCCAGTGGGCACTATTCCCACCGGTATTGTGAAAGGTAAATGTTTGTGAACAAAGAGTACAGCTCTCATCGATACCCTTAGGGCAGAAAACAACGATGCCATTCAAATATTTGTGTAAATTCAAACATCTTTTCATTTATTGCGTCACCCATCCACAAGGCAAAAAGAGAAAGAGAAAGAGATGTTTGGCCCCGAGAGCTCCCCTGGATTTCACCGTCATTTTCCGAAGCATCATGACATGAACATCATTGCTCCCACAAGTGACCTCCTCCTACCCCCCCCAGCAAAGCTCCTCTTGACCATAAATTTGACAAGTGACTCAGCAACCAGCCTCCCCTGTTGAGGCTTCTCCCTGTCACCTCAGTCCTCCGGCTCCAATCACTGGCAGGACGTTTCTCTCTGAATCACCTTCTGCGTGTGGAATTTGTACACGGCTGAGCTCATGAAGCTCCAGTCGGCACGACCACATTCGGTGGCATCACCACCATGGGCCCAGGCTCACAACCTTAGAGCTATTTTTTGTCCCCCGTGGCCTTCGTGTCCATTTGCTACCAAGCCCTGTAGCATTGTCCCATGTTGTCCCTCAGATTGACTCTAATCTAGCCTTCATTGCTTCACACACCAGCCTAGTTCTAAAACCTTATACTTGCTCCTTCCTTTCCCTGTTTCCGGTGATAGAAAACAAGATAGCAAAATACAATTATTCAAATGCTATTTTCATCACAGCCCTCCTTTGCTCTGGGACCTCAAGTGACTCTCTGGGCACTGTTACGTCAAAGTTGAAGTCCTCAGCCGTGCGGTCACAGCTCTCGAATGGTGTCTCGCCCTGAACTTCCTCCTCCTCTCAGCTGCCCACTCCTCTCTCTGGCTCTGCTCCCTCTCTTCACTGCTCCTTCCTGGAGGTGCCCTCTGCTCTATGGCGACCCAAACCCATGCTTCCTTCACCCATTTCAATCGAGTGCTTCCCAGCTTATGGCCCACTTTCCTGATGGTCCCTATATTCCGCATCCCCTTGGCAAGCATGAATAATGTATGATATCTTCCACTCTCTAAGGCACATCCACTCCTTGCCTAGATTGTTAAGTAGGGCAGGCGAAGCTCTGTTGATCTGCTTTTCATTCTTTCTCCTGCTCCAAACACAACCGCGCAGGGCGCAGAAAGGATTCTCTGTAAGGAAACCAGCCAGTTCCCGCCTCCACCGCTGCCAGGGGAGGGAGATTTCCCTGAGGAAACTCTCTCTTGAGGATCTCACTAGTAGAAGGAAGGCTTTCTTCTTTCCTTCATGCCCCACAACACTGTAAATACATTTTTAATATCCTGCAACTAGATAATCTGACCTATAAAGTATAGCTTATTCATCTTTACCTTGTATTCCCTTCAAGCAGTAATTTGCAGGCTTTTTTAAAAGCCGTGACATACATGTAGGGGATAATGTTCACATGCAGTATGTACAGGTTATATACTGTTAACTGATTAGCTCTTTCTCCCTAGAACTATAGAGGGATAACCTTGAAATATTTCGTTTAATAACCAAATAGACCATTACTTATGACACACATTATAAGTGACGATTGGGGAAGGTCAATGAAAAGACGTGACTGTCAGTTGACCTATGAGCTAGACCCAGGTGATCAGAGGCTCCTCACCTCCTCCTCTGTCCTTGGAATGAGGTTCCCACTTGCCTTTCCCACTCCCAGAGGCTGCTCCAAGAACATGGCCTTGAGATGATGATGTGGTGTTGAGAACACCTTGCACGGTATTTGAACCTCCTGAAGGCCCCTTTATGTATAAAGATTTGCAGGGATCCACTCATCTTGTTGTCGCCCATGACAAGCCTCATATGTAAGTGCCCTCTGCTCACTGACACTGCCACCTACCAACCTGGAGTAACCGGCCTCCTTGGATCTCTCCCTGACCTACATGTTGAGGGCGGGGGGCGGGGGGGGGGGGAGCGGGGGAGGCAGTGTCGGATTACACCCAGGAAGCTCTGAGACAGCTGCCAACCAACACAGGTCACAACACTTTAGGTCACATGCTTTCCTTGGTTGGAAACTCAAGCAGAAGTCATCTTTCTGCTTCTACCCAGGAGCCTCATAGTTCATCTCTCAGTTCCTGTTTGCTCTAAGGATGATCCCCTCCCTTAAGCAGAGACTCAAGCCATCTCCTTTCCCCCAGCAACCCATGGTACCATGTGGTCTTGGTGGAACACCATCAAAATACAGAATAACCAGCCCATTTCTGAACAAGAGATACCCATATACAGGGGCAGAGACCATCAGTTCTCAATAAATGTTTGCTGAATGGTTGTAATGATAGCCTATTTCTGTTATTTTCAGAAGCCCAGGAATCTGCAGAAGTATTTCACCACAAGATATGACCTAGTTTTATATTTCTGGGGGGAAATGAAATTTGGAGTGAACAAATAAGATCAAGAAGCAAAAAAAAGCCAAAAGCAACCCACGGAAGACTCCAAGATGAACAAGATAAATCTATCTTCAAAGATGTATATTTAAAGCTGGGAACATAATTCACCTGAACTGGAAATGTGTTCAGACTGAGTAAAATGTGGAGACAGGTGTATCCATAGCTCAGGGACCTCCCCTTACCCCTGCCCATCCAGGGAGTGAGAGGAAGGGATACTGTCTCTCCCTCGTCTCTGAATCTTTATATTGCTGTAATGTTGCCCTAAAATCTCAGAACCTTCTGACTGCAATAGATCCACATCTTCCACTCTATGAATTAAACTGCAGTGGATATAATATGAAGCTGCCAATTGGGTGTCCCTTCACAATTCAGAGATGGCTGAATTTTAGTGATGGGTCAAGTCACTTTTCATTAGGATGACCCAAGAACGCCTTGGAATCTCCTTCCACCTGACCAATGCTAAAGAAATGTGGAGAAGGTCATAAATGTAACAGAAAAGTTATGACACGGATTTTCCTAAATTACCTGAGCCTCTTGTTTTTAAAACAAACAAATGCCATTACATTTCCCAGATGATGTTCATCCTGAACGGTCCGGGAAAGGACCTCTCACCATCACTGTATAGGGCACCGTATCATCACGAGGTGTCAGGCTTCTGCTTTGTATCCTGCATGGACGGCGATGACCTCAACTCTCAACAGCTACTCAACGATGGTGATTTTTCACACCCATCCCCACACACAGGGGACATCTGGATATGTCTGGAGACAACTGGAGGTGTCACAACTCGGGGGAGAGGGGAGGGTGCTACTGTCACGGATAGAACTCAGGGAGGTTGCTCAACATCCCGCAATGTACAGGACGACCACCCACAACAAAGAATTATCTGGCCCAAAACGTCAGTCGTGCTGTCACAAGAAGCCCTGATGCAGAGTAGACAAGGATCTAGAAAAGAGGGGAGCAAACAAAGCTGTTTGCTTCCCACAAACAGGCCCTGTCCTCGGTCTCAGCACAGAGGTGTCAGCACAGACAGCCAGAGCTCAGTGTCAGGCTATCAGGCATTCCCGATGGGGTTGTCTTCAGCTGGGTCCTTTCCCTCTGTCCGAGTGTACAAATCAGGCTCTGTCAGATCGGCCTGCACTCCATCTCAAGTTCTCGTGCTCCAAATTTGGAGCTCAGGACCTTGCCTGGTCACACTTCAAATTAAGGCAACAAAAACATGTACCTTCCTTGAAACACACAGAGACTTCTGAAAGCAGGGGCGATGAACCTTTGAAGTGAGACCCTGAGGAATGAAGCTCTGATCGAAAAGAATGTTCTGTTCACAACCCCCCTGCCCATACTCTTCATGTGTTGACCACTGGCCTCCCGGCACTTTGGACCCACCGTGACTGTATTACATTTTGTTATAGAAAACTTGATTTTTGAGTTCTGACCATTCAAGAGAATGATTAAATACGCATTTCCTATGCTGTTGTCTGTCTGGTCTGTCAAACAAAGCGAGCGTAAGGGAAGATGGATAAAAAGCCAGGGATCAAGTTCTGAAGGTTAGAACATAGCACATAACAGGCCTTCAACAAGTGTTTGTTGAATGAAAAGATAAATGAATAGGATGTGAGCACGGGCCAACTGGCTGGTCCTAGTTACTTGAGGAAAGTCTATAGGCTTTACCAGCCTGCCATGTCTCTATCAGGGAAAGGTTTCAGTGGCTTGAGGCAGATCGGTTTGGGAGAATACATAAAGGTGGACAAACCCATTGCTCTAGTGTCAAAAAATCTGATTTTTACTATTCAGGAAGTATAAATCTTAGAGGTGGAGGACTTCAAAATCGTCTTTCCTAATCTCTTCACTTTTCAGATGGAGACCCAGAGGCCCAGGGGGAAGTGTGGATAATTGGCTATTGTCAGGTTACGAGACTTCACAAAACTGCACTGGTAGTTGTTAGAGGGTTAAAATCTATAGAAAATTTAATTGCCAAAGGACACATTCTCAGGAAACTTTCAGAACGCTTCCCTGTTGTATTTCTAGCTTGGTCCCAATAGGCCTTCTGCAAGAGGAGACCAATGCCGAAGCAAACTGAGAGAGCAAACTGTGAAAGCATAAACACGCCCAACCCAGGTTCGTTCTCTGGCCTTGTCCATGAGCACACGGCAGATGCGTCAGACAACAGATGCATCATATCCGCGAAAGCGCAAAGACCAGACTGTGATACACACCACAGACATCTGGGGAAGCTCACATTTAGATGCCAAAGGTTAAAACATTTCGGAAATATTAACACATTTGACCGACCAAGTCAAACTTCAGTGGACGTACTGGCTCCCAGCTCTACCCAGGCTGTTTGAAGATTTAAGCGCACGGTGGCCTCTGTACGTGCATTGTTAATTGGGGGAAGGGGTGTTCGTGGTTCACTACTGCATAATAAAACTTCTGCCCGATGGCATATGCAGTGTGCTTTGGTTCTATCGATGAAATATAACTCACCAATCTCCCCCGGCTGGTGAAGTCTCTACCCATCCAACTGGCTGCTCTAATTGAGACGGTCTTACAATGTGCTTTGAGCTCCTGGTTCCTCTTAACTTTGTCTTATTTTCTCTTTCACATCAGTCATCTCCAGGAGCTTCGGTATGAAAGCCATGAGTGAGAATTTACAAGTCACAAAAACAAAGGCTAAGCTATGCTCTCTTCTTTCTTTAAATCCTACTTAACCTCCGGCAAAAATTCTTCCCCCATGAAGCTGTTTCTGAGCAGTTCTACACGCCACGATTTTACTCTCACCTTTATACATGCAATTTAGCACAAAATCACACACTGTTTTGTCTATTGGTTTTCACTGCTGTGTACCTGGACTCCCTTGAAGATGATGACAAAATAAGGATAGGGGTCCAGGCAGCCCTTGGAAGGCTGCTATTAAAAGAGGGCCAAGCAGATAAACCCAGGAAGGCTTGCTTCCTGATGGTGTTTGCTGGGACAAAGCAGTTAAATCGCAGCCTAGAAGGGGGGTCTGCAGTAATCACTACAGGAGCCCAAGTGCGCACTGAAAGGTATGGCTCCCCCGGATAATGGTATGTCTGTGTCTTCTCAAAGTCATAGCCTGACCTTCAGCATTATCTCATCTCTCAGCTCAAATCTAACTGTCTGGCCTAAGATGCATCCTTAGCATTTTCAGTTATAGGCTCCCTTACCCCAAACTCTAAACAACATATCAAATAAGAACTTGATGAACACCTTGGTCCTATATCACTTCTTCAGAACAAGCCAAGATGCTCAGTGAATCTAGCCTGTGGGCAGTTCATAGCAGAGTGAGAGCCTTTCCCTTCCCTTCACCTTCTATATTTGCAGTTACCAGATGTTACTTCCAAGTATTCACGTGTCATTCTAGGGACAGCGATTTAGGTTTTGACAGATAAAATTCCAGGACCTTATGATACTTGACAGGATTTTGATGAGCCGGTTCAGGTAGCCATCTGTGACTTAAGTGGAGCGTCCAGGCCTCACATCTAGGGTAGGTGAGACTAGAAGTAGGACAGGGTTACAGCACACAGAGAGCAGTTTCTTTTTTTTTTTTTTTTTAATTTTTTTTTTCAACGTTTATTTATTTTTGGGACAGAGAGAGACAGAGCATGAACGGGGGAGGGGCAGAGAGAGAGGGAGACACAGAATCAGAAACAGGCTCCAGGCTCTGAGCCATCAGCCCAGAGCCTGACGCAGGGCTCGAACTCACGGACCGCGAGATCGTGACCTGGCTGAAGTCGGATGCTTAACCGACTGCGCCACCCAGGCGCCCCCAGAGAGCAGTTTCTATTGAGAGACAGTGGTGCCCCAGGAGAAGCCGTGTCACAGCTGCAGAATGAGAGGCTATGAGAAAAATGATAACTGTCTCCAGTTCCCCCTCCCTTCCTTTTTATCCATTTTCCCCGCCATGGCCCAATCAATCCTCCTGTAGGCCCTGAGTACCCTTTGTGTTTCCATCCTTCTTTCCATTAACTGCCCCGCCTCCGAATTGCCCAAGAAAAAATGCATCCTGGCACCTGGCTACACATGAGAAAGTAATCTGTGGACTACCTTTTTGATTAGCTTAATGTATTGCCCTCCCATGGAGGCAAACCCTCACTTTACTGAAATAAAGCTATGAGTGAAAATACCAAACAAGAATATCCAACTACTGAGAGATACTCGGGATATCGAAGTGTAGACCAGTGATCCTCAGCAAGGAAGTCTGGGGCCGGGGTGCAGGTGCTTTTTAACAACACAGACATCACCCCCATTGCTGCAGTTAAGAATCACCGTGTAACTTGAGACACATTTGAAGAGAACACGTTTCCTTTATAAACATGCGACCATTGTGAAAGTTTGAGGTCAACCAATGCAAATAGCTACCTTTAGAGAAGGAAATGCAGTGCCCTCTGTGGGTCAAATGTCATACTAGGTCTTTGTCTCACTCAAGCCTTATCCTGTAAGGTGGGTCTCACCTTGACCCATCACCATCACCATCACCATTTTACAGAGGAGAAAACAGGTCCTGAGAGGTTAAGTAACTTATTTAGGATCACACAGCCAATAGGTTGAACCAGAATTCAAATTCAAATCCATCATCACGACCCATACTATTTCTAAAAGAGTAGGGTCATGTGTAAAAGTGCTACAAGAGGTTTAAAATATTACATAAATACTGGCCATCACATTATTACATGTGTTAACACATGAGGATTCACCGGGAGCTTTCGGCTTCGCTGCTCACGTGGATTTTCAGCTGTCGGTGAGGACAGCTCTTCTCCCTGGAGGAGACCGCAATGCTTCCTCGGTTACACTCGGGCCATTTTCCATCACAGCACTCCCCTGGTTCGCAAAGGGGCTGGCAGTGGAACCCGCAAGCCTCTCCCAACTGGCTCTAATGACACCACCTTGTCGTGTCCCCTAGCATCCTTTGGGGACCACCTCTAAGCCTTCAGAAGATGGGTGTCATCTGCTGAGGTGATGCCTTTTCCGGTTGGTCCAACCTGGCTTCTGAGACCAGCTTATGCGTTCATTCTTGTTCAGCCTCAAGGACACCTGGAAAGAAGAGATTTAATTATTATAAATTCTTCCTTGAATCCACTAATGTTGAGCACTGGTCCTATCTCCTCCTCTGCCATGGCCGACATGCCGCTTTTCTGCAATCAAATCTATCACTTTTTCCAGTTTTGTTTCTTCTTTTAGGACTTCTGTTTATGGATGTTTAGACATAACTTCTGCGCCCTGAGATTACATTAAAATATTTATCTTTATATTTTAATACTTCCATGTTTCTTCTTTAATATTTAAATCTTTACTCCATCTTAACTTAATTTTGGGTATAATCTGTGAGGTAAGAGAGTTAACTATTGTTTTTTCAAATTATTCTCCAATACTATTTATTAATTAACCCTTACCCCACTGACGTTTCACGACATTACATTGCATGTTCTTATATATACTTGTGTCAGTTTCTGTACTTTTGACAAACTTTGAGACCTACCATTTTAGCCAGTCTATACAGGAAAGGAAAAATAATAGGTATATGCAAATACATTTTTCCCAGCTATTCCCTGGATCTGGGTAAGAAAGAGACCAAAATAGCAGGGGAAATTAAAAAACAAATAGTGAATAATCAGAAGGGACTTACCAGCTCAATAAATAAAAGCTTGTAAGAATTTGCCCCGGTGTAAATGAAGTGTTACCGTTCTCCTTTAATGTAATGAAAAAGGAGTAAGCATAATCAAGATAGAGACACGCCTGTCAGAAAAATGCTTGGCTCCGTTTAATTCCTCTCCCCACCTCACCTATTCATGAGCCAGCATATTTTATTTACTTACCCACCTTCAGGGTCAGGCCTGAGCATACTCTGAACAGAGTTCCTGCTGTGGGCAAAAATTATACTGGGAGTCCCTGTCTCAATGGGACCTGCCCCATTTGGTAACTGCAACTATTAAAGAGATAATTCATGGAAAGCAGTTACTACATGGCCTGGCTGTATCCATTTGCTAGAACTGCCATAACAAAACACCGTAGATTGGGCGGTTTAAACAACAGAAATTAAGTTTCTCACAGTTCTGAGGGCTGGAAATCCAAAATCAAAGTGTCATCAAGGTGCGTTTCTCCTGAGGCCTCTTTTCTTGGCTTGCAGATGGCACCTTCTCACTGTGTCCTTACACTGCCTTTTCTCAGTACACCTGCCTTCCTGGGGTCTCTTCCTCTTCTTTATAAGGACCCGTCATATTGGATTAGGGCCCACCCACATGACTTCATTTAATCTTAATTACTTCTTTAAAGGCCCTATCTCCAAGTACAGTCACAATCTGAAGCATACTGGGGGTTAGAACTTCAAAATACGAAGTTCAACATATGAATTTTGGGGGGATACGATTCACACAGTAACACGGGCTATATGAAGGAACGAATAAAAATTAGCGATTAGGAAGTACACGTGTTGGGCAAGGCAAACGAATACTGATGCAACCACAAGAGGAAACATATGAACAACTTTGCTCTTTCCTCCTTTTTGACAAAGAATAGATGTCTAATGTTCGAACAGCTGGGACACAACAGAAAGCCTTGTCCAAATAGCTACTGATTCAAACCAGGTCAGAGGATACTTGAAGACTAGAGCACAACAGCTCAGCAGGTGGACACTGCTAAGGGAAGTGAATTGGCTAATGGCCTCCCCAAACCATAGGTTACTATTTTAAATGTTACAAAAGACCACGGAGCATGAGAAGATGAAAAATAAAACCAGTGTGGGTCCAATCTTCAAAGGAGGAGAACTGAGTGATAGGGGCAGTTTGGCTGCATGTGACTAAACTAAATTGCTGAGTACTAAGCCAGCTCTGGGCTAGAGGTAGATCACAGTCTTTTCTGTCCTGGGGCTCTCAGGAAAGAAAAGAGCTTTTTCCTTTTTTCTTTCTTTCTCACTAAAATCCTCTTGCAGTCCTTGAAGATGGAAAACGTCTGTGTGTTGGGCAAAGTCATGCAAAAGGGGCACAAACACGCTTACCCCTAGTGCTACATAATGTGAATGTAAAAGAGGGCTTACTTGGGGAAAAAACTTCCAGGCAGATCTGAAGGAGCAGGGCAAGCCTCTGTGCTCTTGGTAGAGTTGTAAGCTTAGGCAGGGCATAGCTTCACTAGACTTATCAGGACCAAGCATTTAAGTAGAGAGTAGTCACCCACCTCCCATTACAGTGAAAAGTGACCCTCCTCCCAACATCGCTCTATGTATTTGTAGAAGAAGAAGAGTAGGTAAATATGACGCTATGGAAGCCCCCAACTGAGAAAATGGCCTTGTTAAAAAGGGGATCACCCAAAGCTCAGGACCTGGTATTAGGTCATTCTCCCTCCAAGGGCTTTCAAGGCCCTCCAGATGGGCTCTGCTCAGTCAAGGAAAAGAATATGTACCTGCCATCGTAGGGAGGGCAATCCTCGCTACCTACAAATACCACTGGACTACTGCAGGTCAGTTGAAATGGCAGCACGTAGTGTAACTGATTTTCTTTAAGAGCTCTTGCATAGGTGTGGCCACACACGAAGGGTGAGCTGGGACTCTGCAGGACTCTTTTTTTGCATTAGGCCCAAATTATGATTTAAAAACCAACAAACAAAAGAGCGCCTGGTGGCTCAGTAGGTTGAGCGTCCGACTTCAGTTCAGGTCATGATCTCACAGCTCGTGAGTCTGAGCCCTGTGTCAGGCTCTGTGCTGATGGCTCGAGCCTGGAGCCTGCTTTGGATTCTGGGTCTCCCTCTGTCTCTGCCCCTAACCCATTCGCATTCTATCTCTGTCTCTCTCAAAAATAAATAAACATTAAAACAAACAAACAAAACAAGAAAACCGTCTGGAGTCACATTGTGAGAAAGGGCCATGAACAAGGGATGTGCAGATTCCTTTTTGTCATTTGAAGACCACCAACAGTCTCTCATCCCCAGAATACAGACAGCCCTCTGAGTTCACTAAGTGATGAAATCTCTTCCTTTGATTTTCCACTCTGCCTCCTGCGCTCATTTGCTCCCTGGACCCTGGACGAATGGTGGTCCAAATGCTATCATTAACACTATGAAGACAGTAAAAATGTCTGAAGCATATATTGTGGAGCAGACGCAATTTACATCAAAGGAAGAGTGTCGCTTTAACCAAAAGATTGCATCCATTTTTGGTAGTTACCAAAAAAAAACAAACAAAAATCTGATGATTCTCAAATTTTTATCTCCAGCTTTCATCTCTCCCAACCCAGACACGTTCCCAACTACTGCCCAGGCGCCCCCATCTGAAGCTACCTCATTCGAAGCATATCCAAAACAAACTCAGTTTTGTGAGTTATACTATCTACTGAAGTCATCCAAGTTAGAGCTTTCAGTCATCGTTGACCCCTAGGTCCTAATTAATTGATCATCAATTTGTATCAATTATACTGCGCAAGGGCCTCTGTTTTCATACTATTACAGTTTTGATCCTTATTGTTCCTGCCTTAGTTCAGTATCTTCTCTCAAGTAAACAACTGCTCAGCCTCTGAACTAATCTTCCTGCCTCCAGTTTCATTTTCATTTCTGAGTTTTGATCAGAGAACCACCCCTGTGAAACATGGTGGATGGGAATATAAGCCTGACCTCTCCTGAACAAAGTACTTTGCTTCAGGAGGGACAAAGCAAGAATCCATTAGGTCCCATTCACAACAGAAAAGTGACAGAGCTGAGGAATACAGGGACAAATCTTTCCTGGTCAATATGACTTGATGCTATGGTTTGATCCAATGATTTTGGTAGAGTTCTATGCATTCTCTTGGGAGGAGATGTTCTTGATGAGAGATGGGAAGACAGAGGGAAAATGGCTACTCAACTAGTGGGTTAAATTAGCCAAGACTCTATTAGGACTCAAGATAGGTGACCCTTACCCGTTGGGATGAGCACTGGGTGTCGTACAGATACCAATCTGACAATAAATTATATTTAATTAAAAATAAATAGGTGACCCTTAGCTTTCCTTAATTAATATGCAAAAGAACTTGGATATGTACACACTCTAAAAATCATAAAACAAATTTTAATTTATAGAGAAAAAAATCACTCCTAAATCTACCACCTGGTAATGACTACCATGTCTGTGCATACTCTTCTAGTCTTTTCCCAATATGCATACATATTTTAGATAGCTTCAATCATAGCCTTTGTCTTCGGTAAATATGTAGAATTATATATCTAAAGATGCGCTAAATTAGAAAAACAATTGACCTGGGGCACCTGGCTGGGTCCGTCAGAAGAGTGTTACAACTCTTGATCTCAGGATTATGAGTTTGAACCCCACGTTGGGTGTAGAGATTACTGAAAATAAATAAACTTTAAAAAAGAAAAACAATCAACTCTACCTAATCTCATGCATTTCACTGGAGGACTTTTCAATCTGGAGTAAGGACATCATTCATTAGAGAGTAGTTCCTAATGGTGAAGGGTGAAGTTGGAGCCTGGTTGTACCTACACAATTTTGTACAAAAGGAAGGGTGAAGAGTTTGGTAAGGTGCTACCCATTTAAAATCAATGGACTCCAGATATGGGGAAAATGCCTAAAGTCTAGAAAATAAAAAAGAGAATCTCTTACCTTCATAACACATTCTTATCAGCAGCATCCTTAAAATAGAGTTAATAGTACCGGGTTCAGGGGCGCTTGGGTGGCTCAGTCGGTTAAGCGTCTGACTTCAGCTCAGGTCATGATCTCGCAGTTTGTGAGTTCGAGCCCCACGTCGGCCTCTGTGCTGACAGCTCAGAGCCTGAAGCCTGCTTCAGATTCTGTGTCTCCCTCTCTCTCTGCCCCTCCCCCGCTCACACTCTGTCTCTCTCTCTCCTTCAAAAATAAATAAACATTAAAAAAAATTTTTTTTAATAGTACCTAGTTTACAGGGCTTTTGTGAGGAATAAATGATGTGAAATTGAGTTGTAAACTATTAAAAAATGGTACAAATGTAAGGAAAAACTATTAGTATCACTCCTAATCTGTATCTCTCACTAAACTCCAAACTCCTAAAAGACAACACCCTTGCTTTGTATCTCCCCACCGAATCCCCCAGAATGCTATAATATAGAAGCAGAAACAGAGCTCTGTTGGAGCTGAGAGAAACAATTTTTTCCAGAATTGTCAGGGACGTCTCGCCAAGAGTTTTACAGGGGTAATAATAGGGACCCGGAGCTATTTTTAATATTTATAAAAGTCTAACCTGATATTATACTATTATCAGCAGTACAGCTTTATAAGCTAAATAAAACATCAATGCCTTCTTTAATTTTTCTTGTTTTCCCTTTTGTATGCAATTATACAAAACAAATGTGTATCTCATAGAAAAATTAATTGTTGCTTTATTTAATAAATACTGTGTGAGGCCCTGGGGTAACTGCCAAGGAAAAAAAGATGAATAAAAGAAGTCATAATCCTTGCCTTCATGGAACTCAGTCCAGGGAAGACAGACAAGTTTAATGTGCGAGTTGACATTATACGACAAGGGCAATCACAATAAAGGGAATATATGGAGGACTGTTAACCTAGACGTAAGTGGGGCTGGGTGGTCATGAAAGGCTTCCTGGAGGAAGTCAAACCTTAAAAGACTTCTGGGAGTTATCCAGGCAAAGGCTGTGGGTAAAGGAAGAAAAAGAGGCCAAATAATATGTCCAGGAAGAAAGGAATATATGCGAAAGACAAAAGGAGACAGAAAACACTTTACCAAGAAACTTAGTTCAACAGGGTCCCCATGTAGAATCAGGGTACCGAAGTGGGTAAAGATAGGATTTGCAGAAGGATGACATTTTACCCCAACTTTTGTTTTGAAAATTTTCACACCCAGAAAACACTTGAAAAACTAGTGCAATGAATAGCCATATACTACCGCCCAGCTACTCCAGGGAGTGGTGGAGGGGGTCAGCGGGGAGAGGGAGAGAGAGAATGAACGCATGAATCAACCCATCAATAATAATCTGGCAGGGGCGCCTAGCTGACTCAGTTGGTCGAGTGTCCAACTCTTGATTTCAGCGTAGATCATGATCCCAGGGTTGTGAGATCGAGCCCCACATCGGGCTCTGTGCTGAGTGTGGAGCCTGCTTAGGATTCTCTCTCTCTCCCTCTGCCCCTCTCCCCTGCTTGTGCGCGCGCTCTCTCTCTCTAAAAATAAAAAAATTAAAAAATTAATAATCTGGCAAAATGTTAATAACTGTTGATCAGTTGGGATTTCTAGCACTCTTCAGATGCTCCTTCTCCTCCAATCTGTAAATAGAAATCTTTCTAGATCTTTCCTCCAGTTTTTCCTCCCCCCCTACTTGAGACACTTTTAAGATTAACTGGTCATAAAAACATTCTGCTGTGATGTGCAGGCAATGGGAATATTTAGCTCAGATAAACCAGTGTCTCTCAACACATCTTTCATAACTAAGCCCCTAAGGAAAATTTTCAGACTTTTTTTTTTCTAATTGCCTCCTCAGGAAACTTTAATACACAGATAAGCTGTAATTTGGCTTTGTAATGTGCGTATATGTGTATTATATATACATATACATTATATATATTATGTATATATAATACATATGTTTTATACTTTAAAAAAGATTTTTTTATACCCCGAGAACCAATTTTTGCCTTCTTGTGGGCAATATCACTCCCAATGAGAATGCATGGATGAACAGATCTAACACAAAGAGGAATAAATCAGATTACGATAGAATGAATTCCTATTCCAATTAGTTTCTAGAAACAATATTAATGTATTAGCTACTTCTCTAAATGTAAAGTGAGATAAATTCAAAGATTTTTTAACCAAAAAAAGTTCATTCCTAAGTCACATCTTCCATGAAAAACTTTTTATTATAAGCCACTTGGCCACCATAATTAACACCATAATTAACATGCTCCAGAGAACCCAACAGAGTGAAAAAGGACCTAATTCATCAGTTGTCACCTGGTCCTGACAAAATGAATTAAATAACATAAGTCTCTCTTGGGAAAGGTAGGGGGAGAACCATAGTAATCCCAAGTAGTTTGGGGGCAACGTAGAGGGACCGACCCAAAGTATAGAAGCCCTAGAGATGGAGAATGCTCTTTGTAGGGGCAGCAAAATTTAGGCAGGCATTGGAATGAGAAGATTTTATTGAAGACAAACTATCAACGACACCGTCCTACCGAGGTCTAGAGCCGTGCTGTTCAGCACACATTTAATGTAAGCAATCTACGCAATTTTATTCTGGAAGCCACATTACGAAAGTAAAAAGGAACAAGTGAAAATAAGCTTAATAATAGATCTTATGTACTAGAGTTCTATGAAAAGATTATCACTTTCATATATTGCAACAGTGGCCAGTGCAAAAGAAATAATAATAATAAGCTATCAAGTCATGAAAAGATGCGAAGGAATCTGAAATGTCTGTTACTAGGTGAAAGAAGCCACTCTGAAAAGGCTACATACTGTATGACTCCAGCGATACGTCATCGGGCAAAGGACAAGCCACAGACAGTAAAAGGATGAGGGCTTTGCCAGGAGTGTGAGGAGAGGAAGAGGTGAATACGCGAAGCACTGGGGATTTTTAGGGCAGTGAGATTACTCTGTGTGATACTGTAATGGTGGATACACGACATCATACATTTGACAAAACCTACTGAGTGCACAACACCAAGAGTGAGCCTTAATGAAAACTGTGCACTTTGGTGATAATGATGTATCAATATTGGTTCAATTACAACAAAGGTAATTCCTTTGCGCAGGATGCTGATGGTAGGAAGGCTGTGCGTGAGAGGAGAGGGGATCTATAAGAACTCTCTGTGCTTTCTGCTCAATTTTGCTGGGAACCTAAAACTACTCCAAAAAATAAAGTGTCTATTTTAAAATATACGTATATTTATAATATAGGCCATTTCAACATTTGAGATATCTGACATTCCTTTTTTCATTATAAATCTTTTCAAACCGGCATGTTTGTACACTTAGACCATTTCTAATCTGTATTAAGCACATGTCAAGTGCTCAAAAGGCACATGTGGGACAGCCCAAGTCTAGACAGTGGCGGCACCAAGCCACGCTGGATACGTACATGAGGAAAATGTTTTTGCTGTGCGACCAAGCTTCTGAGTCTTCTTTCCACCCAGGTCACTGCCTCTCAGCTCTTGTCATATAGATATTTAGGAACAGCCTCCCCAAGGACCCCCTCCCCAGTCCAACCCCCCAGAGAGTATCACTCCAAAGATTTTCCTGATGGGACTCTGTCTAAAAGAGAGGCGTGAACACTGAAGAATATAAGGAATCTACCACACCAGAGTTTCCTGAAAACACCATGAACTCCTCATTAATAAAAGGACAAAAAGCTTTCAGGTCCTGCACACTGTGCAAAAAAAGTGAAGAATTTATTAAAATGCAGTGCAGATTGGAATGCTACCTAGAAAATAGGTACTTAAGAAAAAAAATAGTTGCTGTCAATATAGAAATAAATAACTGGGCTTTGCCTCAGTTGGTGGAGATTATATAGATTTCTGGGCAACCAGGAACATTATTTATATATATTTCCTAGCAACATTCCTGGAACTAATGTATAGGCTTCTCTCTAAGCCATGATATATTATAATCTACTCATGTTCTAAATGCTATTACCAAGATGTGGGTGCACCTCAGCTCAGAAAAGTTAGCTGTCATTTGAATTAGAAAAGGCACCACATTAAATCATAATCTGCCCTTTTATATTCATCATTTTCAGGTTCTATCACTCAGAGAAGCGAGAAGGAAAAAAGGCATTTATTTGCTTACCATTTTGAACAGCTCTTCCGAAGGAAGGGAAAAGAAAAAAACAGAAAGTGGCCTGACTATCACAAAAAAATATGCAGTCCCACAGAATCCTGAAAAGAAAACAGCATGATATAACACAGGCTGTACACATATAAGTTTTATTTATAGTCACAAAAACCATTTTTAAATGCCTAGCTCCCATCCGAGTCCTCTTTGAAATGAAGGAGAGGATTTAAATTAGTATTTAACCATATATGGTATTTTTCTTTTTTTTTAATTTATTTTTTTTCCATATATGGTATTTTTCAAATTAAGAATTCTACATGAAAAGTCAAAATATTTTCCATATTTATAATTAAACTTTTCCAAATAAGTATATTAATATAATCTTAACATGATTTAATAAAATGACATATCTTGGACTTGATTTAAAATACCCCAACAAATAAAAATAATAATAAAAGTAACAGTGGCGGAAATATATGAAATAAAAATGAGAGAATGCTATGAACTGGTGACACCGAATGATAGATTCTTGGAGGTTTGTTATTCTCTCTCCACTATGTATAGCTCATATCTAAGGTTTTCCAAATAAAAAGGTTCAAAATTGTGGGTGGTAAGTTTTAAAATATATGGGTATCTCTAACAAAAGAAATTGTTAACAGGTTATTTCTGACTCAGGGCCTGGCACATGAGATTTACTATTTACTTACACCCTTTTAAACTGTTCACATGTTGTGATCAAACATTATTTTCTCACTAAAAAAAATCTACACACACACACACACACACACACACACACACACACACACACTAGTGTTTCGGCAAGGGTAGGACACTTAACACTTCCTGAGGATACTGGTTCTGCATTTAGCTCTGTACCTGATTAGTTGTGGGTCCTTAATCAAGTTACTTCTGAGCCTTATTAAATAAGGATAACATTTAAATGAAAAAATACATTTGAAAATACCCAACACAGTGTCTGGCACAATATAGGTATTCACACAGTGTTGATTTAAATGACATTTAATACTTGGGGACAACTAGATTTACTATGGAGACAGGCCCACTCCTAACATGTGGGGGGCCAGGAGCAAAAGGAGAAAAAGAGGCATTAGCCCATATTGTTTTTCTCTTTCCACCCCATGGAGGACATCCCAACAAACTCCATCAAGCTCCACCACCCCCAGCAGCTGCCCTTTGACCACTCCTGAGGCCAAGGTGAAGGGGGTAGAGTGGGATAATGTATTCTTAGTATTCCCTGTCCCCTGGGTAGGGATGTGACTGCAGAGGAGCCTGAGTAGTTCCTTTCAAAGCAAAAAGCTCAGGGTAGGGGACCCAGGTGCCTGAACTAAAAGCTGTACCGATCTGGGGCACCTGGGTGGCTCCGTTGGTTAAGTGTCTCTTAATTTTGGCTCAGGTTATGATCTCATGGTTCGTGAGATCAAGCCCGCGTCAGGCTCTGCACTGACAACGTGGAGCCAGCTTGGGATTCTCTCCCAGTCTCTCTCTCTCTGCCACTCTCCTGCTCATGCTCTCTGGATGAATGAATGAATGAATGAATGAATAAGCTGTACTGAATAGAGACCAGCTGTTATACTGAACAACTCAACAGAGTAAGAGTCAGAAGATATGCATTCGTGTCCCAGTTCTCCAGTAATTTCATGTGACCTCAGGCTATGTCTTTTACCTAGCTGTGCCTCAATTTTCTCATACATCCATCTAATAAATATTTATTGGGCTCCAGTTACGGGCTAGACATGCATCTAGATACTGTGAATACACAGAGAATACCACAGACAATAACCTTTATCTTACCATTCTGATAGGGAACAAGCCATGAAGATATCTGGGGCAAATGTAGTCCAGACAAAGGGTCTCTTCTACATCAAAAGTTTCGTGATTAATCTGGCAAGTTGACATGTCCATTAAATACAAATAACAAAAGAATCCTAAGGGAAAGAAATAGCATATGTTAAATTATAATGCAATATTATAAAGAGTGCAAAACATGCCTTTTATCTTTTCTTCTTTTTCATTAATTTTTTTGAGTGTAGTTGACATGCAATGTTACCTTTCAGGTATACGACACAGTCATTCGGCAAGTCTAACCATGATGCTATCCTCACCACAAGTGTCGCTACCATCTGTCGCCATACAATGCTATTACAGTATCATTGAATATATTCCTTATGCTGTGCCGTTGATTCCTGCGAGCCATTCATTCCGAGACTGGAAGCCTGTATCTCCCACCGCCCCTTATTCATTTTGCCCTTCCCCCCTTCCCTCCCTTCTGGCACCCACCAGTTTGTTCTCTGTGCATACAGGTGTGATTTTCTTTGTCTGTTTACTCACTTAAAACCTGCCTTTTAGTATCTGTTCTCTAAGAACATTCACAACTACTGCTCTAATTTTAATCACGAGAATTATCACCATCCGCAGTACAAAATCCAATCTCAAAATGTGCCATTTTCTTTGTATTATTACCCAATTTATTTATGTCTATTTTATGTGGAAGATAAACTTATATAAAAGATAATCTAATCACAAAGTGTTTATCCACATTAATTTTTTAGTAAATATGTTAATCTATCAGGGGCTTCATAAAACATTTATTTCAAAAAAGGTTAATAATGAGCTTTATTATTTCATAAACACAGAAAAAGGAATTCACAGAAAATGAATAAAATGAATAAAGTGTGTAATCAACTACAATCTAAGAATAGCTTATATTTATGCCGAACCAATTAAGATTGGGTGCAGCTTCCTGACTATATCCACTATGGGGTGTTTGGGGTCAGGGCAGAGCATTTGGTCAGGCAGCTAGGAGTCAAGTGAGACGTTAAAGAAGACTGTGGAGAATTTTTTCTGAAACGGCGGGTAATAAGTAACAACGGATCTTATGAGTCGTTTAGTTCCAGTCTGACCTGAAAGTAGTTACACAAGGAGAGCTCCAAAGCTCAGATCATTCTAGGCCTTTCATCCCACACTTTCTCAAGAGTGAAGAGCTGCCCAGTTAACATAAAATCTCAGCTATAAGGAACTATTTATACTTATTAGATCTCACAATTAGAAACATCTTGGGGCACTTTGGTGGCTCAGTCTGTTGAGTGTCCAACTTTTGGCTCAGGCCATAATCTCACAGTTCGTGAGTTCAAGCCCCGCATCTGGCTCTGTGCCAAATTATCTGTCTCCCTCTCTCTCTGGACCACCTCCCTTCGCGTGCGCGGGAACTCTTTCTCAAAGATAAACATTTAAAAAAAAAAAGAAAAGAAACATCTCAAGGCACGGCGAATTTCTAGATAAAATGCAAAGCAGTCATAATGCAATGGGACCAAGTTTTCTCTTACCCATCTCAGTTCAAAATAAGCAAAATAGAAGTGTGCGCTGTCTAAGCTTTGGAAGTAGGAGAGCATTTTATTGCAGCTACTTCCACTAGATGGCACTAAAGACTCTTTTAGGAATCAGGCTCTTTTAGGGGGAAAAAAAAATCAGGGTGAGGCAGTAGGAGAAATGAGGTTGACTAGGCCTAGGTTGCAGAGGGAAAAGGGAGAGTTAAGGGAAGCCCCTCCTAGAAGATAGCTTCCATGAAAGCAGGGATTTTTGCTCTACACAATGATGTATCTTGGCACATAGTCAAAAGTCCCTGCCTTCATTACCGTTCTAGTGGGGAGCAAGCCACAAAGACATTTGGGGAAAACATACTCCAGGTGCTCAAAGAATATCTGATGAAGAAATGAAGGTCCTGAATAGCCACTGAAGATCATGACCAAATTAGGGTTTCAGAAAGATTTTTGACAGGGTCATAGAGAATGGACTGGAAACAGGGACACTAATTAGTAATCCAAAGAAAGCCTGGTAAGGACTTGAACTGAAAAGCAGGAATAATAGGTATAGAAGGGAGGGAGTAAATTCAGAGATATGATGTGGGCAATAATGATAACAGTAAAAAAATAAAAATAAAAATAAAAAAGAGCTCCCATATAAAACATGGGCTAGTGCTCTATAAACGCCACCTCCAAATCTCACAACCATCAGGGAGGATGAAGATTTTTTTTTTTTTTTAAATAGGGCTGAGGACCCTAGGGAATACCAGTGTTTTAAGAGCCCGGTGGAAGAAATAGTGCACTGCAGGGAGAAAGAGAAGGATTGGTTAGAGAGGCAGGAAGTGGAAGGAAAATCGAGAACAGTGTTATAGCAACCAAGGGAGGAGAAAGAGAAAGTTTCAAGAAATGAGGCAGCGTTGAAAGCAGGGGCACCTGGCTCAGTTGGTATAGCATGTGGCTCTCCAAGTCTTGAGCTCCAGCCCCACGATGGGTGTCTCCCTCTCTCTCTCCGGGAGGGAGCTTACTTTAAAAACAAACAAAAACGATAGCAAATTCTGTTCGATCATAACTGAAAAGTATTCACTGAATTTAACAAGTTGGAAGTTACCAGGGACTCTGGCAAAAGCAATTTTCAGAGAAATGGTGACAGCAAAAGCCAGATCCTAGTGTTTAGGAGTAAAATGCAAGAATTAGAGAAGCAAGTGTAGACTCTTCTTTTTAAGAGGCCACGGGAAATCAGGAGCTAGAGAGGGGCATAGGGTAGGAGATTTAAGCATGAGTAGGAGTTGAAAGAAAAGTCCACCAGAAAGGAACGGATGAAGACAGAGGAGAGAGAACAGGCAGATGAGGCTGGGCCTCAGAGCACAGATCCTAGGAGGAAGGATTCTCTTTCCCTTGAAGGAAGGAAAAAGGATGGGGAGTGAGAAAGAAGTTGAATGGTGAAAGGTAAGTCCGGCATAGCTCTCTGGTTCACCTTCTATGTATATTCACTCAGTCTCTGCTGGTGCTAATCGATCAAAATGTCCAAGCAAGCCCTGATTTCTTGATGGGTCACCCTGCTTTTCCATCCTTCTTGCCTTTGGTACTTTCCCTGTCCTGGGCTACGAGAGTGGGCTGAAATTCTTTAGACACTCCGATGGACCTGATCACTTTCATCAGTCCTATTCCTCTGACCCTGTGACTTCTGTCCTTCCCTGTAACTATTTGCTGCCTGGGGTCCTCAGAAAAGATGAAGTAGTCTGTTAGCATGGAATAAAACACTGAGCTGATTCCGGGAAAGGAGAATCCTTAACTAATCCTCGCTTGTGATCTCACGCCATTATCACCTATGGTCTGCACTAGCCACAAAACTCTTGGTTGCCTGTAGTCCTGTTTATCCTCCTTAATTGGACATCATCATTTCCTTCCTTGCCAATAACAAGTCCTTATTACATGTCTACTGATTAGGCACTAGGTTGGTTCCCAAGGGTTCTCATCTTAATAGAGACACAGTGTATTTGTGCGTGTGTGGTGCATACATATATACATGCACCCACACATACATACATAATAAAAACACTTAATACTACCATGTGACACAAACTGAAAAGAGGAAAGTAGAGGAAAAGAGCCACTGGGGCTCAAATTTGGGGCTCTGAAGCAACAGGGAATTTCGAGGCAGTAGTGTAAAGCAGGCCTGACCTCAAAGGACGGGGAGGTTTAAATAGTAAAGGTGGAAGAATTCTGCAGACAAAACTGGCAAAGGCCAAGAAGTGTGTTTGACCATGTTTAGGGGGATAACTAAAAGGCCAGGTTTATCGATGTATTAGGGAATCCAGATTTTATCCTATGGCGATAGGGAGCTAGTGCAACTTTCAGAATGAAGACTGACTTGTACCATGTTTTCACATGTTTTTAGAATTAATTTGGAAAAAATCATAGGATTGGTTGAAAAAAAAATGGAGGGCAGGGATAATTCAGAGACTACCGTAATATCTGAGGTGAGGGCGTAATACTACAGGTAAGGGTCCTGTATCATCCTAAAATTCTATGCAGTATGATGTTGGCAGTGGGCATGGAAAGAAATTGGTACCTGCCTGGACATGGAAAAAGAGAGAGGAAGCCAGGAACACTATAAGGTTTCAAGCTGGAGAGAAGGGGGAATAATGATATCCTTGAGAGAATAAAATAGGAGAGTTCCGAGAGCACAGTTTAGTGAGCGAAAAAGTTCAATGAAGTTTAAGGTATGTGGGGTTTAGGAAGATGGGGACACAAAGAGTGCAGATTTAGAACAGCTGTGACCAAAGCTCAGGGGAGAAAGTGTGGATGTGGGAATCATCTACGTAACATGACAAATAGAGAAAAAAAAGGTAGGGTATAAAGAGGATGAAGGGAAACCAGGGAAGGAGAGTGTGAGAAACAGCCCAAGAGATTAGGCCAGAAGAGTAGAGGATTCAGAAAAAGAAAGCAAGTTTTAAGGATGAGGAAGTACATAAACAATGGTAAGTACTAAAGAGGCTGTATATTGGGGAAAGTATATTGACGAAAAGTGACTTGGTCACTTGTAATCTACAAGTGAAAAGTTTCAACAGAAGAGAGGAGTTGGGGCGCCTGGGTGGTTGTCGGTTAGGCTTCCGACTTCAGCTCAGGTTATGATCTCGCGGTTCATGGGTTCGAGCCCCACATCGGGCTCTGTGCTGAAAGCTCAGAGCCTGGAGCCTGTTTCAGATTCTCTTTCTCCCTCTCTGTCTCTGCCCCTCCTCCGCTGGTGCTCTCTCTCAAAAATAAATAAACATGAAAAAAAAAATTTTTTTAAAGGAGGAGTTAGTTTATTTGAGGGAGGAAAAAAATGGGTGGTGATGAACACAGAAAGCAGGACAATTCTTTTGAGAAATATAGTGGTGAGAGTCACAAAAGTCAGCTAAATTGAAAGTCAGCTGAGTCGAGGGGGGATGTGCATCCCCCTTTAGGACTTGATCACAACTCTTAGCAGAAAGAACATGCTAGTAAAGGAGTGACTGAAAAGGTAGGAGCAGCAAAGTTTTGAAGAGCCAGGAGAGGTTGGAGTAAAAGAGCAAAGGTCTTGAGGAAGAGAAGAAAGGCGGTCAGGACGGGTGTGAGAGGAGGTGCGACAAACCATAGATTTTTAAGCAGAAAGTGAGTGAGTTTTCCAGCTAGTCTTGCTTTTCTCACCCCATTCAAGTTACCTGCTGAGTACATAAGGTATTAGATGCTAGAAAGGAGAGTCTGCGTCAGAAGGAGGAGGAGAAGCTGAAGATATCCAGGTAAGGACTATTTTTTAAGACCTTCGTGGTCATACTCATTTTTAGAAATCACAAATCATTTTTATGTAACAGTGGCATTGGACTCATTGCCATGCTGTATTTTGGAAATGGCCAAACGTTTCCATTTTTAAAAACGTTTATAGTTTTCAAACTCTAAAGTCAAGTGTTATTTTGCCTTGGGTTTCAGATTCCGTATTTTTGTAAGCTTAGGCTCCAGGCTAAGTGTGCCTCTAGCATGAACTCAATGCAACAGCTGCCCATCGGGTCCAAATCAACTAGGGAAGGTCAGGAACAAAACCAGCAGTGAGAGAACCAGGCATACTGGACAAGCTTAAGGGACTGGAAATAGAACAGTGGAGGGGAAGGAGCTAGAGGGTTACCATTTCTGGAAATTGTGGAGATACAGGTCCCAGATCTTGGGTGTGGCAAAGCCCCCACAGGGCCGAATAAGGAGACTCCTGGTGAGGATACTTGAAGAAGGAGACAAAGAAATTGCCAAGGCTGCCTGTCGCGTTCATCTTCCCAATTATTTTGTGAGCCCACAAAGGGTTCCCTCCCTCTTGGCCAGGAGCCACTCTCCCATTGTGACCAGTCACGGCCCCCCTTGGACTGTCTGATCAAAACAGCCGGACAAACTTGCTCCGTTTCTGGTGTACGGAACTGTAGGCTTCTGGGTGACAAATACCTAACCCCTCTGGCCTTCCGCGCCCCTGGCCCCGACGGGTCACACAAGGGCTTCTTCACCCCAGGGAACCACGAAGCCAGCCCTCGGTTCAACGGTCTCCCAGACGGGTCCCCAGAACCTCGGGGCCCTGAGCCCCGGGAAACGAAGCTCTTGTAACCTGCATGCTGAGCCTGGGGGATTCCTGGACTAAAATAAGCTGAGGAGGCCCAGGCGGGAACGCGTGGGCTCAGGCCGGCGGAGCAGAAACGTCCTTCATAACGTCCTAAGTCTCTGGGACGAGGACCCCTCGTCCTACAACTCCCAGCAAGCTGTGCGCTGAGCAACTGACAGCGCCACCCGCCAATGGAAGGGCCCGGTCTGGGTCCGTGGGCCCAATCCGAGGGCGCAAAGGAGGCCGTCCCCGTGGCAGACCAGCGGGGCTTTTTAAGCGGTCCTCTGGCCTCTCTGGTCGCCACAGCGATAGAGGGATCGTCCCCGTAAAAGGGTGACGCTGCTTATACTATGCCGCTCACTTCCAGCCTCGCTCCTTTCCTCCCCTCCGCCCTAGCCCTCCTGCCGCCGGGCCCCCGGCACTTAGCTAGATCCCTCCCCTCCCCGTCGGAGTGGCCCGGCGAAGATGTGGAATTTCCAAACCTTATTGGATGGTGGTGGTGTCACTCTGGGGGGAGGCGGGACCCCCAGCGGCGAAGGCCGCCCCTCTCGGACGGTGATTGGACTCGCCTGAGTAGACCGGGCTGGGATTGGTGCGAGGTGGGGCCAGAGCCATCGGGCACCTTGAGCCGAGGTGTCGGGGAGGCGGCGGCCGCCGAGAAGCCGGCCGGACTCGCAGCTTCTTTGCCCGCCGTGTGCGGTCCGCGAAGGGCCGGGTCGAGGGAAGGAGCGGGAGCCCCCCTCCCCACCTCATCACGCGGGGGCGGGGGAGGCGCTTGTCGCGTGTCGGGCGCAGGACCCTTGGGGCCGGGACGCGGGAGGGGGGCGGGTAGTGGAGGAAGGGAGAGGTGCAGGGGTCCAGGAGTTGGCATCAGGACCAGCTCAGGATTTAGACCTGGAAGTGCTTCCGGGGCGGAGGACTTGGGGGGCAGAGGAGGGCGTGGGTGCGTCTGGTATGGGATGCCATGGAAAGGAGGGGGCCCTCCTAAATAGATCCGTGGGTGGTTCTTTTGACTCTTCTATCATTTTGCCCTTTGCTTTGCCGAAGAGAGAGTCCCCATGGTCTCTGCTCAAATTCTGGAAACTTTCTCTTTGGGTGGGCTTAATCACCTACTACTTTATTATAGAACTACCCAGAGCCTTTCCTGATACTGGGCACAAACGTGGGGAATATGTCAGAAAACAGGAAGCCGCTGCTGGGCTTCGTGGGCAAACTCCCCAGTGGGACTGCACTTGGGAACTCAGGCAAGACTCACTGCCCTTTGTGCATGGGGCTTTTCAAAGCCCCCAGGCTCTTGCCTTGTTTGCACACAGTTTGCACCACGTGTCTGGAGCAGCTGGAACCCTACTCGGTAGTGGACATCCGAGGGGGCGACTCTGACACAAGCTCTGAGGGGTCAATATTCCAGGAACTCAAGCCACCCAGTCTGCAGCCCCAGATCGGCATCCTCTGTCCGGTATGTGACACTCAGGTGGACCTGCCCATGGGTGGAGTGAAGGCTTTAACCATAGACCACCTGGCCATGAATGACGTGATGCTGGAGAGTCTTCGTGGGGAAGGCCAGGGCCTGGTGTGTGACCTGTGCAGCGACAGGGAAGTGGAGAAGAGATGTCAGACCTGCAGAGCCAACCTCTGCCACTTCTGCTGCCAGGCTCATAGGTAAAGATGGGATACCCCACCTGGTGTAGCTTAAGAGCAGAATAAAAAAAAAAAAAAAAAAGTGGTGTCAAGCCAGAAATCCCTTGTGAAGAGATGGGAAGGAAAGCGCTCTCAAGTGCCATGTAAGGTCAAACAGCAATATATGCTGTGATAAATACTCTAGAATGGTAGTTAACTCCTGCACCCTTACATGATACCTGTAGTAATAGTGGAATCAAAGGTTTGCATAGTCCTTTTGCGGTTTGCGAAGCACGTTCACAGTTTCCTTGGGTCATTAATCGCTTTTTGTATAAAGGATAATGGTAGTGGGTGCTGGCTAAACAGAAGAATATAAGAGCATAGCCCCTGGCCTTGATCTCATTTGATGCCTTGCCGCTCTTACAGAAAAGCAGGCACTGTTTTCACTCCCATTTATTATTTGAGGAAACTGAAGTTCAACACCGTGATTTGCCAAGGTCCGCCAGCTGGGAAGGAGTGCGTAACAGAACCGAATTTTACATCTAGGGCTTCTGGCTGCATTCTGTGCTCTTTCTGCTAATCCACGCTGCCCTCCAAACAGCATAAGGTGCTATTTGGCGGCGCCCCACCTCAGCCTTTGCCTTGTACTACCTAGAGTCACTCTGGAGCTTGGTGAGGTGGGCCGGTAGGTGCTTGTTGGGGTGCAGATTTAGGTCTTTCGTGGCATTTGGTGAAGTTTGCCACATGGATCACTCTTTGTCCCTTGTCCACCTTCTCCCCCATTCCAGGGCATCAGAATAGAAAATAGCCATGATTTTAGGATTAGCTTAAAATAGTTTCTAAATTCTGCCTTCCATTTGTTTTCTGGTCTCACCCACAGAACAAGTTAGTAGTCTTCAGTCTATTTTTAACTGGTAATTATGACTGCCTTGCTGCCAATCAAACAGCTGATCTTGTTTTCTCTACAGCCACGTTTCTGGTGCCAGAATAGGCGTGTAAGCTCCAAGTTGATATAATGCTAACTGGGGGGATCGCTCAACAGTCATCAGGTTTTCTAGAGATTTCCTTGAAACTCCAGAAGGCTACAGAAAAGGGGAATTAAGAGAACTGTGATCCTGCTGACCGTTGATTTCACTCTTTCTAATAATTTCGATGACTCGAGGAAAATTCTAGCTTGCTGCTTTGGGGTGATGGAGGCGCTGGTCATGGAAATGCTTTACCGAAATCTTAGGGAGACTTAATGTCACGGCCAGCCAGACACTTTTTAATTGCCTAGGGTGTGCTGCTGTGTCCCCTTGCATAGTTTCTGTCTCCTGGTGCTGGGTTACCACCATGCTCTCACCTCTAGCTTGCTGAAGGAGCAGGCCATGGCTGTTGTTGAAACTTGCCAAATTCACTCTTCGGAGAAAGTTCCAGGACATAGCCTTAGTGTCGCAACCTTTGGCAGAGTCCCGTTCCAGGCCAGAGAGCCCTAGTCCACTATCGCTTTATTCAATATAGTAGCCCTTTCAAGTAGGTACTATCCCCCCTGGGACAGATGAGGAACTGGAATCAGAGAGGACCCTGTGGTTAGTAAGAGGTTAGAGCAAGGGACCGAACTCAGGTTTCTTTGACTTCAGCGCCTATGCTTTTGAAACTGCCCGACTGTTTCCCAACTGAATTGTCCCCTAATGTCCCGATCCTGGCTCTGTTTGCCCCTAGGCGGCAGAAGAAAACAACTTACCACACGGTGGTGGACCTAAAAGACTTGAAAGGCTACAGCAGGATCGGGAAGCCCATTCTGTGTCCCGTGCACCCTGCAGAGGAGCTGAGACTGTTCTGTGAGCTCTGTGACCGGCCCGTGTGCCGGGACTGCGTGGTGGGCGAGCACCGGGAGCACCCCTACGACTTCGCCAGCAACGTTATCCACAAGCACGGGGACTCCGTGCGGGAGCTTCTCAGAGGCACCCAGCCCCACGTGGAGGCCCTGGAGGAAGCCCTGGCACAGATCACAGAGATGAACAGTGCCCTCCAGAAGCGAGTGGAGGCTGTGGCAGCTGACGTGCGAACGTTCTCCGAGGGTTACGTCAAGGCCATTGAGGAGCACCGGGACAGGCTGCTGAAGCAGCTGGAAGACATCCGGGTCCAGAAGGAAAACTCCCTGCAGCTGCAGAAGGCACAGCTCGAGCAGCTGCTGGCGGACATGCGGACGGGCGTGGAGTTCACTGAGCACCTGCTGACCAGTGGCTCGGACTTGGAGATCCTCATCACCAAGGGGGTGGTAGTGGAACGGCTCACGAAGCTGAACAAAGTCGAATATAGTGCCCATCCTGGAGTAAACGATAAGATACGCTTCTCTCCTCAGCAGAGAGCAGGCCGGTGCCGTGGCTATGAAGTTTATGGGACCATCAATACGAAAGAGGTCGATCCAGCTAAATGTGTCCTTCAAGGAGAAGGTAGGAAGGCATTTGAGAGGGCAATGGATGGGGACATGGTGTCGAAAGAGGTACGGCTTTTTCAGCCGGGGCCTTCATCCAGCTAGGAAGAGCTTCCTCCCGACTGGTTTACCAAGGGAGACAGCCATACCGGTCCGAAGGACAGCGACCCCTCCCTTGCCATTTCTTTCTGTTTTGTTCTGGTCAGGGTACGGTGCGTAGCCCATACAGGGGTGAGGCTTGACCCTTTTCCAGTTGAGCAAAGTAGTAACTAGCAAGCACCTCAAGGAGCGTGCTATTTTCTATCAGATGACAGAGGAGCCCGTGCCCGTAGAAGACGACAGGATAGGCCAGGGCGAAATCCTGCCTGCTCGGAGAGGAGACTGGCAGGCCCCAGAGTACTTGGATCTGGTTCTGAAGAGAGTTTCAGAGGAGTGAGGACGACAGGGTTATAATGTACTTTCTTCTATGCCCTTTGTGGTTCATGTAAGTCACATCTCAGCATTAATGATAGGCATTCCATTCAGTAGGGGGAGAAACAATTTCTTTTGACCATTCTGTCCCTAACGGAGGCATGTCATTCAAACATACAGTTTAGAGATCGGTCCTGACAGCAAGACGGTACCGTAGGGGCAGGCTGACTCTGGCGCGGGAATTCTTAACTGTTTGGAGGTCACAGATCCCTTTGAGAATGATCTCTCCCCAAGGAACAGCTATTACTTTGGGCACACCATTTCAGGAGATTCTTAGACCCTTCATAAGCCTCTCCAAAGACCACATGGTAGCTCATGAACCGCAGGTTAAGAAGACGTGTTGCACCTGCTGGACCAGAGGCTGTAGCTACTGAATATTCCCCGCAGCATGCTGGCGGGAGTGCCGAAGATTCGAAGCTGATTAACCGACCCCCCTGCCTGTTCCAGCATGATCCACAGCTCGGGGAGAGCGGTTTGGGGGCTACTACCTTCTCTCACAGGGTCTAGAGCTTCTCTTCTCTGAATACGTAGGTCTGTCCTTAGGATTAGCTCCCTTAGGGCTGAGGTTCAGGTTCAGGATCCTGTGTGATCCAAGAGCAACTACTGGCTGAGAGACAACCAGGCTCGCCAGGAGGGAGTGCCAAGAGGTATGCTCTAGGGGAAAGAGCCAGAAGAGAAGAAAAAGGAAGCAGGGCCATCACAGTAAACAGGAAGCACAACTGTTTGTTCTAAAGAGAAAAAGCAAGATGGTGTCTGATCTGGGGATGCAGTCACCAATGGTTGGCCTTTGAGATGAGGACTGAGTGTTTATCTTCTGCAGATCTCCACAGAGCCCGGGAGAAACAGACAGCCTCTTTCACCCTGCTTTGTAAGGATGCAGCAGGAGAGAGCATGGGCAGGGGAGGAGACAGCGTGCACGTCGCTGTAGTCCCCAAAGATAAGAAAGACAGGTTTGTATTACACAGTCAGGTGTCAGGGGTCATAGGGGGTGATGAAACTGGAAACTTTGAGGCCCTTCCCAGTAGTGATAAAACTGCACGGTTAGATCCCACTCCCCTGACGCTGTAAAAAATGTGATATGACCTGTTGGAGCAGATGTGTTTTCTTGTGTGGGTTTTATGCCAGTACTCAATGCTCTGCCCCTCAGATTGTCTGAAAAATATTCTGTGTTGGACTGAATGGCCCCCTTCTCGAAATTCAGCCCCACTTTGCTACTACATTGTGCTGGGAGTGTATTTTTATGTCTCTGGAATCAGGAGAGAGGAGAGAGCGGGAGGGTACAACAGGAACCCCTCAAAGAACACAGTAACGCTTTCAAGGAACTCATCTGTACATCAGGTTGGATCAGCATTTATGCCGCTTCCCTTCTGCTGTAAAATTAATTTCTGAGACCAGTGGAAGAAGTGTCCTGCTGGGGGATATTTCAAATTAATATCGGGTTGAATGGTGTAGAGTTTACACCCTAAAGTAGCAGGCAGTTGCGGTGGGCTTGTGAGAGTGAGTGGTTATTGAACCCCATGTGCATTCAGTCCGGTCAGAACGCTGGTACAAGATAACAAGGACGGGACGTACTATGTCTCCTATACTCCCAAGGAGCCTGGCGTCTATACCGTGTTGGTCTGCGTCAAAGAGCAGCATGTGCAGGTAAGTGAGTGGGACCCACGTGTGTGCCTCCCTGGGCTCCTTTCCCCTTGGCTCCTCTGGCTTCTACCATCTCAGGATGCGGGGACATGTCTCATAGGATCAGCTGTATGGAGGGGCCGAATAGAATTCTCTTTTTTACTCTGTTCACATTAGAAATGACCCAGACTTTGCTACTTTTAGCCTTACTAAAGGATGCTGGTGACCAGAAGAACTCTATCCCTATAGTACCTCCTGGCAGTTAGGCTTGCCTTTCATCATTCTCCCAGTTGGAGACTTCTTGATTTGGGAAAGATACCTCAGTCACAGTGGGCAATCTGCCTGGGAACAAGTATACACATTCAAGCAATATAATCTAGCTCGGGATTTTCCAGCTTTCTTCAGACTGTGTACTGGAACTTACTGTAACACAGTTTGGGAGAGTTAGGCCCTCTCTCCTCAACTGACCAGTCTTCTCTCTGCCTGGCCATCTGCCCGCGTCACTCTTTACATACGTGCTTAGCCATTACCAGGGTTACCACACGACCTCCGCAGCAAGGGTAACACCTTCTGGTTTAGAGATTACAAATTTTTAAAAATTGGGCAATACTCAGCACGTCCAACAGAATCTCAAGTAGTCACAGGTGTTCCCCGACCAGAAAGCAATACTGACAGGGACAGTAAAATACCATAGTGTCGTGATATGTTGGGCCTGTGGCGTGTGCACCAGGAAGACTCCTATTCAGCAGCCACTTCCTGCCTGTCTGATTACGGCACGCTGGGGTGGGCCAGGTCCCTTTGCAGACATTCTCACACCTTTTTTCCAAACTGTTCAGGCATAGCGATCATTGTCCACTCGGACTGAGAAACAAACTTGCTGAAATACACATTCCCTGTATAGCAGGATCAGAATTTGAACCCATTTCTTTGACCTCTGGTTTGTTTTTAAAACAGATCATAGGGGCACCTGGGTGGCTCAGTTGGTTAAGCGGCCAACTTCAGCTCAGGTCATGATCTCGTGGTCCGTGAGTTTGAGCCCCACGTCGGGCTCTGTGCTGACAGCTCAGAGCCTGGAGCCTGTTTCAGATTCTGTGTCTCCCTCTCTCTCAGACCCTCCCCTGTTCATGCTCTCTCTCTCTGTCTCAAAAATAAATAAATGTTTAAAAAAAACCAGATCATAAACTAGGGGCGCCTGGGTGGCTCTGTCGGTTAAGCAACTGACTTCGTCTCAGGTCATGATCTCACAGTCTGTGAGTTCGAGCCCTGTGTTGGGCTTGGTGCTGACAGCTTGGAGCCTGGAGCCTGCTTCGGATTCTGTGTCTCCCTCTCTTTCTGCCCCTCTCCCCCTCCCCACTCTCTCTTTCAAAAACAAATAAAGATTAAAATAGATCATATACTCTTTAAGGGAAGAGAGATGGAACATTTGAAAGGCTTCTAAGGTGCCACACTCCTCTGCTTGGTGCTTTTGCAGACAGCACGGTTCCCACTCAGGGACAGGCACGTAAGCAACACTTATTAAATATTTGTGGTCTAACGTAGGATAGAAACTAGAGAGTGGAAGTTGTCCTTGAAGGAAAGGGGCAGGTAGGAGAGTTTCTAATTTGAGAATTATTCACCTCTCTCCTTTGCCTGTATCCTCATAGACCTAGACTAAGTGGATGGGTAAATGGATATGTCCAGGGGGGACGGGTGGAAGGAAGGGAGTGATGGCCCAGCCTCGAGGTTGCAGCGCACCAACACCCTTCCGGGACGGAGAAGACCGTGACACCCGTGACGCAGGAGCACAGATTGGGTTTACTCGTGTATCAGGTGGGCCACGTGCCAGAAGGGCCACACACATTCCTCGACTCTCACTGCATTTGTACCTGGCGCCGTCCAGCCGAGCACCCAGCTAGTTACCGTCCCTAGTCTGTTTCCCTGCCGTGGTCCCTGTCCTCCATGGCCAGGCCCTGGGACTTACACCGCATTTAGCACGTGTGACGCTCAGCACACCCCTGTTGACTCATAAGGTGCTGTTCTCTGCTCTTGGTCTAAACACTGAAGGGCTCACCATTCACTGTGACCGTGAGGAAAAGGCATCGCTCACACACAGGCGTGTTTCACTGCTGCACGTTCTGCTCCAGCGGAGGCCAGAAAACGGCTCGCTGTGCCTGTGGAGGCACCATGCCAGGTAAGGAGGCTCGCTCTCCAAGTCCTGCCCCTGTGGACCTGTCTCCCAGCAGTGGGGGTCACCTACCGCACAGCCACTAGGTTTAGGATGTTCAGACATAGGCTTTCTTGCTGGGAGTATAATCTGTGCCTGTAAATATACCACAGTTCTAGAAGTTTCACTTAACGCTTCTTTATTCTGAAAAGTGAAATCGTAAGCTGAAAAGTTCGGAGTTCTTTTAGTTTCGATACAGTTCGCCAATCTTACGAGCCCTGTGCTCCTCCCCAGGACATTCGATTTCCATCTGTATCCTTTCCCGCAGCCTGGCACTTAAAAACTATAAGTCCACTCTGTTCCTTTTAAAACCTTAAAGAAATTCCAAGCAAGGCAGGGATGGGGAGAAGGTCTGGCTCTTTCCTTGGGGGTAGGGGCATCAGCTCAGGCAAGAGATCTAATTATTTCTTTTAAAGTATTCTACTGTGTTTGTGCTCTGATGGCGGGCCTTAAGATCGGCTCGGGCACCGTTTTGCATAAACACTACAGGAACTACATTCTTTTTTACTTCTGCCACTCTTCCCTTCTCTCTTATTTCAATTCTTTTTCAGTGAAAATCCAAACCAGCTCATCTCCTTGAGTTAGCAGAACGTTAAAACAACACTCTTCTTAGCACTTTGGCTAACTGACAGTCTTAACTGACAGTCTTCAGCCCTCGGGAGTCCTCCTGCTATGGAGGCGACAGTTTGTTCTCCTCACCGGGTTCTTACTAAACGTTTTCACATCCATGAGTCTAAACGTTGCCAGAAGCTTTAGTTTCCCTGGTGAACTTCTGGACTTCACTCTAATGGCTGTCTTCTGTCTCCTCTCTGAACCACCATGCAGGTGGGTACCTGGGCTGTGGCCACGGACACAAAGGTCACCCAGGCCGCCCGCACTGGTCATGCTGCGGGAAGTTCGCTGAGAAGTCGGAATGCACATGGACAGGTGGGGAGAGTGCACCAAGGAGTCTACTCAGGACCGTAGCCCTCTGATGCTTTCCTGGCTATGCGGTCAGCTTGTCCGAGTGGTGCCCAGCGCAACTTCAGATGACCAGAGGACCCCAGACATTAATTCTGAAGAATCTGGTAGAATTAAAAACAAAGTGCCTTGTCTTATACTCTCGAGTTCCAAGTCCTTTTTTGTCAATTCCTCACTGATCATATGTGTGGATGGCTGAGCACAAGGGACCAGCACATTTCTCTTCGTGGTGATTGGCAGTGTTCGCTCTTTTGTATGGGAACCAAGGGATCTGTGCAGTTGGAACTTATATCATGGGGATGTTTAGGTCCTTACTTTTTCTGTTTTTGTTTTTAATGTTTGTTTATTTTTGAGAGAGAGAGACAAGGTGTGAGTGGGAGAGGGGCAGAGAGAGAGAGAGAGAGGGAGACACAGAATCTGAAGCAGGCTCCAGGCTCTCCACTGTCCACACAGATCCCGAGGCAGGGCTCGAACCCACGAACCACGATACCATGACCTGAGCTGAAGTCGGACGCTTAACCAACTGAGCCACCCAGGCGCCCCTAGTTCCTTACTTTCAAATGCGTAACTCTTTTACTTCTCCCTGAGCCACATTTTTGCTATTTTCATCAAGGAATGAAAGCCTTTCATCATATCCACTTTTTGCTAGCGCACTCTACATGGATTATAATGTGGTCTTGCTGTTCAGGTGGAGGTCCCGGCTTGACCCGTACACCACGCTCATCTCGTACTCGTAAGCCTGGATTACTCTTTGGTCAAGGCCATACAAGTAGTAGGAAAATAAAGGAACAGTGTTGAAATACCACCTCATAAATTTATTGCAGTTCTACTCACGCCAGGCAATCTTGATACGTTCATCCTCCTCATATCCCTCATTTAGAGAGGAGTCTTCACTTTTGTCCGAAAAGCCAGGGAGTTAACTAGAAGCTTTGAGTCCTACAGTGCACCTGCTTAGCTGTCAGAGAATTCTTGGAAGAGGAAGCACACAGTGCCAGTGCCTCCTCCCTGCCCAGGGCTTCACTGTATATATTTGGTGTTTCCTTCTGGACTCTTGATTTCTTATGTGGCAAAAACTCAGCACGTATTAAGGATAATTACTGAAATCGGCACCGCAAGATCCATCAAGAAGTAGGTGACTCATTTGAGCAGTGAATTGGGTCAGGCAAAGGAAGTGAAGTTAGCAGATGAAACACACGACTGTCAGGTCGTCATGGAACACGTTCATTTCCTCCTTAGGGCTCACAGATAGGAGCTACGTCGGAGCCGTAAATCCTAAGGTGTTCACTATATTCTCATCCTTTTCTGGGAAGATTCCCCTCCACGCTCTCTAACCCACATCTCATCTTCCCAGAAGACAGCGATGGCCCCGTGACCCTCATGAAGTGTTAGCGAGTTGCTTTTCCTCACTCCTTCCAACTGCTCCAACCAGAGCTCAGGTAGGTGTCCTGTTAGCTCATCATTGCTGCTTTCCGATCAGTGCTTCTCAGCCAGGCGTGACCTTGGGGACATTTGTCCTTGCTACAACGGAGGCTGGTGCTCGCTCCTAGCATCTATTGGGTAGAAGTCAGGAACTGCTCAATTTAGGACAGCTTTCTGCAACAAGGAAATATCCAGTCCAAACTGCTAATGGGCCGCTGTTGAGAAGCCCTGTTCCTGGCCATTACCGCTCTTTTTTAAAAAAGTGGCCCGCCTTGAAGCTGATGCCTTTCTATAACTGACTGCCCCTCCGTGGTTCAGCATCTACACAGCCCCACATCCCTCCTCGTTCCTTGAAGATTTTAGCACCGAGCTTGCTGCCGCTGCAGAACCACTCCTCAGGGTCAGAGTAATTCAGTGTCCACACAGCCTTCTTAATTCCAAGACCCGTTCTCTGTTCTTGTTCCCCCTACCTCAGCCATACAGTCGGTCACCCCCCGGACCTGGCTGGATTCCAACTGCACCGTCTGCAGAGTTTGAATTTCAAGCCTCCTACGACCACAAGCTCCCATCTCTCTGGCTCACCCACTGTAATAATCTGACTCTGCTCGGGAACCCACAACGCAGTGCCTCCACGTGCTTCCCACCGTTCCCCTCCTGCCCCCACCACGTGCCTTCCTTCATCCTCTCTCCGCTTAGATTCTCCAGACCATCATTACAACCTCTCCTGCCTGTGGGTCTCCCTGTCATTCGTGACAAAGCCCCCGCTTGGATCCGACTCTCCACCCAACCCTGCAGAAATGATCCTGGAGAAAAACACAAGAACACGAGGACTAGCCTCACTTTAAATCCATGACCACTAATTTCAGTGGGCCCTTAGCATCGCCCAGTTGCCTGACGACATCTCTCTAGTCTGTTCGCTCCCCCACCCTGAAAAGACGAAATTATTTCTTACTTTCTTCTCAAACTCCCCTTTCCACCCAACTTCCCCTCCCCACTTATGACCCGGCCTCCTATTTCACCAAGAAAACCAAAGGATTCAGAAAAGAATGCCCTACCTTCCCACCACATCTACGCATCTGCTGGCATTCGTATCAAAAGCAAACCTCTATACACGTGGGGTCTGCACTAGACCCCATTCCATCTCTCCAACCCAGGAACTTTGCTCCCAGAACTCCCCTCTCTGCTCACTGCTCATTTCAGAAAATAAACATGCTACAGTATTCTCCCGCCCCACTCTCCAAACAACAGGTTTCCCTTGATTTTTGTATTAGTCTGTTGGGGCTGCCATGACCAAAACCCGCAGACTGTGGGGCTCAAACAACAGAAATTTCTTTCTCCCATTTCTGGAGGCTGGAAGTCCAAGATGGAGGCCGGAAGTCCAAGATGGAGGCCCTTCTCCCTGGCTTGCAGATGACTGCTGCCTTGCCTCCATGCAGATATGTACATCCCTCATGGCTCCTTCTCTTCTTATAAGGACACCGGTCCTACTGAATTAGGGCCTGTACTTCTCACCCCATTTGACCTCAGTTATTTCCTTAAAGGCCCTGTCCCCAAATACTGTCACACTGGGGATTAGGGCTTCAACCTATGAATGGCGGGGGGGGACGACGACAAAATTCAGTCCATCAAATCTTTCATTACCCTGACAACTGCTCCATTTTTCTGCTTCCCTTTTTAAAAACCTCGAAAATAATTGTTGTTTGCTATCCCTGCTTGTCCTTGCACCCTCTCTTAGATCTAACCCAGTCAGCCCTTCTTCCTCTCCACTCCACTGAAAACACTTATCAAGGTCCCCAGTAATGTCCACATTATGGAATCCAATGATCAGTTCCCAATGTTTCCATCAACAGCATTTAACACAGCTGATCACTTTCCCCTCCTTGAAACGTTCTCTTCCCTTGGTTCCCGTGGCATCATTCTCCTTAATCATCCATCTCACTGACTTTCCCTGACTTTTCATCTTGGCTAGTTCCTCCTCGTCTCCCCAGGCCCTACACATTGGACAGCCCAAAGGATCCGTTCTTGCATTTCCATTTCTTCCCCCTCCCTTGGCTATCTCATCCCCTGCTGACCTGCTAAATACCATTTAGACACTGGTAACTCCTACGTTTATCTCCTCCAAATTCCAAAGGATTATATCTAGTGGCTCACCCCTCTACTTGGATGTATCACAGGCACCTCAAATTCCAGATGTCCACAGCAGAACCCCTAGTTTCCAGTTCTCACTTCCCACCTGCCTACACTGCCAACCTGCTTCTCCTGCAGTCTGTTCCGCCTCTTTAAAAGGAAAGCCCCAATCCATTCTTACAGGCGGTAGAGCCCATGGCCCTGCAAACATGCTTGACTCCCCTCTCGAGCACCATATCCAATCCATGGGCGAGTCCTTTTGGCTGTCCCTTCAAAATACACCCCCGGAGCACTGCTACTGTCCTGGTGTAAGACACCAAGATTCCTCCCCTGCCTTCCTCCCCTACTCATCTCCCTGCTTTCAACCCCCACCCCCTCCTGGGGCCTGTTCTCCCCTCAGGAGTCAGAGGGGTCGTTCTGAAATACCTCGGATTATGTCACTCTTCTGCTCAACACCCGCCAATGGCCTCCCATCTTACTCAGAACAAAGCCAGCGTTTACAGCGGCCTCTAAGAGCCTGCACCCCAGCTCCCTGCTCTTGTCTCATTTCCTACCCCCATCCTTCCGTCACTCTATTCCAGCCAGACCCACCTGCCCCGGGCTCCTCAAACTCTCCAAGTAGTCTGTCTAGCAGCCTTTACAATCACTGCCCCTCCATCTGGAGTGCTCTTCTCACAGATGCTTAATGATTCACTCTCTTTCTTCTCAGGTTTCTGCTACTGTGTCAAACATCGCATCGGAGCGGTCTCTAGCTACCTTGGATAAGATAGCATCTCCCCACCCCAGGACTCTGTATCACCCTTATTCGGCTTCCTCACCACCTCACACACATACTTGTTTAACGTCTGTTCTCTCATATGACACTCGGCTCTGTGAAGACAGGGACTTGACATTATCGATTATATTGGCCCCACGTAGGACAGTTCCTGGCACACAGGAGAGGCTTAATCATTTTGTTGAATAAATAAAGGTATCACTTGGTACACGTTTTAGTTTGGATCTCCTTGGTATCTGTTTCTACAAGCCACACTGCCCTTCCCCCAAACTCCAATATTTGTCATGTAACCAAATCCCACTTGGAAAAAAAATCGCAGCCTTCTCTCAAACCTGCTCTATAAATTATATGCACCTTAGGAACCAGCCTTGAATTTTCCAATTACCTCAGACATCCAGGGAATAGCTTTGCCATGAAGAAGCCTGTTGTATTACATCATTTTTCCCTGTGTGTCTTTTAATGAATCAGATTTCAGAACGCAGGATAAAAAGCTTACCATTTATTTCAGTTGGGAAAAGGGTTTGGTAATTGTATAACTCTACTATAGATGAAATTATATTGCAACAGAAATTTTCTAGGAGACATCCAGGTTCTGGCAAGTGCCCTCGCCTTTAAGCAATATTAATAGTAACAATTCTGAAACAAATAGCATGGCAGTTTGTGTGGGAGGTGGGGGGGTGGGGGGTGGGGGGGGTGGGGGGGGTGGCCTGTTCATTGGCCTGCGATACAATGGAGTCTAAACTCAATTCAGTTGCCCTGCCAGCAAAGTTAAGAGTAATCTGCAGAGCCCAAGACCCCCAAGGTGAGGAAAAAAAGAAGTCTGAGGATTTAGGAATTGTCCCCAGTGTAACAAAGTGCTTCAGAAATCACTCTGGAGTTGTGAGCGCTGGAGCATCAACCAGGCCCAGCGTTATGATGTAAATTTGATCTGTGGTTTACTGGTAAGTAAAACGAGGGCCTCTGTCCCGTGGGACGCCGTAACAGGATAAACACGTTGGCTGCCTTAGATCATAAACACACACGTATACCTGTCAGCCCACCCACTCCAATCTCTAAAAAGCAACCGTCACTCAGCTTTCCTGCAGAGGATGTATCCCTGCCAAGTTTGTCTCAAGAGGTGGTTGGGTAAAGCGAATGCCAATTGACGCAGAATACAGAAAGAGGCATTTCACTCGGCCTTGTTAGCACCCACGTATGGATTTCAATTCCGTCATCACTTCCCTAGGCTTCCCTGACCGGTTCCTGTCCTAGCTCCTTGCTCTAAGCCCTCCCAGCTACCACCGCTCTCCACTGCACACCACTGTCCCTTCACAGCCGTATGTGATGTGATTAATGCCCGCCTCCCCTGTGAGACTGTAAGCCTCAGGGAGGACAGGGACTGTGTTGGCTTTTGCTTGCCCTTTTACTTTCAATGCCCGGCAGTGCCTGGCACATTTCACGTATATTTTTGAATGTATGAAGGACTTAGCAGTGGAAATAGTCTCCCCATCCTACCTTTTATACCTAATCTCTACCTACACTCAGATTAGCTAAGGATTCTGGGTAAAAAAGGACTCAAGCTAGTAAAGAGGTCATGTGACTGCAGGTCTGTCTCCCCTGTTTGTCCCCTAGGGGCCAGGCCCTAGGGGCCATTTCCTTCTCCATCCTGACCGACGGACTCTTGTGGCACTTTGTGCTATCAGGGATCCTAATTTCATGTTTATTTCTGCAAACATTTTCTTCTAGGTTACATGCTTAGGAATTCCAAGTTCTCATTATCATTCTTTGTGCCTGCAGCTATGCTTTTTACATTCCTCCTGCCTTTTCTCAGCGCTAGATGCTAGATGGCAAATAGCAGTGCAATACCCCACTTTGCAAACCCAATTCTCTCAAGGCATCATGGTCAACATCAAGATTCCAGACAACCGCAGAGGTCATATGCAACACCGGTGACTCCATGATTGTCCTATTAGTAGGGAAGAATCTGGCTTCGCCTTTGAGCCTTGGTGCAGGCCACTTCATTGGGCAAGAGAGAGAATCAGAGAGTAAACAAGTCAGTGTTCGTGTATAGCAATTCTAAGTCACACACACGAAACTGCTAGGGAAAAGGGTCATATTCCACAAAGATATCATCCTACCTATTGCTGGTCATAACGACTGCATGGCAACAGGAGCTCTTGGTGGGATCTTCAGTCGTTGGTGGGATTTTTAAAGGGTTCAGGATTCCGTCCAGCCATGGCATGCGCAATGCCCCCTGTTAAGATCAACGCTGCTAAAGAGAAGTCAAACTGTAAAGCTCCCATGAAGTCACATCTGTCACGTAAGAAATACCTTGTAAGTTGGGTGCTCAGCAGTGTTGCCCTTTGGTGACAGACACTCACCATCTGGCTTTCAGCTGCACCCATGCTCCTGTTTTACTCTCACTCCCAGACCTGGTCCCACAGCGGTAACACTAGCACTTGTACGACACTTCCACGGTTTACAAAGCATTTAGTACATCGTTCTGTCCTTGCCCGAGTCCGGTAAGGTAGGCAGGCAGCCGTAAGAAGATAATCTGGCAGTAAGGGTGTCACATATGGAAGTCTGGTTGACACTGGCAGAACCCCAATTCGATCACTAGTATGGGATGCTGCCTGTTAGAGGGTGTAGAGACCCATCATGTCATGCCCAGGCCTTAAGAAACTGACTCACAGTGACTAAAATCAATGTGGACCTGAGAGACACCAGAATGCTACTTAACATTAATCACAAGAAGTTTCTACTCCAGGACTAGGATGTAAGAATGCGTGGTTTGGGGGGCACCCGGGGGGCTCAGTTTGTCAAGCATCCGACTTTGGCTCAGGCCACGGTCTCATGCTTCATGGGTTTGAGCCTTGGGTCAGGCTCAGTGCTGACAGTTCAGAGCCTGGAGCCTGCTTTGGGTTCTGTCGGTCTCTCTGCCCCTCCCCCACTTATGCTTTGTGTCTCTCAAAAAAAATATTAAAAAAAAAAAAAAGAATGCATGGTTTGGTATATTCCATCCCATTGAAGCAACATTCCAACTTTTTCTGTGTCTACTTCATGCCAATAGCATCTCACTAGTATAGGAATACTTACCCAGGACATAATTATATGGCTTTGCTAGCTTAGAATCACAAGAACACTACAGAAACTGGTTAAGGTATCAGACGGGATCTTACAGATTACATGTCAGCGGGCTCTGAATACCTGAAGATTGTATGTTATAATCCCTGCATCCATCTCCAAACTAAAGCAAAAATGCTTGGCCCTTGGGGCGCCTCAAACGTCTGACTCTTCATTTTGGCTCAGGTCACGATCTCATGGTTCGTGAGATCGAGCCCTGCGTCAGGATCTACACTGTCAGCCTGCTTGGGATTCTCTCTCCCTCCCTGTCTCTCTGCCCCTCTCCAGCTCATGCCTGTGCACACGCTCGCTCTCAAATGCGTGAATCGCAAAGCTAACAGTGCCTCTGTCCTAAACAGTGCTTGGAATGCATAGTGTTCCTCTAACAGGCCTCTCACTGACACGACTGCCTTCCATTTAGTCAGATGGGTTACAGCATATGTATCAGTTACTAAATTCCCAGGGGCGCATAATGAGATGTTAATCCATACACCTTACAGATGACAGAGCTGAAGCACCCAAGGAATCTGTAACTGGCCTAATATCAGACAATCAGCACAGAGAGGAGCGGGGCTCTATGCATTCTCGCTAGCCTGGGAGCCATTGTTACTGGGGACTGTATCTTTGCCTCGGTGTGTTGAACTTTTAACAAAACCTGCAAGAAAGGGCAATCTTACTTCCTTCATTTCCTGATCTCATCAGGGACCTCACTTTAGTTGCTGAGTTCTGAAAATAATACTCACCTTACAAACAGGGCAACCAAAGTGCAGAGAAGTTAATGATCTTGTACAAGGTTTATGCCCCCAGCTAAGACGAACCTGGAACTTGACTCAAGACTAAGTTCTACACCAGAACGCTTCCTACCAGGCCGTGCTGTTTTTGCCTTTGTAGGCTTTTAGTCCTTGTCCTCAGCACCCTTGCTTACTCAGGCTCGGGTGCCTTGGTCCATACTGTGGCTGGGTTAACAAAGGGCTTCATCTCCTAACTCTAATTTAAATGAGGGCAATAGCTCTATCTAGGACAACCACAACCCTTTCTAGCAGAAATTACCAGATGTGTTTTGGAAATGATTGCTAATGGGAAGAAGGAAACATGGACAGTCTCTCCAAGATTACTCACTGCTATATGAACAACCCCAAAATCTCAGTGGCTTAAAAAAATACTATTTTCTGATCCTGTGACAATCCAGTGTGGGTGAGCAGGGGTGAGGGGTGGGGCACACATGGGGAAGACTTTGTTCCATTGAGGAAGTGACACTTGATAGTCTGCTGAAAGGGTCCATGGGCCAGAAGTAGGTTAAGAATCCCTTGGGGTGCCTGGGTGGCTCAGTCGGTTGAGCGTCCGACTTCAGCTCAGGTCACGATCTCGCGGTCCGTGAGTTTGAGCCCCGCGTCAGGCTCTGGGCTGACGGCTCAGAGCCTGGAGCCTGCTTCCGATTCTGTCTCCCTCTCTCTCTGCCCCTCCCCCGTTCATGCTCTGTCTCTGTCTCAAAAATAAATAAATGTTAAAAAAAAAAAAATTAAAAAAAAGAATCCCTGACCTAGCGGCTTCTCTAGGACTCTGTAGGTGTCCATCAGTTCCTTGCATCTGGTGGGCCGATGAGGGAAGAAACAGCTTGATGACTCATTGAAGCTTGAGAGGGAGGTAAGAAATGACCCACATCCCTTCTCTCCTCATTCCATTGTCTAGAACTCAATAATACGGGCCCCTGTGACTGCAGTGAAGACTGGGAAATGTGGTCTCTCTGGGTGTCCGGGAAGAAGAGGCTGAGTGAGCACACAGCATTATCTTTGCTACAGTGTCAGGCACACATTTATCGGGTTAAACCAACCGTCATACAAATACTAAAGGATACGATGGCAGAAATACTAACACGATCTAATACTAAATGAGACTGTGATACGAAGTGCTCCAAATATTGTAAATCTGTAAAAATGCAAACACAGGCATACCTCGGATATTGCCGATTCGGTTCCAGACCGCCACAGTACAGCAAATATCACAGTAAAGTGAGTCAGACGAATTTCTTGGTTTCCCAGTGCATATAAAAATTATATTTACGCCATACTGTAGTCTGTTACATGTGCAACAGTATGTCTAAACAACATATATATTATATGTTAATTTAAAAATCTTTTATTGCTAAAAATGCTATCCTCTGAACTTTCAGCAAGTCGGTGGAGGGTCTTGCCTTGACATGGATCATGGTGTTGGCTGTGGCAACCTCTTAAGACAACAGTGAAATCTGTCGTAACTCACAAACAATTTGTCTGTAGCTTATGATGCAGTGTGACCGCATCTTACCCACCGTAGGACTTCTTTCAGACTTGGAGTCCATCCTCTCAAACCCTGCCGATTTATCAAGTAAGTTTCTGGACTATTCTAAATCCTGTATTGTCATTTCGACAGTCTGCACAGTATCCTTACCAGGAGCAGATTCTATCTCAAGAAACCACTGTCTTTGCTCATCCATCAGAAGCAGCTCCTCATCTGTTCAAGTTTGATCATGAGATCCCAGCCATGCAAATATAACGAAAGGCTGAAACACTGTTACCGAACTGTGACCCGGACAGGAAGCAAGCAAATGCTGTTGCCAAGAAATGCAGTATCCACAAGGCGCCATGAAGGGAGGTCTGCCCTGTACTGTAAAAAACGACACATAGCAGGGACGCCTGGGTGGCTCAGTCGGTTGAGCATCCGACTTCGGCTCAGGTCATGATCTCGTGGTCTGTGGGTTCGAGCCCCACATCGGGCTCTGTGCCGACAGCTCAGAGCCTGAAGCCTGCTTCGGGTTCTGTGTCTCCTTCTCTCTCTGCCCCTCCCCTGCTTGCACTTGCTCACTCTCTCTCTCAAAAATACATAAACATAAAAAAAAAAAAAAAAAAGACACATAGTCCATTTTATTTCACAAGTAGCACATGATATTACAGTGACAGGAAACAGTGGAACAGCACTAGGTGAAACGATACCAAATACTGAATGCTGTGATGATGCCCATAACAGACACCTGCTCACGTACGAGGCACCTCCTTGGTCTCACGCCTGGGAGGGAGAACTGTTTGGTGGAGACAGCTACAGAGGCATGGCCGCGGGGTCCACTCTCTGCTCCGCCCAGGGACATGTTAAAAGGAGCAGCCTCACTGGCGGGAGAGGGACAGATGGCACGAAGCTGGGACACTGGTCCCCCCTGAGCTGAGAAGAGAAAGGCAACTGACGGCGTTTTGAGCTTTTACTGAAGCTTTCCTACAACTGTCCTGGCGTTGTTTTCCAAAATTCTTGAACTCTCAGGCATTTTCTTTTTTCTGAAGTAGTTCATTAGTTTCTCTGTCACTCTTAAATAAGTCGATTGATTAACCTGACTGACTCACCAGTTAGTTAACATGGTAACTGAGGCTCGATGACGCCTCCTTCCAGGGAGGGCCTAGGGCCAAGGAGGGCTCGGAGGGTCACGTGTAGGTCGCTCTCCCAGATCCTAACACAAACCAACAGCAGCACTACCCTGAGCCCAGTAAACAGGAAGTTAGATGCCAAAAAGGACTTTGAGGTCAGCCAACGTGAGCTTCTTGACAGATTTTCCAGATCCTGATAGAACCTGTTTGGCCAAAGTTTTCTTTTTTTCTTGAAGGTGTAAGATCTTCTCTTCCACTGTTCCCTCACAAATAAACCTAAAAAAATAGATATGTAACAAACACCCAAAACAGCGTACTTAATAACACGTTCAAACTTCTACTCAAGGCTTTAGTTTTTAAGATTTCTTCCTTTAAGTCTTCTCAGGTTTAGTTAAAAACTCCACGCTTAGAAGACCCAAACAACCTTGACTAAGTATATGCCCATTTAAAATGATGTGACGTGGGGCGCCTGGGTGGCTCAGTCGGTTAAGCGTCCGACTTCGGCTCAGGTCACGATCTCACGGTCTGTGAGTTCGAGCCCCGCGTCGGGCTCTGTGCTGACAGCTCAGAGCCTGGAGCCTGCTTCAGATTCTGTGTCTCCCTCTCTCTCTGACCCTCCCCCGTTCATGTTCTGTCTCTCTCTGTCTCAAAAATAAACATTTAAAAAAAAAAAATTTAAAAAAAAATAAATAAATAAAATAAAAAAAATAAAATAAAATGATGTGACGTAAATTATTTTGCGTTTCTTTCTGAAGCTGAGGCAACTGAAAAAATGCCAAAATAAGCCAAAGATATCTCCATCCAAAACTGTAGAGATCAGCTTCCACCCAAAAAGCTCAATCTTGATCAAGTCAGAAGGCCTTAAAGCTTATCAAATTTCTGCTAAGTGTATGTGTGCTGGTGTGGGTGCAGTGTCTCATTTCTTGACTAATTCACACCTAACACAGGTTGTACAACCTGAAGAAATGCCACTGTTGTCATTCACTCGTTCGACACGCACTGATTCGGCATTTACAACATGCCAGGTGTGTAGGAATGGAGGGATGTGTATCTTGTGCTCTCAAAGAGCACACAAAGAAGAGAGACCTGAAAATAAACACAAGGCAGCTGGAAAGTGCTACAGAAATGTGTCCAGTGTGCAGAAAGAGTAGAACATGGTGTGTCGGAGAAAGAGCAGGCTGTCCAGTCTGGCCAGGGCAAAAGTCAAAAGGACTCCGCCATGTTGTACCGCAATGGCAAAAGCTCAAGAGGACGGCAGGGACCACTTCGTGAGCGGCTTTGCGTGTCACGCTAAGAAATTTAGATTTGGAAGAGGGTAGTGGCAGTGCGGAGGGAAAGGAAGGGATGGTTATAACAGACATTTAGAAAATAAAATTAATGGACTTGGTATGTGAAGAGAAAAAAGGGAGGAACATAGTCTGTGGCTCCAGAATTGGATATTCACAAAGACAAGGAATTCAGAAGCATCAAGAGACATGAGGCTACGGTATCCCATTTCCGTCTGCGACACTCTGAGTGCCTGGAACACGTCACAGTACTTGCTACACAGTGAGTGCTCAACGGGTATTAGTTTTGGGAGTTATAAATGAGACGAAAGCACGAGCGAATGAGTAGGTGCACACTCAGACTCAGACATTTAGCACGGATTTGGGTATCTAGGTCTGATGTGTCGGAGAGCCTGGGAATGAGGACACAGACTGTGGGCTCCCTGGAGTAGACAGGATTATCGATGGAGGTGCATACAGGGTGAAGAGAGAGCTAACGACAGGGAAGGCAGCATGTCGCTGTGTATGGCAGATTGTGGAATTCACTGATGGCCCTGACACGCACACATATACCTGGTACAGCACACAAGAATTTTTTGGCGTTATTTTTGCAAACAAGATTTTTTGGGATATTATTCTTTTAAGAACTCTTACGTTCTTTTCCACATGTCTGAAAGTATGTCAAAATAAAAGTTAAAAGCAAGAACTAAATAAATAAAGGGTGGGGAGGAGGATGCTCTCCCTAGCCTAATATGCAATCTTGCAGGGACCAACCCCAAGGGTACCCCCATATTGCTTGTGTTCCCTTCCGGACTGTGGGTACCAGGGAGGCCGTGCCTCACGGGCATCGTTAGTCAGGCGCTCACCAAATACTTTACGTCCTATGCAAACACCCCCCAAGAAAGACTTTCACAAAAGTAAAGCTTGGGAAGGGGCCCAGGTCCCGGGAGGCCTTGACTTACTTGTGCACGACAACGTCTTTCTGCTGCCCTACTCGGTAAATTCGGTCACAAGCCTGGTCTTCGAGTGATGGATTCCTGTTAGAAAAGAGGCAAAGCTCAGAGGTGCTGTCGCCCTGGGCTGGATGGGCAAGTGCCCTGGGGAGAGCCAGCCTGCGGCTGCTTCCGGAGAGTTCCGGAGCTACAGACGGTGATCACATTTTCAAAGGGTTGAGAAAAGCCCATAGAGAAGAACAAAGGACAGAGACTTATGTAGCCCGCGAAGCCTCAAACAGTTACCATCGGGCCTAAAATATCTGCAGAGCAAGCTTGCAAATCCCTTGTCCTATGCTACGCTGGCCTCAGAAAGATTAGCTTCGAATATCTTCTCGCCCTCGAATGAGCAGCTCGGGTCAGTGTGCCGACAGAAACCCCACACCACCATCAGCTGACAACAGTTAAGTGACACAGGGGACGCCAGTGCTCAATTTCGATCGCTAACTAGCTGGAACCTCAACTTCAGATTGCTACCCGGAAACACGAGGGCTGCCTCATGATCTTGGACACCGTTGTTAACTTTCATATCCTAAGATTCAACTAAGGGAACTTAATTTCTTGTCTTCTTTATAGATTCTCACTATCAACTTCAAGCTAGTTTCTCATCTTTCCTCTTTGAAATCTTGGACAAGATTTCTCCATTTCAAAACACAGCCATGTATGTATTTACGTACGTACTCGAGATTTTATTTTTAGCGGCCCCTGGGTGGCTCAGTCGGCTAGGGGTCTGACTCTTGATTTTGGCTCAGGTCACGATCCCAGAATCATGGGATCAAGCCCTGCGTGGGGCTCCGTGCTCAGCATGGGGCCTGCTTAGGATTCTTTCTCGCTCTTTCTCAGCCCCTCTCCCTCACTTGCTCTCACTCTCTACAATAAAAAAAAAAAAAAAAAAAAAAATTTAATACATTTTATTTTTAAGTACTCTCCACACCCACTGTGGGGTTTGAACTCATGACCCTGAGATCAAGAGTCGCACACTCCACCGACTGAGCCAGCCAGGCGCCCCCAGAAATCAGCATTTAACTCCCACTCTGCTTTCCTCCCTCACATGTATCAGGGAGTCCCAAATAAGACCAAAACACATTCTCCCAGAAGATGATAACAGGTTGGCCTGTTTGCGCCAATCTGGGCCGCCTGGAGAATCAGACAAAAGCCCTATTTGGCATAATTGGAAAACCCCAAACTGAGACTAATTATGACATCTTCCTCCTACCAACACACAAACTCATTTATCTTATGTCTAGGAAATTTGCTGTTATGCTCTCAATGTTGATGCTACGTGCAAAACCAATGGCCTTGTGTTAAGTGTATTCCTAACATAATTAGAAAATTCCTTTTCCTTTTGCAGTAAAGCTGCTCCTTCTTTTTCAGGGTTGAAATTTCCTTGGACGTCAACAAATGTGTGTGAAATATGGTATTCTGAGGAGGTAAAACTGAGTGAGATAGCTCTTAGCCCTGAGAAAAAGCCCTCTTCCCAGTTTCCATGGAAACAGATGTCAGATTAACAATAAAGCCAATGCTATTTTAAGTAGTCATTTGAAGCCTTGCTTGCTCAGGAATTCAGGCCCATCAGCAGTCCTACACCCTGTTTAGCCCTGTACCTGTACACACCCATGCAGCGGAGGCATCTCCAGAATGCAAAAAGAGCATTCTCAACATAGGAAGTCAGGCCCCAACGCCCCTGTAGCCCCTAGATCCTAGATCCCTGTAGCCCTAGATCCCAGCAGTGCTACGCTGCTGACGATGCAAGGAGAATCCAGAATCATTACCAGTGCATATCCAGCAGAAAAAGATGGTTTCCTCCAATCAGGTTTAGGCCAACACCTCCAGCCGAGAGAGAGATTAGCATAACCTTCAAAAGAAAGCACAGCATTCCCTTTATATGGATTTGGCCTCCTACTACAGCTGTCCCTCTGTCTCAGGTTCAAGCCCAAGATCAATCCCTACCAAATTTCCTTCTGCTGGCCCAAAACTGTGAGATGTTATCTCCCATGCCTCACCTTTAAGAAAACTCACTTCGTATTTTTTTTGTGGGTCAACCTCAAAACACAAGGCATGCATGCCTGCCAAAATACACAAATACTACAGTTGAGAGCACTGGGGCGGCTGGCACAGCGGACTTTCTATTAACCAGATTCCGTCCATTCCCTGGGTCTCTGCACCCCGACGCCTGCCGCTGTGAATGCTCCTGCCCCTCAGTCCACCAAAGTTTTCCGTGTTCTTGCTGTTACTTCGCTTCTCCCCACACTCCCTCTCGTCAAACCCCCACCTAACCTTCAAGGCCTGCCTCCTCCACAAAGATTCACTCGGTCCAACCAGTTCTGCTCTTCCTCTGCTTCTACAGCCCTCATATTTTATTCTCTTTAAAGGATTTGCACACTTTGATACGTACGCCAATAAATGCCTCCTAAATTAACAGCATGTGGAGGGAGCAAGGCAATGAATGTTTTGATAGCTGAGCTGCTACACCGGAATGCTCTCTGTATATAACTGAGAATAATTTGCTCTCGACTACAGAGCTCTGATGTGACCAGCTCGTACCTGAGGGGCCCTGGAGCTGTTAAATGCCTCCACCAGGTCCATCCTCTGTTTGGGGCTGACAGAGCCATCGATGGTGGCGTAAGTCAGGCCGTGCCTCTTCAGGTGCAAGGCTACCACGTGCAGCATGCTGGTCCACTGGGAGACGATGACGCTGGAAGCAAGCGGAGAACAAAACATCAGCCCCAGGCAGAGAGGAAACAAATTCATCTGCAGGGCCTTCACGTCCCGTTACTCTTAAGAGTCAGTCATCAAATGTGGACGAGGAAAGGCCTTCTGCTCCCTGGGGGGCAAAGGCACACGCTCAGGTCACATTGTAAGGTTATAATGCTGCTGGCTGTTTCCAGATCCAGGGTGTAATGTATCTCAAGCTAAAGGAGGTCAGAATAAAGTGGCGGTTAAGGACTGCAGCCTCCTAGCATTTGGGGGCCTAGTGCTCACCCCGAGATCTGTGGTCCTGCAGGAAAGGAATACAGGCCACCCTCCCTTTGCCAGCCACAACAACAAGATGCTGGGACATCTCTAGTCCCACCCGCCAGCCTCCATGCTACATGTCTGTATCTATAACTACATCTATCTATAAATCTCTATCTCTATCTCTTTTTTAGAGGAAGAGAATTGTAAGCAGGTTCCACACGCAGCAAAAGACCGACGTGGAGCTCGATCTCACAACCCTGAGATCATGACCTCAGCTATCCAGGCACCCCATAGTTTTAAGTTTTTAAATCAAATCAGTCCATATACACAAATGCAGGTTTGTAACACACAGGTAAGGATAACAAATAACAAATGGGTCCATGCACCCAACTCAGGAAAATTCCCAGCACCGTGGGGCTCCCTGATCCACGCCTCACCCCTGCCTTTCACATCTGTTACTCCCTTATTTTTCTTGAGATGTTTTCTTACCTTTTGAAAAGCAATTTAAAAAATATTTGTTTTTAAGAGAGAGCGTGTGTGAGCGAGCAAGCACAAGTTGGGGGGGGGGGGGGGCGGGGCACAAGAGAGGGAGGGAGACGCAGAATCTGAGGCAGGCTCCAGGCTGACAGCACAGAGCCTGACACGGGGCATGAACCCACAAACTGCAAGATCATGACCTAAGCCGAAGTTGGACACTCAAGCAACCGACTGAGCCACCCAGGGCCCCAGCTTTTCTACCTCTTTAAAAAAAAAATGTTTATTTATGTACTTTGAGAGAGAGAGAGTGAGAGAGAGCACGCACGCGTGTGAACAGGGAAAGGGGAGAAAGAGAAAGAGAGGGAGAGAGAGGGAGAGGATCCCAAGCAGGCTCCACACTGTCAGCGCAGAGCCTGATGTAGGGCTTGATCCCATGAACCATGAGATCATGACCTGAGTCAAAATCCAGAGTCAGATGCTTAACTGCCAGGGCCACCCAGACTCCCCCTATGGTTTTCTACTTTTAAATACTTCTCCAGGTGCTTAACTTACTCTGATCCTCTAGGGATTTCCTTCTGAATCAATGCCACAAATATGTAAACTAGAAATCATAGAGAATTTGTGCTCTAACTTCAGTGCTTTCTCCAGAGGATGATTTAAGGTCCTTGATTTATAAAAAGCTAACACTTAGAACTATCAGCAATGTCAAAGTTTCCTGATTAATTACAAACAACACTTGGATAACAAAAGAACACATTTACCTCTTTTGGGACCCTCCATTTCCTCGGATTGCCTCCAATTCCACCAACAGAGATGAAATCTGGGAAACGTTATTTAACACATGTAAGTTGCAGCAAATTCGCTTTTTTCCATCATCCCTCCCCTGAACTACTGAACTGGCCTCTCTGCCTCTGGTCGTACCCCACTCTAGGCCATTCTCCTCTCTGCAGCCAGGGGGCTCTTTCTAAAATGCTGGTTTGTCACTTTCCTCCCCTGAAGGCCTGCTCCACAGGTTGTTGAAGAAGAGGACCCGTCCAATCTGAGCAACACCTGTTAAGCTTCCGAAGAAGCTCTCTGGGTATTTCTCACCCCCCTCAGAGCACATGTGAGTCCACATGGGCTCAGCTGGTAAGAACACGAGCGCGACTTGGGAGAGCCGCTGGGTTCACTCTTCCCGACTGCTAATGCGAATGACCTTTTGAAAGCCTGGAGGGCTGGAGTGCATCCCCAGGATGGTGGAGGAGGAAGAAAACCGGACCAGGAATCAGGAGACGAAGACAGCTCTTACTGTGCCGTCACGCAGCTGTACCCCTTTGGGACTCCTGGTGAAGGGCTCAGACTCGTCATTAGCAGCTGACTCAGACGGACCCTGCGGTGCCCTCAGGGCTCTGTCCCATGCTGCTATTGTTAAAGAGGTCACCTCTAGACACCCCCACTCGCGAGGCTGCTTTCCTATCTGAACAAACACGCTGGGCAGGACCTGGGGCGCAGGACTGGACCATTGTGAATTCGTGGGGAGCAAAAAAAGCAGGCATATGAAACCCCTCGTGTCTTGGAGACTCGGGGCTGTGGAAAGTGCTCGGACTGCCACACAAACAAGCTGGCGAGAGGTCTCCCGAGAAAACTGTAGTGGGAGGGCCGGAGTCATGGTCCACGAGCTGGGGTCAAGTTCCAGCAACACTCCGCAGGAGTTTAGGTGTGTTCTACCCAAACTCCCTGCTCCACGTGAAGCCTGAAGTGGCTTGAACCACTCTTAATGGGCTTGCACAAAGAAGTCTTGTGAATATATATCACCCGAGTATTAGATGAGGAGCACAGGCTATGAGGACTCTAAGTTCTAAGCCAAGAGCTCACTCTGAAGGTGCGAGGACATGAAGTTCGTCCACATACGGTGTTCTTCTTATGTTTTCTCCCACTTGCTGGTGGTCAAGACCTCAGTAAATACTTTCAAAATTTAATTAAAATTAGTTCTTGGGGCGCCTGGGTGCCTCAGTCAGTTAAGTGTTTGACTTCGGCTCAGGTCATGATCTCACAGTTTGTGAGTTCGAGTCCCACATCGGGCTCTGTGCTGATGGCTCGGAGCCTGGAGCCTGCTTCGGATTCTGTGTCTCTTCCTCTCTCTCTGCCCCTTCCCTGCTCATGCTCTGTCTTTCTCTGTCTCTCAATAATAAATAAACGTTAAAAAAAATTGTCTTTTAATTTTTAAAATTAAAAAAAAATTTTTTTTAATTTTTTTTAAATAGTTCTTAAGTAACACCATTCCCTTGGCAGTGACCTCATTTCTAGTTTTATATATATGTGTGTGTGTATATATATATATATATATATATATATTTTAAGTTATATATATATATATTTTAAGTTATATATATATATGTATGTGTATACATACATACATACATAATACATACATGCATATATATAAAAGTATTATTATTTTTAAAGCCTTGGAAAAGAGGCCGAGGCTGGGAATGGCAGCTTCGACAGCAGCCGCGAGGGAGACTCGCTCCACTCTCGGGGTGCACAGCCTCATGGCGGATGCCCCAAGCTAGCCAGCAGAAAGGCAGGACTCAGGTTACAGCACACCTCAGCCTCCCTCTACCGGAATGCTTCAGCCTTAGGAAGCTTTCATGAAAAAGGAACAAAAACGATTAACCAAGATAGAAGGCTATTTAGGAAATAACACTCACAAGACAGATGCCTTTCAGCAAGCCCAAGCAACTGGCGCTCAGATGGATTACAGCAGTCTCCAGGGTCAACCCTTTGTGGTTGTCCCTTAAAGCTTTCCCGAAACAAACTGTTGGCTCGCTTAGGCCCCGCCACTGGCGTAAACCTGAGAGGCAGCCTTCCCACGATCCATGACTGAAAATCTGCCTTGCTGCTGCAGCTGGCCCAGGTCACCCTCTGAAAGCCTAGTTTTACTCGTGAAATAGAGTCAGAATTTAAGACTGGAGGCGGAGCCGCGCTAGCTAAAATCTAACAGTTCTACCCCTGAAATGCAAGAGCTGTACGTGTGTGGACCAACGTGCCCCTCGCACACACGAACCTGCGCGAGGAATCCCAGTTTCTCTACCAGAACAGAGGTGACCAAAGTACCTTGCTGCTTGCTCTTGTGTTCTCAAAGATCTCCGCCTTGAAACATTCACCATTAAGGGAAATGATGGGAGAAGGCTCCGCGTCACAGAGTTCGGACAACGTCAAGGCACTGAGCTGCTCTTCCAGAGAAAGGACCAGGCCCTCGCTTTTCAGTTCTGCCGGGTCCAGGGCCTGAGAAGAATACAGGACACGGGAACTGGTGGTGCATAGTCGAGGCAGCGAGACAGGTTATTTGCCAAGGCAATGATGACCATCTAACATTTCACACAGCCAACTGTCTTCTAATTCATCATCAGTGTCTCCTCAGAGAAACCCTGCTCAGAATGCAGTCTGGCAAGTTTGTTCACCAGATTAAACGTAAATCAAATGATGGCACTTCTCAGAGAAATGCCAGATTCCACGACCATTCTCTTTTCCCCAGCGGAAGCAGTACAGTTAATTAAGCTGTTGTCATCAAAACACATTACTACAGCTCCTCAGAAAGAATGACACTCATCTTAATTATGGACGTGCCTCTATCAGATGTGAGGGCCACTTTTCCAATTATATAAATACTCGAGTTTTCACAACTAGCCTTAAAAGCCCCAATACCACCAGAAGGCAGAAAAGACTAGTAGCTAAATTGGCTTTATGGCATCCTCAAATACCAAAGTATTCATGGATGGTTTTCACAAAATGACATTTTCCATTCTAAAATAAAGTTCATTTACAAAAAGAACAGTAAAAGCTGTCTCACGGGGCGCCTGGGTGGCTCAGTCAGTTAAGCGCCTGACTCTTGATTTGGGCTCAGGTTGTGATCTCTGGGTTCATGAGTTTGAGCCCCGCGCCATGCGCGGCACTGACAGTGCAGAGCCTGCTTGGGGTGTTCTCTCTCTCTGCCCCTCCCCTGTTTGTGCTGTCAAAATAAATAAACTTAAAAAAAAAAAACAACAACAACAAAAAACCTGTTCTCAATACTAGGGGAATTATCTCAAAATTGGTGAAAAGTAAAATAAGTAAGACTTCTCTTTTCTGCCCCACCAAAACCCAGAAGCACCCCAAAATGCCATTTCCCTTGATCCAGCAGCTGGACCCCGGCACAGAAGAAATGGACTTCTCTGGCAGCCACTCTGGAGATGCACGCAAAGGGCTTTTCTTACCGACGTCAGCAGAGAAAGGTGACAGCAACATTGGCGGAGTCTCAGCAGCTGTGTCAACAGTACGTGGGGAGTGCCAGACCGCTGTGAGTCCACGGCCGCAGAGGCTCCAGGCCCGCCGGACCCAAACTCCCGAGCCACTTCCACAAAGGAAAACAAACCACAAGAAACAGTGCAGGATTTAAAGCACAAATATGGGGAGGAATCGCCAACTCACGGAGGCCATTGTGAACTTCTCTGATCTGAGATTCGGTAACACGGCTGTAACTGACTTCCCTACCAATTAAGCCAAATGAAACATGGGTTTTCTTTGCAGACCTACTTGCATTTTAATAAAGCAGATTTCAAAAGTAACTGAAAAGAAGTTTACATCACCAGGCCTGGTGCATGGAGATCAGCTTGGGTTGGCTTGGTTTGAGGTTCCTAGCTAAGATCGACTCTCTCAGATCAAGAATTCATAGTGGCGCCTGGGGGCTTAGTCGGTTAAGGGTCTGACTTCGGCTCAGGTCACGATCTTGTGGTTCGTGGGTTCGAGCCTCTCATCGGGCTCTGTGCTGACAGCTCGGAGCCTGGAGCCTGCTTTGGATTCTGTGTCTCTCTCTCTCTGCCCCTCCCTCGCTCCCACTGTCTCTCTCTCTCTCAAAAATAAATGAACATTAAAAAAAAAAAAGGAAAAAAAAAGGATTCATAATGTCCCGTCTCTAAACCCACATTTTCATTTCTTGTATGTATTTATGAGGGTCCCACTGCTTACCTTTACTGAATGGATTATCAGGGCTTCTTCCAGACTGGTTGCCTCCACTTTCGTGCCCTGCTTTGAGGTAGGATTGCAGAGCTGACCTGCCTCAGATCGAAAGAGAAAATGGACATATAATGTTTGCTACGACCAAAGACATTTACAATGGTCACTGCTTAACTGTGCTTGCGGTAGGACCCTGCAAAATTATAAAGGGGAGATCTGTTAGAATAAAGCCAGGCTCATGGTAAGTACTGGCCAAAGGTAATGAAAACTAATTATTTTAAAAGCCAAATCATTTTTTAAATGATTGCTAAGGGTTAATAAACACATTAATATTATAGAACATTATGTTTAATGATAACTTACTACTTACAACACATTAATGTAACACTAACATTAATTAGTATTAGTTTATCTTTATTAATAAATACTATAATACTACATGAGTTTACAAAGAAAAAAACATATTCACACTGGAAGTGAGAGGTACCCAGAGGGAGAGAGTAAATCTGGAATTTAGGGAAGGACAAGAGTTTTAGAGACAGCATAAAGAAGAGACGACAAGGATTACAGAGCAGTTTCTTTAAGTCTGATCAGATGCTGAGTAACAGGTCAAAGGTCAAAGGGATGTTCTTTCCCAATATGGCCCCATAGGACCAGATAGAACTGATGTACAGTGACCACACTGCAGGGCTTCTATGCAAGGAAGAAGCCCTTGCATAGGCTTCTAGTGCCTATGAAGAACATAGTGTGTATATGAGACAGAGGGGAGTCGGGGAGTGGGTGGTGAGAGAAAAAGGGAGAAAAAACAAACAGGAGGAACACAGATATCCAAACTCATCGATAATAGCATAAATGCAGTTTGAGGAATCCTGTATTCCTCAAGCCTGGACTCACTCCCAAGCAGGGACAGGAATACCACAACAACAAATGTGAGGTGCTTCCTCACTGCACACACCTGGATCTTGCCAAAAGGACACTGTACACATTCTCTTCCTCTTCAGAGAGCTTTAATCGGTGCACCTGAAATTTCCGCTGGGGCAGCATCACCTGGAGGAGGAGAAAGCAGCCGGTGAAGTCAGACAAATGACCTGAGCATTAGAGTAAATCCCCACAGTGGACACTGGAAACCTAGTCAAAGCCTGGCCAGCACTTCCCCTGTCCTAAATCAGGACTGCTGCGGGGCCCCCTCACAGGAAGACGGGACACTCAGAGACCCCCAGGAGCAAAGCAGATGGCTGGTCAAGCCAAGGCAGGGATACGGATACCCCCCTTCCCTGGCCTCGCCCAGGGACGCGTGAAAGTAAGATTACCAAGGGCTTGCCGGTGGGGTCCAGCTGGTCTTTTGTTCTCCTCAGCAAAAGGCTCTTGGTTAAAATACTTAACCGTTCTCCTCCTTTCTTTGAACCATTGTCAACCTGGCTCTTCCACAGTCGGATATCATCAAATGGTGAGCAACGGAGAAATCTGTTTTTGTTGGGGAAGAAGACAGAGAGTAGGAAGGAAGTATTGAAGGATAGTTCAAGGAGGAGAAAAGGGTCCAAGGAAACACATTAAGATGAGAAACAAATCAGGGGCGCCTGAGTGGTTCAGTCGGTTAAGCGTCTGACTTCAGCTCAGGTCATGATCTCACGGTCCATGAGTTCGAGCCCTGTGCTCTGCGCTGACAGCTCAGAGCCTGGAGCCTGTTTCAGATTCTGTGTCTCCCTCTTCTCTGACCCTACCCCGTTCATGCTCTATCTCTCTCTGTCTCAAAAATAAAAAAATAAAACGTTAAAAAAAAAAAAAAGATGAGAAACAAATCAGATTTTCTGTTACATCTGTCATTCAATCATTTTTAACAGTGAATTTCATAGCAAAGCTCTGCCAGACATATCAAAAGGATCCAAGTCAGTAATAAAACCACATTATAAAATGTGAATTTTCCCATTAACATTGTCCGTATTGCTACAGCAAAACACGCAATCAGTAGATAGAATTTGTTCCTAAAGCTTCAAAGGTTGACAGAGAAATTCCCTATCCTCTTGCAGGCGGACTTGAATTAAAGCAAGTACTTTAAAATCAGCATTCTTTTCTGTTTGCGTCGAAGAAAATAGTAGGCCTGACCCTAGGACATATGCTTTAAAGTGGAAAAAGCCCAGAACATTCACCGGACTGAAGAAAGAGGGTTTTGTTTCCTTTCATTTTAATCCGTCCTGTTATTTTTTCACACACAGGAGCTGGATGTCATCAAAGTCTTGTACCTGCCAATCAATCAACTGGTTATTTTCTCATGGATATTAATTCTTTTGTCCTTTAAAGGTTGTCAGGTTTGCCGTCTGCTATCCGAGATAATCTGGCACACTCTGAACTTTATCATGAGATATGAAACAAGTATGAAGGGTTACTGACACGGTTCACACTGACATAATCCTGGAGAGTTTTACTCACTTCAGCAGTGAATACATGTCCAACAAGGTGTTCTGAATGGGGGTTCCGGTGACAGCCCAACGGGCGTGGGCCTCTAGCTTGCACACAGCTGTGGAAGTCTGCACTCGGGGGTTCCTAACACAGTGAGCTTCATCCAATATGATTCGAGCCCAGACTATTCGAAGCAAAGGTGTTTTTGCTATATCCTGGAAGAAACCCAAGTGAAATCCATCAACTGTATGGGAGAATGTACATGTCTTCAAGAAGTTAAGGGAAAATATGAAAAAGTATGGAGGATCCATTCTTACCTTCAAGTTTGAGGGCTTAAATCAGGTATACTGAAATAAGAATTGAGCTGAAGAAACCAAAAGTGGAAACTCTTAATGGGCAGAAATAAACAAGTCAACTTGAGAGCCCCCAACTTTTGGTTTAAGATGCTTAGTAGTAAAATGTTTTAACTTAAGTTCATTTTATCCTTTCTACCCACTTCTGAGCAATGGCCATGGGTCAGGACTACACTAGGTGTCAAGCCTAGAAATTCACTCACTCAATAACATATTGACCAGATTTATAAAAATTCACTAGAACTGTACTGATGGGTCTACTTTTATGCGTAAGATATGAAATCAGACTTAAAGGACAGTTCCTAGCCTCAAGGAGCTCACAATTTGGCAGGGAAGAAAATCAGGCATCCAGATTAGCATGATGTTTATATATTAAGTCCCGCTGGGTAATTCAATACACGCCGGAAAAATCTACTCAGTCCGGCTCACTGCTACATCCCTAATACCTGAAACACCATCTAGCACATAGTAGATCCTTAACGTTCGCTGAATGTGCAGAGTGCTAGGACGTAAGTAAGCACAAGGTCTAGGAGAGGCATTTAACCAAAGGATTAAAGAACTCTCAAAGCAGGTAAAAATAAATAAATAAATAAATAAATAAATAACCAACCAACCAACCTAGAAAAGGAACAGAGGCAAAGCATTCCACTCGGAGGGAGAGCAGCATGACAGCGCAGGGCAGGTGTCCACCCCTTGGTACAAGTGAGCATGAGGTGCAGGGGGTGGGAGATGAGGGACGTGCAAGTTCAAGTTCATACAAGGTCTACCGCGTCCTGCAACAGGACTACGGTTTGATCCTGAAAGCAATGAGGAGCCACTGGAGAACCTCAAACGTTAATTACCAGCAAGAAGTCAAGAGTTGTTCTGACTGGAGAAGCATTCTAGAGATTAGCCCGAATATGGCTAGGTTAGTTCTTGGAACAGCACAGTATTTTCAGGAGAAAAAAAGCCCCACAGTAATGATGCAATAAAGCCTCTGTGCTGTATAACTGGGACTACTTGGCCGTCCTAGCAAACATTCAGGGTTTTTTGTCTGGTTATCGTTTAGCTTCTGGCCCTCTTGTAGCCTTATTATTTGCAACCTCTTTTCCTGGGAGGTGGAGAGGCAGTTGTTAATGGCTTAATACAAAAATACTTGTACTAAAATACTGGTCTTCACATTGAATATAAAAAATACCCCAGGGTGCTTGGGTGGCTGTCGGTTAAGTGTCCGACTCTTTAAAACAAAATTTTCTTTACTGTTTATTTATTTTTGAGACAGAGAAAGAGCGTGAGTGGGGGAGGGGCAGAGAAAGAGGGAAACAGAATCCAAAGCAGCTCCAGGCTCTGAGCTGCACAGAGCCTGATGTGGGGCTTGACCCTGAAACCACAAGATCATGACCTGAGCCGAAGTTGGACGCTTAACTGACCGAGCCACCCAGACACCCCAAGCGTCCAACTCTTGATCTCAGCTCGGGTCTTGGCCTCAGGGTCATGAGTTCAAGCCCCACATTCACCTCTGCACTGGATCTGAAGCCTACTTAAAAAAATATATATATATATCAGGACACCTGGGTGGCTCAGCCGGTTGAGCGTCCGACTTCGGCTCAGGTCGTGGTCTCACAGTTGGTGAGTTTGAGCCCCACGTCAGGCTCTGTGCTGATGGCTTAGAGCCTGGAGCCTGCTTCACATTCTGTGTCTCCCCGTCTCTCGGCTCCTCCCCTGCTCATTCTCTGTCTCTCAATAATAAATATTAAAAAAAATTTTTTTTTAAATATGTGTGTGTGTGTGTGTGTGTATTCACACACACACACACACACACACACACACACACACACACACCCTAAGAGTATATACTCCGAAGACTCTAAAAATTGCAAGTGGGGCTTCCCATATTCATGTGATGAGTACCATTACAACTATAACGTAGTTACCATTAGTTCAAGAAAGCAACTAAATACTGTGCCAAACCTCAACCTTTACTGCTAATGAGTTTGTCTAAAATAAAAGAGAAGGAACAGAGGGAAGAACTCTTTGCTTCCGCAGTGGAATGTTTAGGCCATTCCTGCCCTCCCAGGAAGGTACCTTTCCTTACTCTGATGCTGCGGAAAGACTCCAGTTAAGTGAGGTGTGGCTCCAGTTTCCCTGGCGGCTCCCAGACTCACCTTCTCCGCGCTGGGGTTTGCACCCGGGATCACTCTCTCTTGTTTCTGTGTGGGAATCTCCTTGGTCAGAAGGTTATAGGTAGTGATCACGATGTCATATGTAGACAGTCTGCCCAGATATAACACAGAGTAAGCAGTAAACAATCCCTCTGTGACTGACAAAACAGGCGGGGATGACCCGTTTATAAAAAATGCGAGCGGCTGCAAGGACAAGTCAGCAGAATTCGTTAACTCATGTCTGTAATCCACACACACATGGTTTGGGAGGGGTAAACTTTACTCACTAGGCTTCCTTAGCTCTGACATCCGATCATTTTTATAGCCTGCTCACTATTACTAAACAGCCTCCCTGTTCCCATCCCACGAGTCAGAAAGAAAAACCTCTGGCTGGCATCATATTAAGCTTGGTACAATCTGGCAATAACAGAAGCAGCGTAGGATTGAGAATTAACAGTTAGTAATGATTTGACCTAGACTGACACTGACGTCTCAGGGAGGTAAGAAACTCTCAAAGCATTGTTCATCTATAGCTGATCTTTCGTCTTATGATTCTATAACGGATTTCTGAAAACCCATTAACCCAGCTTTGACATTTGGGTACAAAAATACATGCTGTAAGCTTGGAGTTTACCTCTCCTGTACTCTACATGTAAAGATTCTTAACAAAAGGTACAAATCTTTTTTCCAACGAAACGTAATATTGTGCACCTAGGCGAATGTCCATAAATGCTTCTGATAAAAATGATATGCCTAATTCAGAGGGAGTGCAGTCTACACATTGCCTTAGTCTCACACAGAGAAGAAGAATTAAGAATGATTCCAAACTGTCAACTAGCGCATTCGGAACACCAAACCAGATATGCTCAAAGTGCAAATCAAGTGAGGTGTAATTTATTTCTAATAAATATCTGGAACAATGGCCACTGACAGCACTCTGCTGGAGAAGGCACGCAGGCCTGTCACTGCTACCCTGATACTTTTCATCTGCTGAGGCGACCCTCACTCCTGAGAGTAGGTGTATTGTAAGACTGAAGGCCCCCAATTGTGCAACTCACTGTTCTTTAGGAGATCAAATTTCCAGTATTAGAGGTTGGGGAGATTATTCGGAAGCAGAAACAACTCTGTTCGTGACTAGATAGCAAGTATTCAACCCAGACCATCACATCACAATTAGGAACAAAAAACAATTCCTTTAGAGGCTCCTGGCTGGCTCGGTCGGTGGAGCATGTGACTCTTGACCTTGGGGTTGTAAGTTCAAGCCCCACGTTGGATGTAGAGATTACTTAAAAATAAAATCTTACCAAAAAATAATTCCTTGAAAACCAAAAGCAAAGATTAGGACTAAAATGACCCTATGGGGAAGGATTTTCATTCCTCCTTCCTGATCATCTCCCTTCAGGAATTTGGTTAGGTCTCACCCTTAACCCTTGAGTCTAAAACTTCTTAGACGGTTCATATGTGAAAAAGAGCACCAGTCTGTATCACACAATCCTTAATAGTCTATCAGAATGCTCTGTAAGACTGGGCTGGCTGCATGTGCACGAACAGAAGAACGTGAAGCTGGACACAGATATTCAACAATCATGAGTGACTGTGGCAGATCCTGTTGTTCCAGAGGAAATGCTGCTGCTCCCTGGCTGACAACTCAGACACCTCAGGCTACCTCATATGGCAGCTCCTGTTGAGGACGGGGACAAGGATACAGCAAAAGAACACCATTCTCTTACAAGCTGCATCTCTTCTCACAGGTGAAGGATGCTGGGTTGATGACAGTGCCCTTGGTCTTCACAAATCATCAGCCCTGATTAAATGAAAGCCCAGAGAGAGCGGGGAAGGCCAACAGGCCCCTTCAGCCAAGATGCCGAGGGCTCACACCAACCGCCGTATTTCCACACTTACACTTTTGCACGTTGTTCCCGGTTGGGCCCATGATAGAGGCAGACTCTTAGCGTGTTGCTGCCTACACGTTTCATCACCTCGTTTTTCCAATGATGGATCAGGGAAGCAGGACAGATGATCAGCGTTCCATGGGAAGTGAACTCAGAGGAGTCTTGAGGGGGGAAAAAAATCAGCACCTCGTTACGCTCATTCAACCGTCTTTGACTCCTTGAAGGCATTTCCTCTTTTTCTTGACTTTCATTCTTTCAATCAATATTTAAAAAAAAAAAAAATTTTTTTTTTAATGTTTATTTATTTTTGAGACAGAGAGAGACAGAGCATGAACAGGGAAGGGTCAGAGAGAGAGGGAGACACAGAATCTGAAACAGGCTCCGGGCTCCGAGCTGTCAGCACAGAGCCCGATGCGGGGCTCGAACCCACGGACCGTGAGATCATGACCTGGGCCGAAGTCGGACGCTCAACCGACAGAGCCACCCAGGCACCCCTCAATCGATATTTTTAACAAACTGCTGCTCTTACTTCCACGCACAGGGTACCACAGAATGGGAAATAAAAGAGGTGATCTGTCAACTCAAAACACGTATGTTTTCCCCTGTACAAATGTCAGACAGAGAGAGGCTGAGGAGGAAAAGTACAGTACGTGGCCTCAGTCTAGAAAAAACAATATGCTTCCACAGTGGCGAGGAGGCAGAGGTAGGATCATTTCCTATCTCGTCCCGAGTGGATTCGTCACAAGAGAGTATTATTTTCTCTGAAAAGTGTAATTTAATTACATCCACATTATAATGTAAGTACAAAACCCCTCAGAAAAGCCAAGCTTGCTTTGGAATGGGTTAGTGATGGGGTATTTGTACCATTGCCTGCACCCCCATCTCTTTGCATGAACCCAGGGGCACAGGACCCGGCTGTGACCGTGTTCATTAGAGGCCCTGCAAATGGACGGCAGATTTATAATAGTTCTACAACTGACCCACCAACTGTCTTGGCAGACGTTAGCAACTTCCACGTGATGTGGTGATGCCAATATGTTACATGTAGGACGTTTAATGCACTTGCACATTTTACTTTCAAACAGAGGTTGAGATAAGGTAGAAATTGTCTAGAATTTGGAAACTTCTGGAATTTCAGAACACTTGGAAAACAGCTTCTGCTATGGTGGCTAAAATCTGAGGTTGTGACAGACCTTCCTTAAGAAAACAATACATTGACTAATTTGTACCTAACCTATGATTATGTCCTCAACATTAACAGAAATAATCATCAGAGCCCTTCCAGCGCCTTGGCTCTCTCTATAAAATTTTTTCTAATTACAGGTCAAGCTAAGTTTATAGCAAAAGGAGAAATGACCACTTGTAATTAAGCAGATCTAGCATCAGAAATGACGGCACAGGAATGAGTCTAACACTAGTCTTCCAATAGATGAATTAAGTATGACCAAACGTGTTCTTTCAGAGCTTAAAAATGTCTACTCTTAAAAATGTCCACTTAGGAAATAACAGGCTATCTGTATACCATCTTTGGAAAGCCAGGTCAATGCCATGTTTTTGTCTTCTTCTTTGTTTTTCTCCCGATTCTTCTGGGTCAGGATGAGTGCAATCATTGTCAGAGTTTTTCCTAATCCCATATCATCCGCTGGAAAACAACAACAAAAATCGGAGAGTCCATTACTTAGGGCAAAGCATCACCTCCACTTGAAGAGAGAAGCCACTGGCAGCCCTTAGCCCTTGCTGTGCTGACGGTGTGGATCTAGGTCCTTTCCAAGCCTGACAAATCCTTCACCTTGTGTTTGAAGATGAACCCTAGCTCTGGCTGTTTACTATCTAGATCAAAGGCACTTACCGTGACTTTTGCAAAACTTAGAACTTAGGACTTAGATTTTATTCTAGTCTGCATGCTGAAATGTTACTTAATGGATGCATACGTGGACATCTATCTCAGTTTGGTGGTATTGCCTGGTCTTTTTAATTTCTTACTCCGCCAAAGCAAAAGGATCCAGTAGGTGGAGTTCGTTCAAAACACTCCTTCTCCATTCCCTTCATTTATTCATCAAAGAGCGCCATAAATGAACATTTCTTGGGTGGTGTCAGTGTGCCAGTCACTGAACTTACCTAATTTATTGTTTGTACCCTATAGAATATTCTCATCCTCACCTGAACAGTTTCAATAAGCATTCTGACATAAGCAGAAGTAAAATGTCACAGCATGGGTTCTGGTTCGCATTCTGGCCCTGCTACCATGCAGACAGAGTTAGCACCACACATCTGACTCCCATCCCGGGAAAGGCCCGCTGACAAAGTCGGCCCTGGGCTGGCGTGTGGGAACACGAATTCAAGCAGGGTTCCCACCGTTCCCAGACCTTGTAAGAGCGGCTCACTGTGCCTAAACTGTGCCCACATGATGTGGTTTATGCTGCACAGCTGCTTTCCTGCTGGGAGTCTGGAATTTCAGGACCCAACAGGCCGGAAGCTGCCATTGTGGCCAGTTCCTAGTAAACACCTGGGGCCCAAACTTCCCTGCTTGGTAACATCTTACATGTGTCATCACAGCTCACCCTGTGTGACTTCACTGGGAAAGGTCTCTGGAAGCCTGCACCTGGTATCCCCTGAGCTTTGCCCCATGTGCCTTTTTCCTTTGCTGACTTCCATTTCTAGCAAATCAAAATCAATTTAATTAATTAACTTATTTAAAGTTTGTTTTATTCTGACAGAGAGAGAGAGTGGGGAGGGGCAGAGAGAGAGAGAGAGAGAGAGAGAGAGAGAGAGAGAGAGAGAGAATCCCATCAGCGCGGAGCCTGATGCGGGACTCGATCTCACAAGCCTATGAGATCATGACCTGAGCCGAAATCAAGAGTCGGACACTTAACCGACTGAACCACCCAGGCGCCCCTACTTTTTTTATTTTGTAACAAATCACAGCCATGAGTACGACCACATGCTGTGCATCCTCCTTGCAAATCATCGAACCTTGAGGATCCCCAACACAGCCACTTACTAGCCATCATGGCCATCTGTCATGTTTTCTAGAAGCTGAACCCCTTGGAAAATTTTAGTTTGAGGAGTCTCCAAAGCAGAGCCTGGAAAACTTACTTTCTAGGGTCCCCTGCACCTAAGGCCCCGGCAGCGTGACCTGGCTCTTGGAGATCACATGCACTCAACTCACATAAGATTTCAACTCAGATGTAAGCAACGTGAGAAATGAGGTTCCCTGTGACATCCTTTCTGCAGGAAAGGGTGGGGACAGGAGTCTCCGACTCTAGGGTGGCAATGCTCTCCTCTGGTGCTTGAGCAAAGCAGCCATGACAGTTTCCACAGGACACTGAGTTTATTACTTGGCTTTGGCCATGCTCCTAGATATCTGGTCTCCAGCCTGGCTCTCCACATCTCCCAGACACTCTCTGTGCCACCAGAGAATGAACTCTCCTTCTGCTTAATGAGCCACAGTCAGCTTCTACTGTGTGCTGCCACGACCTCACCTCTTAAGTATGTTGCTTTTCCCACCCTGCGCCTCAGTTTCTTCATCTGTAAACAGGGGGGATTATAGTGCCCACCCCAGAGCTGGTGACAGGGTCAAATGAGGGGGCATCTCTGGGTGACTCAGTTGGTTAGGTGTCCAACTCTTGATTTCAGCTCAGGTCATGATCTCATTGTGGTGAGACTGAGCTCCACACTGGGCTCTGTGCTCAGTGTGGAGTCTGCTCAAGATTCTCTCTCTCCATCTGCCCCTTTCTGGCTCACACGTGCTCTTGTGAAAGGGAGAGGGGAGGGGAGAAGAGGAGGAGAAGAGAAGGAGAGGAGAGGAGAGGAGAGGAGAGGAGAGGAGAGGAGAGGAGAGGAGAGGAGAGAAAAAAATTACAAAACATATGTCGACTCTTATCATAATGTCAGACTTACCCAGAATTCCTCCATGTGGCTTCTGACTTTCCCGCCATAGTAACCAGGCCAACGCCTGCTTCTGGTGCAGTAGCAAAGGGACCTGATAGAGGTAAGAATCAAAAGCTGAGTACAAATTCCTCATGAGGGGCTGGATCCTGACTACATGGACTCCATGCTCTCCGATTCTCGTGTCTGGAAGTGATCCTCCCAATATCCTAGCTGTCACGGGGCTGCTCACTGCTCCTCGGATGTCCCCGAGTCCGCCTCTGACCTAGGGGGACCATATGTCCTGGTGTGCCTAGGACAGACTTGCACCACCAGCCAGCATGTCTATCAAGAGCGTCTATCAAGAGCGTCCCCTACCCCCTCAAGGGAGAGTCTTGGTGTGTCTGCTTTGATCGCCAGGCAGTTTCTATTGCTTGCTGCCGAGACCTCTGACTGGCCACCTTCCTTTCACTGACGAAGCCATTTCGATGGCTCTTCCTTATTTTCCTTTAAACGTGAGTCTCCACTCTGTAGGCAATGTCCCAGTCTACACCGTGAGTCCTAAATTTCAACAGCCCTGTGACTGACACCCCCTTCCAGTCTTTTCTCACTCCACTTTTATCCTGTGCTCCGCCACAACAACAATCTTCAGAAAACGCCTCGCTCAAAATTCTACAGTGATTCCGTCATTTCTCTTGAGCTGCTTCCCTATGCCAGGCTGCATGGCCAGGGCTGCCCCGCTCAGTGGCGCCACCTGCTGCCCTCGCTCTTCACTTGTTAATAATCGAGCCCCGTATCTCCTCTCTGACGGAGCCTTCGGCTTATACCCTCTCGGGAATCCTTAGCCTGCAACTTCTTTAAGGCACGGAATAGGCAGGCAACGAAGAGTTCTTTACCTAGAGTGACTTCTCCCTTATTCTGATTCCTCTGTATGCTGCATACTGTCTGCGGTCCCTTACAATGCACACTGTACCTCTGTTCTTGCATCATTTTCTGGCTGGCTTATATCTGTTGCATGTGCACTCCCCCCAACTAGTTCCCTAAGAGCGCAATTCCTTCGCATCCTCGTGGCACCCAGTGAAGCTCCGTAAACGGATCTTTTACTGCTATAGACTTCTATAATTTTGTGGCTTTAGGGGAAAAAAAAATATATTTTTCTTTCCTCACTGCTTAGCAGGAGGAGAAAATACAAGAGAAGCCATGGAAGCGTTATCCGTAGGAAAGATCCACCAGGACGGCACTCTGCCGGGCAGAGACCCAGGGTCTGTGGGTGCAGGGACACTCCGCGCCAGGAATCTTCCCCGGCTCACCTTCAGCCCGGGGGGATCCTCTGCCAAAGCTGTCTCGGCAGGCCGCGACTCCAGTGACTGATGTAGCTCGTCAATGGCTTTACTTATGATTTTCCACACTGCGTGAGGGCCATCTGGTTTGGGAGGGCCTGGGGACAAACAGGCGTTCACTCAAGGTGTCACAAGTATTTCACCCCGGCAATTCATGGTTCGCCAGATAATCAATCTGCACGGACTACAGATTCTTGCCTCTCGATTCTCCTGGCCTCCCAGGCCCCTCGATCCCCATTTTCTGTCTGTTTAATCACACATTCTAATAAAGGGCAAAATAACAGAAAGGATAATAAAGAGGTAACTTGTAATGTTTTGGATGTGTTTCCTTTTCCCCCCAGCTTCAGAGAGGTGGCAGAGGAAAAAAGAGTGCCATTGTTATTTCAGGAAGAAAAGATCCTCGGGGCTGGACCAAGAAGGGGAGTCAGCAACAGGGAAGGCCGAGCTAGTGGAAGTCTGTGGATATTAATTCGGGCAGGGGGGGAGACAGCCCCTGACATGCGTGTCACACGCTGACCACCCTGAGCCAGGCGGTATTAGCTCTCCCTCGTCCCACAGGGAACAGCTAGACACACACCTCAGCTGTTTGCAGTGTCAGGGATGAGGTGTCCCAAATATGGTTTCTAGATAAACGGCAAGCAATTAACCATCTAAACGTTACAATATTTTTAACGTTTACAATATTTTTAAACGATAAACCATTTTAATGGAATGCTTTCCAAAACGTATTATATACTTTCTCACCTTAAGACTCTAACATAATTTCGTTTTTGTCCAGGTGACTCAGTCACCATCATGCTCACTGAATGATGCTCTCACAGCAGTGCTCTCAGCCAGGACTGTCCTGCTACTCAAGCACACGCATTTTCCGTTCCCTCTTAGACAAGCCTCAGCTCGTCTGGCACCGAGCCTATTTCTTACCCTCTGTTAACTACTGCTCCTCGACTTTCTCCCCTTCCTTCCTCTTTCTGCTTCCTTGCGTCTCTCCTTTTCTCTTTCTGTCCCTCTAGAGGTCCTCAGCTGGGAGAAAACTGGCCTTGGCTTTTCCAGTCGCTGCCAGCCCACCTAACCAGTGAGCTCATCAGGTCCCAACTCCTGATCCGCAAACCAACCCATCTTAGGACATATCTGAGGCTCTAATGGCACCATTATTTGCGGTTACTTCTGAATCAGTTTTCTGGAAAATTTAGGACAGAAGCACTAATTTAAATAGGGTGGCACTGCTCTCGGTGGCTCTTTGGTCATCAGCTTGACTCACGTCGCTCCTCTCCCCTACCTTAACACGCACACAGGAGTGCAAATGTGCCCGCTGGTCTGCCTACCTCGTGGTGGCGTGGGTTTGAGTTTTCACTTACATTTACCAGATGATTCCCATGTGCCGGCCACTGCGTTGACTGATCAAGGCCCGTGAACAAGGCAGGCACAGAAACCTAAACACTGTGGAAGCCCGGCAAACACCACAGTCTTTATTATAGGGGCAATTCACAATTCCAGAATGGCTTCTCTCTTCACATGGGCACAGAGACACCTGCTAGGCAGCATTGAACTTGGAGGTGTAGCAATTCACAGCAGGGCCAGGCCCTTGGATCTTACCTCCATAGCACCCACTGGATCCCCCAGCAGCTAGAGGGCAGACGGCCTTCAGTCCTTGAGAACCCAGAGGCTGCAGTCCCTGATCATGCAGGGGTAGGGGAGGCACCAAGCGAGGGAGGTCAGTGGCAGTTTTGGTGAGGTTTCTCTGCTGTGGTACTTGAGTGTCACTCTTCTCATTAGTGTCTGTTCAAAAACAAAACAAGGAAAGAATAGGCTACAGTTGAGGAAAGCAAAGGAATTATCTGTGTGGGAGGAGGTCAGGAGAGGGTGGGACCACTTCTATTCCCATGAGCCGGGAAGACCTCAAGGGCACAGCATTGAAAGTCTCTTAACCAATGGGAGCGAGCAGAGTCCACAGGCAATGCAGGAAGTTTTTCTAAATCACAAGTGTAATTCTGAAAAGCTCAGAAGTAGATCATCAAAAGGAGCGGTGAATCAATCAGTGTCTTCTTTATCAAAAGGGCTTCTCGAATGTCTCTTGTAAAGTTCACGCAAACCCTGAGTTCTGGGGCGCAGCCCATCTCACCTGGCTCTGGGGAGAGGGCAAGAGCTCCCAGGGCTTCCTCCAACTCCCGGATCTGCTGAAGCAACTTCTGACCCTTGTCTGGAAGAGCCTGGAGGTTCACGGATTTCAGTGTGCTCTGAAAAACACCTCCTATAAGATCCTCTCTTCTCCACTTGTTAGAAAAACAGTTTCAAATTAAAGTACCCTAAAATGTGAAAACTGAAATTATGGTCCATTAAGTGTATGTGTGAAAACCATGTTTTTTGGGGGCTTTTGTTTTTTTTAAACCCAGCTGATCTACTGACCCTGAAAATATAAACCTAGGCAAAGACAAACTAACCACCTGCAAAACCTTTGTCCTATTAACCTATCCGACTGGTTTGCGGCCCACAGAAAGCAATGCTCTGACCTTAGAAACAAAGCACATGGGTGGCATCTGGGTGGTGCAGTCGGTTAAGCGTCTCCTAAATCTCAGCTAAGGTCATGATCTCAGTTTGTGAGTTTGAGTCCCACATCAGGTTCTGTGCTGATGGCATGGAGCCTGCTTGGGAGTCTGTCTCTCCTTCTCTCTGCCCCTCCCCCGCTAAGCAGGTGCGCACACGCTCGCGCGCTCTCTCTCTCAAAATAATAAACTTAAAAAAATTTTTTTAAACAAAAACAAAAATAAAGCACACGGCAGGTCAGCAGTTACCTTCTTTTGTTTCAGTTGTGTCGTGAGGTACACACGTTGGGCTGCCGGGTCTGAAGGTTCTACCTTCTTGGAAACTCCTGAGGTGGCAGATGTGTTTCTTTGCACGCTCTGACCAGGGAATGAAAGGCGGTTCTCATTCTGTGAGTCCAGAGTCAAGTCAAAGAGCAAGGGAGGCTTCGGGGAAACAGCAGTACCTTGCCCACGGTCACCGTGGCTGGAGCCCGCTTCTGGGCCCTCTCCCAGGGGGCGCAACGCAGCGGCTGGTGTGCACTGTGCGGACGGTCCTTGTGGGGCAGGCACATCCCGAGGCTCCGAGTGCTGATCGGACTGCGTGCTTGGGTCACCCCCTGCCTTTGCTTCTCTAGCCTCCCGGCTCTTGGAGTGCTCTTTGTTGAGGTGGCCCCCTGTCTGGGGCTTGATTGTTGGGTTCTGACCCTGAGTAATTCCAGGCAAAGGCTTAGGTTCCTTTTCCCTCAGAGGCTCTGATGTTTTTTGGACATGATGACTCTCAACATTTGATTTCTCCTGAAGAGATCCGGACGGTTTTCTCAGCTCATCGCCGTGGCCCTGTTTGGATTCAACCCCAGAAAGGTCTCTTCTGTGCGTCCCTTTGCTCTCCTTTGCCTCACACTGAAACTCTTTCTCCACTCCATGCTTCTCTTGACCTGCAGCCTGTTTTTTCTTTACCTCCAGGCCAGAGGAGAGATCTTTCTTCATCCAGCAGTTGGATTCAGCCTTCCATTCCTTCTTTGGATCCAGGAACACATCTCCTTTTTCCTTTTGACTCTTGTCAGCCATCTTTTTCTCACCTTCGCCTTTGGTGAACTGTTTCCAGAGAGACGGTTCTTGATTCTTGTCAAGTACCTTGAACGGGTTTCTCTGCTGGTTGGAAGGATAATGAAGTGGCTCAGAGGCGCTCTCACACTTGTGGGTTACAGGATGTTCTTTGGAACTGGGCTCCTAAAAGACAAAATAATCTTCATATAAAACATCAATGCAAGCTTTCTATCTAGAATGCCTTCCCCCCCCGCCCCCCCGAGGAAATGGAAACAGTAGTCCAGTATTTCTGAACATTCCTGGGACCATTTCTGCCTCTAGGAAAGACCATGTGCCTAACTCAGAGAGTATTAGTTTCTGAACAGAACTTCCAACACTCGGTTCCTTCTCTGATCATGACCACTGCTTTCCCAGGCTTCAAGGACAAGCAGTGACCAAATCAAGTGCTTCTGCAATTGTAATAGCCACATTGTATACCTCTCATGAAAAACTATTCTCTTGGATGAACCTATCCCCAAACCTACACAATACCCTCAGCTTGCTTCGAGTCCGGCTTTAGGAAGGTTTCATTGTGCGAGTCTAGGGTTACAAGTTCAAGCTACACCTCCACCAATGAAAGTGTGGCTGCCTCCCTGGCCTAGCCCCTCAGGCACCAGGCATCTGTGAGTCTCTCATGTGCCAGGAGCTTATGAATCACACCCCATTTATACCAACATCAAGGAGTCAGCAGTCCATAAAAAGATGCTGAAGTTAGTCAGGTGAATCCAAAATTTTCCCTAGAGAAAACAGTGACTACAATTAAAACCTCGGAAAATATTTAAGTGAAATAGGAGGCAAATCATTAAATCTTCACTATAACCAAATAGTCCTTTGAATTAAAAGACCTGACATGGCCCACGCTGCTTAAAGAAAAGATCTTTCAGGGACAGTATGATGAAGACAAACCAGTTTATACCGGACTTCAAAGTCTTTTCAGGCAACACTGCAGATTAAACAGTCTTAACGAAGCAGGTCTGAAGACAGGAATAATTCCTACCTGCCATGGGATACTTCCGCACCACTGCTTCCCTGCTGCCTTACTTCTAACGCACTGGAAGAACAATCTAGTGAAGTACAAAACACAAATAATCAAGGCTGTGAAAATCCATTAAAACGAGATACATTTAGTTTTCATCCAAGCAAACATCTTGCAACTTCTTGACACCAGTTTTGAAAGGTCACTTGAAGCCAGTGACTCTTAGATTTATATTTAAAAATTCTCTACTGCACAGGATCTTCATAAGGGATACGAAGTGAAAGACTAGAGATGTCATGGAAACCAAGACGTGTACTGGTTTGTTCTTTTTACTCTGTAAAGGATGACTAAAATGGAAACATGATCAGTGGTGGCTGTTAAAATCAGAAAAAGAGAGACCATCAAATCCCTGACAGGAAACGATAATACCGCCTATAAAGTAAAACAAAATCTAGCCAACCAAAACAAAGACGAACTACCCTGGATCTGGCCAAGCCCCTAGATTCAATTATCAATTTACTGGAAACACAGACAACAGACGAATGCACGGATCGAGGCCACAGGGATGTGATCTGTAAAACCTTGACAGGAGGAAATGCTCTGTGACAAACAATTGTATTCTTTCAACAAATAAATGACAAGGGAGGGACAAAATGGAGAGAAAACTTAAGAGACTTAAAAGACACATCAATCAATTGCAACCTGTGAACCGTATTCATTGATTTAAACAAACAAAAACTATTAAAATTAACTACTTGCCACCTATGAAGCGACAGGAAATCTGCACTCCAACTGGTTAAAAAGAAAAGAGAGAAAGTCCCTATCTTTCAGAGCTAGATACTGAAACACTTGCAGAAGAAATGTTATCTGGGATCTGTTCCAAAATATGGCGAGAGCTGGAGGGTAGAGTGGGTAGAGTTGGTAACTAAAGTTCACATGCTGCATTATTCTATCTTGCCTACTTTTGTGTATGTTTGCAATCACCCATGAAAAAAAAAAAGATCATATTCAGACATACATCCAAATACAAGACCGTCCCTGCACAAGTAAACCCAGCCTTCACACCCACTGCACAGAAATGGCCACGCGACTCCGTTAGCAAGCGAACCACGCATACGCTCTCCAGCCCCCAGATTTTCCATGCATATCTCCCTCCATCCAAAAGATGTCCTCTTTATCCCTATTTGCCCACTGCTTCCCCCATCACCAGCTGTCAAAGTCCTGTATGTCCCTCCATGTCGGCTTCAAGCCATGCCTCCTTCGCAAGGTCTTCCCACATTCCCTACCCTGCTCATCCACTGGGCTGCTTCTGGATTTCTGCTGTATTTAGGTGTATTACACTTGTGTCTGCCTGCCTGCATGACTGTATCTTCAGTGACTGGAAGGCTATAATCCTATATGATCTCTTTATTCCCAACTATGCCTTGCCTTTTGTACAGAATTGTTAAGTATTGCTGAATTAAATAGAACCAACTCATTTTTTCCTTCCCCAAAATGATTCCTCAAAAACATTTAATCTGTTAAATAAGCTCTTTCAAATACAATTTTACCTAATTGTTCAACTAGGTAATAAACTCACTCAATAAAATGGCCATGGAAAGGAGCCTCTCATGGTACCCCATCTGCCCAGTTCACGTTCCTCCCAAGTGTCTGTTCCTATTAGTTCTCTGTTTGCCTCTCCAGAGATTTGTAAATGTATATTCAGATCAACATAAATATATAAATCTTAATTTCCTTTTCCACACAAATGGATAGCATAGTATACATACTACTAATACTAAATACCTTGTTTTTAACAATATCGTCAAGATTCTCCAGAATATATACATAAGGTACTCCTATTATGTAATACATGTATAATATATATTATATATGTAAGCAATATACAATTTTTATACATAATTTTTCTTTTTTACAACTGCACAGTTTTTACACAGCTGCACAATCTCCCACAATTTAGAGTTCCATTATTCATTTAACTAGAACCCTCTTGATAGTTTGGTTGTTTCCAATTCTTTCCTACTAAAAACAATATCACAACAAATAACTTTTTACATGTGTCATTTCACATGCGTCTTAATATATCTGTAGGGTAACTATTTCTCACATTGTGTATTAGGACCTTCTCTGTTTTTCTTTATCAATTGGCTTGTAGATTTTATTTATTAGCTCTTTTTGCTGTTTTCTAACTCATTAAATACAATTTTTACCTACATTAATCCCTTTTTTTCTCCTTTCTTTCGGTCTAATTTCTTGCTCTTCTTCTAACTTCTTAAAATAGTCTTGTGACATACAACAGGAATCGTGACAGTTTGAGTCCTAATTCAAGATGAATCCTGAGCGGGTCTCAATTCCCTGACGTCAATACCTCACCTGGACGTATAAGCAAAGATAGGCCCCAAATGGACAGATATTACATAAAAGTCAAGCTAGAAAGAAAAGAGGTCCAGAGGTGCCTGGGTGGCTCAGTCGGTTAAGCATCTGACTTCAGCTCAGATCTCGTAGTTCGTGAATTCGAGCCCCGCATTGGGCTTTGTGCTGACAGCTCAGAGCCTGGAGCCTGCTTTGGATTCTGTGTCTCCCTCTTTCTCTGTCCATCCCCGGCTTGTGCTCTCTCTCTCTCAAAAATAAATAAACATTAAAAATAATTTTTTTAAAGAAAATAGGTCAGCCCCTCCCATAAAAACTCACAGTTTTCCCATTCAAGCTCACAATTAAAAAAAAATAACAAAAAACCCATACTGGTCTTTTTAGTTTTTCTCACTGAAACAGGACAATTACATAATTGAACTATGTAAAATACATGTATTTTACATGTAAAATACTATGTAGAATACAACTATGTAAAAATACATAATTGAACTATGTAATAAAATTTATGAAATGTTCTGAATGCACAAAAATTCAAAGTGTTGGCTACTATTAGGCAGGACCATTACTTATCAACGTGAATCAAGAATAAATTGCTGCTGTGGTTTCAAGTGCATCAAGTACTTGAAATCTTTACTGACAAGAACATTTCATAAATCATATCTATTTTAAAGCCCAAGCCACTGCAGACTTTAGAAGGGTAGGACTTGGGAGTCCAAAAAGGGGAAAAAAAACAACACACTTACTATGCATCTACTAAGCATTTACTTAGTTCTAGGCATGGTGCTAAAAAAAATGTTTTTACTTGCATTTTTATTAAAACCTATCTGAATGGGTTTCTCTGTTTTTAGGATAAAAATTTTGTTATGTTTATTAAATTACAAATCAACAAGGAAAGCAATGGAAATACATTCTCACAGAGAAAGCAAAATTTTTTTATAAACGTTGATTTATTTTTGAGAGAGAGAGAGAGAGAGAGCGTGCGAGAGAGCGCGCATGCGCGCAAGCAGGGGAGGGGCAGAAGAGAGAGGAGGACAGAGGATCCGAAGCGGGCTCTGTACTGACAGCAGAGAGCCTGACGTGGGGCTTGAACCCACAAACCCTGAGATCACGACCCAAGCCGAAGTTGGATGCTCAAATGACCGAGCCACCCAGGTGCCCCAAGAAAGCAAATATCGACTCCACTATGAAGAGTGTAATTTCTGCAGTATGTCATTTTCCGAGATATAAGTAATAAGCGATACTGATGAACACAGCCAGAGGAGGCCAGACCTCTTCAATGCCGTCTTCTTCACCAGAAGGCAAATCCCCCCTGGTTGATCATCCAACCCTGGCTTGCACTGTCAGGCACGTTCACTTCAGCTAGGCTGGGGTTCTCTCAAGTCTCCAGAGTCCTCCTCCCTTGGTTCAAATCCCAGCCCTACTACATAATTAACTCTGAAACCTCAGATACTTCATTTGACTGGCCACTCTGCCAGTTTCCTTTTCTGTAAAATGGCCAAAACCAAAACAGTACCTACCTCAAATGATCACTGTGAAAACCACACGCGTTAATGCACGTAAAGATAAGGTTCAGATCAAAGTAACCCGTATCAAGGACTTGTTAAGCAGTAGCAGTCATTAGTTCACTCTCGCTGACCATCTTGCTGTAGTCACACTTCTGTTTCTAGCCCCAAACACTGTCCTTTATCTATCTAAAATTTAAAGGTCATTCAAGGCCAAGCTCATGTCTCAGTTCCCACACTTCCTCAGTAACTTGCACCAGCGTTAAGCCCCTGCTGTAGATCGTACTGTCACAGAAGCACCTGCACCTGAACACATCCAATTTCGTGCTAACACACACAGATCGTGCTGGGCGCCAACCTTCGTGTGTCTGACTCTTACCCCAATGGTGTCAGAGACCATCAGGAAGACAGGTTCACTTTTTTGTATGCTCCAGCACTGGAAAAACACGAAGCAGGATTTCTACCTCATTCCTTTACACGAAAATTCAAGACGGAACAAAAACGTAAGTGTAAAAAAATGAAACTGGAAAGGTTCTGGGGGAAAAAAGAGAGGAATTTTTTTTTTTTTAATCCTCAAGTGAAGAAGGCTTTTCTCAGTGTGACCTAAAATCCTGGATTTGGTAATTCTGACCCCATAAAAGGTTTTTGCTTTGTTTTTTTAAGATTTTAGTTTTCTAAGTAATCTCTACACCCAACGTGGGGCTCGAACTCACCACCCTGAAACTAAGAGTCGCACACTCTACCAACTGAGCCAGCTAGGTGTCCCATCCACAGACCTGGCCAGAAGAAAGTTTTAAACCTCCGGCTGCGGGAGCCAGTGAGGAGCAGCAGCAGGGCTCTGTGCCGCCCTATGGCCATGGGCCTTGACAAGGGCCACAAGGCGACTTGACTGAGAACTAAGCAAGCTGAGGCACAGCCACCGCCGCGGGCGCCTCCCCGAGCACATGCTCATATGGAACGTGAGGGCGCCTCCCTGAGAGCACATGTCCCTGTGGGACATGATCCGAGAGGTGTGGGCTTCACCCCACACAAGGGCACGTCACAGAGCCACTCAAGGTCTCCCAAGGACAAGAGTGCCCTCAAGTTCTTCCAGAAAACAGTGGAGACACACATCCATGCCAAGAGGAAGAGAGAGGAGCTGAGCAACGTCCTGGCAGCCAGGAGGAAAGCGGCAGCCAAGAAGGAGTGAACCTCTCCCCTGTGTATGTAATAAGGCCTTTTGGGGCAGGGCAGGGGGGAATTTTAAGCTTCCACATGGTAAAAATACCATTAGCGAAATTATAAGAGAAAGGCAAAATGGAAAAAAGTGATTGTGACACATATCACAAAGACTAATATTCTTCACACACGAGGGTTCCTTCAAGTGCACAGCACAGGGCCTGACACTGTACAATGGATGCGATGCACAAGCCGTACTAGCTTCACTGAGTGGGACTGCTCACGGGCTGGTGGGACCAGAGGTCCTTCTTCACGGGCCCGGCTCCCATTCAAATTCCTCCCTATCACCCACCCAGATAATCATCACTGGGCTATACCAGCTGTTTGCCCATTTTACCCAATAACCGGCGACACAAAGAATTTTTTTTTTTAAGTAAAAAAAATTTTATTTTTAATCTTTATTTATTTTTGAGAGAGAGAGACAGAGCGTGAGCGGGGGAGGAGCGGAGAGAGAGGGAGACACAGAATCTGAAGCAGGCTCCAGGCCCCAAGCTGTCAGCACAGAGCCCGACACGGGGCTCGAACTCACAAACCGTGAGATCACGACCCGAGGCGGGGTCGGACGTTCCACTGACGGAGCCACCCAGGCGCCCCTACACAAAGAATTTTCTAGACACGCAAAGATTCAATTGTTATTAAAAAATAAAATTTTCTGGGGCGCCTGGGTGGCGCAGTCGGTTAAGTGTCCGACTTCAGCCAGGTCACGATCTCGCGGTCCGGGAGTTCGAGCCCCGCGTCGGGCTCTGGGCTGATGGCTCAGAGCCTGGAGCCTGTTTCCGATTCTGTGTCTCCCTCTCTCTCTGCCCCTCCCCCGTTCATGCTCTGTCTCTCTCTGTCCCAAAAATAAATAAACGTTGAAAAAAAAAAATTTAAAAAAAAAAATAAATAAAAAATAAAAATAAAATTTTCTGAACATCCCGCAACAACCAGTTATTTAAAGAACTAAAATTTGTTTTACCTAGATGGAGATAAAAGAATACTTCTAGCTATTTTGATCCTATATCCTTGAGAAGCTAGAAGAGAGGTTGGTGGGGGCAGGGGTGGGCGGCAGGGGAAGGAGGGGAGGAAACAAGAACTCAGGAAGCTCAATGATGTTGTCCAACATTTGTAAATCAAGGTATGCCACGTCATTCAAGGCAAGGCAAGAGTTCTTCCTTCAGGTTCTACTGAGTGACTGTTTCTTTATTGCCCATAAACAGAGGGCCAAGGCTGAAGGGCCAGTCAAATGCCGGTTGAGTGGCACCATCTGGTGTTTAAGTAGGAGAACTGCACATAAATGCACCTACCGGCCAAGGTATCAAAAATGGGCCAAGATCTTACCCTCACCTGGGCTTACACCGCCCCCCCCATTACTCTGCTGCTCCTGTCTCCTAGCTGGGTTAAGCTTTAAACATACCGCCATTAAGTCAAAATGTAAAGTACTTTAAGTTCTGGAAAAGAAACTTTTCTTCTGAAAACTGGGTTTCAGAAGAAAAGGTTACATTCCCTGAGGTCATTTTCCAGAGTACAGGAGTTCTGGCTAAATGCCCTTACTGTCTGCTAAGGAAGTCATCAGCCATTGGCTTACCTACTTCTTTTAAAATTTCCAGCCTGTACTACCTACAGGGGTGCCTGGTTTTTGTTTTTTAAGTCTATTTATTTATTTTGAGAATGTGTGGGAGGGGCAGAGAGAGAAAGAGACAGAGAGAGAATCCCAAGCAAGTCCCACACCATCAGCATGGAGCCCAACACAGGGCTCGAACCCACAAACTGGAAGACCATGACCTGAGCAAAAACAAGAGTCGGATGCTCAGCTGACTGAGACAACCAGGAGCCCCTGCTTGTTTTTTGTTTTTCAATTTACTGTGTGTTGTATAACTGTATTTTATTGTCCTAAAACAATCTTATAAAACCTCCAGTGAGTAACTCAGTAATAGTGTTCTAGACTTGGCCTAAAAGAAAAACATTAGCATACCTTACTTTTCTATTTTAAAGTAATGATCAACTCTCAGCCTCATCCACCTAGTATGAAGAATGTGAATGGTAAGCTCTCAAAACTCCATCTTTGGTCTAGACCTTTCTTTGCAGCTAGCTGGTCTCACATATACGTAAGACACAATTAGTCCAAAGCTGTCTGGGTTAGCCACACATCCCAACCTAACAACCATTTACTGAGCACTGACAGTGAGCCAAACGCCAGACTATGTACATCACACACAGGACCTCACTGAATCCTCACAAGCCAGGGGAGTCGGGACTGCCATGATCACTGTTCCTGATGAGGAAATGGGGAAGAAAAGCACATGCTTAAATGCCTACCAAAACACTGTCTTACTGATTTCCTTTCGGCAAGTTTTCTGCAATCTGGGCGCACCTAACTCCACCGCCAATGCCTCAATCCAAGCACACCTTTCACTTAGAGACTAAAGTCGAAGCAGCTAGAAATCAGCCAGACCTAGGTCTGAATCCCAGCAATGCCACTTCACAACCATGGGACCTCAGATTCCTTTTCTAACCTCCCTAAATGTTGGCGGCCTCATCCACCTACCACAGAAGATTCTATGGTAGGAAGAGATAAAGACTATGCCATTTAGTAGACATTCAATAGCAGTTCTATTTCAGCAGTCCCCTTGCCTCCAACACTTTCCTTTTTAACCAACCCTCTTCAGAGTTCCTCCTTAATTAATGCAAATTGAACCCAAAATTCTTCAGTGGCTTCCTACAACCTAAACAGTATTCCCATAAGGTAGGGGGCCCTCAGCAGTATGTAAATGGTTTTAGATGTCAGGACATCCTGACTTCACGCCCTAGAGGCTTACCAGCCCCACTGTACTACCAAAAAAACAGTCCAAAAGTGAAAAAATTTTAAATTCCATTTATAATAGCATCAAAAACATAACACTCTCTGAGGACTAAATTTAACAAAAAGGGTATAGTACTCTGTAATAAAAACTATTCAACAATGCTGAAAAAAAAATTTTAAAGCATAAATACACCATGCTCATAGATCAGAAAATCAATATTAATGCAGTTCTCTCCAGAATGATCTATACAGATTCAGTGTAATACCAACAAAGTTTTCTAAGGAAATTTAGAAGTTGATACAACTTTTTATATGCAAAGGACCTAGAATTGCCAATCTTGAAAAAGATGAATGCTGGAACACTCACATGATCTCATCTGAATGTGTGGGGGTGGGGAAAAGGGCCAACAGACGGGCAAGTTCAAAAATAGACTCAGAACATGGTAGTCACTGATTTTTTTTTTTTTTTTTTTTTTTACAAGTGCCAAGCATTTCCACGGGGGAGGCAAAGTCTTCCAAATGTTGCTGAATCAACCAAATAATACTCATTCAGTAATATAAGGAAAAGTAAATGAAATACTCTTATCTCATAAGATACCCAAAATTAATTTGAAGTAGATCACAGACTAAACAGAAAAGCCATTAAGAAAAAAAAAAAATGAAAACAAAAACAAAAACTATAAAACCTCTAGAAGAAACCACTGGAGAAATTTGTGCAAGGATTTCTAAGAGAGAAACAAAAAGCACAAAGGATAAAAATATAATAAACTGGACCTTTTATGCGGCGCCTGGGTGGCTCAGTCGGTTGAGCATCCGACTTCAGCTCAGGTCATGATCCCAAGGTTTATGAGTTCGAGCCCTGCATCGGGTTCTCTGCTGACAGATCAGAGCCCGGAGCCTGCTTTGGATTCTGTGTCTCCCTCTCTCTCTGCTACTCCCCCATTCATGCTTGGTTTCTTTCTTTTTCTCTCTCAAACATAAACATTAAAAATAAATAAATACATACATACATACATACATACATAAATACCAGACTTTATAAAAATTTAAAACTTCTGCTTTTCCAGAGAGTTAGAAAAATGAAAACCAGTGACTCAGAGAAAATACTCATTATATATGTATTTACCATAGAACTTATATAGGGAATATACAAAGACCTCTTCCAATTCAGTGATAAAAAGACAAAGGGCACAGTTTTTAAAATAGGCAAAAATCCCCCACAGTTACACTTCACTGTTTCATTTCTGTTAACGTTCCTGAAATGACAAATTTTAGAAATGGAGATCAGATTCCTGGTTGCCAGAGGTGAGGCGGAGGGAGTGGGAAGCAGGGCGGGGGTATAAAGGGGCAGTGGGAGGAATGGAGTGGTGACAGAGCTGTTCCGTATCCTGGCTGTGGTAGTGCATACTCATAACCACTCGTGCTAAACTATATAGAACGAAATCTAAACACACACACATCAGTACAAGGGAAACTATCTTCCCAAATAAGAACAGCGGACTGAGTCAATATCCTAGTTGTCACATTACATACTGTTTATATACACTGTGCAAAATGTTGCCGTTAGGTAAGGTCTACAGAGATCCCTTAGGTTCTATTTGTTATAAGCACATGAGAATCTACAACCACCTCAATAAAATTTTCAATTAAAAAAGTGAGCAAAAGATTTAAACAGACACGTCACCAAAGAAAAATATAGGGATAAGAAACAAACCCAAGAAACTGTGATATTCACAAAATGGAATTCAACTCAGCAATGATGTACAGACTCCGTTTCAGGTACTGTTACATAAAAGAAGCCAGACGCTGCAGAATGAACCAAACCAGTGGTGGCACTTAATGGGGTGACAGAAATACTCTGTATTTTGACTGAGGCTTGGTTATAAGGATGGTTATATAAATCTCTCAAGCTGAACTGCTGAACACTTAAAATCTATGCAGACTACTGTATACTGTATCCATAACTCAATTAAGAAAAAAGAGGCGCCTGGGTAGCTCAGGTCATGGTCTCGCGGCTCGTGAATTCGAGCCCCACAGCAGGCTCTGCAGACAGCACACAGCCTGCTTCTAACCCTCTCTGTCCCTCTCTCTGCCCCTCCCCTGCCCTCGCACAGTCTCTCTCTCAAAAATAAACATTAAAAAAAAAAAAAAAAAGAAGAAAAGAAAAACAGCAGTACAGGCAATATTCAGATATGTAAAAATTGTGAAGATGGAACTTAAATGCCAATGTTGGGTGTGGCGGGGGGGCGGAGATCGATCTAGAATACATAAATTCTGAACTGCACAGAATATCATATAAAGACCATCACAGCTGGCCCCTGCCTTCCTGGCCAGCCTCACCTTCTGAAATCTCTACTCGAACACATGCTAAACTATTACCAAACCAAATGCTTGCAATTCCTGATTACTTCCTAACTCTGTATGCTAATGCAGGGTTATCGATCTGTTAAATATGACCCCTTTCCTGCCCCTAGTGAATTTCTACTTTTTTTTCAATACTCATGACCAATATCACCTGCCACCTATATAGACTTCCCTGCTCTACATCTGAGTTTTCGGTAAAAAAAAAAAAAAAAAAAAAGAAGGGAAACTAACATTTATTGAGTGCTTAACATACTTGACACATTTTGCAACATCACTTTCATTCTATTACTAGGACGGAAAAGTTGACAAGTTACTGCAAGTTAGTGACTGTTGGCAGGCTGATGTTACCGGCTACTTAACAGCTAGAAAGGGAGGAAGGCAGAGCAGTTGATTCTGAAACTAACCAGATTCTCAGACTGACCAGGTGCTCAGCAGTGACAGCGACAGCTCAGAAGGCATTCAATACATAGAGAAATTCTGTTTGTTAAAAACGATTTCTAAAGAATAGTCCATCCTAGGAAAACACACCTGGCTGTAAATCCGGCGAAGAAACAAAAACTTAGATGTTCATTTTGGACACTTACCTGTATTCTTCCTTGCCCGGCGGTAGGAGCAAACCCTGAAGTGCTACCACACAGTCCTCATGCAATAAACAATGAGAAACAGGAATGCTAGAGGGGGAGGAAAAAAGGAAATTTTGTTTTAGGGGACATCAGAAATTAACATTCTAAAATTAAGTCCTAACTATGGGTTTCATTATTACTTTTTTTAAATGTTTATTTATTTTTGAGAGAGAGAGCATGTGGGTGGAGAAGGGGCAGAGAGAGAGGGAGACACAGAATCTGAAGCAGGCTCCAGGCTCCGAGCTGTCAGCACAGAGCCTGACATGGGGCTTGAACTCACAAACTGCAAGATCATGACCTGAGCCATAGTCAGACGCTTAACTGATTGAGCCACCCAGGCGCCCCCTAACTACAGGTTTTAAATGTAGGAGTGCGCCTATGACCTCCACAGGGTTTGTAGATGCCATACATTTTTACATCTATGTGCCATCCTCTGGGGAAAGGCTCACTCAGCAGCTTTCATTTCTTTCCCCACTTCCCCAAAGATAGGACAACAATAAATACATCTTTTTCCTGACGACTCAAAAGCTTAAAACTATACTGTTGTGCGACCTCTACACTGTGAGAGCCCCCCCCCACCCTGCCCCAGAAATGAGTGAATATCAAAGATTAGCTGTGAACTTCTTCCATCATCCCTTTGTCTGTTACAACCTCTTTGCTGCCCCTCAGTGTTGTTCACATGCCTGCTCTAGAAACATGCTCCACTAACCTGCTTCATGCCTGGCATAAGTTTTTAACTCTTCTCTTACAGCTTCTTATGAGAGAATGTATATATAACATTTGAGGATAAATAATTTTGAGTGTAGACCTAAAATATACTCTCATAGGGCCTGTGGCACTTGTTTCTTCCTTTGTTTTGCTTATATTCTAGTTCCCCACACATATTCCAAAGAGATCAAGTTTATCAAATAACTGTCATTATATTGTACTGCTTTGATAGCAGTGCATCTGTATAAATGGCACTGTACAGAAGGGCTTCTTTTTTTTTTTTTTTTTTTTTTTTTAAAGACGTTATTTCTAAGTAATCTCTACACCCAGCGTGAGGCTTGAACTCAAATCCGGAAACAAAGATTCTCACACTCCACCAACTCAGCCAGCCAGGTGCCCCAAGAGTATATTTCTTTTAACATAAAACTGAATCTTACGCTACCATTAATGCTTACTTCCTACAAATCTGAAAGTGCTTCCATGTTGCATGAAACTTGAGCTAGGTCTAGAACCTAAGAAACTCAGTAAAGAAATTAGAAATAAATAGTAAATCACAATGATATGTTGTTGATAGTATACCCGGCTTGTCCGCCCCCGCACCCCCCTTTTCTTTCTTTTTTTAAATGTTTACTTGAGAGTGAGCAAGCCAGGAAGAGGCAGAGGGAAAGAGAGAACCCAGCAATGTCAGCACTGAGCCCAACGAGGGACTCCATCCCACGAACCGTGAGATCATGACCTGAGTGGAAATCAAGAGTTGGACACTCAACCTATTAAGCCACACAGGCGCCCCGGCCTGTCCCTTCTATCTTAAGATTTAACACTTTTTCTCAGAATCATTTCGTATGTAACCAAACTGGATCCCAGTAATTTCTTTCAAATAAAAAGACAACTTATTAGGGAGCCAAGAAAGTATTTTGTCTAAAAGTGTATTTGTCAAATCTGAAAAAGTATACCAATTCCTTCATGTAGTTTCAAAGCCCAACAAAGACACAAATCGTCTAAATCATGTAAGGGAAAACACAGGTTAATACACACATTGAAAAATACTTCATTTTCTAGTATGGATACCCACTTTGTGTCTTATTTCAGAAGGAGAAAATTTATTTTTCTCTACCAAGTTCCGTAGACATCAGGAAAAACGTTTAATGTGATAGTTTAAAAATTCGTATAGGCTGTGGACACTTGGCACTGTGTCAAAACATTAACACTTTATGAGAACAGTATTAACTTTTTGCTTCTACCAGAGTGCTGGTAGTACGTATGCGATGAACCATGGGAATCTACCCCAAAAACTAACAGCACACTCTACACGCTGTATGTTAGCCAGTGTGACAATAAATTATATTTAAAAAATCACTACCAGAGTGCTGAATTAGATACTTGATTTTTTTTCCAGCGTCAATCCCTAAAGTAATCTGTTTCTTTGGATGGTCAATCTCACCCCTTAAACGCACAGAATCCTATTTAAAATTTTTTTTTTCAACGTTTATTTATTTTTGGGACAGAGAGAGACAGAGCATGAACGGGGGAGGGGCAGAGAGAGAGGGAGACACAGAATCGGAAACAGGCTCCAGGCTCTGAGCCATCAGCCCAGAGCCTGACGCGGGGCTCGAACTCACGGACCGCGAGATCGTGACCTGGCTGAAGTCGGACGCTTAACCGACTGCGCCACCCAGGCGCCCCCAGAATCCGATTTTAAAAGGGAGCTGATAATCTGACCACCAGAGTGTTTTAACCTCAAACATTTAAAAACAAGTTCGGCCTAAAAGTAGTGCGAAACAGGGACCAATTATTTTCTACTATGTCTGCATGTCCTCACTTAGCAGGGAGAAGCAATGTCCGAGCAGAAGGCCTGACAAGCGCACAGAAACCCAGAGCTGGAAAGGACCAGAAGGTTCCAGATATAGCTGACCCTCCATCTTACAGGAGGGGGAAACAGGCCCAGAGGGTAAGCTGCCTAGGGCTCAACAGCAAGCAGGTAGAGAGCGTCTCCCCAACACGCCACGCTGCCCGGGGATTATCAACCACTTAAAGGGCCCTGGCTGCACACACCAGGGTCCCCACCTCTCCTAGTGCCTGTGGCGCCGGGCAGAGGGGAGCTGGCGGTGACAGGCAGTCGTGCCCCGCTCGAGACTTACTCGGCTGCCAGCACTAAGCTGCAAGAGTTCGCCGGGCACACGTAGAAGCTCTTTCCTTTGTTGGGACCATCGCGGACGCCAGTCTTGAGAAAGCAGATGGTTCCTGAGGAGAGAAGGTTGATAACGATTATGCCACGCTTAGACTGACAGACTCCCGGAGGAGCCCCTAAAAGATCCGAGCCCCTTACCGTGCTCCGAACACCTAAGCGCTTCCATGACCGCTCCAGTCTCCAATTCCAGAGAGCCGTGCCCCAACGCCTGCTTCCGCCTTTTACTCCGCCCTCCTCTCTCAGGAGCCAATCAGCACCCCCTTTCTGCAGCCTCAACCCCCATAATTCACCGCGCGTGGCCTTCACCCGCCGCCTTCGCGGGAACTCGGCGTTTGAACGGTGGGGCGTGGCTGCAGCTGGCGCGGCTCTTCCAGGTGGGGCTTTCCGCGTTAGGAAGCTTCGATTGGCTGTTGCCGGGAGGGGCAAGGACAAGGCTGAGGCCGGGGCGACTCCAGTTTATAGGTGAGACCTAGAGGCGGTCCTAGAGGGAACGTACGTTGCAGCTGCAGAGGGAAGCTCTGCAAGGAAGGCTCCCTTCTCCCGGAGGCCGACGGCGCCTGGAGCTTGGCGGTCGTCTCCGAGCCGGGGCCTGGCGCTCAGTCCCTGGGGAGGGTAGGCCCGGAGAAGCTGCCACCGCGGGAGGAGCTGTGAACCCCTCCAGGGCTGGGGCGAAGTGGGGTGCGGACTACTACTGGGCGCGTCGTGGGGGACGCAGGCGCGGAGACTTCTGCAACACCCCCCAGTGATCCTTTAAGTGTGCGTGGAGCTTTAGACTTCGCAGGGTGCTCACACGTAGACGTGTCTCTTGACTCGACGGCCTGGTGAGACGGGCATTATACGGAAGGTCCCGAGGTTCCCAGAAGTTTGACTCACCCAAGGTCACAGAATTCATGAGTGGGTGATCCACCGACAGGTGCCCAGGGGGCTGCCCAGCTGCATCCTGTTGTGTACTGAATGTTCTCTAGGGCCTCTTGGTGCAGGAGCCCTGAGTTGTAAGAGTCCAAGTGGAAACAACAGGAGAGAAATAGATTACCTTTGGTGTACTCTGTGTATTTTGTATCGTCAGACTTTTTCTATTAGTATGCTTTTGCAATGTTAAAAAAATATTGAGAGGTGCCTGGGTGGTTCAGTTGGTAAGCCTCCTGACTCTTGATTTTTGGCTCAGATCACTATCTCATGGTTGGTGAGATGGAGCTCCGCCTGCGGTCCCTACCCCCCGCCCCTCATTGGCGCAGAACCTACTTGGAATCGTTTCCCTCTCCCGCTGCCCCTCCCCTACTTGCGCACGCGCGTGCGCGCTCTCTCTCTGTCGCATAAGAAACTTTTAAAAAATCGAGAATGAAGTTAAGTAAAAGAAAGGGAACTGTATTTGAAATGGTAATCAGAACTAGTAGTGAGCAGAAAGGGAGGAATAGAAATCAAGAGATGTATTGCCGTAGAGATGGATTCATATTACAGCTATTGAGGACCATATGCCCAGACATATGGTGTGGCACATGCAACTGTTCTTATGGGACAGTTGAACAGAAACTCTGTAATGTCTAGGAAATCTAGGGTATATGATAAATGTAAATGTGGGGGGAGGGCAGAAGCTTCACAGGAAGGGAGACGGACCTGAGGTATCATTTATTAATGAAACAAGTACTTATTAAATAGCTTTTTGTGTGCCCAGTGTGAACTAGGTGCTTGAGAAAAATAAAACTCATTTTCACGCAAAGTTTGAAACAATTTTTCTAACCACAAGGAGCTTAGTATATGAAGGAGACTGCATTAGCACATATTGAATGAGCACTTAAATAATCAAGTAAAATGATATTCAGTGTCAAGATGAGTGGAGTCAATAAACTGTGATTAATTTAATCATAGCCAAATTAAAGAAAAGGAGAATATTTCTTCCATAAATTTGGAATATGCCAGATCAAAATGTTTAGCTCCAGACAGTTGATAACCATATTTATAAGAGTGAGAAAACAGATAAGGTTGTCCTTGGGTGAGAGGTGGCCATAATACTGGCATAAACTGTAATGAATTCTACAATATATACTTTTCAAAACATATACATACATTAGTGCATGTGTATTAACTTTTATTCTTAATTTATACATTTACTTTATATTCTAATTAGCCTGCAGACCCTGGAGAGAATGTGCTTCATCAACCTCTATTTTGAGTAAAGTTGAGAGTTTTAGTTTGTTTTCCTCTAAAGCTAATTTATTCAAAAGGAATGCCTAAGCTAAGTTCTAGGGCTAGGTGGTTTATTTTTTATTTTATTTTATTTTAAATTTTATGAATATAATTTATTGTCAAATTGGCTTACAACACCCAGTGCTCATCCCAACAAGTGCCCTTCTCCATGCCCATCACCCGTTTCCCTCTCCCCCCCCCCACCCTCAGTTCTCTGTATTTAAGAGTTTCTTGTGGTTTGCTTCCTTCCCTCTCTGTAACTATTTTTCCCCCTTTCCTTCCCCCCTGGTCTTCTGTTAAGTTTCTCAAGATCCACATATGAGTGAAAATATATAATATCTGTCTTTCTCTGAGTGACTTATTTCACTTAGCATAATACTCTCCAGTTCCATCCACGTTGCTGCAAATGGCAGAATTTCATTCTTTCTCATTGCCAAGTAGTATTCCATTGTATATATAAACCACATCTTCTTTATCCATTTGCCAGTTGATGGGCATTTAGGCTCTTTCCATAATTTGGCTATTGTTGAAAGTGCTGCTATAAACAATGGGGTACACTTGCCCCTATGCATCAGCACTCCTGTATCCTTTAGATAAATTCTTAGTAGTGCTATCACTGGGTTGTAAGGTAGTTCTATTTTTAATTTTTTGAGGAACCTCCACACTTTTTAGGAGTGGCAGCACCAGTTTGCATTCCCACCAGCAGTGCAAGAGGGTTCCCGTTTCTCCACATCCTCACCAGCATCTTTTGTTAATTTTAGCCACTCTGACCTGTGTGAGGTGGTATCTCAGTGTGGCTTTGATTTGTATTTCCCTGATGATGAGTGACATTGAGCATCTTTTCATGTGTCTGTTGGCCACATGGATGTTTTCTTTGGAAAAATGTCTATTCACGTCTTCTGTAGGGCTAGATGATTTAAACTCACACGTTAATGATCCAGTAAATTCTTTCCCTATAGGGCTGGTCAGATGCAAAATGTATGATGGAATTGTTCTAAAATCAAATTGTGGTAATGACTGCGTAACTGTATACGTTTACCAAGGCTCGGGCAACTATGTATTAGGGAATTCTACGGTATCTAAGTTATCCCTCAATAAAGCTGTTTAAAAGCAAACAAAAAATTTAATTTCTAAGCGATGCCAAAACATCCGCCTGGCAAATAAAAGCTAGGATCATCTCGACATTTTGACATCCTAGGGAAATATAATGGGTGATGGAGTTAAATAGTAGAAACTCTTAAGTTTCGGATGGTGTGGATCCTTAGGCAGACTGGTTCGCTGGCCTATGCCATAACATCCCTTTGATGCAAACATTTATTTGAATTCTTGGGAAAATGAAAGAATTCTCTTTTCTCTGGTCACCATTGTGCCAGCTGGCATGTGTTAAACCTGTCAGTCACCTGTAAGATACTGGCAGAGAGAGGATCAGCTAGACCAGTCACCTCTTGACATCCTTGCCACTGTCTGTATTTTTTTTTTTTAAATAATCGGTGATTCTAAGTTATTTGTAAAACTCCAGCTTCTGTGCAGACTTTGGCTTCACTCATCTTAATAATTAAATTGTTCAAATGTGTTTTTCGAGTCGGCTGATAATTCTAAGAAACGTAGTTTGTTATCTGAACTTGTATCTTTCTGGATTTTTGCTTATTTCTTTGGGGTGGGGTGGGGAGAGGTAACTACTTTAAAACGTCAGATAAAGGATTTGTGCCCGTGAAGCACATGGTCACGGGAGGAAACCCTCACTGTCACTGCAGAAGGGTGTTCGGAGATCAGTGATTTTACATGCATTTTCACACTTGGTTCTCACACCTACCTTGGCAGTGGGTGTTCTTTTATCCCCATTTTAAAGAGTAGGACACCAACGTTCAGGGTAGTTAGGAACTTACCCCAAGGTCATGCTCCTAACCACTGTCTTACAGAGCCTGTGCTTGAACTTTGGGACCAGATAGGGCCAGTAGATTACTCTTGTCTTGGCTCAAAGTCACAAAGCTTACACTAGGCAGATCAGGGGCTGGAAGCGATTTTTTGAGATTTCCAGTTCAGTTCTTGCCACTACCGTATTTTTATGAGGTATAGATTATTCAGTGATTCATTCAGGGATTTAACCTACGCATAGCCAAGTGTTCAGATATTTGTGATATGCCGACAGGGCTTGACAAATTCAAGATTAAAAAAGCAAAGCAATGGGGCACCTGGGTGGCGCAGTCGGTTAAGCGTCCGACTTCAGCCAGGTCACGATCTCGCGGTCCGGGAGTTCGAGCCCCGCGTCGGGCTCTGGGCTGATGGCTCAGAGCCTGGAGCCTGTTTCCGATTCTGTGTCTCCCTCTCTCTCTGCCCCTCCCCCGTTCATGCTCTGTCTCTCTCTGTCCCAAAAATAAATAAAAAACGTTGAAAAAAAAAATTAAAAAAAAAAAAAAAAAGCAAAGCAAGTTGTGCCATCTTATAAATGACCACGAGGTGGCAGCCTACGAACATAAAAACTAAACACAAGTCCCTCCTGCTGTTTCATTTTTTTGTTTGTTTAAGGATGTGTAATGGTAATTCAATTTCCTCTCATTTTGTGCCTTTCAAATATATGACCATTTTAACCTTATCCTTTGACATAAGCACAGTCAGAATGATACTGTGCTAAAGATAAATATGGTTTATCATTTAAAAAGCCAGGAGACCTGGGGTGCCTGGGTGGCTCAGTTGGTTAAGCATCTGACTTTGGCTCAGGTCATGATCTCACGGTTCATGAGTTCGAGGCCCATGTCAGGCTCTGTGCTGACAGCTCAGAGCCTGGAGCCTGCTTCAGATTCTGTGTCTCCCTCTCTGCCCCTCCCCTGCTTGTTCTCTCTCTCTCTCTCTCTCTCTCTCTCTCTCTCTGTCTCTCAGAAATAAATAAAACATTAAAAAAAATTTTTTTAGAAAAGCCAAAAGACCTTAGAAATTCTTTTGTTGCACCAATATTCTTTATTAGGGTCCAAATTTCACTGCTCTTAAAATATTGTCCCCAAACTGGTTCAAAGCGTGCCCTCCTTCATCTACTTCCTTGTTGTGGTTTTTTGGTAAATGTACAATTCAGTACTTTTTTAGTAAACCTATAAAGTTGTGCAGCCATGACCACAATCCAGTTTTAGAACATTTCTGTTACCACCCCCCCCCCAAATTTCCCTTGAACCTGTGTATAGCAATCCTCACTTACACCCCCAGCCTCAAGCAACAACCGATGTGCTTTCTGTCCATAAATTTCGTCTTTCTGGACATTTCATGTAAATGGAATATGCAACATGTAACAAATTGCCTGTCTTCTGTTCCGTATCATAATGCTTTTGAGTTTCCTCCATGTTGTAGCATGTATCCATATTTCATTCTTTTTATTGCCAAAGAGTATCCTATTGTATTCATTCATCTGTTGATAAACATTTGGGTCGTTTTCCCTTTGGGGTTATTAAGAACAGTGTTGTCATGAACACTAACAAGCCTCTGTGTGCACAAAGTTTTCATTCCTCTCAGGTACATACCTGTGAGTGGAATTTCTGGTTGTGTATTAAGTTTATGTTTAAGTCTTTAAGAAATGGCCCAACTGTTTCCCAAAGTGGCTATGCCATCTTATTTTCTTATGGGCAGTGTATAAAGGGCCCAACTTCTGCACATCCTCACCAACACTTGTTACTGTCTGCCTTTTTTATGATATTGGTTCTTGTTGTGGTGAAGTGGTGTCTCCTCTGTGTTTTAATTTGCATTTCCTGATGACTCAACAGTTGAGCTCCTTTGCATGTGGTTGCTAACCATCATCTTCCGCTTTTTCAATGGTTTTGCAAGGCTTTTTCTTTTAAAGATCTGTATGGAACTTAAACTAAAACCTAAGTAAAAATGACATCAATTGTTATAAATCCAAGGACATCAAAGAAATAGTTCTGGTTTGTGATCATGGTAAGTAACACAATTGTATATACTTTTTTTTTAATGTTTATTTATTTTTGAGAGAGACAGAACACAAGCAGGAAGGGGCAGAGAAAGAGGGAGACACAGAATCCCAAGCAGGCTCCAGGCTCCGAGCTGTCAGTGCAGAGCCCGACATGGGGCTTGAACCCACAAACTGTGAGATGACGACCTGAGCCAAAGTCGGTCGCCCAACCGACTGAGCCACCCAGGCGCCCCAGCACAATTGTATATACACTATGATCATGGTCATGTGAAAAATACTTTTTAACTACAACAGACTGTTAACTTTTAAGAGTACATATCGTGTGGTTCCATTCCTATGGCTCTGAGAGGCTGGGTTGGGAGATGAGTCAGATTTTTATTTTTATTTTCTACAACTCTCATGTGTTACTCTTATTATTTAAAAAAAAAAAAAATCCCTGGGTGGGTCAGTGGGTTGGTTGAGCGTCCAACTTCGGCTCAGGTCATGATCTCACAGTTCGTGAGTTCGAGCCCCATATCTGGCTCTGTGCTGACAGCTCGGAGCCTGGAACCTGCTTCAGATTCTGTCTCCCTCTCTCTCTCTACCCCTTCCTCTCTCTCTCTCTCTCTCTCTCTCTCTCTCTCACTCACTCTCTCTCAAGAATCAATAAACGTTAAAGGAAAAAAAAAAAAAGAACTCATCCACCTTTTAAAAACATGAATTGGATTGTGTTGTTCTTTGCTTAAAAATGCTTCTGTGGCTTTCCATCGAATTTAGAAAAAAGCTGAAACCCTCATCCTGGCTCATGGGGGCCCCATGTGACTTTGGCCCTGTCCACTTCTCTCTCTCACCTTCTGCCATTCTCCTCCTCGCCTTCTGCCTTCCAGCTGTCCTGACCTGCGCTCCTTGCCTCCCGTGCCTGGCTTTGTCTTACCTTAAGGCCATTGTTCGGTTGTTCTTTTCTCTTTTCTTTTCTTTTCTTTTTTCCTCCTCTCCTTTCCTTTCCTTTCCTTTCCTTTCCTTTCCTTTCCTTTCCTTTCCTTTCCTTTCCTTTCTTTCCTTTCCCACACTCAAAGAAGATTAATGTTAATATGCCAATCAGGGACAATTTTTCCATGAGCAAGATTGCCTGGCCTTATATTCCATATTTGGACAGAGCTAGACAGTTAACCAGTGGCCATAGCCCATGCTGAAGGGGAAAGGGTTTGATAACCCTCTGCCCATGCTCCTGTGTGGCTGGTTCTGAGTGGAACCAAAAATATGGAACACCTTGAGAATTTGTCATCCTTGCACAGGCGCTGTGCTAATCCTCTGCGTATCGTTGCAATTTTAGTATACGTGCTGCTGAAGCAAGCACTATGTTGTACTTTCGGCCTGACACGTTTCTTTAGATCTTCTTTTTTTTAACGTTTATTCATTTTTGAGAGAGAAAGAGAGAACATGCGCGCACGAGTGGGGGAGGGGCAGAGAGCGAGGGAGACACAGAATCCGAAGCAGGCTCCAGGCTCTGAGCTGTCAGAACAGAGCCCGATGTGGGGCTCGAACTCATGAACCGTGAGATCATGACCTGAGCCGAAGTCGGACGCTTAACCGACTGAGCCACCCAGGCGCCCTTTCCCTAGTTCTTTAAAAGCCTACCCCCTAGGTCTTCAGGTCTCATCTGAAGTATCACCTCAGTGGGACTTTCCATGACTACTTAATCTAAAGAGGTCCTTCCTTGCTACTCCCTGCCTCCGCTCCCTGTTTGCTTTCTGCATAACGTTTAGTTTGCATGGTCTGTTTATTTGTTGATTGTGTCCTCCGCATAGATTATATATGTAGGTGCCAAGAGAGACCACTTCTGTTTTGCTCACCATGCTGCGTAGATACTCAGTAAATATCTAGTAAGTGAAATGAACTAAACCGTAGAGCGGAAGGGACTAAAGTCACCAAGTGTGCCCGCCCAATCCCCTCCACTTCATCCCTAATGGATTCAGCATGAGGACTTCAAGTCACAGCAAATTCTCTGTTAGGGTATCTCAAATTGCCAGTTAATTCTAATGTCTGTTGAGGAGAAATACGTCTTTCTGTCTGAAACTTCCACTTATTTGTAATCTGGAGTGACACATAATACACTGAATTCTTTTCAGTGTCACTTTCAAATATTTGAATATGGCTGTCTCATCCTCCCCACATCCTCAGAGAGCGTGCTCCGCCGGCTGTGATCGTTTCCCTCCCCTCCGGAACCCCTCACCAGCACTTTTCCATGAACGTTTGCTTAATCTGAGGCCTCTCAAACAGAATCCGGCATGAAGAATCCTGTGGGATAATTATCTCCTTTATTTGGGATACGACCGTATATACATGCAATATAAGGCAACACAAAGTTTCTCTCTGCTTTCTAACAAATATGTCACGCTAGTTATTCACATCAAGTGTGCAATCAACCAGAACCACTGCTTTCGTTTTTCACGCACGAACTCGCGTCTCCCCTACCTGGTGCACCTAATTGCTTGAATTTAAACTCTGGATTCCAGCTTTCATCCTGCTAGTTTGGATCCATCTTTCTCACCTGTCTAGATCTCTTTGAATCTTGTTCCTGTCAGCTGACCGATCAGTGCTACCTCCTGACTGTGTGTCAGCCGACCACTTGACAAGCCCGCTCCCCTGGATTCCATCTGAGTTGCCACGAGAAATGCTAAACCGGGCAGAGCACTTGGGTATCATGCGCCCAAGGCACATGGGCCGGCCGCGGCATCATGATTTGGGTATGCTTATTCGGTCAGGCACAGAGTCCCTGAAATGAAGCGTTGCTCTTTCTTGCCTCGATGCCTCCCTGCAGCTCGTGCATACTCTGTCCCTGTCCCGATTTACCAGTCCACACAGCAGAGCAGACGAGAAAGTGAGGTTAATCTGGGTGATTTTTTTTCTTGGTGAGCAGCACAGGAAGCGGCCCAGAAGCTGCAGGGGGATGTGGTTCCTCGGGACGAGAGGCCCCTGTGTCACATCAGACTAATGATCCACTCAGTGACAGTCACACAGTCCCCTGTCTTTGCCTGACACCCGTCTGTCACTTCTCACTTCTTATCTAATCCTCCACCTCCCTCCGGGTCCTCTCTCCGGCTTCACGTGCATCGGGATGAAGGCGGGCCGGTGCGAGTTGAGGGATTTGCTCCAGCCGGACAATGAGAAGAAGGAGAGTTCATAACTCTTTTGAGGGAGAGCCGAGGCGGCCTTCCTGGGTAGCCCAGAGCAGAAGTCTTCCATAGAGCGGACACAGCCTCCCCTCTGCAGTAGCCCGGGGGGCCCAGTGAGGCCTGGCCCCAGTACCGCAGAGCTTAGCGCCCCTCCTGCCATCCGGAAGTTTCTTCCGGGAAGCAGGCAGCCTCCTTCTGTCTCCCAGTCCGTGGGTTCCTTCAGAACCTACTGGTGCCTGGTGCTTCGGATGGGACCAACCCACCTAAGCCCCAGAGAAGAGCTTGGGTGGGGCAGGGGCTTCTAGGTTCTTCTTTCTGCGGGACCTTGGCTTTTATTTCTGCTTTCTCACTTTTATGCTAATTGCCTCATTCTTCTCTCCCCTTCCTCTTTCTCTCTTCCTGCTCCCGCTACCCCTCCTGCCAACCCTCAGGGTCTTCGTCTTCAGTCCCGGAGCTGGGAGACAGTATTAAGGACTGGCTGTGCAGGAGGACTCACCCGGGTTCTGCGCCTGCCTGCCCGGAGCTCTGCGTGCACGTTGAAGTCGTCCCTCCCCATCCTCACACTTTTCTCGAGGTGACATAATTCCTGCCACTTTCGTCATTGCCTACGTCTGACAGAACAGCTGGAGCAGGGCTAAGTGGTAGGTGGGGACATTCTGTTCGCATGAGTGATTTTGTTTTTAAGCCGTACACCCTACCCAAGAGTGTGCATGTACAATGAAACATACCAGATAACTTACCGCATCTGAAGCATGTTAACAGGCATGACGAACACAGGTATGGAGCAAAGCACCGTTCAGTGCATTAATTACACTGTCAACTTCTTCTATGGACTGAACTGTGTCTCCCCGAATTCATATGATGAAGCTCAGTTTCCCAGTGTGATGGTATGTGGGGGTGGGGCCACTGGGAGATAATTAGGTTTAGGTAAGGTCTTGAGGCTGAGGCCCTCATGAAGGGATTAGTGCCCTTATTAGAGATACCAGAGAGACTCTTCTTCTGTGTGTGTGTGTGTGTGTGTGTGTGTGTGTGTTTCTCTCTCTCTTTTCCCTCTCTCTGTCACATGAGGACATAGAGAGACGTTGGCAGTCTACAAGCTGGGAAGAGGGTGCTTGCCAGTTGGCTGGCATCTTGATCTGGGACTTTTAGTCTCCAGAACCGTGAGAAACTAAAGTTCCGTTGTGTAAGCCACCCAGTCTATGGCATTTTGTTACGGCAGCTCGAGCTGACTAAAACAAATTCCCAAGCTAAGTATTTGCTATCTACCATAACATTTGTTTTCCAGATGTGCCATTTGCACTCAAATCTGCATGCAAATTGAATTAGCTAATTAATACAGGTATATACTACCTCAGGATAGGAGTCTCTAGTGACTCCCTTCCCCATTAATTCCCATATATTTATATATCTTCACTTGGAACTCCTGGATTAAACTCCCTTGTCTCTTCATTTAACCGTAAAGCACTCAGACAATTTTGTCCGAATGTTCCCCTGTCCACATTTGCCTTGATATCCTCTTTCCTGAAACTTCATACTTATCCTTCCCAAAATTAGGCTCATGGGCGGTGGACCCAAACAATGATCCCATTCTGTAGCAAAGCCCATGCTTGGACCTCATGTCTATACCCTGTTCTTTCCACGATCATGTTAAGAATTTAGAAGGCGAAATGCAGGTATCTGGTTTCCTTTTCCGGAGCAGAGACGATTAAAATGTCCAGCCTGTCGATGATGCCCAACACTTGTGAGTTCTGTCTCCTTTACGCGCCTATCTCATTTAACCCTCACAACAGACTCTGTGGAGTAGTGAGGATCCCCTCCCTGGAGGGACGAGGGCAGTGAGACAAAGATTAACTGGCAAAGATGACGGCCAGCGAAGGATGTCAGGGTTTCCCCGCAGGCAGTCTGAATCCAGAGGTTACCTTCCTGACTACTAAGAAACCAGATGTATTCGTTGGGCGTCCCACCAAAAAGGAGCAAGAGGTCAAAGTGGAGAGCCCTAAGAGGGAGTATTTGGCAGCCTCAATTTTATCTTGCTGCGGCTTTCTTCTCACAGGGGCTCACGTGTTGGCTCTTTCTTTTGTGTGAAAGGATTACTAAATATCATAGTTGCCATTTAGCTTTCTGTTGCCAGGTTGGGACGGCTCCCGGTTTACTGCTTCTGAGCGACCCAAACTGAATACTACCCTGGATACCTTCCCTCGATGAAGAAAAGTTTTGAGCAAGGAATTTGGACTGGAAACTTAGACTTTAGAATTTAGTACGTGTGTGTTCGGACCTGACGTTAGGTCCTAATACTGATCGGGTTTTTTCGCACAGCATCCCGATTTGTCAGTTCTAGGACTAGGAGGTATTTGACCCACGTGTAGGAGTAAAGGCCATCCTGACATCGCACCATTTTATGGGGCGGGGGGGAGGGTCATATCTTGGGTATTGGGAACAGAAGATCCTCAAACAATTCTTAGCCGCCAGCAGGGTGGTACCAATAGCTGCCGTGAGATTATTAAACAGTACGAAGATTCCCTACAGACAGACTCAAGAACTGGTAGCATTTGCCTTCAGTCGTGGGAGACCATAACAAAAACACGCTCTCATGTGTTTATTTGGGCAGCATCCTGTGGTAGCACAGAGTAGCCATGCAATCAACACGCATGGGATTGAATGGACATCTGTGGGAACCAGGGCAAAGAGTGCCAAGGGGTCCCCTGTCCCCTGTCTAGATTTAGTCTCCCCTTTTTAGAGCAAACCGGATCCTAACATGTGACAAAGCAAACATCTGGCATTAGTTTTTCTGTCCCAATGGTGCTCCTCTTCTACCTTGTGTGTGCAGCTCTTTGCTCAGAATGAGATGGTGGCATCTTTATAAGTAGAGGAAGCACAGTGTGTAGAAAGGGTGTTGCTTTTGGAGTTCATGCATCTGGGCTCAAGGGCCAGCTCTTTTTGATACTTAAAGCATGATACTTAACTGCTTTCTCCTGGTTTATGGTTAGATCTCAGCTTCACAAGTTTGTTGTAAAGCTCTGCTGCTCCTAACCCATGATGGCGGCTCAACATAGTGAACATCAGCTCCCTTCTTCTTTCCTCCTAGAGGGAATGGATGATATCACTTATTTCTGCATTCCTAACTCCCAGCATATGTCTTGGCACACGCGGAATATCTGGAAATGTTTGTGGAACAAATAAAATCTTATTTCCCAGTGTATTAAAATCCCTCCCTCTGTGTTGGTCATCTAGTTGGTTCTCAAACACTTAAAAAAATTTTTTTGTGGGGCGCCTGGGTGGCTCAGTCAGTTAAGCTTCTGACTCTGGCCCAGGTCATGATCTCGTGGTTCATGAGTTCGAGCCCTGTGTTGGGCTCTGTGCTGACAGCTCGGAGCCTGGAGTCTGCTTCAGATTCTATGTCTCATTCTCTCTCTGCCCTCCCTGCCCCACCCCCCCCAGCCAACTTGTGCTGTCTCTCTCTGTCTCTCAAAAATGAATAAAGGTTAAAAAAAAATTTAACTTCAGTGTAAGTTATTTACATACAGTTATTTCAGTTATATACTACTGTATTTATATATTTATTAAGTTATATATTAGATTATTTACATAAATTGCTAGATCTTAAGAAAGCTTAGTACATTTTTACGTAGGTATACATACACCCATGAAACCATCACCTAGATAAAGATAAAAAACATTTCAGTTGCCCCAGAAGGTTCTTCCTGCTACTTCCCAGTCAATACTCCCCCTGCCAGAGGAAATGATTATGGTGACTTCTGTCCTCATAGATTCGTTTTGCCGGTTCTTGGATTTCAAATAAATGAATCTTACAGTGCATACCCTTTTGTGCCTGGCTTATTTCACTCAAAAAATGCTCTGATATTCATCCATGCCGTCACATATGCAGCAGTTTGTTCATTTTTATTATGTGTAGTATTCCACAATATATATAAACTATGCGTCCGTTCACCTACTGATGGACAGTGGGGTTGTTCCTAGTTTTTAGCAATGATGGATAAAGCTGTATTTTCGTTTATGTCTTTTGGTGGATAGAGCTATTCCTTTCTCTCGGATAAACACAAGGAGTGGAGTTGCTTATCAAAAACTACCAAACTATTTTACAAAATAGTTGAACACACTTACACTGCCACCAGCACCGTATTAAGTTCTGGTAACTTTAAATTCTTACCTGCGTTTGATATTTGGTATTGTCTTTAACATTTTAATCATCTGGGTATCTCATGGTTGTTTTAATTTGTAGATTTCTGATGAGTGATGATGTTGAGCGTCTTTTCAGATGCTGTGGCCACGGGGCTGCACTATTCAGATCTCACTTCAAGGGAATCTTCTGCAGGGAACATAGCTGACTGACAGCTTCCAGCAGCTAGATCATCATATCTGTCACGATGCTCACACTGAGGCCACATTTTCCCAGGAAATTTGCTGTTTCCAGTCAAAGACTAAGCAGGGCAGAGATACTAGACTTAGACCATTTCTGCCCAGTGGAGCCCTTCTCCAATAGCCAATCTTTGTTTAAGAGACTCCCATCAGCTTGGCCCAGATTACCTCAAAACTGCAGTGTCTAAAGTTCTTCCTACATCATCCGCCTTCCTTCCCTGATCCTTTTATAGATGTCAAACCTGCACTACAGTCCAGGGCTCTCCCCACTTTCTCCTGCCCCAGCCCCCTTTTCCTTCATAGGCATTTCCCTCAGTAGACCCCTTGTATGTCTAATCCCATCTTGGCGTATGCTTCATGAAGCCTGAACTGACCTACTTGATTATTGACTGTTGATAATTCTCTTTTGTAAAACCCCTGTACAAGTCTTTTGTCTATTTTTAAGTTGAGCTTCATGCTCCTCCTTTTTTAAAAAAATTTATTTATAGGAGCGCCTGGGTGGCTCAGTCGGTTCAGCCTCTGACTTCGGCTCAGGTCATGATCTTGTGGCTTGTGGGTTGGGGCCTTGCGTCAGGCTCTGTGCTGACAGCTCAGAGCCTGGAGCCTGCTTCGGATTCTGTGTCTTCCTCTCTCTCTGCACCTCTCTGCTAACGTTCTGTCTCTGTGTCTCTCTCTCAAAACATTTTTTAAAAATTTATTTATAGGAGTTCTGTATATATTCTGGATATAAATTCTTTGTTAGATATGATTTGTGAATATTTTCCCTCCATCCATGGCTTGTGTATAATCACTTTATTAATGATATCTTTGATGAATAGTTTATTTAAGTGGTGCCCAGTTTATTTTTTTCCTTTGTAGTATAAAATGTGAGGTAGGTATCAAGGTTCTTTTTTTTTTTTTTCATATGAATATCCAATGATGTCAGCAACTAGAAGAAACATGATTTCCGCACTGCAGTAGCACCTATAATGGAAATTAGGTAAATCTACATATGTATGTATATTTCTGGACTCTATTCTGTTCCATTGATTTCCTTGTTTATACTTGCACCTATAACACACAGTTTTTAAATATATATACCATCACACTTTATTTTTAAAGTAATCTCCATGCCCAACATGGGGCTCAAACTCCTGGCCTTGAGATCAAGAGTCACATGCTCCATGGACTGAGCCAGCCAGATGCTCCTACAACACACTGTTGTAATTATTATAGTTTTATAGAATGTCCTGGAACTTGAGCTCATAATTCCTCCAACTTTTTCTTCTTAAATATTGTCTAGATTATTTATATTTTCATTTATTAGAATGAGCTCATCGATTTCTAAAATTGCCTGGGATCGGGATTAGGATTCCATTAAACCAGGGTTTCTTATCCTCAACGCTATTGAAATTTTGGGCTTTGCTGTGGGGAAAGGAGTCTGTCTTGTGCATTGCAGGAGATTTAGCAGCAACCCTGGTCTCTGCCCACTAAGTGCCAGTAGTAACCCCTCCCCCCACCCCAGGTGGTGCCACACAGGTCAAGGGGCGCCTGGGTGGCTCAGTTGGTTAAGCATCTGACTTAGGCTCAGACCATGATCTCATGGTTTGTGAGTTGGAGCTCCACGTTGGGCTCTGTGCTGACAGCTCTGAGCCTGGAACTGCTTCACATTCTAGGTCTCCTGCTCTCTCTGCCTGCCCCCCACCCCTGCTCACGCACTGCCTCTCTCTGTCTCTCTCAAAAGTAAATAACATTTAAAAAAATTATTTTAAAAAATGTGTCTGTAAATTGCCAAATGTCCTTTGGCAAGCACAACTGCCCTGCCCTCTCTCCCCGATTGATAACCACTGCATCAAATCTATGGAGCAATCTGGAGAAAATTGGCATCTTAACAGTATTGGGACTCTCCATCCACAAAAATGGATTATCTCTCCATTTAAAACTGAGGCACACACTTTCAACACCCTGTACCATTGTGACCTTAAAGGCATAACGAATTCAGGTTTTCATTTACTGGTTATTTATGACATATGAACTTACACCTCCTCGCCAAAACCATCTCAGCAAATGGTTTAATGTGATAATTATTCTTCTAGTCAAAATATCTCTATTTGGAAGTCAAAGCTGATCCAAAAGGAGCCTTGGATTTAAATATGACATAGTAGAAACTCTAAATGTCTAATAAGTAAATTAAACAAAAAAGCAAGTATCAAAAAGATAAGGTAAGGGCATAGGTTCAAGCCCCACATTGGTTGTACAGATTACTTAAAAATAAAGTCTTTAGGGGTGCCTGGGTGGCTCAGTCGGTTAAGCGTCAGACTTCAGCTCAGGTCATGATCTCACAGTCTGTGGGTTTGAGCCCCACATCAGGCTCTGTGCTGACAGCTAGAGCCTGGAGCCTGCTTCGGGTTCTGTGTCCCCCTCTATCTCTCTGCCCCTCCCCCACGATGCTTGCTCTCTCTCTCTCTCTCTGTCTAAAATAAACATACATACATACATACATACATAAAATCTTTAAAAACACAAAAGAGGGGCGCCTGGGTGGCGCAGTCGGTTAAGCGTCCGACTTCAGCCAGGTCACGATCTCGCGGTCCAGGAGTTCGAGCCCCGCGTCGGGCTCTGGGCTGATGATGGCTCAGAGCCTGGAGCCTGATTCCGATTCTGTGTCTCCCTCTCTCTGCCCCTCCCCCGTTCATGCTCTGTCTCTCTCTGTCCCAAAAATAAGTAAACGTTGAAAAAAAAAATTTAAAAACGCAAAAGATAAGGTAAATGGAAAGCCAATTAAGTGAAAAGATACTACTCTCTCATCTCTACACTTATCAATAGAAAATTAATATTTATTAACCAGAAGAAGAATCTCATAACATGTCATTGTCTTTAACAAATATACATTAACTACCTCTTTGAGCTTGCTGTAAGACTTGAAACTTTCTGACAGTTTGGTTCAGTCCACAAACCTCATAAAGTCGTTTTTATCCCTGTTACACAAATTAAAGGACAGTGGAGGTGGTGTCCTGAGGCCAGCGGTCTCATTTTGTCCTGGTACTGCCCCAGCCCTCACCCAACCCCTACCCATCATCTATGCTGCTCCTTTTTCAATTCTCCTGAAGGGAGCTGCCCCTTCCCTGCTAAATAACATTCAATGGCTCACCACTGTCCACCAAATAAAGGCCAAGTTCTTGTGCACGTTCAAGATCTTGTTTCCTATACATCTCAATAGACTATAAAGAACAAAAACAGCCTATTCATGCCTTTGTCACCTCCTTGTCGTCTCACCCCACACAGAGTAGGAATACCTCCGGAGTGATGCATTTTCCATCTCCAGTAGGAGTATGGCAGACGATTCGAACTTCACAACTGTTTGGACTGGACACTGATCCAGAGGGCTTAGGATTATTCTTCAGTTAATCAGGTATATTACAGATACAGATACAACAGGTCAAATAAAATTTCCCAGGAGCACAGGGCATGGCAGAGACAGAACACTAGCCACTAAAAAAGAGCAGGGTTGGAAAACTTTTCTTGTAAAGTGTCAGATAGTAAACATTCTAGGCGTTGCGGGTCATATAGCCCCCCTGGCAGTGACTCACCACTGCCGTTTTATTGTGACAGCGGCCGGAGGTAATATGTAGGCAAACGGGAGTGGCTGTATTCGCACAAATCGTATTTTAAAAAACAGGTGGTGGGCAGCATTCGGCCTGTGGGCCATAGGTGGCCAACTCCTGAGACAGAGAGTTGTTCTGTTACCAAAGCAGGTTTGAAACACAAGATGCTGACGGGAAAACCAGGTGCTGACATAGAACGGACAAGTTGAAATCAATGAACAAAAGTACAATTCTGTACTAAGTTTTAGACAGGAAAATGGAACAAGTACATAATTGGAAAAAGAAGAGGTTTCATGTAAAATGTCTCCTGAGTTAGGTGAAAAATTTTATTCAGTTCAAGAAAAGAGAAAAGATGACTTTGGGGCTTGGTTGCCTGAAAATTCCCCATGGGCCAAATGGAGCCGTGTGGCTTCTCTGAACATCTAACGTGCTGTATGAAAGCAGAGCATCCAGAAGATGCAGGGTGATGACCCCAGGGGATGGGGCACCATGTTGGTCGGGTCACCACTAGATCCCTCACCCCCATCTCTGCCAGACACTAGGAGGTGCTCACTGGGAAATAATCGTTCCCGTGCTCTGCGCCGGGTGGTGCGGTCGGACATTTGAGTGTCTGCTCTGTGCAATGTCTGAGCCGGATTCAAACGTGAAAAAGTGCTGTTTGAGCTCCAAGCTTCTGAAAGGCGGGGCCCAGCTGAGGACAGAGGAAGAGAGACAGGGGAAAGAGTAGCCCAGGCAGGAGACAGTACTAGAGTCTGCTGGGATTATCTGACGGGGCTCAATTCTGTTCTTTCTCTTCAAAATACCAGTTAAACTCCAGGTTTCTGCCGGGGGCGGGGGGTGGGCAGGGGGCATCATACTTTCTAAGGAGTCGTAACTTTAGCTTTGTCTTCTGAAAAATATGCCACCCTACCTGAGAGACAAGAGACAAATGTGTTGACACATTTAAGGAAACACTTGTATTTCAAATGAGCCAATAAAGGGAGAGAAACGTAAGGAACCCATAGGCTACAGTGGGAGTTCTCAGAGCCCCGGTAATCCCCTGGCAAGGGAACTAATTATGTTTGCAGAAGACGTGTGTGCTTGATAAAATAATTAAAAATAAATTGCTCTCCTTGGACATGCAAATCGCCAAGTGTTAAAGCAACCCCATTGGTCACATAGATAATAAATAGATGTGTTTTCTCAAGTCTGTTAGGTGGCACTGATTGATTTCCAATTCTGGCTATGATAGGGCCTGAGCAGCTTTTGAAACAAAGATGAGGAGACCTCAGGCCCAGTGGGAACAGTTGTCATATCCTGGGGGCCAGTTGTTAAAAGCCGTAAGCCATGACACTCCCCAACCCCAGCCCTCCTGACCTTTCCTGGCTGAGAACTGGGGACTCTGAGAGCCAGACTTGACCCAGTGATCCCCCTGGGCTCCCAGCCCCTGCTGGAGGAGGAGGGGACAGGGGCCCTGTTACACCTCCTCCCCCAAAGAACTACCACGACACTCTGAGCTACTACCCAGTGCTGTCAGGTCAAAGAAAATAAGGCATTGGCTAAAAGCCAGGACTCAGATGGATCTTTTGTTGTGGGGAGGAAGGGGAGATATGAGGCCTTGGGGTTGACTGTCGTTAAAAAAAAAAAAGTTTTTCCTAATGACCTAATAGTCTTATAGAGAAAAGAAGAAAAGGAGATGAGAGGTGAGGTGAGGAGAAAGAAAGAAAGAAGAAAGAAAGAAAGAAAGAAAGAAAGAAAGAAAGAAAGAAAGAAAACAGAGAAAGCAAGGAAGGGAAGGAGGGAGGAAGAAAGAGGAAGCAGAAACTCAGACTACAAAATGCTTTATAATTTCTTCAAAGAACCCATCAATATTAATTAGGTACCGTCTACGCAGAGATTGTCCTTGAGTAGCATTTATAGATGGGTTGGGGGCAAGACAGGATTTCTGCATTGAAGGAAGTCACATCCACATTGGGAAGTAGATCTGATGTGAATGAAGGGCATATTCCCAATTCCTTTTTGCCTTGCTGACATCAGGCCCCTTCCCACACCTCTTATTTGGGGGCAAAAGATTACCTAGAGCCAGTGTGACTGGACCACTCGGAATGCTTTCCTGGGAATCAGTGACATAAGGGAGGAGAAAGCAGAGGGCAGCCTCACCCCGGGCTTCGCCATAGGATCGCAACTAATACCCAAGAGGCTGTGTGAGGGAGGTTCTCTCCTTACAGAAGGGGACCCTGAACCTCTGTGAGGTGCGGCAAATGAAACACAGGGTAAATCATCTAGCTCCTGGGAGAAGGCAAGGGGTAGATGACAACACACAAAGAAACCACATACACGTTCCCTCTGATTCCTAGGTAACTTGCCCAAGGCCACACACACCAAGAAGGACACAATCAGGATTCATTCACACCAATGCTCAGTCCAGTTCCAGAGCCCACACTTTCCATAGGGCTGCAGACGGCTCTCGGGATTCAATGGTCTTCCTCTTCCCTCCAGGTGGTTACCCAGTCTCCAGCCCGTTTCAAATCCACCCAGAGAGTCTTTTTTTTCAGCACGTTTAGCTTCAGTGCCGACAGCCTCCTGGCTTTGTGGTACAAGCAGACGAGGGAAATGAGCAGAAGGATAAACAGAATGCAGGGGCAGGTGAATAGGAAATAGAGTAAAGGTGTTGACGAGCAGATCCTGGAGGGAAATGTGGGCTCTGCAATGAAAAGAACAATAAAGAAGATAATTAGTCTCCAGCTCACCTGCACTAATCAATGATAAACACTTGGGGGATTTATTGTTACAGGGAAATATATGTAAAAATAGTGGGGCCAAGTAGTGGTGGGCCCTTTAAATCGTATGTGGGCAGAGGAGTCCAGAATAGGGCTCTTCCAGCCTAGCTGCCCTCACCCAGCATGTCCCAACCACTGGGTGGGGGGTTCCAATGACCTACTTAAAACCAACAGCCGCGAAGAAAAATAAAACAAAAAAAAAGAAAACCTCTCCTTTAATCTTCTATCCTCAGAAAAGCTATCTATAATTCAACCCTCGTTCTCAGCTCTGTTGCTGGTCCTGAATTTTTAACTGAGTTATTCCCACTGCTGCTGCTTAAGTGTGCGTACTCACATGGACACGCACGCGGCACACACACATGCACGTGTGCACACTCACACAGCGCGCTGTTTTTACACAACTACAGTGAGAAGCTCGGTCCGGACTCTCCTGTTGGGATCCCCCCACCCAGGCACCCTCCGTTTGGCTCCCCTCCTGTGTTGCCCTTACTGTTGCCTCCATCACGCACGCTCTCTGCATCCTAATCCTCTGGGTCCTCCTGACCCAGCTCAGACAACACTTCCTCTCCTGGGTCCTCTACCTGCCTCGGGCACAGTCCTTGCCAATGCTCCTCTCACATACCCCCTGGTGTAGACCACTTTTGTTCCTCCTTGTCCCTCTCCTTCATTCCACCACAGTTGAGTACGACCGATAGCCACTGATAGCGTCATTGGTTTCTGTGTCCCCTGCTATGCCCGGCACTTGCCTGACTGATCTGGCAAGCTGGTTGATCTGAATCGAACCGGACTGACTGCAACCACCTGGGCAAAGGCTACTATATAAAGGCAAGCTAAAGCACACGATCTTCCAGCAACTGCAGTCCGTGGCAGGAGGGGGGGGGGGGGGGAACTGTCAGCGCACAGACACGCCAGGCATGCACAAGCAGTCCCAAAGTGGTTCCTGGCCACACGGCCAGAGAGGCAAGGGGACAAGGCTGCAAACATCACAGGTTCCAGGAGGCAGTGCCTAACAGCCTCCATGCACAAAGGCACATGCTTAGAGAGACACCAACTACTAAATGTAGTCTTCCGACAACATTTGTTTATGACAGGATATTTGAACTTGGGGCTTTTTGGAAAACTCTGATGCTGATAGTAGCTGCGCTTTTATTGGAAAATTGTAATGACATAAGCAAGTTCTTCTTCAGAGGTTAAGTTATAGGATTCACAGGATTATAGACTCTTAGAGATGTAAACGGCTTTGGAGGTCATTTCCACCAACCTCTACCGCAAGAATTCCATTTTTGGCATTGTTGATGCATTTGCACCTTGAAGAACGTCTCTTTGTTGGAAGTCAAGAAAGAGCCTCAAACAGTTGTCTGGCTCCTGCCTTGTGAACTCCTGAAGGACAGAGCCCATGTCTTATGTGTCTTTTTATCTTGTACAGCACTTTGTCCATAGGTCATCAATGGAAACCGATGGATGAATCAATTGTGTGAGTGCATTGCACACACAGGAACCCAGGGTGGCTGTCATCCTGTTACACAGAGTAAAGACCATCACTGAACATGAGGCTAGCTCTGAACAGGACTTGACGAGCTGAAGGAGTTTGCAGCTGGATTTTCTCTGGTCTCATGTACATTCTTCGTCCTCAAGTTGGTTTTGGTTTTTGAAAGAGTGGGCAATGATAAAGCTAGACTTTTAATTCATATCACCCTCTCTCTATATATCCTATCTGACCCCTCTCTCCAAGGCCCTGCTTGACTATAATAAATATCCCCAGGTCTTATCTTAATATATCTGAAGGCATGTGGGTAGGAAGGAGGTAGAAATGGCAGTGCTGAAAGAGACCGGAGCTGTAGAAAACAGCGGAGAAGAGCACTGGCCTTGACACTTCACGCTACTCGTACGCACAGTAGCGACTGAGTACCTCTTCCATCTCGAAGGGAGCCGGGTTCACATTCTGGCTCTTCCACATACTGTTATTGACGTTGGACCAGTTACTTGCCCTCAATAACACTTAGTTTCCTCATCGATCAAATGAGGATAATAATTTCTAGAGTCGTGATAAGATAATGAAGTATTTAACAGAGCGCTCAGCACATCTGTTGAGTCAGCAAGGAATAACTATCAGTACTCTGGTAGGAAAATCACAGGCAATGCTCTCCCAAGAGACCGGGTAGAAAACGGGACTTGACCAGCTGGTTCCCCACACAGGCACCACAAGCTTGGCCACGTTCTTCCGCAGGCCCAGTCTCTCCCTCAAGTCTCTGGTCCCTCCGTCTCCATGGCTGGGTGACGTTCCACTGAGAGTCGAATGATTACATAGGAGACTCTGACTTCCCTTCCCTATCATGGGAGGCAGGGAACTGGGAAGGGAGAGTCCACCTCTGTGTCACTGTTGCTAGGACGGTGGTGCGATACTGAAGAGATTTGCACCAGCACGCAGAAGGTGAGAAGAAATCCGGTACTTGGCTTTTTTTCTTTTTCCCCTGAGACTCTAACCTTCAGCATGAAGGGACTGCCAGAGGGCTTGGGTATCTTAATGGGGAGGAGACTGCTCTGTGTGGAGCAATCTGCCATCAAAGGATAGCACAGGCACTCGTCTGCCGAGTTGGCCAACAGCTAGCAACTGTCAGCTCCAGTGCTTCTAAATTACCTCTCCTGGGAGGGCAGGGTTTGCTCTAGATCCCACAATCACCAGTCCCCACCATCTGCCTCTCACCCATATCTGGATTAGAATTAGCGACATCCCAAACCATTAAGGTTTGGCATTTTGAATCAATCCGAGTAAGTGCCCGATGCTCGAAGTACAAGGTCTGCAAGACAGAGCCAAAAGTGTAATGAGAACACTTCATCACAAGGCTTGGTTGATAACTTGCTCCCACCCACAGCCAAATACACCACGAGGAGCATTCCTTTTCCATATTACCTCAGAAGTACTGACTTCAGCAGAGGACAGATACCGGAGAGCAAGGGGGCTACCAATTCTGCCCCCACCCCAACCCAAATTCAGCAACGGACCATGCCAAGTGTGGCCACGGGAGAGAGTTGGCTCCCGCCAAGAAATGAAAGTAGGGGTCGGGAACCCAATACAAGCGCATCCCAGAATGAATGGTGCCTGACAGTATCCTGTTTCATCCCAACTGAAGACTCGCTTGCTCATTCTTTCATGAAGCAATTATTGAGTACTACGTGCCAGACTTTGTGGGAGGCACTGGGGTAGCATAGAAAAATGTTATGGTCTCTCCAGAAACTTCAGTGTGGTAGGGGCACATATCTCCTTTGAAGGGTTACTTTCTAAGTATATCCTTACCCACCTAGAAGCTGGGGAAGAGTAACAAATACATACGATGACAAGTAATCCAGTCCCCAGAAAGCCTTATAATCTTGCCTATTAATTAATTACAGAGAATTCTCTAGAATAAGACATTTATGTCTGGGGTCTGAGGGTGAGGTAGGAAGACTAAGGTATCTCTAGCCCCTGCCTTGGCTTAGTCATAGGTAAGGAAGTCAGATGGAGAAGCAAATGCCAGGTCCATTCCATTCCCCCAGGGAGATGCGTCTTAACTTTTCTGTCTCCACTTGAGCCACAGCGCTCCACAGATTCATTAGGTAGTCCTAAACTAACCCACCCTGAAATTGCCACAGGGAGGTGGCAGAAAACCATCTGAGAAGTGGAGAGTTGGTAGCATGTTAGTCCCTGAGAAGGTAGCAGATAAGTTGGGAGGTGAAGGATTAGTAGGTGTTGACCAAAGGTGGCATGGAGGGGCACTGCAGTCAGCAGGTGGTATAGCTTCATCATCTTCCTCGCTGTGGCCTCTTTCCCCTCTAGAATTTTTTAAAGTGCTCAAGTCCCTACCAGCTCCAAACCAAAACAGAACAAAATAAAACTTCACTGACACCTCTTGCCACTTATCTTCTCTCTTACCTTTACATCAAAGCTCTTGAAAGTGTAATCTATATTTGATGTGTCCACTCTTTCACTGTGGTCTGCCTTTTCTCATTACTTCTCTGCAATTGCCCTGCAGTGTGAAATCCCATGGACACTTGCCCGTTCTTATCTTAATTGACCTCTTTACAATAGTTGAGTTTGTTGGCTTTCCCTTCCCTTTTGCTGTGCTCTCTGCTTTTGGTTTCTAGGATACCACCAAACCCTGGTTCTCCTCCTACCTCTTGGCTACTCCTTTCGTTCCCCTTCAGTCTCCTCTTCTGTACTTCCCTGATCAATAGTATCTCAGGGATGCGTCGTTGGACACCATTATTGGCTATGAGTTGATGCCTACTAATCTACAGCTCTGGCAAAGATCTCTCTTGGAAATCCCCATGTCTATTGGGTAGAACTCTCTGGATAACTCACACATACTCCACACATCAATTCCAGCTCAACTTATTCAAAATTGAACTAATTTCCCCATCAGACCTTATGTTACCTCATTTAGTGAATGTCCCCACTAACCACCCATGCTAGAAACTTCTTATTCATCCTTGATTCTCCCCTTCTGCCCATTCACCCTCCACATGCACCTAATCAGTCTCTAAATCCTGAAGATGATGCTGCCTAACACTGCCTGCTTTTCTCTCATCCCTCATTAAAGCACTGCCTTAATTTGGACCTTCATCTTGTCTCACCTGGGTTCCTACTATCAATTTCAAATAGTGCTCTCTGCTCTGTGTCTGCCTCCCTTCCAACTCATCTTTAACAGGGCTCCCAGTGGGAGCTTCCTAAAATGCAAATCTCATGTCACTCCCCTGATTGAACTTCGCTGACACCTCATGAGGTTCATGACTCAGGTCACCTTCCTTAGCTACATACGTGGGATGAGTTTGAGATCCATACCCTCCCATCTCACTAGCTGCCTCTCTTACCCTTGCACCACAGTTTATTTTTTAATAATTTTTTAATGTTTATTTATTTTTGAGAGAGAGATGAGTGGGGAGAGAGAGTGTCAGAGCATGAGTTGGGGAGGGGCAGAGAGAGAAGGAGACACAGCATCTGAAACAGGCTTCAGGCTCTGAGCTGTCAGCACAGAGCCCGATGCAAGGCTCGAGCCCACGAACCAGGAGATCACGACCCGAGCCAAAGTCGGACACTTAAACTAACTGAGCTGCCCAGGTGCCCCTGCCCTTGCACCATAGTTTTTATGACCATCTTGCCTAGCCTTTCCTTTCCCTAAAATATGTCCTCTTCCTTTTCATAGGCCCCATACTCTGGGGAGTTTCCCAGATCTCCTCCCCACCCAGCCCTTCACCCCAGCCCTGCCTCTGCTCCTTGTGCAGCACCCTAAAACTACTTCTTTGATGACACCTACCATTTTGGACTTTACTTCCCCAACAGAATCTGAGCTCTTTGAGGGATGCCTGGGTGGCTCAGTTGGTTAAGCATCCGACTCCTGGTTTCAGCTCAGATCATGATCTCACGGTTCGGGAGTTTGAGCCCCACATCAGGGTCTGTGCTGACAGCACGGAGCCTGCTTGGGATTCTCTGTCTCCTCCTTCTCTGCCTCCTTCCCCCCTCTCTCTCTCTCTCTCTCAAAAAATAAACATTAAAAAAAAAGGAAAAAGAATCTGAGTTCTTTGGGAACAGACTCTGTAATACATGTTTTTGTGATCTCAGAAGCTCACATGGTTATTTATTGAACAACTTAAAATATTTTGTCATGGGGCGCCTGGGTGGCTCAGTAGGTTAAGCATCAGACTTCAGCTCTGGTCATGATCTCGCAGTTCGTGGGTTCAAGCCCCTTGTTGGCCTCTATGCTGACAGCCTGGAGCCTGCTTCGGATTCTGTGTCCCCTTCTCTGTCTGCCCCTCTCCCACTGTCTCTCTCTCTCCCTTTCTCTCAAAAACAAATAAACATTAAAAATAATAAAAGGAGTAAGAGGTATATATTAAAAAATGTTTTGTCATATATATATAGATGGATAGATATAGATATATATAGATATAATATATACGTGTGTGTGTATGTGTGTGTGTGTTGTCTGTGTGTGTGTATAGCATGTTTGGAGGCATAAGAGGAAAGAGAGTTAACATTTCTTGAGCACTTACAATATCCATGGACTATGCTAGCTACTTTACACACATCTGTATTACGATCCTCATTTTATGAGTAAGCTGAGGCTCACAGTGGTTAAGGAGCCAGGGTATGATTTCACAGCTCATAGGTGGCAGGGGGCTGTGATCCAAGCCTAGGCTTGTCTGATTCCAAACCCTGGGATTTCGCATCCCACCCCCCCCCACCCCACTGCCTCCCCAACTACCAGGAAAGAACAGCCAGGTAGAGGAAGCAGAACGCTGTAAGCAAGGATTTACTTGGGAACCCCCCCCCCCCCCCGTGTCTATAACAAAAACCCTCAGCTTATCATGGCACGGGTTTTCAAGCTTCTTCAACTGTAAAGAATACAAAGACCTCCCAACTTTTAATGTTTTCTTTCCAGAGTTTATCTTCTAAAAACCTTACACCTGACTTGTAAGGATTCTACAAAGATTAACTATATATATATATATATATATATATATATATATATATATATATTGCTGTGTAGGATCCCATGTCTCTCAGAGGAGATGTGCTTTTTCATCACAGAATATATATTTATTACAGTTATTATCTATTTATTCTGCTACAAAAAGTGCTGATTCTACAGAGCCTAGGGATTCCAGGGAGAAAACATGTATGGAATGTGCTCAGGTTGTGGGACTTCCCGTAATTGTTGGAATAGAAGAAAAATATCTTCTGGACACTGGGGAGAAAACTTCTGCTGAAGAACACTTGGGGGAGGAGGATGCTGGAGCCCTAGGGAGCAAGTCAGAGAACTCTGACTTCTGCTCTAGAAGCCTGGCTGGGGCAGGGACACAACTGTCCCTATTTTGGAGAAGTTGCCACCTATTCCCAGCACTGCTTTTTCTCCCCAGAGAGTGTCACCAAAGCTAGCTGGTGTTTCAGGAATGTTACCTAGAATTGATCCTTTTTACTCTTGCTGGTGTGGGGCACCAAGGTCACAGCTATGCATCTCCAGTGTCCCCTTCCCACTATTAAGTTCAGCGTACCTCTCGCCTTTTCCCTAAACCCCACCAGGAAGGAGCCGCTCAGGGGCATCTGGGTGGCTCGGTCGGTTAAGCATCCAACTTTGGCTCAGGTCATGATCATGTAGGTTTGTGAGTTCAAGCCCCTCATCCGGCTCTGTGCTGACAGCTCAGAGCCTAGAGCCTGTGTCAGATTCTGTGTCTCCCTCTCTCTCTGCCCCTCTCCCACTCTCTCCCTCTCCCTCCCTCTCTCTCTCTCTCTCTCTCAAAAATAAGTAAACATTAAAACAATTTACATAAAAAAGGAAAGAAGAAAGAAAGAAAGAAAGAAAGAAAGAAAGAAAGAAAGAAAAAAGCAGCTCAGAGATGAGCTGGCCATATTAGCCAGCACACTGATCACCAGGGAAGATTTACTGGTCTGGCTGGAGAAATTTTTGCTTTCATTAACAAATGCTTAATGAATGCCTACTACATGCTTGGCACTGTACTGGCTGGAAGGTTGCCCTCTTCTCCTTCACAGCCTCTTGCTCCGCACCCCTCCTCAAGCTGTGCACTAGCTGAGTAGGTTGGCCTTCCCACGTGGACAATGGTCACTCTTGGGCCAAGGTCTTTAAGTAGCTGCCTTCCTCGCTGGACCCCATAAGCAAGCTCCACAGGGCATACTTCCTTCTCTGATGCCTTTCAAGCTGCAGTCAGGTGAGGCCCACCCACCACATGACTATCGTTCTCAAAGCCCTGCTGATTTGTTGACCTATCGAGAGAGAAGAACATGGCACTGACTCATTAAGAAAAGTTTCGCTTTGGTTTGGAGGTGGGGAGCATGTAGAGGCAGTTGACTGCAGTGAGACCAAATGAAACATCCCGTCACCAGGCCCCTATCCCTCATTCCAACTCCCTCTGCAGATCTGAGCATTCTGAGACTGGAGAACCAGCCAAGGGGTAAAGATGTCCGCTTCGAACGTAATTTTGTTATTGAAAGGGATACGATGTGGATGGCTTTGTTGGTTCGGGAGGAGAAGGGGCGGGGGAAGCAGGTCAGATGCCCCTGACATTTCCGTGTCTGTGCCCGAAACCTTGCGTAGACCTCATCTGTCCAAATGAGAACTAGCAATCACTATTGACAGAAACTGCAAAGTCACTTTCTTTAGGGAATCTGTAAACTGAGTTCAGCAAAACGTAACTGGGAGGGAAACACAAGACGGGGCGGGGGACAAAGATTCTCCTGACCAGGGGCCGGGGCAGATTAACCCCTAGTTACCTGAAGGCAGCACCGTGAGCACCACATGCTGGGACTCATCTGATGCTCGGTTGACCCACGTGCCAGGGTTACCATGCGGCTCCCACTCTGTCACCTTGCACCAGTACAAACCAGCATCCTCCATTCTGACCTGATGAAGCTTCAGGACAAAGTCTGTAGGGGATGAGCGGTAACAGTACAGATGCCCCCCGAGCCCCTCGTCACCATACTCCAGCAAGCCATCATGCCGAAGGTGTACCAGCATTTTCCTTCCTGAATGCTCCCCGTTGCGCAACCACATCACAGAGTACAGAGAAGCCGAGCTGCCAGAACTCTCCAGGCTGCAGCGGATGGCCACCTCCGTGTGCTCGGTAGCATTTTCTGTCCAGTACACTTTGGAGACACGTACCTTGCTTCCTAGGAAATAAAATGGCAATAAGTTAGAGAAGAATCCAGATTTTTAGACTGGGTACCCCCTCTGAAAGATCTAGTTCTCACTGAGGAGATGCCATCTTAAACTCTTTAGATAACCAGGTCTCTCATCTTTAACGTTTTCCCTTGACCCCTGTCCTTCTTCAACATTTGCTAGAACATTCTGTGCGATGGAGCAAAGCAGCCGTTTCCCTTCAGCCCTACCTCTTGTCTGCTGAAGGCCTGCCTCTGAAGCCACCCAGCTTCAGTGGGTGCTCTGCTCTGCTGTTTTACCTCTCCCTGGCCAACTCTTTCTTCTTCTGCCCAGATGGACCATCCAAAACTTCTGGCTCTTCCCTCAAGTCATTACTGCACCACTGCCCCTCATTCTTGGCAAATTACCTTCCTCCCATATACCCAGATATCATCTCAGTCCAAGATGCAGGGAAAGAGGAGGCTATCTGAGAGACTGAACATTTTTATACAAGTATTAGAATAGCACTCAAGGAAAGATGATTTAAATTACTGGATTAGACTAAGTCTTAAACAGATTTTGACGTTTACTTCTTAAAAATTTTCTCCTGGGGTGCCTGGGTGACTCAGTTGGTTAAGCATCTGGCTCTTAATTTTGGTTCAGGTCATATCTCATGGTTCGTGAGTTCGAGCCCCATGTCAGTCTCCGTGCTCATGGAGCCTCCTTGGGTTTCTTTCTCTCTCCCTCTGTCTCTGTCTCTCTCTCTCTGCCCCTCCCCTGCCTCACAAAATAAATAAATAAACTTAAGAAAAATTTTCCCCTCCTAACCTGCTGGTGAGAACTTCAAATGAAGACCAGAGCAGTTACTAACAAAATAAACTATAGTATACGCTAAATTTTCAACTCTACTACAAACACATTTATTGATCAATCTTAAAAAAATTTTTTTTGAATGTTTATTTATTTTTGAGAGACACAGAGGGACAGAGCATGAGTGGGGCGGAGAGAGAGGGAGACACAGAATCTGAAGCAGGCTCCAGGCTCCGAGCTGTCAGCACAGAGCCCGACTTGGGGCTCCAACTCAGGGACCATGAGATCATGACCTAAAACAAAGTTGGAAACTCAACCAACTGAGTCGCCCAGGCATCCCATATCTTTCCCTAAAAGGATAACTTTGTCTCATCCTGGATTTTTGTTGTTGTTGCCATATTTACTCTCTCCCTCCATTCATGGCAAAGTATGTGAAATATTAGTTTATATGATTCTGTCTCTGCTTCCTCATCTCAAATTCCTCCCTACTTTAATACAAACACCTTCTAATTCTATCCCATGCTCTGGCCAAGATCATTAGTATGGGCCTGATTTCCCAGCTCAAGACACTCTGGTTTTGTTGTCCGCTCTGTGGGTTTTATCACCGAAGTCCATTTTCTTCTTGAAATTCTCTCTTCTTTTGATTTCAGAGAACGTGTCTCTCCTGCAGCTCTGACCACTCCTTCTCAGTATCTCTCCCTGGGGCCTCTTAACTCACTCCCTGCCCCGGGGTACACAGCTGGCCACCCCCAGCCAGCCACACCTAACCCACAGATATGTTTTGTTTGACTCCCACAGTCTTTTTTAAAAATTTGGACTAGCTGTGTATAGTCTCCACCAAGCGATATCACCAAAAAAGATGTTAGGCGTTTCTTGATGTACTAAAAGATTGGGCAACACTGAGCCCACATTTCCGGATGGGAAGGGTTTGCAAGCTTGAGCCAAGGAGCGGCTGCCTCCTTAAAGGGTGTGCGAACACTGTCAAGATTTGGCTTAGGCACCCGGGAGAAAGGGCTGCCAGCCACACAGATGGAGAATGCAGAAGTTTGCACGGGTCTTGTGGGATGGCAAGAATGATAATGAGGTTTGGGACATGCTGCGCATGAGGGTCTCAGGGGCATCCAAGCAGAAATGTACAACAGGCAGTTGGGAAGAAAGAGCCGGAGCTCAGGAGATCGGAGCGAAGTGTAAAGACTTTGCGCTATTTCATCGAAGGTGGTAGTTGAAACCAACACAGTATTTGAGAAGTTCTGGAGAGAGCAGAGAATAATGAGACAAAGGGGCCCAGGATCTGTCCCTGAGGAGCACCCACATTTACCAGGGAGAAGAAGGGCCTGAAGAACACAGAGAAGGGGAACCAGAGCAGCAAGAAAAGAGAGCCTATGCTCCACTACTGTTTGGCTCCACTGCCCCCCCTACAGACCGTAAGCTCCTTAAGGCAAGAGCTGTGCCTTATTTCTCTTTGTATCTCTAACTGTCTAATACACAGTAACGTTTATTATAATCTTATTTGTGGGTGTTCCGTTGAAAATGCAATTTTAAGCACCAAACCAGACTAACTTCTTTGCATTGTGCTGTTGGATCTCAGCCAGTTCCCGAACCCTAGCCGTGACATCTGTCTCATTTTAATCAACCCTGGAGGTGACCAAACCGATACCAAGAGATCTAACCAACCCTGCCCACACTTCAACCGCAGCGCTCTTAGACCAGCACACGTGGATGGAACTTCTATTACAGTTTTAAAGCTCTCCTGAGGAAGAGGAGACTCCCTCAGCATTCCGACAGTTAACTACTCTTATTTGCCGTATGTTTAGGCAGCCAAATGTTGAAAAGCAATTTCTCCACACATCCCTATAGAGTTGTACAGTTTCTGTTCACAGTGGGAGAAATATGCTTCATATTACTCTCTCTTTGCCAAATTACAGTAGAGCCCCACTGGAATGACACAGCTTGTTATTACAGAGATCTAGAGATACGATACCCTGGGTAGCTGCATAGAGCAGGTTGCCAGGCTGATAGGCAAACCAATCAAAGGGATCTCGTTCCCATCCAGACTCCTCAAAACCTCAGATTGACTCACCTTACGTGACTCCCACGTCCTCTGCTGGGCCACCAGGTCCTGCATTCATTGTGTAGGTGGCCACTATCCCTATGGCCCTGGGTCACATTTCTACCTTCAACATAATCACTCCATTGAAGAGCTGCCCAAGAGAAGAAGGCCATCCTATAGAAAGCCGTTGTGAGAATACACTCATGAGGTTTACCTGTGGGCCTGAGTTTCAATTCTGTCAGACCTGACTTCTTTTCTCCAAGCTTGTGCCAAGTGCCGTTTCTGGACAAGAACCATTCTTCCACAGCACAGTGGTATCTGCCCTGATCGCTGTCTTCCACATTCAGAATCTGTAGCTGAAACAAGTCCTGGGAAACTTTCTTGGGGTGGAATTTTTGTTGTCTCAGTAGGGAGTGAAATTCATCCCCATATTTTACAACATTGGTTTGGTCCATTTCCAGGATCCTCAGCCAGGTTGCGTTCATGGAAATGGGAGAGAAGTACCAAATAACGGCTAACTGGAGGTCTCCAGTGGACTGGGACAAGATGCTACATTCTATGTTGGTGTTGGAGTTGATGAAGATCTCTTGGACTTGACTGGTTGAGTCCACTCTTAGCTTGCTCTCTAAATGAAAAGAATGGTGACAGTTACTTTGTTTTGTTTGTTACTTTGTTTTGTTTGTTACTTTGCTAGAAAATAGAATTTTTTTTTAAATTTTTTTTCAACGTTTATTTATTTTTGGGACAGAGAGAGACAGAGCATGAACAGGGGAGGGGCAGAGAGAGAGAGGGAGACACAGAATCGGAAACAGTCTCCAGGCTCTGAGCCATCAGCCCAGAGCCTGACGCGGGGCTCGAACTCACGGACCGCGAGATCGTGACCTGGCTGAAGTCGGACGCTTAACCGACTGCGCCACCCAGGCGCCCCGAAAATAGAATTTTAAGGCAGAGGCCAACTGGGACACTGTCTCCTCCATCCACTGGATGGGGGAATTTCCTCCCCAGCAGCCCTACTCACTGCCCATTGAGCCTCTGAACAGTTCCCCAACTGACAAACCAGTCCATTCCATCTTTGGACATCTCTGCCACTAGAGAATTCTTTCTGATATCAAGTTGAATCTTACCACTCCATACCTTCCAGCCACTGGTCCTGGTTCTACCCTTACCTGGATGAGTGGGATGGGAACATGGGGTGGGAGGAAGTGTCATACAGGAAACTAATCTCTTCCACATGATAATGCCTCATTATTGAGGCTTAGACATCTTCTCTTCTGCAGCATTTCATAAATCAAAGTGGGAGAAAGTGCCCCTATTAATGCTTTGTCTGTGTGCTCACTCTCCAGAGTACCCCCAGATTCACAGTTTGCCAAACGCCCTTGTTGGTATCTACTCTTGAACTCAGGTAAACAAAAGCAAGTTGTACGTGGGCTATTAACATTATATGTTTCTTTGCAGCCAGTCAACTGTAAGAATCTCATACAGATACATAGTCAACTACCCTTTTATTCCAGCAGCTTTTCTGCTCCGTCGGGAAGATGAATGCTAAAACCTGCCTTCCAAACCTTATTCTAACCTCTTGCTGACATCACTGATTCTGCTTTTGTAACTGCTTCTTGAAGTTGCCAGTAGATCCCTTTATTCTTCGTTCAACAAACATTTATTAAGCACACACTGTGTTCTCTGTCAGACTATTCCCCACTCTGTGGCTACCTTCCTTCCGTGGGTTCACAATCTAGAGGGAGACACTAGTACAGTCACAGAGGCTTAGGATTACAAGACTGTGTCACCCAAGAGTGACAGAGGTATGCAGAAGTCCGAGCACAGGGCACGACTACCTAACTCAAATATGGGAGTGTGGGGAGGCTTTCTGGAGAAGAGACCTCTAACCTAAGTCTTAAGGGTTAATAGGAATTAGTCTGATGGAGAAGAGGCTAAAGCGTTCCACACAAAACACATGACTTGAACAAAGACTGAAAGAGGGAGAGAACATAGAGTATTTGAGGGCCTGCAACTAGCTCAGTGTGGCTGGAGCTCAAATTCAAGATGGAAAGTAGAAGATGAGTCAATCAACAAGGAGATCATTACTAGTACAAAAGATGTCACTCAGCAGCAGAGAGAATGACCACTACCATGTCTGAACATCCACTCCACGCATCGGCACTGTACTAGGCACATTATCTATGTGTCACCACCTTTAACGTGCGCATCTTTGACGAGCAACTTATGGATGAAGTACCTAGACTTGGACAGATTGTGTGACTTGTCCACAGCTATGCTGCTGTCTGGTGCCTGTCAGACTGAAATGACTTCAAAGGCTCTTGAACACTCTGCCTTAAAAGAATGCAAGCCATAAAAGAAGATGCATGACCCAGCAGAACTTTGCCCAGGTTGTGTCATACTTTTTACCTCTGTTCTTTTACCAGCTGACAAGGTAAATTATATTTGACTATAATCATATCCTCTCTCTTATACATTCACATGGTACAACAAGAGGATAAATGTATTCTAATGGAATTTACGTTATCCATACCACTAATGGAGACATTCCAAACATTTAATGACTCATGAGGCATGGGCAGTGACCAATCCAAAAGAATGCCTCCCCCAGCTCTAGGAGCTGGTCCTAGAGGCCCCCTGTTGTGCCACATGGTACCTTGCAGGTGCTGGGAACTTATGGGAAGGGGGGAAGGGGCATGGAGCCACAGTTATTATTAGTCAGTGTGGAAGTCTGTCAATGGTTTAACCATCAGTATGGCCATCCCATGCACGTTAACTCAATGTCAGCCTGGATATTGGTTTTCTGTGGTGCTAACTTATACAGTAAGAACATGGGGAGAAGGTATTTTACGTTTTAATTCTACAAACTTACCCACCATGGGAGAAATGTGTTGGTTTGTTTTTAAAGCATGGATTAATTTCAGGTGGTGTTTACCTGGCAAAGTGATGGCTATCATCAGCGAGTGAGAGACGGCGGAAGCCCTCGGGGGGCCGCTCGTGTCTGGGGAATTTCTGGCGTAAACTTCTACTTGACACCGATAAACTCCTGCTTCTTCCTCCGTGGCATCGTGGATTAGGAGTTGAGAGTAAAATGAGGACTGCAAAAGCTTTGTCTTCTTTTGGAACTGAGATAGGAAATCCCCCCACTCAATAGTGCCGTTCCAGGCGATTCGAACAAGCAGATAAAAGACCTGAGATCTTGCTGGCTGGAACTGCCACGTCACAGTGAGTGGCACCCTGAGGTGGGAGAAGTCAGCCTCCACTATGCAGGACAGGCCAAAGGTGTTGGTTAATGTCACTTGGGGTTGACGGCTCATCAGCTTAACCTGTAAACTCGACTCTGTGGGCAGAAATAGATGGGAAACAGGATTTCTAATATGCTTATCAAATCCAAGCCTTCCTATTCACCTATTCACACAGAGCTATGCATTTGTACATCGGGAGAATCAAATATTTGGAGGTAAAAGTTGACTCACAGTACAGCCTGTCCTGAAATCTGTCCTCAGATTTCCAAAGCTGACCCTCTTCTAAGAGTGTTCTCAGTAGTGACAACAAACAGGCAGTGTCTCTCCAGCCTGCTGCTTAGACAGCTGCTACGGAGTGGGTGGAGCACTCCCCAGCCCAGTGGCTGGCCTCCTTCCCTTATTTCCACTCACAGGCTCAGTGTCACTGTTTGGAACATGCTAGAAGACTCTGCAACACAGGGCCACAGCTGTCAAAAGCCCGAATGTGTGAGGCTCAGCTCCACTGGCCATGTGTCCTCTGTAAGTCTACTCCAGGTCATAGGCTTTTGTTTTTAGCTATGAATAACAGCCTGTAAGGGGCACCCTACAGATGATCTTCATAAAGATGAGTAAACTTTAGAGAGTAGTTGACGGACATGGCAGCCAGAAACGATGCTCCGTGTCCTGGGGTGTATGTGCCCTAACTGGGGGGTTCAGGGTGACACACAATCAGACTCTACTGCGTCGCACTGCAGAGGAAGGTACCGACGACCCGCAAGTTCAGAAAAGGATTTCTTGGACACTTACCCAGAGATCTGATGGTGACCGACAACTTCTGAGTCCAGCTCTGACCTCTGGCCTGGTTCTGGGCACTCTCAGACACTCGGCACTCGTATATACCACCGTCCGTAATGGTGGTGGAGGTGATCTCCAGCTGGAAAGTGGCCCAGTCCGTTTTCTCCAGCCTTGTGTTGCCGTGGTTATTGAGTTCCTTGTAGGGGGCGCCTAGCTGCACCGTGCCATCCTGCCCCATGCCAGCCACGAACTCTGGCTGCGTCTGGCCCTGTGGGAGGCGCCACCATTCCACAGACAGGGGACTCTCGGTTCCATCTGCCTTGCAGAGAAGGGTTAATACCTCTCCTTCCCACACTGCTTGCTGCTTGCTCTTGGTAGATAAGGCCACATTTCTTGCTGTGGATTACAGATTTGAGAGGAAAAAAAGGGTTTCAAGTAAATGAAAACGTTTCGAAAACACATTAAACACATTAAAGAGTGACAGCTCTTTAATTAGGATTTGACTCATTTTGTGACCAATCAGATCAGGCCGTGTAGTCCTGGACCACCCTCAGAAAAGAGATTGGCTAAACACTTAAATAGTGGGCACAAGACAATAGAAAGAATATCAGGAGAACTTACTTACACTTAAACAATTTATAATTTGCCCTCGTTTTTAGTGATTTGTTAAATCAGCCCTTCATTAAGAACATCTAGTTGGGAAAACATCTGGTAATATTTTCTTAGATTAATTAGGGTGGGTATAGGAGCCTGAAAGTAACAAAGCTGTGTTTATTTAAATTTCTAGTTTTTTGGAATTTTGTGTTTCACAGTTCAAAATGACATTCCTCTCCCTACTTATCTTTCCCTAATTAGTATGTGTTTTGAACAGGGAACGAGTGTTGGTAATTAGATTTCTGTTCAAATTACTGCTATTAGGGGTGCCTGGCTCGCTCGGTCCATGGAGCACTTGGACTCTTGATCTCCGGGTCATGAGTTCAAGCCCCACACTGGTTGCAGAGTTTATTGAAAAAAAAAAAAAAAAACCAAGAACAACAGAATAAACAGAATACAACCATTAAAAGCAATTACTTGGGAGAAAATACACATATATAGATTTCTCTTTTTCAAATCATATATTCATATAGCTAGAGATATATTAATGGTTTGGTTGAGGGAAGATCCTTCTTACAGCTGAACTACAATGTTAAACTGCAAATATACGTCTGGCTCCCAGAAATTCAAGACACGTGGAAATGCAAACATTCGGACGCGTCCTGGGCAAGGTTTTGTCCTGGGCGCTGTGTGGGCAAGGCAAAGACATCTCAGTAGCTCATGCATTCCAGGCTTAAGGCCGAAGCCCTGGGAGTCAGAGTTACCCTGGGCAACACACTGTCCTCCCTGAGCCTCGATTTTCTTTCCTGCAAATACAAAGGTAATAATCGCACCCACCTTATGGCATTGTTGGGAGGACTAAAAGTGGTACATGCTTAAGGGCTTAGCCTGCCAGCAAGGGGAAGCTAATAGCTTTGTCTGTAATGATAGGTGCTTAGTGAAAGTGGGGTGGTTCAAAGACAAAAGAGAAAAAAACAAAATAGACTTGGGATGAGAAATTTAAATAGGATCTAAGTGAATTTGCAAATTGTTCTTCCCTGCTGAGGAAGGAGTTTAGTCTTCTCCTGCTTTATATATATATACATATATGTATATGTACATATATGTATGTATATATGTATGTATATGTATGTGTATATGTATGTATATGTATGTTACAAAGGCAGAATGAAGGTTGATATCCACAAATAAATTTAATATATGTATTTCATATTTTAATATAATTAATAATACTATTGATTCTTATTTCAATAATATTTTATATATATTATATATTATATCACATGCATGCAAGCCTGCTTCCAAATTTTGGGTGTTAGAGGCAGGATTATACTTAGAGTCATTTTCAAGTTAAAAATAGACTCATAACTGAAGCTTAGAACGTAAAGAGGAAATTATTACTCATAATCTCACTACTCTAATATAACCATTATGATTAGTTTCAACTAACATCAATTTTTTTAAGAAAAGATGAGGTGTCCTTAACTCATTACAGTCATTACTGCCTCTTGGTAAGAAGTAATAAACTTACCAAGTGTGTGTAAGTTACACATTCACAGTGGTAGCGAGTACCCCCTTCTGTTTAAAATATTCATAGAATGATAAGACTCTGCTCATACTTTGGTTTGATTTTCAAAACTGTGAATGCTCAACAGGATCCTTAATAAATTTGCTAACAATTTTTTTCTGTTTCTGCACATGGGGCCAGTTTGGATTCCAGCCTGTTCAAAGAACTATTTTTTGCTTTGGAAGACCACCCTACTGATGGGCTTAGGATCTGGGCACCCTTTGGCACAATTCCCACATGTGGAATTTAAGAAAGCTTTACCGATATGTTTCGGCAGAGACTGAGATGCATGAAACAGAGACCTAGACCTGTGTAAGTATGTAAGCCCGCCCACCTAGTTTTTCCTGAATCCTAGAAAGTTCGACCAAATGTTTAGCGTGAAAACTAACACCAACACGCTTCCTGGCTTGCCACTCTACGCCAAAGATTGTGATCTTCATTGCTAGCAAATGGGGTGACGGAGAAAAGCATGAAAGGGAAATTTGTCCATCTTTGGAGATGCCTCCAAGGAACCAGTGAGACAAGGGTATCTTTATTTTTTGGTTGGTTGTGTTTTGTGCTCTTGGGCAATTAGTCTTTCTAGACTTAGAATATAATACCCAGCCCGGAGCATCCTAATGTTCGTTGTGGATTTGTCTGTTTTCTCTTCACACAAAAAGCACTGACTGCTCAACCATGTTTCAGGTCACCCAACCTTCATGAACTAAACAAGGCCTAAGTGGCCTTCCACTTTCATGCATACAGATACTCAAAGTGGTTTGGACAGGCGCGTCACATTACAGCAAAATGCAGGGGACAACATCTGCCTGCTATCATTTACCTCTTCATTTCTTAGTCTGAGTCATGCTTTGATGTAGCATTAAGATGCACTATCATCCTGTGTATCAGGTTAAGATAACAGAGGATTGACCAAAGGTACCTGAAAGTGTTGGGGGGGGGGGCGGGAGCATAATGTAGGTGTGCATTCCCCAGGAAGGAGGCCAAGTGTCATTTTTCCCTCTTCACACACTCACATCACACAGACAACGATAGAAGACAGAGGGTTTCATTGATACAGGTGTTCCCTGCTTGAAGAAAAACCCAAGGTGCAAAAATTAGGACTAACAGCAGACAGAATCAAAGAATCTAAGACCTAAGACAGCAAGAAGAGACTTCAGGACAATCTAATTGTGTGTCTTTCACGCACCTCAAAGTGATCCGACTGACACCTGCCTCTGCAGGAGAAGTCCTCTGTGTCCGTGAAGTCATACTGTACGTACAAAGGAGGGAAGCTGAGAACAGCCCAGTCATGTGTGGCCCTGACTTCACATACCTGCCGGCATCCTCAGATGCACGTGGGTGTCCGGTGACTGCTTTCTCTGAAGCACATCCCAGGAGTCCATCTGATTTCTTACCACCTCTTCCACGGCACATGTGTAGGCCCCTTCATCCTCGGGGCCCATAGAAAAGATCTTGAGAGAGAAAACCTTGGGGTTTAACTTTGAAACCTGGAGCTGTCCTTGACTTGCTCTCTCTCTGTAGTCTCTCTTGAGGTCCAGAACACCACTAGCATTGATGCGGGCCACCTCGTTACCATTGAAGAGCCAGATGCCCTGAAGCTGTGGGTCCTGGCCACTGCCTACTACCAGGCAAACCAGTTCTAAGGGTTTCCCTGCTGTAAACGTGCTCTGGGTGGTAATGTTGACTTGAAAATCTCTCACTAGGAAACAAAAGCAAAGCAGATATTTAGAGAAGTCACAGCATCTGTCCTTTCAGTACCGCAGGGAGATAATACCTCCTGTAAGGATCCACAAGGATTGAATTTCATGTGGGAGTTTAGCTCCAAAGAGCAGGTCAGCCAAAGAAATGCCTAGAAGCAAAGATGCCCTTGACTATTCCTTAAATCATTCAGAAAGAACAGCATACATAGCTTTCTGAATGCAATCCTATTAAGCAAAACGTATGCATAGAAATATAAAGTATACAGTAATGTATCTTTTTTTAATAAAAAATATATAACATCTTATGGTATGTTGAGTTGCTATAAATTGGGATTTTTTTTTGGCTGAGAATATCCAGTGGAATTTTCTTTTCTTTTTTTTTTTTTTTTAATTTTTTTTTTCAACGTTTATTTATTTTTGGGACAGAGAGAGACAGAGCATGAACGGGGGAGGGGCAGAGAGAGAGGAAGACACAGAATCAGAAACAGGCTCCAGGCTCTGAGCCATCAGCCCAGAGCCTGACGCGGGGCTCAAACTCCCGGACCGCGAGATCATGACCTGGCTGAAGTCGGACGCTTAACCGACTGCGCCACCCAGGCGCCCCATCCAGTGGAATTTTCTTAAGTTAAAGCACATGTGATGTATGACTAGTCTGCAGTTAACATAATCCCTAACCATGAAAAACTGAAAGTTTTTCCTAAGACTGGGAAAAAGCAAAGATGCCCACTCTCACCACTTCTATCCAACATAGTACAGGAAGTCTTACCCAGAGAAATTAGTCAGGGTAAAAAAAATAAAGTAAAAATGAAGTAAAATCATCCATTTGCAGATGACATGGTCTTATGTATAGAAACCCCAAAAGACTCCACCAAAAAACTATTAAAATGAATAGTTTCAGTAAAGTTGCAGGATACAAAATGAACATACAAAAAAAATCAGTTGCATTTCTATACACTAACAACAAAGTACGGCGAAACAACAAAGTACGGATCGCGAGTAACTTGTTCTGTGAGTGTTCCGCATGACGAGCAAACATTTCTAATAATTTTTAACTTGATAAACGAGCGATGTCTTGCAGTATGAGTAGTACGTGACATCAAACGTCACATGATCACAACTGAGCCAATGGTTCTTCTCTTTCTCTCTCTTTTGCTGTGGGATTGTGGGTGATCGTCTCCCATGCTCAGATGCTCAGTCTCACACCGTGGTGTTCGGCAGAAGTCAGTGATTTTTCAGGACGTTGGAAGGTGCCCACAACTGGCACCAGTGTATTTTTGTCACTTCAAAGTGCCTATGGATAGTCCTTTGATTTCCAGACAAGAGTAAGCTTAGAAATGCTTTGCTCATTCTATGAATTCTATATGTCAGGCTGTCTGCACATATAGACCCTTTCCTCTGCTGCCTTATTGCCAATTACATTAAATACAGTATATGACAAGAGTTTATTGATACTATACTGTAATCAACATCTGTTAGTGATAGTGAAAGTCACCCTTCACAATAACCCTCTTCTCTCTTGTTTCCCTCACACCAGCCATGAAGATTTTCAAAGGTAAGTACAGGTTAACTTGTTTATTTTTCTTTATATTTTTGTATTTTCTTCATTATTTTATATTATATTACAGTATTGTAATCATTTTTATGTGAACATTTTTGGGTTGTGGAACAAATCATCTGAGTTTCCATTATCTCTTATGAGGAAATCCACTTTGATATACAAGTGCTTTGGATTACCAGCATGTTTCTGGAGCGATTTATGCTCTCAAACCAAGGTTTTACTGTACTGGAAAAAGACATTAAGAAAACAATTTCTACAGATGGACAACAGGCACGTGAAAAGATGTTCAGCATCACTCATCATCAGGCAAGTGCAAATCAAAACCACAATGAGATATTAGTTCATCCCTGTTAGAATGGCTATTATCAAAAGGACAGGAAATAACATGTGCTGGAGAAGATGCGGTGACAAGGCAACGCTTTTACACTGATGTTAGGAATGTGAATCGGTGCCACCAATACTGAAAACAGTATAGAGATTTCTCAAAAAATTAAAAATAGAATTACCTTCTGATGCAGCTATTCCTCTTCTGGGTATTTATTCAAAGAATACAAAAGCACCAAGAAGATATATGTACCCGTATGTTCATTGCAGCATTATTTATAATAGTTAAGATACAGAAACAACCTAAATGTCCATCAATGGATGAATGGATAAAGAAAATGTGGCACACACATACACACACACACACAGAAGAATACTACTTAGCCATAAAAAAGAAAGAAATCTTGCCATCTCCAACAACATGGATGGACCCTGAGGGTATTATTTGAAGTGAAATAAACCAGGCAGAGAAAGACAATTACCATATGATTTCACTTATATGTGGACTCTAAAAACCAAAACAAATGAACAAACAAAATAAAAATGAGCTCACCGATACAGAGAACAGATTTGTGGTTGCCAGAGGGGAAGGGGGTTGGAGAGTGGGCAAAATGGGTGAAGGGGTTCAATTGTATGCTGATGGATTGTAACTAGACTTATGGTGGTGATCCCTTGTAGTGTATACAAACATCGAATTCTAATGTTGCACACCTGCAACTTAATGTCATATACTAATTTTATCTCAATTAAAAAAAAGCTCATTTACAATAGTGTCGAAAAGAAGAAAATACTCAGGAATAAATTTAACCAAGGAGGCGAAAGACATTTGCACTGAAAACTACAAAATATGGATTAAAGAAAGTAAAGAAGATGCAAATAAATGGAAAGATATTCTGTGTTCATGGGTTGGAAAAGTGAAAACGAGTATTGGTGAGGATGGGGAGATCAACTGATGAATGGATAAAGAAGATGTGATTTATATATACAATGGAATACTACTTGGCAATGAGAAAGAATGAAATCTGGCCATTTGTAGCAACGTGGATGGGACTGGAGAGTGTTATGCTAAGTGAAATAAGTCAGGCAGAGAAAGACAGATACCATATGTTTTCACTCATATGTGGATTCTGAGAAACTGAACAGAAGACCATGCGGGAAGGGAAGGAGAAAAAATAGCTACAAACAGAGAGGGAGGGAGACAAACCACAAGAGACTATTAAATACAGAGAACAAACTAAGGGTGGATGGGGGGGCGCTGGGGGAGAGGGGAAAGTGGGTGATGGGCACTGAGGAGGGCACTTGTTGGGATAGCACTGGGTGTTGTATGGAAACCAATTTGACAATAAATTTCATTAAAAAAAAAAGGATGTGGAGGCAAGGGAATGTAATATTGGTGGGAATGTAACATTATAGAAACAGTGTGGAGGTGCCTCAAAAATTAAAAACAGACCTATCATATAATCCCAGTGATCCCACTTCTGGGTGTAGTATCCAAAGGAAATGAAGTCAGTATCTCAAAGAGAGATCTGCATTCCCATGTTTATTATGCATGGTAACAAAGATAACGGAGTCAACCTAAGTACCCATTGATGGAGGGATGAATGAAGAAAATGTGGTATATATACACACTGAAATATTATGCAGCCCTGAGAGAAAAGGAAATCCTGTCATTTTCAACACCATGGATCAACCTGGAGGATATTAGGCTAAGTGAAATAAGCCAGACACAGAAGGACAAAGACAGCAGGAACTCGCTTGTATGTGGCATCTAAAACTGCCGAACTCATAAAAGCAGAGAGTAGAATGGTAGTTGCCAGGATCTGGGGGAGGGGATGGAAGAGGGAGATTGTGATCAAAGGGGACAAAGTTTCCATTATGTGAGATAAGTTTTATAGATCTAATGTATAGCAAGTGACTACAGTTAATAACACCGTGTTGCATACTTGAAATCTACTGAGAACAGAGATCTTAAGGGTTCGCACCATACACACATGCACACCCCCCCTCCCCCCCACACACACACTACACACAGAAAGTAACTATGTGAGATAATGGATATGTTAATTAGCCTGACTGTGGTAATGGTTTCAAAATGCATGTCTATCAAAACACCATGTACACCTTGATGGGGGGTGGGAGGGAGGGGATGGTGGGTGATGGGTATTGAGGAGGGCACCTGTTGGGATGAGCACTGGGTGTTGTATGGAAACCAATTTGACAATAAATTTCAAATTAAAAAAAAACATCATGCACACCTTAAATACATACAATTTTTGTCAACATAAATAAAGACTGTTTTATATAAAAAGTTCTCAGAGAGAAAAAGCACCCATGATGTGCCCCCACAGAACTCACTGAGTATAACTTGGACACTCAAGGCCAAAGACAATTTTTTTAATGAAACAGAATAACACTTTTCCTAAAAAAAAAAAAAAAAAAAAAAAAAAGAAGGAACTTCCAATGATCCACCGTTGGATCACTGCTTTAAGCATGGATATATATAGTTTTCACAACCTCTTCCTATTGGACCATAGCCTATGTAGAGAAACCAGGAATCACAGCTGAGGCTTCCTGCTTGCTTTGATGAAAACGCCAATGGATCATGAAGAGGGACACCATCCCAAGTAGGAAATGGTGTCAGGTGGGAGGAAAGCCTGGCCGTGATGAAGATAAGCCTCCACCCTGGAAGCGGGCTACTCTGGGGCCCGGGTATCTGTGGTGCAGGATCACTGGAGAAACACACCAGCTCCACTTCTTACCAGTATTTAGCCTGTTTGAGGCTCAGGTTCCTTGTTTTAAAAATGGGGAGACAACTAGTTGCCCCATAGGGTAAGGACTACATTAGATAAAGCACAGATAAAGTGCTTACACAGAGCTTGGCAAGAATAACACCGTTTCCATGCATGATTTGTGGAATCTACCTAACCATTCAACAGACCTTATCCCATAGAAACCCTGCTGTGGGCAGACCCCCCCCAAACCAAATGTCTTTCTTCTTATTGATGCTTCCTAGATGCCCAAAACAAATTTTATTCAAACTTTCTAAATGTGTTTTTTTTTTTAGATTCATCCGAAGATTAGAAAAAAGAAAAAAAGATGGCCCATAAATACCCACTACCAACATAGTAATGAATTTCCTGAGAAGATCATTACCTGTTGGTTGGATCCTCAGAGTTGTTTGATCCGTCTGCTTTTTCGTGATTAAAGTCCAGGTTTCATCTGGATCTTGAATCCATTCGGTTGCCTCACAGAACAGCTGGCCTTGATCGGAGGGCTGGAGCCTCCCTACGGCCAGCCTGAAGGTAGTGACCCCAAGCTTGTTGAGATGCACATCACCAGCGGCAAACCTCTCGGTAAATGAGGGCCCAGGGATCAACATGAAATCTTTGGAGAGGGAAATAATCTCGGTAGCTTGGCTTCTTTCTCCATCCTGGATCAGGTGCCAGGTGACAGACAGGTGGGTATGCTGAGTTGTGGCTTTGGATGCGTCACACGTAAGTTCTAATGATTCGCCTTCCTTCTTACTGAGAATCTGGGAACTCATAGTGGCAGAGAGGGTATCTGGAATAACTGAAAGCAAAGGAAAGATGACAACTGACTGGCCCAGGAACCCATCAGACAAGCCTCCTTAGACAAAGATGGTGTCCTGACCCACCATCTGTAAAGCACACACTTTGAGTTGTTTTCCACCAGCCATATGCCTTCCCTATTGCCAAGGGGAACATTGGCGTCTGTATAGATAGCCTATGGAACTTGGCAAAACTAATGCCTCGGTGATGTATTGACCCTGACTTTACATTTTTAGCGTAGGCTGTGACCAATTTAGCTACTTAGACACGGAGTATTTAAGAGGGAAATGCACTGGGAGCTAGGAGACCTACATTCTCATCCTGAGTCTGTCCCTATTTGACGACAGGAACTGGAGCAAGTCGCTTCACTTCCTTACGCCTTACTTAACCTGCTTCTTTGTAAAGTTCTGAAATAATTTCTTATAATCTATCACCCAGAGCCAAAATGCAACCCTTACCACAATTTTGATAATCACCCTACTCACCTATCATCGTGTTCTTCCTCAAGGGAAATCACACAGCCTATGCTTATGTGAAAGCAACACTTAGATTCAATCAACAAATACTGCTTGAGCAACCACTCAGTGCCAGTCACTGTGCTGGGGGCCGAGGTAGCTGTGCTCATGGAGCTCTGGGTGAGGTAGGGGTCATGTAAGGAGCCAAATATCACATAACCTGGGTGAGTGCTAACAATAGTGATGTGAATAGAGCATCAGGAGGAAACAAAGATATGGGAGCACTGCCTGAGTCAGGACAGATATCACAGAAGAGGGAACACCTAAGCTGGGTCCACAAGCATATGTAGGAGTTGGCTAGACTGAAAGACGGGTGCTAAGATATTCTAGGCAAAGGGGCAACGTGGTCATTGCAAGGACTATGAACCTCTCTCTCTACGTAAATATGCTAGAGGAGAGTAATTGGGGAATCATAATTTCCAAGTTGATGACTTATCACTGATCGTGCTAATACAAGCTCTTTTACCAAGTTAATGTTCTCCTTCCAAGAAGAGACATGGCCTGGGGAGAACCCTCACAGTTCTGTCTGATCAACCTGCAGCCAGCTATGGACAAGGCCTTCGGAGACTTATACACTATCTATATCTTCATGGCAAGGTTGACTACAGAGATGAATTGAGAGTTTTAGAGAATGTGGGATACCGATCTGTGACCAATCTGCAACACATCCAGTGGGCCGCGAGGGCTCTCTTGCCAAAGGGCTTGACACAACGTGAAGGCACGTCACGTTGCAAGGCATCGTGATGGTGGGGGCCTGGCTTGTCGGGGGACCGGCAGGCGCAGGAGGCCAAACAGCTTACCAATGAGTCTAGTCTTCGCACTGTAATTGCCGTAGTATTTTTTATCCGTGTTCGGTGTGTAACACTCATACTCTCCAGAATCCTTCAGCTGGACCTTTGAGATGTGCAACAAGACTGAGTTGCCCCGGACCCTCTCCACGTAGATCCCCCTGCTTCGTACTCGCTGCGCGTACACCGCGTAAGTGAAGGTGGCATCCGCGGTGCTTATGATCTGGATTTCTCGAGTTGGGGCTGTCGGCAGGTAAACAGACCACTGGAATTGCTGCTCAGAAGGTTCCTCGTAGCCAGTTACATTGCAGCCAATGCTGACAGGGTAGCCTTCAGCCCGAAACAGCGGTCCTTTCTGGACCGTTACTTTTCTCTGGCCAATGCTGAGCTTAGCTTGCAAGGAGGAGGAAGAAAGGGGAATAAAAATAGATTAGTGCTCCGGTCTCCCGTGTGCCACCTTATACAGCTCCCTGTATTATAGTTCTAGTAAATGAGATCACAGGTTATTAGCTATAATCAACTCAAATGTTCAACACCTCCTCCAGGCTGAGGAGCAGTGGAATGCCTTCATGAGTTCATTGGGTTTTTTACAACTTTAACTTCCACAGTAATTCCTAGGCTCTTAAAAAAAAAAAAAGTCAGCTTCACCCGCGTTATGACTGGTAACGCTTAGTGCCCAGTGTTATCTGAGGGCACTTATTTGAAAGTAAATACAATGCATGATAATTCGCCTTTTACATTATTTTACGGGAAGATGCAGCAAGTACTTCCTCCAGACTCCAATTCCCGGGTGCCTGTCAGGCTGTCCTCACAGACATTGCTGGAGAGACAAAGTCTAGGGCACCACCCACGCTGTCCATGGTGCCCAGCTTTCTTTGTCTCGCTACTTGGTTAGAACTATTTGTAGCCCGTGGCCAGGTTTGATGCAGGACTAGCTAAAATTAGCATCTGAAGAGCGAGGCATTTCCTTTCTATACTGGGGAGGGTTTGGTTTTTTTTTTTTTTTTTTTTTTTTCCGTAATTTTTTAAAGAGCCACTGCAGCCTTACTGAAAAGCTTCCTAAAAGATGGCTCATCAAGTCCACCAGGATCTGGGATCAAATTCACTTCAGTTCTCCTCTTACCAGAAGTTTTCAGTTGGGACTACTCAGGAATGCTGCCTGTTGAGACACACATCTCAAGCATTAGGGTCAAAGGACAGAATATGATCAAATGGCAGCATTTTCTTTCTTTTTAAAAAAATTTCTTAACATTTATTTATTATTAAGAGACAGAGAGACAGAGCATGAACGGGGGAGGGTCAGAGAGAGGGAGACACAGAATCTGAAGCAGGCTCCAGGCTCTGAGCTGTCAGCACAGAGCCCGACGCGGGGCTCGAACTCACAGACCGTGAGATCATGACCTGAGCCGAAGTCGGACGCTTAACCGACAGAGCCACCCAGGCGCCCCAAATAGCAGCATTTTCTTTGCACGTTTTCAAACTCCGGCATTTGGCAGAAATTAAAATGTCTGTGTTTATGGAGCATGTTAATACTAAAGGCTAGTTTGTGTTACACAAAGAACAAAGAGCTAATGACAGGTGCCAAAGGGTGAGCTGGATCTTTCACTGGGGGCCTGGGGGCTGAAGACGAGAGGAAAGATGGAAAGACGTCAGAAGAGTCCGATGGGGAGCAATTGCTGGGATTGTGGAACGAACAGAATAGAGTTCGTAAGAAGGTAGGGCAGCAGCAGAGTACCCGCTGAATTTTGCAAATCCACGAGAACAGCAGCAAGTCAAGGAGACTAGAGTGGAAGAAAGTGAGAGAAAGGAAAAATGGCCTTACAGAGACCAGGAGAAGGCTGAGGATAGGAATTCTGGAACGGAGACAATTCTGATAGAAGGGGCCCTACAAAAAACGGGGAGAAACGGCAAGTGGTTATCTGATGTAGTCCACTACAAATCACAGACTGAATGCTTAATGCAAAACTGGGAAACAAGCAAACCTCCAATCCACCACACGCATTTCCCGTAGTAATGAAAATACGCCAATTTATTCATAAATCCCGGTTGATGTCATATATTTATATTATGTTCGAACGGAAGTTAGAACATAAATATAGGAAAAACGTAACTTATTACTTACCAAAACATTATTCAACAGAGACCATTTGAGGCATTTTTGGCAACGCCAGCCAGACTTCGGCACATATCTTAAAGAAATGTGTGCCCGTGCATCAGGCTACCTGTGCAAGGACACCCACAGCAGCACTGTTCGTTGTGGCCCCAGTCTGGACAGCACGCATATGTCCATCAACAGCTGAATGACATGACTGTGGTATGTCCATAAAATGGAATATTACACAGAAGTGAAAGTGGATGGATTGTGACTGGTTGTACTGTGGATGACTGTGTTTAATGAACGATGCAGAATACTTGAGAATCTTTTTGACTATATACAGAGTGATTTCAGTCTTTATAAAAATTTAAAAACAGGTGAAACCACACTAGAGTGTTCAATAAATGGAAAAATAACGGATAAAGCCACTTAGAAAGGAAGAAAAGCTGGGAAGTGGTTATCACGGAAGGCAGGACAGTGATGGTGTGTGCAGAGAGGGTTATGATCTGGATGGGGCATGTGGCAGGAGGGATGGGTGCTTCTAGCAATATTCTAGCTCACGACCTGGATAGTGATGACATGGTTTTTACTTTTTACTTATTTATTACACTGCATGTTTATGTTTTGTTAACTTTCCTTATGTGTTATAGTTCCACAATAAAAATGTTTTTAGAAGGATGGTTTCTGGGGCACCTGGGTGGCTCAGTCAGTTCAGCGTCCGACTCTTGATTTTGGCTCAGGTCATGATGTAGGTATTGTGGGATTGAGCTCTGCATCGGGCTCTGGGCAGAGTGTGGAGCCTGCTTGGATTCTCTCTCTCTCTCTCTCTCTCTCTCTCTCTCTCTCTCTCTCTCTTTCTCCCCTGCCCTCTGCCTCCCCCTTTCATTCTCTCTCTCAAAAAAGACTGCTTTTAGAAGTATGGTTTCTAAGTTACCACTAACCTGTTTCTAACACGGCATGTTACCACAATATTATTTTGGTGGCTGGGCAACACTTTTTCAACATTTTCCATGACTTTTCAGAGATGGATACCACATCTGAAATATTTTCTTGCAAAAATCAGCACTCCATTTTCTAGTGCTTTATTTGCCAATCCAATAAATATTTATTCAACAACTTATAGTATTCCTGATACTTCAAGGAACTAAGAAACGAAGATGGGATGGGGATGGTCTTTAACTTTGTGACTGTATAAGTCAAGGAGGGTGGAGGTCATCTCTCTGAGACAGGGAGATGATAACACTGTTCTGAGGAATTTGAAGGAAGGGGGGGAACAGGGAAGGTTTATGGGAGAAAGATGGTATGAGAAGTGGAATTTGGAGAATCAAAAAGATTAGGATTATTTAAGTGGGGAGACTTCTTGAGAAAATTGTATGAGTAGGAATTGGAAGACTTGTTTAGGAATTAAGGAGCGATAAACTGGATCAGGGGAAGGGTTACATCAAGATGAATAGAAGGAGGCAAGGTTGATAGGCATTTGGGGCCCAAAGCATGAAGGACTTAACTATCATGTCTGAAAGTTTGAACTTGACTGATTAGGTGCTGGGGAATCCACTGGAAGTGTTGGAAAGGTCTTAGGAAAATTAGTCTGACAGCTGTGTAGGATGATGGAAGTTAGAAATAAACATTAGGGAATTCTGGTAGCCCGGGAAAGAAGTAATGACAGCAATCGGAATGGAAAGAAAGGGACTGTCATTTCGAAGCCACTGTGGAGATACAATCTAGAGAGTTTTTCAGTGCCTTGGATGCTTGGAGGTAGAAGGGGTGGATGGAGATGAAAGGCAGGAAGAAATAAAAAATGATGGCAGGTTTTGTGAGGCTGACCGAGAGTGAAATAGTACTGTTAATAGAAATAAGGGTATCAGGAAGAGACTGTTGCGTGTTCAAGGGTGAGGGAGAAGATAATGCGTTTGATTTTTGAAAATATGAAATTTGAACACCATTAAGTAAACAGGAAGGATATCCAGCAAGCATTTGGAAATAATATTTAAATATATATATATATTTGTACTTTTTAAATTATTATTGTCTTTTTTAACTTTACAGAGAGAGAGAGAGCATGCAAGTAGGGAAGAGGGGCAGAGGGAGAGAGAGAGAGAGAGAGAGAGAGAGAGAATACTAAGCAGGTTCTATGCTCAGCACAGAGCCTGATTCAGGGCTTGATCCCACAACCCTGGGATCATGACCTGAACAGAAAACAAGAGTCGGAGGCTCAGGGTGCCTTGGTTAAGCATCCGGCTCTTGATTTAGGCTTAGGTCATGATCTCACGGTCTTAGGATTGAGCCCTCATCGGGGCTCCGCGCTGACAGTGCAGAGCCTGCTTGGGATTTCTCTTTCCCTCTCTCTCTTACCCTCCCCCCCCCTCAAAATAAATAAATAAACTTAAAAAAAAAAGGGTCAGAGGTTCAACTGACCAAGCCACCCAGGAACCCCTATATATTGGTACTTACTCAACTCAAGTCTACTCAACTTGGAAAATATTTGTAATCTAATCCTTTTAAGAACTCTGTGATATCCCCATATTTAGCAATGTGAGACTTGCAAATGGTTGAACCAGACTCCAACCCAGATTTGCAAATGTCAAATCCCTGGCTGTCTCCATTGCCTCTCCCTGCTTCTTGTGACTGTCTGCTTGTAACCACCGAGGGTTCTGGGCCACAGGTGCAGATTCGGTCGCTGACAGTGCCGGGCAATGATAGGGAATACAAGGAGGAAGGCTGAAGAGAGGGTAACCAGAGGGTCTCTCTAGTTCAGGGACAGGATGAGGAACAGACCTACAGAAGGAAGAGTGAGGGAGATAGGAGAGCAGCCGGGACACAGCAGCTCGGAAAGCAAAAGAGGAAAAACTTGACACAAAAGAGCTTGTCTGGTTGTTGAGCGCTGCTGGGAGGGCAAGGACCCTAAAGGCAGGGCACAGTCTTTTTAATTTGATGAGGAAGATATCAGTGGAAATCTTTGTAAAGAGAGATTTCAATAGAGCAGAAACAGAGGACTTCAAGGGTAAGAAAGGGTGTAAACTACCCAGGACGTCTTGTGGGGACAGGAAGCAGAACAGGGTGGCAGCTGGAAAGAGTAGCTGAGAGGGGAGGAGCAGGGAGGGCTGGAAGGACATGTTTAAGGACAGAGAAGGTGCAGAGGGGTAAAGATGGATGATGCCAGAGAGGATGATGAATGGAGGAAGGCCCTCGTAGAGGCGTGAGGTCAAGAACATGAGTGGGAAGGGACTGCTTTCTCAGAGAAGTGGAGCAACCGTGTGGAAGTTTCATAGGTATTTTTAATGCGAAAGGAATGGCTGGCAGAGGTCAACTCAAATGGCTATGCATTGGGACCATGCGCTGAAGCATCTTCTATAAGGACATTCTCTGTGGGATATGTTGTACACACATCCTCCTCAGGGGTCAACTACTCCCGAGGGCTCTTCTGTTGCTTTCTCTTCCAATCAGAGGGTTAGAAATCTTTGCATGGCAGCTCAAATTCCCATTGCCTAACGGGCACACATCTGGGCGCCGACATACTCCACTGGGGTCACACTTTTGAAACACAGAGAATTCTCGGGTACTGGCTTTGTTCAGAAATATCCCCGGGACTGCCAAATTTACGACTACAATATTACTTACATGGAAGCTGTTAGGCTGAATCATATAAAATGGCCCATAATTGACCATTTTTGACACACAAAAACAGCAACTCCCAATGATCCCACTTTACACAAAACCTACCTGGAGAACGTCAAGGAAAGCAGTATCTCTTTCCTTTCACGTATAACAACCCTATACACTTGGAGGCTGAGAGAACTTCCAACCAAAAGCATTTTTTTCTATGCATAAAGTCTCAGTACGATTAAAAAAAAAAAATCGGCCCCTCCCCAGCACCCTCCCTCCCACCTTAGTGGTTTTTATATGTAGGGCAGTCAGCGTGAGGGGTGATGGATCAGGCAGGCAAAGCTAAGTCCAAGAGCTCATCTACCCACGACATTCACCTCGTCTAGCACCACGTTCTAACAGAACCGATCGGTCTTTACGCTTATTTAAAAAAAATAATTTGGACAAAGTATACATTTGCTAAACAACACAACTGGTCAATTGATCAGGGTTGAATTTCCTTCATGATTTATAATTTTCCCTCCATATGTATAAGGAAGGACAAAGAGTGGGCTTCCAAAGTTCTTTCAAGTTACTTCCTGATTTATTGTTCTCACATAAAAACTGTGGCTCTACACAAAATGAGTGCTGGATAGTGGGTCAGAATTTAGAAGAAATAAATACAGGGGCGCCTGGGTGGCTGTGTTGGTTAAAGGTCATGATCTCACAGGGAGTTTGAGCCCCGCATCGGGCTCTGTGCTGTCAGCACGGAGCCCACTTTGAGTCCTCTCACTCTCTCTCTGCCTCTTCCCCGCTCTCCCTCTCAAAAATAATAAATGTTGGGGCGCCTGGGTGGCTCAGCCGGTTAAGTGTTCGACTTCGGCTCAGGTCATGATCTCGCGGCTCATGAGTTCGAGCCCCGCGTCGGGCTCTGTGCTGACAGCTCAGGGCCTACAGCCTGCTTCAGATTCTGTCTCTGGCTCTCTCTGCCCCTCCTCCACTTGTGCTCTGTCTCTCTGTCTCTAAAATAAACAAACATTAAAAATTTTTTATAAGAAAAATACTAAACATTACAATAAAAGAAGTAGTAAATATACACCTCATATATATTTGTAATTGTTTACATGAGTTAAGGAAAAGCTTCCAGCTTCTCTTTTTTGAACCTGCCTACAACCTGCCTTCACCCAGGGCTTCCAGCCTGCTCACCAGAAAAAAAAAAAAAAGAAAAAGAAAGCGTGTGAGTTTGCAACGTCTGACTTGTTGCACAATGTACACTCCGTTTTCCCCAATACACAGGCCAAACACACAGTCCAAATACACAAAGCACATACACTTAAGAATCATACTCAGGAAAAAAAAAACAAAACCTCACCAAGATTCATACTCAACAAGTGACCAGGGCACATAGGAAGGTCCCCATCCAACTACCCAGCCATCAAAGCTTGCCAAGCCAGTCTGGGGGGTGCCCATCGCCCAGCAACTAACTGGTCCTTGTAATGAATCCTGCAGACCACCTCTTGCCCATCAGGCCCCGGATCTGAGCCTTGCCTCACACAATCCAACATCCACTGAACCCAGTTCAGTTCAAGCTAGTGTTCATGAAGCACCCCAATGTGCTGAATGCTGTAGCCTCTCCATGCTTTAGTCACAGCACTTAGTTCCCCTACCGTCACTTGAGTCCCCGCACTAACGCAATCTAGTCTCTACAGCAAGAGTTCCTAGCCTGGGTCCACACACAGGATCACAGGGCCCATACACTCCAGTGAAAAACAAAAACCTACATCTTTATCTTCACAAGTCTTAACGAGAACTCAGCATTTCCTTTGGTCATGAATGTAGACAGCAAACCATAGATATTTCCATATCATATTACAGTTGTTGAAAATATCTTGAAATATGATTCATACTCATTCCTGCTTTGAAGTTTGGTGGTTGACAGACCACCTCTAGATCTCCTTATGGAATCCGTAAAGAAGCAGACACATCACTACGTCACTCTTTAAAAATATTTTGATGATTGCATTTCAGCATGACTGACTTCCCCTATAATCCTATGCATTTCATTTTAGGCATTTGAAAAATGATGCTAAGGTGGGTTCTCTAGGCTTCACCAGATGCTAAAGGAACCCATAGCACAAAACCAGTACCTGCTACTTGCTCTGGAAAGATCTCATTCCCAACCCAGGCCATCAGCTTTTCAGTCTACCCCTAAATGTCCCTTTCCTCCACCCTATTCTAATATGTTTAGATGCTCCTGGGCATCTTAGCCATAGCTAAGGCCCCTCCATATGCCCTTTAGCGGAGCCCAGTGAATCTTCTTGGCCCCTTCTCAGTCCCTCAGGTCAATTCCCCCACTTCAGTTTGTGGGTGATGTCCAGAACCTTCTTTTAGCTTAACCTAAAACTACTAAGTACCCTAATACCTTTTCCTTCCATCCAGCCACATCCCCAAGGCTCACACATCAGAGAAACCTTCAGGCCACCTGTCAGTCTGGGGAGCTGGGCCCTCACTCTCTCCAGGGATGGGTTAGCCCAGGAAGAAAAGGTAAAGGCAGGACCAGCAAAACTGGCAGAACTGGCCCCACAGACAGATGTAAAAAAAAAAAAAAAATCCAGTGGGACCAGGTCTGTGGGACTCAACCAAGCACTGCGCCTCCCTGGAACTCGAGGATGCTGAGGCAAACCATGAAACCATTATCAGTAAGTCAAAAATTACTGCCTGCGCCAGAGATGTGTGGCACGGTTTTTCCTGTTAAGTACCAAGTTGTCCTGTTCCACCACCCACCAGCCTCCTGTTGACTAGCTCCGGTGACAACAGAGACATGCACAATTATGACACTTACTCAGAAGGAGAAAGAGAGATGCCACGTATAGGATGTGTGCCATTTGGACCAGTACAGACCTCTCCTGGCGGTGTCACTGAAGTTGTTCAGACACCCAGTGACAAAGGCTGTGCTCTCACTACAAAGGTAAAGAGGAAGCAGTAGTGTGGTTTCCAGCCCACTGAGAAAGACAGATGGTTTGCACAGAGCAAAACCGTTTGCATCATGAACTTTTTTTGCTAATCACTCAAATCTGGGTGAGAAAAGTTACACTGGGTAAGTAAATGTATACAGATAGAAAGAAGAAAATACAGACCCCATCCTGGCTAACTGCATATCCTTAAGTAATCACGAGGGAATATAACTGACTAAATAAAAAAAAACCAAGCTGAAATTTTCTCTTCTTAGCCCTTACCTGTCCTTCCAACTTGGGAGAGGAAGGGACCGAGAAATGCAAGGACCCCCGGAAACACGAACCTGGGGAGACATGAGGTGCTGGTAATGTCAGTCTCTGGAATCAGGCTGCCTGGGTTTGCATGAAGATTCTATTTTTAATAGCTCTATGTGCTTGTTAACTTTTCTAACTCATCTACAAAATGGAGATACTAATAGTATGTACCCCATCAGACTGCTGTGTGAATTGAATGAACTAATTCACTTAAAGCACCTAGAACAGTATCTGGTACTTAGTAAATGCTCAGTAAAATCATCTGCCATCATGTGACATGTAAGTGAATCTTCATCTGCCCCATATTGGCCTGGCACGAAGGATGGTCAATGAATGCCTAAATATGACAGTTTGCACTGAACCCAGGCCAACTCACCCTAGAAGACAAGATCATCCAAGGATAGGCTCACTGAAGACATTCGTTCCCTAGGTCAAGGCTACATCTAGATACGTCAGTAATGAACTGGTCTGCTTCAGGCCACAGTATCAGGCAGATTTCTGCTCGTTCCATCCATCCATCCATCCATCCATCCATCCATCCATCCATCCATCCAACTTGTTTAGTACTACTGTGTTCTGGGTGCTTTGCTAAGTTCTGCGCAAACGAAGATGTTAACAACCCAGCCTTTGTTCTCGGGAAACTTCCACCTACTCAGATAATCACAATGCAATGTTTTCAGGCACAACAGTCAATGCAGCTGCTGAAAGGGGTAGGAAAAGTCAGTGGGCAGGAGGCAAGGTCAGGCTGGGCGGGGCTGGGCCAAATGAGACAATTAGGAATGAAGAGGGGCAGGTACAGCTGGGGGAGAAGCAGTCTAGTGTGGATACAAATGCACCAGTCACGTTCCCCTGTTGGAGTAAAGTTTGAGGCTGGTATGGAGGGAGAAGGGTCCACAGAGGTAGGCTGGGGCAGATGTTACTGGTAAGACAGTGGTCTAGTTTCATTCTTCTGCATGTTGCTGTCCAGTTCTCCCAGCACCATTTGCTAAAGAGACTTTTTTCCATTGGACACTTTCCTGCTTTATCGAAGATTAGGTGGCCATACATTTGTGGGTCCAACCCTGGGTTCTCTATTCTATTCCATTGGTCTATGGGTCTGTTTTTGTGCCAATACCATACTGTCTTGATGATTACAGCTTTGTAGTAGAGGCTAAAGTCTGGGATTGTGATGCCTCCTGCTTTGGTTTTCTTCTTCAATATTACTTTGCCTATTTGGGGTCTTTTGTGGTTCCATACAAATTCTAGGATTACTTGTTCTAGCTCTGGGAAGAATGCCAGTGCAATTTTGACTGGGATTGCATCGAATGTGTAGATTGCTTTGGGTCGTATTGACATTTTAACAATATTTATTCTTCCGATCCATGAGCATGAAATGTTTTTCCATTTATTTATGTCTTCCTCAATTTCCTTCATAAGTTTTCTATAGTTTTCAGCATACAGGTCTTTTACATCTTTGGTTAGGTTTATTCCCAGGTATTTTATGGTTCTTGGTGCACTTGTAAATGGGATCAGTTTCTTTATTTCTCTTTCTGTTGCTTCATTATTGGTGTATAAAAATGCAACCGATTTCTGTACGTTGATTTTGTACCCTGCTACTTTGCTGACAGAGAAATGTTTTCAGGGGTCAGAGAAATCCTATGGGAACTCACTGTACTTTCTGTAAGTTTTTTTCTATAAGCCTAAAATTAGTCTAGAAAATAAAGTACTTAAAATATTCCTTATACTGTATCCATAAAGTGGATGCATTTTGTATTTTTACCTTAGTAAAGCTGATTTAAATATCAGGGGAAAAATAATAAATGAATAAACCTTGATCAACTCTGTAAAAAAAAAAAATATATATATATATATATATATATATATATAGAGAGAGAGAGAGAGAGAGAGAGAGAGAGAGAGGACAAATAGCTAGAGATGCATTTGGAATTAGAAGGTAGCCTCTGATCTGAGGATCTTCTGAGGGATGCTGGAGCTGGGTGGAGGTGAACAGCAACACGATTGGCTATCACACAAGGTAAGTTAGGTGAGGTCACCTGGGAGAAATACAAATAAAGAGATGGACATTTGAAGAAGGGAGAAGGCATAGCTGATTTGAGGATAATGGGACATCAGGCCAATCTTTAGGGTAAAAGCAGCATTTAAGATAGGACTTACTTTCCCAGTGGCAATTATAGTACGATAGGGTAACATTCAACAAACTCGGGTCTGGAAGCCTCTAGCTTCTACCCTTTTTTAGTTTCCACTTTCTCTCCCTCTGGTGTTATTTATTGGTGATGATACCTAACAATTAGCTCTCCAATGTTAGTCAACCTATAAATATTAATGTGTTTAGTGAAAAGCTCTATACTTCCCTTTTCAAGGTACTATGATATAAGGGTTGGAGATAAAACAAGTGGAAGATGAGCCCTTCCCTCCAGGAACTTGAAATCTAGTTTAATAAACAACCATAGACAAGAAGCAGTAGACAGTTGGCATGAGCTCCTAATCACGTGGGCCTCTCCACAGCAACGCTTGAGTGTCCTCACAACATGGCAGCTGGCTCCCCCCAGACTGAGGCCAAAGAGGAAGACGTAGTGCCTTTTATGGCCTAGTTTCAAAGTTACACACTACCATTTCCACCCTATTCTACTTGTCAAAAGGGAATCATTAAGTCCAGCCCACACTCAAGGGGAGGGAAATTAGGCTGTGCGTTTTGAAAGGAGGAGTGTCAAGAATTCATGGACATTATTTTAAAATCACCACAAACCTACACCTATATTCAAACAATTTTTAACATTTTTTCCATATGTGCTTTATATATGTGCATGAATATGTATGTATTTGTTTGAAAGAAAGAAAAAAAGGAAGGAAGGAAGGAAGGAGGGAAGAAATGGGAAGGAAGGAGGGAGGGAGAGGGAGGGTAACCAAATAAGGCAGCGTGTGTTGAGTATCCACTTTATGGCTCAAACGAGAAATATCCTAAGAGTTAATAGGCTGGAGAGGCCACTGTAGGCAGGGAACAGCCATAGGTCATTCCGAAAAGGCTGGTTTTAAGTAGGTCCTTGGGGATCTGTATGATTCAAACAGGCAGAGGAGGGAGGGAAGGAAATTCCAGTAGGGAGAAATGAAATGTACAAAGATACAGAGGCAGGGATGTGCAGGTTATATTTAGGGAGCAGTTAAAGGATAGTTTACCTTGAATGGGGATTTCAAACTACTCTCCAGGCTGTTAACTGTAACATCAATGGGGCTTGAAGTACAGTAATTTGTTCATCATTTCAGTTGGAGAAGTCATGGGTCATCCCCAGGCACCAAAATTTTAGGCAAACACACTGTATGAGTTAGTTATTGCTGTGGAACAAACCACAAAACTTTGGTGGCTTACAACAGTAAACATTTCTTTTTGTTCACAAGCCTGTGGGTCACCTGTCCAGAGCCAGACGGTCTAGAACAGCCTTGGCTTGCATCCCTCGCACTCCCTCTAGTAGGCTAGCCCAAGCAGGTTTTTATGGTGACATCAGGGGGCCAAATAACTCATGGAAACACAACAGTGCTTTTTAAAGCTTCTACTTTTATCATGGCTGCAAACATCCCATAGACCAAAGCAAGTCACGTGGCCAAGTCCAAATGCAAGAGATAGGTTAACAGCCTCCATCATCTTTCTAGTGAGGAGAACTGCAAAGTGACAGGGAGAAGGACAGGTAAAGAACTGGAGGCACTGATGTAATCGATCTGCCACATGCCCTGAAAAAAGAATTAGTTTAGAAATGGGCATTGACCACAGAGACGATCGTTGCCAATAATACACGGTATCGGTATTCCTGAAATACATTCAACCAAATAAATACGATGCAACTTCTCATTTCTAGCCGTTGCCAGAAAGAATGGTTTTTTTTCCCCTTTTCACTGTAGTGGCTCCATTTCTGCCAAAATTAACACTGACTGAGTGATGTCGCTTCTTTTCTGGAGAGGAAAAAAGAAAAGAAAAAGAAGCTTTTCGTTGTCCACAGGGGGAAAAAACAAGAAAGAAGAAAGAGAGCCAGAGAGAGTGTTATTCCATTACCTGGGGAATCACTGCATTGTAATTGTATCAGCTGAAAAGAATGTAAAAATTTCCTGAATCAGATGGAGGGAGAGAGCCAGTAATGGACAAAGCAACACAGGAATGTACAAAAGAAACAATTTTGTTCCAGTTCCTGGAAGATTAATAAAAAGAAATGTGTGGGTTTTGAGACTTGAAATGCACACGTAGCCCACAAAATCACAACAGCTAGATATGTGGCCTCCTCTCTGAACCATTCAGGCCCCAACATATTTCAACAGGGACCTTTTACATGTAGGCTTTGTGCAAGGTATTTTCATATACACGATTTTATAGAATAGCTCACATCACCATGTGACAGGTATGACTAATCCCATCTTACAGATGAGGAAACGGAGGTTCAGAGGGATCAACTGACCTAGCCAAGATTGTATGGCTAGGAAATGGATGCCTATTCGCTCTTGGCTGAGTGATTTTTATTTTTTTAATTTTACCTCCGGTACAGTTAACATTCAAGTGTTATATTATTCTCAGATGTACAATATAGTCATTCACCAATTCCACAGATCACCCAGTGCTTATCACAGTAAGTGCACTCTTTAATCCCCATCACCTATTTTACCCATTCCCCCGACCCCCTTCCCCGCTGGTAACCATCAGTTTGTTCTCTATAGTTAAGAGTCTGTTTTTTCGTTTGTCTCTTTTTTGCTTTTCGTCTTGTTTCTTGAATTCCACATGCGTGAAATCATATGGTATTTGTCTCTGACTTATTTCGCTTAGCATAATACCCTCTAGATCCATCCATGCTGTTGCAAATGGCAAGGTTTCTTTCTTATGAGATTCCATGGTGTATGTGGTGTGTGGGTGTGTGTGTATACATACACCATATCTTTATCCAGCCGTCTATTACTGGACCCTTGGGCGGCCTCCATAATTTGGCAATTATAAATAATGCTGCAATAAACAGGGGTGCATGTATCTTTTTGAATTGGCGTCTTGATATTCTTTCGGTAAATGTCCAGTAGTGGAATTGCTGGATTGTAGGGTAGTTCTATTTTTAACTTTCTGAGGCACCTCCATACTGTCTTCCACACTGGCTGCACCAGTTTGCATTCCCACCAAAATGCACGAGGGTTCCTCTTTCTCTACACCCTTGCCAACATTTATTTCTTGTGTTTTTGATTTTAGCCATCCTGCCAGGTGTGTGGTGAGAGTGCTCTTGCTAGTATACCTTCTGGCTTGCCGTTCGTGATTCCAGAAGGCAGAGTGTGGGGGGAGATGGAAAAGAAAAACCCCAAGGGGTCAGTAGGAAGCTCGTCATGATTTTCCCTGTTTGAGCTCTTGCAACTTAGGTCAGATTGAGGGCCATCCCACAGGTGTTGAATTTGCCAAGGCAGAGGAAGCCTGCGGACCGAGCCTACATTCGTGGAGCACCCAGCAGTGACCCCACAGGAAGGGACCATACTGACCTCAGTCAACACCCTTGTGAGGCAGAGGAAGAAACAGGCTTTGAGAGGGCCCAGCTGTGGCCTGGCCCCGCGATGGAGAATGATACCCAGGTCTCTTCCCACTTGCCTGGCTCCACCAGGAGCTGACAATTAGTTAACCAAGGCCAAAGAGCTTTTCATGGGGCATGGAGACTCCTGTCTGTGGGGCAAAGGCTGAACTGGACTTCTGTGGGCAGGGGCAAGAGCCAGGGCGTTGGGTGGGGATGGGGATGGGGCGTGGAAGATGGGGAGTCGGGGACGGGAGCAGAAGAGAAAGAGCAGCAGAAGGGATTCCTAGGCCATCTGCCATCTCCAGATACTCCCTTGCTAAGGGCTAGTCCTTAAATTTCCTACCAGGGAGTAACTGACAGCTGTGTCTCATCCCCCATTTGTATGCGGACCATCACATACACTTCCAACCCCACCTTGTCCCTTAAGTGCCAGCCCAACCACCTTGCTGGTGGAGAACATGTCCATTTGAAGGTCCTTCAGGAAACTCAAACTGAAGTCTGAAGCTGAAATCCTTGTTTTCTTGTTCACACTTTGAGTGTCCGACGTGGTTGGACGCGCCTGTATCCACCCAGACCCACGCTCTGGCCTCCACACTCCACATCTGGTTATAAAGTCCTATTGGCTCTTCCTCAAATCTTTGAGGAGTCCATCCTACCTGCTGCTGTCACAACCGGGGGCCTCGATTTTTCTGCTGGACTAACGCAGTTCAATTCATCTCCCAGCCTTCCCTGCACACCACCCTCCCCGCTAACAGGTTAATGTAACATAGAAACCTAGCCAGGCATTCTCCTGATCAAAATGTTTCGGTGGCTCCTCAAATATTTCTAGAAGATCAAGTCCAAACTCCTTGACTTGACCTTTATGAGCCAGCCCTTGTCAACTCTCTGCCCTTCAGACACAGAACGGTGTCTTTCTGCTGGGTCTTACCATTGTTTCCCTCTTTAACTGTGCAGATACTAACTCCTCTCCTTGGAACCCTGCCCCCTCCCTACCTGGGAAATACCTGTTCATTCAAAACAATTTAAAATCTAGGCTTGTAGATTCTGTCATTTTTATATGGTAATAAAATGAATTATTTATGTGCCACCCTCTCCTACAAGACCTATGAAATTTCGTAGTGATAGGATCCAGTGCTGACTCATCTATCTAGTCAACAAATACTCAATGCTTAAAATATTCAGGCTCTGTGGCTGGTGTACTGATTTACAACACGCACAGGAATTTCTCCCTTACCCACGGCTTTACTTTCTGCAGGCACCTGCAGCCTTTTGGAAGCAGGTGATCCTCCTTCTGCCACACCGCCACAAGGTCAGTAGTAGCCTAACGCTACATCACAATGCTGACATCCGTCACTCACCTCACTTCATCACAGGAAGGAGAGTTACAGGACAACAAGATATTTTGGGAACAAGAGAGACTACATTCACCTTTTGTTATCGTATATTGTTATCATTGTCCCATCTTATTAGTAGTTATTGTTGTTAACCTCTTACTATGCCTAATTTGTAAGTTAAACTGTATATATGTACACATAGGAAAAAAACATTAAGTATACAGTTTGGTACTATCTGTGGTTTCAGGCGTCCTCTGGGGGTCCTGGAATGTATCCTCTGTAGATAAGGAGTGGGGGGGGGGCGTGAATGTATAGACTTTGGAGTCAGAAAGGTCTCAATTCAATTAGTTCATTTGAGCAAATTAATGTGTTATCATTTCCTTATTTCTAAGAACAGGAATATTAACAGCATGAACTCTATCATCTGAAATGATTAGAGCTGTTGGTCAATGAACAGAAAATGTCAGGTAAAGTTGAGAATTGGAAAAAGATTCCTATGTACCTTACGCATGTTATTTTCAATTGGAAGAAGATTCCTATGTACGTTACGCATGTTATTTTCAATTGGAAAAAGATTCCTATGTATCTTACACGTTATCTTCACCTCAACCAACATATTCATTCACCAATCTCTCGACATAAGCCCAGGTCTTTCCTTGGAGCATGGGTCTGTTTTCTGGAGCCTTCTAACCCTTTCCTGCAGAGACCAAACCTATCATGTCTAGTCTAAAACTTTAAAGTTTGAGTTCTTTCAAATGAAGTAAGAACTTACGATTTCTTTCAAATGAAGAATTTAAGAAACATTTGCGAAGCCAACAAAGTACAGAATCTTTTCCACATTTTCGTGATTTGTCCGCCATCAGTCTTTAACAGTTTTGCCTGGACCTATTGATAGCATTTTTTTTTTTTTAAAGCAATTTGTCTCGGTTGAGCCTTTCCAGAGAATTCATCTTGCTTTTATCCACACTTGGTTGGCAAGCTGGAGCTGCTGTATGCAGTTAAGAATATGCAGATTATGACCTGCTGAATGAGGGGGCACGAGCCACACACGTGGGTCAGCAGGTAGCTTCCTCAGCATCCAAGCCCCCCAGGGCCGCTTTGATGGAAGGTGCAGTTTCCAGACACTCACACAAAGGACGTAAAGTCACAAGATTTATTACTTACACAACCCAGCCAACGGGGGTAGGGGCACCAAGCTGGGGTTAGGGTGGCCTCCGTGCCAAGGTCACGGGTGAGCACAAGATAGAGAGCAGGGGAGCAAACCCCTATTAACTTTAAGGAGCTTGGGGTGGAGGGTCTCACTCCAACTTTTCCAGGGCTTCACTCTAAATGGTTATTTTATTTTAAATTTTTATTTATTTTTGAGAGACAGAGAGAGAGAGACAGCAGGAGCTGGGGAGGGGCAGAGGGAGAGGGTGGGAAGCAGGCTCTGTGCTGATAACAGACAGCCTGACGCGGGGTTCAAACCCACACACTGCAAGATCGTGACCTGAGCTAAAGAAGTCGGACACTTAACCGATTGAGCCACGCAGGTGCCCCTGTGACAAAATATTTTAAGTTGTTCAATAAATAACTATGTGAGCTTCTGAAATTACAAACGCGTGTATTACAGGGTCTTGTTCCCAAAGAGCCCCTCCAAGTGGCTATTTCAAAGGGTGTCCAGAGAAACACAAAGCGGGGACTGATGGCAGGATTCCTAAACTCAAGTCCTTCCCTAAGTGTCCAAATTCTGGGTGGGAGTAGGGTCATCACCTGTAAATGTCTAGGCGTCTCGTCACCGCACCTCTTTCTCTGGCACTCACGTCTCAACTGGTGGCCGTGCAATGGACTTACGTAATCACAGGAGCCACACTGGTGGCACAAACAGGTTGGAGGATAATCAGGACGGCGAGGGCTGAGGTGAACGTCGCCGCTGCAGGTGGAACTCAGGTGTGCCCGTGCAGCCGGCGAGCCTCAAGTGGCGAACGTATTAATCATGTCCTTCTATGTTGTTTTCTGAGACTCTGATATCTAGGGCCTCGTTGACCCTGGAGACCGCTGCTCCCAGAGCCGGCCAGTTCCTAGAGAGAGGAACTGATTCACTGTGAGCACGCCTTGCACGCACAAAGCCGCGGACCCAGAGCCCACGCCCCCGCCACCTTCTCCAGCGGCACCCACACTCAGGACCACTGTCTCCTGCCCTCCTCACCCCAGGGCCAGGTACCAGAAAACTAGGTTTTCTGCACCCCAGAGCCCAATGAAATTAACCAAACTGCGGACCCTGCCTTTCCCGTTCTTCCCCGTGAAAACCACGATAAAGGCTGCTGCCTGTGCTTCTCCCCGCCCTCCGCCTCCTGATGGACCCTGGTCTCGGCTGTGTGGCCTCCCAGCGTGTGGCACGGTGCGCCCCCTCCTCTTGGGATCGGTGAGTATAAAACAAACTAGCTTTTCAGTGTCGGTCATCTCTTGTTCTGCTGGCCCTGTAACACCTAATAATAACAAAACCCGTATGTTTAAAAAAAAAAACAAAACAAAACAGGGTGCGACGTACAGTGGTCTGTGGGTCAGAGTTAATGAGTGGCTTTTATCGGGAAGATCCAGTTACACGGAGAGCAGTTAAGACAGCGTCTGCTGAAGCCACCGTGGGAAGACTGGAGGTACTTAACCTGGTGCACGGCATATTACAATAATCCCCGTGTTTGCTGTTGCCATGATGAGGCCCCTGGGGCCACAGCAGCGAATGGGCCCTGCCCTCACACCACTTTCAGGCTTCCACAGCATTTGTCAGGGGGCCCTCAGCTAGCCGGGAGGAGCAGAAAAGGCTCACTGGGACCCAAGTACAAGTTAGCCAGGCAAGCAAATGGTATGTGGGCAAGCAAATGTTTGTTTTGTTTTTAATTTAAATTTTTTTAAATGTTTATTTACTTTTGAGAGAGAGACAGAATGCAAGCAGGGAGGGACAGAGAGAAAGGGAGACACCGAATCTCAAGCAGGCTCCAGACTCTGAGCTGTCAGCACAGAGCCCGAAGCGGGGCTCAAACCCACGAACTGTGAGATCATGACCCGAAGTCGGACGCTTAACCGACTGAGCCACCTAGGCGCCCTGTCGTTTTGTCTTTGATTTAAACTGAGGTAGGAACAGATTCGGTCATCGGTAGGGGGCTGCTAAAACCCAGCTGTGACTATGTCACATTCTGATGTGAGCAGAACCCTCCCGGTTCACCGAGAAGCATGAGCGACGGGCCATCCCCCACAGTACGGCATTAATTGTGCATTTATACACTGCATGTACCTTCTACATCCTTAGGCAAGTTAGTAACTGGGACGCAGACCCGGCCCCTGAAGACCTCACAGAGAAGCTCCCTACCCAGGACACTAGGGGACCCACAGGGGAGTGTGGGGTGGGGGGCAGAGACCAGCAGAGAGTTGGGGCTCCAGAAGCCAGTGGCCTGGGAAGGAGCACTGTTTTTCTATCACAGGGGCCGGCACCTTCTGGACCAGTTTGGCTCCAGACTGGGTCATGAGTCAGAAAAGCCGTTGTGTTCCAGTCACGATAAGGTCACAGAACCTTGCGTTTGTTTCCTCATCCGCAGAAAGGAACAACGTCCAACTTCCCCCTCTCATGACGAGAGACCCATAAGGTCATGAGAACTTACCAAAGAACCAGGAGACCTTCCTCGGCAACAGGATCCTGGCCCCCAGCTTTCCGTGTGGTGGGGCTCTCAGTACTGATCCTGTTAAATCCACTTCTATCTTTAGTGAAAACCTACAACATTATTGCACGAGTCAGAGAGATCGGAAGGTGTTAAAGCTGTCACTGGCATTCGGCCGTCATGCCTCACGCAGAGGGGACCAAAAGGCAACGAGACCAAGTTCCTCACACGACTTCAATTTAAATTAAACTTCCTTTAATGAAATAAAAAACAAACGGTGCATTGCATAATATCTGTGGTCACAGTATAAAACAATACAATTAGTTCATGTAACATCGGGTATGGACAAAAATACACGAGACCCTTTATTCGTCTACGTAAAATCTGGCAGATCCTTCTGTGCGACGCTAAGAAAGACAGAGAGTCAACTTTTTTTTTTTTTTCTCCTCCTAGCGATCTGCGCGCAATATTTATCACGGAGAATTTGGTCAAACAGCAGAGGAGGACTTACCGAAATCCCAGATCCCTTCTTCCTCTGCTGCCATCGGTGAAGCTAAAAAAAAAACACAAGTTTTCTGAAAGTAGCAAGTTGTGTAGTATTGCTTATTATTCCTGCCCAAAAGGCTCAGTCTTTGGCTCACGGATGTCAGTGACAAAATCATGGCTGCAGGCAGTCTGTAAAGCAAGAAGCGAGAGCCACCGGGGGAAACAGACAAGGGTCTGGGCAGAAGGGATGTCCTTTGCCAGGATCTTAAGGAAAAGCCACGTGGGGGGGGGGAGGGGGAGGGAAACACACAAATAAATACATTTCTAAATTAACATTTAAATCCAGTTGGTGAGTCAGAGTTCCATCGTCCCATGAAAAATCCGAAGCGTTGTTAAAAAGTCAGAGTTTGCATTTTTTTTTCTTTTTTCTTTTTTAAAAAGTGAAAAGTGTTATGTAAACATCATAAAGTAAACAATTGAAAGTAATTTTGAGGCTTCTATCTGAACATAGCTTAGGCTCTTCCTGGGGGCTGTTTTTATGATTAGGAAAAAAAAAAAAACAACAAACCAAACTGTTTATAAAGTTTCTTTTTGTTAAGAAGTGCAATTTCATCTGTGTGAATTGTGGCTAGGTTCTTCTTTTTGTTCACACCAGTGCCTCTGGCAGAAACCCCCTTCCAGAAGAGCACTTTGGGGGGGGGGAGCCGTATTTGGTACAGCAAGAGAGTGTATCTCACATATTTAAAAGGACACACATTCCAGGCCAGTTTCTGGCCCTGGATGGAGTGAGGTCCCTGGTACAACACCCTGGGATTTCGTCCTCCTCTGTGCCAGCCCCTAGGCGACTGGCAGTGTGGCCAGCCCCACGAGCACAGGGTGGGGTTGGGGTCAATGCCTTAGCAACCCCAGCCTCGAGCTGCAGTGGCAGTTTGCAGTCAAATGCTCTGCCACGGAGCGATACCCCCAGCAGTGGCGGTTTGAGAGCAGAAGGTACAGCATGTGAACACCTGTCACTTGCCGTGTGTCTGGCGTGACCCATCCATGGTTTTAACGCATACCTGGGGCCACCTGGCCACACTCACAGCAAGGTACCCTTTGCTCTACCAAGAAGGGCCTGCACTACGACAATCCTGAACCTTCTTTTAATGGTGATAACTGTGTGGACTCAAAGGGCACTGGTGTCCCTAACATAGCACCTGTGAATGTGTGTTCCCTCTTCCGTTCCCGTATATACAATCACCTGGGACCCACCTCCTCTGAGATAGCATAGTTAAGAAACAACTGGTAGAAAAGACCCGAATCTAGTGCCATCAAGGCCTCCTCCTGTTCCTCTGGTCACCCGTGCTCGGGTGGGGCAGGTGCTGGGCTTGGAACTCACTTGTGCCACTACCGTTAACACGGCGTCTACCGTGAGTGGTCCCCTAGGTGGGCAGGACGAAAAGGGAAGCGGGGTGGCAATCTGCCTCCTGGGGGTGACTCAGTGACAAGGGCAGAGTGGGCTGTGGGCAGCGCAGGGAGGGAAGCAGCGGGGACGATGGTGAGCCGGTGGGCGGGGGAGTGTGGCTCGTCTGGCCCCTTGTGACAAAGAGCCGCACATGAATGGCCATCATTTTGTAGGACTTTATTGCTCAAAACAAACGAATCTTTTTTCCCTTCGGAAGACAGAGCAGCGTGAGATCCGTCAGAGCCAGGATGAAAGCGCAGAGGATTGCAATGCGGGGCATGACTCACCAGTGAGCCTCAGAAAGCCCACTGGGATGCTTCCGAAAGGCCAGTGCTATGCAGGGGCAGATGCCTCAGGGAGCAGAGGAGCTCTTTTGGTCCGCGTCCTACTCCGGGTACGAGCAGTCGGGCAAAACGGATTGCTCTCAGATCTACTTTGTAGGCTGTTCACACGGCAGTAAATTGCTGGTTTCCTTCGTGTTCCTAACAGGAAAGCAAACATACCACAAAGCGTACCCTTGCTTGCTGACCCCCGGCGGGGGGTCTTACGACGACTTGAAGGGCTGAAAAGGTCATGGAAAATGCACGGTTCTTCCAGGCAATTTCTGCTTCTGTGAAGTCGGTCAGTCTTGCAAGCAGCAATACACCTTCACATTAAGGAGCCCAAGCAGCCACGAAGGACGTGGGGTACACGTGTGGGTGTCCCTCGGTGGCCGAGGCCTTCGCCTTCCACGAAGGGCTGGAGAGGGGGACGGAGGTGGCGTCCTCCTCCAGACACAGCCCCGGCACCCCCGACACTCCTGGCCCGAGCCGAGGACAGCTGACCCCCCAGGACCCTCTTCTGCGCTCCCTGGGGCCCCCTGAGGCACGGCGGCCTCAGAACCATCGGAGTGAGGGCCTGCTCCTTCCCTTGTCCCCAACCTCGTCTTCCTTGAGGACCTTCTTACTGCCCCGGACAGAGGTGGCTGTGTATTTTTCTTCATATTCATTCTTAAGGCTAAGGTGGCAAGATAAGGTGCTTGGTGGGGAGCCAAATTCTAGATTCCAGGGCCATTTCAGCACGCTCACATAAAGCAAATACGAAAGAAATGGAAAGGGGGCAGAGAAGCAAAACAAAAAAAAAAAAAAAAGGAAAAGGAAAAGAAAAAAAAAGCATTTGGGCTCAGTAAGAAGTTACATACTGCAAGTTTAGATTTCAAATGTCTAAACCCCTGAAAATACGGGGTGGGTAGGGTGGTCAATGCCACGAATGAGCCTGCGGCACAGGTCTGTGTTGTCGCTGGGCCGGGGCGGACGGCTTCGTCTAGCGGCCCTCCTAACACGGGCCCGACACGGAAGCTGGCTCCCGGCGGGCAGCTCTGTCCTCACCTAAGACAAAGAACTCTGAGAGCCACCGTCCTTCCTCACCGCGACCCCTCGAAACCAAACATACGAACACACACAGGTCAGAGATCTATAAACCGGTAGGAGAAAAAAATTAGACAGAGGGTAACCATTAAAAAGCCGCAGCCGGGAACACACACACGCGATTGTTCTACCAGAAAGTGCCGTGGGAAGAAGAGTCGTGGGCTGGTAAACGTGTCCGCGCTCAGAACTTGACATGCGGGGGGGAGGGAGCGCCCGGTCCCACCTGAGATCGGAGAGGACTGGTTTCTAGTGTCACACACTGCGCGTGAAAAAGATCGCGGTCCTCCTCCCGCCCCGTCGCTCCTAGACCGCCCCTGTCGCGGCTCCCCCGGCGTGGCCTAGTCCATTTCCATGGACATGAGGCGGCGGCGCTCACGCCTTGTCTCCTGGACCTCCTTCTTACAGCACCAGTGGGAGCTACAGTACCCGATGAGGCAGGACAGGAGCCCGATGACGGTGGACAGGCCCACGCCGATCAGCAGCGGGTACTTGAAGGCGTTCAGCACTGGAGGGAAGGAACAGGGGGATGCCCGTCAGTGGTGCGAGGAGGCGGCCTCGGGAAGCCTGCCCCCTCCCCTCCCCTCCCCTCTCCTCCCCACCCAAGCGGGTGTCCCCGCGGGGCCCAGCTGGCACTCAAGCTGTCCCCAGCACCTAGCGCAGCGCTCCGGGCAGGAGCCCTCTTATCTGCCCACAAAGTGAGCACATGACATCCCGCCCGGTTCTGTGGGGGAGAAACAAAAAACCGGGAGAAAGATTTCGTTCGTTTGATGTCTCTGAATGTCAGCTTGCTTTTTAGGGTTTTGGCAGGAGACTGATTTTTAAAAGTCAGTATAAGGGCGCCGCACATTCAGCAGCAGATGCGTCCTTTAAAAAAAAAAAAAACACAACACTGTTCATACATCAATTCTGTGCATCGAATAACTGAAGTGTACTAGCGGGGCTATTTTAAGTAACACTAGAGTCGATTATCCAGGAAAGTGAATAATTCCCTCCCTTGTTCAGGAAATCTGGCTTTTCATATGGAGCTACTTGAAACAAGGAATTTCTGCGATGCAAACAGGGGATAAATGACGAAGTTTCAGGAATGCACAGACACGGTACGGACCGCACACCCCCAAATCCCAAGTCCCTTCTCCCAGAAGCAGCAGCACTCTTTGCGCGGGTGCTAGCACGCCTGCCGGCAGCTGGCATTTAATGTCGCTCACCTTTCGGAAGAGCCCATCGCACGGCAGAGGAGACAGAGTGCCACAGAGGCTAAGGCATCCATGGACAAGCTGGGGCTCCAGTTCCAGTCTCCCCCACACTGACATCTCCTCAGGGACACCCACTCAAAGCTGTCCCCTAACCCTCGGAGGCGCCGGGGCTTTAATTCTCTCCGGGGAATTTCTCTATTAACGTGTACTCTCAAGTTTTTGCAGAGAAGACAGGTTTCTCATTAGCCCAGGAACAGCTGCCCCCGCTCTGGGATGCTCGGGGAACAGAGGGGTGGGAAGGGGGCCCTCCAACCACCTAGCTAGAATGACTCTGGAGGCCGGTGTGGGCCAACAAGGCAGGGAGCCTCCTTCTCGTCCCAGGGTTCCGGAAAGAACCCCTGCATGCTAATGACACCAGTTGGATCCTCCCTTTTCCAAGAAGCAAAACCAAGAGGGCAGGAGGGGCAGGAACCCACTCACCGCCTCTCCCGGGGCCCTGAACCCGCTCCCTCGATGCCGTTCTCTGGCTCTGCCTGGCAGAATCCATGCCAGCCCCGTGACAGGGAAAGGGGTCTGCACAGAATTCGGAGAAACCATCAAACGTCTCTCCGGTAAGTCCTAACCACCACCTCCCGGTGGCGGCTTGGGCACACGATGCCGCACCTGGGGTAGCAGCAAGGCCTCCTTCTGCGTGCCGGCCCAGGGCAGGTCTACAGAGAGAGAGAGGGCCGGGTGCTGGGTGGCACATTCCTCGAAGGGCGGCCACCTGACCCTGTCGGCTGCCGCACAGCCCAGAGACGTAACCGGACGTCCTCCTTACCATCCATCTTCACAGTCACAAAGATGGGCTTGGAGTAGATCTCTGCCTCCTTCTGCCAGGAGCCTGTTGGGGACCTCACCCACGGGGTCACGGAGCAGTAGTAGTTGCCAAAGTCCTGGTCCTCGGAGCCATGGACTCGCAGCAAGAATTCCAGCACGCCCACACGCTCCAGGCTGAGCTCGCTCTTCCGGTCTCTCTCGGCCGTGGTCACAATCCCCTTCCGATCCAGAGAAGACAGGAGGACGGGAGCCTTGTCCAGACCGAAGGAGTGCACCGCGAACCAGGACACGTCAAAGGCCATGTCGTCTGTGGATTACAGACCACGCCAAAACCCCGGATCAGCGCAACGGGCGGAAACACCACACGAGGCTAACACGCGCGTAACCTCGCCAGGGGCCAGCGCTGGCCTGTATGCCTTGGGTCTCACTGGATCCTCGCGACCCCACGATGACGGCTCTGTCACACTGCCCGCTCAACGGCGGGACCAAATACCTTATTCGAGGTCACAGAGCCAGGGGTGGGAGAACGTGTGGCTTCACCCAGGGAGCGTAGCTGCGGACTCTGCCCTTTTTTTTTTTTTTTTTTTACATTTATGTAGTTTTGAGAGAGACAGAGCAGAAGCGGGGGAGGGTCAGAAAGAGAGGGAGACAGAATCCAAAGCAGGCTCCAGGCTCCGAGCTGTCAGCACAGAGCCTGACACGGGGCTCGAACTCACAAATCGTGAGATCGTGACCTGAGCCGAACTCGGACACTTAACTGGCTGAGCCACCCAGGCGCCCTGACTCCGCCCTCTTTTTTTTTAATTCATTTATTTTGACAGAGAAAGGCAAAGGGAGAGTGAGCAAGGGAGGGGCAGACAGAGAGGGGGAAGACAGAATCCAAGCAGGCTGCTGTCAGCGCAGAGCCCGATGCGGTGCGAGAACCCACGATCCGAGAGCAGGAGTCGGACGCTTGACCGACTAAGCCACCCAGGCGCCCCCGGAATCTGACCTCTCTACCCTGCTGCCACCGCCCAGCCCAACGGGCACCCCAAACTGTCTCCCACAGCAGTGTTCCTTGACATTTCAGGCAGAAGAGCCCAGACCCAGAGGCCGCTAACCGCGGTCAAGGACAAAAGGTACGTAAAGTGACCTGTACACAATTCAGTGTCAACAGTTTAGATTTTTTGTTCTCAGTCCTTTTCTTCCCCGGCCGAAGCACTCAAGTTCCAGACAAGAGGAAAAAAAAAACGTCAAACTGAGAAAATTGAACACAACTTAACAGTCCCAGAGAGGAATACTACTGAACCTTAAAGTACCCTGCAAAACGAGGGCTCTAACAGCGTCAAATAAATGAAGATGGGCATTTGACAAAGAAGACTGGTACAAGAGGCAATGCTCACAGGGTGTGAAGTCAGAGCACACGCCATGAGCCCCTGACCTCTTCCTCTGGCCGTTCCCAGTGGAGAAGCAGTGTCAGAACTGGGACACATCCAGCAGGCAAGAAAGGACCACGAGGCCACAAACACGGTTTTCTCTCTCTGTGTTTAAATGTTTATTCACCTCTCAGAGCCAGTAAGAGAGAGAGACAGAGCGTGAGCAGGGGAGGGGCAGAGAGAGAGGGAGACACAGAATCCGAAGCAGGCTCCAGGCTCCGAGCTGTCAGCACAGAGCCCGAAGCGGGGCTAGAACCCACAAACCGTGAGATCACGACCTGAGCCGAAGCCGGACGCTCAACCAACTGAGCCCCCCGGGCGCCCCCAACACCGTTTTCTCTCAAATTCACTTGACAAGGCTTTCTGCATACATGTGAAATTACCCCATGTCTGTTAAACAAAAAGTAACATTTATTCACGAGCGAAAATACACTGGTGACCTCCAATAGCGCTACGTCAAGGCAAACGGTATTCAGGTGCTTACGTATTAAAAGAAAAAAAACAAAAGCAAGACTTTGTACAAAATTACCCACATGGTTAAGTCCTTTCCAACTTGCTCTGAAAATGCTAAGCGCCAGAGCAAACCTCAGCTCCCTACCCACAGGATGACAGCTCTCCACGCCAACGCTCAAAATACCTGCTTTCCCTCCCCCTGGTCCGCTGTGGCACTTGAGCAGAAAATCGGATTGTTCTCAGTGTGTGGGTCACCTCTTGCCAAGAAGACCAACTCCCCGGGGGAAGGGGGGGCAGAGGAAGTGCTGTCAACATCCTCACGCCCTCACGGTGCCAGGGCAGAGGGGGCCCCCGGGATCATGGTCACGTGCTCAGTGCAGCTGTCGCCTGCGGACGCGGGGCGGTTACCAAAGGCAAAGTCACAACTGCTGTCCCCGTTATGTGGGCTCTGATTCGTCCCCCAGTCCCGCCGCGCCTCACAGAGCTGAGGCCGGCCTGGAGGGCCAGGCTCCCGGGCTGGACCAGTACTGGCGGGCCACGTGGCCTGGAGGAGTGACTTAATTCCCCGCGGCTCAGTTTCCTCGGCTGTAAAATGAGTATTAACGGCTTCACCGTGGTTAAGTTAGCTATCTCTGCAAGATGCTTAGAACAGCACCTCGCACGTAGGAAGCGCTCACTAGCCCTACCTCCACAGTACGACACACACGGTCCACAAACAGGTGCTAACAGGGAGGGCGTTAGCGCCTGTAGCAGAGGCTCGCGGTGCCCGCCCCGACCAGCTGCTGACGGTGCTGACTGCTAACACTCTCACACCCGTGCCCTCTTGGCGAGGGTCAGCCTCAGCTGACGGAAGCCACCTCCTGGAGGTTAGGAAACACCCTTGCTCCCCAACCGTTCAGCCCGTGAACAGTGGCTGACTGATGGCGGGGATCTAAAAGCCCAGTCCCTCACCTCAAGGAGGCCATACTCCGTGGTACAACCCACGCGCCAGAAATCGCCGTGGGGAGTTAAGACTCGTTCTGAAGTCACGTCTTTGCCTAGCTTCCTTCCCTTGCCCGGCTGGACTCCCTCACTCCCTGGGCGCACAACTTCAATTAATCACTTGCACACCTGTCTCGGGGCTTTGCTTCTAGAGGGCGTGACCTAAGACACCGCCTCTAAAGGGCCACACGATCTGCCCCGTCCCTCCCCTTCTGGGCACAAGAGCGCCTTGGCGCTTGGCCCACGTATGTGGTATGTCCTTTCCAAAAGAGAATTCCTTCACGGCCCATCGGATGCATGAGGAAAAACTGAATTATAGCGTGTGCTTAATTATTCAGAATCTTCCACCCACACCGTCCACGGGTGCAAAGTTCTGGAAAACTGTGATCTGCATGATAACAGCCACCTATAGCTTCGGTAATTACCCTGGGGGAAAAGACTCTTATATTAAGGGCATGATTAATATACGGGGACCCATTAATTTGCTGAGCATGAACATTTACATGATTTATTTTTGCACGTGTCACAAACGAGCTTCAAGGGTAAACATGGTACCAACCGCTGAAAAGGATGTACCTCCCCTCCTCCTGCCAGCCTCTATTACTTTCACTTCCGTTTCTACTTCTGAACCCCACTCTGTCCCCCCCTCCCCCCCCAGTCCACATCTCAGCTTATCCGAGACCGAGGCACCCTACCCCGCACCTTGAGAACAGAGCTAACCAACTGGTGGCTCGGAGGGACTTCTTTTCTTTTTCACCAATTCTTCTTTCTCCCACCTCTAAACCTCAACCATGTTGAGGCTCCCTGCAAGAACCAATTCGGTATCAACCAGCTAGTCCCGGGGTCCGTAACCTGCAGCCCGCAGGCCAGACCCAGCCCACCGCCTATTTTTGTCAATAAAGCTTCGGTGGAACACAGCCAAGCGCATTTGCTTACATACTGTCCGCGGCTGCTCTCGCTGCGGAGGTGACTGCTGCGGAGGTGACTGCTGCAGAGGTGACCGCTGCAGGCCTCCCACGAGGCCAAAAATACCTCTCACCGGAACCCTTTATGGAACATAACTGCTGACCCTGCAGTAGTGGCTACCCGAACCGCGGGCCGGAGGGCCTGCGGCCACCCAGGCCTCCGCTGCTCGATGCCAGAGGGATCATGCCGTTCACTGTGGTTTCCCTGCAGGCCGTCCTCGCGTTGCTTACAACCTGCCCTGAATACAGAATGAAAACCTGCTTCCCGTGCCCACCCCAGGGCCACGCATCCAGTGGTCTCTGCGCAGAGCTCCATTCCTTTCAAACCCTGCGGGTCTAAGTGTCAGGCGAAGACACCGACTGGTCGCTGAAGGGGGCCAGGCAGAACAGGTGTAAGACTGATGGCCCACGGCTCCCAGGCGTCCTGTTGGCAGTGCTAATATTTTTTGCAAAGAAAAGGTTTACAAAGGTTTCCCAAGAATTTAAACAATAGCACCGCCTGGTCGCTCGCCCCATTTACTCTGCTCTGTATTTCATCACAGACTTAACACCACCTGATATTACGTTATATGGTGATTTCTGTCTCCTTAATCAGGTGGCAAGCTCCGTGAGAAGAGACGTAGAGTGTTCTAGTGCCTCCTCTATTCCCAGCACCTGTTGACAGAAGACGCTCAATGCATCTCTGAATGAATAAATGAATGAAAGACCAGGGAAAGGGGCTGGACTCTGCTGGTAGGTTTCAAAGCAGCTTGAATCGGCCCCGGAAGTGGCCCACTGATTGCCTTGAGAGCTCATGTTCCAGTGTCTGGAATCCTCTAACGCACAGATGCCTCCATGGACAAGTATTTATTAAACACCTACTGAGTACCAGGTCCTGAGCTAGGCAATTTGGGATCAGCAGAGAGTCTAATCCCTGGCCTCCAGGTCTACGCAACACAGTGGGAAGACACGAGACACATTCAGGGAAAGCAACATGGAGCAGGAGGCAAGACAGAGAGAAATACCTGGATCCAGCGCTCCTCCTTCAACAGCGATGATACAAAACAGCTTGATCAGATCTCCCCGGATAACCGACGGTGTGTCTGAATGCACGGAGGCATTAAATATAGGACCTGGAAAACAGTGATGGCACCTCATTATTCCCGTTCACACTCGTGTTTAAATTCCATTCCTGGCGCTCTAATGGCCATCTAAATGTGGCCCGCCTGCCTTGGACCTGGGCTAGGTGGCGGTCTAAGGTGGCTTTGCTTCTCTTCAGAGAGACACGTGCATCACGCACAGTCAAATGAGAGTCCTCTCCATTACAGCCACCACAGAACTCTTCCTACAGAATTACTTTTGCTTCTGGCTTTTCCCGTACCTCTTCTCTGATGACAACCGTGGTCCCATTCGAAGGCCACCCCCACCTGCCAGCCTGATACAGCCTGGGTTGCTTCTGCTTCTGTGCGGGTCACCTCCAGGCCAAGGTGGCAGGAGAGCAGAGGGAACAGGACTGGACTGGGGACACTTCTGGCCCCCGACGGGGAGAGCGGCCTCGCTGTGCTGGGGACAGGGGCTCTGCCGTTAGGAGGCTGAGATCCAGTGAGCAGACCAACTTGCCAACAATGACGACACTGCAGGGGGCACTGGCGGGCACCACAGGCTCCAATCTGTCAGGGGAAATCGAGGCAGCATAGGTATTGCTTCAAAACACTACCCACACAGGATCGGTCTTGGACACCTTCCTGAGAACACCTCTCCTTGACTTTCAGTTTGCTTTAAAAAAAAGAACTTTTGGGGTGCCTGGGTGGCTCAGTCGGTTAAGCAGCCGACTTCAGCTCAGGTCATGATCTCACGGTCCGTGAGTTCAAGCCCCGTGTCGGGCTCTGTGCTGACAGCTCGGAGCCTGGAGCCTGTTTCGGATTCTGTGTCTCCCTCTCTCTGACCCTCCCCTGTTCATGCTCTGTCTCTCTCTGTCTCAAAAATAAATAAACGTTAAAAAAAAATTAAAAAAAAAAAAAAAAGAACTTTTTCCTTCTTCCAGAGGCCAGAAGATGGTGCTACTCAAAGTGTGCTAACTGTATAGGGCACAGGTACTCCAAGCTTTCGAGTTGTGAGCACAAAAATGAGCAACAAAATTGGAAGTATAAAGAGTGAACACATAAAGAGAATTTAGTGCTAGAATTTCATAATATTTGCCACAGTTAGATGCATCTGACTGTAGATATAATTGCTATTATGCTATTTGATTACAAGACATAAGTAAGTGACTTATTACATTTAAAAAAAAAAAAAAGTATGCCAGGGCGCCTGAGTGGCTCATTTGGTTGACTCTTAGTTTCGGCTCGGGTCATGATCTCACGGTTTGTGAGTTTGAACCCCACGTCGGACTCTGCACTGATAGCGCGGAGCCTGCTTGGGATTGTCTCTCTCCCCCTCTCCCTCTCTCTAAGAATAAAATACGGGGCACCTGGGTAGCTCAGCTGGTTGACCTTCTGACTTTGGCTCAGGTCATGGTCTCACGGTTTGTGCGTTCGAGCCTCACATTGGGCTCACTGTTGTCAGTACAGAGCCGGCTTCAGATCCTCTGTTCCCCTCTCTCTCTGCCCCTCCCTTGCTCATTCTCATTCTCTCTGTCTCTCTCTGTCTCTCTCTCTCTCAAAATAAAAATTAAAAAAATAAAATAAACTTCAAAAAAAAAAAAGTATCCCTTTGCACGGCCACAATCTGGCTCCTATCCTCTTCACTCCTTTTACTCCTCGGTTTTAGGTGACAGCATTACGTAGCTTTCAGCCAACCTGATCCGAAGAGCTCAGTATTTACCTTATTCTAATTTCTAAAATCTCAGAACAGGCAAACCTGAAGAAGGTTCCAGAATACCTATGGGACTTCTCTTGGGTTTCCTGGGAAGCAAAAAGAGATGGCCCTGGACACAGATTCTGAAACTCATTCAAAGCTAAAAATATTGTGATTACTATCTTTTAAATCAGATCATCAAAGAGGAGGAAGTACTTTTTTTTTTTTAACACCTACAAGAAATGACCGAGAAAGAGTGTGAAGGTCATGCGAAACAACGAGGCAGAGTCGAAAAGGCTGTATTTTCACTTCACCGTGAGCGGGAAGAGGAACTGCTCGGATTGCTTTCCTCACACCAAGGACCAGAATGGTTTGTTCTGCTGGGAGAAAGGAAAAGGGCGGGTGGAGGAGACGGCAGCCCAGGGGGGTGGGGCAGCCCTGAGCAGGTTGTGGGGAGAGTTCAGATGAACCACGGGCAGCAGGAGGGCATCAACTCTGGGGGCAGGGCAAGGGGATCATGACGGAATGGCGGTCCCGGGCATGGGGAAAGGGACAAAAGCAGAGAGAAGAGGGAAGCCTGACCTACGTGTGGACGGCCTGCCCTTCAATTAACTGCCCTCCCAGCCACAGTTCCCACAGGTCCTGACCAGCCTGGATTTGATCTACCTGGATGGCTCCCTGGGAGTGCACGTTAGTAGCAGCCAAGGTAACCCGTGAGGACCACACGTTTTCTCTGACTAGAAACAGAGCTCCACCAAGGGACTTTCTGGAAGTGTCCAGCCCCCTTCTGACAGACCACAAAATGATAATAAAACAGGAAGATCCTCATCATGGATTTAGGTTTCTAAATTTGAACCCGCAAAGGAAGACTTACCAATTTGGACAAATTTCACTTTCGTTTCTTTGTACGTCCAAAGAAAACCCAAAATGCCTTGTAGGTCACAAGTTATGGTTGTCATTTCCCCTAGCGGCTACGGCTGTGGGAACAACGGAGCACTTGTGCTACGGCTCACGATGCAGACAAGGGTCTGGGAAAAGGCCTTCATTGTGATATATTCACAGCGGTGCACTTCCTTCTAATGAAATCAACAACTTGCTGTTATTATGGGTCTTTATGCCAGCCTTGGAAATATTTTTATTATGGTCAATTTCTGTGGTAATGCTGTTTTTGCGAGGGAATTTGGTTAACTTCACAGATGACAGACGTCGGCACAGAGAATGTAAGTGAACAGAGTCACTAGATGTCCCCCGATTCCTAGTCTGCAGAGAGTAAGCACATGGACCACTTAGTTTTTAAATACAAACACCGACAGGACCATGTTCCAACTCCAGCCCCTAAAAAAAAGGTTATAAACAGCAGTGTTTTTGTGAAAGCCCAAACTGTAGGCCACCCGCATGTCCATCAATAGGGTAATGGTTAACTAAATTTTCTAGGAGGTGTAGTCATTAAAGTTGTTATTTACCTAGAATTCGTTTTAACATGAAAAATACGTATCTTATAAGGTTAAGGCGGGAAAGCAGATCATGAAAATGTATATACGGCCTGAAGTCACAGTCATGAAGAAAACACGTAAGAGAAGATTTCTAGGAAGACATACAACACCAATTAACAAGGTCTGGTAGGTTATGGGTAATTCTTTTCCTTTTCTACTCTATCATATTTAAAGTTTTTTTTCTTTTAAGGAGAAGAGCTTTCGTACTATCCTTTTTGAAAGGCCAAAACCTTGAACACCGTAACATTTAATCCATATTTCCCCCTGACACTTTGGGTCAGTGAAATTCATGAGTCAGCAGGGCCCCTTGGGAAACACTGTCCTCGTACCAAGAGGCAAGTACCCCCAAACCAGAGGATAGAAAGGTGGACACCAGGAAGGACCTCTTTGTCATGTGGCTCTTACGGCGTGCTGCTGATTTTTAGGAAGCAAACACTCTTCAATATCAAGTCAGTGCTTGCTGGGAGTCAATCGGGGTGAGGGCACTGTGCTGGAAGGATCTGATGGCAACTTCTCCTAACTCAACTGTGAACTGGCCATGACAACTGCATGGATTAAATACAATAAAAATCTTAGCCAGTCTAAGACCGAAGCCAGTCTTCAACCTTTTATCATTTTATCTGTTGTGCAGAGATTTAAAGAATTGAGAAATAGATTCAATACCCATTCCTCACCCAGGAAGAAAAAGATCTTATGTCTCCCTTGTTTCCCATAACAATTCGAGAGAAACAGCAAATAACAAATGTAAAACAAGATGGAATAAACTCCTATAGAGAGTAAAACAGATACATGAATGAAAGACAAAGACCACATAATCCTCTGAGTATCAATAGATACAGAATAAGTATTTGACAACATTCACCATCTCTCATGGTAAAAACAAACAAACAAAAACAAACAAAAAAAAACACTCACCAAACCAGTAATGAAGGGAAACTTCCCCAACTCAATAAAGGGCATCTATGAAAAACCCACAGTTACAATGATTCTTTTCAACGTTTATTTATTTTTGGGACAGAGAGAGACAGAGCATGAACGGGGGAGGGGCAGAGAGAGAGGGAGACACAGAATCAGAAACAGGCTCCAGGCTCTGAGCCATCAGCCCAGAGCCCGACGCGGGGCTCGAACTCACGGACCGCGAGATCGTGACCTGGCTGAAGTCGGACGCTTAACCGACTGCGCCACCCAGGCGCCCCACAATGATTCTTAATGGTAAAAAACTGCAAACTTTCCCTGTAAGATCAGGAACCACACAAGGATATCCTCTCGTGCCACTACCATTCAACATTGTACTAGAGATGCTAGCCAGGGCAATTAGGCAAGAAGAAGAATTAGAAGGCATTCAGTTTGGAAAGGAAAAATTAAAATTGTCTTTATTCACAGATGCCATTTCATTGTATTTAAAACAGTCCAAGGAATCAACCAAAAAAAAAAAAAAAAAAAAAAACCAATTAAAACCAATAATAAGCCCAACAAGGTTACAGAGTCTGACATCAATATGAAAGGTTGCAGAACCTGACATCGATATACAAAAATCAGTTGTGTTTCTTTCTATACACTTGCAACGAATAAACAGAAAAGGAAATTAAGAGAGCCATCCCAGGGGTGCCTGGGTGGCTCAGTCGGTAGAGCGTCCAACTCTTGATTTTGGCTCAGGTCATGATCTGCTGGTTCGTGGGCTCCTGCTCCATGTCGGACTCTGTGCTGATAGCATGAAACCTGCTTGGGATTCTCTTTCTCCCTTTCTCCCTCTCTCCCTCTCTCCCTCTCTCCTTCCCTCCCTCTAAATAAATAAATAAATAAATAAATAAATAAATAAATAAATAAATAGCAATTCCATTTACAATAGCATCAAAAAATAAAATACTTAGGATAAATTTAATGAAAGAAGTTCAAGATTTGTATGCTGACAACTATAAAACATCACTGACAGAAATTAAAGAAGGCCTAAATAAATAAAAACATGTACCATGTTCATGGATTGGAAGGCAGTACTGTTATATGGCAATACTCTCCAAACTGATCTACAGATTCAACAGAAGTCCTATGAAAGTCCCAGCTGTCATTTTTGCAGACATTAATGGGTGATCCTAAAATTCATATAGATATGCAAGGGACCTAGAAAAGCCAAAACAATCTTGAAAAAGAACAAAGTTGGGAAGGCTTGTATTTCTTGATTTCAAAACTTACCTCACAGCTCAGTAATCAAACAATGTGGTACTGGTATAGGAACAGACATACAAAGCAATGTTATATAACTGAGAGTCTAAAAAAACCCTTAGACTTATGGGTAAATGATTCTTGACAAGTGTGCCAAGACAAGTCAAGGGGGAAAGAAGAGGCTATTCAACAGATGGTGCAAAAACAGCTGGCTCTTCACATGTAACAAGGCAAAACCGAATCCCTTCCCCTGCCACACACAAAAATTAACTAAAATGGATCATAGCCCTAAATGTTAAGAGTTGAAACGTAAAACTGTTAGAAGAAAACAGAACCATAAATCTTGACAACCTTGGATCAGGAAATCGTTACTTGGACAAGACACCAAAAACATAAACAAAAAAAGAAAAAACTAAATTGGACTTCATCAAAATTGAAAGGTTGCATGCTTCGAGGGATACCATCAACAAAGTGAAAAGACTACCCACAGACGGGGAGAAGGTATTTTTAAACAATGTATCTGTGAAGGGGCTCGTATCCAGACCGTATGAAAAACGCAACTAACCAATGATAAAAAGATAAATAACTCAATTTAAAAATGAGTAAACAATCTGAACAGACATTTCTCCAGAGAAGATACACATATGACCAATAACTACACGAAAGGATGCCTAACATCAACAGTCATTGGGGAAATGCAAATTAAAGCCACAATAAAATACTACTTCACACACCCACCAGGTTGGCTCTTCTGGAAAAGATGGAGAATACCAGGGTTGGTGAGGATGCGGAACACTTAGAACCGTCACACATTGCCGGTGGGAATATAAAACTGAGCGGCTGCTTTGGAAAACAAACATGGCAGTTCCTCAGAGTTAAAGAGAGCTACCATATGACCCAGCATCACTCCTCAGTGAGAAATGAACCCTCGTGTCCATCCAAAATCTTGTACGCTAAAGTTTATGCCAGCATGATTCACAGTAGCCAAAGAGTGGAAACAACTTAATGTCCATCAACAGACGAATGGATAAACAAAATGTGGGACGTCCACACAATGGAATACTATTCAGCCACGAAAAGGAATGAAGCAATGGCACATGCCCTAACATGGACGCTTGAAAACATCATGTAAAATGAAAGAAGCCAGGCACAAATGTCCACATATGTGATTCAATTTATGTGAAATGTCCAGAGGAGGCAACTCTACAGAGACAGAAAGATCAGTGGCTGCGGGGGGCTGGGGGTGGGGGCGGGGAGTACTAATGAGTCGAGTTTCTTTCTGGAGCGATGAAAAATTCCGGAAGAGATTGTGGACAGTTGCACAACTCTGTGAATATACTAAAAACTACTCAATTGTACAGTTCACATGGGTGACTTTTCCAATGTGTTAACTGTAATTCAATAAAGCTATTATTAAAAAAACAAACAAGCAAATACACAACAAAAGAAACTTGTGCTCTCTGCTCTTTCCAAATCTCAGGGTTTAAATCAGTATTTCCTCTTCAGTAACCTAAAGGTTAACGGATTAGAAGATGCCAGAAGACAATTTTTTTAAGTTTTTTTTAAATTTATTTTGAGAGAGTGACAGAGAGAGAGAATGAATCCCAAGTAGGCTCCATACTGTCAGCTATCAACACAGCGTCTGATGTCAACACAGGGCTCAAACTCAGGAACCATGAGATCATGACGTGAGCCAAAATCAAGAGTCGGATGCTTAACCAAGTGAGCCACCCAGGTGCCCCAAGATAATTTCATTATAGTATTAAAGTTTATGTTAATACAAAATAATACTAAAAAAAAAAAACTTTAACAGAAAAAAATAAACTTTAAGGTCTAGTTTACTTTTAATATAAAAGGTAATCATTTAATTCAACAAATATCTCATATTCACTATGCTGATTCAATTAACACTTGAATTTTTACAGGTGAGTATAAATGTACACGTTCAAAAATTTCTCCCTGGGATCCATGGGAGATTGACTGAAAACATTCAACATTAAACTCACAAATGATGATCGTTCACCTTGATATCCTAAACAAAACTGGGGATCAAAAACTTTTAACTGACCTACCTACCAAAATGCACACACATAGGCAGAGATTTCAGAAGAGCTTCATGAATTACACAGATGAAAAAGAAACATTTCTCTATGTATCCATGCCATTAAAAAAAAAAAAAAAAGTGGACCTTTCCACCTTACAGGCATAAAAACATTCTACTTAACCAAAGATAAAATCAAGTCGGAAATAGATACAAAAATGCCCTTGTTTTAACTGATCTTCCCATACATGAACACCACCAATAACTATTCCTAACGAACTGGTGACAGGTACATTCATTCATCCATACCACCACAGCTCTGGTAACTCAATTAACTGACGGGAAATCTTTCTCCAGTCCCAAAGCAAGGGGAGGCATAAGGTCAGAAGCTCACCCCCTACGGGGAAATACTGCTCTGTAAGTTGGACCAAAACTAGTGCCCATCACCTTCAGTCCTGGGGACCCCTAAAGACCCACTAAAGAGTGAAAGCTATGGGGCTGGATGCCACGGGGGTCTTGGCTCTGAACCTTGCACTTCTGGCAAGCCATTTACAACCCCTCTGGGGGTTCAGCTCCCTCTTCTCTTTGTACTCCACCGTGTTCTCTAAAGGTTCTAAAATAGCTGAGTTTGGGTTCATCTATTTAAAAAAAAAAAAAGGTAGTTTTTACACACAAAAACTGATACACGAATGTTCACAAGGATTATTCGCAATGGTCCAGGAACTAGAAAACACCCGAATGGCCACAAGCTGATAAACAAACAAAACGTCGTGTCTCTGCACACTGGAGTATTATTCAGCCATAAAAATGGATGAATTACTGATACCTGCTACAACATGGATATCCTTGAGGACACTGTTTAACAATTAAGAATACAGGCAAACAAAAAACAGAAAACCCTAAGTTAAGGTGGAAAAAAAAAAAAGACATGAAGACCATATATTATATTCCATTAACGTAAAGTGTCCAGAACGGGTACGTTTATAGAGACAGAAAGAAGGGGAGTGCTTGCTGGGAGGCTAGGGATTGAAGGGTGTCAGCAGAGGGGTGCAGGATTTCTGCAGGCGTATGAGGAAAATGTTCTCCAATCGACTGTGGTGATGGCTGCACAACTGTGACTGTCCTCAAAGCCACTGAATTATGCCCTCTGAATGGGTAAACTGTATGGCACGTGAATCACACCTCAATAAAGAAAGCCATTTAAAAAAAAAAAGTAAGCCACTGGATCAAGATCCTAGGGTCTCTCTGGTTCAGTGTGAGGTTCAACAGGGCTCCCTACTCACCAGCAGTCTGGAAGTCGATCTCAATAGGGTTGGACAGACTGGTTGCTGCTTCTCGCCACAGGCTGCCCCGGACAGGAGACCAGGCTGTCACCACGCAGCGGTACAGCCCCGCATCCGACACCTGAGTCTGGTACATTCGATAGCGAAACTCATCTTCCTGCACCTTCTCGAGCACAACGCCATCCACCCGCGAGGCGTCTGTCCAGTTCTCCAGCTTCACCACGGAATCCTGGTCCAGGGAGATGATGTACTTGGTTTCATTGGGGCTGGAGAGGTCCCCAACAGGCTTCTCAGCGGTGATGAGGACAGAGTACCGCGGCGACTTAATATTCTTGGAAGACACTTTGCACGTCATCTCAAATGTATTTCCTGCGGCAAAGAAAGGCTTTGGCTGCCTTGCCTTCACCACAAGCACGGAATCTGGAACGAAGCACCAGAAAGAGGTGATTTCCAACAGGCCTGGTTAAAATGGACGTATGTCTGAGTGCACAATGACGGGGGAGTTGGAATTTACGTGCAAACTGCCGCACGACAGCACTTAAGAAAATCCGGAAACCCGGAAAGAAAACCACACGGATCTGGAAGCAGGCTACAGGCCACCATGCTGGATGAAGCAGAAGAGTCTGGAACGATTTGGTGGGCGTGAGGGAATCTGGGAGACTTGCGGTGCCCTCAAGGACAGGAGGCAGAGCTCACGCTTAGAGGACGGGAGGAGACGTGGTTGAACCCACCACCCAAGGGGGACTCTAGGCCACGCCAGTTGCCTGCCCTCCCCTGAGGTTCTGCTGGGTGAGGGAGAGTCCGCTGGGAGGAGTGGAGCAAGGGAGAAATGGGTTCTTTCTGTTTCATCATACGATGCTCTCGGTCAGAATGGGGTTATTACTCAAGTGACTGGAACACTAGTCCTTCCCACAGAGACACTGTTTTAACATTTTGGGCGAGTGTCCATGGCTACACCAACTTTACGTTTAAGCACGTTACTCCCTGCTTCTCTGTGAAAACAGAAATCCCTAAGCATATACACATTAGGAGTCATCTATATTATGACAGCTCAATGTCAGGCACGCGGAAGGTACTTCAGTATTGGTTGAGTGGATGAATAAATGAATTAAACATATTCTTTTTATCCTTTAATAAGATTATTAATTCTATAATCTGCCTAGCTAGAAACTGAAATTTTTATATTGGGTTTTTGCAGGAGCACCAAACCTATTAGGCAGAACACGTGTGTTATATAGTGTCTGTCCAGTGTCACCGGTTCCTGAGGTCCCACGGAGCCACCTACATTCTTTCTTGGTTCTCCCATGAGTTTGGTAATCCACTGATTAATTACCCAAGTACTTAGAGCCTCCCATAATCCAGGTACTGGCGATAAACAAAGAATGCCTTATATGCTAGCAGAGGAAGAGGAACAAAATAAATAAAATATACAGTATGGTTAGCGGGGGATAATGTGTGAGAAAATGAAGACGAGCCAGCAAAGGAGGCGGAGAAGGAAGAGCTGTGAGGGAGGAGGGAAGCCTAGGGAGGACACTGTCCCAAAGCCAAGGGAAGACCAGAGAGGATGGCGTCCCACGGCCAAGGAAAAACCAAAGTACTTCTGGGAGGAGGGAATGATCACCGGCACTAAATCCTAAGTCAAGTAGGACAGCCAACAAGTGGATTGTGCAGTATGTCAATCACTAGCGATCTTAACATGAGGACCGGGGACAAAAGCCTGATCAGGGCAGGTGCCAGAAGGAACAGGAAAAAAGGAACTGGAGACACCCAGTACAGACAAATCAAATGCTTTGGCTATAAAACGAAAGAGGGGCGCCTGGGTGGCTCAGTCGGTTAAGCGTCAGACTTCAGCTCAGGTCGCGATCTCGCGATCTCGGTCCGTGAGTTCGAGCCCCGCGTCGGGCTCTGGGCTGATGGCTCAGAGCCTGGAGCCTGCTTCTGATTCTGTGTCTCCCTCTATCTCTGCCCCTCCCCCATTCATGCTCTGTCTCTCTGTCCCAAAAATAAATAAACGTTGAAAAAAAAACGAAAGAAAGAGCAGTGAGTGGGGGCCAAGGGGCTTGGGGAACGGAAAGATGGAGGGTGAAGTGAGATCAAAATTACTCTATAGGGGCACCTGGGTGACACAGTTAAGCATTTAACTCTTGATTTCGGCTCAGGTCATGATCTCACAGTTCGTGGGTTCAAGCCCCAGAGTCAGGCTCCACACTAAGGATGGAGCCTGCTTGGGATTCATTCTCTCTCTCTCTCTCTCTCTCTCTCTCTGTCTCTCTCTGCCCCTCCCCTGCACCTGCACATGCACATGCATGCATGCTCTCTCTCAAAATAAATACATAAGCTTAAAAAAAATTCCTTTAAAGGGACCTCTGGGTGTCTCAGTTGGTTGAGCATCCCACTTCAGCTCAGGTCACGATCTCATGGTTCGTGAGTTCAAGCCCCACGTGAAGCTTTGTGCTGACAGCGTGGAGCCTGCTTCGGAACTTGTCTCCCTCTCTCTCTGCTCCCCCCCCTCACCCCTACCGCCACTCTCAAAAATAAATATTAAAAAAGGTACTTCATAAAATACAAAAGTAAAAATCAAGGGGTCTAACAGTACATTTATAGGTCAACAGGAAAGGGCTGGAAATTGTAATAATGTTGACAACAGAAGAGGGGGGGAGCCACATGCCTGACCGGTGGGAGAAGCTGCCCTTTGCTAGGACCTGGGCTGGGGGCGGGCGTGGGGAGATTCTCCTCTGATGGTTTCTGCTTCTTTAGGCAAAGAGAAAGCAGGGCAAACAGCTGAGGGTAAGGCTGGGAGAGGAGGATTGCAGAGAAGGTGGTATGCAATAATCACTGTGGAGAGGAGGGAAGTGAACAGATTAGGGAAATGCAGAATGATCGCCAGGCAGCGTTGAGAGCTCCGTTGCCATAAAGGATCCGAGATTTTAAAGAGAAGCCAGCCCACACGTTTAAATGTTTCTGTCCAATGACAAATGCAGGTAGGGGGGAGAGCAGGCGGCTTTGAACTGGCCCATGCAAAACCAGAGCAGGGCAAAAGGGAGCTCAGCGTGCAAGGGGGCGGTGACGGCTGGCTGGGAATCTAAGCGAGGTGACTGCACATCTCCCCTCTCCTTTCTACCCCCGGACATACCTCAGAATGAAAGCAAGGGCTATTAAAAAATGGGCAGGGGCACCTGGGTGGCTCAGTCTGTGAAGTGTCCGACCTCAGCTCAGGTCATGATCTCACAGTCCGTGAGTTTGAGCCCCGCGTCAGGCTCTGTGCTGACAGCTCGGAGCCTGGAGCCTGCTTCGGATTCTGTGTCTCCCTCTCTCTCTGCCCCTCCCCTGCTTATGCTCTCTCTCTGTCTCAAAATTAAAAAAAAAAAAAAGATGACACAGGGCAACAGGTGTAGACTGGACTGCCCTTGACAAGTGGTGCTATGACAGGAGAGAGAAATGAAGGCCAGCACATACAAGGTCATGGACTGCCGGTCCGGTAGGATTAAAGGGCTGATTCGGGAGTACTGGAGGGGGTGGTGGGAAGAAACGGAAGGTGTGTTTATTGAACAGAATGCCTGGAATGGAGGGCGCGGAAGGTTTTTGGTGATCACAACTCAGATGGTCTAGTGTAGGGTGTGAAAGTGGGAGGAAATGACCAAGCCACACAGAGGACACGATGACTCGGGAGGAGGGCAGGGGACTGAGACAGAAAAGTTTATCTTCACCAGGCTTTTCCACCCTGGCCACATAGGAGAAGTGGCTTGGTAGCATTTAAAAATTCCAAAGCCCAGGGGCGCCTGGGTGGCGCAGTCGGTTAAGCGTCCGACTTCAGCCAGGTCACGATCTCGCGGTCCGGGAGTTCGAGCCCCGCGTCAGGCTCTGGGCTGATGGCTCAGAGCCTGGAGCCTGTTTCCGATTCTGTGTCTCCCTCTCTCTCTGCCCCTCCCCCGTTCATGCTCTGTCTCTCTCTGTCCCAAAAATAAATAAAAACGTTGAAAAAAAAAAAAAATTCCAAAGCCCAGACTGCATATACCCTCAGGCCAATTAAGACAGGACCCCTTGGGGGACTTAAGTATCAGGGTATTTTTTTTTTTTAATGTTTATTTATTTTTGACAAAGAGAGAGAAAGAGACAGAGACAGAGCATGAGTGGGGGAGGCGCAGAGAGAGGGAGACAGAATCCGAAGCAGGTTCCAGGCTCCAAGCTGTCAGCACAGACAGCGGGGCTCGAACTCACGGACCGCGAGATCATGACCTGAGCCGAAGTCGGACGCTTCACCGATTGAGCCACCCAGGCGTCCCAGGCATCAGGGTTTTTTGGAAGCTCCGCGGGTGTTTGCAATGTGCATCCAAAGTGTGGGCCAGCGCTGTACGCAGAGAGAAGCTAGCAAGTCAGTAAGAGGACTGGAGCGTGTGGCCGTGAAACAAAAGTGCCCCCCTTCCCAGAAGGAATGAGGACCAGGAGTCCAGTGAGGGGGTGGCATGAGCTGATGAACAGGCCCTGCTGTAGAAGGAGTGTGGGGAGGAAACCCCTCTACTCAGGAGACCCCAGGGGAAACAGCGGCCTCAGGGGACAGAGCGAGGCTGGTCATGTTTCAGGTGGGAAGAGAAAGGAATGTTCCAAGCTGAGCTTCAGGCAACAGGAGATCCCACGGCGTCTGAGAGGGTCCTGTTTGGGTTCGGGGGGGCGTGTAGTACGGAGGGGGTGGCAACCAGTCAACTGAGGTGTGTCGAAAGGCATGTGGTACGTAACACCTCGGGCACGAGGGGGACCTAGGAAGCCTGGGCTCCCTGCAGTGAAGGACTTGATGAGTCGGGCGTCCCAAGGCAGACAAAATGGCTTCCCCCAAGTTCTTGTCACCTCTCCCCAGAAACAATCTCTCTGAATGGATGACTGACGCCTCAGGGGCAGGTGCAGTGGCCCGTGGCTGCCCTTTCATCTGTGGCACCGCAAACGTGCCTGCATCCAGCAGGAACTCGCAGACACGAACCCACCCGAGACACCCCAGACCACCCAGCAGAGCAAGTGTCAAGGGCAGAGCCCCTCCACACTGCGGGCACCTACGAGATGAGCGTCTACCACCCACCCAGCCCCAGCTCTCTCCCCGGGACTGAGCCTCCTCGAGCATCAGCCTCTTGAAGGGGTTCACGCTGTTGATAAATGCAGTAGTCGCTCGAGTTTGCATTCTCTGGGCTTCCTGGCGGCAAGGGAGCCTGCAGGTGGGCCGGGCACGTAAAAACGCGCAGTGGGATGACCCGGGCCCGAACGAGAAAACGGGCCGTCCCTGAACAAGACTAACGCGCCTACCTTCCGATGCCCAAAATATGTTGACGGGTTTGGAGAAGACGTCCTTGCTCTTGACCCAGCTGTCGTTACGCTGTTTGGTCCACGCGGACACAGCACAGTAATAACTGCCTCGGTCTTCCTCTGTGGTCCTTTGGATTCGGAAACTGAACGTGTCCGTACGCTCCTTAGAAAAAATAAAGTCTCCGTCCTGGGCCCGCTGCTTGCTCCGGTCTCCGTACTTCAGCGTCCAGTCCCCGTTCATGACTGCAAGCAGCTCGCTGGCCACCAGGTCATCGCTGCGCCGGTTCACCCTGTAGTACCAGGACACCGTGAAACGGACGCTGGCCTGCAAGCTCTTCATGTCCACTATGCGGCACTCCAGCTCCGTGAGGTCGTCTGAAAACTCGGGGACCTTAGAAGCATTCAGGTACACCTGATAGTCTGGTTCTGAACGAGAGGGAGAGAGGTAGGGGGAAGGGGCAGGATAAATAAAACCAGACAGCAACATACTAAGAATTAGCAAAAAGAACGAGACAAGCGCTACTCCCGTCCTGACTGTCAAATGCCCATCCTACCGACAACAGTGAAGGGAATCAAAGTCTTTGCGCTGGAGAGGAAGGATCTAGAGTCAGTTCCTGCAAAACTTGCACAACGCTGCCACCCGGGAAACCTCCCAAGGCCAGAAGCCAAATAAATGCCTGTAATCAGAGTCCTGACCTTTCCATAAGCTCAGGGGCTGTGTCAGTTACCCCAGCAGGTCGGTCTTCCGCGAGGGAGCCGAGAGGCTCAGTGCTCATGCTCTACCGAGGTTTTGCCTGGTAAAGCCAGCCTGCCAGGCTGTGCCGACAGAGCTCCAAAGCCCCCAATGGAGCAGCATGGGAACACCCCATCCCAGAGTGCATTCCAGCACTCGAGGCCGATCCCCACCCTGGCCTGGTTCCTGCCACCCTTGGCCAGGCTCCAAAGGCAAGGCCCTCAGGTCACCATTCGTCCTGCAGATTCTCATCCTCACTTTCCTGGTCCTCTGACTTTTTTCCACTCAGTGTGTTCAGTAGTCAGTACAGCCTCCCCACACGACACTGTCTTCGCTGCCCCACGTGACTCTCCCACATAGTTCCCGCACACGGGAGAGCAGAGCGGGCTCTCTTGGGACCACGCCACTTCCCTGCCAGGTGCACGTTCTGCCGGGGGTGGTAGGGAAGCCAGCGCCCTCCTGGCGTCCCCTGACTGCCGTCACAGCCCTCTCACTTTTATTCTCCCCTCGTGTGAAAACCCTCCTTCCTCGGAGGTTCGCTGCACCCATCTCATCCATTTTTACCACTCCACGTTTCTGTCTCTGCTGTCCCCAAGGCCTTCCTCCACACTTGCCAAGGAACTGGCATTAGAACCTCTCTGTGGCCTTCCACCCCCTCCTCGGGTCATTCTCAACGATCTGAGGTTCTCCAGCCCCCACACCGTGTCACACCACTGTGGTCACCTGCTGGCAGTGGCCGTCTCCTCCTGACCGCCCTGCAAACTTCCACTCATCCTTCACTGTACCCTCCTCTGTGTCCGCCTTCAGGGTCCCCAGAGTGTGGCACCCTTTCTCCCTGCTCCCATAAGCCGTGGAGGTACGCTCGTACAGCAGCGTCCCTGTTATTACCGTTGAAGATCTCCTCCCCGAGTGCCAGATACACAGCCTTGTATGCAGCGGGCACTCAATCAATGCGTGCTGCCTGGCTTTTACAGAAAGTCACATTCTTCTCTTGTGGCATATGGTCCGCCAGGAGAAAACTAATTCTCCCTAAAGGGAACTTTCCATCTGCTACGGCGATCTTTATTCCCATCGCCCCAAACAGTTTAGTTTTATTTAACGTTGCTTTTATTGATGACTCATTCAGATTATAAACTGCTGAGGTCAAGGAACTGTTCTGTGATTTACACCTCTAATAAAATGTGTAACATCATGACTTCTCCAAGAATGATTCAGTGGCCAGGAAATGGAAAGAACGCAAAATCCTAACGCCTTCAAATGGCATCTTCACAAGCATTTCATTGCAAGTGAGGGTAGGCCCTGTGGCATATAAAGTTAAACCAAGGAGACCTGGTGCACCAACGGGAGCATGCCGTGCCGCGGGGTGGAGGTTGCGGAAACAGCATGGGCTGCCAGCACGCCACGCTGCCTCCTCATCGGACAGGTGAATGTGCTAGAGTCGCACAGCTGGGGGGTGTCCTGCCTCCTGGGCACAGGGCCGGCACCCCACGCTGCCTTGGCAATGACACCGCCTGTGGAATAAATACCACCCAAATGCCTTTACACCGTCCCGTGCCTAAGACCTTCCCAGATTACCCTACATCCCAGGCTTCAGACCCTTTCCTCCTGGCAGACTTTGCCAGAGCTACCTGAGCGCAGACAGGACAACCAGGTTCCTCTCGCGCGGCAAGGACAGCAGTGGACTGGCTGGGCGCATGGCAAGATCGCACTGCTCTGTCAGGACTGACCTGGAGAGCCACACCAAGAGTGCTCGTGACACGGCAGGAGAAGCCACTGCCATGCACGGATCCCACCCCCATTACGAGCAGAACACGAAGACCCTTCATGTAGTTTCATGTTAACCAGAACAACAAACTGAGGCAGTAAAGGGCAGTGGTGAAGAGCCAGGGATCCGGAGGCAGACCGTTCGAATCCTGGCTTGGCCATCTACTTGCTGTGCACTTGGGCAGACTACTTAACCTCTCTGGTGCCTCACCTATAAAAATAGAGATAGTAGCAGTTACTGGCTCGCAACGCTGCTTGTGAGGACTAAGAGTTAAACTATACAGGCTGCACGCGGCTGGCTCTGTCGGTAGAGCGTGTGACTCTTGATCTCAGGGTTGTAAGTTCGAGCCCCACGTTGGGTATAGAGATCACTTAAAAATAAAATGTTTTTTAATAAAGGAGTTAAAATATACATAAAAGTGCTTTACACTGGTGCCTGGCACGTGTATGCCCATGCACACACACATATACGTATATATACGGACACATGTGCATATTGGCGAACTACCATTCACCATTCCCAGCTCATATCTGAGGAAGCAGAGCTTTAAAGAGGTCAGTCACGTGCCCATACAGCTCCAAAGTGGGATCTGAACCCAGGGCCATATCCTTTCTAACGCCTTTCAAGGACAGCCTCGCCTCCCGGATGAACCACGTTCCGTCTTCGAAACTATTTTCTCACTCCCACTGACTGGCACAATGACCTGTAGCATCACGGAATGTCGTGCCTGGCAACGACACCGGTATGGCACCATCACCAGGAATCTCACCCACAGAGGCAGCTCCCCTCCGCATGCCGTCACCTAAGCCTGGATGACCAGCACCATCCAAATGGCCAAGAAGCAAGCTGTCGGATTTTTCTTCTGTTTCCTTAGCAGTCACCAGCTCTTAAAAATAAGCCCTTCAGGGGGCACCTGGGGGGCTCAGTCGGTTAAGCGTCCGACTTCGGCTCAGGTCATGATCTCACAGTTCATGGGTTCGAGCCCCGCGTCAGGTTCTGTGCTGACAGCTCGGAGCCTGGAGCCTGCTTCAGATTCTGTGTCTCCCTCTTTCTCTCTGCCCTTCCCATTCATGCTCTTTTTCTCTCAAAAATAAACAAACTTAAAAAAAATTTTTTTTAATTTTTTTAAATTAACGTTTTTAATGTTTGTTTATTTTTGAGAGAGAGACAGAGCATGAGTGGGGGAGAAGCAGAGAGAGAGGCAGACACAGAATCCAAAGCAGGCTCCAGGCTCCGAGCTGTCAGCACAGAGCCCGACGCAGGGGTTTGAACCCACGAACCATGAGATCATGACCTGAGTTGAAGTCGGACGCCTGACTGAGCACCCAGGCACCCCCCCCCCAAAATATTTTTTTTAATAAGCCCTTCAGTCCTTGCTGGTTTACTTTCTTTCCCTGAGCATATTACTCCAAAGGCATGCTGAAAATAAAGCTATTAAAATTACCATGAAAGACGGATGGTAGAGAAGCAGTGACATCTGTGGTCAGACCACAAGGCCCCCCCACAGCTCATTCCCTGGATACTGGAACCCAGCTGCTCCCCTGGGTTCCTCCTTAGGCTCAGACCCGAACACCAGCACAGAGCTGGCTTCTAGGCATCTCAGGTGGCTGTGTCCGTGGCATGGCCAGCGTACCACATTTGTACCATCACCTCGCTCCCCACCTGCCTCTGTCAATGCACACGCGCACAAACACGCATGCAAATATATCATGCACACACATGCATGCAGGCACACACATGCACAAGCACATTCACACATGCATGCACACACATACGCACATTCATATATGCACGCATGCTCACATATACAAGCACATTCATATGCTCACACAAAGCACACATTCATACATTACACACACACGTACACATTCATACGCACACGTACACAACTCATACATGCATGGACACACATACGCAAACACGCATTCATACACATACACACTCGTACACACACATGCACACATACATAAGCACACATTCACACACACTTGTACACATGCATGCACACGTATGTAAGCACACATTCATACACACACTCCTACACACACGCACACACATACATAAGCACACGTTCACACACATACACACTCGTACACACACGCATGCACACACATACATAAGCACATGTTCATACACATGCACACTCATACACACACGCACGCACACACATACGCAAGCACACGTTCACAAACACATGCACACCCATACGTAAGCACACACTCATACACACTCGCACATACGCGCGTGTGCACACACAGCTGACTCCCGCTCCAGACTCGGCCAGCTCCTCCTCCTAACTTTCCAATTACTGTTCCTGCTGCCACACCCACCATTCGCTCTCCAGGTCACCTCTGCTCAAGGCGTGTGCCGTGTCCAACTCTCCACTCCGAGGGGCCCTAAGCCTCACACTGCTCCCATTCCAGGACCTGCACACAGTAGGTGCTCTGGAAGTATCTGTGAACAAAAGTGGGAGCCTCATGAACACCTCCCTCATCCCGGCCCTCTCTGCCTCTGGCCGAGACTATTATAAGTAATCAACCCACCTCCAGGCGGACACAGGTATCAGGTCATCTGTACCGTAAACTTCCCATGGCTTTCCTTCTCACCTCCAGGGTGATGGGCACACTCCCCAGCCTGGCACACGAGGCTCTCGTGAGTGTGAGTCTACCCCATTTATCTGGCCTCACCGCCTGCTGCCTTCTTATATCTATTCTACATTCCCCTGGGGTGACACCTGTCCTCATTCCCTGACCTCCTCCCACGCTTCCAGGCTTTCTACCTCCCTTCCTGCCGCTCCCTCTGCCTCGGCACCTGCGACACCTGCTCGGTGGCTGTTGAAGAGACGACTGAACAGACTCCCCCGTTCCACTCCACACCCCACCCCCAAGTGAGTCAGTTTAAACCCGATGAATCCAAACACAGAGAAGGCAGAGCACAGCGGGGCTGCAGCATGTGCACGTCCAGTTCAGCAGGACAGGAGATTCTCGTTGACTGGCTGGTCTCCTTCTCTGTTAAGACTAAATCTTAGGCCCCCCTACTGCAAAGACGAACAAAAACAAGTGGGTGCTCGGCTTGTGAACTTACAAGGCACAGGTTCCAGTGATTTAAAGGATGTTCAAAGGCCATGTGAACTACCCACCAGCCTTTCAGGCCGACTTTGGACTTGGACTCCTGGAGGAGGCATACACGGCCCCTCTATGTCAGAACAGCGGGAGTACAGGTGGGTTCTTCTTTCAGTTTTGTTTTGGCACACGGATAGAAATTTTCCCTTTTTGTTGTTTTGCGATTTTAAACCTTGTTTGTGGAGAACTGTGCCCGTTCCTCGAACTCCATCATGCACATTCGTCTTCTGTATAGCCTTCTCTACTGACCAGAGAACGCCTACTTGGAATTCACCTGTCATACCTCTGCTTCTTGTTCAACAAACCTTCACAGAGACCCAACACCCACCAGGCTCCCTGCTCTCCAAGCCTTTTATCTGAACACTGCCTTGAACTTTGATTATTATTATAGGTATGTCTTATGGACCCTCTGTACGTCGCTTCCCAGGGCCAGAGACCAGCTACCTAATTCCTCCTTCTGTGCCAGGCATGTAGTGCCTTGTACGTAAATGATATTAAACCGTTTGCTGAATTGGAATAAATTTAATATTTTGCATAAAAATGCTCGTTTGTGGCATAAGCATTTCACTACTGATTTATCCTGCTTGATCTCATCAAGAAATCAGCTAAGAATGCAATGGTGGTTATGTTTAAAAACCTGCTTATCAGTTAAGGATGCACACGAAAGTACTTAATGGCAAAATGACATGATGTCTGGGATATGCTTTAAATTCTACCAGAAAAAGTGTGTGTGTCTGTCTGTCTGTCTGTCTGTGGGAGGGAAGAGAGACAAAATACAATTAGCAAACTCCTGGCAATTACTGAAGCTGATGGTTCTTTCCGCTTCTGCGTGAGTTTTTTTTTACATTTATATTCCAAAAAGTTTTAAAAAATTAACAAACAACTCACCCACACTGTAAGCCCTTTCACAGAGACCAGACTAAGCATGACATCATCACTACTATTCTTAGAAACAAGGGTCTGCTCCCTAATCTGGCTCCACGAGGCTCTCTGCTCATATACACACCGCCACCCCTCACCAAAGCTACAGTCTCTAATAGACTCCCCACCCCCTGCCCAAAGAAAGACTTGTTTTTTTCAATATGTCATTGAACTCCCTTGTTACAACTTTCAAACACAATGAGAAGCTGTCACAAGCCTTGGCTCATTTGTTAAAGCAGGTAATTTGTGCCTACTGTGTATAGGGCCTGCACTGGACGTTTTTACACAGATTGCCTCCTTTCCTCGAACAGGAATTACACACATACATAAGCACACGGCATCACAGCGGCCGGCATTTATTGAGGACTTTCCATACACCACACGCCGTGCCATATACATTTCCTCGCGTTCTTGCTTAATCTTAACAACCTTTGAATATAGGTACTATTTCCACGTACGTTTCCTAAATAGAAAAAAAAAAAAAAAAAAAAAAAAGCAAAACAAAACCCAGAGCCCAGAGGTGTGAAGTTGGAAGCCTCAGGTCTTGCACCGCGCATGTGAGCAGGATCCTGGCCTGGCTCCCCCACCAGGACCGAAGTGCACAGCCTTACATACCCGGTTGTGAACACTTTCTCAAAACCCACCAACATCCCAGAAGACGAGAGCGGCAATCACAGCCGAGGCACTAATCCCAAACTGTGTGCAACAGGGCCCAGCTCTAATACCCGCTCTGCAGCCTTGTTAACTTGGGAGAGCTAATCAGATGGGCAGGCTGCACGCACGAGTTAGAGGGAACAGGAGAGGGCGTGCCCCCGTGTCTGCCCATGCCAGTTCTGTTGCCTCGCACTGAGCAGGTACTACGGGGGCAGCGAACCGGCTGGCTAATTGTCAGAGTGGCCGCTCTCGCCATCTGCGTAACAATTACGTATTCTCTGAGGTTTAAACAGTTTATAAAAACCCGTTGTTTGGGGGAGACCCCCTACCCCACCTTACGGGACCATGATTGGGAGGTTGTTTTCAGCGTCGGCCACTTAATAGAAGAAAGTAGCAACGTTTGGACGACCTCATGCAGTTTCCTCTCTCGCTTCATCCTCCTCACCGATCCCAGAGAAGGAAGAGTGAACTGCCGGGTTTGGGGGGAGCAGGGGCAGGAAAGGGGCTGGGCGTGGTCAGCTCGACCCCCTCTCCTCAGGAGCAGCTGCCTCTGGGACCCCCATCCTTAGCCCCTCCGTGCCCTGAGACACACTCCCACGTCTTACTTGGTTAAGGACTTGGTGCGGAAGAGTACGTTATATATTGACCCTCCCTTCCAATAAATCCTCGTTATCGCCGCCAAGAGGATGTAGAGAGGACTCGAGCGCCGGTCACTGTGCTAAAAGCACTTCGTAGGCAGCGTTCCACGGAAACCTAGAAAACCGAAGCCTCACAACCTTAGCAACGCACCCAAGATAACATGCCTAGAGAGCGGTGGAGCACATCCCCGCTCTCCAGCACCGGCCCACATGCTACTCTGCCTCCAGAGATAACCCCGGACAGACAGCTGATAACAGTCGCCCATAAGTTCTGCAGATCTGAATCTTATCTCCTGTGGACGGCCCAGAACTCTGAAGTCTCTACCAAGTACTTAGCAGATTAGCAGCTCCCTTTAAAGGAAAATAATTACCTTCCTCGCTGGCACACGGCTGGAAGAGGGGACAGTCCTCTGGTGGGGAAGAATGCAAATCAGGTTCTTGGGACTGAAAAGCCTGGCTCAGCTCTGCCTCCTCCTGTTCTTGTAGCCGAAACCCACGGAACGCCCACCAATTAACACCGCAGAGGTCTGGTACTTTGGGCAGACAGCTCAACCATAAACTGATTAGGATCCAACTCGTGCCAAAGACTCATTTCAGGCATCTGACTGCAGAGAGAGGTGGCCTGCTGTGTAGATCAACCAACCCTTCCTCCAGAGCCTCTCGTTTTAGCCATATACCAAATTGGGTCAACACAAAGCAACGTTTGTCCTCCATAGTAACAGCTTCTTACAGAAACTCCTTCACACACTTAAGATTTACGCCCTCAGCTTTTATAGAGTGGATATGAGAAACATCCATTTAAACAATCACTCAGAGCCTTTCATAAAGGAACAGTTGAAAGCACTGTCCATTATGTTCTCCGATGCCCTTCCATAAAAAAAAGCACATGATAAATTCAGTGCCAACAGAAAGTTTGGCTCTCTCTGTTTTCCTTCATCGGAGGTGAACTGTACAATCACATTTCTTCTTGCCCCAACTCTTCAAAACTTCAGAAGCAAATTCAGCACTAACTAATGGATCCCAACCACCTTGCGATATCTATTCTTTGATTTGTTTCTCACCCCTTTTGATCTTGGTTTTATTTTTATATCTCCTGCTTTAAATCGGGCTTCATTTTGCAAGCCAACTTAAATCTTTTTTCTCTCCTTCAAAAGTAGGACACAAATCCTAAGTAAAAGAGGCTTTTTCTTACCCTCTACAAAACCATCACAGCCCTCCCGGCTGCTTCAAGTGCTCTTGGACTCACCAGACCCATGCATCTCTGTCTGATTAACACAATGGAACGTACGAGACGAGAAGACCCCAATCAGCTTCGACTCCCTCCTCTGCTCAGTGCACTAACCCCAAGCCATCAGGACAAGAACGGCCCAGCTTTTAAAACTTTATGCTTTACAGTTTCAGGGGTAAAGCGGATTCCAAGAGCCCAGAATGTTTCTACATAAGATAATAATACTTGGGGGGGGGGCCGGGTGGCTCAGCCAGTCAGGCGTCTGACTTTGGCTCAGGTCTTGATCTCGTGGTTCGTGAGTTCGAACCCCAGGTCAGGATCTGTCCTGATAGCTTGGAGCCTGGAGCCCGCTTCGGATTTTGTATCTCCCTCTCTCTCTGCCTCTCCCCTGCTCACATTCTTTCTTTCTCAAAAATAAACATAAAAAAAAAAAAAAAGATGACAATACTTGGAACAGACTTGACTCTGCGACATAATTCTCTATAAGCCATTCTAAACGTTTCTTTTGAAATAAAAGAAACAAGCACTCACCATTTGGTAGATTCTATTTTCCACACATGTCTGCAGTTATGTTTCCAAGCCTACATGCCCTTTTGGAATATGACCTTGCTCCTCTCTCATTAAGAAATGGGGTCCCAGGGCGCCTGGGTGGCTCAGTCGGTTGAGCATCCAACTTCAGCTCAGGTCATGATCTCGCGGTTCATGAGTTCGAGCCCCGTGTCGGGCTCTGTGCTGACGGCTCAGAGCCTGGAGCTTGCTTCAGATTCTGTGTCTTCCTCTCTCTCTGCCCCTCCCCCACTCACGTGAGCTCTGTCTCTGTCTCTCAAAAGTGAATAAATGTTAAAAAAAAATTTTTTTTTTAAAGAAATGAATGCTGGAGAGTCCTTCCCTAAATCCTAACCCTCAAAATCATAACCAAAATAAAAATCAGTGGTTTTCAGATGGGAATAGGGCAGTACCTCACTCACGAGGTTATCGTGGGGATCAAATATTTAATGCACGTGAAGCTCTTAGCTCAGTGCCCGGTGTACAGTGTTTGATAAATGGTAATTATTATTTTTAACGTGTCAAGTAGCAAAACGGAAAGTTCTGTGTAACACCTGCCTAGGGAAGCAACTTTCGCAAGATGCAGTTTTGTGACAACATTCCATAGTCACATAATGTAAAATGACCTACATAAACAGAGTCCTTGGCACGTCGCCTGTCTTCCTATTTTTCTTGGACACCTCTCAGTCACCTCCAACAGCCCCCAAGGTGCATGCGGTAAGGTGTCCACATGCACACACATACATGTCGTGTATCTAGAGATAATCAGAGTGTCAGGCCAGGCCCATCCGTCTCTGGGCAGAGTCCAAAGGGGAGGTCCTGGAGAAAGGTCTGCTGCTGTACTCGTGCCCGACTCACCCCTGATAAGTGTCCCGGCAGCTGTAATGGAGTGAGTCACAGGCACGGGGAAGGAGGAGGTTTAAGAGGAAGAAAAAGAACACAGGCGGGGTTTCTACCACTTACACCCCCAGAAAGTTAGCCTTCTGCACATATCTCTGTGCATTCTGGAAGCTGAACACGATTGCTTTCCTTGCAATTCTTGTTTTCCTATGCACATGCTTTAATACTCTCCATGTTTATCTATCCATTCGGCCAATGTTGCCCGAGTGCCCACCAAGTGCAGAGCGCCGCACAAGGTGTGGGCGTTCTGCGAACCTTCCATCGGTCAGGGTAAAGCACGCTGATGACTTTCCTGACAGTGGTGCCGGCACTCTGCGGGCAAACAAACGGCTGGATCCTTGGGACCATAATGGAGCCTTTTCCCACCATTTAGTCTCTCTATTTCTTCTCACTCTCTGGAGGACACGGCCACCAACAAATCCTTTCCAGTTAAAAGAGCCCATTCCCTCCCGGAGCAACCCTCCTGCTTTCTGACAGTCCCTGCATCTCCCCCAGGCGACGCCGGGATCAGTGCACCAGCACTTCAGAGAGGCCCTCACACTGGATTGCAGGCGGCGCTTTCTAAAAAAAAAAAAAAAAAAAAAGAAAGAAAAAAAAAACCCCACCAGAGCTGTGATTCTAAGTTGGAGAGGAGGGGGGACCAGGAGTCAGCGCTGGGATTTGACGCACCATACAATGCACCAAGGATCAGAGCCGGGAGACGAATTCAGCTCCAGAGATGAAAAATCTTCTTTCGGTGCCGACAACATCTGTTTTATTTTGAAGGTTGCTAAGGAGAGTTCTAGCTGGGCCAACATTGTTCCAGTTCAGTACTTCATAGTGAGACTCTCGCACGGGGCTCAGACGGCAGGAATAAAAGCTCGCCAGATAAACCCTGCTCCTTTCACTGTGCAGATATCAAAGAATCACTTTGCTACCAGGGATGATTAACACCCTGCCTGGTCTCGCTCTGAATCGGCCATACCTTCTGCTCACACTCTCATTCCTCGTCCCCTCCCTGCCCCCTCTGTGCCCCACTTGCCGGCTCCCCCTCTCTGCCAATACATTAGGAAGAAACAGACAGCGAACGTGCCACTGACCCGGGAGACTTTGGACACTGAGACGAGGAAGAGCTAAGTGTGGGATGGGGGTCATGGTGGGAGGGTACTTAGCATCAGACAATGGAGGAAATTATTTCCTGGCCCTTTACAGATCTGGTTTACCTACTAACAATCACAGCAGAGCCCAATGCCTGCATCAGGGCTCAGAACAGCCATGGGATGGCGGAGAGATCAAGCTCAAAACAGAAGAGTCTGACAAGTGGGCCCGTCCCCACCTGTGTAATGGTGCACCCCGACCTCCGCTCATCCCCGATCCTGCTTAAGCTTCTCTGTAATTAATTATAAGAGAGGAACAAAAATGAGGAAAGTCAGCCCTGGGTGGGGGCAAGCGTGTAGGAGAACAAGGGCCGGGGGAGATGAGAATGGCAAAAAAAAGACGAGGGCACGACAATTTCACATACGTGCGGAGTTGTTATAAAGTGAGGGTCAAGGTGGTCAACAGGTGAGAACCGCCCTGCTCCTCCAGCGGGGACTGGCAGCCGGTGAGAGGGCCCACCAGAAGAGCCTGGGGAGCAGGAAGACCCCTGCACTGAACTGGCAGCTGCAAATAAAATCATTTGGGGATTCCAGGGCATTCAGCAAAAAAAAAAAAAAAAAAATGCATTCCATTAACTGAAGGAATTCTCTTTCTGCTCTGGGCTTTAGGAAGGCACCAGCTCCTGCCAGTGAGCACCTCAGAGTATAGGAAAAGGAAAGGGAGAATGGCAGTGCTCTCGCTCCAACAAAGATCCATTTCAAAGAGCCCTTCGGAGGGGCCGACCCTGCAAATCTTGACAACAAAAGGAAACTATATCCTCTCAAATGAGGGTATTGAGACAACCGAGGCCACGTTATCCAAACATTGCCCTTGCCTGCCAGATTCTATTTCAGCCTGCTTTGCCCCTCCTTCCCCCCACCTTGGGATCTAGCCAGGCTAAAGTATGCTGGTCCCGATGTAAAGAACGCCAAGATCACGCAAAAGGCACAGTGCTCTAACTCATCCGGATATCCCAGGGAAGGGAGGGAGCCAGCAAGGCTAAGAGCCACCCCGTCCCCCCCCCACCGGGCACTCACCTAGCCAGGTCACATCCACACTGGCCGGGGCAGACCTGGCCTCTGCCACCTTGTGCCAGCTCCTGTTGTGTCCGGGTGCCCAGAGCGCCACGTGGCAGAAATAGTAGCCGGAGTTTTCCTTGCTAACGTCTCGAACCAGTAAATGGTAGGAGCGTGCATCCACGTGACTCAGGGCCACGTGAGGAGAGCTGTGCACCAGGGAATCCCGGTCCAGCCGTGCCAGCACGGGGGCGCCAGGCCAAGCGCCATCAGGCGTCCTGCTGAAGTACCATGTCACCTCGGGTCGGACGTCGTCTGCTCGGTCGGTTGTGATGTTGCAGGTCAGGTCCAACCCCTTTCCTTCAGCCACAGACACATTCCTGGCCACAGCCACTCGCAGAACTTGAAAATGAAAAAAACAAAACAAAACAAAACCCATCTAGATAAACAGGGTTATGTTTGCCCCTCCCTGCGTTAGATCCTATTTATTTATTTATTTTTTTTTTTAATGTTTATTTTGAGACCCAGAGTGCATGTGCAAGACAGGTAAGGGCAGAGAGAGGCGGGGAAGAGAGGATCCCAGCCGGACTCTGGCTGATGGCACAGAGTCCGATGTGTGGCCCGAACTCACAAACCACAAGATCATGACCTGAGCCGAGGTCGGATGCTCAACCGGCTGAGCCACCCATGTGCTCCTAGATCCTCCTCTCCTTTTATCTTATTTATGGCATTAAAGTCAGAAGGCTCTGTGCAATTGTAAGTGTGTGAGAAATATTTACTGAATAAATTAAGGAACTATAACTCGTTTCTTTTCATTCCATGAAAATACTAACAGCAGCAAACCCTAATACGCTTACTACGTGCCAGGCACTATTCTGAGTGCCTTGTAAATACTAACCTTCAAAACAACCCTAGGAGGTAAGTACTAGCATTGTCTCCCTTTTACTGACAAGGAAACCGAAGCACAGAGAAGTTAAGTAAGTTGCCCAAGCTCACACAGGCGACCGTTTGAAAAGGAGTCGGAGCAGCGCAGAACTACAATTGTAGTTTCACCATGTGCGTGATAAAACTTGGGTGCTTCTACAGACAGCTCAGTTCTGACTGGCTGACGTAACTAGTTTGGGACTAGGGCCTTGGGGTTGGAGGCTGGCGGGCAGGAGGTAAGGGTGGAAACATCTTCTGGGCACAACAGGAGAAAATCCTAAACAGAAGGACCAGGAAAGTGAAACCAGACAATATGCCTTATGAGTCAAGTCTTCAAAATGCAATGTACTTAGAGCACCACATATTCCGTTAGACACGCCCACCTTAAAGTCAAACATAAAGCATATATTCTGAAACTTTGCAAAACGCCATGACTTTTGAACTCTCCACACCACTGCCTTCTCGCATGAGTGTGGATGATTAAAAGTAGACTATATTTAGATGAAGCATTGAAGTATTTGGTGTCACAGTCTCTAGACAGATCTGGTTTCAGCATTCCCCTGTCAAAGCTTTTTACATGGAAACGTTTTACTTTATTCGAGCGTTGTTTGTTTTTTTTTTCTTTTTAAAGAAGTTGAACATCTGTAATCAGAGTAGAAAAACATTCAATTCGTGGTAATGCTCTGGGAACGACTGTTTAAATGAGAAATAGCTAACGTCTCCCAGGGGGTTCAAGTGCAGGCGCAATCCTGGTCTTCCAGCAAGACTGGCTCAGCGTCAGCTATCCTGAGTAAGCTCAGTAACAAAGGCTGGTGCCTAGTTCAGAAATGGCCCAACCCCAAAGCCCAGGCCCTCTGGAGTAGATGGTTTTCACAGGAGTATTTCCAGAGCCTGACAACATTTCCGACAACCATTTCAGGCCACGTTCAAGACCCACCTTGACGAAGATGGAAAATGAAGTGGGTATATTATAAAAGAGAACTGATAAGTCGAATTTTTCACCCTCCAAATTGTGCCTCCTCCTTCACCTCTTGAAAGGGGCCAAAAGTAATTTGAGGGCATCTTTTGAGAGGAGTCAGTATGGAAACTTCTGCTCTGAGCCTGTGCTGTGGTGAACAGCCCCACATATGATGCCTGTGGTCAGAGACCCTGGAATGCTGCTAGCGTCCCTCTGTGTGGCTGGAGGCAGAAGGAGGCTCAGGAGACAGACACGTGAGGGAAGTAGGGGTAAATACACAGCTGTAGACTGCACATATGGAGAAAATGGATTCTTAGCTTTAGGAATATCGGCAGAAACGGCTCTTCAACTGAATAGTTCACTTTGTAATTTTCTCTCCGCAAGTTGCGAAATAGCTTGTCACATCACTAACCATTGTTCCCGTATGTTCTGGACTGGGGGGGGGGGGGGTGGAGCGGGGGGGGGGGGGCTGGTTCACAGCTGGGAGACAGGAAAGTGCAGGCGAAAGAAAAAGGAGAATCATTTCTAAGGACTCGTAATGCAAGGGGATACCTCAGACAAAGCCTGTGGTGGTGAAGCTTTCTCGGGCTGGACAGAACTGAACCCATAAATCAGACACCAAGATGTGCACGAACCAGACCACTCGCAACATGGCGGGGAGGCGGGTATTGCCACATATATTACACAGCCCCACTGTTTAAGTGGCTTTGGGCTGTTTATCATAACAATGCAATAAGAATATTTAAGAAGGTAATTCTGGAGAGTGCAGGTGTTGACAAAAGAGAAAGGCCCCACTCCAGTGTGGTGGCTCTCAACCTGGAGTCCAAGAAGACAGTTTAGAAACTCTGTGACATGGATGGGAAAAAAATCTTGCCTTTGTGCACATGTGTGATCTCTCTCTTGCTCTCAAAAAAAAAAAAAAGCCACAGATATTTTCAAATGACGTTGTAATTGTTGCACGTATCTTAAAATATCATTTGCATCCATTGCTACTTGGAAACTACAGTAGTTACTAAGCCTGCCAACTACAGATTATTTAATGAATGAATAAAGCACAATATTACTACATTAACAAATTTGTCTGAAAATATTTTGATGACTATTTTAATGTAATTGTTTTCCTTTGTCACCTCAAATATGCGTTTTAGAAGTTAAAACACGTTAATTCTGAGAAAGCATCTGTGGACTGTCAAAAGACCGTCAAAGCGGCCCATGGCACAAAATGGTTACGAACCCCAGGCTCAGGTGAGAGTCAGAGGCTAGTACATCCAGGCTCAGAGTTTTCAAGTCTTATACTAGCTATTATGGGTTCTGTGGCTTGTTTGAAATAACAAATACCTTTACAGCTGAGATTCCTGCACAAAAAGGTAACTTGTTGCAAAGCTGAAACTCTTAATCCTCTGCCCTGTGAGAAGAGTTGTCTGATACAAGCTGAACATCCCAGCTTCTTAGGACAGATTCGAGGCAGATCACATCCTCAAAGGAAGGTGACCTGAGTCCATTTAGAAAGTGATTTCTGTGGCCAGTGGAACCAAGACTGACCGCGATGGGTAGCATCCTTCCTTGGCAAGAGCACCTCCCGCCTCACCTCACTGATGGCTGCGGTCACTCAGGATCCTCACTCAGGAACCTGCTTTTTTACCAAACCCAATTCCTGGGCAGTGGTATAAATGCAGAGCAAAATGCTCAGGACCATGCAGTCTGCAGAGGAAAAATACTCCCCGTGTGCACGGTTTCCTGTTTTCCTTCCCGTCTGAGTTACAGAGTGGCCACACATTCACACTTTACACTGAGGAAATGAGTCTGTCTTCCCACCGTACAAAGCAGGGGGCGGCAGCAACAGATGTGAACGTTAGATTCCCAGAAAACCAAGGACAGCCATCCATCCACAGCAAGGACCACATCTTGAGATGGTCTCTTTACGCTGTCTTTGTCAGAGCTGGAGGTTCTACGGTGCCTGGAGACGTTCCTCAAACCCCTCTGACCCCAGGGCCCAGACAGGGCTGACCGCCTGGTAGGTTCTCCATTAATGCCTGTTGGATACTGAGTCAACAACAGCTTGTTTTTCTCTCTTACCTGTCTTTTCATGGCTTTTCCTAAATGTCTCTTGTATTTTCTTACTTCTCCAGTGGGAATAGGAAAGGGTTGGCTTTTTTTTTTTTTTTTTTTTTTAAAAAACAAAGGCTACTTCACAGATGAGAGGACGCAGAACTTCTTGCACGGAGACCCCAGGGCCAGATGCTTGCTCCTGGGGTGTGTGTCATACATGGAATGAGAAGAGGCCCAGCCCTAGAGAAGTCTCACCTAGCAGGGCGCGGCCCATCTGAGGGGACCCAGAGGACCCAAGATGGACGAGAGGTCTGCGCATGAGACAGACACACATCCCCACCAGCTGTGCAGAAAGGAGGATTCAGAAATTCAGGAAACACCCGGGCAAGATAAAGCCAAAACACAATAAAGGGAGCAGGGTGGGGACAGCTCGGCCCCAAAGCCCCTCGGAACACCAGGTCGGACCTCACTCTGACACTTAAAGGGACTTAAGCTTTCAGTCAACAAACTGTCTTATGTCTTAGTATCTTCTGCAACCTGCAGCGTCCCGAGTATGAATCCAGACGGGAAGCAGCTGTAAAGCCACACTACAGGCACTCGGCACAACACCAATGCGCCTTTCCCCAGCTGTCACCACCACCTACTCCCCCATCCCCTCAAAGCCAGGCCGCAGGTGACCTGTCAGCAAAGGACAGGGCTCCCTCCCGCCTGTTTCTTTCCCCGGCACCGGCCAGAACACAGGCCAGGGTGCCAACCAGATAAGTCCCAGGAGCTCACCTGTCGGCTGGATCAGCACGGTGGCCACGTCCACGGCTTTCTCCTGAATCTCCTGCCAGCTGCCCTGCTCTCCGATCCACTCGCTGACCACGCACCTGTAGGAGCCCTGGTCGGCGGCCAGGGCGCGGGCCACGGACAGGCGGTAGCCGTCGGCGCCCACGGTGTCCAGGCGCACGTCTCCCACGCGGTAGCGCTGCTCGTAGCCGGGCCCCGGGCGGAAGCGGCCCTCGTGGGTCAGGGCCAGCACGCTCCGCCGGGCCGTGCCCCGCTGCAGCTCCCACAGCAGCGCCAGGTGCGTGTGCAGCGGCGACGCCGTGGAGGCCGAGCAGCGCAGCTCGAACGGCTCGCCCAGGCGCAGGCTCAGGCCCGGCTCGGGCGGCGCAACGGCACCCACCTGCAGGGCATCGGCCAACACTGCGGGAGGAAGGAGAGGCGTCAGTCGCGTCGCGCCCCCCGCTCCTGCAGGCACCAGCCCCTTCTAGGGCTTTCTGGCCCCAGGGGGAGCGGCCCTGCGCCCCTGCCCTGTTTAATGCCCACGTGGGAACACTCCCCATTTTAATTTGTGCGTAAGGCAAAAAAAAAAAAAAAAAAAAAAAAAAGAAGAAGAAAAAAAAAAGAAAAAAAAAGAAAAAAAGGAAAAGAAAAAAAGAAAAGAAGAAAGAAAAAATAAGAGGCACGAAGAAGACATTCCCCCCCGCCCCCCTCCGCCCCCCCCCAGCTGGATGGAAAACACTCCCTTTTGGGAGTTGTGCCCTGGGGATGCGTTTCTGCCACCCTTGAACAAGTTGCTTTACTACCCTGTGCCTCAGTTTCCTCATCTCTAAACAGGGATGACAACTGGGCCCATCTCAGGGAGTTGAGGGAGCTGAAGGAGTGATAAGGGAAGGTGCCTGGCACTCGGCAAAGCTGGAAGATAGCTAGCTGTTACTGTCAAACGCTCCTCTGTTCGGGCACAGGGCTGCAAGAGGGAGCCTGAAGAATCCCCTAGCAGATAAAGCAGCATGATGGGAAGACGGCAGAAGCATGGCATGAGCTGCCTGTGCCCTGAGGCCCAGGAAATGCCTAAGAATAACTAGGATGAGCAGAAAGTTTCTGCAGGATAGGAACCCTTTAAGGAGACCTGAAGCCTCAGCTATTTACTCTATTAGGGCCATTTGGAAAAAGGCTGCCTCTTTACAGAGTCTAGAATAAGGGGCCAGACATCAAGAAAGTGTTGGTGAGTGCACGTTAGGAAGGGAAGCGATAAGCGAGGTAACCAGAAAAGTGGCCTCTACCAGGGGGCAAGGACAATCTCCCAGGCTGGTCTACAAGCTGGATAAAAGAATCCTCAAACACCCCTATTCATGATCTCTTCCGTTTTTCTCAACATTCCACACCGAGAAAGGAATTCAGCGTCCTTAAGACAAAACTACATCTTTAGAAAGACCTATCCTAAAGCCCATCTCTACTGCACAATGAATGACCTTCTAGTATATACATCGGTCTGTGAGTCTGGTTCCCATGACTCAGTTCCCGTGGCCAGTTATCTGTTAGCACACAGCCACAAAGCCGAGGGCCACACAGACCCTGGACCGTGCCGGGCAGGCACCGGAGGCGCCACCTGGGCAGCCAGCCAGTCTCTTTTGTGACCGTTTATCTATCTCCTTTCCTCACCCAAGGAAAGCCTCTCCTTGCTTCTTCCTTCCAAAGACTGGAGAAGAAACAGGAAACCACTGGGGGAACAGGGTGGGGGAAATTCTCCGGCTGCCCCCTACTCCTCAACATGAGAATTACAGGGGACATAAGTGTGCATCTGACCTAATAGAGGTAGGGCGTGTATGTGACTAAAAGCAACACATTACTGAACTGCAATCACGAATATCTCATGGGACTTTTTTCTAAAAAACATCTTTAGGATTTTCTGTTAGAATAAGGAAGAGGTGACGGAAGAGGCAGATTTGATGTGTCAATACCTACATAATGCATGTGGCTGTTTTATTCCGTCACGATGGTTGAACGGGGTGGGGGGCGGGGGAACAGCAGCTGCAACATGGCAGGGTTCTGCGCATGATTACAGAGAGAACAGATACTTGGGTCTGCCCCCTTTTTTTAGATCATCGTGTACATCTTCTACATGCCCAATCGTTACCTACAGTCCCTGCTCTAATATAAATGCTTTATGGCGGGGCGCCTGGGTGGCTCAGTCAGTTCAGCGTCCGACTGGGGCTCAGGTCAGGATCTCACAGTTCATCAATTTGAGCCCCTCATCGGTCTCCCTGCTGTCAGCCGGCTTTGCATCCTCTGTGCCCCTCTCTCTCTGCCCCTCCTCTGCTCGTGCACTCTCGCTCTCTCTCTCTCAAAAATAAACAAACTTAAAAAAATACATAAATAAATACTTTTTTGGAACAAGGCAGGGTACGAATAAATGCATAATTAAGTAATAACAATAATAATGTTTCTATTTTGCTGGCCCCAAATGAAAATAGTTTGTTCTTGCTTATTTACTAATTAGCTGAGAGAATTTTAGGCAAGTAATTAACCTATGCTCTTCCACTTCCTCATGTGTAAATTAGGCAAATATCCTGCCTGGTCTTCTTCATTGGGTTCAGAGAATCAAAGGTGGGAATAAATCTAATAGGACTTGGGAAACAGAAAACAAGCAAACAAACCAAACCGCACCCCAAACATTCCAGGTATGTAAGGTATGATTCTCCGCAGAGAGGCCAGTAAGCTAGCAGGGTCCATTGTAAGCTAGCAGTGACCACGTCGTCCTGTCTCTACAGAGAACCCACACAAATTCTAGAGTGGGCACTGAGATCATGAAGGGCACAAGCTTGGAAGCATGTGATAGTCTCATGAGAGTGAACGTTATCATGACCGTCACCTTCTCACTGCAAATCTGCTAATCACCTTGTGCTCGGAGCCTTTAAGGGGAGCACCGTTTCACAGAGGAAAAGTGGAGCCATGTAGCATGCCCACGGCCACACGGCTGTCCAGCCAGTCATTGGAGCGAGTGCGGGCAGCCTGGCCCAGACCTGGGCCCTGCCACCACGCCAGCCAAGGATGGGTCAGAATCACAGTGAAGAGAAAGGACCCTCCCAGGCGACCCCGCCTACCCTCTGCTGTTAAGCAGGTAAGGTGCTTCTTTCTGTCCATTGGACGGAGGGAGCAGAGCCCCAGAGGAGTCTCCTTTCTTGGCAAAGTCACCCCCAGCCGAGTGGCAGGGGAAGGTCTAGCCCCTGACGCGATGCCCCCCCCCCCCCCCCGAGAGGCTATACCTTTAACCTGCACTATATCCTCATAGTTGCCCTGGACGGTGGCGTCGGTGCTGGGGGTGGAACACTTGTAGTGGCCCTGGTCCGAGGGCTGGACATTCTTGATGTGGAGCTCCACGCCATCGTTGGCGGTCCGCCGCAGCAGGATCTCGCCCCTCTGCAGGCGCTCCCGGTACGGCTGGGCCGGGAAGCCCGCCTCCCAGGTGCTGGCCAGCTCCACGAAGCTGCTGCCCGAAGACGAGAAGCTCCAGTCGAAGTTCTGCTCGCTGGGGCCGTCATAGTCGCTCACGTTGCAGGGGATGACCAGCTCGGTGCCCACCACCCGCACCAGGCTCCCCGAGGGGACTCTCACCACACGCCCTCGACACAGAGCTGCAATGACAAGAGAGGACGGGCAGGCGTTGAGTCGTGGAAGGTCATCCCAGGATAAATGGGTCAAAACCCCGTTGGGTGTTCCTGCTCACAGGCTTGTGTCAAAAACGTGACATGTGGCCAGCTGGGAAAAATGAGGCGCTGCCTCGATCTGAGAAGGTTAAGCCCATCCCTAGAACCCCGAGCCAGGAATACAACCCTCAAGTGCGTGCCTCTCACACAACAGTTTCCTAGGATTGGCGGGGAAGAAGACAAGTATTAAAAGTAGGCTAACCGTGAACCTGAATGGCTTCTTCCCTCCCGTTACTATTTAACATACCATTGTCACTCAGCGTGATGCAGAAATATTTTAGGGTTGGTGCGAAAGAAAAGGACACAGCTAATCAAGTATTTACCTTTCTGCCCACCCTGGATCAACCCTCATCCCTGGAGACCATTCCCTAGGGCTCCTGAGGCCTGATTTACACTGATGGATGCCAATCCCGAAACCCGAGAGCAGCCTGCTGATAAAAAGATTTAACTCCGGTTATCTGACATTGCCTATAAATTAATATTAAAATATGACGACTCCACCAAGTATTAATTTTCTATTTTCTGGCTCATTTCCTTCTCTCTACTCTTCACCCTGATCTAAATTCAGAATGAGGATAGGGAAACACAAAGGGAGACAGCGCCTTGTCTGGCTGGTTGCTGGGCGTTGTTAGGAACGCGGCAGCTTGCCGGGTTCAGAGGACAAAGCCAAGAGTTTACTGGTGTTCCCTGCCCCGAGAGCACATACCTCCCAGGCCTCTGATAGGGCCCGGGGGACCGCACCTATGTGGCCTTTAAGATGTCATCTTTCCCATGAACTTGAGGGTGATTTTGTGGTACATTTATGACCTGTGTACAGCATTTCAATTTGGACCAAATGAACTTGTCTGGCTCCTGCCTGATGTGCCAGTTTTATGAACCAACTGGTACAGCACTAGGGCAAAGGGGAAGCCATGGGCTCTGATATCCAGGAGGTCTAAGTTTGGGTATTCATATACCTTGTACTAGGATGAATGCACATTCACTAGATTTCTCGAAATTAACTCTTTTTCTGCAGTATTAACGTCAGGCATGGCTAGGTCAAAAGGAACATCACTCAAAAATCACAAGAATTAAAAAAAAAATACTCCTTGTTTAAAAAAAAAAAACTGAACAAAATCAACACTATACTAACAATTATAATGGAAAGACAAGAGGGGAGCCTGGGTGGCTGGGTTAGGCATCCGACTTCGGCTCAGGTCATGACCTCAGGGTTTCTGAGTTCAAGCCACGCCATCAGGCTCTGTGCGGACAGCTCAGAGCCTGGAGCCTGCTTCAGATTCTGTCTCTGTCTCTGTCTCTCTCCCTCTGCCCCTCCCCCGCTTGCACTCTCTCTTTCTCCCTCAAAACTAAATAAACATGAAAAAAAAATTTTTTAAAAAGCAAGTATGAAGTGATTAGAAAGACTGGAAAGAGCTCATGCCCAATACAAAGAAATTAGATTTTTATAAGGGAATCAGTTATGTCTTATACAGAAATCACATACAAAATTGAGTAATTTCCCTAGAAAGTTTAGTTGTAAGAACAACTACCACACCAGATTTGCCCTCAAATACACTCTGATAGGAGTATGCACTCTGAAGGAAACCGAAGAGACTGACCTCTCTTAGCTCTGGCTGCCTCAACTATAAAATGGGGAAAGAAGGATTTACTGAATTTGTGAAACAGAAAATGCCTGGCTGAGAGTCTGCTGTGTTATAAGAGCTCAATAAAATGGGAACTTCTGTTACGTATTTTCAATTTTGTATTTCTATCATTTGTTAAGGGTTGAATTACGATCCCCCCCCCCCAACAATACCCCTATGGTGAAGACCAAGCCCACAGTATCTCAGCAGGTGACCATACTTGGGAATGGGGTCACCGCAGAGGTTATCAGTTGTTATTAGACATCATCGGTTGAGGTCATACGAGAACAGAGCAGGACCCTAACCCTATGACTAGTATCCTTAAAGAGAGGGAAGCCTCTCTTTATGCACAGACGTGTATAAAGGGAAGACACCACGTGAAAATGAGGGCAGAGATGGGAGGTGAGGTGTTTACAAGCCAAGGAACACCAAAGGTTGCCCACAAACCACCGGAAGCGGGCGGGGAGGCCTGGAGAAGACTCTCCCTCATCCTCCGAAGGAATCGACCCCGCTGGCATGCGGTCTGCTAGTCTCCAGAGCTGTGAAAGAGCACCTGTCTGCTGTTGAAGCCCCCAGGTAGTGGTTCTTTGTTACAGCAGCCCGAGCGGACGGATACACCATTGTTGCTTGCTTTCCAATGATTCACTTCATGGTTTTCAAAGTCTGAGTTGCCATTTGGTGGTTGTGAAACGAATTGGTAGTGGTTGTGACCAGCAAGTGTGTGCGTGTCTTAATACAATGCAACAGAAGAGGAAATATTAGAGTCCACTGCATTTGGTACGGAATAAATACTGTTGCATTCAATGTTAAGTACACAAAGGTGTGTGTGTACCAGATGATGATGAAAATTATATATCTTAATTTGTATTGGGGTAAAAAAAAAAGAAAAACAAGTTGAACACTTTTTCAAACCCATCTCTTATTTTCTGCACCCATTACCATTTCCTTGAAGGGGGGGAAAAGGAAGCATCCCTACAACAGAAATAGTGATAAGGTTAGTGTGTGCTCTATGCAGGGGGCTGTCTGTCAGCCTACCGGGGGCAGGTCTGGACTGCTGCCCCATTCAAAGAAAAGATGCCACACCCTAAAACACTCTCCTTAAAAATAGCGTTATTGGTGCTAATAACTCGGAACTGCAGGTCACGTGTCTTCCTGCAGACAACAGGACCGCCATATTGTTACGGAACAGCACTCAAACATGCTGCTGCTTTCTTCCTAGGACAACCCGGTGCTTACAGGATGTGGCCCATGACCTCACATCTACTGCTTCTGCCAAACACACAGCACATAGCCTTCCTGCTGCCCAGCATTCCTCAAGTGCTCCTCAGATCGGGCTGACTCTGGTGGAAACCGGGTCAATCAGAATCATTCTGGCTCGCTTTTGCGGAAGCCAATCAGAAACTTTCAGTTCCCTTGGAATCAGGGTACTATAGAGATGATTTTCAAAAAGAAAGAGTCCAATGGGAGGTAGGATGGAGGGGAAAGTGGGTGATGGGCATTGAGGAGGGCACCTGTTAGGATGAGCACTGGGTGTTGTATGGAAACCAATTTGACAATAAATTTCATATTAAAAAAAAAAAAAAAAAGAAAGAAAGAAAGCTTCCAAGATGGTTGTGTAGGAAGATCCTGAACTCATTTCCTCCCAAGGACACATGCAATCTACAGCTATGTAGGGATCACTTCCCTTTGAAAAAGATCTGAAAACTAGATGAACTATGTCCACACCACAGAAGACAAAAGGACTACACTGAGATGGGTGGGAGAATTAGGAACACTGTCGCACCAAAACAACCACCCCCCCACTGCAGGAACATCTCGCCAGATAGGCATTTCTCCTGGAGGAGCAAGGGGTCAGGGCCCCACATCAGACACTCCAACCCTTGGGATCCATGTTGGAGACACGAGCACCCCAAAACATCTGGCTTAGAATCCAACAGGGCTGACATCCAAAGAACCTACGGTGCCATGGGAAATGGAGATTCTTCTTTTAAAGGGATCACCTGCTTAGGGATGCCTGGTTGGCTCAGTCAGGTAAGAGTCAGACTTCGGCTCAGGTCATGATCTTGCAGTCTGTGGGTTTGGGCCCCGCGTCGGGCTCTGTGCTGACACTCAGAGCCTGGAGACTGCTTGGGATTCTGTGTCTCCCTTTCTCTCTGCCCAACCCCCCCCCCCCACTCCCACCCTAGCTCGTGCTCTGTCTCTCAAAAATAAACAAACATTAAAAAAAAATTTAAGGGGTGCCTGGGTGGCGCAGTCGGTTAAGCGTCCGACTTCAGCCAGGTCACGATCTCACGGTCCGTGAGTTTGAGCCCCGTGTCAGGCTCTGGGCTGATGGCTCAGAGCCTGGAGCCTGTTTCCGATTCTGTGTCTCCCTCTCTCTCTGCCCCTCCCCCGTTCATGCTCTGTCTCTCTCTGTCCCAAAAATAAATAAACGTTGAAAAAAAAAAATTTAAGGGATTACCTGCAGTCTCACTTGCCCCGGAATCCAGTGAAAAAGCACCCATTCCAAAAGCACCCAGACTGTATGTGAAGGAGATTCATTTGCTAGTCTGGGGCATCTGCTGGAAAGACAGCTGGCGCTCTCTCCAGAGATGGGGGCACTGGCAGAGACCATTTGTAGCTCTCTACCTACCCTGCTGGTGTAGACTGGGTGCTTGGGCACAACTCAGCACCCTCCCATGGCCTCACTGGGCTGGGTAGGGGTGAGTGCTCATGGCACCGTCCTGCCGCCTTGCTGAGGCTGGAGATCTTGGGTGACTGCAATAATACCGGCTCCCTGGCAGGCGTAAGCAAGCAGGAACAATCACGGCATTCTCTGCCTCCCTTGCCAAAGCTGATGAGTGCAGGTGGTAGTTGTGACGCTCCCCTACACCCTGGCTGGGGCTGGCAAACCCTAGTGGTCATGGCATTCTCCCACCCTCAACTTGGGCCAAAGCATGCATGCAGACAGGGCACTCTCCTGCTGCACTGCTGAAGCCCATGGGCATCTTCCCACTGCCTTTCTGAAGCTGGCAGTGTACCTCACCCCTACAATCTCTAGCTGATCTGCTAAAGCCAGCAGACATGCAGAAACCACACAGGAGATACCCCCTATCTGCCTGGCCCTGGTGGCCAAGGGGGCTGGTGTTCCTGAACTCCAGGGGACTAGGACACTCAGAAAGACAATTCTTAGCAAGCCAACACCCACAGGACACTGCACAGACAGCAGACGGCAACACACTTATGGTCTTCCTGTGAAAAAAGGCCTATTTACTTATCCTGAAGCTTCAGCCTGCAGGATAACCTTCAGGTTTCCAACACATCCGGAGGCTGTGCAGGCATTCCCAGGGAACATAAGCAAAGAGATACCATCCTTGTGCACCCCACTGGCCTCACTACAGCTTGATGAGAACTTCCAATAAGATTGTACACTCTCTCAGGGCCCCAATTTTTGCAACTGTTACCCAAGGGACGCCTCCAGATCTCCTGGTCTGGAGGCCAGCAGGGTTTACAAGTGCAGTCCCACAGGACTGTATATATTTGCATAATTTAAAAACTGCTGCCTAAGGGTCTGGCTTCTACTCAGCCTGAAACGAGGTGATAAATGAGATTTGTCCCCTTGGAGCAGTGACAGATCCTGGCACACCCTCAACAATAGGGACATATCAAGAATAAATCAGGCTACTTAGACAATCACAAAGGTTTGAGAGACAACTAAGAGCTATGGCAAGGTCAAACAAGAAGGATCATTACCTACACAAGGCCACTCCTTCATGCCTGAGAGGTAGCTATTTCACCTAATACCCAAAAACTAACGGAGAGTCAAGCAAAGTAAGACAAATATGTTCCAAACAAGAGAACACACACACACACACACACACACACACACACACACACACACACCTCAGAAGAAGACCTTAATGATATGGAGATAAGTAATCTCCCTAATAAAGAAATCAGAGTAATGGTCATAAAGATGCTCACCAAACTTGGGAGAAGAATGCATGAACCCAGTGAGAATTTCAACAAAGATAAGAAAATAGAGGAAAGTACCAACCAAAAGTTACAGAGCTGAAGAATACAATAACTGAACTGAAATATACAGTAGAGGAATTCAGAGCAGACTGGATGAAGCAAAAGAATAGATCAGTGAACTGGAAGACAAAGCATTGGAAATCACTCAGAGCAGCAAGAAGAAAAAAGAATTTTAAAAGATGAAGATATGGGGTACCTGGGCGGCTCAGTCACTTAAGCATCCAACTCTGGCTCATGGCATGATCTTGCGGTTGGCGGGTTCAAGCCCCACATGAGGCTCTGTGACATTGACAAGCTCAGAACTGGAGCCTGCTTTGGATTCTATGTCTCTATCTCTCTGGCCCTCCCCCGCTTGTGCTCTCTCTCAAAAATAAACAAACATTATAAAATGTTTTTTTTTTTAGATAAAAAAATAAAAAATGAAGATAACTTAAGAGATCTGTAGGACAATATTAAATGGAATAACATTCACATCATAGGGGTCCTAGAAGGAGAAGAGACAGAGAAAGGTGTGGAAAACTTAATTCAAGAAATAATGGCCGAAAACGTCCCTAACCTGAGGACAGAAATAGAAAACCAAGCCCAATAAGCAGAGAATTCTAAATAAAATATACCCAAAGAGAGCCACACCAAGACACATTATAATTAAAATGTCAAAAGTCAAAGAAAAAAAGAGAACCTTTAAAGCAGCAAGAGAAGACCAACTTGTTACATACAAGGGAAACCTCATAAAGTTATCAGCAATTTTTCAGCAGAAATTCTGCAGGCCAGAAGAGGGTGGCATGACATATTCAAAATGCTGAAAGGAAAAAACTTCTGACCAAGAATACTCTACCTGGTAAGGTTATCATTCAGAATTGAAGGAGAGAGAGTTTCCCAGATAAGCAAAAGCTAAGGGAGTTCATCACACTAAGCCAGCCTTACAAGAAATATTAAAGGGACTTCTTAAAGCTGAAAAAAATGTCACTAATTAACAACGAGAAACCATACAAAAGTAAAAAATCTCATCAGAAAAGGTAAGTATATATTAAAAGTAGTGGATTAATTACTTATAAAGCTAGTATAAAAGTTGAAAGACAAAAGTAATAAAATTAAAATTGCAATAATTAGTTAATAAATGCATAAAATTAAAAAAAGTACAATGTGACATCAAAAACAAAATGTGAGCTGGCAGGGCGTAAAAGTGCAGAGTTTTGGAATGTGTTCACATTTCAGTTGCTATCAATCCAAATAGACTGTCATGTACATGGGACAGTATATGTGCACCTAATGGTGACCACAAAGCAAAAACTTATAGTAAATACACAAAAGAAAATGAGAAACGAATGTAACACTAAAGAAAGAAATCATACCACAAGGGAAGAGAAAAAGAGAAGAAAGGAACAGAGAGGAACTACAAAACAGCCAGAAATCAGTGAACAAAATAGCAAGAAGTACATACCTGTCTTTAATTATTTTAAATGTAAATGAACTAAATTCTCCAATAAAAAGACACAGAGGGGCTGAATGCATTTTAAAAAACAAGTCTCTTCTGTATACTGCCTACAAGAGACTTACTTTAGGATACACATCGACTGAAAATGAAGGGATGGAAAAAGATATTCCATGCAAACAGAAACGAAAAGAAAGGTGGTGTAACTATAGTCATATCACACAAAATAGATGTTAAAACAAAGACTGTAATAGAAGACAAAGAGGACCACTACATAATGATAAAAGGTCCAAGCAAGCAAGAAGATACATTTATATATACTCATGTACCCAACATAGAAGCACCAAAATATTTAAAGCAAATATTAACAGGGGCCACTGGTCAGGCTCAGTCAGGAAAGCATGTGACTTCAGCTCAGGTCATGATCTCGCGCTTTTTAAGTTCAAGTCCTGTGTCAGGCTCTGTGCTGACAGCTTGGAGCCTGGAGTCTGCTTCGGATTTTGTGTCTCCCTCCCTCTTCACCCCTCCCCTGCTTGCACTCTGTTTCTCTCTCTCTCCCAAAAATAAACGTTAAAAAATAATAAATAAAATAAAGTAAAATGTTAAAGCAAATATTAACAGACCTAAAGAGGGAAGTTGACAGCAATATAATAATAGTAGAGGGTTTTTAACACCCCACTTACATCAATAGATACATCATCTAGACAGAAAATCAGTAAGCATATCAGCTTTGAACAGCACATTATCAGACCAGGTGGACTTAACAGATATATACAGAACATTCCACTCAAAAGCAGCAAAATATACATTCTTCTCAAGTGCACATGGAACATCCTCCAGACAGCTCACATGTTAGGCCATGAAACAAGTCTCAATAAATTCAAGAAAACTTAAATGATATCAAGCATCTTTCCCAATCACACTGGTATGAAACTAGAAATCATCTACAAGAAGAAAACTTACTTTAAAAAAACCACAAATACGTGGAGATTAAACAACTGGGACAACAAAGAAATCAAAACAGAAATTAAAAAAATACCTAGAGGAAAATGAACAGAAATACAACATACCAAAATCTATGGGATGCAGCAAAAGTGGTCCTGAGAGGGAAATTCGTAACAATGCAGGCTTACCTCTAGAAACAAGAGACATATCAAATAAATAACCTAACTTTATGTCTAAAGGAACTAGAAAAAGAAGAACCAAAGAAGCCCAAAGTTAGTGCAAGGAAAGGAATAATAAAGATCATGAGTGGAAATTAATAAAGACTAAAAGGAAATAAAGAGAACAGGGGAAAAAAAATCAATGAAGCTAAGAACCTTGAGAAGATAAACAAAATTCTTTAACAAACAAAATTGACAAGGCTTTAGCTAGACTCACCAGGCAAAAAAGGAAAAATCAACAAAATCAGAAATGAAAGAGAAGTTGCAACTGATAGCACAGAAATACAAAGGATTATGACACTACTGTGAATAAGTATATGCCAACAAATTGGACAACCTAGAAGAAATGGATAAATTCTTAGAAATATTTGATCTTCAAGAATGAATCAGGAAGAAACAGAAAATCAGAAAAGACTGATTACTAGTAAGGAGACTGAATCAGTAATCAAAAACCTCCCAACAAATAAAAGTCCAGTACCAGACGGTTTCTCCGAATTTTACCAAACATTCAAAGAAACACTGAAGAGGAGGGAATGCTTTCAAATTCATTTTATGAAGCCAACATTCCTCTGATACCAAAACCACATAGCACCACCATAAAAAAAAAAAAAAAATTACAGGCCTATATGCCTGATGAACACAGATGCAAAAATCTTCAATAAAACATTAGCAAACAAAATTGAACAATGCATTAAATGGATCACACCCATTCACACACACACCGTCATATACCATCAACAATACATTAAAGGGATCACCACCAACAAATGAGATTTATTTCAGGGGAGCAAGTCTTGTTCAACATCCATGAATTGATCAGTGTCATACACCACATTAACAAAATGCAAGATAAAAATCATATGATCATCTCAATAAATGCATAAAAAGCATTTGGCAAAATTCAACATCCATTTACGATAAGAACTCTCATCAAAGTGGGTACTGAAGAAACATACCCCAACAAGAACCATATATGACAAACCACAGCTAATATCATGTTCAATAAGAAAGAAATAAGACAAATGATAAGATAAGATAAGAAAGATAAGAAATAAGACAAATACCCACTCTTCTCACTTTTATTCAACATAGTATGGGGGTTCTAGCCACAATAATTAGGCAAGAAAAATAAAACGCAACCAAATTGGAAAAGAAGAGATAAAACTCACTATCTGCAGATGACTAATGCTAGAGATAGAAAACCCTAAAGATTCCACCAAAAAACAGTGTTAGAAAAAATGAATTCAGTAAAGCTACAGAATACAAAATTAACATACAAAAATCTGTTGCATTTCTATGCAGTAATAACAAATCATTAGAAACAGAAATCAAGCAAACAATCCCATTTACAATTGCATCAATAAGAATACGATACCTAGATGGTACGCCTGGGTGGCTCAGTCGGTTAAGCATCCGACTTCAGCTCAGGTCATGATCTCAAGGTTCAAGAGTTCGAGCCCCGCGTTGGACTCTGTGCTGACAGCTTGAGCCTGGAGCCTGTTTCAGATTCTGTGTCTCCCTCTCTCTGCCTCTCTCTCTCTCAAAAATAAGTAAACATTAAAAAAAAATAAAAAAAATAAAAAAAAGAATACAATACCTAGGAATAAACCAAGGAGACAAAAGACCTGTATACTGAAAACTATAAGACACTGACGTCAGAAATGGAAGAAGACACAAATAAATGGGAAGATACTCCATGTTCATGGACTGGAAGAATTCACATTGTTAAAATCTCCATACCACTCAAAGCAATCTACAGATTCAGTGTAATCCCTATCAAAATTCCAATGGCACTTTTCACAATACTAGAAGAAATAATTCTAAAATTTATATGGAATTGCAAAAGACCCCAAAGACCCTAAATCATCAGAGCAATCTTGAGAAGCAAGAACAAAGTCAGAAGTACCATGCTCCCAGATTTCAACCTATACTACAAAACTACAGCAATCAAAACAGTATGGTACTGGCATAAAAACAGCTACATAGATAAATGCAAGAGAACAGAGCCCAGCAATAAACCCACGCACATGTGGTCAATTCATTTACAAAAAGGCAAGAATACAAAATGGTGCTGGGAAAACTGAACAACTACAGGCAAAAGAATGGAACTGGACCTCCATCGTACACCATATACAAAAGTCAACTCAAAATGAGTAAGACACTTGAATGTAAGACATAAAACTACAAAGTTCCTAGAAGAAAACAGAGGTGTTAAGCTCTATGAAGTTGGTCTTAGTGATGTTTTTTTGGATCTGACTTCAAAGGCAAGGGTAACAAAAGCAAAAATAAACAAATGGGACTACATGAAACTAAAAAGCTTCTGTGCAGCAAAGAAAACCATCGACAAAATGGAAAGGCAACACGCTGAACAGAAGATATTGGTAAATCATATATTCGATAGGGAGTTAATACTCAAAACATATAAAGAACTCATACTACTCAATTACAAAAGAGCCCAAACAATCTGATTTAAAAATGGGTAGAAAATCTGCACAGACCTTTTTCTAAAGAAAATATAGACTGCAAGGGCACCTGGGTGGCTCAGTCAGTTGAGTGTCTGACTCTTGATTTTGGCTCAGGACATGATCCCAGGGTCGTGAGATTGAGCCCTGCATCAGGCTCTGCGCTGTGTGGAGGCCGCTTAAGAGTCTCAATCTCTTTCTCCCTCTCTGCCCTTCCTCTCCCCACCCCCGACCCTGCTTCTACTCTCTCTCCGAAAAAGAAAGAAGAGGGGTGCCTGGGTGGTTCAGTAGGTTAAGCGTCCGACTTTGGCTCAGGTCATGATCTCATGGTTTGTGAGTTAGAGCCCTGCACTGGGCTCTGTGCTGACAGTTCAGAGCCTGGAGCCTGCTTTGGATTCTGTGTCTCTTTCTCTCTCTGCCCCTCCCCCACTTATGCTCTGTCTCTCTCTGTCTCTCAAAAATAAATAAATGTAAAAAAAAAAACAATTTTTTTTAAAGAAAGAAGAAAACATACAGATGGCCAAAAGGCACATGAAAAGATGGTCAAGATCACTGATAATGATGGAAATACAAATCAAAATCACAACGAGGTATCCCCTTAAACCTGTCAGAATAGCTGTTACCAAAAAGAGAAGAAATAACAAGTATTGGCGAGGATGTGGAGAAAAGGGAACCCTTGTGCACTGTTGGTGGGGATGTAAATTGGTGCAGCCACTCAGGAACACAGTATGGAGGTCCCTCAAAAAATTAAAAATTGAACTACCCTATGATCCAGCAATTTCACTTCTGGGTATCTATCCCCAACCTTGAGGGTACCATGCTAAATGAAACAAATCAGACAGAAAAAGACAAATAACATTTGCTTTCACTTACACGTGGAATCTAAAATACAAAGCAATCGAACAAAAGTCCAACTCATAGATACAGAGAACAGACTGGTGGTCGCCCGAGGAGAGGAGGCGTGGGGGAGGTGAAAAGGGTGAAAGGGATGAAGAAGTAAAACTTCTAGTTATGAAGTAAGTCACTAGGATATGATGGACAGCCTGGGGAACACAGTCAACAATAGTGTATTAACTTTGTATGGAGACAGATGGTAACTACACTTACTGAGGTGATAATTCTACAATACATACAAAGACTGGATCACTATCCTGTACGAAACGAATGTATTTGTGTCAATTATACTTCAGTTTAAAAAAAAAGACAAGGGCGCCTTGGGTGACTCAGTCGGTTGAGCGTCCGACTTCAGCTCAGGTCATGATCTCACAGCTCGTGAGTTTGGGCCCCGCGTCGGGCTCTGTGCTGACAGCTTGGAGCCTGGAGCCTGCTTCAAATTCTGTGTCTCCCTCTCTCTCTGCCCCTAACCCACTCGCATTCTGTCTCTGTCTCTCTCACAAATAAATGAAACATTAAAAAAAATTTTTTTTAATAAAAAAAAAAAAAGAGATGATTTGCTCTGAAGCCATATTCGCACAGCCCTCCTGGCTAGGTGAGGAGGCCATCTACAGCAAAGAGAGCCAGGCAGGCACCTGGACCAGACAGGTGAATTGAACCTCACCTGGCATCACGAGCCACTGGATCCAGCCACACCACCTCAATCACTCCACTCACACGCACACGCACGTGTACATACTTCTTCCCCCGCACATTTCAGTATCTTGCAATTTTACTCACCCCCACTCATATCCCTTCAGCGAATTTCCAACCCAGGGCCTTGGAATCCTACATGACCATTCAGCCCTGAACCCATTCGTCACCAGAGTTCACAAAGGACATATGCAATCTCTTTTTTATATTTACTTTTAGTGATGACCAGACAATTGTGAAGATCCCTAAGAGAACTTTCAGAAGGAAATGTTGTGGGGGAGACCCTTAAGAGGCAGCATGGCCCGGGGGTGCCTGGGTGGCTCAGTCGTTTGAGAGTCCGACTTTGGCTCAGGTCATGATCTCACAGTTCGTGAGTTCAAGCCCCGCGTTGGGCTCTGTGCTGACAGCTTGGAGCCTGGAGCCTGCTTTGGATTCTGTGTCTTCCTCTCTCTCTGCCCCATCCCCACTCATGCTCTGTCTCTGTCTTAAAAATAAATAAAACATTATTAAAAAAAAAAAAAAAAAAAAGAGGCAGTGCAGCCCGGTGCTTAACCTCCTTGGGGCCAAGTTTCATCATCCGTGAAATGGAGACAGCAATAACCACCCCCCCCCCACACACACACCCATACTGTGTAAGGAGTCACTGAGTTGTGTACCCTCACCGCAGTGCCCTGCGGTGGTAAGGAGCTAACCTCATCACAACCTTCCACGCTGCTTTCTTGGCAAGGTTTACAAAGGAATTCCCTAATGTACAAATCTTGTCAATTCCTGTCAGTGGTCAAGAACTTGACCAGGGTTAGCAAGCTGCCCACAGCGCCCTCAGGCAGGAGCCTACATCCCTTATAAGGTCTCTCTCCCGTCTCTCTCCCTCTTCTTAGTGATTGGAGCTTTGGCACCCGACCCAGCCCCTAGTCTCCGCTCTGTAATCCGTTTCCCACGTGGTTGCCCAAATCATCTTTTTAACCCACGAATCATGCGTCCGTTCACTAGTCAAGGTCTGTGATGGCTCCTTACCACCTCCAGGATACAATCGATCTTTCCCAACGGCCCCCCGCGTGATTCCCCCAGTTCACGCCACCATCCCTCTCACCTGAATTATTGCAAGAGCCTCCCAGCTGGCCTCTGGCTTCCACTCGTGCCCTGTACTCCCAACCCAGCAGTTGAGGCACAATTTTAAACACTTAGGCTGGATTACGTCATCACCCTGCTGCAAACTTGCCGATGGCTCCCCATCTCAGGTCAAAGCCCAAACCCACAGAGGCCTCACAGACTAGCATCTGAGGCCTCACAGGACCCAGCGCTGCTTCTCGAACCTCCTGCTCCTCTCCCACGCACTTCCTGGATGGTAGCCAGCCAAGCCTTCCCCCTAACATTCCTGAAACAAACCAGATCTTCTCCAACCTCCGTGCTCTTCTGCGGGTCCAGAGTTCAGAGCACACTCCACCTTGAAGCCTCCTTCACCGGATTCAGATCTTTATTCCCGGGTCAGCCTCTTGTGCACACACCCACACCCCCCATTCTTACTCCTGCCAGATTTTCTTATCACTCATCACTAATAGACTCTATGTGTATTTGTATATTTTTACTATCATTGATTGTCTGTCTCTTCCCACTAGAATGTGAGTTTCTACAAGAGCAGTGATGGTTATCTGCTTTGTTCACTGCTGAATGCCAGAGCCTAGAACAGGGCCTGGTACCTAGCAGTTTGTCCAATAAACATTTGCTTAATGAGTGAATGAATAAAAGACTTACGAGGTCATCGGCAGGCTGGCCCCTCCGGGTGGCTTTGTCTCCTGCCACTTTTCCACCCTCTAAAGTTCAGCCTCCGACAAAACAGAGGACCCTTCATTTCCTGGAAATGCCATGCTTTCTGAGGCCTCACGGCCCCTGCTTCTGTATCTCCTTCACCTGGAATGCCTCCCAGCAATCTCCTCATCCTCTTGGAAGACACTGTCCCAGAAGCACCTCCTCTGTGAAGCCTTCCCCCTCTCTCCTGGGATCACTTGGGCACTCCTGCCTCCATGTTCCAGCTCAACCTGCAAAAATACCTTCAGTGCTGGCTACGTTAGCGTGCCACTGGGAAAAGTAAAGCAGGTATGAACAGATGCTCGAAAGATCAAATTCTAATCTAAAAAGATATAAACCCAGCCAGCATCTTGCATGCAGAACAGAGATGTTCCCTCATCCGTACAAACCAAGATGTTAAATTTTGGTAACAGAATTTCAACTTGCTCTGAGCAGTCTGGTATTTAGCACAGATTTCCTTTAATATTGTTAAATAACAGCTAATAATATTTTTAAATATAGTTTGTAAAAATTAAAGCATATGGCCCTTTTCAAACCAAAAAGAGTGTCTGCAGAGCCACCCACTGCCAATTTTTGTCAAAACCTCTTGTAACAGTTGATAACTGACGGAAAAAGAACAATTTTCTCCTTTGGTTTTCCAAATTCTACCAGTAGAATTTGGAAATTCTACTCAAACTAATTCTTTCAAACTAAGAGCCCCAGACACTTAAGGGCAACTGAAACGTATTAATTTAGCTCTCCACAAAGAGGTCTTTACAAAGGAACGATTTTAACCTGTGCTTTCATTTGTTTGTAGCGTTCAGCATAAGAAACCCTCATACGAGGGGCGCCTGGGTGGCGCAGTCGGTTAAGCGTCCGACTTCAGCCAGGTCACGATCTCGCGGTCCATGAGTTCGAGCCCTGCGTCAGGCTCAGGGCTGATGGCTCGGAGCCTGGAGCCTGTTTCTGATTCTGTGTCTCCCTCTCTCTCTGCCCCTCCCCCGTTCATGCTCTGTCTCTCTCTGTCCCAAAAATAAAATAAACGTTGAAAAAAAAAAAAATTTAAAAAAAAGAAACCCTCATACGAAAAGCATTTCTTCATCAGCCTTAAAAGCACCATTGACGACACTACTGTGTTGTTCAGTGACTCAAGCGTCCGTATGTTAAAATTCCCTCGAAATGCAGTACCAGAAAAAAATACCTGTTGATGGACCATTGTACATTCTTTCCCCAGAAAACAAGAAGTACGCAGGCATTCCTTGCGTTCAAGCCAGTTGGCACAGCCAAGAGTGCCTTTGTTATTCAAGACAAAATAAGGGCACAGCAACTTCACATCTGTGTAGCGGTATGAAAGCTTCTGTGCCAAAGCATTAGCACTCCCAGTTACTAAGTGGCCCAGCACCACATCCCAAACCCTTACAGGTAAGTCTCAGAAGCTTCTACTGTCTCCTAACTCCCGTTCTAAATAAATTTTGCGGGGCGCCTGGGTGACTCAGTCGGTTAAGCCTCTGACTCTCGGTTTCAGCTCAGGTCAAGGTCTCGTGGTTTCGTGAGGTCAAGCCTTGCGTTGGGATTCTTTCTCTGGCTCTCTCTCTGCCTCTCTCCCACTTGCACTCTGTCTCTCTCAAAATAAATAAACTTGAAACAAATAATTTGCCTAAGCCTACAAAACAACCTCGAAGAAAAAATACCTAATGTAATTGTCACTGCTAACTTCATCTCTCTTTTCTCTCTCCCAACTTCCAACTCCTGTTTCCCCCAACATATACAAAATTCATGTGTCTGTCCGTACCTTAGCTTCAAGTGAGTACTAAATATGGTCAACTATGGAAACCATACACAGTTTAAACTTCTAATAATAATCTGTTCTTTATCTCCATACCTTTCTCTATCTCTATATGTCCCTACTGCCCTTGTACTTTTTTGGTTGTTTTTTTTTTTTTTTTTTTTTTTTTTTTTTTTTTTACGTTCATCTTAAGGTTTTTATTGCATGTATACATGGATGTCTTTGTAAATTGCCTCCAATGCTGTTTTGGAAGGAGGGGAGGGAAGTAGGGTATACATTTCTAAAGACCAATAATTAAGATTTCCTCTTTAGGGAGATTTTCCCTTTCTGCTATGAAGGAGAGTAGCTTGTATCAGATCAACTCCAGCCTCGCAAACGACTACAAAAGATGGGTAAAATACAAGAAACAGCTAACTGAATGCGATGTCAGTAATCAAGGTATGAAGGATCAGGGGACCAAGATCCCAGAAACACACCAAGGTGGGCCCCACAATGTCTACTGCTTTTTCTCTCGAGACATTTGCCAATTTTTTTAAATGTTTATTTTTGAGAGAGAGAGAGAGAGAGAGAGAGCAAGCGAGCATGAGTAGGGTAGGGGCAGAGAGAAAGGGAGACACAGAATCCAAAGCAGGCTCCTGGCTCTCAGCTGTCAGCACAGAGCCCGATGCAGGGCTTGAACTCACAAACCATGAGCTCATGACCTGAGCGGAGGTCAGACGCTTAACCGACTGAGCCACCCACACACCCCAAGACATTTGCCAATTTTTAAGCGATGTAGGTGCTTCCCAGTGCCTCACAGGGCCAAGACGACAACTGAAGTTCAAGCCCCTTTAGGAAGTCATAGCTGGAGAAGTCAGGATCCCAGAGAAAAAGGCAACAACAGAGAAGCCAGCCTGACCTGCTGCACTGATTTTTCCTCAAGGCGAACTGACATGAAAGCTACACTCAGGGGGACAGGGCTGGGTAAGTGGCTGAGAAGCTAAGAAGAAAGTAAACAGTAGGAGGCTAAAAGGTTAAGCAAAGTTTTCAACCATCTCACAGTACTGGGGAGACGAAAATTGGAATTCTGAGTCCACAAAGGAAGGTAGACTGTAGTAAACACCCCAGGCGTTTGGGGACAGCCCTGAAGGGCCATGCCCTCGGAGTGAGAGCAAAGCTCAAAGAATCAGCTGTCGTCGACGCTGAGATCCAGTCTCAAAACATCTCTCAGTCCCTCACGGGATCGTGGTGAGCTCTTATTCTGCTGGACTGCTAGAAAAACAAGCACATCTTCTTAGGAAAAAGAGAACATCGTGCAGAGGTGCAGAGTCTCTGTGGCTTTTCAGTATTCAATTGAAACTTATCTGACGTTCCAGATGATAGGACCAAATGACTGAATTACAAAAGAGGAAGAAAAAAAAAAAAGAAAAAAAAGAAAAACAGACAAGAGAAATAGATCCACAGGGATCCAGATACTGCTGTTATCAGCATGGACTTGAAAATAACTATGGTTAATTTACCACAGAAATAGACAACAGAATTTGACCCCTTAACTGAAATCTATTAAAATAATCAAATTGAAATATTAGAACTAAAAAACAAAATAAAAAACACATATTTGAAATTAAGAGCTCAATAAACAGGGGTGCCTGGGAGGCTCAGTCAGTTGAGTGTCTGACTTCGGCTCAGGTCATGATCTCTCAGCTTGTGGGTTCAAGCCCTGCATCGGGCTCTGTGCTGATAGCTCAGAGCCTGGAGCCTGCTTCGGATTCTGGGTCTCCCTCCCTCTCTGCCTCTCCCCGTCTCGCGTTCTGTCTCTGTCTGTCTCTCTCTCAAAAATAAACATTAAAAAAATTTTTTTAAAAGAGCTCAATAGCTCTTTGGTCTCGGTTGCGGAAATAAGATGACGAAGGGGACGTCATCGTTTGGAAAGTGTCGCAATAAGACGCACACGTTGTGCCGCCGCTGTGGCTCGAAGGCCTGCCACCTTCAGAAGTCGACCTGTGGCAAATGTGGCTATCCTGCCAAGTGGAGGAGAAAGTATAACTGGAGTGCCAAGGCTAAAAGAAGAAATACCACTGGGACCGGTCGAATGAGGCACCTAAAAATTGTATACCGCAGATTCAGGCATGGATTCCGTGAAGGAACAACACCTAAACCCAAGAGGGCAGCTGTTGCAGCATCCAGTTCATCTTAAGGATTTCAACGATTAGTCACACAATAAATGTTCTGGTTTAAAAAAATAAAAATAAAAGAATAAAAAAAAATAAAAGAGCTCAATAAACAGGTTTAATAGTAGACCAGAGGGGCGCCTGGGTGGCGCAGTCGGTTAAGCGTCCGACTTCAGCCAGGTCACGATCTCGCGGTCCGTGAGTTCGAGCCCCGCGTCAGGCTCTGGGCTGATGGCTCAGAGCCTGGAGCCTGTTTCCGATTCTGTGTCTCCCTCTCTCTCTGCCCCTCCCCCGTTCATGCTCTGTCTCTCTCTGTCCCAAAAATAAATAAACGTTGAAAAAAAAATTAATAGTAGACTAGAAGGAACAGGAAAAAAGTCAATATAAGTTATCCAAACTGAAGCCCAGGGTAAAAAAAAGGATGAAAAATACAGAAAATAGTGTACAAGACACATAAAAAACAGTAAAAAGGTTAAACACAAGTGTAAAAGAGTCCTACAGGAGAAAGAAAGAATGTGGTAGAAGTAGGCAAAATTAATTTTTGAAGAGACAGTGGCCAAGATGTTAAATTGACAGAAGACATCATGTCCCAGATTCAAGAAGTGCTACATATCCTGCGCAGGAGGAATACAAAGAAAACCACACCTAGGAACATCGTGGTAAAACTCTAAAGGCAGAGAAGGGAGCATGAATACAACCGACAGCTGACTTTTAACAGACACTGCTCGTAAGACAATGGGATGACATCTTTAAGGTAATGACAGAGTTGGGAATGCAAGCCGGTGCAGCCACCCTGGAAAACAGTATGGAGGTTCCTCAAAAACCGAAAAATAGAACTACCCTACGATCCAGCAATTGCACTACTAGGCATTTGTCCACGGGATACGGGTGTGCTGTTTCGAAGGGACACATGCACCCCCATGTCTATAGCAGCACTATCGACAATAGCCAAAGTATGGAAAGAGCCCAAAGGTCCATCGATAGATGAATGGATAAAGAAGATGTGGTATATATATATACAATGGAGTATTACTCGGCAATCATAAAGAATGAAATCTTGCCATTTGCAACTATGTGGAGGGTATTATGCTAAGTGAAATTAGTCAGAGAAAGACAAAAATCATATGACTTCACTCATATGAGGACCTCAACAGACAAAACAGATGAACATGAGGGAACGGAAACAAAAATAATATAAAAACAGGGAGGGGGACAAAACATAAGAGACTCATAAATATGGAGAATAAACAGAGGGTTGCTGGAGGGGATGTGGGAGGCGGGATGGGCTAAATGGGTAAGGGGCACTAAGGAATTACTCCTGAAATCATTGTTGCACTTTATGCTAACTAGTTTGGATGTAAATTTAAAACAATAAAAAATAAAATTAATGACAGAGAATAACTGCCGACCTACAACTGTGTACAGAAAAAAATTTCCTTAAAAGGCAGACAGAATATGCTTCAACCAACTCTCAACAAGCAAAAGAGAATTAATTGAAAAAATACTAAAGAAATACCAAAAGAAATACTAAAGGGAGTTCTTCAAACGGAAGGAAAATGATCCCAGATGGAATCATGGATGTAAGAAGGCATAAAGAGCAACAGAAAGGATAACTCTGTGGCAAATCTACTGGATGCTGACTATACAGTCCAATATTAGTAATGCCTTCTAGAATTTAACATATATGCATAATCAAAATATATGACATCAACAGCACAAAAGCGAGGTGGAGCTTCTATGTTCTAAGGTCCTGCATGATCCTGGAAGTGATAAAAAGGACCACCGGTAGACACTAATAGGTCAACGATGTATGTTCCAACCTCTAAAATAACCACCAAAATGGCAGAATGAATAACAAACTAATGGAGGGAGGGGAGTAATGGAAAAATATCTGATTAATCAAAGAAGCCATCATTTCAGCTAACTTCATAGAAGCACTTCTCATTTATTCTGTAATCTATTCACTTTGATTCATCAGCAAATAGCTGCCAACAATAAGTTGGGTATAATCCGCTGTGTGTCTCTTATACCATGCACCGAGCTGGGTGCTATTCAAAATTTCCCTTAATGAATCCACAGGACAGAACCATAAGGTAGACACTACCTCCCCTATCAGAGAACTGATGAAACTGAGGACCGAAGCTGAGACAACAGATGCAAAGAAGTTAAACAACTTGCAGAAGGCCATCACAGCTATTAAAGGAAGGACTCCCACCCAGATTCATCTGGCCTATGTGCTGCCCTGTCCAAAGATGGGCCGGAATGGTTTGCTTTCGACTGCATTGTTGATATCACCACCTTCAGTTGGTTTTGTCCTTCCTCCTAGTAGGAAGAAGAAACCGCTCGAAATTCCATATGAAATATTTCAAATTCTCCAAGGGCAATGTGGACCGGCTAGGCAGCAACGTAACGAGTCACTAAGAGAGGAAATATTACACGTTCTCAGTATGATGTAGATAGAGAGAAACAGAATTGTCATCAACCATTTCCAGTTTCTTCAAAACCTTCTCTGACCTGTTGCCTTCACTATTTTAAGCGATACTAACTTGAACATCTCACACAATCATATTCAAAAAAGGGAAAAGAACTTTATCCCTTCCCATATAGGAAGGACTTCTGGAATCCCTACTGCTGTGACTTTTCAGCAGCAGGGATAACTAAGAAGCAAGAGGTAATCGCTTCCAGATTACCATTTCCCTACCTTTGAAGTATTCAAGAAAATTAGTAAAGGCCTTCAACTTTCTTGTAGCGTGCAGAATGGATGGGGATGGGAAAGAAAAGTCAGGCAAGTTTTTCAAGGTAAGCTATTCCTGCAACACTTATTTCAATAAGTGCTTACTGGCAACCGTGAGGAATCATTAAGAGAAACAAGCTAATGAAGACTAAACCGTATTTATCTACCCTCTTCCACCCCTTCATGATATCCATGGGAAATATGCAGATTTTATTTCTTGGGTTATCATCAACATTATTCTAAATCAAGACCCACAGAGTACAGTGTATCTGTAAAGGATTTTTTTTTTTTCTGCGATTGTTTCCGTTATTGCACAAACTTTATCATCTCACCGAGCTGCCCGGAAGCAAATAATCTGACTTTCCAACCTGAGCCATTTGTAAGATGAATATTGGCAGTTACTGAATCCATTGGTACAGGGAGAGCTGAAATACTGCAACAAAGAGCTTATGGTATTGCAGTCTGCCTTGTCAAAGGACATCTAAATCCCTCTTTTCTGAGTCCTTACAAGGCCCCTAAAAGAGACCGGGGGTGGGGGGGGGGGCGCACGGGGTACGGATTTCCACACGGAATCCCCAGTCCACATGTGAGCTAGAGATGAACACAGAGAAGGTCAAACTTGCAAACTCTAGTAGAGCCTTTCCTGGCGTGTCGGACTCACCAAATGAAAAACCTTTGTCTCTTCACGTCTGCCATTGCGAGGTCTGGCAGGAAGAGATGGTGGCAGCTCTCCCTAAGTGACAAAAACGCAGCCAGGGGGGCGCCTGGGTGGCGCAGTCGGTTGAGCGTCCGACTTCAGCCAGGTCACGATCTCACGGTCCGGGAGTTCGAGCCCCGCGTTGGGCTCTGGGCTGATGGCTCAGAGCCTGGAGCCTGTTTCCGATTCTGTGTCTCCCTCTCTCTCTGCCCCTCCCCCGTTCATTCTCTGTCTCTCTCTGTCCCAAAAAATAAATAAACGTTGAAAAAAAATTAATTAAAAAAAAACAAAAACAAACAAACAAAAAAAAAACAAAAAAACGCAGCCAGGTACACACGAAACAAGTCAGAGCCAGCAGAGAACGTGTAATGAAGTCACATACGGTGGTACTTCAAAATCCCATCTGAACGCAAATCAGGTTCTACAAGAGCAGGTCGTATAATCAAAAAAAAAGAAAAAAAAAAAAAAGAAAAAAAGCAAGGTTCGGCTCAGACCTCCCCGGGATGCACTAAACAAATAGGAGACAGCATTACTCACTCGACAAACAGCTATCGAGCAGGAAGCCCCTGTGCGAGACAACAGGAGAGAGAAGGGCTAACCAGCCTCTGGAACTTCTCCTGGGAGACTTAGAGTGTGTTAAGAGCCATAAGGTGCACACGAAAACTGTAATATAAGGAAGGATATGAGAAACCAAAGAGAGGTACTAACGAGTGCCATGGGGTTCGAAAGTGAGGGCATGTCCACCCAAAGGGTTTAGTGGCAAGCTTCATGGGTGTCAACAGTTGAATTAGGCCTTTTGAGAATGGCACCGGACTGGGGACACTGAGGATCAAAGTGCTTTTTTTCGCAAAAAAAAAAAAAAATCCTTTGCAGAAGGGAGGAGCATAAGGAAAGAGCCTGGGGTGGGGGGAGGGACCCGTGGGGAGCAGGGGGGTTGGAGCAGTGACCGAGGGCGGACAGGAGTGGACACACGGGAGGTCCATCGGGAGCCCTCTGCACGAGGACAGGCGGGACAGAAGGAGAACCAAAAGTAGGGCAATGCAGGCGATGGAAAGGCAGCAGCTCTGAGGGCCACGCTAAGAAGCAGCCTCAACTGATAGACCTGTGGCATTAGAGACAGCAAGGAAGGGCTAACAGCGGCCTAAGGAAACAGTGGAGAAAAAGAGCCAGTGACACGTAGGCAAGTTGAAAGGTCCGCCAGGCAGTGGGGATGGAAAACCCCCAAAAGGTATCTGAGCCCAAAATGAATGTGGAGTCGCACGCATGGAGGGAGGTGGGTGAAGAGGGCGTCTGTGTAAAGGTAAAGACGTGGGATCACTGAGGTCACCACAAAACAGAGTGCAGACAGGAGCAGGAGGGACAAACCACCGTGATCTCTTGCATTTACGACACAAGCAGCCGAAAAAGACTTAGCAAAAGCAAAGAAAACAAAAAATCACAGACACAGAGTTAGGGAAAAAAACAGGAAAGGCTTCTATCCTGGCAGCCGTGGGATGCAAGGCTTTCAAGATTAAAAGGCTGAGAGTAACGTGCCATTCCCTTATGCCCATACCCATCTCCTTGCTCCTGGCAGCCTGCAAGCTGGTCAGGCGGGACCTGCTCCCTACCCTGCCTCCTGCACAGTATCGAGAGCAGACTCCTGCGATAGGTTTCGGTTTGGGAAAAAACAAACAAAAAACGAATAGCAATGTCAAACCTGCAGAAAAGTCAAGGCAGAGCGCTGCTGAGAAAAGACTACTGAATTGATAACTACTGGTCACTGGTAACCACGGAAATGCACTCTCAGTGATGCGGTGTGGGATTTCCAGAGAGAGCCAGGGGAAAGGGAACGATCAAGGATGCAATCCAGAGAGGGCACAACCATGAAAAAGATCCAAAGCCGGCAAGACGAAGGGCACAAGTGGGAAGTTGATCCTGCAAAGTCAACCAGTCGGTTCTCCAAGCACCTTCTAGGCACTGGGGACACGCAGCTCAGTGTCCCTGCCCATAAGAAGCTGGTGTTCTAGTAAGGAAGGGGGCAAGGAACAAACCCAGAGTGCTGATAAATAACCTGATAGGATAGTGACAGGGATGGGTGGGGGAGGGGTAGCAGGCTGCTTTTGCCAACAAGGTCAGGAAAGGTGAGCCTCTCACAAGGTCACCTTGACCTTGAGTTCAGACCAGAATGAGGAGGAGGCAGGGGCTGAACGCTGCGGCAAGACTCCTCCGGGCAGAGAGAACAGCTAGTATAAAGGCACCAAGACAGCAAGCTTGGGGTGTTCACGGAACAGAAAAAATGTCAGTGTGACTGGACTGTAATGAAGGAGGGGGCAGAGGCCCTGACTCTGGTTGGAATGGGAAGCACATCAGCTAGGGAATGACAGACAGACCCTGCTTTTTAGAAAGCTCCCCCCGGCTGCTGTGTGAAAGACGGATTATGGTGGACCCAACTGGGAAGCGAGGACAAGGTACAGTAGATCAAGTACAAGATGATGGGCACCTGTCCTCAGGCTGTAATGGCCCGTCATTCTCAGAGTGGTCAGACTCAGGATACACCTTGCATAGTTAGTCGATCCTTAAACTACATGGGGGTTAGGGGTGCCAACCCCCCAGGCAGCCAAAAATACACATATAAGTTTTGACTCTCCAAAAGCTTAGCTACAAATAGCCTACTGTTGTTGACCGAAAGCCTTCCTAGTAACATAGTTGATGAACACAGCATTTTGTATGTCCTACGGAGTGTATATTATATTCTTAAAATAAAGTAAGCTAGAGAAAAGGAAAATATTATGAAAATCAGAAGAAAGAACATACATTTATCGTATGGTACTGTAAAAAGTCCACATGTAAGCGAATCTGCATATATAGTTCAAACCCACGTTGACCAAGAGTCAGCTGTGTATATCTGGAGCTGGGGGGAGGCCCAAAGAGCTTCATTGAAGAGTCACCAGCACATAGATGATATTTAAAGCCACAGGTTGCCTGGGGTCATACAGGGAGACAGAATGTATGCATAATTATAGAGACAAAAGGAGCCAAAGACAGGGCCGTTACTTTTGTTAGAATTTAGGAGAAAAGGATGGGTAAAATTAAAGCCCCCCCTTTTTTTATGTTTTATTTTATATTTGAGAGAGAGAGAGAGAGAGCGCGCACAGGGGAGGGATAGAGAGATAGAGACAGAATCTGAAGCAGGCTCCAGGCTCCAAGCTGTCAGCAGAACTCACAAGCAGTGAGATCATGACCGGAGCTCATCGAAGTTGGATGCTTAACCAACTGAGCCACCCAGATGCCCAAATTATAGAAAAGTTTTGAGGCAAAAGTTTGAGGAACATTAAGTTCATCTCCAATGTCTCAGTAAAGTAGCAGAGAGGGGTTTAGATCTTATCATGGAAAAGGTTTAATAATAAGCCATTAGAAGGAATATAATAGAGGGGCGCCTGGGTGGCTCAGTCGGTGAAGCATCCGACTTCAGCTCAGGTCATGATCTCACTCATAGTTTGTGAGTTCGAGCTCCGCATCGGGCTCTGTCATGACAGCTCAGAGCCTGGAGCTGTTTTGGATTCTGTGTCTCCCTCTCTCTGCCCCTCCCCTGCTCATGTTCTGTCTCTCTCTCTCTCTCTCTCTCTCAAAAATTAATAAACATTAAAAAATTTTAAATAAAAGCATTAAAAACAAGGATTGTAATAGGAAACCATTACAGAATGAACACAAGAGAGGGCTGAAATGCAGTAATGACCCCCTGATTTTGGGGAAACTCAGGTGGGCAGGTTTCGAGATTTTCCCCAGCAGGATGATACAGCTCAGGATCAGAGACAATGGTCGGTGTGGATAACTCAACCACGTGCAAGAACTGGCAAAGGATTAGGGGAGTGGGTTATGGGATATCGACAAGCCCACCGTTGAAATGCACGCCACACTAGGAGTAGAGCCCAGGACAGTGAGCGTGGCCTGGTGGACTGGACAACAGGAATATTCAAGATCGAGGGATCAGTGAGGATGAAGATTAGGTTCAAGAGACACAAGGGAACTTAAAAGGGGCAAGAAGGAAGAAGCTGTGGTCATGAGGAAAATCAGAGTGGACAATCAAAAAGGGAAAAGAGGGGCACACAGGTGGCTCAGTCAGTTGAGCGTCTCACTTGGGCTCAGGTGTGATCCTGCAGTTCGTGAGTTCGAGCCCCACATCAGGCTCGCGAGCGTCAGCCTGTCAGCGCAGAGCCCGCTTCGGATCCTCTGTCCCTTCTCTGCCCCTCCCCTGCTTGTGGTCTCCCCCACAAATAAATAAATGTTAAAAGAAAAAAAAACGGTAGAAGAATTCTGAGTGACAACAAGGTCCAGGTATGGCCATTAAATCTCACAGTGGGATTTTCCTAGGGGCTGAGCTTTCCATAGAAGGCCCTCCCTGAGTCTTTGCTGGCCCAGGCTGGCTGACGCAACATGAGGGAGGGGCAGGGTGGCGAACAGACCATGGGGCGGGGAAGGGCGGTCCAGTCATGCAAGCCTTGTTCTCACCTAACATCTATCTCCGTGATATCTGGCTCCGGTCTGTAGCTGCTCATACCTGCTCATGGGCATGGGGTAGCCTTCATCCAGGGCAAGGCGGAGCTAGTATCTATATGCCGTGGGTCAAACAAGAACCCGGTGACACGAACAACACTGACTCCACCGGAACCGACAGGCTCTTCAGGAACAACCCGCCTTCACTTAGCTTCTGGTGCTGAGATAACCATTACCTCCGGCACCGATGGACAGGAGGGTGAGGACAACAGGAGAGATGCAGGGCCCCCAGCGGTTGAAAAACGCAACTGCAAGCCACTTCTTAAAAGACTGGCTCATGAGGGCCCCTGTTGGGATGAGCACTGGGCATTGTATGGAAACCAGTTTGACAATAAATTTCATATTAAAAAAAAAAAAAAAGACTGGATCACGAACTGACTGAACTTCTTCCTAATAAAATGCTGTATCCTGTAAGCATGACATCACTTCCAGTTCCAGGGCCTCTGAGAGACCCCGGGGTGGCGGCAGAGCCTTGCGAAATCTTTAATTCTACGTTATGAAATCGTGGGGTTCTCTACTGTGTCAGCTCGGCCAAGCTGGCACTACATCTCCCAGCATCCTCCTCCCTGTGCAGCTCCGGGTTGAGAGGAACCCAGAATTTTTCAGAAGCACCTGTGAGACTTGGGAGGCAGAGGGAAGGGAAGCTGCAGCCATTAGGCTCTGGTGGTCGCCGTGGCTCAAGATGGCGAGAGACAGATGCGCGGGCACTCGCGAGCACCAGTTTTGTCCCGCTTTTTCTTTCTGCTCCAGGTTTCTTCCCAAGCACTATCCTTAGCGACCAGCATGACCCCAAGACCACCACCGGCTCGGCTGCAAAGGCAGAGGCGGTAGCTCTAAACAGGCTTTTCCCAGACCCTTTGCCACCCCCTCCCCCGGTTCACCGTCCCACTCTGCGTGGCTCCCAGGTCCTCTGTAAGCCCCAACCTGGCCACCGGTGCTTCAGGAGGCCTGACCGGTGGTTTTCTTCGGCTCCTCCGGCTCCCCCTTTCAAGCCTTCACTTCCTCAGCTCCTCCCATAATCGTGTAAAGATTAATTCCTCCGACACGGGCCTTGTTCCACCATATTTACGGTGGCTCTGCTTCCCTGACGGAACCCTAACGGACACAGTAGGCCAAGTATTGAGCAGACAGCTTTGCCCTCAAAGACTCAGTAATGGACAGAAACCACCTTACATTTATAGCCCTGCTTTACAGTTTGCAAAGCCTGCTCACATGATTTAATACTCAACCTTGAGAGGATTAAATAAGGAAACTGAGGTTCCGAGAAGCTAGGTGGCCAAACGACACGCGCAGAGACCACTTGGAGGCAATCTGTGCTAATGAGTAACCAAAATAACTCTCTACGTGTAGAATGATTTAAACAATTCTCTGTCCAAGGACCAGAGACAGAAAAGGCTGCGGCAAGATCTATCCAGAAGGATTAGTTTGGAGCGTTCTGTAAAATTAACAGCTGCTAGCGGCCCAAGCACTGAGCAGCATCCCTCACTGCTCAGCCATTTTCAATTCTCCCCATGTTCGAACTGGCCAGCGTGGTCTGCCAAGTTCTGGGCGAACACCTGGCCCTCCTTTCAGCCTCTAGTTTCAAGAGAATGGGGGATTCACATTGGGTTTAAACTCGCATTTGTGCGTGGAAGGCACCTGAGACAGTCGTCGGTGAACTACTCCCCTACTCCTACCGTAGCCAGCTTTGTCCTCTCTCTCTATTTTACTGTCTCCGGTACCCTTTCTCTGCTCTTTCTTAGCCTTGTCCACCCTTCTTCCCTAGCAAGGCCTCACTCAAGCCCACCCTTGACACCTCTAGGCACACTGCCAGGTTGCCATGGGTGGTGTGGACGTCCCTGCCCATCTTCCCCACTGAAGCTCAGTAAGCAATACACTGTGGCGGTCTTCAACAGAAGACTCTGGCTTCACACGCCCTTTAAGGAGAAGACTTGAGCTCTCTCAGTCTGGTATTTCACACACCTACCGTGTGCTGAACCACATCACCAGGTAAGGTGACTGAGCCAACACCTAGCCAAGGGCCAGAGCTGAGGAGGCGGAAACAGTGTGGCAGCTTTGCAGAAAGGCCAGGAGGAGAGGAGTTCTCCAACAACGGGAATCCTAAGACATAAGTAAATAAAGGACAGGAGGGGCTTAAAGCATTCTAGGGAACACAGCACCTGAAAAAAAACAAAACAAAACAGACACTCACCTACAACATCAGACTTAAACTCCTCCAGGTGGCATTCAAAGCGCTTCCCAATCTTACGATTTTCTCTCCCATCCCAACCCTTTCCCTCTGGAGAGGCCCTCGGCTCTAACCCTCAGCTCTAGCCACAAAAATGCCCTTACAAATGGGTCACTTTCCCTACCCTTGCTCTCCCCTCTGCCTGAAACAAATACCCCGCCCCTTCTCTGTCCGACAAAACCCCGACGATCGACAAGATTCAGTAAGCTCATAGAAGTTCACCTGACGGAAGCCGTTCCTGATCCCCAACCTCCCCCTTCCCCCCCGCCTCAGTCCCCAGCCAGAGTTGTGACTGTGCCTCTGAGGGGCAACTCGGCTCAGCCACCGCTCGTAGGAAGCTCGTGTGCTGCCCTCATAGGACTGTGAGCCCCTTGAAGGGGCAGATCGTTGCCTCCTCATCGCCACATTCCCAGCCCAGCAACGTGCCTGGTGACACAATGACTGATCACTTCTACCTCAGTGGGCTTTGGTAAACTGGAATGTCAGAACCCAAACTGATCTTTGGATCATCGTCTAGGGGGGTGAACAGGAGTTACTTCATCTCACTGATATCAGAAATGACCCCTGATCAGTAACTTCCAGAAGAGCTCTTTGCTAAGCTCAGCGCAGAAAGCAAAGAGCACAGGGCTAGGGCACCTGTCACACACAGCATCGGTCAAGAACACCGCGGGGCGGGGGCCTCGGCACCTCGGGAGGCGACGCAATCCCAATATTCCAAAGCCCACATTTTGACACCTCAGGGTTATTATCACTCTGCCGTGGGGCTAGAGGAGCCAACACAGCTGGGTGCTTTGGATCCTTATAAAAGGTTCTCGTTCCAGACACGGCACCAAAGCCTAAAAAACGCACAGACAGGTACAGAGGAGACACAGGTAGTAACACACACAGGTATGGAGCATTATGCCCGTCACCTTACCTCTCCTGCAAGAGCGCCTCTGTCTAAACCAGCCCCCAATACTCTCCCTTCTCTCCACACGTTTTCGTCTCGAATGATCTCGGACACCTCTTCAACGTCACCTCGCTTCCCGTGTGTGGGTCACGCCTCCACATCTAGACTGGCAGCTACAGGGGTCGAGGGACTGTGTCTACGTCCCTACGTGCCCAGAGCTCCTGAGTAACGCCTGGCACAGAGTGGAGAGGAAGTAGTAGTTACGAAGGAGACAAACGGAGGGGTGAGCCACGGGCCGCAGGCAGCAGCACACTGCCCCTTCCCTCAGACGTGGCCAGAGCTGGCTGCTGGCCGGAGCAGGGGTGACAGGCCCGCGGGCTGTGGTCTGGACTGACCCCGCCACGGGGCCCCTGAGGCTCGCACTGGGAGTAGAGAAGCCTGCTTCTCCACGCTGTGAGCACGAGGAAGCCCAGGAAGGGAGGAGATGCCACTTGGGGATGGGAGAGGTTGTGTCAACCCCACAAAGGGAGGAAGGGGTGAAGGTGGCGGAAAGACAATAGCCAGAGTGGTCGGTCCTCCGCACCAGCTGCCAAGGAAGAGAACTGAGGAAAACCTCCCAAGCAAGACTGGAGGCTTTCCCGTCCCTTCTTCTTCACGTGTGGACTCCATTTTCTCCTAGCCCACTCCACAGCCCTCTGTCCTAGAAATGGAGTCACAGGCCAGTCCTCCAGAAATACTGTGGTAGTCACAAAAAGAGACCGCAAGCACGCGTGCAAAAGAGAGAAGGACACACAGGTCACCTCTGAGTCCTGTGATTAAGGTTCCACAACACAGATTTTACATGTGCATCTCACAGAGGTGCGGTACGTGCCCTCTAGAGTACACACGCTATTTGCACACGTATATATGCAAGATACCTACAGACGTTTTCTAAGCACACACACTAATCTAATCGTCCGCAGGCTTGCATGCCTACACGCCGGGGTAAACAAAAACGGACACCGTCCCGTTTTCACGGGGCTTCCAGCTGGGGTGAGATAAAACCCCTCCTAATAAACAGACCATCCATTGATGGCTGTGCTGTGAAGGAACGTGGCTCAACGAGAGCCAACGACAGAGGAATGTGCTACAGGCAGCCTCACCCTGGATCAGAACGTGTCATCCTCTCTCAGGGCAGCAAGGCTCGACCTGAGCCCCAGAGACTCAAACAAATGGAATTAATTCCAAGACGACATATGAACAGAAGAGGAGCACTGCATACATAGGCTGCAGAGTCGGTTCCTAAGGGCGTGGGGTGAGGGTGACTGGGGAAAACCATCACGGGTTCCGTTCTCACACTTGTCTGTTCTGAGGCCCGGATGCCTTCGATGAACGTGCTGGACGGGACACAGAGCTCGTGTGAGCACTGCCGTTTCCTTAGGACCAAACTCACACCCGGCCTTGGGGTTAACTCCCGTAAGGCTCGTGGATCCTGAGGCTACAACTGGGCAGTATACCCCCACCTTGCTACACCGCTGTGATATTCCGGAGATGCGCCCACAGAGCTCCGTCCTCTGCCACTTACGAGCCAGGTACAACACTTGAGCTGAGACTCATCCTGGTGTTTCGACTGCACGAGGTACAACCCGTGAGCTGAGACTCATCCTGGTGTTTCGACTGCACGCTTATTTGCGGGATAAATTGTTATTAAAGCGGGGGCTCTGATGAACGGACCACGCGGTTGCATAAACCGGGTTTCCAGAGAAAAGCATCTAAAATCCCCCTTCTCTCCTCTACGAGGTATCTGTGTCTCTTATCAGGTGTTAGTCCTTCGAAGAAATGTTCTGATCGACCACCTATGGGGAACATCAGTAATTGTTTTGTGAGCCATTTTCCTTGTAGGAAACAACCCAGAATAGGATTAGGGCCTGACTTACCACCTGAATTTAGCAGGCGAGCTCCCTGCAAGCCCCAGCAGACCTCACCAGCCTTATGCACGTGGGCTCTGAGCTGCTATGTGGGCACTGACAACACCTCTCAGGGTGACTTTGCTCACATTCGTCCTCTCCGCCAACCTCCCCTCCTCAGAGCTTAATATCCACATCCCCTGAGGTCTCTCGTACCGTTCCAGTTTAAGTCAGCTGATTCCCGGACGGAATGCCAACCGGCACGACACCGATCTACTCCCGCCTCCGAGACACTGTGCGGGTCATTCTCCTAACTTGAAATGCTCTGCCTGCTCCTGGCTCAAAGTGCTTTCTAGTCCCACCTGCTCCGTGGAGCCTTTCCATAATAACAGCTCCTGGCCTCGCTTTTGTCCCTGGGATCCTGACAGCCCCATATGCACAGCTATCTAATGATTCAGCCACTTCGACGTTTCAAAAGCACCGGCGATCCACTCTGTTATAACGGGTTCCGTCTCCACGTTGGCCCCCCCTTTCCTAGTTCCTTTGTGATTTCCCAGTGTCAGAAACACAGTAAATAGTCCCTAAGTGCTGCTGAAGCACTAAAACGTAAGCTCCCGAGGAAAAGCAGGAACGTCTCATACAGCAGAGTAGGGTAGCAACTGGGCACAAATCATTTATCCACAACCGCCACCACTTTGTGCAATCCAGGGGCCCGCCACATGCCAGGCTCTGGGCTAGGCACCGTGGCCTGAGCTTGAGGCTTACTGTACGGATTCCTCAGTCGAAGATGACGGACTACGGTGCCCTGTAATAAATAAGAAAACGTTTGGATGTGCCAGCCTTCGGAAAATGGAAAAATGAATCGCCGTGCCCAAAGTGGCTTGGCTTCGCTTTCTGAAGTCCTCGCCGCAACAGAAGCAGAACGGCAGCGCACTGGACAGACACCAAATCGGCTGGCACTCCGCTCTTAGGACATCCTAGGGGACGGTGCATTTATACCGCACGAGCCAGCCCTTCACCTTCAAACACGTGCAAGAACTCACTCCTGGAAGGCTCCTGGTAAGCCTGGGAAAATCTCCACATCCAAGATGAGTGAGGGAGCACGGTTAGGTCAGCAGCACACATTACATCTCAAGGCAGCCAGGACGCAGCAAAGACCAAGGCCACAGCAACAACACGGAGGTCCTCCGGGTACACCCTTTTCGTTGGTATCACATCCAACGTCGTTTTTACCTTCCTCCTTCAGACTAACAGAATGAAAAGGAAGAAAGGCCCCACACACGAGAAACACATTTCTGAGCCAGTTAAGGCTCCTGATTGGAAGTGTCGGAATTTCGACTCTCTTGTCCTTTAGGCAAGTGGAAAATCCAAACTAGCATCGATATGTGGACACATTTAAAGATGTCTTTGTCTCTTCTCACTGTGGGGTGGAGACTGTTAGGAAAAAGAGAGTCTATGCAAAGTAACTGTCTCCCAGGCTCTCTCCTAGATTGGAAGGCTAAATGTGGAAGAAAACACAAGTCCCATTTCTGAGGGCTGAGACTTGATTATCTCCACCCCGACTCACTCACTAATGGCTGATTTCCTCGACAACACTTGCAAACAACCGAATCAGTAATAAGAAAATGTCCGCCATCTAGAAATGCCTAATTGGTTTTACTGTTTCTGCAACTTCTCCCAGAAAGTCCGTCTGAAGGCGCAGTTGGCCTGGTGGTTGGGATACCTCCGTGACCTCAAGAACCACAGGGAAAGATACCCTGTTTCCCAGCACGGGAAGTGGTCTGGAAGGAGGAAGCAGTTACCAACACGGACACAGAACAACAAACAATTCCCAGAGCCCTCTGGGTCCCCAGCCGTCCCTCTGTGGAAAGGTGCCAGGCAGGTGAGAGGTGAGAGGCGCAGGCTATAGACAGGAGGAGAGCTGGGGAAGATAGGCCAGGAGCCAGGGACCCCAGGGCTGGACCAAGCAGCCCATATGGCCGCCAGCAGGGGTCAGCGCGGATTCCAGCAGTTCTGGAGATGGAAGGGGGCCTTCGGGATCAGCTAGCCCAGGCCTTACTGGACTGAGGCTAAGAGCTAGTCAGCAACTTGTCCAAGGTCACAAAACTAGTGAGTGGAAGATCGGGGCCAGAATCTGCACCTGCTGTTTTAAAAGACAAGGAAACACATGTTATCACATTTTGGCTAATTGTATCAATTCCTCTGTCTGTTTTCCAACCCAGGTCAGACTCTGCATATCTGTACTGACACAGAGAAGCAGAACAGCCTACTGTGGTAACACGCCCAGACTCTGGAGCCAGGCGGTGTGGGCTTGAATCCCAGCAGCTCCGCCACTGCCCGTAACCTGGAGCAGTTTGCTCCATGTCTCTGTGACTCAGTGTTATCATCTCTCAAATGGGGGGTGGTAACAGCCCCTGCCTCATGGGTTCTGAAGCTCGCTAAAGGACTTCATATGCGGTTTAAGTGCAGTGCCAGGCACAAACTAAGTGCTATGTAAGAGGTAGGGAGGAATTTCTTAGGGAGGAATAATCCCCATATTGGTTTCTCCCTGGCATACCTGCTCTCCAGCCCCCAACTCCTGCTACTCACAGGATCCTGCCTTTTCCCTACAACACCTGGACGTGATATAATTGCCACCACAACAGACCTACGTGAACCGCGTCCTTCGTGGCCAACTGAGCGCCTGTCACATTCCCATAGCGCCCACCCCAGCTCACTTCTAGCTCTAATCCTGATCACGGCCTTTGCCTCAGACAGAGCTCACCAAGGGAAGCCAAGGCCACCAGATACATGCCAAGCTCTCTTCCAGGCCAGTGCTTCTCAAACTTTAGCAGGCATTTGAATCCCCTGGGGATCCGGTTAAAACACAGACTCTGACTCCACAGACTAGAGTGCAGGCCCTGAGATTCTCCCTGATGCCGCCAACGCGGCCGGTCCCCGAGCCCCACTTTGAGTAGCAAAGCTCTAAGGACCACAGAAAGTGTAGTGTTTGCATTTTTCTAGATTTTTATCTTCGTGACAAACCTGCGAGCGAGATATTAGTCCCACTTGACAGATGTAGAAGCCGAGGTCAGAGAGGTGAAGAAACCCGTCCGATGTTGGAGGGCTGCTAAAGGGCACATTCCAAAGCCTGATCCCTACTTGGCCTCCATGAAAGTGATTTCCGAGAGCAGAAAGAGTTTAGAAAAAGCACATGGAATACAAACTGCTGAAATCTTCTTAGCCGGTGAGCATGAGATAAAGATGGGTTATAAAAATGGCCACAAAGTCCCTGTGCTGGAAGTCCCACCTAGCAGCTGAAGGTCTAAAAGCAGCCATCAGAAAGGAGGCTAATTCCACCAATCAACAAGGAAGAAGACGTCCAGAGGAACACGGGAAACACTTTCAGTTTGTGCAGAGAAAGGGAACACACGGACAACCTCTATCGGGCATGTCTGGGGACTCTGTGACCACTCTTCAGGCTAAAAAGGCTGCAAGCGTGGCCGAGCCCATGGTTCCCATGCCACACTGCTCCCTGCACATCCCCCCTCCACCTCGCCCTTCCCTCCTCTCGGGGAGACTGCCTGGCACTCCGACCTCCAGGGCCAGGGTGCTCTGGAAGCCTCCCGCCCTGCTGCCTCCCCGTCCCTGGAGTGCAGCCCCAGCAATCATCCTGTAGCAGCCCTCCACCCCACTCAGCCTGGCCTCCCAGCAGGCAACAACCTGAAAAGGTGAGCTGTGGCACCTGCTATGGCGGTCCCACTTCACTCACTCCTCGACGTCGGCGATTCCGCCTCGTCCTTCACTGTTGGGTCAGAATCACAATCTCGCCATCCAAGGCTTCTCTTCGCCTTGATCTTCCTGCATTTTCAGCAGCATTTGACCAACCCCCATAGCGGGTCTCCTCAAACCCTCTCTGCTTGCTTCTGACAGAGGGCCCTCCTGGATCTTCCTCCAGCCCTGACTATTCCTTCTAGAACTCTCCTTTCCTGGTCCTGCTCCCTAGCTGCCGCCATCCCCGGCTGCATGCCCTTGACCCTCACCTCCATCATCCAGGCGGTGCTGCACCCTGTGGGGACACCACCCACCACACACCCATGCATCCCGTCCCACCCGAGGGACGGCAGACCTGAGTCAGCTCGGTTCACTGTGCAATCGGCAGTCAAAACAATGCCTGGGCCGAGGAGTGTGCACGCTCTCAGTAGTCACTGAATGGATAAGTGACCTCTCAGCAGGTCACTGGACTGCTCAATTTCCACCCTCCAACAGCTCCTCCCAAGGCCAGAACGGGGCGAAAGGGTTGTGATTCACCGGTAAGAGACAACTAGCAATCGCGGTCAAACCGGAGCGCACACGGGAAGTGGTAATATCTGCAGGGCCTTCTTCAGTAAACAGGGCGTCTGGTTTAGAGGCGGCTCCGACCTGTGGGCTCCGGGGGCTGAGAGCATCTGCATCATGACACTGGCTCCTCTTACCATGGCCGACAGGCTGCGAAGTTCTGGCCCAGTCCCGCTCTACATAAGGACGGAGAAGAATCGTTACCAGGACATTCTTGGCTTGGTGTCACTTCTATTTTTAAATTTTTTTTAAATGTTTTATTTATTATTGAGAGACAAAGAGAGACAGAGCACGAGTGGGGGAGGGGCAGAGAGAGGGACATAGAATCCGAAGCAGGCTCCAGGCTCTGAGCTGTCGGCACAGAGCCCGACGCGGGGCTCGAACCCACAGACCGCGAGATCATGACCTGAGCCGATGTCGGACGCTTAACCGACTGAGCCACCCAGGCGCCCCTTGGTGTCACTTTGAAGGTCTGAGAAGTAACCCAACCATCTGCACACTGCTTCTATTTCATTAGGATTCAAAGGGAGCACCCATTCTGAAATGCGTCCTGAACCCTTCAACATAATCCTGTCCTTCAGTGCCGAGAAAAATTCATCTGAGACACAGCAACCCTAGCCAGTGTTTCTCGACTCCCCTGAAATATCCCGAATGATGCAAATGCTCACGTTCCAGCTGCTTATAAAGGTGCAAAGCGGGATGCAATTAAGGTCCCAGAAACATCATACTTAAACTTGAATCATGCTGCTGAGCGACTCCGTAATCTCACACAAACACTTAGGGAGCATTGTGGAGAAATCAGCATTCGAAGAACACAAACGTGTACACGGTGCCATTATCTCTAGTCTCCGGGAAATCACATTGCCGGTCCGCAACTGCGTTAACGACCGGGTCTCATTCTGGTGCTTTGCAAAGACTCTACAGTTGGGGGGGGGGGGTGATTATTCCAAGACCTAAAAACCACTGACTGTGCCAACTGCAGCACTTCGCCTTTTCCAGAAGATAAATTATGAAGCGTCTTTGCCAGTTCAAGTTATTTTCCCAAGGCAGAGAGTCATATGGCCTTGCTCCCCTGCCTTTAAGGAAGCAAGGCAATTAAACTGACCGGCTACGAAGTGCCCTGACAGGTTCCCCCCAGCTTCATTTGATATAAAGTGAGATGCAGACACACACTGCCGGACAAGCACACAGCTTCTGGGACTTCCACACACCGTGCCGATATGAAAATGTATGTTCAATCTACAGGGGGGGAAAAAACCGCTAAAACAAAATAGTCATACGAATGCCGACCGGCCGGACCGCCTTGTAAGGAGCCATCACTGACAACTAGGCTTCCTATTCAGCAGGCTAATAAGAATAATTATAGCCAGGGCAGGCATTAATCAGCTTGGCAGATACAGGAATTCTGTTAACAAGGCTAAAATGAGTGCCAAGGAATCTCTGAAGGCCACGGCACTTCAAAGACCGTTAAGCTGGATGCATTCACTAGGTTCCTCCTGCCAGCCTTCCCCTCCTCCCGTGCTTTCTGGAGGAAGTTGCCCTTGGGTCCCTGGTGACCTGCTAAGGGTTGCAGAGTCGCCACATTTGGGAGGTGGCTCCTGCGACGGCCCCTTCAAGAATTGCACTTGGACTGCACTTGTCCCAGACCCTCCTCTGTTCGACTGCGCTCCGAGTGTCCAAATGCTGCCGCCCTTTTCTGGCAAAACTAATCTCAAGCAACAAACAGCATAAGGTGATGGCGAACATCGGTCAACTTTTCCGTGGTTAACAGGCACAGTGGACTCCAGTGATCAAATCTTGGCTCCGCCGTGGAACAGCTGAATGACTCGGGACACGGGAAGTCAGTTTCCTCGTGTGCAACATGGGAAAAAGAACAGCACCTTTCTCAACGTATTGTGAGGATTCAGTAAGAGAATGCACAATAAAACCTGATGCTTGATATGCGCTCTAGAAACAGCAAATATCGTTACTGTCACGTGCAGAGCCCTCTACAGAAACGAAAAGAACCGGGGCGCCTGGGTGGCTCGGTCGGTTGAGTGTCCGACCTTGGCTCAGGTCATGACCTCGCAGTCGATGGGTCTGAGCCCCACGTCGGGCTCTGTGATGACAGCTCACAGCCTGGAGCCTGCTTCGGATTCTGTGTCTCCCTCGCTCTCTGCCCCTCCCCTCACTCACACTGTCTCTCTCTGTCTCACAAATAAATAAATGTTAAAAAAAAATTTTTTTTAAAAGAAACAAAAAGAACCAATGAAACATTCAGTATATGGACACACGCACATCATGCGAGTGGCTGAGCCTGGGCGGTGCAAGGGTGGGCATATTTGCTTTTTACCTTACATCCTCTGTAACTGACAGAGACTGCTGGTCCTCCCCCCATCCCACCCCCCCCACCCCCCCCCCCAGCCAGATCCACTCTTCTCTTCCACAGTAGCTGGCACTCCACTGCTGCCAGGCCACTTTTTCTCAGCTTCCCTTGCAGCTAGGGTGACCAGACTAAGTTCTCTTGAATGGAATGTGTACAGAGATGATGAGCGCCCCTTGCAAGCCTGGCCTATGAAACCCCCAGGTGTTCTCCTCTATGATCTTTCCTCCATATGGGGCTGGCACGGTGATGGTGACAACCAAGCTGACATTAAGTGGGCTGAAGACAGGGGACTGCCATCAGCCAGGGTGCCAGACGGCTGCGAGGGGCAGGGATACTATTCAACCTTTAACATCCCCTTGGGACTGTTTGGAAAGACACTTCTATATCGTTTGAACCACTATGCTTCGAGAATCTTTCTTTGTTGAAGCAGTCTGGCCTAATTAGTACAAAATTCTTCTATCCTATTTGAATTTTAAAATATAGATGTAATGCTTTTGTCATTTAAAAACGATTTCGATGGATTTGCAAGTTATTCCCTTCTTTAAAGACACACATGGAGAATATCTGAATCCCTCCCCAGATCTTTGTACCTTTCACTCTCTAATCCATGCTGTGTGTTACCTCCTCAAATACATCCCCGTGTTTGTGTTCCTCTCACCCTGAGAGCTTTTTTTTTTTTTTTGAATGTTTATTTTATTTTTGAGAGAGAGAGGGAGACAGAGTCCGAAGCAGGCTCCAGGCTCCAAGCTGTCAATACAGAGCCCGACGCGGGGGCTCGAACTCATGAACCACAAGATCATGACCTAAGCTGAAGTCAGCACTTAACCGACTGAGCCACCCAGGCGCCCCTTACCCTGAGAGCTTCTAATGGCTACCCATTACCCACAGATTGAGGGATATATACGTGTATTCATTCAGTCAGCCAACACTTACCACATACCTACTATGGGCCAGGTGCCCTATTAGTAGTAAGGATACTACAGTGAACAAGATGACCATGGTCCCTGGCTCTAGGGTTATAATCAGGGTGGGGATTTAGCCCAGAAAGAGACAATTATATACAGTGAGATAAATAAGTGACACGACTGGAGAATACACCCACGAGGCCAACAAACCCAGCCCTCGCAGCCCAGACTTCTCAGCACAGCACAGAAAGCCTTCAGGACCTACCCCACACCCACCTTTCCCCTCCCACCTGTTCCTCCTCCCTCCAGCTCCAAGGAGCTTCCCTGCCCTTCCTGAAGCAGCCACACACTCTCACTCATCTGAACTTGATGCCTTCCCACAAGTGTGCATTTCCTGGAATGCTCTCCCACCCCTTCTTTCAAAATTCTAATTATCCTCAAGGCTCAGCTCAAATGTCACCTCTTCAGCAGAATCAACCCCAACCCCAAGTCAAAATTAATCATCCTCTTCCTTGCTTCCTACCAGCACATGGTTCCTCTGTCAGGTATTTCATTCTGTCTTATAGTTAGCTGTTTCATTATTTGTCCATCCACCCGCACCGACCATTCCATGAGGCATCCATCTGGGACGTTCTGTGGGCTCTAATGGGTATTCGAGAAATGCTGTATTTGAATGGATGGACAAGACGGGTCAGACGCAGGCAACAGAAGTGAAAGCCTTCTCTGCGAAGCTGAGTGGGTTCTGATGTGATCACGGAGAGGCAGACGTAGGAAAACTTCATGGAGGAAGCGAGTTTTAGGGGGAAAGGGAATACACAGGCGAGAGGGGAGAAGCAGGAAAAACATTCCTAGGCCATGGGAAATAGAAAGTCCAGAAGGTTCACATACATTCTATGCAAAGGACAGCAAACATTACCTAGAACGAAGTATTTGATTCAGAGAGAAAATCAGAGAGAAGAGACCACAAGGGGCATAGCAGCCTTGGAGGAAAAAATCATAAAGAACCAATGAGCACAGGTGGGACGCCCAAAAACGAACCTTCTGGACAATGATGAACTAAGAAGGGAGGCTGGAGGAAAAGGTCAACCAGGAAGATGTCAGAAGTTATCTGTGGGGGGAACTATCAGAACCTGGGCTAGTAGGATAGTAGCTGCAGAAACAAGAAGAATGGGAAGAAGCTGGAGTCTGTGCTAGGGGAAAAAAGCCACAAAATCGAGGGACTGTGTGAACACAGAGGTCAAAAAAGAGCAGTGACAGCAAGATCACACCAGGATGCAACACAAGAGGAAAGATGAGCTTGTTCATCAACATATTAAGTTTCCGGAGCCAGTACAGCACGGAGGGCTTCCCAGAGGTCACAACGAAGCCACAGCGAGTGCGATGCTGTAGGGCAGAGCTATCATCTGGAATACCAAGCTCAGGAGCTGTTAGAGGAAAAGGCACTAGCTGGTGACACCATAGACGTTCATGTACAGTTAACACGAAATGCCCAACCAGCACAGGATACACTGGGACACATACAACCGAGACTTCCACAAGCTGTGCTTTCCCCGTTTCTATTTTTGCTCTTGCCAATCTCTTTTCCCCCTTTGCCTTTCCCTCGATGTAGTTTCACCCAAGGGCACTCTTTTCAAACTTCCACCTGAGCCCACCATCTGAGCTGGTGCACAGGTTGTAAACTGCACAACTCTAGGGGGAGTCACTCACATTGGCTACAATGTGAAGAATGACGCCTAGAGTTGTGCAGTGCACGGTCTGTGCAACCAACCATGGGCCATGGCTTGGTTTGATCCTGATACATCAGTCCATTAATGGACTATCACAGCAGAGAACTTCAAGGGTCCCGGCGTGAAGGGGAAAGCCTTAGGATCCGAGACCGTACAAGGCATGCTACAAAACTAAGTGAAAGATCTGGAAGCTTTCTGCACATGGTTGCAGCTAAAGCAATATGGCTGGACGAGCTCTCTTAGGGAGTGGATTATAGAAAAAGCCTTCAAAGGTGAAGAAAAAAAACCCAGTAGCAGCTAGAAAGGCTGGCCCACCAGCAGCAGGAGTCATGGGGGTTGGGACAGTGTGGGCCCTGGTGTCAGCAGAAAAAGGAGTGGCTGTGGAAGGCTTCCACTGGGACCTCTGCCTGTAAGTGCAGAGTAGTCATCTGCCCTGTGTGCAGCTGGGGCCTGGCTGGGACAAACACCATACACCATGCATTCTGCAAATGATTCAGATCTGCCTTCTCTCGGGGTTTGGAAGGGAACCCCGGGTCAGGTCGCAGGCCTCCTTCTGTTCTGGTTGACACAGACCAAAGGGATCCAAGAATATTAAAGAACATCAAAGCACTGGGGTCAGAACCTCAGGTACCTTGGTGGTCACTTAACAAACATATGCATTTCTACTGTTGCTAACTGCACGGTTATGTTAAATAACCCTACTATGATAATCACGTAGATTTACACGAAGATGGTGTCTGTGTGTATGGGGTAAAAGGAAAATGGAGAGAACACACACACACACACACCCCAAAGATTCCTTGGGTTGGGGGAAGGCTCTGGGCCAAATTATCCAGAGGCACCCAGATTTGGGGAGGGTGGAAGACAGGGGACAGGAAAGGGAAGAAAAGTAACAGGTAGGAAAAGTTGAAGCAGCCACGGCTCCCAGGTCTTTGTGTGCAAATGTGCAGCTAGGCAGCTTGAAGAAGAGCTGAAGGAAAAGGCTGAGGCAGAATATCGAGCCACCGCCAACATGACGAAGGACGCGCACACCGATTTTTCCTGTAGCGCTCTGGGCCACCCCGTGACCTTCGTAGAAGGAAGTTGGCGGATTCCCTGCCATCCCTGGAAAGGCAACTCAGCGTGGGCTGGCATGTGCCAGGGGCGATTGGGCCAGTCTCGGCTACGGCGGGGCACATCAAAGGCGCGTATTTCCGCCCCCCTCCTGGGGACGCGGCTGGGGACCGCGGGCACCTTCCGAGGCCGGGAGTTCAAGGTGAGCCGGCTCCCGGCGGCCAACAGGTAGGGAGGGCTGCGGGGCGGCGGGGGGAAGCCGGCCACGGGCCACTCCCCCGCCCTCCCCGCACAGGTGGGGCGAGGCGCGCGGCCTGGCCGGGCGGCCCCGCCGGATTCGCGCCCCGCTCCGGGCGGCTCGGCGCCGTTCCCCGCCGGCCCGCGCCGCCCGCGTACCCCGCCGCCTCTCCCGGGAGCCGCCCGGCACCTCGGCGCCCCAGGCCGCGCGCCGCAGCTGCGCCCCGCCGAGCCTCCCCCGGGCCCCCCGCGCCCCGCCGAGCCCCGCGCGTACACTCACCCAGCCCCAGGAGCGCCAGCAGCAGCGGCCTCGGCGCCAGGCGCCCCATGCTCGCCGGGCGGGAGCGGCTCTCCCCCGCCTCCTGCGTCCCCGCCGCCTCTCCTCCTCCTCCTCCTCCAGCTCCGGCTGCTCCAGAGTCCGCGCTCCCCCGCCCGGGCCGCGCGCCTGCTCCGCTCTCCTCGCGAGCCGAGAAATCCCAGCGCTGGGCCGTACGTGAGCCCCTCGCTCCGCGCCGCCCGCCCGCCTGCCCCCGCCCGCCTCCCGCCTCGCGCCTCCCGCCGGCCGGGCACCGGGAGCCGGGCGCCGGAGCCGCCCCGCCGAGCCGAGCGCGCAGCCCCGACCGCTTCCCGAAAGCAAAAGGGAAGAGCCGCAGCGCCCGCCCGCCCGCGCCTCCCATCCGGCGCTCTGCCAGCAACAAACACAAACTTTCCCAAGCCCCTCCCCGCTCCAGGTAACGGAGGCAGCGCCCGGCCACCCGCTTAAAGGGGAGGAGGCGGCGGAGCCCACCCCCCCTCTCCCCTCGGGCCCCCGCCCCACGACCAACTTTCCTCCGACCTTTAAAAGTTGGCCTTGGAAGGACTCCGCTGGAAGCCCCATCGCTGCAGCTCTCTTCCCCGACAGCCCGCGTCCCGCCACTCTGGACGCACCCACGCGTGTCTGCTCTTCCTTCAGCTGCCTCCCACCCACCCCCACCCCCACCACCGCTCGTCTCCAGCCCAGCACCCCACCGACAAGCCGCCGGGCTCTGGCCAAACATTGTTCAGGTAGGACTTCCCCAGAGGTGAGAGGACTTTAAAGGTCACCGATTCCAACCTGTTCGTGGTACGGAGACCTCGTGTTCAGGTGACCTGCCCAAGGACTCACGGCCAAGTGGCAAGACCAGAGCCTCGATCTCACAGGCTCTGCTTACCGCCCTGTGGCCGCGTGGGCCTCTTCCCTCTCCCGGGTGCCTATGGCATTGATTAGAACACTTCCCACAAATACACCCATGGGGAAAAGACAAAAAAAACAAAAAAACAAAAAAAAAAACAAGACCAAAATTCCATGTATTAATAGCTACAGTTCTTGGTATGGAATGTACTCTTAAGACTAAATGGGTGTTGCTTTAAGCGGACACAACTGGTTACCAATACTCTTTTTTCCCTACAATAGGGTTCTGAGCTTCCGATTTGAATACAAAAGGCACAGTATTGAAAAAAAAATTGTTAGTGTTCATCGTTTAAAACTTCACAAGGGTGATTCACAAGAGTGCTCCTATAAGGGACCATCGTGGCGTGCCATGCCCCCCCCCCCAACACCAAGGCCTTTCGTTAATACACGCAAAACAGATCACAGATGTTAATGGACAAACTGCCTGGGTTGGGGAGGGGAACCCTGTTTTTACTCTGATGCATCTTTTCCATTAACAGGTGTATGGTTAGCCAGGTATGGACCCTTCCGAAAGGGACTCTTAAAGGAGCGCCTGGGTGGCTCAGTGGGTTAAGCGTCCCACTCTTGATTTCGGATCCAGCCTTTTGGGGCTGACAGGGCGGACAGAGCTTGCTTGGGATTCTGTCTCCCTCCCTCTTTCTGCACGCGCCCCCCCCCCCACTCCTGCATGCATGTGCGTGCACGCTCTCTCTCTCTCAAAATACATAAATAAACATTAAAAAAAATTCATCCCCGGTGGCACAACAATATGAATGTCTTAATGCCACCGAACTGTATACTTAAACACGGTTAAAATGGTAAATCCTAGTTTAACACAATAAAGAAAACATTTTTATTTCATTTTTGCCACCGAGGTGCTCTTCGTTCTGTTGACCCACCCTGAAACCCCTTTCCACTTCCCATCCCATGGAACCCTCTAGAATTTCGCTGGGAAGTTTTTGAATTTAATTCAATCCACCTTAAATGCAAGCCTGATGTTAGGCCTTGGGAGATGCTGGAACCACAGAGAAGAGGAAGGCTGGGCCCCTCCAGAAGCTGGGATCTTTTCCTTTCTTAACCCCACCACAGCGCTTAATGTCTGGACCACACGTCTTGGCACTTGGTCACATTCAAGTGAGCACGTGCACGTGCTATGGACTGAATGGTTGTACCTACACCCCGCCCCCACCCGCCGCAAATTCATGCATTAAAGCCCTAATCCCGAGTGGTATTTGGAGGTGGGGCTTTTGGGGGGTAATTAGGTCCTGAGGATGGGATGGGGCCCTCATGAATGGAATCAGTGCCCTTATAAGAAGATCTCTGCACCATGTAAAGAGACAGCAAGATGATATCTGTCTGCAAACCAGGAAGAAGGCCCTCACCAGGAACTAAACCATCTAGCAGCTTGATCTTGGACTTAAAGCCTCCAGAACTATGATAAATAAATGTTTTTTTGTTTAAGCCACCTAGTCTATGGCATTTGCCATAGCGGCTTGAGCCGACTAAAACGGTACAACATGCATACTACTCGTATTTTTGTCTAATAAAGGAAAGAGTCGGTGCTAAAAACTCTTTTGTTCAACAAATAAGTACAAGTCTGGACACATGATAGGTCTTCAGTAAATATTTATACAGCGAATTAATGCCAGGCACAGGGCTAGACCCTGGGAATACAGAGATGGACAAGGCATTTCCTGCCCTTGAGGTGCTTAGTGTCCACGCATCATGACTTGGAAGGTGTGACAGCGTAGGCGAGGTGCAGGTGTGACACAGGGAGTGGTCGGTCCCAGGAAAAGTTGTCAAAGAAAGCTGATCAGAGAGTATGTCTGTGAGATGAGTTTCGAATGATTGGGAGGTCTTTAGCTGTGAGGTGTAGGGATGTGCTTATAATAGATGTTGTATATTTAACATGATAGGGATTCTTCTCCCCTCCCCTCCCCTCTCCACCCCCAGGTGTTATTAAATTAATGGTGCATTTTCAATCATGGAAATAGCAGTGGTTAGTAGTTGAAATGGAAATAATAAATAAGACTGCCCAGGCAGGGCAGGCAGAATGATGGCGGAAGTGGATAGCCTGTTGGTAGCGGGCAGTGAGCTGTGTCATGAGAGTCAGCCCAAGTCAGCCGTTTTGTTGCAGAAAATGGGTGTAAATTAATAACTCAACTCCAGACAGTTGCTCATAACCACTGCTCTTTGCATAGCCCTGACTACCAAAGGATAAAATCTCGAAGAAACAGAACACCTGCAGCAGACTGGCACAATTTATTAATTCATGACTCTGGAATCCAATGATGCTTTGCTTATGAAAGATATTTATGCCAGAGTGAGTAACCTCCCATACAGGCAAGGCTTTTGCCCCAACCAATTGTTCTCAGTTTGGTTCATCTGTGGGCTTGCCTAAGGCAAGACTCACTCTCCAGCAACTCTGACCCACACCCAATCCCCAAGGACGTGAGTCCTACCCTGGGTTTCCTTTGCCAGATCACAAAGGACCCTTGGAGGCTCTGGTCAAGACAGCCAGGATTTGTCTCTTGATTATGCTTCTCTGTCTTCGGGCATGTCCCCCTGAAAACCCCATGAAGGTCCTCACACTCACCCCTGACAGATTTTCCTGCTGAGATCAGGAAAGACGCCCTATTATTTAAAGTTAAGAATGGAATTATTAAAAGGTCCCTGTGAATGAATGTGCTGATTGTTCTAAGATTCACCCACACGTGGTGTGTTAGTGATGCCATCCGCACTAGCCCATGTACGCATGCACACACACACACACACACACACAAACACACACACACACATACACACACACACACACAGTCTCCAGATGCCCCTGGCCCTACTTGAGCAGAGTGGCAAGGGAAGGTGTCCAACCTTTCCGTTCCAGTAATCATTCTCGTTAACATAGTCCTTGTTTTCTTTGCAGGTGTCTTTTCCCCCCATTGAAGGTACGGAGGGGATTACCAATCAAAAAGAAATGTAAGATTTAATCATCAAATTAGAGGATGGAATTAAAAGTTAGAAAGGAAGGGGGCGCCTGGGTGGCTCAGTCGGTTAAGCGTCCGACTTCAGCTCAGGTCACGATCTCGCGGTCCGCGAGTTCAAGCCCCACGTCGGGCTCTGGGCTGGTGGCTCAGAGCCTGGAGCTTGCTTCTGATTCTGTGTCTCCTTCTCTCTCTGCCCCTCCCCCGTTCATGCTGTGTCTCTCTCTGTCTCAAAAATAAATGTTAAAAAAAAAAATTTTTTTTTTTAAAGTTAGGAAGAGTGGGGAGGGGAAGCCTTCGTCTCCTGGTGAGTGACAGTCATTCGAAGCCGGTGAGCCTGTGGAGGATGTTACGAAATGCCCAAGTGACAGACTTAAAGACAGTCAGGGCTTCATCTGTTTGGACTGGGTTAAGCATGGTCCTGCGGAGAGCTGAGCTCTGTGACCTCCGGCCTCAGGCTGGAATGGGAGATAGTGGAGAAAATGTTCTTAGATGACCAGATCTACCCCTCATTGAATGTCCGCCTTCCTTCCCCTTGCCATTACTTCCCACCAGCCTTTCTCACCCCACTTGAGCTCTGCTTCACGGCTCAACTGGAATATGGTCTCCAGTTCTCGGCACGACACTGTAAAAATATTTGCAACCTAAAATTCACTCAGAGTAGGGATGCGACCTCAACTACAGGATGCCCAGTTAAACTGGATTCCAGATAAACACGGAATACTTCTTTAGGGTAAGTATGTCCCAAATATCACATGGAGCACACTCATACCGGGAAAAGTATTCCTTGTTTATCCAGAACTTGAAGTCAACTAGGCATCCTGTATTTTTATTTGCGGAGTCTGGCAACCCTTGTCCAGAGAGGAGTTACCTTATATGGAAATAGGTTCTTCCAAAAGACTTGGAGAGGGACAACAGGGAGCTCTCAGTAGTTATCTTCTGATTATTTTGAAGTTTTGCATTTCAAAGGAGGAATAGACTTGCTTCGGGGTGTTATGTTGAGTCACTGGGTAAAAATTGCCAAGAGACAGAATCGGCCTAGTTTGTCACAACCAGAGTGAGCTCAATGATGAGGGGGGCTGCATTTTGTGTCGGTATCCTGCTCTCTCTATAAAGCCTTCAGGCAGACATTAAATGCCTACGTGTAAGGGAGGCTGTGGGGGGATTATCGCAGGGGGGGTGGGGGTGGGGGATGGGACAGAGAAGCTGACCTCAGAGGCAATCCTTTCCAACCTCAAGATCCTGTGATTTATCTAAGGCCAGCCAACTCTCTTGTCTAGTCCCTCTTCCAAAGTGAAATCTTTGTCCACGCTGCTCTTCCCTTTTCTGGAACTTCCAACCCCTTTGGGTGGGGCTGGCTGTCTGCCCTGGAGCTTAGAGAACAGGGTGAATTCATGCACCAGCCACAGCTTTCTCGTGGAAAGCCGGGATCGCTACCCCTGCTACCTACCTACCTACTCTCTACTGGAGAGGACCCATAGCTAAGTTATTCTAAAACCCAGCTGTCGGTTTGGGTGGACGTCTCCCCATTTTTATCCACTCCGTAGCTCATAAACCCCCCTCAGCAAGTCACGTAGCAGAGGGGTACATTTTGCAATTTTGCCTACCTTGGAAGGTGCATGGGGAGTGGCATTTTGCCAGCCAGCCACTTCGTGGTACTTTACTGAATGACTTTTGTCCCCTGTAGCAGAGGCAGGTTTGTAGCACCCATTTTAATGTGTTACTTTTTTTTTTTTTTTTCTGGCCTGAAATTGCATCCATGCTCTGTGACATAAAGCTTGTGGGGGTCTTGATCATCCATCTGCGTCTGAGTTAGGAAGAATGCAAAGTTACCTTCTGAGGAGAATCTCGGGCATCTTGCCCATGAAAACACAGGAGGCCCCGCTCCTGAGCCTCGGTGGGCTGGCCTCGCATCGCCCCTGTATCGTCACGACAGCATGTCAGCTGCTTGACGGGCACGGTAAGTGCCTCTGTGCTTAACCAGCCACCCAGAACGGCCACCATCCAGATGATGATTGCAAACCCACCGCTCCGCAGCATTTTCAAAAGCCCACCTGAGAGAAACAGCATTTATGGAAGATTACCTGAAATAAATGCAGTCTGTATATTCTTCTAGATACCCTACGGTCTACCCCTGAATTATGAATTAAGCAGACAGTCAGTGAGCTCATGCCTAGCTATCTCATATGGGCACCCCCATGACGTTGCTTTCACTGAATTCCAGATTGTCCTGATGGCATCAGTTGGTACTGAGGGATGACCCAACAAACAGCCCGACGCACTTTGCCATTGTCTTTTCCTGGAAGGACAGGTCATTACATCAGGCAGCAGCCTCTCTGCTTAGGAGATCACGGAAGAAGGTTACTCTGTTCTCAGCACTACAAACGATTGCGCTTTTCCTCAGTGACTGCTTTCTTTTTACCTCACGGGCTCCGTAAATGTTATAACTGGTGGTATTTCTCTTTTCATGCTAGTGACTAGACAGGTTATGGTGACATCTGCACCTCCCCCGCCCCCAACAGATGACTAGGACAAAAAGCACAAATTTTGCATAGCCTCACTCACCCCTGTTCTTTTTCCTTGCCCTCATTTGACTTTTTTTCATTTTCCTTTCTTTTACATTCCTGTGCTTGCACCACGTAGGAACCCGCTTCCTGTCCTCGCTGCCACGGGGATACTCTGTTCCACACCTCCTGCCCTTCAAGAGACATTTTAAATTCTAACTCCTCATTTGCAGATTAAATACAATGAGGTAATAATCACAACGAACTCTGCTTCCAGGGAAAGGCTGGAATGTGATGAAGCCCAGGCGGCTGCCCTTGAACTCGGGGCCTGTGTGAGAGAGGCAGACATCCCAGCCCGGGAGCTCCCGAGAAAGGACATCCTTTCGAGAGCAGCAGACAGACCACTGCCTGTCCTCCCCTAACCCTAGCTCAGCGCACTGTTCGTGTGTCCGCAGCACTGGCTGGCAAACGTTAGAATCCACTCGCTTTCTCCAAGCACACAACGGGTGGAGGGTTGGGGTGGTCTGAGAACGTTCCGGGCGGAAGGATGGTAATTCACCTTGGGTTCTATGTAGTTAACAGCTCCAGTGCGCTGGTCCAGCCGGCCCTGAACTGCTCGGTGTCCCCTGCACTCTGCTGCTTCTCATTTTTGAACATTTGCTGCCACCACACCCAGCCTCTGAAACACTGTTCACACTTCTGTGCCTCTGAACTGTCGCCCTTGCCCCCAGTGGAAACAGAAGGGTCAGGCATTACCCTCTGATTTCCCAGCTCCAACAGTTGGAATTGACCCGCAGGGACGTTAACTCCTTCATGCCTCTCTCTGGTCTGCACCTGTCCTGGCCTAGCAGGCAGGAGGGACACAGGTGTGCTCGAGGTGGGCCGCTGATGGCACACACTGAACTGTCCCCCACCGCTTTATGGAAACCCCAGGAGGGGCCGAGAGGTGTGACTTGGGGCATCTGCTAGAGCTTACTCATCACTCCTATCTCCGGGCTGGTGTCCCCCTCCCACAGAACCCCGTGAGTATCTCCAGCTCTTTACTGAAGGCACGTCTTATAGTTACACAACATATCGTTACACTAATGACCGCAGAGGCTGATTTCTACTCAGCTTCGTACCCCAGCAGCCAGCACAGTGCCTGACACAGAGTAGGTCTGCTCAATAAATGTGTCAGCTCCAACGAATGTAGCTTTATCTCCTTCATCCAGGGGAGTGCCACGTAAAATTTTATTTGGGGGAAACAAATATCCAAAGCCACTTATCTAGTCCAACCCTCTCATGTTACAGATGAGGCATCGGAGGCCCAGAGAGCCTAAGTAAGTTGTCTGAGATTACACAGTATATGAAAGTGATTATGGAATATTAAAATGATTCCACAAAGTATGCCAAATGCAGACAGGGGAGCCAGCCGGAGTTACAATGTAAATTATTAGCACTTGAAATGGAGGGTATGACCATTCTGTGCTGGATTTCCAGCAGGAAATTGCTCAAAATAAATTAACTTGGAAAGTTCCTGAGCTCTGATTAAAGAGGTGAATGGCTTGAATGGGGCTCTCTCTTCTAGGAGAAGAAATTCGCCCTCTGTAAACACATTTTCAAGTAATGTACCAAGGACTTTGAATCAGAATGAACTTACTTAGCATTCTCTTCCTCCAACCCATTCATCTGACTGTGGCAGCTATAGGGAGAGGCATTTTCATTTAAAAAAAAAAACGAGATGTGGATGGCACAACTATCTTAATAAATTGAAAGAAAAAAAAAAAAACCTCGGCTAGCCCTCGCCTTCACCTATGCTCCCTCCTACCTCTAGAAAACCTTCTGCTGCAGTCTTGGGCACGTGTGTGAGATTCAGAATGCCAGGGATGGTCAAAGATTATGATGAGAGCCCAGAGAAATAAAAGTTTACCACTCCTCATTGCATGCCAATGTAAAAAAACAAAACAAAAAAACCCAACAAAACAAAACAGCAGTGAAACACTTTAACTTGAGTGGACGGGGGAGACTGTGAGTCATGGGAACTAGTTGGCCTGCCAAATGAGAGAGTTAGGACTTGCTTGAACAGACATACTCCCACTAAACTTTTCTTATTTGCCCAGACACGGGCCAACATTACTTTAGGAAAGAGGGGCCAGTTTAGCATTTTCACAGTCCATCATACCGCGACAAAAGAACGAAAACAAAACACAAACAAACAAACCACTTGATGAGTGTAAGGCAGACACCTGCTTCTCCCCTGTGTGGTCCATTGTCCACAGTTTTCCTTCTGACACTCCCCTGAGCCGGAAGCCAAGTGATAAAGTGGTGGTGTTTTTCTGCAGGCGATGCAGAATGAAGCCACGAGACCTGAACCCGAGTCACCCATTCAGGCTGTGCCTCTTACAAAAGCTCTCTGACCTGGTGCGCGAGTCATTTAACGTGTCTGGGGCTCAGTTTCCATGTCTGAGCTCAGTTCCGTATCACTATCGGGGACGATAGTGATATTTATGGCCAGGCATTATTTTGGGAACTGAGAAAGGGCTCATGACATATTTATGAGGTAGAAGCTGCTGGTGCGCCACTCAGCAGTGGGTGTCCCCACGAGCACCGTGGCTGCCTACCGAAACGTGTGCCCCGTTCCGCAGTGTGGGACCGTCACCGGAAATCGGTCCTGCTGCCGGGGACCACGTTCCCAGCTCCCTCTCCGCCTAGATGAAATGACAGAACCGACACCTAGGGGAGCAGGTTAAAAAGTAGTTACGTGGCTTTCTCATACTTTCTTCCCATCTGCTAGTTGGAAGCAGAGGCCTAAGATGACGGGTCCTCAAGATGGGAAAGAAACAAGAGTCCGCAAATCTCTACGTGGGGGAGAGCTGCCCTGGCCAGGAACACCTGCATTGTCCTCTTATGCCAGGGAGAGGGAACCTTTGATGGTGTTAAGTCACTGGAATGTGGGGCTTCCTTGTTCCAGCTGCTACGGTTACCCTAAGTAGTACACCCCCCTCCTTCTCTTCTAAGAAGCCACCCTGTTGTTGAGGAGTCTGCCCACCTCTGTTGAGCCATATGCTCCAAGGGGGGCTGTCTCCATCCCCAGTCCCAGGGGGTCATTCTGGATTGCTCTACAATGGGAGGTCTCTAAAGCTCTAAACTTGAAGTCTTATTTTTTATTATTTTTTATTTGAGAGAGAGAGAGCATGAAAGTGGGGGAGACAGAGAGAGAGAGAGAGAGAGAGAGAGAGAGAGAGAGAGAATCTCAAGCAGGCTCCGTGCTCAAAGTGGAGCCCAATGTGGGGCTTGAACTCATGAAGTCATGAGATCACGACCTGAGCTGAAATCAAGGGTTTGACGCTCAATGGATGGAGCCACCCAGGCACCCCCTACTCTTGAAGGCATATAAGTTTAATACCCTTGTCAGGGATTGGTTTAAACATGACCGGGTGAGGAAACTGGCCAACGAGATGTGAGGGAAGCTTTGCAAAGGTCCTTTTTCTTATATCAATGTCACTCTGACTTTTATGATTACTGCTTTCTCTTGTCTCTGTTTTCCTTCTATTTCCTTTTATTTGTAAGCTTTATTGAGGTATAATTTATATACAATAAAATTCACCAATTTAAATATACAGTTTGAGGAGTTTCTATAAAGTCCTGTAACCATCACGACAGTTACAATGAAGAATACTGCCGTCTCCCACTAAACATCCCCATGCCCCTTTGTAGTCAGTCTCCCCTCTTCACACTTGGGCTCTGGCATCCTCTGATCCGTCTTCTATCACTACAGTCTTACCCTTCTAAAATTTTACATAAATTGAATCATACAGATTCAATAGTCTTATACGTCTGGCTTCTTTCACCTAGCATAATGCTTTGGAGAGTCATCAATGTCGTTGTATGGATCAGTAAGTAGTTCATACCCTATGATTGCTGAGGACTATTCCGTTGTACAGATATAACACAATTTGCTTCTCCATTGACCCACTGATGCATATCTGGGCTCTTTCCAGTCTTTGTTTCTTATGAATAAAGGCACTGTAAGCACGTGCAGGAGAGTGTTTGCTTGGACATACGTTTTTGTGTCTCTTCGGAAAATACCTGGAAATGGTGTTATTGGATCATGTGTTAACTTTTAAGTTTAACTTTATATAAGACATCACCCAACTGTTTTCAAAATAACATTTTGGGATTTATCATTTGGCATTTCTACCCAAAACATGTGAGAGTTTCCGTTTCTCTGCATCCTTGTCCACACTTGGTATTGTCAGCTGTGTTTAATTTAAGCTATCCCAGTGGGTCTGTAGTAGAATCTCATTGTGTTTTTTTTTTTTAAGTTTACTTATTTAATTTGATAGAGAGAGGGAGAGAGTGTGCACAAGCAGGACAGAGGCAGAGAGAGAGAGAGGGAGAGAGAGAGACAGAGAGAGAGAGAGAGAGAGAGAGAGAGAGAGAGAGAGAGAGAGAATATCCCAAGCAGGCTCTGTACTGACAGTGCAGAACCCAGTGCAGGGCTTGAACTCATGAACTATGACCTGAGCCAAAGTAGGATGCTTAAGTGACTGAGCTACCCAGGTGCCCTGCGGTTTCTTTTTTAAGTTTATTTATTTATTTTGAGAGGGAGAGAGCGTGCATGCACACACACTCAGACACACACGCACACGTAAGTGGGGGAGGGTCAGAGAGAGAGGGAAAATCCCAAGCAGGCTCTAAACGTGGGGCTTGATCCCACAAACTGTGAGATCATGACCTGAGCTGAAATCAAGAGTCAGACACTCAACTGTCTGAGGACCCAAGCACCCCTCATTGTGCTTTTAATTTGCATTTCCTTGGTGAGTAATTATGTGGAGTATCTTTTCATGTGCTTATTTCACCATCTGTATATCTTCTGTGATAAAATGTCTATTCAAATATTTTGCCCGTTTTTAATTGGGATGTTTGTCTTCTTATTAATGAGTTATAAGAATTCATTATATATTTTGAATACAAGTTCTTTATCCAATATATGTTATACATCTGTTTTTTCCACCATCATGTTTTCATGGTCTTTTTTCATCCTTTTACCTTTACCTGTTGGTGGCTTTATATTTAAAGTACAATTGTAGTAGATCGTATACAGTTGGGTTTTGCTTTCTTATCCATTCTGACAATCTCTGCCTCATAATCAGGATGTCTGCAACATTTACATTTAATGCAATTTCAACGTAATTGAGTTTAAGTCTATGAACCTGCTATTTGTTTTCTATTTGTCTCATCTGTTCTTTTCTTTTTCTGCCTTTATTTGGATTGAGTTTTATTTTGTTTTTAGTATTCCATTTTATTTCTTATTTTGGCTTTTAGCTATATCTCTCTGCTACTCTTTTTAAAGTGGTTTTTGAGTTTACAGTATATATCTTCAACTTGTCATGATCTACCTCGCGTAAATATAAAAATCTTACAACACTCTACGACCATTCCCCCTTCTCCTCCTTTGTCCTATTTCTTTTCCATTAATTTTGTTCTACATATGTTATAAATCTCAGACTACATCATTGTTACTTTTGCTTTAGACAATTACTTTAAAATTTTTTTAAATAAGAAAAAATGTCTCATATTAGTACACATGCTTACATTTCCAGAGCTTTTCGTTTCTTTGTGGGGTTCCCAATTTACATCTGGTGTTGTTTTCCCGCCACTTCAAAAAATTTCTTAACATGTCTTATAATATATGTCTGCTGGTGACAAATTCTCTCAGCTTTTGTTTGCCTAAAAATGTCTTTGTTTCGTCTTCATTGTTGAAGGATATTATTTCCCCTGGATATGGAATTCTAGGTTGTAAGGTTTCTTTTTCTTTCAGAACTTTAAAGATGTCATTTCGTTGTCTCTGGCTTGCAGGGTTTTTGACAAGTAGTCAGCCATTACTCTTATCTTTGTTTGCCTGTTTACAATGTATCTCTTTCTCTGGTTACTTTTAAGATTTCCTCTTTATCACTGGTTTTCAGCAATTTTATTATGATGTGTTCTGCTGTGATTTTCTTTGTGTTTATCCTGTCAGGAAGCTTATGAAAATTTTAAGACCTGTGTTTGTATAGTTTTTAGTGAATTTTGAAAAATGTTGGCTACTATTTCTTCAAATATATTTTTGGCCCTCATTGTGCTTTTTTTCTCTTCCTAAACTCCAGTCATATGTTTATTAGTCACTTGGTATTATTCCATAGGTCACTGTGGCTCTGCCCATTATTTTAAAAAGAACTTTTTTTCAGTCTGTGCTTCAGTGTTGATAGCTTTTATTGCTACGTCTTCAAGGTCATTGATCTTTTCTTCAGTGTTGATTATTCTGAGAAGCCCATCCAGTAAATTTTTTTTATCTCAGATATTGCATTTTCAGTTCTGGACATTCTATTTCATTATTTTTGTAGTTTATCTAAATCTTTATTATTTTCAGTTTTGTCTTGAATTCTTGGATATGTTTATAATAACCATTTAAATTCCTTTTTCGAAAATTCCACCATGACTGTCACCTTAAGTCTGATTTTTTTTTTCTGGTTAAGACACATTTTTCTGCTTCTTTGCAGGTTCAGTAACTATTGGATGCTAGGCTTTGTGAAGGTTATGTTAAGTACCTGGATTTTGCTGTCTTTTAAAGGCTTCTCATGCAGAGGCAATTAGGTTATCTGCAGATCAGCTTGGTTCTTTTTAACTACTTAAGATGTTTTTATTATTAGAAGTAATATTTAGAGGTGCCTGGGTGGCTCAGTTGGCTGAGCGTCTGACTCTTGATTTAGGCTCAGACCATGATCCCAGGGTCATGGGATCGAGCCCTTTGTCAGACTCCATGCTGAGCATAGGATTCTCTCTCTCCCTCCCTCTGCCCCTCTCCCCAACTTGCATGCTCTCTCTCTCTCTTTCAAATAAAAAATTAAAGAAAAAGTTTTTAAACAAGTAATGTTTGTTTTTTATACAAGACTTGGAAATCTGAAAAATATAAAAAATAAAATAAAGCAGTCCAAAATATAATTGTCCAGCAATAACCACTGTTAATATTTATATATTTCTTTTCGATGTTTTTTACCCCGTAAGAATACATTTTGTTTTTTAAAAATACATAGGTATTATCACGATGAACACACAGTTCTGTTTTCCTATAGAAATATTTTCTCGTATCATTAAAAATCTTGTATAAACATAATTTTTTGGCCTTTTATTTTGAAGTAATGTTAGATTTACAAAAGAGTTGCAAAGGTAGCACAGAATTCCTGTGTCTCCTTCACCCAAGCTTCCCTTGATGTTAACATCTCCATAACTACAGTACATTTAGTTGCCAGATTTAGCAACTAAAAACACAGAATGCCCAGTTAACCTTGAACCTCAGGCAATGAGTGATATTTTTAGTACAAGTATATCCTAAATATTGCATGAGACAAAAACAAAAACAAAAACAAAACTTGATTCTTTTGAGTACTTTTTAACCTTTGTTAAGCAAGTTGCCTTTAATCTAGGGTTCGTTTAGCCTTACTGCTAAGGCATGACCCATCTGGAGTCCCCAGTGAATGCCCAGGTCTCCAGAAAAGACTCTCCACTCTAGCTGGCTAGAATACAAACAGCTGTCATTCCTGCGTGAATATGGAATTTTGTTTTATTGCCCAACCTTGTGCAGTTTTCCTCTGAATTTAGGTTTCATGCAAAGATTCAGAGTTTCCCCTTAAGCAGATTCCTGGGGGGTCTTTTTGTCATCTCTCCGGGACTCTGACCCCCATTCCAAACTCCATCTTCAACTCTGATCTCTGTCTCCCAAACATAAAGAGGTTGCCATGCTCTATGTGGTCCCCTCCTGCTCTGGGATCCAGAAATATCTCCAGGAAGAAAGCCAGGGCAATTGTAGGGCTCATCTAATTTTCCCCCTTCTCTGGAGAATCACCCTGTCCTGCCTGCGTACAATGGTGGGAAACAACTTTTCAATATGTTTTGTCCAGTTTTGTCATTCTTTATGGCAAAAAGGCAATTCCAATATCAGCTACAGTTTCGTGGCCAGAAATGGAAACTTCTCTTTTTTTTAAACAAAACAAAACAAAAACTCACACACACATATGATCTCTTTCTTGGAAGCTGTCGTTCCTGGTTGTGACGCTGGCTGTGTGTAAGCCAATTTGTAGACACGAAGAGAGCTGCCCTACAGACAGAGCCAACATGACAAGAACGGCAGGAAACAAAGATGGAAATCACCTGGGTCCTTGGTGACATTGTTGATCTACTGATCATTTTAACCTGGAGCCCCCCACTTCGGAGACTTACCTCTATGTGAAAAAAATGTTTTTCTTCATTTTTAAGCCAGTTGGGTTGGGATTTTTGTTATTTGACACTTAAAGTGCCCTAATTAATACAAATTAATGTGCTAATAAAATAGTAACTGCTCAGTAATGGCCAGTGGGCAATTTTAAAAGTACAATTGTAGAGTACTGTGTGCTACCTAGGTAGGGTGCTAAGAGTTTTATATACACTATTGCACTTAATGCCATAGCAAACCTAGGAGGGAGTTAGTATTTTTTTTTTCATTTTTATTTATTTTTGAGAGGGAGAGAGCATGCAAGCTGGAGAGGGGCAGAAAGAGACGGAGACACAGAGTCCAAAGCAGGCTCCAGGCTGTGAGGTGTCAGTATAGAGCCTGATGCGGGGCTCGAACTCACGGACTGTGAGACGAACTCGAACTCATGACCTGACCCGAAGTCGGACGCTTAACCGACTGAGCCATCCAGGCACCCCTAGGAGGTGGTTAGTATTAACCCCATTTTATATATGTAGAACTTGAGGCTAAGAGTACAATGTTTTTAAGCGTACAATGTTTAGTCTACGGCCCAGCCAAGATCCAATCACGGCCTCTCTGCCTTCGAAGTTACACAGTTGTTTAGTCTTCCACCATTGGTTTTCAAGTCCTTGAATTTAATCTAGACCAAAGTTCTTTTCACTAAAAAAGGAGAAAAACGATGAATGAAAAAAAAATACCTTGCAAGACAGGGATCCAAGGCACTGCGTGTTAGTCCAGATTCAGTGTGAGGAGAGTCCTAATCCGAATCCTGTGTCCTGACTTCCCCGGCCTGCACATTTCTGAGAAAAAGAGTCCGCACGCTTTCTGCTAAGGCATGGCAGCTAGCCAAGTCGTAATACAAAATACCTGAACAGGAAACCTAAGCAAGCGAGCACTCAGGAAATAGGTCCCTGGAAACAAAAGGTCCAGATGTGGGGCAAGGTTGATCAAGCAGCCAGGGAGCATTATCAGGGACAGCAGAATGGAAGGATGAACCCGGAGTGAGTGACACAGTTGGTGGGAAACAGAAGGGGCTGGGGAAGAGCCCTCATGGCCCACGGCCCTCTTCACGGTCCTGTTATGGCAGGAACCTGAATGGTGCTAGTTTAGAGGGACTGCAAAGAATCACAATCCCTAAATCACACTCTGCCTGCTAGGAATACCAAAGTCATACTTTTAAGACTTTGAGAAATGTAAAAGATGGGATGCATTATGACAGTGTACAAACACCATAAATCCTTTAGAAAACTCTTCCCTTAGTCACTTAACGTAAGTGGAGGTTCTGAGAGCTGTTAGCAGAGAGAGAGAGAGAACTCCAGAGCAGGAGCAGAGAACGGGAGCAGGGAGAGGGGAGGGGCAATCTGGCACAGGGCAGCGTGCCCAGGCTGGGCTCCAGGAGGTCAGCTGCACTCGCACATCCTTCTGCAATGACACACTCCAGGCAGGCTCACCACCAGAACGGGCATGAGGCTGAAAACGCACGTTTCTGTTCCTAACAAGTACCTTTCCCAAAGAAGGTGGGCAATAAACTGGAGTGAGTCAGCTAGTCAGTGAAGACACATCACCAATAGAAAGGAAGGCACCTAGCGGGTGGGAGCGAAGGAGTGTCCGTGTGTGTGTGTGTGTGTGTGTGTGTGCGCGTTGGGAGGTGTGAGCCAAGAGACAGAGAAGGAAGAGCCACTCTTCCCCCCTCCGATCCCAAAAACCTACAAATGACACTAGTTTGGGTAGAACTGCCTTCAGAGATAGGGGAGGAGACAAGAGAAATCTAGGCATGGCTGACTGAGTAAAAAAAGCAATAAAAATTGCATTAGCTATGGAGGACAGCATGGAAAAATGCAAACAGTGAATTTGCTGGGGATGGGGGTGGGGTGGAACTGTGAATGATTTTTTTTAAGTCTGTTATTTCGAAAAATACCTTTTTCAAAATGACATCCTGGGTCTGAGAGTCAGGATTCTGTGTGCATAGGCCCGAGTCCCTGTTCCTGGAATTGAATCCCCGCTTAAGAGGCTGGTAGCACTTTAAATTGATCCTGAGAACAAAGAAGGGAGCCTTTGCCACATTTTAATGGCCTCCAGCTGCCGGACCAGCCCCTCCGGGGGCCTTAGCCACACCCTCGGCGCTCTGCTCTTCGGGCAGGCTGTGCTTCCAGAGGTTTGACTGTCTCTGAGTTAGATTGGCTCCCTCGAAAATGTTACTGCCAGTATCACCAGTTGCGGAAACCAGCCTGCCTTTGGCACAAGGAGCCTTGCTGGCTTTCCTTTCCCTAGGCTCTCCCGTGGGATCAAGCCACGCAGCACTGACCTGGGGCCACCTCTCTTCTCTGCAGCGGTAGGGTGGGCAGAGAGACTCTTGAAAGGTCTGGGCTGCTCGGTCAAGAAATGCAAAGGCCTGACAGTCCCCCTGCTGAGCGGTCCATCCAGCCTCCGATCGCGCCTTCCAGCTTACCTTTAGGCGCGTCTGGTAGGGGAGGTTAAACAAAGCTAAACCATTTTCTAAATCACCAGCTTTGAAGGTCATTCCTCCCTTCTCCCAACAAGGAGAACCTAGATGTTTAAATTGCTTATCTCCTGTACTACTTAATTAAATGTTTAAAATTTAAAATGAGATGAAATAGTATGGAGGCTCCTCAGAGAAGTTAAACATAGAATTACCATACGACCTAGTCAGTTCCGCTTCTGAGTATATATGGCAAAGAATCGGAAGGAGGGACTGCAGGTGTTTGCACAGCCACCTTCACAGCAGCATTATTCACAGTAGCCAAAAAGGTGGAAACAACCCAAACATCCACCCACAGGTGAGTAAACAAAATGTGGTGTAAATATACAATGGAGTATTATTCAGCCTCAAAAAAGGAGATTCTGACACGCCACCACATGGATGGACCTTGAAGATACGGTGCTCAGTAAATGAGCCGAGCACAAAACCATGAATGTCTTATGATTCTCCTTTTATGAAGTACCTAGAGTCGTTAAGTTGAGAGACACAGACAACAGAATGGTGGTTGCCAGGGGGGCAGGGAGAAGGGGGGAATGGGGAGTTATCCTTAATGAATGGGGAATTATCCTAATTCTGCCTGACCTTTTCTTTCTGTTTTTCTTCTTTTAAGTCTTTAAGCCCTTTTGCTCTGTCCTTTTCTCCCCTGTGCTTGTATATATTTATACGTACCTTTGTTAACGCTTACTACAGTATAAAAAAGCAGTTTTTAATGTTTATTTATTATTGAGAGACAGAGCAAGAGAGGGGCAGAGAGAGGAGGAGACACAGAATCCACAGCAGGCTCCGGGCTCCGAGAGCTGCCAGCACAGAGCTGAATGCGGGGCTCAAACTCACGAACCTCGAGATCATGACCTGAGCCAAGGTCGGACGCCCAACCGACTGAGGCACCCAGACTCCCCACGCTTACTAATTATAACGCGATCGTCGGCACACGTAGTTAGCCCTTGAGTTCCCTGATCCACGGTCCCTGGACCATAAGACCACAAATGCTGTGCTCCCGTGTCAGATGAGAGCCTCACTCTTCCAGGTGTGGTCTACAGACCCTTAGCACCACCAGCATCACTTGGTTGGAAGCTTATTAACAATGAGGACTTGGGGCGCCTGGGTGGCTCAGTCGGTTGAGCGTCCAACTTTGGCTCAGGTCACGATCTCACAGTTCGCAAGTTCAAGCCCTGCATCAGGCTCTGTGCTGACAGCTCACAGCCTGGAGCCTGCTTCAGATTCTGCGTCTCCCTCTCTCTCTGCCCCTTCCCTGCTCATGCTATCTCTCTCTGTCTCTCAAAAACGAATAAACGTGAAAAATTAAAAAAAAAAAATGAGGACTCCCAGGCCCCACCCCAGACCGAATTAATCAGAAACTGACTTTTCTAGGCTCCAGGTGATCTGTATGCACATTCCAGTTTGAGAAGCCCCGGGTTAGAAGCCAATGGAGGTGAATGGTGAGCATGAGCTTGAGTTTATGAAATCACATGCCCTTTTTATGGGGTCTGACCCCATACAAGGGGCTTGGTAGCCTCCGGAAGCACCTCCTCCCATCACTCTAGCTGGCTCTCATCTGGCCCACAACGTTCCTTACGTTATATAAGAAGAAGACAAATGAGCTGCGTGGGGAGGAATCCAGCCTGCCTGGGCGGGGCTCCGTTCAGCGCGATGGAACAGTGATGCCCTTCTCAGATGAAATCTTGTCATCACAGCAAAACAGGCGTGGGACGGTCCCTAGCACGGTGACTTCTACATTCCAGCTGACTGTCTACTTCCTTCAAGGAAGGACGTCAAAGATTTGTGTGATTTTTATTTTTTTTATTTTTTTATTTTTTTATTTTATTTTTTTTATATGAAATTTATTGACAAATTAGTTTCCATACAACACCCAGTGCTCATCCCAAAAGGTGCCCTCCTCAATACCCATCACCCACCCTCCCCTCCCTCCCACCCCCCATCAACCCTCAGTTTGTTCTCAGTTTTTAAGAGTCTCTTATGCTTTGGCTCTCTCCCACTCTAACCTGTTTTTTTTTTTCCTTCCCCTCCCCCATGGGTTCCTGTTAATTTCTCAGGGTCCACATAAGAGTGAAACCATATGGTATCTGTCTTTCTCTGTATGGCTTATTTCACTTAGCATCACACTCTCCAGTTCCATCCACGTTGCTACAAAAGGCCATATTTCATTTTTTCTCATTGCCACGTAATATTCCATTGTGTATATAAACCACAATTTCTTTATCCATTCATCAGTTGATGGACATTTAGGCTCTTTCCATAATTTGGCTATTGTTGAGAGTGCTGCTATGAACATTGGGGTACAAGTGGCCCTATGCATCAGTACTCCTGTATCCCTTGGATAAATTCCTAGCAGTGCTATTGCTGGGTCATAGGGTAGGTCTATTTTTAATTTTCTGAGGAACCTCCACACTGCTTTCCAGAGCGGCTGCACCAATTTGCATTCCCACCAACAGTGCAAGAGGGTTCCCGTTTCTCCACATCCTCTCCAGCATCTAGAGTCTCCTGATTTGTTCATTTTGGCCACTCTGACTGGCGTGAGGTGATACCTGAGTGTGGTATTGATTTGTATTTCCCTGATAAGGAGCGACGCTGAACATCTTTTCATGTGCCTGTTGATTTGTGTGATTTTTAAAAAAATTTTTTTAATGCTTATTTATTTTTGAGACAGAGAGAGACAGAGCATGAATGGGGGAGGGTCAGAGAGAGAGGGAGACACAGAATCCGAGGCAGGCTCCATGCTCTGAGCTGTCAGCACAGAGCCCGATGCGGGGCTCGAACTCATGGACTGCAAGATCATGACCTGAGCTGAAGCCGGAAGCTCAACCGACTGAGCCACCCAGGTGCCCCAAATTTGTGTGATTTTTAAAGGCACTCAATTAACAAACGTGTGTTAAGCTTGGACTTTAATTCCTTCCTTTCACAGGAGAGCAAACCAAAGGCCCAGTGAGGTTGGAGTTGCCTGAGCTGATTTTGCCCCCCGAGGATCAGGGCGAGAGCAAAATTGTCAGCACCTGCCAGGCTAATGAGTTGTTTTTTGGTTTCTGTTTTAAATTAACTAATTAATTTATTTTGAGAGAGAGGGCGCCCACATGCGTGCATGGGAGGAGGGGCAGAGAGAGAGAGAGAATCCCAATTCGACGCGGGGTCTGAACCCACGAACCGTTGAGATCATGACCTGAGCCGAAATCAAGAGTCGGACGCTTAACCGACTGAGCCACCCAGGCGCCCGTGAGTTGTTTTGAAATATTTGTTCAACATTTATTTAGTGCCTGTCAGAGTAAACTGATCTATTAATGAAAATTACATCTAGAAACAGATTGTCTTGTTCGTTTACACCCACTGGCCAAAACAGACTCTATGTTTTTGCAAAAAACTTGGCACAATGTTGTCCTCTCTTCTGATGTTCTTGTTCTCGATTCAGTTTTCTTTCACGATTTTCTAAACAAGACAGCTTCATGACAGGAATACGAAAGGCTTTAAAATTTCAACAAAAAGAATTAGATTATTCAGTCTTAGTAAGTAGCACTATGTTGCCCTGTTGCCTTTCGGAATTCATCTCATTGTGACTTTTGGTTTGGTTGCATCAAACACGTGTATGTGGCATATCTAAGCATAATCCACAGAGATACTACAATCTGGCAGTGTTTTAAAAAATTTTTTTTAATGTTTATTTATTTTTGAGAGACAGAGACAGAGGCAGAGCACGAGCAGGCGAAGGGCAGAGAGAGAGGGAGACACTGAGTCTGAAGCAGGACCCAGGCTCTGAGCTGTCAGCACAGGGCCCAATGTGGGGCTCGAACTCACGAACCGTGAGATCATGACCTGAGCCAAAATCAGACGCTTAACCGACTGAGCCACCCAGGCGCCCCACTGGCAGTGTTTTTAAATCTATTGCTCAAGCGTGTTGTGTGGTTTCAGGAAAGAGACCAATGTTCCCATGACTTGGAGGGAAATCTGAAGGAAGTGGCAACCCTTCCCATTTGTCACAGTGTTGTGCCGCTACCCTGGGTAGTGGCTTGGTTGGATCTTCTTAATTCAGCTCTGACTGCAATTCAGATGCATCTGGGCATATCTGGAGGAGTCAAGGCACAGGCTGCCAGGAGACTATTGGCATAAAGAGACGGGGAGTGTTTGGACCGTTGGAAAAAGAGTCATCCCAAAGAGCAAGACCTATAGTCTTGTGTCAAGACCTCCCATTCTGTGGTGGTACCTCTGTTCGCCCTAGGACAACAGTAGGGGCCGTTGGGCTGTTCCCTGGCTTCCTCCCCTCCCCCTCTCCACTGTTGGCCCTGACCCAGAATGGCGGCTTGGGCACTGAGGACTCACTCCAGGGTTCCTCGCTGTAGGCGCCAGCAGCAGAACGTCACAGGACTGGTGGAAGCCAGAAAAGGAGGGGAGGAGAATGGAGGAGGCCACATGACAGCTGAAAGGGCTTGTGCATGAGCACACAAGAGTCTTCCGGGGGCCCCAAACATGAGTACGAGAGACTTCAAGGTTGACTGGAGAGCCAGCGATAGCACTTAGGAGGGTAATTCTATTCACATCCCGAAGCTTGTTTGTTCTGATGGCATAAACAATAAACTAAGAGTCTGGCGCTCTGCTTTCCCCTGGCTGGGGGACCGTTGGCAAGTCAGTGACCTCTCTAAGCCTCAGTTTTCTCCTGTGTAAAACATGGCCACCATGACTGCCTAACCCCTTCAAAGGCATTTTGAGTTTCATGTGCTACAAAGTACTTGAAAGTGTTTTCTTAACTATAAATGAAAGTAAGCTATTCTTGTTAACCGGAAGAAATGTCAACTCCCGAGGTCATAGCCTAAGGGAAGGGGCTGTAAGACGAGAGAGGTACCCAGGACTCCAATGTTAAAGATTTTGTATTTGTGCCAAAAGAACTGAGAAATGATGTGAGAGGGCCAATTCCAGGTTGTTGGCAGAATATCTGTGAACAGCGCCCCCTGGAGTTGGGCAACCCAGCAGCTCCGGCTCTTTGGACCCCCTCCCCCATTTTTTCATATTGTGCTGAAACTTGGCATAAGTTTGAATCACATACCAGACTTCATTGGGCAGGACTGTCGGTGTGGTACCTGTTGGGGGGAAGAAACTAAGGCAGGTTTAGAAATGATGGACACACCTACCTCCAGGGTAATAACCCTGGGTGGTGGCCGAAAAATTTAACCCAAGATCTCCCAGACCAACATGTCATATCCTGTCTAGAAGAGGACTTTCCCAACCAAGGAGAAGACTCATTCGGGATTCTGCAGGTTATTGACATTATGTCATCGTCTTGGGCACTCTGATAACAGGCAACATACGGAGAGGTACAGGTCATGGCATGCACTGTTCCAACAGGTTCTGGCCACGCAAAGCAAGGCTGAGCCTTGGGTGGTAGAAAGCTTTCTGTGGGAAATTTAAATGGCCTGAGTTATGTTAGTAATCGATGTTAACCTCACCCTGGGGGATCCCATCACAACGGAAATTTTGGGTGTTTTCCCAGCTTCGGTAGGGAAAGGAATACGACAGAATGCTGTGCTAATCGCATTTGGACAAAAAGTCCAGAAAATGCAGCCTTCACAGGGGCCACTGGGGTTCCTGGAAAGCTATTCAGTTCAGACACCTGAGGCACTTGGTGCAACAGGGGTATGTATTCCTTTCTCCTCCTGGCTGGTGACATTGGCTCTGTGCTCTACTCCCTGGGCTCCTACTCGGTTCAGTTTTCAATCAGACAATCTTCCGTCAGCCATCAAGGTCCCTTACGGCTTTAAATCTCTACAAGTCTGTCGTCAAACATCGATTGTGCAACTGAGTGTTCAATGCTCCATCCCTGGCACTGTGGAAGTCATGTGCTTTTTTTCCTTCCCACCCCCGCCCTCCCAAGAGCTTATCCAGCAGAGAGGCCAATGAAAAAACTAGAGAGCATTCTCGTTTACTTAACATCTTCTGTTAAAGCACTGCGAGCAAATTATTTTTCCAGATAACTGAAGCTTACTACAGGGTGAGCCGAGAGAGGACTTTAGCTAACCTTGAGGTCAGGAAAGGCTTCTAGGGGCGCCTGGGTGGCGCAGTCGGTTAAGCGTCCGACTTCAGCCAGGTCACGATCTCGCGGTCCGTGAGTTCGAGCCCCGCGTCGGGCTCTGGGCTGATGGCTCGGAGCCTGGAGCCTGTTTCCGATTCTGTGTCTCCCTCTCTCTCTGCCCCTCCCCCGTTCATGCTCTGTCTCTCTCTGTCCCAAAAATAAATAAACGTTGAAAAAAAAAATTAAAAAAAAAGGAAAGGCTTCTAAAGAGGTGCCCTCGAGGCTGGGAACGGAAGTGCCTGTAAAAATTCATTGAAAGAGGAATGAGGAGCGGAAGGGAATCCCTCGGGAAGAGGGAACTGCAAAAACAAATGCCAAGAGCCAACATGGGGTCTGAGGGAAGGTGCAGAGAAGACTGGGGCCGGGGGGCACAGCGGTGGAATGCTGCATGGGGGTGTGCACAGGGCAGCTCGTGCACAGGCGTGAGGCCAGAGACATGAATGGAGCCAGGACACGAAGAGCCTTCCGTGCCTTTGGATACCAACTGGATCTTCATCTTTTTTTTTTTTTTTTTTTTTTTTTTTTTTTTTTTTTTTTAGTCTGGGTATAGCACAATTTGATTGATTAGTGGGCAAATGTTAATTGGCCCCTTACCCAATGGCAGATGGTGATAATAGCAATTGCTAACCATGAGAGTTTACCATATGCCAGGCATTACACTAAGCACCTGCTTGGATTGCCTTATTTCATCCTCGTGTAACAGGCATGAGTATCATCCCCATTCTACGGACGGGGAAATTAAGATTCCCAGAATTTAGGCAGCTTGCCCCCAGTCCCACAGCTTGTCTGGTGCCAACCACGGTAGGTGCCGCAGATGATGAAGTATCTGGGGAGATGTTTGTAGAAGGGCATGGCAGTTTTCTGACCTAGCTTCAGAGGTCACACATCATTTCTGCCATACTCCTCAAAGCAGTCACAAAGATCTATGCACGTTTAAAGGGAAGGGAGTGCAGCCTCACCACTAGATGGGAGGAGTGGCCATGTCACGTTGTCAGAAGAACAAGGTTAGGAGATTCTGAGGTTGCTATGTTTGGAAAACGCCGTCTGCCAGGGGGTACGTTGGGAAAAGGTAGGAGATTGAAGGCTTCATCTACTGCCCCGCTGAGCGCGATTGTGCAGTGCACCTGTTACAGAAACACATATGGCACCCTCAGTCCCAGCAGTTTCGCTTTGGAAGACCCCTGACTGAGTGAATTGAAGGGTAGGAATGTTTTCTGGATCCCCCCCATACTGTACCTCCTGGAATTATTTTTCCGTAAATTTTTTTTAATGTTTATTTTTGAGAGAGAGAGACAGAGAGACAGAGCATGATCAGGGGAGTAGCAGAGAGAGGAGACACAGAATCTGAAGCAGGCTCCAGGCTCCGAGCTGTCAGCATAGAGCCTGACGCAGGCTCAAACTCATGAACCGTGAGATTGTGACCTGAGCCAGAGTCGGATGCTTAACCGACTGAGCCACCCAGGTGCCCCTATTTTTCCTTTGTGATGCCACTGTCTTCTCATCCAGGCTGGTGTGGCTAGGTACGCAGGTAGTAATGATCCTTATGATGCTGATGCTCCATAGTCTAGAGAGCACGGGGTGGAGGGTGGGGGGCAGCTGTGAGTGGGGGAGGCAGTAACTATAGCTAATTTGTCCACGAGAGTTGATTATATCTGAGTCACCGCCTCTCCAGACAACAGTGGGCTCTGTTTCACTGAGAACTACGAACATATTAGTTACTTCTTTAGGAAGCTTATTTAGGAAGGGGTGTCCTAGAATGGACGGGAATCTCTGCTGGTAAAGTGGTTGGAGGCTCCATGTATCCAAGCAAACACAACCTCAACGTGCTGGTGTTCTACCAGCCTACACACAAAAGACAGAACGTGTTAGAAACAAAAACAGGGGCGCCTGGGCGGCTCAGTTGGTTAAGCGTCTGACTTTTGAGTTCAGCTTCAGGTCATGATCTCATGGTTTGTGAGTTCAAGCCCCTCACGGGGCTGTGCACGGATAGTGCAGAGCCTACTTGGGACTCTCTCTTTCTCCCTCTCTCTCTGCTTCTCCCAGACTCACACTCCCTGTCTCAAAATATAAATAAATATACCTAAAAAAAAAAAAGCAAAAACAAAGAAAAAACTCCAGAATCTCTGGATAATCAGATTCATTTTACTGCAGTGGGTGGGCTGAGAGGTGAACTAGCAGGACAGGAGGTAGAACAGATAACTGCAGAGGATTTGGGGCGGTAGGCTAAGGTTTCATCTTGCTTAGACCAATCACTTGTACATCTCTTTGATCGTGCAAACTATGAGTCTGACACCTTTCGAGCGCTCCTTGTCAAATGAAGACTCATCATGGCTATGCTAATATACGATGTATGCTCTACAACCTGTTCCAGACTAGACATCGAGGCAGGGGCCAAATAATTATCAAAGATAATCTAATATATGTTCGGTTACCCCCAATTGATCCGTACATACGTGCCACCTTAGAGGCCACTGGCTCAGCCACCGGGAAAGCTTTGAAAAGAGTCTTGCTCCCGGGAGAGGCATGGCCAAGGTGGCATATGAGGACGTCTAAGCTGGTCGAGAAGAGGTGCGTGTTAGCTCCAGACCTGGGCTGGCCCTGGCCTCCTCTGTGGTTTTGTTACCGAGAGAACCTCTTAGTCAAGCGTGGACTCACCTGACTCCCTCTGTGCTTTTCACGTCTCTCCTTTCCCAGCTGTTCAGGGCAGAAATCCTCACTGCATTGTTCCACACACAGAACAAATTGCACCGAGTTCTCTAGACCTGCGGCATGTCGAATAAAGGAAAATCATATCTCAGTCTGTCAAAGCTTTTCCTTGATCCAGCCCAAAAAGATATCTGGTCCATCTTCCTCTGTTACCATGTGCTACCATTTCTCTCATGCCCCAAATCTTGATGGTCTTTTTCCCTGGCGGCGTTGGAACCTCGTGAATCACCCACCCGGTGGGCCAATAATGCTGCTCTGCGTAGGAGAATGTCTGATAAAATTGTGTAAGGCGCATTCAGCAGTGCGAATATGCGCAGCCGTTGAATGTTAATTCTCTCGGCAGGCCAAAAACCATGCCCACCCGTCCGCCTGAAGTCACGCTCTGGGTTGTCTGTACCTCTTGTTTGTCTGTAAGCCTTGGCTGGCAGCCGGTGGGTGTACGTGGGCTCACATTTGCAAACTAGGCACAGAAAGGCTGTTAGCCTACCCCTTCCACTGTTGCTACCTTTTAGTGGAGGTGACCTTTTTTTTTTTTTTCTAACCTACCACTGTTAACTAGTTATTCAGAGTCCGACGGGGAGGTAGGCTTCTGAAAGGTGGCAATGATCAAGCCAGAGCCATACCGGGATGTGAGGGCAGGGCCAGGAGTAGGGTGAGGCCAGGGAGGTGCCTTCTAAGATACGGTGAGAGGGACCATTTTCACCAGCGTTGAAGCGGAGTTCCAACCGGTCTAAACATATACTAGGTCCTGAGGTTTTCCCATCAGTCCAGAGGAGCTCAGGCCAGATGGAGCTGGGAATGCAGTTGGTGGCGATTCAGAGTTTTCAAAGCCTCTACCTGAGGCTAGGAAAATGAAACAGGGATAAGAGAGGTTAAAGGAGCAGAAATAATTCACATCTCCTGCATATTCACACGCGGCCCGGTGGCCCTCGGCAAGTAGACGGTGGCAGTTCATTTGAATTGTATGCCTGTGGCCTGTCGGTTTAAGGCGCCCCGACCTTTTGCGCTCTGGCCAGTGGGCCATCTGTTACCAAGTTAAAAACGTCACCCCTGCAAGTCTGCTGCTCAGCCCGCTTTGCTGGTCTCTGTCACACACGGCTTCTGACGCCTCGGCGGCAACATTCCATTCCAGAGGGAGCAGAATTCCGTTCACTCTTTCACGGCTTCCACATCCTTCCGCGAAAAATAGCACCTGATGAAAGCCTCCCGGCTCGCACAGCTCTGAGCTTTGAGGGAAGCTTGAGACCAGGCCAGAGGTTATCAGAATGGCTCCAACTGCACAGCTCAAGCGGCTCTCCTCTGTCTAAACACAGTTGACGTGTTCAAGAAAAGGAAAACATGGGAGCAAAGACTGTCGTGTCTTTTCCTCTTGAAAATGGTGACATGGGGGGCGCCTGGGTGGCTCAGTCGGTTAAGCGTCCGACTTCAGCCCGGGTCACGATCTCGCGGTCCGTGAGTTTGAGCCCCGCGTCGGGCTCTGGGCTGATGATGGCTCGGAGCCTGGAGCCTGCTTCCGATTCTGTCTCCCTCTCTCTCTGCCCCTCCCCCGTTCATGCTCTGTCTCTCTCTGTCTCAAGAATAAATAAACGTTAAAAAAAATTAAAAATAAAAAAAAAAAGAAAATGGTGACATGGTGCAAATAATCTACATGTCCAAAATAGGGGACCGGCTAAGCGAATTACAGTGCATCGACTCGGTGGAGTGTTATGCGGCGATTAAAATTAGAGAAAATCGTGGGGTGCCTGAGTGGCTCCGTCAGTTATCTGTGTCTCCCTCTGTCTCTGCCCCTCCCTCCCCCCTCACGCTCTGTCTCTGTCTCAAAAATAAACATTAAGACAATTTTTAAAGAAAATATCCTTATAATGTTACATGAAAAAGCCCACAGAACACAGAATTATATGTTCGGTCTGTGAACTAGGCGAGTGTCTGGACTGTGGAAACATGCGTATATAAAATCAAGAAAGTGATTTTAGCAGTCTTTTAGCAGTCACTGCTCTCCCCCCCCCCCTCCCCCCGCCAGTTGGAGCATATTTTTTTTTTTCAACTTTTTATTTATTTTTGGGACAGAGAGAGAGAGAGAGAGAGCATGAACGGGGGAGGGGCAGAGAGAGAGGGAGACACAGAATCGGAAACAGGCTCCAGGCTCCGAGCCATCAGCCGAGAGCCCGACGCGGGGCTTGAACTCACAGACCGCGAGATCGTGACCTGGCTGAAGTCTGATGCTTAACCGACTGCGCCACCCAGGCGCCCCGGAGCATATTCTTAATGATGTTATTTATATAACGATATTGGTGCCTGAAAAATTTCTAAGCACTTTGGAAAAAATGAAGAAGGTCTGATGCACACGGGGTGGGGGGTGGGTCTGTGTCCACTCAGAGGCTGGAGCATGGGCTCTGGCTTTCACTGTCTGGTTTGAGACACTTGGCCATTCTCGAGCTATATGACCTTGAACATGTTCTTATCTCACCTGTCAGACGGAGATAAGAATGCTGTCTACCTCATCGGCAAATGGAAGTCTAAGTTAGTATATATCTAGGGCTTGGAAAAATCCCTGGCCCAGAGTGAGCCCTCTGTAAATATCGGTTCTCGTGATTATATTGTGGATAAGCCATACGCCCCAAGCCGCGTCAGCCGGGGGAAAAAGCTAAAAGCATAGAAATTTCTCTGGCTTGGCCATGACCTGGTCTTGCAAATCTTTCCCGATTTTTTTTTTTTTTTTTGCCAGGAGGCTCCAGGGGTATTTGGCCAGCAAGGGGTCCTTGCTGCCTGGGCAGGCTGGCAAGAGAAAAGCCCTGGGTCACTAGCTGCGGGCCTACGGCCCACCGCAGAGAGGCTGGCTATCTCTTCCAAGGACAGGGAGGTGCCTGTTGCTCAAGCTGCAGCCTGGCAGCCGAGGTGGCGGCTACCGCAGATGCCACAGCTGGTGCCGTCTCCCGTGGATGCCCAGAGTCACCCGCCAGCTGCCCCACGCCAGTCTCCCCCGTGCCCTGCCACCCGGTCCTGGTGACAGCATGGCTTCCACTTTCTACACGCAGGCACCCCACACACACTCAGCCCTTTCGGAGGGAGGCAAGTCTGGGTGGCAAACACTCCGTTTCTCTTCACCCGGCCCCTCCTCTCCGCCCCTAAGTCACTGCAAGGGTTGAAAACTGTGTGTGACAGATGCTCCTTTCTTTCCCTTGAGGCCCCACAGGCCTTCCTGCCACCCGCCTCCTTCCTACCAGTGGGACAAGCCCAGACTTGACCACATCCCCCCAGGAGGACAGTTCTGCTCCAGCGGGGACCCCATGCAGCTCAACGCCAGACTGACGTACAACCTGGAGAAGGCATTGGGATGCAGAAGCGAGGCACAGATGCCTAGATGGTAAGGGCAGGGATGGTGAGAGTGGAGGGAGAGGGGGCGCCTGAGAATGCTGTTGACTGGACACTAAAGATGTGGGGACGAGGGAGGGAGGCAGCTGCTGGAAAGGAAGAAGGGAGGCCCCAGCAGATGCTTAAAAAAAAAAAAAACCAAAAAAAAAAAAAAACCCAAAATGTGAAGCTGGTTTGCACAAATCTTCTTCAACCTCCCCCAGAGTGTCAGGAAGACACTCAACCACTCCACCCCACCCCATTCTTTTCGGCCTTCCAATCTGTACAAAAAAAGGGCGCTTGAGGGAGGGGAGGGGGGCTGTCCCTGTGCGTGATTGTCTCACACACCTCATTCCAGAGGCAGACCTATTATCTCAAGTGATGCTTTCTTTATCCCTCGTGCGAGTGTGATTAGAAATGGGAACAATGTTCCTTAATAAAGGGGGAGGGGGGGGGGACCCGAGGAAAATTGGATGTTGCGTGAAGGGAAGAAGACGCACGTAAAACAGCCCTGGTGGAAATAAAGTGCTCAACCAGTCCTGTATCCATTAAAGTAATAACATCGGAGCGGGCCAGGTTTATCACTCCCTGGCAGTCCCTCAGCGGGGGAGTGGTGGCTCTTTTTAAACATGAGAACAGAGTTGCATGTCACTGCTCCGATGTGGAAAGACAGATCTCCTGGTCCCTCTCCCCCAGACATCTTCCCCCAACCCTGCGCAACCCCCCCCCCCCCAACCTTGGACTTCTCCCAGCCTCTGGAACCGTCGCTAAAATTCATTTCACTCTTTAATTAGATTTCATGGAGTAAGGGATTGGGAGGGGTTTGGGGAAAGGCGTTCATATGACCTCTTTCTGTAGAAAGGGGTAATGCTGTTGATAGGGGAGGTGGGACAATGGTTGCTATGGAGACATATTCCCAGACATACAGACACACACTCATTTTAATGCCTATTTTTTTTTTTTTTTCCAGCAGGGGAAGGATCCGGTGCCCTATTTTTAGTGTCAGATTTCAGCAAAACAATTCACTTTCATTTCATCACACGCACACTGCTGGGTTTTAAAGTAGGTCACATTTTCTAACCATATCAGGAGCTCAGATCTGTCTTGCCTGAGTAGTGCAGGGTTCCACAGAATCTTCCACGGAAGATTTTACTGATTGAGACAAAGATCTCAGACTTGCCTTGGCACAGCTTTCTTTCATCTCTGTTTGACAGGCTTTAGAATAGGCAGAATGAATAGCTGCAGGTAAATTTACATTTTAAGGACGAATGCAAAAATGTCTATTCAGTACTAATAGCAAGGAGAGGTCTAGAAATTAAAAATGACAAGCTGATCTGTTATTCTATTATCAGGTTATCGCTGATTATTATAAAAATAGGCCTTGAGTGCCAATTTCTCCACAGTCCATCGGGGAAGAAATAAGTCCTGGCTGGTAGCTGTCCAATTTAAATTTTTTGATCTTTGTTCCCGTTCGACTGGGTATGTCAGAATATGCAAATCCAGAGTTCGGGGTTGTATTTTCTGCCCTGTGCCGAGCTGCAATTTGTAAGTGTTTCTGTCTGCATTTCTTGCTTTGTGCTCTCGGCCAAATCTCACAACCCCTCTGTGACTAAAATACCCTATTGACTGGAATGAGCACTGGACGTTCCTCAGCAGAGCTGGCCTGAGGCGAGATGGTGAACTGGTTCAACGTCTACAGTAGCCCTAGACTCACCCACGCCCCTGGATCATCCCACTGCCTCCTCATTTAGGAAAGGCTGCTCTCCAGTCCCTTGGAACTTGGTATGTATTCACAAAGCCTTTTTGTTTCTCATGGGGGAGTTATTTTCACACTCATGGGCTTCTGGCTTCCCTTCCGCAACAGAGTGGGGAGCTGCCTGTGTGTGTAATCAAAGGACACCACATGGCCCACAGCCTTAAAAATAATAGCCTGATAGAAAAAGGAAGACTGTGATGAAGTCGTTGAGATACAATACTCATAGTGTCATCCTGGGTGGTAGGGGTTCAGCTGATTTTTATTTTCTCCTTCCTAACTTTTTGTATTTTCCAAACTTAGTTGAGCACGTGTTCTCTTTTTTTCTTTTTTAATTTATTTCTGAGAGAGAGAGAGAGAGAGCCCAAAGCAGGGCTGGAACCCACGAACTATGAGATCATACCTGAGCCCTGAGCCAAAGTTCGACACTTAACTGACTGAGCCACCCGAGTGCCCCAAGCACACATTGTCTTAATCAGAAAGTGATGAAAAATAAAAGCAAACATGATCATCTCGGGGCGCCTGGGGGGCTCAGTCAGTTGAGCATCTGATCTCGGCTCAGTCAGGATCTCACGGTTTGGTGGGTTCGAGCCCCGCATCGGGCTCTGTGCTGACAGCTCGGAGCCAGGAGCCTGTTTCGGATTCTGTGTCTCCCTCTCTCTCTGTCCCTCCCCTGCTCATGCTCGCTCTCTCTCTCTCTCTCTCTCTCTCTCAAAAATAAATCAAAAAAAATAAAAATAAATCAAAAAAAAATAAAAAATTAAAAAAAATTATAACCTCATACTGAATATTACGTGATCATTGTTATGCTCTATGCTCACTGTTATTTTATATTATTATATCCTCACAGCCACACTCTAAGATGAGCATTATGATCCCCATTTAACTGAAGAGGAAACTGACATGGAGAGAGTTTGCCCGTGGTGACACAAATTGCACGAGACGGAATGAGAATCCAAGCAGAGATTATCCAAATGAAGACCCAATTCGAACATCCTGATCACATGTTTTAAATAGGTATAGCTGCCATTTATAAAACACTTCCTAAATGCCAAACACCATTATATATATAATACATTAATATATATATTATATGTAATACATTAATATATATATATTTTATATATATATAAATATCTACACAATAGGTAGTTTTGTTTTTTAATCTGTATTCTACAGTTAAGCAAACTGAGAAGCAGAAAGGTTAAGTCAATTTGCCCAAAGTCACAGAGATAGTAAATAATGAGAGTAGGGGATATAGGAACCCAGGTTTGTGTAAAGCCCCAGGAGTTCCCTAGAGCCACAGGGTCAGATCGGGGAACTGAGGGAAGCCAATCTCTCGGTTAGGGAATGGACATTCTCTACTACGGATGCTCTGTGGTCACACCCATGAAACTACTGGTTGGAAACGTTGAGTCTTGCCTACATAGCAATCTGCTGTGTAGATTGCAGGTAGGTTCCATCGGTATCTCTTGACAGGCCAGGGCCTAGGATAAGAGGCCCTTAGTCAACCTATTCTCTAGAATTAGTATGGCTGAAGTTGATGAAGATGGCCTCAGGTGGTCTGGGACCCTAGATCTCTGGAACACCTATCTCCAATAGTTACGTCAAAGGAAAATTCATTTCTTTTGTATTAGCTTGGTAAAATTCTTGGGTCCGCTTTTGGTAGTGGATCTATCTTGGCTAACACATAAAATTAGCATCAGGATTGGGGGTTTGTAGAGTATCGTCATTACATATTCCTAAAATCCTTGAACATCAGGAAGAGTAGAAAACTAAAGCTCAGTCTACCCAATCTGTAAGATATCAGAAAAGCAATAAGCGATAATGGCTTCCTGCCATTGGCCTGCCATCTAAATTGATGAGCAGTCCAGTGGTTCAGGAACTGAAAAGTGAAAAAGACAACAGGGTGCCTGGGTGGCTCAGTGGGTTGAGTGTCCGACTCTTAGTTTTGGCTCAGGTCATGATCTCTGAGTTGGTGAGAAGGAGCCCTGCATTGGGCTCTGGGCCAACAGCTCAAAGCCTGCTTGGGTTCTCGCTCTCTGCCCCTCCCCCACTCATGCTCTCTCTCTGTCTCTCAAGAATAAATAAACATTTTTTTAAAAAGGGAAAAAGACAATTATCCTCACCCCCTCAAAACATGCATTCATAAGCAGTGGCTCTAAAACTATAGTCAGTTGCATTCTTCTAAGTGCCATTAAAAGCTCTTTGCCGAGGGCGCCTGAGTGGCTCAGTAAGTTGAGCATCTGACTTAGGCTCAGGTCCTGATCTCACAGTTGAGTTCAAGCCTCACATCAGGCTCGATGCTCAATGTAGACCTGCTTCGGATCCTCTGTCCTCCTCTCTCTGTCCCTCCCCCATTTGCACTCTCTCAAAAAACATTAAAAACAAACAAACAAAAAAACTCTCTGCTAGACAATGGGTGACAGCTTAGCTGTTAAGATGCAATTGAAAGCGATGCTTTCTGGGGCACCTGGGTGGCTCTGTCAGTTGAGCATCTGATTCCAGCTCAGGTCATGATCTCGTAGTTCCTGAGTTTGAGCCCCGAGTGGGGCTCTGTGCTGACAACTCAGAGCCTGCAGCCTGCTTCGGATTCTGTGTCTCCCTCTTTCTGCCCCTCGCTCACTCACACTGTCTCTCTCTCTCTCTCTCTCTCTCTCTCTCTCTCTCTCTCTCTCTTTCTCAAAAGTAAATAAACATTTAAAGAAAAGAAGTGATGCTTTCCATGGGGCACCTGGGTGGCTCAGTTGGGTAAGCATCCAGCTCTTGATTTTGGCTCTGGTCATGATCTCACGGTTCAGGACTTCATTCAAGCCCCACGTCAGGCTCTGCTCTGACAGTGCAGGATCTGCTCGGGATTCTCTCTCTCCCTCTCGCTCTGTCCCTCCCCTGCTCACTCACTCTCTCAAAAATGAAAATAAACTTAAAAGAGTAAAGGTGTTGCTTTCCTTCCAGAATGGATTGTTTCAAGTAGCCTCAACTAACTGCCATTAAACTGAGGGGAGGGGTGGACAGAGGACCAAGGTGTATAAGTACAAGCCGGAGTCTTCACATTTAAAACCTATTTTTAGACAAGACCCTTGGCTGCCGTTACTGGTCCATGGACGTGATGGAAGGGAAATGGAAGAGATACCTACTGAGGTTTTGAAAGAATTGCATTCCCAAAGAAACCATAGATGTGACGTGCAAAAGCCTGTGTCAAAGCAACCTTGGTACCTCCAAATCTGCAACAGCGGGAAACAGGCAATGAAAGCCGTGCACCCCCAGAGGGCATGCTCGCTGCTTCATGCTCCCTCGAGGGCCACGGAGGATAATGGACATAGAGGTGCCTCCCAGAGGACGGCTGGCTGACCTCTTCTGTGGGAGAAGGCAACCTCCTCTATTCTTGCTCGGCAGGATTTGATAATTGCTGTAGACTGTGACTGCTTAGGCTTTCCCATTTTCGGAACGGTAGCTTTAATTGTGGTTTTCCTGTTCCTACTCCATCGCCGTGTATGTAGTGTGGTTGGGGGCAGACAGCTAGTTTTTAATTGGTGGTTTGCGAGATCGTGTAACATCACATCTGGACTCAAGCAAGGAGACTGCATGATACCCGCTGAGCTCGATTTTGAGCTGAAGGCAGACCCTTGATAAAATGTTGGTGTTTCTTCTCTTGGGGAAGGAATATGTCCTGTGTGAGGAAAGAAAGGTTCGTACATATTTTGGGGAAGTCAAGGGTTGAAATACGGCAGTGGCTGCTTAATTGTATGAAAACATTTGTTTTCCTTAATTCTATAGTATCAGAATATCTCATATTTAGGCAGGCACATACTGCTGGAAAGACTCCACTTCCTAGTCTTCCTGGCTCCCTTCCAATTAGGTAAGGTCACGCGATTAAGATTTGGTCACGTGGATGTAAGTAGTAGTGTGAGCAACTTCTAGCAAGTGTTCTTAAAGGAAGGAGGAGTTTCTTCCTCCTGGTTGGAATGGGATGTGAGGGCTGGAGCTAAAGCAGCTATTTTGGACCATGAAGTAGTTTGGGAACTCGAGATTATGCAAGGCAGAAAATTGAGGAAAAGGAATCTGAGTCCCTGATACTGGAGGCACTTCACAATCTGTGGACTCCTTACCCAGGCTTATTAAAAAGAGAAATAAACTTTCATGTTGGTTAAGCCACTGTGTGTGTTTTGGTTTTTTTTGTTTGTTTTTGGTTTGGTTTTGTAGGGGAGAAGGGTAAGGAGAGTTCAACCTCCTGCTTGGCAAACCTAATCCTAACTAATACGTGAGAAGTTACTTTCTTGAGTTATCCCGATTTTCCTAAAGGTGAGCATATCTTGGAGGCTGAAGACCGAAAATGGCTTGCAGAGGCCATCAACGGAATTAAACAAGATGCCACCTTGTCCCATGATACAGAAATTAGAGGAGAATCCCGTGCTCGGGGAATTCCCTCTCCCTCTGTATTGAGACACTGGAACTTCAGAAACCCAAATCCATTTACTTCTCTGGGTTTTAGCCAGGGAGCTTGTCTGCAAAGAGCTCCCTTATTAGACCACTGTCTGCCAGGTTGGTTTAGGAAAAATTTCCCGACTGGCACAGAATATCTGTGGCTCTGGAGAATGACTAAACTATTCCAAACTATTTTAAAAGCAAATCCATTCTTAATATCCCAACAACTGTGGAAATTCTGTTCTATCTAGTTCGGTATAAATCTATTTTTATTTCTTAACTCCTTATATCTTCATAGGCTGCGTTTTTTATATGGAAATTTTCAGATTCTGTTTCTTCCAAATTATATTTTATGAATTTGCTGCCGTTGAAGCCTGCCTCTGATCCCACATCATTATTTAATCACCTCGGTATAAACACTGATTCAATGATTTTGCTATTGGTTACCTAAATATCACTAGCTCCCTTCCGTTTCCTCTCTTGTACAATGATGGGGCTTGTTTATAAAACTGCTTTGAAATTACCAAGTGGGGGGAAAAGCTACATCAAGATAAAGTGCTGTGTTGTTCTTCCCTTGGAAATATGCCTTGGCTCAAATTGGAACTTGGGGTATAAATTGTAAAAGATTCTGCCAAGAGCACTCTAGTTCTGATATAGAGTGTTGGATGAATTTCTGCTTTCAGGCCAGGTCATTGTGCAACTTGAGGGAGATGGGTAAAGGAGAGTCGGATAGGAAAAGGGTTTTATTCCAGGGCTATCGTGCATATTCATAGATGGGCGTGGAGCTCCATTTCTCCCTCCCTTCCTCATTTTCTCCTTTCTAAAGTCCTACTTCTTTCCCTCCTACCACCTCTCCTCCCTTCTGCCTTCCTGCCACCCACGGATACTTCTCGAGTGCGGTGGTAGCTAATCTTCAAAAATGTCACCCCCAATGAACTTGGAGAGGTCATGTGTAGGCACTCTAGACCACAGCCCCAGCCGAACTCGTAGACAGTAGTGAGCACTGGGTGCCAGGCACGTGCAGTCCAGATGACTCCAGCCCAGGTGCCATTGACTCCAACCGCACGGAAGATTCCCCATGAAGAACCACCCAGCCAAGCCCAGTCAACCCGTGGGATTGTGAGATTAGAACTGACTGTTGCTTTAAGTCACTACATTTTATAGGATGGCTTATGACACAGCAATAGCTAATTTAAATGAGCCAGGCACTGTTCTTGAGATTGGAGCAAAACAGATGAAAATGTGATCCCTCCTGAATCCACAGGCTAGCAGGAAAGCTAGCCAATAAAAAAGGTAAATACACAAACAGTAATAAAGGCCCAGGAGAGAAAATAAAGTAGAAAAGGAGAGGAGAGGGGGCTGGGGAAGGCTTGGCTAGGGTTGCTGATGAAGGATCCCTGAGAAGAAGATTTTTGGGTCAGAAATGAAGAGCAGTGGGAGTTAGCCATGTGGCTACCTGGGGCGCGCCTCGGGGCGCCAACAGCGACTGTAGAGGCCCTGAAATGGCAGCACATCTGGGAGAATCAAGAAGCACAGAGGCAGATGCAGCTGGGACGGAGGGAAGGAGGGTGAGGTCGCTGGTGATGAGGTTGAAGACGTTGGGGGCGCAGATCAGCAGGGCCTTCTGAGTCAGAGCAAGGACTCTGGCCTTCATTCTGGATGGGTCAGCAACCGCTGGAAGGCCTTGAGCTGGTGAGTGACGTCATTTGGCTTATGACTGAACAAGAGCACTCCCGTTGCTGCGTTGAAAACAGAAAAGACAAACACAGAAACGCAGGCCCAGTAGGAGCTTTTTAACCACACAGGAAAGACACGGTGATGGCTTGGATGGGTGGTGGCAGTGGTAAATGGTGAGGAAGAGGTTAAATTCCAGGTTTATTTAAAAAGCGTAGCTGGGGCGCCTGGGTGGCTCAGTCGGTTAAGCGGCCGACTTCAGCTCAGGTCACGATCTCGCCGTCCGTGAGTTCGAGCCCCGCGTCGGGCTCTGGGCTGATGGCTCAGAGCCTGGAGCCTGCTTCCGATTCTGTGTCTCCCTCTCTCTCTGCCCCTCCCCCGTTCATGCTCTCTCTCTCTGTCTCAAAAATAAATAATAAACGTTAAAAAAAAAAAAGCGTAGCTGATGACGGTTTGAATTTGGGCTGAGAGGGAAAGACAGGAAGCAAGGATGAAACCAAGATCTGAACCATCGGAAAGTAGGTACCATTGATTGACGTGGAGGAAAGTTGGATCAGAAACTTCCTAGTGGGGGCACCTGGGTGGCTCAGTGGGTTAAGCATCTGACCTCAGCTCAGGTGACAGTCTCACACTTCGTGGGTTCGAGCTCTGCATCGGGCTCTGTGCTGATGGTGTGGACCCTGGAGCCTGCTTCGGATTCTGTGTTTCCCTCTCTCTCTCTGCCCCTCCCCTGCTCATGCTCTGTTTCTCTCTCTCTTAAAAAAAAGTTGTGTTGTTTTTTTTTAATTTTTTTTTTCAACGTTTATTTATTTTTGGGACAGAGAGAGACAGAGCATGAACGGGGGATGGGCAGAGAGAGGGAGACAGAATCGGAAACAGGCTCCAGGCTCCGAGCCATCAGCCCAGAGCCCGACGCGGGGCTCGAACTCACGGACCGCGAGATCGTGACCTGGCTGAAGTCGGACGCTTAACCGACTGCGCCTCCCAGGCGCCCCTGTTTTTTTTTTTTTTTTTTTTTAAGAAAAAGAAACTTCCTAGTGGTTGAGTCTCCCTGCTGGAAGGTAAGTTGAAGCAACTCCAGAATCTTTCAAGCCTGGAGGATAGAGATAATACCTGAGTCCACTGTTCCAGATCCTTCAGGGTGTACTCTCTTCATGTGCTCAGTCAGGAGGACCCACACCCTAGCTGGTCTCAGCCAGTAAAGGCTGGCTGAATGAGTAAGTCTCGAGGGTTAGTCAAGGGTGTGCGGCTAAACCTTTGACAACTGGCTGGGGCGGTGGGGAGGGAGTGCTGATTAATGGCTTGCCAATTCCCATGGTGTGAATGCTCTCACTGGGGCTGCTCCAAGCTACCGGCACAACACCACTCAAGGCAGAGTCGGGGGTGCTCAGTAGCCCGCCGTCAGGTACAAAACCTCCACCATGCAGCTACAGTAGAGGTACGAAATCTCAACAGTGTAAATAATAGCAAAATGTGGTCAAATAATTAGTAAGGGATGAGTTTTGAGTCTTTATTACCTTTGTTTTTAATACAATGGTTTCGTCGAAAGTTTACATCGTTTACTATTTAATAATGATTATATTGAACAACTGGCTGGCAACGAGTTCTTGCAAGCCAGTGTGAACCAGTTCGAGAACATCGCTGGCTCACAGCTCTTACCAGCCAACTCTTTTGTCCACACACACACACACACACACACAGCCACTTCCCTGGTATCACGCTGGCTGAAAGCAGTGAGTTCAGACCCGTGTCAGCCTTGGCCACCTGGCGGACTCATCTGACTTAAGGAGGATCCCACCCTCTGGTGAGGCTCACTACCAAGGGCGAGAAATGCCAGATGTACGGTAGCCTCATGGGAACTTTATTGCCTGGCCCCTGAGTCATGCCTCCGTGCTATAGATTCTTGACTTTGAACCTCAGGGAGCAGGGAACTTGAACTTTAACGCTTTCCCTCCCAGGAGGCATTGGGCTCCCAGGAAAACAGGTCCTCCGGTTCCGGAAGAGCCTGATCTGCGTATGAATGAATGGGGAAGATTTTCAGGGGTGGGGAGAGGGGAGGGAGGAAAACCGAATCCTGTTCCAACATCTCCCAGGACCGAGGGACTACTTGTCCTACATTTATAGAACCAAAAGAGATCATGAGTGACTCATCACTGCTTCAGGATGATTTACCCTCTACAGGACAAATGGTCCGTCCCTACTACATTGGTGTAAGCGACCGCAGGAAGCCACTTAACAGGCTTCCACAGAACAAAAGAGATACACTTCAATGCGATTGTCTATCCTTGACTGTGGAGAGAGGCAACTTTCACCGCGGAAAAGAAAAACACAACTTTCTCCACGGTGCATTCTTCTGGGAGGAACCTCTTGTCCCCCTCCCTGCTTCTTTTTGTCTTCTCCCCCACCCTTCCTTCCTTCTCCAAACATTTATCCAGTGCCTTTCTGAAAGCATGCCACCAAGCGCTAGGAATGCCAAGATGAGTCAGCGGCGAATCTACTCTTGTTCCCTTTCAAGTCGTTCTCCACAAATCTGCCAGAGTGCTTTTTTGAAACCGCAAATCAAAAGGTGACCCAGCTCTCCTCTTTTCCATTCCCTTCCCTTCTCTTCCTTTTTCTGCCTGTCTGTAAATATATATAAACATAAACATATATGTATTTATATGATATATATTTTATATAGTATATATATTTCTATCAATGTATAATTAAGTGTAATTAGTTAAATATATTACATTAATATACATAATTAATGTTTAATTAATTAATTATAAATTGTATTTGTTTATTTATTTATTTGCCAGCTGCTTTGTTTTCTTTCTTCATCATAAAACGTGCACCAGGGAGCTAGAGGCTCAAGGAGGGGTGAGCCGGTGAGGGAGGCGGTATGACTCAGTGGTGTTGAGAGACGGGCCAGGTAGAGGTAGGTTGAGCTATCTGGAGCCAGGTTTATCACTCTTGGAGAAGGGAGGCACCGATAGGGCAAGGGGAAACAAAATAAACTTCCTGGCAGTGGATTGCAGCTGGATCTATCACTGTAAACTGTGGTTTAGACAGATACATGATAGATACATAGATAGATAATAGATGGGAAATAAATATGTGTGTGTATATGTACACTGTGTTTCCTAGCTCTGCCCAGCGGAAGAACCTAGAAGGACTGACACCCCAAGTAGCAACAAGAATTCTTAGTGCTCAGACGTTGGTGTCCAGCCCTACTCTCCACCGTAAGGGACCTTGGTTTCCTTAAACAAATAGCTGATTCCAGGGTGGGGCAGAGAAAGAACGAGATAGCATAAGAATAACATTTTGTTGCACCAGAGTGTAGGGAAGGTCTCCAAGAATAATGAGGACAGGTCAAAAGGACACACAAACCGTCCTGAAGGGGCTTCTATGGACCACGTTTGGGACAATTTGAAGATCAAAATAATGATAACCTATTGACTACAATCAACACCTGTAAGTCTACGCAGATGTAGGCATATAAATAAAAAAAAAATGAAGACAATTATTTCTTACAGTGGAAAGTCAACTAATAATTGCAGAAGAAATAGCGGTGTAAGGAATTCACCTCTTGGATTCATCCGCGTCATCATTTACTCAAGAAACGTCAATGGGCGGTGATGGACATGGGTAACAGTGGTGTGAGGGAAGGGCCCAACCCCCTCACCCACCATCTCCTGGCCACTCCTGGATCAGCGTGGGTGGCAGCGCTCAGGCAAGGCTCCCTCAGATCATACTTGCAGTGCTGACCAGGGTGCATACCTCCGTCTGCCTCCCGGGCTTCTTGCCCGCGCTCTATCACAAGCCTGAATTTTATGGAAATTTTATGGAACGATTTCAGAAAAAATCGTTCCTTGGAACTAAACACTGTGTATCTTCTGTCTTCTTATAGAATAATGATCAAGGGGGGAAGGGCAAAATAGGTGAAGGGGAGTGGGAGACACAGGCTTCCAGCTATGGGATGAATAAACCACGGGAATAAAAGGCAGGGCATAAGGAGTGTAGTCAACGATACCGTAATAGCGTGGTGCGGGGACAGATGGTAGCCGCACTTGGGCTGAGCACAGCGTAATGCACGGACTTGTTGAATCGCGGCATTAAACACCTGAAACTCATGTAACATTAAGTGCCTACTTTACTTAAATCAGGGGCGCCTGGGGGTGGCTCAGTCGGTTGAGCATCTGACTCTTGCTTTCAGCTCAGGTCATGATCTCGTGGTCATAAGATCAAGCCCCACGACGGGCTCCAGGCTGGGCATGGAGCCTACTTGGGATTCTCTGTCTCCCTTTCTCTTTGCCCTTCCCCCACTCAAGCATGCACACGTGCACATGCTCTCTCTCCCTCTCTCTCTCTCTCTCTCTCTGTCTCTCTCTCTCTCTCTCTCAAAAAACACAACAAAACACAACAGACTCACACTAATTAAAAAAATAATAGGGGCGCCAACAGACTCACACTAATTAAAAAAATAATAGGGGCACCTGGGTGGCTCCCTTGGTCAAGGATCCGACTCCGGCTCAGGTCATGATCTCCCGATTCACAAGTCCAAGCCCCACGTGGGGCTCTGTGCTGACAGCACAGAGCCTGCTTGGGATTCTGTGTCTCCCTTTCTCTCTCTGCCCCTCCTCTGCTTGCCCTCTGTCTCTCTCTCTCTCTCTCAGAAATAAATAAACATGAAAAAATTAAAAATATATAGCAACAAAGGGTTGGCAATTTAACCATGCGGCGTGCTGCCTGCCTAATTGGTTACCGGTGTTACAAATATAAAATGAAGTTGCTCCTCTAAAAAAAAAAGGAATGGTAATAGCAGCTAACATTTATTGAGTGCTTCCCAAGTGCCAGGTGCTTTACATGTGTTTTCCCGTTTAATCCTTACAACAGTCCTTCCAGGAAAGACGGCTCTTAGCCACAGCGTCCACGTGAAAACACTTGGGCCCAAAGACATGAAATTATAGTGAGGAAAGAAGCTGACTCATAAATGCCGATAATGCGAGGGGGAGGGGCAGGGATTGCCCGAGACAGGCCCCACGAAGGTCACGTGTAACGGACCGACGTTGGCATTAAGCCTCCAGCGGAGCTCATGCCCGCTCAGCTATGGGCCCCTGTCTTCCGGGCACGTCTATGCCTTCAAATGCAATTTTGTCTCTCGTGCACACACCCTGAGTGCCTATGATGGGATGGCCTGAACTGAAGGGGGAGGGGTGGCTGGAAGCCGAGGAGTGTGGCGAAGAGGCTGGCGGGAGAAGTCAGCCCAGGTGCAGGCAACGAGGGGTGTATTTGCAGAGAGTTTAAAAATAATGAAACCAACTAAAAGCCATCTGGTTTGTATTACCAGCGTGTAGCATGGCGATCCTACACAACGTCAGTGACAAAATGCTCCCCCCAGCCAAAGGCTGACCCTTCTACCCACTACCACCCTGCAGTGCCCCCCGGTTGGATGCGATCCAGCCTCACTGGAGAGCGAGATTTACCGAGGTTCGAATTCCCGGAACCTGCAGCGCCTCCGTATAGTAGGCGTTCAATAAATACTGACGCCACCAAACATAACCTTGAACTCAGATTACGTGTGTGTGGCCCTTTAACACTGGCCTGGCGCTCCCCCAAAGACACGCCTGGGTCTCACCTATCACAAAGGAAACTTGCCACAACACGGGCCCACTCTGTTACAGCACAGAGGAAAATTGAGGCAATCACCCAGGCTACGTAGGCGAAGTTGGAGCTTCGCTGGAATGATAGAAACAGTTGCCTTCATTTTTCTCTCTGTGCTGGCAGTAGTTATCAGCCGCACCACCGAGTGATTTTATTTATATATTTTATTTCCCCTTTTTTTTTTGGAAAACCAGTGAAAGTCACCTCATAATTTAGAATATTAAAGGATCCGCCAGTTCTAGTCGGCCTTGGGATCCTAAGGGAAGCTAAGTGCTTAGAAAACCCTCCTCCTACTGCTCAGACACCCTCCACACTCTGAAATTACCCCAACCGGCTCATAATTGGGACCAGCTGGCAGGATGAGAGAGGAGGCCCCTGCCCCGAGCCAGGAATCGCGTTGCAAATTTCATCCCTAGAAAGAAGCTTGACTTGCTCCTTTAAGGGTTAAGAGGTAGGAGGTCAAAGGCACAGCGCTCAGGAGCTGGGATTTAAATTGGCTACAGGGAACCTGAAAACAAAGGGCGTTCACATTAGCAACCGTGGCTCCCTTGCTTTGTCTAGGACCAAGTGTGTGCGAAATAGCCCAGGCGACCCTGCCGGGCTACGGCCTCCGCCGAATTTCACTTTACAGCCTGTCTTTCCAGAACTGGCATCGTTAATTTGTATGCTGCCCGAAAGCTGTCCTTTATCCCAAAGCCCTCCTCACAAAGCAGATGCAGACCTCCAGAAGTGCACCGGAAATAGGGTGGGTTCGGAGAGAGGGGTGTCCGTGGCGCTCGGTCTGTTTCTTAGTCTCTAATGTTTCTGGGACTCTGCTCTCTCCTGCTTTCTCGATAGACTTGTCAGCTCTCAGCTTTGCACTCCCACCCCCTTTCCTGTTGAGCCAGAACTACAGCTTTGCTCTTGGAGAGCAATTCCTGAGGTCTGTCCACCCTGTCTTGGCATTGGGCTCTCCGGCCTGGACTGGGAATCTGGAGGGAACAAAGCAAGCCTCTGGAGTGAGTGCACGGCTTATTCTTCAGTACAGCCAAGTGTCAGCGGTGGCCCTTAGTGGCTGGTGGCCACTGTCCCCACCGAGCGGTTTTCGGTGGTGTGACCTTGGCTGTCTTCTCTGGTGCCAATCCCCTTTGGTTCTTCTAGCCTGTTGCCCAAGCCAGATTCTCCAGGCTTCCTGTTGATTCTGTGAACGATTTGATCGCTTTCCAATATTTTTTTTTTTCCTGCTTAACAGAGTCAATTTCAAGTGTCAGAAACCAAGACCCCTGACTGGTTCGGCATCTGTCCCTGCAAGACTTAGAAAACCAACCCTGTGCTTAAGAGGGAGAAGTAGAGATGAAAGATGAAAGACGGAGCAGCGGAATCAAGAGAAGGAATTAGCAGAACAGGGTGAGGCATCGTGGAAGCGTGGGGAGAAGGAAGGAGAGTCACGGTCGAGGGAGGAGTGGTGGGGGGAAGGCAAAGAAAAGAACTGGCAAGTAAGGAAGACCAGCCTAGAAGAGGTCTCTCACCTTGCTAACGCTAGTAATAGGAGCCTTGAAGGAAATTGCCAAAGTGGCCTCCCTGAGGTATTTCTACGTTTCTATTTTTGGCAGACAATGTGGTTTCAATGGTTTTCTGCGACTGTTTCAGGAACAACAGTTCCTTGATTTGGACTTGCTCCTGGAGAGAAATGAAGGTGTGAGCGTTTACTTCATACATTTATCAAATGTGCTGCATGCTTGGGAGCGCACAGATACATGGGCACGCGTATGCCTACTGTGATATGATAAATATATGCATGAGGGAAATGGGGCTCCGGCTCGTTGTATAGGTGGGGAGATTTTATGGAACAAGCCTATTTAATATGTCAAAGGGAAAACATTACTTATGACGCCCTATTAGCACATCATTCGTCTTACTGGGAAGACAGAATGAAGAATATTTAACAATTAATAGAAATCATAGGAAGAATTATGATTAAGTGCCATCTGCTGGCTTCTGTGGGTTTTATTTTTATGCAGCTTTGAGCCTGTCCTCATAATTATCGAACGTCTCTCTTGCGCTGAGGGTGAACTTTCCGTCCACATTTGGCCTATTAACAGATGCCTCGTTTTTGCGGATGTGTTCACGTGTGCACATGTGTATATGCGTGTGTGTGTCTGTGTGTGCGCTCACGCGTGCGTGTGCCTGCACATGGGTGTGGATGTGCATGTGCGAGAAAGAAATTAATTTGGAAAAACAAACTCACCTTAACAACAATCCGTCTTCCTCTAAATTCTGATTTGAGAGAGCAGACTTGGGTTTATTTTAAAATTCTGTTTTCGTAGCAGATTGCCAAAGCTCTGTGTGCTTAGCATGTGTATAGAGGGGGAAGGCAGGGGGATGGTTCTTTGAAAGGGACTTCTCTCTTCCGTTTCATGCGTCTCCTCTGAGAATGTATAGAGTTTGCATCTCAAAAGCTCTGTCTAGTTGACGGCAGGTGAGGAATTTCCATGTCTCATTTGGATGACATTGCAACAAGCAAGCATCAAGTCAAATCGTCTAATCGCTCAGAAGTTAGTGGGAAGGGAAACAGGTTCCATGCGAGCATATGTGACCTCCTCCCCTGGGTCTAGTTTTGGATTTTAGACTGTAAGTGCTCAGCAGGAAACAGGTCTTGCTGTTAGTAAATTACCCTGACTTGTGTTTACGTGGGGAGCCAACAGGCTTAGGTCAGCCCTGCTCTCCAACTAGACCCTTGAGCTGACGGTTTATCTGGGGAATTCACATTCCAGATCCATTGTTTGCCTGGGATTAATGAGATTGATTGTCAATAGTTCCCGAGTAATAATGGTAACCATTTACTGACTGCCCACTGTGTACTACAACATTGCAATAGATTATTGAGAAATAAATACCTCTATGTTCAAATATTTATATATTTGAAATTAGTCTTAGAATTTCAACAATAATGTCCAGTGAGTGTCCTTTATTATTTTAGTGTTACGTGGATGCATAAAAACAGAGGTAATCGTGTTATAAAATGCAGTAATAAAGTGAACCTATCCTGTGACTCGAGATTAGAAGTGGGATGTCACCAAGTATCGTTACGTTGTGGCAGATTCTTCACGTGCTTTCGCTCTGTTTCTCACACTCTTATGGACATTGGTGTTATTCTCCCCACTTTACAGATCAGTGCATTGAGGCTCCGAAGGATAAAGTGACTTCTCCGTCTCTCACAGCCGGTAGGTAGGAATGGTGGTGGGGTACACGGCACTCTTCATTTCTTCCGTCCCTGTGGTCAAGGCGGACCCCTCTGCCCAGCCCTATCCCAGGCGCTCCAGGTGACTAGTTCCACTTCTGGGGCTGAGGCAACATCACACTCCTGAGAGATTCCAAGCTGTCCTCTCCCTGACGTGGCCGACTCTGTGAGTGCTGACCCATCCCCATGGTGCTCACCGTCACTGCTCACACCCATGGCTTCTTCCCACCGTCACCTGAGAGTCTGCTCAGGTGGGCCAGGCAGGTTGGAACTGCCATGGAGTGACTGCCAGCAGGTGTGGCCATGAGTCATGGCGCCCAGGATCTGGTGGATAGATACCGCCCGTTCTTTGCCACCCTCCCCCCCACCCTGGAGTGGGCCAACTGCGGGCGTGTTTTAGTCTGTCTGACATTCACCAGCAGGGCCGTGTTCATGAAGGCACTCCGTGCTGATTTCTTTTCCTTCCCCACCCCGCTTCCACATTCCCAAGTAAGCTACTCGCACTCACATCCCAGGTTAGGGTGGCCTCCAGGAGAACACCGAGCATGGGTTCCAGAGGGCCAGCTACTCTATGATGCAGCTCCCCTGGGGGCTCTGTCATGGTTGTTCACAGCCCCAGCGGCTGACAGTGCTGCCTATAGACAGCCTTCAGCTGTCCCTCGGCTGGCGAGAGTTACCTCGCCCGTGGTCGACTCCTGACTGACCTGGCAGTGAAGGATCGAGCTCTCTTGGCTCAACCCCGCACAGCTGTGGAGGGCGATTCAGGCTCCAGACATCCCCTGGGTTAGGGCGAGGTGGCCGCGGGCCTCGCCGTGGCTCATCTCCTACCCTGGCACAGTCCCGTTGCCCTCTGCTCTTTTGCACGGGTGTTGATCCCAAGGCCACTTCCCAGCAATGCCCTGCGTGTTAATCTCCTCTCGGAGTCCCCTTTGCCATGGGACTGCCGCACCCCAGCAGCATGTGCCCCTGAGGACCTGGGAGAGCAGGAGCCGGTGTCCGGACGTGGACGTGTACTGGGAGTGAAACTGGCCCGGTGTTGGGTCAAGTCGCGACACCTCGGGGTTAGTTTGTTAGTACGGGATTGCGCCGTGAATTTAAATTTATCCGACGCCAGTGCCTTCGTGCAGGTATCCTTTCACTTCCCAAAAATGGTTATACTTCCCCTGACTTTGGCTAGCAATTCTAACATCTGCTTACATCTGGGCTGCATTTGGGTTTCTCACACGTTGTGTCCTTTGACCTTTGTGGTCCCGGAGACTGCTGAGGCCGCCACCCACCTCTCAGCGCAAGGTTTCAGAGGCTTCGAGTGACTCAGCTTGCGTCACGCCCCGGGGCAGGGACTTGGCTTCCGGGCCTGGGCCTCTAGCAGTGTGCTTTCATGATGCCGCATGCCCTTTATTGGGTTTCTCCAGGACTCTAGCTCCGGCAGGAGGGGTGGGGGGTTGGGGGGTTGCTTCTTAACACACGGAGCACGTTAACTCCACGCGCAATTGTTTCAAGTTTATTTATTTATTTTGAGGGAGAGTGGGAGTGCAAGCAGGGAGGGGCAGAGAGAGAGAGGGAGACAGAGAACCCCAAGCAGGCTCCGTGCGGTCCGCGCAGAGCCCGATGCGGGGCTCGATCCCCCGAACCATGAGATCATGCCCTGAGCTGAAATGGAGAGTCCAACGCTTAAGCGACTGAGCCCCCCGGGGGGCCCCGGCTCCCCACACATTTAAAAAATTTTTTTTTTCAACGTTTATTTATATTTTTGGGACAGAGAGAGACAGAGCATGAACGGGGGAGGGGCAGAGAGAGAGGGAGACACAGAATCGGAAACAGGCTCCAGGCTCTGAGCCATCAGCCCAGAGCCTGACACGGGGCTCGAACTCACGGACCGCGAGATGGTGACCTGGTTGAAGTCGGACGCTTAACCCACTGCGCCACCCAGGCGCCCCTCCCCACACATTTTTAAAGGAACTCCCATGTACCACACGCCGAGAATACAAAGATGGATGAGACACAGCCCCTCTTCTCAGCCTTGTCACAGAGACAAGCAGGTGGACACACAGTCACAACACAGTGTTCCACGTAAATAAACGGCGCGGAGCAGGGGCCCAGGGTCCCAGAGGGGGCATCGCAGGGAACGTGGTGCCTCAATATAATGTCTCTCCCGATCAGACGTGGCCCCAAATGTGGAGTAATGACCGATCGGTGGAGGCCAGTAGTGTGGGGGGTAAAAGAATTCCCCCGAAGGAGATAGAGGCTTACCGAATACACCACAAGGGAACGGCGGGCAGGACAGCAGAGGAGAGACTGTCTGCCATGAGGCAGTGGGTGGGGGCTGTATTTAATGGCGGAAGGTGGGGAGGTTTGGGGATGCATGGAGTTCTCCCCTTTTTTGGGAACTGTGCCTGGTTGTAAGTAGCCCATTGGACAGTTAGGGCCTATGGATATTTTGAGGTGAGTCGCCTGATGGGCCTGTGTGTATTCAGCCAGGGGGTCTCTGTGGGCCCTTTCTACATTCCGTTGCTCGAGCCTGTTTGCCTAAAAGCAGCCTCTACAGGGAATATGCTGTTTGAACTAGATCTTAAAGACTCAAGGGTGCTTACTAGTGCAGTAAGAGGGGGGAAGGGAATTCTAAGCAGAGGGAACCGTCTATGCAGAGGCATAGAGACAGGAAAAGAGGGGCGCCTGGGTGGCTCTGTCAGTTAAGCATCTGACTTCAGCTCAGGTCATGATCTCACAGTTCGTGGGTTCGAACCCTGTGTGGAGCTCTGTGCTGACAGCTCAGAGCCTGGAATTTGCTTTGGATGCTGTGTCTCCTTCCCTCTCTGCCCCTCCCCCATTCTCTCTCTCTCTCTCTCTCTCTCTCTCTCTCTCTCTCTCTCTCTCTCTCTCAAAAATAAACATTAAAAAAAAAAGAGAGGAATTTGGTTGACTAGAGCAGAGGGTGTGAGGTCAGGGGTGGGAGGGGGGGCAGTAGGTCAGGCCCTTTAGATATTATTATGCAGCCAGAAGGATTTATATTACCAGATTTGCTTTTCTGAAGGGAAATAGTAATCCTAATATGTATTGAGGAATTAGCATGAGCTATATATTTAACATAGATTATTTCACTTATTCCTTGTAAGAGCCTTATAAGATAAAGAACATCACCATCATTTTTGGATTATTATGCTTATTGGAGAAGCCCCTCTGGCAGCAGAGGGGGGTGGGTAAACCAGAGTACACAGAGCCTGATGGCGGAGAGAATAGGAAGGATATGACCTTCCGGGCAAGAAACGACAAGGCCCTCAGCTCAGGGGCTGCAGAGGGAAGGAGAGGAAAGTTTGGCAGTCGGAGCTGCTTCTGCGGAATTTGGCGACTGAATGGCTGAGGCTGGGAGGCTGGAATATTCCATCACCCATGGAAGGGATCACTGGGAAGGCAGATTCATGGCGGGCGGGGGGGCATGTTGCATTTGAAACTCTGGTAGATGTCCAGGTAGAGACGTCTATGGAGGAATTGGGTGTATGGGTTTGGAGACCCGGGGAGAGGCCTGGAGCTGTTAGCAGATTTGGGATTCACTCCCTGTCGATGGACATGGTGAGGTGAGCGACAGAGAGCAACAGCCTTGACATCAAATCCCACTTCATCATTTATTGATGGTGCGACCTTACGCAAGCTAATCTGTGACCTCAGTTTTCTCATTTGTAAATTGGGGTTGGGGGCGGTTGATAAGGCTAACATCGGAGGGTTATAATAAGCATTACGGATGCCTAACAGAGTGTCTGGGACACGATAAGGGGAGGAGGAGAAGAAATCTCAGGTGGAGAGTGTGTACAACGGGAAGGAAGCAGGGTGAGGCTGGCACCCTGGAGAACAGTTTTCCAGAGGTAAAGAAACAGAAGCCAGCAAAGGGACAAGAAAGACGTGCTCAGGAATCAAAAGATAGAAGTGTCCTGGGAGCAAAGGGAAAAGATATTTTCTAGATGTTTTTTGCGGGTATCAAAGCCGAGATGAAATTTACAGGAAAAAAAAATCAATGGCAAATAAATATATGAAAAGATGCTGAGTCATATCCCTATTCTAGAAATGCAGGTTAAAATAATAATGAGGCACCACGTTTCATTATTCGGTTGGTAAGGATGATTGTATTTAGTGATATTTAGTGTTGGCCAAGGTCGGGGAAACAGATGGTCCCAGATACTATGGGAACATACATTCATGGACATTCATGTTATTTTTAAAAAATGGGGTTTTTTTGAGAGAGAGAGAGAGAGAGAGAGAGAGAGTGGGAGAGGGGCAGAGAGAGAGGGAGACAGAGGATCCAAGCAGGCTCTGTGCCGACAGCAGAGAGCCCGACACAGGGCTTGAACCCACGAACTGCGAGAATATGATGCGAGCCAAAGTCAGACGCTTAACTGACTGAACCACCCGGCGCCCCCATTCATGTCATTTTTTAAAGGGCAGTTTGCCAAAATATATCCAACTTGTGAATGCATGTGCCCTTGACCCAGACACTGCACTTCTAAGAGTTTGCGACAAACTCACACGTTTACAAAGATGCATCTTCAGTGGTATTAATTGTGACGTTATTTGATGGGGCAAGAGAAATTGAGAAGCAACCTAAAAGTCCATCAAAAAGGGACTGGTTAAATAAAATGCATTGCACCCTTGTATTTTAACTGGGGTGGGTTGGGAGAAGGTAAGGGTGGGGATAGGAAGCAGACACCTTGGAATAGGCACGCCAGAATTACTGAGGCTGTGTGTGCACATGTGTGGGTGTCTGTGTGTGTGTTGGTGGGATACGGTGAACAGGGGCCAGAGGGTCGTATGCCCAGTATGGGCTGGCAACCCTGTGGACGAGATCCATGTTGAACATAGCTTTGCCAGACTACGTGGCCCTTCTCCCCAACCCCATCAATCTTTAATAACACTGTAAACATCCGAATGGATTTGGTATGATTTGGTATGATTGGATTTCTTGTCAATGCTGGTCAAGGGGCTGAGTTTTGTGTGAAGCATGGCATGGGAGGTAGCCTGCCAACATCTGGGTCTCACATGTGCCGTGCATGTGTGAAGGATTCTAGAAGTGTCCGCAAAAGTGTTATCGGGGTGACCTCTGAGACGGGGCGCTGGGGATGCCGTGTGGATATGGACTTTTCAGTTTATATCCTTGCAAACCACTGGCATTTTTGCTTTAAAAACTATTTTACAAATTATATGGTTCAGACAATGCAAGAGTGGAGCGAAATAGCAACTCCTCACCAGCTGAATAGAGTCCCAACTTTTTGTTAAAGATTTGTTTTCAGTTTATTTATTTTGAGAAAGACAGCACAAGCATGGGAGGGGCAGAGAGAGAGAGAGAGAGAGAGAGAGAGAGAGAGAGAGAGAGAGAATATCCCAGGCAGGCTCCATCGACAGCACAGAGCCCGATGCGGGGCTCAAATTCACCAACCGCAAGATCGTGAACTGAACCGAGACCAAGAGTCAGACACTTAACTGACTGAGCCACCCAGGTGCCCCCGAATCTCAACTTTGCTTCTGATTTACCATTTGGATGACGGTAAAGAAAACAATGATTTCCACAGAGAAGTAGAGGCGGAGACATTGTGCTTGCAGAAGGTTGGGATGGGACACATCCCTGGAATTATATAGTCATGTCTTATAGAAAAAGTAGTGTTTGCTCTACTTTATTATACATTTAAAAATTTTTTAAAGATGTTTATTTGTTTTTGAGAGAGACCGAGCATGAGCGGGGAAGGGGCAGAGAGAGAGAGGGAGACACAGAATCCGAAGCAGGCTCCAGGCTCCGAGCTGTCAGCTCAGAGCCCGACGTGGAGTTCGAACTCGCAATCTGCGAGATCATGACCTGAGCCGAAGTCAGACGCTTAACCGGCTGAGCCAGCCAGAGGCCCCTCTTTTTTATTATATTTACATGGTAGCTAGTAGGTGCTCAACAGATATTGATTGGCTTTATTGATGTTCAAAATATTTAAACCTTTGTCCAGTGTTAAGATATGCACGTATATTCTGATTTCACTAAATTCTACGGGGACCGTAACTCGGTTCGTTGTGACCTGCTACTATGGTAATAACCCCCTCTCTGGGTTGGGCATGAACACAGCACCATTGGGCATGAACACTGATATCCTGTGTGAGCCATCAAACCAAAACATGACCTCAGAGGGCCAATGAATCGCCTGCACGACACTTGAGAGTTACGTACACATTATTTTCATCTCTGGGGCGTTTAAGTCTCATTTTTACAGCAGTTCTGAAATTTACCACTTAACTCAGCTCTCGAGGAGCCAGGTGCCTTTTACCAGCTCCACAAGTTCCCGTTGAAATCACGGGACTGAAATTGCCCATTTGGAAAGCAGAGGAATTGTTTGTAATGCGGCTCCCCCCAGGCAGGCTGGACGCAGAACTGGAAATGATCACGGCTCGTCTGGCGGGAGAAGTCCCGCATGGATATTCCCACTGAGGCAGACTTTCCTGGCTGCACGACCAAGACCCTCTGTGGGCTGGGGTCCCAGCGCTGTGTCCACTGTCGGGAAAGAGCTGCTTCCTCCGCCTCCCCCGGGACACCCCTCCCTTCATCTCTCCCTCCCTAGTGCCCATCTAATGGATTGATAGGTCTGGACAGTTGATTTCCATTTACGCGGCTGAGGCTGCTCATGGTTGTGACGGCTCAGAGGGGGCCACCGGACGATTTTAACTTTGTCTCCTAACGTTTTATTATAACAATTTTCAAACATTCAGAAAAGTTGAAAAAAGAAATAACAGTGCAGCAAACTCAGCACAGAGATTCTTTTTTTTTTTTTTTTTTATGTTTATTGACTTTTGAGAGAGAGAGAGAGACACGCACACAGCATGAGTGGGGGAGGGGCAGAGAGAGAGGGAGACACAGAATCCGAAGCAGGCTCCACGCTCTGAGCTGTCAGCACAGAGCCCGATGCGGGGCTCGAACTCCTAAACTGTGAGATCATGGCCTGAGCTGAGTTGGTGCTTGACCGGCTGAGCCACCCGGAGCAAGATGTCCTGAAGCGGTTGTCTGCATGGGGCCATTTTCCCGGGGCTGTCTAGATGTCCACACCGAGTCCCCGAAGAGGTCTGGTTTTGTTTTGTTCCTGTAGTTGGTGTGGTTGTTTAACGTCAGCAATTTGAACGCACCACTCCACTTTTCTCCCCGTTGGAGAATCAGAAGTATCTCTCTGTTTTTTCGGCGTTGCCTGATAAAAATTCACCGGTACCGATGACTTAGTGTAAATAATCTCATAGTGAATTCTGGACAACGGCAGAAAATGCCACTCAGCTTCTTACTCATTTTATTAGCCTAAAAACAAGCCATAAAACATTGAGTTATAAACAGCTGTTGTTCCCACACGGTGCCTAACAACAGGACACCAGGGACAATGGCAAACATTCAAACAAGCCAGGAGGAAAGACATCTTAACCATCGTCAGTTAATGCCGATGAGAGGGATGGGCTTTGGAGTGTAAGGAAGTCTATGGAAAGGGGATACAGAGGTTGCCAAGACCAGCCCCTGGCGCTCTCCACTTTCTTCCATCTTTGTAGAGGCCCCTGCTAGAAAACTCTTCGATATATGACGCCTTTGTAAGGCCCTTTACAATTTACCAAGCACTTTTCTAGAGATCATCAGACTCGAACTTCCCAACAACTAGGAAGGCGGGCTAAGTGGTATTGTTCCAATTTTTTCTAAGGCTGAGCCGTTAAAGGACTTAACCAGGAGCATCCAACCTTTTGTCCTACCTCCCCAGGTAGAGCACGGGGTTTTAGAGATGAAGGACTTGAATCTGAATTCCTGCTCTGCCTCGTACTAGCTGCAGGCCTCTGAGCCACTGACTTACCCTCTCTGAAATTGTTACCTGTGAAATGGAGATAATAAAATCCATCTTGGAGGCCTAAGGTTAGGATTACATTAAATTATGTATGAAAAGTGCTCTGTCAACTGCAATGTATGATATGCATTTGGTTATCACGAACACGCAGATAAAATGTCACCTGTGGTAGCGTGCATTTTATTGCATTAAACTTTTTGTGATGACGTTTTCAAACACACACTAATGTGGGTCTGAATATAATAAATAAATATGTTTACAATGAATCACCATGTACCCATCACCCAGCTTTGCCATTTATCAACGTAAGACCAACGGCACTAGATAAAGCACCATCTCCCCTGTTACTAGATTATTTTTTAGAACAATCCCAGACTTTATAGCACTTCTATTTTATTTATTTACAAAAATTTTTAATGTTTATTTATTTTTGAGAGAGACAGAGACAGAGTGTGAGCAGGTGAGGGGCAGAGAGAGAGGGAGACACAGAATCCGAAGGAGGTTCCAGGCTCCGAGCTGCCAGCACAGAGCCTGATGCGGGGCTGAAACTCATGAGCCGCGAGATCATGACCTGAGCCAAAGTCAGATGCTCAACCGACTGAGCCACCCACGCACCCCATTTTATTTATTTATTTATTTATTTATTTATTTATTTATTTATTTATTTATTTTTAATTTTTTTTTACATTTATTTATTTTCGAGAAACAGAGTGAGACAAAGCGTGAGCGGGGGAGGGGCAGAGAGAGAACACACAGAATGTGAAGCAGGCTCCAGGCTCTGAGCAAGCGGTCAGCACAGAGCCTGATGCGGGGCTCGAACCCACAGACTGTGAGATCATGACCTGAGCCGAAGTCGGACGCTCAACCGACTGAGCCACCCAGGCGCCCCTATTTATCTATTTTTTAAGTAAGCTCTCTTCTCTACCCAACGTGGGCTTGAACTCACGACTTTGAGATCAGGAGTTGCAAGTCTGTATCACTTCATTAAAAAATACTTAAATAAGGAGAGAGACAGGGTTTTAAAAATGTATATCCACAGCACTCTTATCACATCTAAAAGAAATGAAAGGTAACCTTAATGCCATCTATTATCCAGTCAGCATAAAAATTCTGATGGTCTCATAAATGGTTTTTTCTCTGAATCAGGTTTCAAACAGGGTCCACACATGCCTTCTGGTGAGATTACTCAAGTTTTAAAAAAATCTATATGACAGTCTCCCAGCCCCAGCTTTTTTTTTTTCAACTTGCTATTTGTTGAAAAAAGTGGGTAATTCGTTCTACAACATCACCCCCGGTTTGCATTTGGCTATTGTACTCTCATGGTCTCTTTTTCGTGTTCTTCTATCCTCAGTGTTTGTACAAACTCGCGATTATATCTGGAGGTCTGCTTGGTTTGAGAATAAACTTCTGGTGGCAGTCTTGCAGGGATGTGCTATTTCCAGTTCCATCACATCAAGGAGGCACACGTTTGGTTGTCTCCTTTTTATGATCTTAAGGCTGATCGGTGGGTTCACATAGTGATCCAGGTTTTGTGAAGATTGAAGTTTCCAAATTGAAAAGCTTCCTTTTAAGAGCAAGAATCCAAAATGACAAATATAAAATTAGGTTCTGGGTCTCAGAGGGAAACCATGCTGGGGAGGGACATTGAAACTTATCCTGTATTAGCTCACGGTAACTCTGCCTCTGGATTCAGGGGCAATGAACGTGACCTATCCCTTACTATGTTTCCCATCAGCCTTTTACTGCATCACCCACTGACGGTCACTGCCTACATCCAATTTTTGTTTTACTATAAAATATTCTTTTTTTTTTTAATCTTTATTTTCGAGAGAGAGGGAGAGCATAAGCAGGGCAAGGGCAGAGAGAGAGGGAGACACAGAATCCGAAGCAGGCTCCGGGCTCTGAGCTGTCATCACAGAGCCTGACACGGGGCTCAAACTCACGGACCGCTAGATCGTGACCTGAGCCGAAGTCGGACACTTAACCGGCTGAGCCACCCAGGCGTCCCTACCATAAAATATTCAAATTCTACCATTCCTTGAGCATTTATTACCTGGTCTTCTTATATCAATTATTTGATTACTGTGAGAATCAGTCAAGGTCTAGGTAGGAGACAGAAACCACACAGTCATTTGAATAGAAAAAATGTAACGCAAGAAATTATTAATAAGTAATAGAAGCCTAGCCATAATGGGTTAAGTAATTCTAAAGAACATAGGAATAGTAGATACAGGGAGTGGCCATACCTCCAGAGCAGAGTCGGAACACCCAAGGGGGTGACACAGTGGAAGAGGGTCTCCCCAACCCCAAGGATGGAGAGAGTGGCTGTAACCCACTGGAGGGTGGAGAAGTTCACTGAAATCCTTTAGACTAGGGCTGTGGGCAGGGAACTAGCCCTGGGGTGCTGACGCAGCTCGATAGACAGCTGCCCACGGGGTGCTGCTAAAAACTCACCGAGGGGTCCTCCATAACTCTTGGCCACTGTGCACCACAGAAAGAAGCAGGAAAACCCAGTAGGACCAGGAGAAATTCCTTCCTCCTGTCATGTCCTTCTAGCATCCTCTACTGACAGATGCTTAACACTACATCAGGTGGCACCAGGAGAAATGTTTACAGGGTCCAGAACCAGTATCGATCGCAACGCACAACCAAGAAGGTTGGATCGGGGCTGGGAACCTGTACATGAGCAGCCGGCACACCATGAAATATAGTTCATGCAGGAAAGGCAGGATAGGCGCTTTGTCCTTTCCTTTTATTTTCCACTTTCCTGGATGAGTCAGTGCCCTAGAAACCCCCAAAGATTGCCATCATGATTTCTACTGTTGTTGTTTTGAAATCATTATGAACTTATGAATTTTAACGTATCTGAAGTGCTCGATCCGTTGTCTTATTATTCCTTCTGATTGGCAGCGTATATTTTAAACGGGTTCAATGCATAAAGAATGCATGTATTCTCTCCTTTAATGTTTGTGGGAGAAAAGATGGAAAACTGTCTTGAAACTTGTGGACACATTATAGCAGAGAAACCTGTGGCACAGAGGAATCCAAGCTGGAGGATTTCTTTTCTGTCGGCTCAAAAATTTCCCTGAAGCATGTGGGAAATCTTGACCTTGAATGCACATCAGTCAGAAAGTAAGGAAAGGAAGCTTTGTTAATCACAGGTGGTTACCCTGTTGAGTTTCCCAATCCGTGTGTCTTGAGCCACGCATATATTCACGCTTTCTGTGTGTGCTTTGGGATGACCGAGGTTGGGAACCATTGAGTTAGATGACTGAGGCAGAAAATTTTCCTCCCCCAGCGTGGGCTGAGCCAGTATTTCTTACCCGCATGCTCTTTTAGTGTGACTTTTCCATGTGTCCCTCAAGAGGTGGAGCCTAATTCCCCTCCCCTTGAGTCTGTTCTGTCTGATGATTCATTTGCAACCAACCAAACGCCAAGCGAGTGGTGCCTTGTGATGTCCGAGGCTGGTTCAGAAAGGCCGTGGAGCTCCCGGGTGGTTCTTTCAGACACCAGGTATGAAGTCCTACCACCCTGCGGTGGCCAGACTGGAGAGGCCACGTCCTCTCACAGGACAGCCTGTGAGACCAGTTGAATCTTCAGATAGATACTCTAGCCAACTTACCCACAAGAGAGATCCCTAAGTGGGGACTGCCCAGCCATGTCCTCCCTAAATTTGTCACCCAGAAGATCATAAGTAAGCTGACATGGTTGTCCTGAGATGCCACATTTGGGGTAATGTGTAACTCACCAGTAGTAGCTGGTATAAAGGCCTTGAAGGCTTTTCCTATGCAGAGGACTAATCGAGATCGTGTGCAGGTCCATACATTATAGGATGCTGCAGAGATTTGCAAAAAGGAGGTGTACTTTTAAGCTCTGATCTGAGGATTCCTTGAGAGCATGAGCTAGCCATGCTCATTCCTCCAGAGGCCGTATGTCTTTAGGTCTCTGCAGTCACCTGTCACCTAGTCTGGGGTGGACCAGTAGGCTCTCCTGGTCACTCGCAGGTATTTGCAGCCCCATCACTCATCCTGGGTAAGAGCAGAAGACCAGTGGCTTTCCTTCTGATGTATCTTGTTGTGTTAGCTCTTGGAAGAATATGCTATTCTTGAGAAACAGGGAGAGTGGAATAAGGAATGTGCAATCTAGAGTCAAAAAACCTGGGTTCGGGGCGCCTGGGTGGCTCAGTCGGTTAAGCGTCCGACTTCGGCTCAGGTCATGATCTCACGGTTTGTGAGTTTGAGCCCCGCATCAGGCTCTGTGCTGATGGCTCGGAGCCTGGAGCCTGCTTCGGATTCTGTGTCTCCCTCTCTCTCTTCCCCTCCCCTGCTCATGCTCTGTCTCTCTCTGTCTCTCAAAAATAAATAAATGTTAAAAAAGAATTAAAAAAAAAATCTGTGTTCAAGGGGCCCCTGCGTGGGTCAGTTGGTTAAGTGTCTAACTCTTGATTGCGGCTCAGGTCATGATCTTGTGGTTCAAGAGTTTGAGCCCTATGGCGGGCTCTGTGCTGAGAGCACAGAGCCTGCTTGGTATTCTCTCTCTCTGCCCCTCCCCCACTCTCTCTCTCTGAAAATAGATAATTAAACATTAAAAAAGACCTGGGTTTAAGTGCAGATTCATTCATGTACTAGCTATATGAACTTGAGATGATTTAAGAGCTCCAGCCTGTCTCTCTCCCCATCTGAAAGCGGGGATAATAATCTGTGTCCCATAGAGAGGTCTTGAGGATTAAGTAAGATTACACCTGTGAGACCCTAGGGGTGTCAACCAGTTTGTGCTTCTTTTCACTATTTTGATGCCTTTTCATTTCGTTTTTGGAAAATTAAACAATACAGAAGGTACAGAAAAGGAAAGAGCAATCATTCATGCTTTCGCGGACTGGGAATTAGCACCGTGGACATCTTGACTTACTTCCAGTCTTCTTCTTTTTTTTTTTTTTTTAACCGCTGTGTTGGTTATTTTGGAGACGCTGAGAAAGAACACGTATTTATTAGAAATACTTTCGTCAGAAAGTGCCCCCAAACATGGAGTGCTTCATGACGGTATAAGTTGTCAAGTACAGGGGACGTGGTCATCTCTGTGCCATTCCAGTATTTTCGTATCTGTGATGCCCCTGTTGGCATCTGGCACACTTTTTATTTTTATTTTATTTTTAGAGAGAGAGAGCATGAGCAAGGGAGAGGGGGGAGAGGGAGAGAGAAAGAGAATCTTAAGCAGTCTCCATGCTCAGTACAGGTTGATGTGGGGCTCGATCCCACAACCCTGGGACCGTGACCTGAGCCGAAAAATCAAGAGTCAGGACGCTCCACTGACGGAGCCGCCCAGGTGCTCCTGGCACGCTGTTTTTAAAAAAGTTTTTAATTTATTTTGAGGGCGGGAGGGGCAGAGAGCGAGGGAGAGAGAGAGAATCCCAAGCAGGCTCCGCACTGACGACAGAGAGCCCGATGCGGGGCTCGAACTCACGAACCGCGAGACCATGACCTGAGCTGAAGTCAGACGCTTAACCAACTGAGCCACCCAGGTGCCCCTAGCACACTCTTCAACACCAGGATTTTTATCGGTACATATGACAAAATGCAATTTATTCTACTGTCACCCCCCTGGTCTTTAGGGTGCCCTTTAACTCGGTCACTATTTGAGTACAGCTATTTACTGCCCTGGCTGGACCCTCCCATCCTCAGGACCTCAGGAGGCAACATTCTCCACGGTTCTGGTCAAGAGGAGAACCTTCTCCACCACCATCTTGCCCCCCGTCTCTTTTCTGCGGCAGACCGTGCCGCATCATATCCCAATGCCTGCTCGGCACAGCGTTCCTTCGGCCGTGTTGCCACTGTTACAGGACATACCGTCGGTTGGATCGGAACGAAACTTCACACACGTGCGTTCACATTTGGTGGCATAACCGTGAAGGCTGTGCGGTCTCCAGTGCGTGTGGCATGCTGGCATTAATTCCCGTGCTACTCTTTCAGAACTCCCTTCTCTGTGGGTCACACGGCAGTCCTGTCCACGGTCGCCTCTGGACTTGTTTTGTTGTGATTTATTCTTCAGCCTTCGTGACTTCGCAGCCTCTCTGCAGGGTTGGCCTCTCTCCTGTGGCTCTGCTCCTCCGGGGTCCAGCAGCGGGGAAAGGCAGTGCCGTGATCCTCTCTGGCGGTCAGGGTTGAGGTGTCTCTCGCCGGGCACAACGAAACTACGTAAGACTCAGGGAGAGCGGGTATCATTACCTGCTGTCCCAGAAAGGACTTATTTTCAGCTCATCTACACATTTCCTCGGGGCCCTTAGGAGCCTCCCAGGCTTCAGCGTTCTTGCCTGTGAGCCTTGGTATGAGGTGGTAAAGAGAAAATATTCTATCTGTTAAAGAAGGAATTATTCCTGGCCCTGGTAAGGCACAGTAAGGCTGACTTTATTCGGGGGTGGGGGGGACTGTTGTGATAGGTACAATGGGGTTTTGCCATGGAGGAAAGAGATTGGGCTCTACTGAATCCAACAAGGAAAAGTGGGAATTTATGGCCAAGGAACAGGCCGAGGGGGCGGGGGTGGATGGAAAACTAAGAGAAAACAGAAGGAAGGCCAAATTGACTTACCAGGATTCCTGCTGAAGGCAGGCCAGGGGAAGGCAGGCCAGGCCATATCTGATCCGATATGAGGATGACCAGATATTCTCACTAAACTGACTCAGCAGGATTCTTGCTAAAATTGGGCAGTGTAGAGCCAAACACGGAAACCCAGCCTGAGGGCCTAGGTGCGAAGAGAGTTCAGAGGAACCCGGCTAGGATTTGCTTGAGGAGAAGGTCTTTGTCAGACAGCAGGTGAGCTCAGTGCTCAGAAATCCGGGGATCGTGACAACGCGTGACCTGGCACCTCTTGGGGCTGGGTCCTGGGGGACAGATGGGGTGCTGGCTACATCATCCGCAGCATTTCCTGCTCCCTGGGTTTCCCCTGCCCAGCAGCCACAGCCCCGCCCAGGTTGAGGAAGCACATCAAGGAGCCGAGAGAAAAGAGGGAGAGGACCTGCTTGGGTTTCAGCAAAGCAGGAGCTGAGGGCAGGAGGCGAGCCTGGAAGAAGAGAATTTTCTAGATGAGGGGCACGTCTCATCTCCCTCCAGAGGACACCTCCGGTGTTAAGACTTACTTCTCCCCTAGTCTTCCCCAAACACCCCAGCCCCTGACCCCACGGGCGGCTGGCAGGCTGGTGTGACCAGCCCCAAAGGGCTCGCTTTAAAGCCATGCCTTTGGAAAGAAGCCCTCTTTCTCTCAAAAGTGCCTTTAAGGATAACTGTTGCCCAGAAACCACTTACCCCGTTTGCGCTCACGTTCGTACATGGCAGACTGAGACTCGAGACATTAAGCTCAGGGTCTGGCTTTTCTCTTCCACCGCCCCTGGCATTTGTATGTGGAGGTGTGAGGCTGCCGCGTGCCCCAGGGTGGGGAACTTGTCAGGCAAGAAGCAGACACCCGATTCCTGACTTTGGGGTTCAAAAGACACCATCTGTAGACAGACCGAGAGACTTGAAGTACAAAGAGAACAGGTTTCCGCCCAGAGACCTTACCATTCTAGACACACACCTGGGGAAAGAGCAGTGATGGGAGATGGGGAGAGCTCTGGAGATTCCTTTTTTTTTTTTTTTTAAGCTCATTTATTTATTTAGAGAGAGAGGCCGTGGGGGAAGAGAGGGCATGCAAACAGGGGCAGGGGCAGAGCGAGAGGGAGAGAGAGGATCCCAAGGAGGCTCTACGCTGTCAGTGCAGAGTCCAACTCAGGGCTCGAACCCGTGAACCATGACATCATGACTTGAACTGATATCAAAAGTTGGATGCTTAACCTACTGAGCCACCCAGGCGCCCCGCTCTGGAAGTTCTAACAGCAGCACAGGAGCAGGAAGTTCTGCCCCGTCTTTATCTCCCACTGGACGGCAATGAAGGGACAGGATCTAAGACAGAGTTACCTTGGAGCCTGAACACTTTCTTGCTGGGAGTGCTGGCAAGTGCACAGGTGTGTCTGTGCCATGTGGGCGTGAGGAGGGGACAGAGGGTCCCCTGGGCCACTGAGGCATGGGACACCACAGGGTTCTGAGTGGTGAGGGAGCCTCCAGTCCAATTCGCTAGGGCTGAGCAGGAGGGCAGGGCCTGTCAGGAAGGCCCAGGAGAAGGGATGCCAGTATAGGGGGTGCTGGGAGGCAGGGGGGAGCATTGATGCTTCTCTGTTGGTCATTTTCAAGGAGCAAAGAAAGGAACCGAGTCAGCAGGGACAGACGGCTGAGATCTGCCCCTGGGGAGGGCTATACACTGTCTGAGCTGAATATAACTGATGTGAAGAGGTCATAGGCCCCAGACAAGAAGACGGCACTGACATAATCAAGGACTGAGATGTCAGGATGAATTGCAGGGGCCCCGAATGTGGAGGGGAGGCCCCTAGAATTGAGCCTCGGGAAGGCAGAACACAGAAGGACATTTTAATTCTGAGTATGAAATGTTGAAGAAGGCAAAAGATTACTGCATGTCCTTTTAATGTCTTACTGTCGTGTGGGAAAATTAGCCCACCTAAGGGTCATCTAATACTCTAGGGTGGTGGTCTCAAAGAGTGGTCCAGAGACCCCTGGAGGTTCCCCTTCAGAGGCTCATGAGGTCAAATGCCTTTCACGGTGATTCAAGATGTTATTGGCCACCCATACAGGAACCCCCACTTTGGATTGTTAAGAGACAAAAAATAATAATAATAATAATTCTGCTCCTTAGGCACATACCTAGACTGTACTTCCCAGCTTCCCCGTGGCTAGGTTGGCCCTGTGAGTTCTAGCCAATAGCTTATTGGCAGACGTCATGTCCTCAACTCCCACACCTGGCCCAAAGGCCTCCCACGGGTGACCATCCATGTTCCACGTTCTCCCCTCTGGCTGGTTGGAGTGAAACAGTCTCTCCCCCCCCCCCCCACCAGGGCAGGACAATCTGGGGGACAGCCTGTTGACAACAGCAAAACAGGAAGCTGGATCTCAGAATCCCTGCTTAGGAGAGAGCCACCTCTAGAGAGGCTCCAGTTGGAAAGAAAGAGACAAGAAATAAACTTTCATTGTGTTAAATCACTGAGCCTTCAGGGTTTATCTGTTACTAATACAATGAGCTTCACACTCTGCAGACTGAGGCCACTTATCTGGAGTTAACTGCTATTGTCAAATTCAATGCATGGCAAATGTGATCTGACAAATCCCTCATTTGTTTGGCAGCCCTTCAGGTTTTGACATCAGCTGTTATTGTGCTGTGTGACAACGAGGCCATCAATAACAAACATTTCACAAAAATGGTTGTAATAGCTTCTGCTTTCTCAAAGACAAACTAATTTCCTTCTCTTTCCTCCTCCAGTACCTACCCTTGGCGTCAGTCAGTAATTGCTTCTGAAGCTACGCACATCATCATCATTAAAACCGTGGCATTAATAGGCATATTGTATCTAGAACAGGGGGGCTTGATGATCCTGTTGCTGTCCAGACTGGTTGTATCAGGACTGTGAAGGGTAGCAGAACACGCTGCTTTGGCCCCAGGATTATTTGGAGCTGGAGGCAGTTGAGAAAAAGCAGGTACCAGAAAGCTCAAAGCGGGTGCCAGAAAGCTCTCTGCCCTCCCCAGTGGCCTCAAAGCGTAACATAAATTTGGAAAGGTGTCCCCTCCTCCCCTCTCGACTGGGAAAGAAAGAAGTTAACCACCAGAGATAATTGAGACCCTTATCAGCCCAGAGACTGTCACCAAAGGAACGTATATAACCAACTATGCTAAAACTAGCCCTTGTCTACCATTGGTTTTCCTATATATTTGCCACCCTAGAAACTCAGGTGGCTTCTCTACAAATTTCTTTACAAATGTATCGTTCTTCTATTAAGATCCTATACACGCCAAAGCTCTAACCACCCCTCTGAGTTACCCATCACAGAGCACTCCCATCTGTATCCGATGCACATGCCAATAAACTTTTGTTTGTTTTTCTCTCATTCATTTGTCTTTATCAGTGTAACTTGCAGGGCCCCACCAATGAATAAAAGGCAAGTAGAGAGAAAACAGGAACTTACCTGGAAGTCAGGCTCCCCTCTTTATGTTGGGGAGAGACTCAGTAGAATCTAAGAACACATCAACCAGGACAGAGGAGGAGTTCAAAATTGCCGTATGAGAGATGGTCGAGGGACTGAGAGAAAAAGAAAATACCAGGAAGACGTGGTAACTGTCTTAACCTCTTCGAAAGGCTGTCATGTTGAAGAGGGATTAGATTTACACTCTGGCCCCAAGGGGCAAAGCAGAACCAACTGGCTGAAGGCTCCTCGTGAGAAATATTTCAATAAAGAAAGAACTTTCTAACAGGGCAAAGATATGCACGAATGGAGGTGACTGGTGTGGAGGAGGAAGTTACTGCTGATTTAAAGGCAGAGAGGTGAGGGAGAGAAGAAGGCAACAACAGAGGCCGGGTTTCATTTGAAGATTAGGAGTTTTCTGCCCTGGGTTAACTTTGAGGCAGACTACTTCATTGTTCTGGAAAAAAAAAAAAAAACCCAAACACTCCTAAAGACCTTTTGTTATGCAAATACAGGACACAGACCCTTTTCTGGAATGACAGGTCTGAGAGCCTGGCTCTCAGGTGCTCAACTCCCTTGCATAGTAATGGAAAATAGTTTTCATTTTCTGTGGGACAAGGCACATCTCTACTGATTGTGTTTCTGGGAGAAAAATGTTTCTTTCCTAGATACGGGTTTGGACTACATGCACTGCTGCTTAATTATGACTCGTCCTTGTGGAGGTGAGAATGTGTATTCTGGCCTCGCCAGTTGCTCAGAAGATGGTGGGAAGGCCAGGCCAGCCCACCTTCACCCTGAACTGGATGCAGGTGCAGGCCTGGACTATGTCACGCTCACTTTCCAGGGATGGGTGAACCAGACTTGGAGAAAATACTGGTGTAGGTGCCCAGCTTTGACGGCTCCACGGTGAGGCTCTGGGACGGTGTTCCTCAGAGCCTGGTCCAAGGGTAGATCTGTTCAGTTTAAAGAATAATTAAAAAACCAACTTCTGTGTCATCAATCACCAGTCAGAATAGAGCATCAGTTTCCAGATCAAGTGCGCTGTATGCCTTCCACTCACAGATCCTTCATTCCATAGCTTGTCTTTATGGCTTTAACATCTAGGGATCCCTAAAGACCATCTTCTCAGCTTTGCTGGTTTTTGAACTTGAATTACATTGAATCATATTCTGTGTATCCTTCTTTGATTGGCTATTTTTATTCATGAGTCATCCATGGTGATGTGTGTTGATGTGTTTCATTTCTTTGTAGTGCTCGCTGGTGTTCCATATACCGCAGTTTGTCTAATTTACAGTTGACGGCCACTTGGGTTATTTATCTTTTGTTGTTGTTATTAAGACAATGATACTATAGACTTTCTTGTACGTGTTTCCCGCTGCACGCGTGCAAGAATTTCTCTGTGGTAGTGGTTCTCAGAATGTGGTCCCAGCATCAGATCACCTGGGAACTGGTTAGAAATGAAAAATCCGAATTCTCTCTCCAGGCCTACTGAATCAGAAATGCTGGAAGAGGGGTCTAGCAATCTGTGGGTGTTTTTTTTTTTGAAGATTTTATTTTTAAGTAATAAAAACTGAGCCACCCAACATGTGGCTCATTACTACCCCGAGATCGAGTCGCATGCTCTTGGGGCGCCTGGATGGCTCAGTTGGTTCAGCGTCCGACTTCAGCTCAGGTCATGATCTCACAGTTGGTGAGTTTGAGCCCCACGTCGGGCTCTGTGCTGACAGCTCAGAGCCTGGAGCCTGCTTCAGATTCTGTGTCTCCCTCTCTCTGCCCCTCTCCCACTCACTCTCTGTCTCTCTCTCAAACATAAATAAATCACTAAAAAAAAAAAAAAAAAGTCGCATCCTCTACTGACTGAGCCAGCCAGGCTTCTAGCAATCTGTGTTTAACAAGCCCTCCAGGTGTGCTAATTTTGGAGCAAAGTCTGAGAACCGTGCTCCAGGGTATGTGCCTTGGAATGAGATTGCTGGGTTCCTGTGCAAGTTTGCTAGATCAAGTCAATCTGTTTTCCAAAGTGATTATGCTAATTTCCACATTAACAGCAAAGTATGAGAGTCCCTGCTTTTTCCACCCTTGCTGACACTTAGTTTTGTCAGTCTTTTTACTCTAGCTATTCACGTGGGTCTGAAGTGGTACTTCCTAGAGGTTTTAATTTCCATTTCACTTTTCAGTAATGAGGTTGAGTGATGTGTAGGACAGAACCCCAAAGGGAAAGGGGTGGCATACTTAACACACTCCACTTAGGATAATGTGCGCGCGCGTGTGTGTGTGCGCACTTGTGTGTGTGTGAAATAGTTAAAAAAAATTTTTTTTAATGTTTATTTATTTTTGAGAGAGAAACAGACACAGAGCGCGAGCTGGGGAGGGACACAAAGAGAGAGGGAGACACAGGATCCCAAGCAGGTTCCGGGCTCTGAGTGGTCGGGCACAGAGCCCAACATGGGGCTCAAGCCCACCAACCATGAGATCATGACCTGAGCCGAGGTTGGATGCTTTAACCAATTGAGGGGCGCCTGGGTGGCTCAGTCGGTTAAGCGGCCGACTTCGGCTCAGGTCATGATGTCATGGTTTGTGGGTTTGAGCCCCGCGTCGGGCTCTGTGCTGACAGCTCAGAGCCTGGAGCCTGTTTCGGATTCTGTGTCTCCCTCTCTCTCTGCCCCTCCCCCACTCATGCTCTGTCTCAAAAATAAATAAACGTTAAAAAAAAATTTTTTTTTTAACCAATTGAGACGCCCAGGTGCCTTGGGTTCTTTTTTAATTACACATGTATGTTCAATTTAATCAAATGAAGAATTCATATAATTTTTCCTATTTTCTGTGTTGATTATATTTATTAATTTTTGAAAACTAAACCAATTTGCATTCCTGAATAAACCCAACTTGGTCATGATGTGGTATCCTTTTTTATACACTGCTGGATTTGGCTTGCTAATATTTTGTTTAAGATTTTTACATCTGTGTTCATAAGTGAGATTGGCCTAATATTTTCCTTTCTTGTTATGAACTAGAGAGACAACCTTAAAGTCAAGGTTATATCTGCCTCACAAAATGAGTTGGGGAGATATCCCCCTGATTTACTATTCTCTGAAAGAGTATATGTAACATTGATATTATTATTTTTTAAGTGGTTGGTAAAATTTGCTAGTGAAGTCATCTGGACCTGGAGAATTTTTTAATATATGTATATATGTATTGTATGTATGTATGTGATCTCCACACCCAATGCAGGGCTTGAACTCATGACCCTGACTTCAAGAGTCACACATTCTTCCAACTGAGCCAGCCAGGCATCCCTGGAATTTCTTTTTTTTTTTTGGGGGGGGGCGGGGAGGAAGCTTTTTCATTATGGCTTCAATTTCTATCATAGTTAATGATTATTAAGATTTCTTTTTTTTTCCTTTTTGTAAATCGTATTTTGGGGGAATTTATTTCATCAAAATTTTTAAATTAATTGGCATAAAGTTGTTCCTAATGCCTTATCATCTCTCTAATGTTTGAATTAAAAAGATAAGCCCCACTGGAGGTTAGAGAAAAGAAGAGTGTGAGGTCAGGGCATTGGTTCCCTCTTCTGTGTTAAAAAAAAAAAATCAGTCTTGCCAATGATCTAACATTTTATTAATCTTTTCGAATAACTGACCTTTGACTATATTGATTATATCTATTATATGTTTATCTTATATTTCATACAATTCTGCTCTTGTCTTTATTATCTTATTTACTTTCTTGGGGATCAATTTGCTTTCTTGGGGTGAGTGCTAGACTTTCTTCTTTTCTAATGGGTGCATTAAGAATTATACATCCCCAGGGAGGCTGGGTGGCTCAGTCTATTAAGTGTCTGACTTCGGCTCAGATTATGATCTCACAGTTTATGAGGTCAAGCCTTGCTTGGGGCTTGACCCCTAGCAAGATCCTCTGGGGATCCTCTTGGGGACAGATCCTCTGTCCTGCCCTCTCTCTCTGCCCCTCCCCTGTGTGTGTGCATGCTCTCTCTCTCCCTCTCAAATAAACATTGAAAAACAAAAAGGAATTATACCTTCCTAAGAATAGCATTAATTTCATCACACAAATTCTGATGTGTACTATTTTCATTATTGTTCTAAATATTTTATATTTTCCATTGGTGACATCATATTTTATCCATAGGTTAGTTAGAAGGAAATCACTTAATTTTCAAACATTTGGAGAACATGTATATATATATATATATATACACACACACACGTATATGTATACATATATGCGCATATATACGTATATGTATATATATATACACACATATGTATATGTATACATATATGCATATATATACGTATATGTATATATATACATATATATGTATATATACACACATATGTATATGTATACATATATGCATATATATGTATATGTATATATATACATATATACACATATGTATATGTATACATATATGCGCATATATACGTATATGTATATATACATATGTATACATATATACGTGTGTGTATATATATATATATATATATATGCTATAATTTTGTTTCTGACTTTTAGCTAAATTTCACTGTGGCTGAAGAATGCTTTCTGCAAGATTTCATTTCATTGAAACTTGTTGAGACTTGTCTTATGGCCAAACATATGGTCAATTTTTCTAAATATTTCACGTGCAATTAAAAAGAATGTGTATCCTACAGATGTTGGGTGCAGTACTCTCTCATGTTAATTAGGTCAGTTTTGCTGATACTGTTTTTTTTTCGTATATTCTAAACCCTTTTTATGTTTTTAATCTGCTTGTTCTGTCAATACTGAGATAGGGTGTATTAAAATCTCTATCATTGGGGAATTTGTCTATTTCTTCTTTTACATTTGGCAGTTTTTACTTCTACACTTTTGAGGCTATTTCATAGCTGCATGCAGACTTAAAATTTTAGATCTTCCTGGTAGATTGAATATTTTACCACCGTGAAGAGTACATCTTTGTAGCTAGTAATGGCTTTTGCTGTAATATCTTCTTTGTGTGATTTTAATGCGGCAATACAAACGTTCTTTTGCTTAGTTTTCAAATAGCATATTTCTTCTCTTTTTCCTTTCAGATTTTCTGTAGCCTAATGTTTAGGCAGCTCATCCAAAATACTTTATTAAACCTGACAATCTTGGGGTGCCTGGGTGGCTCAGTCTGTTAAGCATCCAACTTCGGCTCAGGTCATGATCTCATGGCTTGTGAGTTCTAGCCCCGTGTTGGATTCTGTGCTGACAGCTCAGAGCCTGGAGCCTGCTTCGGATTCTGGGTCTCCCTCTCTCGCTGTCCCTCCCCCACTCATGCTCTCTCTCTCCTTCAAAATACATAAACGTTAAAAAAAAATGTAAACCTGGAAAGCTTTGGTTTTCATTGGAACATTTATTCTGTTCAATTTTATAATATATTCTGTTGTATTCGTCCTGCTTCCTCTCCGCTCCTTTTAAATGTATTACTAGATAGTTGCCATGCACAGAAACTCATGTCCGCGAGGGGCAGGCGTGGGAATGGACATCATAATGTTGTGGCAACAATTTGGAAGCAAAACTGCTTCTTTTCATCGTTGTTGCCATTGTCGCGTCGGAACGTGGTCCCAGTACTGACAGATTTCCTTAAGTGGGAAATCGGGGTTACTATGAACATTGTGATTTTTAATTTCTTTTCACTTCCTGAGCAACACAGGGCAGGTCTTCGTACCAGATCAGATCCCCGTTCTCTGGTTTGTCACTCATGGTTTACAAGGACACCTTGGACTTCCTGTATTTCTTATGCTGCCCTTACTCGCTCTCAGGGATGACGGCCATGTAGGATGTTATAGAGGTATGGCTTGCCAGAACTAACAGTAAGGAAACTTACTTACGAGGCTTGCTAACCTACCCATTTTTGAACCACTGGCCTCTGAGTGGACTGAATGTTGAACTGTGGCCTGAACGGACTCTTAGGTCCTCGGTTCTGTGCTAGGGCTCCCACCAGCCGGTAGGTGGTACCAGCAGAATTGGAACTCAGGCCTTGAACACCAAGGCCTGCCTTCTTGTCTACAATGTTATCAGTGAGAACGAATGAGAATCAGAAATTTAATCTTTCTAGGTGAAGTGTTTTAGCTCCATGGCATATTTTCAAATTACTATATTTTTGTCTTTTGTTCTGAAATTTCACCATACTGTGTACAGGGCAGAGTCTTTTATTATTATTCACTTTTAGCGTGCATGTGTTCAAGGGCCCATTCGATTTAAGATATTTTTCTTTCCTCAGCTCTAGGAGATTTTGTTGTACTATTCTTTGCTTTACAATGCCTCTCTCCTTCTAGAACTCCTTCTCGGGGAGTAATAGAAATTCTAGATCTACATTCCTCAGTCTCTGCCTCTGTGGGCCCGTTGTCTTCTCCTCTCCAGTCTGTGTATCAAATCTCTCTCTGCCCCTTTCTTTTTTTTTTTTTTTCTTTTTTCTTTTTTTTAATTTTTTTTTCAACGTTTATTTATTTTTGGGACAGAGAGAGACAGAGCACGAACGGGGGAGGGGCAGAGAGAGAGGGAGACACAGAATCGGAAACAGGCTCCAGGCTCTGAGCCATCAGCCCAGAGCCTGACGTGGGGCTCGAACTCACGGACCACGAGATCATGACCTGGCTGAAGTCGGACGCTTAACCGACTGCGCCACCCAGGCGCCCCACTCTGCCCCTTTCTAAAAAAGTTTTTATTTGAGAGAGCGAGCGCAAGCATGAGTGGGGGAGGGGCAGAGGGAGAGAGAGAGAGAGAGAGAGAGAGAGAGAGAGAGAGAGAGAGCGAATCTCAAGCAGCCTCCACACTCAGCATGGAGTCCAACTCGGGGTTCGATCCCAGAACCCTGAGATCACGACTTGAGCCGAAATCAAGAGTTGGACCGTCAACCGACAGAGCCTCCCAGGTGCCCCTGCCCGTCTTACCAAACACTTGTGATGGCATTTAACTAATGAATTGATTAATTAATTAATCAGTTAATTTTCCTTTTTGTTTATTTTCTTGCAAGACTGCTTCTTTGTCCTCAGATAATTTGCTGTATACCAGACTGCACTGTCTCAGAACAGGACACTTCATACGCGGAGATAAACCTCAGTAAGAACTGCTATAGCAAATGACACGTTTATCTTTGCTTCTGTTCCCCAAGCTAACTGAAAGCCTTAAGCGTATCCCATATGTTACCGACTAAAGGTAACAACTTTAGTCTTCACTTTGGCAATGCTGGTGTCTGAAGCTGGCGATCACCTCCACGGAGAGGAAAGTCTTACGAAAATAACAAATGTTCTTTTCCTCCCATGAACAGATGAGTGAAAGCTTGGTTAGCACTGGTAACTTTGTAGCTTTAAATACCTGTTGTGGTTTTTATTTGCAAAACCATTTGTTCTCAAAGCTGACTCTTTTGCGCTTCTTTGCATATAAACTCCTGATTTTCTGTTCTGAATACACTTGTCTCTGAGTCTTCTCATACAATCCACATTTCTCTTACCGGAGAATAAGCAGATAAAGTGTGAGAGATGCAACCATGGGGCACTGCCCACAGTAATAGGAAAGGTGGAAATATATGTCCAACGAATACACAGATATTTTCATACAGGATGTTAAGTAAACAAAAAAAGAAAATATGATACACATAGGATCTTCCATGTTCTAATTTATTTCATCTTAAAAGAATTTTTTTTTGACATGTATTTATTTTTTGAGACCCAGGCATAGCGTGAGTGGGCCAGGGACAGAGAAAGAGGGAGTCACAGATTCCAAAGCAGGCTCCAGGCTGAGCTATCAGCACAGAGCCCGACGTGGGGCTCCAACTCGGGGATGGCGAGATCCTGACCTGAGCCGAAGTCAGACACTTAGTGGACTGAGCCACCCAGGCGCCCCTAATTTATTTCATCTTTACAGCAATGCTAGATACAAGCTTCATGAGGGCAGGGATTTGCGTCTGGAACTGTGCCTGGCACATAGAAGTCCCTCAGTATATATTTGTGAGTGTTTGTGCCACGAGTCTTTATTTTACAGTCATGGGGTGGGAGCAGTGAAGATTAAATCACTTGCATCAAGTGGTAAGAGGCAGAGCTGGGTTTCCAGACCACACTCTCCCCCGTGTGCTTGCGGTCTCAGCGAGAAGGGGCTAGCACTGAGCTATTTGTGCACACGAAAAACCCACAGACACAAAACGGTACCACCGTTCTTGCAAAAGGTGTGCAAATGCAGACAAAAGTGTACTTGAGCGTGTGCATCTGGGGCAGGGCAGGAAAGGAGAGTCCAGATCGGTGGTGGAGGGAAGAAAACAAAAGAAAATGCAGAGGGACCTTGCTCTCGCCACAGATGACGGTCACAAGCCATGGAGCAGAAGTGGCCCAAGTCCTTGCACCAGTGGCCCCAACATAAATAGCAAGCTTGTAACAACAACAATAATGATAAGTAGTGACCGTGATGGACACGATAAATGATGGATGGAGGTGAGAAAGTAGAGATAGCGGGTAAAAACAATTTTTCCAAAAGGTTTCGCTGTGAAGGGGAGCAGAAAATGGGGCAGCAGATGGGGGCGAGGGTTGAAGGTTCAGGATTTTATCTGTGCTTCGGTAGCTTTCTGAGATATAATTCACACATCCTACCGTTCACTGGTGTGAAGTATACAGCTCAGTGGTTTTTAGTATTTTCACAGAGTTGTGCAACCACGTCCACAGTCAACTTTGGAACGTTCTCATGACCCCCAAAAGAAATTCTGTTCCCACTAGCCGTCACCACACACTTTCCCAACTCCTTCATCCCTAGGCAACCACGAATCTTCTTTCTTTCTCTACATATTTGCCTATTAAGGCATGTCATATGAATGGAACGATATGTGGCCTTTTGTGTCTGGTTTTTACGTACTGGCCGTGATCTTCAAGTTTCATCCACGTTGGAGCATGTATTGGTAGTTTATTTCTTTTATTGCCAAATAGTATTCATGGTACGAACAGACCACATTTTATTTAGCCATTCATCCGTTCGTGGACATTTGGGCCGTTTCCACTCTTTCGGCCATTCTGAATAATGCTGCTAGGAGATCCTTGTACAGATTTTTGTGTGGACATGTGTTTTCATTTTGCTGGGGTAGCTGGGTCACATGGTAACTCTATGTTTAGCTTTTTGAGGTACTGCCCGACTGTTTTCCAAAGGGGCTGCACCATTTTACATTCCCACTCATTGGGTGGGAGGGTTCCAATTTCCCACATCCTCTCCAACACTTATATTTTTTCCTCTCTCTCTCTCTTTATTTTTATTTATTTATTTTTTTTAAAGCATGTTTTTTTTTTATTTTTTTTTTCAACGTTTATTTATTTTGGGGACAGAGAGAGACAGAGCATGAACGGGGGAGGGGCAGAGAGAGAGGGAGACACAGAATTGGAAACAGGCTCCAGGCTCCGAGCCATCAGCCCAGAGCCCGACGCGGGGCTCGAACTCACGGACCGCGAGATCGTGACCTGGCTGAAGTCGGACGCTTAACCGACTGCGCCACCCAGGCGCCCCTCTCTCTCTTTTTAAAAGTAGGCTCCATGCCCAATGCAGGGCTTGAACTCATGACCCTGAGATGAAGACCTGAGCTGAGATCCAGAGTCAGATGCTCAACCAACTGAGCCACCCAGTCGTCCCTCCAACACTTATTATTTTCTGTCCTTTGGATCATAGCCATCCCAGCAGGTGCGAAGTATCCCATTGTGATTTTGATGAGCATTTCCCTCCCTGAGGGTTGGTGGTATTAAGCATCTTATAATGTGTCTTTTCTTTTTCAAGAGGAGTGGATAAAAAGTATGTTTATAAAGGGACGACCTAGGGAAGGGGGAACTTGATGACACAGGAGATGTTGGGGTCTCTGGAGGAGCGAAGCCCGCAGAAGAGGAGAGAGAGAATGAGGGGTCTCGGCCTCAAGGCAATGGACTGGCTTTGGATGGAGAAGGGAAGGGTGCTTCAACCCCCTCCGCTGGCTTGGAGAAGAGGAGGCTGGTGGAACAGCAGGTAGGACTCCAGATTTGGAGATGCAAGGATGAAAGCGTTCCTGTTAAAAGTTTGTATTTTTTTCCATGAAGTACCTCTCCTGAGGATCGTATACGAGGCAGAAAGTGTGGAAAGGCTGAGTCAAGAAACTAGAAGATGTGAGGCAGTTACCCAGACGGTGGGAAGCACTGGGCGTGCTGGGCGGCTCTGAACACCTGTGGTCGTGAACTTGGAGGTGCCCAGGCCAGGCTGGTGGAAGAGTTTCGCTGGGCACATCCTGTGGCTTGGGCACAGGTGGGGAGAAAGCAGTTACAGAGGGGTGGCCGGAAGGAGGGTGTTGCCAGGAGAGGGATGAGCAAGGGAAGGGTGGGGGGAGATTTGCAAGGGGTTGTTTATCAGGATGGGCCCTGGGATCAAAGGAGGAGGAGGCGCGAAGCGAAGACTGGAAGGGTTGCTGAAGAGTGAGACACTCTCAGTGTCATCAAACAGTTGTAGCCCAGAAAGCACTAGAACGTGTGGGCTGGAAGGACAGGAAGTTAGTTGGGATTTGTTTTTACATAGACTTTAGTTTTTAGGTCCACAGCAAACCTGGGTGAAAGGACAGAGATTTCCCACACACACCCTGCCCCCACACCTGCATAGTGCCCCCCATCACTAATGCCTCCCACCAGAGTGGTACGTTTGTTGCGGTGGGTGGACCGTGGGCCCGCACCAGACGTCACAACCACGCAAAGTCCGTGGCTTACGTTGGGTTTCACCGTTGGTACATTGTACGGGTTTGGACCGATGCATAATGACACGCATCCATCCGTAGGGTATCATACCCTAAAAATCCTCAGGGCGCCCGTTCATCCTTGTCCTTCCTCCCCCAGCCCCTCACCAATCGTTGATCTTAGGCGGTGTCCATAGCCTCGCCTCGCCAAGAAAGTCACAGGGCTGGCAGCCGTTTCGGATGTGCATCTTTCACCTAGTAACACGCATTTAAGGTTGCTCCACGCCTTTTCGTGACAGAGGTGGGGTTTTTGAAGGGGACATTTCAGAGCTGGTGTACTTGTCGGTGAGGAAGAAGGTCCAGCCAGCTGCAGGAATCAGTGGCTGCAGTCGGGCGGACGGGAAGGCTGTAGGGGCCCGGAGGCCAGGATGGCCGGAGTCTCCTTTCCCAGAGCCCGAAAAAGGGGAGCCTTGGGGCGCCTGGGTGGCTCAGTCGGTTAAGCGGCCGACTTTGACTCAAGTCATGATCTCACAGTTCGTGGGTTCGAGCCCCGCGTCGGGCTCTGTGCTGACAGCTCGGAGCCTGGAGCCTGCTTCAGATTCTGTGTCTCCCTCTCTCTCTGCCCCTCCCCTGTTCATGCTCTGTCTCTCTCTCAAAAATAAATAAACATTAAAAACAAAGGGGGGTGCACCTGGGTGGCTCAGTTGGTTGAACGTCTGACTTCGGTCATGTCATGATCTCCTGGTTCACGGGTTCAAGCCCCGGATCGGGCTCTGTGCTGACAGCTCAGAGCCTGAAGCTTGTTTTGGATTCTCTCTCTCTGTCTGTACCCTTCCCCCACTCACACGCAGTCTCTGTCTCAGAAATAAACGTTAAAAAAAATTTTTTTTAAAGGGGGGGAGCCCAAGGCTTTGTGAGGGTGAGGGTTGGTGGGCTCGGGTGGGCTATAACCAGCTTCAAGCTCAGATGTGGCGTTGGCATCTTCCTGAGTGAAGCCAGCTGGAAGGCGGGCAGCGTGGCATCCAGTCAGGTCACCCGTGGGCTCCGTGACCCCTACACCTGGCGTGGAGGTTGATGCTAGTTTTGTGGATGTGCTGCGATGCCCTCAGCCTCAGCTTTAGGCAGGAGTCTTGCTAAGTGTGACTGGTGTTTTGCTGTCTTGGGGGATTGCACCCAGCTTGAGGGGCGGGGGCCGGCTGGCCAAGGTAACTGTGCCAACCCTGGAAGAATTCCCAGGGGGGTTCTCAGGGACACGTGGGGGGGAAATGTTGGAGGGAAACCAGCTTCCTGTAGTCAGAGGGGGTTAGGGTAGGTTCTGCGACTTGTTTTTAAGCAGAAATGTGGCATTTTTGTTTAGACAATGTTGGCAAAGCACTTACAGTTACCCTGGCGTGCGATCCGGCCGGCCGGCACCGTAAACGCCTGCCCCCTCTCTCTCCGGCCCCTCTTATTTTGTGGTCTTTTTCCCACAAGGCTGCTCTCAGAGTCCATTTGCATGTCATTTCTCCAGGAGACAAAACAAGGCGTCCGGCAAGGCCCCTCTTACCCTTCCAGATGGCCACCTCTGATACGGCTTGAAGTACCTACTGTGACCCTGTCCTCGGTGCCCACAGCTCGGCACATAAGGGCCTGGGCGTGTGAGCTCGTGGTGTGAGAGGACCCGGGCGGGCGTGTGAAAACCCAGGGCCCAGGAACCGTGTCTGCTTACCAGGTGTCGTTGAACACCACACGCCTGTGAACATGTTGAGGAGAGCGGCAGGTGGGGGTGCTCTGCAACGCGGGGACAGGCCCAGGGCCAGGAAATGGTGTCTGCCCTTCGCCATAAACGGTCAGCCGGCACTTTGAACCAGGTTTATGGCCTTGGCCGGGTTCCCGCCTTCGGAGGTCTCAGACTGTACATCATCCCAAAGTCCGGGCCGCTTGGAGGTGGGCGAAGAGAGGAGGACAGTTCACGCCGCCAAAATCAGATGAAGACGAACATCCCGAGTGGCCCTGGCGGGGCGAGAAGCCACACAGGGCTGTGTGATTTGCGGCTTCCTGTTCTGGCATTCCTGACGGCAGGAATGGGGCAGGAGGAAGAGGGTTCTGATCCCTGGAAACTGCAGGGGTGGTCAGGTCTGTTTTTAGCCTCTGCTGGGGGTGGGGGTGGGGGTGGCTGGCTCCCTTGTCCCCTCCTACTCTTGGCTGACCCCTGGGCAGCTGGGCCCGGAGTGGCGGGCAGGGCCTTTCTTGTTCCCATCCGGGGCCAGCTCCATCCCCCCCCCCCCCCCCCCCCCCCCCCCCCCCCCCCCCCCCCCCCCCCCCCCCCCCCCCCCCGTCCTGCACTCACCAAGCTGGGAGGGAGTGTCTGGGGCAGTTTGGAAAGGGAGCCGCTTCTGCATTAGCAGCGCTGGGAAGACAGGACTGAGCAAAGCCGGGGGTGAATCTGCGGGGCTAATGAAGTCAGGATGAGCCAGCCCAGGAACTTCAGGGTCGAGGACAATGGGAGTTTTGAACTTGAGGGGAGGAATACACAGCCAGGGAAGTCCTCTGTCGGAGTCTGGAGTAAAGAACTGGGAAAGGAGGGAGGGGCGGAGAGGGCAGAAGTGATTTTCTAAGGCCCGAGGGAACAATGAGGTCATTGTTGGCCAATCAGAGTGAAGGATGGCATTTGAAAAGCCCCCTGGGGAACCGACAGTGCCACACTCTTGCCTCCGCCCCCTCTGGAGACTCCAGGAGGGGACAGCAGAGGTGGAGGCCCCCTGCTGCTGGGTGTTAATCCAGTGTTCCTGATTTCCCTTTGTGTGGTTTTCAGTGTGCTTGGAAGGATGTTCCCATGGGGAGGGGACAGTCCTCCCTGTTGTGAGGTGGCTTCTTTCCTCCCTGAATCCCTTCCCACAGATTCAAGGTTCTCAGCAGAGCCCCATCCCTGGGCAGGTGGCACCCCCCACCCCCACCCCCAGCCCCTACCTCGGCTTCCATTTCATGAAGCACCAACTCCCTGGCAGATGGGACTCCCAAGCTCCTTCGGGGATCCCGTCCTTCACATCCGTGACAGGTGGCCGTCCAGCCTCCCCTTGAGTACTTCCCAAGCCAGGAAGCCCACTATCTCACAGTGTCGCCATTCTAATTTTGGCTTATTTAATCTGGCTCCCTCTAACCTCCACTGATTTTAGCACCTTAGAGCCTCACAGAATACATTCAATTGCTTTCTAATATGGCAGGCCTGTCCACACTTGTAAGGATTGCTCTCACTTCCTGGTAGAGAGTAGTAGCTTTCCAGATAGTTCTGGCTCCGTCACCCCTCCCCCCCCCCCCTCAGGAACAGGTTCCTCATCATTTGCTTCCCCAGTTGCGCTGCTCTGAATATGCATCTGTTTCTCACATACTTACCTTTGGTGTTTGTGCATTCACATTCCCAATTTATTCCACAAGAGACCTGGAGGGGTTTGCAGAGCATAAGTGATAGGGCAGCGTGATAAAAATGATGAAGGAAATGTTAGCGAAGGGGAAATCAATGGAGGAAATGTTGCCCCAAGACCCACGTAGTACATACAGTTCTCTGAACTTGGCTAGACGCAGGCCCTGTATTTGCCCGTTGAGCTGACTGGCAACCAGATCAAAAAGGGGAACATGGACACTTACACGATTCAGTGCCCATCAGAGCAAACGGGAAACACAGCTATTCCTGGATCTGCAAATGAAAGGAAACTTTCTGAGTCCCCTGGGGAAGAATGCATCTAACATTTTTCTGAAGATAAATTCAAGAAAGGGAGTCTGGGTGGTTTAGTTGGTTGAGCTTCTGACTCTTGACTTCCACTCAAGTCACGATCCCAGTGTCATGGGATCAAGCCCCGCGTTGGGCCCCGTGCTAGGTGTGGAGCCTGCTTAAGATGCTATCTCTCTGCCTCCATCCCCTGCTCACACGCTCTCTCTCCAAAATCTAAAAAAATATATAAAATAAAATGTGTCTTTTTGTTTTAAAAAAAAAAAGATAAATTCAATAACACACTTACTCAAGCTGTTTCTTATAAAGTCATCTGTCGGTAGGGATGTAGGTTTTAACTCAAAAGCACATTTTCGATAAACAGATACGCCCCAGCTTGTTAATGTGCCTCTCAAAATATGCCAATAAAATATCTCAGAATCAATCTGACCCAAGAAAATTACAATGAGATATCTCTGCCTGTTTTGGGACACTATATTTCTATTTCTGCAGCCTACAGTTGCATTAGCTTTTTGGACAGCGACATTGTTATTGACTCTTAGCAGTCTGCTCAAACCCGTTTCTGCCGCCATGACAGGAACTGAATTTCGGCCAAGTTGTCTCCATCTTTTACTTGTGCAATTGATTTTTTGAACTTAAGTGCAGGACTCTCTTGTTTATCACGACAGAATACCATCTTGCGAGCATCACTCCATTTTTCTCCATCCTGTTGATCATCTTTGATTTGGATTACGGCAACCGATATACCGTATTGCATCAAATCTAAGACTCTTCTAATTGTAAAGTGCACCATTAAAAACATTTCCTATGAAGAAGGAAGAGACCCTCCCAATTAAATTATGACATGCCATTGATGGTGTGATGCATTTGAGCTCAGACATTTAACATGTGCATGGTAGAATTAGAGAAATACGGTATTAATAAACTCGCATCCTGTCCTTTGCAATTTGATAATCCCATCTCCCACAGCACATTTACTGGGTGTTCGCAAAAGGCACCCCACTGACGAAAACGCTGAGCTGGACAAGGCAAGGTCCACGGGGGAGCCCTCTCGGGCTTTCTCGTTCATTTGTTTGCACATCCACTCATCAAATAAATATTAAGGGATCTGGTCAGAGCACAAAAGATATAGGTCACAAAAATGAAGATCTGGTCCCTTCGATCCCAGTCTGGAATTTGCACGTCAGTCTGTTGACGCACACCGTCTGGGCCTGATTATTCGAGCCCTTTGGGGTCCCCTTAACTGAGCTGTTGTCCACACCAGGACTTGAGGCTCAGTCAGGAAGGGCGACTGAAGGAGGATGGGACAGAGCAGTAGAGGGGCCAGGACCTGGTCCCTGACTGCAGGGAGAAGTAAGTAAATAAGGAGGTCATAATGCCTGAAGGGTGAGTTGGATTCAGAAAGAACGGGCACCAGACAAGACTTGTCACAATTGTCAATCCTCAGGGTCAGGTACTTGGGCAGGTGACTTCCAGAGGTCTGAGCATGCATGGGCACTAGGACAAGGGTCCGGGTCCAGACGGTGACAGTAGAATAGGGCACCAAAGACCCCCCAGCCCATGCTTTGCTTCTGGATGGGAGCTGGATCCCAGGAGGCAGGACCAGCCAGGCCTAAGAACCAGGTTCCAAGACTGTGGACTGGTCCTGTTTCCTCAGCTGTCACAGAGTGGGGCTGTGTGGCGGTGGACAGGCGTGGGCAGAGACTTTCTCCTGGGGGCAGTAAAAGTTTGGGCCTGGCCTCAGTGTAGAGCGGGGGGAGCCAGCCCCCGTGCTGCTGACATGCAACCAAGAAGGAAACTCAGGGGAGAAGGTGGAGAAGAACATAAGATGCCTGTTCCTGAGATGCAGTCTGAGGTCCCCTGATGCCTTGCCCTGGAGGCAGACAGAGAGTGCTAAGGTCTCTGACACATGGCATCCCAGTCCACGGGCTGGTGGATAACAACACGAGCACACGCAGCTGTGAAGACCTGGGGGGTGGGCAGAGGCAGAGGGAGGAGGCAGTGAGTTCTCATTCTCCTTCTGGAAGGCGATCACTGTTCCACCCATCCTTCAAGATAACCAACGAACACTGCTTTGTGAAGCATCTACTCCCCACAAGGTGTAGGAGGGGTGCAACTGGGGGAAGGCACTTGGAACCATCTCTGATTTAAGAGTCTCCATGCCTAGGGGCGCCTGGGTGGCTCAGTCAGTTAAGCATCTGACTTCGGCTCAGGTCATGATCTCGCGGTCTGTGAGTTCGAGCCCCACGTCGGGCTCTGTGCTGATGGCTTGGAGCCTGGAGCCTGCTTTGGATTCTGTGTCTCCCTCTCACTCTGTCTCTCCCCTGCTCATGCTCTGTCTCTCTCGCTCTCAAAAATAAACATTAAAAAAATTTTTTTAAAAGAAAGGACCTCATCCCAATATTAAAAAAAAAAAAAAAGAATCTCAGTGCCTAATGAGGAAGGTAAGACATGAACTCAAATACTTCAGTCTTTGGGATTAAGTCTTCTGTGGCTGCAACGTGAAAGATGGCCCAGCAGTCTCTCTGAAGCCCCACCCACCGACCCCCACCCCATGCTACAAACCACAACGCAGTCCCTCTGGGTCCTGACGTCCTGATGCCCTGGCCATCTGCTGTCACTTGCTTCAAGGCCTCCCCGTGTCTCTGCTCAAAGCTTGGAGATCTTAGTACGGATTTAGCATGCAGACCACACAAAAAGAGAGGTGCTCTCCTAATTCGGTCAGAACCTCTTCGAGACCATGGGTCTGAGGGAGTTTACCTTCGTGTTAAGCAGAAGACATGTGGTCCAAAGATGCTTATAGTGGGGTCCCTGGGTGCCTCAGCTCAGTCGGTTGAGCACCCAACTCTTGATTTCGGCTCAGGCCATGACCCCAGGGTTGTGGGATCGAGCCTCGTATCAGGCTCCATGCCGAGCGTGAGCCTGCTTAAGAGTCTCTCTCTCTCCGTCTGCCCCTCCCCCGGCTTGCACTGTCTCCCTAAACAAACAAACAAACAAACAAACAAACAAACAAAAGACAAAGAAGCTTATGGAATACATTAAGCAGGCTAAAATGAAATGATTAAGATAGCAGCCTACTCATTAGTGTTTAAGTTCATTTTATTTATTTATTTATTTATTTATTTATTTATTTATTTATTTATTTTCAACGTTTATTTATTTTTGGGACAGAGAGAGAGCATGAACGGGGGAGGGGCAGAAAGAGAGGGAGACGCAGAATCGGAAACAGGCTCCAGGCTCCGAGCCGTCAGCCCAGAGCCCGACGCAGGGCTCGAACTCACGGACCGCGAGATCGTGACCTGGTTGAAGTCGGACGCTTAACCGACTGCGCCACCCAGGCGCCCCTTTAAGTTCATTTTAAATCCACTATGGTATCCCCCATGTTTGATATTTGTAGTCTACCTCCATTTCATTAGTAGTAAAAATTGGGCTCAATGAAACTTTTTTTTAAAAGTTTATTCATTTGAGAGAGACAGAGCAAGTGGGGGAGGGGCAGAGAGAGAGAGAGAGAGAGAGAGAGAGAGAGAGAGAGAGAGAGAATCCCAAGCAGGCTCTGCCCTGTCAGCGTGGAGCCCTGTGTGGGGCTCAAACTCAAGAACCGTGAGATCACGACCTGAGCCGAAACCAAGAGTCAGACACTTAATGGACCGAGCCGCCCAGGCAATCCTCAAACGTAAGAGAGAGAGAGAGAGAGAGAGAGAGAGAGAGAGAGCGCGCGCGCCAAGGGTTAAACAGTACATGTATTGAGTGCTTCTTATGTACCAGACCTCAGGCAGCAGGAGCCACGGGGGTACAGAGATGTGACAAACTACTGTCACCGTCTGCGGTGACTTACAGTTAGATAGACCTTTTCCCAAGTTTAAAATTGCCACGTCACCCTTACTGGGACAAAAAGGCAGTTCCTTCTCTCTAAAGAGTTAAGGAATAAGTTCATCATGGTGGCTTAGAGTGATAATTATAAATCAAAGGCAGAACATTAGTTCACTCTCAGGTCAGAGTGAAATACAAATATAGCCGATTCTGGCCAAAGGCAACTTAATTCTAAATGAAGCACGGAGCCAGCGGCCAGGGTGTCAGGACAGCTTCATTACTGGCCCTAACTCCAATTTCCCTCAGGCACACGCGGGACTAGACAGTGCCCTCTTGCTTTGAAGGAAGTTCCTTCCAAACACCCCATCCCTCTGGTTCTGTGTTTTTGCTTTCAAGAGAAAAAAAAAAAAAAAAAAAAAAAAAGGTACAAGACCTAATTAAGTCACAAATTTAGATACAAACTTTAAAATGTGATTCTAGGGGCGCCTGGGTGGCGTAGTCGGTTAAGCGTCCGCCTTCAGCCAGGTCACGATCTCGCGGTCCGTGAGTTCGAGCCCCGCATCAGGCTCTGGGCTGATGGCTCGGAGCCTGGAGCCTGTTTCCGATTCTGTGTCTCCCTCTCTCTCTGCCCCTCCCCCGTTCATGCTCTGTCTCTCTCTGTCCCAAAAATAAAAATAAACGTTGAAAAAAAAATTAAAAAATAAAATGTGATTCTTGTAATCACCTTCAGTTCTGTTATTTTTGAACGTTTATTTATTTTGGCAGAGAGCACATACGCGGGCGTGCGTGCGCGCGCACACACACACACACACACACGCGTAGGGAGAGAATCCCATGCAGGCTCCGAGCTGTCAGTACAGAGCCCCCTCTCCTCCCCCCCCCCCGCCCGTGTGGGGCTGGAACCCACAAACTGTGAGATCATGACCTGAGCTGAGATCAAGAGTTGGACCCTCAGCCGACTGAGCCACCCAGGCGCCCCACATTAAGTTCTGTTATTCACTAAGGCTTAGAGTTCCAGAGATTTTTCTCTCCTGGGCCACACTTCGATTGAAATGTGGAGATAGTCGATTGACATTAGGATTTTTGTGCTTTTCTGGGAGGGCAGACACACGCCCCCAGACCTGGAGATTGTTCCGAGGCCCATCACGAAATGTGAGTCAGTCGGTGGCCGACGGTGACAGTAGAGGCAAGAATGTGGGGCACCTGCTGGGGCCGGGCGCCGCAGCCGATGCTGGGAATACAGGAGTTAAGTATCAGCAGCCAGTGTTTGATCGCCAGGCCCCGTTCTAAGCTCCCCACGCGGACCGCTCTCCTCAATCTTCACAACAACCCTGTGGGATGGGTGTTATTTCCAACCCCTGTGACCAGCGAGTGAAGTAACTTGCCCAGACCCGGGCTGGAGTTCACAAGCACAGGCAGGATTTAAACTGGCCCCGGAGCCTCCTCCCTCAAACGGTGACGCTGAAGGCCTTGAAATTACCTCTTCCTTTGCCAAAATTCCCAACGCCGACCCAGTGCTTCAACTGCAAGGTGAGAAGGGTGAGCTGGGAGCCTGATCCACACTGAGAGTTTAATCCAGGCCTCCCTGCCGCACCAGATGCACAAATCACCAGGGAGATAGATCATTGTCCTAATTTATCTGCTAGATAGTATTTTCCTAGCTCGTGCTGCTACGACCGAGTAGCTTACAGACCACGGGAATTTATTTCTCACGGTTCTGGAGACTGGAAGCCCAAGATCGGGGTGCTTGTACTGTCAGATTCTGGTGAGGGCCCTCCCTTGGGTAGGAGACAGTCAGCTTCTCCTTGTACCCTCACAGGGTGGCAGGAGTGAGCTAGCTCCTAAGGGCACGAGTCCCACTTGCGAGGGCTACTCCTTCATCCCCTAGGTACTTCCCAAAGGTCTGACCTTTAATACTATCACCCTGGAAATTAGATGTCAACAGATGAACCTGGGGGTGGAGGGAGAGAAAATATTTGGTCTAATAACACTACTGATGAAGGACTTGGGAACAAGAAAGGTGCTTGGGCTCACAGGAATCAGGAAGGTGGGATGTCAAAGGTCGCCATGGGAGAGCAGGGAGACGTGTTAATTTATTTTAGTTTTTAGTGTTTATTTTTAAGAGAGAGAGAGAGAGAGAGAGAGAGACAGAGACAGAGACAGAGCGTGAGCGGAGTAGGGGCAGAGAGAGAGGGAGACACGGAATCCGAAACAGGCTCCAGGCTCTGAGCTGTCAGCACAGACCCTGACATGGGGCTCGAACTCAGTGAGTGCGAGATCATGACCTGAGCCGAAGTCGGACGCCCAACTGACTGAGCCACCCAGGCACCCCAATTTTGTTTCTCTTTTCTGATCTAGAGTCTAAAGATGCTAGAATAGCAAACCGAGACAGAGATGGAACCCATTGGACTTGTCTGTTCCTACTCCCTCCCCAGGAAGACTGACATTGGGAAATCATTACTCCTTGACAAGCAATAAAATGATGATTTACAAAAGCAACGCACTATACGCACAGGGCGCTAGTGACCTTATATAATGGCACATGACTGACTTAGGACCGGCAGGGCTTGGGGCAACTCTGGGGAGACCCTGAAACACAATCCTTCCCCCAGCAGACCCATGCATGCTTGGGTCTCCCTTCTATCTTCCTGTGCATGTGCTAATTTATTTAGGTATGGGATTTATTAAGTATGGGAGAGTCTTCTCTTGTGAGACAAGGATTAGGTCCTTGAACCCTCCCTCTACTCCACCCCACTGTGGATTTCAAAAATTCAAACATGTGCTCATGGACTTGGATGGTTCTGGCTGAGGCCAAATTGGAGAAATTAAATATAGGGGCTTCTAGGGATACATGTGCCTTTAAGAGAGGACAGGGTCTGTTCTAGACACTGCCTGGTCTGTCCAAGTGTGCCTTGGAGGAAATAACTACAGTCCGTGCAGATTTGAAAAAATTAGTACCTTGGTTGTGCAGAGTGAGGCGTTGAGGACCGACGGTTCTACATTTGATTGGTGGCTCCATGTTTTTTGGCAAATTACCCACCTCTACCTAAGCCTGGTCTATAAATGGGAATTATAGTAATAATGTGCTCAACTCCTTAAACGTGGGGAGGAATCAGTACGGAACCATTCATGTACTGAATGCCACATCGGGCGCATAGCAAATGCTCAGTACGTGTCATGTAGAAAACCACTAAAGCATACACAGGTCGTTGAACAGCTGACCCACTCGGACTACGGGCAGTGTCACCGTGGAACAGTCCTCCTTGACTTGAATACTGAGGGCTGCGTCATAGCTTGGTCATCCATCACCCAACCTACAACGGTTGGCCAACTTCTGTACCAGAGTGAGTGAAAACAAGAGTCCCCGGGGTGGGTGGGAGGAGGCGCCCAGCTGGTCTCCACCTCCGTGGACCTGCAGGGGTTTGTTCTGTTATCCCGCATACCAGTGACCACCATCAGGGACTGAACTGTGACGTGGGAGGCACGGGCAACCAGTAGGAGGAGCCATGAGGAGGGAGGGCAAAGAGGACAGCCCTTGGTGGGGGGGGGGGGGGGGGGGGAATGCAAGTTCCTGCTCTCCCAGCAGGGGGCAGCACGCGCTGAGGACAGGCCTTTCAAGAACTCCGGATTCACTCAGGGGTACCACCCAAGAGTAACCCCGCAACATAGTGAGTTTCCTTCTAATTTGAGAGGTAGCAATTCAGAGCGATACATTGGGTATTAAAGTAAATGTGACTTTATTTTCTGGTCACAAGCCGGTGGGGTCACAGTCCTTGAGTTATAAAAAAAACATAGAATTTTAATAAATTTGAAGCTGGTGGGATCACAGTCCTTGAGTTATAAAAAAAAAAAAATACAACGTTAATAAATTTGAATAAAGGAGTTAAACATAAATCACAGTAGAGTGCAAATTGCAAATAAGCTTATAAAAACATTCTAACATTGTCAGTACAAAGAAGCGTAAGCAAGATAAAAAATTTTTAAACTTTTTTTATGTTTTATTTATTTATTTTTGAGAAAGAGGGAGAGAGTGTGTGAGCAGGGGAGGGGCAGAGAGAGAGGGAGAGAGAGAGGAATCCCAAGCAGGCTCTACACCATCAGCAGAAAGCTTGGCACAGTACTTGAATTCACCAACCGTGACATCATGACCCAAGACGTAACCAAGAGTCGGACGCTTAACCAACGGAACCACCCGGGAGCCCCAGGAAGATAAGATTTTAAAAAAAATGTCAAGCTCTTCAAAAATTTTAAATGATAACTTCTGATAGTTTTTCTTAAGATTTTGTTTTTAAGTAGCCTCTACGCCCAACGTGGGGCTCAAACTCACAGCCCCAAGATCAAGAGTCATATGCTCTACCGACTGAGCCAGCCAGGCACCCCTAACCGCTGATAGTTTTAAGTAATTTTTATGCTTTGGACTCGTTTCATAAATCATCTAATTTAGCCCTACTAATCCAAAAATAGTCCCAAGGATCAATCCCATTTTATGAGTGAATAAACTGAATTTCCAAGAGATTGGGTGATGTAAAGGTATCAATTTAAACATATATGTCGATGTCCCCTTATGCTACTAAAATGATAATAATTCTGTGTTGTAGCAGCTGTCTGTACATCGCAGGATGTTGAACAGCATCCCTGGTCTCTACTCACTAGAAGCCAGTAGCAATCCCCCTTTCTAGTTATGAAAATCAAAAATGTCTGCAGAGGGGTGCCTGGGTGGCTCCGTTGGTTGAGCGTCTAACTCTTGATTTCAGCTCAGCTCAGATCGTGTTCTTGGGGTTGCGGTTTCAAGCCCCAGGTTGGGCTCTAGCTGGGTGTGGAGTGTACTTAAAAAAAAAAAAAATGAGGGGCACCTGGGTGGTTCAGTCAGTTGAGTGTCTGACTTCAGCTCAGGTTTGTGAGTTCGAGCCCCACATGGCGCTCTGTGCTGACTGCTCAGAGCCTGGAGCCAGCTTTGGATTCTGTGTCTCCCTCTCTCTCTGCCCTTCCCCTGCTTGTGCGCTCTCTCTCTCTCTCTCTCTCTCGCTTGCTCGCTCTTGCTCTCTCGCTCTCTCTGTCTCAAAAATAAATAAACTTAAAAATAAAATGAGTGTGAATGATGCCAAAAGAAGGCAATGCCAAGAGAAAAGGACAATTAGAAATACCAGCCCTGGGGGCGCCTGGGTGGCTCAGTCGGTTAAGCGGCCGACTTTGGCTCAGGTCACGATCTCGCGGTCCGTGAGTTCGAGCCCCGCGTCGGGCTCTGTGCTGACAGCCTGGAGCCTGTTTCAGATTCTGTGTCTCCCTCTCTCTGACCCTCCCCCGTTCATGCTCTGTCTCTCTCTGTCTCAAAAATAAGTAAACGTTAGAAAAATTTTTTTAAAAAAGAAATACCAGCCCTGGCAAAAAGGGGTAGGAAAGTAAATGTAATATCAATATACAACATGGGTCTCTTGAATAGCATTTATAATAATTTATTATATTCATCATAACAACTATAACACATTAATGACCACCAAAATGAGATATTCTTGTTATATTATGTAATAATTAATTATCAATCATAATCGGTAAAACAAAACAGTGATGTAAGTTTATTGGGGGGGGGGGTTGAGGGAAGGAAACGTGGGGAAGCAGGGAGTAGTGAAAATGACCTAAATCCTAATATGTTGCAGAACTAAGTGATTAGATAATGTCTACAATTTTGAAATTGTGGAATAAACATGTTACGAGAGGTAAGCACCTAAAACAATAGCTAAAAAAAGTTAATAGCTAAAAAAGTTGTCCCTGGACTGTGGACAGGAAGGCAGAACACAGTGGGTCAGGGGACTAGTGTTTTTTATTATGTCCCTCTTAGTAATATTTATTTCTTAAAACGATAAGCATATGTCATTTTGATTAAGGAAGAATTTATAATCTCCAGACCTGTTGAAACTATAGTGAGGGGAGGATTCTCCTTTCTTGCTGGCAGGAGTTTTCTGGAAAATAGTATGATAATTATCAAGAGCCTTAAAATATTCATGATCTCTAGGAAGGCATCCTTAGGAAGAAGCTGGAAATGTGGGCCAAAATTTAGACACAAAGCCTCACGGTACGCTATTTGTAACAGCAAAAAGTCAGAAACAACATAAATATCCAGCAATTGGGGAGTGGCTAAATGAATGTATAGATACAAAATTAGTGCTATACAACCTTTAAAAGTGTTTATAAAGAACTCTAGTCATGCGGAGACATGCTTACCAATGTTAAGAGGGAAAAAAACAAGGCGCACAACTGGCTAAAAGGCCTTATTTCAAGGGCGGAAGAGAGACGTAGGTGGGAACACACAAACACATTAAGCCTGCTGGTCTCGGGGATGAAGGTCAACTTTCTTGTCTTCTCAGCTTTTCTCAGTTTTCTGATTTGTCTTCGATCAGCGCCTACTGTTATCATAATCCGAAAGAGCGTTAGTGTTCTTATTTTTAAGAGGAAAGGAGAGACAAACCATCTTGAGCGCCAGATGTCTTGGGACCGAGCAACACGCACCACTGTGCGGCCCGGGCCTGCAGGATGGAGTGAGGCGATTGCCCATCACCTGCTTTGGGCTTTCCTGGAACCGCTGAAGGCTGACTTCCCACTTCACTGTCAGCTAGAGATCAGGGGTGGAACAAAAGACTAATGTACAGTTTCACTTTGCGTAATTGATTTCGCTCATCAAGGCCTTGGAACACACGTTCGTTTTTATCCAGAGTCTAACGGAGGCGGCTGTTGTCATTTGTTGTCACTGTCAGGTGTTCGAGTCTGTGGAGCTGGTCCTTAGGACTCTATGAATCCTTAGACTCCTCCGAGGAAGTTGAGGTTCTTCAATTGCACGTAGCAAACAACAGGTGAATGATGGCGTTTCCACGTAGGGCTGTTTGCACCAACCCCCTGGGCTCACGCGGATATGGCGAAATCTCAAGCAAACAAACAAGGCGTTACTTATTTAAGAGTCACGTTTTCACGGTCTTTTTTTTTTTTTCCTAATAAAATGTAGCTTTTCACTAAAACGCTGAATCAAAATATTCTGTCACTCATGGATAATACGAAATAGAACAGTGCTTCTCAAACTTCAGACTTGTTGATTATCTGGGAAACTCTTGGGCTCAACCTCAGAAGTCTGATGCATTCACTCAAGGGTGGATTTAAGAATGTGCGTGTTCAACAAATACCATAATTTGATCCCTGTCTGTGTTTCTGAAACCAGTCTTTGATTGTTGCGGAGTCAGATTTCAAGTACACGCTCGGGGGTGTAAAGTAAATATCTTCCAAGCTAAAAACTCGTCAGGATGAATCACTGCTTAATCCAACTAGTCCTCTTTAATTCACAAATAAATTTTTGTTTTCCAGTAAAAGATTGGTGTTTTAAGTGTGGGGCGATTGAAGGACATAGTTATCTTTATCCTACCTGAGATTCCAATGAAGTGACCGTAATTGGATTTTGGTAAAAGTCATAAATCTACAGGAACGAAGAAAAGTAGGAGAAAACATGACACTAGAAGAGAGAAGTCAACAGGATATTGGGAGTCGTAAAGAGGACAGACAAGTAGTAAACGATTTGGCGGTGTGGAGGAAGCAGAAGTCTCCATGTGCAACAGAAGTGATCGTGAGAAGCCAATTCGCTCAAGTGAACCTCGGAGGCTTGGAGACCGGAGAAAGGTACCAGGAACCTCTGAGCTTAAGAAGGAGGCATGTGGCTGGAAAAAGCATTCACTCACCGTCTATACAAGTAGCAGTCAGCTCACAGGCCCCCTTCCCTCCCCCACTGCAGGAGACAGAAGATTCCTGTTCTACAAAGAGACAAAGAGGCCCTAAATCCAGACACCAAGCTAGTGAGGGGCAAGTGTGCCTGTTACCAGTTTATTGTCTCTCACTTCCAAATCCACCCTTCTTTGCCCTGATTTGTGATACCGGAATTGAAGCCTGTGAGCATTTCTTTTTCTTTTCTTTTCTTTCTTTCTTTCTTTCTTTCTTTCTTTCTTTCTTTCTTTCTTTCTTTCTTTGCTGACTGGATCAGTATTAGGCTTTGTCGATAGAAGTTTCTTTTTTTTTTTTTTTTTTTAATTTTTTTTTTTTCAACGTTTATTTATTTTTGGGACAGAGAGAGACAGAGCATGAACGGGGGAGGGGCAGAGAGAGAGGGAGACACAGAATCGGAAACAGGCTCCAGGCTCTGAGCCATCAGCCCAGAGCCCGACGTGGGGCTCGAACTCACGGACCACGAGATCGTGACCTGACTGAAGTCGGACGCTTAACCGACTGCGCCACCCAGGCGCCCCAAGTCGATAGAAGTTTCTAGAGTGATACCAGAATTGAACTGTGTGAGCATTTCTTTCTTTCTTTCTTTCTTTCTTTCTTTCTTTCTTTCTTTCTTTCTTTCTTTCTTTCTTTCTTTCTTTCCTGACTGGATCAGTATTAGGCTTTGTCGATAGAAGTTTCTAGAGTGATACCAGAATTGAACCGTGTGAGCATTTCTTTCTTTCTTTCTTTCTTTCTTTCTTTCTTTCTTTCTTTCTTTCTTTCTTTCTTTCTTTCTTTCTTTCTTTCTTTCTTTCTTTTTTGCTGACTGGATCAGTATTAGGCTTTGTTGATAGAAGTTTCTAGAGTGACGCTACAAGGTGATAGCAGCAGGAAGATGCTTGTTTTCCTTGTGGTTTCTCTGCCATTTTATTTAGTGGGGGAGCCAGTGGATTGGTGAGGGAGGCCTGGTGGTGTTCACCTCAGCGGCCCTCACCATCGGCTCCGGCCACACTCGGCTTGTGCTCTGTCTGCCCAGCAGTCCCTTCCGTGGTAGCTCCAGGTAGGCCCTCGGGTAACCGTCTCCTCGCCTGGTGGCCATTTCCACAGAAATTTAGCCCATCCACACTTCTGCTGTGGCAGGCCACTTCTACAGATCAGCGCTGCTGGGGGTCCTCTGGCGGTCTCTTTGCCACAGGCGGGCTACGTGTTCCTGTAGTAGCCATGCCCTCTTTGAGGGGAGCTAATCGTAGCCTTGTGTGTGTGTGGTGGGGACAGGGAAGCGGTGTGCCTCTCCTAGTTCCTGGTCTCATTTCCTTTATGGTTCACTCTCCCTTACCTCAACAGTCTGAAGGAAATCATTGCTCTTTTTTTTGGCCACCTCTGGGGCCTTTAGAGGTTCCCCCCGCCTCCCTTGTTCAGTAATTAACCACTTTTTACTAGTTACCATTTCTCTATATTGATTTTCCTCTTTTGAATTACCAGTGTAGTTTCTTTCAATACAGCACAAGGGTTTGAAAATGGGGCGTAAGTGAAAATCCTCCTACGGGAGGGTGAGATCCCCAGTTTCCTTCCTTCCGGGACTCCCCCAACACTGGCATCCAGGATTATGTCCCTCAGGCAGGAGGATTCCCTCATCAAGGCACTGACAGACCCAGGAGAAAAGACTTAACATTGACACTCACGTTCTGCAACAAATGGCCAGGTCTCGCCCGATAGCCCAGTGGTGAAGCCCATTGGTCAGCGAGCTCCAACTCTGTTTATAATCAGCTTTTTTGGTTCTTGCTCATAAATACAAATAGATAACTGGAATCACCAGGCATCTGAGGAAAGTTTTCTCCCTAAAAGACAGTTTCAGTGACGAAGGAACAGAAAAAAATAAATTAGAAGAAAACACCTCGGACTTATCACCTGAGGCATGTGACATTCCATCCCTAAGGGCAAAAACAATGAGTAAATGGAAAACCCAAATTATGATACTGAAGTTACAAGCTCAACAAAAGATGGGAAGACAGAGTGGAAGAAATCCCATCGAAATGAACCAAAAAGACAAAAATATAGGAAAATACAAAAAATTAGAGCAGTGATCCAAGAAATATAACTATTTTAATAGGCATTCTGGAGAAAGACAACAAAGAAAATAAAACAAGAAATTAAAAAAAAAAAGTACAAGAAAATCTCTTGGGCCATGAGCTTCCCTGTTGGAAAGAGCTCTCTGAGTTTGCAGAACAGTGGCACAGAGACATGTCATTGTGAAATTTTAGGCAATTGGGGAAAAAATAAGACCCTAGAATCTGGAAACCTGTAGATCTCTGGTAACCCCAGTCAGCAACCCTAGAAACTGGAAAACAGGGGGAAAATGCCTTCACAGTTCAGAGGGGAAGTGATGACCAACTTGGAATTCGCTGCCCAGCCCAACTATTCATCAAGTTTGAGGGCAGAAGAAAGACATTTCTAGAACATGCACATCTCACAAATTTTATTCCCTGTGCCACTTCTAAGAAGCTACTGGAGAATGTGCTTCATCAAACCGGGACACGGGAACATATGAGAGCTATAACACAGGCATCCAACATAGGAGAGAGGCAGAGAGGATTCCCAGGGGACGCATTTGTAGCAAGAGAGGACAGAGACCCTGATAAATCAGAAAAAAATAAATAAATGAAGAGGATAGATTACCTTATGTGTTTGCTTTGCGGGGAGGAGTTTTATTTTTTATTTTTTATTTTTTTGTTATTTTATTTTTATTTATTTTTTCAATATATGAAGTTTATTGTCAAATTGGTTTCCATACAACACCCAGTGCTCATCCCAAAAGGTGCCCTCCTCAATACCCATCACCCACCCTCTCCTCCCTCCCACCCCCCATCAACCCTCAGTTTGTTCTCAGTTTTTAACAGTCTCTTATGCTTTGGCTCTCTCCCACTCTAACCTCTTTTTTTTTTTTTTTCCTTCCCCTCCCCCATGGGTTTCTGTTAAGTTTCTCAGGATCCACATAAGAGTGAAACCATATGGTATCTGTCTTTCTCTGTATGGCTTATTTCACTTAGCATCACACTCTCCAGTTCCATCCGTGTTGCTACAAAGGGCCATATTTCATTCTTTCTCATTGCCACGTAGTACTCCATTGTGTATATAAACCACAATTTTTTAATCCACTCATCAGTTGATGGACATTTAGGCTCTTTCCATAATTTGGCTATTGTTGAGAGTGCTGCTATAAACATTGGGGTACAAGTGCCTCTATGCATCAATACTCCTGTATCGCGGGGAGGAGTTTTAAAATTTTGACAAAGTTTAGACGAAGTGTTAGCGATAACACAAATGAAAATATACAGTAATTATCTTCAGAACATTTTTTTAGAAGGAGGAGGATATGAATCATAGTAAGGTTTGTGGCTCAGCTGTGAATAATAGGTAATCAGAATAATGTAAACACTGAATATTGAGTTGTTTTTTTTTTAATTTTTTTTTCAACGTTTATTTATTTTTGGGACAGAGAGAGACAGAGCATGAATGGGGGAGGGGCAGAGAGAGAGGGAGACACAGAATCGGAAACAGGCTCCAGGCTCCGAGCCATCAGCCCAGGGCCTGACGCAGGGCTCGAACTCACGGACCGCGAGATCGTGACCTGGCTGAAGTCGGACGCTTAACCGACTGCGCCACCCAGGCGCCCCTGAATATTGAGTTTTTAATAAAAAAAAAATCACGTCTCCCCCCCCCCCAAAAGCATACTACAAGGATAGAGGAAGAGAAGTTCATGTGAGTGTGTTGGAGGGGAGGTGGTCGTTCGATAGTTAAATCCTCATTTTCCATAGTAGGAAGGCAATAGATAATACCTACACTTGAAAAATCAAGAAATTTTCAGTATAAGCATGTGTATCAATATGGATATAAATGTCACAAGAGGGGCTCCTGAGTGGCCCAGTTGGTTAAGTGACTGACTCTTGATTTTGGCTCAGGTCATGATCTCACGGTTTGTGGGATCGAGCTCCCGTGTTGAGCGCTGTGCTGTTAGCACAGAGCCTCCTTGGGATCCTTGCTCTCCCTCGCTCTTTGCCCCACCCCACTCACATATGTGCGCCCTGCGCATGCTCTCTCTCTCACGCACAAAAATAAACATTAAAAACAAATAAATATCAGAAAAAATGTGTGAAGGAGTTGGAAATGGCTCCCTGTAGGGAGTAAAACTGGGGTACAGGCAAGAAAGACACTGCACTTCCTTACTGTAAACCTTCTAGCACTGGTTGGATTATTCACTTTCTGTGCAAGTCTTCTGTGAATCCACAATTAAACACGAAAACAGAGAATTCCAATGACTTGCAATCCTCACTATTATTTTTGTGGCATCAGGTTGGGTGTCCCCGGGGCCACCTCTCGGTCCGGTGATTTGCTAGGAGGGACTCATAGACTGAGCCTATGGTCGTACTCACGGCAATGCGGACTCATAGACTGAGCCTATGGTCGTACTCACGGCAATGCTTTGTTAGAGCAAAGGGAGGCAAAGTAAAATCAGCAAAGGGAGGCAAAGTAAAATCAGCAAAGGGAAAAGGAGCACGGGGCAAAGTCCAGAGGAGGCCAAGCACAAGCTTCCGGAGTTCTCAGCGCAGTCACACGGAACGCGTTAATTCTCCCAGCATTGCCTTGAGACAACACCCGAGAAATGCCATCTAGCAGGAAAGCTCATTAGAGACTCCATGTTCAAGGTTTTGGCTGGGGGCTGGTCATGTAGACACCTTCAGCATAGCACAGAGGAGACTGAATTCTAGACTCCTGGAAGGAAGGCGGGTGTCCAGCACAAGCCCCATTGTCTCACTAATTGAGCCACCCAGGCGCTCCACCAAGCCCTACTGTTGACACAGTTTGGGCACAGCGAGCCCCTCTTATCATTTAGGGGACAAAACGTATCAGTCTAGGGGAGGGTTTATCATTGAATTTCCAACAGCAGCCAACGGCCAACCTTGCAAAGCAGGTCTTTCAGAGGATGGCAGTCTTAGTCTGCTAAGTTAACTCTTTTCTGCGTAGGCATTACAAGTTTTTACAGGTATTCTTACAACATATCACAAAAGTGCTGAGTGAACTGGAAAGACTTCTGCGTGCAGTCAGTCATGAGATCCTAGTTCAAATCTCATGCAAGGTGTCTAATGGTCATGTGATACTAGAGAGGAACTGAGATCACTTGAGGCTTACTTTTTCCATAGGGCTGATGGAAAGTTCGAAGGATATTATACGCAAAAACAGATACCCAAGAAGTGTTGATTGCATACAGTTTTGTGATTTTGCCTACTGAGTCTCCTCCCTCTTACACATCAGCCTTCTCACCCAGCCTCCTCTGCGGTGTTTCGGCATTAAAATAGACGTGTTCTACGAGGAGTTTTTAAATGTTTCCTTCACATAGTTTTGTCTCGGCTATGTAGCAATTCTGCTATTGTGTGCTTTTTGGCAAGAGGCTGTGCAGCTTCCCGGGCTCTGGGTGAAACCCTTTGATGGGTCCCTTAACAAGAGAAACCACATCAGTATAACCAGCTCTGAGTGGGTTCGGCCATGAAGACTCCTTGGTGGCTTTCTTCCATGTGTCTCTGGCCTGCTTTCATTCACAGCGATGCCCTCCAAGAAAGAGTTCCCTTTCCTTGGTTTCACCATTCCAGACTGTGCCCATGCCCACGATGTAGCCTTCAAGGAACTTAGAAAAGTTGGGGAGCCCGTTGGCCCAATTACACCCGTTCACTCTCCATTTGTTTCTGTCTTGCCTCCCTCAATCCACTGGTTTTTGACCATTTGCTCTGAAGTAACCCAACCCGGATCTTGGGTCCACTGTCCATCGGGCTCTGAAAGGCCATTTTCTGCACCGTTAAGATTGTTCTGAAGATGACATGAAATAAGGAATATGAAAGTGTCCTAGCAAATGTAAAATGTTGTGTGACTCACAAATGTCACTTTACCAGGCAGTTTTAGAATTCTGCAGGTCTCCTTGTTAAGTGACAATTATTTATACCGAAAGTGCCCCGATGTGACACGGTTAGGGTCCTAGGACCTCAAAAAACTCCATAACTGAAGTTTATTCTGCTGTTTAAAAAATATCTTTATTAGCAATAAATACTTTTTACCCAACTGAAATTCTTGGTCCGAATCCCTAGTATTTTATTGATTTAAATTTTTACTTCAGATTTATGCCATTTATTATCAAATCAGTCAGTCCAAAATGAGGCTGTTTTGATGAACACAGTAACTTTATTTATTTTTAATTGTTTTTTTAATTTTGAGAGAAAGAGAGAGAGCATGATCAGGGGAGGGGCAGAGGGAGAGAATCCCAAGCAGGCTCCGCAGAGCCCGAGACGACGAGGGGCTTGAACACACAAACCGTGAGATCATGACCTGAGCCAAAACCAAGAGTTGGATGCTTAACCAACTAAGCCACCCAGGTGCCCCAAACACAATAATTTTACATCAGAGGTTATGAATAACAGTTTGACTCTCACATTAGCCAACTGAACTCTGTATTTTGTTTTGAAGGCATAGCACTGAGAAAATCCTAATTGCACAGAATAGAAATCACAAAACATACGTTTAAAAAAAAAAATAGCTTGCCTGAAATCTAACAATGCACTTTAATTAACTGTTTCAGAAGCTTGGAAAGGGAATAGGGTGTCTTGTGACTGTTTCAAAATTGAATCATTAACAATATCTAATAACTGCTGTCATCTTTAATTGGTTATTATTCTATGTGGAGATCATGAATGAATGGGCTCCTCAGATAATATTCCACTATTTGGGAGAAGATACATTTTAATTGTATGGTAACTTCTGATATTAGGACATTTTAATCCATGACCTTTTACAAAGTTTTCTATAACTTAGTTCTTGTCTCTGATAGACGTTCATTGAGTTTCCACACAGCAAATCTAACTTATTTTTCATGGTGACTCCACACTTGGTTCGGTTTAATCTCTGACACTTTCTGCAGTTATAAACCCAGTGTTACTGTAGACGACCACGTGATTTTATTGAATTTACTAAAAATATCAGTGAGATATGCAAGCTTGTACAACCGCATTATATTGCAGAGATATTTAACTCCGGGACGTATAAAGTCATAAGATCTCTCTATCAGCTTCCCTCAAAGTGGTTTCTTGTCTCATTCGAATTATTTGTACAAATATCCGGTCTCAAATGTCATTATGACAAACTAAAATTTGGTACTCACAGTCCATAGCGCTAGGAACAATGATGGAAAATCCACAGTTTCAGGAATATACCTTAATCAGGTCAGACCATGTGTGTGGAATTAGCCCACACTGGGAAGATTCTGGCATCTTAGAAGGGGCTGTGTATCCCCGTGGCACATAGTGGTTCATTGAGCACATTTCAGTGGCAGCATTTCTATGTGTTAAGACTTGTGCAGTTTTCTATTACTTTTGTGCTCAGCAATTATGGCACGGCTGCTTGGCCAGCTTATTTGGTGGAGTATTAAAATTGATCCCAGCAATTAGGAGTGTCTTTTCCTGTTACGTGGGAAACCTTTCATGTTTGTGCCCACATGATCGCATTATGTAAGAACAAGTAAAGAGGTTGAGACCCGTGGCATTACTCCCAGCTCCCCACCCTTTTCACTTCACACTGGAAGCAAAGTGTGACCGTGTTTAAATACCTCACACCGGGATGTCTTCGAGACGTACAATCACGGAGCCATTGTCGCTCTTGCAAACATCTAAAAAGAGGGCTTAGTAGAGAAATTGCTAAGAGTGTTCTCGGAAATCTTGGGGTCTGCTTCCTCCAAGAAGTCAGAGAAACAGGAGGCAGTAGACTTTCAATGAGTCATTAACTTGACATTCATTGGCCCTTTTGTTGACAGAATTTAGAAAGAGGTGGGTTTATTTTCATGGCTGCCACTAGCACTAATTCTAAGGAGGGCATGAAATGCAGGGCAGCTGTCTAGAAATCCCGGGCAGCATAATCCGGTGCCCTCTATTTACCAACGGGGAGAGGGGAAAGTGCTGTATAACTGTAAATCCAACAGGCTCTCAAGAGATTTGAATTGACCCTCAGTCCTGGTGTCTGGAAATCCATCATTCTACATAGACACAGGGACTTGAGCTGAATGGATAATTAGTATGGTGTAGAGAATTCAATTCAACCAGTATTTATTGAGCGCACTGTGAACACACAGTGTTCGGGGCCAGGTGCTGGAAAAGGCAGGAAACAGGGATGGGAGAAAAATATGCCACAATATATTTAATGGCTCCAATCCTCAGGAGTTTCCAGTATTGACAGAGAGGCCATACACACTTTGGAAATAATGCGAAAATTCTAGAGACGGTGTCTGACAATTAAAACCATATTCTGAGTAGTGATGAGTGTCCAGAGTGACCTGTGGTCTCTGCTTGGGACATGGGTTGAATGGGGATGGGGGAGGAAGGAGACCATCGCAGGCAATTGACTGGTGTAGGGAGAGATGATGAGGCCACATTAGGATAAGGCAGGGGAGAAGGACACCATGGTGATAGTGACAGAAGTGCCACAGGAGGTATTGACTGACATTGACATCTGATATTAGGACATTTTAATCCATGACCTTTTACATTGACTGACATTAACATCAAACTCTTCTTTTGACAATGTAGATTTCTGCCAATCCTCTTTTTTTTGAATTTTTTAAATAACATTTATTTATTTTTGAGAGACAGAGAGAGACAGAGCATGAGCGGGGGAGGGGCAGAGAGAGAGAGGGAGACACAGAATCGGAAGCAGGCTCCAGGCTCCGAACTGTCAGCCCAGAGCCCGACGCGGGGCTCGAACTCACAAACCGCGAGACCGTGACCGAAGCCAAAGTCGGACGCTTAACTGACTGAGCCACCCAGGCACCCTGGTTTCTGCCAATCCTCTTAAAAAATATATTTTAATATATTTACATGTTAAAAATGTATAATATTTTATAATATTTTTAAAAATTATAATATTTTAATATTATATACTAAAAATCTATACTTTATTTTCTAAAGTCCTTTTCAGCTCAAACACAATCTATTTTTCCTAAGCCTGTTCCAAGTCTACTGACAATTAGAACTTTATGAAACATCAAGTATAGGACTCCCCATTAGGTCTACGGCCATGCCACCCTGAACGCGCCCGATCTCGTCTGATCTCGGAAGCTAAGCAGGGTCGGGCCTGGTTGGTACTTGGATGGGAGGACTCCCCATTAGGATAGTTCTAGAAATGATGGGAGTATAAAAAAAATGAATTTAAATTTAAAATGTACACTTAAGCTGAATACAGTTAGATATACAGAACAGGGATGTGAGGAAGAATAAGAAGAATGAGGGAGATATTTTAGCGATGAAAGGGGTTGCCGTAGAAATCCCATTTTGAAAGAACGTCTGCCGTAGACATGACTCGTGTACTCCTCCCCTTTCAGACATGTGGAAAATTACAGTCTTCCAATCCTTTGAAGTTAGCCAGGGCCCTATGGCTAACTTGGAACAATGTTGCCAGCCACTGTCCTATGTATCACCTCCGGAGGAAGCTTTTCAGTGCTGTGGGCTCGGTTCTCCCTGCTGTTCTCCTGCCACACTCACGAAGGAGCCACAAACTAAGGTAAAGCAGCAAAGTGTGGAAGGGCTTCCATTAGCCTGGATCCCTGAGGCATCTCATGGAGAACCTGAAGCGTCACCCGGGACCTCGGTGGCTGCTGCACGAACGTCATGGAGAACCTGAAGCGTAACCCGGGACCTTGGTGGATGTTGCACGAATGAGAAATGAAACTTTGCTGTTACACCATGAAACTTGGGGGTGTTCGTTATCACAGCGTCGCCTATCCTATCCTGGTGGGTTCAGTGTTTGGTTTTCCCTTTAATTTTCACTGAAAAAAACTGAATCTGCCTTAGTTAGCTCATTGGTCTGAGGATGGTTCTAACAAGGCCGTGGACACAGATTTAATCTCCACGCAGGTCAATTAAGTTCATGGAGAGAAAAATTATTTGAGAGGCGCCTGGGTGGCTTAGTCAGTTGGGCGTCCACCTTCGGCTCAGTTCGATCTCACAGTTCCTGGGTTCAAGCCTCACGTCAGGCTCTCCGCTGTCAGCGCAGACCCCACTTGAGGTCCTCTGTCCCCCTCTCTCTCTGCCCCTTCCCCACTTGTTCTCTCTCTCTCTCTCAAAATAAAGAAATAAACTTAAAACAATTATTTGAGGAGTCTATAGGACTCCGACTTTGTGTGTCTTCTCTGATTCCCTTGATCGCCTCTTTATTTCCCAAAGCACTGCTTGCCTCCCTAGCTGTACCATTACCATCACCAATCTGCTGACACCCTGCCAAGATTTCTGAGCCATCTGGGGATGAGTTGTTAGTGCCAGCATGGTTTTATATCTCACATCCCAAGCCTTGTTTGCTCCAAATCACGTTTCCACTTCTGGAACTTGACTGAAGTGACACGCCATGGAAGCATAGGATCTGGCTCTCTGAGCAACTGAGGGCCGTCACCCAAAAGTGCGGGGGAGCGGATTCTTCCTGGGATAAGACTTGACCAGTAGGAAGTAGGAGATGGAGAGAGCCAAGCAGATAAAACGTTCTCTTCCCTTCTTCCTTCCCTACAATACACAGAGGCATGGATTTTTCTCGCCATATTTCCAGAGGAAATTCCACCAACGCAACCTTTTCTCTTCATGGCTCCTTGTGAAGATCTGGCCACCCTGGGAATGCAGTGTATCACGCGACTTTACTTTTTTCCTCCCTTCCTTTCCCTTTTCCTCATCCCTAAAACCATGGGCTTCCATCATCTTGAAAAAGAGATAGCAATCTTTCCTTGGGATCTAATGATGAGTCACAGCCTTCACTCCAAAGTCCAGACGACAAATTCACAAAACAAAGCCACGAACCTTCACAAGGGGTCTAAACTAGAAAAGGTAAAAGGGGAAAGAGGCTCCATATATCGTCCATCTTTGGCTTCCCATCCAGCCGATTTCTTACTTCTTCCTGACATGAACATATCTGGGAAGTTTCTTTGGTAAGGAGCTCTCCAGGTTGCCTGGTTTGCCTGAAAATATCTTCATGTTAGCCTTCTCCTAGATAAGTAATTTTGCTGGGAACATTTCTAATTTGACAGGTTGTTTTTTTTTTTTCTTTAGCAATGTGAAGATCTTGTTTCGCCGTTTTCTTGTTTACGTCTCGCTGTTGGCGAGTCTTCAGACAGTCCTTAGTAGGTAATCTGTCTTTATCTTCTAATCGCTTTTAAGTCCCCTTTGTCTTTGGTGTTCTGCAGTTTAACTACAGCGTGTCTAAGGGTAGATTAGTTTTTACTTATCCTGTTCAGCATTTATTATGCTTCACTGATCTAAGGACTAAAGTAGTCATCAATTCTGAAAAATAGGTAGTGTCTCTTCAAATAATAGGAGGAGAGTCTTTGAAAGTAACACTCCTGTCCACTCATCCTCTCCTCCCCTGGGTGGGAAGATGACTTATCCAGGGTGAGGTTGGGCTAATGTCTGAGTGTTCTCAGCTCCACCTAGAGTGCTCTTTCTCTTTGGGAGCTGACTGCAGGGAGTACGTGTTCCTTTCTGTTCCTCTGTGCTAAAAATTTTTCAGGGCAGATATTGTCAAGTACTGGGGAGAGGGGACAGGGCTTCGATTGTCCAACACCACCTATGATGGAGTGGGTAAGTTTGCTTAATTCTGAGATACAGTATTAGGAAGGCTACTCATGCATGTTTATTCAACAGTTCCATCAATAATAAATCTGGCATTTTATCTCCACCTGCCTGAATCCAATGTACTTTATTCAGTTGGTTTCAAAGACAGTAGAGAATGGAGTGGTACTTATTGGCCTTCCCCTTAGACTCCAATATCCCTGAGTCCTACTCTCTTATTCTGGAATCATTTTTTTAAGATTTTAGTTTATTTTATTATGTTTATTTATTTTTGAGAGAATGAGAGCGTGAACAGGGGAGGAGGCAGAGAAAGAGAGTGACACAGAGAATCCAAAGCCGGTTTCAGGATCCGAGCGGTCAGCACGGCGCCTGACATGGAGCTTGAACTCACAAAATGTGAGATCGTGATCTGAACCGAAGTCAGACGCTTAACCGACTGAGCCACCCAGGCGCCCCTAAAGATTTTATTGTTCAGTAACCTCGACACCCAACATGGGGTTGAGCTCACAGGCCCGAGATTGAAAATCGCATACTCTACTGACTGAGCCAGCCAGGCGCCCCTGGAATTCTTGTTAATCTCATGTTAGACCCATTCTATTTCCCGTGCCCCTTAACTCTCTTTTTATATTTCCCATCTTTCTGTCTTACTCTTTGCATCCTGGGTAATTTCTTTCAACTCACTAATTCTGTCTTCTCCTGTCTATACTCTCTTGCATGACTCATCCTTTTTTGATGATACCTTTTTCCTGGCTCAATTCCAATTCCTTTTAGCGTTTTGAACTGTACTGTAATTCTAGTATGTGAAGTCCTAGATGATCTAACTCGACCGTTCGTTATTTTCACTGACTCTTGCTCGTGGTGGCATGTTTCCTTATGTCTTTTATAATTTCATGATATGATCTTGTGTTTGGCTGAGTTGTGTTTCTCGGGATCCTGAGACACCTGGGCTGAGGCTATGCCTTCTAGAGGCAATTAGTGTTCGCTTCTACCTGTCGCCATGCACACTGCACACCTAGAGGCACGACACTAAATTTCTCAGCTTGTGACTTCTTGGCCAACACAGGTAGTGCATGATCAAAAGCCAAACTTGAAGTTTTAGGAGAGACGTTTTTTCCCCCTAGTCAGCTTCAGCCCAGGCTGAAAAAAACCCTGAATGACTCACTTTGCTTTTGAGCAGCTTTTCCGTAGACACCTTTCACTGAGACTGTTTGACATTACATGGGGGTCTTTGCTCAACTCTCGCCTGCAGATGGACCCAAAACTTTCACCTCAGCCCTTGTGCAACCATTAAACCCGTAACTCTGGGTTACAGAAATCAGCAAATCTCCAAAGGGCACCTACAACCTCGAAGTCAGTTCATTCCCATGTTTCCAGCTTCAGTTTCATTCTGTAGACATTTCACTATCTTGTCAAGATCAGTGACGCCTTTCAGAGGAGAGTTGATCTATTTTTTCCAGAATCTCTAGATGTCTTATAGTGGGGTATTTTCTCAGGCTGTTTCATTTACAATAATGCCAGAAACAGAAATCTCCAGAGTGCTAAACAAATGAAACACAGAGAATTTTCTGTCAATAAAATTGATTAAAATAGCACCATGACACGTGGCATCGTATCCACGTGTCGTGGACTTCTGCCATACTTTGTGGCCACCTCACTTTTGTTTTTAAGTTTATTTTATTTTTGAGACAGAGAGAGACAGAGCATGAGCGGGGGAGGAGCAGGGAGAGAGGGAGACACAGAACCCGAAGCACTCTCCAGGCTCCGAGCTGTCAGCACAGACATGGGGCTCGAACTCACTGAATGCGAGATCGTGACCTGAGCCGAAGTCGGTCGCCTAACCAACTGAGCCACCCAGGCGCCCGACCCCACGTTATTTGAATAGCTTCCTGGGTTTGGGGAACTTCCCACATTGTGGACTTATCCTTCCCAAGGGGGAAACCGGAACTCATTTCCCCAGCTTCCTATGCAGGTGTAGGAGATAGACGTGCTACCTAGACTCTGCTTATCGGATGCAAAGTACAAGACTCCAATTTGGCCAAGAAACAAAACAGATGAACATAGGGGAAGGGAAGCAAAAATAAGAAAAAAAAAACACAGAGGGAGATAAACCATAAGAGACTCTTAAGTACGGAGAATATAAGTGAGGGTTGCCGGCAGGGTGTTTGGTGGGGGGTGGGCTAAAGGGGGAATGGGCGTTCAGGAGGGCACGTATTGGGATGAGCACCGGGGGTTCCATGTAAGTCACGAATCACTGAATTCCGTTCCTGAAATCATCATTGCACTCTATGTTAACTAATTTGGATTTAAATAATAAATGATGTTGATAAAGCAAAAAAAAAAAAAAAAAAAAGACTTAAGTTTGGAAAAGAACAATGTGAAAAGCAGAACGCATGGGGGTGGGGAGCTTTTGGCCAGAAGAGCAGCAGAATGTTACTTTTCCAGAAAGTGGTGTCAGAGCTTTTGATCACCAGTGCCCGGCGTCACCCGTGGGCACCGTACTGCTTCCTGTGTGGTCTTTGTCGGTACAGAGTCATGATGGCATGCACTTGGCTGAGTAGCTCCCAAGCCTGACCCTCTGGCTTTCTCGGAGAGTCTGCGTGATACCTGATAGCCTGTAACAAATTCCCCCTCTGTTTACACCAGCTAAGTGGGTGATGGTGCTTTCAGTTAAGGCCCCTGACCCACAGCCTGCGGATGGAGCCATGTACAGAGGTTAATGATGAAGACTAATTCTATAAGCGACACGCAGAAATCAATATTAGGTACAGTCCTGCCTCACTGAATTCTGTGTACTCGTAAAGGGAAGGCTTACAAACTCAAATCACCGGAATAAATTAGATACTATATTTAGAAGATAAAAACCGCTTCGAATCTAAAAATACACCTGTCTCATCAACAATTTGTGTTCAACGGCAGCTTAAAATATATAGAAGTCTAGTGTCTGGTTCAGACTTAAGGGTATATGCGATGCGTGTGTGTGCGCGCGAGCGTGTGTGTGTTTCAAGTTCGGCGTGATCTATGGTTTAGTTAAAAATAAGGAAGGAATATTTGGTTCCAGTTGGGATTTTATGTAAGTTCCTGCCAAGGTTATTATTACAAAGATGCAAAGAGGTCAGCACCATGGAGATAAATAATCACACTGATTTTCCACATGATGTCCCACGACATCCCTGACAAATAAAGACTATGCGTCTCATTTCCATTCACCTCTGCTCTCTTTGCCTGGATTTTCCTCCCCTCCTGTCTCCACAGACCTAGATTATAGATGTCCTTTAAGGCTCCTTTTTAATGCTGTTCCCTCTGCTGAATCTTCCCTCCGTCACAGCAGAAGGCATGAACACCTCCCTTCCCTGGACCCTCAAAGCACTCCGTGACCTGCACTTACTCTTTGTGTATATGTCTGTAACCTGGGCACCGATCTCTTCTGGTGGAAGGCGATAGAGCCGGACCAGAATGGTCCTTGAGTTGCTGGTCAGCCGGCTCCAGGAAGGGGTCATCCTCAGCTCCCCATCTCCGGTCCCCAGGGAGTGTCCTGGCCAGGGAAGGCTGGGAGGTGGGGTGGAACGGAAAGGTGGCTTTATACAGGACTCATTCGGTCACGCGCATGAATAGGATCACACAGGATGTAAAACCAGCTCTTCCCTTCTGTCTCAAGCCTTAGGCTCCAAAGCATGCCTGGTTTACTTCATCTGTTTGTCCATATTTCCTTCCTATTCGCATAACTCGCACGACTCGTCGTGGGAAAAGGCTCTCGGTTCTGAAGGCCTGGGTTTCCCAACGACAAAAACAGTCTCCTCTATTTGGTAGCCTTGGGGGCTTCAACCTCTGGGAAGGAAGGAGATGGTGAGGAATGGAAAAGCTCATCCTTCTATCTATCACCTCCCGGGGCTAGGAATTTAGCATTTTGAGAGACTGAGCCATTTCCTACACGGTCCTCAATCCTTGTATGGAGTAGATCGACACATATTTGTTTAAGGGATGGGTGGACTATGGAGGCAATCTGGCAGAGAAAATTCCACGTCCTGATGTTTAATGATACGTGACTTATAACGTCAAGACCTTTATACTCTCCTCTTTTTCTTCATAAACTTTTTTTTTAAAGTGAGTGCAAGCAGGGGAGAGGGACCGAGAGAAAAAAAGAATCCAACGCAGTCTCCATGCTCATTACAGAGCCCAACGCGGGGCTCAATCCCACAACCCTAGGATCGTGACCTGAACTGAAATCGAGAGTCAGATGCTCAATCGACCCAGGTGCTCCCGTGCCCTCCTCTAACAAGGCATGGAATGCACGGTCTTTATCTGTCTGCGCAGCCCAGAGTGGTTGGCCGCGGTCAAGGGCTGAAGTCAGGAAGTTTGCTCTCGGCCCCCCTGCCCTCCTTTTTGGTCCCCCAAACCCCAAGCATCTCTCCTCCCCTTCCACCCTAGTCAGAGCCTTCTCAAAAACAGGAAAGATCTGATACCACATGTATTTTGACTAAAACCGTTTCTGGTGAGATAAACTAGATAATTGTAAAAGGTGAAGACGCTGTCTTCACGATATCACAGAAGCGTGACGGCCCAGGTAAAAAGAGATGCCTGAGCAGCAGGGCTTTGTCTCAGAGCCTGGAACGCTCTCGATGGACACAGGGGGCTGGACAGGAACCACCGCCGTAAGAGCCCACCCCAGGCAGCGGCAGGAGCAGGGTGGCGGGGCTCTGTGTGGGACAGGAGGGAATGATGGGGCACCTGCTATAGCTCCAGGGAGGGTTGGCTTCCGGGACTTAGAGTGGGGCTTGGAGTTGAACAATTGCTTGCAGCACTCCTCTGACTCACATACCATCGCACCTGTCACTTCCCCCCTGACCATCCCCCAGGCTGATGAGACCTGGCAAATAAGTGTATGTACATCTCAGCAGGATGGTGAGTCTTCCAGGCCAACTGTAGTATTTTGCAACCTTCTAATCCTGTGCCTAATACAGTGCCTGGCACGATAGATGTCCGCTGTAAAAAGTTACTGGAGGGACAGATGGACGAATGAACGGCCAAATGAATAGCAAGTCGACATTTTCTGGGTCCTCCGAACTGAAAGACAGACAGGAGGGAGGCAGCTTCTGGAGGTAGCTGGGCAATGTCCTGAGCTTTCTGAGAGATTTTGTATGTTCACAAATACCAACAAAAATTCGGAGTTGCCTCCTGTGACCCTCTTTCCCCACACTTCAAGGTCTGGTCATATTCGTGTGGTCGTAGAACTGTCTCTTCACCAGTTTCATGCGTCCACCAGGAGGCTGTATCCAATGGAAGGGGGGCTTGGAGCCAGTCCTAGGGAAAGATGGACACTTACTCTCTCTAACTCCCTTGCCTTCATCCATTGTACATTTACTGACCAAATTCTGTGGGCAGGAAGAAAGAAGTCACTCAAGGAGCCCATCGTCTGCCATATACACGTCTCTTACGTATATGGCAGGCCAAGGTCGTCTTCGTGATTCGTGAAGATAAGTATGGTTCCTATAAGTATTTGTGAGGTAGGAAGATGGGGGTGCATAACGAGTGAAAACACAAGGTACTCTCCTCTGTGATGTATTTTATGATAACGTTGTACCTAAAGAATATACACACCCAGCGTAACAGTGAGTGTACTGCTTATTCTCCACCTGGCCTCGCATTCCATCTTTCTCCATCCGTGTATAGGAAGTTGACCCCCATGGACTGTGTCACCTGGGCTCCATTACCTCTTGGCTGCCGGTGGGGGTGGCCAACGAGCAGCCACGAGAAGGGAAGAAACGTTGGGGTCCTTCCCTGCTTCAGTACTGTGTCCCTGGCTGTATTGTGTCCTTCCATGATGATGGCTCCCTCCTGGTGACCCCTTCCCCACAGCTCTGGCTTTCACTGGACCCCTTGTCCCTTCTAGTCTCAGGGGTAACAGCCTCATACAGTTCCTAACCTCTGGGTACCTCAGCACCGCTACTGGCCCCCTTGACCTTGCCCACCCGTGGTAAGTGGTCCCTTCCTTGGAGTCTCTTCAGTTGAACCATCTGGATGGAATTCTACTTCTTGCCAGCGCCCTGACTGGTACGGAGAAGAGTGTGTAGGCAGCACACGAAGAGTAATTTTCCACTAAAAACAAGTTCTTACGTTGTGCTTGTGTTTTTATTAGTGAAAAGCGATTTCTGGCTTTTCAATACCTTCCTGCCCAACCTGTTTTCATGAGCTCTTTTCACTGTAGCACAAGTACTGACGACAGCACTTCAAACACGTGGTTTATGGTGGATGTTCTGAGTGTTCCTGCCAGTTTGGGGGTTCGGGTTCCTGAAAGTTACAGTAATTCTGCTGTGCAGGGGTCCAAGCCCTAACAGTAGGAAGAAGAGAGGGTTCATTATCCAACCTCAGCCTCCAGGAATCCTAAACGGACGTTATAGCCAGGACCAGATACAAGTATAGTATGGTTTGAAGAACAAGGAGAAGGGCTCGCGGGCAGTTCTTGCCCTGCTCCTGACACACTGGCTGAAATTCCTAGGGGACACCAGGTTTCTCCATGAATTGCACGTGGCCTGGTGAGGGAAGGCATTGTTGTGACTGTGTGTAACTGCTTTTTAGTCAGGGTGTAAATGATAGTGTCTGATCCTGTCCTGTTAGGAAGCAGGAACAGATCTGGCTCTGAGAAAAATGCCAGAACCCACATGGAGGGGAAAAGGTAGAAGGAAAAGAAAGCCCCACTGAGCAGAGTGTCCCCTGAGGACTCCCCCTAAGGGATGTCGTCCCCCTGAGAACCCTACCTGATAAATACTCCTCCTGAAATGCAGGCCCTCGGAGGAGATCTCCCTGCGGGATGCTTCCCCTGAGAAGTGTTCCCCCTGAGGACTCCCCCACCCTGCCCTGATGAGTGCTCCCCCTGAAATGCATGCCCACCAAGGAGATTCCCTCTGAGGGATGCTCCCCCTGAGAAGTATTCCCCCTGAGGAATCCCCCACCCAGGGTGCTCCCCCTGAAATGCATCCCACCAAGGTGATTCCCTCTGAGGGATGCTCCCCCTGAGAAGTATTCCCCCTGAGGGCTCTCCCTTGGGAGTGCTCCCTCTGAAACACATAATTCTGGAGGAGATCCCCCTGAGGGATGCTCCCCTGAGAAGTATTCCCCCTGAGGACTCCCACCCAGGGTGCTCCCCCTGAAATGCATCCCACCAAGGTGATTCCCTCTGAAGGATGCTCTCCCTACACTCAATCTTAGCCAAAGGCTGAGAAGCGATGCGAGGGATGCTCCCCCTGAGAAGTGTTCCCCCTGAGGACTCTCCCTTCGGAGTGCTCCCTCTGACATGCGCACACCCTGAGGTGATCCCCCTGAGGAGAATTTCCCTGAGGATGGCTCCCACTGAGCAAGCCTTCTTTGGTCTCTTACAGATACTCCCCTGAGCTCTGGGTTGAGAAAAGACTCTCTCCCCTAGAACAGGGGACTTTCCAGCTTAGCAGAGAACAGACTTCTCTTTCGTCTTCCTAGCAGCTCTTGGAGGCTACCAGTGGAGGGCTCCATGGGCCTAGCAGCTGTTCTGGAGAACATTAGGCAAGCTGCCCTGCTCACACGGCCTCAGTCCCTCTGCTCTGGGCAGAGGCTAGCCTCAGGCAGAGTTCTCAGGGGGCAGGAAATTGCCCCAAACCCCTCCCACATTACCCTTCTCCCCCTAGACCCCTAATCGTATCCTACCATTTTTACCCCTTCAGTACTCAGCCTACGTGTTCTTCTTCCCACACGAAAAAGGCTGCTCTTTTCTGGGAGGACTTGTGTTATAACAGGGTTTGAACCCTTATGCCAGACGTGAAATGAAAATGGAAAAATGAAAGGCCTAAGGCCCCAGTCCATTTGCTTCCCACTGAAATGAAACTATAAAAACAGACAACAACAACAAAAACAAAGAACAGTGCATGAACTCAAGACCTAGAATACCTACTTTACTGAGTAAAAGATTGTCAGGGAGGAAACCAGTATGGCTCTCTCTCCATTAAAGGATTAGTATCTGGACACTGATGCCAACATCACTGGCCGGTCTGATGGTTCTCACGTGTAACTCTCAGTCCTGACACACAAAGCTCTAATAGTGAAATTTCAGTTATCAGCCAGTGTTAGGGGAGCTATCTAGGGGGCCAGTGGGCCTTCCTGGCCCCTCGGACATCACACCAACGGGCTCTCCTTGTCCTGTCCCTGAGACACAGATCTCCCTGATGTATAAAGAGGGCCTGACTTTCCTCCACCTTCCTGAAGCTTCACAGAAGACCCCTGTCCCTAAGAGGTGAGTGGTAGGATTACCTGGGGCCTGTTCTCTGAGTAGCAGGAATTTCTACAGCTACTTGTCTCCACTCGCGTTCATAGGAAACATGTCTCTAAGTATAACCAACAGTCACACTTGCTTGCCTTTATCTGTCCGGGTCACAGACATCTGCCTTGCCTCTCTTGATGAACATATAGCTCTAAGATCTATTCATTCAAACTTTGGTTACCTCGTTACCTAGAGTCTTTGCAGGCCACTCTCTGGCAGGAACCTTTCTTCTTGAGACTACCTGCCTTCTTCCAAAGCCTTCTGAACGCTGATGTTCAGTTTGCTGATACTGAGGGTGGAAAAGATAAAAGTACTCATACTGATGTCTTTGTTTTCTGGGGATCGCTTCCCTGTTTTCTCAAGTTCACTCCACGAGGGGACCATGCAGCGTGAATGGCGAACCTGCCACAGGTCCCCGGGCTCCTCCCCACTTGCCATCTGGTCCCCGTCATCTCCTCGCCACTGACCCAGGAAGCACCTATTACGTGGGTTATGTGGTTCTTCACGTCACAGTGCGGTTCCTGAGAGAGATCTCTGGCTCCTGAACCAGCCACACCCATACAAATGAGTGTGTTTTAATGAATAAATGAACGAATTTGCTTAGAACTATTTAGGGAGCACCAGCTGTGTTTCAGATGCCGTGCTAAGTACTGGCGATTCCAAGGCCAACCGGACGGACCCAGGGCACCATAGCCCAGTGTGAAGGCAGGCATTACAGCAATGGCCGCTCTCAAACATTAGGAAGGTTGTAAGAGGGGACAGTCAGGGCGCCATGAGGAATTCGGAAGGGGATCCTAGGACTCCAAGGGTTCGGGAAGATGTTTGGGGTCTCAGGCAAGAAGGATGATGTATAATGTGGAACAAATAGAAGCTGGCCAAGTAAGATGGTAGGGCTGGCCTGTGCAAAGGCCTAGAAGTGAGAGAGTGTAAATATGTTTAAATAACTGAGTAACGCTGAATATGCCCAGAACTTAGCGATGGGGGTGAACATGGGAAGATGCTTGAGAAGTAGGCAGAAGTCAGGTGGGGAAGTGCTTCAAAAGGCTCCTGCCTGGGGCTGCGGTCTGCCTTGACATGTCGGCCTCTGCAGTCCCTGGCCACTGTCCCATCAGCTGTGGTGGAGAGCGGGAAGGGAGCTAATCTGAAGGCAATGCAAAAGGAAAAAAATAAACGCTCGAAGAGTTAATTCTTATTATTCATGATAGTTAACTTCTATAAAGTCACCATAAAAACTGAACTGGCAAATACCAAGCCATCGCTCCCAGGGGAGTGAAATATAGGGTTAGGTTCCCGTGAGCCTCTGGTCACATTTTCAACAACTGATCAATACATAACCTTGTTTTATGTGTGTTCCTGTTTGTTTGTTTTCTTTTTTTTGCATGTTAGTGATGTTTTATTTGAACAACAGTGAGTGATTATGGAATCCAGCTCCTCAACTCTATTATATATTCAGATACACAAAAATCAATAGGGAACATATCGGTGATTTCTTGACTGGGACCCTACAAGTTCTTTTGCTTTTTAATATAATTTATTGTCAAGTTAGCTAACATACAGTGTATACAGTATGCTGTTGGCTTCGGGAGCTGATTTCGATGATTCATCACTTACATGCAACGCACAGTGCTCATCCCAACAGGTGCCCTCCTCCATGCCCATCACCCATTTTCCCCTCTCCCCAACCCCCCCATCAACCCTCAGTTTGTTCTCTGTATTTAAGAGTCTCTTATGGTTTGCCTTCCTCTCTGTTTGAAACTATTTTTTCCCCTTCCCTCCCCCCATGGTTTTCTGTTAAGTTTCTCAAGTTCCACATATGAGTGAAAACATAAGATATCTGTCTTTCTCTGGCTGACTTATTTCACTTAGCATAATACCCTCCAGTTCCGTCCGCGTTGTTGCCAATGGCAGGATTTCATCCTTTCTCATTGCCAAGTAGTATTCCATTGTATATATAAACCACACCTTCTTTATCCATTCATCAGTTGGTGGCCATTTGGGCTCTTCCCATAATTTGGTTATTGTTGAAAGTGCTGCCATAAACATTGGGGTACATGTGCCCCTATAAATCAGCACTCCTGTGTCATTTGGTTAAATTCCTAGTAGTGCTATTGCTGGGTCATAGTGTGGTAGGGTCTGCTCCCTAAGGAAAGAAAAAAAACAAAAAAACCTCAAGGCAACCTGGTTATATGCGTAACTGACAACATCCCTCATGACCTTGTAGCATGAGACCACTTAAACAGACTACATGTTTGTGTCTTACCATATATGGGAGACAAAGAAGTGGAATATAAATAGACAACTACACCACATGGCGTTTGGGGCTCAGTTCTTCGGGTACAAACCCAACTGAGTGGTGCCAGCAGGAATAAATTTGCTTTTTGGAAAGAAAGCCTCGGTGTCATGACTCTGTGCAAGAATCCTACTACAATAGGGTAGTTCTATTTTTAATTTTTTGAGAAACCTCCACCAGTTTTCATGCCCCCCAGCAGTGCAAGAGGGTTCCCGTTTCTCCACATCTTCGCCAGCATCTGTTGTTTCCTGATTTGTTAATTTTAGCCACTCTGGTGTGAGGTGGTATCTCAATGTGGTTTTGATTTGTATTTCCCTGATGATGAGTGATGTTGAGCATCTTTTCATGTATCTGTTGGCCATCTGGATGTCTTCTTTGGAAAAGTGTCTATTCATGTCTTCTGCCCATTTCTTCACTGGATTATTTGTATTTCGGGTGTTGAGTTTGGTAAGTTCTTTATAGATTTTGGATACTAACCCTTTATCCGATATGTCATTTGCAAATATCTTCTCCCATTCCATGGGTTTCCTTTTAGTTTAGTTGATTGTTTCCTTTGTAGTGCAGAAGCTTTTTATCTTGATGAGGTCCCAATAGTCCATTTTTGCTTTTATTTCCCTTGCCTTCAGAGACATGTCGAGTAAGAAGTTGCTGCAGCTGAGGTCAAAGAGGTTGTTGCCTGTTTTCTCCTTTAGGGTTTTGATGGCTTCCTGTCTCACATTCAGGTCTTTCATCCATTTTGAGTTTCTTTTTGTGTATGGTGTAAGAAAGTGGTCTAGTTTCATTCTTCTGCATGTTGCTGCCCAGTTCTCCAAGCATCACTTGCTAAAGAGGCTGTCTTTTTTCCATTGGCTACTCTCTCCTGCCTTGTCAAAGATTAGTTGGCCATACGTTTGTGGGTCCAGTTCTGGGTTCTCTATTCTATTCCATTGGTCTATGTGTCTGTTTTTGTGGCAATACCATACCATCTTGATGATTACATCTTTGTAGTGGAGGCTAAAGTCTGGAACTGTGATACCTCCTGCATTGTTTTTCTTCTTCAATATTACTTTGACCCTTTGGGGTCTTTTGTGGTCCCATATAAATTTTAGGATTGTTTGTTGTAGCTCTGAGAAGAATGCGAGTGCAATTTTGATTGGGATTGCATTGAATGTGTAGATTGCTTTGGGTAGTAGTGACATTTTAACAATATTTGTTTTCTAATCCAAGAGCATGGGATGTTTTTCCATTTTTTTTTTGTGTCTTCTTCAATTTCTTTCATAAGTTTTCTATAGTTTTCAGCATACAGGTCTTTTACCTCTTTGGTTAGGTTTATTCCCAGGTATTTTATGGTTCTTGGTGCAATTGTAAAGGAGACTGATTTCTTAATTTCTCTCTCTGTTGCTTCACTATAGGTGTATAGAAATGTAACCAATTTCTGTACATTGGTTTTGTATCCTGTGACTTTGCTGAATTCATGTATCAGTTCTAGCAGCTTTTTGGTGGAGTCTTTCGGATTTTCCAGGTAGAGTATCATGTCATCTGCAAAAAGTGAAAGTTTGACTCCTTCTTTGCCAATTTGGATGCCTTTTATTTCATTTTGTTGTCTGATTGCTGAGGCTAGGACTACCAACACTATGTTAAACAACAGCGGTGAGAGTGGGCATCCCTGTCGTGTTCCTGATCTCAGGAGGAAAGCTCTCAGTTTTTCCCCATGGAGGATGATATTAGCTGTGGGCTTTTCATATATGGCTTTTATGATGTTAAGGTAGTTTCCTTCTATCCTGATTTTCTTGAGGGTTTGTATTAAGAAACGATGCTGTATTTTGTCAAATGCTTTTTCTGCATCTACTGACAGGATCATATGGTTCTTATCCTTTCTTCTATTCATGGGATATATCACATTGATTGATTTGCGAATATTGAACCAGCCCTGCATCCCAGGAATGAATTCCACTTGATCATGGTGAATAATTCTTTTCATACACTGTTGAATTCAATTTGCTAGTATCTTGTTGAGAATTTTTGCATCCATGTTCATCAGGGATATTGGCCTGTAATTCTCCTTTTTAGTGGGGTCTCTATCTGGTTTGGGAATCAAGGTAATGCTGGCTTCATAGAATGAGTCTGGAAGCTTTCTTCCTGGGAGTGTCTATTTAGAGACACCTTCTTTAAGGTATATTGTTGGGGCACCTGAGTGGCTCAGTCAGTTAAGCGTCGGACTTCGACTCAGGTCATGATCTCATGGTTTGTGGGTTCAAGCCCCATGTCAGGCTCTGTGCTCACAGCACAGAGCCTGGAGCCTGCTTCAGATTATGTGTCTCCCTCTCTCTTTGCCCCTCTGCCTTTCACTCTCTCTCTCTCTCTCTCAAAAATAATAAACATTAACAAATTTTTAAAAAAGATATATTGTCGATGCATTAACTAGAACTCATGGCCAACAGCACTATAACTCATGCCTTAATGAAGCTTATCTAACACATATATTTTCTCTATAAGGCACATCAGAGCCTTCCTGCCCTTAGGAACATTAGGCAGCACTTCAATAATTATGGACTGTTCTCTCCTCCAAAATTCATACATGAAAACCCTAATCCCCAATGTGACTGTATTTGGAAAGAGCGCTTTTAAGGAGAAAATTTAAGTTAAATGAGAGCAAAAGATTGCGGCCCTAATCCAACAAGACTAGTGTTCTTAAAGAAGAGGGGACCCCGGGAGTGCCCTGGCCTAGAGAAAAGTGCACGTGATGACATCTGCAAGCCAGGAAGAGTGTTGTCATGAGAGATCAACCTTACTGGTGCCTTGGTCTTAGACTTCCAGCCTCCAGAACAGTGAAAAAATAAACTGTTTTTTTTTTTAAGGCACCTGGTATTGTTATGACAGCCCAAGCTGACTTATATCAACAATGAATTGGGGGGACCATTTTTAAAAAATATTTATTTGCTTATTTTGAGAGACAGAGAGAGTGAGGGAGAGACTCCCAAGCAGGCTCCGCACTGTCAGCATGGAACCCAACGTGGGGCTTAATCTCACGAACTGTCAGATCATGACCTGAGCCGAAATCAAGAGTCAGACGCTTAACCGACGGAGCTACTCAGGCGCCCCTGGGGGCCATTTTCAATTATGAAATCACCAACAAAGAAGCACAAAAGAAACATCCAAGAGAGGAAGTGGAGACATGTTTCACCACCCTGATTTAGCTCATCTGGGAAACCATGCCCCTGTGCCAGCCACAGTTCTCTCACTTTTTATACTCCTGTAACGCCTTACTTTCGCCACTATTCTGGTTCAGAATGTGGTATCCTGGGGTTGACTTCTGGAATCCTGTCCTGTTACTCAAGTTAAATCCCCACACATTTGTGTCTCTGTTCTGATATGGTCCAACTTCTCCAGCCCGAGGTCCTCTTAGGGTCCAGTTTATATATTCTGTCATCTTTCTATGCTTAAAAAAAATTGTCTTAACCCCCTTCTTCTCCCCCTCCACTTCCTCCTCCTCCTCCCCCTCCTTCTTCTTGACATAATTGTCAGATTTACCAAGATTTAACATGCATATAGTTTAGAGTCAAGCAGTCCCACAAAGCTTATTACCAAAAAGGATACTAACGCTTGTAGTAGCCTCCTGATACCCCCTCCCCACATTTCCCACTCTCCAGGGAAAACCACCTTTACATTTTAAAACTGAGTCTTTGGGTATTTACATCCCTGTCTCTAAGGATGATTATATAGTTGCGTCTTGATTTTTTTCCATTTCAGGCATTATGTGTATAGATTCCCCACCCCTAATCCTACCAGTAAAGCAACCTTATAATTTTGGATACATCAACATTCAGTGTTTATATTATTAGTGGTCATGTAAGTGTTGTGCACTGCCAAGTGATATGGGCTGCAGTGATTTGCTTTTCTGTGCAAGTTATTATTTTTCCTATGGTTAATTATTGTCTTTTGTTCATTGAGTAATGTGCTCTGTACTTATCCCTAATTTATTCTCAAACTCTCCCTCAGAAATGTAAATCTTTTCTCAATATGCTTAAATACATCAGATGTTTTATTAATTTCATCTTCTTGAATAATTCTCCCTTGGTCCCTTTCTCTGCTCCAGTCAGTCTCTCTCTCTCTCTCTCTCTCTCTCTCTCTCTCTCCCTTTCTCCTTTCCTTCCTCTCTTCCCCACCTTCCTTTTTTGGGTCCCAGTGTTCCAGAGTTTTACAATGATACATCTTGTTGCGGATCACTTTCTTTCATGGTGCTAGGTCCTTTGTGAACTCTTTTCATGTGGAAATTTATGTCCCTGTCTCTTCTCGGCCTTTTGGCTAAGACCAAGTGTGGAAACTTACATCCTTCCATTCTGGAATGTTCTGGAATTATTTCATGGACAACAAACTCCCTCTACGCCCACTGTTTTCTTTCCAGAATGCTCATTTCTTAGGTTTTGGATCTACTCGAACTGTTCTCCAATTTTAAAATCTTTTTATTACCATTGTTTCATTTTTGTCCTTTTGCTCTGTTGTCTGAGAAAATTTTTCAACGTATCTTCCAGCCTTTTGTTGAGTTTTTCCTTTCTGCTATTATATTTGTAATTTCCAAGAACACTCTTTGTTCTCTGCATTTTCTTTTTTCATAGCACTCTGTTCTTTTTTCAGGGATGCAATATTTTCTCATCCCTTTGAGCTCAATAAGGGTAGCGTGCTGTTTAAGTTTTCCTCCCTCACCTCCAATGTTTATGCTTGGGGTTTTTTTTGAGTCCTCATGTTTCAGATTGGAAGCTTTCCTCCTCTCCATGGTATACTCAACTATCTGCTCATATTTAAGAGAAGAACTGTAAAGACAACCTTGTGTGGGTAGGGGGGGTTAGTGACAGCAGACTTCACTCCAGGGTCATCTAGATGAGTGGTTTCATGGGGAAACCCTGGATGTTGGTGTCATGAGGTCTTTTTCAATAAGATTTTTTGTTAAGATCTGGTGGTTTTTTTTGAGCTGATAAGTCTTTTCTAATATCCTGCCTGAAAAAATATCTACATAATCTGCCTAGTTTCTGCAAGCTGGTGGGGTAGGAGTTCAATCCCAACATTCAGTAGAAAACTTTTATATAATCCCCCTGTTTTTTAATATAGTCCCTTTTGGTGAACTGTGCCTGGCATCTTCTAATCTAGAAACTCTGTTTTTCCATCTGCAGGGAGCAAACCTCCAGATCTCTGCCAGAAGTAACTGATCTGCATGGTGTAGGAGACAGAATCTGGGATCTAACTGCTTCTCATGAACCAGCCTTTCTGTCTCAGCCTCACCATCATTCCTACTTCTGGAGATACCTCATGCCACCAACTCCTATGCCTTTTGAGTATTTAATGGCGTAAATCAGTTTGCACCATGGCTATCCCCATTACTGCCTTCAGATTGATGTCACTTTTGAAGTCTTCATAGTCAGCTACTGCCCTTCCCTCTGCCTTTTACAACTCCCCAGAATGCGCTATTGGGGTTTTTTCCTCTGTTTTCTCTTTTTTCGTGTGTGGTTTATTTCTTTTTTTCCTAAAGTGAGGTCTGTGCCCAACATGGGGCTTGAACTCAAGATCAAGATCAAGAGTTGCACGCCTCCCTGACTGAGCCAGCCAGGTGCCCCTGTTTTGGTGATTTATATCTTTTATTTTTGTGAAGTGTAATGTCACTTTTGTTGGGTTTCACAAGGGAGTAAAGACTGATGCGGGAGTTAAGCTCTTACCTTAACTAGAGATGCCTCTTCTTTATTGTTACCTCTGCCCTGTCCCCTCCCCAGTCACAGCCCCCTGCAATCTAGGTATTGTCTCCCTTGTGCATGTGGCTGGGCTCTGCTACACCAATTCCTTTTGGACCTCCAGGACTGGTTGACTGCTTAAATCCATGAAAGTGGATTGCCCAGTGCAAACATTGACAGGAAGCACCACCCCTATGCCAGCCCTGGCCAGTGGGTAGATCTCATGTGGACAGGTAGGCTATCAGAAAGACCAGAATGTCCCTGGCCTCCCTCTCCTCTGCTTTGAGTTGCTGTTGAATAAACCACCAAGCCATCTTATGTCCAGATGTGTCATCGGGGTGGCCCTGTTCAAGAGGCCAAGGAGGTGACAGCCAGGCCGGTGGCTCAGTCTAAGCTTTGTGGGGTGGTCTCCCAGATCTGTTCTTCAGCTTTTAACATATATGGTATAGAACTTCATCCATTTGTCCCGTGTGGCCCGGTGTTTGGAAACTAACACAGGTGAATCAAACTCACAGCACAATGAGTCACCGTATAGTGTGCCTATTGACTGATTTATAATCAACTTTGTCTTTTTCCAATAACTGGGTCATTTATACCTACTATCTGGGGTATTTCCGTTCCAGTATCAAGCCAGATAGGAAGCTCAGTTATCAGATGTCTTCTGTCCAACAAGACAGACCAGTTACGTTTACATCTATTATTTACAATTAATCCCCACTCTGCCCCCATGAGCTGTTATCCCCATTTGACAGATAAGGAAACCAATATTCAACGAAGCTGAGTAAACTACTCCAGCTCGGGAAAGGCCTCTCTAGTGACCTTTGGTCTGGGTCCTGAAAGAAGACTGTGGACAGATGAGGAGCCAGGGGGACAGGGCAGGCGGTGGGCCTGGAGTACAGAACACATGTCCCAGCCTGAGGAGCCCTGTGGCTGCTGCCTGGTGAGCATGGGTGAGCCCTGAGGGGCCCATGTGAGAGACTGCAGGGAGGAGGGCCGAGTCCACGGCCAGGGGCCCCTCGGAGCCAGGCTGGCCCGGGTGCTTGGATTAGACAGCTCTTCAGGGAGGGCAGGGGGTGGCTATCAAAAAGATCATACTTTTCTACGACACTCTTGTGTTGTTTCAGTCTCTCGCGTTACCTGGATATTTTTTCCAACTTGGCAGACTTCCTTGTCTAGAAAGTTCCCTGCAGAGGATTATCTTTTTTTTTTTTTTTTAACTTCACTTATTGTGAGACAGAGGGAGAGAGCACAAGTGGAGGTGGGGCAGACAGGGAGAGAGAGAGAATCCCAAGCAGGCTCTGCACTGTCAGTGCAGAGCCTGACGCGGGACTGGGACCCACAAACCGTGAGACCATGACCTGAGCCGAAGTCAGACGCTTAACTGACTGAGCCACCCAGGATCCCCGTGGAGGATTATTTAACCAGGCTGTCACCGTCTTTCCTACAATGTTGTATTATCCATAAGTCCTCAAGTTTGGCCGCCCACTGATGAGGAATAATTTGAGGACCAAAAGACCTGTGCTTCCCCAACTTGAATGTCCATTGCAATCACCTAGAGAGGCTATTAAAAACACAGGGGCCCCAACCCACCCCACTGAATCACTGGGATTTCTTTTCCGTTTTTTTTTTAAAGTTGGTTATTTATTTAGGTGATCTCTACACCCAGTGTGGGGCTCCAACTCATGACCCTGAGATCAAGAGTCACATGCTCCTTTGAGTCAGGCAGGTGCCTCATTTTTTTTTACGTTTTTTTTTTTAATTTTTTAATTTTTTTATCTACAGTCTATTCTCATGCAGCTGGCCTGACCATTTCTTAGAAACTCCATGCCCCAGGACAGGATCAGTGGCAGGTTACGCATCAACAGACATGTGAGTGACTGCAGCATAAATCTTGAGCAAAACCCGTGTCTTCTGCCTTACGGTGGAGACTCCAGGAGGGCAGAGGATGTGTCTTCTGTCTACAGATGCCATAGATGCTCGCTGCCCTTCCTTTGACAGGACTGTCCTCACCCATCCAATCAATCGGCTAGTGATATTTTCCATGAAGTGCTAGACACAATACTGAGAAATAGTCATTGTCCTCAGAAAGCTTTCATCGATTTCATTTTTTATTAAAAAAAATTTTTTTTAATGTTTGTTTATTTTTGAGACAGAGAGAGACAGAGAGTGAGTGGGGGAGGGTCAGAGAGAAAGAAGGAGACACAGAATCCGAAGCAGGCTCCAGGCTCTGAGCTGTCGGCACAAAGCCCGACGCAGGGCTCGAACCACAAGCTGTGAGATCATGACCTGAGCCGAAGCTGGACGCCCAACCGACTGAGCCACCCAGGCGCCCCTTGCTTTCATTGATTTTAAAAAGCTTTTTTTTTTTTTTACATGTTAATATCCTGGAAATGGAGTTGCGTCTAAAAGTTGATTGTATTTTAGCATTTGTTACGATGCAATAGAGAGTGTTTTTTCTTTCTTATGGTATGTAAAATGATGAAGCCTCTTAGAATCCATGGTATCTTCAAATTGATGAAACACAGTAGTTGAAAAGGGAATAATATACCTGTATAAACAGGTAACTGGCGTGAACCTTGCTCGTGCCGTTCCCCCTGCACAAGTAATTCTGCACATCTATTTCATCAGTGCTACTGATTTATTATGACTCAATTCAAATGCCACTTCCTCCAGGAAGCCTTCCATGTCACCTCAGTTCCTGCACTCAGTGTGGACGCAGAGTCCTTCCTCGGGGCTCTTATACTTGCCTCTGACCTCCACTTACCAAGCTGTGTTACATTTGTCCTCCCCTCTCTAGACTGTAAGCTGAGTCTAGGCAAAGACGCAGTCGTACCTCTCTGTGTTCCTACCACCCAGCACAGAGCCCGGTACGGAGACGTTCGGTCAATGTTGGTTGAATGCGTGAACGCTGTACGTTCTTTACCACATGTAATGCCACCGGATGTCAGCAGCAAGGCGGGGCTGGAGGCTAGAAAGGCAAGGGAAGTCTTCATGAAGGGATTGGGAATGGGCCATGCTGGCCGGATGGCTGATGGAATCGCTCAGGACTGCCGTGAGGGAGGAGAATGGGCCAGCGCTAAGACCTTCATTTCTCCCACCAGGTAGATCCTGCGAAAACCATTACTTGGTTGGATTTCGTGTCTGAATTTCAGGAGGCTGTGGGGGTGCATCCGTCATCATCCTTAATAATCGACTCTGGGTGTTAACACACAGACACTGAGGTTCAGAGGCAAGAGCGGCTCCCCCCTCGGTGCGCTCTCACAGGAAGCCCTGAATATACATAGACTTTGTGGTTTAGACCTCAGAGCTTCCTGCCAGATCTTGACAAGGTTTAGCAAGTCGAAGAAGCCAGGAGAAGGGGGGCAGATGGGACCACAAAAATGGCACCAGCATTTCAAAGCAGGTGCCTTCTCACCGCCTATCATTGTAAACCTTAACTGAAAACTGTTTTGGTTTTCTTTTCCTCCCACGTCCCCCAGTGCAGTTAGCATGCGGCAGCTCGCTGGGGATGGGGTATGCTCTTTTCCTAATGGCCATTTAAGACCCTCGGGATTTGATTCCACCGACCTGGCTCTTGGCCTGCCTTTTGGTGGTGGTTGGTAGGCTCGTGTCACCGCCAGTATTCACGGATTCCTTTCTTTTCAGGGATGAGTCTACAGATCCTTGGGCCCGTGTCTAAACAGTCAAGGAAGCGAGACCCAAACAAGCACGTTTGCCGGTGCCCCTCCTCACACTTTGCGCCCAGAGGTTTCAATCCGTCAGACAAGTCTACAAAGAGCCTATCGGGCCAGCTTTGCAGCTGAGACCTGGGGAGCACGTTCTGGTTGTCCTCGGCGGGGGGATTAGGCGGTCCGGGTGAACTGGGGTGACCAAGCCGGATCCTGCTGTCACACACACCCGGCCTCCTTCTCATCCAGCAGCCTGATGCTGGGCTTCTTTCTACAATGAGCAGACACTGAGGTCAAACGAAAGCTTTTATTTCCCTCCTACGTCCAAGAGGGTGGGCAAGCGTCCACCAGATACATAAGAAACCCAAGGGCGTCTTGAGCAGGCAGACGGCTTGCAGCGAGGTCCCGGTGCTGCAGGACGCCTCACGTCTGCACGGGATCTGAAGGGGAGGCGAGGACTTGGCGGTCGGTGGCCCATCCTCCTGATGGTGGCACTTGTATTGCCAGCCCTTCTGGGCGTGACAGGGAGCAGCGGCTCCAGGTGTTAGAGCATGCAGGTGAGCTAGGAGATGCCGACACGGCGTGGCCCGCGAGCCCAGGGGTGGTCATCCTACCGCAGAACACGCCTGATGGAAGTGTAGGTGCTCCCCCTCCCAGCGGGGAAATTCCATGGTGCCTTTATGGGAAAGGACGATTTCTATCGCTTTTAATTAGAGGAAGGGGACACCCAGGTCAGGAGACAGAGTTATGAGTTTCCTGTGGCCCCACGGGGAGCTTTGGGTTGAACTCGAGGCCTGGGGAGGGGAGGGCCTTTCTGCTGATAAACTTGTGTGGCTGGTGGAGGGGGGGCCTTCCTCTGCTGGTTGTGCTGGGCCCGGTGGCCAGGAGGCGGTGGCCGATGACCCGGGGCCTGGGGCCGATGACTGGGCGGTGGAGGAGCCTGGGACGCAGCGGGACTTTGAGGAGTCGAGCCTGGCACCTGGCAGGGCTTCGGGCCCCTTTTCTTGGTGGTTACTCTGCATGCTTTTATCTCCAGCTCTTCATCTGCAACAATAAAACCTCTGACAGGTCTCTCGGTAAGATAGGATTGGTGTAAATATTTACTGAGTGTACCACCTACGTGCAAAATGCCATGCTGTTTGGGGGGACGCGATGAGGCAGAAGCCCCCTCTGCGCTCTAAAATGTCCAGGTCCTGTAGGAGAGACAGAAACGCCCACCGGCAGGGTGGAGTGAGAGCCCAGGGCTTCCAGAACTCAGGGAGCCAGAGGCAAAGAGGCGGGGAGAGGAGACAGCTTTGTGTCTGGGTGTCCTGACGACATGGACCTCAGCGCCCTGCCTCTGGGTTATCCAAGAGACCATGCCCAGAAAGGACCCTGTGGTTAGAGCCCTCAGGGCAGGAGCTTAATAGTCAGAGGGGACATCAGCAACAGCCTGCCTTCAGGTGGGTTTCCCTGTTCGATCTGCCTTTCATGCAGGTGTGTTCCAAGGAACGTGAGCAAGAGGCTTTTGAGACCTTAGAAACTCCCTAGTGTCTATGCATTTCTCAGAAATTCACAAGCCAGCCCCATCCTCTTGGGGTTGGCAGGAAAAGAACTTCTCGCCCCGTCTGGAATTTTCCATGATGTGTGACTGCCTTCCACGAAGGCAGGGCCACAACTCCCAGTAACGTGGCTGTTCCTTTGTTGTCTTAAAACCACACGGGCAATCTGTGAGGAGGCTTCCTACTTCTCTAGGCCTGGAGGGCCCCGCTGGCCCCTCGGGACTCCCCGGGCTACGAGGGAGGCGTTCTGGTCTCTGTGTCCAAAGCCATCCTTGGTTTGGGGCTGGGGGGCTCCCAAGGGAGCTGGGGGGGGGGCTCCCAAGGGAGTTAGGAAGAGGATGTCCTCCTGGGGCCAAGGAATGGCCCTACATGTCAGTATGGAGCGGGTACAGCCCCGGGAATCACAGGCCCCCTCTGAACCCCCCCGCCCCCCCGTAGCTTCGGGTGAGGCTGCCCATGGAAGAGCCGCCCCTCCTGGCGGAAAATGCAGTCTCAGGTGGCTTTGAACGTGAAGACTCAGAGTCTAACAACGTGGTTGTGACACGTGAGGGGCCAGAGTGCTCTGTGCACCAAAGGTCAAGGGCACAGAAAGGGAAAAACACGTCCTCTATGCCACCTTTGCTGGCCCGAGGTAGCGGTGGGTACGCCAGCACGCTGTGGGGAGGACCTTGACCCTGACCCCAATTCCCAGCAGTGGGGCTCTTACAGCCCTCGTCTAAGGCAAGCTTGGGCTGCCCATTTGTCCACCACCCACCGTCCCGTCCGTTTGTTCTTCAAACATCTATTCCCTGTCTTCTGGGTTCGGGTGCCATGGCTAAAGTAGCAGCAACGGCTCGGCCGCAAACACTGCCCTCGGGAAGCCTGAAATCAAGTGACACAGAGCGGAATGCACACAATGCACACAATGACCGTCTCTCCGGTGAGAGCCCCGAGGGGTGCAGGCAGAGCCCAGGGGCTCCGGGAGGAGGGGTGGGGTGTGGCCAAGTGGCTGAGACCCCAGGCCGGCTCGCACAGACGGGTAAGCTGTGGCTCGGAGCGGCCTGCCTGGCAGAGCAGGACCGTGGGGCCCGGTTTGCCCACGCCTGTCACTTCAGCCACTGCCCAAATGTCTGCTCCCAGGAATTACTCCACACTCAGTGTCCTTTCTCACTCATCTCGCCTCCTGGGTACGCACCCGGGGCCCAGACTAGGGTGACGCAAGCAAGACACCCAGGGCATGGCCTTGAAAGCGCCCTCGCTCTCAGGGTTGGGCAAGGGCAGCGTGGGCCCTGAGGGCGATGGTCTCCTTCAATTTTGCTTCATTTGATGGGCTCCCGGCTTATATCGCCCTCGTCCTGACTCAGCCCGCGGGCCATAGGATTGGGAGGGAATCACTCACCCTCACTGAGCTTGAATTTCCTCACCTGTATGGATATTATCTATCTCACAGGATCACCGAGACAGTTGGATATGATAATGAACCCGAAGCATTCTGTTACAGAGATAAGTGCCTGGCACAAGTGACCGCTTGTCAGCGTCGGCTAATGATCACGCTGGTCACTTTGGCCTGGCGAAAGCGGGGATCGCCTTGTCGCGGGGTGCCACGCGAGGGCCACGTCGGAAGAATACGTGGTCTTTGACCATCAGGCAGTGGACAAATGCAGGGGGACTCGGGCAGAGAACCGCCTGAGCAGGGCACAGGGGTGACGGAGCTACGCGTACCTGTGGGACACGGCAAGCAATTCTGCTCCACGGGGGCAGAGAGAACTGGAAAGATGGTGGTGGAAATATGGCGCCACACTGGGGGCAGTGGTGTGGCAGGACATGGGGCTGAGGGGCAGGGGCCCGAAGGAGGCCCAAGGCGAGAAGTCTGAAGGAAGCAAGCTAAATCCAAAGGGGGTCCAAGGCCACCCCCGCTGGGGCAGGTTCAGCCCACATCCTTGTTTGCATGGCGCTGCCGGTGGCCGGCATGGGCCTCCCGGGCCCGCTCTAGGGAGAGACCCAGAGTGAGGGGACCCAGCCCTACAGTGAATGGCAGATTGCCCAGGACCCGAGGGACCTTCCTGCCTGGCTGCACGTCTTGCTGTCGGCCGGACACAGCTTGCTGGACGCTCCTGGAGCATGGGGCCCCACCCCCACCCCAGAGCCTGCAGGGACACCTAAGGCACCGTCATGTGAACTCACTGCCTTGGGTGGCCTGTACTGTATGCTCTTTGAGCCCAGCTCCCCACTTCTGAGCCTAACGTCCTCATTCTTGGTGGCTGTTGGAGAGGCCTGACTTGCGGACGCAACAGTCCCAGAACTAGCACGTTCCGTCTGAACAACAAATCGGAAAGGGGGGCATAAACCCCTGGTTTTAGACCATACGTGTCCTCGTAGGTCCCCGAAATTGTACCTGTGCTCCTAGGAGCCTGGTCCTGAACACATCTCGGGCCGCCCTCTCAAGACAGGACGAGATGTTTGTTGATGGAAACCATGTTTTGACGCTAACCGCTCTACCCACGTAGAGACGTGTGGCTCATTCGAAATAGGTCCGCATAGGCCTTCACCGAGTCAGCCTCGGCGGGGGATTCCAGGAGGCCAACCAGGATTCGGCTTCTCACAGCTCTCCTATTGTCGCCACCGAGAATGTGTTTTTCAAAGATCAAGCTAACCACGAAATGGAACACACTGTAACCGCTGGTGATAGGCCTGACATCCTCAAACTCCCCATCTCCATTATTTTCTTTTCAGACTCAGAGTGTCGTCCCCATGAGTTGTTTCCATGGGGATTTTGCCTGGGGCCTGCAGGGGGACAGAAGTGGGGTGGCGGGGTGGGGGGACAGAAGTGGGGTGGCGGGGGGCGGGGGGGGACTTACCATTCCTCCTACTGTTCTGTTTTTTCCTCTTGTTGACGTAGAAAATGAGTAGCACCATGAAGATGACAAAGATGGTGCTTCCTCCACAAACACCAATAATGAAATACAGGTCCAGACCCTTCTCTGCAAGAGGAACAGGAGTGGATGGAGCGGGGGAGGGGTCCCGGGCAGAGCGGCCATCTTACTGCGCTGGCCAAGGACTCCTGCCTCCCGCATGACGCGGATAAAAAGAGCCTGATGGGACTTTTCAACCTCAGAAAAGCCGAGCTCGTGGAGGCTCTCAATTGTGTCAGCCTCCCAAAGGGCAGGGTCCAGGATAAGCCCCCCCACCCCAGATGGCTCCTGGGGCGGGGGGCGGGCAGCTGGTCTGGACTGGAAATGCCAAATTCCTCGTGTGCTGGGACATTGTCCACTGCCCCTCATCAAGGCGCATGTCACAGAAGTTTAGCTCTGAGGAGGAGTTTAGAAACAATCTAGCGTCACCTTCGAGTTTCACAGACAGGCCCAGAGAGGGAGGATGAGTTGCCTGAGGCCACAAAGCATCTGTTTCTGAGTGGTTCCTTTAAGCAGCCCCTCGGGTCCAGGTTTCTGCACTATTTACCCACCTTCATCTCTGGCTGCCCTCCTGCACCATTTTTTCCCCCTCACCCTCTTAACCAGGCATTTTCGAGAGACTTGGGGTAAATCTTTCAGTTGTCCGGCCCACTAGCCAGCAACCCCTCCCGGATTTTCCCCGGCCCGTGGGAGAACCTCACACACACAGTGAGTTAGCAGCAGCCGTGGATTTGATCTTCAGCTCACAGACCGTCAGTGGCTGTGATGCCACGAGGCTGACAACAACTCTGTGTGCAGAGAAATGGGTTTGAATCCAGGCTCTTCTAGGCAAGAGCTGTGTGACCTTTGGTAAGGGGCTCCACCTCTCTGAGCCTGTTCCATTCTTCATAAAAGGGAGATCATGAAACTTACATCACAGGGTGGCTGTTGGAGGTCAATCAGATAATGGATGTGAAAGTGCTTTGTAAACTGTAAAACAACACATAGGGGTGAGGTCTTGTTCTTAGTAGAGCCCTGTGCACTGGTGATTCTGGGAGCCATTTCCCGGGAGAGGTGCTGGGCCGGCTGCCCTTTGTGAGTCAACAGCAGTTAGAGAGGCAGCAGCTGGGGCCGTGTGGCGGGGGACTGGCGCATCTGGAGAACAAACTGGAGCTCAGCCAGTGTCACAAGGAAACCCTTTTCCAGCCCAACGTCCCCAGGAAGACCCTGTTACCCGGGAAGCCCACGATGGGCCCTGGGAGCAGGCCAGAGGCCCGAGAAGCAAACTGAACAGATCTGACTGCAACGGTTTGTTCATTCTCTCTTTCCTCGGGTCTCTCTCTGCCCCATTCTTTGCCTGCCGGTCACACCACCTCTCCCTGCCGTGTGGACGAAGGTGCAGGCAGGACACTAAGCTCCCGTTCCATGGGACCGAGAAAGCATTGGGTCCTTTAGGCTCCTCAGGCTGGAGCCAGGGGCTGCTGGAGTCTCTCTCGGGCTCAACTCCCCAGGATCTGAGACAGGTCAGGGAGTGCGGGCCGAGCCATGCAGCCATGGGGTGGCCACACCCCAGTGTGGGGGCACTGGGAGATACGCGGGCATGCCTCACACCGCCCGCTGGCAGGCCTGTCCGGCGTGACCCTCCACAGGGAACCTTCCAGCTTGTCTCAGAGGTGGCCATGGCTCCATCATTTAAAACCACACCCTCTCCATCTCTGAATCCAAGCGTTCGGCTTCCTGTGTGCCCTTCTGGAGATGATGTGCCCCTACGTTCCTGTGATGGGGTCCTTCTTCTGCCTCCAAACCTGCTCCTCCCTCAGGGTTTTGGTTTCGAGGACAGGCTCACCTCTGCTGAGCCAAATGGTTACTCTTGTCCTTGCCCCACTCTGGGTTGGCCCTTGAAAGTGATCCCTTTGAGGGTACCTGCACCTCCCCCGGCCCTCCCGAGGTGTTCTTCCCGTCTCTTTCTCGGCCCTTCCTCGGACTGGCGTCTGCTCTGCACCACAGAGGAAGGGACACGAAGGTCCCACCTTTGAGCCTTGGCTTCTCCCGAGGCCCTTCCTGACTCCCTCCATCCCTGATGCACACACATGTCTATACTCGTGGGCTCTGGCCAAAATAAACATGAAGAGCAGGGTCGCCCGATAAAACACAGGACACCCAGGTTCATTTGAATTTTGGATAAACAATGGATAAGTTTTAGCATAAGTATGTCCCATGAAGCACTTAGAAGATACTTATACTGTCTTTTGTATTTGCTAAGTGGGGCAGCTCTGATCAGGGGCCTCCCGGAAGGGGGGAAAGAGGTTGTGAAGTCAACAAGGGACAGATAGATTCACGCAGGGAGCCTCAGTGATCAGGGGGCAGGGGGGCGCGGAGCCATGGCTGGGGACCAACGTGAAGAGTGAAGTGATGCTGGTCTAAGCGTGTGGTGGGCAGACTCTAAGCTGGCCCCCACAGCCCCCCACCTCCGGGTATACCCATCTCTGTGCAGTCCCCTCCTATGCATGTGGGCTGGGCTTACTGAGTTGCTTCTGAAGAACAGAACACAGCAGAAGTGATGGGATATGTCTCCTGAGGTGAAGTTACAAATAGACTGTGGCTTTGGTCCCGGGTACTTACTCTCTCTCTTAGCCAGCAAGGAGGGAAGCTAGCAGCCATATTGTGAGGCGGCCCAACGGTCCACGTGAACGAGCCTGGACGTGGACCCTCCCCGCACCGAGCCTGGGCCTGACTGACACGACTGTGGTCCCTGCCGGCGTCTAGACTGCAGCCTCACAGAAGACTGAGCCAGAACCAGCCAGCAAAGTCATTCCCAGACTCATGACTCACAGACACTGGGAGACAGGAACTGTCATTGCAAGCCACTAACAAAAGTAATCTGTTATGCAGCAACAGATAACTAATTGAAACTGTATATGAAAAAGCCTCACTTCTGACTTCATACCAGTTCAGGGCTGTTTCCAGAGGTAGCTAACCAGCCATAGTCCCTGTAGAAACTCAGGGCGTCTGGCCAATTAACTATTTTTGTGTGTGTTCAGTGTCCCTTCGGAGGGGTTAACCAGACAGCACGGGAAAGGTACTCACAGGATACCAGAAGAAGAGACTTTTGGAGCTCATGGCGCTCATTCTTTTTGTGGACCAGGTGACAGAAGCCCAGAGATGGGGGTGGGGGTGGGGGAGCTCTGACGAGGTAATCTTGCTAAATTTGGACAGACCCAAACTAGAAGTCCAGGCCCCTGGTCCCCAGAGCCCCCACTACCACAGGCTGCCTCTCAAGAATTACTTCCGGGGGTCATGTCAAGCTGGGGACCCTGGAGAAGAGTTTAAACTCTTAGAGTTTCAGGACTTCCTGGTGCTGACACCACACGGGCTGTCAGCTCTGTGGTGGGAGGAGCTTCGCCTCACTGTGTCCGCCGTCTTCCCTGGCCGTGAGCGTGTCCTCTCCCCGTACCCCCCTAACTTCTGGGTTTCTACGGCCCTTCTACCTTTGCTCCTGGTAGGAAGTGCTGCCCACCTCCCTTGTACAAAGTAATCTTTTTTTGCTCCCTTCTCCATCATTACCCTGGGAGTCACAATCCTGGTCACTGACTAGCTGAGGGACCTCGAGCAAGTCAGTTGACCTCTCTGGGAAATGGGGGTTTGCATGAGATAAACCTCGACAGTTCCTCCAGAGGATCTTTTCGATTGCCTGACGTTAAATTGTGCTCCATGGACGGACGCCCAAGAACACCACACCCCTCTCTCCTTCAAGGCTTCCCTTGAAGGTTTCCAGAAGGAAGAGGTGTGTTTTCAAAGGGTTGCCTCCCAGCCCAGTCCCCCGTGCCCCAGAGCGAGTCTCTGCCCCAGACCTGACAGGCTGTGTTTGCCAAATGAGCTTGGGATGTCTGACCAGTGCTTGCCACGCACCTGAACAAGTGATCATCTTCACGTCGCTTTCCTTGCTGACTTTGTTTTCTGCCGTGCAGTTGACTAATATCTTCTGCTTGTTTATAAACCTGTATGTGCTGAACTTCGAAGAAACGGGCTTGATACTGGTCCCATTTACGTACAGTTTTAATTCAGGGTCTGTTCCATTTGATACCTTACAGACCAGGGTTTTGTTGATACAATTCCAGTCGATGTTAGGCGTTGAGACCTTCTCTGAAAAAAAAAAAAAAAAAAGATCCAATTCATAGTAGTCAATTTTCTGATTTTAACTGACATACTTATTTATGGAGGGGGGAATGGAGTTAGTCTGGGACCAGGAGACGATTTCCGAGACCACTAGCTATTGTTGCAAATCATTTTTATTTAAAGAATTTTTTTTAATGTTTATTTTATTTTTGACAGAGAGAGACAGAGCATGAGTGGGGGAGGGGCAGAGCGAGAGGGAGACACAGAATCGGAAGCAGGCTCCAGGCTCTGAGCTGTCAGCACAGAGCCCAATGCGGGCTCAGACTCATGAACTGCGAGATCATGACCTGAGCCGAAGTCGGATGCTCAACTGACTGAGCCACCCAGGCACCCCCATTTTTATTTTTTTTATACAGCACACTCGGAACAATTTTTTTATGATGTTCATAGATACATCATATGAGCAGGAAAAAAAATGCATCCTGTCAAATGTTTATGTGCTATTTTATACCTCAAAATGTTTTCACATACATGATGTCACTTAATCCTAACAGAGAAGAGGCTGATTTTTCTTGCCATTGACAGTGGATATCCCCAAAGCCCTGAGAGGTTCAATGGTGATCTAAGGGCACCCACTAATAAATGGCAGATAACGGGAGGAGCTCACTCTTCTAAGCCCAAGTTCAGGAGCATGGGTAAGACAGTTAGCATGTCTTGATCGCCAAAACTTGAGGGGGGCAATGCTTCCATGCAGCCAGGAACCCTACCCTGGAGGTGTTGTTACATGTGTGGTCTGGGACCTTGGTCACAAACAGACCCTACTCCCATCCATCCACCAGGTCCTGGGAGGAGAGGGCCGGGTGTGCAGCTCAAGTTCTGGGGTGAATGGGCACCAGCCCCTCATAATCATCAACTCCTTGCCTCTCTTTTTCTGACACAATAATATTCCAAGGCTGCGTCATGAAAGAAAAAGCCCTTGGCTTCACACAGGGCTGGTCCCAATCCTAATGTCACCACTTCTTAGCTGTCTGACCTCCTCCTTCTTCTCTTCTGTTCTTGTTCTTACCCTTACTCTCTTTTCCCAGACTTAACCACCTTTCTCGCTCAATTTCTCTCCATCCGTTATGCAGCCAGACGGCTGCTTTTTCAATGACCCCTCCCTCCCTGCCTCCCAGGCAACGTATCTTCTCTGTGCACTTTCCCATCAAATTTCATTTCTGCTCTAGTAGATAGGTATGCAGAAATTAACTTTTCTTCCCATCCCAAGATTCTTTGGGGTCCAGAATGAACAGGATGGAGGGCCTACAAGGCAGGGGCAGTGGAGTCTAGGGGTCAAGTCAAGGTGTCTATTTGCCTTTTCAAAATGGAAAGAATCTTCTTTCTGTTTCTAACAGTAACATCTAATCATTGTAAAACTTGATCAGCTACAGTAACATGTTTCAAGATTTAAAAAAATCGCGTGTAATTCTACTACCCAGAGTCAATAGATGCTTTCAATACGTAACACACGTACACATAATGTTTTAAAAACTAAAACTGGATCGTGTGATTTTGTAGTCTGCTTTTTTCCCTCCTTACTGATGATCTGTTATGAAATTCTTTCCTTTCTGAACATCAAGAAATACTCATCTCCCCATCTTTTTAAATGAGGTGTCTTAATTTAATGAAGAAGTTTATAACTGCTGGGGACTTTGTGACCCTTTCCAGGTTTTCACTAACATAAACCACACAGCGATGAGCAGGTTCTTGGAGCCACGTCTTTGTAAATGTCCTCTCTGTAAGTAGCTTCCCGGAAGAGGCATGGCTGGATCCAGTGGGGGCACATCACATAGATGAGAACTCCCTAGATCCAGGTTGCTGGGATTTATTAGTTCTCCCCTAAGCTCTCTTTTAAGAGAACTTCTGATGCCTCTTTAGCCAGAGGCAGCAGCCTCCTCAAGGAAACTGAAACTATAGATGCGTGAAGAAACAGGGTTGGGGTAGGGCATCAGCACTGAGCAAATGGGTATTGGGTCCCAGTGCTGTCCAGCACCTTTGCTCAGTTATCTCATTGAATATCCCATGGAGTTATTATTACACAAATCAGGCTCAGAGCAGGCGGAGAATTTGCCCAAGGCCATGTTGCAAGTAATGAGGACCAGACCACAAGCTGAATTAAGATGCCGTGTGACACTGACACACACACACACACACACACACACACACACACACACTCACTCATTCAGCAGGCACCAGTCGTGTCATGGAAAGATCTCTGTCTTTTGGCCAAGGAGAGTGGGGGTTATTTTTGGGTAATGAACACATTCTACAATCAGTTGTGAGCTAGTTGCCTAACTGAATATACCAAAAGCCATTGAATTGTACACTTTAAAAGGGTGAATTTCTGGTATGTGAATTCTATCTCAATAAAGCTGTTTGGCGGGGGGGGGGGGGGGTGGGAATGTCACCATCCTCATTAAGAGAAGCACTGAACTTGCACCCTGACTCTGCTCCTGTCAAACTGTGAGACTTCGGACAAGTTGCTCCTGATTCCCTCTGGATGATAAGAGGATGCTGTCCGCATTGCTGGGAACCTTAAACAGGATCACGTACCAAGGCACCTGAGGCCTAGTTGATAAGCCATCATCACTGCGTTACTAGATGAGACACACGTGTAAGGCTCGTGTTCGGGAGAGGACACTTGAGCCCATATGGACAGGAGTCAGGAGAGCTGTGTTCCCAGGGCCCGGAAGCAGAGGCCCCTTCAGGCTCTGTTCTTAGTCTCACCCCATTTCTGGAATATCCTCTCCGTTCAGGGTTGCAGAACTAGGGTATGGAAAGTTGTCATTTGCAGGGAGCTGGCCCATCTGGGATTGCTAGAGTGGGGGCTGGGAACAGGCCGGAGGGTGATCCTAGGGAGGGGGAAGGAACCCTGCCTCTGGCGACAATTCCTGTGCGAAGCCCAGAAATATTGATTTATTTGCCCCCTGAAACTCTGGCTCATGCTGCTGCTGGAGTTCCTGTCTTTCTCCCCAAGCTTCTCTTCCTCCTATTGCGCCCCTCCCCCTGCCGAGGGTCTCCTGGGCTTTCAACTTGAGTGTCATTCAATTTCACTTTCTCTTCCTTGTCTGCTGTACCCAGACCATCTTGCCCATCCTTCCCCCCCCCCCCCCCCCCGTGTACCCTGCTTCCTCATTTACAGGCACCCTTTATCGAGGCCAGTGGTCGTGCTTTGGCTGCCCATGAGTCAGCTGGGGTGCTCGAACACCTGCTGATGCCCCGGCCCCATGCCAGGGAGTTCGGATTTGATTGGTCCGGGCTGGGACCTAGGCACCGGTAACCTTGCCTAGCACCTCAGTTGACTCTAACAGGCAGCCTGAGTTACGAATCACCAGCCAGCTCCTTCTCACCTCACTCGGATTATAGCAGCAGCTCCCTGGCTTGTCGTCAACATGCACGCCGGCCCTCCCGGCCCACCACACACAGCCAGCCACCCCTGGCGTACCTTCTACAGAGAGCAGCAAGAGTTAACTTCTGCTTCTGATCGCTCTCCTGTTGAGTAGACCTCAAACACGGGCCGTTCATCTTTAAATTCATCACTTCCAGCCCTTTAGGGCTTAGAACGACTCCTTCAGGGCATCCTGGCTTCAAACCCGATGGAAGACCCAGTACTCTCCAGTTAGCCTGCCCCACACCCCGCTTGCTTCTTCACGAGCCACCTGGAATGACCACTGTTTTCTTCTGCCCACGTGCTCCCCTCCTCCTGATTGATGCCACCTTCATCTGGGTTGGACACTCAGTTCTACATCCCCGTAACCTCTGAAGAGAGCGTTTTAGGCAAATAGAGGTGAGGATCTCTCCCCCGTGGATTTCCACACGTGTGGACCTCATCTTTTCCACAGGACTGGAGCCCTCACTGAGCTGGGAGAGAGGCATTAGATTTTTTTTTTTTTTTTTTTTTTTTTTTTTTAGAGCTCGCCCAAGGCCAAGGTCAGGCCGGGCCGGTCCCTAAATGCTATTCCCCTATTTACTAAACAGCACCCATGCTGAGATGAAGGAATTTAGGGAACAAAGACTTACCTTGAATCTTCAGCTGAAATGTTTTATCCAACACATTCTTTCCATCCTTATCGTATATAACAACCTTGTAGGTATCGCAGTCTTCTAGCATCAGATGTTTAATTTTCAGAGTTCCATTCATTGACACATTATATTTTTCATCTGGATTCTTAGGCTTGTTGCTAATTTGGAACCTCGCCACCTTCTTCTTGCCTTTTTCCCAGTGTATATCATCTATATTAATCCCTTGAGAATCAGGAATGTCCAGGTTGATGTCCTGACCCAGGGTACCCCAGACGATATCATCATTTGCAGGAGCTGCACCTATAAAAAGCAAGACAGTTACTGAGATCTTGAGACTCCCTGCCAGCAAAAGCTGGGCTCTGACCTCTTCGACTGTAACACTCGCCCCAAGGTCACCAGTGGAGACCCACGCCACCTTACCTTGGATGGGAAAGACGAAAATCAGAAGGAAGATCTGACATGCGAGGCTCATCTTTGGGATTAGTTTCCTTGTTGTGATTCTGAGCTCTTCCTGCAAAGGGAACTAAAGTAAGACCAGTGGAATCCACCCTCTGAGAACCAAACCACGTGCCTCTCTTTTTTGCTTCTTCTACTGCAGCAATCACACACACACACACACACACACACACACACACACACATGCGTGCACATACCAACCCTGCTGATGTGCTCCTTTACCAAAGCAGGTATGTCTGTATGGCTACAGGCCTTCTTACCACATTTTAATCCTCGCAAAAACCTTGGGTGGGTTTTACTAGCCCCCTCGAAGACAAAAGGAACCAGGAGGCTAAGTAAACCGCTCGGGATTCCCCTTTGGTTACCGAGGATTCAAACCTAACCATTCTACCCATTCCGCTGCATGGCCTCTAGCAAGATCACATAAAAATACAGGTAAATGTTCCTGAGTATCATCGCACAAACCTGTATCCTATGATTAAAAGCATTGGGAAACGTATGCGTGTGAAGGAAGCATGACAATGGATGTTTTTCTCGTTCTCGAAAGACGTATTTTTACATCCTAAAAATTCTTTGTGATTAGAAAGAAATATAAGCCGAGTCTCGCCTGCAAAGACTTGAGATCCCCCAGAGCTTATGTTCAGCAGACATTTTACAACTCTGTTGAAATTCAGGTAGGTAAATAAAAACTTGTTCCCAAACAAACAACAATGCGTAGAGTCTGTGGAACAATACCATCAAGCAACCAGAACGAATCATTCAGAACATTTACGACGGCTAACACTGCAGATGGTTAAAAAAGAGAAAAGGAAAAGTGAGAGAGGATTCAGGAAGAGGGAAGAAATTTGCGAGTCAGGGAGAGAAACAAAGTGATGCATTGATAGATGCACACAGAAAAAAAATGCACCGAGAGAGCCATCCACAGAGAAAAGGGACACCCGATGACGGATTTCCAAAGTAAGTGTCTAGTTTTTGCCTCCTTAGGATAGAGTGAGTAAAAATTTTAAGACTATGCTTGCTTGCTTTTTTTAATTTTTTTTTAACATTTATTTATTTTTGAGACAGAGAGAGACAGAGCATGAACAGGGGAGGGGCAGAGAGAGAAGGAGACACAGAATCTGAAACAGGCTCCAGGCTCTGAGCTGTCAGCACAGAGCCCGACGCGGGGCTCGAACTCACGGACCGTGAGATCATGACCTGAGCTGAAGTTGGATGCTTCACCGACCGAGCCACCCAGGCGCCCCTTGCTTTTTTTAAAATTTAGGCACAAATATGAATATTATCTCTGAGAAAATTGCCCAGGAAATGAAATTAAGTCAAAGCAATGGATCTCAACCACTGGGTAAAAGGAAACCTACACAGAACATTTACAGCACAGAGCCTGCTTTGGATCCTCTAGCCCCCTCTCCCTCTGCACCCCCCCCCCACACACACACATGCTTTCTTCCTCTCTCGAAAATAAACATTTTTAAAAAGTGACATTTATTTATAGGCAAAAAGATGGACAAAATGAAAAAACATGCTGGAAAATATTTGTCACATATACGAAAAATTATTAATATCCAAGATCTAGAAATGTTTCCCGTTAATAAGAAAAGAAAAACTCAAGTTTTTTTAATTGGGCAAGGATACAAATGAGCAGTTTATAGAAGAAATGCTTAATAGAAGAAAAATCCAAGCACATGACAGGACATCTAACATAGCCATGAAATACCATTATCACCACCAGATTGGCAACATTGGAAAAGATAATAATTTACATTATTGTCAAGAGTATAGGAGAAACATGCATCTTTGTATGATATTGAAGGGAGTACACATCCATACTTCATGCGGAATGAAATTTGGCAATATCTGCCAACTTCAAAATATATATATATATTTACCGAGTAATTTTAATTTGAGAAATCTGTCTTACGCAGATATTTACATAAATGTGCAAAAATTCTGTTCAAGGATGTTTGTTGTAGCGTTTTTTTTTTTTGTAGTAGAAACTTGCAAACAACTAAAATTACAATATATTCACCTTATGAAATTCGGCATCAAGGTTAAAGTAGAATGAAGTGGACGTAACAGTGAGAATTATACTACATTACATCATCTTATATATTACAATTAGTGGATGCCCTGGGGAAAAAAGTCCAGAAGGATGCTGCTGCCCTTTTAACAGTGTTCCTCCTTCAAGACTTCGATTTCGAGGAGGCTGATGAGAATTGTGCGCTTTCCTTTTTCATTTTTTTTTTTTTACGTCTATTTATTTTTGAGAGACAGAGAGAGACAGAGCGCGAGGAGGAGAGGGAGACACAGACTCCGAGGCAGGCTCCAGGCTCTGAGCCTGACGCGGGGCTCGAACCCACAAACCCTGAGATCACGACCTGAGCTGAAGTCGGTCGTCCAACCGACTGAGTCACCCAGGCACCCCAGAAATGTGCACTTTTGACTTTACCAACTTCTGCGAGGTCCGAAATTTTGGTAACAAATGCTATTTTTGTAACGAAGTTTTTTATGTCTTTTTTTAACTAAAGGATGCTTCAGACACACGTGATTTTTTTCAAAAGCATAGGCAGATTCTGAGAAAGCATTAGTATCCAGCTTTCCACTCGTAAGTGACCAGCCCGCTAGCTGGCTGCCCAACGTCAAACACATCTGGTCTTGCCTCTGTGGCGGCCATTGTATTATCTGCCTCAGCTTTTATTTATTTTTTTTTAAATTTTTTTTTCAACGTTTATTTATTTTTGGGACAGAGAGAGACAGAGCACGAACGGGGGAGGGGCAGAGAGAGAATAATTTTCTCTTCCAGCTCATTCACTTCTAAGTAATGAGCATGACACCCAGGGCACGGACCGTGAAAAAGGAAGGGATTGGCACATCTGACTATTAAAGTTTAAAACTTTTGTACATACAACCCCCTAAGAAACATTAAAAGACAAAGTACTAAGTGGGGCGAATGAATTGCAAGATGTATGACAAAGGCTAATACCCTTGAAATGAATTTTTTTTTTTTTTTTTGCGTAAATGCAGAGAGAAAAGACGGACACCTTGATGTCAAAAATGGGTCAAGGTCAAGGGACGATTCATAAAAGAAGAAATGCAACTGAAAAATAGGCCCATGAGAAAGTAGCCAATTTATTAACAAACAAAGCAATGTAAGTTTTAACATAGATTCTCATTTTTCATTAAAAAAAATGAAATAGGGGCCCCTGGGTGGCTCAGTCAGTTTAAGCGTCCAACTCTTGATTTCAGCTCAGGTCATGATCTCTTGGGTCGTGATTTCGAGCCCCGTGTTGGGCTCTGTGCTGACAGCTCAGAGCCTGGAACCTGCTTCGGATTCTGTGTCTCCCTCTCTATCTCTATCCCTCCCCCACTTGTGCTCTCTCTCTCTCTCTCTCTCTCTCTCTCTGTCAAAAGTAAACATTAACATTAAATTAAAATTGAAAGAATTGAACTATACAGTATTGATGATAAGTGAAAAGAGACCTTCTGGTATATGGCCAGAAGAAATGCAAATCAGTGTAGAGTTTCTGGTAGAAAATGGGTCAGTGTGAATCAGAAGCATCAAAAATATTAATATTTGGGCCCAGCAAGTCCATAACGATGATTTTGTCTTCTGGAAATAAGGAAGGACTTATAAGAGTTGGCTCTACGTTTATACACTGGTCTCTTTTACAAGTCAAAATTGGAAGCAATTTAAACGTCTGAGAGGAGGAAGTTGGCTGAGTTAATCACAATACGGACAAACTGCCTATGAAAAACAAAGGTCACAATAAGCAATATAATCTCACTTCTGCTTCTCAAAAAGTGTGTTGGGCAATGCAATACTACGTGGCAATGAGAAAGAATGAAATATGGCCCTTTGTAGCAACGTGGATGGAACTGGAGAGTGTGATGCTAAGTGAAATAAGCCATACTGAGAAAGACAGATACCATACGTTTTCACTCTTATGTGGATCCTGAGAAACTTAACAGGAACCCATGGGGGAGGGGAAGGAAAAAAAAAAAGAGGTTAGAGTGGAAGAGAGCCAAAGCATAAGAGACTCTTAAAAACTGAGAACAGGGGCACCTGGGTGGCTTGATCGGTTAAGCTCCGACTTCGGCTCAGGTCATGATCTCACGGTTTGTGAGTTCAAGCCCCATGTCAGGCTCTGTGCTGACAGCTCTGAGCCTGGAGCCTGCTTTGGATTCTGTGTCTCCTTCTCTCTCTGCCCCTCCCCCTCTTATTCTCTGTCTCTCTATGTCTCTCAAAAATTAAATAAATGTAAAAAAAATGTTTAAAAAAAAACTGAGAACAAACTGAGGGCTGATGGGGGGTGGGTGATGGGTATTGAGGAGGGCACCTTTTGGGATGAGCACTGGGTGTTGTATGGAAACCAATTTGACAATAAACTTCATATATTGAAAAAACAACAAAAAACAAAAAACAAAAAGTGTGTTGGGTATGTGTTTTCAAAGGATGTCCAGCAGGGCGTGGGCCCCTGCATGGTGGGATAATGGCCATTGCTCTTTTGTCCTTGGTTCTTGTCACTCTTCTAATATTTCTAACTTGATCGCATATTGCGTTTCGACCGAAATTGAAACGTTTATTTTGATTCTCCGTGGGCCCCATACTTACTTAAAAGCTCCAGCACCGCGGGCGAGCGAAGCTCCTGTCTTGGGATGTGAGGTTCCAGGAAAACACAGTAGAAAACACAGTGGGCGACTCATCCCGGTTTCTCCCTCACCGACCTCACCGCGGAAACCGTCCTCTGGGGCTTCTCTGGCTCCGTCTTCATGGACCCCGTTTCTTGCCCGACTAATACTCCTGGGGAAATGGATGAAAGGGAAGACGGGAAGAAGCCGAGCAGGAGGAGGAAGAAGGAAGTGTTCTCAGAGGCTGCTGTGGGACCAACTCCTATCCCTGATCAGGGAAATGCCTCCTGTCCTGACCCCCACTGCCCGCTCTTGGGGTGAAGGTTACGCACTGGGGGGAACCAGGCAGTGCTGACGCTGGCAGTTCATACCCGACCGAATGTTGTCTGTTGCTGGATGTTGTTTTATTATTATTTTTTTAATGTTTATTTTTGAGAGAGAGAAACAGAGCGTGAGCAGGGCAGGGGCAGAGAGAGGTAGAGAAAGAGACACAGAAGCCGAAGCAGGCCCCAGGCTCTGAGCTATCAGCACAGACCCCCACGTGGGCCTCGAACCCACGAACCACGAGATCGTGACCGAGGCTCAGCCGACGGAGCCACCCAGGCGCCCCTGAGTTGCTGGTCTTTTGAGTGCAAAGAAACTCAGGGAGGGATCTGGCCTCCACATTCCAGCGGAGGGTTCTGAGCTCAGGGAGGCCCAGGTCAGCAGCCAAATCCCCAGCCTCTGGGACACACTGTGTGCGTCCTGCTGAGGCCCCCGGCTCATCCTGGCCTCCCTTGACTTAGGAGTCACTAAGTTCGGTCCCATCTTCCTACGAGACATCCATCTCCTCCCTTTGGTGCTTCCCACCGGCCCCTTTCCACACCCTCCCACACGCTCAGGTGAGAAACACGAAAAGGGGGCCGCATGAAGCATGAAGCATGAAGCATGTTAGACTAAAGCCCAGGATTCCAGGGCTTCACGGATGATCGGAAAGGCCACAGCCTGTGTGTGTGTGTGCAGCCCGGTCCTGCCCACGTCAGCAGGCTGGATCCGGACAGTCGCATCAGAAGCAGCAGCTGCGGCTCCAGCCACTCGTGCCGCACGCAGGCCCACAGGTGGCCGCTAATGCATATGCATGGTGGGAGACCCCGTCTCTGAGAGCCTCCTCCTTTGCCAGGTATTACCTCCGGGGGGGGGGGGGGTGAAAACGGAGTTTTCTTATCTTTTCGCGTCTGCCACCCCCGCAGCAGGGAGGACGGCATCAGCCCACGGAAACAGTTCCTGTGCGAAGTCTGGGTTCCTGAGATGAGCATCACCAGCTTGGAAGTCCCCCAGGGGCCAACTGCGTCTGAGGGGAGGGGTACTGAGGGTTGGTCGGCGACCGTGTAATCACGTGATTACAGAGAAGGGCACTGGGGGCCAAGCCGACCCAACCCACCGCCTGTCAGCTCCCCGGATCTGCGCGTGCAGGCCATGTCTCTGAGCCTCCGTGGCTCATTCGTGGCTCATCCGTGAGTTCATACTGAGATTCACATGCAGTGTCTTGTGTTCAGCCTCCAGGGCGGTGCCTGGCCCCAAAGAGACCCTCCACAAACGCCCGTTTTCCTTCCTGTTGGCCACCACGTTCCTCACAGAGGGGTCTCCTTAAGTGAAGAAGCCGGAGGATAAAATAGAGAAGCTTCACCTTCAGAAAGAAGCTTGAGGCTCTCCAGGGCCTCTCAATCCTTTCCAGCAAGAAAGTCAGCCGTGTTAGAGCCACAGGAACTAGAAAACTTTACAAGGTTTCTTAGGCGTGCCTTACTTTTTTCTGTTTTTTACTTTTGTAACCTTCCTCTTCCCCCCCCCCCCCCCCCCCACTTTATTTCTCAGGGCAGTTTAGCTAGAAGGCCCACAGGACCTGGGAGCTCGTGATCTAGGAAGCGATGAGGCAGGGGACACAGGGAAACAGAGCGCTTCTGGGCCCCTGGGGTGGGAACACAAGCCCAGGACACAAGGAGGTAGAGCCAGCTGCCGGGAATAGAGGAAAACAGGCCGAGGCCTCGCGCAGCTGGCCGAGAGCAGCGTGCAGCGGGAACTGCCTGCTGACCGTGGCCTAGGCCGCAGGACCGGGTGGCTGGAAGCCCGTGCAGCGCTCTCACAAACAGCGAGAGCCCGATAAATGCTGGTTGTAGGAGCAAGCGAACAGAGAAGGTGAAGGAAGAGTTGGTGCTATGGAATTCAAGCTGGGGGACCCGCGGGCCAGGTATGCTTTCGAACTTCTGCTTGCCAGCTGTCCGCTCTGCAAAGCCTCCACGTCTGAAATGGTGAGGTGCGGAGGCGGCACTCTGCCTGCTCAACCCAGATCAGAAGGTTATGGCGAGGGCTAGATGAAGTCACCGACGAGAAACCTACACTGTGCACCGGAAGGGTTTGGAAGGTGCAGAGCTGGTGGGAGTGGCCATGAGAATCTTGCAGCGCGCGGGGTGGGGGGCGGGGTGGACCGTGCAGGGCAGGTTTCCGGGAGTTGGGTCAGCGGTGGTCAGACCCCACACCGGGTGAGAGGCTAAGTGCTTCAGGGTCAGGTGCAGAAAAGAAAACCATCACCTCAGGACAACCCAGGAAATTGATCCCTTCCGGCAGCTTCTAGGGCTGCCTTATTTCTCAGGACCTGGAGGCAAAGTCCCTGCCTGTTTCTGCCACCCTCTGGCCAGAATCTGAACTGCACCCTTGCTGATTTCTCTGTCGATGGTTGTTAACACCTAACCTTTGCAAACAGACCGTATATTTGCATAGTGTGTTTGGGCTACGCAGTTTCTCTCTCGAAAATGACGTTCTCCCATCCACATAATATCTTTGCAGTTATAAGCATTTTTGTCGATGAACAAGCCAAAGTTTGGAGAAGCTTAATGAATTTCTGGGGAGACTTAGCCAGGAGATGAGCCCAGATTCTCTGGCTGTAAGACCTGTGTTCTTTCTGCTATCACTAGAGATGTGTCGGTTAGTTCTACCCCTACTATGGTAGTTCTCAGAATGGGAGTAGGGCGTTCTCCCAGACATCCTCTCCTATCCTTTCCTTCTACCGTGGCCCCCAACTCCCTATACCCCATCTGTATCTGAGGCTGCCCGTGGGCAGGGGTGGCATGGGCAGTCTCCCCCCGCCCCCAGGGACCTCAGACAGGTGAGGGAGGTGAGACAGGCTCCCGGGAAGCAGGGTACCCTTGAGAAGCCTCACAGGTGGAATTCTCAGATCAAAGACGCTCCAGCTGGGAGAAGAGGTGCCTGAGCCGGACCTTGAGAGACCAGCTGGATGCAAGTTCATAAAGAGGTCAATGATGGGGTGCCTGGGTCAATCGGTTAAACATATGCTCTTGACTTTGGCTAGGTCATGATCTCACAGTTGGTGAGTTTAAGCCCCTCGTCAGGCTCTGCACTGACAGCACAGAGCCTGCTTGGGGTTCTCTCTGTCCCTCTCTCTCGGCCCCTCCCCTGCTCACATGGTGTATCTCTCTCAAAATAAATAAACTTAAAAAAAAAAACACAAGAGGCCAATTAAAGACAACCAGGCATGGGGCCTGGTGGGAGGGAGTCACAGACACCAGGGAGCCTGGAGGGGAGCCGGTGATTCTGAGAGAGGCAGGCAGAGGAGCTGCAGTGAAAGGTTTCAGAGAAGGATGAAATTCGTACTGTTTTCTTTATGTTTCATTTTGAAAAAATATGTATTTGTTTTTGAGAGAGAGAGAGACAGAGTGCCAGTAGGGGAGGGGCAGAAGAGAGGGAGACACAGAATCCGAAGCAGGCTCCAGGCTCTGAGCTGTCAGCACAGAGACTGATGCAGGGCTTGAACTCACAAACCACAAGATCATGACCTGAGCCGAAGTTGGACGCTTAACCGACTGAGCCCCCCAGGCATCCAGGATTTCCTTTTTTTTTTTTTAATGGCTGAATAATATTCCATTGTGAATATCTACCACATTTTCTTTATCCACTCATCCACTGAGGGACCCAGGGTTGTTTCAATGTCTGGCTAGTATAAATAATGCTGCAATGAACATGGGGTGTGTGTATCTCTTCAAGACAGTGATTTCATTTTCTTTGGATATATTCCCAGAAGGTGGGATTGCTGAATCGCATGGTAGTTCTATTTTTTAATTTTTTGGAGGAAACACCATACTGTTTTCTAGAATGGCTGTACCATCGTGGTAAGCGTTCTTATGACAAAAACACAGGGACACGAGAAAACTTTAGAAGGTGTTGAATACGTCTGTTCCCTTGATCATGGTGATGGTATCATGGGTGTTTGCATATGTCCAAACTCAACAAATTGTGTACATTAAATACATGCTGTTCTTTGTGTATCAATGATACATTTGTGGAACTTTTTTTTTTTAATGTTTATTTTTGAGAATGAGAGAGAGAGAGACAGAGTGCGTATGGGGAGGGGCTGAGAGGATAGAATCCGAAGTAGGCTTTAGGCTCTGAGCTGTCAGCACAGAGCCCGACGTGGGGCTCAAACTCACGAACCGTGAACTCATGACCTGAGCCAAAGTCAGACACTTAACCGACTGAGCCACCCAGGTGCCCCTGGAACTGTTTTGTTTGTTTGTTTGTTTGTTTTTTAAGTTTTTTCTTGAATGTTTATTTATCTTTGAGAGAGAGAGAGAGAGAGACAGAGCATGAGCAGGGAAGGAGCAGAGAGAGAGGGAGACACAGAATCCGAAGTCGGCTCCAGGCTCTGAGCTGTCAGCACAGAGCCTGACATGGGGCTTGAACTCACGGACTGTGAGATCATGACCTGAGCTGAAGTGAGACACTTAATCGACTGAGCCACCCAGGTGCCCCTGGAACTGGTTTGTTTTTTTTTAAAGCAACAACAGAGGAGCTCTCTAGAAGGTCCCTGGAAAGGGGCCTGCATCCTAGGCCTCCCCCCGCCCCCGTGGGTTTTGTCTGTAAACTTGTAACTAATCCCTCCTCCCTCCCCATGGGGGAGGGGGCAGTGCCACGTGCCAACGTGTGCCAAGTATGTATTAATAAACTCTGAACCATATTGGCAGCTTTGTGGTTTGCTATAGCCTTTTGCAGCCTGGGAAACGTTTTCCGATTAGAAGCCCCTGCTGTTTTATCTATTACATGTGAAAGTGAATACGTCTCCACATGTCCGCTGGGGGTTGGCAAGTAACATCAGAGTGTGCAGTGAGGGGAAAGGAATTAAAAAGGGAGCTAATGTCGTCCTCGGGGAATAGCTGGGGAAGGGAAAAAAACACTCTGGAAGAGATTTGCAGAGGGATAGTTTGCCATGTATTGTGACCACTCAAGGCAGAAGAACGTGTATGTTGTCCGCGCCCCCACCGTGTAAAAGGCAGCTGTAAAGAATGTGATGCCATGGGCTGACTTAGAGGGGGAGATTTTTTTTTTTTTTTTTATCTCACAAGGCAGATTTGATTTCCTGTGAGCCATATGCTTGCTTTTCTTTTCCCCAAAAGGTCCATAATCTCATGTGGGAGAAATTCAGTTTTATTGGCTTTCAGAGAAGAGGGAATTGGAAATGTTAGATAAATAGAGACCACATGGCCCAGAATTTCACAGCACTCCCCCAAGGCTGTGGGCGGGCGTGTGCCACGAGGCTATAGATTTGTGGACGGAAGTGCAAAACGGACGTGTGCATGAGCTGTGGGCAGGGCATCAGGAAAGGTGGGATTTGGCCCCTGCTCTGTTGCTTAACGTTTTGGAAGCCCACTTTCCCCGTAGTGTGGGACCAGGGCAGGATTTGCTCCGTGTATCTGGCAAAACCAACGTTAAGTATCCAAGGGAGCACGGTATGATCCCTGGGACTCGAAAGGGCCAGTCGTGGGCCAGGCATTGTAACTTACAATCCGACCCAAGCTAAGGTATTTGTTTAGGCACATTTTAGGTAAATACTAATTAAACCCTATGTTAGAACACTTTGTCTACAAGTGGCATAAAAAAAGTAGCAGGAAGCCACCTGAAAATAACCTTAATCAAAATATAAAGCAAATGAAATGAAATGAAATGAAATAAGTCACAAGGATGCAATATACAGCATGGTGACCATACTGAATAATACCGTATTATGTATTTGAAAGATGCAAAGAGTAGATCGTCAGATGCCTCGTTACAAAAAAATAAAAAATAAAACTGGTAACTGTGTATAGTGATGGATGCAACTAGGCTTATAGCGGCGATCATTTTTTGCAATGTGTAGAACTATTGAATCATGATCTTGTATACCTGAAACTAATAGAATGTAATATGTCAGTGATACCTCAATAAAAAAAAAAGTCTTAAAAAAGGCTAGACGTAAAGCTACCATCTGATCCAGCAATTCCATGCTTAGGTATTTACCTTAGAGAATCGAAAACATGCTATATCATTCTTGGCAATGAAACAGGGAGTGCTTTCCCCCCCCACCCCCCCCCCACCCCCCTGCCTTGCCAGAAAGCAAAGACCTTACTCAAAATAGGGAGGTGATTAGCTCCGTCGGTCTATCCGTCTGAAAGCTGACAGTACTTTACGGAGAGGCTGCTGTGTGCCAGTTTCTATTCTAAGAATGGCATATATAACAGCAATCCAAATAGCCCTGGTTTCTCCAAGGATGTATATTCTAATGGAGCGATATAGCTAATAATAGCCACGTGAATATATACATTTTTAGGTGGTGGTATGTGCTATAAAGAAAACGAAAGCAATCCCAGGGGCTGCAGGGTGATGAGGCGGTACCATTTCAGGCCGAGGGTCAGGGATGGCCTAACTGAACAGGTAACCGTTGAGCAGAGCCCTGAAGGAAAGGAGTAAATCATGCAAGGGTCTGAGGGAAGAGCATTTCAGGGAGAGGGAACAGCAAGTGCAAAGGCTGTGAGGTAGGAGTTAAAAGGCTAGTGAGGACAGCGTGGGCTGAGTTGGGGTGAGGGTGGTAAGAGATGAGGTCAGAGGGGGAGCAGGCAGGTCAGGCAGGGCCTGAGAGTCAAGATAAGGGTCTTGGAGTTGAATGGAGAGTTTCAGGGGGTTCTGAGCAGAGTAGTGGTGTTATCTGACATATGATTTTGCTAGGGTCTCTGTCTGCTCTGTGGAGAATAGGGGATAAGGGACAGGGGTGGAGTCTCTGTGAGGGCTGTGGTGACCGTCTGAGCCGGAGGCCCAGGAAAACATCAGCAGACACCCAAGAAGGGATCGCGTTAGGGGTATATCCCAAAGGCAGTGCCGGTGGAGTTTGCTTCTGGATCAGCTCTAGTGTGGGTATAGGACCGAGGTCTAGGAGCGGTTCGGGCACAGCGGGTCCATTGGCCCTGCTTTCGTCTGTATCTTCACTTTCTGGTGGGCTCTTCCATATGGTGGTAAAGATGGCCACCAGTACCTCCTGGCCCACTTGGAGAGCCTCTCTCAGAAGAGCAAGGATGCTTTTTGTTCTGGAAGGATCCTCTCTTATCTCATTGGTCTGAACGCTGTTGAGTACTCACCCCTGAACCCATGAGACTAGCCAGGGGGTGGAGTTGCATTGACTGGGCTATGCCTGAGCCACATGCCCCATTCCCAGAGTGCCGGGTAGGGCCAGCTTCCCTTCGCCACCTGGGGAGATGTGGATAATGGAAAGAAAACCAAGAGTGGTCACTGAGAGAAGGGGGCTGGGTGTGGCTGACCACCAGTGTCCACTGCAGCCAGGTGGCGTTTACCAAGGGCATCAAGTGCAAATGGAAAGGGCTACGTATCAGAGATGCACACGGGTGAACTATCACGTATGGAGGCTGAGGAAGAAGGGAGCCAGAGATATTTCTAGAATAGTTTAGGCAGTGGTGCTACTAGAAATGGGGACCGTGGGATCCAAAGCATGTTTCCGTTGCAACGGGGCAAGGTGATGAGTTAGAGAGAGGCATGGGGGAGAGAGAGAGAGAGAGAGACACGTGAATGACTAACCACAGGTCAAGGCACAATGAAATAGATGTTCGATACGAAGAATAAGCCGAATACACAGGGGAAGCTATAATGGTGATGCCTGCAGGTCAGAAAGGGAGACATGGGACAAATTGTCCAGAAAGGGACAAATAGGCCGGTAGACATTTGGATCTGGCTCTCAACAGCCCAGGAGTGGAGTTTCGTTTTGTCATTGATAATGAGCGCTTAATTATCCTGGGCCATGACCCTGCTAGGTAGGGAGTGTCATTTCAGTTCACTCTGCCACCAGTGTGTGCACCAGAGCTGCTAATAGGTGGCCCATGTGACTGCTCTGGTTCCCTCTTCCTTCTTGCCCCAGGGCACAGCCGTCTGTTCCATCAGCGAAACAGCCAGCGGAAAAATGGAGGGGCAAAGGACACTCGGTTTGGCTGCAGACGGAGGGCTGGAGAGAGCTGGGTGGTTTTCAGGGAAGAAGCACGCGGAGAAGGAGGGGTTCCCCCCATAATTAAAGCCCGACACAGCACTTCTTGTAAAGGAGAGCAAAATGCAATCAGTGCAACTTCCCCAAAGACTGTTGGAAAGCTCCGGAGAAAGAAATACTCTCCTGTCTGTGGAGAAGAAAGAGAATTAAACAAGAATATGCTGCATCAGTTAAAGCTTCCCGGGAAAAGATAAGAGTGGTGGGGGAAAAAAAAATCAGAATTAGATCACACCAGCCAAAGCAATTAAGGAGAATAAGATGTGCTTTTACAAATATCAGGGGAAAGGAGATTATGGAGAGGAAATAAGACTTAATAAATGCAGAGGACCATGAAATTAATGATGACCACAAACAGCTGAAATACCCAATTCACTCTTTGTTAGCCTTTAACTAGGAAACAAAGAAAAGAAAGCGCGCTATTACAACGTAAGGGCGACTTGAAGGGATCGTGGAGTTGACGCTGGCAGGGAGAAGGGTTCTGAAACATCGCGGGCACCTTCCTGGGACCCCAACGCTCATGCAGCAGCCCAGCCCTGCGTTTGCACTGGTGATGCACCATTTCCTGAGTTTCGTGAATTGACAGAGCTTGTCCTTGGGAAGGACAGACCCGGGCCAGGCGCCCCTCGGTCATGGGGAGTTGGGAACCATCAGAGTGGCCCCGAGGTAAACCACACACGGGAGCTCACCGGGTCTGCGGCATGGCTCTCCCTGCCATCCTTCCCTGCCTCGCTCTCTCCCTCCTCCTCTGGCGCCCACTACTCAGTGGTCAGTACACGTCTATTGGCTTATTCCCCGCGGAGAGCTCGCCCACGAGATTGCCAGGTTTGTGAGAAATTGTAGGAACTGCAGAGAGGCTGGAGCATGCTGAGGAAGTAAGAGTGGCTCGTCCTTCTTTGCTCAAGTGAGGAGATCGAGTTGGTTTGCATAGCTTGCTACCAGGAGTCCTGACCAATACAGCCAGCTGCTGCGACAGGCCCTGGGGATAAAGGTGTGAAGACAAGGGCATTGCTCTCCAAGAGCTCACAGCCCGGTAAGGGCAACCTCGTATAAACAGAGCTTTGCAAGAGGATGTGATAAACGCCATAACGGTGGACGTGCGGGCAAGGTGCCTGACAGAGGACGATGGAGCCTCTCTGCTAGGGGAGGCCAGTGAAGGCTTCTGAAAGTCCCCCATGCTTTCTTCTGCTGGATGACACCAATTTTGACCAGAGGCAAAGGAGCGCCTTTCAGACAGCAGGTCCCCATGTGCAAAGGCCAAGAGGCACCAACAGTGTGGCATCCAGTACATAAAGTCATGCCCTTTCCTTTCTACATCTTCCCCGTATCTCTACCCTCCGCAGCCCGATAGTGTTTTATAAGTCAACTGTTTCTAGAGAGAGAGTTTTAGGAATAGATCGAACTGTTGGCTAACCACAGGTGTTAGGGACACCCTCTCCTCCCTTACTTGCCTTACAAAGGAGACTCAAATGTGAGAACAGCGCTGAACCAAGCAATAGACTTTCTGACCTGGTGGTTACAGAGGTTTGGGGGCGGTGGAGGGGAGATTCAAGGGCTGGAGTGCCATATTGATGACCACCTCCTGGGTCCAGATGGCTCTTAGGCCTCTGGAAAGCCACTGGGAAGCACAGAGCACCTCACACAGCTTCTCTTCATTCATTCATTCATTCATTCATTCAAGAGGCGCCATGCCAAGCACCAACATGGTTCCCACCATCCCAGAGACGAAACGGTCACAGAAAAGGAGGAATTCCTGTAAATGGGAGACATGCTGGGGAGGAGAGGCACAGGCGCTGTGACCTTGGACCCCAGGGGAACACGATCTGGTCAGGAAGGTGAGGGAGGCCTCCCTGCGGAAGGACCTGGGATGGGAAGGACCGGTAAGCCTTTACCAGGCCAAGACGATGAAAGAGCATTGGCCCAGGGCAGGGACAAGAGCAGGGGCAAAGGCCCATGTGAGGATGGCAAGTGGGCAGGATGGGTGATAGACTGAATGTAGTGGTGTGGGGTGCAGGGTACGGAGAGGGTCACATCTGGCTGGGGAGAGGTGCCACCAACCAAGTGGGGACCCTAGAAGAGGACGTGTGGCCTCACTGAGCCTGGGCTCCTCTTACTCTTCACACGGACCTGCGCAGGGACCATTTGGAGGGCCCAGCGCTGTCACCATCACCCTGACTGGGCCCCAGACATCTGCTTTGATCATCAACAGGCCACATCATCTCCACTTCCCCAGTGGAGGGAACGTGGCACCGTGAGGCAACATTATTGCCACTGACCATGATGTTGCAACTGTGACTGTCATTCTTTACTGTTTTCGCCAACTGCCTTTTTGGGTTTTATTTTTCCCCCTCCTGAAAAGAGATGGGGCTAATGGTGAAGACAAAAGGCCTGAAAAAGAAGCTATTGACTTGGCAAAACGTACTGAAGAGTTCTATGATCAATCAATCATACAGCGTTGGAATTGAAAGGAAACTTAGGGGGGAAGAAAAGAAAAAAGAAAGAAAAAAAATCTCTTCCAGGGCAACTTTGACAGCTGTTAAAACACCCCTCGCTTCAGTGTTTCCAATCCCTGGGAGCAAACTGTCTCAAAAAGCAGCCGGTTCCATTGTGAGAGGGCTCTGATAGCAGGAGATAGGCTTTTCTTGTATGGAGTCAGAATTGATCTCTGAGCAACCTCCACCCACCTGTCTTGGTTCCATTCTCCGGAGGCAGAGCGGGTCAACGTCCCTTTTAAAATGTGGTGCCCAGAAAGCCACACAGGACTCCAAATGCGGTCCGATTCAGTTAAAGCCCTGTGGGGAATTGAGAGGGCAAAAAAATAAAATAATAAAATAAATAAAGCCCCTGAGTTAACCAGCTTTAAAAGATGACAGTCACAGAAAGGCCCATGAGTGCAACCTGGGAACCATAAACTAAAGGAGGCCTTTGAAAATACCCAGCCGGCCCCTTCCCCCCAAAGAGGAAAATCACACGTCAACCTGTCTAAGCCGGAGAAGCTGACCTATTTTTTAAGATCTCCCAAAGCCAGAGTTCCAAGGATGTTTACTGCCGAGAGACTGCTTACAAATCAATCATTATAAAATATTTTCAAATCAGTGTTTTCTAGTAGACGAATCTGTTTCCACGTTTTCCCCTCCCGCTTGCTAATCTCTCTCCTACCACATAAATTGTCTTTCTAATGAAGCCGCTTATTGTAGCATATTCCGAGAGCGCGTGTTCTTTGGCTCCTGTAGTGTTTCAGTTCCTACGGCATTAATTAACCACACTTCTCTATCATTTTCCTCTTTTTTTTTTTTTTTTTTTTTTGTACGGGATCCATGCTCTTTATCCTTATATCGTTGCATAATGCTTTGTGGGACGGATGTGTTCTCGAAATCGTGTGCAAATCTAATCTTCGCAAATCGAGTCTCTTCAATGAGAAGTGCCTTCCAAATGCATTTCGAGCGTTCGTTATTTAAAAGAGCTCTGGGGGAGGCGGTCTGGCAGGGCAGGAAACACGGGGTCTTTGGATGCAGACATCTGGGTCCACCTCTTACAAGCTGCCACCTTGACCAGATGCATCCTCTATATGAGCCTTGGTTTCTAATCGGTGAGATGGGAATAATTATTCCACAGTAGAAGGTTGTAGAAAATAAATCAGCAAGGCGAAATTCCCATGTCTTAGGAAATAAATGCGCCTTCCTTTCTTTAAAGTGAAGAATCCGGGGCGCCTGGGTGGCTCAGTGGGTTAAGCGTCCGACTTCAGCTCAGGTCACGATCTCGCGGTCCGTGAGTTCGAGCCCCGTGTCGGGCTCTGGGCTGATGGCTCAGAGCCTAGAGCCTGCTTCCGATTCTGTGTCTCCCTCTCTCTCTGCCCCTCCCCCGTTCATGCTCTGTCTCTCTCTGTCTCAAACATAAATAAAACGTTAAAAAAAAATAAAGTGAAGAATCCATTTTAAAATGAATAATCTTGCAAAATTTTATTTTGCACGTTCAGACGTTTCCAAGCACTCATTCCTTCTTCTTCTTCTTTTTTTTTTTAAGTTTTATTTATTTGAGAGAGACAGAGACAACATGAGTGGAGAAGGGGCAGAAAGACAGGGAGAGAGAATTCCAAGCAGGCTCTGCACAGAGCCCGACACGGGACTCGAACCCACAAAACCATGAGATCAAGACCTGAGCTGAAACCAAGAGTCGGATGCTTAACAGACTGAGCCACCCAGGCACCCCTCTGATCGCTCATTCTTTTTTTTTTTTTTTTAATTTTTTTTTTCAACGTTTATTTATTTTTGGGACAGAGAGAGACAGAGCATGAACGGGGGAAGGGCAGAGAGAGAGGGAGACACAGAATCGGAAACAGGCTCCAGGCTCCGAGCCATCAGCCCAGAGCCTGACGCGGGGCTCGAACTCACGGACCGCGAGATCGTGACCTGGCTGAAGTCGGACGCTTAACCGACTGCGCCACCCAGGCGCCCCTGATCGCTCATTCTTAAAGCAGGACATAATCATGTACTGACTTCGCTCTCTGACTTTGGAAGCTTTCTACAAAACGTCTTCTTGGGTTCCCCTCTCTTGCTCCCTACCTCGTTCTGGGCATACCGCCTCATCTGGTCCGGAATGGGGGTTGACGTCGGCAGGCTACCGGCTGCCTCGTCACATCCCTGCTTTGATCCACTGCACACAGGTTCTTGAAGCTTAGGTCACATTCTGCCTTTCTCACTGTCACATGTCTCTTCTGAATATCTTCACCTGCCTTTTCCCATGACATCTGGGTCTCCGTGGTTCTCCCAGGGCTCTTATCCACAAGCCTGGAGTTTTGCATGCACTCAGATCACCCTCCCTCCTACCTGACTTTGAGTTCCTTGAGAGAGCACATCCACAGGCCAAACCAGTGCAAGAGTGAACAGCTAGTGACCCTCGCTGGAAGTTCTTTCTGTAGCCTGACATATGGAGCAAGTCACTTTGCCTCTCTGGGGTTCCATTTGCCATCTGTAAAACGAGGAAACACAATGATCTCAGGGGTTTTCCAGGCTTGAGTTCCCAGTCCTTAAAGGTTCACCATGGGGAAAATGGAGACATGGACCAGGCAATACTCGGTATTTTTAAAAGCTCCGAAGAAAGTATACTGCACTGGCTAATTTCAACGCCGTCTCCTTATCTGGCTGGGATGATGTCAGTTTGGTGTGGTATCACAGGTAAAATCATGTTGCTCAGCATGTACGTCAGTCAGGATTCTTGGTCGCAAGGAATAGAAACCAAGTCTGATTGACTTAAGCAAAAAAAAAAAAAAAAAAAAAAAAAAAGACCATTGGAACAATGTCTGCTGGTCCCAGAAGAAACAGAGACGCAGGAGGGCCAGGCTCTCGAAATGGCCAGCAGCTAGGGGAACCTGAGTAAAGAACAACCTGCTTAGGCTAGCCCTGGACACTGGTCAGGGAGCCCCTGGAACCACCACTCGAGGGCGCAGGATGTTGCTCCCTGGAGGAATGAGCCCCAAACCATGGCTGCCGCTGTGTGCCCCTCACTCCGGGTGCAGAGTCCCAGGTCAGACCATCCGGCCGGCTCATCTTCAGCTTTCTGTGCTTACGTCCAGCTCAGACAGGGGACAAGTGTCAGGTCATCAGAGACTCTTTTGTGTTAGGAGAACTCCCCAAATACAGAAAGAGGAGCCACAGCTGGGCGGCCCCCCTCCCAACTGGCACATATCCACTATGGTTGCTAAACGTCATTTTTTAAAAATGTTTATTTATTTTTGAGAGAGAGACTGAGAATGAGGAGGGGAGGAGCAGAGACAGAAGGAGACACAGAATCTGAAGCAGGCTCCAGGCTCCGAGCTGCCAGTTCAGAGCCCTGTGCGGGGGCTCGAACTCACGAACTGAACTGCGAGATCATGACCTGAGTCGAAGTCCAACTGCGTCAACCAACTGAGCCATCCAGGCCCCCGGTTGCTAAGTGTCAATGATGAGTAAACCAATTAGAACTTAATCCATGGTGGGGGGAGAGCTTATTTCGGAACATAGGATTGATGGAGAAACAAATAGCAAACAGGCTTGATGGTTACAAAGGGGGTCAGGGCGCCTGGGTGGCTCAGTTTGTTAAATGTCTGACTCTTCATCTCAGCTCAGGTCTTGATCGCAGAGTCATGAGTTCAAATCTGGCGTTGGGCTCTGCACTGGGCTTGGAGACTACTAAAAAAAAAAAAAAAAAGATTGGCCAGAATAGATGATTTCTTTTTTAATTTTTGTATTTATTTTTGAGACAGAGCATGACCATGAGCAGGGGAGGGGCAGAGAGAGAGGGAGACACAGAATCCAGAGCAGGCTCCAGGCTCTGAGCCGTCAGCACAGAGCCCGACGCGGGGCTCGAACCCACAGACCGCGAGATCATGACACGAGCCAAAGTCGGACGCTTAACCGACTGAGCCACCCAGGCACCCCCAGGATAGATGATTTCTAATATTTCAGGGTAGGTTGAGGTGCCCCCTGCAGACAGAATGAGGGAACAGGGACCAAATTGATCTCAAGCTCTCTCTTTCATCAAATATGTGTCATAAAAACCTAGACTTGTAGAATTAATCACCGTTCAGAAATAATTAGGCACAGTTGACATCAGGTTCTGCCACATAGCAAGACAATAGAAGGAGTAATGGCATAAACATGATACAAAGCTTTCTCATAGGTAAGAGAAATCTGGAGGCAAGTGGTCCCAGGCTGGTATCGTTTCCTAGTGTTCATGAACCCAGGCCTCTTCTATGTGTGTTCTGCCATTCTTAGTAGTTCAGGGTTTTCATCCACAAGGATAGCTCCTCAAGGCTGCTGGAGCTCCAGCCATCATGTCTACGCCCCAGATAGGAAATAGGAGGAATGGTGAAAAAAGACAGAAGGCAAAAGGGCACATACAAATCGATGCCTCTGAAGACTTTGTGAAAATCACGGTTAACGTGTCTGCTTACATCTTATTGGCTACTCCTGGCTGTGAGACCGCCTGGGAAATAAGGTCTTTTAGCTGGTCGCACTGCCACCCAAAGACTGAGTGGGCAGCAAGCAGTCTTCACCTCCTCAAAGATGATCAGAGGGAGTCATAGGTCTGGTTTCGTGGCCATTGGCTCTCCTTCTGCCCTCCTTCATCCCTCTCCCCAAATTTATGTGGTGTAGCTTAAGACCCAGGAAGCCTCGGTGGGAAAAACCGGCACAGGTGCCTTAGGAGAGAGCTTTCTGAAACATCTAGAAGGTGGGTCCTGCGAGGGACTTCCTAGAGAGCAATAAAAACAATCAGCAGGTACTGAGTATCTGTCCTCCGCCAGGCACACTGTGTGAAGCGGTTTATCTCCGTCACCTTATTCTCCCAGCGACTCCATGAGTTGGCACAATTGTACCCAGCCTGCAAGTGAGGAAACCAAGGATTGGTGGCAGTGAGCATCTGGCCTGGTCACAGTAAGTGGGCAGCGAGCATCGAAGCCTGGGTCTGACTCCTGAGCCTAAGTTCTTTTTTTTTTTTTTTAATGTTCATTTATTTATTTTGAGAGAAAGAGAGAGAGAGAGAGAGCAGGGGCGGGGCAGAGAGAGAGGGAGGGAGGGAGGGAGGGAGAGAATCCCAAGCAGGCTCTATGCTGTCAGCACAGAGCCCGATGCAGGGTTCAGACTCCCGAACCACGAGATCATGACCCGAGCCGAGATCAAGAGTTGGATGCTTAACCGACCGAGCCGCCCAGGCGCCGCTCGTGAGCCTAAGTTCTTAACCAGCCCCCTGCAGCTCTGCTGACCCATACGGGGCTTAGTGGCCACGAGTAGCGATGCATGTGTAGATACAAGGCAGTTGACCTAGAAGGTGATTTGATGGCTCAGTGGCCCCCTGCAGGGACTTGTGGCTATCACACTGAATAGTGAAGACATAAAATATTTTCTTTCTTTTTAAAAAAATTTTTTTTTTAATGTTTATATTTGAGACAGGGAGAGAGAGCATGAATGGGGGAGGGTCAGAGAGAGAGGGAGACACAGAATCCGAAACAGGCTCCAGGCTCTGAGCGGTCAGCACAGAGCCCGACGCGGGGCTCGAACTCACGGACCTCGAGATCATGACCTGAGCCGAAGTCGGCTGCTTAACCGACTGAGCCGCCCAGGTGCCCCGACATAAAATATTTTCAACGCCACAGAAAGTGCTGCTGGACGGTGCTGTGCCAAGGAAATGGATTGTTTCTGGCTTCCATTCCTCATCCCGAAGGAGGCGATGGGATATTCTCTTCCTTCCTCCGGCCTCCTCTTTTGTTTCCCAGTTGCTCTGACTTGCGACCCTCTACAACTCGCTGTGAAAAGAAGTCGAAGAAATTCCGAAAACGGATAATACCCATGGAAGTTGGGAATGCGGCAGCCTGTGATATTTCTGAAGCTACAGCACTTGGCTTTGGGGCAGGGGGACCATTGTGGGGACGGGGCTGGCTTGGCACTGAGGACGCTCCCCGGAGTTTACAGTCTGCCCAGCTCACAGGGTGACGGCTAGACGGGCGTGAGTTCCCGAACACCATGCTGCAGCCCCCTCGTCTTTTTATTTCTTTCTTTAGCTTTCATTCTCTCCTTTCCCGTTTTGACACAGACCCAATGTGTTTCGCTTTAAACTTGCTCCTTTAGGGACACCTGGGTGGCTCGGTCGGTTGGGTGTCCGACTTCGGCTCAGGTCATGATCTCGAGACTCGTGGGTTCGAGCCCCGCATCACGCTCTGTGCTGACAGCTAGGAGCCTGCTTCTGATTCAGTGTCTCCCTCTCTCCCTGGCCCTCCCCCGCTCGAGCTCTGTCTCTTTCACTCTCAAAAATAAATTAAAAAAAAATTACATCAACTTGCTCTTTTAAAAGGTTGCAGAGCTCTGGGCTGCTGCGAAGTCAGATTTTTAAGAGCACATTTGCATCTTTTCTCAGCTGCTGCCTTAATTACACATAACAAAGGTATTGCGCTATAAAAGAATAGTTGATGAGCCTGAACTATAATAAAAAGGTCTTGCCAAAAGCCATTTCCTTTGTCAAGAGAGAACTTGCTCAAAGGCAGCGTGAAGCCGTGATTCATTCTTCTACCCCAAGCGTTACTCCGAGAGAGAAATTCGGTTCGTTGGGAGTGGCTGTCGCACGCACTTGAAGCAGTGACGGAGCCCTCAGTCAGCACCCCTGCTTCGGCTGGGAACGGAGGACAAGGGAAGCCCAGTGCCGTGTGACCGGTTTATCGGGGTCTGAAAATTTTGCCGGCCGAGGGCCTGATTTCGTAAATACAGCTCTGTTGGCACAAGGCCCATGGCCATGCTCCTTCGTTTACGTGTTGTTTGTGGCAGCTTTCTCCCTGCAGCAGCTGCACTGCGTGGACGTGCCCTGTAAAGCCTAAAATACTGTGACCCTTCCCCAGCCCCTGGCTTAGAAGGCGGGAGTGGGTGGCAGGTCGTTTGGATGTCGCTCCAGGAGGGTCTGCCCTGCCCCTGCCCCTGCCCTCCCTCCTGGTCCGGGACGGCATCATCTCACCCCTGCATGGCTGCTCTAGCCTACCTCCGCCTACCGGTGTCCCTCCTGTCCTCTGCAGTCTGTGCTGCACGCTGCGGCCAGGGTGCCCCCTCGAAATAGAAGCCATTTCATGCCACTGCCTCGCTCTAAACCCTCCGAGGGCTTCCACATCATAGACGGTAAAATCCAGGGTCCTTCATGTGACCGCAGGGCCCACATCATCTGCCCGCCACCCACCCCGTTACCTCTCCGACCTGCTCGCTTCGCCTGGCTCCCTCTGCCCCAGTCACCCCCGCCTCCTGGCTGAGCCTCGAACTGCCAGGCTCTGCCCCCACTCACTGGCTGGCCTCCCAGGATGCCCGTCCACAGTGTGGCCTTGCTGCTGGGAGGCGGCAACCCAGTCTGATCCCGGGCATTCGGGGTGGTCTACTGACTCCTTCTCACCTCCGCGGCATAACAGGAAGTGGGGTCTGTGGCCACCGGGGGGGGGTGCAGGTCTTAAGAACTGTTCGTGCCTCCTCTACTCCCCATCTGCCGACTCAGCTGGGAGGTCTTTGAGGCCCTTGGAAATGGGAAAGCCACAAGAGGGAAGGCATGTGAGTCTCTGGACCCAAAGAAAGCATGCTGTCCATCAACCAGCAACGCAACACCGGAAAGAACACGAGCAGGAAATAAACATCTATTGTGCCGTATTGTTATCGTGAAGTTCTGGGATTCGGTCGCCTCCACAGCGAGTGTCATCCTGACCAACAGAGAACCTTTGCATTTGCTGTTCCCTCTGCCTGGAATGCTCTTCCCCAAACATCTGCATGGTTTTCTATGTCCTTCAGCTCTCCGTTCAAATGCCTGAGCAAGTCACCTGTGCCCCAGCTCCATTTGCCCCTGTACGGTTTTATTTTTCTTCGTGACGCGCGGCGTCACCTGACATCGTCTTTATTTGCTAGCTTACTATTCAGCGCCTGACCTGTTTGCTATCTTTCTTACTCCGCTAGAATGTAAGTTCCCAAGCACTCAGCACAGTGTCTGCGAAGTATAAGTGTTTGCTGAATGAACGAATGAATGAATGAACAGACTAACAATCCCAAGGGTCTTCCTGATGATGTACGCAAGGACTAATAGGAAGAGTGATAAGGTGGGGCGGGGAAAAGAAAGGATGTGGCGTGACTCTTTTTGCGATTTTTAATACTAAGCAAAGTATCATTTGATGGCAAGGCAACGTGGACGCCAGGCAGGGGGAGCCGTTGCTTTCGTGGGGGTGGGGGCCACAGGCAGCAACACTCGGTGAGAACCGCTCTCTCTGTCGCCCCTGAGCCCAGGCTGCTCAGAATCTCAGGGGCTGGGCGTCAGAATTAGCCTCAGGGGCCCGGGGAAGCTTGCCAAAGGAGACAACACCCAGGAGGAGCTCGCCGTGAGAAGAAGCCAGGAGAGGTGTTCCTGGCACAGGGGTGACCCCGAGACGTGCCACAGCCTGGTGGGTTTGCGGAACCCTGAGCGGTTCGGTATGGTGTGAACTGAGGGGCAGGTGGGGAGTGGGGGAGGGTGTGGGGCCAGATCATGAACAGACTTGCTTGTTGTGCTAAGCAGCTTCAACTGCCTCCTGAAAGCGATGGGAACCAGGCAAGAGAGGGATAAGCAGGGGAATGGCATAATCAGGGGGGCGTTTTACGAGGCTCGTTCCGGCAGGGGTTGGCATGGGCGTGAGATGAGGGACCAGGTGAGGCAAGTACATGGACACGTCCTGGGGGTGGTCCAGGACCCCGGCCCCTCGCTGCTGGAAGACCACACAAACCGTGGCGCCCAGCTCTCGCTGTGCCAGCTAAGGAGGTGAGTGCCATCTGGGTCTAGTTCCATAAAATCGTGGGCTCCAGGAGACAACAGTGGCTTCAAAAAGTGCATGTCTGAAACCTTACTGAGCTCTGCATTCACCCTCTCTCACTGTCCAGCAGGGACCCTGCGGGGACGGGGGACCCTGATGGATCACTGCCCCAAACCAGTGCCTGTGAATACGCTAGGGGCCTGGGGTCACCGCCAAAGGGAGGATGTTTGGGAGGCCCAGGCATCAGGTCTGTCATGTCATAACTTATGCTTTTAGGGTCCTGGCACCTGAGTGGTACCCGGAGAGGGGACATCAAGGGTGTTCGGACTATACTGCTGCATTTCAGAAGAGCGGGGTTGGCATTCGCCAGTTAGGGGAGGCCCAGGGAAGGCGGGATGTCAGCGATGGCTAGCTGGAGCCACCCAAATGTCAGCAGTGGGTCTTTCATGACTCTTGGTTTGCTCCCAGACACTTGGTAGCTTCCATGTGGCAGTGTCCCCACAGCAGCAGAACCCGTGACACCTTCATTCCATCGTGTCCCAGGCTCTCCCCCACCTGTGGAGCACTTGCCAAGGACTTAGGGAATGGGAGGAGTGTGGAGTGGGGTCTCGCAGGTGTGCAGATACTATTTGGGGCTGAGGTGGGAGCACTCTAGGGGTCTGGCTTCCATGAATGGGCCTCGAAAGCCGGGAGAGGGTGGAGACAACCCGTTTGTCCTATGGTTTGTGCCGTGAGGAAGCGACTGCCTTCCAGGAGCTTAGAGACGTTCTGAGGCTGAAGGAGAAGGACAGGTGGGTGGGCGATGTCCGAAGCATGGTTAAGCACATGGAGGAGGTGACGCGTGCCCGGAGCACCCTGGAGACGGGCCTCTCCCAGGCTCTCTGCGGCTCGTGTTAGGCAGGGGTGCCATGGGGGTTTGAGTCAGAAGCTTAGAAGGGCTGGCAAGCTATGCGGAAGAATAAAGTGGGCAGGTGGTGACCAGTCTCCCCCCGAAGGGGGAGCCATCCTTCGTCTCCAGCCGTTTGTTGCCAGAGGGCTCTGGGGGGGGTCGGGGGGGGCAGGGTCATGGGTCTTCTGACTCTTTAAGACGAAGGGAAGATCCAGATTCCTATGGGATATCTCCCCTATCAGTCAGTTTTGCTAGGTTAGAGCTGTAGAACAAACAGCCCCCCAAACTGGCTTATACCAGTAGAGGTTTATTTCTGTTCCTTCTGCGTGCTGGCTGGGATGGCTCTGCTCTGAATGGCTGGCCCCATCCTGGATGTGCCTCTTGTGGCAGAGGGAAAAGAGGGCCCACGGACCCACGGGCACCTCTTCAAGCTATGGCTCCCAGCAGGTGGCATGGGTTGCTCGTGCCTGCACTCCGTCAGCCAGAGCAGGTGCCCTGAGCGAGGGGAGGGGAAGGGGGAGGCTGGATCCCTGCCCCTCTGTCTTTCACGGGGAGTCTCGTGGGGAGACGCTGCTGCCCACGTGGCCACTGGCGGTCGAGGGGCGGGGCATAGGGGACAGCGGGGGCAAGGATACCATCTGCAACCCTCTTTTTAAACATTAGCAACTGAATCAAAAGCACCATCAATGCTGGGCAGAGCCACACAAGACACAGGGCACCGTGGGCTACCAATTTACAACCTGTGATTCATAGGGTCGGAGATGGAATGAACAATCTCGTGCTCTCTTCACGAAACACAGAGCCCCCTGTCTCAGAATCCCCTCAGGTTAATAGTCCTCTCAAAAAGTGAGAAATGGTTACCGGGCCTTAACATTATGGGCAAATCGATACCGGCTCCTAGCAATCACCACTTCCTTTTACAAGGGCTCATGTATCTCCTTCTGGTAGTTTATTCATGAATATTACCCGGAATCTAGGTGGCTGGTCATTCTGTGATTTCCAGAGTTCCCCCTCTTCCGTTGTTTGCATACAGGACATTTGCCTGGGTCTAGTCGTAGGACGTCAGTTTCGTCCCCACAGTCCCTTGAAGACTGTCGTTGGCAGAACTCAGCAATGACATTTGCAAGGTCTCTCAGCACCCAAGGGTTAAAGTTTCAGGCCAAGAAACTTAACACCATTTCCAATGGTAAGAAGCTCTTTTAAATTCCCTTAGTTAATTCTTTTACGATGGGTGTGTCCTGGATGAAGCTGGCGCCTGCCATTTTCTTTGAGAGCCCCATGGGTGGGTAGAATCTAAGGAAATTCCCATTCAAACTCATATCCATCTTTGTCCAACAAGGAGACAGCGAGTTGGATCCCTCGGGACGGTCGATCCTCGGGTCACCCTTTGGGAGTCATTTTGTTACCTACGTGCACACACGCGAAGCAAATGCCTCGTGCATGCCCTTCGCAGCAATGAAACTCGTGATTAATCTGGATGGCCACTTTAGGTCTGGTTGATAAATGTTTTGTGTTGGCAGTGTATGTTTTTGTCTGTGATGAAGGCTGAGCTGAGTCCCCGTGATCTTGCTTTCAGAGGAGGGGAGAAACAGTTCTTAACTCCGTACGAATGCTGAGGATTACCGGGTTTGCCTGTTCTTGCTGAGTGTAGAGTATTTTCTGCCTGAGCAGTTGTTTGCGGGAGCTGAGGGCCCAGAGGACTGTCAGGGACACCCAGGCAGAGTGCTCACCTCCCCCGGAAGAGAGACTGTAAGGAAAACTAAGGATGCTCGGAGCAGCGTAATTGGAGCAAACAGTTCCTGTCCTCCACGTAGCATGACTGAAGACTGGTGACCCCAAAGCCCCTTGGACTACTGTGCTCTGGACTGTTCTACAGGTCACTGCAGGACAAGATCGCAGACCTGGGGGGTGAGGGCTGGTTTCCTGGGGGAATGGATGTCCATCACCAATCACCACAGAGCAGGTGCCAGGACAGGAAATGCACACAGGGAGGCAGGCCTGGGAACCCCTCGCCCTCTCCTCCGCCTTGGGTGGGGCCGGGGCTGGGGTCCAGGCAGAGCTGGCCTGACACCAGAAGGCTTGCGAATAGGCAGCTGTGCTGACTCATGCCACACGTTGGCACGGCGGAGCCGTCGGGAGACAGCGCAGCTTGTCCGTGGAACAAAGGTTCCGGCCAAGGGGTGACACCAGGTCACGCGTCCAAGGACGGCGCTATGTCCACTCTGGTGTGGGCTGCCCCCGGGCAGAAAGCAGGCCTTCTCTTTCTTTTCCCTTCTTTGGTCCTTTCACCCCTTTTTATTTGTTCTTCTCGATACGTAAGGATATGTGATCGTTTTGAAAGGATTATCAAAATCAGACCAGCAGCATTGCACCATGCCAGCTGCATAAAAACATTACACATAACAAGGATAAAAACCATGTCAGTGTTCTGGGGGCCTCAAAATAGGTCTGTTTCTTCGCCCGTCTGGAGAAGGTTTGTCACATAGAATTCACTACACACTCACAAGGGGGAAATTCTCCGTTTTTAAAGAAGTGTCACCCTAACCGTTCCATGTTCCGGGTTAGCTGTCACTCAGCGCTTTCTAAAAAGGTAACAGGCAGCTTCGGGATGCTTTTATTTTTTTTTTTTTACTTTATTTTTTTTAGCATTGTTCACACATATCTCACTTTATTTATTTATCTATTTATTTTTATTTTATTTTAAATCCAGGATAGTTAACATGCAGTGGTCTATTCGTTTCAGGTGTACAATTTAGTGATTCAGCACTTCTGTACATTCCTCAGTGCTCATCATGATAAGTGTGCCCTTTAATCCCCATCACCTAGTTCACCCACCTCCCCGCCCCTCCACCCACCCCCCCCCCCCCCCCCCGGTAACCATCAGTTTGTTCTCCATAGTTAAGAGTCTGCTTGGGGCACCTGGGTGGCTCAGTCGGTTAAGCCTCTGACTTTGGCTTGGGTCCTGATCTCACGGTTTGTGAGTTCAAGTCCTGAATTGGATGAGCACGAGCCCTAGCTTTGGGTGAGCATGAGCCCCGAATCGGGCGAGCCCCACTTCTCTCTCTGTCTCTGCCCCTTGTGGGATTCTCTGTCCCCCACCATACTCTGCCCCTCGTTCATTTGTGCCCCCCCCCTCAAAAAAAGAAACAGACTGCTTTATGGTTTGTCTTTTTTTTCCCCTTTGTTCCTTTGTTTTGTTTGTTAAATTCCACATATGAGAGAAATCATATGGTATTTGTCTTTCTCTGACTGCCTTATTTTGCTTAGCATTATACTCTAGTTCCATCCATGTTGTTGCAGATGGCAAGCTTCCATTTGTTTTGATGGCTGAGTGATATTCCACTGTGTGTGTGTGTGTGTGTGTGTGCATGCGTGTGTGTGTGTGTATACCACATCTTTATCCATTTATCCGTCGATGGACACTTGGACTGCTTCCATAATGTGGCTATTATATGCTGCTATAAACATAAGGATGCATATGTCTTTTTGAATTGATGTTTTTGTATTCTTTGGGTAAATACGCAGTAGTGGAATGAAATTACTGGATTATATGGTATTTCTCTTTTTCATTTTCTGAGGAACCTTCATACTGTCTTCCACAGCGGCTGCACCAGTTTGGATTCCCACCAATGGTGCATGAGGGTTCCTTTTCACCCTTGCCAATGCTTGTTGTTTCTTGCGTTTTTGATTTTAGCCATTCTGACAGGTGTAAGGTGATAGCTCATTGTGGTTTTGATTTGCATTTTCCTTGATGATGAGTAATGTTGAGCATCTTTGCATGCGTCTGTTGGCCACCTGTATTTTTTCTTTGGAGAAATGTCTGTTCATGGCTTCTGCCCATTTTTAATAGGGTTATTTGGGGTTTTTTGCTGTTGAGTTGTATAAGCTCTTTATGTATTTTGGAGACTAACCCTTTCTCACATATGTCATTTGCAAATACCTTCTCCCATTCCATAGGTTGTCTTTTAGTTTTGTTGATTGTTTCCTTTGCTGTGCAGAAGCTTTTCGTGTTGAAGAAGGCCCAATAGTTTATTTTTGCTTTTGTTTCCCTTGCCTCAGGAGACATATCTAGAAAAACATTGCTCTGGCCAATGTCAGAGAAATTACTGCCATAATTTGGCTCTCTTCTAGGATTTTTATGGTTTCAGGCCTCACATTTAAATTTTTTTTAACGTTTATTTTTATTTATGGGACAGAGAGAGACAGAGCATGAATGGGGGAGGGGCAGAGAGAGAGGGAGACACAGACTCGGAAACAGGCTCCAGGCTCTGAGCCATCAGCCCAGAGCCTGACACGGGGCTCGAACTCATGGACCGCGAGATCGTGACCTGAGCTGAAGTTGGACGCTCAACCGACTGAGCCACCCAGGCGCCCCTTCAGGCCTCACATTTAGATCCTTAATCCATTCTGAGTTTATTTCTGTGTATGGTATAAGACAGTGGTCCAGTTTCATTCTTTTGCATGTGGCTGTCCAGTTTTCCCCACACCATTCATTGAAAAGAATTTTCCCATTACCTTGCCTCCTTTGTTGAAGATTAATTGACCCTATAACTAACTATGGGTTTATTTCTGGGCTCTCTATTCTGTTCTCCTGATCCATGCATCTACTTTTGTTTGTTTTTTAAATGTTTATTTAACTTTTGAGAGAGAGCATGAACAGGGCGGTGGCAGGGGAGGGGGGCGGTGGGCGGTGCAGAGAGAGAAGGAGACAAAGTGTCCGAAGCAGGCTCTGTGCTGACAGTAGCGAGTGCGACGCGGGGCTTGAATCCAGGAACCATGAGATCACGACCCGGGCTGAAGTCAGACTCTGAACCAACTGAGCCAGCCAAGCACCCATCTATGTGTCCATTTTTGTGCCAGTACCATACTGTTTTGATTACCGCAGCTTTGTAATATAACTTGAAGTCTGGGATTGTGATGCCTCCAGTTTTGGGGCTTTGGTTTTGTTTTTTTGCAAGACCGCTTTGGCTCTCTGGAGTCCTTTGTGGGTCCATACAGGTTTTAGGATTGTTTCTAGTTCTGTGAAAAAATGCTGTTGATATTTTGACAGGGATTACATTAAATCTGTAGATTGCTTTGGGTAGTATGGACATTTTAACACTATTTTGTTGCCCAATCCATGAGCATGGAATATCTTCCCATTTGTTTGTGTCATCTTCATTTTCTTTCATTAATGTTTTATAGTTTTCAGAGTACAGGTCTTTCACCTCTTTGGTTCAGTTGATGTCTAGATATTTTATTATTTTTGGTGCAACTGTAAATGGGACTGTTTTCTTAATTTCTCTTTCTGCTGCTTCATTACTAGTGTGCAGAAATGCGGTGGATTTCTATATATTCATTTTGTATCTTGTGACCTTACTGAATTCATTTATCCATTCTAGTAGTTTCTTGGTGGTGTCTTTAGGATTTTCTATGTACAGTATCATGTACTCTGCAAATAGTGAAAATTTTACTTCTTCCTGACCAATTTGTATGCTTTTTATTTCTTTTTGTCGCCTGATTGCTGTGGTTAGGACTTCCAGCACCATGTTGAATAGAAGTGGTGAGAGTAGACGTCCCTGTCTTGTTCCTGACCTTAGTGGGGAAAGCTCTCAGTTTCTCACCATTGAGCATGATGTTAGCTATGGGTTTTTCATATGTGGCTTTATTATGTTGAGGTGTGTTCCCTTTATTTATTTTTTTTTAACGTTTATTTATTTTTGAGACAGAGACAGAGCATGAACGGGGGAGGGGCAGAGAGAGAGGGAGACACAGAATCCGAAACAGACTCCAGGCTCTGAGCTTTCAGCACAGAGCCCGACACGGGGCTCAAACTCACGGACCGCAAGATCGTGACCTGAGCCGAAGTCGGACGCTTAACCGACTGAGCCACCCAGGCGCCCCAAGGTGTGTTCCCTTTAAACCTACTTTGTTGAGGGTTTTTATCATGAATGGATGTTGTACACTGTCAAATGCTTTTTCTCCATCTATTGAAATGATCATGTGGTTTTTGTACTTTCTCTTGTTGATGTCATGTTGATTGATTTGCAGATATTGAACCACCCTTGCATGCCAGGAATAAATCCCACTTGATTGTGGTGAATGTTTTTTTTAATGTATTGTTGGATTTGTTTTGCTAATATTTTGTTGAAGATTTTTGTACCTATATTCGTCAGAGATGTTGGCCAGTAGTTCTCTTTTTTTGTAGTGTCTTTATCTGGTTTTAGTATCAGGGTAATGCTGGCCTCATAGAATGAATTTGGAAGCTTTTCTTCCTCCTCTGTTTTTTAGAATAGATTGAGAAGAACAGCTATTAACTCTTTAAATATTTGGTAGAATTCGCCTGTGTAGCTGTCTGGTCCTGGTCTTTTATTTGTTGGGAGTTTTTTGATTACTGATTCAATTTCAATACTGATGGTTGGTCTGTTCAAATTTTCTATTTCTTCCTGATTCAGCTTTGGGAGGTTATGTTTCTAGGAACTTATCCATTTCTTCCAGGTTGTCCAATTTGTTGGCATATATTTTTCATAATATTCTCTTGTAATCTTTGTATTTCTGTGTTGTCAGTTGTTATTTCTACTCTTTCATTTCTGATTTTGTTTGAGTCCTCTCTCTCTCTCTCTCTCTCTCTCTCTCTCTCTCTGTCTCTCTGATGAGTGTGGCTAAAGGTTTATCAATTTTGTTTATCTTTTCCAAGAACCAGCTTCTGGTTTCATTGATCTGTTCTATTGTGTTTTGGCTTCTATTTCGTCTATTTCTGCTCTAATCTTTATTCTTTCTTTCCTCTACTGGTTTTGGGTTTTGTTTGTTCTTTTTTTCTAGCTCCCTTAGGTGTAAGGTTAGACTGTTTGTTTGAGATGTTTCTTGCTTCTTCAGGTAAGCCTGTATTGCTATAAACTTCCCTCTTTGAACAGCTTTTGCTACATCCCAAAGATTCTGGACTGTTGCGTGTTCAGTTTTATTTGCCTCTATGTACTTTTTGATTTCCTCTTTGACTCCCTGGTTGACCCATTCCTTGTTTAGTAACATGTTATTTAACCTCCATGTATTTGTGCTCTTTCCAGATTTTTCTTGTGGTTGATTTCTAGTTTCGTAGCATTGTGTCCCGAAAAGATGCATGCTTTGACTTGAATCTTTTTGAATTTGTTGAGGCTTGCTTTGTGGCCTAATATGTGATCCATTCTGGAGAATGTTCCATGCACACTTGGAAAGAATGAGTATTCTGTTTTAGGATGTAATGTTCTGAATATATCTGTTAGACCCATCTGGTCCAGTGTGTCATTCAAAGCCACTGTTGCCTTATTGATTTTCTGTTTGGATGATCTATCCATTGATGTAAGTGAGGTTTTAAAGTCCCCTACTATTATTGTATTACTATTGATTACTTCCTTTGTGTTTGTTATTAACTGCTTTATGTATTTGGGTGCTCTCATATTGGGTGCATAAACATTTACAATTGTTATATCTTCTTCTTGGCATGGTTCCCTTTATGATTATATAGTGTTCTTCTTGGTCCCTTGTTACAATCTTTGTTTGAAAGTCTATTTTGTCCAATGTAAGTATTGCTACCCCGGCTTTCTTTCCACATCCATTTGCATGATAAATGCTTCTCCATTCCTTCACTTTCAATCTGCAGGTGTCATTAGGTCTGAAATGAGTTTCTTGGAGGCAGGAAATGGATAGATCTTGCTTTCTTATCCATTTCATCATCCTCTGTCTTTTGATTGGAACATTTAGTCCATTTACATTCAGAGTATTTATTGAGAGGTATATACTTGTTACTCGTTTTATGGTTGTGTTTGTAGTTCTTCTCTGTTCCTTTCTTCTCTTTTTTTTTTTCAACGTTTATTTATTTTTGGGACAGAGACAGAGCATGAACGGGGGAGGGGCAGAGAGAGAGGGAGACACAGAATCGGAAACAGGCTCCAGGCTCTGAGCCATCAGCCCAGAGCCCGACGCGGGGCTCGAACTCACGGACCGCGAGATCGTGACCTGGCTGAAGTCGGACGCTTAACTGACTGCGCCACCCAGGCACCCCTGTTCCTTTCTTCTCTTAAGGCAAGCCTTATTCTTTACACAGAGTTGACACCTACTAAACAAGCCCTCTGCCCAGGCTGTGCCCACCAAGTGGGGTTTTCTTCCTTTTTTTTTTTGTTTTTTAGGGGAAAGCACGAACGCAGTCCCCCACTACCACAAATTACACAGTCGAGTTTCCCACATTTGGGGAAATCGCAGGGGTCAGCACATCCGGTGTGCAATGGATAAGCCTCGCCCTGGGAAAACCACCTTCATGATCATGGTATATTCCCTGCCCACCTGGCGGACAGGCAAAGGGGAAGCTTGTTTTTCTATTTTGTCAGGCCAATGAGCCCTTTCCTTTCTGCAAAGGCGTTTTCTACATGCAAAGCCATGGGCCTGCTCAAGGGCGTACTTTTTTGTAATTTGTACACAGGCATTCCTAAATCTGGGCCTGAGAACCCCCAAGTTAGCAACATCTTTTAACAGTTGTTATTATTCTCTGTCTCGTTCTTCTTTAGTTTTGGAATGTTTAGGAAAGACTTGTTACGAGTATGATTTCCTGAGCTCCTGCTATCTGCTAGACCCTATTCTAGACCCTGACGGCATATAGCGGGGTAGGGACAGACAAACCCCCTGCCCCTGTGCAGCTTGTGTTCTAGAAGGAGGTCAGTTGGTCTCTGCCGCACTCTGGGGGGGTTGAGGGAATGCCGTCAGCACCCCTCACGCTGGGGCATGTGTACTTGTAGCAACAGCAGAGCTGACTGGCTGTGGCCTGCAGAGTGCTAGGTTCTTGAGAATCATTACCGACAGGGGGGGATTTGGAGTGGTGGGCAAACCTTTGGAGCCTAGCACCCTGGGCTTGGAAGTATCTAAGGAGCACTCTGAGGGGGCCAAATCCTGCTGGGGCTGTTAGGTATTCAGTGGGTACGTGAAGTCGGCTTGTGGCCGTTATATGTGACTTCATTCCTTCTCATCAGCATTAATCCTGCCTTTTCCAGTCTGATGATCCACCTCGACTGCGAATTTGGAAGTTAAGTACAATCTGAGCTCGCTTTCTTGCGATTATAGGTTAGCACCATACAATGAGTCCCAATTAGCCCCCGTTAGCCTCCCTTTCCCCTGGAGCTGTGTGCTCCCTGTGAGTCTCTGCTCCTGGAGATCTAGTCTCCGGATATTTCTAACCCTTATCGGGACATGTCTAAAACCTGTTATCCCGGTGGGCTCAAGGCCCTCATCTGGTCGGGCCCTCGATGGCCTCAGTTTTTTCAAAGGCTGGTTCCTCTCGGGGTCTCTGTCACTACACATCTGCAGGGCGGGACGCCCAGAGTGAGTTCAGGGGAGCACTTCTTGTTTCTTTCTTTAAATTAGGGAAGATGGAAGTGTCAGCGGCATGAGGAGAATTTATCAGACCCCCTGTGTCTGGTAGGATGAGATTCCTCGCGATCTCCCCTGGGTCTTGCTCCTGTGCCCGCCAGCGTGGTCACATGTGCCCTCGGAAGACATGTGCCCTCCGAGCCCGAGGGCAGAGCCACGTTCTCGTGGACGAGCAGCAGAAAAGCGACGCTTTGGCAGCAGACGGCCGTCTGCTGGGACTCCACGTGCTCCTGGGTTCCTCCCTCCGCCGGTGTCCCACCCTTATGCTCTCTTTCCAGATCTCACTCGCGCATGTCACGTGGCTTCTGCCCAAAGGGTGACCTGAGCCCGTGTTTGTCTGCTCCTGCGTTGATCCGTCCGGCACCTAGTGTGGTTCCTGCCCCAGAGGGCCTGTGCCTGGCTGCTTCTTGGGGCGGCTCGCTGTCCTTTCAAACCCCGACCCTTGCCCCCAGTGAGCGAGCCCAGCACGCAGCCTGTGACACTGCTCAGGAACCCGGCCATCCGTTCCCTACCTCTGGTTCTACGCCCTGGAGCCCAGGCCACGGTCGCATTTCCCTTTCTCTTTTCGTCATCTCCGTGACCGTCTCTACCCTCATTTTGTGCACTTCCACGCACGTGTTCTCGTCTTCACACGTGGTCGCCCTCTCCTCCCCTTCTGTTGCTGCCGTGCCTTTCCATCCTCCAAGGCTCACGGCACCTCCAAGTCGCATTTGTCTTCCTGAGCTAAAATTCCAAGGTCATTGTTTTCAGATCCAACCCTGTACCCTGGAGCGTATGTGGACTTCCAAGACTGCAAATTTTATTCCCCCTGGTTATTTTGTTCCTGGGAATTATGGCATTTCCTCCAGGTTTCCTGTTGCTTCCATTTCTTTGATTTCATCGAGCTCTATAATTATGCTGCCTGACTTAGTGCTTTGTTTAAAACAGTTTTGGTCTAGGGGCGCCTGGGTGGCTCAGTCGGTTAAGCGTCTGATTTCGGCTCAGGTCACCATCGTATGGTTCCGGGGTTCGAGCCCCGCGTTGGGCTCTGTGCTGACAGCGCAGAGCCTTGGATTCTGTGTCTCCTGCTCTCTCTGCCCCTCCCCTGCTCGCGCTCTGTCTCTGTCTCTCAAAAAATGAATAAGCGTTAAAACAAATTTTTTGTACACAGTTTTGGTCTAAAAGATGACAGAAATTTAACTTTTGATCAGCTCAAGCAATAGAGAGACTCTGTGGACTCATAACCCAAACCAGAGGGGGAAGAAATAGGATTGGGCATCACTGGCCAGTAGGACTGGAGGCTCTCGGGGCACTTCTTGTCCCTCTTTCCTGCTTGCGGCAAGGCAGCTTTGTCTCCTCAGGTGGCTTTCCTCTCAAGGCTGGAAGCCCGATGCCAGCCACTCTAGGCACACGTGTGCCCAGCTCTGCCATCAGACAGGACAGGGCTTGCTTCTTGGTTCAAAATCCCTTGAGGCGCCAGGTGGTCGTCTTGGGTGAATACGTCACGTCATTGCTGAGACCCATCACTGGCCAAGGTTAAATACAAGGTCAGATGGCTCTGACCATCCCACATCTGTCCACTTTGCAGGAATAGGATATAAGAATCCAGAAAGTCCTTCCCTCTCACCTGGGCTCCATTCCTCACCAATTGGGGTACAGCTGCTGTGTCAGAGGGGTCTTGTCCTCCTGAGTCCGATTGGATGGTTAGCAGAATTCTGACTTGAGAATATTATTGTTTCCTTCATATAAGCTTTTCATGAAATATCCTGTGGGAACACCTAAAAGGCCACAGAACTGGGTCTTTTGTTTTTTATGTTTATTTATTTTTGAGAGAGAGAGAGAGAAAGAGTGCAAGTGGGGGAGGGGCAGAGAGAGAGGGAGACACAGAGTCCGAAACAAGCTCCAGGCTCTGAGCTGTCAGCACACAGCCCCACCTGGGACTCGAACCCACAAACTGTGAGATCATGACCCCAGGAGGATATAATACAAATAAAAGCTGATATGTAAAATAGCTGTAATATATAGATATATGTGATCTATATATTATACCTGCAGCTATTATGTAATAATTTCTTGTTTTTAGTGTTTGTTTATTTTTGAGAGAGAGAGTTTGAGCAGGGACTGGAAGAGGACCGTCAAATGAGAATTCTCATAGTTAGCTTCATTGGTTTTGTGGTATATTGCAGAGAGAGAGGGGGACAGAGGATCTGAAGCGGGATCCATGCTGACAGCAGCAAGCCTGATGCGGGGCTCGAACTCACAAACCGCTAGATCATGACCTGAGCCGAAGTTGGGCGCTCGACCGGCTGAGCCACTCAGGCACCCCTATGTAATCTTTCCGATAGGGAAAATAGAATAATTCAGTTCCTCCTCTAACTTGGTCGATCAGAACATTTTGTGAGTCACTAATTTTTAAAATTTATAAACTATCCAGCTTTGCACATAAAACCTTGCTCTTCTTCCTCTCCCTGTGCCCGTCCTGTGCTGGTGCCGTAGAACAGACTCATTTCACAGGAGGTCCCTGTGGTTCTGCATCTTACTAACAGGTCCATGGGTAAGTCTGCCCAGTGAGTGGTAACAGTATTCCTGCACAGGACAGATAAGAGCAAGTCTGTGGAAACGTCTGTAAGCCACACCAATACATCCCACTACACCCAAACTAAATATATTACCAACTGAACTTTCCTTTACTCGTTCCCCAAAATGCCCATGAGCGCTCACATCACCTGACAGAAGGGGAGTTTGGCAGAAGGAAATCCATAAAGCAAAGAGAGAGTGCCTGAACTGATTGTGATTCAAATGTCTATCCTCTGCAAAATTTATAAAACCACGTCCCATGTAAACAGATGGCTAGGGACCCTCCTAGGACGTTGGAAGAGGGCCATCAAATGAGAATTCTCACATTGAGTTTATTACCTCTGCACCAAACTCTAACCATGGAGGGCTACCAACACTTTACTGATTGGGAACAGTGACGTCGGTGGGCTTGCGACAAACAAAGTTCCTGCTTATGTTCATCAGCAAAATCGTCCTAAGTTACGGCACTCTATGATTCGTAATGTATTGTTTGTGATACATTCCCTGCAACTGTTTCACAAAGCTGTGGTTGAAAACTACACCTACCTACAAGGATGAAGATAATTACACATTAAATTTGTATAATACGAAAATGTGTAAATTAGGTCTAGTGTTATCAGACCCATTTAAAAAATTTATAAATGAGGAGGCTGACTGGCAAATGCTTCTATTAGAGCCTGCTGTAGGCGATGAGGGCATGATTAAGAAAAGCAGACCAATGAGACAGTGGGATTAACAAGTGCAAATTAATGACAGATTGGATATAGGTAAGGAGGACGAGAAAGTATTTAAAAAAAATGACTCTGAGGTTTATCATGAGTCTGGGCTTCTTAAAGTGGTTGCTTTTGACCTGCTGGGAAAACTGTAGATAAATATTCATTTTAGCATGGAGAGCAGAAAGGTTATGAGTTCAGTTTGCAACTGGTTAAAGTAATGCATTTCAAATTAACGAACTTCCCCGCTCATCTTGTTAGAATGTAAATGGATTTGGCAGTTTGGGGCAAGTCCCAAGTTTCTGCAGTTCCAGGAAGTTCCCAGGGATCCTGGTGTGACTGGTTTGGGGACCACACTTTGACTAGCAAAGGGTTAAAGGTGACTAATGAATTTTCCAGTATAGATTTCTTCTGAAAGATAAAGGGAGGGCCCTGACAGGAAGACTTTTTATGCATTTGGGAGGAAGCTGTCTACTGGTCTCCTCTAGAAGCAGGGGAGCAAAGGACTGGAATCTTGAAGGGATCCTCAATGCAGAGAAGGGGAGGATCCAGGGCAATCAAGGAGAAAGAATAAAAAGGAGAGCCAGGAGAAATCAGTGTCATCAAGGAATCCTGTGGAACACTGAGTTTCAAGGAAGAAGTCAGTGAAATTCCAGATGTAACTAATTTATCGCACTATCTTTTCTGGCCCCCTTTCACTGCTTTGTCTGTTCTATTTTTTTTCAGTGCTCTCGTGGCTGCAATAGGAGCATGGTTATTGGATTGTCTGCCCAAAGCTTTCCCCACCCCTTTTGCTAGGAAGGCCTCCCCTTATTAGTAAGACAGCCATAAGAGCTGCCATGCTTTTACATGACCCCACACCCTCTCCCTACAGCTGATTGGCCCAGGCATGGGCACCTGACCCCATTTGAGCCAATTGTAGTTCTTCCCTGGGATTATTCAAAATAGGACACGATGGAGGCAAAAGGTGTTAGATACAAAATCCGCTAGTGGTTGCCAGCCATGTTAGGAACCAACACGGAAACAAATCAAAGACAGGTGATGGAAGAGAGCCCTGGCAGTGTTCCAGTCTGTTCCAGCTGTTTCCAAACCCAGCTCCCTCCAGCCCTTCCTTTCCCAGGATTTGTTTATTCAGTACTCCTTTCTCTGACCCAGACAATCCCTCTATTGCCCAAGTTCGTTTGAGTCACTTGCCACAGAATCCTGACTAATACCCAGCAAACCTTTTCCCGACACATTTCCTCTTCTACGCCCCTTCCCCCGGGCCTCTGCCCACTGTTGACTGTAGCCCTCCCCAGATGGTCACACAGGATGACAACAGGCCAGAACCGGCTGCTGGACAAGGCCCATAAACCCCAGTGTTGGTCTTGGTGGATGTTAATGTGTCACTGAACACCATTGTACCAGAACTATGTGTTCATGGCAACAGCTGAACAGAGCCCTCGAAAGCCTAATCTTTAGCATACTGGGGCCTCCCCTGGCAGATTGTTAAGACCCTGGGGGCAGAGCTTAATGTGCATAACTATTTGCAATGCACAATTTCCTTTTCACACATTTAGACCGAATTAAATTCGTTTTGGAATTCTCAAAGTTACTGCCTACCGACTTCTCTCCCCATCCCACCCCCCAACCTTACTTTCCGTTATAGGCGCATTTCCCCAGAACTGAAAGCTACTCCCATCTCTAACTCCCAGAGGCCTCAGATCCCTGGAGAGGTCCTAGCCCTCCACAGTGTGTTAGGATTAGTTAACTCCTTACCTCACATAAGTTCCATAGGACTCCTTACCTGCTGGGAAATTAGTGAAAACAAATACAAATAAAATCTGCTATTCTGCAAAAAGGCAAATATCTTAAGTACTTCCATTCCCTCCTCTACCTCCAACACACACACACACACACACACACACACACACACACACACAGGTCCTGGCTGAGAGTAAAAAGCCCACCTCCAACCACCCCTCTGCAGACAGCAATGCTGGCATTCGTAAGCTGTCACTCCGAGGAAGACAGCAGCTGTGTTATTCTATGATTTATGGAACAGATTTGCATTTCCTTGCCTTTGAAGCTTGCCTATAATCTGCCACATAAATATTTGAAAGACAGGATGGTGGAAACAGACCTAAGCAGCTTAATCCAACACTGGGCAGGTAGAGGACTGGGGCTGGTGTTCGTTTCAAATGCCCCAGTGCCCCAGGGCCTGTGTGTGTGTGTGTGTGTGTGTGTGTGTGTGTGTACAAAATTGAAATTCAATGTTTAAACCCGATCCTACAGTCAAAATCCCACTTGAAGGAAAGCCAGGAGATGCCTGTCAGAAGACAGGTTTCATTTCATGTCTTGTCTCCTGGGCCAAAAGCCCAGCTGGCTTCCTTAAACTCTGTTCCAGGAAGTGGGGAGCAGAGAGGGAAAATGTCTCGGCCAACTAGAAGCCCCACCTGTACAAATGGGGTGATCTGGGCTCTGCCCTGCCCCGCGGCAGCCCTGAGGCCCAGGCCGTGGAGAGGCAGTTCTGCCGAGCTGGAGGAATACTCATCTCGCTGAGACTAGTGAGAGCTTTGGCCGTCCCAGCAAACCAGAGGCCCCAGGGGGAGAGCAAGGAAGCCCCCGATTGTCCGTGTGTCCGCAGCATTTCCCCAAATGTGGCACAGAGCGCGCTTTCTGGAGTTGTTACAGGTTCCTATCGGGGGGCCATCGTCACAGCACTCATTAGCCTATTAAAAGCTGTCTAGGTTTTGCGGTAAAAACAACAATCTAAGTGTGCCTCACCTAATTGAGCAGAAAATAGGCACTTTTGTGTTTCACGGTACTCCTGTTACTACGCGATAGAATAAGGAGAAAATGGGAAGTGGGGCCGTAATCTGATTCCATACATATGTGCTGGTTCCCCTATGTGTGCTAGAAGAGACAGCGCCACAGGTGGTCCTCATCCTCAAGACCAACCAGGGGGACCGCTCACGGCGACGCTCCTCATACGATGCCGTGCAAGTTTGGGGGGGGGGGGCGTGGGGACTGATGGAAGAGGTGTTCCGATCTAAAAGGACCTTTCATAGAACTCTGAAGGGGGGAGGGCAGGAGACCCAGTGAACAGAGACCTCGACTGAGAATCAGGAGACATGGGGAGCCCTGGCCTGCCGTGGGTTCTGTGGCCCACGTCCGGAGCTCACCGACTTTGTCTCTCTGGACCTCTGTTTTCTCATCTGCAAAATGAGCTAGTTGAGCTCGACCTCTACGCTCCCTTTGAAACTACCATTCCATAGCAGGCTGCAGAAAGAGCCAAGATTTAGATACGTCTGATGGTGGAGGGACCTCTTCTCCCACCCCTTCCCACCTGGATCTCTGAAGCCCCAGGGGAGAAACCCCACCACGCCCACAGCTAGGGTTGCCTGCAGACTCTGGACAGGGAGAGGAGGGAGGTGGGGAGATTGGTGGCAAAATTCAAATGTGGAGCCCCCAGGACCTGGCTTACCCTTAGGTAGAAAGGACTCAGCAGCACATCTCCGAGTCAGAAGGAAGCAGGGGTCCCGGCTAGTGTGGTAGCTAGTCGCCAGCAGACGGCTGGGGTGTCTTACCAAACTCCCAGCCCCCCAGATGCCGGGCACCCCTGCTCTAGGGCCCTGTGGTGTTGTCACACCGGAGGGAGGAACCTATTCTTTTTCTTCTACCCTCAAGCAGCCTGCCAGGAGCCAGAGGTCCAGGAAAACCATGCAGTTTGCAGACACGGGCGAGACGTCCTCGGGGACGTCCAGGAGGCCGTGGGCGTGAAAAACACTGAGCAGGTTGGTGTCCCGGGGTAGCGAGCCAGGGACAGGGAACTGGTATGGATCTGGAGTCATCCGGGCACCTGTGAGCCTACTCTCGTTTCACAGGAGCTTCAGAGAAAACCAAGACTTCAGATGGGTCTAGTGGCCACACCTTAGGGAAATGGCAGAGAAGCACTTCCCTTCTGGAAGCAGAAGGGAAAGAGCCCAGCCTCCAGAGGAAGCCCCCTGAGCAGGTACCAGGTGTCACTGCTGACAGAGGAAGGAGGACGGAGACCCCACCGCTCTCTGGCCTGGCCAGGCTGGGATACGCATGACTGGCTTGAACCTGGCAGGAGCCGGGAAAACTCCTGGGAGAGGTTTTGGCTGTCAGCAAGGGGAGGCCAGAAGGGGGATGACCAGTCTCAAAAATGGAAGAAGGTTTGAGGACCCAGGTGATCCGTCGATGCTTGCGTCCACCCGGCAGCTAGGTTCTAGCAAGGGGGACGGAGGGGGATGGCTGTTGCCAACGGTCCCGAACACCAGCCCCTGCCTGCTCAGGCACTGCCCGGCCGCTGGCCCAGCCTGCCACAATGCTGGGGAGACCGGGGAGAAAACACAGAGAAAGTAGTTCCGTGGTTACCTCGCACCTGTCTTTTTATATCCCCCCGGTTGGTGTGGCAGAGGCAACGTCTGCTGACCTAAACTAGGCAGTGCCCAAAGCCTTGGACCCCGTCGGCACGTTCTGCATCAAAACTGAGGCAGTGTTCCGCCTCTTCACGAAGCCGAGCCCACAGCCGAGCCCGTTGTCCTATGGACTCAGCAGCTGTGCCTCTGACCTGGGTGGGGCTGCATGTCTGGGCAGGAGAGGCTCCAGGAAGCTAGGGTGACTGCCAGTGATCTGTTTCCAGCCTGGGGCAGGAGCTGGGCTAGGTTCCAGGAGCCACTTTTGATCTGTCATTAGCACAGACTTTGCTCTAGCCACACAGCCACCTCATTCCTGCCTCTGTGCCTTTGCACTGGCTGGTCCCTCTGCCTGAAATATCCTCCCCCTTCATCTTCACTTGGCTTGTGGTCCATGCTGCATCAAATGTTCCTTCTCGGAACATTTGAGCACCTGGGTGGCTCAGTCAGTCGAGCGTCCATCTTTGGCTCAGGTCATGATCTCATGGTTTGTGGGTTCGAGCCCCGCGTCAGGCTCTGTGCTGATGGCTCAGAGCCTGGAGCCTGCTTTGGATTCTGTGTCTCCCTCTCTGCCCCTCCCCTGCTCGTGCTGTGTCTTTCTCTCTCTCCTTTAAAAATAAATAAGCATTACAATTTTTTTTTAAATAAAAACAATCTATAGTTATCTTGTTTATCTGTTTCCACGTTCGTTGTCTCTTTCCCCACCGAGATGTTAGTTCCTTTAGAGGCCCAGCCTCTGTGTCTTGTTCTCCACTGTCCACAGCTTTTAGCACAATGCCTAAAGCAGGGTGGTTTCTTAGGAAGGATCTGTTGAACGAATAGATAAATGAATGGATACCGTTGCAGCAAGCAGTGTGGTTGCTTATTCAGGATAAGCTTGACCCCATGCTTTTCCGTTTCTAACAGAACCCCAAATTTTGTTGGGCAACCTGTCCCACTCCTGACCGCGTGCTTTACTGGGCCATTCGTGGCATTCCCTTTCCCTGGGCTGGTAATTGGTTGCAGAAAGGACACACGACGTGATTGTGCCCGGAACCATGAGTGTAAGTCTACTGGGTCAGAGAAGGGGGTTCTGAAAGAGTGTTTCCCTTCACGAAAAGAGAAGCAGACATCGCCTTTTGATCTGGATACAATGCCTCGTACAGCTGGAGAAACTGAGTCATCTGTGACATTACTGAGGAACAATCCTTGTTATGGGGCATAGTAAGTTTCCTCATTAAGCCGTTACGAATTGCATCTTTCGTTACTTGCAGCCAAAGGCATCTGAACCACAGAGACGACAGCATTTGCTGTCCTGCGGTCTGGTGGCTGCCACTAGGACTAAGGCTGGCAGAGCCTGACAATCCAGAGTGCACCCGCTACAACAGAAGGGGGGCTGAGGGCGCCGAGAACCGGTGCCCAGAAGCAGGGGACTAGGCGGGTAAATGAGCAGTGTCACAAAGGAGGTGGTATCTGAGTCTTGAACAGAAGGCAGGAGTCATCCAGACAGACCCACTGGTCAGGAGTCTCTCTGGGAGCGGGAACAACATCCCACGTTCCGGAGAACTGAAAAGGTAAGCAGGATGGCCCCGTAGGGGCCTTGGATGCTCCAGGCACTGAGCTAAGTGATTTAGCATACAGGTCTCCCCTCTAATCCTCGTGATATGAGAGCAAGTAAATACTGTTTTCCCATTTTTTTTTAAACACGGAAACTGGGGCTCCAAAGAGCTGTGACTTGCCCAAGGTCATGCAGCCAGAACGTAGTAGAGTCAGGCTTTGAACACAGACCGTCAGGCTCCAGAGCCTATAATTTCTCTACCACCCCACTACTCCTATGGAAGTAGACTCTGTCCGGGAAGAAGACACGTGTAGACTGACCTGCACATAGAAGACAGCTTGGCTCCGTGAGCAGGAGAGAGAAGCGTGTGAGCAGACGGTTAGGAGGCCGTGTGCTCTGGGTGAGGTTGGGTGGCTGATGGAGACGGGGGCCGACAAGAGAGAACGTAGGTGGCCCGAAAATACCAACCTCTCTGGTGCTGTGTTTATTTTAAACCGAATGACTGCCATCTCTTAACCGTTTCCCTTGACATGACTCTTACGGCTAAATATTATCCTAAAAATGTATCAGCCCACAAATTTTTGTTAACTGGCCTGCTAGGAATGCTATACAGATGGCAAAATAAATAAAACCCGTCTGTAGTTATGCCTGGCCTCCCTGAAATGGTAACTGGCCTGAGGCTCACAGGGACCCGGCTTCGAGAAGACTGCCTTAAATAATGAACAGGGAGCTGAAACGGGCATTCGGTCCCCGGGCACTGCCTGGCACTATAAGTTGGCACCCCAGATCCTTCCGACACCCTTGGTTTGCAAGCTCTCTTTTTCACGAAACAAGGGGTGGGGCAGACACCCATCCCCATAATAAAATAAAGGCACCAGCTAATTTCCCCAGGCTTCGATCTCAGCAGGGAAGGATACAATGTTGCAAGCCAGCAGAAGCCAAGCGAGTGGAGATACAGTAGTTCTGTTTTACATTACATTAAATGTTACTATTTCTGAAGGGAATATGTGTGGAGCGCTGGTGTAACCCATAGCAACCAGCTAATAAATTGTAACTTACACTGCCTCAGCTTATTGTAGGGGTGGAGAACAGCAGGGGGAAAAAAAGCCAAAAAAAAAAAAAAAAGGCAAATGCTGGCAAAAACACCACGTTTCCCCCCTCTCACTACCTCCTTGACACACACACACACACACACACACACACACGCCACAAATACAGGTGTATCAGCGTTCTCTAATCAAATGATTTAAGGTGAAGTAGAACAATTAGCCGCCAAGCTTTTAGGGTTCTTAGCCTTCGTGTTTATGTATGTGCGATACCTCTTTCAGAGCTCAGAAGGTGCGTTGTAAATGTGGCTGACTGTGGGCCCTGCCCTCCACAAGGATGACCGTCCACATCATTTCACAGCCTTTATTGAGGGTGACAGTCCTCGGCGTCAAGCCCTGCACGCGGAATGGAGCCACTCAGCTCACCTCTTCTCCTTCTGTCTGCAAATAGCTCTGGCCTAATTGCTCCCATACTTCAAATTCACAGCAGGCTGGGGAGCCCTGCTCTTTGGTACACTGAGCTACTCTCTGGCCTCACCCCCCCACCCCCCGCCCCCAATGAGTCCTCCCCTCCATTAACTCCTGTTCCCTGAGCCATTCCGTCTTTTACACAGTCAGTCCCTCCGAAACGTGGGCATTGGATTTGGATTTACAGGAATTATTCATGGGGCACTTTGTGGCCTTGAGACAGTCTGTTCATCTGTTTGGGCTGATTAACTGGGTACAGCCCCTGTCTGTCTGTGTGAGCCGGGCCAGACTTGATGAAATTCCTCCCTATTCTGAGATGCCCAGCACTCAGCTGTCTGGAAGGAAATGACCAATGCCTGTGCCACCCGAGTCTGTGTCCCTGGGTAATTCTCCTTCTGTCTAGCCACGTCTGCCTGTGTGCAGAGGAGGGGAGTCAGGGGTGCACCCAGGCTCGGATTGAAAGGGCTCTCCTTGCCTCCTCCCCTAAGAGCCAGCACAGGCCACGGAGATGCATGGGGATTGGAACCAGGCATTCCGGACCAAGAACCTTCTTGGGCACTCACTGGCTGAGTGTCATTTGGAAAACTCAGGTGGCTTCTGGGGACTTAGTTTCCTTACCTGCAATGTGAGGCCGCTAAGAGTATACGTTATTGGCTACCGTAATGAAAATCCCAGCTGACGGTGCTTTAAAGAGGAGGAAATCAGGTGCCTGGGTGGCGCAGTCGGTTAAGCGTCCGACTTCAGCCAGGTCACGATCTCGCGGTCCGGGAGTTCGAGCCCCGCGTCAGGCTCTGGGCTGATGGCTCAGAGCCTGGAGCCTGTTTCCAATTCTGTGTCTCCCTCTCTCTCTCTGCCCCTCCCCCGTTCATGCTCTGTCTCTCTCTGTCCCAAAAATAAATAAAAACGTGGAAAAAAAATTAAAAAAAAAAAAGAGGAGGAAATCTATTTTCTCACGTAATTGATAGGGCAGGTTGGAGACTTGGCTTCCCCTTCCCTGTGACTCTCTCCTGGGTGGGACCCTTTCATCCCCATGGTCCTTACACCAGAGCAGATCTCTCCAGTGCCATGCTGGTTAGGCTGTGCTGTAATGTGTGTGTTTGTCCACTCACTGGATCCCATCCCCTCTCTCATCTCAGAAAGCCCCCGCCTGGTATGTGGTCAGGATGAATGGACAGGTGAACAAATGAGTGAATGATTCTAAGCTTCTTATGGACGGAAAAGGAAATTTGGGGAAAAAGAAAAAGCCGTAATATGTGCAGGAATGCTCTGTCAACTGTAAGATGCTACAGAAACATTAAGAAAATTATGCTCATTGGGGCGCCTGGGTGGCTCAGTCCATTAAGCGTCCAGCTCTTGATTTCGGCTCAGGTCATGATCTTGCAGTTTGTGAGTTCGAGCTCTGCATCGGGCTCTGTGCTGACGGTGGAGCCCCCTTGAGATTCTCTCTTCCTCTCTCTCTGCCCCTCCTTCTCTCTCTCTCTCAAAATAAGTAAATAAATAAATAACTTTTTTAAAAGTCATGATTATTAATTATTACAATCATGAAGCTTCCTGCTATAGGAACAGCCTCTTGGATGCCAGTATGAGTTCCAAAGCCCGCCATGCTGGCAGTGGGAGTTTTTGATGGGACAGGGGAAGAAAGATGTTTTTTTCTCAGAGAAGTTGATGGCTTTTGGCCCTTAAAAAAAAAAAAAAAACAAAGAAACAAACGGGCAAAACCACCGATAGTGTAACTATTAATTATAAAGGCCAAAAGGTGTCTTCACGATGGAGAGATCCGATGGACATTCCTTTAACCAAATAATTAATGAAACTTGGCATCACGAACAATGAGGCAACTGACCTTATAGATTCTTGACATGTGCAGTGGGAGGTGCACAATTCACCCGTGTAGTACTCGTCTCTCAAACAGTTTGAATATAATCACAAGGAAACAACCAGCAAATCCCAGAACATCCAACAGGACAGCCAGCTGAACTCCTTAATAGTGTCAGGGTCATTAAGACAAAGAAGTCAAGGGGTGCCTGGGTGGCTCAGTCGGTTAAGCGTCCGTCCGACTCATGGTTTTGGCTCAGGTCATGATCTCACAGTTTGTGAGTTAGAGCCCCGCGTGTGGCTTTGAGCTGACAGCTTCGAGCCTGCTTGAGATTCTCTCTCTCTCTCCGTCTCTCTCTGCCCCTCCCCCGCTCACAATTTCTCTCAAAAAAAAAATAAAATAAACTTAAAAAAAGAAGTCAAAGGCAGCGGACGCTTTTAGATTAATGGAGACTAAGAAGATAGAGCAACCAAATTGCAACGAGTGAATTTGATTGGATCCTGGATTATAAAAATGCTACAAAAACATATTTTTAGATAATTGGGCTACAAATTGGATAATACTGTTGCATCAGTGTTAAATTTCTTCAGTGTGATGATGTTATTTTAGGAGTGTGTCTTTATTCTTAGTAGTTACATAGTGAAATGTGGTGATGTCTGTAACTTACTTGGAAATGGTTTAGAAGAAAATACACACACACACAAATATACTCCTGTATACACACACGTGACTCAGAGACATATATACAGAGAGAGAAAAAGCAAATGTGGCAAAATGCTAACTAGTGAATCTAGGGGAGGGGCACATAGCCATTCACTGCACTGTTCTTTCAAGTTTCCTGTAGCTTTGAACTTTTTCACTATAAAATATTAGGGGAGAGGACATTAGCGAACAGCATGAAAATTTACTCCCTTAGACGCTCTTCCAGTTAGATATTTACGTTTTGTCCATTTGGATTCTCTCCATGTTTATTATTATGCATTTGCCTTTGGACTTCCCTTTCCTAGGTTAAATTAGAAAAATCAGGGTCACGGGCACCTGGGTGACTCAGTCGGTTAAGTGTCCGACCTCGGCTCAGGTCGTGATCTCACGGTTTGTGAATTTGAGCCCAGCATCAGGCTCTGTGCTGACAGCTCAGAGCCTGGAGCCTTCTTTGGATTCTGTGTCTCCCTGGCTCTCTGCCCCTCCCCTGCTCGCACTCTGTCTCTGTCTCCCTCAAAATAAATAAACATTAAAAAAAGAAGAAAAAAAAAGAAAATCGGGGTAACATATTAGAGTCCACATATTTGTAAAGATGCATGCTGCTTTCAAAAACATTAACTGGGCTCCTGCTGTGTATTCCTACTGTGTCTCTTTCTCTATCTCTCTGTCTCTGTCTCTGTCTCTCTCCTTTTCCCTCTTCTCCCTCATCTCCCCACCAGTGATCTCAAATGCTCCAGGCATTTAAGTGACCTTGGTCCCCGCACTCAGGGCCCCGCGTATCCTAGATAAGACTTCCTTTGAGGGGCACCTGGGTGGCTCGGTTGGGCGACCGACTTTGGCTCAGGTCATGATCTCACAGTTCATGAGTTCAAGCCCCATGTTGGGCTCTGTGCTGACAGCTCAGAGCCTGGAGCCTGCTTTGGATTTTGTGTCTCCCCTCTCTCTGCCCGTCCCCTGCTCATGCTCTGTGTCTCTCTGTCTTTCAATAATAAATGAACGTTAAAAATTAAAAAAAAAAAAAAAGACTTCCTTTGAGGAGAAACAAGGAAAATGTCCCAGCCCCCAACCCCCACCTCCCATAAGCACACACCTGAGACTTTGACAAAAAAGGATGGCAGGATTAAATGTTAGCTTTAGTTTATCAAGTCCATAATAGAGGTGGCATTGGGGGCAGGGTCTTGGTGGAGGAGGGGTTCAGAATTGTGGAAGGCTTGGTCTGGCCCTGGCCGCCAAAATGTAGATCAGGCCGAGCCCAGGATGCTAGGCCATCTGGCAGAGTTTCTAGAAAGGGTAGGTTCCTGCTGCTTACTGTCCCTGAAGCCAGAAAGGCCAGCCTGTCCCATTGACCATTGGCAAGTGGCCCTTTGTCCTCCTGTGTATCCAGCCCTGGCTGTGCTCATTTACCAGAGACACCACCTCTACGGTCTTCGGCCATCTAGTGACTTTACTGCTTAACTGCCTCGAGTTCGTGCCTTGCCCTCCAAACAGGGCCAGACTTTTCCGTAGGCAGAACCAGTGAGGCGATTATGGCGACGTGGAGGTCCTTTGGGACCACCCCTCATTGGATGCTGCCCAAATTTTAGGACAGTCATACCTGACTTATTTATTCATTAGGCATCACGGGCAAAGCACCTTAGGCCTACAATACTTTGAGGGGCCCACAGAAATGGGTTAGTTTCTTTTAACATCAAAAGGAAAAAAAATGAACTATTAGGGATAAAGATTATATTCTTTTGTATACCAACACAACCATAAAATATAATTTGTAATTTTTTTTATACAGGACTGCCTACCCCCCATGCCCTGAGGAGATGTGCCTAGGCCCCGGAAGGCCGCAGTGCAGCCCTGGGGTCTGGTTGGCTCTGCCCCCGCCGGCCCACCCCCTGCATTTCCCCCAAACCCAGAACTCAGGACCTGTCTCCCTGTTCCTTTTCTCTGCTTGTGGCGCCTTCCCCGGCTTCTCTCCCTACTGCAGCTGTATGGCTCATATTTCCTTGAATCTGCAGCAAAACAAGACAAAGAAGGACAATGTGATGAGCTCTTCTCCCAAACCGAATTTATACCAATTGGGGGACAGCTCTTTTTTTCTAAAATTGTATACTTCTTTCTTTTTCTTTCCTTTTTTTTTGGTACTAAAATGTGCTTTCATCTATAAAGTTATAGTGACGTCTGGGGCGCCTGGGTGGCTCAGTCGGTGAAGCGTCCGACTTCGGCTCAGGTCACAATCTCACAGTTCGTGAGTTCGAGCCCCGCATCGGGCTCTGGGCTGTCAACGCCCAGCCTGCTTCTAATCCTCTGTCCCCTTCTCTCTCTCTGCCCCTTCCCTGCTCATGCTCTCTCTCTCTGTCTCAAAAATAAATAAAGATGGTAAAGTTATGGCAATGGCAGATGATACTCTGCATGGCTATTATTTCATGAAATGTAGAGGTTGGTAACTCTCTGCTGGTCCCGCCTCCATCTCCATTTCCGTGAACATTGTCCCGGCTGTGAAATTCCATGCTCTGATGGCTTAGATAACTTGAGTTTATCTTCGAGACTGACGTCTCATGGCTTATCCTCCAGGAAACCCCCCTCTGGCCCTGGGCTCTACGCCCCGTAGGGCCCATCAGACTCCATTCCTCGTGCCTTGTTAGCGTTTTCTCACCCATCTCGCCTCCTAGCCACCTTCTGGAAGGCAGGACTGCACCTGACTTCCTTGTGTCTCCTCCTCTTGGCACGGCGCCTGGCACACGGTAACCGCTCAATCAATCTTTGTTGGATGAATGAAGAAATATACTAATTCCCAGAAAAATTAAGTTAATGGATAGAATTTCTCCAGCTTTTAGTTTTTTTTTTTTCCCTCTACATTTTTATTAAATCTTTGGCACCTGTTATTACTTGTCCACTGGCCAGTGCTAGCAGATGACAGAAAGAATTAGCAAGTAGCAAATGAATATTAATGGACCCAGACATAGCCGCCAGTGCTTAGTTTGACAGCTTGTTTTTTCTGTGGACAGGTGTTTGGGCTTATGGTTGTGGTTTTATATTGTGTGTTAGTGCCTGTAAATTTAATTAAATTTAACATTTCTAAGCAACTTAAGCATACAGTAAGTAAATACGTAGTTTTGTGATAAATCATAGACTGTATTTTGGACTTAAATATATCAATATTTCATGGTACTCTGCAAAGGGTACCATGACTGATAGGAACTCCACTGTATGAAAAATCTATAGAGACCAGAGTTTAGAGAACCACTATCCCGGTGCAAATTTGGGCTCTGCAGGCAGATTGTATTTTTTTTATTATTTTTTTTTTGGGGGGGGAGAGGCAGATTTTAAACTTTTTTAAAAAAGATTTATTTATTTTTGAAAGACAGAGACAGAGACGGAGAAGGGGAGGAGCAGAGAGACAGGGAGACAGAATCTGAAACAGGCTCCAGGCTCTGAGCTATCAGCATGGAGCCCGATGCGGGGCTCGAACTCATGAAATGTGAGATCATGATGTGCGCCGAAGTCAGATGCTTAATCAACTGAGCCACCCAGCTGCCCCTCGAGGCAGATTTTAAATGGAATGGGGGCTCTCTGTGGTTACAGGGCTACAGAGCCTAAAAAATGGGGGGCAGGATGCAGGAAGCAGGGTTGGAGAAGTTTGTAGGAGGCCAAGGCAAATCACTGCTCCCCATTCTTCCCTCCCATTGCTTGGCTCTGAGAATGTAATTCCCTCTTGTTTATTTTTCATTTATTTATATTATTATTATTTTTAGAATACAAGCTTTGACATTGGACAAACCTGTATTTAATTTTTAAAATTTTATTTATTTTTGAGCGAGAGAGACAGAGAGACAGAGCATGAGCAGGGGAGGAGCAGAGAGAGAGGGAGACACAGAATTTGAAGCAGGCTCCAGGCTCTGAGCTGTCAGCACAGAGCCCAATGCCGGGCTCGAACCCACGAACCATGAGATCATGACCTGAGCCAAAGTCAGATGCTTAACCAACTGAGCCACCCAGGTGCCCCCCTTCTTGTTTCTTCTTGCTAAGGCTTTAGCTGTGTCTGTACGAATGTGTGTGTATATTGAGGGCATGGCAAATACCTACAGCAGTTATTATTGGGTAAATCAGAAATGCCTTTGGTCCCTCTGCTAAAGCTGAATCTCCCCACGCTCAGCTCTGATGGTGTTACTGGCCTCGTGAGAGACTCTCTAGGGACTGCTGTTTCCAACCTAAGCAAACCCTAATTTATTGGCCTCTCAAATCCTGACCCGATGTAACTTTCCAACATTAATCCATTCATCTTCTAGGCACACTCTGCAGGCTGGCTGAACTGAACTCACCATGTGGTTTTCCAAACCCGTCCCCCTTCTGGTGTCTGCCTTTGTTATTACAGTTCCCTGTTGTCTACACCTGGGCAGCCCTTCACCCTGTCTCCATCCCCCCAAATCCTACCCACTTTTCAAGACCCAGCTTACATTCTAATTCCTTGATGAGACTACTTCAATTTCCCCAAATGGATGTTATCACTCTCTTCCTTGACCTCTCACGTCTTTCTCAAGGCACTTATGTTCTGCTCTCTAGAATAGTAATTTCTGTATTTTATTATCTCCAGTCCACAATACAGACACACAGAGATTTGTTATAAGGCATTCATGGTAAAGGAGGTTTATTCATCTGGGGATAATACCATGCCTGGCACATTGTTCTCATTTTATCTATATGGCATTGAATTGAATTTGTGTCCTCAATAAGGCCAAGCTAAATTCTGCATCCACTTGGCTGATAATCTGTGTATCAGAATTCTTCCAGTTGGGAACCACAGATGAACCAACACAAAGGAACATAGTCAACAAGGACAATGCATCATACTACCTCACATACTAAGAAATCTGGAGGTAAGGAGGCTCCAGGGTTGAATTCAGTGATTCCACGATGTCATTGAAGACCTGCCTTGGTTAGCACGTAGGCCACCCTTAGACCTGGTCATGATACGGTTGCTCAGATCTGGGTTCTACACACAGATACAACACTGGGGAGCAAAGCAAAACAACCATTCCCTCTACGATTCTCTTTTATCATAAGGGAAAATCTCTTCTAAGAGACTGCCAGCAGACCTCCTCTCACACATCATTGATCAGGATTGCAACACATGCCCATGCCTAAAACAATTGCTGGCAAAGAGAACAGAATTACTTTGATTGGCTCAGATTAATCAAGATTCACAGCCTTGGTCAGGAAAAAGGCTCAGCCTCTCCTAGGCACATGACCACCATGGATCTGAATAAAATTGTGTTCTGTGTCAAGGTGGAAGTAAGAAATGGCTTTGTGTAGACACCATAGCGCAAGTTAGAGTCATTCTGTATTTATCATAGGCTATTGTAAAGCCTAGACCTACCGGAACAGGAGTCCTGAGCTCTTGGGTAGTAACGGGTAGCTCTTCCTACGGGGAGATCATAACAATAGCTACCATTCATTCCTCTCCCCTTTGTCCCTAATCTTCCAACACCCCCTCTCCTATCAAGTTCAGCCAGCGATCCTACTGAGAAAACATCAGCAAAGAAATCCCGTGTTATTCTACCTACACCTACCCACCAACTTACATCAGCGCCCTCATGTTCTGCCTTTCTTCTCACATTATGTCCAACCTAGCTCCCAGCTAAAGCCAGTGATTCCACTTATACCTCGGTTCCTGTTCCCACTCATCTACTCAAGCGCATCAACCAACAAATCTCCTTTCTGTTTCCTGCACCACTTGACTTGCCTCTCTCTACTGGATCATTCCCATCCACACACAACACGCTTCCAACCTTAAAACATACCCTCCTAGGAGGGCCAGGGTGGCTCAGTGGGTTAGGCGTCCAGCTCTTGGTTTTGGCTCAGGTCATGATCTCAGGGTTGTAAGACCAAGTCCTGTCTCACCGGGTTGTGAGACCAAGGCTCTGTGCTGATTGTGGAGCCTACTTAAGGTTCTCTCTCTTCCTGCCCCATCCCTGCTCACACTCTCTCTCTCTAAAAATAAATAAATAAATAAATAAATAAATAAATAAATAAATAAATAAAACAAAAACCATCCTGTCTTGACTTCACATCCTTCTACCGTAGTGGATCCATTTCTCTATTTCCCTTTGTAACAGAATCCCTCAAAAGGGTTACCTGTCGCCATGGCTAAAACTGCTTTTCTCAAGGTAGCCAAAGATGTTCATTGCCTAAATCCAGTGATTAATTTTCAGTCCCCATCTTATTGGATCAGTTAGCAGGATTTGACATAGCTGATTTCTTCTTTCTGCCAGTAACACACTCAGTTCCTTGGTTCCCAGGACGCCTCACATGCCTGGCTCTTCTCCTGTTGCACCGGAGAAAAGCCAGGTCCTCTTGTCACACTTGCAACTCCTTTTCCTTTCTTAACGTTATGGGATCGTGGAGCTTGGTCCTTGGACTTCTCTCTTCGCTGACTATACTCACCTCCCTGTTGCTTTTATCAGTATCATGGCTTTACCGTCTCTAAGTTGATGACTCCCTAGATGTGTTTTCAGCCTGGACGTGGCAACCGAACGCTAGACTCAGACAATCCAACTGCCTACCTGACGTCCTCATTTGCATGTCCATAGGGCATCTCAAATGTAACACGACTACATCAATTAGCTATCGCTACAGAACAAACCCTAAAGCTTAGTGGCAATTTGGGCTGGACGCAGCTGGATGACTCACCTGGCCTCGCCTGGGGTCACTCCTGTGACTAATGTCCTCTGGAGGCTTTAACGGGACAGGATGGTTTAAGGTGTCCTCGTACACATCTGGCCATTAGCTGGAGCTATTGACCAGGACACTTTGGCTGTCCTCTGTATGATAGCTAGAGAGGACAGCCTGGGGTCCTTACATGGCCAAGGCAGTGTTCTAAGAGAGCAAGCCCCAGTATACAAGCCCCAATCCATGGCTCAGTGGGTGCTGTTATGGTAATAATTTCTCCCAATATCCAGGACAGGATTCATAGCATCTACTACCCCCACCCCGATCTGCACCAATGGCGGTCTTTGCCATCTCGGTAAATAGCCATCCCATCCTTTCGGTTGCTCAGACCAAAAACCTTAGAGGCGCTCCGGAACTCCTTTCTTGTCACACTCCGCCTTGAATCCATCATCACATTCTGTCCGCAATTCCTTAAAAAACATATCCTGAGCCCAGCCACTTCTCACCTCCCCCTTTTCTACCGCAATCTCTCACCTGGATTATTGCAATGGCCCCTAACTGGTTTCCCTACTGCTGCTCTTGACCCCTACCGTCTGTTTTCAACACATCAGCCTGAGCTACTATGTTAAAACATCAATCGGATTATATCACTCCTCTCCTTAAAAGTCTCCCAAGTTTTTACAATGGCCAACAAGTTCCCACATGATTGCTCTCCCTGCTACCACCCTCGCCTCCTGCACACATGCACCATTACCTCTCTGACCTCGTTTCTAGCTACTCTCCCTCCCTCCCTCAGCTCCCGCCTCCCCTGCCTCCTCCATGATTCTCACTTGTCCCTGGTGCACTGCTGGCCCAGGGCCTTTGCACTCACAGTTCCCTCTGCCCAGAATGTTCTTCCCCTGCACATCTGCGTGCTGGGCTCCTTCACCTCCTCCGGGTCTTCATTCAAACATCTGACTGCTCTGTTTAAGACTGCAATCCCTTGGGGCACCTGGGTGGTGCAGTCGGTTAAGCTTCCAACTTCGGCCAGGTCACGATCTCGCGGTCCGTGAGTTCGAGCCCCGCGTCAGGCTCTGGGCTGATGGCTCAGAGCCTGGAGCCTGTTTCCGATTCTGTGTCTCCCTCTCTCTCTGCCCCTCCCCCGTTCATGCTCTGTCTCTCTCTGTCCCAAAAATAAATAAACGTTGAAAAAAAAAATTAAAAAAAGACTGAAATCCCTCTTTCTGTGTCACAGCTTTACCCCCACTTCCAGGATTTTTCTCTCAGCACTTTCCCTCACCTGACGTTCTCTTGCCCTTTAATTATTTCCTTGTTTGTTGCCTGTCTCCCCCTCCTGGAAGGTTAACTCCCTGTGAGCAGGATTTCCTTTTTATTTGTTTTGTTCATCCAGCACCTGGAACAGAGCCTGGCATTTAGTAGATGTTTAATTATGTTTGTGAAGTGGCTGAATTCATGGAGCACTTACTACGTGCTGCAGATTTCATCCAGTTTATTGCCCCTGTATTCCCCCACACCAACCCAATGCAAAAAAGCACTACGAGATCTCCTCATATGAAGCAGGTGCTATTATCTCCACTTGGCAGATGAGGAAACTGAGGCTGGTTGGTTAAATAAATTATGCAGAGTCATGTAGCCAGTGACAGGGGAAGTGTGGATTCAAAGGAAGAGAAGGAGGAGGAACAGGAAGGCGAGGAAGAGTAGACAGTGAGGGGCGGGCAAGAGATGGAGGTGGTGGGCGTGGGGGGCGGGGTCTGGAACCATCCAGCGCCCCCCCTGGGGCCACAGTTGACCGCGGGACCACCCAGAAAGCACCCCTGGGATGAGGTCTAAGGTGTCTTCCCCGCCGTGCCCCCCCAGCTCGTGATGATCTTTTCAAACCCTGCTGGTAGTCCTGTCTTCTTTTTCCCATGTGCCGACAACTGGATATCCACACGGAAAACAAGCCTTTGAATTAAGCAGCAGTGGCTGGACTGTTGAGACCAATCTAACTGCATCCGGTCTCCACTCCCAGGCAGCTTTGCTCATTCCCTTCCCCCCGGGGCCTCAGGCGAATCGGCCTCACTCATATCTGTGGCGGGGCTCAGAAATGGCCATGACCCCCACCACTACACAGGCTGAAATGACTGCGGTGGGTGAGGGTAAAAGGGAGCCACCGTCTGATGTCTGGTGACCGGCAGTGGGCTGGGAGAACCAGGCCGGAAACTCCACAGGTCGGTCATTGTTGCAACGGAGGCTACTTTGGTCTTGTGACTGGTAGACACATGCATGTATTTTTTTTTTAAGGAACAGTCTAGGAGCAAGACAGACAACTGTGGTTGATAGTGTCTGGAGAAAAAGAACAACTATTGTGTTCGGGTTATCATATGATAGCTGGCAAAGAAAAAGGGCTTTGTTCTATGATTGGTTTCTCTAGTCAATTAAACCTTTAATATCTGCCATGAGGTCCCTGCTGCTTAAGTTAGAAAGACTTCATATCTGTTTCTGAGCCACATGCCTGCTTACTTAATTTAAGGTTCTGTCTCTTTTCCTTCCTTCCTTCCTTCCTTCCCCTCTCTTTCTTCTTTTCTTTTTTCTTTTCTTTTCTTTCCTTCCCTTTCCTCTTTCTTTCTCTCTCCTCTCTCTTCCTTTTTCTTTCTTTCTTCCTTCCTTTTCCTTTCTCTCTCTCTCTTCCCTCCCTCTCCCTTCTTTCTTTTTTCTTTTCTTTTCCATCTGCTCCTTCCTTCATTCCTTTCCTTTCCCCAGTATCCTTCTGTAGCTCATCCTCTCTTTCCCTGGCTCTTTTCTTCCCTTTCTGCTCCTCTTCCATGGATAGGAAATTATAAGTGAGGAAAAGGAGGAGAAGATGAGGGGGTCACGGAAATGTCGTAAAAATGATAAGCAAAAGAAGCCTGTTGACATCCACGTATTATATTCTGTGCTGTGAACTTAAGGCATACGCCTGGCCTCTGACACACTGTCAGCTTCATCCAAAGCCTCAGGGGAGATGCTTTCCCTGATTAGGTCCCCAGGGCTCTAAGGTCAGTGCTGGGGTGGGACTCGGGGATCCCAGGGAGATGGGCGGTGGTGTTGAGGGCAGATGTCCCTTGCCAGGGCCTTTGTGGCTGGAACTAGAGGGTGATCATTAACAAAGGCTCTCGGGTACAAGCGGAAATGAAAAACCTGCCCTCCTGCTTGTTTGTATGAACCATCTATCCACATGCAGCTTGGTGTCTGCTACACCGGGGACTAAATCGCCCAGAGGAAACTCATGAAATGCCCCCATCCCCTGGTTGCAGGAGCTTCCCGAAGCCTAGGGCCTCGGGGTCCACTCTGTGGGCTTGAAGCTGTAAGACCGGTATTCACTTAGCCTCGCCTTCATTCATTCCATACGGTTTTAGCTCAATGCCTGCTGGCCACCAGGCATAGTGCGGGGAGCGGTGGATGCTGTTATGTGGGGCAGTCTCTGGCCTCAAGAAACTCCCTAGGTGAACATCCACGTAAACAAATAACCTAAATCAGTGAAAAAGCACTAGCTTGGAGGACTGTCCTAAGCACAGAGCTTTCGTGGACGATTCACTCAATGCTGGGAGGAGGCAGGCAGGGGGAGGTGAGGAGGGGCGCTTCGAAGAGAAGCTGGTGCTTCAGTTGCTCCCACAAGAAGGCTGGGAGTTTGCCAAGTTGATGGGTCGAGGAAGAAGACCAAGTGCACCTGGCTGAAGAGCAGCGTATATATAAAGGCACGTCCAGAAAACCATGGGTAAAACCAGATTGTGGTGGGAAGGATCAAGAGCCTAGAAAAGCTGGAAGAAGGTCAAGGGCAGTTGGAGGCATGATTATAACCTATTCTAGGAGTTTGAATCTTTCATAAGCAATTGGCAGCCCCCGAAGGGTCACATCTATACTTTAGGGAGATATGCACTTTAGAATAACGGACGGGCAGCGGGCGAGACTATCACCTGGGACAGCAGGTGGGCAATGAGGACAATAGTCTAGAAGGAGGTGCTGAAGCCTGAGCTAGGGCAGAGGCCATGAACGCAGAAAGGAACAGACAACTTCAAAAGATGTTAAGGAGATAGATTTGGCAGCTCCTGTTACCAATTGGCCGTGGAAAGTGAGGAGTCTAAAATTAACCCAAAGGCTCTGGCTTCTGTGATTGAGTGAGAAGTGGTGTCATTAACCGACATAGGAAATCGAGGAGGAAAAAATAGATTCGAGGGAAACATAATGAACGGAGGTTGGGGCATGTTCAGGCTAAGGTTTGGTGACATCAGGTAGAACATTTCAAACACAGCCGTTGGTGCTCTAGGTGGAAAGCAAGGAAGAACTGGTACTGAAAGTACCAGTAAGAGTTGTCTGCTGAGAGAGAAAGAGAGACCACGTGGGTGTCTGGGGGAGAATGGGGTCAGGTGAAGAGTATATTGAGGTGAGGAGCTATTCTGGTTTGTCTTATACCCTACATCCAATCCAACAGGAAGAGCGGTCAGCTCTCCCTTCAACATACATCCTGAATCCACTTCTAACCACCTCCATCACCATCTACCCAGGCAAAGCCTCCATCATCTCTCACCTGAGCTATGCCATAATCTACCAATTGGTCTCCTTGCATCTATTTTTGCTTCCCTATCGACTATTTCCTATACACCAGCCAGACTGGCCTTTTAAAAATGTAAACAGAGTCGGGGCACCTGGGTGGCTCAGTCGGTTAAGCGTCCGATGTCGGCTCAGGTCATGGTCTCGCCGTCTGTGAGTTCGAGCCCCGCATCAGGCTCTGGGTTGACACCTCAGAGCCTGGAGCCTGCTTCGGATTCTGTGTCTCCCCATCTCTGCCCCTCCCTCACTCATGCTCTGTCTCTGTCTGTCTCTCAATAATAAATGGACATTAAAAAATTATTTAAAAAAATGTAAATAGTCATGCCACCTTAATCCTCTAGACCACCCAATGGTTTCCCTTGATGCATGAAATAAAATCCAAATTCCCACAAGACTCAAGATCTGGCCTTTGCCGTCTTTTCTGAACTCACCTTTCACCCCTCTCTCCCTTGCTCAGTCTGTTCCTGCCACAATGACTTTCTAGCTTTCAAACAGGCCAAGCTTGTTCCTGCCTCAGGGTCTTGGCACTTTTCTGGAATGCTCTTGTCCCGGATCTTTCTACAGTTTTGATTTCTCTGACAAAATTTTCAAGTTTGCCTTTAAAAAATTTTTTTAAATGTTTATTTATGAGAGAGAGAGAGAGACAGAGAGACAGAGAGAGACAGAGGAAGTGAGAGGGAGACAGAATGCGAGTGAGGGAGGGGCAGAGAGAGAGGGAGACACAGAATCCGAAGCAGGCTTCAGGCTCTGAGCGCTCAGCACAGAGCCCAACATAGACCTCGAACTCATGAACCACAAGCTCCTTACCCAAGCAGAAGCCGGCCGCTTAGCTGACTGAGCCACCCAGGCGCCCCATCGAGTTTGCATTCAAGTTTGTATTTCTTTGAACAGAGCAAGCACAGGTGCTCCATTGTCTGCGTCAGACAACTCTAATATCTCAAGATTTTGTGGGCCTGTTTCAGTGTTCTGTGGTTTTTGCTGGCTCGCGCTCATATTGTCTTATTTCCTAGTTACCTCCCGCTGTATGCCGGAAATTTCATTTTGGAATAATTTGAGGCCTAGGGGGGTCGGAGTTTTCTCCTGAGAGGATTTCCATTTACTTCTGGAAGCCACCCAGTGCTACTCCCAGTCTGGATCCACTTTAAGCTAAGTTCTAGACAAGGGCTATAGATAGATAGATAGATAGATAGCGTCCAGGGGACCTGAAGCCAGGTTGCCTGTCTGAGTAAGACCTGATTCCAGTTCCCGGTTACCCTAAGGACACGGCTCTTAGAGGATCCCAGCTTCAGGTTCAGAAGCCCCACCTTCTTCCTGGGCTCTGTTGTGTGTCTCCTCACCATGGGAGGCCACCAGGAGCTGGGCTCAGTTTTACAGATATTTATTACATATCCATAGATGTCCGCAGGGCAGCAGTGTCTCTGAAGGATGGTCTTCCTTTTCTCCCAGCTTCTGCCCAATAACTCCTCACCGCTTTAGTAATGACTTTGGGCATTATTTACATTTTGTCCAGGTATGGTAGTCGCCAGCGGGAACATTGGTCCAAATCTCCTGGTCCGATGTTACCAAAATGGAGCATGTCCTGCTTGTGTCATTTCTTCCATGACTCGATTCCTCATGCAGATCTGTGTGCCAATATCATTTCTTCAGAGAAGCCTTTTATGCCTGTTCCATCGAAAAGAGCCACCCCTATCCTTGCATTCTCTGCTTTATTTTTCTCCATGACATTTAATCACCATCTGCTATTTGGTCGTATGTTTATTTGCTTACTTGTTTACTGCCTGTCTCCCCAGCTAGAATTTATTTACTCATTCGTGCATCAAATATTTACCGCGCGCATCCCATGTGCTAGGCATTATTCTAGGCATTGGGCGAACCCTAGAGAACAGGGCCGATCTGATACCAGCCCACAAGGAGCTTACGTTCCCATGAGGAAGACAGACAATATAACAGGAAAATAAATATAGAATGTAAACTCCATGAGGAAAGGAAGCGTGCCTGCTCTCTTCAACACCGCGGGGTGTAGATCATTGCTTTAGGTTGACTGAATATTTGTGATTAAAAAAAAAAAAAAGGAAAACAATCCTTGTTCCAGCGTTATTTTTCTGTATTATTTAATCCCTCGTGTATTGCTGGTTTACTGCTTGTTTTCTCTTCACTATGTATCATTTTAAGCATGTGAAGGGTTAAAAAGACTTGTGTGTCAGCCCGGAAATAGAATCATCATTTACTATATTACTGTTATGGGGAAATATGTTCTGAGTTCCAAATAATTAACTTCCAAGTGAACTTTGGGAAACTGTCAGCTGGGCTCATATATATTTGGGTGAGATTTGCCAATGTCTTTGCACTCTTTTATAGAAAGAGGCAATCCGCCAGCCAGATCAGGCTAGACAGCCCTGGTGATGAGTAGGGTAACAGATGTCTCAGAAAGAGTGCCCTCACATCCAGAAGGCTCTCTTCTGCTCTCGGCTCATGGTTGTTTGGATTCTTAGAAATCTCAGATCTGCGGTGACACACCTTCCCCTGTGCAAGGACAGAAGCTCTGTGATCAAACTAACATTTTTTTTTTTTCCCCACCAGAGGGCCCGGGCTAAATTCTTAAGAGTCCTCCACTGGGGCAACAGCATGGCTGGTAGCCAATCCTGGCAGCCAGCCCCACCGCCCTGGGACACTGAGAGCGAGCGAGTGATGGGGGGGTCAGCCCATCTAGCTCAGAGAAGTCACTCCAACATGACAGCATCATGGCATTCAGCCTGGGCTCAAAATCTTTGCCTACACACATGCTCAGGGTTGTTCCGTTCTTCAGTCACGGGAGAGAGCCCGTGGAGGCAAAGCACAGGTGGTGAGCCAGGGCTGAGTAGAGGAAGAATCAACTCTAAGGCTGTCGTCAAAAAACAAAACAAAACAAAACAGGATTTGTTGGGATTTTGGAAGAGAAAATGGAGAGCAACCAAATGCTCAAGGTTTGGTCTGGGAAGGATGGGGAGCCTCTGGAGCATGGTCAGGATTAAGTTCAGAAGGGTATATTGGTGGGAAAGGGGGGGCTCTTCTCATGCTTTTAAAGGGGGTGACAGACTGTGCCGTTGAGGGACCTATCAGGCAAGAGCAGAAATGGACTCAGACATAAGAGATGGGATCATGAATGTGTGAAAATCCATCGCACGATTTTGAACTGGAAGAGCCCTGAAAAGTCATCTAACAGGGGAGATGAGGCAGCAGCCTGCACCCACGTTGTCGTGAGTCTCTGTGTCTCAACCCCAGGGGCTCCAAGGAGGAGCGGGAGGGAGAACCAGGAGGATGGGGAGAAATTTTTTTAATCAAGCCATCTAGTCCAGTCTCACACCAATGTTCAGAAACCAAATCTTCCAGATAGGGTGTGGGAATCTGTACTTTGAATACTTCTGGAGTAATTTGTGCTGAGCCACTTTGGGACCTTCTGATTAGTCCAACCAACCTCACTTTGTACAATAAGAAACTTGGGTCCAGAGGAGTCAGAAGACACCATGAGCAGCAGAGCCAAGAGTGAAACCTAGAATTTCTGGCTCCTGGTTCCTTGCTTCTTCTTCTTCTTTTTTTAATGTTTATTTATTTTTGAGAGAGAGAGAGACACACACAGAGTGCAAGTGGGGGAGGGGCATAGAGAGGGAGACACAGAATCCGAAGCAGGCTCCAGGCTCTGGGCTGTCAGCACAGAGCCCAATGCGGGGCTCGAACCCACGGATCTTGAGATCATGACCTGAGCCGAAGTCGGCCGCTTAACTGATTGAGCCACCCAGGCGCCCCGGTTCCTTTCTTCTTATACTATGTGAAGTTCATATTCAACCAAAATAATAGCCAGTGAGCATTCAGAACTAGCACCAGGCATTTTGCTAAGTTCTTACAGGAAGAACTGATACAGGCAAAATGCCTACATCAGCTCATTTAATCCTTGCAAGCTCCCTCCGAGGGCACATGCTATTGTTTTCCCCTTTCATAAACAAGGAGCCGAGGCGAGCGGTGGAGTAACTTGACCAGAGTTAAGTGTCAGTGTCAGTAGCTCAGATCTTGCATCCTTCTCCAGTGTCGCCGTTCTGTCAGCCCCGAGAATCAGCGAGCACAACTCTGGGACTTTGTGGAGGAGGGAGAGTGTTAGCTCAGTAGACTCTTCCCTCCCCCACCAGGGATACGCCAGTGTTCAGAGTTCCACGGGGGCAAATCCAGACCCTTCACTGACACCATATGGCACACCTAGGTTCTGAGCACCACGTGTGGGGAAAGCCTTAGGGGTCTATTCTGCTCCCTTGCTACCTTGATCTCAAGATACAATAATCAACTCTCTCTCTCTCTCTCTCTCTCTCTCTATATATATATATATATATATGTATAGATATTTAAGACAGATGGTATCCTGTGTAAGCTCTTTTCCTAGTCTTCAGCTCTGGGGATCCTCGCCCATGTAGGAGGGTAATCACCAAGAAGAAAGCTTGCTATCAAGAGAATTGTTTAGCGGCACTTTTAGCTCTGACTTTGCTGTTTTGTTGGGGAAGGCGGCTTTGCTCTTTCCATTTGGCATTTTGAGTGCATTAAGAGCAATTAACACCAGTACTTGTGAGCATGAAGTGTCAGGCTATCTTTAGGCAAAATGTCTTGCCCTCAACTTTTTTTCAGTTGACAAAAGAGAAGTCGGCTAACGCCTTTTGTTCCCTCTAATTTAAAAAAAAACACATAACTTGATGCCACTTGTGGTTTTATATTAGCCTTTTGATGACCGCTATAGTGGGTCCAGAGCCCTCAAACTGATAGAAGCACTTGACCGTATCTTCTCTGCAAATTCTGTGTTGTTGTTTCTCCCTCCAGTGTTTATTTTTAAACACTAGCTTCCAGTGGATACAATTAGGAGAAATTCCATGAAAACCTGGGTCTCCTTCTGGATCTCCTGCTTTTCTGGAAGAGTCAGAAAATCAGGCAACGCTGGACCTTTGGTCTTGGCTTCTGCAGGCTTCTGCACTGAACTCCCTGGGGGAGAAGATTAAGGAGTCATGCAAAATGTCCGAAATATCCACTTGATTCCGGGCCAATTCAGGAGAGGTTTCAACATTCCAATGTAAGTTGTTTTGAAGCAAGCTGCTAATGTTCAGCCTGGGCACCAGCCCCATTTGCTGACTGGGGACTTCTCTCCCTCACTCTCCTTTGATGCTTTTCCTTCCCTTCGGACTCTTTCTCTGTCTGCGGCATTTGGGTGGCTCAGCTAGTTGAGGGTCTCTTGATTTCAGCTCAGGGCGTGATCTCATGGTTCCTGAGATAGAGCCCCGAGTGAGGCTCTGTGCTGATAACGGAGATCCTGCTTGAGATTCTCTCTCTCTGCCCCTCCCCTGCGTGCACTCTTTCTCTCTCAAAATAAGTAAACCTAAGAAAAGAAAAAGAAAGAAAGAAAAGAAAGACTTTCTTTGTCTGTAGATGGTTTCCTGATCAGCACTTCTTTTAATGGTTTCTACGTCTGGAGGGCAGAGACATTTTTTCACTGCACAGGTGTGCCTCAGAGATATTACACGTTAGGTTCCAGACCACTGTGCCAAAAAGTGACTCAAATGGAATGTTTTGGTTTCCCCGTGCGTATAAAAGTTATATTTGCACTCTACTGTTGTCTATTAAGCATGCAATTGCATGATGTCTAAAAAATAATGGACTTACCTTAATTAAAAAATACTTTACTGCTGAAAAATGCTAACCGTCATCCGAGCTTTGAAAGCCAATCATCAGCACTAATCACAGCTCGCTATAACCAATAGAATAAAAATGAAAAAGTTTGAAATATCGTGAGAATTACCAGGATGTGACACAGAGACACCAAGTAAATAAATGCTGTTGGTGAAATGGCGCCGATAGATTTGCTCCAAGCAGGGTTACCACAGACCTTCATTTCGTAAAAAAATGCAGTGTCTGTGGAACGCAATGAAGTAAAACGCAATAAAATGAGGTACGCCTCTACTCTACTCTCCCTGCCCTGTAGTTAGCACGGCCCTTTGAATATCTTAGATGGCCCATCGGTGTGGAAATTAGACAGACACTCCGCATGGAACCAGCCATAACGTACCTGGTGTGGTGACAGAAGTCAAGGATTGACAGACCATCCAAAAAAGACGCAAGGGGTCTAGGTGGTAGGAGGTGGGGGTAGATCGAGGAGGAAAGAACAAGAAGGGATAATTGAGTACAGGGTTCAAGGACAGAGGAAGTGACTCAGGGGACTGAATGCTTAGGAAGTGTGGTTTTGGAGAAGGGGTAGGGCACTTTGGTGGGGTCAGAGACCAGCACAGGCTGAGGTAGATCGTGCAGATCCCTTGACGCTCCTCTTTCTTTCCCCCTTCGTATCCAAGTCTCCAGAACATCCCACTGAATGTATTTTCAAAATGCTTCCAGACTCCACCCCTATCTCACCACCCGTATCATTACCACCCTAGTCCTGGCCACGGTCTTCTGTCACCTGCACAACTACAAGAGCCTCCTTTCCAGTGGAGGCTCTTGTAAACAGAGGGACCCAAACTGCCCGCTGGCCCATAAGGTCCTACAGGATTTGGCTCAGAGCTCTCTTCTTCCAGAAATTTCCAAAGCTCACTCACTCCTTCTAATCAAGTATCTGGCCTTCCCTGGTCACCCACCTAGAACAGAATCCTCCTCCCCACACCACACACACACACACACACACACACACACACACACACATGTGATTCCTTCTCCGGCTTTTCCTAAGAACACATGTCATGTTCTGTTATATATTTATTTGTTTCATTGTTTGTGTTTCCCACCAGAGTGTGAGTGCCACGAGAGCAGAGACTTTCTTGGCACATAGTATATGCTCAATTAATAAATGAAAGAGTCTAGCAGATAAGGAGAAGCGAGAGTTGCCAGAGTCAGGGTTGTCTTGAGGGAAAGAGGTAATATTGAACACACAAGAGGAGATCTTCCATATAACACTTGGCACATGTGATTGGTATTCAATTCAATTCAATTCAATTCAATTCAATTCAATTCAATTCAATTCAATCCAAGTATTTATAGTGCAATTACTATATGCAGACCACAATGCCAAGAGTTGTTTGGGATAAAGGATAATTAAAGTGCAGTCCTGCCTGCAAGAAGTTTATAGTCTAGGGAGAGAATTGAGGGCAAATAAGACCCCTTAGTTACTTTTTCACCCCCCCCAATAGCATGTTCTTCATTGCCTTACACAGTGGGGGGAGGGGGTAACTAACTTTTTTTTTTTTAATCAGTGGGTTACAGTGTATTCCTTCACAAAACCCCTTCATTATCATACAGTCCAATAGGGTGAAAAACATCTTCCAAACCTCTTCTGAGTTCTGAACTCCACTCTCCACACCCCCAGTTGTTTTTTGGACATCTTCACTTCTTGCATGACTCTTTGGCATTTCAAACTCAGTACATCCAGTCTTATGTATCTTGATCTCAGTTCTTGAGGCCAAGCTGGTTATTCTGCCCCATTCCTCCTGGCATTCAGCCTGGCATTCCATAGGGCCTACCTCCTGACATCAAGGGGACCTGCTCATTCCTCTCCCTCCCTGTTGCTACTTCTGGGGTCCTGGTCACCATCATCTCTTGTCTGGATTTTCATCAATACCCACTAACCTCATGTAGAAGTCCTCTCCCATCCACCCTTCATGCCTGGGCCAGAGTGGTTTTTCTAAATTTTTAAAAAATGTTCATTTTTGAGAGAGAGAGAGAGAGACAGAGAGACAGAGAGAGAGGGAGACACAGAATCCAAAGCAGGCTCTAGGCTCCAAGCTGTCAGCACAGAACCTGATGTGGGACTCGAACTCACCAGCCGTGAGATCATGACCTGAGCAGAAGTTGGATGCTTAATAGACCGAACCACCCAGGTGCCCCAGAGTGGTCTTTCTAAAATGTATATCTAACAACAGTACTGCCTTGCTCCGAACCTTCAGGGGCTCACCATGGCCCTGGGCTAAAGTTCAAATCTTTTAACGCATCATACACAGCCCTCCAGGTTCTGGCCCCAGATTTCGTCTCTGCAGTTCCTTGCCACTTTCTAACAGCCTAGTTTGTGCCTAACAGAGATTTCTGGTCCTCTAACTGAACTACTCTGTCTTCCCTCTAGACTTAGAGGATACTGATTCAGGGTCTGGACTCAGTGACTCCTCCCCTGCCCCCTTCCTTTGTGCCTCCTCTGCTCTTTTGGGTTCTACCTCCATTTTCACTTCCTCCGAGAAGCCTTCCTGACACCTGACCTGGTCTGACCAAATTCCCTCCTCTTGATGTCCCAACCCTCCAACACAGGGTCAGGTCCTGGCTCATGCTTCCTCAACACTCAGTTCTTCTCTTGCCATACCTGTTTGATTGTCTCCCCACCAGATCAAGCTCCAGGAGGACAGGACTGTCTTATTTGACCTCGGTTGCCTTTTGACCGTTTTTACCCAGCATGCGTGTGTGTTCATTAAGTATTGAATGGATGAAAATGCACTCGTTTGATAGGGCTGTGCCTCATAAAATAATTATATCTTGCATTTACTGAGTGCTTAAGACGGGGCAGGCTCCACTCTAAGTGTTCTTACAAGTGTACCGTGGACGTCTCACAGAACCCTATTCAGTAGGGAAGGGCTATTTCCCCATTAACAGCAGACGGAGAAACTAAGGCACAGAGACCAAGGCACAGACCAAAGAAACTAAGGCACAGACCAAAGTCAGCAGCGAGGATGTGGGAGAACCGGGGTTAGAACCCGGGCTGTGCCGAGTTCAGTTCGGCCACAACTTCCAGGAAGTTCTGCCATTGAATAAAGCACAATATGGGCCTCCACCGCAAGCACAGATTCAAGACTCCTGACAAGGGCTTTGTTTTTGTTTCCCGGAGAGAGGACGTGCTCGCTACACGCCCGCTTCAAGGCTCTCGGGTCCTTTGCGGGGCTTTGGGAAGGGCCTGTGCTTCCCGCCGGCGGCCCGGCAGCCTGCGTGTGAACCGCCGATTAACTTTGGGAGCTGCCCGGCTCACACACGCCCCCTGTGCCCAGTCCTGGGGTGCCCCCCGCCCCCCTCCCCGGGCAGGTGCGCCTGGGCGGGAGCACCAGCCCACGAGCGCCCCGCCAGGCCCCTGGCCAGCCCCTTCTCCGCGGGCGGGGGAAGGGGCGGGCCCGGGGGCGGCGCCTCTTGCCCAAGCCCCCGCCCCCGCCCCGCGCGCGGCTCGCCCGGGTGCTGCGGGCCGGGCCGGGGGGCGGGGATTCGGGAGGGGCCGGAGCGCGGCTGCCGGTGCGGCTGCGGGGGGAGAGGGAGGAGGCGGCGCGTCCCCAGAGGCGTGCGCCCGGACCGCCGGCCGCCGGACGGACGCGCGGAGGGAGAGGGCCGGGGGCGAGGTCAGTATCCGGTGGGGGCGCGGGCTGCGCGCGAAGGGGCGGCGGCGCGGGCAGCCGGGAGCCCGGGGCAGGGGGCGGGGAGGGCGGTGGCGGGCGCGGGGCCGGCTCCGCTCCGGGGTCGGGCCCCAGACCCTCCCCTGGCCTGGCCACGAGCGCGCCCCGGCAGCGGAAAGCGCAGCCCCCCGCTCGCTTCGCCCTCCGTCTCTTTTCTTTCCAACCAGCGAAAAATAAACAGCCGGGAAGGTAAAACAATAGCGGGGCCACCTGGGACGCGGCGCGCGCGGAGCTCCCACGTTTGGGGCGGGGGCCGGAGGTGGAAGCGGGAGTGGCGGCCCCACGTCGAGCCCCCTCCCGAGGTGCCCCGCGGAGGGTGGGGCTCCCGGCGGCGCCGGGCTCGGCGGGAGGCGAAGGGAGTGCCCTGGAGTGAGCCGTGTGGGCAAAGTATTGCAGGAACCAGCAGGCTTCCCGCAATTGCCCGGCTCCGGGCGGGGAAACTGAGGCGGGGGCCAGTGGAGCGACTTGCCCAAGGTCAGAATGCACGGGTGGACGGTCCTGGTCCAGGAACGGGACCCGGGCGTCCGGAGCAGCCCGGCGCTCGGCCCCTCTCGGTTTTGCGGCGCTTGTGTGCGCCTTGGCTACATCTGTCTTGTGTTTCTTTCAGAAATCGGCTGGCATTGTGGGACCGGCTTCGCTTCGGCGCCGCCGAACGCCAACTTGCTTCGTTTGTTCTGGGAAGGTCTGGGGCAGGTGGCGGCCCCGTGACCTACCGTCATGGATGGAGACGGACTTTTGGATGAAGAGACCCAAACAGTCCGTGCTGTTCCCGGGCGATTTAGCTGTCAAAGGTTTTGACAAGACCTACCGTCTTCCCTTTGGGGAATCCGAATGAGGGAGCTTACAGACACCTTCACTGGGAAGCCAAGGACATTCCTGTATAATCAGCGGATGAAAGGATTTTCTCAGACTCTTTTTTCCCTTTTCCTCGAGGATTAGTTCACTGCAATCTACAATTCCAGTGGAAACCGCTAAGGCACAGGATGTGACAGAAGCCTAGAGGGCCTTCAGAATTGTTCTGGACCCTTCCTTTAGCATAGGGTAGTTTAACACAAGCCACTGGCCGCCCTTCCCCCCCTGCCCCCATCTTGCCGATGATCTCTTCTCTTTAACCTCTTCTCATTTTTTGAGTTAAGTTCTGTTTCCAAAACTGCCCTCTGGAGCTATAAGTGGATTGCCAGAAATGAGAGATTAAGTGCAGAGAGAAGAGGAAGCGTCCTGTGTGGTGTCTCTTCTCCGCTGCCGACATGAAGTGCTTTCTTCCAGTGCTCAGTTGTCTGGCTGTGCTGGGTAAGTGTCTCCGCTTATCAGTGCGATCGATGTGAAAGTTTAACCTGCCGTTGGTTCCTGTAATTCCTTGTGGTTCTTTCCCATCAACACTTGGCTTTGGGGGACACCACGATGCAGCTGGTGTGTGTCACAGGTCGAAAGAGGAACCAGGAGGAACGATGGGATGTTGCCGGTTGTCTTTCAGAAGGAACATCTGCTGTCCTTGAAATGTCTGTCCCGGGCCCTGTGATGAGATTGCCCCCATCTGCCAGTTGGTGGTTTAGGGACTCCGTGTGGCTCGTGGGTTGGCTTCTTGTAGTGTCATAAACTTCACTGTCTTCCCTTCTGTGTTGGTCCACATCAGTTCCTAATTTGGAGTGGGCACGTTATTCTTACGGTGGGGAAAGTTGGTTTGGTGGTAAAGATGGTGTTTTTGTTTGTGTGTTTGTTTGTTTTTTGGGTTGTTGGGGGGTTTTTTTGGAGGAGGAAGTAGGCATGAGTGGAGTAGGGTGGTGAAGGGATGCGCTGCCCTGCCCAAGCGGTCTGGAGACTAAATGTGTGGGGGTACCTGTCTCATGTCCCCTCAGCAAGGAGCCTCAGACCCTAGTTCTGGCAGGAAGAGAGACCCGAGGAGTGGAAAGCTGCTCGGGAGGGGGTGTGTTCGGATTGGTGGGGGGCCCGCTGCAGAAGGCCACAACGCCTAGAGCAGGACGACGAACTGTGGCCCTGAGAGGCGAACGCTTGTCACCTCTCTTGGGGATTCCCTCCTCATTGCAGAGGTCCCCCCTCCTTTGCCCACGCTCTCCATGCCGATGAGCACCATCTTAAGTGTGGCATTAGAGGACACATCTCGGGTCTAGGATAAACTCCCACGCCGGGATCTCACGCACCCTCCGTCTGTCTCCTCAGACCTCGCGCACGAGCACACCCTCTGATCTCTCTGCGTGGTTCTGTCCCTTGTGTTTGGAAGAGGGCATCACACCTGCCTCTGGTGTTTGCATCTCCAAATCGAGATATTTTGCATTTACGGAGTTTATGCCTGAGCTGCCGGCAGTGGAGATAGCTCTCATGCATTGTCTCTACCCATGCAAGAGTTCACAGTTGGGCGGAAAGAACGGATTTTGGAGTTAGAGAACTTGATGAGAATCTCAGTCTCATCACGTTTGCCATGCGAATCTCTAAAATGGGATGATACCTCCAAGGCCTGTCTTGCCAGTTCAAGGCTATAAGGTGTCCTAAATGTCTCGACTGCCTTGAAACACGTCTGGGACACCTAATAAATGTTCAGTGGGTGGTTCTCAAACTTAGGCGCATGTTGGAATCACTGGGGGAGCTTTTTGAAAATTCCGATGTCCAGCTCTCTGCTCCCCTAGGTAATTCCAAGTGAAAGAAGCAGTGTGTGAGTTCATTAGAGCCAGCCCTCCCCGCCCTAGCACACACACAGACGCCGGTCTGGCGGCAATTCAGTCAGCGTTCTTGCCCCGGTGGGGGTTAGGATCCAGTGTCCCATGTCTCCTGTCTGTTCAGGCAGAGTTAAGGCAGGTAGCTCTGGGTTCGCCAGTCCTGAATAGCCTAGTGGTATTTGTTATACTGTATTTGTCATTCACTTAGTGTCTGGGTTTAAATCAGTAATTAGTGATTCATGTGGATTCACGAGGACAAACAAGGAAAGCCCTGCGGGGTTGGATGGCTAAGGTGGGAAAGAAGGTTGGGTGGAAGGGTGGGACCGGGGCTGGAGGAGGAACCGCCAAAGGCAAAACCGGGAACTGTGACTTTTGTGCCTTTTGTTTCTCCAGGCTGCTCTAGAAACGTGTGGCCTCCTGCGGGGTCCCCCCCCCCCCACCTGCTGTTTGCCCTCTGGGCGACTCTGGAGTGGAGCTTGGGCACACTGTTATCTTCCCTCCACTCCCAGCTTCGTGTATAAACAGGTGTCGTGGGCCAGGAAATGAATGTCAAGGTGGCCTTGAAGGGGAGCAATGGCAGATGACCAGACGTGGGTGAGGGTGGGAAGGTTTCGTGCCTGGTGTTTTTGCACACACCCCTCCGGGGGAGTCTCATCTTCTCCCCTTCCCCTGCGACTCTCAGCATGGCCAGGAGGGGGGTCTTGCTACTCCGCTGCTGTTAACCTTGGAGAGCAGGAGGTGTTGGGAGGGAACAGAACCCAGGTTGGGGGTCGTACTTCCCGCTTGCGGTCTGGTGTGGGCTGATTCATGCGTCAGCATTCTTGCTGTGTAACATAAATTAATGTGTAATTTCAAAGAGCAAAGAATCCTGAGGTTTTATGCTCCTGTGGGTCACACACACCTGGAATATAATTTTGTTTGTAAAAAGTAGGATAAGGCTGAGTCCACTGGCACTGACATGGGTGCTGCCAGCCTCCAGAAATGGCACTTCGAGGCAGAACACCCTATGACAGTACGTGAGGGTGCGGACAGGACCATCTCTCACCTGCCTGCAACTCCCTCCACATCGTTAGGCCTGTGCTTTCTGCACCCTTCCTTTGCCAGTGTCTGGGATTTGGATCAGCTTCCTCCTCTTCTGCCTGTCTGGGTGCTGAGTCCTGCCCTTGTCTTTGTCCTGCTGAAGCCACATGCGTACTGCTTCCTGCCTCCTTGACCACTGTGTCTTGTTTCTTTCTCTGGTAGCTCGGGGTGCCCCACCCAACTTGGGAGCCATTGGCTGCCACGGCCACCCTCGTTCCAATTCTAAAGCCATCCTATTCCCGGGGCCTGGTTGAGCCATGAGGATAGTAAAGTCACCAGTGCTGATGGGTGGAGACAGGGGCAGAAGATGAGGGGAGAGAGTAGGAGCATGCATGTGGAAAGGAGAGAATGAGGCTGTGGCTGTGCCTGGCAGCAGCCTGCATGAGTGACAGTGACATGGAAAGATGACAGCCACGTGGGAGAGACCGAAAAGGATTTGTGTTTGCAATAACAGGAAGGGGACAATCAGGAAAGATGAATATAAGCTTCAGGCACATGAAGCAGATTTCGGCTTTGCATAACCATGAGTAGTGATGCCCTCCTAGACCAATGCTGATGTTGCAAACAAGATGAAAGAGCTTTAAAAGTGTTAGCAAGGAGAAATGTAGGAGCTTGGAACATCTCTGGATCAACACAGGAGAGTCCGTGGCTGGCTAGTGGCCGTATGGGTTCTCCTTCAGTGGGACAGAATTTCATTGTAGAGTTTGGGCAGCCTCTCCCTTGAATAGGATGGGACTGAGGCAGTGATCACCTACCTCCCAGTCAGTTAGGGAAGGCTTCTTTGGGTAGAGGCCAGAGGGTTCTTCCGAAAGAGATCGAAAGGTACTTTGATATTCTGATGAGTGTGAGCTCTGGGGCAGGACTCGTGATCAAAGGCAGAAGGGAGAAGCGAGGCAGTGTGGGGCAGTAGGGGGAAGAGCTCTGACGATGGTGATTTATGGATGAACAAACAGCATCCCCACCAGCTGTCCCAGGGGTGGTGCACTTCCCTCTCCTGGGGACCATTTAACAAGGGTGCTGGGGAGGGGAATTCTTTTTTAGGGGGCGGGGAGGGGCAGAGAGAGAGGGGGACAGAGGATCTGAAGCGGGCTGTGAGCTGACAGATGACAGCAGCCAGCTGGATGCAGGGCTCGAACTCGCGAACTGTGAGATCGTGACCTGAGCTGAGGTCAGACGCTCAACCGACTGAGTCACCCAGGCGCCCCACCGGAGAAGGGGATTGTTGTCAGGAGGACTAGACGGGCCAGGATGCCTTTCAGCTGTGTGAATTATCAAGCCACCTCTGTGCACCCAGGGCTGTGAAGACGCCCCGGTCTCCTGCATTTTGCATAGCAGCAGAACAGTACCGCCTCTCCTGGCTCTGGCCTTTGCTGTGAAGCAAGCCCTATCTTGTTAAGTCCTCAGAATAGCCTCGCTGGATAGATGTCTCACATGGTCACCTTTTTGTAGGTGGAGATACTGAGGTCCAGGGAGCTTAAGGAACTTGCTCCAGTAGACTACTGTCCCCCAGTTCCATACGGTGCTCCGCAGTGGTGTGGAGGCCCCTTCTGTCTTGTTCCATGTGCATGCCTCCATTCCCAAGGTCATGGCATGGTCCAAGAAGGCTGTGCTGGCCCTAGCCATCGGGGAGGAGGAGAAGGAATGGTGAAGGGCAAGACCTCCCAATTTAAGAACACTTCCTGAAAGTTGCACACATCTCTTTTTCTGCTTCTATCCCCATCGGCTAGAACTCGAGTACGTGACCGTATGTGACTGCCAGGTAGGCTGGGAAATACCATCCTTCATTCCGAGCGTACAGCTAAAAACAGGGTTGTGTTACTGCTGGGGAAGGAGAGAGCCAATTTTGGAGGGACGGCTATGGGCTGCCGGCAGAGTGGCAGAGCTAGTAAGCGGCAGCACGGGGTTTTGAAGCCAAGATCATTTGGTTCAAACCCTGTGCCCTTCCACGTCACCCGCTGCCCCTCTGTGAGTACCCAGGCCCAGCCCCTGGCCTCTAAGAAGCCTTATCGGGAGGGCCTGAGCCAGATGAGCCAAGAGTTGTTACTCGGGAAGCAACATAAATCAGCATATGATTACGCAGGCAGTGTTGTGGTTTTAGCAATGGTCCTGTTCTGCAGTGTTTATAGAATGCTCATGTGCCAGTCACCGTTCAAACCTTCACAGAGCAAGCCTTTCTGTATTAAGGACCATCTCTGGCGTGTTCACTGCTGTAGCCCCAGAACTCGGCCTTCTGCGCGTACCGGCACAAAGTAGGCATTGAGTTGATTTTTTGGTTGAATAAATGGTTTCTGTGTCGGCTCCTTTGATCATGATAAGGAAACTCAAGGTTCAGGGAATTAAAATCATTTTGCTCAAAGGACAAGAGCTAGAGATTGGCTACAGGGCCTGTGCTTTTATACCACCCAACAGGGGTTCTTAACCTTTTTTGTGTCCCTGGGTCCTTTGAGCGGTCTGGAAAAGCCTATGGACCCTTTCTTTGGGTAACACTTTGAAATTCATAAATAAAAATACATCAACTAACAGAGGAAATGAGTTCTATTGAAATACAGTCATCAAAACATTAAACAAATTTAGGATCATAGCATTACGCTTCTTAGGAGCACATTAAATAACTAGCTCAAACAGCAGTTCTAACAATTACCGTAATTATGGCACAGTGAAGAATGAAAACGGTGTGTTGAGGCATCTGTGTCAACTGTGAGGTGATCTGAAGGCATGTGTGACTTGCGTTGTGACAGAGTCACAGGTCCTGGAGACATCGCCATGGTGGTTGCCTACATTCGTAATCAAACAGTTCGCATTCACTTAGAGGTTAGCTGCAAATAAAGCTGTCTTTTTTTTTTTTTTCAAGTTCACATACCTCCTGACTTCCGTTCACGGACCCCTGTGAAGTTCAAAGTAAAGTTCAGGGTAGGCAGCGGTTGCTGGGAAGATGCCGTGTGAGAGGACTTTATTGGCTTTCAGAAACGGGCAGGGTTTCCACGCGGGGAGCGTTCCATTCTCAGTAGAGTCCTGATGGTGCTGAGGAGTCTGTGGTCATAATGGTGGTAGAGTGGCCCTTTAGGGTTCAGAGAAATGACTGTCAGGGGTCTTCAGGGTCCAGTTCATCTGGGATGGTGAGGACACGGAGCACTGGCTTCGATTGTAATGCATTTGGGATTTGGGCTTAGACTGAGCCCCTAGGGCCCAGGCAGACCACTTCGGCGGAGCCCCGACCTAGAAACTGAATGAAGTGGCTTCACTGCTGGCCTCCCATGGTCCCCGGCCTTGTGCCTCCTCTGTTATGGCTCCTTGATTAATATTTTGAGGTTCCTTTGGGAGCTCCTCACTTGCTATGATTGGACACCTGTTTCTTTGCGGCTTGGAAGTGAGCACAGCTAACTCTTCGTGAAGGGTTGGTTTTTAATTTAAGGAAATTTAGGACACCTGTGTGTGAATGCCCCTTGATTTTCAAAGAAATGAGTGGTTGCGTCAAAATCAAGCTTACGTTTGTAGAAAATCACATGTTGCCAAGTTCCTTCATCAGGAATGTTCTATTAAGTGGCTAATTGTGGGCCACAGTGGTGGGGACTTAACAAAGACCGTGGCGATGGACCTCCCTTAACTGGAACCTCCAATTAAGTGGGATTTTGTTTCTATTATTTTGAACTCCACTTTCCGAAAGGCCGAGTTCACAAGACGCGGTAGCGAGGATTTATTCTCGAAATCGGCTTCCAGGGCACCGTCAGTCCAGTCTCTACATCTTCCGCATCTATAATTATAGTAGCAGAAGAGAATGATGAGCCTCAGGGCACTGTAAGATCCTAAATCACAGATTAAATTATATTAACTCTACTCAGGCTGGAAAGTGGTCAGATGTATTTCAAAAGCCTTTATAACAGGCTTTATAATAACGAGAGTTGAAGCAAAGTTTCTAATCCTCTGTTAACCCTTTAATTAAATTCATCCAAATACCCTATTCCCTGTCATCCCAGTGACCCAGGATTTGCTGAACGCCACCCTGTCCCTGTCTCCTAGGGGATGATCATCTAAGGCCAGCCGTAAAACAAATGGTAAATCACTTTGCAAATGGAGAGGAAGACATTGATAGTCTGTGCTCTCTGAGGATGGAAGACGGGTGTCCTTTGGGGAGGGAGGGGCCAGGCAAGTTTGTTCTTGTTTTCGGCTCAGCAGGAGTAGTGAGGAAACTCTGTCCAGGAGGGAGATTGAGGCTGGAGTAGCTTATGAGTGGTCAGTCTGGAAAGGCTTTCTGGAAAAGCTGGAATGTTAGACATTTCTTAAGTAATGGGAGAGCGAGGTCCTGGCAGAATTGTGGGGTGAAGGACACCCTGGGCACATCGGGCTGCTTTGAGAAGGCTTCTCAAGGGGTGGAGGAGCCTGAATGTCAGTGCGCTGGCTGGTAAGAATTGGAGCGGTCGGCATGAAGTGTGGATATTTGGGCCTGAGACAGAAGGAAGATACCAGAGAGCTGTAAGTGGGTACCCGGAGGACCACTGGCAAGAGAAGGCCGGAGGTGGGGGTCCAGGGGACCTGTTCCTGCACCAAAGGACAAGCTGTCATGTACCCATCAAAAACCAGGGCAACGACATTCTGACAAAACTGTGAACTCAAAGAAACTGCTGTCCCGACCTCTAGTGGTGGCGTCTCCCCCTTGACTTTCAGGTCCCTAGGCCTTCCTTTCTTAAAATGGGGCAAAAGATCCAATACCAGTTGTGTGTCCTTTCCCATTATGATGCCTTGATGTCTGGGAGCATGTTCAGCATTGCCTTAAGTTGGCGTCATTTTTGTGTATTTGCTACTGTTTTTGTTTGTAACACCCATTTTCCCATTCTCTGGAGCACAGTCCATACCTCCTTTCTCATGGGGTCTTCAGAGAACGCCGTCTCTGCCCGCAGGGCACCGGATCCTGCCTGTGGTGTGTTGGTGACAGAGATGTGTCATGAGGCAGGCTGCTGACCTCCTTCTCACGGACCCCTTTTATGAACTTCCCTTCCCTCAGGAGCCCCATACATTTGAAATCCTCTGTCTGTCAGCATTAAGTGGTAATTAATCTGTTTTTCCTATGCGGTAACCAGTACGGCTGCTCACCCTTGATAGAGTGATGTAGTTCAGCTCTGCAGCAGAATTAATCTGGCACTCTGCTGAGTCCACGACCAAAGGACCCACGTGGCCTTGCCTGTTCGGTCTTAGCCCTGTGTCTCCATGATAGGGGAAGTGTTGTCATTGTTAGGTGTTTTGACATGTCCAAGGTGGCCGGCTTTCTGACAACCCCACGGGTTACTTTGAGAACCCCAGGGGACATGGATATCCTCGATGGTGTTTGCCATTAATTGGTTGCTTTGGTGACCTCGATTGACTTTGCTAGGGCGACTTTCCGTAGAAAGAGGAGCGGGAGACTGGAGTTGAGTATCCATTGCTACAGGTCAAACCACACCTGTCCTGTCCAGGGACATCCTACTCCTCTTTTTTTTTTTTTTTTTTTTTTTTAAAGACTTGCAGAGAAACTTCACAACGCCTTAGATGTAACAATGCCATCAATCTTAAATGTCACTGAAGACTTAATTTGAATTAAGTCGTAGTTTAAAACAGCAAATACGGTGCTTTAGGGTAACGTGTTGAATAAAAGTAAGGTCCTGAGAGATTGGTTTCAATTTCAGAAGGTAGATTATATTTGTTTGCTTTGTTTTTTTGGATTTTAATTTGTTGACAGAGGTAACACGGGAATATAGTTCTGTTGTAAAAAGTCTAAACGGTACAGACAGAGAGTAAAATGTGAAAGTTCCCCTCTCCACCCCATGCCCCTTATTGAGGTCTGATATATGTTCTTGACAGTTTGATATATATTCTTCCAGGTCTTTCTCTATAATTTCTATGCATGCATACTCACGCAAATATAGATTTTTTTTTTTCTGACATAAATGGAATCATGTAGAACGTATTGTTCAACCACTTGATTTTAAAGGGGTGATTTGCCTCACTGTTTTTTCAGGCTTAATTTTATGGCCATATCAGAACTGATTTGGTTATTTTATAGCTAGTTGGAACTGTAATTTGTGAAATCAGTGGGGGAGTAGTGAGCCTCATTCAATAGCTATATCGTGGAATAATTTTGTCCTGGTGTATTAAGGCAAGAGTCATAATAAAAACACTGCCCTTAAATTTTAATGTATTTAATGAAAATAATTGACTTGTTTATTCGGACTCTTTTTTCCCCAAGCACATAAATTTAACAAATTGAGTACACACATATTTTGTTGACTGTTTTCATTATAATTTTGAAATTATGTTGAATGAAAATGAAGCCTATTTAAAACTTGTTAAGAGGACAAGCATAAATATTGGGTTTGGGGTCTAATTCAGTCAAGTTCTTTATTTGTTCATAGACTAACTAGGGGGAAAACTGGACAAGTTTTTCTGCATTTTCTTAAAAAAATTTTTTTCTAACGTTTATTTATTTTTGAGAGAGAGAGAGAGAGAGAGAGAGAGAGAGAGACAGAGTGTGAGCAGGGGAGGGGCAGAGAGAGAGGGAGACACAAAATGGGAAGCAGGCTCCGGGCTCCGAGCTGTCAGCACAGAGCCTGACATGGGGCTTGAACTTGCGAACCGTGAGATCATGACCTGAGCTGAAGTCAGATGCTTAACTGACTGAGCCCCCCAGGTGCCCCAGTTTTCCTGCATTTTCAGTTCCCAAGTGATTCTTCCATGTAGAATGAATTGGACTAATGTTGCCACTGAGGTTGCTGGCTACCAGACATTTAAGACCTTAACCTAAAAGAGCACTTTTTCCTCTAGCCCTGCAGAAGCAGCTGTTTCTGTAAAAAGATTATCATTTCAAAGTGTTGGGTTACTTCTCAGGTTCGCTGGTTATGACTGTCTTTAAATCCCTGGGAGCACATGCAGGTTTCTTGGATCGTTCACCTTTACACCAGATTTTTAAAATAGTTACCGTTTTGGAGGGATGGTCATTGGGTTCACATGTCCAGTCTGCTTTTCTTCAACAGCAGGGTTTGATGTTCCTACCGCCCATCCCAAGACCACTGTTCGATTAGAAACTACTTGCAACACTTTCCTAAAAAGGCTATTTATCTGGGGCGCCTGGGTGGCTCAGTCGGTTAAGCATCCAACTTCGGCTCAGGTCATGATCTCACAGTTCATGAGTTCGAGCCCCGTGTCGGGCTCTGTGCTGACATCTCAGAGCCTGGAGCCTGCTTTGGATTCTGGGTCTCCCTCTCTCTCTGCCCCTCCCCTGCTCATGCGCCATCTCTCTCTCTCAACAATAAATAAACATTAAGAAAATAATTAAAAAAAAGACTTTATCTCTTCATTCAGCAAATATTTGAGTGCTGGCTACAAGCAGCTCATTGTTCCGTTTTCTCACATACCAGGAATTAAAAGGTATAGTCATGACACATGTTCTAAGAAGTCACCTGATCTGTATTTTTTAATCTTAATAAATAGATTAATTAAAAACACTCCGACATTTGGGAACTCTTTTCTGTCCCTGAGGTGCAAAATCTTTTCTCTTCCTGTTACTTAACGTCTTTTCCTCCTGGTTTGTTGTCACCTCTTTAGCAGTGGTGATTACACATATCCCATTGGCTGTGACAAAGGGCCCTTGATGACTAAAAGAGGAGTACCAGTGATTGGGGGAGATTGGGGTGGGTGGCCCAGCGAAGGCAGATTCTTTCTTTTGAAAATACACAAATATCCCAAGTCCTGGAGATGTAGAATGCCCTGATTAACTGCGGGGGATATTGTCTGTCTGTGGGAACTGGGAATCTCACTCTTAGCTCTGAATTTCTAGAAAGCCGGAACAGAAGAGAACTAGAGCAGTCACATACTTGCCGTCAGACAGGAGGCTTTCTCCTGCGCACCCTTATGTTGGGAGTGTGGTTGGCGGGAAGGTTGCTACGTCCCTGACCTAGGACTCCGCCTCCCTGCTTCCCAGTAGAGCCTTGGGAGGAGAGGCTGTGGGGACAGCTCAGGGCCCTCTCCATGTCGGCCCCATTTTCCAGAAACTGGTGGGTTGTCTCAGTGGGATCCAGGCTCTTGCCAGGTGCCGTCATCTGACCTGGGGCTGACCCTCCCCACGCATCCATCCACTTCTCTGCAGCTTCACCAGCGCTGCTCCTGTCTCCACCAGTTCCCTGAGACTCGGGGTTGGAAACTGTGCCTGGTGGGAGTCCCCTCCACCCCAAGGCTGGTGGCCGCTGCTCCGCAGAGCGTCTGGGACAGGGCGCCATCCTTCTCGGAGGCCTTTCTGGCGTTCGTCATCATCGGTTTTGTTCCGCGGTGGTTTTGTGTTGGTTTGGGGATGGCTGGTCTGTTGGGAATTCTGCTTCCCAGATGGACACGTCTCCAATGAACTATAGGGAGTGACTGTGCAGGTAGAGAGTCATTCCGTCTAGGCTCGTTCCGAAACCAGGCAACCCTCTTTATGATGCTGTTTGGAAATGACGTGCTGAACAGTTTCTTAATGTCTTCTGATGTTTTAGTACAGAAGATGGCATGGTGGACCGTTTTGCCGTCTGCCTTCTATTATTTCGTTACAGAAACACAAGATCACATCTGAGCGCCTTGCCTGGCTCTTTCTCCGTCCCTCTGTTGGAACGGGGGCTGTGGCCCCTAGCCGGGTGTCCTGGCACCTTTCTGGCTGGAGGAACAGCATCTGTAACTCCTGTCTCACGCTTGCATGAATCCAACTCTTCTGAATAGCTGTCCCCTCACACACCCTCAGCGGACTTCTCGAAGGGAGGAAGGACACAGAGACCTCAAGTGCCTCTAGGCTTGAATGTATTTTGAAAGGATCCTCATGGATCTCACATGTAATCCTTTTATCCTAAAGGGGAATTATTCTGGGGGTGAGGAAAAGACTGCCGTGGCCTGGGTTGGGGGAGAGTGGTAGAAGGACTGGAAAACGCCCCGAACAGAAGAGAGAGTCTCTGGCATACACAGTCTTTGTTTTAAAATTAAAACATTACGTAATACAAACATTTGCCTTCCCACTTTTACCCCTGCCACAGAAGAGCTGTCATTTCCCATATTTGGAATTTGGGGAGAGACAGGCCTCATTCGAGGACAAGGCCGGATCCAGTCTATGCTTTGGGGGAAAGTAAGTAAATATGAGAGCCTTGAGGGCTGCGGTATTTATGGTGAATCTATGATTACTGCATGTGCCTCCTTGTCATGATTTATTCAGCAGCCCCTGACGTCCTGGTGCTGATGCCGTGCCCATCAGTAATCTGACTCCTGTTTTCTTCTCCATATTTTGCCTTTTGCAAATGTATAGGCATTCGGCTTTAATCAAGTAGGCTTTTACTCTGTCATCTGTAACGGGGATGACTGAAGTCATGTGGAGGATTTTAAGTAACTAATCTCTTAAGACATTCAGAGCATAATCTCCCCCACGCCTTGCTCATCCTGCCTGCATCGGGGAGATTTGCAGGGTTCTGCAAAGGAGGCAGGATGGGGACTTTGGCATCCTTCGGAGAGACCGGGTGTCCTCCTTGCCGGCGACGGGCTTTTGTTTGCTTTTGGCGTGGGGACAGGGCCTGCTGATGATTTGCCATGTCGAGAGAGTTCAAGACGCCCCGTGAATGTGACTAGTGTGTTAGCAAATCTTGGAGCCGGTGCAGAGAACGAGAGGCCAGACGCGCACGGAGATACCGTCCAAGCTCATTGGTGTCTGTGCAGTGCGGCCGGGGCTGGCTCTCAAGGAGAGGCTGCGAGGTAGATAAGAGGCCTGCTGGTCCACGGTGTTCACTGACATTTGTCATTACGTTACATTATGTCAGATCCGTGACAGGTTCGGGGGTGCAGGACCTAAAACTTTCACGTGCTCTGCTTATCATTGGAATGTGACTTCATGTGCGTCGTTTATTAGACTAAACTGGATTACAGTTTCTTTTCACATCGTCCTTTCTTGATTTTCTGGTTTCAACCCCTTTCTGATGTTGGCTCGGTTTCTTGCTGTCAGAAGTGTCCTGCAGAGGAATTTGGCGAACTGCAGGTTCAGACTTCGGTACTTTGTCTTAATGTGACGGTAAAATCCCTAGCAACATAGACTAACGAAGAGGATTGGTTTGAATCAGTAAAATGTTAGAATTACCAAATATTTTTCAAGAACTTCGCTGTTATTACTTTTAAGTAAATACTGTAACTCAAACTAGGCTAATCGAGCGCCTAATAAAGATCCTTAGGGGATCCTGCTTTAGGAGAGAAATAAGAATGATTTGCAATTAGCGCACCAATTGTTTATGTAAATGGAGTTTCTGAAAAACTGGATTGTGCTTGAAAACAGTTTGTTCTCTTAAGTATTTTAAATAGTCCCTATGAAACCCTGTGTAATACACTGCCGGTCAATTATATGTGGTATAAATACCTGTTTCACGAAGACCTAATTTGACATTATTAGCAATATTGGAATTTCCAAGCTAGTGGAGTCCCTGATCCTTACCCCCCAATTCCTCCACAGCACCTGCACTTGTGTATTTTAACATGAATTAGTAAATTTAACAACTATCTAATGTGTTCTGCTGTGTGCTTGGCAGTGTGTTCTATAGAAAAGACAGCAGCCAGCACCCTTATGTAGCTTACAGGCTAGCAAAGAAATCAAGCAAGTCCACAAATAAGTACACGTATAATTAATTATAGTAGCGAAGCTGAACGGTGTATTACTTTTTAATTAGCGGTCTAACGCACCAGACTCTAAGTTCCATCGGGACAGGGATTGTGTCTGTGTGTTGTTTGTTGATCATGGCATCCCAAGCCCCTCCTTCACCTCTTGCCTGGCGTGGAGTAGATATTAGGTTGAATTGTGTGACATTGCCACGTTAGTAGGTCAGAAACCATTGAATGTCAACAGCGTCATATGGTTCAACGTACTAGTTGTTGAGTCAATATGTATCGAATGTTGACTGTGCGTTGTAATCAATGAACTCTGGGAGCATGCTGCGTTTCACACGGTTTTCTTCAGCCAAGGACATGCTTGCTACCCTACTGGAAAAGGAATTTTAAAATTTCAAAGAGCTGAAACTCAGGGACCTGTGATGTAGATAGGGTGCCTCGATGGGACTTCGGAGCCGTGTGTTTGGTATGGTTTCTGTGCAGTTCCTGGCACGTTTCCCAGGCTCAGGTGCTGTCAGCAGCCCAGAGAATCTGGGAGAGGTTGTGGGAAAAGCTGACATGAAGGAGGAGATCTGAGCGGGATGGCCCCGGAGAAAGGAGGGAGGAGAGACCTATCAGCAATGGAAAGACCTGTCCCTTTAGTCCAGAGTCAGAGGGAGCCCTCGCTTTTACGGCCCAGACCTCACGTGTTCTCATATTCAACGCACTTGTGTGTGCCCACGAAGTGCCCAGTTACTTGCTAGGCACTGACTGTCCTCATTGTGAGCCTCCTTTGTGCCTGATGGGTTGTGGGCTGGCTGTAGATCGCTGGCCCATTGGAGGCAAGGGTTGAACTGAGGAGAAGGCCCAGCTGGGCCCTGCTGGGAGAAGCCTGGTGCTCTGGCCTGTGGCCTACTCCGTATCTGTGGAACTGGGAGTCGGGTCCAGCCTAGGGCTTGGACCGAAGCTTCCCCAAACCTCCTCTGCTAAGTACTTTTTTTGCATCTGTTTGGATTTGTTGGCCTTCTCTCCAGTTTCTCTGCACAAATGTCCAATTGTGTCCACTCTATTATCATGCTATTTTCTCACACCCACAGGATAATTTCTAGTTCAGCTCAATTCCACAGCTCTTTGTTGAGCACCCTTATGTGCCAGCACAGGATGGGGGTGGCAAGTTAGGAAAACACAAATATGTGACATCGGTCCCTGCCTCTGGCAGATGCCGTTGGTTGCCTACGTGGCAGCCGTTCTTTTCTTGATGGCGGAGCCCTGACTTGGTTTGAAGGTCATGCCTCTCTCTCTGTGCTACTCAAGGAAAAGTGACCCTGCTTCCAGCTCCAGAATGAAAGTCGACTGATCTAAGCCAGTCATAAAGGCCCATAGTTTAGACATGGGCGTTTGGCAGAGTTTTGGCCAGTGAGATATGAGGAGAAGTCTGCTGTGGGGATTCTGGGAAAAATGTCTTCTCTTAAAAAGAAACACAGAACAGGCGCCTGGGTGGCTCAGTCGGTTAAGCGTCAACTCTTGGTTTCGGCTCAGGTCATGATCTCGAGGTTCGTGAGTTCGAGCCCCGTGTCAGGCTCTGTACTGACAGCGTGGAACCTGCTTGGGATTCTGTCTCTCCCTCTCTCTGCTCCTCCCCCACTGGTGATGTCTCTGTCTCTCTCTCAGAACACACACACACACACACACACACACACACACACACACACACACAGGAGGAGGACAGCTCCTTCCACTAGATTCTTGGAAATGAGGCAGCCATCTTATCACCATGAGGAAAGGAAGTCTGTTGAGCCCTCAGAGGTGAGGAACCAGGGTCCTTGATCACAGAACCACTAAAGACTGACAGCCTGGCCTCCATACTTTCTGTCTTCACTGTTGCAGCCAGTCGAGTTGCTGTTTTTGGCTACTTATAGTTGACGGCAACCTGTATTAGACTCTCCCTCAAAGGAGCAGGAAATAAGGATTTATTCTCATAAAACAGTACGGTTCAGCTTATCATCCACAGGCACACTATTCAGAGCCAGCGTTCAGCCCCATGGTGAGCCAGAAGGGAGAGAGGGAAGTCCCTTGGCCGGCAAAGCCGGAGCAAGGAGATTGTATTTGGAATGGATCCTGAGGTGGGATTAGGATTTGTGTGGGAAGAGCAGGAGGACATTCCGAGCAGCGGATGGCATGAGCAGACCTGCAGAGACAGGAGTGGCCAAGGCGCTGTCGGAGGACGGCGAGATTACGTCCTAATTCCACAGGCAGATTCTAGAGCACAACGAGCTGCAGGCTTAGAAGGTGACCCTTGATGGACGCAGTGAGAGGCGTTGTGAGCAGGGGAGAAGCTAGCAATGGGGACCTTGAGGGGGAGGGGGAGGCCACCACGTGCCGGGTCGGTTAGAAGGGAAGCCAGCAAAAGCTGAGTGGAATAATTCGGTTATAGGTGGTGAGGTTTGAGGTGACAGCAGTAGGAGAATGGAGGAAGATATCGGAGGAAAATTGTAAAGGAGTGAAGGAACTGCTGAGGGACGGGTTGATTGAATGCGGAGAAAGGGGGACATCTAGAAGCTGCCTCTGAGTGTTTGAGCGTGATGACATAAAATGGACATTTGAAAGAGGGGATCGATTTTAGGACGATGCTGTCTGGTCTTTGCCACTGAGGCTTGGAGGTAATGATGGAAGACCTAAGTAATGGGACCTTGAATTCATCTGAAAATATGGGTCAGGCCTTGGGAACGAGAGGCCAGGGCTTATGATGATGTGTCAGGGGCAGCACAGATACACGCATAGCCCTCCAGGTCTGCACAGTTTTGTGGGGTCATGTGCCTGTTCTTAGACAGTAAAATGGGTGAGGAAGTGGCAGGTGTCATCTCCTGGCGGAGGCAGCTAAGAACCAGTATTCTTGCATTTCTTCCCCCCCTTCCCCTCCCCCCAGGCCCAAGCATCCTGGGGGGCAAGGGCCACGGGCCTCGGATACGGTCACAGGGGGAGGAGGGCCTCCTTCCAGCGTAAGACTTTGATTGTTCTGCCCTTGGCCGGGAAGTCGTGGTGGTGGAAGCCAGACCTGAAGCTGTAACAGAGTGGCGCTGCTCCCTGCTGCTTGTGCAGGGTCCAGGTGATACGTGGCCTTCAGGTGACGCTTCAGCACCTACTTCTGACACGGTTTGCTCAGAGGTCTGCGTGGAAGGGGTTAGAGCTCGCCGGCTGCCTCTCGTTCTACCTCCGGGGCTTAGTGGTCTTGGAGGGTGAGTTTACTTCTTGCCTCTAATACCAAAGCCTTTTAGCTTTCCAGGGTAGGGGCTCCCTGCCCACGAGCTGTGGTAGGGAGACGGCCGCTCTCTCCAGGGGTACCAGCGTGTCCAGTGGCTTGTGTAGGGGAATGTTTCGGTGGCCGGTATCCACTGGTGACCAGCTTGAGCGTCTCAGTCATTGGTGGATCTAGACAGGGAACTTCAGGAAAAAGTTCCAGAGCTCCACGGTAAGCTAAGAACGAGGTGCAAAGCCCAGTTTTTTTAACCTTCCTCTTCTCAGAAGATTGGAAATGTGCCTTTTCTTAAAGGCTCGGGAGTGTGTGGAGCAAGGCAGGCCCTGGGCCCAGACCACTCTTTGCTCCGGCCGGGTTCATTTTGCCGGGCTGACTCACACTATTTTCCTAAGGGCAGGGGCCCTGATGAAGCGCTGGGAGGCATTTGACATCTGGTTTTCGTCAGGCGGCGAGTAAAAGTGCAGATGCCGAATCTGATCTTGCCTTAAACAAAGCAGAGCTGGATGCAGGGGAAGGGCCTTTGTGAGGCGCCTCTCCTGCTCCGGGTGCGATCTCTGGTGCGCTCCGTTTCTCGTCCAACTGGAAACTCGGAGGCCCACGGAGACCCAGCAGAAAAGCCTTCAGACGGAGGGATAGCCAGGCATTGGCCCCTCGGGCTTGTCTTTATGAATTTGAAAACTGAACGACATGGAGGGACCGTTCCTCTGTCTAACGTTTTTTTAAATTTGTCTTCCACTTTCAACGAAACCGAGGTGTCCTGAGTATTTGTGGGTACCGGTCTGTTCATGGGTAGCCGCCCTTATCTCACCCACTGCTCTCCCTGTTTCCTCTGACAGGCCTAGAAGGTCCACGTGTCGTCCCAGGAGGAGATGACACCAAAGCCATCTGTCAGCCTGGCCTTTTCCTTTGTCCATCTGTCCTTCCAGTCATCCTTCCATCTGTCTAGCCAGGCCACATTCAATAAGCATTTGTTAGGGAGCCGGCAGTAGGATTTGGGGCAAGCTCCTTAACTCTTCTAAGCTCCCATTTATTTCCTCATCTGTAAAACAATAGGAGCCACTCATGTGGGTTAGTGGGGAATTGAATGGGGCCACCCTAGGGAGAGAGCCCTTGGCACGTGCCTGGTGCCTGGTAAATGCTCAGCGGAAGTTGTCCTTTAGGACCGGGGGGCCTCCCTGGTCAGCTGACTGGTGGCAGGTTGCCTTGGCCATTTGGAGATTGGATTTAAGCCACAGTACATAGTTGCTGAGCCATTAATGCAAGACCTTTGGACCACATTGTCGTCACATTCCTTAGGATATCTTGCCGTTCTTGATTCAGTCTGGGCGAGGCCACCGTAGCAGGGCTCCAAGAATCTCTGAGCCGTTGAACATATCCACTGGCCGCGGAGTGTCCACCAGCCTTGGCCTCATTTGACATCGGGAGCCGCGACAGCTCTGAGGGGGTTTCCTCACCCCATTGATTGGGCCCTACCCCCTGGGGCTCGCCTGCCTGTCTGCCCCACCTCTTTTGCCACCCGCCAGCCCTCTGCCTCTGCGCCTTGGCTTATGCGGTGTGTCAGCCGGCCTCGCTTCCAGCCTCCTCTATCTGCTCAAGCTCCTGTTTCTGTCGGAGCTCCTGTTCTCTTGCCTGTTCTTCAGGATTTCCCCATTTTGCGTTCTTTTCCAGTGCTCTCAGGGAGCGGTGTTGATGTCATTTCACGCACCGTGCTGGGGTTTATGGAAAGAATGTGCGTTGGCATTTGAGCGTAAGGAATCCTAGAGTATCTGTTTAGAGTGTCCTGCGGAAGTGAGTTGTTTATTGCTGGCTGGCGTGCTGGGGTGTGGGGGGGCGGGGCTTGGGGAAATGGATACCCGTGTTACCTGGGATAGCATCCCCTGAAGCACAGGGACCCCACAGGCAAGAGTAGGCTGGCCAGTGCCGGACTTTCCTGCTGGTGGCAGTGGCTCCTGACCCAAGGGACCCCAGTGTTTACTCCCCTCCCTTCCCTTGTTGTCCAGACTTCGCCGTCTCCCTCCTCTAGATTTCTCCACTGACAACTCACTTGCTTTTGCCTCTGGTGACGTTGGTATCCTGCGAATACTCTTCAGTGGCCGCTTTCTGCCTCCTTCCTACTCTCCTCCAGTGACTTGAGGAAATTCTCGCCTGTGCTCTTTATGAGCCAGAAACTACCCGTGTCGCGGCCGGTCAGCGTATTGTGCTAAGAGGAACTTGTGAAGTAAAACGAGACACACTAAAGAACTGGCACCTTTAGCTTCCGAGCCTTTGAAAGTTCCTAGGAGTCTTGCGGGTCCATGCTTTCTGACCTCAGCCCCTAGAAGTCTCCGGCTCCCCCTGAAGGCAATGATAATGGCATTTACCCAGGAGCCAGGCACGGGAATGCACTGTCCTGGCGCCTGTGGGAAGTGGCAGGGAGTGGCCGAAGCTGGTGTTCCGTGTCACAGAGCCCAAGGGTTCAAACGGCAGTGGGAACAAGCCACAGTGTTTTATAAAGGAGACTTTGTCCTGCTCTAGCTCCACTCTGTGTTTAAGCTGGCGACAGGAGGAGATGATGCAGTTGTGGGCAGGCACTTGCACGACCTCTCATTAAGGCAGGCAAAATGAGAGGCCTGGAGGCCCCAGCCAGGCTGGCCTTGAGCAAAACGGTCCACAGCTGTCCGGCCCTTGCCACCCCCTCTGTGCTGTTCTCGGTCTCCCCACTCCACCCCCCACCCAGCCCCCGAGCAGCCATATCCACGGCTTCCCTCTACCCTGTGTCCCACTCAGGCTACAGCCTGCTCTCCTGGTCTTCACCGAGCCCTCTGGTGCATCCCTGACCCCTGACCCGGAAGGTTTATGGATCGGTAGGGTGGCTCCTTTGCACTGAAGAGGGAAGCAGAAGCTGACATTTATTTAACCCCCAAGTCAGTCCAGTCTGTGTGTTCACACACATTCTCTGACTTCATCCCTGCAGTTTCGGGTCAGAGGACTGTCATGCAACCCCTTGTCCAGATGGGGCAGTCGGGGCACAGCGAGGTTGTGTGATTTCTCCAGGTCACGGCCAGCACAAACCACTTCCTGCTAAGGAAAAGGAGCCCAGTATTGGTCTAATCTGCTTTATTGTGGGGTAATTAACATGCAACAGAAATTCACCAGTCTTAAGTGTATGGTTCCATGAGCGCTGAGGGATGTTGGTGTGAACCGCCATCACAATCAATAGAGAGTGGTACTTTTGCCCCCCGGAAGTTCCCTCCTCACACCCTCAGAGGCAGCAGGTACAGATCTGGTGTTTGTTACCACAGTGCTGTCCTGGCCAGAGTGTCGGCCATATGCAGTTCTGCAGTATGAAGCCTTTTGAATTGGACTTCTCTCACTCAGCATAATGCTTTTGCGATTCATCCATGTGCTTGCATGTACAGATAGATCGCATTCTGTGATGGACAGAATGTCCCGTTGATGAACATTTGGGTTGTTTCCAGTTTGGGGCTAGTATAAATCTGCTGTTTCGTGTACGAGACTTTGTGTGGATATAGGCTTTCATTTCTCTTGGGTAAATAAATACCAGGAGTGGGTATTGCTGGGTCATACGGTGAGTTTACGTGTAACTTTATAGGAAACTGCCAGACTGTCTTCCCCAGTGGCTCTGCCATCCTCCTTTCCCACCAGCAGAGTATGAAGGGGGACTAGCACAGTTGACTTCTAACCTGGGGCCTTTCCAGTCATCCCATAGGGTCACTAGCTGCTGTGGTGTTACTGGCTGATAATCACTTTAGTGTGTACTGAGCTTGCACTTTTCCTTTCCTCTTCTTTTTCTTTTTAAAGAGTTGTTTGCCTTTATATTTATTCAGATTAGAGAATTCTAGAAACCCCAGAGCCATTTGGGAAAACACATATTTGAGATTCTGTTCCTCTAGAACCATCCTGGTACAAAAATCAGTATCAAATAGGGTTCTCCTGAGAAAGAGAACATAAACGTTTATAACACGAACATATATGCATGTATGCATGTGCGCATATATATGTATGTATACATATATGTACAGACATGCATATGTATACACACAGGCACACATACAGAGATTTAACTTTTGGAATAATTCTTGTGGTTCTGTGGTTGGCAAGTTTGAAGTCTCTAGGGAAGGCCAGCATACTGGAAACTCAACAGGATTTTACCCTGTAGTCTGAGCCTTGATTTCTTCTTCACTAGGGAAACTTCCATTTTTCCTCTTGAAGATTTCAGCAGAGTAGCTGAGACCCACCCATGTTTTCAAGGGTAATATCCCCTCAAGTCAACTGATTGTAGGTATGTTTGGTTCCATAGCTGGCTCGTGTAGTGGCTAGGTTATAGTAACCAGTTACAGAGCCTGTCCTTTTAATGTGGGGTTTCTGGAAAAGTCTTAACATTTGGAGCCAGCTGATATTAGAGAGGTTTTCTCCAGGTGGCCCTTGGCAGCCCAGAGCAGCCTCCTTCGCTGGCTTTCTTCTCTGCCATCACCTCGGTTCGTAATTTGGAGTCACTGCTTGGGGCTCTCCTTAACAGGTGCCCAGTGACTACGGTTTTCCTGCCTTACTTTCCAGTTAAGGTCCCTGATGTTTTGGCAGTCCCAAATGGACAGGGATGCTGTCAAATCATCATTGGCCTTGGTGTGGCTCCTGGGGAAATAGAGAAAAGGAGTTTGAGGAGCATGTGGCTGGGTTCACCTTTTTCTTTATTTGTGGTGGCATTTCCTGTGTGGGGACCGCTGACAGGTGTTCTTTGGTAGGGGTCCAGATGAAGGAAGCACGGGTCCTCTGGTCTGAAACATTGGTGTCACAGAGTAGAACACTGAGCACGGGTTTGGGGAGGGCAGGATCAGCTTGGGAACCTGACTGCTAGGCTCTTCACTGTCCTGCCCTTGAAATGGAAAGTGTTGGTTTCCTGCCCTCCCCCTGACTCCTGCTAACTCCTGACCTTGGGTGAATCATCAGACCTTTCAGGACCTCAGCTTCCTCACTGAGGAGTAGGGACAATGGTCCACATTGCACGGGGGGTTCAAGGGTCAGCTGCACTGTCCATGGGATAGTGTCTTGTGTACACACGTAATGTCATGAGACTTGGCCTTGGCCACTGCCCTGACACTCGAAAGCCACCTCCTCCAGCCGTCCTCTGGGATCGCTGTGACTGGGGTAGGCTGGCCCAGGGCGCTGTCAGCTGAGAAGGCCGGCCTCCGAGAGCTTGGGGCATGGAAACTTCCTGCTTGCTCTCACAGACTGACAGTAATAAATGCACAAAAGAGGACTGAGCCGCTGCTGAGCAGCCAGGAGTCAAGGACACAAAGGATGGTCAGGGGAGTGAGTCAAGGCCCCTGAAGGCCACACGATGAGTGTCCATCGCAAGTGGGATTTCTTGGTCACCCAGGGTTGTGAGTACCAAAGTCGCTGGATTGCCGAGGAAGATGGGCCTTGGGGAGCCTTGTGGGAGGAACAGGAGCTCTAATCTGAGAATCCGGAGACATGAGTTCTCTAAGCCCCTTTGTCAGGAGCTAACCATGTGACAGGTGACATGGCCACGTGATACTGACAGGTGTTGTTTGATGAAGGAAGCACAGGTCCTCTGGTCTGAAACATTGGTGTCACGGAGTAGAACGCTGAGCGCGGGTTTGGGGAGGGCAGGATCAGCTGGGGAACCTGACTGCTAGGCTCTTCACTGTCCTGTCCTTGCACAGGTTGAGCTCAGTTTCCTTTTCTGTGAACAAGGGAGTGGGACAGGATGATCTGACTCTGGAGCTCTCGCGTAGCATTTGGCGAATGAGGCTCTACAACTCCAGTACCTCTCACTGTGCTTTTTGGACCAAAAAGAGAGTTTGCAGCCTCTGTTGTTACTGGGAGGTAAATCCCTGTGGCTAATGAATAACTGCTTCAGGGGCAGAGTTGGGGGGAGTGGAGGCTGCAGGGGAAGGTGGTGGTGGGGTGGGGAAGGTTCCAGACGGGGGATGATTTAAGGCAACACTATGCAGAGGAGCCTGAAAATGCCTTCGCTGAGCATTGTTTGCCATGGGCTCCCTGGCAGGTGGCCTGGTGGCCCCCGCTGACGTCTGCCACCCTGAGCTCTCAGGGCCCAGCACACAGCAGTGAATGATGATGGTGCAGTGGGCCTCCTGCCCCGAGGGGTTCTGCCTGCTGCCACCACGCCCTGCAACTCAGGACACTTCTTCCCCGACAGCCCTGGAGCTCCTGGCTCTAAACCATGGGCTCTAATTCTGGCGGAGGCTTTTCCTTTTCCACATTTTCTTATCCACTTGAGCAAAATGCTCTTCCTTCCTCCCCGTGCAACAGGAGTTTTTAGCTTTCTCCCTGGTCAAATTTTGCTCTGCCCTGAATCCCACTGTGTTGTTTCTTTAGGTTTATCTTTCATATCCCGGGCCTGGACCCCTGCCCCTTAAGCATAGGGACTCAGGTCCTCCTGGCTCTAGCTGCTTGGAGGCATCTAGAATTCTAATATTATTCATCAAGGGTAAAGTTGCCCTCAGAAATGTGCAATATGAACTCTTACCTTACGGAAGTCATTCCAGACATCAGAACCAGAAGCCTGAGGACCAATTTCTTTTCATTCTGAAGTTTTCTTTAAAAAGATAATTCTTGCACCTGTTAAAAGACAAATTTGGAAGAATGAAAACACACGAAATGTTCCGTTATTTCGAAGTAAAATTCTATGGAACAGCATCTTGGGTGGTTTTTAATGGTGACCATCCTACCAATAGTACTTAAAAGTCTGGTAACATTTTAGGAACACTAATTGGATGAATACCGTTCCTAACTTTTCTGACTTAAATCATAATAACACAATTCAAAAGCCCTTCTCCAAGCTTCCTTTTGTCCTCTGCTGCCCTTTTAGCTCTGCCCTCTGCCCTCTCGGAAGGCTGCCCTCTGCCGTGATCACTGCTCTTGTTTCTTTGAGGTTTATCTTTGCTCTGGATGCTGCTACTGCTTTTTCTTTTTTTTAATTTCCTATTGTGGAAAACTTCAAACGTATACTCAAGTGAAGAGAGTAGGATAATGACCCCCACGCACCCATCACCCAGTTCCAGCTGTTATCAGCTCACAGCCAGTCTTGTTTTATCTGTACCCTCATTCCCTTTCCTACCCTTCCTGTATTATTTTCCAGAAAACCCAAGGAACACTTATTATCTGCCCATGTGTTGTGGAAAATTCTTGTCCATTAGGCTGCATTTTTCAGTAATTTGTGTTTGCATTTAAAATCCCTCTTCAGAATAACAAGGAGGTAACATTTTGTCCCCATCAGATTGGTGAAAAATGTAGAAGCCAAACAATACCAGGGAGTTGACAAAGACTTGGAACAGAAGGAACACTTAAACCCTGACCTTGGGAATGTAAATTGGTGTGCCAGTGTTGCAGAGCGATTTGGGCAGCGCGTAGCGTGACTGAAGATACCCTTAGATGAACAATTACAAGAATATTCATTGCAGTGAAGGGTCGGAAACCATTTAAGCATTCATCAACAGGAAAATGAATAGATAAATTGTAACAGATACAGTGAATATTCATACAAGGGACTATAATATGCAACAATCAAAAGGAATGCACTTGGAGTGACAGATGTCAACAGAGATTACTCTCAAAAATGTTTTGTCAAGTAAAAAAAAGATGCAAAGTGCATTCAGTGATGACATTTTAAACAATTTTGAAATGTGCAGAAACTCTATATTGTTATACATCTATAGTAAAAGCATAAAAACGGACGGGAGTGATAAATGCCAAGTGCAGGATGTTGTTGTTTCTGCAGTGGGGGCGGGGGTGGAATGGGACTGAGGAGGGGGAAATACAGACACGGGCAGCATCTCTAGGGCTTACTTCCTTGGAAAAAAAAAATTAAGCAAGTGTGGCAAAATATTAGGACTTGACAGTCCTGGAATAGACACAGGTGTATATGCTTCTTCATTCAAAAATTAAAGAAACGTGCAATTATTTTCAGTCTTCTGAATGTGAGGTGGCTCCTGTTGTCGCATGATGTCATTAGCATCTAGACTAAGCAACGTGTCCGTTCCTGAGAAAATGCATATTTTGTCATTCGATGACAGTGGGTTGTGGATCCCCTTAAATTTAATAGGTTCCTAGAGGCCCACGATTCCACGTATTTTCCAGACACTTATATTGACAGTTAGAAAAAGCCAAGTAATGAAGCCTTAATGATTTGACTTAACAAGTTATAGAAGAAGCAATTACGTTGTGCTTCCTTTCTTCTTTTGGAGAAGGTGGGAGCAGCGTGGGGGAGGGGCAAAGGGGGACCCTTCCTTCCCTGTATGTAGTCTGGTCCTAGATGCGGTCTCCTTCCCCTCATCTGCAGTCATTGAGCACCCATCTCCACGCCTGAGGCTTGCACCGGAGTAGGACAGATGGTCCCGGAGGAGGTAGGATTTGGAGAATGAGGCCTGGGTGACCAGATGTACGCAGGATGGAGTTCCCATCTTTGTACCAAGACATACATCTTGGAGGCCTGGTCCCTGCCTGTCCATCTGCAGCTGTGCTCCGTGTACCTGTGCTCATCCTGGCCTTTTAGCCAGAGCCCACACTAGTCCTCTTGGCAAACTCACCCTTTGTCCTCTGGTTTTGCGTGTGCCCTGCCCTCACGTGTGGATGAGTGCCTCCCTATACCTGTCCCTGGGCTGCGTATCCTTAACTCCTGTTTACTTCCCGAGATTCAGAGGAAGGTGACTTCCGTGAGATGCCTTCCCTGCCTCTCCCCAGGCTGACCCCACCCTCCCATGGTCCCTGTGCAGTTAGCTCCTTATCTGGTTGGTGCCTCAGCCCATGCCCATCCCCCTCCCTGTTACTTTTTCCTGGGCAGTGATGCAGGTAGAACGGTTCAGAGTACGGACCCTGGACAGATTACTTACCCTGTAGGCGCCACATTCATCTGCAGACAGGGTGAGAAAGGCACCGACCTCACGTTGTCGTGAGGGCTAATTGTGCCCCACGTGAGGCCTTTAGAGCAGGGCCTGGCAGGACTCAGTGCTGAGACTAGCTGGTGCCGCTATTGTTATTTTCCTGCTTCCTCCCCCTTCCTCGTTCTCCTTTCTTCCTTCCCTCCTTCCTCCTCCTTTGTCCTTATTGTCGTTCAGTCACCAACACAGGCGGATGGAAACCATTGTAAGCAAAGCCTATTGGCAAATTTTGGAAGGACCGGGGGGGATCGGATGGATGGGGGTGCGGGCCTGGGATTTGGACACCTTGAAGACCAAGGTGGAGGTATTTAGACGAGAAGGGACTGGCAGAGTGGAGCCCCTGGGAATAACACATTTTCTTCAAATTCAGTTGTATTTTTAATATGTGCGGAATGGCTTAGGACTTGGCATCAAACTGCATTTCCTGAGAATGCCTACTGTGTGTGCCAGCAAGAGGCATGGTGATGCAGTGCACCTGTGGGCGGGACAGGCAAGCGGAGGTCTTGTGCCCAAGCATCCTGTTCATAGTTCTCTGGCTGGATTAGGGTGTTGTAGGGTTCTGTCCTTGACCATTCTGCACTTTTTCTGGTGAGTTTTGATGAAGGTGAAGGTCATAACTCATCTAAAGTCATTTAAAGAACTTAAAAACAAGAAGAGACAGCAAATATGTTGGATGGTAAGGAAGACAAAAAACTAGGTAGGCTGATGTTCTGCATTCTGTTACGATAGAACTGGGCTAAAGGCGAGGTTTGGAATCTTAGCTGCACAAGTGTGAGAGGGGGAGGCTGTGGGAAGGACGGCAGGTTGTAGTTGGCAGGTACCAACCGTGTGGTGTGGCCACCAAACAAAGCTGTCTTGTCTGCACAGAAAGAAATTTGGTGTCTAGAACCAGCGTGGTGGTCTGCTTGCTCTATGCCGGTCAGACCACAGGTGGGGGACGGCATGAGGTTCTGGGTAACACGTTTGGAGGCACAGAGGCAAACCAGAGCCTGTTTAGAAGAAACAGGGGAAGATCTTGGGCTGTCCAGCCTGGAGAGGAGAAGCTTCAGAGCTTCTAGATGGCAAACTCCTTGAGCACCAAGATGGTTCCTGTGCATCTCTCGTAGCCTTAGTACCTGTTTCAGTGTCTCGTGCCTAGAATGTGCTCAGTTATTACCCACTGAATGGGTAGACGAATGGCTGGGCTCGTCCTGTGTCCAGGACCCCTGAGCTTAATTTCAGTTCAGAGTAAAGAAGAACTTTCTAACAGAGCTTCTCCATCTGGGCTGCCATCAGTGGAGATGAGCCACAGGTGTGGGGAGTCAGGCTTAGGGGGCAGTGAGACCAGGGGGCCCCAAGAATCATTCTTTACATCCCTGAGTCAGGGCTTTGTGTGGACGGAAGTAAAGGGAGTGGGTAGAAAAATCTGTGATTGCCAAGGGTGGCCAGGAACAAGTAGATTTGTAAATGAATCTGCTGGAAACTTATCAACGCACCCCTCCCCCCGCCAAACAATGCTTTTTGTAATTTCTGGTTAAAATGCCCTAATTTGAAATAACATCGAGTAGGATTTAAGTTAATAGTGTGAATCGCAGTCCCATTTGCTCAGCCTCATGGCCCAGATCGGCAGAGCCATTTGTCACAGTTGGTTTTAAAGCCAGGAAGAAAAATACTCCTGGATGCTGGCCAGGACTTCTTGTGGAGATGCTGTCTTTGGAACATGGAAGGGGTGGGTGGTGAGAAAGCTGAGGTTGGGCAGAAGGAGGGCCATGTGCCGGGAGGCAGGAGATGGGGTGCCAGTTTCCGTCCCTGGCTTGCTGGTTGACCTTGGCCGAATCCTGCAACCTCTCAGGCCTCGGTGCCTGGTGGAGAGGGGGCCCGGCAGAGCATGCCTTCTCCAGGCTAGGCCAGGGACCTTCTCGTTCTTTTATTCAGTCAACTAATATTTGGAGCTCCTCTTAGGTACCAGGCACCATTCTAGAAGCTGAGAATCCAGCGGTGCCAATACTTCTTCTAGTTTTAAGACCTAGGATGCTAAGAGTGGCCTCATCCATCCCGGAGACCAGCATTTCTTCCAGGCAGAAGTGCATGCAGACTGTTGGGAGCTCAGGAAGAGTTGTCAGCAGCCTTCCTCCTGATGCGCTTGAGGCCTGAGAGGGAGGAACCAGGGCCAACTCAGAAGTGCATGAAAATCAAGCTGTGGAGATTTGGATCGCTGAACACATGCTCCCCAGAGCACCTCTGAGAATGGAAGGAACCGTAAAGCTGGTGTAGGGAAGGTGGTCATGGAGTGGGGCTGTCTGCAGGGCAGGGCCCCTCCCCTTTGCTGGAGGAGGCTGTGGGAGGCCTCAGGTGGGCTGGTGGGTGGGGGGAGGGTGGTGAGGCACCTGTGGGGAGGCTTGTTCTTTGGAGTGGAGGTGCACTAGGAAGGGGGTTCTGGGAGAATGAGCGATTGATTCCTCCTGCAAGCATGTACCGGGTACCTGCTGCTGAAGTGCAGAGGGGCCCACAGAGATGGGTTACAGGGGGGCTGTGACTTCAGCTGCCCGGAGGCTAGCAGGGCAGAGGAGTGTGGGGCGAGCTGCCCCAGGGGGCAAGGACAGCCTGGCAGCAGAGATGACAAATGGGCTGGGCCTTCAGGAGGGACTAGGAGTTGGCTGGGTGTGGGGCAGAGAAAGAGCCATTCCCGGGAAGGGCTTTGGAGTCTTCTGAGTTTGCATTTGTGTTGTGGGTGGAGGCGGAGGCCCCGTCAACAGGCACTGGTCATTTGATTCTTGGAACGATGGGGGATATACTTCAGTGCCCAAAAAAGAGGTGGCCATCACAGTGTTCGAGGCTGAGAATTCTTTGTGCTTAAGCTGCCATAAGTCTTTTCTGGAACACTGTGGGTGTAAAACAAAAAATAGTCCTTCCTGCTCTGTGTGTGGGGAGTTGGAGGGATGAGGGCTGGGAGGTGGCTGGCGGGCCAGGTGCAGAGGGTAGCAGGTGGACGGAGGTATGGCTGCCCGAGGGGGCCACAGGAGGGGCTGAGAGTGACTGAGTCAACAGGATTTAGAGACGGTCCACATTGAGGTAGCAGAGAAGAACAGGGACCCCCCCCCCCCCCCCCCCCGCCAGGAAGAGAGCTGAGGAAGGCAGACATCAGTGGGGATTGTTTGGGAGGAAGTCAAGTATGGGCAGACACAATGAATTTATTTAAACACATTTCTGGAATTGGTGGCTCGACTCCAGGGCTTGGCCAGGCTCCGTGCCTCAAAACCAATGAGAAGTGGGGGCAGGGAGGAGGGGGCGCCTGGGTGGTTCAGTCGGTTGAGTGTCCAACTCTTGATCCCAGCTCGGGTCATGATCTCGTGGTTCATGGGTTCAAGCCCTGCATCGGGTTCCACGTTGACAGTGTAGAGCCTGCTTGGGATTCTCTCTGTCCCTTTCTCTCTCTCTCTCTCTCTCTCTCCCTCCCTCCCTCCCTCCCTCTCTCCCTCTCCCTCTCCCTCTCCCTCTCCCTCTCCCTCTCCCTCTCCCTCTCCCTCTCCCTCTCCCTCTCCCTCTCTCTCTCTCCCCTTGCCCACTTGTGTGCACATGTACTCTCTCTCTCCCTCAAATAAATAAACTTAAAAAAAAAAAAACAGTAAGCAGTTGGAACCTGAGGTGAGTTTGAGATGGGGTCTAGACCTTGGGGATTCCATTGTTTAGAGGCAGGTTATCAGTTACATAGAGCTTTTCAACCAACCACCCCTAATCTTGGTGGCTTAAAATAAGAATCCTTTTATTCTCTCTCAGGAATCCTGTAGGCCAGGACTTCAGGAAGGGTTTGGCTGGTAGTGATTCTGGCTTAGTGTTTTTGGTGAGGCTGCAGGCAGCTGTCGGCTGGGACTCCAGGAGGTGGAGCTATGGGGACCAGCCTCTCTTTCTCTTTCTGTGGACATTCTTGAGGGCTGGCATGGCTTCCTCCCAGTATGGTGGGCGCAGGGCAGTCAGGCTGCTTCCATGGGCCCCAGGGTTCCAAATGAGTGTCCTGAGAGAGCCAGGTAGAAGCCTCTTGTGACCCAGCCTTGAGGTCACGAGTGTCTCTACTGCAGTAGTCATAAGCCTACCCAGATTCAAGGGGAGGAGACTCAGATCTCATCTCTCCATGGGAGCCATGTCAGAGTCAGGTGAGCAGAGCACATGGAACGAAGGTACCATTGTGGTCAACTTTGGGAAACACTTGCTCAAGTGGGGAAATGACAGGAACACTTGAACTCCCCAATACATTACAGGCAGAGAGTTGGGGGCGCCACCTGTGGTTGGTGGGCAGCCCAAGATACTGGGCACACAGGAGAGGATGCGGCAAATGATGATGAGCCTGACAAACGAGATGTTCTGGGCCTGAGGACTCAGAGGGAGGGAGGGCAGGAGGGGCAGAGGGAGGTGCAGTTTGGCCAGAACCATGTGCTTTTGTTGATTAGTTGTTTTCTTCACGTGCTTGAGCCCATCCCCCCCATCTTCCCCTTAGGGCTCTAAACGACACTTCATTAGGGGAAATTGTAAGTTATCTTAGTCTTTTTTATTGTCTCTGGATTTTACTTTGGCATAGCATGCATTTTTATTCATTTACTTTTGAATGAGTGAATGGATGCACGTGTTTAATTTAAAAAGATGCACAAGGATGTAGATGGTGAAGATTAAGTCTGCTCCTCACCCGGTCCCCGAGAGACTACCGCCGTTGCAGTGCACGAGTGAAATATTCTCCCTTCTCATCTGGTCTGGCCCTGAGGTTCTTCCCTCGCCACTGCCTCCTCTCCAGACCCAACGACCCAGCCACCTTCGCAAGAGGGCAGGGCCTGCGGACTCCGGGTCAAGCCCAGCCTGAGGCTCTGTTCAGGTTTTTCTGAACCTGTCATTTTAGATGTTGCTTCTAATTCAAGTTGGATACATTCCACGTTGGTTCTTTATTTCTGCTTTGTGTGGTTTCTAAGTGTTCTTTTACTCCCAAGATCCTGATTTCTGATATTTTTTGTTCTGCCAGTTCCACGTACGTTTCCCTGGTAAAGGGACATCTGTATAGTTGGGGGAATCCACGGGCTTTGAATTTTGGTAGTACAGAATCACATAAACTTGGAGCTAAAATGGGACTGTAAGGAATGTCTTGTTGTTTTCCCTTTTTGTTTGTTTGTTTGTTTTGGTTTTATTTATTTATTGCACATAGGGAATTCAGCCCTAGAGAGGAACCTGAGAGATTGTCTAATGTAAAAAACGAAACAAAATTAAACCAAAAAAACAAAACACCTCCCACAAAAACCCCAGACCAGCTCTGCTCTACTTCCTTGGGATGGATGTCAACCTGCAGAGACCCCCGAGTCCCTGGAGCAGGTGGTGGGAAGTTCCTGATCCAGCCCTGGACAGGAACGCCTGAACCCAGGCTGTTCCAAATGGCTCGAGTGTGGGCACCCTGGCGCCGTGCCCGGGCCTGGGTCGACTTCTCAGCCGGCCTTCAAAAGGACAGATTGCAGCTGGGCTCTGCGCGGTACCTGAGCGCAGCTCATAGACACCAAAGTCTGTGTCTCTGCACTGCGCAGCATCGATCCGTAGCATTCGAAGCTATTTTTTTCTCTCTGAGTGTCCACGAAATTCATTACTTTACAATGAGCCTGTCAGGGATCACCGCAGCGAAGGAGCTTTCCACTCAGGTCCCAGTGCCTCATTCTTAGCGAATTTTGCCTTAGCAAGTAAATCAGATATGCTGTAAACGCACTAATGTCACTATCCCCACCAGTGGGGATCTACAACTTTGTCAGAGCCCCTTTCTGTCTATTGCCTAGCCTGTTCCTGGTTGCGGCCCTTTACTTGTCCGGATTTGGCTGGAGGTTCTGCGGAAAGGTTTTTAACCTCAGCTCCTTTGCCCGTAAAGAGCACCCCATGCAGTGGGGCCTGTGCTTGGCTCTACGGGTATGGTGGGTTAATCCCGCCAGACAAGGGGAGCTCTAAGTTAATGAGTGCAGTCTCTCTTTTCCCTCCTAGAGCATGGATTTCCTGTACAGTCCGTGCTGAGTTCCGGGAGACAGAAACATATGGCTGAAAAAGGATCGCTGAGCAGGATTAAAAATTAATCCTTCAGCGTCCACGTCCTCATTTGTTGCCTTCCAGGTTCGGTTTTCTTTCTGCCTCTGAGGACCCCTCGTTCGGAGTGTTGTGTGGTCAGTTACTCCACGGTTCTCTTGAAAGCGGTTTCGGAGACGCTGTTTAAATCCTGGTGGGTATGTCGCCTTTCAATGGCAGTCTTCTGTGCCGAGGGATGCTGGCAGCCCCTGCACCCCCAACCCCGCACCTGTCCCCCCGCACCCACCCCCCTGCCACACACCCACCCGTAGCTCATCTGGCCCTACACAAAAGGCAACTGATAACTCCCCTTATCAGCACTAGATGCGTTGGAGACCTTTGGGGATGGTCAGCGTTTTCTGGTTTTGATTACCACGTAACTATTTTAAATGTGCAGCCCTAGCAAAGCGATAACCTTCACAACCATATAATCAGAGCCCTCATTAATGGGATCATTTTCTGGGTGGAACATTGGTTGTCTTTCCTCCCTTTTCTCAACCCAGCGTTCGTTGATTGAGTCTTGTGAGTCGAATCCTTGACTGCCTTCTGGGAAGAGGCTCTGCCCTTGGTGACTTCTGCTGTGTCTGGACCTTTGTGGTTAACAGTGCCCACTTGGGAGCTGTGGGGTCTACAGCTGATGGAGGTTTTGAGGAGGACCGAATGCCAGGTATTTGGGAACAGCCTTGAATTAACCGTCTTCTGGCAACTTTCTCAAATGGCTCAGTGGCTTATCATGGCCTATGAGGCACCTCCCGTCTGAGTGCCTGCCATCCATCAGCTGTGTGACCGTCCTCTGCTCCCTCTGTCCTGCAGAGGGTTGTTGGAGGAGGTGATTTCGAGCTGCAGGTGGTGGGGTGGTCTGGACAGTGGGGCTCTCAGTCCAATGATGACCTCATCAGCTTCCCCACAAACCCGCTTCCTCTGTCTTCTGCACACCTACCCAGTGGCCCAGATCTGGGAGTTGCTCTGGACAGCTCCCTGGACACCCTTTCAGGCTCTTGACCACATTTCCGTGCATCTTTTCTGCCAGACTGCCTCCCTCCACCTCCTGTGATCTGCTCTACTTGGGGCCTCAGTGGCACTCTTATGGATCACCGCGAGGATCCCCTGCTGGGACCCCTTTCCAGTCATTCCTGCCAGAAACGTCTTCCCAAGACATGATTCAGAATATATATTCTCTTTTCAACACCCCCTCAGTGACTCTTCATTGCTCTTGGACCAAAGCCTCTTTACCATGGCAATAAGCCCCTGCTTCATCTTGGTCTGAGCCCTCTGTGGGCCCTCCAGCTCCCTCACGCAGCTCTGTGTGGACTCAGCCTGCTCTGTGCCGAGGTCCGGGTCGTGTTGTTCCAGCCTCACCGAGCAGGAATGCCCGCTCATCCTGCTTCAAACTGGCACAGGGAAGCACTGTTCTCTGAAGCTCTCCTGACTCCCCATGGTTGGCAGGGACGGCTTGCCCTGTGTCCTCCATACGCCCTTCACAGAGCTGCTGGCTCTTTGCAGCCTTCGTTTACACATCTGTCTCCACCTCCCGGACTGTGAGGGGATTTGGGTCTTGTAGTTCATCAGCCTAAAGAACACAGCGGCTGGCAAAGGAGAGGCACCATCCGTATTTGTGGAATGGATGAACAAGGAGCCCATGGTACTGGCTTGCCATCCACTGTGGCTCTTAATTTCTCCGAGCCTCCGTTTGCTCACCTCATCTCTAAAATGGGGACGGTACAGTTCTCTTAGAAGATGGCTATGAAGTTAAAATGAGAACGCACTTGTGGAAAACACTAGTATGGTGCGGGTTTGGCTAATGCCAGGGATTTAGCAGGTACTCAGTCCTTATGGCCCTTTTCAGGTGACAACCAGGGATAAAGCCTCAGTTTCAGGATAACGCATCCCATTACTGCCTTGAATCTTTTGTCTCCTTTCCAAGAGGTCTTCTGTCTTGCCCCTAATTAGGAGGGCGTGTCTGGGGAACACCTTTAGCGTCTGGGCTGGGTTTGCCACCATGGGGGCAGAGGCCTTTGAATCCTTCCTTCTTTGTGGGACCGTCGGCAAATGTTCAGAATCCCAATCCTGAAATCTCTGTTCCTCAAGGCTTCTCCAGGGCCTTTGATGGTGCAGCCGCCCTCGCTCTCAGGCTCTCAGTAGGGAACTACAAACAGCCTGTAACGCATGTCATGTCCTTGGCCCCCGGTATGTCAGAGGCAGCCTGCATGTTAATGCCGGAACTTCCGCTTTCTCGGGGACTCCTCCAGCTGGCTGTCACTCAGGTGCCTTCTTTGTACCCTGGAAGGACGCTTGTCATCAGGGCTCACGGTTTCCATTCATGCTGTGCAGGGGCATCCAGTTGGAAGAAGCAAGAGAAGAGATACGTAAGGGGGCTCGGAACAGATCAACATGGAACGTAAGTTTAATAGCTTGGAAAATTAGGAGTTTTAGCAAAGTGACTAAATAGCTTAAAAAAAAAAAAGGAGATGAGGTCAGACCTGTTCTGCCAGACCCTTGAGCAAGTACGAAGCTCAAATAGAGGGCAACTGATTAACCATGCGACATGTTGCACCTGCCAGGTCACCTGGCCGGCCTGGCCCTGCTGATTTTGTCATCATATTCGCTCTCAGCCCTTCCCTGTTTCACATCACCCCGCCACCCCTGCCCTGCACAGGCTTCCTGGCCACCCCCTCTCTCCCCCCCTCACACAACCTCAGACTCATCTGCACAAAAGCATTCACTCCTCTCCGACTCCTTTTTTGGAGGGTGAGGGGGAAAGCGGTCTGAGAATGCTTTCCAAGTGTAATCCATGCAGAGTGTAGAATGCTTAGGGAGCACGACATGCAAAGAAAAACTGTCACTTGTGACCCTACTGTCCTTTAGCGTTTTCCTGAAGATGAGCCCGGTTCCTTCCCCACACATACATAGCGGGATACGGGGCGTGGGGGAGTTCCTTACAAAACACTTTCAAACCCTTTAGAGCCTTTTCCTCCTTTACTTTGTAATAGGCTTTCAACATTTTATTTTATTTATTTATTTATTTATTTATTTATTTATTTATTTATTTAATGTTTATTTTTAAGAGAGAGAGGGACAGAGTGTGAGTGGGGGAGGGGCAGAGAGAGAGAGGGAGACACAGAATCTGAAGCAGGCTCCAGGCTCGGAGCCGTCAGCACAGAGCTCGATGTGGGGCTCGAACTCATGAACCGTGAGATCATGACCTGAGCCAAAGTTGGACCCTCAGCCGACTGAGCCACCCAGGCGCCCTCAGCATTTTAGGTGTTCATAATATTTCCCTATGATTTTTGATGGCTTCGTAGTATTTCGCCACAGGGGAAGGGCCGTAATTTACGTAATAGAGCCTCGCTCAGTGGACCTCTCCCTGCTTCTGCAAGCGCCCCACCCCACCCCACCCCTGCTCCATGTTCTGTCCCCCTGGGGAATCCCACAGCCCCACATACCTTCCGGGGCTATGTTCAGAAATCCCCGGGGCTGCTGCAGAATTAACCTTCACCTCCACGGTTCTCCTTTGTGTGTCTGTGCTCCCCAGTAAGAACAAGCAGGGGACCCGCTGCTGGCTACCTGGTGATAGTCATGCTCAAAGCATGTTCCTTGAATTAAACTGGAAAAATATGCAACCCAAGGGCTGCCCACAGAGAAGGGCAAAGTGCAAGACACGGAACCACCAACAATGAAAGTCAAAGCTGAGAGAGGAGGAATGGCCAGGAATTATTATGATAAGGTAACAGGTGCTTGGGAAAATCCCCAGAGGCAGTGTCCATGCACTTGACTATTAATTTTTAGTTGAGTGTGGATGTTGGTGCTTTATTGGTGTGCTGGACATATTTCAGGATCCCTGGCCACTCATGCTTGAAACAGGGGGTTGCCCCCTCCCCCATGGTTCCTGCTGCCTTGTATACAACAAGGACCAAGGGGGTAGTGGTATTATGCCAAGTAATGGAATACAGAAGCCTATCTGGTCAAGTCTGGCTTGTCAATCTGGTCAAGTGTGTATCATAAATGGTCCCCAAATCCACAACTAAGCCTTTGAGGTTAGTGTCTGGGGATTTTGTACCAAGAGCCATAGTGGGATGTTGTGAGTATACAGTAATAATAGGCATATGTGAACTGAATTGTTGGAGCACAGAAACTTTGGCCAAGTAAAGGAAGCCCATCCTTGAATAGAGGAGGGCCTAGGTCACATGGGTCTCCAGTTCCGGGCTTTCTAAGATCCACGACCCATACTCTTGGGTTGTTTTGAACTTCCACAATATGGCTTGTCAACCCCCCTTCTTCGCCCCCCCCCACCCCGACCCCGCCACTGCCACTTGAGTTAGTTGAATGGGCCCCTGTGCTCAGCTTCTTGTGATTATCTGACTAACCTCCAAGAGGTGGCCCATGTGTGTGGGGATGGTCATGGTCAGGAGGATGGTCATCTCTGCTGCCAACCTATCTGCTTCTCTCACTGTCCCTCCCTCGCTGTCCTGCAAAGCCAGCCCTGGCTCCCAGAGAGAGCTGCCGGGAACCGCCAGAACTGAAGGTGGGTGTTCTGGGCTTTTCCTAACTTTAGAAAAGTGGAGCCTTGGAGCCTGCTGGACTCGTTGGCTCATAGGCTCATCCATCAGTAACATTTACTGAAGCATCTACCAAGCCCCAAGCACTGAGCTCAGGGTGTGCACAGATAGCAGCTCAGATTCCTGCTAAGCATCACAGCATGACCTCCAGAAGGCCAAGAGAATGTGGGGAGAAGACTGCGGCCTTGGGCCGAGTTGGGAGAATAGCACTAGGAGAATAGCACTAGTGGTTCGTACAAGGAGCACACACTGAGTGGGAGCTAGAGGGGCTGGACCCAGAGTAGGAAACTGGGGAAACAGTAGGAAGCCTGAGGGCCCTCTGAAGACCACCCACTGGAAACCTGTGTGTTCTTGGCAACTGGATATCCCCCATTTCTCACCTCTGTGTCTCCATGGCCTTGGCGTCGGGAGAGAACAGGGTGGGGGGACATTGTGTCGAGGGACATGGCACAGCCTCCTGAAGCCATAGCCATGGGTACCGGTTCACATCCAGGACTTGGTCTTATTCCTGATGCACTGGACAAGCCCCTCAAGGCTTCTGCATCAGAGAGGTAACATCCTAATGCTGCCTGAAGGAACCCTTGTGGCGTTTTTTCAGGAAATATGTGGGCTTAGCTTCCTCCTCCTCCTGGGGCCACGAGAGCATCAAGGGGGACATAGAAGCCTGCCAGCTTCTAGGAGGAAGAGCCAGGTGACAGGGCGTGATGGGAACCAAGGAGGTGTCTTTCTGTTCCTCGTGTGGGACGGTGGTAGTGGCCAGTAAAGAGACTGTTTGGAGATCAGCACATACCTCTCAATCGGCCTGAGAACTTGGAGAAACTGGGGCATCTCAGGTCCAGAAAGGCCCCCTAAAATAGTGTCAGCAGCAACAGTTATGAAACGCATGCTTGTGAGAAGGAGCAGGCCTTTGCTGGCCCCAAGTGAGGGTTCTTTTGCTGGAACGCACGTGAAGTTTGTGGTTCCGAGGCCACCAGACTTGACCGGGGAGCTGTGCCTTGTGGCCTCTTATTAAAAAGAAATCAGCCTGACGCTGATGACCACCCTCCACCCGTTTCTGTTATCTTTGAAACCGGATGGAAGGAAACAGTGGTCAGTAGGTACTAGGGTAATTACAGGGAAAACATTTACAGGCAAGTAATCTGATTCCATCTTTTAATTTTTTTTTTTTTCTTCTCCAGAAAACAGAAGGCAAATACTGGTACTTATGTTCAGTTATAAGCATTTTCCGTTGGATATGCTGCCTTGAGTCCCGGTGGAGTTGGGAAAAGGGTCTGTTACCTGCGCCGTGGGCATGATTGGGTCAGGGCAGGCTGCATAGCTCTCCTGTCTCCTTTCCAGACGCCGTTTCCATGCTGTGCCATCCTTAGGATGGGGGTGAGGGGGCCACAGGTGAGGAGTATGAGAGGGTGGGTGGGACTCGGGGGCATCAGCCCTACCTTTTCTGGGAGTGGAGGGTCGTGGCGAGGGCTGAGTGACAGGAGAGGGGGGCTGAGGAAGAAGAGGGAGGTCTGGTCCTTGGGACTGGTCCTGGTGCCAAGCTTGTCATGGGGCGAAAGAGTCATGGACATCTTGGTCCATGACTTGGACCACGAATTGCTCTGGTCTTCCCTGTGGGTTAAATGGTTAAGGAGAGAGAAGCTGGAGGGGTGTACAAATTCGGGCAAGGAAAAGGCAAAGAGGTAGTGTTGCTAGACAGAGAACAGGTTTTGAATTCAAGTTCAGCTGCTTGATGCTCGAAAATCAATACTTGAGAGGCAAGTGAGGGCGGGAGAGGAAAGCTTGCTTTATTCAGGAAGCTGGAAACCTGTGAGGGTGGTGGACTCACGTCTCAAAGACCATCTTCCACAGCCAGGCAAAGCTGGAGTGGTTTAAAGGGGAAGTCAGAGGAGAAGAGAGGGGGTGTTCCGTTCAGGAGAAACAGGTGCCTTGGCAGGTAGTCCTAGGTGGACATGACCCTGGACAGATGTGCTGGCATCAGCCACAGCTGTTTTCCATTGTGGTCAGACCTTATCTTCTGGGAAAGTCGGGTCCTTCACTCGTCAAGGCCAGTGATCTGCAAAATCTCAAGAGAAGTAGGTTAGTTCAGCTCCAAACCAAGGGACTTAGGTCAGTGAGCAAGGAGCACATATCCCTTAGGACCAGTTGGAGTGCTATTACAGTAGGAGGCATGTGGAAAGAGAAGGGCATGTTGGTTATAGCAAAAAAAAAAAAAAAAAAAAAAAGAAAAAAGAAATTAAGCTAATATCCATCAATAAGGGAATAGATAAAATGTGGTGTAATTCCAGGAGGGGGTACTATACACCTATATAAAAGGAAGGAGCTAGAATTATGTTTAATGTCAAAAACATTGAGGAGCAAAACCAAGGAATGTGTCTGTATGGAACCAAAGTGTTTATATGAAAAAGTGGTGACTGATACTGTATATTTTCAATGATTATATATACATAGATATATATCTTTATGTGAATGGATTTTATGAAAGAGTCTGGAGTGATATATCATCCCTAAATCATGCCGATCTCTGGGGAAATGGTGGGGGGAAGCAGGATGACAGCTGGTAGTTGGAAGAGATTGAAGGCTTATAGTATTTTCATTAAAATGGTTTAAATATTCTAACTTAAGTAAATATTTGGATGTTTCAAGCATTTTTGAAGTCACAGTTCAGTCTTCTAAGGTGGCATCTTCAAGTTCAGTAATGAGAAAGGAGGCAGCAGCTTGGGAGCAAGGACCCAGCCCCGGGGCTCGCTCACCCAAGCCCTAACGCAGACAGCGAAGCAGCCTTGTCATGACTCAGCAGTGCACGTATCATGGAGGTCAAGGTCGGTTTGGGGTGAAGGGAATCGTGTTTGCCGTCTTTGCTGGTCCTGTAGCTGGTAGTCACACCTTCTTAGAAGTGGCATCAATAATTTAACATTAATTAATCATCATCTTTGGACGAGCTCTATTTTAGGTACCACTGGGGATTTAAACCAAAAAAAAAAAAAGGAGAAGAAGGAAAGAGGGAAAAAATACCCTGAGTGGTATTTTTGTCCTTGAACTTAAAACCAGGCCAGGCCCTCATCTTGTCTCACTTGACTGAATTTGGTCTCTCTGCTTCTAGTCCTGCCCTCTGCTCTGTCCTCTACCTGTCACCAGAGTAATGACTCAAAAACACAACTCTGATCTGTGACCTTCCCTTTCTTCCGCTAGCCTCTTTTTCCACTTCCCCTGTCCCAGAGGACAGGTTTGACTTTATTAACATGCTTTTCAGTGCCCTTTCCCACCTGGCACTCATGGACCCTTCAGCCATGTGACAAGAGCCCTTGGCAAACTTCTTGCTGGTCCTAGAATACACTAGAGTGTTTTTAGTGTGGCGTGAACTTTCCCTCCCATCCTTCAGGACCCAACTCAAATACCCCTACTTCCACGAAGTCTTTTTGGACTTACTCTCTCCTTCTGAGGGCTCTTAACCTTGCACTTTGCCCCTCACTGACGTCACATCCTGTTGTATAACAACGATCAGTTATGCGTATTTCCCCTGGGATTGTCAACTTAGCATAAAGCTGTATCTGATTAATCTCTCTCTGTTTCTGGCCCGGTACCCTTCATCTAATAGGTACTCAAAAAATGGTTGAAAGTGTAGTGTATGTCCCAGTTGTCTTTGCCATGTAACTGATTACTCCAAAGCTCAGTTGCTGAAAACAACTATTTATTCTCGCGGAGTCTGTGGGTCAGGAATTTGGGCGGGCATGGCAGGAATGGCTTCTCTGTGTTCCCCAGTGTCTGAGGTCTCAGCTGGGAAGATTCCAAGGCCAGGAGGCTGCTTGCAGCTGAGGAATCATAGGAGGGCTTGGCAGTGGTGCTGGCTGTGGATGGCAAGGTCTTTCGGGCTCTGGACAGGAGCACCCTACCCATGTGCCTTGGGCTTCCTCACAGCATGGCAGCCGAAATTCTTACACAGTCGCACGGACACTAGGTAGCAGAGCAGAAGCTGCATCACTGTTTATGACCTTACTCTGGCATTCACAGGGTCACGAGCCCATCCAGGTTCAAAGGGCAGGGAATTAAGCTCCATCTCCGATGGCATGGTCACATTGAAGAAGAGCTCATGGGACAGGAGATTTTTTTTTTTTTTAATGTTTACTTCTTTATTTTTGAGAGAGAGAGAGAGAGAGAGAGAGAGAGAGCAAGTGCGAGCGCGAGTGAGCAGGGGAGGGGCAGGGAAAGAGGGAGACATAGAATCCGAAGCAGGCTCCAGGCTCTGAGCTGTCAACACAGAGCCCAATGTGGGGCTTGAACCCGTGAGATCATGACCTGAACCGAAGTCAGACGTTCAACCAACTGAGCCACCCAGGCGCACCCCCCTTTGTTTTTAATATTTATTTATTTTTGAGAGAGAGACAGAGCATGAACAGGGGAGGGGCAGAGAGAGAGGGAGACACAGAATCTGAAGCAGGCTCCAGGCTCCGAGCTGTCAACACAGAGCCCAATGTGGGGCTCGAACTCATGAACTGTGAGATCATGACCTGAGCCGAAGTTGGATGCTTAACCGACTGAGCCACCCTGGTGCCCAAAGTTCTTACTTTTTTTTTTTTTAAGTTTATTTATTTTGAGCGGCGGAGGGCCAAAGAGCAAGGGAGAGAGAGAGAAACCTAAGCAGGCTCCGTGCTGTCAACGCAGAGCCCGATGCAGGGCTCAGTCTCACAAACCATGAAATCATGACCTGAGCCAAAATCAAGAGCTCATGACCTGAGCCGAAGTCGGACACTCAACCAACTGAGCCACCCAGGCGCCCGGGACAGGAGATATTGTTAAGTGGTGTTTGGAAAACACACCTTTCTGCCCTGGGAGAAATTAGTTCCATAGCTAGAGCTAATATCATTTATCACTGGGGCTACTCCTGCACTGTTGGCTTCATGCCTATTGAGTACTTATTATGGGCCATGTACTAAGAGTTTTAAAGGGGGAACTCAATCCTTCAACAATGTGGTGAAGATTGTATCTTTTTTACAAATGAGGATACTGAGGCACAGAGAGGTTAAGTAACCAGCTAATGCTGTGAGAGGTCAAGGAGGGAGAAAATTCTGAATTAGATCCTTCAGGTCTGTTCCGGGTTGTGGCACCACATATAGCACATAGGAGTCCGTGGCTGTCTCAGGGAACATTTTTGATGGTACTAAGGTGTTTGTGCCTATGGTCTTGGGAAGTTAAGCACACGGCCGTCCTGGTTCTGTGGCTTCCCTGTGGGTATGGGGGTCTGTGTGTGCACGCCCACACCTTGGTTAGGGCGCCTGGAGTGGGTGGTGACATTGACCTAGTAGGACCTTCTTTGTGAAGGTGCTTTTCGTGATGCACCTTTCATGGGTGTCTCCAGCCTGACTTCATTGACTGGCTTCCCCCACCGCTTGCCTGGGGCTCTGTGTCTGTAAAGTGAAGTCACTAGTAAGAGTATAGACTTCATAGAGTTGCTGTGAACATTGACATTAGTTAATACACATAAGGCACTTGAACAGACTTTGTACCTCATCCAGCAAGTACTGGCTCTTGTTGGCAAGGGCCAAGCTTTGTGTCTGTCTGTCCCCCTGTCCAGAAGGAGATCACATGGAGGTTCTTTAAGCTCACCCCACTTGTTGTCCTCCCTAGGCTGAAGGCTAAAAAGTGGGGATGCCCAGACCTTGTCCATTCCTGGAGTGGCCTTCCTGACTGCTCTCTCCCAGGCACTTGTGTTCCGTGAAGCTTTTATGCAGCCCAGTCTCTGCTCCGCGGAGGGTCTGTTTGGCATTTTAAACTTGAGGGCCGTACAGATTCCCCATCATAGTCTTTAGGGCCAGGTTGGCAAGAAAACCCAGTGGTTTATCCTCACTTATCACTGATGTTTACCTGGCCCATTCAGCATGAGCCACAGACTGAGAAAAGTATTAGTCATGTTCGTGGTCTTGGAGAAGGTGACTGAACCTTGAAGGGCATCTCCTCATCTGGTAGATGTGGCTCCAATGACTTTGACCTTTCATAGCGTGAGGATTAAATGAGATGATGGATGCAGAACAGTTAGGGTAGTGTCTGGCACACTAAAGTGCTGATCACCATCATCATTTATCTTCATTTTAAAGCAAAACATACTTGCTTATTTAAAATAATGGGAGAGGCGCTTGGGTGGCTCAGGCGGCTAGGCGTCCGACTTCAGCTCAGGTCATGATCTCGCAATTCACAAGTTTGAGCCCCGTGTCGGGCTCTGTGCTGACAGCTCGGAGCCTGGACCTTACTTTGAATTCTGTGTCTTCCTCTCTTTCTGCCCTCCCCCACTCATGCTCCATTTCCCTCTCAAAAATAAACATTTAAAAAAATTAAAAAATAATAAAATAATGGGAAAATAAAAGAAGAGAAAGGGAAAGTCACCCGTATTCTCACCACTCAAAGATTCAGCCTAGCATCATTATGTTTTCTTCGGTCGTTTTTCTAGGTAGATTTTTTTTTTTTAAACATAATTTTACTACATATGCAATTTCGCATTTTTAACCAAAAGTTGAACATCAGTGCTCCTTTTATGCGCTCATACTTCCAAATATTTTTCCTCTGTTTAGATGATCTCATGTGGGTAGAAAGAAAGGGGACTCTTGAAATATTTGTTTGGTGGCTTTTGCAATATTATTTGATCTCTGGGGTTGCTTGTGAGATCACTGGATGGTACATTACATGATTCCCATTTTATGGATACGGAAACATACTAGCATGGCGGAATTTGTCCCGGCTGGGTGCTGAGTGAGCTCTGATGACTGGAGAGGCCACACTGGAAGAGCAGGTGTGGAATGGTGAGCTAGATCCTTTGTCACCTTGACATGCTCAGTCATGCTTCTTAAACATAGCCTTTGGGTCCCGTGCCTAGCGATGTGGCTTCACTGAACCCCAGCATATTCTAAAAAATGCATGAGAAGCTGGTTTTCGCGGGCACAGTGACCCCTCCTTGTCACTAACTCCTGAGTCATACTGCCCCTAGCTAGGTTCATCTAGGACTTAGTACAGAGGAAGAAGTGAGAGCATCCTTGGACATGCAGTATCTTGAAAAGCTAGCTAAGCAATGCCATGCATTTGTTTATGTGACTGGAGACTGTCACAACTAAATCTAAAAGGACATGGCCTGTCCTAATGACCATGGACTGTCTAAAGCAATATTCTTCATCTTTTTTTCTGGGTGTTGAATCGCTTTCAGAATCTTAAAATTTATGGACCCTTTTTCCAGAAAACACATACACGGGCACAGGACACAATTTTTCATTAAATGTAGGACTCACAGGTGTCAATATTAGTCATATACTGGTACAAAACAAATTACCCCAGAACTTAAGGCTTAAAACAACAGTAAGTTCTTCTCAATTTTATTGTAAACCTAAAATTGTTCTTAAAAAAAAATGTAGTCTTCCAAAAAAGGATTTTGATCGGAGAAGCTATGTGCGCTCTGTGAAAGCAGTAATTATGGCAGTTGTCGATAAAATTCTTAAAATGATACAAAAAGTCAACAAACAACACACACACACACACAAACAATAAATGTTATCTCATACAGTTTCAGAGCATCTTAACTGGGTGGCTCTCACTCTGTGCCCCCCCCCCCCCGGGGGGGGTTGGGGTTGCAGTCATCTTGGCTGGCCTTGAAGACCCACTTCCCGGGTGGCTCAGTTAAATGCTGGTTGTTGGAAGGAGGCCTTAGGTAGATCTGCCCAGAAGGCTGCTTTGATGTCCTCATGACATGGTGTATGTGATCCCAGAGAGCAAGGCAGAAACCCTGTTGACTATGGCCTAGCCCTGGAAGTCAAACTCCATTATTTCTGCATTTCCTATTGGTCGCACAGGTCAACTCTAATGAGTGCATAGGGTAAGGTATGGAGGGTGACCTCTGGTCCTCTCCATGTGCGTCACCGTCCCTGCACATTGACCTGGAGGTTTTCCTAACCCTGTCATTTAGGGTTTCTATATGGGGGTTTCATTGCATGGGCATGGTTGATTAAATCATGGGTCGTTGGTGTTTGAGCTCACTCTAGTACCTATCTCTTCCTGGAGTTTGGGGGGTGGGGTTGAAATTTTCAACCCTTTAAGGAAGGCCAGCTCCACTCTTGAAAGTGTCTACAGGCCCACCTTGAATCATTAGCATAACCCCTTAGGGGAAAAAGGGGCTCTTTGTGAATGACAAAACACGTTTCTATCACTCAAGAAATTCCAAGGGTTTTCAAAGCTCTGAGCCACATACCAGGGACAAAGACCAAATACATATTTTCTATTATACCATGTTAGTCAATAAAGAAGAAATTTTATACAGCAATCATACCTTATTTTTATTTTTGGTTAAAAATTTTTTTCCTACGTCTATAACTAGAACATACTCTTTGCAGAGGATGGAGGTTGGGAGGGAGTAAAGAAGAAAATAAAAATCACTTGCCATCCTATTACCCAGTATTTTCTCTTAAACTTTTTTAGGTTTACAACAAAATTGAAAGGAAGATGCAGAAGTTTCCCATATGCCCCTGCCTCCGCACACAATGGCATCATGCATTATCAACATCACTCGTCAGAGTGGTACATTTGTTACCAGGGATGTACCTGTACTGACACATCATCATCACCTGAAGCCCATAGTTTACCCTGTGGTTCATTCTTCTTGTAGTACATTCTGTGGGTTTGGATAAATGTATAATAAAATGTGCCCATCATTACAATATCATACAAAGTATTTTCACTGCCCTAAAATTCTCTGTGCTCTGCCTGTTCATCTCCCCACCCTCTGCAACCACTGGTCTTTTTATCACCTCCATGGTTTTGCCTTTTCTAGAATGCCATATAGTTGGATTCTTATAAAGCCTTTTTTTAATTGGTTTCTGTCATTTAATACTATGTATTTAAAGTTCCTTCATGTCTTTTCATGGTTTGGAAGCTCATTTCTTTTTAATGCTGAATAGTATTCTGTTGTCTGGGTGTACCACAGTTTATCTCTTTGCCTACTGAAGGACATCTTGACTGCTTCCAACTTTTGACAATTAGGAATAAAGCCGATATAAACATTCATGAGCCGGTGTTTGTATAAACGAACGTTTTCAGCACCTTTGGGTAATGCCATGGAGCACAAGTGCTGGATCATAGGGTAAGGGTATGCTTAGTTTTGTTAGAAACCCCCACTGTCTTCCAGTATGGCTATATTATTTTGCATTCCTACTAGCTATGAGAGTTCCTCCAGCCCTACATCCTTGCCAGCGTTTGGTGTTGTCATTGTTCCAGATTTTGGCCACTCTTACAGGTGTGTGATGGTATCTTTTTGTTGTCTTCATTTATATTTCCCTGCAGATATGAGATGTGGAGCATCTTTTTATATGCTTACTTGCCATCTGATATCTTCTTTGGTGAGGTGTCTGTTAAGGTCTCTAGCCCCTTTTTTAATCCATTGTTTTGTTTTTTTTTTCTTTTTGAGTTTTAAGAGTTCATTGTATATTTTGGGTAACAGTCTTTTATCAGATGTGTCTTTTGCAAATATTTTTTCCCAGCCAGCAACTTGTCTTCTAATTCTCTTGATTTTGTCTTTCACAGAACAGAAGTTTAATTTTGATGAAGCTTAGCTTATCAATTATTTCTTTCATGGATCATACCCTTGGTATTGTATCTAAAAAGGCATCACCGTACCCAAGTTAATCTAGGCTTCCTCCTATGTTATATTCTAGGAGTTTTATAGTTTTGCAGTTTACATTTTGATCTGTGATTTGTTTTTAGTTAGTTTCTGTGAAGGGTATAAGGCCTGTGTCTAGATTATTATTTTTTTTTTGCATGTGATGTTACGGTTGTGTGAGCCCCATTTGCTCAAGACACTGCCTTTGCTCTATTGGATCGCCTTTGCCCCTTTGTAAGATCACTTCACTGTATTTATGGGAGTCTCTTTCTGTGGTCTCTGTTTTGATCCATTGATCTATTTGTCCATTCTTTCTCCATTACCGTGCTGTTTCATTACTGTGGCTTTACAGTAATTTTCATTTAAAAAAATTTTTTTTTACAGTAATTTAAATTTTAAAAAAATTACAGTAATTTTCATTAAAAAAATTTTTTTTTAATGTTTACTTATTTTTGAGAGAGAGAGAGAGAGAGAGAGAGAGAGAGAGAGTGAGCACAAGTGGGGGAGGAGCAGAGAGAGAGGGAGACACAGAATCTGAAGCAGGCTCCAGGCTCTGAGCTGTCAGCACAGAGCCCAACGCGGGGCTCGAACTCACAAACCGTGAGATCAAACCGTGAGATCATGACTCACAAACCCTGAGATCATGAGCCGAAGCCAGACGCTCAACCGACTGAGCCACCCAGGCGCCCCTATAGTAAGTCTTAAAGTTGGGTAGTTTCAGTCCTTCAACTCTGTTCTTCTCTTTCAATACAGTGTTGGCTGTTCTGGATCTCTTGCTTCTCTGTATAAAATTTAGAATCAGGTTGTTGGTATATACAAAATAACTTGCTGCGATTTTGATTGGGATTGCATTGGACCTATAGATAAAAGTTGGGAAGAACTGACATCTTCACAATATTGAGTCTTTTTATCCAAGAACATTGAGTTTTTTTCCATTTATTTCTTTGATTTAGTTCTTTGATTTTATTTAGTTCTTTACCATTTTGTTAGATTTCTACCTATTTCATTTTTGGGCAGTACTAATGTATATGATATTATTTTCAATTTCAAATTCCTCTGTTCATTGTTGGTATATGGAAGGCAATTGACCTTTGTATATTAACCTTATATCCTGCAGTATTGTTGTCATGGCATCGTTTATTTGTTCTAGGGTTTTGTTTGGTTTTTTTGTTAATTCCCTTAGATTTTTTTTATATAGACAATCGTGTCATCTGCAAACAAAGACAGTTTTTTTCTCTTCCTTCCTAATTTGTATATCTTGTATTTCCTTTACTTGCCTTATTGCATTAGCAAGGACTTGATAATATTGAAGAGAAGTATGATATTCAAAAGAAGTTGTAAGAAGGAAGTTCCTTGCATTGTACTTGATCTTAGTGGGGAAGCTTTGAGTCTCTCACCATTAGGTCTATGTTAGCTATAGGATTTTTGTAGATATTCTTTATCAAGTTGGAAAAATTCCCCCGTATTCCTAGTTTACTGAGTTTTTATAATGAATGGTGTTTGGATTTTGTCAAATGCTTTTCCTCTTTCTATTGATACGATCATGTGATTTTTCTTTTTAGCCCATTGATGTGCTAGATTACATTAATTGGTTTTCAAATATTGAATCAGCCTTGCATATCTGGGATAAGTCCCACATGGTCTTGGTGTATAATTCTTTCTGTAAATCATTGAGTTTGATTTGCTAGGGCTTTGGAGGATTTTTGCATCTGTGTTCATAAGAGGTATTGACCTGTAGTTTTCTTAGAATGCCTATGTCTAGTATTAGGGTAGTGCTGGCCTCATAGAATGAGTTAGGAAGTATTCCATCTGTCTATTTTCTGAAAGAGATTATAGAGAGTTGTTATACTTTTTCCCTTAAATGTTCAATAGAATTTACCAGTGAATAAATTTGCCATTTATTTTTATTTATCTAGGCCTGGTGCTTTCTGCTTTGGAAGGTTATTAATTATTGATTCAATTTCTTTAAGTATAGGGGTATTGAAATCATCTATTCCTTGTTTGAGTTTTCACAGATGGTGTCTTTCAAGGAGTTGATCCATTTCATCTAGGTTATCAAATTTGTAGGCACAGAATTGTTCATAGGATTCCTTTATTATCCTTTTAATTTTCACAGACTCTGTAGTGATGTCTTTTCTTTCACTTTTGATATTAGTAATTGGTGTCCTTTCTCTTTTTTCTTAGTTAGTCTGGCTAGGGGCTTATTGATTTTATTGATCTGTTCAAAGAACCAGCTTTTGATTTTGTTGATTTTTCTCTATTGATTTCCTGTTTTCAATATCATTGATTTCTCCTCTGATTCTTGCGATTTCTTCTGCTTACTTTGGACTTCATTTGCTTTTCATTTTCTATTTTCCTAAGGAGGAAATTTACATTACTGATTTGAGATCTCTCTTCTTTTTGGGGCGCCTGGGTGGCTCAGTTGGTTGAGCATCCGACTTCGGTTCAGGTCATGATCTCACGGTTCGTGGGTTTGAACCCCACGTCGGGCTCTGTGCTGACCGCTTGCTCGGAGCCTGGAGCCTGGAGCTTTGAATTCTGTGTCTCCTCTCTCTGCCCCTCCCCTGCTCCCACTCTGTCTCACTCTGTCTCTCAAAAATAAATAATGTGTGAAAAAAAAATTAAACTAAGATCTTTCTTCTTTTCTAATACATGCATTCAATACTATAAAATTTCCCTTGAAGCACTGTTTTCCCTGAATATCACACATTTTGATAAGCTGTGCTTTCATCTTCATTTGATTCAAAATACTGTACTTTTAAATATCTCTTGAGATTTCTCCTGTGACCCAGGTATTCTCTAGAAGTGTGTTGTTTGATATCCACAGTTCGGGATTTTCCAATTATTTTTCTGTTATTGATTTCTAGCTTAATACCATTGTGGTCTGCTAGCAGACAGTGTATGATTTCTAATCTTTTCAATTTGTTAAGGTGTGTTTTATGGCCCAGAATGTGGTCTGTTTTGGTGAATGTTCCATGTGAGCTTGAGAAGAATGTGTCTTCTGCTGTCGTTGGATGAAGCGGTCAATAGTCGTCCATTATATTCAGTTGATTGATGGTGTTGAGTTCAGCTATGTCTTTACTGATTCTCGGCTTGTTAGGTCTGTCTATTTCTGACGGAGGTGTACTGAAGTCACCAGCTATGATAGCAAATTCATCTCTTTCTCCTTACAGTTCTGTTCAGTTTTTGCCTCATCTAGTATGTTGTTGTTATGTGCATCCATGTGAAGAACTGGTATATCTTCGTGGAGAACTATGTAATGTCCTTCATCAGCAGCGATAACTTTCTGTACTTTGAAATCTGCTCTGTCTGAAATTAATGTCGCGACTCCCGCTTTCCTTTGGTTAGTGTTCACATGGTGTGTTTTCCTCCATCCGTTTACTTTTAATCTACACGCATCTGTATATCTAGAGTGGGTTTCTTGTAGACAAGATGTAGTTGGGTTGTTTTTAGATCCACCCTAACAATCCCTGTCTTTTGGTTGGCACATTTAGACCAGCGATTGACATTCGAAGTGATTACTGATATGGTTGGGTTAGTATATACCACATGCGTCACTGTTTTGCATTTGTTGTCCTTGCTCTTTGTTTTTGTTTTTGTCTTCTACGCTTTTTCTGCTTTTGGTGAAGTTCTATATAATACTGTTCAGTTCTATATAATACTGTGAATACTTGTTCTTTTGTTTTAAATTACATAAGTGATATTTGCTTGTTGCAGAGGAATTCAAAAAGTATAGGAAGGTCTAAAGGAAAAAAAAATTAATTAAAAAAAAAAGGTGATCCCTGCCCAGGAGGAGTCTTCTGTTGTAGGCTTAGAGGGAAGATGGGAGGGGCCATGAAGTTAGGGGATGCCTGAGCCCCAGGTAGGGGACCTGGTTCTCTTTGAGGTCTCAGAAAGTGGGGGGCAGTGCTGGAGAAGGAACTATAGAGGGTGGGGTGCACAAAGGGAATAAGACTGAGGAGAATAAGGTAATTTTTACTTCTATGTTAGGGTCCATTCCCTAAGAATGGCATTATTTTCAGGGGCCAAAAGCCCTTTGTGGGGCAGGAAGGAAATTAAGGAGATAACGAAAACATGGGTGCAGCTGAATGTGTGTGACTCAAGTACATCCCAGCGTTTACTTATTTGTTTGTTTGGCAGTGCTGCTTATAACCTGCTTCTGGCTTGGACAAGTTGTTCTGACCCCGCTGCCCTGGCTCCTTAATGCCACTTAACACTGTTTGCTTTTCAGGGGGTGGTGTGTACTATCCAAGGACCAAGCGCTTTGGGAAGGTCTGTGGGTTGGATGCGGGCTGGGGCTGAGTAAGCTCAGCACTGCCTCACAATAGCCAGTATCTGACGGGCCTCCTGTCCACTCAGTCACTGGGGAAGAGTGAAACTTTCTTGACCCAAATCGATGTGGAGTGTTTGCAGAAGGAAGGAGCTGAAAGCCAGAGAGGTTGAACGTTAGGACATGTTTTCGCATTTGGACACCTGGTTGCCACTATGTGGAGACACCCGGGAGGAGCAGTTCCTGACCCTGCCATGCACTGGGCATTTTAGAAATGCGAATGCCCAGTTCCCTCAGGTGGGGTCCAGGCCCTGCTATTTTGTAAAGCTCCCTGGTGACAGTACTGTAGAGCAAGTACAGTACTTGAGAAGTAGCGTCTTCAAGGAAGAAGCTGGCTCCCGACCTGCCTCCAGCCTTCTTTGCAGCGGGCGGCGACGAGTGGCGGTGGCTGTTGGTTAACAGAACGCTGAAGTGCAGAGACCTAAATGTTATGACTATAGTTACATTGTTTTCAGAGTTCTGCGTTTCTAGAGAACTGCAGACATTTGATTTAAATGTCACCATATAGATATTTTAAGTTGTCATAAAAAGAGTACACATAGTCAAAATGTTATACACCACATTTTAACAGACTGAAAATAACTAATGAGCTGTCTTCTCAATGACTTTCGATATCGTAATCAATGCTGTCAAGCAGAATGGATCGGGTAAATTCACACACCACCATGATCTGTTGATTCGGTTCCCACCCTTCATTTTTTCAGTTCCTACTTTCTGGTGCTGAAGCCAAGATGAGGTTCTGGGCAAGATTTCATTTGGGGGAAAAGGTTCTCCGTGAATTACGGTTCATAAGCCACGGGTCTTGCCTTGCAGGGTCTGTTTTAAAGTCTGTCATCTTGTCGATTAGATCAGCTTGCTTTGAGGCACAAGCCCTGACCCCCCTCCCCCTGCAAGCTGCACCCCTGGACTGGGCTTAGAGCTGCGTCCTGCTAGTACTTGAGCTGTACCGGCTGTTCACCAGCTGGACCCCCATCAGATAGGTTTACGCTGGGGGCAGCTGCGATTCCTTTCTAGAGGGGGAGAGGGAAGGTTTCACGGAGTGGAAGTGTGCTGCAGCTGTGGGTGGCCCAGAGATGCTGTCATTGTCAAGGGGCCATTGGAATGTCCTTGGGTGATCCCTGGCCAAACCCTGCGGATCCAGAGCTACAGAACGTTCCAGCCAGAAAGGGTTAGCTAGCAGCTCTTTACGGAGGAGTATTTGTGGGTTGGACTGTGTATCAGGGGCTTTGCACATGTTCTCTTACTGAGTCCTTTCGATAGCTCTGGGCACACATTATTATGCCCTTCTTCCAGATGAGGAAACTGAAGCTTGGGGAGGTTAAGTTACTTATCCAGAGTCACAGCTAGGAAGTGACAAAGTCAGCATTGGCACGTGTGCTAGTCTACTCCCAAGCCTTCTTAGAAATCATTTTAGGGGCACCTGGGTGGCTCAGTCGGTTAAGTGTCTGACATCAGCTCAGGTCATGATCTCACGGTCTGTGGGTTTGAGCCCCACATCGGGCTCTGTGCTGACAGCTCAGAGCCTGGAGCCTGCTTCGTGGATTCTGTCTCTCTCTCTCTCTCTCTGCCCCTCCCTCATTCACACTCTGTCTGTTTGTCCGTCTCTCTCAAAAGTAAATAAACATTAAAAAAATAATATTGTGGTTGAAGAGATTCAGGTCTAGAAAGGAAAAGCAACTTGTCCAAGATGACACATCCCGCTCCAATTCCTGGCAGAGCTGTGGCTAGAACTCACCTGCCTCGCTGCTGTGCCCGGCTGCTGCTGCTTCAGGGAAGGAAGCCCAAGGGCATGTGCCCCCTCCCACCTGCTCAGTGGCTCAGGCAGGATCAGCGTTAGGCTGGCATGGAATGAGAAGTGAAACTCACCATATTTCCTCACCCCTGAGTCTACTGGGGAGACCGTGTTAAGAAAAACATGGAGGAGGCAGAGGGGACCCCAGAGAAGCATATCCCAGGTGGAAGGCAGGGGGACTGGTAGGGAATCAGAGCCACCATACTAAGGGCAGTCTTGCTTCCTTGTTACGGGTCTGCACTTTCAGCCCCCCATCACCTGCCATTGGCAACATGTGGGCATCTGGGCAGCAGGGATCCACTTCAGCCCTGCACATTCACACTCAGGGGCACTCACTCGACTTAAAGCTGCTGCAGCCTGCAGGAGCTCAGCTCTGCCCCCATTCAAGGAGGGTAGAGGAGGTAAGTCACACTCCTCCACGTGGTGTCCCGGGAGTAGCCACATTTGAAAACAGGCTGCAGCTCCAAAGAAAGGGCACCGGGACTCCTCCCTGCCTGCAGGCCTAGATTGCAAGACGGTTGCTTTTATTTGTTTTCATCTGACTGTGTGCCAGGGATTCAACTTTTCCTGCTCGTTTTATTAAAAACTTTATAAACAGCGTTAATAAATAGATATAAAACCGCCACACAGATGACAAACAGAGGGACTAAATGAAACTCCCAGGGGTCAGCCGTTGAATAAGTAACAGAACCACGACTTTGCGCGATCCGATTTCCATATATGCAAATTAGGGACAGAGCTTTACCACCCAGTGTTTTAATTAATATTTATAAATCACAGAGCGCCTCCGAAAGGGCCAGTAAGCTATTTATATTATCATGTCATACAAACAACAAAGCCTTTGGAGATTGCTGCCTGCGCTGCATCTTGGTCTGAGGAGTAAGCGAGCCTGTGTGTGTGTCCCCCACAGGTGTAGTGCTGGCACAGCGGCATGTTGCCGTCCAGGAAGGACCCCTGTACCGCACGGAGGGCTCCCACATCACCATCTGGTGCAACGTGAGTGGCTACCAGGGGCCTTCTGAGCAGAATTTCCAGTGGTCCATTTACCTGCCGTCCGCCCCGGAGCGCGAGGTCCAGATCGTCAGCACCGTGGACTCTTCCTTCCCTTACGCCATCTATACCCAGCGCGTCCGTGGGGGGAAGATCTACGTGGAGAGGGTCCAGGGGAACTCGGCCTTGTTGCACATCACCGATCTCCAGGCCCGGGATGCCGGGGAGTACGAGTGCCACACGCCCAACACGGATGAGCGGTACTTTGGGAGTTACAGTGCCAAGATGAACCTAGTAGGTAAGGAGGTGATGTTTCCCGTGGCCGGTGTCCCACCCGAGCAGGTCCACTCGGGCCGCTGTAACAAAATACTGCAGACTGGGTGGCTTCAGCAACAGGCATTTACTTCTCACGGTTCTGGAGGCTGCGAGTCCAAGATCCAAGTGCCGGCACGGTCGGTTCTGGGCGGGGGAGGCCCTCTTCTGGGTTGCCAACTTCTGACTTCTCATTGTCTGCTCCCATGGCAGAAAGGGAATGAGAGAGCTCACTGAGGTCCCTTTCCAAGGGCACTAATCCCATTCATGTGGGTTCCACCTTCCTGACTTAATCACCCCCCTGCAGAGGCCTCACCTCCAGACACCACTGTGTGTGGGACCCACTGGGATTTACCATGTGGATTTGCAGGGGGGGAGGAAATAAATGTGGAGTCCATAACACCGAGTCGCTTCTTTAATAGTGCAACTTTATTTCACTTGAAAAAAAAACCCAAAAGACCAAAGTTCCCCAAACATTTGAGTGGTTAACACCTAGCATGAGTGAACAAAGGTTGTGGGTTCGCTTGTGAATACATAGCAGGTTGAGGCTAAAACTTATGAAAACTGTAGTGCAGGTGTTAAGAATTCAGAGAAGGAAGGGGCGCCTAAGTGGCTCAGTCGGTTAAGTGTCCCGACTTCAGCTCAGGTCACGGTCTCACAGTTCATGAGTTTGAGCCCCGCATCAGGCTCTCTGCTGTCAGTGCAGAGCCTGCTTGGGATCTTCTGTCCCTCTCTCTCTGCCCCTCTCCCGCTCTCTCTCTGTCTCTCTCTCAAAAATAAACATTAAAAAAAAAAAAAAAAGAATTCAGAGAAGGCTGACGGACCCTGTAGCTGGTGAAAGGGGATAGGGGATACAAGGCAAGGACATCTGTGGTTGCCCGAAGAAATGACGAGAAAGACAGAGCAAAGGACATCAGCTGGAAGAGAAGTGAAAGGGCTTACAGATGGCAGGCCCTTGGACGGGCTCAGCGACATTGGGGGCGCTGCTCAGTCAGGAAGTGGATACGGCTGTAGGTCCTTGCTCAGACGGGAGCTGGCGGTAGGGGAGGGGACACATTTAGGTGTGGACGGCACTGGGCCCCCATGCTTGCTGACGTGAAGGGTCACCAGTATCGAGGCCGGTCTTCTTTTTCTGCCCGAGTCATGCTCTCCAGGCATAGTTGTGATAATAAAAACTGGAAAGTTAAGACTTGGGGCAGAAGGACAGAACAGCCTTGGTATTGTTGACCGTCCTCATGGGTGAACATTGCAGCCCCACACTGTCCACCCAGAAATCCCCCCGCCCTCCACGCCAAGCTCGCCGTTCCTGCCACGTCCTATCAGGAGGCCTGCGAGAGCCAGGCCCAAGGTGGGTGTGCTGAGGAAACACACACTGGTTGTGATTGGGGTGTCCCCATCAGGCCAAGAGGGGCCGTGTTTAGTCACCAGAGTACGGTTCTGACCAAGTGACCACGAGGCAGCGTCCTCGCTTGCCCAAACTATGGCTTCTTCCAGCCCAGACCACTTTGACACATGAATCGTATGAAAATCCAGCCTATCAGACGACCAAGGATGCTATTGCTTTCCTCTACCAAAAAGATTTTCTGAAACCTAGCCTTCCTAGAGCAATGCATTGCTGACGTGAGTCGGGAGGAGGTGGGGGTGGGATGGCGAGCAGGGAGGAGGTGAGCCGGGCACACAGAAATGTAAACTTCTAGGAACTGTTTCCTTTGGAAGATCGGTCAGAAGCCAAGTGAAAGTATCCTGAAGCGGTACCAAAGCAAACCATCTGAGCTTAAAAAGAGAATTCGTTTCACGCGGTATTTTCAGGGAGTTCGTTTAGTACGTGAAACGAAATACATCCCGCCTGTTATCTAAAAGTTACTAAAATACCGAACAGGTAAGTGTCGAAAAATTGCAGTCCGAACCCAAAGAGAAAATCCCTTCTGTTTCTGTGCCACCTGGGGTCACCTGCGGCCTCACAGTGATTGCCGAAGGCTGGGCGGGGTGGGCGGCTGGCCCCCGTGAGTGTGAGACTGATTCTGCGGCTTTGTGACCGTGTGCTCGGGATGCTTCTGTGTTGCAGTGATCCCTGACACTCTGCAGACCACGGCCATACCGCAGACTCTGCACAAAGTGGAGCAGGACCCTCTGGAGCTGACCTGTGAGGTGGCCACGGAGACGTTCCAGCACAGCCACCTGTCTGTGGCCTGGCTCCGGCAGAGAGGGGGCGAGAAGCCCGCGGAGGTGATTTCCCTGAGCCGAGATTTCGTGCTTCACTCCAGCAGCGAATATGCACAGAGGCAGAGTCTGGGGGAGGTACGGCTGGACAAGCTGGGGAGCACCACCTTCCGCCTCACCGTCTTCCACCTGCGGCCCTCCGACCAGGGCGAGTTCTACTGTGAGGCTGCCGAGTGGATCCAGGACCCGGATGGCTCGTGGTATGCCATGACCCGAAAGCGTTCCGAGGGAACCGTGGTCAACGTCCAGCCCACTGGTCAGTCTCTCTCGTGCCCATTCTCTGCCTGACGGTGCGGGTTGTCAGACGCTGGGAGGGTGTGCCAACTCCTTCTCTGGTGACCTCTGAAAGTCCTAGGAATGTATAGATACCTACGTACCATCTGACCGACTAGCGAGTCTTGGAGAGGGCAGCCCGGACCGAGTCCGGCTTACAGACCTGGTTTCTTGGACCTACCTGGAATTTTATATTTCCTTGAATTATAAATTCATTTTAAAAACTGGGAGATGTCACATAAACTGTTTGTGTCTGATGACTGGGCTCCCCCATTAGCCACACTGGTCTGCCCCCTTTGATGATGTTGCCTGTTTTGGGGACCAGTCCTGTTTCATTTGTGAAAGACATTTGAGATTGTGAGCCTTCCACCAGAGGTATGAAATTATGATCTAGAGAAATTTTGGCTTAAGTTATTATTTTTTTATATTAATGATATGTCTTTGGTGGTGTTTTACCATTTCCGAAATGCTTAATTGCCTGTTCCTTCAGAGTCCCTCAGAAGTTCTGCAAGGTCAGGCAGTGGTGGGACAGATGCCAGGGGCAGATTGCTTTGTGGGGGTTCCCGAGAGAGGTCATGGGAGGGGTTGGCAAGGCCAGCCTGGCGAGTGCCAGATTCTTCCATAAATCTGGTGAAAGAGGAGGTCAGGTGACATGTTTATAGCTGGGGCAAGAAGATGGCAGCACCACGAGCCGATTCCTTTCCTGCCTGCTCGTGTTATTCTCCCGCAGTCTCACACTGTGCTCCCCATGCCCCCGAGTCCAGCCGTGCTCCAGATCAGAGCCGACCACTGTCACTGGCTGCCTCTGCGGGGCTGGGGGAGGGCTCTCCATGAGCCTTCAGTCCCCCGGCTTTGGTTGCAGGGTGGTGATTGTGCCATCATCAGGCACAGCAAGTGGCCCGCGGACCTTCCCTGTGTTGCCGCTCACCTCTGGCGAGGGGCTGGCGTTGGAGATGTGTAGGTGCGGCAGGTGAGCTGTGGTGCCGGTGGGGTCTCCTCTTCGGGACCTGTCCTTAACGTCACACTCCCATTTGCTACATATAGTCAGTGGCCTTGGTCTTCTGCCACTCGTTCATAGGGCCCTGTAGAGCAGTGCTTCCAACTTGCCCAACAGTCTGCTTTCCTGAACCAGGCTCCTGGGCTGGGATCTGGGAAGCTGGATTTCCAGTACACTGTCCAGGCGATTCCACCACCACTCGTGTCGTCAAGCACAGCTCCACGGGTGATAGGGCAGGAGTGATTCTCTGGACATCTGATGGGCTTTGACGAGAAGCGTTGGCTCCCGGAAAGGAGCGTTTTATCTGCTCTGCAGGACCCAGAGCATTTAGCAGCTTCTGGATCTTCCAGTACTAAGACATCTGTGGAAGCCACTTGATTTCATATTTATCCTTTCCCTTCCTGGATGGTTTTAAGATCAGCTTCAAAAGTCTGGACCAAATTTTGAATCTTAATGCTTTTAAATTAGGTTGCATCAGTTAATCTTTATTTTAATCTTACCAATTTGGGATTAGGACTTTTTGCATTTGCCCAGCAAATGTATTCAGACGAAGCCAGCAAAGGGAAAACGAGATTGGAAAAAAAAAAAAAAAAAAGTTGATGGTGTTACTCTGTGCCTCTGGGCTCTTTGGGTTCAATGGTTGCAGCCCCAGCTTTGTCCTTCTCTTAGTTCATTTCAGTAAACATTTAAGGTCTCTGCTGCATTCAAGGTGTGGCACCGGGGTTTCAAAGATGAACGCCTCTTGGAGGCTGCACTGAGGGAAGGTGTGGATGTGAAGGCCGGTGGCTAAGTAGAGTGTATTGAATGCTGCGATGCTATTGTGCGCCCAGCGCTCAGGGACACGGTGACTGGGGAGTGGTCTCGCAACATTAAGTTTTCCCTGGATGGGAGCATTAAGGCAAATCCAAGAAAGCCAACGAGTTTGGTGAGTTGAGCCAAATCTGAAGCCTGCAGAGGCGTCAGAGGGACAAGCATAAAGGCTCAAAATTGTGTGCTGTGTTTGGCAAGCAGAGAGGAGTCCAGCGTGGGGCGAGCTTGTGTCCTGGGAAAGAGTGAGGAGAAGAGGAAGGAAAGGCGGCCAGAAGCCCCACATATTGTGATCTGGAGCTTGGCCTTGACTCCACCGACCAGGTGTTTGCAAGCTGTTCTTGGGATCTTAGGAAGCCCTTAGAGCTGGCTGAGAGGTTGCACGTGGAGGTGTGTATGTGTCCATGTGTCTGTGCACGCCAGGAGGTGCTGGAGGAAGGCGTGTGAGGGCCACAGCGTTCCCTCGCCTGCTTCAACCAAATGCTGTCTATATTGGGCGACACAAGGTTTTGTAGGAACAAAGTCCCTTGCCTCTGCACCACCCCCGCCCCCCACCAAGGAATGCTTAAAAATCACTGCTGCAGACACTTAGAGGGGGGGAAATAGAGATTTTAAAGGAAGGAATGACAGATCTGGGTTCTAGAAGCAAAAAGCCATGGAGGCCAGATGGAGGTTGATTAAGCAGGTTGGGTCTGATGTGGAGAGACCAGGTAAGAGAGAGCTGTAAGGCCAAGGTCAGGTCGGTAGCAGTGCCTGGAAGACACGAAGTGAGTGCTAGAGACAGAGTAGGGAGCATCACTGTGCAAGGCAATCCGTGGGATTGCCTGGGAACTCTGAGGCCAGGGCTCTGGGTGATTCCTTGAATGGGGATAGGGAGGGAGGGGGAAGGAGAGGTATCGAGAGTGTGCAATGTCCTGCTTAAAAGCCTCTGCTTCCCCATTGGTGGCAGCGCTGGTTGTCTTTTCTTCTGTTTCTGTCGATTTTAGTCAGGGAGTCTATCCTGCATGCAGACTCTTAGAGAGAGAGATGCTAGCAGGCGAAGCACCATCCATGCGTCATCTTAGAGGCTGAGAGCTTAGAGCTCTTAGAGCATCTTAGAGCTTAGAGGCTGAACCTGGGAGGCATGAGAGCCTCCCACTGTCTCACTGTGCGTGGGATGCTGTTAGTGGTGATGAGCCCTTCTTTGAGCACCCCCCCCATTCCTGATCAGACACCCAGCTTTCTGAAGGGTGCTTGGATTCACTGTCCATTTCAGAGGTCATTAGCTTTCGGTGGAAACGGGTAAAAATTTTCCCTCTCCATCTTTCTTGAGATTTTATCTGACAGGTGGTAACTCATGGAGAGACTTTGGTTTTCCCTTTGCCCTTGGAATTGTGTGAAGGGTTGTCTTACCTGTGTCTGATTTCCAGTACCCATGTGGCAGTAGTGGAGAACATATTTCAGTGTATGTATTTTTTTGAGCGTTTATGAGGATTGGGGTCAGCACTGTGTAATTTTGTCTCACGTGTCAGTGGGGGTGAGTCCTACAACATCTGCAGAAAATGTTTGCAATCCTGCTGCTTACGTGGGGTTCTGGGAGTATATAGATCAAGGGTAGGCCTGGGTAAGCGATGTCAGGGATGATAGACCTTGTTGACCTCTGCGTCATAGGCTGCAGACGGAGCCCCACGCGTCTTAACTGAGGTAACAAGCCCCTTAGACTGTCTGGGTCTAGCTGCCTTTGAGTTCTGTCTGCGACCCTCAGGAATTTCTCTGAAGACTCTGGGTTTTTCTCTGAAGACAAGGGGAAGTGCTGTGGTTGGCACTGTAAAGAGGGCATGGGGGGGTGGGAATTTGCTGGTGCACTTGGGTTAGCCGGGGGCGGGCCCTCATTCACCCAGAAGGCATCCATCGTTTTGTTAATTCGTTTTCTTAGACAAAGAATTCACCGTGCGGCTGGAAACGGAGAAGCGGCTGTACACGGTGGGTGAACCGGTGGAGTTCAGATGCATCCTGGAGGCTCAGAACGTTCCCGACCGTTACTTTGCCGTCTCCTGGGCCTTCAACAGCTCACTCATTGCCAGCATGGGGCCCAATGCAGTGCCGGTCCTCAACAGTGAATTTGCCCATCGGGAAGCCAGGGGCCAGCTGAAAGTGGCCAAAGAGAGCGACAGTGTCTTTGTGCTGAAGATCTATCACCTCCGCCAGGATGACAGCGGGAAATACAACTGTCGTGTGACAGAGAGAGAGAAAACAGTCACCGGGGAATTCATCGACAAGGAGAGCAAGCGGCCCAAGAACATCCCCATCATCGTCCTCCCCATCAGTAAGTAGAGAAGATGTGCTGTCTCCTTCTGCTCCCCGTGGTCTGGTCTGTAGCTGGCATCATTTAAGAGGAGTCAGGGGACCGATGAGCTGCAGGGGAGGGGGAGGGAGGGGAGGGCGGGGCTTTTGGAACTCAAGGGTTCAAGTCAGCTCTGGCAGGCAAAACCAGTTCACCTGTCTCCCTTCTCCACTCGCCTGCCCACACTTAGCAACCCCCAGTTAGGCAGAGCGCTGGGGTATGTCTGCAGGCTGGAGGGGGCATCCCAGATCTGAGCACTGGCTGCCCTCTGTCAACACCAGCACTGCCAGCTCAGCTTGGAGGAAAATCAGGAATCCAGGATGCCTGTTGGCTCCCATGTGGGAATTAAGTCCCAGATGGAGTGGGTAGAGGCCTACCTTGAAATCTCACTTATGAGGGTTGGTCTTTTGTGGGAGGATTTTAAATCTGAGAGCACATTATTAAAAAGGATTTGCTGTCTGGGTTTTGGGGGTATAAGGGTTGGCATTTCCCTAAATGTCTCTTCCCTATTGAAATTGTGTTTTCAAAAGTCAGTGGGTGGGACCTCTTACGTCTTCCTGGAGCATAGACTTCCTTTTAAAGCTTAGCCAGTTTCCAAGGATGCTTGGTGGGCCCCCACCTCCATGTAAGCTGGGCTCGTCTGGGTCTGGGTGGGTGACGGTTGTGGCTGGGGACTCGGGCACGACCTGTGTTTGCTCCTGTTATGTTTAATCATCCATAGTATCAGGATGTTTTCATTAACATCTCAATTCTCTCCTAGTTCTGTTTTTAGTAAAAAGAGAATTAAACTTTTAATGCCATGATTTTAAACAAGACAGGGAAGTTTTAAAACTAACCTTTAACCTTTTCTCAACTACTCAAACTGTTCTCTCCCCTAGCCTTGTGATGATTCCCTTTACATATTTATTTACACCTGTACGTTTTTGATGTAGTTCTCTTCAAGGAGAAGGAAAGAGTAGACACAGGGTCTTGCCTACTTCTTTCTTTTCTCACCAACAGGGTTCCTTTCTTTCGTACTTCTGTTTTTTTTTTTTTTTTTTTTTAAATCTCTCTCACACACCTAATTATCTTGACATTGTTTTGTTTCTTAGACTTTTTTTTTTTCTTTGCAATGCCTAGCATGGTGCTTTGCATAGGGTCGGTGCTTGCTGAATATTTGTAGAGTTGAAATTGTTGAACTGAATGCCCATTCTCCTGACTGTTTTCCTGTCGGTTTGTGCTTGCCTTAACCACGGACTCTCTATTTTTAAATCTGCAACTAATTCCTCATTGTTAAGGATCCAGTGAAGGGCAGCTACGCTGTTTACTTCCTATATCTTTTGTGCTAAGAGATTTCCCCCGACCCCTTCCAAGAACTTGTTTGATGATCTGTGGCCTGCTATATTGCTTTTCCAGCAGATAACTGGGTAGTTAAAGTCCCTCAGCACCACCAGATCCTGCCCCAAGGCCACTTGGGTAAGTCTACCAAAGAACAACGGTCACGTCGGTAATGGTGATAATGCCTTGGATTTTAATGGCGCTTTTCCTCTCAAGAGCCCAGAGTGCTTCTGCATATATCACTTCCTTCCCCGCTCCCACTCCTCAAATCCCCGTAGAGGCCAGTGTTCTCTCCATCCCGTGGGCAAAGAAGCCAGAGCACCGTGCAGAGATGCGGCTGGGCCGGTTCCGTTCGTGGTTGAGTGTGTGTTGCATTAGAAATATTTGCTTCTAACTCCAGACCCACCGCTCTGCGCTTAAGCCTGTGCTACATCATCCGGCTCCTGATTTGAAATTTCATTTGGCGAACATGCAGTCAGAGTCTCATTAGTTCTGTCCTAGTTTTTGCTTCATCCAGAGAGTTTTAACTGGTCAGCTCGCCTTTTCTCAGGCCTGGGAACGCCCGTCCCGTGTCCTAAGGGGCAGCGCCCGCACCGCACCTGTGTTTGCCTCTGCCTGGGATGCCCGCACGGTTTTTCTTCTCATAGGACCACCTGTAACCGTGCGATTCTTCCGGGCTTTTGCTGGAGCCACAGAGCACCAAACAGCAGCCCTCATCGTTCGTAAGCCAGGGCTCACGGAAGAGTCCACCGGGGGGGCAGTAGGGAATGGCAGTGACACCTTGCAAGTCATATTTCTGCTGGAGGCCAGCAAAGGGGTTTCCCGCCCCTGACACCGGAGTTGTCCTTTTGATGCCCCACATGGAATGATAATGCTGGGGAGGAGTCCTTAACCTACAGAGGAAGTATGATTACTGATGATGACAAGTAAATTACCTCCTCTGGTATTGTCGGTGCTGTGGCCCCAAGAAGTAGGAACTCTTAGTGTCTCCGTTTTGCACGTGAGAAAAGGAAGTGGGGGCAGGTTAAGGAAGAACCCCAAGATTCCAGAGTTATGAAGCAGTAAACCCGGCTTCAAGCCCTGGTCTGCCTGCCTCCAACTCCATGCTTTGAGCCACAGAAGCATGGTCATCTCCGTAAGTCATCCTGGTATGGCTCCTGGGGAGGTTGCCCTCCTGGGGAACCTGAACCCTGCCCAGACCTATTTTTCACACGAAATAAGCCAATCCGCAATGGGTAGCAGGCATCCTCACCATAACAGAAACTACCTGCTGGGGCTTGGGGCTCATCTCTGTCTGTTTCTGCCTGTGGGGGAAAATATGGGGGAGCAAAGATTGATTCAAATGCATGGTTATGGGTATGTATGTGTGATCCCTCTCGATAATCAGGTATGCCTCTGAATCGGGGAATTTAACTTAATTGATTAATTTTAAATTGTGTTTCATGTCAGTGGTACCCGGAAAATTGAAGCCAAATTAGTTATGGTGCTTTGTATTCTTTAACACTTGTTTTTTTTCTTTTAACTCGACGTAGATAGTCATACAAAATAGCATATGTGTAGTGAAGGCAGATTAGAATGTCCGTGGTGTTTATGAAAACAAAAGTTGTTCGGAATAGGAAAGTTAACGTGATCACCAGTGACCAGTTTTTGAAAACCTGCTCTGTGTCAGGTGGTTGACATACATTGTCTTGTTAACTTCTCAATCTTTAAAACAAGTGCACGGTAGGAACCACACCATCCCTGTGCTGCAGAAGGAGGCGTATAAAGTGTAATTGGTTCGACTGAGTGACCTCAGAGCTAAGTGAATAGCAAAGGAGCAAAGAGAGTGGGGTCCTTATCCCCAACTCTGATTGGCAGGATGTGTTAGGGTCAGAGCAGCGGAACCAGGGCTGAATGTGGACGGCAGGGTAGGGAGCCAGGGGCCTTGGTCGGTTCCTCTGCGTTCATGGGAAAAGTATGAGGGCTCACTGCCACACGCACTATGAAAGCAGACATCTGTCCCAGTATCCCCCACACCCAAGCAAGCACACGTTATCTTCCTGGTACCTCCCGTCACTTTGCTGATATTGCCCGGAGGGGCTCAAATGGCCCATGATAGATGTTCCGCTCTTATTTGACTGCCGTAGCACCGAACGGCGGGAAGATGGAGGTGACGTAGAAATTTCCGAGTTGTTCCACTTCCTGAAATTCCAAGTTGAAAAACCCTTGAGCCCCAGCTGAACAGATTACCGATAGAACGTCGGAACATCACCGTGCTGTATTTCTTAGGTTCCGGTTCAGTCTCAGGTCTTAGACCCTCAGTATCCCACACGACATCTTGGTCCCCAGCAAAGGGCCTCCTAGGTGATGGATCTAAAGTCGTGGGGAGCAGTGCCCAGAAGCAGCCAGGGCTTGCCGCAGCAAGTGTCAGAGGGCGTTCCTCCTGCCAGGTGAAGTGTGTAGCGTGACACCCACACCCAGCCTCCTGCCCTGTCTGGGGGGGAGGGGGTAGTAGAGGCCGGAAAGCCCCAGCGTGGCACTCTCTCCCTCTTCCCAGAGAGCAGCATCTCCGTGGAGGTGGCCAGCAACGCCAGCGTCATCCTTGAAGGTGAGCACCTGCACTTCTCCTGCAGCGTCCGCACGGCGGGCAGGCCGCAGGGCCGCTTCTCGGTCATCTGGCAGCTCGTGGACCGGCAGAACCGCCGCAGCAACATCATGTGGCTGGACCGGGACGGCACCGTGCAGCCAGGCGCGTCCTACTGGGAGCGCAGCAGCTTCGGGGGCGTCCAGATGGAGCAGGTGCAGCCCAACTCGTTCAGCCTGGGCATCTTCAACAGCAGGAAGGAGGACGAGGGCCAGTACGAGTGCCACGTGACCGAATGGGTGCGGGCAGTGGACGGCGAGTGGCAGATCGTGGGGGAGCGCCGGGCCAGCACCCCCATCTCCATCACGGCTCTCGGTAAGGAAGCACTCGGCGGTCCTTTCTGTGGGATCGCTGGGAGATTGCTCCCACGTCAGGTCCCTTACCCTGACTTTTATCAGAGTCCTGGCAGGAAATGGATGGCCCCTTCCAGAGGGTTTAATTGAAGGGACTGTGTACGAAAGTGCAGGTAGGGTTGACGGGGCCAGTGGTGCACGGTGGGGCCCCTGGGGGCCTGGTGACGGCTGGGGGCGGTCACTGTTCCTGGGTCTGCTTGGTAGGAGTGAAGTTCGAAGTTCTGGCCAGGGGAGCGAAGCCACCCAGTAGGAGTGGTGGCCCCAGGTGGGGGGACCATGGTCCCTGCCAAGACCAGCAGAGCAGAACCTCTCTCGCCTGTCCCCCAGGCTCTCCTGCCCTGCAGCCCAGGGGCCCAGCCCTCCTCAAAAGGCCAGAGCAAGGCAGAGAAGGGTAGGAGACCCCTTTCTGCCATTTACTTAGCATTTACTATGTTCCTGGTAGAGTCTAAGCACTTGTCCCTTTGAATTCTCACCTAACCAAGAGCTCAACCCTTTGATTTTACAAGGAGACTGAGGGAGACAGGTTAACTAATTTGCTCACGGCTACAGCTTTTAAGCGACAGACCCACAGTCTGAACCTGGGAAGCTGGGGATCTCTCTTCATTTTTCACCCCCCCCCCCCGCCAAAGTCTGTGCTTTTATCTCTTCCTCTATAAGGCACCATCCTTAGGAAAGCCACTTCCGCATTAGCATGAAATTCAAAGATACCTTGAGATTTGCTAAAACCAGAGAATTAGATTTGCTTCTCACGGGGTAGTTAAAGCGGCTTCTATCAACATTTATCCGCCTAATATAATCAGTAGATTAAATTTTAAGAGGCCATTCTGCTACTTGTTATCATGTTCGGTCTTCCTGTTTATCAGGACAGCTGTGACATCACTTGTCCTCGGTGACCGTGTATCCCACTCCCTGGGACCATGTTGCCCATCGACTTCCTAGCTAGAGCTGACACCCCAGGAAAGATGGCAGCCCCCGCTGGTTTTGCCCTCAACAGAGTACTGTATTCTCACCCAAGATTAGAATTACACTTCTTGTTCTAAAAGCTTAATCCCAAAGATTGGCCTGCTTCGTGTAGTAATTGCATTGCTCAGCTTTCTCGCTTTAGAAACTTTGTCCAGTGGCTGAGTTTGCTGATGAGCTCAGTCCCCGGGCCAGTGCTCAGCACCAGTGTGGACCTGTGGAAATGTCCAGATGTCCAGTAACAGTCCTTTTCCCCACCCTGCGAGGTTAGGAATGTCCAAGGAGCGGTCAGGATAGCTTCTCTTAGGTTATCCCCCTGACGTCTGTCATACACATCATATGTCTGTGGTTTCCATAGTCAGGGTCACCACGGGCTCTGACCTGGGATCCCGGGCTTGGTTCTGCTTACCTGTTCTCTACCCCTGGGGTGCCTCTGGCCAAAGCCGTAATCAGGGAGACCCAAGCAGTTGTGGCAGGGAAGAGTGGGGGGCACTGTGGGGTCAGGTTGCCTTTCAGTCTATATAGTGACACACACGTGTTTTCATATTGACGGGGTCAGGTATGGTTCACTCTCAGGTACCCAGCTGAGACAGCAGATAGGAACATCCTCCAGCCGCACGTGGGCCATTATGAGCGTTCAGTTAAAGTAAATTCGGTGCTCTGTGCACCACGATCATGGCGTGTGCTCTGTCAGCCCTGGACAGAGTCATTTGCTTGGAGAAGCTCTCTCTTCTTGGGATGACATCTTTGGATGCTGGGGCCAGGAACACTGGGAATGTCCTATCCCTAAGGTCCTGTGTCCTGCCACTCTCATGGCAACATATTCTGCACACAGGGGCACAAGTGACTATCACAACTACTTAATGTTTAAGGATGGGTTTCTGGGTCTTAAATTTTTTTTTTTTAAGGAGACATAAAGAAGCTTATGAAATCCAAACTGAAGATCGGGAGTTCTCAGCAAATTATTTCCACTTATTTGCTGACTTAACCTCCTCACCTGAAGCCAAAAGATTCATTCTGTGCGTAGTCTTTTCCCTACAGAATTGAAAGTACTTTTCTTTGTGTCTACTTTGTCCCTTTACATATTTAGTGAACTATAGCGTGTGCCAGGTACTATGCCATTCCTCGTATGTTGCAAATATTAATTCAGTCTTCCAAATACGTTGCAAATATTAACTCACTTAATCTTCACGAGGACCCGTTTTACAGATGGGGAAATCAAGGCAGAGAGAAGTGAAGTAACTTGCTGTCACGCAGCTTAGAAGGATCAAAGTCGGGCCTCTGGCTCTAGGGTCTGTGCCTTTAACCACTTCCCATGGGTAAAACCGCCAGATAAGACCCCTGACTCTGCCATTTCCTGGCTGCTTGATCGCGGGCAGTTTATTTAACCTCTCTGTGCCTCTTCCTTGTCTGTAAGAAATGGATGAGATGCCTTCTTGTCCTACAAGGTCATTTTGAGGACACAGTGACGTGTGGTGGAAACACAGCAGTTGGCCCCACGCCTGGCACACTGCACTCAGTAAACACTGGCTGTTCGCAGTCTTATGATCATAACCAGTGTGTTAATATTAAGTAGCATTTCAAGGTGAAGGAACTCGCATAGCGCCCACTGAGGAGTCGGTATCCGGGATCAGCCTGCTGCTGTCAGTAGGGGGCAGCCTGCTGTAACTGCAGAAGCTCACCTCACCCAGTTCCCCACCTGCTCAAGGTCAGCCCACCTGCTGTGGGTCCCTCACTGCCCACCTTCCCTGCATTTCACAAAGAAAGTGGAAAAGGAACTGGTGAGCAAGCCTGTACTGCTTGGCCCGGGGAACAGGGACACATCCTCTGCCTCCTCCTTGTCTAGCTCCAGTGCCTTGCGGGCCAAGCAGAGGAGGCGTCGGGGGGGGGGGGGGGGGGGGGGGGTGGGGGGGAAGTGTCCACCTTGCAGGCAGTGAATGACGTTGGCTTGAGGGCTTTTTTCTCCTGTTTCAGCATGGGATCCCCAAATCTGTAGGAATGGCTCTGCCTACGTATCCTCAATCCTGGCAAGGGCTGATGGGAGGCAGATCGACATGAAAGTTTCATCAGGAAGGGTTTGCTAAGTGCTGCTTGAGGAGCTTTGCCTCTGGCCTCTGTGTATGGGGTCTTTTGGGCTCGTGCTAAATGCGAGCTAAAGTGATCTGGCCTGGGCATCAGGAGAGAGCCGGAGCCTCGGTTCTGTGCCGTTAGCTTGGCCCACAGCCCTACCCCTGCCGCACACCGCCCTGAGAAATCCTTGTGTCTCCCCTAGCTGGAGTCTCTCTGCTCTCTCTCCAGAAATGGGCTTTGCAGTCACAGCCATCTCGCGCACGCCAGGCGTGACCTACAGCGACTCCTTTGATCTGCAGTGCATCATCAAACCCCATTACCCGGCCCGGGTCCCCGTGTCCGTGACCTGGCGGTTCCAGCCAGTTGGCACCATCGAGTTTCACGACCTGGTGACCTTCACCCGGGACGGGGGGGTCCAGTGGGGGGACAGGTCCTCCAGCTTCCGGACCCGAACGGCCATCGAGAAGGCCGAGTCCAGCAACAACGTGCGCCTGAGCATCAGCCGGGCCAGCGACACAGAGGCGGGCAAGTACCAGTGCGTGGCTGAGCTGTGGCGGAAGAACTACAACAACTCCTGGACGCGGCTGGCGGAGCGGACCTCCAACCTGCTGGAGATCAGGGTGCTGCAGCCAGGTCAGGGGGCCCGGGGGGGAGGGGGGGCGCCCGGCACGCGGCTGGGGGGAGGGTGACGCACACGTGGGGCCCTCGGCGGGACCACTTCCATTTCCCAACTTTGTGGCTCGAGAAATTTCCAGCCCGTAGGTAGCCGCAAGAATCCCGTTCCCTTGTCTCGACGGCCAGCGGTTAAGGTCTTGCTGTGCTTGTTTTCCCTGTGGTTTTCGTGCTGTTGTCTCTGAACCATTTGAGGGGGATTTGCAGGGTTTGGGACTCTTCCTCCTCAGTACTTCGTGTGTGTCTCACAAGAATGAGGACACACTCCTGTGCAACCACGACACCATTGTCACCCCCCAGAGTTCCACACGATGACGGCATGTTACCAGCATTTCCCCCGTTGTCCCAATAATGTCCTTGGTAGCTTTTTTTTTTTTTCCCCTTCCAAACCAGGATCCAGTCAGGGATTACAGACCACTTTAACTTGTCATGTCTTTTTAGACTCTGGTCTCTTGACATCACGCCGTCTCCTAAAACCCTTTCCACAGCAGCCTGGAGGAGGTACACTGTTCCCTGTTGGCAGACAAGGAACGTGGAATGGGAGAGGGAACATGTGAGGCACTTAACGGAGTAACTGCCTCGTGGCAGGTGCTTAGGGTCGATGGTTTTATGAGAATTTCACAACAACCCCAGGAAAGAGGAAGTGGCTATCCTAGGGTCACGTAGCTGGTAAATGGCGGAGCCGAGGTTTGAACCCGTGTCTGTCTGTCTCCCATGCTGATTCCCTGAGCCAGGCTCTGGCCTCCTGCTTGAGCTCCCTTTCCCCACAGAGGTGAGTCTCTCACGGCCGTTGGTAAAGCCGCACTAATTTGGGAAGCCTGGGTCAGGGGGTGTCCTGCAACCACTCCGTCATTGGGCGCTTTTCCTAATGCGGGGGAGGGGTCAGGTGTATGTGCTTTGATGGGCCCCCCAGTGTCCGTCCCCTCTCCTGCTTGGTTGGAAGCGGCTGTGGTGTGGAGCCCAGGCTGCTCAGCGTCTCTGCCATTGCCAGGCCCCTGCACAGTGGGGCACACGCACCTACGCGGCGAAGGGTGGGTTGGATGAGAGGTGACTTTGCAAAGACGTTTTTCTGACTCTGTGACCCACCCACTTTGCAAAGGTGGTTTGAACCCCTTGCAAAGAGGATTCTTCTGCCCACTCACAGCCATGGTTCGTACCTGACCTGGTCTGCTCTGCCATGTGAGATGGTCACGGTGTTGTTTTCAGCAACGTGAGGTTACATGGGGGTAGTGTCTGAGTTTACCCTTGGCCTCTTCTAACCCTGTGAAAAGCCCTCTTTCGGAGGTGCCGGGCTGGCTCAGTCGGTAGAGTATCTGACTCTTGATTTCGGCTCAGGTCATGATCGCAGAGTCCTGGGATAGAGCCCCATGTCGGGCTCCACACTGAGCATGGAGTCTGCTTAAGATTCTCTCTCTCTTTCTCTCTCTGCCCCTCTCCCCCACTTGCAGACTCTCTTTCTCTAAAATAAAATAAAAAAATTTGGGGGCGCCTGGGTGGCTCAGTCAGTTAAGCAGACGACTTCGGCTCAGGTCATGATCTTGCACTCCGTGGGTTCAAGCCCCGCGTCGGGCTCTGTGCTGACAGCTCAGAGCCTGGAGCCTGTTTCAGATTCTGTGTCTCCCTCTCTCTCTGACCCTCCCCCGTTCATGCTCTGTCTCTCTCTGTCTCAAAAATAAATAAACGTTAAAAAAAAAATAAATAAATAAAATAAAAAAATTTTAAATTAAAAAAAAAAATCCTGTTCTGTACCAAAGTTTGGAACAAGCAACTTGTAAAAATGATGGGACCGTTCCTTGGCCAATTAGAGCCTGAGCCTGGGCAAGCGGAAGCTTAGGGAAGAGGCTATGCTGCTTAAGTGGATTTTTGGGTTAATGGAGGGTTAAGCAGAGACCCCATTTTGTGTGACCCCTTGTTGTGGAAACGCCTAGGGACACACGTGCCCGCCTTACTGACTAGGACATTCCGATTGTAATTGTGCATTTGTGGTCTCCTCTGGCCCTCAGGGTCGGTGTTGTGAGCCATGGAGCCCATCAACATGGTTCCACGGCTGTAGAAAGGTAGGGTTCGCGCTGACCCCAGGACCTTGCCTGACATTGCCTTTTTGAATCGATTGCTAACTCCTGCTTGTTTCCATTCCTATTTGGACTCTAAGGCTGGAGCACGTAAGGGAAGGCTGAGGACAGCTCATCAAAGGTTTGAGTTCTTTGGATTTTGGTTCATTTATGGTGTTACTAAAGAGAATAAGGGAAAACTATGTGTGAAGTTAGCTCTCGGGTGCCCGGCTGTGTGCTTAGCACTTACATTCTTCTTAACCATTCATCACCAACAGTGAAATGATGTGGATGTTTGTATCCCCATTTTGGTTTCTCCGTGGAGAAACCAAGGCCTCTCGGTGCGTCAGAGGCGTGGTAGCAGCCAACCGGCTTGGGAAAACTGAGGTGCAGCTGCTGGTGGTCTCGGTCTCCCCGACTTCCAGATGCCAGCCGTTTCATTCCTCCCGGCGGGGGGGGGGAGGATGTTGCCGGAGAGCCAGGCGGTGGAGGGGCTGTCTCCGGGTCTCTGTGCCTTGCTCTGAATTGGTTTGTGTTTTTCACTGTCAAGCGGGAAGGAGCAGCACTGGCGTGGGAGGCCTGGGAGCGGCTGTTTGTTGTGTGGCCTCTGCTCAGAGGTGAGCAGTGGTGCACTTTCGAGGCCCCCTGGAGGCTGCCTCGAGAGCCCCATGGGTGCTGTAGCTGCTGCCACCGCCCAGGGAGTGGCTGAGGCTCAGAGGAGAGTTCATGCCTCTAAGTGTTACATTCTGTCCTTTATTAAATATTTATGCAGTTAGCACTTCCTGCTTTCCAAAGAGCCTCATGTTCGTGTTTACTTCACCACCCCCCCCCCCACACACACTCGGGTGGGTACTGCGCTTCCGTGTGGGGTAAGTGGAGGTGGAAGATACCAGAGGGCTGACGGTGTCCAACACGTGGCGTGGCGCATGCGGCCGCCTTTGTCTGCACCACCACCCTGGGAGGAAGCTGTTGCTTCCTTATAAATGGAGTAACTGAGGGGGCGCCTGGATGGCTCAGCCGGTTGAGCGTCCGACTTCGGCTCAGGTCATGATCTCGCGGTTTGTGAGTTCGAGTCCCGCGTCGGGCTCTGTGCTGACAGCTCAGAGTCTGGAGCCTGCTTCAGATTCTGTCTCCCTCTCTCTGCTCACACCCTGTCTCTCTCTGTCTCAAAAATAAATATTTTAAAAAATTTTAATAAATGGAGTAACTGAGGCTCAGAGAGGTTCTGACTCGCCAAGTCAAGTGCGTGGCGAGTGGGAAGTCGGGATTTCAACCCAGGTGTGCCTTGTTAAAAAGCCGCGGGGCTGGATGAAAGGGAGACTTTGACTTTTTCGAAGGCCATGTAGTCAGAGATTATGTTTTTGCATTCAGCTAACAGCCTCCTTCATAGAAGGAGTTTCTCTGTAGATTGCTGGCATGGAGGTCTCAGCACAGGTGGCTGTGGCAGTAACAGTAACACCGATGTAGCAGCTGATACTTATTGAGCATTTCTTGTGTGTCCGTCCCCATCCTGAGTGCTTTATATGTAATAGCTTGCTTGGTTCTTAGCCCATGCAACACCGAGAGGGGGTCCTGTTTCATCCACTTTATAGATGAGCACACTGACACAGCGGTTAAATAAATTACCCAGTGATCCCTAATAAGTGGCAGAAGCAAGATTCAAATCCAGACAGGCAGTCTGGTTCCAGAATCCAAGCTCTTAATTTTATTATATTATGTATTTTTCTGGACAGTTAACTATTTTGTGTTTCTTCTCAGGAATCCTCTGTGGTACCAAGTACTTTTATTTGCTGTCTCCTCTCTCTGGTTCACCATCCTCGAATTGCTGATGCCCTTTAGCAGATACTTAAATTTGTTTGTTTGACGTTGGGGTCATGAGAAACCCATACGGGTTCCAGTTTGCTGATGGTATAGGGGTGTAATTTATGCTTCCCCTAACTCCCCTGTTTCTTCAGATTTCTGCCACAAGATGGCCCCTAAGACTTGGGGATACCAGAGCTCAAATCCAGTGCTGGCTTCTCTTCTTTCTCCCCTCCCTGCATTCCTTGTCCCTCAAAACACGGCTTCTTATTCCTGCTCTTACTCCCCACCCCACCCCCCTTTTTTTTTTCCAACGTTTATTTGTTTTTGGGACAGAGAGAGACAGAGCATGAACGGGGGAGGGGCAGAGAGAGAGGGAGACACAGAATCGGAAACAGGCTCCAGGCTCCGAGCCATCAGCCCAGAGCCTGACGCAGGGCTCGAACCCACGGACCGCGAGATCGTGACCTGGCTGAAGTCGGACGCTCAACCGACTGCGCCACCCAGGCGCCCCAACTCCCCACCCCCTTTTAAGAATATTTTGTCAAACATTCTTATTCCGGCAGAATCAGAGAGAAACATAGAGAGTGCTGGCTCTGTCACGCTGGTCCATTTATCAGCCTTTAACTGCTGATGTCATCTGCTCCCAGAGGGCTCTGTGTGGTCTGTGCCCCAGACCGGTCCTTGCCAGGGCCACCTGCTGACCTGACCACATCACAGGTATTTGATTCATTAAAATCTCTGGCTGGATGGCACGGTCGATTGTGGATCCATCACTGACCATTCTTTTTACCTGCTTCCTGTTCCGTCTGCACATCCCCAAGGAAATCTTCAAGGAATGCCATCACTCTGATTTTGTTGATTTCGCTTACCCTGACTCTCATTGATCACAGAGTGTGACCCCCATGGGGCATTTAGGCAAGACTTTAAGCCAGCTCAACATATTCGATTCTTCGCTCTTAATCCATTCTTTTCTCTTTTAATTTCGAAGCATCGCTGTGCTTCCTTCTGATTTTCTTTAGCACCAAAAACACCCTCCAATTACACATCCCTAAATACGGAAGCAATAAGGGAAATGTCAGCACTCATTTTCCAAACGTTTACGACCCTCTCCTGGTCTGGCTATTAAATATTGCACATTCAGATTGACAAAGCAATAAACAAGCTTCCAGGAGGACAGCCTCCAGTGCAGAAAGCCGACTTGTCAGTGGGTGTATTCTGCTGGGATTTACTGATGGGTAGTCAGGATGAATATTTAATACCCTCCCTCTGGATGCTGCCAAATCCGTTTTCTCCAATTTCTTATTGCTGACCTGGCAGATTGGGCGAGCTGAGGGCTTTTTCTTTGACTTGCATGGGTCCGGGGCATGCGAACTGTGGCTGTCCTTGTCACAGTCTGATAAGTGACAGGCTGCCTCATCCCAAGTGGGATTGGCCCCTACTTTCTTTCAGGAGAACCTGGGTTTCCCCTCCCAGGCCACGAGCCTGTGGCTTCTGCCTGCTAAGTGCTCAGAGACAGTGAGCATGAGTGCCAGGGCGCCTAGAGGAGTCCCCAGCACCCACCCCCAAGCCTCCAGGCCTCATTGTCATGGTGACGCCAGGTGTACCAATTGGCAGGCCCTGCATAAAGGGTCACCGCTGTGTCTGCAGACGGGTGAGACAGGGCATGTCTGGGTTACCCCGAATTAGCTGTTTCTGCTTCTAAACCTTTGCTACTTTTCTCCTTGCTCCTTCCTCCCACTGCCGCCCACAAGCACATTTGAGCACCTACTGTGTGCCCGTTTCCATGCTGCAGCTGCAGACTCCAGTCCCTGCCTGGAAGGCTGTCCTGAGGGCCTGGGAGGAGGGAAGCACAGGGAAGAGTCACAGGGGTGCAAGAGAGCCGACCTGGGGTATGACCGATGGGCCCAGGGAGGGAATCGGCATGTGTGGGGGCGGGCAGTGGGACGTTTCCAGCTCAGAACAGAGTGTGTGCAGAGAACATCACGGACAGAGGAAGCAGCATGCTTGTTTTGATACGAGTGAAGCATGGGGTCAGGGAGGGGTTTGTCCCCAGGTATGTTGGTGAGAGCCAGGGGAGCCCCTTTTATATATTTTTTTTAAATGTTCATTCATTTTTGACAGACAGAGACAAAGCGTGAGGGGTGAAGGGCAGAGAGAGAGAGGGAGACACAGAAGCCGAAGCAGCTCCAGGCTCCGAGCTGTCAGCACAGAGCCTGACGCGGGGCTGGAACCCACGGAGCGCGAGATCATGACCTGAGCCGAAGTCGGACGCTTAACCGACTGAGCCATCCAGGCGCCCCTAGGGGAGCCCCTTTTATACACAGAAGTATGGAGGGTCACCGTATGTGATGGTTAAAAGCACGGACACACCAAGCAGCCTGGCTTTGAATCCTGGCTCTACCACTGGTCAGCAGTGTGCCCTTGGGCAAGTGTCTGTAACATTGGGACTAATAATACTTATTTCATAGGTCTGGTAGGGAGCAAGTAGTTAGCATTTCTGAAGTGCTTAGAGTAGTGCTCAGCATGTAGAGAGGATTATATACATTTGTTAAATAAGAACGTTCTAAACCGAGCAGTTAGGAGTTCCCATCATGCTCCGATCATATACTTCTTTTTATAACAATCTAGAACAGTCCCTTTACTACATGAAATTCCTAGACCATCTCACATTCCTACTCAACATAATCTTTAAAAATTGTCACAGTGCCCCAAATTGTGGAAAAAAGGATGAATTTTTTAGAGGGTGGTTCATAATAAAATGATGCGCTGTAACATGCTGTAACATGTAACGTGCTCAGGGTCGGCTACCCCGGGCAGAGGCACTGCGGCTCTGTCCCTGTGCACACCGGCCGGTGCGAGGGGCGTTGCTGTCCTGGACAGGGCGTCCGAAATCCTGAGCAACTCTTACAGCAGCACTGAACAGAGCAAAGGAAAACCCTTCCTTCATTTACCTGGCGTATAGTAAAACCATGCCAAGAAAAAAAAAGTATTGTGGAGATAATAAAATGAAACGTATGTAGGTTCTAGGCTCAGGGACAGAGTTTTCACCCGTATGAATGAATGTCCTTTGAAAGTCACACGGGACACGAGGTAGAGTTTTGTTGCATAGAACCATCCCAGACGTGGCTTTACATCTGTCGCAGGTGCTCGTCCATTAAATGTGACTAGAGCCCTTACCCAATCAATGTGACCAGGAAAGACCTGCCCACAAGTTTCCACGGTGTCCCTGGGGGCCTTGCTGCCCTGTTGAAAACTGCTGTCGTGGGGCTATTGCTTGGCTGGGAGCAACACGCTCCCGTTTGCAGCTTAGGAAGCTCTCCCTGGCGGGGGCTGAGGCTGCAGGCAGGAAGGCTGGAATGCAGGCCAAGTGTAAGGTTGGACACAGATTCTAGGGGCACAAATGGGGCCTGGCCACGGGGAGAAGAGGAGCAGGGGCTTAGGATGTAACTGCTTGACCGGCAGGTGCCTCCTTCTCTGAGAAAGGGTGGCACACGCACCCCCATAGTTTTCTCTTCTTGGCTGACTTGGTTCTCGCAAGTTGACAAACGTCTGCTGTCCAGCCGCTGACCCCTTAATGCCTAACATTAATGATCATTGTCACATGTTCTTAATAAAGCACAGCCTCTTCTCTCTCTCTCTCCCTCTTCCCTCACGGCTTGTGTCTCCTTTCCTGCTACCACTGGCCTCTGCTCACCCCCTGCACAGAAGCTGCTGTCCCCTGGGTTTCCCGTGGCCACCTCACCACCACACCTGTGGCTTCTCTTGTGAGACTGCAGGTCACTGGGCCTCCCCTGCGGCGTTTGTGATTCAGTGGTCTCAGCAGGTGCCCAGGTGATGCTACTGTGGGAAGGCCATGGATGCCCGCTGGGAGCCCCGGTGGGGGGTTGGGGGGGTGGCATCGTCTGACACGCACTGCAGGCCCCTCACTTCATCTGCCTGCCGTATTGACTGCTTGCCCTTCCCTGAAAGTGGTGCACAGAGAAGTTCTCACCTTCGCTCACCTGGGTGCCCTTTCTCCCCCCCTTCCTGTGCCTGGGGAGCACCTACCTAGTCACTTGTTTTTCAGGGCTGAGCTCAGAGGTCACACGCTTTTTGAAATGTGCTGTCCCTCCCATCACAGTCAGGATTCAATGCCTTTCCTTTATATTCCATACCTCCAAGACAAGATCCATCACATATTTATTTGGTCATCCTTTTATTAGTTTGTTTAGCAAATGCTTGGGCCACAGATCATTCAGTGCCCTTTAAATAATTCAGTAGGAAAGAAAAGGCCTTTAAAAAGTTAACCTCAGGGTGCCTGAGTGGCTTATTTGGTTGAGCATCTGACTCTTGATTTCGGCTCAGGTCATGATCTCATGATTGTGAGACTGAGTCCCGTGTCGGCCTCTGTGCTGAACATGGCACCTGCTTAAGATTCTCTCTCTCCCTCTTCCCCTCTCCCCTGCTCACCTGCTTTCTCTGTCTCCCGCCGAAATAAAAACAAAATTTTTTTTTTGTAATTAACAGCTCTAGCTGGATGTAAGGGAATCCTTTACCAATGGAAGTTGTGTGTGCTGAGCACAAGTACAAAGCAGAATCCGCAGAATGGGTAGGTCGGCTGGTGCAGCGGGCCCCCTTCTGCGCTGGCTCCCTCCTTCCTCCTGATGCCTCCCACCTGTTACCACCCCGTCCTTGCTGTAACGCAACGTCCTCTTCTCAAACCCACAGCACACGATTCCATTTGAGGAGAGGCCTAGGAAGGAAAGCCTCCAGATGCAGAAAGATAGAGCCCCTCCCTCAAACAGGGCACAGCTCTCCCAGCTCTGGGAGCCTGAGGTGTCCCCGGAGGCGGCGTGTGTGATAGGGTGTGACTGGAGCCTGTGCCGGCAGGTGGGGAGGCAGGTGGGGACCTCGCCCCAATCCTCTCTTCCTGCCGCTTCCTCCTGCTGACTCGCTGTTGGGGATTAACCCGGCCTTGGCCCCCAGCATCTTTCCTTTTTCACCTCTACGTTGTTGCCTCTCGAAATCCACTCACTCACAGGGCCACGTCCAGGATTTCTCAGGCTTTAAGGTGCACGCGAATCACCCAGGGATCTTGTTAAAGGCAGATTCTGAGCCAGTGGGCTGGGGGGCGCCGGGGGTGTGCGGGGTGGGGGGGTCCCAGAGTCTGCATTTCTAACAAGTTCCCAGGTGACCCTGCTGCTTGCTGGTCCAGGGGAGCACTTCAGTAGCAAATGTGCCAGTCTGACCCGTTGTCCTGTTGAGCTGTGAACGTGGGACTGAACCCAGAGACCAAAAAGAAATGGGAAGAGTGAAAATGGATTGCGTGTTCGTGATCTAGCAGGCTCTGCGCTAGTCTTTCTATAGACCGTTGCGTTTAACCTGTACAGCACTCCTGTGAGGTGCTGTCATCATGCAGATGAAAATTCCTGCGGGCCTTGAGGGCCCCCAGGCCCCCCCTGCCTCTGTGGAGGAGGGTGGTGTAGACAGACACACTGCCCAGGGCAGTCCTGGACAGGACTCGGCGGATCTTCCTAATTAGTCGTGGGGGCTGCGGTCTCTGGGCTTCAGGGAAGGTCCTCCCTGCCCTTGAGATGCGGGAGGGAATTCAGAGCATAGAATAGGAGCTGACCCCTCGCCCACCTGTCAGGCATGCCCCACATTTCAAAAATGCCTCTCTTTCCAGCTTTTCAACACTTCATAATATTTTGACATGGGAAGGAGAGAAAGAAAAAAAAATGGTAATCCTTTGAAACATTTCTCTTCCTTGGATCCTTGCTCTGGGACCATGTGACCAAACTGAAGCTTAGTCATAGGATTCCAGTTTAACATATGCAGTTACTATAGCAATTGAGGTTTCCTTAGTAACACTTGCAAAAATAATCTGGCCCCAATTAATAATACATTTTAAAGCTCTTTCTACTCTGCACTGAACAGCCCAGTTTTCTTGGACAAGAACCAGATAATTCAGGTGGTATCATTTGTGCTGATGTAGATATCATTTGCATGCGGTGAATTGTTGCCGGAATCCGATCTGAAAAGTCGACTGGCAAGCTCGTGTGCATCCAGTTTGCTGAGCTTGGAAGCTGACTGGTAAACCCTGCCCAGGATTCCTGGCGTGCCCTGGAGGACTCTGTGTGTTTGAAGAAGGGAGAACGCGGGAGACTGGGCTCCAACAAAAGACGAAACCAGAAGGGTGGGCCGTGGGACCTGGGAGTCCTCTCGTGTTGGTGCGTTCTTGATGGCTTGAGAAGGTCTGTGGGGACGTGAGTTCAGCCAGCAGTCCTTTGTGAAGAGTGTCACCCGATTCACCACTGAGTTTCTTGTCCCTAGAGTGGCTTTTGTAGTAATGGCGTTGGGTATCAGATCCCGCCATCCGCGACGTTTGTCTGTGCGGGACCAGGGCATCCAAGTGACTGTCTGCGGCTTTCAGAAATTTGAGTTGGGGTGTGAAAAGGTGCTTGCACTGATAGCTCCCCAGGAGGAATTCAGAGTTACATCTTCTTCCTTTTTTAAAACTTTTTCAGTACGGAGAGGATGGTCGGTAGCGGGAAAGCAGAGCCAAGTGTAATAAAGATGGAGAGGATGTGATCGCAGGTTACCTACGTCAGATATATGTCATTTGACCTTGGCTTCCTGCCACCTCAAAGGCGAGCATAGCCATTAATTAGCAGGCAGGGTGGCACTCCGGAGTCTGCCCTCCCTTCCGGTTTGGGAGCAGGGTGGAGAGGGGAAGGACACTGGAGGTGGCTCCGTTCTGTCCCATTGCTCAGCATTTTCTTCTCTGCCCTCTCCCTCTCTCTGCCCCCAGGAAGATCACCCCGGCAATCCCCGAACTACCTGCTACCATATTTCTCTCACATGCTCTCCCCCACATATCCCAGCAGACACTGATTGAGTGCTTTTCCATAGCCCAGGCGCTGTGCCAGGCTCTGGGGGTGCAGTGACGAGAACATCCCCTAGGCAGGACAGTGTTCTTCAGGGCATCCCTAGCACTTATTAGATTCAGGAGGGGCACACTCAGAATACTTGCAGACTGCAAGGGAAAACCTTGATCTCTACCCACAGGGCGCTCAGAGGCTAGGGTGGAAGAGAGACTAAGGAAAAACTTCTGGAAGATATGTAGAAGACGTGGTGCCAGGGCAGAGAGGGGCTGCTGGCCCAGTAGGATGGGAGGGAAAGAGGGGGCATGGCAGGATGAGGGCACAGAAGGATCGGGGGTGTGGAGGGAGATGGTGGAAGGACATAGGCAGAGAGGACAGCTGAGCAGAGACCAGAGCTCAAGGAGGAGGTGCAGGGGGCTGGGGAGGGGTGGGGGCGCTGCAGGGGTGAGTCACTGAGATGAGTGAGGACAGTTGGGTAAGAGCCAAATCCTGGAGGGACTTTGTACTGTGAAAAGGAATTTTTTTTTTTCCTTTATGAGCTCAAGCAGTTGGGAGCCATTGAACTTCCTAGGCAGGCAAATGATTGAAGTTTCAGCTGGGTCCCCTGGAGGCTGCGTGCAGGTGAGGGGAGCAGGGAGGAGACAAGTGGAGGGATGTTGGGGTAAAACCGGCTCCGTGCAGCCTCCCTCACACCGAGCCATGCTTTGAAGGAAGCCCGCCCGCGGCCGGCCCTCCCGGAACCGTGCGGGGCAAAACCAGGCTGGAGGCCGCACGTGAGGCTGGGGACGCTCCTGGGCGGGTGTGTGCAGTGATTGTGCTGAATCGCCCCCTTTCCTTTGCAGTGACAAAGCTGCAGGTGAGCAAGTCGAAGAGGACCCTCACTCTGGTGGAAAACAGGCCCATCCAGCTGAACTGCTCGGTTAAGTCTCAGACCAGCTCGAACTCCCATTTTGCGGTGCTCTGGTACGTGCATAAGCCCTCGGATGCCGACGGGAAGCTCATCCTGAAAACCACCCACAGCTCTGCCTTCGAGTACGGCACCTATGCCGAGGAGGAGGGCCTGAGGCCCCGGCTGCAGTTCGAGAGGCACGTTTCCGGGGGCTTGTTCAGCCTCACCGTGCAGAGGGCCGAGGTCAGTGACAGTGGCAGCTACTACTGCCACGTGGAGGAGTGGCTGCTGAGCCCCAACTATGCCTGGTACAAGCTGGCCGAGGAGGTTTCGGGGCGCACAGAAGTCACTGTGAAGCGGCCAGGTAAGACAAGGGCGCAGCTGGCATGGGGTTAGTACAGAGAGGCTTCCTGGGGGTGACAGGGCTCTGTGGGGTCCACACGGGGTGTGGGTGCAGGTGCAGAGACCTGCCTGGGGGTGACGGGGTGCCGTAGGGTCCACACGGGGTGTGGGTGCAGGTGCAGAGACCTGCCTGGGGGTGACGGGGTGCCGCAGGCTCCACGCGGGGTGTGGGTGCAGGTGCAGGGGCCGTCACCCTGGTGCACTGTGGGCTGCCCGCTTTGTCTGCAGTGAGAGCGTCCTGGTGCTGAGGGCAACCCCAGGAAAGCGTCCTTGACTCTGCTCTTACGGACAGCGTCTTCCTTTCCAGGGAGAGGCCCAAGGGGCGGCTGTGCTGAGCAAGAGGTGGCAAGGGAGGGTCCCTGGCAGCTCCTGGGTCTCCTTTTGGGTTAGCAGGTCACACCCCGGAGCTCAGGCTGGCGCCAGCTCCATAGCCAGCATTGTGACCCAGAGGGCACTTTCTAGTCTCTGTCCTCTGCTTCCCCTTTCTTTCTTACTACCCATTTCAGGAACCCTCCGTGTCTGCAAAGCGATCTGCCCCTCTGCCTCCTCTCAGACTGTGGGTGCGGCCTTCATTCTGCTGCCTGACAAACTGGGCCGGCACCTGACCTCTGCCGGAATGCTTCCCGGGGTGGGGGGAGCTTTCTACATCCGCAGGCCTCATGGGAGGAAAACCCCCCTCCATGTAATTTCCCTCCAGGTTTAGGTCTGCCCCTGGAACAGCCCAGGATAACTTTGGGTCGTATCTTTTCACATGTGAAGGGTGCCCCATCAGTCTCCCTTTCCCCTTGTTAAAGAGCTCTAAGCCCCACCTGATGTAGCCTTAAGCTCCCTGTCCATCCCTCATACCTGCGTGGCCTGTGATTCGTTGTCGCTGCCTGTCCTTCCTGATGGGCGGGGGTGCTACCCTAAGTCCCATCTCCATGCATTCGTTTATATGCTGTCCTGTCTGCCTGGAACACCCCTCTCCCACTGCCTCTCCCCTGTCTCTACCCCATACCCAAGACTTCACTCGACATCACCTCCAGGAAGCCTTCCATGCTTTCTCCCATATCGCCAGAGGTTCCTTTTTCGTTATAAAATACCTAATGTAACAATTATTTGTTTGCAATTCTTTTCTACTCTAAGCACTTTGAGGACAGGGCTGTGTCTTTGTATTTTCAGCCACTGGCATGGTGCCGTTAATAAATATTGATTGAATAAGGAACAGATGGCTGCTTTCCTTGGACGCCCCAGGGCCTTTGTAGTTACTGTTCTCTTAGCCTGGGACAGGTTGACCATAGATCTTCATTTATCTCATTCTTCCTCAGAGAGGTGTTTCTAGCTCATTTTAACTAAAATAGCATCCTAGTCACTTTGTACCCCTTTCTCTGTCCCCTGCCTAGCACACACCCCCACCTGGCATTCTGTTTCTTTACTTATTCATATGTAAGGAATTATAAACTGCTTATTCGTATTTATACATATGGAAATTCACTCATCATGAAATATGTGTTATATATAGAAGTGTGCATGTGCGTGTGTGTGTGTGTGTGTGTATTTTTTACCTTTCTGTTCCCATGGCTTGTCTCCCAGGAAGCCTCAATAAACACTTGTTCAGACAGCACATAGGACCAGATGCAGAGGCCTGGACGTGGCCTGGCCCCTCTTTTCCCTCCAGATGTTGTATTGCTAAGACTGCCCCAGTGCAAATTGTCACCCCCCTCAGTGGCACTTTCGGGAACCCTTCTGCTGATGTATTGCAGAGGAAGCTCTGGTCTGCCTGGTCCCTCTTGGTATTTCCAGAGACCTCAGGCCAGTCCTTGGGACTTTTGAAAACTGGCATTTGTCATTTGGCCTACACGGGTTCTCTTAGGTTTCTGTTCTTCCTGTTTTCAGTTCTGGTCACTTTGTCTGGTGGGAGGACATGATCCCCCCGCCCACCAGATGTGTCATCCTTTCCCTTCACTTGTTTGTGCAGAAACTAAGAGAATCTTGGTGGATCCTAAATTTATTGAGGGACTCTCCCCATCTGAGACTACAGACCCACAGTGAGCTCACTGGGGCAGGAAGGATGTTTGTCAAAATCCGTGTAGGGAGAGCCATCTCTGGGGAATATTAACACCATAAACAGAAAACGCACACGACCCTGATTGAAACAACACGTTCCTCCTTTTCAGTTGAGAGTTTTCGTTTCTTTTTTTTTTTTCCTTCCTCTGCTTCTCCTTTCTCTACACACCACCCCTCTCCTTTTTTTTTTTTTTTTTTTTTGCTGATGAGAAAGAATATGCTTCTAGAGCGTTTGGAAAACACAAAGAAGAAAATAATCTTTCAACCCAGGACAACTAGAGTTAACATCTTCACACACACACACACACACACACACACACACACACACGTATATGTATATTCTGGGGAGACCAGTTATTTAAAACAGTTTTTCTGTTATTTTTAATTTTTGACCTTTTAATACCAAAGGGTATTGCCTTCCATTGTAAAATACTCGGGAAGTTTTGAAATGTAAAAAGTAAAACGTGACGGTGCGCGGCCCTCTCCCTCTTCAAATGTCACTCCAAAGGTCTCCCTCCCCAGGTGTTCCTGCAGTTCTGTAGCTGTTTGATCTCTCTGGTCCAGATAGACTCATTAGGACCTTTTATGAAATTACACGCCTGTCATCTGGGTGTACCATCATTAACGACACTTTTCTCTCTAGAGGAGGATCTGATGGGCTGAGCTGTCAAGTCACGGGTTCCATCTATATCGGGCTTTTCTTCACTAATGTCAGATCAGTTCTGTTCCCACCTCGAGAGGGAACCCGAGAAAGCAAGGACTGCGGTTCCTAAGGCCAACTCGGGGACATATTTAAACTGCTTCCTCTGTAGTTCTTTGGTGGTGGACAGTCCGGTGTATTCTAGCCATCCTGTGGTCAGTTTTTAAAATTTGCTCTGGGCTTGAAAGGGGGTCTCAGCACGCCCTTTCCTGCCTGTCCCTTCGCAGCCACCCCTCTGGTCAGCTGTATGCTTATGGTCTGCTGTCACTGGGTGTGGAGGCATCCATAGCTCATGCTTGTCCTCCTCTGTGCATCTGAATCAACGAGATATAAATTGGGGGACAGCTGTTACCATGAACTGCTGACAGTCTGGGCACTCGGACACGCGATCCAGGAACGCGTTATGTGTAGGGCGCTCCACCCGGAAGTGTTTCTGCTGATGGAGTGTGCCGCTGCCCTTTAGCACGGGGAGGGCAGCCGTCGGCCTGCGTTTGCAAAACGTGCATGCGAGCACCTGTTGTGCCTCGCTGCTAATGTGTCTTTCCTCCCCTTTCCAGACAGCCGCCTGAAGCTCAGCCAAGCGCAGGGGAATCTGTCGGTCCTGGAGACGCAGCAGGTGCAGCTGGAGTGTGTGGTGCTGAACCGCACCAGCGCTGCGTCCCAGCTCGTGGTCGAGTGGTTTGTGTGGAAGCCCAACCACCCGGAGCGGGAGACTGTGGCCCGCCTGAGCCGCGAGGCCACCTTCCACTATGGAGAGCAGGCGGCCAAAAACAACCTGAAGGGGCGGCTGCATCTGGAGAGTCCTTCGTCTGGCGTGTATCGGCTGTTCATCCAGAACGTGGCGGTGCAGGACAGCGGGACCTACAGCTGCCACGTGGAGGAGTGGCTCCCCAGCCCCAGTGGCGTGTGGTATAAGCGGGCAGAGGACACTGCCGGCCAGATGGCTGTTACTGTCATGCGGCCAGGTGAGGCTTCACATCCCCAGGCCCTCACTGCTTTGGGCGTTTCCCCTCGTGAGTGTCCTACTTTGTGCGCTGCGCAAAATACGTTGTTTGCGGTTAAACATAGGAGCATTTACATTTTGCGTTTACAATTGTCTCAGATTTTTTTCCCCCTAAGCAAATGGGAAATTGCACATCTGGCTTTGGCCTAAGGTGATCCTGTCTCTTCGCTAGAGTAACATTTTTCACTTGTTGCAGAACACAGAATATTTTCTCTTTAAAGAATACATTCAGATTCAGGAGGTGGTAGATATGCAAAAACTTTTGAAACAGTAGTCGTGCGGTTCAGAAAATTGGGCTTGTAGGTTTTCAGTGGAAAACAATGGATTCATGTGCTTTAAATAGAAAATGATGAAATTTAGTCTTTCACTTCCTAATAATTTTATTGGTGCCGACGACTGTTCTGACTGCGCTGTGTGGCTTTTCTTGTCCTTACCGTTGTTCCTAAAGTGGCTAAATGCACATAATTACTCGGTATAATGATCGTTACACATTTAAACCCATAATTAAAGCAGAGGTGAGCAGGATTCCTGTGTCCTCTGCAATATCACCTCCTCATTCAAGTCAGAGCGAAAAGTCAGTGCCTCCCCCCGCAGCGGACGTGGGGCAGGAATGAACTTTGTGGCTGGGCCAGTGCGAACGCTCCGTCTTGCCCATTTTCTGAGCATCCCAGGGCCTCTGTTGGTGGTCTGGTGGGAGCATTCGTCATGTTTCCACACCTCCGTGGAGCGGCTGTCTGCCTTGGTGGGACACGGGGGCCTCACAGCTGTGCTCACCCCATGCGTCATGGAACACACACTTCGAGAGTGAACGTGCCCTTTGTTACAGGAAAGGGCATTATCTCTCTGCTCTGTGTCTTGCCGAAGCTGGACAGGAAATCACCCCTGCCTGGGGTTACTCCTATTTGCCATGAGCTTATGTGTTTTCTCTTTTCGCCTTGCTTAGAAACTGCCGCGTGTCTTCTTCCAAAGGTAAATTGGCAGAGACGTGGCATCTGAGTGTGCTCTTCTCCCTGGAGGCTCGCCCACTTGCATGTTGGCAAACCAGGGCTCCAGGTGGCCCAGGGGCAGACAGACATTTCTGGACTGCCCACTGCATTGCAGCTTAACCTACAGGGGAGGGGGAGAAGCACCCTTCTTTCTTGTGGCTTACACCTGAAGCAGGAAAGAGTGCTAAAGTCTGCACAGGGAGATGGTTTGGCCTCTGGCAGAAGGGGACGGACACGGGCCACCACATTAGTGAGAGACATGCTACAGGGAGTGGGGGGAGGACACGGGAAAGTGGGCCTGTTTCATTCAAAACACTTGTATTGAGTCATCACTAAGCATGCGAAGGAGCCAGGAAATTTACATGAAAAGTTAAGCGCCGGGGCACCTGCGTGGCTCAGTCAGGCGCCTGACTCTTGGTTTCTGCTCAGGTCATGGTCTCATCGTTCTTGAGTTCAAACCCCTGTTCATTGCGGAGCCTGCTTGGGATTCTCTCCCTCCCTCTGTCTCTCTCTGCTCCTCCCCCACTCAGGCTTGCTCTCTCTCTTTCAAAATAAATACATAAACTTAAAAAAAAAAGTGAATGCTTACATTGTAAGCATTCAGACGAGAAGAAAGCAAAGGGAGAGTAGGTGGGGAAGAGGCCCTTCCGGGGTCTCTGCCATCTTGCCATTGCGTGGCATCACATTGGCCAGCCGCTGGGAGCTTTGGGACACCAGCTTGGTAGGCTCTGCAGGGCGAAGGTGCCCTAGGATGTGCCTTAATCTGTAGGATTCCTCTCTGATGGCTCGGGACACAGTCAGCTGTGATCTCTGCAAGGATAAACCGATGTGCAAGGGAGCAGGAGTCTCTATGATAGGGGATTCTCCACCCTGCCACGTTGCCTTCCAGCGTGTTCTCCCCCACCGGTGCTGGGCCGAGGCACTCTTCCCACCACCTGTACCCAGGTCCTGAGCTTTCAGGTGCCCGTGACGCACACCAAGATTCTGAATGGGGGTGTACGGGGGCTTGGCAGAGCCCCACAAAGGTGGGGGCGCCCAGCTTTGTGTTCACCTGTGAGCGACATGAAGCCAATTCATTGAAAGCCCAGGACAGTACCTGGGAAGTGGTCCTATTTGGTCTTTATCCAAGCAGAATCCGATTTGGTATCTCTGCTTTTGTGGCTGTTATGTTGGCATGTTTTGCGAGCACTTCATCAACAGGGCCAAACAGGCCATTTAGGAGGGAGGGAACGGATTATTTGTTGAGTACCTACCCCCAGTGAGCCAAACAAAGGCAGGGGGGAGGCAGCAAAATGAAGATAGAGATTATAGTTGCCCGGTGGTGTCTGTGAGGTCTGACTCACCTGCTTGGGTAACCTCTCCATGGCTGTTTTGTGTCTCCAATCTCTGTCGGGAAGATGCTGTCCGGGACATCCTTCTGGGGTCTGTGCTCAAGGTGAGGGGCACTTTCGGGTCTGTTGTGTATGGCTGGACTTCAGTCCTTGGAGAATACTTACCTCCTCGGTTCCCTGGGGCATAGGTAACCATCTACACGCACACAGTTTAAACTCCAGAACTGCTGAAGGGTGAATTCCTTGTCCAGGGTTGCCATAACAAATTAGCGCAAGCTTCGTAGCTTAAAACAACAAAAATTTATTGTCTGATGGTTCTGGAGGCTAGTGGTCTAGGAGCAAATTATCAGCAGGGCCAGGCTTCCCCCGCTGAAGTTTCTAGGGAAGAATCCTTCCTTGCCTCTTCCAGTTTCTCTGTGGTCCCAAGTATTCCCTGGCTTGTGGCTGCATTGCCCCAGTTCCCACGGCCTTCTCTCTGTGTGGCCCCTTCTCATCAGGACACCGGTCGTTGCATGTAGTGCCCACCCTAAATCCAGTAGGAGTTCATCACACCTGCAAAGACTTTATTTCCAAATAAGGTCACATTCTGAAGTTCCAGATAGGCATGAATCTTGGGGGTGGGGGGACCCTTCAGCCACTGCAAGAGGTTACAGTGAAAGTAAGTGTCCCTTCCCGGATTCCCATGAGCAGCCGTGTTACCCACCTCTTGTGAGTTCTTCCACAGATATTTTGTGCAAATGTAACCAAATCCACGTGTCCGAACAACACACATTTTCTTCGGCATACAGTGGCACACAGGGTGCACAGCTCTCCTGTAGTCTAGCCATCTTCCTTGGGCCCTTCCTCATCTCTGCCACGTACTACTGCCTTACTCCTTCCAGTAGTAGGTGTGTATTGTATGTTACTGTGTTACTAGAGTGTATTTGGTGATGGACACACGGGTTGTTTTGAGCAGAGAAACTAAAACAGCCTCTTCCTCCTTTTTTGCCCCTCACCTCCCCCAGACGCCGCCCTGCAGGTGGACACGGTGGTCCCCAATGCCACGGTGTCCGAGAAGGCAGCTTTCCAGCTGGACTGTAGCATCGTTTCTCGATCAAGTCAGGACTCCCGCTTTGCCGTGGCCTGGTATTCTCTGAGGACTAAAGCTGGAGTGGAAAGGGGAGGCCCTGGCCTGGGAGAACAGGAGGAGGAGGAGGGGGACGAGGAGGAAGAAGAGGACCTCACAGAGCGGACGGCCCTGCTGAGCGTGGGCCCGGATGCTGTCTTTGGCCCAGAAGGCAGCCCGTGGGAGGGCCGGCTTCGCTTCCAGAGGCTCTCCCCCTTGCTCTACCGGCTCACCGTGCTGCAGGCCAGCCCTCGGGACACGGGGAACTACTCGTGCCGCGTGGAGGAGTGGTTGCCCGGCCCCCAGAAGGAATGGTACCGGCTGACGGAGGAGGAGTCGGCCCCCATCGGCATCCGTGTTCTGGACACAAGTGAGTTTTCCCAGGTTACAGGGGAAGGAGGTCCCTGCTGGTTCCAACTGTTGATTCCAGCGGTCTGGAAGAATGAAATCAGAGCTCGATTATGGCTCAGTAAGTGGTTTTCCCACCTGTCCCAGGCATTTCGGCTTTGAAACACCAGTTTGTGGAATTGACCCTTGACTGCCCCACGTGGGTAGGAATTAAAGTGATCACAAGCCTGATGTCCCACCAGATTCTATTTTAGTGAGAGCTCATCGTCCAAGTATATTGGTAGGTGTTACTGGTGGCTCCGTAGCCAGCCTGGTCCCTCTTTAGCCAGTTACCATGTTTCAGACTCATAAGAAGGGAGAAAAAAAACAACAAACAAACAATGAAGCCTGAGTACGGTCTGTGTTCTTGGCTCATGTGTATTTTGGAGGGTGATTTCGAGGTTTAGGGGGATGTCGCATGGTTGGGAGAACCAACTAGTAGAAGGGCAGTGGGTGATGCCACAGGGCATCTGGGAAGGGCTTAGTGGCGGCCCTGCTCCCTTGGTCCAGGACTCGGACTTCCCACCCGATCAAGGAACTCCATGGACAGAGACCAGAGGAAATAATGGCTGTGCTGAATAATGTGTTCTAACAGGGCACTCTTACAGTTGCCTTTTGTCAGAGCGTGGGACATGGCAGACTGAAGGCGGTGTTTGTTACAGTAGAATTAGCCTGGAACGCAGAAAGACAGAATCTGCTAGAAACTGTAACTCCGTTTCCGTTTCAGCCAATGCATTTTACTAGGTAATTCTGACTTGAATGTTTGAGCTTTGTCAGCTTTTTCTTTTCTTTGACTACCTCCTGTTGATTAGATGGAACCATATGAAATTGAGGTTTTGTAAGTCAAAAGTGGGTGGAGCGGGGAACTATCAGCGATTTCATGTACTGTGGAAATCTAATAAGCATGTGCTGAGTTTTCTTCATAATACTGATGACAACAGCTGTGCAGTAGAAAAGAACGCAGAGAAAAGCCTAAATGAGACTCAGACCCCTGACAAACTAGTGCATGACCCAAAAGGACAAGGGAAGGTGTTTAGACCCGTCTGCCCACCGCGGATGCCCCTATTTATTACGTTTCGTAGAACGTGGTGATCAGCCAGCAGCCTTATTTTCCAGGGAAAAGGGCAGGTTACCAGGGGCTGGGCCCCTGCTGAGGCCTCGTGGGTCTGGGAAGAGGGGGGGGGCCGGTTTCATCCTCTTCCATATCCAGAATGAATTCTGTAGCCACAGACACACTTTTGGACACTTGTAAATGGTCCGTAATGGCATTTCAGTTGATAACGTTAACCACTGCTACGGTTACTCAAGTAACCATCGTCTCTGGTAAAACTGCTCTGAGAAGCTGGCGGGGAGAGAATGTGTCGCTTCCCAGAGAAACCCACTTGGAGCAGAGCTCGGTGCCAAGGGACATGGGAAACACCACTGGGCAGGAGGTGCGGACTCGGTGCAGTCAGCATCTTCTTGTAGGGGCAGCTGGGTTCACGGTCAATAAACTACATTTTCTTATGTGACTTTCCAAGCCGCAGTCCTGGCTCCCGGTGAGAAATGGGGGTACCGCTTTGAATGAACTTCCAGCTGTGAGTGGAAGGAGGCGCCGCTGTGAGAACCCGGCCAGGAGGGTGGTCCCCCCACCCCTGGCAGCGGCAAGGGAAGGACAGGGTGGGCGCGGGGGTTGCGGGTGGGCTGGGCCAGGTCTTGAGGCGCAGAGGCGGGCGGTCCAGGCTCCCCGCCCTCACTGTCCTGCCTCTGTTTCAGGTTCCACCCTGCAGTCCATCATCTGCTCCAACGACGCACTCTTCTACTTTGTCTTCTTCTACCCCTTCCCCATCTTCGGCATCCTCATCATCACCATCCTGCTGGTGCGCTTCAAGAGCCGTAACTCCAGCAAGAGCTCCGACGGGAAGAATGGGGTGCCCCTGTTGTGGATCAAAGAACCACACCTCAACTACTCCCCCACATGCCTGGAGCCCCCTGTGCTCAGTATCCACCCAGGAGCCATAGACTAAGGGGACCGCAGCGGCCCTCAGCCGCGGAGGAGCTGACAGTCTCCCTTCCTGCCTCTTGCTCTGTGATCGGACGGCGCGCAGACGGCACTGCAACCCTTGGAGTGCTCTCCTGACAGCCAATAGTCAGACTTGAGCAACGTTCCAAGTCCCGGATCCGGCACAGAGACAGACCGCCTCTAGGTGGCAGTCGTGGTCGGTTAGCTGTTTTGGAGCAGATGTCCTTATCCTGCAGAATTAGGCTTCTTGTTTTTGTTTTTGGTAATGTAGTGAGTAGCTCCAGATGCCACATCTACTCACTGATTTATATCGTATTCTCAGATAGATGTTACAGGGGTTCTTATTCTTTGTAAGGGACTCTTTTTAAATCCCTCCGGTTTACCCTTCTTGGGTTCCGTAACGTTTCGGACGAATTTCTCGTAACATACTGCCGATGGCCAAAGGGAGGACGGACTTTTTGGTGCAAAGGAATCTCTTCCAGGACTCTTTGTTTCTGCATACTTGAAAATACTACTCACGGATCAGAAACATGCCCAAACGTTTTTTACTTTCTTAACGAGACTTGAAAATTATGTGTCATGCGGGCCCAATTTGTATCTTATCTTTTCCCTCAGCTGGAGTTGTTGGAACCACTTTGTAGTCAAGATGAAAGCATTGAATTTTGCTTCAAAGAACTGTGTACGTACGGGAGGAATCCTGCATAACCCCATTAGAGTAGACGATGCCCGACCGGACTGTCAGGGAAGCAAAAGTAGGCTTCGTTCCAACCTTGCCAAAAAATTATATATTAAAAAAAAAAAAAAACCACAACTTTGTTGGAGAACAAGTCGAAAGCCCCAAACAGCACACGCTTTGCTGGCTAACCTGGACAGAAGGCTGCATTTAGCAGCCACTGACTTTCAGATTGATCAAAGCCAGTGATTAGTGAAGGAAGGAAACAAGGCTAGTTGTTGGCTTGATCTGTTTCGCAGGAGCGGCCTCGAACTGGTAACTGTGCGTGGGTGGGCTTCTATTTTAAGGTGCTTTGCCACACTCTTAAAGGAAAGTGGCCAGTGAGCCTGAAAAGCGGGCCGTGCTGAACTGAACACACAGGGCCCAAGCAGCCACCGTATGCACCCTACACCGGAGGGCACGGGGCCCGGCAGACCGCTGAGTTCCTCCAGGAGTCGGTGGTGGGAGGGCGGTGGTTTCCAGAGCCTGGAAGTTGGAGACCAGGGGAGAGATCACCACCACCCTGGAGATACGAAGACTAGGTTTTTCTTCTTCCTTCCAACTAGATTTCCCTCCAAGGTAACGGTGTCTTTCTCATTCACCATTTCTCTCTCCATGTGTCTCACTGCCGTAAGAGTATCTGCCTAGGAGAGGTCCAGACACAGCCCGTCTGTAACCCTTGCAGACCACCTATTCTCGGCTTAGAGTCACCTCATGCCGGTGCAGGGTTTTGCCCTTCCCCTTCTTAGATCTTGTTTGTGGTCTTAGGTGATTTGGTTGTTCACGGTTACGGTGGCTTTTTATTCGAATGCCCATTAGAGCCCAACAAGGCCCCAGTCGCCCTGTTCGTTCACACTATGGAGCAGGGTGCTTAGCACCCGCACACCCCCCCCCCCGCTCCTGTGCCCTTTTGCTCACCCCAGGGGAGAAGCGTGCCCTGACTTTCCTATATTTTGCTGGCCAAGAGCACCATCCCCTTTCCTCCGGGAACTTGCATCTTGAACCCCAAGGGTACACCCTGCTTAGAAAAAGCCACCGGGGATTCCGGAGCGAAGTCTGAGCAGAGGGATTGTTGTCTGTCCTGAGACGCAACAGACTCCACGAGAGGCCGTGTGGGTGCCCATCCGCATCAGGGTCTTTGGGTGCGCAGGTGGTGGCCTGGGTTTTCAGCAGACGCCTTGCTGTGCCACAGCCCAGGGGAAGCAAGGTGACGGACTGGCTTATGTAGTAGACCGGTCTCCTCTTCCTCCCCGCACACCAGTACTGTCCTCTGAGACCCTGTGTAGGCACCACACCTTAATCCCTAACACGCTCATTTCCATGTATTATGTATGCTGCAGCAACGCTTTGGGGCTACAGTCAGGCTCAGGGGTGAGGGAAGGAGGCAGTCCTTTGCCCCATTTCTTCATTACAGGCGCGTGGGCTTTCTGTGGGAAATCGGCCCCTGCCTTGTAGCCTGAGTGCTTGAGGGAAGATGCCCGGCTTTCCTCTGTGTGAAGGGAAAGATGCCGGAGGGCTGGGACTGGCTGTGTAACTACTAAGAGCCCAGCTTGCCCACAGGTATAGAAAAGTAGGTGATGCACGCAATTAAAGATGTGGAGCGGTTACAGGAAATTTGAAAGGAAGAAAAGAAACCGAAGCCAGTATTTTAGTAATTTTTTTTTCCCGTGTGTATTTTCTGTTGGGCTGGGGGATACCATCAAAGGGTGAGCTTTTCAGCTTTCTGTGAAGATCCCCAGGACCTTGTTTGGCCATTTCTATGGAAATGTGTGTGGTGTCAGATGAGCGGTAATGGTGCCCTCCAGTGGCTGGGAGACCTCATTGCACATGGCCTGCCGGAGCTCGGGGCATTGGACCAGGAGAGGAAAAATTGCCAACTGGTTCTCTGGACGTATTTACCTACGGCTACAATGTTGCATTAATGAAAAACTACACTGTGCTAGGCCCATTCCGGACACCGATACGACCCGCACCCTCTTTCATCAGGGTGTTTCTGTAGCAGGTTTTCATATTCTTTTCAAACAATGGTTTCTCTGCGTTTTTTGTTGAAAAAAACAGGTGGGGTAAGAAAACTACCCATGCATGATGTAGAGAGCTGTTGATTTGTTTTTGTTTGTTTGTTTTTTTAAAGGAAAACTATTTGTAAAATGTTGCACTAAAATGTTTTATATACACTTCAGAGACCTGTAGTAAATTATGTTGAAAATATGGCTGTTTACAGTTACTGGAGTACACGGTCCTTCTTTCTCCACCCCCCACCCCCCCACCCCTTAACAGCCTCTCTTGCTCTGTGACACTGTGCCCTGGGGGTCTGGAGTTCTGCTCCTGACTTTGGCCTGCTGGGCTCCAGGGTCAAGAATTGCAGCCTTCACCGCCACATCCTGCCCCACAGCCTAAAGCGTGCCTTTGTACAAACGATGACTTAAAAAAAAACAAAAAACAAAAAAAAACACACTTTCTCGACACTTGACTGTCATCTGCTGAGAACGTATCCTAAAAGGCTACGCGGCCTCTAGGTCCGTGCAACACACAATACACCCGGAGTCCTCAGAGGCGGTTTCGGAATGGAACTTGTGAGCCTAGCTTTCCTTTTTAGCGGGGTGGGACAGGATGGGGTGGGAGGAAACTGGCGGAGAAGTGGAGAAGGAACAGCAGGAACAGAGGCGGAGGGCCTCTGCAGCAAGACCACACCATCTCTCCCAAACGATGTGCTGCTGTCCTGACCCGGGAAATCGTCAGCAAGCATTTTCCAGGATGGAGGACAGAGCGGCACCAGCACACCAGCCTCTGTGCCCTGCACACCTGGAATGCTGGGATGTTTGTGGGGCGGGGCGGGGGGAGTTCAGCCCTTCTGCAAAGTGAGAATGACAGAATGATTAAAGCCACAGCAGCCATACAGCATTAGGCAGAACCCATCTGTAATTCTTTAAATGGCACAGAATATGCAAAAGCAACTAGAGGGACGGTAAAAAGCAGAGGGAGGCGCTTCCTTTTCTTTTTCTTCTTTTTAAAAATCAAATCTTTCAGAGGCTTTAATGTGTGTTTCCCCCAGCTCCACAGCCCTATCTGCAGCATCCTTATCAACCTCTTGCAGCTGCTGGCCTGGCTAGGACTTGAAATGTGATTGTTTATCCCTTGGGTATCCAGAATGGCTCCATGTTAAGCCTTGCATATTACTTTTGCCTAATTTTTTTCCCCAAATGCTCTCTTTCTGCCAGGGAACATTTTAAAAAGGGAAGAAGACTGCCCCTCTATGCCTTGGGTGCAAATCTGCCCACTGTTTATGTAAGTGAAGTGAACGGACACTTCCGAAGCAAGAGGCAGAGACAATTTCCATGTATGTGGGATTAGGGGTAGTGTTGTGCTCAGTGCATTCTGGAATGTCTAAGCTTCCTTGGGGGTGGGGGGGGGGGTGGGGGTAGTTACAAGGTTGGCCAGAACTAGAGCCAGGGTACCAGAGAGGGACATGCTTGGAAGAGCAGCCACCCCATGCCACATGAACAGGCTGAAATGAGGCCCCCTTTCTTACCCCTAGTTCATGATTATCTACACTGACAAGCTGATAAAACTGGACCTCTCAATACTGGCCACGGGACGAAAAATATATTCACAATTCCTTTTGATGGCGAGTCCTCAGTATATGAATAGAGCCTTTTTGGCTCGTTGCGTAATTCAGGTCCACCTTTTTTTTTTTTTTTAATTTTTTTTTCTTTTTCAACGTTTTATTTATTTTTGAGACAGAGAGAGACAGAGCATGAACGGGGGAGGGGCAGAGAGAGAGGGAGACACAGAATCGGAAATAGGCTCCAGGTTCTGAGCTGTCAGCACAGAGCCCGACGCGGGGTTCAAACTCACAGACCGCGAGATCGTGACCTGGCTGAAGTCGGACGCTTAACCGACTGCGCCACCTAGGCGCCCCAAGGTCCACCTTTCTGAGCCACTTTTGATTCATGAAGTCAGCTAGGCCATGCATATAAGCTCTTCTAAAAATGCTTGACAGAAGCACAGCATTTCTCTTAATAAAAGACCTGACACTGATTGTCAGTCTTGGTCACAGGAGCATCCAGTCAAAGAAGACCCAAAGAATCCTATCTCACCCAAAGGCTGGAGACCATGACCTGAAGCATACTTCCCAGCCCCAGGTGACTGGGCAGTCCTTTCCTCTGCCCTGCTCTTGAGAGGGTTGGCGGCTCCTGCTGGCCAGTCCCAGCAACGGCACAGCTGCCTATCCCAAAGTTGCACCCGCTCTCCTGCCAAAGGGAGAGAGTGGCAATTTGGATTTCGCGTTAGTTGGACTCCCAGTCCTGCCCCTTACTGTGTGTCCTTGGACGAGTCGTTTACCTTCTCTGAGCCTCTGTTTCCTCCTCTGTGAAACTAGGGACAGCAAGAAGATAAAATTATTTCAGGTAATGCACTTAACTAACACAGGGCCTGGCTTAGTGCTCAGCAGATGTTTGCTAGGATCGCTTCTTGGTTCAAAAACTCTCAGGGGCTCTCCAGTGTCTAAAAGTTTGACCCTATCCTAACTTTCCCAGTTGGTCTGACTTCCTACCAGCCAGGGGCAGAGCAGAAACTTGATTTCCTCACGTTTTGTGCTGTTCACTGCCCCTGCCTCACGTTCCCAGTATCTACACATAGTAGGGGGTGTCTTAAGCTAGCATGCTTCATGGTACGTGACATTGGTCCCAGAAACTTCACCGATAGAGATAGCTTTTAAGATGTTATGGCTGATTTAAGAACTAAGGAATTCTTACGGTTCAAGTGTTTTGAGTGGTTTTGGGATCCTCACTCGATGTTGGAGATGACATCAGCAAGAAAGCACACTTCCACTCAGTTTCAGAAGTGACATGTTAGTGTTTACTAGGACAGGAGGGAGTCCTGTTCATGGGGAGAGCTTCCAGGTCCCGTGGAACTTAGAGTTCCCCTGACTCCCATCACTGGACAGAGGCAATTCCTGTGCAGACAGGGAGACCATCGTGACGAGCTGGTTCTGGGAGCAGAGTAGTTTGGTCTGGGGACAGACAGGCAGCAGAGAGGGCAAGCCAATCAAGAAGACTAATCACTAGGGTGGAGTGTTCCAGATGCCTGCTGCAGCCTGGGCGGGAGGTTTTGGGGGAGGTCACACGGTGAGGGGATCCACCACACCGGACTCCTCAGCCTAAGGGAAAGTCCACAGTTGAGATGGAGGTAGAGAGGAAAACACAGAGGAAACTGAGAAGGGAGAAACCCAAGGCTGGAAGTCCCAGCTCCGGAGGAAGGGAGTGCTGGGCGTCGGGGGCAGCCTTCAGGAAAAGGTGGCTCGACCTCGAACCAGATCGGCGGGACCAGGTAATCCTGCACATCCTAGCAGGGGTCCAAAATGTTTCCTTTTAATGTGCGCGGACAGTGACCCGCAGGAAAGGCGAGCCCCGCGCTCTGCTGTTGGAAAGCGCTGAAGGAATGAAGGGCCTGGGAGCCTCCCAGTCCTCTGGGAGAGTCCTCCAGTCACCGCAGAGGCCGGCCGAGCGGGGCGCAGCTCCCCCTACCCCCACTTGCGGTCACATGCCTCCGTCTCGTCCCAAACGTCCAGCAAAAGTGCTGCAGGAGGAGGAGGAACCAACACAAGCTTGGTTTTAAAGACGCAAGCCACCGTGAAGGGACAGCTCCACAGAGCAGACGGGGAGGCGGCAGAACGACTTTGGGGACCGGGGGGAGGCAGGATGGCGTCTGGAGCAGATGCAGGGTGCGGGGGCGGCGCGCGGCTGCGCCCGACCCGACCAGGAAGGAAGCTCCAGAGTTGGAAGGGGGAGCGAGCCGGGCGCGGGGCGGAGCATGTGGGTGGGGCAGGGTTAGCGAGGGGGCGGGACGGGGCGGGACCGGGGCTAGCAAGGGAGAGGGCGGGGTAGGGCGGGGTCAGCGAGGGGTGAGACGGGCCGGGCCCGCGAGGCGGTGGGACGGGGCGGGACGGGGCGGGACGGGGCGGGGCCAGCGAGGCGGCGGGGCGGGGCCAGCGAGGGGCGAGACGGAACGGGGCCAGCGAGGAGACGGGACGGGGCCAGAGAGGGGGCGGGACGGGACGGGTCCGGGGCTACCAAGGGAGAGGGCGGGGTAGGGCGAGGCCAGCTAGGGTGGGGCGGGGCCAGCGAGGGGCGAGACAGGACGGGGCCAGCGAAGCGGCGGGGAGGGGCCAGCGAGGGTGGCGCGGGGCCAGCGAGGGTGGCGCGGGACCGACGGAGGACTGGACCGGGCCTGCGCGCGGCGCCAGGCGGAGCTGCCCTGGAACTTGCAGCCCACGCTGGCCCAGTCCCGGCGTAGAGGCTGGCCGGACGAGCCATGCACACGGGGAGAGACGGGCTCTTGGCCGCGGGGATTCTCGGTGTGGCCTGTCTGGTGCTCCATTTGGGTGAGTGGAGGCGCCCCCGGGACCCGGCGGGGACTGGGCGGTGCCGGAGATGTCCGGGGACCCCAGGGCTCCGGCGCCGAGCGGACGGGCGGCGCCCGAGGAGGCTGCAACTTGGGTTGGGGAGCGGGGGTGGGGGTGGCGGGGGAAACGCTGCCCGCGGAGAGACTTGTCCCGTCGTCAGCGAGTCTCTCGTGGGTAGTCAGGAAGTAACTTTGACCTTAGGCACCGGAATCCTGGTTGGGAAGAGGGACCGGACTCCAGCTCGCTCACCTCTCCGGCGTAGTTTCCTCTAAGACCCCTCGGAACTCCCTCCCCACCCCCCCACCCCACCGCCCCCCCGCCCCAAGTCGTGTCACCTCACGACTCACTGTTTCTCCGGAAGGGTGTGCCTTTTCTAAGTTCCAGGGACTGCTAGCGGCTTCCCTCCCCGGGGTACTTCGCCGCCGCCAACTTGGTCTGCCCTTTCACTGCTTCCGCTGCCTGTGAGCCCTTTGAGGACGGGGCTGGGCAGCGGGTTCCACCTGCCCCAGGAGTCGGCTGGTCCGCCGCGCGGGGAGGGGGCGCGCGAGCTCGCTCGGCCGCCTGGCGCCCCCGCCCTCTCCGCCCCTTGCCCCCGCAGCCCTCTCTCCTCTGACACCGCGCGTTTGACTGGCACTGCTGCCGGCGGGGGACCTGGGACGGGGACTGGCCGAGGGGAGCGTCTGAGTGGGCGATGGCCTCACTCCGGGATTCCTAAGTAGGGCGGCCGGTTCTCTTTCCTGCCCTTTGAAACCGTAAGGGAACTGCCTTCATCCCTTTCCCACTTCTTCAGCCGGATTAACAGCCCCATGAAATAAATGTCTGGCTCCGCTGTTACCTCCCCACTTTCTTTCTTTTTTTTTTTTTTTAATTTTTTTTAACGTTTATTTATTTTTGAGACAGAGAGAGACAGAGCATAAATGGGGGGAGGGTCAGAGAGAGGGGGAGACACAGAATCGGAAACAGGCTCCAGGCTCTGAGCTGTCAGCACAGAGCCCGACGCGGGGCTGGAACTCACGGACCGCGAGATCATGACCTGAGCCAAAGTCGGCCACTTAACCGACTGAGCCAGCCAGGCGCCCCCAACCTCCCCACTTTCAGTAAACCCCTAACACACACGGTCCTGGCCAACCCCCCGGAGCATGTTTTTAAACCCTTAACTACTTTTCCTTAACGGGAGGGTTTCCCGTTGGAGGCCCCTTGGCCCAAACTACACATCAATCTTCCAGCCACTGAGTGCCTGTGGGGTACCCATATCTGTGGAGTACAGCTTGCGGGGAGGGGTTGAGAGACCTCAGAAGCACCTGCATTGCAAGGTACAGAAGTAAATGTAAGACAGTCCTCTGAGCATGAGGTGCTGTGGGCATACAGAGGGAGAGAAGACTGTCGTGAAGTCAGGTATCTCTTGTGAAGCAAAGACTTCAGGGTAGGGAGGGTATGTGAACCTAGCCAACCGGGATATGTGGTGTGTGGACACGCGGTGATGTGGCAGAGGATCCCAAGAGGTGACAAAGACAACTTGGCAGGCGAAGCAGAACTCTTTCTGGGCCTGGCAGAATCGGAACCCTGTGCTTAGGAGGGATAATCTGGCCTCCGTGCAGAGGAAGGGGTGTAACTGGGAGGAATTGGAGGCAGGGAGGCCAGGGCAGGTGCCATCACAGGACCCCAGGAGCTTTGAGGCTTTCCTATGCTGGTGGCCGTGGAAACCAGGAGACACGCAAACAGGCAGAATCTGACTCATTGGGAAGCAGCCCACCAGTGATTAAGAGCGTCAGCTCTGGGACGCCTGGATGGCTCAGTCGGTCAAGCATCAGACTGCAGCTCAGGTCATGATTTTCTAGTTCGTGAGTTCGAGCCCACATTGGGCTCTCTCTGCTGTCAGCTCAGAGCCTGCTTCAGATCCTCTGTCCCCCTCTCTCTCTCCCTTCTTCACTTGCTCTCTCTCTCTTTGTCTCTCTCTCTCTCTCTCTCTCTCAAAAATAATAAACATTAAATTAATAAAAGAGCATCAGCTCTCCAGTCAGATGCTTGGCTTCCCACCCTGGCCCTGCCCCTCGCCCGAGTTGTAACTTCTGTACATTACCTAACTTTTCCATGCCTCGCTGGGCATGGAAGACAGAGACCACTTGCCTTGGAAGAGAGAGACCACTCACTGGTGAGGAAGGATAATAATAGTGTGTGCTTCATAGAATGATTGTGAACGTCAGTCACTGAACAAATTCTTACTGAGTGTCAACTATGTGTTGGGCACCGTACAAGAGAGTGGGGTTGCAACAAAGAACAGACTTCCCTGCCTTTGTGAAGCTTACGTTATAATGGGGGAATAAATGAGTAAATATGTAGAATTGAGTGGTGGTAAGGTAAACACTGATGAATCAGAGATTAGTAATGCAGAGAAAAGGAGAGTGAGTGTGGCAATATTTCTTTTTAATTCTTTAAAACTTTGGAACATTGCAAATCTGTAGAATAGTTGCAGAAAATAGCATAATGAACCCTTATACACTTTTCTTCTGGAATCACCAGTTATTAACATCTTGACACCTTTGGTTTACCTCTCTCTGTTCATATACATGTACACTTAATTTTTTTGTGTAAACCTTTGAGAGTTGCAGATCTTTTTTTAAAAATATAATTTATTGTCAAATTGGTTTCCATACAACACCCAGTGCTCATCCCAACAAGTGCCCTCCTCCCTGGCCATCACCCACTTTCCCTCCTCCCCCCACCCCATCTAGCCATAGTTTGTTCTCAGTATTTAAGAGTCTCATATGGTTTGCCTCCCTCCCTCTCTGTAACTTTTTTCCCCCTTCACCTCCCCCGTGGTCTTCTGTTAAGTTTCTCAAGATCCACATATGAGTGAAAACATACAATATCTGTCTTTCTCTGCCTGACTTATCCCACTTACACAATATCCTCCAGTTCCATCCGCGTTGCTGCAAATGGCGAGATTTCATTCTTCCTCATTGCCAAGTAGTATTCCATTGAATATATAAACCACATCTTCTTTATCCATTTGTCAGTTGATGGACACTTAGGCTCTTTCCATAATTTGGCTATTGTTGAAAGCACTGCTATAAACATTGGGGTATATGTGCCCCTATGAACCAGCACTCCTGTATCCCTTGGGTAAATTCATAGCAGTGCTATTGCTGGGTCATAGGGTAGATCTATTTTTAATTTTTTGAGGAACCTCCAAAATGTTTTCCAGAGCAGCTGCACCAGTTTGCATTCCCACCAGCATTGCAAGAGGAGAGTTGCATATCTCATGACAACTTACCCCTAATATATGAACATATGTTTTCAAAGAACAATATGTCTCCAGTAAGCCATGGAACCATGATCACAGTCAGGAAATACACCATCGATATGATACTGTTTTCTGGTAGAGTCCAGAAGCCAATCCTGGAGCACATTCTGCATTTGGTAGTCATGCCTGTTTAATCCCCTTTATTTATTTTTTATTTTTTAATGTTTATTTTTTTGTTTTGAAAGAGAGAGAGAGAGAGAATGGGAGGGGTGAGGGGCAGAGAGAGGGGGAGAGAGAATCCCTAGCAGGCTCCTAGCAGTCAGTGCAGAGCCCCACATGGGGCTCGATCACGTGAACCATGACGTCATGGCTTGAGCTGAAATCAAGAGTCGGAAGCTTAACTGACTGAGCCACCTGGGTGCCCCTAATCCCTTTTCATCTAAAACTTGCCAACTCTTTTTTTGGGGGGGGTGTACTTTATGACGTCACCACTTTTGAAAGGTCTGGGCCAGTTTTCTAGAATGTCCCTCGATTTGGCTCATCTGTTTTCTCATGATTAGATTCTGGAGTGTTAGATTCTGGAATCAGATTCAGGAATGTTTCACAGGTGTGTTGTGTCCTCCGTGCATCTCATTAGGGAGCAGATGCAGTCCATTTGTCCCATTATTGGAGACCTTTGGTTGTTTTGTGAAGGTGATCCAACCAGATTGCTCCTTCGCAGAGGCACCTGTTGTCCTTTGTAAATAAAATAATACATGATTTATCAAGTGACACCTTGAGATTGTGTGACTGTCCTGCAACAATCTCTCACCTGATGTGTCAGCATCCAGTGGTGATTCTTCCCCAGGTCCCTTAAAATATTTGTAGATGGCAATTGTCTCTCCCTAATTTTCTTGATACACCATTGACATTCTTCAGTAGTGAAGAGCTTTTTCATTTTATTTTTTTAGTGTAAGTATAGACTCCTGGATATTTTTTAAGATGGCATTCTTGTTATTATCTATTTTGATGCCCAGTGACCCAGAATTTGGCAGATGGGAACCTCTGTGTACCTCAGTGTTCTTTGCCATGTTTCCATCAGTTTTTGAGCATCTCCTACTTTCTGGCACAGAAAGATGATCTGGACTCATTTTGTACCTTTTCGGCCTCTGCTTGTAATCAGTAGATTCTCTTGTTCCTCTGAGTGGGAGACGGAATTTAGAAATCAGTATTTTTGGGGTGCTAGGTGTGCTGAAGGCTAATGGAGTCATGGTTTCTAGGCTCTATCCGTTCTCAGAACTAGGGAAATAGAGTTTTCACGAAGTTATGGGTTTATCCTTTTACCACGAAGCCTAATGTAACCATTTGGTTCATCGTTTCCTCCTTTCCCTATTTGTACCTCCTTTTGCCACAGTGAGAACTCTGTTCCTTATAGAATCAGTATATTTTCCTAATATACATTAAACACAAAATAGTTTCCTAATTGCTATACCAGTACCACTACCAAGCACAGACTTTATTAAATACAGTTCAAAGTTTCTTTATAGTTCTGTTTAGTCTTCCATATAGCCCACTGAATATGTACAGAAAGCTGTATTTTAAAGTTATTTTTTCCTTCTGTGTGGTTATGCTATCAACTCAGTATATAGTTGAATTAATTTTTTTAAACTTAAAAAAAATTATTTATTTATTTCGAGAGAGGGTGATTGAGCATGAGCGAGGGAGGGGCAGAGAGAGAGGGAGAGAGAATCCCAAGCAGGCTCCCTACTGTCAGCGCAGAGCCCGACGTGGGCTAGTCAGATCATGACCTGAGCCAGAATCAAGAGCCAAACACTCCACTGACTGAGTCACCCAGCTGCCCCAATTTGTTTTGTTTCTATTCAATTTTAGGGTTCCCCTCCCTTGATTTAATTTTTAAATACGTAAAATATTAACATGGTTCCAATCAAACCATGTAAAAAGATAAGCTCAGAGAAAATCCTATTCCCACCTTCTCCAGCTGTTATAGCAGATATTGTTTGTTTCTGTTTTACCTTTCTTGTTTCTTTTTATAGATACAGATATGCAACCATAGTACTACTTTATGTACTCTTCCACTCCTTATTTTTGTCTCTTAACCATATGTCTGGATAATCTTTCCATATCAGTTCACAGAGATCATTCTTATTGTCTTTTTATAGTCGTATAGTACTCCATGGGCTGAATGTGTGATATTTCATTCAGCCACTCTACTTTCTAGTGGTTACTGTTTTATACGGTGTAGTCAGGGGAGGGTCTCCTTAATTGTTCGGGGGAGTGGTATTCCAGGCAGGGGGGCTGGCAGCAAAAACCCTGAGATAAGCTTCAGGCATTTAAGGAACTTCAGGGAGACCACTGTACGAGAAAGCAGTAGGAAATGAACTTGTAAACATAATCAGGGCCAAGTCCTGGAGATGGTTTTATGGGCCCCGTTAAAGGCTGTGACTTTTTTTACTCCCAGCAAAATAGGAAGTTTTAGAGGATTTTGGACAGGAGCGAAATTTCAATGGTGGAGTGTTTCAATGAATTACTCTGGCTGCTTCGTGGAGAACAATCTATAGAGGGGCAAAGGAGAAGCCGGGAAACCAGTTGGGGAGGCTGTAGGAACAGTGCTGGTAAGAAATGATTGCAAGAGAAGGGGACTGAATGGGAGATAGGGGGATGTGTTTGGAAGGTAGAGCCAGCGGGATTGGGTGCTGGGTTGCATCATCAGGGTAACACGTGGACAGGGCCTTGGTAGTGCTGGGCAGGTAGCAAAGCTCAGTAAGAACCTGCTGTCTCAGTTGTTTTTTGTGGGGTTTGTTTTGTTTTGTTTTGTTTTGTTTTTTTCTTTTAGCAGAACCTGCCTTATTCTGCTGCTGTGGACATTTTATGGTTCCTTTATCTTGCCAGCCATCTCCCCAGCTCGAGTTTCTTTCCTTGTATAGGAACCAAGTTGTAAACTGCTTCTTTAAAAGTTCCTTTCATTGATGTATTTTCATGTTGTTTTTAACAACAGTGGCAAATCTGGACATTAGATGCTACCGGTTTGTCAAGCATGTCTCCATTTTAAGTTATAAAGTTATCTCGCATTATTATGTGAGACTTCTTCATGTTTTTTGCTGCAATCAAGGTTCAAAGAGTCTGTGTGTTCTTACTTAGGAAGAAGACAATTTGAGTGAAAGTAACGCTGTGTATTCCTGTGGGAAAACGGGGCCCATTGTGGTAATAGTAGCTGTCACGGATTGAGTAGGTGCTCTCCGCCAGGTTCTGTGCTTAGCAGTTTTAGACTTTTGTTTTCATTGAACTGTCACACCAGGTTTTTTTTTTTTTTTTTTTTAGGTAGAGACTGTTAAAGAGGAGAACAAGGGTTAGGTAGGTTAAGTACTTTGACCGAGTTCACACAGGCAGGAGTGAGCACGTGCCAGAATCCAGGTCCATTTGACTCAAAATCCATGCCTTCCCAACACAAGATTAGATGAGCCACACTTATGAAAACATGAAGAGCATACATAATCTCTGTCTCCCTCTCTTTCTCTGTTTATTTTTTTAGTAATCTCTACAGCCAGCACGGGGCTCAAACTCAGTGATCCTGAGATCAAGAGTCTCACACTCTCGCACTGAGCCAGCCAGGCAGCCCCATAGATGATCTCTTACATGTGACGTGTACACATTGTCCGCTGTAATTTTGCCAAGGCCTGTGAAATTATATAGGACGGCACAGTTACCAATGACGGAAGATTGCTTTCAACGTCACCATCTACAAAGGGGGCTTGGGGAAACCTCCTCTGGGATTGTAGAATTCAGAATGGGGATTTATTTACGTGTTTATTAACATTTTGTTGTAGTTATACTCTGTCTATACACCCACACTTCACTCCCAAGTACTTTTGCATAGTATTTGTGAAAATTAACAATAATCTTATAATATCACCTAACTTCTGCCCTTATTCAGATTTCCCTAATTGTCACGAGAATGTCTTTTTTTAAAAAAACCAGGATCTCCTCAACTTGCACTTGTGACTAAGTTTTTGGTTTAATTTTGATGGGCCTCTGAGAAATTTTGAAAGACCGTTGGAACCACCTTTTAAGAACGAGATCTAAGAATGTGTCTCATCGCCTCTTGAGCACTCTGACTTTTCTGGAATAAAAACGGGCTTTCGGGGTAGGTTTTGGTTTCTCCGCTTGAAAGCAGAAAGTTTGCCTGCGTCCACAAGTGCTCGTTTGCATGACTTTTCCATCTTCTGATTCCCTCTCACGTTTCTTAAGTGCAGAAAGCTTTTTCAAGCTTTTACAGGAGGCTATAGCCTCTTAGATTCTGCAGTTGCAAATCAAACCATCCGTCTCAGGACTAAAGTGAAACCAGGATACTACTTTCCATTTGCTCGGACAAGTTGAGGTCTGAATACGAAGCATAAGATAGCGAGACCAACCCCAGGAAAGTGCTGGAAAATATTTTCGTAGTTCTTTGGACATAGCTTTGAGTGCCTGCCACCAGCCTCAAAGGAAAATGTCTTCCAATTACTTTACGGGCACAGGATCTTCTCCTTTGACTTCTTTCTTTCTTTCTTTCTTTCTTTCTTTCTTTCTTTCTTTCTTTCTTTCTTTCTCTTCTTCTTCTTCTTCTTCTTCTTCTTCTTCTTCTTCTTCTTCTTGTTCTTCTTCTTCTTCTTCTTCTTCTTCTTCTTTTGTCCTTTTTCTTTTTTTTAAATCTCTTGCCCTTGTGCCCTTTGGTCTTTTCCTTCTCAGTTGCTGCTCGTGCCTGTGGGGCTCCAATGAAAACCAGTAGAAGTAAGAGACCTCTTGCCCAGAGTCCCTGAAATAAGTTCATGTCTGCTCTCTGCCCCCAGCTGGGAACACCTAGTTCTAAGGTCTACCCTTTGTGACCTTGAGATATCTCTTCTGTCAACCAGGTATCCATCTGAGGAAGCTAAATTGTTTTGATAGACTTGTTCTCAGGCCCATTTTGGGTCCTAATGGCCTTCACTTCCTTTTCGTAGTGTTCCCCAAAATGTCTGTTGTGACTAGTGTCTGAATTTCCACCTGGCTCACTGCTGTGTAGTTTCATGAACATTTTCCCCCTGTAACAGTTAAGAACTAGGGGAAAAAATGATGTGTTAAACATACACATTCAGAAAATAATGAGAAAATCAGATTCATAAGAAACTAATCATAAGTGAGTTTTTCAACTATGAACTGAATAACTGGAAAATAGTAGGGATGATAAAGAAATTCCTAACGAAATGATCAATAGTGTGTAGAACTACCTTGAATCAGACTTTGGAGAATAAGTTTTAAGAGACTCTTAAAGAGAGTCTTAAATAGCTCTAGTGAAAACCTTATTCCCCAGAGCATGCTGTAGTTTTGAGATGCCTCCTCTAACAAGAACGTGTGGCTTTTGAGGATGGTGAGCTCACAGATGTGGTTTTTGAGCAAGACGGTACATGGGTATCTTGGAAGGACAGGCTGGGGGCAGTGCCATCAGTTAGAAACACGATACAAAGCAGATGAAATTGATTTTGATGATATGTTTTCTGTCACCTAATACAGCCACGATGTTTTCATTTCCACATGTAGTCAATATCAAGAATATTGCCGAGGGATTTTACATTCCCTTTTTCGTATTAAACCTTCAGTGTCTGGTGAGCATTTTGCGCTCACAACACGTCTCATTCCGGACAAACCGCATTTCGTGGGCTCTTGAGCCGTGTGTGGGTGGGTGGTGGTTACGGAGGCACGTTGTACAGACGGAGGGAAATGAGACGGTGTTGAAGTGTAAGAACGGAATATAATGGGCCATATTCTAGCATGACAGAAGAGAGAAAAACTCAAAAGGAAACTGACTTAATTGGTTCCAACATCTAAATTCCAGGTGAGCTCACCCAGGAGGCAAAGAGTAGCTTGACCACTGAAAGCACCTGTGAGGCGAGTTCTGGGGGGGTATGGGGGGGTGTTCTGAGCCTGGGGGGGATTATTGCCTGCTGAGATTCAGGTGGCTGCTGTTTCAGGCTGAAGTGCAGGAGACAGGGAAGCAGGGTGGTGCAGCCGAGAGCAGTGGGTTCCCGTCTTTAGCAGTCATGGCCCCACAATCCCCTGACCGGGTCTGGAGGAGGGTGGAATTGTGGCCAACAGTGCAGGCTTTGGAGCTGGCTGCCCTTGTCCGGACACCAACCCTGTCCTGGGCCAGCTGAGAGACCTGGGCCAGAGTCCTAGTTTCCTAGTTTCCTCATCTGTCGCCGGGTGGCTCCCAATTTTGGCATGTTCTTCCCCATACTCTCAAGCTCATACCCTCAACTTTTTCCTGGGCTGAGCTGGCCTAGGGTTCATTTGGATCGGATTTATGAAGAGCTGGGTTAAAGAAACAAGCTGCCTTGCACTTCCTTCAGTAAAAAAAAGACTCCATTTCTTCTTTATATTATCTCCATACCCGGTGAGCAGATTTCCTACCCCAAAACAGGGACTAATATGAGGACTGATTAATATGAGAATACCTGGGGACCTAATAGGACAGATTATTTGATATTAGACATGTTAGGAGAGTGGCCTCTCCTCTGTATCATCAGTGGGTATGTGTGGAGAGACTCTTTCTCTCCCAAAATGCCACCACCTTCATACTCCAGGTGGATGTCAGCTGAGAGTGTGCTGTGACGCAGTGGAGAGACGCTGTGGTCACAAGCCCCGGTCTGGACAAGAGACTCATCTGCTCACTAGGGTTCAGAATACTCCAGCCCCTGCTGTTGTCATGCTTAAATGAGTCTTTAACTGAAACACCGTTACAATGTCGAACATACGGGGGGAAATACTAAGGCTTAAATAATAGGGTACTGAAACTTTTAGGGGATTTTTTTTCCGTCCAGTGAACTTTTAACTGCTAAAATCTGCAGGCCATCCTTAAAAATATTTCAGAGAGAAATATTTTATTTAAAAAAAAATTTTTTTTAATGTTTATTTTTGAGAGAGGCAGAGACAGAATGTGAGTGGGTTAGGGGCAGAGAGAGGGGACACAGAAGCGGAAGCAGGCTCCAGGCTCTGAGCTGTCAGCACAGAGCCCGACGTGGGGCTCGAACTCACAATCATGACCTGAGCTGAAGTCAGACGCTCAACCGACTAAGCCACCCAGGCACCCCTAATTTTAAAAAAGCATTGTTCAATTCTAAGGAAAAAAAAAAAAAAAAACTCAAGAAATCCTTCCTTCCAGATCCCGGGAGGGTGGGCAGCTCCTTTCTAAGAAATGGCATCAGTGAACACCTTGCTTCTCCTTAAACCTCAGACGGGCTATTACTTTCGATTAGGAGCTGACATCCTGCATGGGTACAAGTGGATCTGGTACAGTAGGAGGTGTAGCCTAGTTAAGCTGGAAGGGGAAGCAGGGGACAAAGGGGACCATCCCCAAAAGAACAGCAGTGGGGGAGAGATGGGAGTGGGAATCCCGCACTCCCCCCACCCCTCCCCCCCCACCCCCAGTCTGGCTGTGGGGCTGGTGGTAGGTAGGTGTCAGGGGAAGGGGACTGTTTTGCCTGCACACGAGGGGTCTCAGGCCACTTACCCTTCAGCTCCAGTTAAATGTCTCCACTTCTCTTCGCTGAGTTCACGATTCATCAACCAGATTCCACAGCAGCTTGGGGATTTGCAAAGTTCAGGGTTTGAGGTAACTGCCAACTTCTGCGGTTTTTGTCAGGAAGCCCCGCCTTTTGAACTACAGTTAAGCTGTATTCAGATAAGTGAAGGCACTCAACAAACATTTATGGAGTGTCCTTCCTGTGCCAGACCACGCGGATACGACAAAGACCAAGGATGACACTGTCTTTGTCCTCAGAGGGTTAGCCTGGCTGGGGATACCCTTGAACTCAGCTTGGAATTAGTTGCCAGCTTTTACGAATGAGAAGTTTTCCATGAAATCTGAATGTGCAGCATTTTTTGGAAAAGCAGAAGTTCTGCAAATTCTATGTGCCCACGTGGGTGGGAGCTGAGGAGTCAGTCCCCAGAGGAGCACGTGCTCACCAGCGCCCCCTCTGTCTGTGGGCTGCATTGTTGGTCTCTGCCGGCGTTTCGTCTGCCAGTTCTCCCAGGCTCCTTGGTGGCTCCTGTGGTTTGGCTCGTTCCCTTCTCGTAACGTCTTTGTTTGCCCCTCGTTGTTTCCTTCCCTGTTCTTTCCTTGCTCTGCTCGCCCTACGTTCGAGCCACTCCTGTCCCCACCCCGTGTATGACTTACCAGTGCACACAAAGGCCTTCGTTTCTCATGGTCTTTCATTGTGAAGCCCTGGCCCGTGTCCCTTTGTCACATCTGAAGTTGTTTACAAATGACCCCGCCACCATCACAAAACCCAGGTTTTGAATTTGGGTCCCCCTGTCGCATTTTGGAGGTTTGGGTTTATCACTTTCTTGTTCAATCAGACCTTCTCAGTTTCCTCGTGTATGTGAGGTCGGGGGCGGTGGGGGCCACAGACTCCTGTTCTGTCAGGACCCCTGGGGCCCTGACATTCAGTGATTCGGGGGCCAGCGAGCTTGGTGCCTCACCCGCACGTCTCAGAGACGCACTTGTGGCTCAGCCAGAGCAGCTCGAGCCCCTCGTTCCCAACCTCTGCCGTCCAACTGCATCGTAGAAACTGCAGCCACAGAAATCCTGTATCATGTCACGGCTTTGGTAGCCACGTGCCACATAGCCCCGGTAAGAAACAGTGCTTAAGAGCATTCTGGAGCCAGTTTCCCCACACTAGCTACTCACTCAATCTTCGTGTGCCTCAGTTTCCTCCTCTGCACAATAGGGTCAGAGATCACGCCTGCCTAACGCGGCTCTTCAGAGGGCTCACCGGGTACGTACTCGTAGAGCTCTTGCAACAGTGCCTCGCAGACAGCAAGCACTATCTGCGTGAGTGGCTAAATAAGCCAAAAAGAGCAGTCAGTCTCAATCCCAGAACCCAAGTAACAACACGCAGAGGAATTTGTGGCCAGGAGTGGGGATCCTTCTGCCTTCGCTCAATAGTCATGGTGGCCACGTTTTCTAAGTCAAAAATCAGGGCACTTCATTTTTGCAAAATATTCGGGTTCCACTCCTGACTTCAAGCCATATAAGAAGAATTATCAAAATTGGGTGCGGTGATGATGTTTTGTGAGGATGCTGCAACAAAATATTTGGAGTCGGAGCTGTTTTTAAATATATGATCCCTCTATAGGCATTGAGGTACTCTCATATCTTTAAAAGATCTTTCAGTACTCTTCAATACAAATTAAAAAAATTCTGGCTAGCATGGAATATCTGTTCAGGCAATCGCTGCTACATGTTTTCTCTCCCCCCATCTCTCTCTCATTTTAAATGATGAAAGCTCCCACTAGGTGAAATGATGAAAGGTCTCACACAGCCAGGATCACGTACAACAAAGGCCTTGATGTGGCTTGGCTCGCTGAAAGAGAAAGAGGGAAGCCCTGTTGAAAGCCTACTTCATTCATTTCAGCTATTGTTTAAAAACCCTCCATCTTTTTTTTTTTTTTAAGTTTATTTATTTTGAGAGAGAGAGAGAGACAGTGTGGGGGAGGGGCAGAGAGAGAATCCCAAGTGGGCTCCGTGCTGTCAGCACAGAGCCTGACGCGGGGCTCGAGCTCACAAAACTCAGATCATGACCTGAGCCCAAACCAAGAGAATGCCGCTTAACCGACTGAGCCACCCAGGCATCCCTGAAGACTCTCAATCTTATTCAAACCTCAAAACGATCCTTTGTGGTGGGCATTCTGATTTACATTTTACAGCCGAGGAAGCCTAGCTTGGGAGGCTTTTGAGAGTTCAGCTGGGCCCATCTGGCTGAGAGTCTGGTACTTACCGTTCTGCCCTCTGGCATGGTAAGTTGGTGTCCCTGTGGTCCCTCTTTTGACCACTCAGTTATCCGCAAAGCAACCCGCTCACTGCTGACTCCTTTCCTTTGCTGCTATTTGAGTGCAAATTCATTCATTCATTCATTCATTCATTCATTCATTCATTCATTCATTCAGGGTGTGTGACCTCTGAGAAACAACTCCTGTTCTTTTTTCATTGGCAATTGTCCTATCGGCAACTTATCTCTCTGGTTTAGTCTCGGAAGTGCAATGGAAAAGACTTTGCTGTGGGACTAGAATGCTAGACAGTAACCACTACAAATGTGATGAGTCCTAAGTCTGTATCGCCTCCTGTGAGCCCCAGACCTGTGTGCCCAGCAGCCTACTGGACATCGCTACACAGTGTCTGAGACCAAAAGCACAATCTTCCCGCCCAAAGCTGGCCCTCCTCCATGTCCCCTGTGTTAGGGAATGACACCACCACCCACCTTGGGGAAAGATTATAATACAGGTAACAAAAAGTTTTTGTTTTACAAAACAAGGAACTTGTAAACTTTGGTGAAAAAAAAACAACCCAACGGGAGAAAATGGCAAAGGATGTGAAAAGACAGTTTTCAGAAAAGGAGATCCAAATAATGCAAAAGCGGAAAAGATGCCTAAATTTCTAGAGGGCAGGAAAATGCAAATTCAGATAACAGTGAAATATCGCTTTATGTCTGATAATTAAACGTGCAAAAAAAAAAATCACGGGATGCTTGCTGAGCACAAGGAAAAGGTAACTCAGGTGTTACTGATGGAAATGTGACAAGCAGAAGCCAGCAGCGTGGGAGCTCCTATTAACATAAAAAATTTGTTTGCCCTTTGATTCATTCCCACTCCTGGCACACTCTGCCATAGATATGAGACCACAAATACCCAAGAACTTGTACAGAGGAATCATTATTACAATTACTGCAATAGAAGAGGCTAGGGAGAGAAGGTGTGTTCAGCAGTGATGGATAGCTGGTTTATTGTGGTTCGTTCGTACCCTGGCATAATAGGAAGCCACTAAAAGGAGGAAAGTCTTGCCACACCAGTGGATTGGGTGGGACTTTTATGAAGTATTCTTGATTGGAAGGGCAAAATGCAGAGACGTGTGCATAAGACCATTTTGTGTTAAACCATGGCAAATTCTTTATGTATGTGTATGTGTGTGTGTGTATGTATATATCACATAGAACGCATATATACATATATATGTGTATATATACACACATACGCGCACACACACATATATATATACATATACGTGTATATATGTATATATATACATGTGTATATATATACACGTATATGTATATATGCGTTCTATGTGATATATCTTTATCTCTATTTGATGATATGAGCAGGTAGAAGAATAGCAAAGGATATATTCAGAGTTGTTAACATAGTTTACAGGACTGAGGGTGGTTATAGGGATTGGGGGATAGGGTAAGGCCTCCAAGCCACACACCCAGGCCAGAGAAGAAGACTGTGCTAAGTAGATATATCATTGCTCTGCATCTATATAAAATTGTATCTATGTGTCTATTATATACTTTGTTATTGAACACATTAAAACAATTTTTTTAATGTTTATTTTGGAGAGAGAGAGAGACAGAGAAAAATAGGGCAGGGGAGGGGCAGAGAGAGAGGGAGACACAGAATCCGAAACAGGCTCCAGGCCCCGAGCTGTCAACACAGAGCCCGACGCGGGGCACGAACAGTGACGTGCCTCTCGGAGCCTGGTTGTTCACCTGCGTGACGTGGTCGCTGCAAAGTGTGTGACGAGCGGTAAAAAGGGACATGAGGGTACGTGAACACACCACATGCAGCAAGTAGGCATTTGGTGACATTTTCCTTCGTTTTGCTTGGTGCCCTGTCACTTCACCTGTGAAATGGGGGTAATTCAACTAAATAATTTTGCAAGTTTCTTCCAGCCCCAAACTGAATTTGTCGGAACTGGTCTCCCCCCTCCCCCCACCTTCCCCCGTGCTTCTCGCCAGTCTCACTCCATCCCTGACTTCTTTCTTCCTCCTGTTCTCAAGCCCAGGACACATCACCTGCCCCTGGGAAGACAGCAGCCATCCGTCTTTCTGCAGCCAAGTTTCCTCTCATACCCCTTCTCTTCACCCACCACCCTACCCACTCCCATTCACTCACTCACTCACTCACTCACTCACTCATTCACTCACAAGACACTTGGAGCCTCCACTGGTGGCTGTGGATAGATCCTCACTCCTCAAATCCTTCTCCCTCTCATCCACCTTCCCATGTGCTCTAGTCAAGTGCAAGAGAGAGGGCATGATCAGCAAAGCATTGAGGGCTGCTGGTGTATTTCTGTGGGCAGCCTCCCTTAATTAAGGGAGGCAGGTTCCAAAAGTCCTCACAATCGGCAAATGGGAGAGATTTCCTTCGTATTTGAAATCACTGAACACGTTGCCTACAACTGGTCTAATAGTCTTGATTTTTCCCATGCTCTTTCAATTACCATGCTTGCCACTAGGCAAAAACTTCAATCAAGTTTTAATTTATCTTTAATGCCTTTCCCTTAACAGCTGTTCTTCTCTCTTAACAAGAAAGTCAGGTCTGGAACCAGATGCATTTAAACCCATTTTGGGGTATCAAAAATATTCCAGTCCAGTGGTGGTAGTAAATATCGAACAATTGGATTGGCCTGGAGTAGGCAGGAGTGTCTGTTTGAAGCGTTAGTTTCTGTGCTGTAAATACTCCCACCATGTGGATTTCAAGCTGTCAGCCAGGCTTGGCTGAATGGGGTCCGGCAGAGATGCTAACAGTTGGAGCCAGCTCCCCCACACCACCGAACCTAGTCCCCATGCTCTTACTCTGCGTCTTGCCCCCTGACTTGCTTCTCAGTCATTGTTTCTGACCTCAGCTAATAGCCCCAAGTCAGTCAGCCAAGAAGGATGCCTGACCAACACCGTTAACTCCCCCCCTCCCTCACCCCCCACCACTTCACTAATCCCTGTTGTGCTCTCTCCCACGGGGCTCTGGAATCTGCCCTTTTGTCCATCCCCCCCCCCCCCCCCCGCCCACACCCCGGTCTGGTCCGTCCAGTCCTCCACCTTCTCGGTGCTCCAGCACTGACCTTGATTCTGGTTTCCCTGCCTCCGTGCCTGTCCCCAGTAACCACTCTCCACTCTGCTGGCAGGGCCAGTCTGCCGAAACTTAAATTATATCGTGCCAGTCTTATGTTTAAAGCCTTCCTACGGCTTTCCCTTGCCATTAGGATAAATCCCAAACCCTTAGCATGTCTTATCTGACACCCCCAGTAGCCCATGAATGGGCACTGTCACCTGGGCCCGCCTGCCTCTCCAGCCTCATTCCCCACCCGTGACTCACTTGCTCTCTTTGTCTAGCCGTTGGGAGCTGCTTTTATTTCCTCAAACACACCAAGCTCCTTCTTGACTCAAGGCCTGTCTTTTTGGAGGCACTGCTTCCTCTATCAGAATGATTACCTCTCCTCCCCCAGCCCTCAGCCGGCACCTCTTGTCCCTCAGGGATGCCCCCAGTGCGGTGTTACTGTGACTTCCTGGGGAAGGCCCTTGACGAGGTGGCTCCCATGCCTGCTTTGTCTTCTCCACACTGTGGGACTTCTGGAGGGCCTACAGTGACACCTGTGTGGTCAGCTGTCATGTTCACAGCCTTGCCCACAGTACCTGGCATGGGTTTGGTGCCCCACCAGAATTGAATACAGTTCTTGCATTTATGCGAGCCCCAGTCCTCCCCTTACTCTTTTAGTAAGCTTTGCCTGGTCAAGCATGTTCTACTCGCTCTATTTTCTGTCAGTGGTTTATCAAGTTAGCACAGCAAGTAGCTGATGAATAATTTTTACTGCTAAATTTAACTTTTTTTTCTCCCCAGAGAGCATCTTGGAAGATGGCTTTCTATTTTCAATAAAGTCGTGTTGTTTTTCCTAACCAATTTCTTTTTCCCTCCTAGACTTCATCAGCTGTGTTCCCCAGCGGATATACGGAACTGTAAACACGAGCGTAACTTTGTACACATCGGGCTCTATACCCATTAAAGAGATAATGTGGAAAAAAAAAAAAGATAAAGTCGTAGAATGGGATGAAGAATTCTTAAAGCCCAGAGCTTACCCACCGTTTGTAGATAGGGTTCATCTGGACGTCACATCAGGAAACCTTACCATCTTCAATCTAACATCATCGGATGAAGAGGACTATGAAGTCGAACTTTCAGGCATTACCGATACCAAGTTCACCCTTTACGTGATTGGTGAGCATTCGATAAGTTGGTTTGTTTTACACGGCAAATTGCCAACTATTTTAAGAGACTAACACAAATGAATGGTTTATGAGGAATAAAAGGATTAGGTCTCTTGGGCTGTCAGGGTTTTCCTCTCCATCTGGCACACAGGGGCCAGTTTCAGTCCCCTTGTCATCCTCTGAGCGAGGAGGGGATGTGACCGAGGTGGAGAGAGCAGCCCCAGCTGGGTGGGGCTGCTAGCCTCAGCATCACTTGTCTTACTAGGAATATTCTGGAAAGGGATGGAGTGGCAGTCATGAGCTCAGAACTCTTTGAGCCCCTTTGATAGATGACGCTCTGTTTCCACCTGCACCCCACCCCAGGAGGTGGATTTTTTTTTTTTCCTCTCCTATATCACTTTACACTGGAACTGGAGAGAGGGTATAGGTTCCTCCGTGCTGCTTGCCAATGCTTCTGGGTTCTTCTCCTTCCTTGTTGTCATCAACTGTAAGGCCCATGGGTACATCCCAACGTTTTTGGGTCATTCGAATGCCTGGCTGCCTTTTGCTGTTTCTGATGTTCCTGCTGTCATTAATTCTTAGTGATTGTAATATAAAATATGTAATTCTAGTATCCTGGCTTCTGAGTCCCTGATCTCTCCCGTGATGATCTTGTCCTCCCTTCTACCACCCCACCCATGGATAGAGCCTAGACGTTGTCACCACCACTCATTCTAAGCCCTCCGCTGTGACACGCCAGGTGTCCCACTGCCATGTGAAGCTCCTTTCTCCGCTCAACTCTGCCTTTCCTTCACTTCGTGTGGCCCCCGTCCTCCTGAGGCCGCCCAGGCATGCTCGCTCACTGGAAGGCCTGCCTAGCTTCCTTGCTCCCTTTTAAGTGGGTCGGACTCATGGCCTGTCCAGCCAGTCTCAAACCAGTCTCATCTCATCCATCTCACACACCGTGGCCGCAGAGAAACCCATCGCCCCGCAGAGCCCCACACTGTACATTTCTGGTCACTCGCCTCAGTCAAGTCCAACGTCCCCTCTCCTCAAGCCTCGAACACCCCCCTTCTCCAGACCCAGTCCTCAGCTGACGGCTTTGCTTCTTGTTTCACTGTGGAAGAGAAGCCCTCAGAGGAGAATTTCCCCAGGACGTCACCCTCAGCCCTTCTGCCTACCTGCCCTTGAGCCTGCTATCTCTCCCTGGTCACAGGACCAAGCCCTCCACTGTGCCCTGAGGCCCGCCTCCTGTCACTGCGCTCAGGGACATCTGCTCTGCTCCTGCGACAGTCTCCTCCGAGAGCTGCCAGCCCATCCCCACCAGCAGGCAGTATGCCATCAGATATTCATGCCATCACTGGGAGCCCTCTCGTGCCCCCTCCACCCCTCCAGCTGCCACCCACTTGCTGTCTTGAGTTTATAGAAAGTCCCCTTGAAGAGTTGTCTGTATTTGCTTTATAACCCCTTTCCTCCTGTTCACTTTAACCCACTCCAAACAGGCTTTCACTCCCTCACTGCACCAAAGCTCTTGACGTCCTCGTTAACGAGTCCAGAGATCCATTCATGCTCTACCCACGTCTTTCTTGCGCGCCCAGCAGCATCCCACATAGCCGATCACTCCCTCCTCTTTGAGACCCTGCCTTCTCTTGGCATCCAGGACACCACCCTCTTCTGGTTGTAACTCACTAACAGTTCCTTCTCAGCTTCCTTGGCTGGTTCCCTCATCTTGCCAACCTCTTAGCCCTGGAGACTTTAAGGCATAAGCCACTCTTCTCTGCACATTCACAACCCAGGTGGGTGAGCTCATCCAGGGGTCCAGCTTTAAATATCACTTTGTTGCCAATAATGCACAGATTGAGAGCTCTAGTCCAGCCCCCCACTGAGCTGCTTATGTGTGTTTCCAGCTGCTTACTGTGCATTTCCACTCGGACACCTGATTGGCCTCTGAAATACCACAAGTCTAAGAGTGAGCTCCTCAACTTTCCTCTGAAACCTGTTCCTCCCCAAATCTCCCCCAGCTTGGTTGGTGGGATCTCCACCCTTTCATTTGCTCAGGCGAAAGCCTTGGGGTCATCTTTGGCACTGCGCTTCTCTTTCTATTCCTCTTCCTCTTGAACACCATGTTTATTCCACCAGGAAATTTTTTGGTTTCACAGAATCTGACCACCTCTCAGCACTTCCTCTGGTGCTGGTCCAAGGCTGCTGCTTCCGCATCTGGAAGATTGCCGTGGTCACCTGATTGGTCGCCCAGCTTCCACCCTTGCCCAGTTTCCCCCCAGTTTCATTGAGACCTCATTGACATCTGTCACCATATAAGTTAAGGTATACAGCATAGCTGTTTGACTTACATATATTATGACCACACTTTGTTTTTAAATACAGGCAGCCAGAGTGATCTTAAAACAGAGGCCGGGGGATGCCATTCATCTGCCGAGAGCCTTCTAGTGGCCCCCTCTCACTCTGACCTGTAGTGGCCTGCAAGGCTGTATGGGATCTGGCATCCATGGCCTTCTCTTTGTGTTCTCAGGCATCCTAGTGTTGCCCTTGCCTTTTGGCTGACTTTTCTGTGCTACCCACTGTCCCCATCCCAGCATTCACAGCTGAGTCTGTAGTCATCTCTCCCCTCTGTGGGATCCCAGGTTCACTTGTTTTCTCCCAGAAGAGGGTGTTGTTCCAGTCCTGCTGCCTCCATGCCAAAGGTGTTTTAAGAAGATCCAACCGGTGGCAAAGTGTGTAAGATGGTTCCCAGGGGATGGAGAAGAGGCAGAAAGTCCAATGTAGAAGTTCAAGTCTGGGCTCTCCAAGTCCTGTTTGAGGCAGTCTCAGTGGAACAGGGGAGGGGCGGTGACAAGCTGGATAAACCACTGCTATTCACCAATTCACCTACCTGCTCTGCTGGAGACATTAGGAGGAAGAGAGACTTTGTCTCTTGTTCATCGTGATAGCCCCAGAGCTCAGTAAGGGACTTCAGTGGCTAGTAGGCATTCCACAAATATTTGTTCTAGCAATGAAAGCAATCAAACTAGGTGTCTGGGACGTGGGAGGTGCAGTTGACAGAAATGGGGGCTCTCAGACTGGGTGGCTGGTTTGTCCAGAAGAAGATCAACTCCATTTAGAAAAGTGAGGCTTGTTAGGGTATGCAGGCATTCTGTTAGAACCATGGATGCCTTTGATGAAGCAGAATTTTTAAAACATGCAGGCTTGGGATCTGGCAGTTTATAGAACTAGCAACTGAAAAGATTGATTTTGAATCTAGATGACAATGGAATCCTTTTTTTTTTTTTTTAATTTAAATTCAAATTAGTTAACATACAGTGTAGTATTGGTTTCAGGAATAGAACCCGGTGATTCGTCATTTCCATATGACACCCAGTGCTCATCCCAACAAGTGCCCTCCTGAATTCCCATCCCCCATTTGGCCCATCCCCCCAGCCAATACCCTGCCAGCAACCCTCAGTTTGTTCTGTGTATTTAAGAGTCTCTAATGGTTTGTCTCCCTCTCTGTTTTATTTTTCCTTCCCTTCCCCTATGGTCATCTGTTGAGTTTCTCAGATTCCACATATGAGTGAAATCATGTGATAACTGTCATTCTCTGACTTATTTCGCTTGGCCTAATACACTCTAGTTCCATCCACGTTGTTGCAAATGGCAAGATTTCATTCTTTTTCATTGCTGAGTAGTATTCGTGTGTGTGTGTGTGTGTGTGTGTGTGTGTGTGTGTGTGTACACACATATATATATCACATCTTCTTTATCCATTCATCGGTCAATGGACATTTGGGCTCTTTCCGTAATTTGGCTATTGTTGATAGTGCTGCTATAAATATTGGAGTAATGTGTCCCTTCAAATCAGTGTTTTTGTATCCTTTGGATAAATACCTAGTAGTGCAATTGTTGGATCACAGGGTATTTCTATTTTTAATTTTTTGAGGAACCTCCATACTGTTTTCCAGAGTGACTGCACCAGTTTGCATTCCCACCAACAATACAAGAGGGTTCCCTTTTCTCTGCATCCTCGCCAACACCTGTCGTTTCTTGTGTCATTAATTTTAGCCATTTTGACAGTTCTGAGGTGGGATCTCATTGTGGTTTTGATTTGTATTTCTCTGATGATGCGTGATACTGAGCATCTTTTCATGTGTCTATTGGCCATCTGGATGTCTTCTCTGGAGAAGTGTCTATTCATGTCTTCTGCCCATTTCTTCACTGGATTATTTGTTTTTTTCGATGTTGAGTTTGGTAAGTTCTTTATAGATTTTGGATACTAATCCTTTATCCGATTTGTCATTTGCAAGTAAGTATCTTCTCCAATTCTGCTGGTTGCCTTTTATGGATTGTTTCCTTCTCTGTGTGGAAGCTTTTTATCTTGATAAGGTCCCAATAGTTCATTTTTGCTTTTGTTTCCCTTGCTTTTGGAGACAGGTCAAATAAGAAGTTGTTGCAGCCGAGGTCAAGAGGTTGCTGCCTGTTTTCTCCTCCAGGATTTGGATGGCTTCCTATCTTACATTTAGATCTTTCATCCATTTTGAGTTTATTTTTGTGAATGGTGTAAGAAAGTGGTCTGATTTCATTCTTCTGCATGTCGCTGTCCATTTCTCCCAGCACCATTTGCTGAAGAGATCATCTTTTTTTCCATTGGATACTCTTTGCTGCTTTGTCGAAGATTAATTGGCCATGTATTTGTAGGTCCATTTCTGGGTTCTCTATTTAACAATGGAATGCATGTTAGGAGCTCTTTCATAGAGTTTGTAAAACAGTTCAAACACTTGAATTCATTTCTCTTTTTAAACTTGATGAAATGCTTAAAAATAATTTATTTTTTAAAATTCCACAGTAATTCAACAAAGGTGCTTGATTTCAGTAGTTAGATCAACTGGTGGATAGCCCTTAGGAAGCTGAATTTGCAAAACCCTGCAGAGGACCACAGTACGGCGGGGGCGGGGGGGGGTTGGTTTTCATCAGGAGGCAGTGATACTGGCAGCATTAAATGTGGGACCCCAATTCCTGGCTTAAGAGTCTGGATTTTGGCCTGTGGCAGTGGGGAGCCCCTGTAGCCCATACTGGAACAGATAAGTGACTTGATAAAATCTGTTTTTGGATCATTAATAAGATGGTAGGTGTTTATGGTAAATTAGAGGAGACACCAGTTTGGAAGCTACTGTGATCATCCAGGGAGACAGAAGTGTTGCTAGTAGATATTTGGAAAGGAAAGAAAGGGAAAATATTTCTAAGAAAGAGCCAACAAAATTAGATTTTGGTTATAAAAAGACATAAGATGACTCGAGATTTCACGCTTCAGACCTGAATGAGAAAACGATGGGTCATACTTTGTCGGGGGGTGGGGAGGGGGATGAGGAAAGCATACTTCCTTCAGGGTTTGTTAATGTTTAAGTGACTTGGTGATCTTCCGGAGACACGGGGCCTAACGGGAGATTTTCAGAAAGGATATTTTAGGCAGGGGGATTTCCTGGCACCCCCTAAATTCAGGCATCTACTTCCTTCTGTGTGTAAGTTGATATTTGGTTTCCTTCTTCCCTCAAAATCCCCTTCAAATTTCCACCACCAATGCTTATTACGTCTTGCTTTTTTTGGTTGCAGTAAAGATGGTGATGTCCACGTAAGTAGAATTAACTGCTCTATCCTTAAATAATCTAAAGCGATATGACTTTTTATTAGAGTTAATAGAAATGTACAAATGCGATCAGATGTGTATAAGCAATTCTCAGCCTTACAGAGCAGCGAGCTGAATCCATTCATTATAAATTGGCTGAGTTATCTTAGGGATGAAATAAGTGCCTTTCCTGCCAGTTTAATGCTGCTTCAGGTACAGGTGGAACTAACATTTGTTAGCAATAGCTGTGGGAATTCTCATGGGCAGTGTAGGACTGTGAAACTTACAGAGATCTGAGTTGTAGGAGCTCTGAGCCTGATGCTGCAGGAAGGTTTGCATGCTTTTTGGTGAGCGGGACGGGCTCTTTGAGGTTTGCTTTCTGGCCACAGAGGTGTAATGAGACCGCCAGAAAGAGCTTCTATTCAGTTAAGTGAGCTCTAACAACATGGAAAATAATACAAAGTCTTCCTTTCAAATGTCCTTTCAGATTACTTTTATATTCCACTAGACTTCACAGTCTTTAAAGTATTCTATTTTACAGATGAAAATGAGATGGATTTAGCAACGGGTTTTCCCATCTGTAGAACAAGAGGCCTGGGCTATATGATGCCTTAAACGTGTTCCAGTTACCTCAAGGGCTGCAGTCACACGACTCTCCAGGGCCAAAGCTCACACCTCCCAACTCCTGGTGGTGTTACACACCCTCCTGGGGAGCCTCTCCTTCTTGTCCTGTGCTGTGTTACAGCTGGCATCTCTGTGCCGGCACTGCATGGTGATCCATATGGCAGAAATTATCTGTATTATCTCATTTCATCCTTATCAGAATCCTAAAGGGGACATACTATTTGTTTCTTTATTGCACAGGAGAGGAAACCTAGGTAGGGAACGGGGCCAGGGGGGGTTGTGATAAGGTAACTTCCCAAAGGCAAATGGTGTGAACCCAGGCAGTCAGGCTCTTAAGTCCATGCTTTTAGGCACCACACTGTTCCTTTTTCGGAGGGGAGCTGATTGAAGGATTTACATTTTATAGAGTGGAGAGGATAATTTGAAACTGCCTCCCTGAACGTATCCATCCATCCATCCATCCATCCATCCATCCATCCACCATCTATCCCTCCATGTGTCCAATATCTGTTCTTCTAGAGGAGCCACCTGTGCTCCATGTGTTATGTCAGATGCTGTGGTTGAGAGGCGAGTGATATCTAGCCTTCACCCTCCAAAGATGCACAGTCTGGGGGCTCGTGAGGCACGTCTTTTCAGTCTAGAAAGTGTTTGATGACATACTAGACGTTGACCGTACTGGATCAGTGAGCAAGATCTGTAACAGAACACACGGAGCACCCGCATCCGGGTCACCTGGGGTGATGACGGGGCCCAGCAATCTGCATTTTTAACACATACCCCCGGTGATCCTCATGCACGTTAATATTTGAGAAGCTCTTCTATGGAACATTTCTAAGGAACTAGAAAACTCGGTTTCATGCCGCTGGGAAACGCCCAGCCCAGTTGCAAAGGCAGGCACAGGAACACGCAGAATCTGGAACCATCAGGTGTGTTTCTCAGCTGCATGGAGATACACAGGGCTGCTTGGAGGTGCTTCAGGAGCCAATCTCCGAGTGTGGGAGGCAGGACGGACCTGAGGAGGCCGAGGAGGAGGGCTCTGGGCTTCCCAATTTTGAGTCAAGAGAACAACTGCTTATCCTCCTGAAGGATATTGGTCTGTTGCTTACAATTTAATTTGGGGAAAGGTTTCCATTGCCTTCTTTGAGGCCCCATCTAACAAGTTATGTGAGCTGGATTAAACCTGACAACTGAAGAAGCCCCAAGCAGAAAGGGAAGTCATGTGTGACTCAGGTCTCACTTAACTGAGTGAGAAAGGAGTGTTGACAAAATTGGCGGGGTGGGGGGCGGGGAGGAGAGGAATTGAACACTTCCAGTTTTTAGAGTATATTACGTTACTAATTAGAACATAAGCATTCCTTTGCCTTAGAAAATATCATTTTTAAATGGCAGCATAGATGAACATTAATTTGCCTTAATTTGCTTTTTAGTAGATATTCATAATGTATGGAAATTTTATTATCCAAATGCTACCATGACCATTTTCTGGATAGTCTATATATTTGTACGTGTTTTCTCAAATTTCTTTGGGTTAGTTGTTGGGCCAAAGTAGAGATGCAGGAAGGTATATGAATTAACAAAGGAAAGAATAGCTAATAGGATAAACTAGCATTGCAGTTCTTAACCCATCCTTTTTAAAAAATTTTTTTAAATATTTGTTTATATTTGAGAGAGAGAGACAGCGACAGAGAGACAGAGCACGAATGGGGAAGGGGCTGAGAGAGATGGAGACAGAATCCGAAGCAGGCTCCAGACTCCCAGCTGTCAGCACAGAGCCTGACACAGGGCTCGAACCCACGAGCGGCAAGATCATGATTTGAGCCAAAGTCGGACGCTTAACTAACTGAGCCACCCAGGCACCTTGCCTCTATAGCCAGCAGGGAGCACTTGCTACAGGAAGGCTGGGAGTAAGGCCTCTAGACTGGCAGGTCCGTGACAGGTGCTGTCCCCTACTCTACTTATTATCGGGGCCTCCCCACAGTATAGCTGCACCAGATGTTTTGCAGACACTGTTAAGCCAGACGTCTTTTACAATTAAACATTTTTAGGTTTTAGAAAGGTGTCATTAACTCTTTCCTCTCTGTATGTTACAAAGCACCCACTTAGTTTGGGGGACCGCCCCATATTCAAGCACATGAACATTTTTGATACAACATGATAATGAATATTTGAAGTGAGAAGAATAAAAACAAATCCTCATGTCAATTCAGATCAGGATTTGCAGCTATGTGACGTTGCTACTATCTTGGGTAATATCTTTTGGCTTTCTGAATTGAGGATAAGGGATGTGGTGCCTGTATGTAGTCTGAATGTGAGCAGGTAGGTCTGACCCAGGAGAAGAGAGAGTTCTCTCCCCTTGGAGCTCAAGGAAGGTGGTTGGCTTGCCTTTTCAAGCTCATAAGGAAGTTGGGAGCTCTTCATCTATTTGGAGAAGATGAGTCTAAATATTACTCTTTTCTGGACTAAATATCACATTTCTTTTTTTTTTTTTTCTTTCAGAGCCTCTTCCATTTCCAACACTAAATTGCACATTCACTGCCGAAAACATTACAGTCCACTGCGGGATCCCGGAAACCTACAGCAGCCATATAAACCTTATAAAGTACTCCTGGAATTGCTTCTCGGAACAGTGTCAAAATAGCACCAATTCATCTAAAGTTTCTATTAAGAGGGAAAGTGATCTCTCACAGGAAATACAGTGTATCATCAGTAATCCGTTGTCCAAACAGGCATCATCACTGGTTTTAGCAACCTGTGTCCCAGGTGAGTACATATCCAAATGTGTCACGGCAGAGATACCGTAGACATGTGTGGTCCAGGGACCGCTGGTGGTTTGTGAGTTTCAAACCACGGATGTAGTGGCTGACCTACATTTCACAAATCTGATGCGTAAAAGAAGTCACAGTTTTCACAGACACTCCATTATAACGTACAGCTAACATTTCATAGCCCTTTCTGTGTCCGGCATTATTCTAATACATTTGTCAATTAATTCAGTCCTCACACAACTGCATGAGTTGGCTACGAGTGACGGTCTTGATTTTCTGGGGAGAAGCCAAGACAAAGGGAGTTTAGTTTGATTGCCTAAGGTCAACAGCTAGTGAGGGACAGAGGCTGGTTTTGCAATCAGGCCATCTGGCTCCGGAGCCCATGCTCTTCACTATTCACAACACCACTCCATAATTTCTTAATAACCATCGGGTTCTTGAGGGTTGCATGTGTGCCGCAAAGAATGTGCATTTGGTACGTTTGTCTAGGCTCACGCTCCGTGAGTAGCATGACAGTGTGCCTTCCTTGGCTGTGCTCCTTTTATTTTGTTTAACATGTACATTTGTAATTTGCAATTTTTATTTTCAGTTTTTGACAATATACCCCCAGTTCACAGACAAAAGGATCAGCGATTTGAAAGTGGTTCATTAAAACGTAAAAGAAGAGGTGAAAATAGTAACCACTCTAATTCAGAATAATATCATAATTATAGATAGTGAACAGGATTCTAGCTCTAGAATATGAGCTTCCTTGGGTTAGGAGAGGGTGATTCTGTGAATCGATTTTTTTTTTGAATAAACAGTTGAAACAGAAAAAGGCAGTTCGTACACCTAACGAATATAAAAAACTTGAATGAGATTTGATTATTGAGCCATTCTCCCTGAGTCTGCCATGTCTTATCCTTCTTGAAATCTTTCAAATAACGACATGGAGGTGTTAAGGTAACTATATCATTTTCAGACAAAGCAGCATGACTTCCTGGGTAAAACCAACAAATGCTTCCAGACAAAGCGTAAACTGAGGTCCAGTTCATCACTGATGGTTTTGGTCCCCGAGGACAGAGAAAAGACCAAACCCACAGAAGTGCCACTCAAAGCGGCACTGTCTGTACAAGTCGCACGATTGTCCAGAAGATTTGAAAGCCAGCTGCAAAATCAATGACTTTGTTATGCTTGGAGCAAACGTTTCTCTATTACTCCCACCTAGTGGGTGTCGCGTGATATCCCAGCCGTACAGTGTGGAAATGCAGTCTGCATGCTAGCACATAGTTGCCTTGTTGTGGAAACAGAAAACAAAACCAGTGTGCTTTTCTGGCTTTGGCGTGTGTGTAAGGCACATAACCAACAAGAGAAGGAAAGGATTTTATGCAGAATGGACAAGCAATTTGAAATCTGGAAAAGCTTCGCGTGGCCCAAGAGGCAAATACTTCGAAGGAAATAATTTCTGAATAAGATCCTCTATAGGATGATATGGAGTACTTTAATTAAGAGAATTTCCAGCATTTTGCCCTTGCATAGGTTTTCATTTAACCTTTCTCATTAGAATTGAATGCCCAAATAAGATGCCCTTCCCTGTAGATACCACCAGAAAAGAGTGTCACCAATTCGACCCTCTCATTGATATGGTATAATGTTGTTGATTTGCAAACAAACACTTTTTGTTATTAGATAATGGTGATTCACTCATCTTTCTTTTACATTTCCTCCCAAACTGATAGTTCACACCGCACTATAGATTTTGAAAGTTTGAGAAACATTGCCAGATAGTTCTTAGGTCATTTAAATTCTGGAGTAGTGCTGACATCGGAGACCTATATCTGGAGTCCCTCAAAGCAAATGTTGAAGAACCCTTTTCTTTCCCCCCCATTTCTAACCTAATGATCTTAATGGTTCTTTTCAACAATAAATGTCTCTCTCTCTCTGTCTCTCTCTCTGTCTCTCTCTCTGTCTCTCTCTCTGTCTCTCTCTCTGTCTCTCTCTGTCTTTTTTATACCATGGATGAGTTTTGAATACTTTTCTGTAGAGTTGCATGTATCGTAACAGATAGAAATTCTTGTGCGTCTAATGGTTAAATAGTCTTTCTTTTTTAAGTGCTGAGTTTTTAAATCTAGACTGTTAACACTTGGTGGATGAAACGTAACTCACATTGACCAGCCTGTCACCCTTTGCAGACCCCCCTCCCGCCAGTTGACCGTCTTATTTGTTGCTCACAGCCACTGTTCTAGACTGGCTGGACAGGAGTTGTTGTTTACCTTTTGAGAGTGAGGAGACAGGTTCAACCAGTGGGGTGACTTCCCCAAGTTCACTTATGTAATGGAGATTTAAAATTTAGGTCTTTGAATTCTGGAAGTTGTTTGTTTCATTTTCTTCCCATGGCATCATCCTGATTCTGTGTCTTAAAATAAGTCAAATTAAGAAAAAATATTTGACTCCTTCACAGGGATTGGCTGGCAGAAACCATACCATGTGGAATGATAGTACAGACTATGGGGGGGTCTATAGGACCAGGGATGAGGTTTCTTCAATAAGTAAGTTATAGGGGCACCTGGGTGGCTCAGTCATTTACGTGTCTGACTTCGGCTCAGGCCATGATCTCAAGGTTTGTGGGTTCAAGCCCCGCGTCGGGCTGTGTGCTGACAGCTCAGAGCCTAGAGCCTGCTTTGGATTCTGTGTTTCCCTCTCTGTCTCTGCCCCCCTCCCCTGCTCATGCTCATGCTCTGTCTCTCTCTCAAAAACAAACATTAAAAAGAATTTTTTAAAAGTAAGTAAATTATAAGGGGAAGAAAAACAGGTGATGGAGAGCTTAGAGATTAAAGACATTTAAAAAGCCTATAATTAATTACAATATATGCACCTTGTTTGATTCTGATTCAAACAGAAGAAAGTGAAAAAAATGGGAGATTTAAGTGGTGACTGCATATTTGATTATATTAAGTGCTTAATTATTTTTTTAGGTACGATAAAGACATGGTTATGTTTTACAAATAATCCTTATCTTTTGGAAATATATACTAAAATGTTTATGACTTAAAAATTGTGCTCTCTGGAGTCAAACAGGGTCTCTACCTGCATCACAGTGAGTGGGAAGGGAGAAGGATAGAGCCCAGTCCTTCCCTTTATTTATTTATTTGTAAAAATACTTATTTGTTTTTGGGAAAGCACACGTGGGGGAGGGGTAGAGAGAGGGGGACAGAGGATCCGAAGTGGGCTCTGTGCTGACAGGCTGACAGCAGCGAGCCCGATGCAGGGCTCGAACTCAAGAACCTTGAGATCATGACCTGAGCCAAAGTCAGGCGCTCAGCCGACTAAGCCACCCACGCGCCCCTCAGTCCTTCCTTTTCAAGACCCACCCAGTGTGGCGTGCATCACTTCCAGTGCCACCCGCTTGGCCAGACAGAGTTCATGGCCACGGCTGCTGGGGGAGGCTAGGAAATGTCCTCCTTAGCTGGTGGCCATGTACCCATTTAAAACACGTGGGCTCTATTACCAAAAGAAAATGGGGAGATTGGGTGTTGGGAACCGATCGATGCTTCTACCACAATGACTATAACCTATATCATTTTATTTATTTTTTTAAAATTTTTTTTTAACATTTATTTATTTTTGAGACAGAGAGAGACAGAGCATGAACGGGGCAGGGTCAGAGAGAGAGGGAGACACAGAATCGGAAACAAGCTCCAGGCTCTGAGCCATCAGCCCAGAGCCCGACACGGGGCTCGAACTCACGGACTGCGAGATCGTGACCTGGCTGAAGTCGGACGCTTAACCGACTGTGCCACCCAGGCGCCCCTAACCTATATCATTTTAAAACAGAGACAAAATCAGAAAAATGTAAAGACGGCTATAAGTAGTAAATATTAGTAGATGTTCTTGCTTTTTTGCACCTCACTGGGCATCTCATGTCCTCCTTGGGGAATATGCAGCTAATTTAGAAATTCTGGGTCTCAGCCAGAGGACACGGTGTCTCAGAAGACCGTGATAGTGGCAGACATTGGGAGAAGTGGTTCAGGTTAGGGTACATTTTGAAAATATAGCCACAAGGAATTCCTAATGGTTTGAGTGGGGGAGAAGTTTCTCTAATAAGAAATGTGCAGATGACTCCTAGCTTTCTAGCTCAAGCCCCTGGATGAGCAGTGGTGCCATTTACTGAGACTGGAGAGTGGAACAGCAGGTGTAGGGAGGAAATAAGTTTGGTCTGGGACATGTTTCAGGTGCCTGTTAGATTTCAAATGGAGGTGTCAGATAAGGCGCTTCGACTTGTGAGTCTAGGTTTCTGGTGAATAGTTAGCATTGGAGAAATAAGTTCGGGCATATTCAGTGCATAGTCGGCATTTAAAGCCATGGGACCAGATGAGATCACCTACTGAGCAGATATGACAGAGCACTGGACTAGGACCGAGTCTCAGGGACTCTGGCATTTAGAGGCTGTTGAGAGGAAGAGGGTCCAGCAAAGGAGACTAAAAAGGACCACCAGGGAGCCAGGAATTGTGGCATCCCAGGAGCCAGGTGAAGAGGGCTTTAGCACCTGTCTGTGCAGCGGACAGGTCACGAAGGATGAGCAGAATTAAGAACTTGTATTACTGTCATTGTCGTCTGCCCTGAGTATCTGCTGTCCCGGAGTGGTGGCAGGATCTGGCATCATCCATGGGAGAAAGGTTTTTGGAAGGGACTGGGTCAAGTAGCCTTAGATTCAGCTGTTGAAAAAAAAAATTTTTTTAAGTATCAAGTGGCTTAAAGATATAGATGACTTCTTTTACATTAAAAAACAAAAATCCAAGATAGGCAGCCCTGGGCATATTGCTGCTTGATGAAGTTGTCAGAGACCCAGGAACAGCCCAGCTCCTTCCGCCTTCCCCACTATTTCAGGCAGGAGGATCCAGAGAGGAGTCGAGGCTTGGGAAAAATACCACACAGCCCTTCCTGTATCTCATTGGCCAACACTTAGTCACGGGGTCAAACCTAGCTGCTTTCTTGCAGCTAGAAATTAATCTTTTAGTTGAGTGATAGTGTGGCCAGCTGAAAATCTGCATTCTGTTACTAAAGAGGGGAGAATGAATATGTGGGGTAACTGGGGGGTAACAGCAGTTTCTGGCCGGGGGGCCTCCCAAGTCAAACCAATAAGTGACTTCCTGTTTGTGGTAATCCATCTGTGTTCCTACTGCGAGGAAAGGGTGTGGGCTCGCATTCTCCGTCTCTTTATTCACTCGCTTTCTCCCTCCACTCCCTGCTCCCTTACCATTTGTGGGTGCTGTCAGCGACCCCAACCTTCCCTTCGCAGTGCTTTGTCATCATTTTGTCGTATCCTTAAATACTCTGCCTTTTGATTTTTAGTAGCTGGATAGGGTCCGCCTTGTAAACACCATACTTTTCAGTTGAGGACACTTGGGTTGTTTTTGCTTTTTGATACTATAAGGAAAGCTGCGGTAAATATCTTTGTGCCTTTTTTGGAGGGAGAGGAGGGGCACATCACTGATGGTTTCTGTAGGTTAGCATCTTAGAAATGGAATGGCGGGGTCAAAGGATGTTATAGAGATACCGGTAGCATCTACTCAATAGGTTGACGATAAAAGCTAATAGCTAATAGTGCTCACAACTGCCCTATGAGATAGGCATACTCCTCAATCCCTTTACAGTCCCCCCTCGAGGAAACTGAGGCACCAAAAGGTTAATATTGAGTACTCTCTCAATATTGTAATGGTTCAGGGAGACCGTGGGCGTGTCACTGAGTAAAGTGTCTGGCTGCTTTATGATGCACATTTTTCCTTAAGGCCCGTTAGGCACTACAGCCAAATTACCTTGCCAAACACATAATGCTGAGTTCAGCTTCCATAGGCAATGCGGGGTGGCTGAAAACACAACTTCTAGTGCATTGTTTGCATCTTTTAATAAATAACACTGGGCCTGCAGTGTGTCAACTTTGTGTGTGTAAGTTTATTTAGAAACGCAGTCGAGTCTCTTTATTTCCGGTAGTTCTGTTTTATAAAGTCACTGTGAATATGGAATTAGTGAATGCTGAATGTTGCTTCTGGGAAATGCAGGGTTAGGTTTCCTGCAAGCTTCTGGTGACACATTTTTGCAAGAAATCAACAAATAGTCTTGTTTTGTGTGTGTTTCTATTTAAAGACCCCTGGTTTAATATATATTGTGGACTCAATAACTTTGGACTCACGGCCAGCAGCACTATGACGCAGGCCTAAATGAAGCTTATCTAACACACGCATTTTCTCTGGAAGGCACATCCCAGCCTTCTGATAGCACCTCAGCATTATGTTCAGGGCCATTTTAGACAGTGAGATAGCCAAAAAAAAAAAAAAAAAAACAAACCCACAAAAATGTGAAAAGAATGGCACGGAACAGACCAGGAGTAGGACACTTGTTTACAGGAGGAGAGAGGAAACAAGAAGGCAGAGCGCGGCCTTGTTCGGCCTCAGCCGGGGAGGTGCGCGCCTGGAAACCCGATTTTTCACCATTCTGCTGCGCGTGTCCTCCAGGGACCGTGAACGTGCCGTGAGTATTGATTTGGGGACTGCAGATACATTTTAGCAAGTAGGTAGGTTGCTGCTATGGAATCTGCAAATAAGGAGAATCAACTGTATCTCTGTTTTCATCAGTCCAACTAATTATATTTCTTTCTTTTTTTACAGATAATTCAAGGCACAGTTTTGTGATTATAGCATCAGTGTTATTTGTGGTGATACTGGCAATGTTTGTATTGCTGTATAGAAGAGGTATGTATACCTTCTCTTAAAAAAGAAAAAAGTTTTGGGCACCCGGGTGTCTCAGTCGGTTAAACATCTTGGTTTCGGCTCAGGTCGTGGTCTCCCTGTTTGTGAAATCGAGCCCAAGTCAGGCTTCCTGAGCCTTCCTGAGCCTTCCTGAGTCTCCCTAGAGATTGTGGGCCAACCTAGAAGGCAGACTGTATGCTCTGGAGAACTGGTGACCTGTTCACATCCTGTTCTTTCCCGGTGACCAGAAACCCTTCCTTCCTCAAGTCCCAGAGGGCACGGACCAGGTTGTAAATGTGAGGAGTAGGTGTTCTTGAAGCCCCCGACACCTTCCATCTCAGCCTTTGCCAGAAAGGCTATTTGCAAGACTGATTTGCGACTCCCTTGGGGAATGCTGAGGAGTAAGCTTTCAGCCAGGGGGTGGCATGTGGGATCCATGCCATTTCACATTCATGTCACGGACCAGGTTTGCCAACTTAGGTGTCAGGTTCCCTAGACTTGCACTGTTCAGTACAGCAGGTGTTAGCCGCACGTAGTGGTTTAAATATCGAATTTCATTAATTACATTTCACTTAAATTCCTTTTTTTCATTTGCACTATCCACACATTAAGGGCTTGGTATCTACATAGAGCTAGTGGCTACCATAATCAGGCCAGGTAGAGAATTCCGTCATTACAGTAAGTTCCATCAGTCAGTGCTGACCTATACTATTATTGGTGTATTGCCATTAGAATATGATTTCCCAGGGATTCTGTTTCCATGTTACAGGGCGCAAATACCACGAAGATCCCTAGGTAACAGATTACTAGTCAGTAGATTCTCCTCTAAATAAGAGATAAAACGCAGCTCAAGAAAGTTTTGAGGCTTTGTCACCAATGAGTAAAATACCTGGGGAGCTCCAATGTGCTCTTAAGAAGGTTATTTTTAATCCCCAATAGCAGCACTGTCGCTAATGTCCCTTTAACAGATTGGTCCCCCAGAAACTAAAATCAGTCTCCGCTGAGAGTTGTGGTGGGTCTGTCACCGGAATACCTGAACCCGAGAAAGATGGTACTAAGTGCCCATATAATTCCAAAACGGTTGATTTAACTTAAAAAAAAAATCATTCAGTGGAGAGAGAATGACTCCTGCGGTCAGTGCCGGTGGCACTGAATAACCTGAAAAAAAAACTGTCTTGAAAAAATACTTCAGCTGGCTTCACCACCCTGAAGCCATACATTGGAAAGGGTGGGGCATTTGGCGTGGAGCCTTCTCAGGGGGCCAGGTGAACGTAAGCAGCTCCGGGGGTGGGTTGCAGGTGACAGACCCCATTACAAGTTCAGTCAAGCCTGTGGACTAGGCTGCTGGGCCGCTGGCATGGCTCCAGATGAGGGCTCATTCCTTTTATGGAAGGAGGATGCCTTTTATGGATAGGTACGTGTGTGGAAGCCGTATCTTAGTGTCCGAAACTGTGCTGTCCAAAACGGTAGCCATGAGTCACATGTGGCTGTTGAACCCTTAGAACGTGGCAGTCCAGAGCGAGATGTGCTGTAAATATAAAATACACAATGGATTTACAAGACTTCATATTGAAAAAGGAATGTAAAATAGCTCATTAGTAATGTTTGTGTTGGTTACACACGAAAACGATAATAGTTTTAATGTGTTGGGCTACTCAGTAAGATACACTTTGAAAACTAATTTTACCCAGTTCTTTTTACTTTGTAATGCGGCTGCTGAAGTGTTTAGATGACTTGTGTGGCTCACATATCCCTGGGCGGTGCTGGCCCACACCATTCTGGCCTCCCTTTCATCTGTAGCCTTGTGCGTGAGCCGCTGTAGAGATACTCGTTTTGTTGACAGTTTGGGGGTTTGTTTTTCTATCGTCTGATGACCAATTTCGGAACAACTCTCTGGATGACCTCTGTAGTTAGTTTGACGTAAGCATTTAGGAGAGCAGCTCGACAGGGCTGTGGTTTAGTTTTCCAGATTCCGGTCGTAACTGCAGATTTCAGCTTGTCTTTTCAGTTCTGTAACTGAGATGGAAATTTCTTCATTTGTAGATTTTCTGAAACGTGATGGAGAAAGAGACAGAACCGAGTAAGTACCCTGTAGACTGTGCGGGGTGGGGGGGTGGGGGGGTGGGTGTGGAATTGTGTATTGTGTGCCTGAACTGGAACAGCCCTGATGTAGAGTGCCTTTTGCTTGGGAACCACGTGCTTTGTGCTGTCACTCGTCTTGAACGCTAGCATCAGCAGGGACATTAACCACAGTTCCTTAAGCACCACCGGACTAGGCGCTTTCCACCTGCCTCCCCCTCACGCCCTCTCAGTGGGCCTCGCACGGGGCTATCGTTACCACCTGCTTAGAGACGGTGACGGTGGGAAGGCAGGTCCTATCACCAAGCGGTCGAGCTGGGATTCAAATCTGGGTCTTCAGACTTCAAGGGGTATACTGTTAGCCTCCTCCTCCCATCCCAGAAGACTTAGACTGAGGATGGGGTTCACTTTGGGAGCCAGGGTCAGGGCCGGGCCTGCATCATGAACAAAGGATGGGACCCAGACATAGGTAACAGCAGCAATGTTGCCTGAATCGCCACAAGGAAGCTCCAGAAGGGCCTCTGTCCCCTGCCAGGCCCCTGGCGCTCAGGGAGAGGGGCCCAGGAGCTGGGCTTTAGGGGGCAATGGGAAGAGTCAACGCTCAGGGCCATAAAGGGTGGGATAGGGGCAGCACATGTCCGTGGACAGAGGAAGATGGGGCTAGACCGGCAGGTGGGGCCAAGCCAAGATACTGAGAGAGAGTGGCCGAGAGTTTGTCACATTTGTTTCCGGGAAACCATTGAGGATTTCTGAGCAGAGCTACGCTTTAGGCACAGCCCTCTGCTGGCACGGCCGAGGGTGCGTTAACAGACACGAGGCTGGAGATGGGGACACTGGTCAGTGGGTAAACGAAACAATCCAGCTGAGCAGAGAGGGCCTGAACCAAGTGGTCGTGGTGGAGATACGTGTGGAGGGCTGGGTGTGGGAGGAAGTGTGGAGGTCGTATCCATGGACTTTCCACGGAGAGTGTAGGCCCCCCGGGGGTTCCCTTCCCTTCCAGCTCACCTGTCATGGGCCTCAGACAGGTCACTTAAACTCTCTGTGCCTCAGTTGTCTCGTGTGGAAAATGGGCATAACAAAGATAGAGAAGTCAGAGTAAGAGTGTAGGTGATAATAGTGTAGAAATAACAACATATACACACAAGTCAATACAAATAAAATGCTTAGAACAAGTGACTGGCTCCAAATGGTAGTTAGTAAATGTCACCATGCCATCATGGTTATGAATTTTATTGTCGTTCAGGAAAGAAGCCATAAATGACAGGAATTCTGACCCCACGAGCCGGTTGCATGCCACCCCGTAGCAGAGGAACCAAACAGGGCTCTTGTTTGGGTGAGTCTGCGCTGTGGCTGGCTGAATTTGGGGTGTGGGCACCTTGGGTAGCGAGGCCTGGCACGTAACTGCGGAAGTAGCTGCAGGGGCCGGGGCTGGAGGCACAGATTGGGACACGTCTTCATCAGGACGGTGACTGATGCCCTGATGTCTGAGGTCAGCAAGAAAGACAAACTCAAGGCCCGTGGGTGGCGGGTAGAGGCAGAGGAGCAGGGGTGGGGGAGACAAGTCAGGGGGTGGGGAGGGAGAGCCAGGGTGGGCCCTGCCAGAGATCCTCGGGGAGCAGGCTGCATATGAAAGGTGAGGAGAGGCCAAGTGGGAGGACAGGTGGCCGAGACCTTTGGCTTTGTTAAGTGAGTTGCTGACTTTGCAGAAAGCCACTGGGTCAGCGGTTGGGGTGGGATTTGGGGGAGGACCACTGTGCGGCTGTGGGCACCTGCCTGCATTAGGGCCCTCGGGCTCTGGAGTTTCCTTCCCTCCCAGCTGTTGGGCGGGGCGTGCCCAGCTTACCAGGGAAGCCAGCTGTGGCAGGCGGCCTGGGGCAGCTCTGTAAGCTGCGGGCTCAGGCTGGGCAGGGGCAGTGAGGCTGTGAGGGGTTGATGGGCCAGGAGGCCGTGCGGAGAGGCCTGGAGAGGGGTTGAGCGACAGTAGATGAGGCGAGGAGCAGGCGTGCCGGCAGGGACACGGGGGTGGGGGAGGAGGGCAAGGGGTTATGGTGCGAGATGGGTATCTCAGATTGGCAGCAGTAAGCAGAAGTGCCAGGGGAGGGCGAGAGTCTGGGTGGGCCTCTGCTGAGACCCAGCTAGTTACGGCGGAGGTGTGGCCACGAGAACAGTGACTGGGAATGTGGTTCAGGGAGGGCTGTCGGCCAGGGCCCCTGGGAGAGGTGATGGAGTGACCCAGAACTCATGCCTTTACCTGCTCCTTTATTCATTCAGCAAACTTGCACGGAGATCACTCGAGCAAGGTCAGGCACTATGTTAGCTGGTGGCTGGAGATCATGTATCCAGTGAGGCTAGACCTTGCGTGGGATTCAGAGAAGGTGTATGTTAGGGTTCCCACCTCCGAGAAGCTTGCGGCCACATGGGAGAGCATGAACGAGCATATACGCAGAAGGGCTTGGGCACGGGGTACTGGGCCAGAATGTGTGATGTGGATGGTCAGGGCTGGGCAATCAGCCAAGGGGAGGTGAAGAAGCCAGAATAATCGTGAAGACTGAGGGGAGCAGGACGTGAGTTAGATCTTCAAGCCAGAGTGTGGTGGAAAAGGCATTCCAGCCCGGAGAAGCAGCAGAGGCAAAGACATGGAGGGGAGCTCGACCCTCGTGGTTTATTTGATGGAGAGATTGCCCTGCTTAGCATCAAGCTGAAGAAATGCAAAAGAGGGAAGTCTGGGGCATTATGATAGAGTGGTATGGGAAGAGGGAGCCATTGTAGGTTCTTGAGCAGGAGAGTTTTGAAAAGCACGAAGAGCCGTGCTTTGGAATACTAAGCCTAGGATGGTAAAACTGGCATCTGCAGAGAAACCTGCGGGTCGCGTAGGGGCTCGGGGTGGGAGCTCAGACTTGTCGGTGTACTTCTGCTCACTATCCAAATTTTGTACTTTGTGTGTTTCCTACCTACTTAATAATAATTTTTAAGTTTAAAGAGCCCACTGTGGCTGCAAGGGGTGGGGGGGGGGGTTCCCTAAACGCACTGAAGAGTTATCTATGTGGTGGAGGGGCAGGGATCGGAAGAGGAGCGGGGGAGGGGACAAGCATAACCAGGAACGAATGCCAAATTCTCACATGTCCATGAGGACAGCATCGGAAAGGGCTAGACCCAATCAGAAAACATCAGCCAAGTAGGTTTCAGATATCTGAGGGGCATAATACTACACTTCTCCCCCAGGCAGTTCAATTTGACAATTTCTGGGAGTGCCGCTAGACTCCATTTTTGGGTAAATGCCTGGAAAACAGATCACAGAGTCAAGCTAGAAAGGGAACAGAGAGTCCCGTTTCTCGGGGAAGAAAGAGTTGCAGGCGATGTCTCAGCCTGAAGGTGAGCTGGAGAGGCAGGCCTGATTCTTCGGCAGTAGATACAACAGGCGTGGGCGCGGTTGAGAAGGGCCCCTGGGGGAGAGGCCAGGGAGCAGCGGGCCCCTGGCCCTGCGTGGTGCTGCCCTAAGGAGCCTGTGCCTGCTGGGACAAGCTTGAGAAGCACCTCACTCTCTATCCCTCTCAGAAACTCACAACACCTGTATTTCATAGTCCGTTAGATTCTTAGTAAGGAAAACTCGTATTTTTCTCCCCTTTCCCCACTCCCTGTGACCTGATTTTTTTTTTTTTTTATGATCGCTTGTTACCAGTGGAGTACAGATATTTGGGAAACTCTGGTCTGGTCTGGGCTGAGCCTGTCGGACCTGGTCGGTCTAGTGAGGTGGGGCTGAGGCGGGTCAAAGGCAAGAACTGGAATGTCAGTGTGAAGGGGCATGCCCGAGGGGGGCCGCAGCTCTCCATTTGGGCTCATTTCCTCTGAGCTAACCCAAGACGGTTTGTCATCACTACAGAGATGACTAAACAGGAAGAGAAGCCGAGGAGGGAAGAAAAACCATCCCCAGCGGACTCATACAAATACCTGCTAGAGGGAGTGACAGTTTAATAAGGGCTCTTCAGGCTCAGCTTTCTTATTGGGAAATTTCAATTCCATTCCACTTCAGTTTCACAGGCTGAGTTGGTTTGAGGAGAGGGAACTGGTAAGGAGTGCTTTGCACTGAAGGTAGTACCTCAGGTGGACCTCCAGCTCCCATCCCAGGAGGGTTCGAGACCAGCCTCCCTCCATCTCTGTTCCTAGAGCCCTTGGTTTTGATGGGCTTATTATAAAAGGGCTACTCACATTAGAATAGGAGGGTAACTAAGACTCCCGTTCTGCATTTTACAAGTTACTAATGTGAGACCTTTTTTTTTTTTTTTATAGCTCCTGCTGACTGGTGCTTCAAGATCAAACCAAGTGTACAGTAGCTAAGTTATTTAAGTAACAAAAGCCATCTGGCTTACCATTGAAGTTTGACATCATTTTTTAGGAAATTGTGGAATCCTCACCTGAAGTGGTCCTTTGGCAGAGGGTCTTTTTGGGAACACTTGGTGGGGTGGGGGCGGGGGGGCTCAGTCGACTGAACTTCTGACTCTTGGTTTCGGCTCAGGCATGATGCCAGGGTCGTGGGGTTGAGCCCTGTGTTGGGTCCATCCTGAGTGTGGAACCTGCTTGGGAGTCTCTCTCTCTCCTTCTGCCCCTTCCCCACTCACGCTCACTCTTTGCTCTCTCTCTCTCTCTCTCTCTCCAAAATAAAAAAAAAGGGTTTTTTGGTTTGTTTTTTTTTTGAAGAAACATCAACTAACAACCAGCATCCGTAGCTGTCCTGTCGTTGCTACTGTTTTTGGCTCCACTACTGTGTATGACCACGGTCTCTCAATGTTTTATAAAATTTATGTCAGGGATGTATATATTGTAAATAAATACGTAAGCGGTCGGTGGTCTGCAGGGACACTTGTCTCCTTAAGATCTCTGACCCACTCAGTACCTGGTGTTGGCTGTCGCTCGGGCAGGGAAATGGCAGAGAACTCCTAGAAACCGCAGGGTCCTGTGCAAGTACAGGAGAGCAGCCTCTTCTGAATACGGCGGAGGACGGCCCCAGCTGCCTGTGTCCCTGTCCTCGGCCCCTCGCTCGGAGCCCGCACTGCCCCTGGAACCCCGGTCACATGAGAGTCTTCAGCCCGAAAGAGGAAATAACACTTCTTTACACCAAGGCAAAGTGTGTGAAAGGCACCCCATGGGACAGCTCTGTCCAGGCCCCCCCACAACTGTCAGCAAGAAGGAGGCACCTCCGGGCGGCAAACCTTCTTCTCCAGGTGCGTGTCTGGTTAATCTTGTCAAACCCTTTATTCCGGGCCCGGCGGGGAGCCTGGGACTCCCAGAACATTCTTCACCCGGAAACTTCGTCCCTGTGTGCTCTGTTCATCCCCTTCTGACCCCATCCCATCAGCACAATTCCTAGTGTTCCCTGCTGTGGATGTTCCCTGCACCTTTCTGTTCTCACGAAACCTGACTCTCCCCGACGCTGCTCCTCTCGAGGCCCCTCAGGGGGCAAGATTGAGGGGCCGAGTCCTCCTGGCTCCTGTCTGCTTCCAGCCCACGCCTTCTGCCCCAGTTCCGACGCACCTTCCGGCACATCCCCACCACCAGACATCCCCTTTTCTAGTTCTTTGTTACCCCTCAACCTGTGAAGATTGTAGTGCTGGGTCCGGATCACTCGTTCCTAAGGCTCCTCCCTGCGGAATCTGACTACGTTCAAAACCCCCCAGATCCGCTGCCCTGGCGTGGTCGGCCCCAAGCGCCTTGTCCTCTTCCTTTCCCAGCAGCCCCTGCCCTGGTCCTGCTCCTGACCTTCCTGCACCAATGCCCCCAGCCCCGCACAGTCCCCGTTATAAGCGCACCTGCTCTGCTCTGTGCCTTGCACGTCTGTCCCTGAGCGCCCCACTCCACAGACCCCACAGCCCCGCAGGTGCGCAAGCCGGTGACCCCACTGCCTGCCACCAGCACACGGCCGCTGCGGCTTCTCGTTCCCCTCACTGTACTGGGTCTCCATCTCCACTGTTCGTCATGAGAGCGACTCTGCTACCGTCACTCTTTTACGGCCCCCCCCCCCAACCTGTCTTCCTCTGGCCAGATCCCCAACTGTGCGCAGTCACCTCTGCTGGCTCCCTCCCCGCCCCCACAGCTGCTGAGCGTTCCTGCAGGCAAATACTGCACTGGGCTGAGTAGTCATTGCAGGGACCGCAGACCCCCAGCGGGTCCCCAGTGTCTCTCACGTGGCCTCACTGTGTGGTCCTGGTCGGCTCACTCACAATCTCCTCATCTCTCTTCCTAGACCTGCAGCCCTGTATCCCCACACTGAGCGGCTCGCTTTGCTTCCTCTGTCACCGAAATGAGAAGTGTCCAGAAGCAGCTCCCACCACGCGTCCACACACCCGGCCGCGCTGGCGGCCATGTCCCCTGCCTCCCCTCCTGGGACTGTGTGTGAACGCCCCTCGGCTCTCCCCCTCGTCTCAGTCTGCCGGGGCTGCCATAACAACCAAATACCCAAGACTGGGTGGCTTCAACACCAGAAATTTATTTTCTCACTGTTCCGGAGGCTGGAAAGTCCAAGATCAAGGTGCGGGCCGGTTTGGCAGCTGGTGAGGGCTCTCTTCCTGGCTTGCCAGTGGCTGCCTCCTCGCCGTGTCCTCTCGTGGCTGGGAGAAGAACCCTGGGGTTTCTACTCCTCAATCCGAGCAGGAGCTCACCCTCGTGACCTCATTTGACTTCTGTCAGCTCCTCGCAGGTCCTGTCTCCAGATAGAGTCAGCTGGGGTTAGGGTCTCAACATACGGGTTTGAGGACAAAACATTCCATCGGTAATACCGCTTTAGGCCGGGACCCCACCTGGGCTACTTAAGGACGTCGCCCGCCTCGTCCACCTGTCTCCCCCGTCATCGGCGTTTACCTTTCTGCTACATCCCACAAACACACTGTCGTTTCTCGCATCTTCCAAAACCCGAGAGCCTCTTTATTCAGTTCCCTGGCTAGCTCTTGTCTCGTTTTCCCCACTCTCTTCCACCGAGGGGTTTCTCCAAAGAAATGTCCTGTGCTTCCTTTTCTGGACTTCTCTCTTCCTACTCTTTGTTGTACGCGCTTCAGTCAGTCTGTCACCGCCACTGCCTGTCAAGGTTACCAGCAACCCCTTCACCGTAGCGTCTAGTGGGCATTTTTCCAGCCTCGTCTTGCCCTGCTTGTAAGCAGCATGTGACGCAGTGGTGCACCTCCCACACGCCTAGTGCCTCGTAGGTGCTGGGCTCCACGGGGGGTGCGAGATGAAGAGAGTTCACACGGTGACAGACCTATGAGCCCTTATGGTGAGTATGCTAAGTCCTCGAATGGAAGTATATACAAAGAACTAAAGAATTACAACCCAATGACCCAGCCGTTGCACTCCTTGGTATATTGCCGGGAGAAAATGAAAACATGTCCACGCAAAAACTTGTTCGTAGACCGTTACTCACAATAGCTGAGTAGCGGAAACAATTCAAATGTCCGTCAACCAACGACAAGATGGATGTGGGACATCCGTACAATGGGACAGTAGTTGGTATAAAATATAACGAGGGGGGCGCCTGGCTGGCTCAGTCAGTTAAGGGTCTCACTCTTGGTTTCAGCCCACGTCATGCGTGACCTCACGGTTCATGAGATCGAGCCCCGCGTTGGGCTCCGCGCAGAGCCTGCTTGGGGTTCTCTCTCTCCATCTCTTTCTCTGCCCCTTCCCTGCTTATTCTCTCTCTCTCACAAAACAAAATAAAACTTAAAAAAAAAAAGGAATGAGGGTCTGATGCATGCTACAACATGAGTGAGCCTTGAAAACATGCTCAGTGAAAGAAACCACATACTCCATCATTTCACGCATACAAAATTTCCAGAAAAGGCAAACGTATAGAACTAAAAAGTAGATTACGAGCTGCCTAGGGCTGGGAGGAGGATGTTGGGTCAGGGGAAGGGAGTGATTGCTAATGAGCATGAGGTTTCTTTTTGGAGTGATGAAAAGGTTCTAAAATTATAGGAATTGTACGACTGTGAATAGACTAAAATCATCAAATGGTCCACTTTCAATGAGTGGCTTGTGTTGTGTGTGAATTATGTCCTAATAAAACTTTATAAGCGAATGAACAAAGCAGTTACGGGAGGGGCCACCCCTGGGAAAGAGGGTGGGGGGCACCTTCCCTGAAGCCGGCCTTCCCCGCCAGCTGCCTCAGCCCTGGAGACTCCACAGGCGATGTCCCTTCCCTCAGGACCCCGGCTCCATTTCCCCCCACTCTACTCAGGGCTGGGAGTCACCAGAGGACAAAGCGACTTTCTATTTGGAAATCAGAGCAAAGAGCAATAACCCGGCCTCAGACACTAGCCAGCGAGTCTATAAAAGCGTCATGAACCAGCGTTCACCTTGGGATCCTGAGACAGGTCGTCCCCACCCACTGTGGTTTTCCTCCCTGCCACCCCCAGCCATGCTCCCTCCGCCCAGCACACACATCCCCGGGTCCTCTGTGTGCTGCCCGCATTCCTCTTCCCTCCCCCACTCCTCCTTCCGGGGTGCCCTCCTGCACGGCCAGGGGACCCGCCGCCCTCCACCCTCTGTGAAGGCCCTCGGCCTCATCTCTGCCCACCTCTGCATCCCCAGTGCTTCCCCCCAAGCCTCTGACTCCACCTGCAGCCCACCCCAAGGGACAGGCGGGTGCTGTTGCTTCCCTTGATTCATGAAGGACGAAAGTGACAGGGGCATGTCCAAGGTCAGTGGGTCACAAGTGGAAGAATGAGGATTCCAGCTCCGGGAGTGCAGCCCCAGAGGGCTCTTCACCACCACGCTCTACTGGGAGAGCTAGATGCACACAGTCACTCTCCCACGTATGGCTGGAAGACCTCTGAAACCCTCCGTTTTATGCGCCACCCCCCCCCACAACTGTCAGAGTGGTGTTCCAGCCTGAGCAGAGAGAGCACCCCACCAAGGCCCGCAGGGCCAGAGGGGGAGGGGCCGGGGATGGGAGAAGTGAGAGCAGAGTGAGCAAATGTGTGGGTTCCCTGGGCAGCCTGGGTTAGTGTCTGACGTCTGGGGAAGAAGTGTCCTTCCTCTCTCCCCAGGCTTTTCCTCTTCTCGATCTCCTTTTCTTCTTCGAGATTTCTCAAGAGTCTTTCACCCACGGAGTAAATAAAATACTGATTAAAGCAGGAGGGGCTCTGCGTCTTGATTTCGGAATCAAGGGAAAGCACCCCAGTTAATAGTGCCCTTCTCACGAGCCTCCTGAAATCCCCTCACCGCTCACTCCTTCCGACAAAAGCAGTTGGAGCCATGGCATTTACAGGCCTGTTTAGGGGTGACTCATGAAACCACTTGATCAGCATGCCTCACCTGGCCAACCGATACTGGAGATGAGCAAAAGAAAAAAAAAAACGCGTGCCCCTGTATACACGTCTGTATGTGTTTTCCTAACGAGGGAGATTTTTCTAGAACATTACAGTAACTAAAAACAAAAAAAAGAAGGTATACTCAAACTCAATAGTACTTTTAAGTTTAAATAGCTTGTTTATACCCTAAAATAGTGTTTTACTAGAATGGTCCTTCCCTGGCTTTAATGAAAAACTCAGCAGGAATTTCAAAATCTGCTTCTTTGCTTATTTTCAACGGGGAACATTGCCACATTTAAGCATTTCTCTTGATCAGGTGACGATAATTTCCAATGGACTTTAGATCACGTGTTTATTTAAAGTGTTGAGACTTTGTTCATCTCAGATTGTTTTTGCATTAAGTTTGATTCTTACAAATTTTGCATTAAAGATTATTTATCTTGCTTACTGGGCTCTTGTGGTGTCCCCTTAAATTTCGTAGCTTAGCTGAAGGTCTCGTTGGCCTCACCCTCAGTCCCGGACCAGCTGAGAATCTTCTGAAAGCAGAAGTATCAGGAAGAGAAGAAAGAAAACCAATTCAAACCTTCTTCTTTTTTGAATTTGGATGTCTTTAGATGCGCACTCTGTTTCACCACGGGCCTCTGCTTTCCAATTGTCTTGCACCCGTTTGCTGGCTCTGGGCCCCAAGCCACGGAGACAACTGTGTGCTCTGAATATGCCCCAGAAGCAATAGAGAGAGCTGCAGGACAGATGGACAGGGCAAAGGACAGCCAGCCCCAACCTGTGCGGTCAGGGGTCAGTACACTTCACCACCACCAACCCCACCCCCACCAGGTCCTTCACATCGTGAAGTCATGGTCCACAATGCCACGGGGGAGGCATTCTCTGAGAAGGGCTGGGGTTTAAATTTTCCACCAACGAAGAGAAATGACAACTCAGAGTCAGAACTGAGTTACGGACACTAGAGGGCATTACCTTTCTGTCCTAGCTTAGAGTGTGGACTAAGAATCTTGTCCACGAGAATCACCTCTACTGAGCCTCTCCTGTGCCCCAGATGCCTTTGGCCTCGCAACCTCTGTTTAATCCTCACTGTAACTGCTAAGCAATTTCCCCACCACCGTTCTCCATTTCCCAGGTGACAGAACCGATGCTCAGAGAGAAGAAGTGACTTGCCCAGGGACACTTGCGGTGAGCCGGTGAAGGTGGGCCTGGATCCTCTCGATCTGCTCCAAGTGTAAGTAAGCTCCACAAGTAAGCTTGTGGAGGGACAGAACCCCTCACTCCCTCCTGTTGCTAAAAATACTGTAGAGGGTGTGCACACGTGAAAAGAAGCTGGGTGGTCCTCTCGTTGTGGTAAATACTTTTATGAACAGTCATCTGAGTCTCAGAAAAACTGTGAGTTAGGCAGGGTCACCCCATTTTGCAGATAAGGAAACAGGTGTAGTGACATAAAATGATGTGTCCCAAGTTACCTAGCAAATTAGGATATTTAAAGCTGGGCCAGAGTTCTGTCCTGATGCTGGGTCCCCTGTCCCGGGACAGTTTTGTAAGCACCCAGGCTGGCCACCCCAGCCAAGCCTCTTACCCCAGACTCGTTGCCGGTTCAGCAGAATGCTACCTAACATACGGTAAAAAGGACGCAATCCTCCGGGTAATCCTGACCCCCACACTCACAACCCTAGCTATTTCAATCACAGAATAATTGATAGAGTCACATAATCAGAGAGCTGGATGTCACCCACCAAGGCATCTTCGCCCTCGCCAGTTCACAGCGCGTAAGAATTTTCAGTGAAGTTCTGCCTCTCGTAACTGACTCGCCAGGCTGCGTGGCCCTGCGTGTTCTCTCCGTGAAATGCTGGTTGCTGTTCCCTCCCAGGGGGCACACTGAAGCAGGCCAGAGGATGCTCGTGGCTTCCGGGGTGCCACATACACCGTGTCTACCTGTTGACATGAATGTCACCTGCAGGGAGATGAGTTTGTCCCCAAGCCTGTTCTGTGCCAGCCGTACTCCAATGGATGTCACATAAATGGGGGAAACGTGGGTGTGAAACAAAGAATTATTGATTCTGTAAGAACCAAGGTGACAGTTTGGAGAGACCTAATAGAGGAGAGATCCTAAAATGAGGTTATTGTTGAACCGGATGTAGCAAGACAGAGGAAAAGCCTGGAGGCCGAGCATAGTATCTAAAAAGTTCCTCTACTCGACTTGTTTTCAAGTGTCTGAGGTTCTCGCTCTCCTCTACGGAAACGGACGTTAGAAATTGTAGACAATGAATTCAGGGTGTGATTTCTGTACAAGGGCAGGGTAGGGCGGAACTCCAAGAAACAGACATATCCGCAGTGCAGAGACCCTGACTCTATGTCAAACTCTCGGTGAAGGAACGGACGTCTATATGTTTTGGGTTAACAGAAATGTTTAAGATATGTATATGAGATTTAAAATTTCTTCTTACATGTACTCACGCACATACCTTTACGTTAGCGGACAAATGTGATTGCACTACATGTTTTAATTTTTGATGGAATCCTTTTTTTCCCTTTATCTTCGGATTGGGTCCTCCCTCACTTTCTCCCACCCCCCTCTTACCACGTGACTGTCCATCCTCCAAACCAGGATGCCACTGGGGCTGGTCTCTGCCACGTCTCCTCCACGTTCATGGTGTTGGCTCACATACACAATGGGGGCAGAGGGTGGGGAAGGGTGGCGTATTTCTTCTTAAAAGTGGGATGATGTTATGCACAATTCCCTTACCAATTATTCATGGTAATCCCTATGAGTCACCTGTGATAGGTCCAGTTTGTTCTTTATAATGGCTGCAGAATGTTTCCTCACATGTCCTAATAGATCACCCTCTCCCCCTCTGAAGGACATTCGCCTTGTTTCTAGGTTTTGCTTTCCACTCTAAACAGCAACCTAGTATACCTCCCTGTGCGTATGGTCATGCATTCCGGTCCAGTTCAGCCTTGAACAACACGGGTTCGGGCACCGACCCCCACGCAGTCAAAATTCCATGTCTAACCTTTGACTCCAAAAACTTTACTAGTAGCCTACTGTTGACCAGATGCCTTACCGGTAACATAAACAGTCAATGAACATACATTTTGTATGTTACATGCATGATATGCTGTATACTTGTAATAAAGTAAGCTAGAGAAAAATCAAGAAAATCGTAAGGAAGAGAAAATACATTCCTGGTGCTGTGCTGTATTTGTAGAAGAAAATCTGCTTATAAGCGGACACACACTTTTCAAACACGTGTTGTTCAGGGTCAGCTGTGTTTTTATGTCTATGGGGTAGATTCCCAGAAGTGGAACGGATATGTCAAAAGGTATATGTATTTTTAAAAAATTTTTTAGGCTTATTTATTTTTTGAGAGAGTGCAAGCAGTGGAGGGGCAGAGAGAGAGGGAGACACAGACTCTGAAGCAGGCTTCAGGCTCTGAGCTGTCCGCACAGAGCCCGACATGGGGCTTGAACCCACGAACCATGAGATCATGACCTGAGCTGAAGTTGGACACTTAACCGACTGAGTCACCCAGGCCCCCTGTATATGTATTTTTAATTTTAATTTCAGCAGATGTTGCCAGATTGCTTTCCAAAGGCTATGCCACCCGAAGGCAGTGATTAAAGGAAAGTTTTCTTGCATTCCCACTGGAAAGAGGTATCATCAGTCTTAAAATGTTGGTGATCCTGATAGACGCAAAGAAATATCTCATTGCCACTTAAATTGGCATTCCCTGATTGCTAGAGTCTGAAACCTTTTTTTATGTTTTTTGATCATCTGGAGTTGCTCTTTTGTGCGTTGCCTACTTGCATCTTTGCAAATTTTCCTATTTTTTAAAAAAATAATTCATCGCTTCAATTAATTATGCAGCTCGTTCATCAGCTTCCACCCCCTGTGCTGTTAGGACTGAAAATGTTGTATATGTTGATACACTGCTATTGTAAGCCATTTGAAATGAACAGAGGATATGAGGGCTGCAAAGGGCTAGGCAAAACGTATGGGGAAAGAGGTTAGAAAACCAAAAGCAAGAGGAAGGATGAAATAAGAAAGCCGGATTCTTGAGAACATAGAAATGATGTAGCCCCATGGGGCTCAAATTGGTATATGGGGAAAAAAATACAGTGAAGGAGTCAAGACTCAGGCACACATTCACGGGCGCGTGCCTGCACACACACACACACACACACACACACACGGAGACACACGAGCCATTCACTGAACCTTTACCGCGTGCCAGTCACTGTGTTAAGTGCATTGTTTGCTGAATCTCACCCTTCACTAGCAGGTAGATAGTACTATTATTCCCATTAAGCAGATGGAAAAACAGAGGCTCACAGAGGTATAGTAACATGGTTAAGACTGCATTGCTCGTCAAGCGGTAGAAGCGGGATTGGGACCCAGGTCTGCCTGCCCCAAGCCCTAAACTGGGAGATGACCAGCCTGAGAAGTGTGGGTGGACAAGGCTAGCATCAAGGGGCTTGGGTCTAGACCAGGTTTCTAAGCTGGGCCTGGGGAGGGTTTACCCAGCAGGCGGAAAGGAGTCAGAGACGCTGAAGCCTGGGTTGGGTGATTTCTTGAGGAACCAATGTGGTCAGAGGGGGCAGGTTTCAGCCTTGTAGACCGTCGGGGCCCTGCCCCAGGGCAGGGGTGGCTGCCGGGCTCATGTAAGCACCCAGCGGCTGAAGTGACTCACCCAGGCTGATGTCACCCCATATCCTCTGCTGCAATCACAGTGAAGCGAGTGTCATGACCCGTTGGAGGAAGTGCATATTTAAGGGGCTATTATTGCCTCGGCCCCTGGAGAGAATGAACAGCCTTGTTACCCCCCGAGTTTACAAGGGCTTTGCTGCCCAGCCCTCCCCACGTCTCAGCCTCTGGGTGACAAAACGACTGAGGACAAATGACTGGGGAGTCACGTTGGTGAGGCCCCACGAGGGGTGTGAGGGCAGCAGGTGCAGTGAGCACGGGGCCCCCCGAGCTGCAACATAAGGGCAGAATCAGTCACCCTGCACCTCCCAGGGGGAGAGCGAACTCATCCTGAAGCACTGAGGCACCGTATAAATAGCAGCGCTTGCCCTGGGCTGGGTGGCACTGCTAGAAAAGCCTGGACTAACCCGGGGAAGCGGTTGAGAGATCCCCTTTGCCCCCAGGTGGCTGGTGAGGCTTGTTCCCTTCCGCCCAGAGTGGAGGGTGTTCTGAGAACAAGAGGAGGTTAAATGTGACTTATTAATAACAGCGGGGCTTTCCAGAGCACCCCCCGAGCTAGATGCCCTCCCAAAGGGTGGCTCCGCCGGGGCACCCCTCCCTGCGGTGTCTCTGGGAACCTGGGAAGAGGCTATTTGGGACTGGATCCGGCAGACGGAGGCTCGAATCTCGGTTCTTCCGTTTATGAGGGGGAAGCCACCCTCTGGCCTCCAGTTGCGCGTCCGCACAGCGGAAAAGCCCCACCGATTGGTGACACCTGGAAGGCCCCCAGTGGGGGGAGGGGAGAGCTGGGTGGGGACAGATGTTTGTAGGGACCCTGCTGGGTTCTGCATTCCCTCTGTGGAAACCCATCGTGCCCCGTAAGGCGGGCATGGTGACCCTTCGTTTACAAGTGAGGCATCGGTGCTCAGAGGGCGTGAGCCATCTACTTGCGGTCTTGCCCTTTGAACCTGACCCCCACATCTGTGCCCTTTACACGATACGACACCCACAGTCTTCTCAAACCTACAATTATTTTTCCTGCGGACGGACAATAGGAGAATCTCAAGGTACAAAATTGGGATGAGGTGAGTTTCAAGCACAGTCTCATATTCGTTTAATTACCCCGCTGTTCAGTCACCTCGTGGGTGACTCCTGGTCACCACCGTCCTTTCTCTTATCTCGCTCTGCCCGCGCCCCCCAGGCCAAGGTTGGAGAACCATCAACCCGTAAGTACAAGAAGCCTTCGAGGCCATTCCTTCCCGCTCCTCCCTCTGGAGGCGGGGAATGAACTCTGGAACATTAGGGGTCCAATGTCACCCAGAGGAGGCCAGCTATGAGTGCCGGCTGAGCCCCTTCTGGAGCCCCCTCCCCCCCTCAGGACGCACAGTGCCTTCCGTCCCCTCCCCTTACCGCTGTCTCAGAAGCTGACGTCAGAGACACAGCATTAAGGGCGGGGACGGATCCCTGCATGTTCCTTTAAACTGGACAGCTGGTCCACCAGACTTCCATTTTCTTCTTCTGGATCCGGGACACCTGGTTGCTTAACAAATGAGTGTTTCCATAGAAGGTGGAAATAAAAACTCCTTTTGCTAAAAAGACTGGGGAGGAAGGAAGGGTGCGTGCGGCCGGGGGAAACGGGAAGTGCGTTGAGCTCTCTGCCCAGGATGGGGGCCTCCTCCGCCCAGGCCTCCCGCTCCTTCTCCACTCCACTGCCAAGGCCTGCTGCATTCTGGACTTCTAGGTGCCAGCCCCCTCTTCCCACTGTTCCCAGGGCCAGCACCTTCCTACTGAACCTTCTTCCTCCTGTGAGTGTTCCCTCCGGCCCCCTCTGGCTCTCTCCTCCTCCTGCTAATGTTTATTTATTTTTGAGAGAGAGAGAGAGAGAGAGAGAACGAGCAGAGAGACAGGATCCGAAGCAAGCTCTGTACTGACAGCACAGAGCCCAACACGGGGCTCGAACTCACGAACCATGAGATCATGACCTGAGCCAAAGTCGGCCGCTTAACCGACTGAGCCACCCAGGCGCCCCTCCTTATCCTCCTTATACCGAGTTCCTGCATCGTGTACTTTCATGAGGTCTTGAACTTCCTTTTCTTTATTTGAGGCTGTGCTGCAAGAATTTGCCCGGCCACCTGACACATCGGGGTTTAAAGGCCAGTCCTTCCACTGGCTAGCTGTGTGATGCTCGGCAGCTTGGTCTCTGGACCTGTCTCGTCATCTGTAAATGGGGAGAATAATATGTTTGGGGCAGGTCTCGTGTGTGAGAATCAACCAAACAGTGTCCCTAAAGTGTTTTGCACATTGCAAGGGCACCACAGATGGTTCCTCTTCTTCTAGCACATTGATTATCCTGCATTAGGACTCAGCTCCTGCTGAGACCAGCCCCAGTGCCCCGGGGGTCTTCCCCGGGTGGTGCCACGTCAAAGATGTCTTTCTGTGACCCAGAGGTCTGCCCTGGCGCTTGCAGCCCCTCTCTGCCCCTTGCACATGGCAAAGGGATCCTGCTGCAGCCTGAGTCTCCTGCACCACCTGCGTCTGGAGCCAGACTGGGCATGCCTCCAAAGCCATCATAATTTCCAGGGTCCGATTATTCAGTACAGTCCGCAGAGGCCCGCAGAGGCCCCAGAGGAAAGAATGACAGAGTGGAAAGGAAATGTGCCTTGGGAACTTGGGTCCAACTTTCTGCTGTGTCGCTAACCAGCCTTGTGTCCTTGGGCAAGTCATTGAGGTTCTTTCTGATTCACCTAGAATTTCAATTAGAAATTGCTCCCCACCCACCTCCCCCAGCCATGCCTTTCTTCCACAAATATAAATTGGACCTATAGGACCTAGGGATAAGAAAGGGAACAGAAGCAGGTGAAACCCTGCCATGATAGCATCATGGCACCCAGCATCTGATGAGGGTCCAGATGTGTTCATCTGATGAATAAATGCAGACTTCTGCCCCTGAAGAAGGGTTCTTGGTGCTGGAGTCTGACAGTGACCTCGTCAGGGAGGGCAGGGCGTGCTTTTTGATGAGGCTGTGACTGAGCCAAGATTGAAGGACAAAGAGGCAGACACTGGCCACGAGGGATGGAAAGGATCTCCAGGCAGAGGACAGGGCCAGCTGGAGAGACCCAGCAGCAGGAGGGGACAAAGGTGTGGGAGGAATCAGAGGATGGCCACCGGGAAGGGTGACTGCAGAGTTGAGTTTTGCCTTCAGTCTCCTCCGAGCCTCCGAGATGGTTTTAAAAAGAGAGGATGGCCAATCCACAGGCGGCTGGGAGGGCAAAGAGTGAACCTGTCAGCCCCTCATCTCCCCATTCATTTATCAGATGAATGTAACAGTCACCTGGCAAGAGCTTGAAGATTGGGGACATGGCAGAGGATGTTTTGATGAAGGACATTTTGATACACAAAAGGGATGGGGGAAAATCTGGAAAGTGAGGTGACATCTCAGAGTTTGGGCCCAGGGGGGATATTACAGTGGGGCCCCTGGGTCCCTTCTGGGGAGCTCAGGGCACTGGGCACCTGGCATCAGAAGGGGGTCAAGACAGGGGTCCTGAGGAAGAAAGGGAGAGTATTCTGGTATCTTTAACACCAAAGGGATCTTGGTGACTTCATAATCAGGGTCGTGGCTAGCCGTTCCTGAATATATTATGGGTAGAAAAAGGAAAACCTAGTGATTGTTTGGGGCTTTTACTGAGCCAGTGGTGGGTGCCCTCTAAGCCAATGGGAGGAGCCTGTTATCGACAAGGAAAAATGCATATGTCCATAACTGAACTTCAATTCAATATGTGGCTCATAAAGACATTTTCTGTCTATGCAACCTGACCTTCTACTATCTTAGGGAATTAGATCCAGATCTGCCTGCCTGTCTGAGCACAGCAGTTAATTGCATGGGGTAGACGCTGTCAGACCACAGGCAAATCGCTTAGGGATGGTGAATCCCAGTTTCTGCATTATGAGTTGGGAATAATGATATCTACTTCACTGGGTCAGACGGGAGAATGTATGTAGCATGTTCAGCACGGTGTCTGGTCCTGTGGCAGCAGGTGTTGTTACGGCAATTATTCCGTATGTGTGATGTAGCTGTAAAGCTTCTATAGGGCTAGGAAGGCAATGTAATCAATAGCAAGGCGGGCGGTAAGAGACAATAGGGGGTGGTGGGGAGTGTAGCAAACTGGAGAACCCTTGCCTGTCTAAAGGGGGCAGCAAGTCCTCAGCCTCAGCCATTGGCTGTGGCACAAGGACTCAGAACAAACGTGGCCTGACCTTCCCAGAAACGCTGGGAATCCTAGTTTATGACTTTGGTGTTCAATTCAAATAAAAAAAAAAAAAACTCACAAACAATAACCACCGACATAGCTAACAACATTATGGGACGCACAGAACAGGTCCTGGAGCAGTGCTGGACTGCAGGAAGTTAAAACAAAGTTCCAGAAAGGCCAGCGGTCCTCAGGAGTCCGATTTGCCCCACAGAGAAGACTCAAAAAGCACCTGAAGGGCCACGAAGGCAGCCCGAAGTCACTGCTCCTCACCCGTTAGGGGACACGGCAGCATCGTTAAACATGCGTGCACCAGCCTCCCTCGGGGAGGATTTTGAGGAGGACAGCTCTCATTGACCTGCACGTACTGGGGCAGTTGCTCAATGACGGTCCCAGCGGTTTACACTCCCAGCCCAAGAAGCGAGCTCCTGGGGAACCCGGAGGGTGTTTCTGGAGTTGCTCTAGGAGGCTGCAATACCGCCGATGTCCACTGGGGGTCTCTCTCGCACCACTGATGGCATCACCACCCCCAGGTCTAGCTGGGGCGGGGTTACTGCTGGGGAAGCAAGGTCAGGCCCAGCCTCTGTGGAAGGATTGCCGTGCCCTTCACGGTGATGTGACTGCCTGGTAAGTGTTTACAGAAGCCAAACTTGGATTTTAAGGGACAGCTCTCCTGCCAGCCAGGCAGCCTGTCTCAGTAGTCTTTCCTGTGCGAGGAAAAGTCCTTGGAGACGTTCTCTGCACACGAGGATCTCGTTATGATCTTAAGAGTTTCTGTGTAGGTCGGCTCTGTTGCCCTCATGGCCAGCCTCTCTCAGACGCTGGCACTGAGGAACCTGCCGCCCCCTTCCCTGATAGAGCTGAATAAGAAGTATATTCCTGGGGCACCTGGGTGGCTTAGTCAGGGGTCCGACTCTTCATTTCAGCTCAGGTATTGATCTCGTGGTTCATGGGTTTGAGCCCCGTGTCAGGCTCTGTGCTAACAGCAGGGAACCTGCTGGAGATCCTCTCTCCCTCTCTCTCTGCCCCTCCCCTACTCACGCGCGCGCTCTCTCTCTCTCTCTCTCTCTCTCTCAAGATAAATAAATCAGCTTTAAAAAAAGAAGAAGAAGAAGAAGTATATTCCGGGCTTCAGGGATTGTGCTGTTGGGGGTAGTTTTATCTGGTCAAAACTCCCTAGCTGAGAGGTCAGAGATCTGGGTTTAGCTTCCAGTTCTGCCATTTATTAGCCATAGGGCCTGTTTCCTTATCTGTAAAACGGGCCTAACATTGATCTGGAAAAACCGTTTCAGGTGTTAAATAGCAGTGCATGTGAAACATTTTAAAAACTGAAATACGTGTGACTCATTTACGTGGTCGCTGTAGGGTGAGGTGCCAGCTAATGTTTCCTGTAAAGTGCCACGTTGTAAATATTTCAGGCTTTGTTGGTTTTATCGTCTCCGTTACAGCAACTCAATTCTGCTGTCGCAGCCCCAGACGATACGGAGAGAAACTAGTGGGGCCGAGTTTCAACAAAACTTCATTTTACAAAAACAGGCAGTGGGCTGGATCTGGCCCGCGGGCTGTACTTTGCCCACCCGTACCGCCTGGCTTTGTACGGCCTGTGAGCTAAGAATGGTTTTTATATTTCTAAAGGGTCTTAATGCACCAACAAAGAAAGATAGGTGACAAAGGCCAGACTGTTGGTGGCTCCCAAAGACCACAGCATTTGCCATCTGGTTCTTTACAGAAGTTGGATGCATCCTGCTCTCGAACATCTCGGGCACGGTTAGCCCAGGAGACAGCAGCTCGTCCCTGAGTGTGGGGTGGCCTGGCTGGTAAGTCATAACACAACAGGCAGGAAACCGGGTGGCCCCTGGGACCATCAGTCTCACAAGGTGCGGGACAGAGGTTCTCTTTTCAGGTGCCTATTTTGGATGGCCCGTTTGAAAGAGGATCAGAAAGGATTTCATCTGAAAAGGAATCAAGTGCAAATCAAGTGCTTTCACTTCCTGAATTGTTTCCAGCGCACAAGGTTGTTCTGAACGTGGGCCCTGAGTCATGGGGGAGCCCAGGATGTCTGCCCACCTGGGGAGCCAGGGGATCTGACACAGAGGCCAGAGAAGGGGTGCTGTCAGGCCAGAGACTGGCTTAGAAGCAACATGCTTCTTCCTTGTTCTGGGTTCAGTCATACAAATGAGCAGAGGCAGCAGCCTCCGGGCCCAGAGAAACAGTCCACAGAGACAAGAGAGAGAACGCTGGGCTGGGGGACGCGTGTTGCGCCCGTTAAAGCGATGCCTTCTACGGAGAAGGCCGGGAAGCCTGGACCCTTGGGAGCAGCCGTGTTGGGGCACTGGGCGGGGGAAAGCGGGGGATGTGTCACAGTGCTTATTGGTCTGTTTTTGCTCCTCTCCCCTGCCCCCCATTCCTCCCACTGCCCCCGAGACAAGATGCTGTTAGGAAAATAGGGGCTGCTTGGCCCCACCGAACCCTCTCGTCTACCATCAGGAAAATGGTGGCTCTCCCAGTATCGTTATGGTCCCGCTCAGCCCCCGGGGCTCGGGACAGGGTCTCCCTTCATCTTCTCGGGTCCTTTTATGGCAGCTCTGGGTCTCCCAAGGAATGGCGCTGGAAAGAAGACTTTTGTCTTTTTTGTACTGCTTTTCCTGACTAAATATCATAGTCATTGCAGAAAATTTGGCAAACAGAGACACGAGTAAAAAGGAAATGTACAAGGGGCGCCTGGGTGGTTCAGTCGGTTGAGCATCCGACTTCAGCTCAGGTCACAATCTCACAGATCGTGAGTTTGAGCCCCGCATCGGGCTCTGGGCTGACAGCTTGGAGCCTGGAGCCTGCTTCAGATTCTGTGTCTCCCTCTCTTTCTGCCCCTCTCCTGCTCATGGTTAGTCTCTCTCTCTCTCTCTCTCTGCCCCTCCCCCACTTGTGCTGTCTCTCTCTCTCTCTCTCTCTCTTGAAAATTAAAAAAAAAATGTACAGAATGATTTTAGTCTGAAAACCAAATTAATTCAGGAAACAATTACTTTATTGAGCACCTAGTATGTGCCAGGCGCTGTTCTTGGTGCTGGGGATGCTGCATGAACAAAGAAACGTCCTTGGCCTCTCGGAGTGTCTATTCTAGTAGAAGAGATGGTGAGTAGAGCAGGGGAAGGGCCACCTTTATTGATATGGGGCCAGAAAACGAGGAAGCAACATGGTGGGTATTAGAGGAAGAGGGTGTCAGGCAGAAGGAATGGAAGTGTGGCAGGAACCTGCCTGGTGTGTTCAGGGGTGTGAGGGAGGCCAGCATGGCTGCAGCAGGTGAGCAAAGAGGGTATGGAAGGAGAGGAGGCAGGGACAGCTGGCCGAAGACACGTGGGGACTTGTCGATCGTGGTGAGGGCTTCAGATTACTACTGAATGAGACAGAAATCCAACGTAGGCTCTTGATCAGCAGAGCAACCGACCGGCCTTATGCTTTGAGATAATCACTCTGGACGCTGGATGGAAAGCAGGCGGGGCCTGGGGGTTGGCATGGGTGGGAGCTGGGATACCAGTTAGGTTACTGCGGTAATGCAGGGGAGAGAGTCTTCCTTGACCCCCCCCTGGAGCCCCTGGCTGGGGCTGGAAATCCCACTCACGAAGGCCAATCAACAGCAGAAAAGCCTGCACAAGAGAACGCGGACCCAAAGCGGGGACCGGATCAGGAGGCTTTAGGCAAAGAAACGATCCAGTTTGAAGAACTGGCACGGCACGGGGTCAGGGCCACGGGCAGCGAGTTTATTTCTACAGCCTTCTCAGCTCCCAGTTCCCTGTCACCAGTGACGTCTTCCTGCCTTTGGGTGCCTTTCACATGGGAGATTTTATCTCCTGGTTTCAGGACAAAAAGAGTCAGGGAGGCCTTGTGGCCTCAGCTGTTTCTTAGGTGCCTCGAATTAAAACAGTATGCCACGGTGTTGAGTCTTGGGGCAACGTGTTCCGCTCCCCTTCGATAGTAATACAAGGCTGTAACAGTGGAGGGAGCTGCCCTGGGGGAGGCCTGGAGCCTCTCCCCTGGGGTTCCTGCTGCTTCTTCTCAGTGGCCTCTTGGAGAGTCCACTCTGGAACCCCAAGATGCCTGGCTGCACAGTTTGAAAACCGCTGGAAGGGAAGGTCCCTAAGGGCACCTCTGGCTCCGGGCTCCCGGGCTCCCGGGCTCCCGTGGCCCTGCGGGCCAGGCTGTTGGAGGCCCAGACCTGATTGATTCCATGAGAGGCAGCCTGGCTTCCATTTTCCAGGCCTCTGAAAATGCCGACTTGGAAACCGGACGGGGTTTTCGGGGTCCAGAAAGGGGAGGGATTTTGAAAATTAACTCAACTCCCGGGTGCAGAACGTGGCCAGCCAGCCCTGCATAGGAATTGTAAGGAGGAGTAAAACGAAGCATTTGCCCCAAGGAACCCACCGGCTGGCCCAGGAGCTAGGAGGTCATACCAATGACAAAAGGGGTCTGTGACCCCCTGGCCCTGACTTGCTTCCATATGCTCTGGGCCCGTGGTTCCCAAACCGGGTGGGCCATGAGGGCACCTGGGAAGCTTTAGACCACCCAGGCTTCCAGAGGGTTTTCTCGTAGATCCCTCAGTCTCCTCCCTAGTCTCTCAGAACGTCTCTGGGCTGAGCTAGTGGTCTGTGAAACCACTTAGCACCCTGAAATGTCCTAAGGACACCACCAACATGGAGGGCGATGTTCTCACAGAGCCCCACAGATCTCACAGAGGGGGAGCCCTCACCAGAGAGAAACAACTTAGGAGGCGAGGCTGGCTGAACAGGTGGGACCTGAAAGTCCATGCCGGAACCTGAAGAAAATTGGACATTTCCAAACAGAAAGAGAGAGAGAGAGAGAGAGAGAGAGAGAGAGAGAAGAAAGGGGGAGGGGAGGAGAGAGTGTATCCTCTGTGAGTGAATGGTAATTTTCTCACAGTTGCCGGGAAGAAAGAAAAACAACAACAACGGCGAAAAACACATCAACAAAACCAGACTGAGAGCCGCCAACTAAAAAGATTTCTCTGAGTCAGACTTCTTTCCTGGAAGCTGTGAACTTTATCCTCCGGCAGCCATTAATCTAATATTAAGGCCCTTAACCTTCTTAATTGTTCTCTTTCAGCATCGGCTGGTTTCATATTAACCTTTCAGTCTTTCCCATAATGCAGTTACCTCCAACTCCAGCCAGCCCTGATCCAGGGGCGGCCGCTGGCCCAGTGCCTCCCTCTCCCGGGCTCCATGGCCTTGTCCTTATCCCTCTGCGGCCTGCCCGCTTTGCTCCCTGATGTGCCCGGAAGGCCCCCAACGACCCTAGTGTGTGGGCCGCCCAGCCTGAGTTCGAGTTCCGGCCTCTCCTCTGAGCAGCGTGTCTGTTTTGAGGGGGGCCTCGACTCCTTGGGTAATTGCTGAGTAAGTGGGAGCATTGGGGACGGTGGGGAGGGTCTTCTGTCCCACAGGAGAGGCCACTGGGGCCCTTTCTCGTCTACAGTCAGGGCAGAGCTACAAAGAACCTTGACATTCACTTTCCAAACCCTTATTTTGGGGGGCACAGAGGCCCCTCCTTGAGGTGGGGCTACAGAGTTCATTCAGAATCGGAAGAGGTGAGACCCCGGGAGGGGACTTCCCTCTGCCTCGCCAAACCCGCTCTGGGCAGGACGAGGACTAGTCGAGGCTGTCTTCCCAACGTGTCCCCGGAGGGGCGAGGCTGGGGCAAAGCAGATTCTTCAAGGCCTGTCCCCGCCAGAGGCCCTTCTCCCAGCTACAGTGGACCAGAGCTGACTCTTCCCTGGCCCTCCTGCCTGGGGGGCTGGGCTCCAGGCTTGGGGTTCGTCTTGGGCTTTGGCCTGGTGAGGACACCCTCGGGCATCAGGATGGGAAAAGGCAAGCCCCTCCCTCATGCAGGTCTTTTCCTGTCACTGGGCATGTGAGCCCACTGCTGTCCCCACACCAGAACCGCTCTCTATTTTGTCGTGCTCTCCAGGCACTGCGCCCCTTTCACGAGTGAACGGAGCCCTGGGCTCAGTGTGGGGGGAGTTGAGCTCTCTGCCCCTGGGCCCCTGGTATCCTCTGGGCAGCTCTGCCTGGGGAGGGCGTTCTTCCAGACCTTCTCCAATGTCGATTCCACCCTGGAGACACCTTGACTTCAGCCCCTTTCTTCCCCGAGTGGGATGCCTCTCTCAGTGTAGTCTCACCTCAGGGGACTGGAGGACAGATCCCAGGGAACGGTGGCTAGGCCACCAAAACCCAACATTGCTTCCTTCTCCATGGGGTCCCGCTCAGCTCTGTTTGCCTACAACCACACACAGTGAGGGGGTGTCCCCCAGTGCTGCACCCCCAGGTTCCAGATACAGGGAAGGCCCCCAACCCACACCTTGTGTTGGTAGGCTTAACCTTGGCCTCAAAAGCACTCTGGAAGAGATCTAGTTTCTCCCAGCCACAAGTAGCTGCCATTAGGTTGGGCAGTCATGCACAGCCCTTCACGTGAAAATACGGAGGCCATGTTAGCCTACGGGGGTCATGGGCCCTCCCTGGAGGTACATATTTCCCTAGATTTGTCCCAGCTGACAGGCAAGGGGGGCGAAGAAAACACAAAAACAAAACAAAACAAAAATAAAAACCACTTTGAAACATACACACTGTTTGATAACTATAACAATTAAACACTTCTAAATAACAAAGCACTCTCTTCTCATTTTTCTCTTATCATCGGAGGGTTATTTTATACAACTGGAGCTTTAGAGTTTTTTTCCTTTTAGTGCATTGGCACAGGTTCAAAATGATATCCAGAGCTGTCCAATTTGCCTATCGCCCCAGACTTACTGATCTCAAGAAGTGAGACTAAGTTTAGCTGGACAGGCTGGGGGCTGAGTCGGGCATCTCAGCGCCGGGGAGCAGCGTCCACCAGGGACCTGTGGTCAGGGGAGCCCAACCCGGGATCTGCATGAGGGACAACGAGCTGGCCCAGCTGTGCTCTCGTGGGGCCTGGGATACTGTCAGGAAGATACAGTAAACGAGCCTGATTAAGGGGGAAACAAACATCACAAGGAGAGAAACAAAGCAAGTGATTCCACTCAAATGAATTAAGAGCAAACTCATGAAGCATGGGGTGGGTGTGGGTTTGACTGGAGAAAGGATTGGGGGTGGGTGTGGTTAACCCAGGAGGCAAGCTCTACACCGGAGGTGGAGGCAGCTGAGAGAAAGTAGGGGAAGGTCTCCATATTTGGGTGGGGCCATTAGTGGTGGCGGGCAGGGGTGTGGATAAGTGAGGTCTCTCTTTCCCTCCCTCTCTCTCTCTCTCTTACACAACACACACACACACACACACACACACACACACACATACAGTTTTGAGGAAAAGGAGCAGAGGGACCAAGCTGGCCCAGAGAAACCAGTCAGTACTCTAAAAAGTCAGACTCACGATATTGCAACACCTCCTCTCGCCCCCATCACCCCTGCCCGTCTCGAGTTCAGGCCTGCTGCCTGGGGTGGTACAGTCATTTCCATAGCAACCAACTGTTCTGTCTCAGAGACATGACTCTGACTCCAGGTGGGTTACGAATAGAAGGCACACACGAAACTGCAACGCGATAGAGATCTCGTTGCCCAGCAAGCGCCCCTGCTAATAAAGAAAAGGTACAGACTGGAAGATAAATGGAACAGGGATGAGCAAGGACTACATTTGGCATGAGGCACCGGCTGTTTGCTGAACACAACAGTAGCCATCTAGTACGTTTGACAAGAATGATGCCGGCAAGCACAGCCAGGACAGCCTCCGTCAGCCAGCAGGCTGAGGGCCATCGCAGGGACGAGCATGCACAATGCTGGGTTCGTAGCTGGAAAGGGGATGCCTTTGACGTGTCCTCTCTATCTTGCACATAGTCCAGATGCTTGCTGCACGGCGGCACCTCACAGGATCCCAGCTCTCCTGCGTGTGCAGGCGTGTGTGCGTGAATTCTCTCAAGGAGGACTCATCCACGCTCCTTAGGAGTTAGTAACCCAAGCCCAAGCCTTACTAATTAGAAACAACTGGAGGAAGAGTAAGTCTGAGTTACCAGGTATCTCAGGAGAGAAGCATCATATTGTTCTGAAGGCGTGACCGACACAGTGCCTTTGTCAGGCAGTCAGGCCAGCCTGAGTCTGCTCTTTACAGCCCTGCATGGCCGAGGGCAAGCCCCTTGCCTGTCCTGGTCCTCATCTTGTAGAGGAGGCGGACGGACTTCATGACCTCCAGATGCAATGCTTCCTCTAGTCCTTGTTCTCAAGTTCTGTCTAGTGCAGAGGCTGGCTCTCAGTGACTCACCTGTAAACATCAGGTTGATTGGATGTGCTGAGTGTTTTCATAGAGCGGAATCAAGACCATGTGCTCATCTGCCATTCGTCTCTGCCTTCAGTTAACATCGATTACTATGTGGCAGTCACAGGGCCAGGCATCTGGAATCAAGGTAAGAAGTGATGGTGGCTTGGGGCCCTCTCAGCTGCCTGGGGAGACGAGCAGGCCATGCTCAGACCCATGGGGTGCAGGCTGGCATCCACCTGCGGACAAGCACACCCAGGTCTGGGGGAAGGTGGCTCTGGAGGCACCTGCAGAGCTTTCTCCACACCCTGGGCGTGGCGGGAGGCAGCCTTGGGGAGGAAGGCAAGCTGCCTAGAGGGGCCGTGCTGGGGAGACCCCCAAATGACCCAGAGACCGCAGGGTGGCAAGATGGATGAAGTCGAGAGCAAACAGGCCATGCCAATGTGGGTGCCCGGACATCTTCGTTCTTCTCAAAGAAGTGGAAACAGACCACTCAGAGAGGAAAGGCAGTAAGTTAAGGGAAAAGAGTGAGATCTGGGCAGATGTGTCCCTCCAGGAAATTCGAGGTGTTGCGGGTGGCCAACAGGGTTAGGCCATCATCACTAAGGCCCTGGGGAGGTGCTGGGAGTGAGGACCCAGACTTGGGAAAAGATTAAGGGAACAGGTAAGGCTGCCAGAAGGCCTCCTGGGCACAGCAGGCAGGGTGTTCTCTCCCCTGCCAGCACTGACAGAGGGGTGGCTGAAGGCATGAATTTAGTGCAGGGCAATGGTTGTCTCCCTTGAAACCCACAGAAAGATGGGGGGAGCATTACAGAGTGAGGTGCAATGGCGAGCCTTGACCAGGGAGAGAGAGCAACCACCCGTCTGAGTTTTCCACGCTTCTCTACTAAAAAGAATCAGAGACTCACAGAGCTGTTCCCTGAAAATCCATCAGCTAATCATTCAGTACGTGTTCACCAGCTAGTGCTTGGTATTATTTGTTATGTGACGCATTCTTGGGGCTCGAGACGTCGTCGTCCGTGCCCTCGAGTTACTGTACCGCTGGAAGTTTACATGTGCACCTGCGAGTCTGTGTGGGCTAAGCTATATTCTGTGAGGGCTAAGCAAGGGCACAGAAAGAGTCATGCGAGAGAAAAAGGGATCTCCTGGGATTGCCTGCTTAGGAAGTCTTCACAGGAAAATGGCTATTGCGAAGGCGTTGAAGGGTGTCTAGATGGAGAGGACGAAGTGAGAACACAGGATGTGTTTAGGGAGGCTGGAGAGAGACCAAGCTTGCAGAAGCATCCTGCCACCAGCTGCCACCAGGTGGCGCTGGTCTCAGAGGGAGGGGCGCCAGCGTGGGAAGGGGGACATTTGCTGACGTTGGATGTACACTTCAGGTTTGAGACCTGGGTGATAGCTGGCTGGGCCTGGCCAAACTCCTTAAATTCCACGTGCCTAAGTTTCCTCTTCTGTAAATTGGGAAAGGGAATAATGTTTATCTCCAAGTCGGGAGACCGGAACTGACACCGACAGTGGGCAAAGCACCCAGTACTTAGTGGGTCTCAGGAATGCTGGTCCCTTCCCCTCCTGGCCTGTAGAGAAGGCCGAATTTGAGACTGAAGGGGAGTAAATATTCCAGAAGTCCTCCGACTGCCCTTGCAGGGGTAAATACACAGATTGATCAGTGGGGAAAAAATGTTCTCTTGCAGCCTGTGGGGTGAGTTGACCATGCATGCTTGTCTCCGGATGTTTGACTTCCTGAATCTTCCCCGAACAATGCCATCTCTGTCATGGCACCGCTGGCAAGCAGTCCCATGAGAGCCAGGTTCTTGTCACATGTCCTTTTCCTGGAGTGAGTCACTAGAGAATTGGACTGTCGTTGTAACCTTCACCAGCTCAGGGAGGTGAAATGGGTGGGAATGAACACAAACACAGTACAACTTGGTGCTTAATGTTCCTTTCCATCAACATTTTGCCCTGGGGCCTTAACCTTGCCACTCAAAAAAAAAAAAAAAAAAAAAAAAAAAGGCAGGGTCGCATAATGAAGGAGATAAACTGAGTGACCCCCTTGTAATCCACAAACAAAGGGCCTTTCAGTAGCCCGAGGTCCGAAGTCTTATCTATTGCAATAAAACCTGGCCGGTTCCACACTGGAGGGAGAGTGGGTGATCCCAGTGAGACATCTCAGCCCCAGCACAAGATCAGAAGAGGCATGTTGATACTTCCCCAAGGGAAAAAGGTGACAACGAACAGAGACGGGGACAATCGAAATAACTGCTGGGATGACGTCTAGAATTTAAACTTTGAAAATCGAATGCAGGTCTTTCCCTGTTTGGCGGTATAAACATAAAGTCATTTCAAGATGGCAAGCTTAAAGCAAACACACAAATCTACGTGCAACCTCCATGACCCTCGTGTTTCCCCAAACGCGATGTCAGCTTGGGAGCGATGGGGTGTTTAACCCGCGCCGCTCGCGGGGCGGGGCAGGAAAACAGCAGGCTGGGAGTCAGGACAGTCTCCGTGCCACCCTCCACTCTGGCCATGTGACCTTGGGCAGACCCTCCCCCCCTCCCCTTGCTTGTCTGGGACTGAGGTTCCTCAGCCGAACATGGATGGTTTGTCTAGATAATTTAAAGTTTCCTTTAAACACCCTCCCCCACCCACTCAGAGGCTTTGGTTTTCATGGCTACTCGTACTTTGAGCTTTAACAAAAAAAGGAAAGGGGCCTGGCCTCTATCCTTACCAGTCCCGTGTATCACCCCGCAAACACAAGCCCAGTAGGGCAGAAGGGGCTCCTCCTTCATGGAAGCTCTGGACCTACATTTGTATACTGCAGCGGAGCCCAAATATTTGCTCCCAGGGTGGGGGGTCAACGGTCACCCGGCTTTCTGACTTGCTGAAGGCTCACAGATCATCCCGTGAGCTGTTCAAATTCACATCCGGCTCCCGTGGGACACTAGCTCAACTCTGCAAGTCAGTCTACAAACATCAGTGTCGCTGCCATAGCAGGTGCTAATGCTAGTCGCTGTCGGGAGAACCAAGATGAGCAAAGCAAGCACGGCCCCAACCCCGCGGAAGGTGACATCCTAGCAGGTGCTTGTGTCCAAGCCCAACGGAAGCACACAGCACTGTGACAACACTTGAGGAGTGGTGGGGGTGGGGGGTGATAAGAGCAGTCCCAGCTGGGGTCAGGCTTCCTGGAGGAGGAAGACTCTGACCTGAGATCTACAAGAGGGGCAGGACGGGGACCGCCTGAGGCCGGAAGAGCATGCCAACTGATGCAAGTGTGCGAGTAAACACAGTGGCTGAGGAGCACAAGTCCTCAGGAACAGCAAACAGCCCTGTCTTGCTGGAGCTTCAAGCATACGAGGGAGATGAGCTTAGACACCCAGGCAAAGGCCGATTCATAGAAAGTCTGTAGAACGCCAAGGAATTTGAACTTTGGGATGGGACATGGGACATCATGGGCATTCTTGAGCAGGGATGTGCCTTGGTGAGACTTGTACCCAGGAGAGGAATCTGCCAGCGGAATGGACTGAAAGGGGAGCCAGATGGGGGCAGAAGGAACAACGAGGGGATTATTTTGATAACCCGGATCGGTGGGTGTAGCCGTCTGAGCTGCAGTGAGACCAGGGTTGGAAAGGAGGGAGACTGTGGAAAGGTGCCGTAGAGGCAAGGAGTGGGACTCTGTGCCTGATGGGATGTGGGGGTCAAAGTCACACTGAGGCAGAGAGAATGCTGCAGGGGAAATCCAGCCACCTGCCCAGCCTGGACTCACGTGACAGATCATCCCGGGGGCGTGGAGGGTCAGCCCGAAGTGCCCGGAGGTCAAGAATCGAACAGCTTCAGGAAGGCGACTACGGTGGCAGTGACTGTGGGCTCTCCCTCCACTGTTTTACCAACAGCGCCCCTCATTTTCAGCCAGACGCATGCCTCCTACCCCCACTCTGAACAAAGACGCTCTCTAACTCTCTTAGCCCTAATAATCCGTCAGTCATGCATCACATGACTTCATCTGGTTAGTCAATTTGTAATCAGAAGTGTCAGACTCTTGGGAAATAGTTTTCCTGCTGGTTAGAAGGCAATACGACTTTAAGAGGATTTAGGTCTTGTAGTTACAATCAGATTTGAGTCCTGCCTTTTCTGTACTTACATAGTGGATATCTTTTGTGCGTGCGTCCGACTTATTTATTTTGTAATTGGAAGTTTGTACCTCCTAATCCCCATATTCGGGTATGGGGATCATCCACCTACTGGACACCTTAGCCGGCCAGGAACTCCTCTCCAGAACACCTTTGGCTTCTGCGGGTGTCTACCACTCACATCCTTAACGCTTGTGCATTCAGGGAGTCACCGTATGACTCTCTGTGTTCCAGGGGATACATTGTTCGTTGTGCTGATCGCAGGGGACAGGCACACGTGAGGAGCCCAGAGGAAGCTCAGGTCAAAGCGTAGCTGCTGGGGAGGACAGAGGAGCCAATCCCCGCCTCCCAGCCCTGGGAAGGGCACCTAAAGGTGAAACTGGTCTTAGGAGGAAGATAGGAAGATCAGCTCCCTCCCTGCTGAGGTTGTGGGGTTCTAATCAATAACTGGTCGCGGTTAACATAGATGGAGCGCTTCCTCTGTGCCGGGCAACGCTCTAAGATTTAAATGCATCGCCTGATGATTCCATTGGAGACAGATGGTACTATTAACCGCACCTGCAGACAGGGAAACTGGGCATTGAGATGTGAGGCTCGCGGTCACACAGTTTAGCGAGCCCAAGAGCTGTCGCCCGAACCCAGCTGTTTCTGATGCAGGGCCCCTGACCTGGGGTATCGGCTGTTCTAGGGGGGGTTAAAAAAACTTCTTCCCCACAAACTCCCTTTTCCAGGAATGTATCTCTTCTCGGTGACATCGATTCCATCCTTGGTGGTTTGTCTGAGAAAATCCCTGCTCGCAGGCTACCTTCCCCGTCCCGGGTTACCGTATTTGGAGTTAGAGAGGGGCTTTCCGCGGGGAGCGGTGGGATGGAGAGACCCCTAGTTTGTAACATTTGCCAAATGTCCGTGGTGAAAATGCTCCCACCGTGACCTATCTGAAGCTGTCATTGCGGCTTGTAAGAGCCCTGAATATATAATAATCGGCTCTCATCAGTCGGTTCCAGCCCAGCACTGGGGCCCGGAGGATTGCATTAGAGCTAAAAGGGTCCTCCTGCTAGCTGGGCATTTGAGGAACACAGGTGGCATCAAGGGCAGGCCCTGGAAACTTCTGGTGCTCTTCCAGGTGGGCCTTTGAGGGGGTCCCCGCCTGCTCCCCACTAGAGGTCTGGCCCAGGGCGCTCTGGGAGGCAGGGCTGGGGCCTGTGCTCCGGGCGGTCGGGGGGGCTCACCCGTCACTATGGGTCCCGAGGCCCCGCCCACCCCTCACCACCTGAAAACAGCTCCTGCGGCCAGCAGGTGGCAGCACGCTCGCGTTCAACACCCGCGGCTGAGCAAAGTGAGGGGCCTTTGTTCTGGGCCAGAGGCGGTGTCACGAAGAGAAAGGCCCAGAGGGGCAAGCTAATCGGCCTGTCCTCAGCTGACCCGCGCCTACAGAGCCAGTGGACGAGCTCCCGCAGCTTGATCTAATGAAAGCAACCTTAGCAAACAAGAGACAGCCGTCCCAGCTCCTGCCCGCCCGCCCACCCTCAGGGCTTAGGCCCCGCCTGGGGCGGCACCGCGCAAACAGGCACCCGGGCCTTTCAAGAACCGAGCCGAGTGCCAAGGATGTGTTTCCAGTTCGGAGAAGGGAAGCTCTTTACTCCTCCCTGCTACCCCTACCCACAAGCCTGCGCTGCTCCTTATTTTGTTGACTGGATTCTACTGGAGGGTCAGCCCCTACTGGGATAGTGGGAGTTCTAAGGGGCTTACCTGGGATCATCCTGGCTATAGCATTGAGAGCCCCAGGTCCTGGGAACCCCCAGTCCTGGGAGCCATCTACTATCCTCATAGTCGGAGTGGCCTCCTGGCACACAGTAGGCGCTTTCTGCGTGGATGCTGCTGATGGCGGTGCTGAAGGAGGGGGTTGGGGGGGGGGCAAGCACAAGTCACGTGAGATCACAGGCCTGACCAAATCCAACAGGCAGGATTGGATTTCATTCATTTGCCAAACGTGCTCCTTTTGCTTTTCGTCGCAGGTAAGGGCCAGTATACGTAAGGGGGAAACTCTGGAGCAGTCCACCTTCTCCCCCTCACTTTCCATCTTCGGCCTCCCTCCCACTCTCCTGCCGTCACACCCGCCACCTGTCTGCACAGCCTTGCAGTCCGGGGCCCTCCCGGAGTCCCACAGCAGAGAACTCCATGTTCCTGGGCAGGGTGGGGCTGCTTATGGGGAAAGGTGGCAGGGGTGGTGAAGAGGCAGGCCAGAGGAGGGGTGAGGCGGATGGGGGCCTCTTCAGAGCCACCAGCAGGGCGGAAGCTGTCCATAGGATCCCTCAGCCTGTGTTCCCTTCTCCTCCTGTAGCGCAAGCCCCATTGCGACGTGGCTTGCCTGCTTATGTCACTGTCCTATCCTTGGAAGTTTCTCTTCTTGGCTGAGGGCTTAGCTCAGAAGAGTCAGGCTCAGCAAACACTCACCTGCAATGTGGCTTGAATCAGGGAGAGATCTTTGCTTAAACCAATATAAGCAATTTGCAAACTCTCTTCCCTGCTCTGGACTTTGGGAAAAAGAGCAGACCTCTCCCTGTGGCTCCTAAGTTCTGCACAGGTGGGTTGTCACTGACTCCACAACCTTATCCTGTGCTGTCGTGCCCAGCACTTACTGTGGTGCTCACCCTGGCCTTCCTCCAGCCTGTAGAGACGCCATGCTCTTTCTTCCCTCCGAGTCTCCACTCGGCCCTCCCCTCTGTGTGGGTGAGAATAGTAGTGGGATCTGGCTCAGGGGGGCTGGCCCCAGAAGCCATGTGAGAGGGTCAGGTTGAATCTTTGCTCCTCTGAAGGATGAGAAGGAATCATATCATCCACTGGGGAGCAGGTGTGGACATAAGAACACTTTCAATGTGGCAGGAATCAACTCTTCTGCAGTCATCCTGTTAGGAAGGAGTTGTTGGTGCTTAGAAATATAGACCTCTCGGGGCGCCTGGGTGGCTCAGTCGGTTGAGCCTCAGCTCAGGTCATGATCTCACCGCCTGTGCATTCGAGCCCCACGTCGGGCTCTGTGCTGACAGCTCAGAGCCTGGAGCCTGCTTCGGATTCTGTGTCTCCCTCTCTCTGCCCCTCCCCTGCTCACACTCTGTCTCTCAAACATAAATAGACATTAAACAAATTTTTTAAAAATTAAAAAAAAGAAATATAGACTTCTCATGAGCTTTGTGTCTCAGATTCTTGAATAACTCACCACTCCTCATGTTACAATCCATCACTTAGTGAGTTCGTATTTACATTCCATTAGTCACAGATTAATGCAGGCATAGCCCTCTTCTAGGTAAAAATTGACCATGCAGGTGAAATCCTGCTGACTCCCGCCTTCCAGCCAACATTTGGATGTACTGGAGCCTACATTAACCCTATGATCTCAGTAGAGGGTCTTAGCACTTGGTGATTTATATGCGTGGGCGCTATCTTCCACCTTAAGGAACAAAGACCAGGAGTCTGGGCTATTTGTAGCCACGAGATAATGGTCCATGAATATGGAGTTTATTGAAGAAATGCTGAGTTTGTGACATGGAGTTTCCCAGGTAAACCAAATCCTAGATAGAAGGCACGGCAACTCTGCTTATGAAGACACGGGTATCTCCAAATCTCCAAAGCTTTGAGGGATAGGGAGTCTTTCCTGGCATCAGAGAAGGGCCTCGACCCCATCGCCAGGGCTAGAGGAATCTTAACGGTTCCATAGAGACGCGGCTGTCAGCTCTTCACCGACCCTTTGTTGAGCTGTGAAACGACTCTCGCGGAAGCTGGCATGCCTTGCCCCTCTATGAGCGGTCACCTTCGGAATCTTGAAGGTGGGCCAACCCCTTGGGTTTAAACCACCTTTGTTCTTTTCAAAGAGCCCATGTCGGCGATTGTGTCCTCCCTAGCTTAGTTCCAGCCACCTTCCCCTTATTCTTCTGTGTGGCGGAAGCCAAGCAGCTGGGAACTGTCCTGGGATCTGGGGCCTCAAGGCAGTTTTAGGTATGTTGGGGCATGACTATCTTTGCCCCCATCAGTTACTTAGAGGTGTGAACTCTTAGGTTGCCCATGGAAGGAATCGAAGGCTGGGAAGTGAAGGTGTGGACGTGGGGACGGGAAAAATGGAGGGCAAGGCTGCAAGTTACCTGTGTCCTGTTTGTTTTTCTAGGCAACTTTAGTTCTGCTCCTTCATGCCTGTGCCTGAAGAGCCCCCCTGAACTGCCTCTCCCCCACTCAGCGTGCCTTTTTCACCTCCTTGGCCACGGCCACTTGCTCCGAGGTAAGACGCCCCACCCTCCCCAGAACACAGAGTTCTGTCCCAGAGTCTGGGAGGCAGACGGTGGGTGTGGAGGGAGGAGGGGCCAGGACAGTCAGAGCCACAAGTGAGGAGGAAAAAGAAAGGGACTGTTTTAGTGTTTCTCCCCGACTCCCACCTGTTGTCAAAGAGCCAAGGTGGCAGGTTTTTGAAATCAAAAGAAATGACATGTTGCTCACCGGATTTGGTGATCTTCTGCAATCCCTCCTTGACTCGGCCCCCTGCTTCAATACCACCACCACCTGCCATAACGTTCATGGGGTGCCAGTGGGTGCCGGGCTCTGGGCCAGGCACAAGGGCTGGGAGTTTATGTCATATTGGGATGGACCGTCAAGGAAACAGCCAAAGGCTACGGAGGGTGGCAGAAACATAAAAGCTCCCTTCCGAGAATTGGAAACATCATATACATACATATTTTTTGAACACTGGCTTACCTTCCTTTTTAAAGGAGCCCCAGCTGCCCGTTCCACAATGGACCCAGGCATTCTCAGCACTTAAAGTGGGAAAGGAGGGGTCTGGAGACTGTGCTGATTCTGTTGACAGGTGGTGGTCCCATTGTATCATCTTGTCTGTCCACTTGGGTCCCCACGGGTGAAGGACAGCAGGCCAAAGAGCTTGCCCCGTAAGACCTCTTTCCTTAAGGAAACACAATCTGTGGTCTCAAGACCCTTATGTGAGTGGACACTTCGGACACCCTAGTGAGCCCCTGATATGGCAGTTCCTATAGAGGCCATGTTGGAGTCAAGGCTACTTACCAGTGGTCTTAATGTGGACAAAGAATTGAAGAATTATCAGTTACTATTACATACAAGAATACAATCATAACTTCGCATCCATATCATGGAATACTAGTCAATAATAAAAGGAACTAACTATAGATACGGGCACCCAGTTGGATGAGTCTCAAGGCAATTATGCTGAGCAGAAAAAAAAAAAAAGAATCTCAAAAGGTCACATACCATATGATTTCACTTATGTAACATTATTGAAATGAAAAAATTATGGAGATGAAGAGTAGTCTCGTGGTCGCCAGGAGTTAGAGGTTGGTGGGAAGAGAGCAGCTGTGACTCTAAAGGGGTAGCACAAAGGAGCCCTGTGGACAGTGAAGGACTCTGAACACAGCGGCGGCTACGCAGGAGAGAAAATTGCACAGAACTGCACACACACACACACACACACACACACAGACGAGTGCTTGTAAAACTGGTAAAGTCTAAGTCTGAATTCACTCTGGATTGCACCAGGGTCCATTTCCTGCTTTTGATCTTGTGCTATAGCCATACGGGCGTTACCATTGCAAAGGCTGGGTTAAGGGTCCGTGGGACTTCCTTGTACATTTGGCGAGAGCGGGGGTAAAACACAGATAACAAAATTTATACTTCAAACTACTTTTGTGTAGTTACGTGGTGCCGTGGCATTAAATGCATTCACGTCGTTGTCCAACCACCCCCCAGATCCATTTCCAGATCTTTCCATACTGAAATTCCATGTCCATCAAACGGTAACTCCCCACACGCCCAGTGCCAGAGCCAGTGACAACCACCCTTCTACTGTGTGTCTCTATGAGTTGCCCAGTCTAGGTCCCTCGTGTAAATAGTGTCGTACGACATTTCTTCTTTTGTGTTTGGCTTGTTCACTTAGCCTAATGTCTTCAAGGCTCATCCATGTTGTAGTATTTATCAGAATTTCCCTCCTTTTGAAGGCTGGGCCATATTCTATTGTACGCGTGTACTACATTTCGTTTCTCCAATCATTCATCAATAGAGAATTGGGTTGTGTCTACCTTTTGGCTACTGTGATCCTAGCATATGTGTATGTTTTGCGACTTTCTTTGAATTTATAGTTATCTCAACATGAAACGTTAAAAAGTGTAATCGGAAATAAAATCTGTGAATTCGCTAATTCCTTGCTCTGCTGAGTGTGCAAAGCAGCGTTTACTGTTCAACTGTGAACTATTTTCCCATTACAGAGGTAGTTTAACTTTTGTAGGGCGTATAGACCCTGATTTCCCCCCTCTGCTTTTAGGGAAAGAACAACGATACGTGACGGTCCACAGGACCGTGCATGGGAGCCTGTAACCCTGAATCACTCTGGCCCGTAGCACTGTTGACAGATGTAGATCAAGAAACAGGAAAGAAAATGTCTAGCCTTGTTGAAACTGACAGATGATTCCAGTAAAGGCAATGACGTTTACATAAAGCCAGATTTCGATTCTACAGAATATGAAATCATTATGCTACGACCTGACACAAATACTCATCAGGAGAGGGGGAAACTTGGCTCTGGAGGACTCATTTGTGTTCCAAGTGTTTTCCCCATTGGTGGTTTGGCCAACATCCCTCGGTCCATCTGTGTGCTGGTCTAGAGGACTCAGAGGATGTCCGTGCACAGAGTGGACAGCACTTCCTACGGAGGTGACCGGATGCCCTGGAGTGGGCGAGGGGACCCCACAAGGCTAGGCCCCTGGGAAGCTGCACTGGGCCTAAGGGTGGGCTGAGAGGATTGCATTCTTTTAGGGCAAGACAGGCTCAGCAGAGGGGTGCACATGGCTGCTGCCATTAATGGTCATCTCCCCGAAGCTGTTTCTGGAAGGCCTCCCATTGCAGAGGGGGGCTGATAGAAGTGACACGGTCCCAGCTGCTGACATGCCGTCATCTGAACACAGGGTCATTTTTTTTTTTTATGAAGGTCTAGGGGCTTAGTGAACTCCCCGACACTGTTGGCCAAATTTCTCTTTGTGCACGTTTTTTTCTCCGGAGAAAGCTCGTCTCTTTCCTCCAATCTGCAAGGGTCCGTAACCCCCATAACATAAGCAGAACCTTCTGCTAATAGCTGCTTCCGGGAGACCTCACCTTAGGGACTGACTCATCCAGCTTCTCCCTAATGTGGCCCAGGGGGCAGGAGAAGACCCCTCAGTGTGCTTTGACCTGTTGGGTTGATCCAACACAGCCCCCATTTTCTGTCCTTTTCTTCTGTTTCTTCCCACTTCCTTTCCTGCTTTGTGTCCCCTCTTCCCATCCCACTTTTCCTCTTCCCCCCTCCTCTGCTGGCTCTCGTGTCATTTTCTTATTTGCCTGTCCCGTGGTATTGATTTGGCATATTAATCATTACAATGACAGATGAAAATTCCACTGTGCTTCATTAACCCAGAGGAAAATACCATGCCAGTGGGTGAGTGCTGTGGGGCGCGCTCACACGTCCCTCCGGGGGTCCAGGATAGTGGAAATTTCTCAGTTTCCATTTGTACCAAAACAGGAGGCCATTGTGGGAGGCCACGGTGAGCCCGGTGGGGGCTGGGCTGGGGGAGGGTGAGAATGTGGGTGGGCTGGCTCCGATCGTGATCACATTAGTCACCCATCATGGACCCTGACAGACCTTGGGCTATTCAAGGACTCCAGCTGTAGAGGCTGAATTGTAAAACCCTATGAGGATTGCCAAGACCAGAGCAGTGTGACTTTAATAAGGTTAAAGTTGGGCATTTTTACAGCTTTTATTCTGATAAGGTTCTTACTCACACGAGGGGGAACTAGAGAGGGTCTGTCCACACCTAGCCGGTCAGGGCTGGGGATGTGGTCAGGCACGGCCTCTTGTCCAGGCCCCTGAGGGTGTCTTTGGTTGTGTTGGGTCCAGGGTTCCAGGCACGAGTTATACCCTGCTCCCCAGAAACCCATTCACCCACGTCTAGACTCTGGGACTGATAGGCGAAGTGAATCCGGGCATCGATTTCCAGGAAGAGTCCTTGAAACCAGCTGAGTTTATTAGAGAGAAGTGAATGCCCTGACATGGTAGTTACATTCCCAGCGTACTGCTGAATTCCAATGCCTTTGTTAATGTCCTCTGGCCGAGGATACTCTACTGTCCATCTGGATCTGTCCATCCCTCAAATGGCCTTTCCTACCTTCGTCCTCCCGTCCTGACCCGGGGAGGGATTTGTCACTCCCAGGGCACTTAGACCATCCTTCTACAGCAGCGCCGACCCCCGGGTAATGAGTTCTTTGTGAATGTGATCTCACCCCATCAGACCGGGAGCCCTCCATGTAGGGTCCTCCTGGGTCTGTGCTCCTTGAGTGGTCGGTAGATACACTGTCGTCACCCACAAATGTTAAAGGAAGGAGGGATGATTTAGCAGGAGGCCCATCCCCTCTCCTGGGAAGACGGCTGAAATCCCACGTCTTCCGTTCGGCGATCATCTGCGCTCACGAAGAATGGTAAAAAGTATAATTTCTAAACAGGTCACTAGTTTCTTGGAGGAGGTCCACACATCCACAGCATCTGCCTGGGTCGTATGCCCATCGTGTTAAGTTTCGAATGCATCAGATGGCCTTGTCTGTGTCCGTTATGTTGTGACGTGGAATCATTTACGAAGATCTTCCCTCAAATGGGACGAGTCAAGCGAATGACACTGATTACGTTCCCATCCTGTGTCAGAGCTGGCACTAGACCCCGCAGAAACGCAGAGTCAAGAAGTCCCTGTTGCACGGAGCAAGGTCGAGTTGTCACAGAAATGTGGTGAGTGCACACGAAGTCCTTGTTTGTGTGCCAGCCGTGAACCGCCGTGTGGGGATGCAAAGATACAGGCACAGCCTGGTCCTGTGAGCAGCTAAGCCATCCGTGGCTGGATGGGCTCTCAAAATGCACCTGAATATTTTCTGGGTGACCGACCCCCAGACCGCAAGTCTGTGGCAGCGGAAGAGGGGAACACAGCACAGGGAAGGGAAGACACCAATGGGAAGGAGGACCTAACGCCTTCCTGACGCTTGTAGTCCGATGGGCCCCAAATGCCACCTTGTTTTGAGAGTAGAGCTGGAGTTTTCCCTCTGGGTCCGAGATGGATGGGAACTCTTGGGGCCTCTGTGGAGCTGATCCTCCAGCTAGGCCCTGGGAACCCCCTTTCAGGGCTGCTTGGATGAGGGGTGCCCAAGCCTGGGGCTCCCGGGGCTACTCTGGCCCAGAGTGGGCCCTGCTTCTGGCATAGTCTTGCATCAGGATCAGGCCAGAGCTAGGCTTAGCTGCACAGCAGGAAGGAGGACTGGGGAGTGGCGGCTCCCAGGGAGGCCATGTCAGGCATGGGATGAGTCACCCACAGGCTCGGTCCTTCAGGCCACAGCACGTGAGCTGGTGATACGGTGGCCAAGGAGCAGTGGAGCTGGGGGCGCAAGGTGGCATCTGGGAGCTGCCCTCCCATGGTGCTCTCAGGATGTCGTCGGGCAGCCGAAGCCACCAGTGGGATTGACTCCTGGGTCTGCCCAGGAGCCTGGACGAAGGGGCAATTACGGAGGGTCTGAGGAGGTCCGGCCCCCCACACGGAGAAGAATCGGGCTGGTGGACAAATGTGTTCCCTTGATCCTCAGCCCTTGCCACCGGGGGAAAGACGTGTCCTTGGAAATGCCAGTCCTGGCCCCCCGCGTCTCCCTCAGCTGGCCCAAAGGAGCAATTCCCCTTTGCCCCTGGCCACCCCTTGCTTGTGAATGAGGAGTGTGACTCACACCAGCCGGGAAGGCAGCGCAGTTAGGTGAGGCTAATTCAAATGCCCGGCAGACACAAATAACATGCTTTCCTATGAATAGGCTCCCCAGCTGTTCTGCGGGAGGCCGGCCGGTTCTTATCCAAAGTACATTTGTTCTTATTTATGAGCTGCATCAGGCACCACTGGCCGCCTACCTTTGGCCCCTCAAGGCCAGCTTCGTGTTCTTTGTTCCCTAAAGTCTCACCCAAGTGAAATATTAACCGCTGGTGGGACAGGAGGGCCCGGGAGCCACCGAAGGCAGGGCTGGTGAAGGATACCTAGAGGGGGTGTTGTTCACTGACCTGGAATTTTCCATTCCTCTGAGGCTCGCATGACCAGGGCAGTGTTTTCTTTAAGCCACACAACGATGGGTGTCAGGGTGCCATGTGCTAAAATAACTGGACGGTGGGTGACCACAGCTGTTTACAGCGCCATGGTCCCTGGTGATACTAATCTTAGCGATTACAGAGGTGGCAGAATTATTAGGCCTGAAAGCCTGGAGAGCCGGGGCTTGGCCACGGCTCAGCTTCTAGAACGTCCCGGGGACCCATGGGAAGCCACTAGCTGTCTCGGGGCTTCTGTTTCCTCAGCTGTACAGGAGGGGCTGGGTGAGAACACAAAGGTTCTTCCCGGCTGGGACATTTTCCCCTCTGGTTGCGGATACCCATAAACTCCATTTATAGGGAGTTGTACTAACTGTCCCTCTTTATCACCCAAGAGGAGTCATTAGGGCCCGCCCTCTGCTACCTTTGCTTTTCTTCCTTCCCTTCTCTCCACCTGCCTCACTGCGTATTAGCCACATTCCCTTTATCTCACCTCCTTTATCTTGATCTTAGAGCTGAAGACATCCCTCTCAAAGCCGGAAGGCAAGTTAATCACATGACTGTTGAGTCAAGTGGACCCTCATTTACCATCTCCTACCGCTGCGGCTTCCTAACTATGTGATCTCGGCCAAATTATTTGCTTTCTCTGCTTATCAGCTTCCTCATCTATCACAAAGGAATCATACCAGGGTTTTCATAAGAATTACACAATGTGCCTCATACACGAAGCCTTCATAAAGATGAGCCATTATACAATTATAATCTGAAAGCTACACACACAGAAAACTCATTCCTCTTCCCGAAGAACTTTTCCTTTAGTCTCTGTTTCTGTTCGCAGGGATAATGGACTTTGGGTTTGATGTCACCCTTGACTTTTCTCCTCACTTGTTCTGTGCGGTATCTCTGGAAGCCTTCCTTTCAGCTGCCCTGGGGTATGACATTTTTGGAGAGAAGGCCTGAAGGTCCAGGGCAAAGCAAAGGCTCAGCCCTTGGCTGAGATGGGGGCTACTATCTTTGGGAATCGCAAGAAGGTTTACTCATTCCCATACTTTTCTTGGCAGGGGGCAGGAGGGGGGAGGGGATTAGTTTGAATCATGGTTGATTGGCCAAGATTCCCTGAAAGTGGATGTGGACCTCATTGGTTGAGCTCAAATGGACCAAACTACACTTTCTTGATTTTGCTCTTGACCTCTTACTGTCCAGAATCTGCCCTGGTACAGGTTCACGTTCCCTGGACACTGCAGGTTGTCACGGGGATCTTTCAGGGTGACATTAGCCTGAAAAGTGCAGGGGAGGTGGGGACTTCCCCATAGCCCACGTTATGCTTTGGGAAAAGTTCTATAATTGCTTCTTCTGGAGGATACAGAAGACGTGGGCACAGAGCCTAGTGGAATACGAGCTGAGTTTTAGTTTTTACTTGGGCCAAGAGCCTTTGTGCAGGACCCAAACTACCCAACTTAAGTGGCAACCCTGGCGGTCAACCAGCAGATTCCAAGTTCCGTGAAGGCATGGTTCACGGCTCTCTCATCAGGGAAGCCTCGGTGCCCAGCAAAAGGCCTGGCACAGTGTAGATACTCACTAGGTGTTGTGGAGCGTTGAATGAATTAATGAGTGACAGGTGACGTCTACTTAGGGATGCCTGGTGTAATTGGTGCCCAAGAGCTTTGATGGCAACAGAGGGGGATAGTTAAGAGGATGTGCTTTGGAGTCAGACAAAACTGTGTGGATTTTGCCCCCCCCCCGCCCCGCCTTAATTGATGCATGATTTTGACTTCCCTGGATCTCGCCTTCTCCATCTTTAAAGCAGGGGCATATGAGCACCTGTCCCGTTCGTGTAGTGGTGTGGATTATCTGGCATGACTTCTGTAAAGCGCCTGTATCAGCATTTGACAACAGGTTGTGTTGTAATGGATGACCCCTGGAGAGCACTGAGGGTGGGCATTCCCTGCCTCCCTAATCCGAGTTGCTTTAGCGTTGCCATACCATGGAATCTTTCCAGTCATTCTCACTGGGGATCTCAGATATGGATTGAGGTGGCTTGTGGTCACAATGATTGGTTCGGTCCTGGCACCCACCCCCACACACTTACCGAGGCCTCAGAACCCATCAGGCACTCAAGCATTTCGTACTTCAGTTTCCCAGAAAAGGCACGACTTCTATTGGTTAGATTACAAATATCTTCAACAATTTACTGCTTCCCATTACTGTACCCCCAGTGGCTCTTTTCTTGGTGTTGGAGATCTGCCATCATCACTGAGCTGATCTCATGCTATCAGCAAAGGCAAGGAAAACAATGGCCTCTCTGCAGGACTTTGCCCTCCCACAAGCTCCCAGGACCACAAAGCCTGCATGGTGGGGTGGAAAACTAATGTCCCTGGCTTCTGAGGATGTTCCGCTGAGAAATATAATACACACACATACTCACTGGTGTTGTGTCTGTGTTTTGAAAGCGCACAGCAGTCTGTCGCAGAGACCGTATTGGTACATTTCATCCTTCAGCAGCCTTGCAAGCGGGAATTTGTAAATGGCTCTGCAGAGGGGCTGGAAAAAAGTTGTCGGATAAATTCACGCTAGAGGGAAAAAGTGGGAGAGTTTTCGATCGGCGGCTGCATATGTGTCTGCAGGGACCTAAAGAATCTCTTGACCTTTTTAAATCTAAAAGTTTGCTATTTGACAACATCAGTTGGCCCATGCTAATTGATCAAACCATCCAGTGATTTCCTGGAGGAGGGTGTGGGGGGTTGGAGGTTGTCGAGGGGAGAGTTCATGGAATAATGGAGTGAACACGGGACTCAGGGTCCAAACACTTAGGTTTAAATCTCTGTTCTGTCCCTGATTGGTTATGGGACTGATGGATGTCACTTCATCTGTGAGTGCCTCTGTTTGTCATATGAGAACAGCACAGGGATGTGTGGAAATCATCAGAGGTTTTGGGTTGGAGCGTGTGCCCAGCAAGTGGTGGGTGGGAAGCCACGAGAGATGGAACAATACAGCCCATATTCTTACTCTACAACCAAGCACTTAATGGGGTCCGGGGGACACTGTGAGGGAAGGAAACAGACGAGAGATCTGTAGACGATTTGGAGCCTTTTTCCATGGGGCGGGGGGGGGGCGGGGAGCTGTCTTGATGATTCAACAAATGAGCCTGCGTTTTCCTGCCCAGACGACAGATGCATAGCAGACAGGTACTTAAAAACGTCTTCTATTAAAAATAAGCCAGTTGTGAGAGGAAGGGAGGGAAGAGGTAGACAGAGCAGAGTGCCGAGAACACACAACTTGAGTGTGGATGTAGAGGTGAGACAGTGTGAAGGGGAGAGAGCGAGCTGGCAGAGAAGAACAATAATGCCCAGACCTGCTGGAGGGGAGAGAGGAGGACCTGTAGAGGCAGGAGCACAGGGGGAGCGGGGGAGGGGAGGGGAGCAGGGGGGCGCCTCGAGGATTGGCAGTTTAAGCTCCGGCAGAGGGAGTCTGCGTATCGCCTGCCACAGGGATACTGGAGGACAGACCCCAGGATGCCTCTGGCAAGGAGGGTAGACACAACATTTAAGGAAAAGGGGCAAAAAAAAAAAAAAAGCCTCAGTAATTAAAATGAATGCTATCCTAATGCCCCGACGCGTCACGATCACTCTCAGTCTATAGCTTACGTCAGGGATCGTTCGTGAGGTCTTACATCCTGCGGCTTTGCACAAATGTATAATGACACGTATCCACCCTTGCAGTATCACACAGACTAGCTTCACTGTCCTAAAAACCCCTCTGTGTTCCACCACCGATCTTTTTATTGTCTCTATGGCATCGCCTTTTCCAGAATGTCGTATAATTGGCGTCACATAGTATGCAGCCTCTTCAGATCGGCTTCTTTCACGCAGTAACGTGCATCTCAGTTTCCTCCGTGGCCTCTCATGGCTTGGCAGCCCCTTCCCTTTTTAGTGCTGCGTGACATTCCACTGTCTGGATGAGCCACGGTTCCTGCTAGGTTTTACCCCTGCCTCCGAGCAGCTTTGAATGGAAACTTTCTGACTCATTCCACGTTTCGGATAGACTCTACCCCTAGTAGCTCCAAAATAAATTGGTCTTTTTTTTTTTTTAATCTTTATTTATTTTTGAGAGACGGAACATGAGCGGAAGAGGGCAGAGAGAGAGGGAGACACAGAATCCGAAGCAGGCTCCAGGCTCCGAGCTGTCAGCACAGAGCCCGACGCGGGGCTCGAACTCACGGACCACACGATCATGACCTGAGCCGAAGTCGGCCGCTTAACTGACTGAGCCACCCAGGCGCCCCAAAATAAATTGGTCTTTAGCGGGGTGGGGTGATGCCGTTCGTGATTCCAGGTGATTCCCTGATAGTTCCCTTATTAGAGAGTAAACATACACAGCATGCAAGGACAGTTTGCACCCCTCAGGAATAGGCGTGCTTGGGTAAGAGGTGCGTCATAAATGCCTGGGCAGCTACAATTTTATACATTAGAATGTGGACTTGTGCCTAATTGTCTGCAAATGGTTTCCTCTGTGTATGTTCAGCTCCCTACCCCTTCCTCAACTAGATCCTGAAGGTTAGAAGTCTTCATTCATTTGTGCATTCAGCAAACATCTATTGAGTTCCTCCTATGTGGCAGGCATTTGCTTGTTCAGGGACACAGGGGTAACTGACCCAGCGCTCGCAGCCTGAAGCGGAGACCTGTGAAGGACGATGGGCACGAGCGGAGAGGATGTGCACAGGATGCCTCCGTGCACAGAGGTGCGCTCTCTAACATGGCCCGGTTTGGTGAGGGTTGGAGACCTGTGGACGCTAGAACGTAGCTAACGGGGGAGGGGAGGAAAATGTTTCAGGCGGAGTGGAGTATTCGTATAAAACAGTGACTCCCTGGTGCCCTCCGTGAGGGCCAGGCCCTCAGCACGCTCCCTGCGGGCCACCCCGAATCGATCTACAATCCACCTAAGAGCAATGGGCCCGCTACGCGCATACAGCTTCCTGGCAAGGGCCATTTGGTCTTGGCTGACTGGATGCCCCTTGTGCGTACACGCGGGAGCCCCTGCCCATCCCCCTTATTGCATTCATGCTCCCTGAGGTGTGTGTTTCCCCTGCCACACCATTGACTTCATGAAGCAGGGCTGGGTCTGTCTTGTCCACTGTGGTAGCTCCCGCAACCAGTCATGTGTGTGGTTCACTGCAAGTGCTCAACAAAATATTTATACTATGAATGAATGAATGAGTCATGGCGGTAAAGAACGGGATGTTTAAAGACTCGCAAGTCCCTTAGCACCTGGATTCTCTTATATTGCTTCTATACTCTTTTAGTATTATCTAATGTGTAGACTTTGAATATGGCTAGTATCCAATAAAGGCTTTAATTAATTTATTTATTTAAATGACTTTTTTTAATGTGTATTTATTTTTGAGAGAGAACGTGAGCAGGGGAAGGGCAGAGAGAGAGAGAGAGAGAGAGAGAGACAGAATCTGAAGCAGGCTCCAGGCTTCTGAGCTGTCAGCACAGAGCCCGATGTGGGGCTCGAACCCACAAATTGTGAGATCGTGATCTGAACTGAAGTTGGGCGCTTAGCCAACTGAGCCATTTAGTCACCCCTGATAAATACTTTTAATTAATTACGATCCATTGACTGATAGTAGCCTAGGAAAATTACACCCATGGCCTAGGCCTTATCCTGGCCCCCTTGCCTCCTTCTCCGATAATGGCGTCTATATAGCAAATCATTCACTGTGGGCTGAACCCTTGAGGCTAATAATGCATTCTTTACAACATGAGAAACTGCCACTGCCTTTTATTTTAACTTTCAAAATAAAACTTAGAGGAATGATGAACTATTCTACAATTGTGGACAATATCAACACAGTGAGTAAACAGTAAGTTAAAAATACCCTCCTTGAACATGTCCTGTTCCTTCCAAACAGCAATGTTGAATGGTGAATAACTTAATGAAGGAAACATATTATTTATTAATCAGCAACATTCAAAGACTATAGATTTGATAATATAACAGTATGGAAAAGTGTGATCTTAAGGTAGAGGGAGTGAAAGAATCCTTCGTGTTAAGCTCTGGGTCTTTTCTTTCCTTTTTATAAATCCCTAGACAAGTGACTTATTCTCTCTGAGCATTTCCTCATCTGGAAAATGAAAACAGTAATGCCTGGCCTACTTACCACACCAAGCTGTGGTGAAGATGAGATGAAATCATGGGAGTTTGGATATTTTGTGAAGCACAATGTGCCGTACAAATGCAAAGAAACATTATTATTAACGGGAGCAATATACTTACGAAAGCAGAGATAGGAAACAGTAACCCTACAGGATACAAAAGTGCTAGGTTTCTAGGAATGTGCAGGTGGCCGTGAAATCTACCCTCCACAACCCTCACCCCTTGACCTAGAACCCGAAGAGCAGTGAAAAGGAAGAGCCTTCTGGAAGTTAAACTGGCCACATCTCTCTGATGGATACGCTTGGCCATCTGCACTCATAAACCAAAACAATGTGAGTATTTGACTGATGGGTTTGGCAACACTCAAACTCTCATCAAGATGGTCTTGAGGGGCGCCTGGGTGGCTCAGTTGGTTAAGCGTCTGACTTCGGCTCGGGTCACCATCTCGCGGTTTGTGAGTTTGAGCCTCGCGTCGGGCTCTGTGCTGACGGCTTGGACCCTGGAGCCTGTTTCAGATTCTGTGTCTCCCTCTCTCTCTCTCTCTGCCCCTCCCAGGCTCATGAGATGTCTCTCTCTGTCTCAAAAATAAACACACATTAAAAAAATAAAAAATAAAAGATGGTCTTGATGTAACCTCAGGAAGATAGGCCCGAATGTGATTGCAAATTGGGAAGGAAGAACTTACTGGTTTCTTATTCACTTTGTCGTACCAACGGTGGTCTATAGGGGACTCCCAACACAATCACCTGGGGATCGTGCATGTGTGGGTGTGGTTGTTAGAATGTGCATTCTGGGGTCCATACCCCAGGAACTGTGAAACAGAATCACTGGCAATGAGGTCAGAGAACCTGTACTTTTAATACATACCCCCAGGTTCCAGAACAACTACTTTTTAAAGGCTGTTTGATAACAATCCACTCAGGGGCATCTCTTCGTCTTAAGGCAAAAGCAACTCTGGAAAGATTTCACAAGAGGAAAATAAATGACTTAAGGAGAAAACAACTTGTTTATAAAGGAAAATTAAATATGTATAGGATTGACTGTATGAAGTCATGACTACGGCTTATAAATATTTGAAAAGTACAAATCCAAGTGGTGGAATCTAGATGTTTTCTTTCAGTACCAGACGGCATAAGCAGGAATAATGGAATGATATACGTAAAGAGAACCTGGGCCAGACATCAAGGAAAACATCCTGACAGTATAAAAAAAAAAAAAAAAAAGGGGGCGCCTGGGTGGCGCAGTCAGTTAAGCGTCCGACTTCAGCCCGGGTCACGATCTCGCGGTCCGTGAGTTCGAGCCCCGCGTCGGGCTCTGGGCTGATGGCTCAGAGCCTGGAGCCTGTTTCCGACTCTGTGTCTCCCTCTCTCTCTGCCCCTCCCCCATTCATGCTCTGTCTCTCTCTGTCCCAAAAATAAATAAAAAACGTTGAAAAAAAAATTAAAAAAAAAAAAGTTATAGAATCATTTCACATGGTTAAGTCAATCAGAACATCAGCCCATTCAGTGGAAAAAAACAGTTGGGCGGCATTTGAAAAAAACAACCCATTGAGTGGTTAAACCTTCTCCCTCTCTCTTTAAAAGCTGTTGTTTTGCCGTCCGAAGCTTTGTTATCCTAAGTCACAGGAATCAAGATGATTCTTAATAAATGAACATGTGGCTCCTGAAAAATGTTTAGGACAGGAACTGCCCACTGGTTCTGGCTGAGGTCTAGCATAAAGGGAAGCAGAAAGTTGACAGAAAACCGAGCATTGGGATTTTGCCTTGGATCCCATCCTGGAAATGGGGTGAGCATCAAAGATACTGACATGTATTGAGAACTGACTATGTGCCAGGCCCTGTGGGTGTCCGTTTATGGAAGAGGAATTCAAGCTTAAAAGTATAAATTGCCACCTGGGTGGCTCGGTCAGTTGAGCATCTGACTCTTGATTTGGGCTCAGGTCATGTTCCCAGGGTTGTGGGATCAAGCCCCGCATCGGACCCCATGCTGAGTGTGGAGCCCGCTTACGATTCTTTCTCTCTCCCTCCTGCCCCTCTCCCCTGCTCCCATGTTCTCTCTCTCCCTCTCTCTCTACCCCTCCCCTGCTCACTTTCTCTGCTCTCCCTCAAAATAAAGAAATAAACTTAAATAAATATGTACGTACATGCATAATAAAATAGGTAATAAAAAAAGTATAAATTGCTAGGAAATGAAAAGCCTGGGGTTTGAACTCTCATCTGTCTGACCCAAAATAGATGCTCTTCCCCAAACAGGTCTTGGGTTCAAAGCACTGTATTCCTCACCGGTATTTCTTTCCGCACCTAAAGATTGCCGAGGTGAGCTAACAAGTAACGACACATACAGACGATCAGACTGTCTCCAGGAGACCTTGATACTGGGAAGTTCTGTGAGAAATGACTCCATTCGGTTCATTTCAGGTCCCGCCGGTGTCCACGAAAACTCAGTGTTTCGGAGTGCTGGTAAAATCAGAGTGAATGGAACACCAAGTCGAAGGGGATGCCATTTGGGCGATGTTGTAGGCCAAGAGGAGGTCTCGGAGCCAGGAACGATAATGCTGGAAATGAGTCCTCCTGTTTACCGCCCCTCCTCCCTTCCTTCCTCCTCCTCCTCTTCTTCCTCCGGCCTCATCCCCATCACCCCCACCCCTACTGCCGTCAGCAGCAGCACCGCCATCATGAACTTATGAAGAAAACTGGGATATGTGTAATACATCTTCATCAACATGACTGGCCACCACTTCCAACGTAAAGACCCGAAGCAGTGTTCTTCACTGGAATGTTCTCCCTCTCATCCCACGCGAAGTAGACCAATTATGCTGACAGAAAGCCAGAACGAGAGCCATCATTCCTTCCTCCAGGCTCCGCAAAAGGACAGCCGTCTACTCAACCACCTACCACACTGCTGCTAAGGCTTCAGAATGTCTTGAAAACGAAATCAGATAAAAGAGCAGATCGGAAGGGAACTCGGCTGTCTTCGCACAGCCTTGTGTGAAGACGCAGAAGCACTGGGGTAAAAGAAAGGAGCGCCTGGCCATCCCAGACAGCACAGGGCCGATTTGTGTCTCCCTCCGCATCTGGGCCCGGGGACACGGTCCGAGCGGGCGCCGGAGGATCTGCCTCACACATAAACACATGACGAAGACAGAGCTGCCATGAAGGCTTTAGCTCCGCCGGGAGACCTCATACCTGAGAACCTGCTGATACAAACAAGCGGAGAGGCTTGGTCTCAAGTCAGAGGCTTGTTTTTGGAAGCGGAGAGCTGACGGACAGCCATGGCTCTCCACAGTGCCCTAATTGCGCCCTTGCCGGGAGGCCTAGCGAGCCCTCTTGGGGCCCCTGGGGCTTGGAGCCAGCCCTGCTTAGGTAAGAGCTCTGCAAATGAGCCCCCTTGGGCCTGCAGACGCGTAAACAGCTTTCCACAGACATTCAGACACAAAGTCTGCATTCACACGAGCAGTTCAGACCCGTGAGTGCAGGAGAGGGGCTGGGCCTGAGGAGTGAGCCCAGGGCAGGGGTCCCAGGCCGCCTCCTGATTTCTCAGCCGGCCTGCAGACAGGCTAGGAAGGACAGGAGACCAGAACCAGCTCCCATAGGACTTGGGGAAGGGATGTATAATCGACATATGGTCTGGGATTGCCCCAGTAAAGACAAGTTTCGCTGACACAGTAGAAGGAGAGGAAAGGGAAAGAGACTGGAGAGAAAGAAAAGAGGGAAGCGTGAAGCTACTTAAAGAGCTGAGTGAATCAGTCGGGTCATTTTTTTTTTTTTTTAATGTTTACTATTTTTGAGAGAGAGAGAGAAAGAGAGAGCAAATGAGCAAGTGGGGGAGGGGCAGAGAGAGAGAGAGTGACGGAGAATCCAAAGCAGGATCTGTGCTGTCAGCAGAGAGTCCAATGTGGGGCTCGAACTCACGAACCAGGAGATCATGACCACAGCCCAAGTCAGACGCTCAACCGACTGAACCACCCAGGCGCCCCACTCAAGTAGTTTTCAAGGTACTTACTGTTGTGAGGGGCACGGGAAGAAGGTTCTTCTTTGTCTACCCGATCCAGAATTACACTACAAATTTAAGTGGAATTAGCAAGCAATCCCCAAATACTGGGGCATCTTGATTAATAACAAAATAAAAGAAGTTGAAGGGAAAGTCTGACTGGGAAAGCATGCACTGAAAACACTTGACCGTCACTGGGGCCATGTCTCTACATTTTACACAACTAACCACATTAGTGGAGGGAGAACTATCTTAAGCATGGCTGATGAGAATGTCCCCCTCCTGTGGACTGGGTTGGCTTTGTGCCTTGACTTCCCATTCTGGGCATGGCTGCCATGACACTTGCTCCTATGTCTTGCCCCAAGTCTCCCTGATGCCTTCACTTCTGCAGCATCATGGTTGCCCTCAAAAGGAGGGATTCTTCCTTCCTGGTGGGACCCCTAGCAGGATCCCTGTGTTGCTAAAAGCAATACTGACTTCTAAGCGTGCTCTCCAAAAGATCTCTTTTTCCAGCATGGCCGCCTTCCAGCCCATCCTTGTGTCTTCTGGTCTTACCAGTCAAGCCTGTAAGGGGAAAGGAGCGTCAGACCTTCCTGGTTCCATTAAAGAACAGAGAGGGGGTGGGGGTAAGGATGGAATGGAACATGAGAGAAACACGTAACGAATCCGTAGTTATCATCCAGCATCCTGCCAGCTGCCCCAAGGAATCTTGCATTTTCTCATTCTGAAATTTTACCATCATCTGTCGCTTAATACAAAACAGGCATAGCAGTTAAAGTGAGTTCGAAAATTCAAAACCCATTCTTCTACGGAGTTCACGAGAACACAGCCATGTTCCCGCAGGCAAAGGAACACCCCCCGCCCCACAATAACCGGAGACAAAAACTCTTCAGGCGAGGAGGTTACTTTGGTGGCAAACAGGGTAATCTGTTACTCTAGCAAGATCATACCTTCCCGGGATCCAGCGAGGCAGATAGGATGATGCAGTGAAAAGAGCACCGCATTTGGGGTTAAGCAAGTTTGGACCCCAGGTCTTCTTCCTACAGGACATGTAACATTCGGTAAACTAGTTAAATTCCCTGAACTATAGTTTCCATAGCCAGAGAAAGATGGGGACGATACCTATTGCGGGGTTATCCTAAGGCTTATATAAAATAATGTATGGCAGGGGCGCCCGGGTGGCTCAGTCGGTTGGGCGGCCGACTTTGGCTCAGGTCACGATCTCGCGGTCCGTGAGTTCGAGCCCCGCGTCGGGCTCTGGGCTGATGGCTCAGAGCCTGGAGCCTGTTTCGGATTCTGTGTCTCCCTCTCTCTGACCCTCCCCCGTTCATGCTCTGTCTCTCTCTGTCTCAAAAATAAATAAACGTTAAAAAAAAAATTTTTTTTAAGTAATGTATGGCACTTGGATATAGCAGGTACTCATAAATGGTGCCGCTTCTGACCTGACAGCTGTCTTCCCTTTACAGATAAGAACTGGCCCATATTGAGAGCCTACTTTGTGCTGCTCACTGGCCGCAGGCTCTGGCCACATCAGTGACAGCTACTGTGTACCGAGAACATAAAATGTGGCGGTTAGGTGTCTTACGACTTCACTGGTGATCCTTCCCATAATGGCTTTGCACGGGAATGTATCGTTACCCTCATTCTACAGATGAAGTAAACAGAGGCCCAAGTGTTCATAGAACATCCTTCTAACTTTTGAGCCGCTCTTTGGCTGGTCCCCCAGCCACTTTCCAGATCATGAGGATTACTTGAGGATTACTTGCTTATCTTGGATTTAGGGTTGCCAGATTTAGCAAATGAAAACAGCGGACGCCTCATTAAATGGGAATTTCAGATAAACAACAAATAAAATTTTAGCGTAGGTATGTCCCGGGCGACCTGTGGGATATACTTACACTAAAAAGAGGTTCAGGCATTCCCATGAGTTGCACGTACAGCGTTCTCCTTGCTCTAGTAAGGATGACCACATTTAGACACACTGGGCTGTGTTTTTCCACATCCTGACAAATAGTGTCTATCCTACGATCTGTGCTCGGCACAGATCTGACACATTCTCTAACTCAGAGGCGTCAAGCACCCGCCAGGGTGGCTCTGTAATGACCGTCAGTCAGAAAATGCCAAATGTCATACGGCTTCACTCGTATGTGGAATTCAAGAAACAAAACAGATGAACATAGGAGAAGGGAAGAAAAAATAAAAATAAGATAAAAACAGAGAGGAGGCAAACCATAAGAGACTCTTAAATACAGGGAACAAACTGAGGGTTCTGGAAGGGACTTGGGTGGGGGGGTGGGGTATATGGGTGGTGGGCATTAAGGAGGACACTTGTTGGGATCAGCCCTTGGTGTTATACGTAAGTGATGAATCATTAAATTCTACTCCTGGAAAAAAAAAAAGACCATATGTGCATTTTCACTAAAAAAATGAGCCCCTCCGCATTTATTTCTGCCGAGACCTGTAAATATTTTATTTGCTGCCACTGCTCCGTTAAAACCCCCAATTTCACCATGCTTGCGCTGGCAAATGTTTGAAGTGTTCAATTTTAAAACACCTCCAGCTCACTTTTTTTTTTTTAAATTTTTTTTTTCAACGTTTATTTATTTTTGGGACAGAGAGAGACAGAGTATGAACGGGGGAGGGGCAGAGAGAGAGGGAGACACAGAATCGGAAACAGGCTCCAGGTTCCGAGCCATCAGCCCAGAGCCTGACGCGGGGCTCGAACTCACGGACCGCGAGATCGTGACCTGGCTGAAGTCGGACGCTTAACCGACTGCGCCACCCCGGCGCCCCTCCAGCTCACTTTTAATTAGATATTTAACTTACTTGGCCGCTAGCCAATGATTCCAGGATATTTGTTTCTGGCTTGATGAGATCGGCAAAGGGACCGTTTGTGCACAAAATAGCTCACTGGTTGTCTTTGTTTTCAGTGATGGCTTTGCTCTCCAATGCCAAGGGCGTTCGCTGCCCAGCAGGTTCCATCTCAGCCTCCTGTGGAAGCTGTTCTGATGCTCCCCTTCTCTTTTGATGATGCCCCTAGAAACACCAAAGATGGGACAGCAGAGGACACAGCAGGCCGGGGAGTTGAGGAAATTGAGACCGAGTGTTGAAGGACTATACTTGAAAACTTGAAGATGTTGGAGCCGGTCCCTGGGTTGCCTTGGGGAAGCGGCAGGCCAGGGAGAAGGGTCAGGCTGCCCTTTGCCTATGCCCGGGGAGAAAGTGTGGAGAATTTTAGCCCAGGTTGCCCCATTATGGGGCCCTCACGGTCCCAGACGCTCCCACATTTACTTTCTTTTCTGCAGGAAAACAAGAGAAAGGGATTCCTGCATCCATACTCCCACCAAACTCAGTTACGTAGGGCGGACCCTTTCCACCCATGAAGCTTACATCCCCCGATCTTGGTAAATTCTCAAACCTGCAAAGACATTCCTAGACTATTACTGTGCTTAATTAGTTCACTTTCTCCCACTTCAGGGCTACCTTTCAGCTTTTCTAGACAGGTCTTTGTAGAGATCGACTAACCACTCATTTGTAGGTCTTGTTCGGAGCCTGGACTTGTTCAAGGCCTGGATCTGAGTCACTGCCACCTTGGTGTCCTCCATAATTTGATTACGGCTCCGATTTGGAGGCATGAATGGTTTTTTTTTAAATGTTTCTTTATTTTAAAAAAAAAATTTTTTTTTCAACGTTTATTTTATTTTTGGGACAGAGAGAGACAGAGCATGAACGGGGGAGGGGCAGAGAGAGAGAGGGAGACACAGAATCGGAAACAGGCTCCAGGCTCCGAGCCATCAGCCCAGAGCCCGACGCGGGGCTCGAACTCACGGACCGCGAGATCGTGACCTGGCTGAAGTCGGACGCTTAACCGACTGCGCCACCCAGGCGCCCTGAATGGGTTTTTTTTAATGTTTATTTTGAGAAAGGGAGAGAGAGTGCACACACACAAGCAGGGGAGGGGCAGAGAGAGAGGGAGAGAGAGAATCCCAAGCAGGTTCCCCAAAGTCAGTGCAGGGCCCTACGTGGGGCTCGAACCCAGGAACCACAAGCTCGTGACCTGAGCTGAAATCAAGAGTCGGCCTCCTAACCCACTGAGCCACCCAGGCGCTCTAGAACGAATGATTTTTTTTTTTTTTTTTTAAATCTCTTTGCTTCCATCATTGGCACCAGCTGTCGGCACTCGTGTGGCGTTCCTTTTTCATAGAGACACGTGAGTTTTTGTCATTTCTGAGAGGTTCTATGGGAACAGCAGCAAATAGAGGGTAAGAGACCTGTGATGTGATGCAGGTCCCTAGCAGCTGGCTCGGCTCACTCACTAACCAAGGGACCGGTGCTCGTCGACGAACTTCTGAGTAGTTCCCGTGACTCAGCTTTGTGCCTCAACACAGTTAGAAATTACGACCCGGTAGAGATGTCCAGACAAACAGCTCGTATGAAGTCCAGGGAAGCCAATTCCAAGTGCCCGGAATTGTCTTGTGTAGTTCTGTATCCCTGACTTGGCTAGAACTGGCCATTTACCAAATGACCGCTTTATCACAGTCCCGTGCTGTATGGTGAAAAGGCAGGTGAGGCTATGGTTGGTAATAATTCTAACCCCAGCACCGTTGCCAAGCACCTATCCTATGCCAAGCGCTGTCCATTAGACTCTTGCCTAGCGGTTAGGGCGAAACTCCTGGGATTTGAACCCTGCCTCTGCAGCCCGCCAGCTGGATGACCTTGAGAAAGTTACTCAATGTCTCTGTGACTCCACGTCCTCGGTGCTTAAAACAGAGCTTGGCATGCAGTGGGTGCTGCGTGTCCGGGACTAAGCGTTCACAACTAGTTCAGGTATCCATCCGGGTGGGGGCTTTGGGTGGGTTGCCTCTAGAGAAAAGGCAGAGGCACCTGACAAGATGTCTCCCTTCTAGACCGTCTTAGCAGCTCTGTGTTACTTTCTGCCCTTTCTTCAAGCAGACAGCCGCTACAGGCTTAATTAGGGACCAAGATGCCAGGTTGGATCTTGAGGGGAGTAACTGATCTTCAGTAACGATAGAGAGCTGGCTGAAGTTTATTTACTCTTGTGGACAGCCAGCGGAAGCTGGGCCAGGCCAGTCGCTCAGAGGCTAACCGGTCGGGTTCCCTGGGTCCGGTTGACCCTCGATGTTTCTGAGTCCCCGAAATACAACCACTGAGGGATGGGGGGAGACACAGGCGGAGCTGGAGGGTGGCTTCTCCCTGCGGCGGGGGGGCCTGGAAGGAAGGTGTGAGGCGCACAGAGGTAGGAAGCAGCACAGAGGGGTCATGAGTTTTCCGCTGTGGACCTCGGCGTCCAGATTAGCCCTGATCTTAGAGTCTCTTGGGGTCTGAAGGTCCAGGACGGCTGGAGGCTGCGTCAGGAGGCCCATCTCTCCAGACGTGGCCTCCACAGGGTCCAGTGCTCACCCTCTGCGTGTGGGGTGGGGACCCAGGGTTCCAACATCCCAGTACACAGGTCCCTTCGGCAACGGACCCGAAAGCTGACTGCTGACATTTTGAAACGGGCATCAGAGGGAGCTGAGCTGTAGGGGTGGCGATGCTGTCCTTGACTGCTAGGGGCTGGAGCGGGGACTCTGTCAGCTGAGTTGACATCCCTTAAGAACACCAGCCGGCTGGGCTTTGGCAATTTGCCAAATCACGGGAGCCAGAAGCAGATAAAGATCCTGGGTACAAAATCAGGAATTTGAGAACTAGAGATGAGGGCAAACGCCAAGTGGGCTGGGTGTCAGGAGAGGGTTTGCTCGTCAAGGGAGGACAGTGTGGCTCGCGGACGGGTCAGCGGAGCTCCGGCCAAGAGCCTCAGGCCGGCGGTCTCCTGGGCTCAGCCACTCCGCTGTCCTGCTGCGTTCCTCCGTTCGTGTGGCCCGGCCTGAGAGGAAGAGAGGTGGCCCCCTGGGCTTTTGAGCCCAACCGTCACTATTCGAATCCTCAAGCAGGTCTGTTTCTCCAAAGTCTCCTGCACCTGAAGGAATAGGGGTTTTAGATGCCCCCCTCCCTCCCTGTGCTGTAGCCGCGATCACATTTGGCAGAGGAGCGACGATTGTCGGCCGTGCTCCGGGTGCGGGGACGGTGTCTTCAGACCCTCTCTGGTCCGTGACCTGCCGAAAGCCTCCCCACCGAGTTGGTTCCTCTTGGGTGATGGGCAGAGCACCCCAAGCAACCTTGTGATGGGCTGGAGTCAGCAGGAAGAATAGAACCTGCTGGAAGGTGGGGTCCGTTGACTCCCCTTTCTTCACAGCTCCCAGACTGATGGCAAGTGCCTGGGTGGAAGGAAAGGCCGCTGGCTGCCTGTCCAGACGGGCGCATCAGAGCACGGGGCCTGACCGCTCAGAACAGTTCGTCTTTTTACAACGGAGCATGACCCTAACGATTTAAAAATGATAGCACTGGCCTGGAAATAGTAGAACAGTGACACAACATGGGCATCAAATTGGTCTTCTGAGTTTTTCGCACGGGAGGCAGATTTTGAAGTGAACTTTCTCTGTTCCTGTCGGAGCTCATCTATATGCTTCTGTGCCAGAGGGAGAGTTTGCTGTTCCCGGCTGAACCCCTGTGCTCTGCAGGCCTTCAAGGGAGCCTTGCCTTGTTAGACTCTGGCAGGGTCAGGGGTACCTGCTGGGCGGGCCCCAAGGCCATCTGCACCCCGAAACACTGCGGACTCTGGACACGGAACTGTTCTCTATTCTCTCGGGAACACGTAGGGTGACCTCCAGGGCCTGTCCTGGCATCAGGCTGTTCCTGGAAGGGATGAGGTCACAGAGGGTTGGGATTCCAAGGGCCCTGCCCCAGCTGCACCCTGCCTGCCATCGGCTCAAGTGCCCGCGCGGTGCTGATGGGAACACGCAGCTGGGAGGCATTTGTTGTGGAAACAGAGTCACAGATGGCCACACGTTCCATCCCGCTGGGCTGTTCTCCTCGCTCAATTTTCACAGGGGCGAGGGCAGAGTAGTTGGCGCTATAAATAAGCTGTCCTGAGTAGCCGCTGTCCAATTTACTGGCTTTGTGAGTGTGACACATTGGCTCAGAGGAATGGCAGGGTCTCCCTGAAGAGAACGGCTGAAGGCCTTTCCCCTCGCCCCTTGGTCGTGCAGAGGCACATCTGGTAACAGCCACCAGCCTTACCCATTCTCGTTGGCCACACTTGTTCAAAGTACTAATATCGTTTTGAAACAGCTCCCAACTCAGAGATAGATCATGAAGTCCTACCGGCTCCAGGCAGCCTTGGCTGGGGTGGGGGTGGGGGGTTGGTTCATAAGTGCTCCTGCATTCTAGATGTACTCAGGCCCCTTCCTGTCCTGCCATCATGTGACCCTGTGATGCTCCCTTTTCTTCAACTTGTCTCTACATACCGGCAATTCCGGGGCGAGCCGTTGGGCCAAACTTCCAGGCAGTGGGAGGAGAGGAGGCTGGTATTGAAAGTCCCGAGCAGCTACCCCTGCGGAAGAGAACTTGGAAGTATCTCACAAGATTACGTATGCACTGACCCTTCGACCCAGCGATCTCACCTCTAAGATTCTATCCCAGGGGCGCCTGGGTGGCTCAGTTGGTTAAGCACCCGACCTTGGCTCAGGTCATGATCTCACGGTTCGTGAGTTTGAGCCCCACATCGGGCTCTGTGCGGACAGTGTGGAGCCGACTTGGGATTCTCTCTCTCCCTTGCTCTCTGCCCCTCCCCCACTTGTGAACGCACACACACACGCACACACACTCTCTCTCTCTCTCAAAATAAACTTTTGAAAACTAAAACTCTATCCCAAAGACATATTGGCAAGGATATAACAAGATGATACTCAAGGCTGTATGTTGAATCAGTGTTTAGAGAGCAAAGGACTGAAAAGTAACCAAATGTCTATCAATAGGGAAATGATTGAATAAACCATGGTATATCCATACAGTGGAGTATTATACAGCTGTAAAAAAGGCACAAAGGACAATTCCATATACTGCTATGCTGTTATCTCCAAGATCCAGTGTTAGATTAAGTTGGAAAAAGATGTAATGCATTTTTTTTGTCTAAGAAAGGGGGGGATACAAATATTTATACATATGTGCTTCTTTTTAATTTTTAATTTTTTCTAAGAGAGAGCATGAGTGGGGGAGAGGGGCAGAGGGAGAGAGAGAATCTAAAGTAGGCTCCAGGCTCAGTGTAGAGCCTAATGTGGGGCTCAGTCCCACAACCCTGGGATCGTGACCTGAGCCAAAATCAAGAGCCGAAATCAAGGACGCTCAACTGACTGGGCCATCCAGGCACCCCACATATTCTTCTTTAAATGGTCTCTATTGCGCCTTGTTCATAGGAGATGCCCAAAAAAGTGCTTGTTGAGTGTATGCACGAATAGAATACGCTGATGAGAAATCAGCCCCACCATGGTTTCGCCATTGATCCTAGTTCTTAATGGCCTGCAGAAACACAGAGCAAGCCTTCTTCCTCTTCTGTGTACCCTCTACCCAGCCTTCAAGTATTTGAACGCAGAATATTCTCTTTTCTGGCAGTCCCCATACCTATTCCTCATGATAAGTCACTAAGACCGCCTCTCAATCCTGGCATTTTCCTCTGAACAAGCTCCAGCTTTTCTAGAGCTGGTAAGGAAGACACAAACTAAATAGGGACCGTTGCTTCAGCGCTGTCTCCAGAATACAAATATGTAAGGATGTTATCTGAGAAGACTAACCCTTTAATTTATGGTCACCGAAGGTCATTTCAACTTACCTATTTCTCTTATTCATCCATCCATCCATCCATCCATCACTCTTTATTCATTTATTTGACACCTGTTCCTTGCCAGCCACTAGGCCAGCTCTTGGGCATACAAAAGTAAATAAGGCCAGCTCCATTTAACATAGTATGATTGTTGGAAAACCTTTAAACATTGGAGAAGCCAAGGGGAAAAAAAAAAGCTTTGAGATACTGGCACTGGTACTTTTTTCTGTGAAATCTTGGGCATGTTATTTAACCTCTCTGAACTTCAGGTTTTTACTTACAAAATGGTGGTAGCAACAACTGCCCCAAAGGATTGTTGTAAGGATTAATGATATAATGTCTGTGAAGTGCTTATTATAACGGCTGGAACGTAGTAGTTGCTCAGTTAACATTCTTTCCCTTACGTCACAGTTTGTCTGCAAGAATGTGTGTTGGGGGGGGGAGCATGGGTTAATTTTGGTGGGGGTGGGTAGGGATTTGGAAAAATCTGGAACGTGGGGGTGCCGTGTGGCGTGGAGCATTTTGGCAGCTGGAGTAGCACGTGGGTTTTGGGCACTGACCAGGGTGAAGGCAGAGAGTGAAAGCTGCCAAGGGTGAGTTTGTGTGTCGAGGTTGTGTGGGAGGGAAGGCGGCTGAAGAGTACCTTCGCCATGTTGCTTGAGACCCGGCTGTGTTCTGTGAGCAATAAACAAGGATTGTTTGTTTTGATGAAAATAACCAGCCATGGGTGCTCTGGGTCTCTGTGTTTGTTTGTCTGTTTTCACATCACTTCAGAACTTATTTGATCTCTGTTTGATCGAGCATGGGTGGCAGATGAAACATGAGATCTAAAATACTGTACTGTGACTAGTGAGTGGCCATGTAAGCAGGGCCCTAGATGTCCTTTCGGGGCAGGTCGCAGTTTAGGGTGGCCTCACAAGCAGGCTCTGGGGATCTGAGAGGCCACAGTGGGCCTGGGCCCGGAAAAGGAGCCTCTCTGTGACAGTCCTGAAGAATGGATGAAGAGGAAGGGAGTGTGCTCCTCCTTTGGTACCAGGAGGAAGGAACTGAGACTCTTTGGCCATGGCCTCAAGTGGACCTCCGCTAAGGAGGGAGGCGCAGGGCAGGAGAAGGCTGTGAGAGAACCTGCTGGCTTCCCCTCGGCGGACAACACTCCCCAGCCCCTCGTTCCACAGGAAGACCTTCTCGGGGAAGGTCTCTGCCTTGGCCTTGCTTCCTAACCCCGCCTCCTCACACAAAGGCTCTCAGCATCAGGACCCTCCCAGCTTTGAATCTGGGCTTGAGCTTCTCATCCCGCTCTCTCTGGGCCTGGCGTTTGGTCCAGGCCTGCCAATTCCTTTTCTGACTATATTCAAGACTCCTCACTGTGGAATTGCTTGGAGTAGTGATAGCAGCAGTTGGGGGGGAGGGTGGCGTGGGTGGCGGAGGAGAATGGAAGAGAAGGAAATGTAAGTGGTTTTCTCCCCCCTAGGAGTTGGTGGGCGGGGGCAGGGATCGATCATGTCCAGCCTGGGCTTTGAAGATAACATGGCAGGGGCCCAGACTCCGGCCCTGTCTGGGCACACAGACCAGACATCTACATTTGGCCTCTGGCTTTGCTTCCTTGGCCTCCCTTTCCTTTCTGTCCCCCTCCCCGATTTCAGTGGCTCCTGCCCTGTTTGCCTACACTGAGGGCCGAGACCAAGCAAGCGACCAAATAAAGTTGGTGCAGTGGCCTGGATGGAGGGCTCTCCAGGGAGAAGAGAGGGCTGTCCTCCGGCAGCCTGGCTGCAGAAGTCCTCAGGATGGTGCTCACAACAAACCCCACATGGAATCTCCGGAACCTGCTGCCTAGTGAATCCGACGTGATGGAAGGATGCTTCCTTGGCCTGAAAGCAGGTTGTGGGAGCCTTTGTGTCTACACAGCCACGATGGATTCCTGCCCCCTCCAAGGGGGGAGAAAACCGCTTCTCTTTCCTTCTCTTCCATTCCTCTCCCCACACTGCTATCCCCACATGAGGCGGAGGGATCTGAATTCAGCTCATCTCAAAGCAATTTGAGATGACACATGCAAGTTCAAAGTACTCTGCAGGCTGCCCTCGACGACTTCCCAGAAACCAGCACCCCTCCGAGGTCATTAACACGGGCACTGGGTGGGCCTCCCAGGCAACGTTTGCATAATTCATGGACTCAAGTCTCGAGTGAAGGGAGAAACAAGAAGGGTCACATGGCTTCACAGTGTTGAACTTGGAAAGTGGAGTTTTCATCTCCATTGACCTGTTTCCCCATCTGCCAGGTGGGGCAGGTTTTATAGCAGGTCAAACGGGTTAAATAAGATGAGGGTTAAGTATGGAGCATAGGGAGCATCTGCTTCATAAACGTGGCTGCTGAAGGGGCCCCTGGGTGGCTCAGTCGGTTAAGCATCCAACTTCAGCTCAGGTCATGATCTCACAGTTTGTCAGTTCAAGCCCCACATTGGGCTCTGTGCTGACAGCTCAGAGCCTGGAGCCTGCTTCTGTGTCTCCCTCTCTTTCTGCCCCTAACCTACTCTCATTCTGTCTCTGTCTCTCTCAAAAATAAATACACATTTAAAAAAGCTAAAAGAAAAATTTTAATATATTCATATAAGTTTAAAAAAATAAAAAATAAATAAAGTACAAAGTGTTGGTGGCACCTGGGTGGCTAAGTCGGTTAAGCATCTGACTTTGGCTCAGATCGTGATCTCACGGTCTGTGAGTTCGAGCCCCGCGTCAAGGCTCTGTGCTGACAGCTCGGAGCCTGGAGCCTGCTTAGGATTCTATGTCTCCCTATCCCTCTCTCTCTGCCCCTCCCCTGCTCACGCTCTGCCTCCCTCTTTCAAAAATAGATAGACATCAAAATAAATAAGTAAACCAAAAAAGTGGCTGCTGGAGTCATAATTACTATTATGGCCCACGGCCAGTGGAGCATGGCACCATGGCATCATCAGTAAAGGGACTGGACCCCGTTAGCTTGAAGCTTTGGTTTTTCTCCACTCCTCCTCTGGCAAGGCCCCTTTAGGGTGCTCTCCTTTATGGCCTAGGACAGTCACACTGGTTCAGAGTCAGCCGTCCTCCCGGTTGGTTGTTTTCAGAACCGGTGTCAGCCCTGAGGAAGACTTAGCTCTGGGTTCAAATCCTGCCTCTGCCTCTGTGTGACCAACGGGGGCAAATTACTTCCCTCCCTGACTCTTACTTCTCTACCTGTAAAACTCCTATCTCATAGGACTGTTGTAAGCGTTACGTGAAAGACGAGTCTGTAAAGAGGTTAACACAGAGCTAGTTTGGCACAGAGCGAGTGCTCCTTGAGTAGCCATTAGAATTAATTATCATCTTAGAGAGCTGGAAGTCTTAAGAGAGGGGGAGGATTCGGGGCGCCTGGGTGGCTCAGTCGGTTGAGCGTCCGACTTCAGCTCGGGTCATGATCTCACAGTCTGTGAGTTCGAGCCCCGCGTCGGGCTCTGTGCTGACAGCTCGGAGCCCGGGGCCTGTTTCAGATTCTGTGTCTCTCTCTCTCTCTCTGCCCCTCCCCCATTCATGCTCTGTCTCTCTCTGTCTCAAAAATAAATAAACGTTAAAAAAAAAAAAAAAAGAGAGAGGGAGCATTCAACTCTCAAAAAGAGAAGAAAGCAAACAAATCAGGTATGCCCTAACCCTATTCTCCATCCGTGGTCTTTGGCCTGCAAATTCACTCCATCTAAACCCTCCTTGCCCTGGTTTCTGTTTTCTGGAGAATTTCCTTGGTGTTTAAGTCCCCGGCACATCTCGTCGGAGTAGGTATGAGTACTCCCATTTTGCAGATGGGAAAACTGAGATTCACACACGTACAGCGATTCAGGCCCCGTTTCCGGTGATATGAGAGCCAGGACCTCAGTCCTCCCCCTGTCACAGGCAGTGCCACACAGGTGCTCCACTCGTGCCGTCTCCTGGGCCACTCCCCTGCGCCCTTGACCCAGAGCGGCCCTCAGGCGGATGAGGTCCCACCTTCCAAAGGCCCCACCTTGCCACCAGACTGACACTTTGGGAACCTCACAACTGACAAGTCCGAGACGTTATGATTATGAAAAATTGCAGGGCCCCGCTGGGATTTTCACGTATTAAGTCCTCGAGCTGTTCTGTTTGTACAACAGGGAACTTGTCAACCGCTGAGCACTTCTGTGTCTCTTGACAAAATTCTTGACGCCGCTCTATATCTCATTCCTTCATCTTTTGCCCTCTGGTCTCTCTTTCTCTCTCTCTTCTATTTTCTAGGCAGAGCAAACGGAGCTTCCGAACTGACAAGATCCTCATCTAATAAATGGTGGAGAAGATTAGTCGCGACAGGGCTCAGATGTGAACCAATTTTCCTGCAGGCTGAGACTCCTGCTTAAGATCCACTGGGGGTTATTAGCGGAGCCTGTAAGATGTTGGCTATGCAGAGTGATGTGATATGTCGGCGGTGCGGGAATATCAATGCTCGGCCCGAATTCAGTGGAGAGAGGCAGAGCCGAGGATGCTTGGGGGGCGGGGAGGGACACCTGGTTCTCGGCCCCCACTTGACCAACGGCAGAGTTCACTGCACAGCGTCGGGTGCGGCAGAGGGAGGCACAGGGCCGGCAGAGGGAGGCACAGATGTGGAGTGGGCCAGGAGGGGCTGCTTTGAAGACTGTGCCTGGGGGGTGGGGGGTGAGCATTTCATCTCCGTTCACTGTTCACCGGAACCATCCGACTTCACGTACCAACACTGAGTGCTTCCTCTGTGCTGGGCAACCCCTCTCTCCGAACATCACAGCACCTGCCGCACCCATTTCATTCATCCTGGCGTGATAGCCAGCTTTTTATAATCTTCCGCTGGGTTTTAAGTTTCTTGAGATCAGAGACTCTGTCTGACTCATCCCTGGCCTTTGAGCCTTGCAAGAATAAGTACCTAGCATGCATTTGCTGAATAAATGAATTAATGAATCAAGGAACCAGTCAATTGCTTAGTAAGTATTTATGGACTATGTACTCTAATAGAGTTTTGGCAGGATAATCCGTTTTCTGTGCTGGAAGCTCCTAGGCAGGGTCCTCCTGATAAAGAGACCGTCCTTCTTTATTACTTGACTGTCTCTTAACGTGGTTGAAACTTGCAGGCGTAATACGTGAGGGGCTAAGGCAAAGTGATTATAATTTGGTGGGTGGGATTGAGTCCCTATGCTGTGGTTGAGATGTAAAAGCTTCATTTTCTTCTAGCTAAATGTTTTTGAGAGTTTGGGGAGTTGTTTGTGCCTGGGCAGTCCGGTCCCCGAACAACTGGCCATTCTCCTTAAGAATCAAGAAGAAACCCAACGAGAGATGACCAATGTGACTGCTTTCTGGCACAAGAGGAAGCTTCAGACACCTCTTTACTGGTGCGGACTTGCTTAGGTTGGGTCAGTCTTAGGAAGTTCGGCTCTTTCCCCTCCTCGGAAGGATCTGGTTTTCCTGGGTGAGACTGGGAAAGGTAAGTGATCTCTTTCTTGGCCTGGTTCGGTAAGAGCAGATTGATAGAGAAGCGTTGTGTATTCTCAATAGGAAGAAAAGTAAAAAGAGTAAACACACCCTCCCCCTTTTCTCTCCATCTGTTTCTTCATCTAGCGCATATCCCTTCGCTGGGCCCCGGCTGAGAGCGTGGGGAAGGTGCTGGGGACACTCGGATCTTGTCCCCAAGTAGCTCACAGTCTAGCTGGGGAGATAGAGATGTCAATAAAGGATCGGTAGTTCGGACGTCAAACATCAAAAACAGCAGGTTGAACCAGGCCGAGTGACCACGGGAAGGGTGCAGGACAAGCTCGAAGGGAGGGTAGCCACAAAGGCTTCCTGGAGGAAGTGTCATGTGAGCTGAGGTGGTACAGTTTGGTGGGTTTTCACAAATTGGAATGAACCGTGGAACCAGCACTCAGATCAAGAAACACGACCAGCGCCCCAGAAGGCCCGCTCACGTCCACTCCTCTCTCTCTCCCTGGCCCCAAGGGGTAGCCAGTCTCCTGGCTCCTAAAACATAGATTAGTTTGGCCCATTTGAACTTTTTATAAATGGAACATGCTGCCTAACCCCCTTGGTAGCTGAGACAGAGCTGGGAGAATAAACAGGAATTCATCAGGGGGCCAGGCAGGGAAGGGCATTGTGGGAGGGTGGGTAGTATATTCAGAGCTGGACCTAACACTGCGTGTGAAAACCGTCAGCCTTCAGCACTGCTGGAGCATAAAATTCAAGGGGCGGGGGCGCCTGGGTGGCTCCGTTGGTTAAGCATCTGACTTCTTTTAAAAAAAAATTTTTTTTAATTCGTGCTCAGAGAGAGAGCACGAATGGGGGAGGGTCAGAGAGAGAGGGAGACACAGAATCTGAAGCAGGCTCCAGGCTCTGAGCTGTCAGCACAGAGCCCGATGCGGGGCTCAAACTCACGGACCGTAAGATCATGACCTGAGCTGAAGTTGGATGCTCAACCAATGGAGCCACCCAGGCGCCCCAAGCATTTGACTTCTTGGTTTCAGCTTAGGTCATGATCTCATGGTTCATGAGTTCGAGACCCGTGTTGGGCTCTGGGCTTACAATGCAGAGCCTGCTTGGGATTCTCTCTCCCTCTCTCTCTGCCTCTCCCCTGCTCATGCGCGCGCGTGCGCGCGCACACACACACACACACACACATGCTGTCTCTCAAAATAAGTAACTGAACTTTAATAAACATTCAATGGGCAAAGAGGCATGGAGTGATACTGGAGAGGAAGGGGGAGATAGACCATGGAGGGTTTTCCATACCATGCAGAGGAGCTGGGTTTTTAGCCTGAGAACCTGTGATCCCCAAATCTGGCTGACCATCAAAGTCTCCCAGGCAACATGTAAGGCACACAGATCCCAGGACCCACCATCAGAGATTTGAGATCCTTAAAGTTCCTCTCTAATGATTCTCATAATTAGCTAAGTTTGGAGGCCACTTTATAGAGAGAATGGGGAGCCACTGAATGGTTCTAAGCAAGGTAGTGGGAGGTGAGTTTTGAAGGGTGACGTACATGGTCTAATGGGGAGACCATGGCAGATGGCAAGAGATGCCTTGGCCTGATCTGGGATGCAGCCAAGGGTTTGGAGTGGAAAGGGCAACTGTAAGAGGTAATTAGGAAGCAGAATGAACCAGACATGTTGATCAATTGACCACAGAAGATGAGTGGGAAGACACGGGAAGGTACCAGGTTACTGGCCCATGGCTACTCCATGGACATGAAGAAATTTGGGGGCAGAGAAAACAACATCATGTTTTTGTTTGATTCATTCATCTATAATAACTTCACCCCAATTTTCTCTACCTATCTTTGTTAAACCATTTATCCATTCAGCAAATGCATTTTAAATGCCAAATATATATACATATAGGACATTGTTCCAAGCACTGAGTCATATATAAAAGTCAGCATCAAAAGGATACAACATATTGAGAATTCACTGTTAGTGTTTCCGAAAAATTATCAGACTCTATTCTTACAGTTCACTAAATATGCGCCAGGAAACAGTCCTATGTCAAGTTAGATCCCAGAGGTGGGGCCAGGGGGGCGCAGAAGGACCATCCAGTGATATAATAAGGATTAATTTAACCTTGTGTTTAGAGCCTACAATACTATTCTACTCCTCAGAGTGACTCTGTATTTATTATCTGTTTTTGTACACATAAGGAAAGGTATCCTCCCAGAAAATGAATAATTCACCCTCAGGCACGCAGCTAACACGTTATAATGCTAAGATCCCAGCTGGACCATGTGACTCACTGCACCCCCAAATTTAGAGAGAGATGTTCCTCATTTTCACATGGCGAGACCGAGGCCCTGGGTGGTTTGTTGTGGCTCAGCCACTGAAGGAAGCATTGCCTGTCCTAAGCACGACCCATGGTTCTGTAAGCTGCCTGGATATTCTATTGTTGGAACTGGGCTGGAGGTCAGGTTCAGGATCTGGCTGAGTTTGGGTGTTGCTTTGCTGAAGAGTCTTCTAGAGGCCAAGGACAGGCCACAGTGACAAGAAAGCACTGCCTAGCCTTTCTAGAACTTTTGCCCAGATATGTCCCGGGCTGTTAGGAGAAGAGGTGTTAAGGTTATATGTTGAGCTCTCTTTCATGAGTTAGACTAATGGCAAATCTAGAAGGGGAGTGAAGAATTGGCACAGATTTCTTTAGCCACATACATCCAGCAAAGTAAGAGAGAGAGAGAGAGAGAGAGAGAGAGATCTCTTTGAGGGGAGAAGAAGGGAAAATCAAAGAAAATCTCAACATCCACATCACAGGCAGGCACCCAGAGCAATTTTTAATAATCAGTGCTGACATCCTGCTTTCAAAAAGGCCAGGACTCTTCATTCAAACTTACAGGCTGGGGGCCACCTTGCAGAGGAGCATAAAGGCATGATGGGCCCACACGCCCCCTCCCAGGGGACGCTTTCTTGCCTCTGCCCACTTGTGGGCAAGACGGTCTGCTGGTCACCATCACAGCAGGCCACTGAGGACACACTGACCCCCGTCCGGTCCCCACTCCCACTGACTCCTGGAAAAAATTATTTCTCTCAGCACCCTGTGAACAGTTAGGATGCTTAAAGGGAACGTATCCTAAAGAAAAGCCTAATGAAATGATCGGGAGACGAAAGGACGGCAGACAGATGTTTCCATCATCTGAACTGGACAATCTGACATCAAGCCCTGGGGCGGGGGCAGCCGTAACTTCCACTTTGAAATAGTTGCTGTGCGCAGTGACTCAGGAAAGCAATGGGGGCTGGAGGGAGAAAGAGGTAAGCCCACCAGGATCTGGTCTGTTGGCATGTTGCCTCCTTGCTCTGCACAAATCCGACACCAAGGTAACATCAATGGGGATGAGGTGGGCCTAGGACTGGGGCTGACTGCATTATCTCAGTTCTATCTGACCTGAAGCAGGAGCACCCCGGTGGGTTGGAGCACAATCTGAATCTCATCTTGGACTCCCACATCCTCTGGCGCTCCCAGGAGACCCAAAGTAGAACTATGCCCCCACCTTCACCTTTCCTTACATGGAGCTCTCACCTGGGGATAGGCCCTCACGCCTAGAAAGTGGCACCCAGGAGGGACTCAACAGATATATGTTGAATGAGTAGACAAACAGCAGATTTTAACATGGGTTTCCCCCTCCCCCAAAGTCAATCAACATGACTAGAGAATTTGGGGGGAAGGGGTGTCTTCAGAGCAGTGAATTTCAATGATATGGTGCCAAAGGGAGTTAATTTATTCATTTAACGAATAGAGATTTAACACCCCCTATGTCCCTGTACCAGGCACTATGTTAGGAGTTAAGAATATACTAGTAGGTAAGAAGTGTGTTCCCTATCTGATTAATTATGTGTGCTTGCACCCTACGGGACTATGAGAACTAAGGGCAATAATATAGACACTTAGCACAAGAAGTACTCAGTTGTTGTTATCACTAGTGGAAGAAATTAACAAATGATCACCAGAAGTTGTGGTAACAGCTACGAAGGAAAAGAGTAGCATGCTAGGGGGACCTAATGCAGTTTGGGAAGTCAGGGAAGGGGAACTTCCCAGTTGCGGTGACATTCAAGAGTCCCATGGGATGAGTGAAAGCAGAGAGCCAGAGGCCCTGTGAGGTTCCCCTTCTTCAGAACCATCGTAGAAGGTTTCCAAGCATATGAGGGTGTCAAGCAGCTACTCGAGAAAGTTGGGAATGAGGTCAGGGAATAGGAAAGTAAGACAGTCCAGGACCATCGCCCTGGATGAAGTTCAGAGTGGGCTGCAGAACATTTGGGGAAGATTGGCCCAGTTGCTGAGTAAGTTTGCCTGCCAGGAAGGAATGGCTGGAGAGGACAGACAAGAGAGTGGAGGTGGCCTGTAGAGCACAGAGGGTGGCTCTGAGGCAGAGGGCAGACACAGTGGGCCTGACCCTAATTGTATGTGGTAGAATGCATGCTTGACCAGGAGGCGTGGCTCCTAGCGTCTACTGCTATGTGATCTTGAGAAAGTCACTTCTCTTCTCTGGGCCCCAACTTTCTCAGCAATAAAACAGAGATAATAGCGATTTCCTCACCTGTTCTGCAGCGTTGTTAAGATCATGAAATGAGATAATGTCTATAAAATATCCGCGTAAACTCCAGAGTGCTAGGCGGTGATTCTCATCTTCCTTACAATTCTCTTGCAAGAAAATTGAGTGGAAGTGTGTGGCACTCCTTGACACTTCTTTCCCCAAATGTTCTGCAGCCCACTCTGAACTTCATCCGGGGTCAAGTGTGTAGTACTCTATAGATACCTGGGATGAGTCAGTTAATTCACTTATTTAACACACGTTTGTTTGGCGCAGTGGGGGATATGGAGATGAGTAGGCAGCTGCCAGACCCTCTAGCTAATAGCCTAGTTGGAAAAACAAACTTATAAAATGATAAGATAAAATGTGTGATGAATATATATATAATCAGTGAATTAGGATGGGAGATTTCTGGGAGTCTTTCAGAGGCAGTGGTACTTGGTGGTATCTGAGGTGAGTCTTGAAGGATGAATGATTTGGCCAGACAGACCAGGATGGAAGTCATTTCAGCCTGAGAAGAAGTTACAGAGACATGAAAAGGAGCTAATAAACCCAAAGGTTAATAAACCCAAAGTAGTTCTGTTTAACTGAAATACCAGGTGTGTCTGGATCCAAGAATGGAAGAGGTATCTGTGTTTGGATGGCCCTGAAAGCAGAACCAGAGATAAAGACTTGGGTGTGAGTAGGTTACTGGGATGTGATCCCAGGAAACAAAAGTGAGGGAAATGAGAAAGTGGGGTCGAGAAGGGAGAAGAGCCATTAAAGTGTGATTAATGCGCTACTTACTCCTGTGGGCTCAATCTTGCTGGGGACCATCTGAGGAACTGTGTAGAATGTTCCACCAGAGGACAGGGAGGCTGTGGCACTTACCCAAGGATGCCTGTCCTCCAGTGGTGGAGGGTTACCGAGAGGGAATTGATTGCCTGAACTTTCTAGTTGCTCCTGTGTGCAACGAGTGAGCTTCTACAGCTTTGGAGAAAGCAGAGAGCACTATGTGTGAGATTCTGGCAACACACAAGAAGCCATCCAGAATTCAGGAAGAGAAGAAAGAAAAGGGGAGAGTACATACATCAGTGAAACAATGGCAGAGCATCATTCAGTACTAATGGAAAAAAAAAGTGAAATGATTGAGATAGAGAATTGTTGGACTGGAGACACAGAATGTGGGGGATTATCATGAGTATTAAATGGCTCAGGACCTGCTTACTTGGAAGGGTGAGAATGGGACGGTATGCCAGCCATGATGACTTTGAATTGTGGTTGGGGACAAGACATCCAGTTCCGGGAGTCTCATTAACAGAACTTTATTTAGAACAGGAATGCAGAAGAGAAGCTCTTTGGGGACAGGAAAATATGAATATCATTGAACACAATTGAGCCCATGAGCATGCATGACATGGCTTGTGCCCTTGGGAGTCCGGTGGCAGTGTGAGGAGCCCCAGGCACTGAGCTTGCTGCAGAATTAGCAGAAGATATTTAACTGGGAAGGAGGATGGAAATCCTGTAAAGCTCCCAGAAGCCAGGAGCCAAGAGGACTGGTGCAAAAGGAATACTGCCAAGCATGTGAATTGTCTTGGGGCACTTTCTCATTCCTTAGTTGTTTTCTCTCTTGGCCCTGTTTCCTAGCTCCTCCACATATTTAACCTGGACAGAATTAATGTTGAACTTCACTCCTCTCCGTTACCTGTCAAGGTTGTAAATCGATCTGATAAACAAACATCCCCGGGAGTTAGCTGGCCATGGTCTTTGAGTATATTGCAGTAGAGAATCTGTTAGACAAAACCGGTTCTAAATCCAGCTCTACTACCTACTATCTATCTAGTCTTTGGGAAGGTGTTAATTTTTTTGATGTTTGGATTCTCAACCAACGTGCATTGACTCTCAGAGCTTAGAAGCAGTTACATCTCTCCCATCTATTTATGAGCTAAAGAAGTGAAGCTCTACTGTGTACTTTCTAAGAATGAGGACTTCTTGTCACATAATGTTTTAATGTTGTATGTAGTAGTGATGTATTGTAAAATCTATAGCCCACACATTAAATTTTCATAATTATTGAAGTAATGTCTTTTAGAGCCATTCCCCACCCCACCCCCCACCCCCCGGTCTATGTGCCAATCCAGGATCATACATTGTATTCGTGTCTCTTTCATCTCTATGATTTGGGAACAGTTACCCAGCTTCTCTTTGCCTTAGTGCCTCACTCGGTAACATGAAAGGAAAGTCAGAGATAACCAGACATTTGAGTAAACCCTAAAACATGAAGAAAAAGACTAAAACAAACAAGTAAGCAAAAGAGACTTGGAAGAAATGGCTACAATACAGGAACCGGAATAAAACATTTAACATAGTTAAGTAGACTTCTCGGGGGAATTAGAGGTTTACAACGATGAAACAAGCGAAGGATGATAGAATGAAGGACCCTTACAAATTAAAAATATGACACAAAAAAATTTCCTTGAAAGACTAGAAGATAAAGTCAAGGACATCTCACAGAAACTCAAATGAACAAAAATACAAAGAAATAGAAAACAGTAAGGAAAAAATAACAGATTTAGAGAATCAGCCCCAAAGGTCCAACATCAGGCTAAAAGAAGTTTCTAAAAGAGAAAAGAATTAGAGGAGAGATTATAAAAAATATCACAAGAATATTTCCCCAAACTCAAGCACGCGTCTTCAGAATGAAACAGGACATGGACTGTGTTACAGAGAATGAATAAAATCCCACACCAAGTCACTTTATGTTGTTAAATTTCGGAACACTGTGGCTAAAGGAAAGATCCTATATTTTTCCGGAGAGAAAGAGAGGCCTGTACAAAAGATCAGGAATACGAAAGTTACCAGGCTTCTCAACAATAACACCGGAGGCTGGACTATGATGAAAATATGCATTAAAAACTTGGACAGAAACTTATTTTTAATCTAGAACTCTATATCTAGCTAAACTATTAATCAAATGTGAGGATAGAATAATTCATTTTGGGACATGCATGGATTTAAAAATAACCTCATACATATTCTTTTTGAAGAAGGTACTGGAGAATGCACTCCAAAAAAAAAAAAAAATGAGTAAATTAAAAATAAAAAAAAAAAAAAACTTGATCTCTAAGAACTTGGGCTATAACATAGGGAGCGTTGAAAGGAAATCATAGGGAAATAACCATGTCACAGTCTTAGAGAAAAACTAGTCCAGTTTGGAGAAGTACAGAGGACTTTCAGAAGGACTAGGAAATATCCAAGGGCAAAAAAATAGAATAGATGTGTGTGAGCATATGAAAACTATTCGTAGGAATGTGGCATAATTATTAGAGGATTTAATTAAAAGAAGCAATATGGAAATAGATAGGCTAAATTTTTAAAGGTAATCAACTCCAGGGGGAAGGAAATGAAAAAATAAGCATGGCTTGGGCATCTACTGTATTCCAGGCTTTATTCTTTAAGCTCCATGAGTCTACAAACAACTTCTGTTTTATTTATCATCGTATTCTCAGCACAGATTGCAGTGCCTGGCACATACTAGGAACTAAATAAATATTCCTTGAATGAATGCATAACAGGGCTAGGTCCTAGGTGGGGAAAAAAGAGCCAAAATGAAGTAGACAGAGTCCCTGCTATTTAGGAGATCACAATTGAAAACAAATACTCTTCAAATACCCAAGCCAGTATTCTGCTTTATTGGATTGTTCAAGACGTAGAGGGAATAAAGAGTGGGAAGAGACTGCTGTTGGGAGCCCAAGCTTTAAGTTGTCTGTGACTTACGTTGGCAGGAGATTGTAGTTCCAATGTGGCCAACGTAGTATGTTTGAATCTCAAGAGAAGTACTCAGCAAGCAGATTGCTATAGAGTAACAACTGATTGTATTAGATTGTTTACTCCATTCTTCTTTCTCTCTCTTTCCTTGAGTTTAATAATATGACAAAGTTGTTTATGTATCCAGAGTATATAAAGAAGGTCAACAGGAAGAAAAACCAGCCAATTTAAAAAGTTTTTTTTTTCAACGTTTTTTATTTATTTTTGGGACAGAGAGAGACAGAGCATGAACGGGGGAGGGGCAGAGAGAGAGGGAGACACAGAATCGGAAACAGGCTCCAGGCTCCGAGCCATCAGCCCAGAGCCTGACGCGGGGCTCGAACTCACGGACCGCGAGATCGTGACCTGGCTGAAGTCGGACGCTTAACCGACTGCGCCACCCAGGCGCCCCAAACCAGCCAATTTAAAAAATGGGCAAAAATTTGAACAGACAGTTCCCTGAAGAGAATAGATAGATGGCAGTTAAGCACATGAGAAGGTGTTAAACATCACTAGGTCTTAGGGAAATGCAAATTAAATTACAAAGAGATATCACTAGACACCTGTTAGAATGGCTAAAGTAAAAATATTAGAAGTACCAAGTGTGGATAAGGATGTGGGTAACAGGAACTGTCGTCACTACTGATGAGAATACAAGACGGCACAACTATTCTGGAAAACAGCTAAGCAGTTTCTTACAAAGTTAAAACATACACTTAACGCACAATCCAAAAATTCTACTTATGGGCGTTTGCTGTAGAGAATTGAAAACTTATGTTCCTGCAAAAATTGTACATGAATGTTTATAGCAGCTCAGCTTCTAATCCCCCAAACTAGAAAACTCGTGCATAAAATGGAATGTTCAGCAGCAAAAAAGGAACAAGCTACTGATACACACAGTAACATAGATGAATCTTGAAAGCATTACTCTGAGTGGAAGAAGCCAGTCTCAAAGGCTACATAGTAACTTCTACTTCTGGGAAATAGAGTAGATGTATTTTTTCCCTATTCCTCCAGAGAATTAGCTTGGAAATTATAAAACAAACATAAAAAGACTATGAGAGTTGAGAGAAGAAGACAGACCAGCTATGGACCTTGAGACCTGAAGAACAAGGAGTTGAACATTCTAGGATTTTTTTTTTTTTTGCCTCGTATATCCAAGAATAAACGCTGAAGAAGCTGGCAACCTGGAAATTCCAATGGGTGCAGGCCCAAAAAATCCTAACAAAAGCCTGCCCTCTCTAGCCAAGTGGTCAGGTGGAGGGCAACCTCACAAGAGAGAAAACTTAGAAATTAACTGCTCTACTTTAGGTAAGCACCATAGGCAAAACTATAGTTCCTATGTGAGCAAAGGTCAGATAGGGAGCCTAAACTCTCATGTCTAACAGGCTATAACAAGGTTCCCCTCTCGCTTCCCATTGAGGTAACGTCAGAAATAGTGTCGAGGCAGGATTTTCATCACTACCCAATGGTGTAGAGGTCATCCAACCCTGTGGTGTCTCTGGTGGCCATGTGGGGAGTAGTAATGAAGCAGCCTTATCCCTCCCAGCCAAGAAGATATCACAGAGTAGAGGCACAGTGGGGAGCTGGAACCCCTACCTTTGCCCTACAGTAATGACTAGCATAACACCTCAGGTGTCAGCCAGGGCCAAGTGAGGGACCTGGTTTTCTACCTCTACCTAATCATAATGAAGTGGCTCCCCTTCTCCCTTCCCCACCTCTTTCCATCTTGGAGTAGTGTCAGAGAAAGCCAGCTAAAACAGAAGGCTTACATAAGATCATGAATTTCATAACTTAATACTCTAAATGTCCAGGTTTTAATAGAAAATCGCTCATCATACTCAAGAACCATGGGGGTCTCAAACTGAATGACAAAAGACAAGCAGTAGATGCCAACACTAGGATGACAGAAATTTTGAGTTATCTAAAAAAGGTTTTATTTTTTTAATTATCTAAAAAATATTTTAAACTAGCCATCATAAAAACACCAATTATGCACACACATAAAAACAAACGAAAATATAAAGAGTCTCAGAGAAAAATAGAAAGTCTCAATGAGGAAACAGAAGGTATAGAGATGAACCAAATGGATATTTTAGAACTGAAAAATACAATAACTAAAACTAAATGCTCAATGAATGAACTCAATGAGAAGATAGAAGGGAAAGAGGAAAAAAACCAGTGAGCTTGAAACTAAAATAGAAATTACCCAAATTAGCATCAGTCTAAACAACAGAGGGACAACACAAAGATAATGACAGAACCTCAGGACCATAACAAAGGATGTAACTCGTGTCACTGGAGTCCCAGAAGAAGAGGAGGAAAAGGGCAAAGCTGAAAAAGTACTAAAGGAAATAATGGCTGAAAAATTTCCAAATCTGGAAAAATACTGCAATCTACAGATTTGAGAAGCTGAGTGAGCTCCAAACAGGATAAAAATTTAAAAGCCCGTGACAATACATATCTTGGTAAAATTTTAGAACACTAAGACAAAGAAAAAAAATCTAAAAACAGACCTGGAAACAATGGCTAGAGGGGGGAAAGAATTCGATTGACAATGGGTTTCTCATCAGAAACCATGAAGGTCAGAAAGAAGTGCCGCGTTTTTTTATATGCTGAACAATGTCAACCCAGAATCCTATATCTAAGAAAATAGTCTTCAGTAATGAAGGGAAAATAAAGACATTCTTATATGAAGTAAAACAAAAGAAAATTTCGTTAGAAATTTCATTAGAAATTTCATCCCTATGGGGCGCCTGGGTGGCGCAGTCCGTTAAGCGTCCGACTTCAGCCAGGTCACGATCTCGCGGTCCGTAGTTCGAGCCCCGCGTCGGGCTCTGGGCTGATGGCTCAGAGCCTGGAGCCTGCTTCCGATTCTGTGTCTCCCTTTCTCTCTGCCCCTGCCCCGTTCATGCTCTGTCTCTCTCTGTCCCCAAAAAATAAATAAAACGTTGAAAAAAAATTTAAAAAAAAAGAAATTTCATCCCTAGAAGGATGGCTAAAGGAAGTTCTTTAACAGAAGAAAATGATTTAAAAAAAAAAAAAAAGAGTCTTGGAACATCAAGAAAAATAAAGAACATGGTAAGCAAAATTAGGGGCAAACAACCCTCTTAAGTCTTCTCAATTGAGTTTGATAATTGAAGCAAAAATTATAATACTTCTATTGTGGTTCTAAGTATGTAGAGGGAATATTTAAGAAAAGTATAATATAAAGGGAAAAAGATATAAAGGGAGGGAAGATTACTATGCTTTCCTTGAACTGGTGCAATGATGGCACGAGTAATACCAAAAGCAACCGCTGAAAAAAAAAACCTACATAAGGAGAGACATTCAAAAACAGTATAGGTAAATAAAGGTGGAATTCAAAAAAGTGCTTAAGTAAGGCACAGGAATACGGAAAAAAGAAAACAGAGACATGAAAAGCTGACAAACAGAAGACAAAAAATAAAATGGAAGAAGGCTTAGTTCCTTACATTTCAATAATTACAGGGGCGCCTGGGTGGCTCAGTCATTTAAGCAGCCACCTCTTCACTTTGGCTCAGGTCATGATCTCACGATGGTCATGAGATCAAGCCCAGCATAGAGCCTGCTTGAGATTCTCTCTCACCCCCTCCCTCTGCCCCTCCCCCCCCTTGCTTGTGTGCTCTCTTGCACTCTGTCTCTCAAAAACAAATTACATTAAATAGCTCTATGCAAAACAATGAAACCAGACTCCTTTCTTATGCCAAAAATACACTCAAAATAGATTAAAGCCCTGAATGTGAGAGCTGAAACCATAAAATGCTTAAAAGAGAACATAGGCAGTAATCGCTTGAAAATGGCACTTAGCAACATATTTCTGGATATGTTTCCTCAGGCAAGGGAGACAAAAACAAAAATAAACTATTGGGATTACACCAAAATAAAAAGCTTTTGCTCAGCAAAGGAAATCATCAACCAAACAAAAAGCAGCCCAGTAAATGCTATTTCCATTTTTGCAAACGGTATATCTAATAAGGGGTCAATATCCAAAATATATAAAGAACTTATACAACTCTTCACCCCCCCCCCCGCCTCCAAATAATCCAGTTAAACATGGGCAGAGGACCTGAATAGACATTTTTCCAAAGAAGACATACAAATGGCCAACAGACACATGAAAAGATGTTCAACATCACTAATCATCAGAGGCCAATGCAGGGCTCAAACTCATGAACCATGAGATCATGACCTGAGCCGAAACCAAGAGTCAGACGCTCAACCGACTAAGCCACCCACGTGCCCCACCACAATCAATTTTAGCCCACTCTTATTAATTTCCAAAAAACCCCTATATTCTTTATCAGTCACACTCATTTTGCCCCAACTGCCCTCCCTGCCCCACCAGTCCTATGCCTAACACTTATCTACTTTCTGTCTCAATAAATTTGCCTATTCTGGACAATTCATGCCCACGTGATTATTGACAAGGTACAAGAACAATTTAATGGTTCACTTTTAAAAAAATATATTTATTTTAGAGAGGGGGTGAGAGAGAGAGTGCGTGCTCATGAGCAGGAAAGGAGCAGAGAGAGAGAGAGACAGAAAATCTGAAACAGGCTGTGCGCTGTTAGCCCAGAACCTGACGCGGGGCTTGAACTCACAAAAGATGAGATCATGACCTCAGCAGAAGTCAGTCTCTCAACCAACTGAGCCACCCAGGCGCCCCCAATGGTTCACTTTTTTTTTTTTTTTAACAAATAATGCTGGAAAAAATGGACATCAGTAGGCAAAAAAAATTTTTTTAATGAGTCTCAATGTAACTCTCACACCTTTGGAGAAAATTAACTCAAAATGGTTCAATGCCTTAAATGTCAAACATAAAATTATAAAACTTTGACACACAAAAAATAGAAAATCTTTGAGACCTAAGACTAGGCAAAGAGTTCTTAGACTTGACACCAAATTCATAACTCATGGAAGGAAAACTTGATAAATAGAACTTAATAGCAATTTAAAATGTTTGCTTTGCTCCTGTTAAGAAGATAAAAAGACAAGCTATAGAATGGAGGGAGGTAATATTTGCTAACTAGATATCCAACCAAGAGCTAGTGTCCAGAATGTATAAAGAACTCTAAAAATCAACAGTAAAAAGAGAAAGCGATCTAATTAGACCATAGGCAGAAGACATGTATAGACATCGTCCTGAAGAAGATAATCAGATGGCAAACAAGCACTTGAAGGATTGTTCGACATCAACAACCATTAGGGAAATGCAAATTAAAGCTGTGAGGTATCACCACATAGCTATCAGAATGGCTTCTAGAAAAGAAAATCGTGGCAACACCAAATGCTGGCAAGGATGCGGAGGAATTGGATCACTCATACATTATACTCCGGGGCATTTATCCTAGAGAAATAAAAGCAAGTTTTCACAGGAGTACCTGTACCCTGGGGCCTGGGTGGCTCAGTCAGTTAAGCATCCAACTCTTGGTTTCTGCATTGGTCCTAGTCTCACAGTTCGTGAGTTCGAGCTCCTCATTGGGCACTGCACTGACAATGCAGAGCCTGCTTGGGATTCTCTCTCTCTCTCTCTCTCTCTCTCTGCCCCTTCACAGCTCGCTCTTTCTCTCTCAAAATAAATAAATAAGCTTTTTCTCTTGCTCTTTCTCTCTCAAAATAAATAAATAAGCTTTTTAAAAAAAATCCATGCACTCACGTTTATACAAATACTCATGTATTTGTAATAGACAAAACACGGAAACAATCCAGTGGCCCTTCGAAGGGTGAATGTTAGACACACAGTGGTGCCTCCAAATCATAGAATATCACTCAACAGTGAAAAGGAACCACCTATCAATACACAGAAACAGCTTACGCAGCTCTGGAGAATTCCGCTGAGAAAAAGACAGTCCCGAAAGGTTACATACTGTATGAGTTCTTTCATGTAACAGTCTTGAAATGGCAAATTTTAGAACGGGAAAACGGATTCGTGGGTGTCACAGGTGGGGTAGGGTGGGAGAGAAGTGGGTGTGGCTATGAAGGGCAATAGGAGAGATTGTTGTGGGTTTGGAAATGTCTATAACTTGACTCTGTCCCGTCAATGTTCTGGCTGTGGTATTACACTATCGTTTTGCAAGCCAGTACCGTTAATGGATTAGTCGAAAAAGGGTACATAGAATCTCTATATTATTCTTTACCGCTGCATGAACCCATGCTTACCTCAAAATTAAAAATTTAATGCAAAATAAGCTTACATACTGTCTCATTCCATTTATAGGACGTTCTTGAGAAGACCAAGCTATGGAGACGGAGAACGGCTCAGTGTTGTCAGAGGTTAGGAGAAGGTGAGGGTGGGTGTGACCAAGAAGGCAGAGCCCCAGGGAGAATTTTCGGCTGATGGGACTTGTTCGGTACCCTGCTCGTGGTGGTGGTTATGTCAGTCTATATGTACGTTGAAGTTCGTAGACCTACATGCCAAAAAGAAAGGCCATTTTAAACGTATAATCCAAACATACACTATTAGTAACATGCAGCCCATTTGGTTTTTTTACGGTGTTTGGGTGAGTTTGGTTGGATAATAACAGCAGTGTAGATTTGCTTCCCTCTTTACTGGTTTGGACGATGTTCAATGTAGGACAGCGGGAAGGGCATAAAACGTGGAGTCAGACAGTCTGATATTGTATCTTGGCTCCGCCGTTTATTGGGTGCGTGATCTCGATCCTCATGATTTCATGTGTAAAGTGAGGCTCCTACCCACATCGCAGGGTTGTTTTGCGACTTCAGTGCAACGAGAGGCCCTCGACGTATTGTAGGAGGCCCAGAAATCTGTAAGGATGCCACGCCTTTTTTGTAGAAAATAAATTGTAGGCTTCGAACATAGCTGTATGGCTCCTTAACCATGTGTGTGAACACTATGGCGGCCGATACAATAAAGACATCTAATTGAAAGTTAGCTTTATGCTTTTTAGGTTATTTTCAAGCACAAGGGTCTTTTACACTTGAAAGTGAGTGTACTTGGATATACTTGAGGTCCTTTATACGCGAAAGTATCGGAGATACGTGAGACGATGTCTGCTCAGTACTTGACGAGAGTTCAGAAGCAGGAGGAGGAGTAGCTGTGGGAGCAGAAGTAGGAGTTTAGCAGTAGGAGTAGAGTTAGTTGAAGCAGCAGAAAAAGAAGGGGCTGAAGAAGTAGGAGTCGTAATGACAGCGGCGATCGTGATAATAATATTAATAGCAGCCATCGTGGCAAAAGTCGTGGTAGTAGTGATTGGAAAAATCGTGGCCACTGTCGTTGGAGTCCTATTTTCATGTGCACTGTTTTAAAGTTCTAAAAAAATGTTTAATGTTTATTTTTGAGGGAGAGAGAGAGAGAGACAGAGACAGAGAACGAGCAGGGGAGGGGCAGAGAGAGAGGGCGCGACACGGACTCCGGAGCAGGCTCCAGGCTCTGAGCTGTCAGCGCGGAGCCCGACGCGGGGCTCGAACTCAGGAACCGTGAGATCGTGACCGGGGCCGAAGCGGACGCTTAACCGACTGAGCCCCCCCACACAAGCGCCCCTCACGTCCACTGTTTTATGTGGTCCTCCCAGCGTCCGTGAGGGGTGAAGGGCAGAGCTTGTACGCCCCATTCTACAGTGAGAACTCGAAGGGGGCGGGAGGGTGCCTCCTTTTCCAAGATCTTGTGGTTTGAAGTTGCCACAGCTGAGAGGGGAGCCCAGGTCTTCCCCCTCGAAAAGCATGGCCTAGAGAAGCCAGGGAAGGTGGCCTTCGTAGCCCTCTCGGGCTGTTACAACAAACCACCACGGATTGGGATAGCTTAAACAACAGATCTCTCTCTCTCTCTCTCTCTCTCTCTCTCTCTCGGTTCTGGAGGCTGGAAGTCTGGGATCCAGCTGTCCGCTGATTCAGGGTCTGGAAAGGTGTCTTCCCAGCTTGCAGATGGCCGCCTTCTTGCTGTGTCCTTGTCTGATACAGAACCCTCTGGTCTCCACTTCTTATAAGGGCACTGACCCCATCATGGGAACCCCACCTCGTGACCTATTCTGCACCTAGTCACCTCCCATAGGCCCCACCTCCAAAACCATGACGTTGGGAATTAGGGCTTCGGCATAAGAATTTCGTGGCGGTGGCAAGGGTGGGGGGTGGGGGACGCAAACGTTCAGTCCGTAGCAGCAGCCCTATTTAGTATCTGAGGGATGTATTCTACATCCAGGGAGACTGGTACTTGACCTTGCACTCGGCGGTCCCACCGTGTGGTTAAGCAGAACAAGTGGCCTCCCAGCGTGCTCCCTGTCGCCTGCCTCGGCCGGGGCAAGTAAGCCCATTTGCCTTGGAAGCCAGCCAGGCAGGAGAGAGAGAGTCAAGCTAGTGGGAGCTAACTGTGTCTTCAGGAAGAAGCCTTCCCCCTCAGGCTCCTCTGGGAGGTGGTCCAGGCCCTGTGACGGCCAGATCGCTGGGGCAGCCCAGCCCACCTACCAGAAAGGCCGTGGCTCCGGGCACAGGAGGCCTGCGCCCGGGTGACGGCCTCAGCACTGACGCCAACGCCTCTCCAGGAAAACAGGTGGGCTGGGCTTGCCCTCGCCCGTCCAGCCCCCGTGTCCTGAGATTCACCTCCCCCAAGATTACAGTACCTACAGCGGTGCAGGGGCCGCTGGAAGCAGCCGGTCGGCGGGGCTGGGGTCGGCCACCCGCTCTGTGCTCGGAGACGACAAAGAGAAGGCGCAGCCTGGGCAGAGAGGGGGTAGCAGAGGGAATGCCGTGTCATCTGATCCATAGCTGATTAATCCTTTGAAAATGTGCTCTGGGGACATGTCCGTGAAGGACGTCACTGAGGTGGGGGAAGAATGTGGCCTGTTGTCTGGGCCCGGGACACAAAGGCCTATCTGTGCGCACGTGGGCACTGGGATCCAGGCCGGATCGGCTGCTCTGGTTTCCTCCTTCGTCTTCACAATACGACTACAGAGTTACAGTCTGCCCTTCTACCCCCGCCCCAGGAGAGCCGGGCAGTGGGATTTCTGCCCACTGGGTTCCTGCTGAGCACAGCCAGCAAGGCCAGCCTCCCGGCCCACTTGGCTCCTGGCGAGTCTAGAATTTCAATAGCCTGCGTCTCCCTGCCCTCATTTACTGCCCTCTCTCGTCTTCCCTTTCTCTTGCCCTCCCCGGCACATGTGTGAGTGGCAGATCCAGGGTGATCTGGACCCAGCCGGTCACCAGGGAGCCAAGCCTGGAGGCCCGAGAGATACCCAGCTGGGTGGCGGCCAGCCGTGGCTCAGGGTCACTCTAAAAACAGCTTTGCTCGGGCCGTGGGGCAGCGGCTGCCCTGGCTCCACCACCCTGATCCCTAGGAAACCGGGCAAGGGACGGTCTCCCCTGGCCGGAGCCCCTGCCGACACCCAGCAGGGAACCAGGGTGGCATCAGCATCAGAAAGCCTGGATTACACAGTGGTGCAGGCAAGGTTCTTAACCTCCGGGAGTGTCGCTTTCCTCGTTTATGGAAAATGAGGATCGTAGTTCACGCGCCGTGCGATGCGGGGAGCGTTCCACGGGTGGGAAGCGTGGCTGAGCGCGGGGTGGACACGGCCGTGAAAGACACGCACACGTGCGCACCGTGCATCCGCCACTCGAGGCCATTTTCTCTGTGTACTTATAACCATGGACGACTGCTGCGCGCCCAGCGGCGTGCTAGACGCGTAGGTGAACAAAAGAAACAAAATCCCTGGGCTACTAGCATGCAACTTCTCATGGGGGGAGACAGACCGGAAGCAATAGAGGTAGTAAATAAGGAGGGCCCATAGCATGCTAGAAGGTGCTAAGAGCCACGGGGAGAGACGGAGCAGAGTGAGAAGAACCAGAAGGTGCACGCGAGGGGGAAGGTTTCAATCTTTGGTGAGGAAAGGCCACATCGGGAAGGTGATACTTCTGGAGAGATCTGAGGGAGGGGAGAAAGGGAGCCAGGCAGACCCCACCCACCCCCCACCCACGAGGGCGAGGAGAGCATCCCCGGCAGAGGGAACAGCTCAGCGAAGTCCCTGAGGTGGAGGGGTGCCTGGTGAATCTGTGGAGGGGGAAGGGGCGGTTCTGCAGGGGAGGGTGGGAGCGATGGACAAGGTGAGGGGATCAGGTCTGCAGGGTCTTTGTCCTGCTTTGCTGGGGCTGCCTATAAACAAAGTGCCGGGAGCGGAGCGGCTTAAACAATGGAATGTTCTAGAGGCTAGAAGTTCACGATCAGCGTGACAGCACTGCCATGCTCCCTCTGAAGGCTCTAGGGAAGGACGTTCCAGGCCCCTCTCCTGGCTCCGCAGTTCCTTGTCTTCCTGTCTGTGCATGGGTCTGGGTCCAAATCCCCCCTTCTTCTTAGGGCCTACCCAATGACCTCATTTTAACGAATTACCTCTATAAAGACCCTGACTCCAAACAAAGCCATGTTCTGAGGTACTGCGTGGGCGTTAGGACTTCAGCGTGTCTTTTTCGAGGGACACAATTTAACCCTTAACAGCCTGTAGGCCACCGAAAAGAAATCAGCTTTTGTGTCGGGATGCGGGAGCTGTCTGAGGGACTGGGGCCGAGAAGGCAGGACACTCTGTGACTCCTATTTTGAAAGGATGACCAGTCTCTCCAGAGGTGATTTGTCCTCCCGTATCTGTGCCCCTTGCGCCTCCCGAGTTGTATTCCTGGACGCAGTGCTGGGGAGGGAAGGGCTACTCTCTGTGGGGCCCGGGGGTGGGGGCAGCCAGTGCCGGTAGCTTGCCCCCCGCCCCCTGCCCCGGCTGCCTTGCCATGTTTTATGACACTGTCACTCTCAGAGCTGGAAACCCAAAGTGGGTTGCAGTGTGGTGGGGGAAATTTCTGGACCATCCACCGGATGTGATTTCTCCCTCTGAGCCGAGCACAATATCCAAGACAAGACCCCACCGTAGAGTCCCACGTGTCTACCTAGCTCCTTGCCTCGCTCCTCTGGGGCCCGCACCTCCTTCTCACCTCACCCACAGTCCCCTCTCCTCCAGGAAGCCCAATCTCTGGGAGGCGGCCATGTCCCCCTCCATCCCCCCGCCCCAGGTGCTGCATTTCCCCCAAACCTGTGAACCTATGGGTGTGAGCATCCCCTCCGAGGTCTTCCCGCGCCCGGGGGAGGCCGGCATTGACGCGGTAAGCCTGTCACGCACAAAAGGAACGTCTTCCTGATGTTGCTTTCACGGATGCTGAGAAAGGATCTGTTCTCTGTATCGTCGTGTGGAGCGATTGAGGGAGCCCCTGGAGACCTTGGGGGCGGGGGGGGGGACCAAAGTCTCCATTGCCACTGCTTTTACCTGTGTGGGTTGTCTGACTCTCCTTTGTCCCCACTGCTCCTTTCGACGTATGCCACGTTGGCCTGCAAACGGGCTCTTGCTTGTTCTTCCGAGACAGCTTCTGGAAGCAACCCTCCCTGTCTCCCTCGGATGTTGACAGGGTCAGACCAAAACCATGAGGATGAAGCTAACACACAGAGGGGGTGGCGGCAAGCCCAGGGCAGGGGAGTGGGGCCCATGCCAGGGTGAGGAGGCCTCCCATGCCCACCTGTCCCCGGGGCTCCTGTTCCTGGCAGGTGGGAGGCAGGGGAGGAAGGAGGGTGCGGGATGGGCCAAGGATCAAGCTCTATCTTCCCAGCTCTCCTTCTGTGGGTTGGGAAAGGTGTGTCTTTTTCTCAGGGCCCGACGTTATCCATCCAGGTGATGTGAGCCCTCTCATCATTCTGGGGGCATCCCAGGAACACAGGACACCCCTCCTGCAGGCCTCCCAGGGCTCTGTCACCACAGCTCTCCCACACCTGGTCGACCCTCCCAGCTCAGGGGCGCAGGACCATAGGATAAACTACCACAGCCCAGTGTGCCTCGGGCCTCCTTTGTACAGGTCAAGCCGCACGAGCCGCCCGCAGACGTGGCCTGTTTTCTGACCTGGTGGTCACCATGGGGCGGGTGTTTCAGGTGGGACGTTTTGGGCCATTGCATGAGTGCGGGCCCTCTGACAAGCTGACGGCAAGACAGGATTACATTGCAAGCATTGTACTAGGGGAAATACCTATGTGAACTGAAATGGGCAATGAGTCAGATGAGGCTGGAGAGCTCTCAGATTCTTCTCGTGCTGACCCGCGTGAAGGAGAGGGAGAAGGGGACATCCTAGACCCGCGTGAAGGAGAGGGAGAAGGGGACATCCTAGATAGTCGTATAGTCTAAGGAAGGTTCAGCAAGGCCATTGGAGGGTCCTCTGTCCCATCAGCCGTCGGAGAAGTCTGAGTTTCCCAGGACTGGGTCTGCCTTAGTATTCCAGCTGTGCTCAGCCACTGGGAGCAGCCGTGACAAGGGTGGCTTGGCACAGACACAGCCGTGACTTTCAAACGCAGCAGCTGGGGCCCCTGGTTAGTTATGCTCCCGTAGTTGGAAGTCTGCAAGCTACAGTCTTAGGGCCAGCCACAGACGTGGCCACTTTGAATCACCTGTGGCCCTCACCCTTTGGAAATGGCTGGGTCCCCACCCCAGGAGCTCCATGCCAGGTCTGTGTGAGTGTTAAACTCAGGTAGTAGGGTCACCAGCCTATTTAGAGTTCTCATACAGACCAAACACACAACCGCAGAACACAGAAGACTCTCAAAGTACGGCCCATTGGCCACCCGCAGGAATGTTCGTTTAAAGTACACCTCTCTGGATTCCATCTCCGACCCACCCAGACGCCATCTCTGAGGGATGGCCTCGGAATTGGCGTTTAGCCCACCAATACACCCAACACACACACACACACACACACACACACACACACACACACACACGATTCTTGGGCCCTCTACATTTTGAATTTCAAATCAACTCGCTCTATTCTGCTGAGAATGAACGTGCGTATCAGAGTTCGTGTCTCAGTGTCTGGATTAGAAATGGTGGGTGAGGACCACAGACTTCCAAACTGAGCTCTGGGGGACCTGTGCTTTGGGGTCTGGCCGAGCACAGGTGCTTCCATATCCCCTTTCCCCCAAAGAGTACAGTGGGCGTAGCATTTCTTGGGACCCACATGCTTAGGAACTTCAGCTTCGTGCTTTCTGTCTCTGCACAGTGTACAACAGCATGTCTCTCCAGTCCTGGAATAGTGCTTTCTTATAAGGATGTAGGGACTCTGAATCTCCCGACGTTTCTTTTCCGAACGACCCCCCTAGGAAGGTGTGCCTGGGGACCCTTCCTTTTAACACTCTTACGCACACACCCATTGCCAGTTTCCATGGCCTGGGCTCCCAGGAACCTTCCTCACCTGTCATCTGTCCTTCCTTTATTCTATTAGCGCCAGGTACTCAGGCCTCAGGGATTTCTCATCTTATCTGTGCTTATCCGCAGCATTCTTGGAGGGTCAACGTACATCCTGCAGCCCCATTCCTTCCAGTCCTGAGTGACCGGGAACACTCCTGCCTTTGTTGGTTTTCTTATCTCTGCCTTCCTCCACCTTGGAGGCCCGTTTCTGCCCCTGGATTCATTCCAGCCCACTTGGTTGGCCCTGCCGTGTTCTTGGCCAAACCCGGATGACTCATTCTCTGGGTGGACATTTGTAGAAGCGTCAACTCTAAAAATCAATTTCAACCAATACTCCCCAGTACTAGTAATGGTACTGAAAATCTGGTCTTCTTGTGGCTGGTCACGGGGGTATTATTAAAACTCTTTAGGAACATCATTTGGCAATACATACGAAGTAGGAAGAGATCTAAGTGTAGGAGATTCAAGAGAACTTTGATGTGGGAATTTCACTTTTGCAGATCTAGCTAAAGAAAATAAACCTGAAGAGGAAAACATTTCATATAAATTAAAATGTATGTTAGGGCACCTGAGTGGCTCAGTCAGTTAAGCATCAGCTCTTGATTTCGGCTCAGCTCATGGTCTCATGGTTCAGGAGATTGAGCCCCACATAGGATTCCATGCTGACAGCGTGGAGCCTGCTTGGGATTCTCTCTCTCTCTCCCTCTCTCTCTCTCTCTCTCTGCCCCTCCCCTGCTCATGCTCTCTCTCTCTCTCTCTCCCAAGAGAAATAAACAAACATGAAAAGAAATTTTAATGAAAATGTACGCTGTAGAAATTTCTAATATGGAAAAATTGGAAATAATCACAAATGGCTAATATTTATTACGTGCTTATTATGTGCTAGGCATAATTAAATTCTTTATTATTTAATCTAATCCTCACCATGTCTCTGTAAGATAGGGACAGCTATTATCTGCAGCAAGAATGGCAATTAGTTATCCCCATATAACTTCTAGAATTTCCGCTAGGCACCTAGTAAGTGAAAGGGGTATGTGGTAGTTTGGACTGCTGGCCGGGGCCCTGCCCTACCTCAAGACTCATTCCTTTCACTTTGAACACAACCATTTCCTGCCTCTCCCCCTCTTCAGCAATTAGAATACAATAGGGTAAGTGCCATAGCACAGCCAATTAATTACTTGAATCCCTACTGAGGACATCCCGCCCCCCTCTTTATAAAGTTGGGTTTATGGGTCTGACAAGTCTTTACATGAATTGGCTTCATATTTTTATGTATTATTTTATTTAAAAATCTTTTTTTTTTAATGTTTATTTACTTTTGAGAGAGACACAGAGACAGAATGCAAGTGGGTTGGGGCAGAGAGAGGGGGAGACACAGAATCCGAAGCAGGCTCCAGGCTCCGAGCCATCAGCACAGAGCCCAACGCGCGGGGCTGGAACCCACGAGCTGTGAGATCATGAACCGAGCCGAGGGCGGCCGCTCAACCGACTGAGCCACCCAGGTGCCCCGGCTTAATATTTTTAATTGAATAAATTCGGAAGAGTGCCTCATTTTAGATCTAGCTCCTCATTTAAACCTTCAAGATCACCTGGATCCTGACCCTTTCATTTAGTATAGGAACTACCTCTCTCAAGTTTTCTTACTACAGAGATCCCACGGCACCTGCTCCAGGTTTTCAGTGCAGATGTTGGTTTGCCTCGGGCCGAGCAGGGCAGCGTTGAGACCTTCTCTAGATCAGGATGATCATGTTAAAACTCATCCACTGACACCTGTAAAAAAATAAATGACTTAGGAACTCTTCATATGTAAAGTTTTTGTCGGTCATCTGTTAGCTCCAAGGCATAATTTGAGTACCAGGTTGGCTCTTTGGCCAGCCGCTTCAGTGTCCTCACCTGGAATAAGAGTGATCATTCCACCTCCACAATGATGGGGGAGACACAGGTGACAGTGCCTCCCCCCGTACTTGCCACATGGATGGCCCTCGGTACACATGCATTGATTCATTTAAGCCCGCTTCTCCTCCTCCACATTCATTCGACATGCGTCTCGAGGGATGGGAATGCAGTCCTGGGCCCTACCCACGCCGTGGAGAACTCCAGATGACTGTGGGAGACCCAGTGGGGTAGCAGAGTCCAGGTTTGATTTGGTACTTGCAGACTTTTCTATCAGGAGAAACTGGCTCCCTTCCCTTCCCTTCCCTTCCCTTCCCTTCCCTTCCCTTCCCTTCCCTTCCCTTCGCTTCCTTTCCCTTCCCTTCCCTTCCCTTCCCCTTCCCCTTTCCCTTCCTTTCCCTTCCCTTCCCTTCCCTTCCCTTCCCTTCCCTTCCCTTCCCTTCCCTTGAGTAGGGGTGAGAAAATAATCGTTATTGAGTACATGTACATAGGAGGTAAGGAGCTGGGGCACCTGGGTGTCTCAGTTAAGTGTCCAACTCTTGATTTCGGCTCAGGTCATTACCCCACGGTTTGTGAGATCAAGCCCCTCATCGGGCTCAGCGCTGACATCACGGAGCCTGCTTGGTATTCTCTCTCTCCCTTTCTCTCTGCCCTCCCCCACCACCCAAAATATGTAAAGGTTAAAAAAAAAGAAAGTAAGGAGCATTTTCTTTTTTTAAAAAAATTTTTGTTAATGTTTTATTATTTATTTTTGAGACAGAGAGAGACAGAGCATGAACGGGGGAGGGTCAGAGAGAGAGGGAGACACAGAATCGGAAGCAGGCTCCAGGCTCCGAGCTGTCAGCACAGAGCCCGACGCGGGGCTCGAATTCACAGACCATGAGATCATGACCTGAGCCGAAGTCGGACGCTCAACCGACTGAGCCACCCAGGCGCCCCAGTAAGGAGCATTTTCTAATCAAACTAATGGTCCCCTTGAGAAGCACTTACTGCCCAAAGGGACTTGGAACATGCTAAAACCATAATCGCTTCAGCAGTTACATTTTTCAAAAATACGTGTGTGGATAAATGTAGATGCTCTTGTATTCATGTAGGTACATTCTTTTTCCACTGATGCCCCCTCCTTCCCCCTCCTCTTGCCACCGATTTGGCACACTTGTTCCAGGCATTGAGCTGCCCTCGAAGTGGTTGGAGGGACAGAGCAGATTGCCCGGACTTGGTGTCCCAAGGGAATGCCAGACTCACCCCTTCATTTGCCAAAGACCTTTGGAGGTAGATGCTCTTCTTTTCCCTGGGGAGCTATCAGCGAGCAAGACTGAATGTAGTTCTGCACCCACAGAGCTTACGTTCTGGTAGAGAGAAGCCGGCAATGAACCCAAGATACAGAGGACAATCTCAGAGAGTCATCGGTGCCGTGAGGAGGAGAAAATGAGGCTGCGACGGACTACGTGATGTGCCCAAGGTCACACATAAGTAGGGGACAAAGCCAGGACCCAAATACCATACTTCTGTGCACCAAAGCCCACCTTCCTGGCTCTGGGCTACGTGGACTGTCTCACAGCTCGTGTTTCATCACAGCCGAATGAGGGTTAGACCTTACTTCTGCGTTGTGCTTTATACTCTTCCAAGCTATTTCCAGCACGTTAGCTCGTTTCGCCTTGGGGCATTATCGTTTCCAGCTTCTCCTCTGAGGCCTGCCATGAATGCAAAGGAAAATGGCAGGAACAGATCCTCTGGAGCAACGGAGCCAATTAGGCTTCCTACAGAGGTAGAACACTTACATTCCCACGACGTGAAGGACCAAGAAACGCCTTGAGTCGGCCGTGTCTAGAGCAAAATCTCCTGGGCCAGAATTTAAACGGGAAAAGACCTTTCCTCTCTCCTGCAACTCTTATGCAGTCTCCTCAGTGTTGAAAGAATGTACCAGTGGGCAGCTCCTGCGTTCTTAGGTACTGTGGGAATGGAAGGGAATGACCACAGTGCTCTATTCTTCTGGGAAAGACACTTTCCACTCAGCGGAGCAGCACTTATTCCTTCAGGTGCTCAGTCTTAGCGGTAAGGTTAGCACTTGACCATTTACAAAGTACAATGACATCCTTGATCTTGTTTGATGCTCATGTGAACCTTGTTGGGTAGGTCCTAATGTTCCTCTTAATTACAAATGGGGAAACTGACGTCCAGAGGAGGCAACTGACTCAGTGTGTTTCTGTGGGGTTTGCAGGTGAGCTGGGCATTGGGATTTCTGACACCAAGTGTCCCCCTCGCCCCATCATGAAAGGACACTTGCTTTTGTGATGGCTTTGGAAGGAACTCTTCCAAAAACGTATTTGCTTCTCCGCCCTTTGAAGCAGAGGACCCCATGAGGGGGTGATGGTGTGTGGTACAACATTTTCTTCTTGTGTAAAGGTACCTTTGTGGACACACATGTTTTGTTCTGCCCAGAAATGTATCTTTCTGTTTGTTAGTTTGTCTGTTTTGTTTTTAGAGGGGGAGCAGGGGCAGAAGGAAAGGAAGAGAGAGAATCCTAAGCAGGCACGGAGCCAAATGGGCTCTATCTCACGACCACGAGATCACAATCTGAGCCAAAACATGGACTTGGACGCTTAACCAACTGAACCACCCAGGTGCCCTGAATGTACCTGCTTTATTTGGGTATTTTTTGCTTTGCATTTTGATATCACTGGGCCTACATACTGAAGTCCTGGTGTTCGCTTCGTATTTTGAAGCTTCCAGCCAGAAGGCAAGCTTATTATAAATTGTTGTTGGCAATTCCAGTAGGATGTAAGTTGCTACAAACCTTTGGAGGGGCAATTAGGCAATGAGTTTAGGAAGCTTTAAAATGGGTGATGGGTATTGAGGAGGGCACCTTTTGGGATGAGCACTGGGTGTTGTATGGAAACCGATTTGACAATAAACTTCATGTATTGAAAAAAAATAAATAAGAATGTTCATCATTTTTGATCCTACAATCTCATTTCTAAGAATGTGTCCTACGAAAACATTCAGAAGGCTCCAAAGATATTGCTGTATAAGATTATTTATCATGACATTGTTAAGTTTGAAAATTGAAAGCAGTCAACAGAAGGAACAATTGGGCTTATGATCAAGTAAAAGAGATATTAAGTCCACGTGATAGAATATGAGACAACCATTAAAATTGGAAAAAACATTATTGATGGCATTATGATACATTCATTTGTTAAGGAGGTTGTAAAATGGCGTGTGCATTGTGATGGCAATTTTTAAAAAAGAAACAAGTAGAAACATAACAGAATCTGCACCACCATTTCCTAGGAGTTACTTCTGGGTGTAGGTTATGAATGGTTTTTATCTCTTTCTGTATGATTTTGTTTTGTTTTGTTTTCTACATTGAACATGCGCCGCTCTTAAAAGAAAATGCTCAGATACTGTTTAGGCACGAAATATTGGCCACCTGTGCAACAACCCACAGAGGCTCTGAGTAAGGCGAGGCTTGCGAGTGTGGGTATCAGATGACCGTGACCTCATGGAGCAGGGAAAATGTCTCTGCTGATTTCTAAATTGGGAGCTGTGTTGCAAAGGTTTCAGGAAAGCTGTTATGGAACATATTCCTGATAATACCCTTCCTGATAAATACCCTACCCATGGGCAGCATGCTCTCTGGAGTACCGAAGGCACAGGAGGATTCATGCACCCCCAGCCACCACCCTCTTACACACACATCTGTACCTTGTATTCCCGAACATCCTTAGATTGATGGGCCAGTGTAATACAATCCCCAGGAAGCCCCAACTTGGCTAGTGGGGCTTCTAGACTGAGTCTGCCAGACTGGGGAGCCTTCACGGCTCCAAGAATCTGCTGAGTTAGGACAAGCCTCTGGCTTCTAGGTGACTGGGGGAGGTGCACTCGCACTGCAACCCGCCCCAGTCTCCTCAGCTTCTCATGGAGGGTTGGGGCAGCGGGCAAGATGATGGACCCCAGGCTTACTTCAACCTCAATGAGCCAAGAAGGGAACTGTGACAAGGTCTAACAGCCAATGGTAGTTGTTAATGTTGGTGTATTTTTTAGTAGTCCACAGAAATCTTCTAAGAAAGTGAGATGCTTTTATTCATTCATCCAGCAAATATTCATTCATTCAACAGATATTTATTCATGTTAGTTTCTAGGAGAAAGGAGGATGAATAAGAAACAACAGTCCCACTCCTTGCTATCTACACAAGAACACTGCAAACATATTTCCACACAAAAGCCTGTACATGAATGTTCATAGCAGCATTACGCACAGTCCAAAAGGCGCTAACCCGAATGTCCATCAACCGATGAATGGTTGAATAAAATGTGGTACATCTATGATGAAATATTATTTGGCCATAAAAAAGAAATAGAGGGGCGCCTAGCTGGCTCAGTCAGTAGAGCATGTGACTCTTGATGTTGGGGTTGTGAGTTCAAGCCCCACGTTGGATGTGGAGATTACCTAAAACAAAGAGGGGGGGCGGGAATAGAGTAGTGATAGTGTTACAGCCTGGATGAACTTTGAAAACGTTATACTGAATGAAAGAAACCAGACCCCAAAGTTCTCATGTCATGAGTCCACTTACATGAGATGCCCAGAATAGGCAAATGGCTATAGATTTCTAGACAGAAAGCAGATTAGTGGTTGCCTAGGGTTTTTGTGGTGGTAGGAAGGGCGGAGGGATGATAGCTGAGGGAAGCAGGATTTCCTTTAGTGGTGGTAAAAGCGTTCTCAACTGCATCATGGTGCAGGGATGAATGGGGTTCTACCCCTGAGACTCCAGCTCCAGGTTGGGGTGGGCAGGAACATCACTCGGTTGGCTGGGCTCTGCCCTCGTCGCTTGGTGGCCCAGGGTGTGTGGCCTGACTCCAAATAGTCTCATTGTAGTGACTGATACGCTACAACAAAGCCTTAATTTTTTGCAGACGAAGGCTGAAACATGAGGTTAGACCATGCGCAAGGCAATGATTCCTCTCATTGCTAGAAAGCCAAGCTACAATAGGCATCCGCTTCTCCCTCTGCAGGGCCCTGGAAGTATGGAACTACTGACAAAAACAGATGCTAGGACCTGATAAGATACCCCTTTGTTCCACTGTTACCCAGTGTCCTCAGTCCTACGGGACAACACTAGGCTGCGCATTGCAATTCAGCCCCAGTCTCCCTTTTTCCAGCACTATGATCCCAAGCAAACCCTTCGTCCAAATATCCCCATATTTTCTGGTCTCCGTCCATCAGTTCACACTGTTTCCCCTGCCCCGATGCCCTTTCTCCTTCGTTCCTTGTTAAAATCCCACCTCATCTTTGGCATCTTCAAGATCTGGACCAAATGCACTTCCCTCCACTTACCATGTGCTTCTATGCTCTCTGCTTTCCTCTCACTGTCCAGCGTCAGAAGGCATTGCCCTCTCCTCCGCGACCCCCACCCCACCTTGTTATCCTTTGCGCCCGGGTGACGGTACCACCCCATCTGCCCATTGTGGGCATTTCTGGATAACGATCTCCTTGAGGACTGGGCTTTCATACGATCCCGATTTTTATGCTCCCTGGTGCCCAATGCAATGCCTTGCACATAGCATGCCCTCAGGAAACGTCGTCTGAATTACCGTATGGCATTTTCCTAGCTGGGTGGGCTAGCTGTTTTCTGCAGAAACTCAGCAGACAGGAATTCACCACTAACCAGCCTGAAACTCAGGCAACTGATTTCACAGATGGAAACTGTTTACAGAATTTTCAGCTCCCTCCGCCCATGTGTTCACTGAGGGCTACATTCACTGGTCACTTCTGGGACTCTGTATCTCTCTGTACCTTCCTGCCGATCAGCCAGTACACCGCTAAATGCCAGCAGCTTCCGCAGAGCACCCTGGGAACACCACCGAGGGTGCTCTAAGGACCGGAGAGGGAGTTGCTAAAGCTGAGAGATTTTCAGTTCATTATGTTCTGTTCAGTTAACCCATCAGTGATATTTCTTCTTTAGACCTTCAGGCTTTTCTGCCAAACACACAAATATCCCAGCCGCTTGCCTCCGTATTGGTGAAGTGCGGAGAGTAACACGATGGGTCTTGTAGTAGAAAACCAGTGTTCTCTTCCGTGGGATTTTTAAGGGTCTATTGTCCTTTTGCGCCGAATTTTATTGTGTGTCGGTGTCAGTTGGTTTTCCGGAGGAGTACATGTCCAAATTTATAATGAAAGACAAGCAAAGTGGGACTTCACGGCCTTGGCCGGACACCAAGTGATAGCTAATTTTTGCAGCAGGGAAGATGAAATAAAAAGTCCCTGAACTGCAATTTTGGTTTCTCCTTCTGTTCCAAAACAAAATCGTTTCAATAACACCCTCCGGTCTTAATCAGAATTATTAGTTAATGAAAGTATGTCTGTATTTCCAAAGTGTATATATATATATATATATTTTTTTTTTTCATCTAAAATGTCATCCTGGCATTGACAACTGTGTTTGGGGGCTTTTATTTTTGATGAAGACAGAGGAGTCTGGTTAAATGCATTAACAGTTCATTTGACCTAATGAACTGGAAGACAAAACAGAAACCCAGTTGACTAGAAATCCAGTTGACTAATTGTTACTCTTTATGGTTGACATTAGCTGTCACCTCGTCTTCAGTCAATATACAAAAATAAGTACGGCCATTTGTATAATGAAGGGGTAACATTTCTGCTTGAAACTATCTATTTTGTACCCACTTGATTAATTTCAGATTCTGAAATCGGGAATGTCGTGGTAACGTAAACTCTATGAGCCATTTTGGAATCTCATTTGCTTCCAAGAACAAATGAGGATGTTAATTTACCTAATTTCTTATGACAGGATATGAACTGTATATAGCCCTAGATAGCCCCTCGCGTGTCCATTGTTCTTGGTCTCTCAGACCCCTCAGACTCTACTTTGCACACGCATTGCATACATAATCCTATCTACACACACAGCCATCCTTGCTTTTCTCTCTCTCAATTGCGTTTCTCTGTGAGATTGTCCATTCTTCGTGGACTCTGACCTCTGCTCCAGCCGTCAAGGGTGCTAATGGGCTCATTTAGTATCTTCTCTTCCCAAATCACCCATACTATTTCTTCAGATCTAAGATGACATTGATCGCAAGACGTTTCATTAGTTGGTGTACCATTAAAAAAAACCCATGATCATTGCAAGAATACAGAGATTTCAAGTTACATCCTGATTTGAAAGAGGGTTAAGTATGAGACTGTGTGACCCCTGGAATTAATGAAATGCGGCACGCGAATTTTGAAGGGAGCCTTCCGGAGGCGATGCCTTAGTGACCCCAATGACGGAGCATCAGGCATCCTGGCAGGTTGGTGGGGCAAGAGGTTGGAGTCAGGGGGCGCTTTCGTTGCCACACAAATCCCACCATTGCAGGAAGCTGCCTGTTCCATCCACAGAGTGACTGTGGGTGGGAAGATACAGTATAAAACAGCAAAATAAGACATAAACATAAAAGCATGTAAATAAAGGATCAGATCTGCCTACTGTAGGAAATCCACAGATGTTCTGTAATGCTGTATGAACCTCATCGATCAGAGAGGGCAGAGAAAGCCTGTCTCCACAGAGTGTGCTGAGAAGAGCCTACAGTCTATCTCTCTGCTTAGACTTCTGGGTGAAGCCTGGACACCTGAGTTTTGTTTTCTGCTCCACTGCTCTCCAGCCCAGGGGCCCAGTGATCTAGGCTCCCGATTTTCAAACACTGTCCTCAGTGCCGGAGCCCCTCAGATGCGGGAAAGACACAGGCCTTGGGCTTCAGTCTGAACAGCTTCCATGTTAACCTGCCTTGGATATTGGATGTCTGTGATTTCCTATGACAAAAAGAAAAAGTTTCTCTGCTAAAAGAAAGCTTGAGGGGCGCCTGGGTGGCTCAGTCGGTTGAGCGTCCGACTTTGGCTCAGGTCATGACCTCACAGTGTGTGGGTTCGGGCCCCGCATCGGGGTCTGTGCTGACAGCCCGGAGCCTGGAGCCTGCTTTGGATTCTGTGTCTCCCTCTCTCTCTAACCCTCCCCCACTCATGCTCTGGCTCTCTCTCTCTCTCTCTCTCTCTGTCAAAAATAAACACTAAAAAAAAGTAAAAAATAAAAGAAAGCTTGAAAACCATTGCTAGAGATAAACTCCGCACCCTCTCCTACTACTAAAATCCTCAGATTTCTTATTTCACTCCAAAATGTAGGTCATAAAGAAATACTAGAATATTTGTCCTTAGAGAGCATCATGAAGACAAGAGAGCTGTGTCAGTCCATTCAGGCGGCCGTAACCAAGGACCACAGGCTGGATGGCGGTCTGTGAGTAAACTGAAATGTATTTCTACAGTTCTGGAGGCTGGAGTTATAGACTGAGGTGCCAGCAGAGGTTCCGGGGAGGGTCCCCTTCCGGATGGCACACCACCAACTTTTATCCTCCCATGGCAGAAAGAGGGTGAGAGAGCTCTCTTGAGTCCCCTTTCTAAGGACATGAATCTTATTCATGAGGCCTCCACCCTGATGACCTAATTGTCTCCCAAAGGCCCCACCTCCTAATGCCATCACATTGGGAGTTAGCTCACCTTCTAGCATAAGAATACTGGGGGGATGCAATCTATGACGAGGACCGAGCGAAGACTTGTACAGCTGGGATCAAGTTGGGATCTCCCTCCCTTGTGAGTGACCCTTTGAGACCACTAAAGAAGTGGAGTTGCCTTCTGTATGAGTTTCCTATGGCTGCTGTTGGCAAACTGCTACAAACTCAATGGCTTAAAATCATTTAAGTGTATTGTTTTATGGTTTTATAGGCTAGAAATCTGACATGGGTCTTTCTGGGTCAAAACGAAGGTGTTGGCAGGGATGCATCTCTTTCTGGAGGCTGTAGGGAAAATCTGTTTCCTTACCTCTTCCAGTTTCTGGAGGCCACCTGTATTCCTTGGCTTGTAGCTGCCCCCTTCATCCTCAAAGCCAACGGTGGATGAAACGAATACCTTTCGCATTACATTTCTCCGGTCCCCTTCCTTAGTCATACCACTCTGACTCTCTTCCTCTGCCTCCTCCTTCCGCTTTTCAGGATCCCTTGTGATGATCTTGACCCCGTGAAGTTAATCCAGTATAGGGTTCCTCTTTTTAGATCATCTAAATATCAGCCTTAATTCCTCTTTGCCCCATAATTATATAGTCGTAGTTTGCAGCTATTAGGATGTTGGCTCCTCTTTGGGAGTCATTATTCTGTCTACCACACCTAGGCATAGGTGTCATAATGTGGCAGGTCTTGCAAGGATCAGAAAAGAGAAGTGATACAAAAGTAACCACGGGGCCGTAAATTAGCCTATTTTGAGTTATGACTTATCCCCATAGTGTTGCTAGACGATGTTTATTACACAAGGGTCCTAGACAGGAGCACACAGCTATTTCATGTGGGATTGAGGTCACAGGTTGGATTCCCCCAAATGACAGATTTCCACACAGGTCATTTATTATGGAGTGTTTTGGGGATCAACACCTTTGGAAGGGACTGGAGGTGAGAAAGACAGTTGGGGGAGAGAGAGAAGTTGGCTTGCAAAGCAGTCTCAACAAAGGTCTCAGCTAATCTTCTAGGGAGCTTTGAAGCTGGAGTGACCAGCTTTTATATTCACGTTGCCCGGTCACTGGATGCCCCGGAAAGGGGGTGTGAGAAAGGCCTCTCACTACCCAGAGGGACTTCCTAGAGAGGTCTGAGAGTCTAGGGCTATCGGCCAGGCATCCACAGCAGCTATCAAGTAAGTCCATTTCGTTCTAGAGGGGAATTTGGGTGGGTGTATCACAATGCCCACTACAACTGGACCGAGGACTCTAGTGCGGGGTGGTTATCAGTGAACGAGAGGAGACTTTCCAAGGTTTGGGTGTAGAGGAGCGTCCCAGAGCAGGGAGAGTGTATGTAGGAAGAGGTGGAGGGATTTGCCCAGCCAGGCACAGAGTCAATTTGGAAGGGATGTTTCTCGTTGCCTTTCTGCACCCCTATCCCTGCAAGACCCTTAGGCTCCCTGCCCACCAAGGGACAGCTGTCTGTTAGTCACCTCCAACTCCACTGGAAATGACAGATAGAACAAGTGGTGGTGACATTGGTCTGAAGATTCCGGACAGTGAGTAGATTTATACAGAGTAAACAAGAAGCTGGCCCAGGGTTTGGCTGGATCTCTTACTCCAGAAACCCACACACTGACAGCACAGTCAATTCAGTGATATTTATGTGCCTTGGTGGCTGGTGTGCATGGTGGCTTTTGGGGGCATTATCTCATGATCACTGTTACCTGGCCATCTGCAAGAGGAAGGCTATGATTATTGACAGTTTGTGGATTTGTGAATGATCTCACTTCTCCCAAAGTGAACTGTCTTCCACATGCCTTGTGACACTTGGCCTCCATCAGAACTCTCTGCAGGGGCTGGGAGTCAAGATTAGCCTTAGGCTTAGGCAGGGTAGGTGGCCACCCACTCAAGGTCACCAGAAAAACTCTCCCATCCCCAAAGAGTTTCCCTAACTTGCCTTCTGATGCCTGAAGGCCCCCGATTAGGCTTTTCAGTTTCAAACTGGTCCTGGTTTAAGTGTAGATGCGCTCAGAAAGGGCAACTACATCTCAATGGAAGTACATTTTAGAAGTTTTCCTGAAAAAGAAAATCCTGGTATATGAGTGGTAGTGTTCCAAGTATCAAAACCCAAGTGATAGCATTCCAAAGACTCCCAGGTAAAGCCATGTGGCAATACTACTGAAAGCCCTTACAAACGGTCACACCCGTTGACCTAGTAATTCTACTTCTTGGCATATAGGGAGAGGACTTTGTACGCAAGAATCTTTATCACAGAATAATTTGTAACAGTGTAACGTTGAGAATGTTAACCTTAAAAATAAAGCTGTTATTGTACCAGTTAAAAAAAATGGGCTTATTCAGGAACAACAGAGAATTGCAATTCAGGACTTGCAAGCTATGGCCAAACCATAGGCAAGTCCAACAAAGGGAAGGAACAGTTTTTTTTTCTGGAGAAGAAGGAGGAAGTTGGGAGGGGTTATTTGGAAGGCAAGTCCACTGGAGAAAAGCCCAAGTCCAGGGTGATGACAGTTTCTCATTGGCTGAGTTTCAGGGCAGTCTGGTTCTTGCCTGAGATGCAACCTACACCTTTCCCTGTTGGGACCTGTAATTGATGACTCTTGCCTGCTGATGATTCTTCTGTGGGAGTCTGTAATTGACAATTCTTCCTGTAATTGACCTGAGCCGTACTGGCTCCCCCATCTAGCCTCCCCTTCTACCCTCTCCATCCCACTTTGGTGAGATTTCCTTTCATTAAATTTCATAGAAACCACTTGAATGTTAAATATTTGGAAAGTGCTCTGGTAAACACTGGCATGTCTACCCAATGAAAAAATATCCTGTCATTAAAAATTATAGGGAGTCTGTAATAACACATGAAAATATTTATGTTATAAAAGTGAAAACCCTGGATTCACATTTGTGTGTGTGCATTTTATCTCAGCTATGTAAAAATAAGTTCCTATGCATACAAAAGGAATGAAACCAAGTATATGCAAACAGCAGCAATGATTTGCTGGGTGGTAAAAGCTAGAGGAGTTCTTAAAATCATTTGATCGTCCTCAGGATTTTCAAACTCTTCGATGGCTCTGTAATACTTCTCTAAGGCAGTGTGGTTTTAAGCGCGGTGCAAGCAGGTGGCTGGAACTCTCCGGACGCAAGTTCCCAGCACGATTCTTTAAGACCATGATCAGGTGGCGGACCGAGTACCCGCAGCGGGGACAGCCCTCTTACCCCGTAAGATCCTTGGTTCTCCCTGCGGGCGGAAGTTTGAATGGATTTGAAGGCCTAGATGGACGTTCTGCAGCCAGATGACCCCTTCGCGAAGCGCCCAGCTCTGCCACAGGACCCTCGGCGGCTGCCGTAGCGCAGGGGCGAAGCCGTGGGTTCCCTTGCGCTGTGCTAGCTGCGAGATCGGATCCACCGGGGCCACTTGGGAGCATCCTCAGATCCTGGGGAGCTTGGCTTCCTCACCTGTAAAATGGGTTCCTACCCCCTGGGGCGTATGAGGACTGAATGAGGTATGCATGTTCAGTGATAAAGTGCTTATCACAGTACCCAGTCCCACTGTGGGCAGCCAGCCCAAGGAGGAGTTCTTAGCTGTGTCCTGAGAATCAAGGGAGAAAGTAGCCGTAAAGAACCAGCATTTAATTAGGACTTGGGAAGTGGTAGCAATTCCTTCTTCACTAGGATGGTCTACAAGCTGCACTTCTGGAAATACACACCCTTCGCACCTGCTACTTCCCAGCGCAGTTGGGCAGAGAGAAGGCATCTGCGAGAGTAGAGAGAGCCAGGGGGAAAGGGCCAGAGGGAAGGCAGCCACGCCTGGAGAAAGCAGCCTAACGGAGGCAGGACTGCACCGGGCCCTCAGCAGCATATCTGCTCTCTGCCCTGCCTGCTGTTTACATGTGTTGCGCCCGTCAGTTGCCCACCCGGGTCTCTGAGGCTGGGAGCCTAGCAGTATCTCTAAAAGCCAGCAGGTGAAGGGCCTGCGACCTCCGGGTAAGAGGCACTCCAGGGTAGCTTCTTGGAAATAGCCAATTCAGGGGCAGGCCTGCGTCCGTCTGTCCTCTCTCCAGTAAATCAGACCTTGTGCAGGACTACAGAAGAGCAGATTGACACGCCTTCGTCCCATTGTTCAGATGAAAGGTGTTTTCACTTGCGGTGAAAGTGAATTGTACCCGCTACCGTTTATAGAGAGCCCTTTCTCTTTACACTCAGTGCACTAAATGCGCTGTAATCTCACTTAATCCGCGCAGCCAACCTCACAGCGTTCTGTCCTTTTTACATTTTGGAAAGCTAAGACTCCGAGTTGGAGAGGCTGGTGGAAGGCTACAGCGAGAAAGCAGTGGGGCCAGAATGTGAATCTGGGCTGATCCCGGACTCCAAACAGCATGCCCTCACCAACTTGACTGCTCTAGATAGCTACCCATATTTTCTACTTGAAGTAAAATGCTTTCTGTATCTGAATCTTCAGGACCTGTAACAAAGCATTTTTCAGAGCACGTTTTCTAGGTTCTCCTCTGCCCCCCCCTCCCCCCACCAGACTTCACTAGCGTTTTGTTCATTGCAAGCACGTAATACATGAGCCCAACGCTGTGCTTAGCCGACTTTGCTTGGCGAATTCAGCTACAAGCCACTTGCTGCCCAGCCGGACCCTCAGAGTGAAATCCGGGGGTGCAAAGGGCCTTGGCTCTGTACTGGCAGCGGCATTATGATCTGGCCCCCTTGGATGCCTTTCCATCCACCTGTTCTAGTGAATGCACTCTCCCTTCCCCACAAGTTATTGGGACAAAATGCCCTATGCTTTCACCTTTATGTGGCTTCAGATGTTGGATTTAATGAGGCAAAATCCTGCAGCAGGAATGTGGTTATGAGTCAGGGATGTGTACATGTGTGCTCGCCCGTGTGTGAAGCCAGTCTCTCAGCACCAGCTAAAAATGTGAAGCAGCCAGTCGGTGCTGGGAATCGGGGACACCATATGCTTGCATTTCTAGGTCTTCCTAAGAGTTATATAACTGCCCCCAAAGCCAGGGGGCAGGAGCAGGGCCAGCCGTGGGAGAGGTTTCCAAACAGGAATGCCGAGGAAGGACTGACCTTGAGAAGACAGGGAGTTCGCCAGGCCATGGAATGTTCCCAGCCTCGGGGCTCAAACAAAAACTGCATTCAGAGAGTGAGGGCTCTGTTGAGAACAAGCCCTGTCTGTCTCCCTGCTTTGTCTTGGGGGTTTATCAAGGTGAGCCCTTACCCTGTGGGCCACTGGATATTGAATTTAGAGCTGGGCATAGCTGCCAGACCAGGGCCCTGGTAATTAGCAGGCTTCGGGGCCCACAGCATCGGGAGGGCCAGGCGGAGGTGAGATAAGAGCTCTAGCCTCCTCTACTCACTGAATATGGCCCCAGAAAGGCATTGCTGGGGGAGGAGAGCTGTGGGAGGGTCCAGCCAATGGGCGAGGGCTTATGAAGGGCTCACTCTGTGGTCATCTGGGGGGAGGGAGGTATCTGATTGGCTCCGTGCCCCGTAGAGGAAGGCCTCCCTGCCCCTTGTTTTGCTTGACTAAAGCTATTTTTTCTTGCAGGCTTTAGTTTAGAGGTCTGAGACCTAGAGCAAGGCTTTTCAGACTGTGGGTCACGACCATTAGTAGCTTGTGTAATCAATTTAGTGGAACACACCCAGCATTTAAAAAACAGAAGAAAGTAGGCTATTCAAGCACGTCAGACACGGTAAAGGTACGTGTTGCTTCCGTTCATGTGTATTAAATTAATTTTTAATGGTGATCGTAGTAAAAAAAAAAAATGAAAAAGGAAAGCCTCTAGCTCAGAGGTGGTATCTGTCCATTTCCCTCTTACTGTGGCATCAGAAACCCTTGCTCAATCTAGTTTAGACAAGAAGGGCCTTTATTATGTCACATAAAAGGAAGTTTGGAGATGGAGCAGGCCCCAGGGCCGTTGATATAGGCTCCATCATGCTCCCAAGGATGCCAAGCCTTAGTGGTGGGTGTAGCCTCAGGGTGATCGCACAGTGGCCCCAGAAGCTCCATGCCGCATCCAGAGAACATCCATGGACAGGGGAGATGGGCTGTGCTTGTGTCTCTGAAGAGGGAGGAAATCCTTCCTAGAAGCCTCCGGCTGCCTTCTCTACATCGATGGAGAATCAGTCACGACTCTTGTCTTAGACCCGTCCCTGGCGAGGGGGTAGGACTCCCTCAAATAGAGGAGACTGAGCAGGATGTCCCCCTGGAGCTGAAGCCAGGAGGGAGGGGGCCTCTCTGATCAGAAATAGGATTCTGACCGTGGACCAGAAGGCAGAATGGGAGAAGATGCTTTCGGCATCTGACAGGAACACGTGACTGACGGCAAGAATACACAGGAAATTCCTGCGAGTCAGGAAAAAGAGGGCAACCCCAACAGAAGAATAGGCAAAAAAGATAACACAATTTTCATAGAACAGTTAACCCTAAAAGCTAACACACATGTGACAAAACACCCAGTCATTAATCACCAAAGAAATATGTATTTAAATGAGGTTATACAACCATTAGATTAAAAGTTGGAAAGCTGGGTATCGAGCTGTTGGCAACCCAAAGACACAGCCCGTGGGAGTATGGACGGGTGCAGCCATTCTGGAAGGCAGTCTGATCTTCCTGTCAAATGATGTACATGCATCAAATATGGGACCAGCACGTCTCCTCCCGGGGAAGTTCTCACAAAGGCCACTGGGACATGTGTGACCACGTTACCTGAAGCTTTGTTTGTGGTGGAGGGGAGTTGTCCACAACTCTGCTGCCCATCCCTGAGAGAAAGAAGAGGTCAAATGTGGGTATACCAACAAGGCATTTTGTAGCACTTCTGGGCGGTGGCTTAGGAGTACCCAGGACAACATGGATGGATCTTAAAAACAAAGTGGTTTAAAAAAAAGAATCTAGGGGCACCTGGGTGGCTCAGTCGGTTAAGCGTCCAACTTTGGCTCAGGTCATGATCTCGCAGTTTGTGAGTTCGAGCCCTGTGTCGGGCTGTGTGCTGACAGCTCAGAGCCTGGAGCCTGCTTCGGGTTCTGTGTCTCCTTCTGTCTCTGTTCCTCCCCTGCTTGCGCGCGCTCTCTCTCTCTCTCAAAAATAAATAAAGATTAAAAAAATGAATCTACTTGGTTATGAATTTTTTAAAGGTCATTTTTTGTTGTTGGTGTTGTTAGAGACACGGACTGTAGTATTTCTGGGTGAAATGATACGACGTCTGGAATTTGTGTTAAAATACTCCTGAAAGAGAAAAGGTGAGCCTGGGGAAGAGAGAACAGAGGAAACAAAATTGGCAAATGCTGGTAATTGTTCAAGCCTGGTCATGGCTGCACGGAGCCTTGTTAATATCATCTCTCCTTTGGTGTACCTTAGAGATTTTTCCTAACAAAAGCTTAAAACAACTCACTAAGCAATGCCTGGGTTGCAGGAACACACTGAAATAAAAAGACGCACATTAAAACGGTACCTGCAAGGCAGAAGAATGGAATCGAAGTTGGTTATGGCGAATAAAAGGGAAAAGAACGTAGAGAAAACCCTTACTGTTCCATCAGAAAGGGCCAGAAGACTCAGGATGCCTGCCTCCCTCCCGGGGAGCCTGGGGTGGGTAAGGACATAGCATTTGTAGGGCCAATGGGATCTGCTCAGTGCCCACCTTTATTTTCTCAAGGAGCCTCCTCCTAACCCCCCAGGCTTTGTTAGGCTCTTCCTGTGGGTTTCTGCGCCACGGGGGGCACTCCTGTTTTGGCATTTACTTCACATCTCACTACGCCATCCTCCCCACCAGGTGTGAGCTACAGGGCCTGGGACTGTGTGTTGTGTTTTGCTCTACGGCACATCCCCAGCCCGAGACACAGAGCCCACCACAGTGGGTGCACGCTGTAAAATCTGTTTAATGGAAAACAATGGCCAGGGCTTGTGGGGCATTGTCTCGCTTTATTCTCACAGCAACTCTGCGAGGTAGGAAACAGTACTTTCCCCATTTGGTCCGCAGGGAAATGGAGGCTCGGAGAGGTTAAGGAACGTGCTCAAAGTCACACAGCTAGAGCATGGCAGAGCCAGGATCCAGTCGGACCTTCTGCCGTGAGAACCAATATTCTCAACCACTGTACCTGTACGTACTGTCCTGAAGGAGGGATTGCATCCGCTGAGGCTGAGAGGAGATGCTAACACCCCGGAAGCTTTGAGAGCACCCAGCAGGCACTCCCAAACCAAGAGCCGAAGGTGGTGGTACAGGTTCTGATGTCAAAGGCACGGTTGAGGAGGAAATGGCATGATCAGGGAGAAGGGAAGCAAAGGAAAAGACCCTGCTAAAGAAAGCTGCAGGAGGCCGGCATGTGACTGAATCCAGGAACATCTTTTCTAAACTGTGCAGGGCTGAAATTAGAGGCTGAGCCAGCCTCCCCAACGGTGTGTGTCTTCCCTTCTAGTACTCCTTTTATTTTAATGTTTATCTTTTATTGTTTTTAATGTTTGTAATGTTTATTTTTGAGAGAGAGAGAAACAGGCAGAGCATGAGAGAGGAAGGGGCAGAGAGATGGAGAACTGGAACTTGAAGCAGGCTCCAGGCTCCGGGCTGTCAGCACAGAGCCCGACGCGGGGCTCGAACTCACAGACCGCGAGATCATGACCTGAGCCGAAGTCGGAAGCCCAACCGACTGAGCCACCCAGGCGCCCCAATGTTTATCTTTTACTTTTGAGAGAGAAAGAGTGCAAGCGGGGCAGGTGCAGAGAGAGAGAGGGAGACAGAGGATCCTAGGGGGCTCCGTGCTGATAGCACAGAGCCCGACGCAGGGCTCAAACTCAAGAACTGTGAGATCATGACCTGAGCTAAAGTCAGACGCTCAACCAACTGAGCCGCCCAGGTGCCCCCCCTTCTAGTGGTTCTTAATCAGTAGTTCTCACCTGGGGGTGGTTTTGCCCTCTAGGGGTCGTTTGGGAATGTCCAGAGCAAAGGGTAACCAATGGCCTCTAATGGGTAGAGGCCAAGGGTGCTGCTAACCATGGTACAATGCACAGGACAGCCCTGCCCTCGCCTGTGAGATAGTTCCATTCACCCCCTTGGCTTACTCTGGTCCTCTTTCAGCTTCCAGAAGCTCTAAATATAAGGACTTGACAAAGATAGGGTGTTGTCAGGAGAAGCCTGAATGTTGGCTGGGCCTAGGGGGTCTCCCATGTCATGGTATCATTTCCTCTGATGGTTCGTTACGGTCCAGGACCGTTGCACCACGCCGCCTTCCCACCCTCGGGTACTTGGTCCCAACGACGTGCTGGTTAGTGTTTAACAACCGGCTCTGGGAAAACAGGCTTTGGTTTCAACGTTTGATAATTTCCTTGGTGTAAACATTCCAACCTTGGCCAATTTCAGGCTACCCTGGTGAAGTCAGCTGGCATGCAGGATACCTGAAAATTAATCAAATGAGCTGGTAGAGGGCCGCTCTCACACACGACTGCTTAGACTCCCCTTCTAACCTTCCAGATTCTCTTCAGCCACATACACTTACCTACTGAGCCAATGGCTTAACCAAATAAAAGTTTATTCCTCCCTCCTCCTCCAACCCGGGTATTCCTCATACAGCTCTCCTATGTGACTCTCCACCAGACAGCTTGGGACCCACACTCCTTCTATCTTGCAACTTACGTTCCTCTTGAGCAGTGGCTCTCGAGCTTCGTGTGCCTCAGAATCCGCTAGAGAGCCGGAAACCCAATTCCCCAGAGCCCTGATTCAGCTGCCCGGGAGCCTGGGAATGGCCATTTCCTTACAAGCCCCCCCCAAGTGATGCTGCTAGACGGGGCACACGTGTTGAGAGCCACATTGGAATCATCTGGAGAGCTTTAGTAAATCCCGATGGCTGGCTACCACCTCCAGAGATCCTGATCTGATTGGCCTAGGAGGCAGCCTGGTCGTGAAGACAGATAGCAAGGGTCCCCAGGTGATTTCAGTGTGCAGCCAAGGATGAGAACCACTGTTTTAAGGGCCCATCGCTTTTTTCATTCAGCAGGTGGATGTAGGAAGAGAATGAGAACTTTATGCGGAAGGGCTTATGGGCCAGGCCCGAAGGTGATCTGTATATGAGCTCACGTCTCATCGCGGGCCTGCCTCTCACGGGGGAGACCGGGAAATGCTGGACACTCGGGAGGAAGGGGGGCACAGCTTGTTGAACAACTGGCAAGCTGCTGCCATGCCTTCCCCTAACTGCTACTCTGGAACAATTGTAAGGAGATGGACACCCGTGCGTGTGGACCCACAGTGTCAGCCATGTGAGTGTGTGGGAGTTGCTGGCTTTAGGATGATTATGTTGATGTAAAAAACTACCGGAGGCTACATAGGGTGCACTTGAGTCCCTGGAGGGAGGCAGCCTGTTGGGGTGGGAAAACCAAGCTTGCAGATCCGTGCGCAAACCGTTCCTCAACCACCCTTTACAAGTTCCTAATCTCTCCGAGTCTCGGTGTCCCCTCTGTGAAGTGGGAATCATTTCTACTTCTGGCTACTTCATAGGATTAGCCCACAGCAGTGGGCTGTGAAGACAGTGCTGTAGGCACAAAGTTCATGTGCCCGCAAATGTCAGTTTCCTGAGGGCACCAGAGATCCGGGGACCAGAGCAGATGCCTGGGACGACTCTGGGCTTCTCTCCTGGGGTGTGCACGAAGAGCTGCGGGTGCTGGCTGAGAGCTAGCTGGCCTTGAGGGTTCTGCTGTCTGCTCTTTGGGAGAGAACGAACCCCCACCCCTCGCCTCGTCGTGAAGGATGAAACTATGTTTCTGGGACAATGTTTATTGGCATTCATGTCCTCGGAGGTCTGTCATTTTCGGGAAGCATTTGAAACCTTGCAACCAGTTTTCAATGGGGCAGTTATTTCTACTCGAGAAAGATCCTTTACATGACCGAAATGCTTCTTTAAACAGTCCCGCTTTCCTACGCACCTGTTACACCAAGGCCGTCCTGACGGCGGGAAGGGAAGGGATCCTTGCTGCCTAGAGAAGGCAGGGCCAGGAAGGACGGTGGTAGAACCACTGCCCGCTGGAGAGCAGTCCTTCACTTGGGGGCTGCAGGAGGTAAGGGACTCGCCACCCTCCAGCTCTCAGCCCTGCCACCGCAGAGACGGCCTGGGATTAGAGCCACCTGGCCTCACGCTTCCCAGTTACCCAAGCTGCAGCTCAGTCACCTGGCAGTCCCTGGGGGCAAATCCGTTCGAGTAACTGGTCAACAGCATGTGCTTGATTTCTAAGAAACTTTCCATGATCTTATGTCTAAACACCGGCTCTGACCTTCCCCGTGCTTTTTAATAAAACCGCTGCCCTTCTTAGGGGTCTTGGCCCCAGGCCTCGCCTTCCACCACAATACCAACGCTTCCCTGGCACTTGCTTCTGAGTACCAGGTACAGAGTTTTAGGAGCCTGGCCTCTGAGCTCAGCTGTTTGGGTTTGAGGCCGACCTCCCCCACTTCTGTCCCTTACTAGCCGTGTGACTTCAGGCAAGCTCCTCCACTCGGCAGGGGCCTCACTCTTCTCATTCATAAATGGTTGTGGTTTAGGACACTCCTTGGCACAAGTAGCTATTTCTGGGCTGTGGGAGCCGCAAGTACGCTCTCCTGGGTTTATCTTCAGGGGCCCCTTGGAGCACAGCTCTGGTGGAGATGTGTGTATAGGCGGGGTGGCTCTTCATGGCGCCCCCCACAAGGAAAGTATGACAGTCCTCTCCGTTCTGTAGACAGAGGGGCTTGGAGAAAGCAAAGGCCTTGCCCAGCTCGCCTACCTATTACACTGAGGAAGCAGGCTTCCCAAACCACTGCTGATGCCACTTCTCTCTAGCCACCCCTCCCCCCCCCCCGGGTGCGGGGAGGGAAAATGAAACCCACCGCATGAAACTCTGCAGGCCCATGCAGCCCCCAGGCCAAGCCTGATCCCGCCCGGAAGGCGCTCTACTCTGCCAAAGCCTCTTCTGAAGCTCTGCACTTGGCGGGTCTGCCTCCAGGAGGACAGGAGACGAAAGACCGCCGGCCAGAGCCACATGAGGTTCTGGAGAAGTCCTTCTGCGCCTTGGCCCTTCTCTTTATTTTTTTTTTTCCACGCATCAAACGACTTCACTGCCGCTTTTCTTAATTGAGGTATAATTGGAATACGTATCACTTTCAGGTGTACAATGTTTGCATATATTTCCAAATGACCACCACAGGAAAGTCTGTCACCAGACATAGTTACACTTTTTTTTTTTTTTTTTTTTTTTGCTTACGAGAACTTTTAAAATGTACTCTCTTAGCCACTTTCAAACCTACAATACAGTATTATGAGCCATAGTCTCCATGCTGGACATTCCATCCCCAGGACTTACTTATTTTTTAACCGGAAATATGTACCTTTTGAACCCCTTCACCCATTTCACCCACCCCTCAACCCCTGCCTCAGGCACCCACCAATCTGTTCTCTGTTATCTATTTGCTTGGGTTTTATTTTTTGCTTATTTGTTTTATTAGAGTCCACATATAAGTGAGATCATACAGTATTTGCCTTTCTCTGGCCGACTTATTTCGTATAATAATGCCCTCAAGTTCAATTCTTGGGGTCACAAATGGCAAGATCGCATTCCTTTCGTGGCTGAACATTCCGTCATACACACACCACGTCATCTTTATTCATTCAACCATTGATGGCCACTGAGGTTGTCTCCGTATTTTTGGCTATTATAAACGATGCTGCAATGACACGGGGGCACAGATAGCTTTTTGAGTTCGTGTTTTCATTTTCGCTGGATAAATACCCGGAAGTGGAACTGCCGGGTCATGTGGTAGTCCTAGTTTTTGTTTTCTGAGCAAACTCCATACTGTTTTCCGCGGTGGCTGCATCAGTTTGCGGTCCAACCAACAGTACCTGTGTTTCCTTTACTCTGCATCCCAGCCAACACTTGTTATTTCTTGTCTTTTGGGTAAGAGGCATTCTGACAGGTGTCAGGTGCTATCTTGTGGTTTCGATAGGCATTTCTCTGATGATGAGTGATGTGGACCACCTTTTCCTGTACCCATTGGTCGTTGTACATCTTCTTTGGAAAACCGTTCAGATCCTTTGCTCATTTTTAAATCAGATTGTTTTTGCTGTTAAATTGTGAGTTCCTTATATAGTTTGGATCTTAACCCCTTATCTGATCTATAATTTGCAAATTTTTTTTTTTCCGTTTTGCAGGTTAACTTTTTATTTTGCCGATGGCTTTCTTTCTGTGCAGAAGCGTATAGTTTAATATAGTCCCAGTGTCAAATCCAGAGTCATCTCCAAGACCCATGTCCAGGAGCTTACTGCCTATGTTTTCTTCTAGGCGTTCTATGATTTCCGGTCTTACATTCACATCTTTAATCCATGTTGAATTATTTTTTGTGTATAGTTTAAAATAGTGGTTCAGTTTCATTCTTATGTTTGTGTCAGTCCAGTTTTCCCAACACCATTCATTGAGGAGACTGTCTCCATTGTATATTCTTGGCTCCTTTGTCATAAATTAACTGACCATATATGCGTGAATTTATTTCTGGGGTTTCTATTCTGTTCCGTTGATCTGTATGTCTGTTTTGTTTTTTTATTAAAGTCTAACAATCTTATGTTAGTTTCAGGTGTGTGATAGATCATTTTGACAGTTCCATACATGAGACAGTACTTACCATGAAAAGTGTAGTCCCCATCTGTCACTCTACAATGCTTTTAGAATATCATTGACTATATTCTCTATGCCATACTGTTCATCACTGAGACTAACTTATTTCATGGAAGTTTGTACCTCTTACTCCCCTTATCTTTCCCATCACCATCACCCGCCTCCTGCTGGCAACCACCTGTTTGTTCTCTGTATTTAAAAGTCTGTTTATCTTGCTTTTTAGACTCCCCATATGAGTGGAAGCATATGGTATTTGTCTTTCTCTGGCTGACTTATTCCACTTAGCATAATGCCCTCTAGGTCCATCCATGTTGTCACAAATGGCAAGATTTCATTCCTTTTAACATTCCATCGTGCGTGCGCGTGTACATGTATATGCACACCCATCTTCTTTATCCATTCATCTATCAATGGAGAATCAGGTTGCTTCCATACCTTGGTTATTGTAAATAATTCTGCAACAAACAAAGGGGTGCATATATATTTTCAAATTAGTGTTTTCATTTTCTTTGGGTAAATACCCGGTAGTGGAATTGCTGGATCATATGGAAATTCTATTTCTGATTTTTTGTGGAACCTCCATACTGTTTTCCATGGTAGCTTCACCAAATTGCATTGCTGTCAACAGGGCACAAGGGTTCCTTTTTCTCCACTTCCTGGTCAGGACTTGTTATTTCTTGTGTTTTTGATGTTAGCCATTCTGACAGGTGTGAGGTGATATCTCATTGTGGTTTTGATTTGCATTTCCCTGATGATGAGTGATGTTGAGCATCTTTTAATGTGTCTGTTGGCCATGTGTATGTCTTCTTTGGAAAAATGTCTATTCATATCTTCTCCCATTTTTTAATTGGATCATTTGTGTCTTGGGTGTTGAGTTTTATAAGTGTACACACACACACACACACACACACACACACACACACACTGGAATATTACTCAGCCAAAAAAAAAAAAAAAGGGAATGAAATATTGCCATTTGCAACAACATAGATGGAGCTAGAGAGTATTATGCCAAGCGACGTAAGTCAGAGAAAGACCGATACCATATGATTTCACTAATATGTGGAATTTTTTATTTTTTTTATTTTTTTTTCAATGTTTATTTATTTTGGGGACAGAGAGAGACAGAGCATGAATGGGGGAGGGGCAGAGAGAGAGGGAGACACAGAATCGGAAACAGGCTCCAGGCTCCGAGCCATCAGCCCAGAGCCTGACGCGGGGCTCGAACTCACGGACCGCGAGATCGTGACCTGGTTGAAGTCGGACGCTTAACCGACTGCGCCACCCAGGCGCCCCTAATATGTGGAATTTAAGAAACAAACAAGCAAAGGGGAAAGAAAGAGAAAGGCCAAGAAACCAAGCAACAGATTATTAACTGTAGGGAACAAACTGGTTACCACAGGGGAGGTGGGTGGAGGGAGGGGTGAAATACACAATGGGGATTAAGGAGTGTGATTGCAATGGGCATGGGTGGTATAGGGAAGTGTTGAACCACTATATTATATACCTGCAACTCCTATTACACTGTATGTTAGCTAACTGGAATTTAAATAAAAACTGAAAAATGAAGAAGTGTCAATTGAGGTCCTTTGCCCGTTTTTTTAATAGGGCTCTTTGTCCTCTGGTGTTGAGTTGTATAAATTCTCTATATGTTTTGGTTATTAACACCTTATTGGCTATGTCCTTTGGAATATCTTCTCCATTCAGCAGATTGCCTTTTGTTTTGTTGATTATTTCTTTTGCTGTGTTGTAAGAGCTTTTTATTTTGGCGTAATCCCAGTAGTTTGTTTTTTGAGGAGACAGATCCATAAATATGTTCCTAAGGGCAATGTCCAAGAGATTACTGCCTAGATTTATGTTAGAATTTTTATGGTTTCAGATCTCACATGTAGGTCTTTAACCCATTTTGAGTTTATTTTTGTGTATGGCGTCTGAAAGTGGTCCAGTTTCCTGCTTTTGCATATGGCTGTCCAGTTTTCCCAATACTGTTTATTGCAAAGAATGTCTTTTCCTCAGTGCGTATTTTTGCTCCCTTTGTCATAGATTAATTGACCATATACACATGGTTTTTATTTCTGGGCTCTCTATCCTGTTCCATTGATCCATACGTCTACTTTTGTGCCAGCACCATCCTGTTTTGATTACTACATCTTTGTAGTATCCCTTGAAATCTGGGATAGGTTTTCTCCAGCTTTGTTCTCAAGATTTCTTTGGCTCTTTGGGGTCTTTTGTGGTTCCATAGAAATTTTAAGATTATTTGTTCTAGTGCTGTGAAAAATGTTATTGGTATTTTGATCGAGATTGCGTTGAATCTGTAGGTTGCTTTGGGTAGTATGGACATTTTAATGATATTCTTCTAATCCACGAGCATGGAATATGTTCCACTTGTTTGCGTCCTCTTCAGTTTCTTTCACCAGTGTTTTATAGTTTTCAGAGCACAGGTCTTTCACTTTTTTGGTTAAGTTTACCCCTGGGTATTTTATTCTTTTTGGTGCAATCGTGAATGGTATTGTTTTCTTAATTTCTCTTTCTGCTACTTCATCGTTAGCATGTAGAAAAAATGCAATTGATTTCTGTATATTAATTTTGTATCCTGCAACTTTACCGAATTCAGTATTCTGATAGTTTATTGGTGAAGTCTTCAGGGTTTTCTATGTATAGTATTATGTCATTTTCAAACAGTGACAGTTTTACTTCTTATCAATTTGAATGACTTTTATTTCTTTTTCTTATCTGATTGCCATGGCCAAGACTGCAAGCACTATGTTGAATAAAAGTGGTAAGAATGGACATTCTTATTCCTGATCTTAAAGGAATAGCTTTCAGGTTTTCACCATTGAGGATGATATTAGCTGGGGGTTTATCCTATTTGGGCTTTTTTTTTTTTTAATTTTTATTAAATTTATTTGTTTATTTTTAAATTTACATCCAAGTTAGTTAGCATATAGTGCAACAATGATTTCAGTAGGTTCCTTAATGCCCCTTACCCATTTAGCCCATCCCCCCTCCCACCACCCCTCCAATAACCCTCTGTTTGTTCTCCACATTTAAGAGTCTCTTATGTTTTGTCCCCTCCCTGTTTTTGTATTATTTTTGCTTCCTTTCCCTTGTGTTCATCTGTGTTGTATCTTAAGTTCCTCACATGAGTGAAGTCATATGATGTTTGTCTTTCTCTGACTAATTTCACTTAGCATAATACCCTCTAGTTCCATCCACGTAGTTGGAAATGGCAAGATTTCATTCTTTTTCATTGCCTAGATGGCCTTTATTATGTTGAGGTGTATGTTCCCTCTGAATCTGCTTTGTTGAGATTTTTTATCATGAACAGGTGTTGAATTTTGTTGAATGCTCTTTTTTTGCATCTATGAAATGATCGTCATTTTTGTCCTTCATATTATTTGTTATATATTACATTGATTTATGAAATTGAACTATCATTGTATCCCCAGAATAAATCCCACTTGTTCATGGTGAATGGATCCTTTTAATGTATTGTTGAATGCAGTTTGCTAATATTTTGTTCAACAGTTTTGAATCTATGTTATTATAGTTCTTCCTGATTCAGTTTTGGGAGGCTATCTGGTTTCTAGTAATTTATCCATTTTTTCTACGTTGTCCAATTTGTTGGCATATAATCTTCCATAGTAGTCTCTTCTAATCCTTGTGTTTCTGTGGTGTGGGTTGCTATTTCTCTTTCATTTCTGATTTGATTTATTTGGGTTCTCTCTTTTTTATGGATAAGTCTGGCTAAACGTTTATCCATTTTTGCTTATCTTTAAAAAGAATTTTTTTTAAATGTTTATTTTTGAGACCATTTGAGAGACAGAGTACAAGCAGCAGAGGGGCAGACAGAGGGAGACACAGAATCTAAAGTGGGCTCCAGGCTCTGAGCTGTCAGCCCAGAGCCCGATGCGGGGCTCAAACTCACGAACTGTGAGATAGATCGTGAGTTGAGCCAAAGTCAGACACTCAATGGACTGAGCACTCAGGTGCCCCTATTTTTGCTTATCTTTTTAATGAAACAACTCTTGATTTTGCTGATCTGTTCTATGGTTTCTTAAGTCTCTATTTCATTTATTTTGACTCTGATCTTCATTATTTCCTTTTTTCTATCCTTGGGCTTTATTCTTCTTTTTCTAATTCCTTTAGTTATAAGATCAGATCGTTTGGGATTTTTCTTGGTTTTTGAGGTAGGCTTGTATCACTATAAATTTCCCTCTCAGAGCTGCCTTTGCTTTCTCCTAGGGATTTTGGACCATTGTGTTTTCATTTTCATTTGTCTTCGTGTATTTTTTATTTCCTCCGTGATTTCTTCACTGACCCATTGGTTGTTTAGTAGTATGTTGTTTAGCCTCCACGTGTTTGTGTTTTTTTCCAGTTTTTTTTTTCTTGTAACTGATTTCCAGTTTTATATTGTGATCAGAAAGGATGCTTGATGTGATTCCAATTTTCTTTAATTTAGTGAGACATGTTTTGTGGCCTAACATGTGATCTATCCCAAAGAATGTCCCATGTACACTTGAAAATAATATGTATTCTCTTGTTTTGGGATGATGGAATATTCTGTATATATCTGTGAAGTCCATCTGGTCTCATGTATTATTCAAAGCCACTGTTTCCTTATTGATTTGCTGCCTGGATGACTGATCTATTGATGTAATTGGGATAATAAAGTCCCCTAATATTATTCTACTACTGTCAATTTCTCCCTATGGCTGTTAATATTTGCTTTATGTATTTAGGTGCTCCAACGGTGCATGCATACATATTTACAATTGCTGTATCCTTTTGTTGGATTGATCTTTTATCGTTATGTTTTTATGGCAGCATATAGATGGCTCTTGGGTTTTGTTAAATCCATTCTGTCACCCTATGTATTTTGATTGGAGCATTTAGACTACTTACTCACAAGGTAATTAATAGGGTTGTACTTATTGCCATTTTGTTAATTGTTTTCTGGTTTTTTGGACAGTTCTTTTCTGTTCCTTTCTTCTCTTGCCCGCTTTCCTTTTGAGTGATGACTTTGGTGTTATGCTTGCCTTTGCTTGGCTTTCTTTTTCTTTATTTTTTGTGTATCTATTATAGATACTTGGTTTCTTATTGCCATGAGGCTCATATAGAACATATTGAGTATATAGCTGTCTATATTAGTTGTCACTTAAGTTAGAACACATTCTAGAATGACTTTAGGGGCACCTGGGTGGCTCAGTCAGTTGAGTGTCTGACTCTTGATTTCAGCTCAGATCATGAGTTCATGGTTTGCGAGATTGAGCCTTGCATTGGGCCTTGCACCGACAGCTTGGAGCCTGCTCAGGGTTCTCTGTCTCTCTCCCTTGCTCTCTGCCTCTCCCCTGCTCGGGGTTCTCTCTCTCTCCCTTGCTCTCTGCTTCTCCCTTGCTTTTGTTCTCTGTCAATCTGTCTATCTCTCTCTCTCAAAATAAATAAATGTAAAAAAAAAAAGAACTTGGGGGCACCTAGGTGGCTCAGTTGGTTAAGCATCTGACTCCGGCTCAGGTCATGATCTCGCGGTTCATGAGTTTGAGCCCGGCATTGGGCCATGTGCTGACAGCTCAGAGCCTGGAGCTTGCTTCAGGTTCTGTGTCTCCCTCTTGCTCTCTCTTTCTGCCTCTCCCCTGCACGCACGCACACACACACACATACACACACACACACACACACACACACACACACTCTTGCTCTCTCTCAAAAATAAAAAAATATTAAAAAAATTTATTTTTACTCTCTCTGCCACATTTTATGTGTATATTTTCATATTTTCTATCTTTTTATTTTGGGAGTTTAACTGAGTTTTTAGATATAATTGATTTTTACTACCGTCTAAAATTTTTATACTGGCTTTGCAAGTGATGGCTCTACTACCTTTACTCTATGTTTACTTTTACCCATGAAATTTTTTTCCTTTCTAATTTTCTTCTAAGTTCTAATCATGGCCTTTTCCATTTGAACAAGTCCCTTTTAATATTTCTTGTAGGGCCAATTTAATGGTGATGAGTTGATTTAATGTTTATTTGGGGAATTCTTTATTCCTCCTTCAATTCTGGGTGACAACCATGGTAGGTAGAATGTTCTTGGTTGTGGGTTTCCCCCCCTTTCAGTACTTCAAGTATTCCATGCCACTCCCTTTTGGCTTGCAAAGTTTCTGATGAAAAATCAGCTGATAGACTTATGGCATTTCCCTTGTACGTAACCCCCTTGCCTTTGTCTCGCTGCTTTTAAAATTCTCTCTTCATTTTTTGGCATTTTAATTATTATGTGCGAAGGTGTGGACCTCCTTGAGTTCGTCTTGTTTGGAACTCTCTATACTTGCTGAACTGGGATGTCTGTTTCCTTCTCCAGGTTAGGGAAGTTTTCAGCTGTTTATTTCTCCAAATAAGTCTTCTGTCCCATTCTTTCTCTCTTCTCCTTCCAGGACCACTAAAATGTGAATGTTTGCTTGCTTGATGTTATCCAAGGGATCCCTTAACCTATCCTCATTTAAAAAAAAATTCTTTTTCCTTTTTCCTTTTTGCTGTTCAACTTAGGTGCTTTCCATTCTCTTTTCCAAATTGCTGGTCTGTCCTTTGCGTCCTATAATCTACTGTTGATTCCTTCTAGTTTATTTTTCATTTCAGTTATTTTACTCTTCAGCTCTGGTTCTTTTTTATGTATTTTTTTTAAATCTCTTCCTTAAAGTTCTGAGTTCATCTACTCTTCTCTCCAGTCTGATGAGCATCTTTATGACTATTTGAACTCTATTAGATTGGTTATCTACATTTCATTCGTTCTTTTTCTGAGGTTTTGTCTTGTTCTTTCATTTGTGGAGCATATTCCTCTGTCTCCTCGTTTTGCTTGACTTGCTGTGTTTGTTTCTATGAATTGGGTGGAACGACTGCTTCTTCTAAGTCTGAGGGAACGTGCCCATGTGTGGCCATCCCCTGTAGGACTGTGTGTGCCTGATGACTTTGCTGGCTGGCCGGTTGGAGCTGTGGCTGGCATGGGCCAAGGGTCCTGGGGCACTCCATACTGGAGTTGCCCTGGTGGGATGGCTGGAGCTGAAGTGGACACGGGCCACGGCAGTTCCAGGGCACCCTGGCAGGATAGCTGAAGCTTCAGCGAGTGCAAGACAGGGGGTCCTGGTATGCTCCACACAGGACTGCCCCGATGGGGCAATTGGATCTGAGGCAGGTGTGAGCCAGCATTTCCTGAAGCCCTCTGTGTTGGGGGGTGCTCTGGCAAATCCTCTAAAGCCGAAGTGGTGCAGACTGAGTGTTCCACGGTGCTTTGTGTCTGTGTCACCTCGGTGAGTCAGATGGAGCTGTGAGCACTGACCAGGGGTGTCCTAGTGTGTGTTGCACTGGACCGCCTTGTGGGACATCTGGGGCTTGTGTGGGCAAGGGACTGGGTCTCACTGAGATGGCAGGCCAGCTAAGGCACCTGGACCCTCCCCCTGTCCATGTCATCAAGGTGAAGAGGGAACATATTCTGTGGTGGTTGCCAGTCCCTCTGGCCCAGAGTTCCAGCAGCTCTCCTGCCATTTTGCTGGTTTCTTTATATTCTAGTTGCATGTTTAAACCGTGGCTTTTTCCCGTGCCCCACAGTAGATGGATCTGCTCATGGTCCCTCAGTGTTATCCCTCCCTACTGCCAAATCGCAGCGCTGGTGTGTGTGTGTGTGTGGGGGGGGTAGGTGGCTTTTGTTACCGTGTCTCCATCTCTCTTGCCTTTCTCTATGTGGTCTCTCTGTTGTGCAGACGCTGTTCAGACAGCCCTCAGTTCTTTTTCAGGAAGAATTAATTGCTCTAGAAGTATGTATAGATTTGGTGTGTCTGTGGAGGAGATGACTTCTGGGTCTTCTGGGTCACCATCTTGGACTGGAACGAATCTTATTTCTTTTTCTTACTTAATTGCTGTGTCCAGGACTTCCAATACTACGTTGAATAAAAGTGGTGAGGGGCGCCTGGGTGGCTCCGTCGGTCGAGCATCCAACTCTTAATTTCAGCTCAAGGCATGATCCCAGAGTTGTGGGATCTAGCTCTGCATCAGGCTCCATGCTGGGCGTGGGGCCCGCTCTTGGGATTCTCCCTCTCCCTCTCTCTGCCCCGCCCCACTTGCACACTCTTTCTCACTCTCAAAATAAATAAACAAACTTAAAAAAAATTGGTGAGAGTGGGGATCCTTGTTTTGCTCCTGACCTGAGAGGAAAAACTTCCAGCTTTTCACCGCTGAGTGTGATGTTTGAGTTGGTCATATATAGCCTTTATTATGCTGAGGTATCTTCTCTCTGTACCCACTTTGTTGAGAGTTATTTTTTTTTTAAGTCATAAATGGGTAAAACCATAAAAAATGGTTTTATCCATTTATTTGAATTTTGTCAAATGCTTTTCTGCATCTAAATCCTCTTTGATCATGATGTATGATCCTTTAATGGATTTAATGTAATGTATTGTATTTAATGTATGTAATGTATTTTAATTTATTGTTTGCTAGCATTTTGTTGAGGATTTTTGCATCTATGTTTATCAGGAATATTGACCTGTAAATTTCCTTTTTTGTGGACTCCCTGTCTAGGTTAGGTATCAGGATATTGCTGGCCTCATAGATACATTTGGAAGTATTCCCTCCTTTTCTATTTTTTTGGAGACTTTTGAGAAGGATTAGCATTAATTCTTCTTTAAATGTTTGGTAGAGTTCACAGTGAAACCATCTGGTCCTGGACTTTGTTTTTTGAGAGATTTTTTATTACTGATTCAATCTCCTTACTAGTAATTGGTCTGTGCACATTTTCTATTTTTTCATGATTCAATCTTAATAGTTTGTATGTTTCTAGGAATTTATCCATTTCTTCTACATTGTCAAATTTATTGGCGTATAATTGTTCATGGTATTCTCTTACGATCTCATCTATTTCTGTGGCATCAGTTGTAATATCCCTTCTTTCATTTCTGATTTTGAGACCTCCCTTTCTCTCTCTCTTCTTGGTGAGTATAGGTAAAGTTTTGTCAATTTTGTTCATCTTTTCAAGGAACCAGCCCTTGGTTTCATTGATCTTTTCTATTATCTTTTTGGTCTCTATTGCATTTATTTCTGGTCTGATCTTTGTCATTTCCTTCCTTCTACTATCTTTGCATTTTGTCCCTTGAGGTATAAAGTTAGGTTGTTGGAGATGTTTTGTTTTTTTTTTTTTTTAATTTTTTTTTTTAACATTTATTTATTTTTGAGACAGAGAGAGACAGAGCATGAATGGGGGAGGGGCAGAGAGAGAAGGAGACACAGAATCGGAAGCAGGCTCCAGGCTCTGAGCCATCAGCCCAGACCCTGACGTGGGGCTCGAACTCACAGACCGCGAGATCGTGACCTGGCTGAAGTCGGACGCTTAACCGACTGCGCCACCCAGGCGCCCCAAGATGTTTTGTTTCTTGAGGAAGGCATTTACTGCTATGCTGCATCCCATAAGTTTTGGTACGTTGTATTTTCATTTTCATTTGTCTCGAGGTACTTTTTTTCATTTGTATTAAGTTTTTAATTTTAATTCCAATATAGTTGACATACAGTGTTATATTAGTTTCAGATATACAATATAGTGGTGGAACAATTATTTAAAAAAATGTTTTTAATGTTTATTTCTGAGAGACAGAGTGTAAGCGGGGGACGAGCAGAGAGAGAGGGAGACACAGAATCTGAAGGAGGCTCCAGGCTCTGAGCTGTCAGCACAGAGCCCAATATGGGGCTTGAACTCATGAATCTTGAGATCAATGCCTGAGCCGAAGTCTCAGTGGCTTAACGGACTGAGCCACCCAGGCACCCCTAGTGATTCAACAATTCTATACATTACTCAGTGCTCATCATGATAAATGCAAGGTACATTTTGATTTCTTCTGATTTCTTTTTTCTTTTCTTTTTCTTTTTCTTTTTCTTTTTTTTTTTTTTTTTTGACTGTTTGGTGGTTTTAAGTAGCATGCTGTTTTATCTCCACATATTTGTGAATTTTCCAGCTTTCTTCTTATAGTTCGTTTCTAGTTTTGTACCATTTTGGTCAGAAAAGATGCTTGATTATATTTCAGTCTTTATTAGGACTTGTTTTGGGGCCTAATGTATGATCTGTCCTGGAGAATGTTTCATGTGTACTTGAAGAATATTAGTTCTGCTGCTTTTGGATGGGATATTCTCTAGACCAGATGAATTTAATAGGCATCTAATATATCATATAAGGCTGATGTTTCCTTATTGATATTCTATCTGGACGATCTATCCATTGACGAAAGTGCAGTATTGAATTCCCCTACTATTGTTATATTGCTGTCTGTGTCTCCCTTTAGGTCTGTTACTGTTTGCTTTATATATTTAGGTGCTTCTACATTGAGTGCATAAATACCTACAACTCTTCTATCATCTTGTTGGATTGACCCCTTATCATTATATACTGCCTTTCTTTGTCTCTTCCTACAGCATTTGTTTTAAAGTCTATTTGTCTGGTATGAGTATAGCCACACCAGCTTTCTTTTGGTTTCCATTTGTATGGGATATCGAATATCTCTCCCCATCCTTTCATTTTCAGCCTGTGTGCATCCTTATATTTGAAGAGAGTCTATTGTAGGCAGCAATAGATGGGTCTTTTTTTTTTTTTAATTGTTTCAGCCACTGTCTTTCAGTTGGAGAAGCTAATCCATTTACATTTAAAGTAATGATTGATAGGTATATAGTTACTGCCATTTTGTTTTGTCATTTGTTTTCTGGCAGGTTTCGTTTTCACTGTTTTCTTTTGTGATTGGATGACTTTCTTCAGTGGTATGCTTAGATTTCTTTATCTTTGGTGTATCTATTATAAGGTTTTGCCTTATGGTTATCATGAGGCTGACACATAACAACTGATAATTTATAACAGTATAAATTTACAACTTAAGTTTGAATGCATTCTAAGGCTCTACATTTTTACTCTGCTCCCCACCCCCACGTTTTATGTTTTTAATGTCATATTCTACATCTGTTTATCTTGTGCATCTGTTAACTGTTGTAGTCAACAGTTAACCTTCACGCTAGCTTTAGTGGGCGATCCACCATCTTTACAACTTTCATCGAAATTGTATGATGTATTTACCTTTTACCAGTGAGATTTATATATTTATTTTTTTATTTTTTTTTTAACGTTTATTTATTTTTGAGACAGAGACAAAGCATGAACGGGGGAGGGTCAGAGAGAGGGAGACACAGAATCTGAAACAGGCTCCAGGCTCTGAGCTGTCAGCACAGAGCCCGACGCGGGGCTCGAACTCACGGACCGTGAGATCATGACCTGAGCCGAAGTCGGCGACCTAACCGACTGAGCCACCCAGGCGCCCCGAGATTTATATTTTTATATTTGCTACTTTCTTATATTTTCTGTCTCTTTTTTGAAGTTCTCACTGTGTTCATCCATGCTTTTCCTGAGTTTGGTGAGCATCTTTATGACGATTCTTTTGAACTCTATCAAATAAATCACATATCTCTGGTTCATTAATGGTGAGGGAGCATGGGGCAAGCTGAGGGCGAAATACAGGCTGGTACCCACTCCCACCCCCAACTCCAGGTGGGATATGTGTGATATCCTCGGACATTCCTGGCTACCTAAGAACAAAGGAAAGGGGTTTAAGTGCCTGCCATGTGGGAAACTAAGGCAAAAATGAAAAATTAAATTCCCTTCCTGCCTACAGCCCATTGACAAGTCCTTGAGACCTGCAGAGTGACCTTTGCTCTAGGAGCTCAGCTACCTCAAGATGACACTTTGCTGGGGACAAAAGAGAATCTTAGCTTAACATTGTCCCAACCTCAAGGATCCTGTAAGTCTACTTCCTTTATCTCAACTGCCCTAAGATCTAGGCTGTCAATCATACTCCAAGCTTATGGCCCCCTGATATACATCTAAAGGGTCTCATGACTGAGGTTTTATTAAGTGGTAATAAACGGCATTTCCCTAGCAACAGCTAGCCCCTCAAGATCCTGGAAACCTTGCCTCCAGAATTCCATAGAGACTTACTTATGTAGAAACCCTGATCCCCTCCCAACCTGAGGGTATATAATGAGTTACCTTTCACGACCCTAGTGCAGCTCTTCCTGCCCATGGGTCCTGTCCCCATGTTTAATAAAATCACCTCTTTGCACCAAAGAGGTCCTCAAGAATTCTTTCTTGGCCGTTGGCTCCGGACCCCATGAACCCCCCATCACCCCAAAACTTCATCAGTTAAGCACTTCTTCAAGGTTTTATCTTGCTCTTTCATTTGGAACATATTCCATTTTCTTCATTTTCCTTGACTCCCTGTGTTGGTTTCTATGCGTTAGATAAAACAACTCCCTCTCCCCATCTTTAAGGAGCAGCCTCATGTAGGAAATGAACCTTATAGTTCAACCCTGCCTTAGCTTTTGGTTGTTGCAAACCTTTGTGATTGTCCAAGCATTGTTTTCAGTGGCCCTCAGTAGTTGAGGGTGTACCAACATCTGTCAGTGTCCCAAAGGGGAGGAGTTCAATCAGCACCTAAACTCAGGCTGATTGGAAACCAGACCCTTAGGCAGTACCTTTTAGAGAATGACTATATAGTCATGACCATTATGACCATGAACATTATATATATATATATATATATATATATATATATATATATATATGTATAGTTATATATATATATATAGTTATATATAGTTATAGTTATATATATAGTTCTCTCTATATATATAGTTCTGTGGAGCTGCCAGCTCAAGTCCCACCAGATGCCAAACCCAGGCAATCCGGAGGTGCCCTCTGGGTAGTAGTCGCAGAAATTAGGGTGTCAGACGAGAGTCCGAGTTCCTTTCTGGGAGATGCTGGCGATCTGGAGCCAGGCAGGAGGACAGTGCAAAGATGGCGTCCAGTGGCCTCCATCCCCAGAGTGCATCTCGGCTGTGTACCAAACCAGAAGCCTGCTCTTGGGGCTGAGGCTCTTGGACAAGCAGATAGGTCTCTCACAAAGAGACTTGGTGCGTCTCTCAGTCTGCTGTCTGTGCAGTGCCCTGGAGGTGATAGTCAAGAAACATCTCCTGAATTGTTCTAGTCCCCTAGGATCGCGGAATGCAAGCCCTGCTGCTCACCTAGGACTAGGCAATCCAGGAGCATCTCCCGGGGGGAAGCCATGAAACCTGGGGCACCAGACGCATGTACAAGCTCCTCTCCAGGAGATACTGGCACCGTGGAGTGTGGCAGAGAGAAAGCGAGAAGATAGCGCCCGCCTTCTGTGGGCTCCGGAAAGGAGGACCGTAGGGTCTTGACTGTGTGCTTCATTAGAAGCTTGCCCCTCAGTTGATGCCTTAAGATCAGCAAACAAACCTCTTTCACATAAAGCCTGGGTTCCTCTCAACTGGCTGCTTCTGTGCTGCTCCCCGGGCCAAGCTTTGTAAATGCGCTTGTTCAGGGGCGCCTGGGTGGCTCAGTCGGTTGAGCGTCTGACTCTTGATTCTGGCTCGGGTCATGATCTCACGGTTTGTGGGTTCGAGCCCCACATCTGGCTCTTGCACTGACAGCGTGGAACCTGCTTAGGATTCTCTCTCTCTGCTCTCATAAACTTTTTTTTTTTTTTTTTTTTTTTTTTTTTTTTTTTTTACAACTGTTTTCGGTATGCTGTGCCATTATGGGCATGACGGACATAAACCCCATTGGTTTCCAAAGCTAAATGTTTTAGGGGCTTGTCTCTCAGGTGAAGGTGGAGTGCCCACTGTGGAGGACGAAACCGTTGCTCCCCAGGGGTAGTAAAAAGCTCCGGGTTTTGAGTTCCGTCCAGTTGTGGCAGTCATGCCAGGGTTGGGGTTTCCGGAAGGGTTGTGTTTCCGCCTCTCCTACGTGCTTCAGTGTTGGGTTTTTCTTGTTTGCCTGATGTGTAGGCATCACTCTGCTTCTTTGTAGGTTTTTTTCCCAGAGGAAGCTGTTCCATATGCAGCCGTAGATTTGGTGTGTCCATGGAAGGAGGCGAGTTCAGGATCTTCCTATGATGCCATCTTGAAGTGGAGCCCGCCTTTCTCCTTAAATAGGGAGTATTGGCCACTGTGCTAAAGTGCCAACTTCTCTTCTGAAGGCGCTGGGCTGAACATGACGGGGAAAACAGAAAAGACAGGCTCCTGGACCGCACAGAACTTACAGGTTAGCAGGGGAAAATGGATATTAATGATCGCATAATTGAATGACAGAATTGTGACTTCTGTGAAGGGGTACTAAGTAACCAGCTATCTAATAGGAGGTGACAACCTAGTAGGGTGTTGCAGTGTGGTGGGGGGGGTTTAATGAGCTCGTTTGAGGCCCAAGACAGGGATTCAAAAGCTCTGGGACCCAGGCACATCCAAGGACCTGTGTCCACCTTGGTGCCTCTGTTTGTACATCTCTTTGCCTTCTATCCTCACTTGCCATGGTCTCCCACCAAACTTCTTCACATCCTGATTCCATGAATGGCTCCTGAATACTCTCTGAATTTCAGCCTCAAAGTTTTAGGAGACAGGCAAATTCATAGGCTCCTGCAGACCTGGGCACACATTTTCCTTGGGTGAAGCATCAGCCCTAATTCAAGAAACTGAAGTGCAGGGTGAGGGTGAAGTGTTAAAAAATATGGAAAAAGTCCGGTAATGAGCATTCATTCATTCAACGAGTACTCAATGTGCCAGATGTTGGGGTGGGTATGGCCTGGGCTGCGTGCTCAGGAACTCGTAGTTTATCAGGGAACACACTAATAAATAGGCGTAGGTGCTAGAAGGTGTGAAAACACGAGGGCCCACTGAGCCTTTCCCAAGGAAGAGAGGCCTGAATGGTAGCCGGAGAGTTGAGTCAGTCAGCCAGGGGAATGCAGGTTGGGCCCACGCGGGTGGCTTGCCAGGGGGACTTGTAGGACGGCGGGGGGAGGCAGTATGTAGCACAGAAGGGACTTCGTGGGAGCCTGAATGGCTGAGCAGAGATAGGTTTCTGTGCTGGAGTCAAGGGTGAAGACGTGGATGGTGAGAGAGGCAGCCACGCAGAGCTGGGAAGGTGGGATTGAGCAATGCTTCTCAGATTTTGACATGCATCAGAATCACCTGGAAGGCTCCTTGAAGCAGATTGCTGTGTCCCGCCTCCAGTTTCAGATTCAGTCGGTGCGCATCAGAAGATGCATTGCCGTCAAGTTCCCCGGGAGATACTGGTCCAGAGACCACATTTAGAGAAGCACTGGACTGAAGGCTGAGAGTCAGGGGACCAGCCAGGAGCTCTTGTGGGTGTCCAGAAGTGAAGGGCAGTGCCAGAAGAGAAAGGGTTTCATCGAGGACCAGCCACTGTGCCAATCTCTTTACATATAACCTCCGTGCTTTCAACAATTCTCAAATGTCATTGGGATTCTAAAGGAAGCGCCGAGAGGCAAAATTCTGTACCCATGGTCAGTAAGCGACTGTGCCTAGGCTAAGACCCAAAGCCTGTTGTCAGCCACACTGGAACTGAGTGGCGATTGCATGGTGGCAGGGGCCGCAGCAAGGTAAGGGAGACAGAAACCTCACGTGACTTCCGGCTTTCTGATTTGGGCAACGGGGCGATAGATGTCATTGCCTAGACTATGTTCATTTTGAGACTAGCGTGTTGTGCTTTGTGGGCAAATACAGATGTCCAGTAGACAACTGGATTCACGGGTCTGGGGGCTCAGAAGAGAGGAAAGCATTGTGGGTGTTGTGAAATGCACAAGAATAGGAAGCGGGCAGAGGGAAAGGCATGGGGACCCCCCTGAGGAAACGAACAGCCAAGGAGCAGGTGAGGAGGAGGCAGAAGGCTAAGGAGTGGGCAGCCATGATGATGGTAGAGATGATGGGTCCAGTTTGGGAAAGGGGGTGATGGAGACACAGGTGCTGTAGAAGCCAAGGACCGGGAATCAGGTCAGAGACGACAGTTGTCAGTGGACCGGTGTTATTAACAGGAGCCGGGAGGCGGCGGAGGGATGATTAGGTGAGCGAGTAGAGGGAGGAGGCTGGTCAGGATGGCTGGGTTGCAGATTTGTGGGGGTGCACCGTCTCTGGGGTCAGCATCCCTCAGCTGTTTCTGTCCTTGTTCTGGAGCCATACTTAGCCACTACCGAGAGGGCTAAAGTGAGAATTGGAGTGCAAAGCAGAAATGAGCCCAGGCGTTGAGTCTTTTAGAAAGCTTGGAAACATCTGACCCATCAGGAGGCCTGGTTCTGGGACCAGTTTCACCCGTCACTTAGCTGCTTCCTCTGGAGCAAACTTTTGGCTGTACAACTGGTTATTCAGTGATTGTCCGAAGGTGGAAATGTTCTGGTGGGAAGGGGGTGGGAGGTTCGGAGACTCCCCTTGTCCTGCCCCACCCTTCCTCCAGGTGTTTCGAAGTCGAGGGGCGCCTAGAGCGGTGAGAAGCCTGGCCTGGAATCTCCCTGGGGTCACCCCCTGACCCTGACTCTACAGTGTCAGGCTGCTTTGAGCTCTTTAGGAATACCCATGACCTTCGTTGTAGTGGTGTTGGGCTCACTGGTCAACTCTCCAGGGGTGCCAGAGAGCAGATACAGGGGCAGTAGGGGTGGGGACAGCAAATCTGACAGGGCTGTGCCGGTTGAAGCATGGGGAGGGGGATGGGTGCTCATGAGGGCCATCGTAGCAGTGAAGGGCAAGGTGTCCTCGAGTGGCCAGTTACCACCCGTCTCCTGGACTCATAATCCTGAGGACTTTCTATGTTAGCTTCATCCTAGTTTCCATGTTGGGCGAGCAGATGGCTATTTTGAAAGATGATTTGCTGGGGCATCTGATAGGCTCAGTGGAGTATCGACTTGATTTCGGCTCAGGTCACGATTCCAGGGTGGCGGGATTGAGGTCTGCGTCGGGCTCCGCGCTGAACTTGGAGCTTCTCTCTCTCTCCCTCCACCCCCCCCCCCCACACTCTCTCTAAAAGCAAAAAATTAAAAACTGACTTGCTTACAAGTGCAGAGATCATCCCAGGGGAAAGTGTCCCCGAGAGAGGAGGTTAGAACTGGTTAGACTAAGGTCAGCCCTCCCAGTTCCTCCAGCTGGAGAGGGGACAGCCGATGACAGCCAGTATGCGGGAATTCGCTGGTTCCCTTCCTCTCCCATCGGTACAGCTTGGAAGTGAGCTGCAGTCAAGAGGCATGAGCAATGCCTTAAGCTTTCAGAGAGAAAAAAAATACTTGAACTCCTTCTCTGCCTGCCTGTCAACGTACTCAGGTGCCAGAACTAAGGACTCTATTGTGTCTGCTTGAAGCAGGGACAGCCTCGGAGCATGGCTAGGTGACAGCAGGCACACTGGAGTGCTGAGCCTTGAGACCGAGGGCTGGGGGGAAGGGAGGGGGGGGTTACACTCACTCTTCGAGAACAGGTGTTTTCAGACTTGACCGTGATGTAAACAGGTCTCTCTAACCTTTTTCTTTAAGTGCCTTCTGGCACCTGAGCTCTTTCTGCAATGGAGCTGTTTGATGCTACATTAGGAACGAGCTATGTGATAGGGAAGCGCTTTGTGATACACGGGCCACGAGACCGTGTAGGCCTGCTTCTCAGACCTTGGTCTAGATAGAGACGCTTGAGGCTGCTGTGGTGGGGACCCGGGGGCCGTGCCAGCTTGACAAGAGGGTACGGTACTAAGGCACTGAATCCTTCACAGGACATGTGCCTCCGTCAAGGAGCAGATGTGAGACAGCTGGAGTTGCAGCCACACCACTCACCCTGAGGTAGGTCCACAAATGTATCTACTCAGAACAAAAGAGCCAGGGCACAAAGTTCCCCCTCAACAGCGGCTCTCAAACTTGAATGGGACTCAGAATCGCCTAGAGAGCTTTTATACAACCAGAGGACTGGTTAGCTTTGGTTTGGGGGGGGGGGGGGGGGTCTGGGTTTGCCGTGCCAACAAGTTCCGGGCTGTTGAAGCAGCCAGTACAGGGATGCGCGCAGAGAACCACACTCTGACATCAGGGCCACAAAGGTGATGAGGGCACAAGATCGATTCCGTTATAATAGCCATCTTTATTTGTAAAAATCCAGATATAAAATGTATTCTTTCAGTCTTTCCAAGTTTTCCTTTTTACAAAAACAAAAAGGCACATAAAAACCTTCCCCGCTGTCATTCCCATAGACGGTGTTTGTCAGGCAGCCCTCCCCCCTCCCCCCCCCCGTATAGCTACATGCTTCATTCCGGGACGTCTCGCTTCCCCCACATGCTTCGGTGCTTTCCTACCAGGGTAGAGTTCCAAATTCCAAGACTGAAGTACACAAAGAGGGCGTGGGGGGGGGGGTGGGTGCAGGTGCGTGGTAGGATGCTCCACGGCGTGCAGGACACGGGGGGGCCTAGTAGTAGGTTTCCTTCTCTACCCAGCCTATAGGCAACAAAGAGAGACAAGACACTTGCAGTAAGTCCTGGCTCTAGGGCACAGTGGGAGAAAGTGTTGAGGAGTGACCTGGGGGTGGGTGACAAAGCCTAGGGTCGGGGGGTGGGGGAGGGGGGGGTCACTCAAATTCGGCATTAGACCTCAACTCTCTTTCTTTGTTTTTAGAAAGAACATGTTAATTGGGAAGATGGTTTAGGTTTCTGCCCAACTGGATCGTTTCCACTGGATCGTATTTGGTTTATAGTCTAAAATACGATCAGTTCTGAAACCTCAATGGAGATTGTGAGGATGGGACTGTAGCGTTGGGCAGTTTGCAGTTGGGTGGTCCAATGGCCTGGGCCGAGCCCAGACACTTCAGAGGAAATAAAAGACACAGAAATACCGCCTCTCCCACAACCCTGCTGAAGGTAAGATGAAATTACCGCCAGGGCGTCGCCTGATGATGAGTTTTCGGACTTCGTCGTACACGAAGATGAGAAGAGAGTAGGGGAAGGCACAGAACCACCAGGTAGGTCTGGAAATAGAATCAGGTACTAATTTATACATGAACACAAGTCAAAGGAAAGAGAAATCACGTATCACCCAGGACAGTGGAATAGCCTGGAAGGAGGAGCCAAGTATAATCATGGTTAACTATTGAGCCATTAGTACAGAACACACAGAAAGGTCTTAAGAACAGAATGCTGCTCCCTGCGCCCAGGGCCTGGAGAGGCTCAGGAAACCAGACTGCAGACTTTATGAAGGAATCCCCTTTTACAAGTTTGGTTTATAGGGTAAGTTGAGATTTTCTGTTGACCATCCCCCAGCAAATGGGCATTTACTTTCTTCCCCTTTCTAAAGTGTTTGAGGAACTTGAGTGTGGTATATATATATCTAACGTCCTGGCATCTGAAGATAAAGCACTGCCAGAGTAGATCAGAACCATGTATCCATCCCTTGAATTCAGTCAGCTGGGTGCTGAATCCCAGCGCCAGGGAATGAAAAAAGCTGAGCCCTAATAGAGAACAGAGCTTTGGGAGCCCAGCGGCTGCTGCCACATCCCCAGCCTGGAGACAGGCACCCTGGACAGCCCTGTCAAGGGCCATGCTTTCCTGACTACCAACTTCTGCAGTCAACAGAGGAAGGCGTTCCCAGGGCGGAAGCCTGGCAATCTCTTCTTCCTGGCGCTAGAGGTCTTCCTCCACAGCTAAGAGATGATCTCCTTTGGCTCGGTCGCCCAGAGTAACTGAACCACCTTCCTAATTGGGTAGAACCTGCTGGGAACAAACTCTCTAGGCACAGCAAAGGAGGTCCTGAGGCACTACTCTATTTCAGTGTGACTCTCCACTTCAGGCTTTGAGAGAGCTCGGTGGTTCTCCTGGCCTCCAGCAGACAGAATTCCCCTCGGACAAGGCCTGCCCCTGTTGTATGCCAGCTCTGTGCAGGGTGCTGGGGACGCGAAGTCAAACAAGATAGCCCATGCCTTAAAGATTACAATCTAGGGAGGAGTAGACGTGACCAGTAATACCAAAGAAGGGGTGTACCTGCACATGTCTGAGGGGGGTGAGCTCCAGGGCAATCAGCCCTGAAGGATTACCCAGGCCGATGGGGTGGGGGGTGGGGAAACATCCTGACCAAGTACATGGGCAGGGGAAGAGAGTATCGAATTCACCTACAGAAACTTGCATGGCTACAAGAATGGCTACAAGAGAAGGCTAGAAAGACCGCTTAGATGCTAGTGAGACAGACCCTAGATGCCAGGCCAGCCTTGCACCGAGGATGTCTGCAGTGACAAGATGTCAGTGAGGCCCATGGGGCTTGGCTGGGGTCAATGGAAGAAGTGTCGGCTACAAGCCAGGTGGGATGGGTCTGAGAGAGGCTGGGGAGACTTCGACATCAAAAGCTCGTGTTGTACAGGGGCCACATTCTGTGCCTTAGCATCTTTTCATCAAATGCAGTCACTTAACCTCAACCAGTAAGTAGACCCCACCCAACACCCTCTGCTTCTAAAAGTACCAGAATTTGGACTTCTGATAAACCCGAATTTTTCACATACGGGGGTTTACCACAAAGTCCTTCACTGTGTTTTAAAGAGGCCAGTTTGGTTCTGAGCAAAGACCAGCGGTCAGCTTTCTTTGGTCCCCTCCCCCCGTGATCCAACTCAAGCCCGCTTCTCCCACCTCCTTCCTGGGAAAGCAGAGGATTCAGAGGCCCACAGCGGCTGGGGCCTGTGGTGGGAACACACAGGGGCTAGGGAAAGCAAATCAAGATCTGAACCTGATCCCCAAACCCCAGGGCACATCTGGTCCACCTCTAATGACAACTGGACTGGCGCCATGGGGCACACAAGCACTCACGCGGTTGGCCGGTGAGCGATCTGGTACCGTGATACCAGAGCCCGTTTAGCCAAAGCCTGAGCACTGGCCAGTCCTTCCTAATTTCCAGTCCAGAGGAATTCTGGAGCAATTCCTAACAATAGTAGCTACTGGCACACGTCACGACAGGAAACGCTCCACGTCTATCTCGCACTTTGTGGAGCTAGAAAAGGAGCGACTTACTTGAGGGGGTACATCCTCAGGGCCACGCCCATTCCAGGGCAGTAGGAAAGGAAGGCAGCAAGGGCCGTCTCTTCAAAGAGGCCGAATATTAAGATCTTGTTCCTAAAGAATCAAGGGGAGAGAAAGCTTAAGGACACAAACAGAAGTTTATCTTCCAAAGCCATCCATGCGTCAAAGGGCAGATCGAGGTCTCTGTGTAGGAGCTATACTCAGGAACGTGAGGGCAGATGAAAAAAAAAAAAAAAAGAAAATCAATTTGCTTCTTAAATCTCTAAAAGCAAGATTCCAGAAACTGCCATGTGTCAGGTGCCGGGGTTTTGCACAGAGTTGAGAAATCCCCAGACCCCTTGGGTGAGGGCCCCGAGGGTTCCCTACTCACTTCATCCCCTGCTGGAAGACAGAGTTCCTCCGGGTCTTACAGATGACCAGGTCAGCCCACTGCACCACCACGATGCTGACGAAGAAGGCCGTGTGGCAAGTGAACTCCACGATTTTCCTCTGTTCGTACGTCTGGGACACGGAAGGCAGCCAGGTAAGCTTGGCCCGCGGCCCACATGGCCGGTGGCTGAGTGGCCACCTCCCCCCCGGGGGCTGGAGGGTCCTCCCACTGGCCAGACCCGTGCTCACCCACTGCTGCCCGTAGCTGTCCTCTACGTCGTTGATCCAGCGGTCATCCCAGTCCACGCGGAGCCCCAGCAGGTGGGTCGGGAGGAAGCCGTTCTCAGCCAGGATCACGAAGTAAGTGAAGAAGCCTCCCAGAGCCTGGATCATCCCTGCAAGTGCGGAAAAACGCCTTTAACCTGGTCTGGGGCATCTCCACGCACTTCACCTGACTGCCTTCAGGGTGGTCTTGGTCACCAGTTGACAGATGACAGGGAGTATGGAGGACCACAGGGACACATCCCTCACCCAGCGCCCTCTTCTCTTTTTGAGTCCCTTTTCAGAGCTTTAAAAGACGACACAAAGGTCTCACTCGGAGACATGTGCCCCCCCGGCTCGGACTTCATCATCTGCCCCTACCAGGGCACCGCCTTTCAGGGGAAAATGCTTCCCTATGTTTTAATCTCTGCTACACGGAGACTTCTTTCCCCATCTCTTTTTCCCATATTTGAAATAGTGAACGGGGCACTTTCTGACCCAATCCTCCCCCTCCTTCCTTTTCAGGGCCCTTCGCTTCTCCGCTGGCATCTGGTCTCGCCACACTGCCCCGAATTCCCCAGGGCACGTTTCCTCCCATGCTCCGGACCTCCTTAAAATGAGGTCTCCGAGACCACCTGTTAGCTCCACCGGTGGAGCAGAGATCAAGCCCGGTGCGGGGTCACCACGTGGTGGTGACCAGCCAGCCAAACTTTCAAGCTCGTGCAACTTCGTCAAAGCCTAACTCTCTATCCAAATCCATGGCCAGTACTACGTACCCCCGGGAACGACTGCCTCTGAATGACCTGTGCCTGGCGAGCTGAGGGACCGCTGAGCCCAGGCTGAAGAACTACGGTTTCCACTGAGAAGTAACTGGGCAGACAGCAGAAGATTTCTTCTCACTCAAGAGGATTTTGTACAAAAAGCTCCCCTGAGTCTCACACTGTTTCCTGGCTCTTGCTAGATCTGAAGTCCCCCAAAGCAAGCCCCTAGGCCGCCCCCACCACTACAGACGCTCCCTGCTCAGTGCCGGTGTCCGGGGACAGTGGCTCACCGATCTGCCCGTAGGCCATGCTGATCAGCCGCTCGTTCACAAGCTTGTCCGTCTTGGGGTTTCTGGGCTGTCTCTTCATGATGTCGCTCTCAGCTTGCTCGTAAGCCAGGGAGATGGCAGGAACCTGGGGGGGGGGGGAGGGAGGGAGGAGTATAAACGTTGTCAGATACCAGGAAGCTGACTTCGTGAACCTTCCTTGCCCTCTCCCTTTTAAAACCGTTCTTTGTACCACGAGATGTTATTACCATCAAAAAAAAAAGAATCTTCCCTTTTATATAATGTTGCTGACAAACAGGCGTTGACAGTTGCCTCAGAGAAGGAGTGAGAACACGGCTTCCCGGAGGCTGTGACGCACACCAGTGTCACTACAGCGAGCCACCACGGCCTCGTGGATGCCGGCAAGCAGCCGTGGGTGAGACAGGGCCTGAGCTGTGAGAAACACTCACCATGTCCGTGCCCAAGTCAATGCAGAGGATGGTGACGGTCCCCAGTGGTAGTGGAATGTTTGCAATAATAAATATCAGGAAGGGGGTGATCTCTGGAATGTTACTGGTCAGGGTGTAGGCAATGGATTTCTTCAAGTTATCAAAGATCAGACGACCTGGGAACGCAAGAGTTTGTTTCACCGTGTAGCTCAAAAGAGATGGGCAGGCTGGAAACGGCTACAGACTGACAGCAACGGAAGGACTTTCTGGGGGCGCTTTACACATACTGCTCTCACCTTCTTCGACTCCAGTCACAATGGACGCAAAGTTGTCATCCAGAAGAATCATGTCGGCAGCTTGCTTAGACACGTCAGAGCCAGCGATCCCCATGGCAACCCCGATGTCTGCCTTCTTCAAGGCTGGAGAGTCATTCACACCATCGCCAGTCACGGCCACGATAGCCCCCTGTCCGAAGAAGGGGGAGGGGTCTGTAAGAGCCACACAGTCCCTGGGCAGAAGTACCCGAGGTGCTACAGACTGTCCCTTTCCTACGGAGACTCTCTGGGGGCTCAGAACCGGCTCAGCCCAAGAAGCCACCCAGCCACTACTCAACAAGAGAACGGAGGAGTGATGACAAATACATCTTCCCCACCTCCCCGCCCCAACGAGAGCTCCTCAAATGCAGGACTTTGGGGAGATCTCTGGAAAACCCCATTCCTTTACAGGTCTTCTCAAGGAGCGGGATGAGAGTCTCTCCTGGCCATTCACAGCCCCAGTGTAGACAGGAAGAGCCTGTACTGCTATTCCAGACAAGTGTGGGGGCTCAGACTCTGGGCCACAGTGAAGACGTGTGTTGTAAAGGGCATGGCACTGCTAGACCGTTGTCAAGTTCCGCCCCCCCCCCCGGAGCCACGCCTGGGGCATACACTGGCACACAGACGGTGAGTCTGAGAAAAGCCGGGCCCTGCCGTCACGGAGATCAGAGCCCGGTCCCGGCTGCCCGCTAACCTGTCTCTGGCAGCCTTCCACGATGATAAGCTTCTGCTGAGGAGAGGTCCTGGCAAACACGATCTCCGTGTGGTACTTCAGAATGTCATCCAGCTGCTCGGAGGTCATGTCCTTCAGGTCGCTTCCGTGGACCACGCAGGCCTTGGCATCTCTAGGATCGGGATAGGAAAAGAGGTCACCCAGTGCTTCGCCAACATGATGCTCGTCACCGAGCGGGGCTGTTCTTCGATGCGGAACACTTTGTAAGCAACGTAAAGCCAGAGGGAATTTTCCCCATCAGGTGAAAGCGATTCTCTGTGCGGTATTCTACAGGATACAAAGCATCTTCTTATCTATTCCTTCCACTCAAGGATCAGACACCTGGGGGGCAGCCTGCCTGTCATTTTCCTTTCCTGGTCTTTATAGAAGACGCACCGAAGTAAAAGGACCAAATTCTAGACAGCAGAGCAAACCCTCTAATAACCCTGAAGTAGGTGAAGGGGTCCCAAACTTTAACGAAACATCAAAGCAATACTGCTTTATCTCTCATCTAGTTTACCGTATTGCCGAATTCTCCATGTTTGACCTACTTGGACAAGTGAGTGTGGCCCTAGAAACGGACTTGCTGCTAGGTTTAGGCGGTAGGATCTGCGGTTAACAGCAGGGAATCGGAAGCCCGGCCGCAGAGCGTACTTCAGGACGAAGCCTCAGCTTCCCTGCTCTGCCAAGTGGGAATAATACCTACTTTCATACATTACTGCGCCAAGTGCTTAGAACCGTAAGCACCACCTAGGGGTTGGCGATAAGGACTCGCTCTCAGGGCAACCCTCCCGTGGAAGGACAAGGTTGCCTTCTGGAACCGTAGGGGCAATCCCTATTCAGGAGCAAGCCTGGAAGCAAACCATCGGAGACCCAGGCTGATGACTCCCAACTGCCAGCATTTGCACATTCAAGGCAGACCGGGCCTCGAGCTTCCTGCCTCACCTGGGGTTCACCTGGCTCACTGGGATGTTGAGGCGGGCAGCAATGTCTTCCACGGTCTCGTTGCCTTCTGAGATGATGCCCACACCCTTGGCAATGGCTTTGGCTGTGATGGGGTGGTCTCCAGTGACCATTATAACCTGAACAAGAAACAGGACAATTTAGCAAAGGCAGCCGCCAAGCGAAATGACCTCAAAGAGAGTCTTCTGTAAACAGGCACGAGGAAGTATTAAGGATTACTCATCTTGGAAGATCAAAAGGAAAGAATGCAAACTTGAATTGATACAACAGTGACTGACCAAAAATATAAACACAAACGTGTGTTTACAGAGAACACAAAGCAATAACCAGATTTGATCTCGGTACATGTTCACACAGGATACATGGTATCTGCTTCTCCTTTACACAGTCACATGAAAAACTCAAACTTACTGAAACTAGCCATGAAAAGAAAGAAAGAAAAAAAAAAGATAAAAATCTGATGCGGCTCACACTAACAGGCAAAGGTGCCACATACTGCTGGTCAACAATCCCCAAACTGGCCCAATTCGGGAGAGAGGGTAAGTACGTAAAAGGAATTCAAAATTGTGACTGCTCTTTTTTGACCCAAGGATTACATTCCGAAAAACGTACTTAAGAACGCAATCCGAGTGGCGGGGGAGTAACTTTTCCAAAGCTTTGAGGGGCAGTCTCACTAACGAGAATGAAAAGGCGGAAACAAATCAGATAGCCGGCACCAAGGGAGACGACGCGCCCCGGGTCGGTGCACCCAAACAACGTTCCGGGGCTTAGCAAGATTCAGAGGACACCGTCCATTAGAAAACCGGTTGACTGAGAGCAGAGAAGACGTGCCATGCACTGCCAAGCATTTCAAAACGTAAAACCTTGCTAAGTCGTTTGCTCTTTTCAAATATTATTACGCTTCCATTTCTTTCCCCCCAAATGTGTGTGTGTTTTCTTTTAAACCCGCCCCCCCCATCTACCGATGATACCCTTTTAAAACAACTTGGCCCTTTCTGGTGATAACTGAAGTGCTGGAGGTAAGACACTCATCGGCCAGGTGAGAAATCAAGCCGGCCGCGTGGCTCCCGCGGCACCGAGCAGGGCGCCCCGGGGGCACTAAAAGCTGATGCCAAGGAGGCACCCTGGGCTCCACCTTAATTCCAGCACTTCGGCATTTGCCCACGGCATCGGGAACAGCAGCCCGAGGAGGATCGATCATGGAGATGAGCCCCACGAAGCAGAGGTTTTCCACAGGGAAATTCACATCATCAGTGTCAAACTGGAAGCCTTCAGGAAACTGTTCGTCTGGCAGATAAAGGTGGCAGAAACCTGCAAGGAGAGGAGGCAGCCCGTGAGGACCTCACCGACCGAACAGGCACAGGACAACAGCAGCTGGCTAGTCACACAGTCCGCCTCCGGCTCCGTATATAGTGGGAATTATTTTTTTGTAACAGAATGAGGCTTTATTTAACCTTTATGAATGGTGTGGAATCACCGGAAGACAAAACATGCGAATGACAGAATCCATCACCAAGCCTCAAAGGAAAAGGCATCGTCCAATGTGGAGGAGACAGGTGAGCCCCAGGATTTCAGGCTTCTAGACCCGCCCGCTCAGGTACTCAGATTTGGCAAAGCATGTTAATTATTGGTCTCTGCTTCCTTCTTAAAAAAAAATTTTTTTTGTTAGTGTTTATTTACTTTTGAGAGAGAGAGAGAGAGAGAGAGAGCGAGCGAGCGAGAGCGGGGGAGGGGCAGAGAGAGAGAAGGAGATAGAATCCAAAGCAGGCTGCAGGCTCTGAGCTGTCAGCACGGAGGTTGACATGGGGCTCAAACCCACAAACCGTGAGATCATGACCTGAGCCAAAGTCGGACGCTTAACCGACTGAGCCACCCAGGTGCCTCATCTGCTTCCTTTTTTAGGAAAAAAAAGAAAGAATCGAGCCCACATCTCTGCTCGCTATTCCTTTAGTATTACTGAGCACCAGGGTATGTTAAGAAAGACACCTCAAAATTAGATGAAGGAGAAGGTATGAACCAGAGTATGGAACTAGGCAATCAGTTCTGAGTAACTAAGCTAAGGAGAACAGGAAGAATTACATAAGGAACTTTCATCTGTCCACCTCCAAAATATCACAAATGCCACCGTTTCAGTTACATTATACAATCAGTGAAACGTCCTTCTGATCTGCACCGGCTCTGATGTGGTAGGAAGGACAGGCAGCATCCTAGGTGAAAAGTTTACCGTTAATCTAATTTGTGAGCTGACGCATAAGCTCTGGTGTAAACGCATAACCATTCTGTGCCAGGCAGGAAACGGTTTTATTCTGGAAGCCCTGGCAATTCATTTTAACTTCATTAAGTTTGTAGGTCAGGGTCATGGCAACAAAAGTTTGATAATGAAGCTCTTCTCCCCGATCTTTCTTCCCCGGGCAAACAGAACTGACCAGCATGAGACCAAAGGTCTAAGTACGGATCAGAAGCAAACCAGCAGGAATTTGCTGCTCACGGGCCCAATGCACCAAACATTTCCCCAGCCCGGCCCTTGTGGTTTTCAGAACAAGGGGGAGGGGCAGATCGAGGAGGAGGATTCCTCCCGAAAGGCTTTGGGGAGGTCAGCACAACGTGCAGACGCGGACCGGGCGGGTGGCGGTGCCGCCGGCTGCCCACATACCTAGCACACGCTCTCCGAGGCCACCTAGCTCCAGGTAGGCGTTCTGAAAGGCGTCCTTCAGCTCCTCGTCCAGGGGCTGCTCCTTGCCGTGCAGGAGGATGGAGCTACAGCGGTCCAGGATCCTCTCCGGGGCGCCCTTCATCACCAGCAGGTGCCGGGGCTCAGACGTGTTGGGGTTCTTATGGATGGACAGCTATAAAGGACAGTGGAGACGTGAACGCCACGTGGCTGGGCGTCATTGGCCCGAATGGGGAGCACAGCTCACTGGCTCCTGGGTATCGGTCATGAAAACCACCAAAACCTCCTACATCTGAACTTTGGGGTCTCCCACCTTGTAGCCTGCTTTGAATGCTACCAAAAAAGCAAGCATAGTGACCCGGCCCGAAATCCCTGGCACGGGTTCGTATCCAAAGCTTTCCTGAAGGGACAGTGGCAACAACGATGGGCACATCCCTGGACACCCAGCCCCCTCCCCAGCCGCCCCCTCCAAACCCTTAGTAAGTATCCCAGAGAGCCCCAAACATTTTAGGGGAGGCTTCGTTTAGCCTAATGATACTCAAATAGATTAGGACTTTCTATACGCAGCCTGGGGTAAAACTTAAAAGCTTTCATGAAGTTTGAATAGTTCGGTTTTAGGAAGCGTGGAAGCTTGTAACATTTCAAAAAGGTCAAACAGCCCTTCTTCCAGCTCCCGTGCCTCCCCGCCCACCCCCTCGCCCACCCGCACCGACGCCAGGTGACCTGGTACTTGTTGGTGGAGTTGAAGGGTATCTCCACGATTTTGGTGTATCTGTCTCTCATCTCCTTCACAGAGCCACAGCACAGCTCAATGCATTTCAAGAGCGCGGACTCCGAGGCGTCGCCTGCAACTGCCCGCTGTGAACGCAGACATCGTTCTTAATTGGCCTGAAACGCTTCACCCAGGCACCACAGAAAACTCGGTGTAACCCGGATGTACTCTGATCGTGTCAGAAGTGGAGGACCGGGCGGGCGAGGCAGAAGCAGTGCTGTTGGCGGGGACGGGCCTCCCTGTGCTCAGACCCCCGGCCGGTCACAGCCCTTCAGACACACACCCTAGCTGCCTCCTCCCGTCAGGCCTCCTTCGTCATCCCAAATCCGGCTTCTCCTAGAAGAGGGGTGCCTCGAGGGGTCCCCCACCCTGGGGAAGACTGTAACACACGCTTCCAACCTACTTTTGCCTTTTTTTTTTTTTTATCTTCCCCTGTTGCAAAGTCTCAAAGCCAACACTATTCCCAAACACGTATTTCTGGTTATGAATCTGCAAATACCAAGTGAGAATCCCAATATTTACAGCACCTCCAACGTAAAAGAAAATCCCTTAGGTGCGTTCCCAGGACTGGGGGCAAACTGTGTCAAGGGCAAAACAGAGAGCTTTAAACATAATTCAACTGTGCAAAATTATCTGGGCCTGAATGGTGTGAACTGAAAGCTATTATTAGCTCCAACAGTCATATAATCAGCTAACATCTTAAGTTCAAGACCACACTTGAGGTAACACATACTTCTTTTTTGTGATATACTGTTGACACATGTATGCTTTGACACACTAAGAACATTTGGACTTGTAGCCAACTTTTATATAAATACTTTAGAACTGGGGACGTACAGGACTGCACATGCAAGTGTAGCCTCATTTAAGAAGAAAGGTAGTCACGGGATGCCTGGGTGGCGCAGTCGGTTAAGCGTCCGACTTCAGCCAGGTCACGATCTCGCGGTCCGTCAGTTCGAGCCCCGCGTCAGGCTCTGGGCTGACGGCTCAGAGCCTGGAGCCTGTTTCCGATTCTGTGTCTCCCTCTCTCTCTGCCCCTCCCCCATTCATGCTCTGTCTCTCTCTGTCCCAAAAAAATAAAAAACGTTGAAAAAAAAAATTAAAAAAAAAAAAAAGAAAGGTAGTCAGGTTTGGTAGGAAATGTGAAATAAGTGGGATCATTTTTAATAAAGGCCAGTTAGTAAAGCTGAACAGGACTGCGTGCCTTTTGTGGGGCGCAACCCCTGAAATACTCAGAAATACAGCCCATGCTCCCTTTTCTGGCACTTTTTAACTGGGAGAGGTCTGACACCTGTTGAGTTCTAAGCTCAAAGCCTACAAAATTCCCACTGTGATGCAAGGAAACATGGGAGGCAGGCATCTCAAGTTTTATCCCAGGAGAAACACCCCCCTCCCCAAATCGACATCAATTCAATGCCAAGAACATCTCCCTTAAAGGACAAAGGGGTCCTATCTTCACAGTGGAAGCCATCTCTGTTCCATCTAAGTGAGCTTTATCCTCTTTGACAGCTTGGTTCCCTCCCCCCCACCCCCCTGGAAGCACCACAGGCAGCCTCACTGAGAACAGGCGAGCCCGGGGGGCCTTGCACATGCCTTCCTCATCCTACCAACCCCATGCTCAGCTCGTGACCTTTCTGAGGCTGTGTCTCCACTGGGCAGCACAGTGAAATCACAGCCATTTCCCAATTCCCATGGATTCCATGAGGCTGAGCTTAGTTCTGCATCATCAGTAAGCAAGCGGAGAACAAATAAGATAAGAGAAAGAGCTGAGCTATTTTAAGAAAACACACGGCTTAAGGGATTTATTGGAATCTACTGTATCCCGATATGCAAATGCGATCATCCAGTCACAGAAGCAGCCCCTCCCTCCCTCCCTGCTAGGTTAGGTGACACTGTAGAGGAAGGCTGGATGTTGTTCAGTTTTTCACAGTGAAGACTGCCTCCCACCTCTGGTCGGTTTTGACCCTAAGTCCTTCTTCTCTAACCTCTCTGAACCACGGGGTAACCAAGGGAATTCCGGATCCACAGGCAATACAAGCTACACCCAGCAAAGCATCACACGGGCCATTCCGAGTGTCGCACGAGGAACGGTTCCGTTACGGGACACAAAGGTCACGCGCTATTAAGGAGAACACTCTCGGGGGAGGTCTCGGGTGGCATCTACACCCCCGCAAAGCAGCCTCACCGCTAACAGGAACTTCTGGGCATACCTTGAGGATAGGCAGGTTTTCCTGGTTAGCCTGAAACACCGCCCTGTTACAAAGACCCGCGATCCTGGACAGAGCGAGCCAGGTGGCTGAACTCTTGTCGAACGACACACCTGACGGAGGCAGGGAAACAAGAGGGGAAAATCACGCATTCAACTTTGTACGCAAGTCCCATAAAAGGTGAAACGATGACGTCTCCTTTCCCAAGTAATGAAACTCATCAGGCTCTCGGGCAAAGTCAAGAAAAGTCTAAGACCCACGCCCACGACTCCTTACCTAACAGTAAAAAAACTAAAACCAAAAACCACTTAAAAAAAAAAAAAAAAAGAAGCCATGTGAACAGGTGGGGCCAAAGCGTGCGGCGCCCCCCGCCCCCCCCGCACCTACCGCTCTGATTCTCTGTCGTGTCGGCTTCGTGGATCTGATTGTCGAACCACATGTGGGCCACTGTCATCCGGTTCTGGGTGAGGGTTCCAGTTTTATCCGAGCAGATGGTGGACGTAGACCCCAAGGTCTCCACGGCTTCTAAGTTCTTCACCAAGCAGTTTTTCCTTGCCATGCGTTTGGCAGTGAGGGTCAGACATACCTAGACACCAGGAGGAAGCAGAGGACTTCAATCTCGACCGGGAGGGAGTCTCACACCAACTCTGGCTACATCCTGATACAGAAGAAGTTTCTCTGAAGTTAAACCTCTCCAGCCATCCTGGGAAATGCGAACTGTCACAGGACCACGTACAGAGAGGGCTTTCTCTCTCCCCCCAATAAAGCAACAGATGAAGTGAAAACAACTAGGATTTACCACACTGTAGGTCTCCCACTCGCCCCCAAATTCTTCGTTACACTGTTGCGGGTCATGGGGTGAGGCCGAAACGTATGCTTTGGGGCTACTATCTCCCACGGAAAACCATGCCGAGGCCTTCTCGCTGTCTAACCCTACCACGTGGCTCTGAAGAAAGACTATACGCACACACACGTCCGATCAGACATGTGGTCGGCAGCCGCTCTGCAGAGGGCAGGGGAGGAGTCTCACATGCAAGCTGGTCTAAGAGCGAACGCCGCCTTCCCCAAGCTGCTCACCGTGACAGTGGCCAGCAAACCCTCTGGCACGTTGGCTACAATGATACCGATGAGAAAGATGACGGCCTCGAGCCAGGTGTACTCGAGGATCAGAGAAAGAATGAAGAAGGACACACCCAGGAACACAGCCACACCCGTGATGATGTGGATAAAATGCTCAATTTCGGCAGCGATGGGGGTCTGGCCGCCTTCCAGCCCGGACGCGAGTGTCGCGATTCTTCCCATCACCGTGCGATCCCCAGTGTACACGACAATGCCACGTGCGGTGCCTTAAACGAGAGAGGGAGGGGGAACTGGATGTACCTCGCTTCACCAACGAGGCCACGGAATCTGCGCGATTACCTGGCACGGTTAAGAGAGAGACACAAGCCACACACGTTTTTAAGGGCTCGCGCTTTGGTGGGGGGTACGCTCTTTCAGAGACCGGCAGAGGGCTTTCTATCCGTGAGCAGAACAGCTCCAAAGTCCATGCCAGCCTAGCATGGCCAACAGGAGATGTGTGCTGGGGGTGGGGGAGCAGGACAGACCGCCCACAGGCTTCCTGAACCTCCCTGCCAGCGAGTGAACCGCATCTGCTGTGCTTGACCACAGGGGTCAGACACGGAGCCAATAAAGCAAGAAGAGAGACGACGTCTCTGGCTTTTGTCGTTGTTGCGAATGCCCGAGACAGACACCGTGCTGCGGATATGAACGGGGGCCTCCAAAGGGCCTACCTTCCACACAGTTGGTTGAAAAGAAGGCGATGTTCCTCGTCTCTAGGGGGTTTTCATTTGTGAAGTCCGGAGACCTGGTCTGGGGCTCTGATTCGCCAGTGAGCGAGGAGTTGTCCACCTGCCCGCGAGACGGGAGGGCTGTGTGAGCGCACACCGGGCCGCCCCACGCACCCCGCCCGAGCCGCGCGGGCCCCGCTGAACCCACCTTGCAGCCGTTGGCAGATATGATTCTGAGATCTGCGGGGATTCGGTCTCCTCCTTTCACTTCCACCAGATCCCCGACTACAACCTCCTCGGCATTGATGCTCATTTTCTCACCGTTTCGAATCACAAGGGCTTGCTTTAGAGGCAGAAAAGTTGACAGCGCTCAGTGAGAGAAAAGCGACTACCGACAAGGGCAGGGTGCTGGCCACACGAGAAAGCCAAACTAGAAAATGATCGCTGATGTGAATTATCCGAGTGCACGACAAAGATTGCTGATCTTTGCATTTATACAAGCTATAAAATCTCGCTCATCTGGAGGTGGCTCTCTTGTCCCCCTCAGGTGCTCTGTCAGGGTATGCTCAGAAGGCAGGCCATCACTTTCTGCCGGAGGTCTAAGAACAGGTGTGGTTTTGGGTCGGCGGGGGGTGGGGGGGGGAGGTTTCCCTTTCTCTGACGGAGTCACTAAGTACTCGGGAACCTTAGCTTCACACTAGTTCACACCCGTGGGGCTGCCAACGGGGAAAGACCAAGCAGCAGGTACCTGAGGGACCATGTTTTTGAAGGATTCCATGATCTTTGAACTTTTAGCCTCTTGATAGTAGGAGAAACACCCAGTTATGATGACGACAGCGGAGAGGACCACGCCAAGATACAGCTGGAAGGGAACACACAGGTTAGAAGCGCGGGCTCTCCGTGAGGAGCCGCAAACATTCAGGTAGTTCTTGATTGAATACAAAACCAATCTGTAACAGAGAGGTCAAGGCTTCAGAAATTATCCAATACAGAACTCGTGTCTTCACATTCAGCTTCCCAGAGACCGTGTACAGGAGTGCCAGAAATGGGGTCCCAGGGACTCGGTCGCTCCACCTCGACAGACTTTTGAAAATCTTTTAGGTGAATCTGTTTCTCCCATTTTATGAAGACAAACATGTTTCTGAAACAACATGTGACTTCTGAGGGATGGCCACCGCACATCTCTGGACGTGTGTTATGTGCCAACACTAAAGGCTGTGCTCTGCCGTGTGAGTGGCAGCCGGACCCGGGCCGGGACCTGGGCAGAGCCGCCTTGTCACAGCAGCGACATGCAGGATGGACCTCCAGCCCAGAAGAGCACCTAGAGGGCCGGAGCTGGAGGCAGAAACCGCAAATGAAGAAGAATGGATGGGCCTCGATGGCCCCAGTTGCTAACCCTGCTTTTCCCTCGTGCTTAAAAAACATCAGCCAACCAGCGGTAACCGGTGGAAAACTGGCGGGTGGCAAAAACCAGGAGAATACTTTGTGCACACTTTGTCATCTAAGTTAGGAACTACAGAACTCACGTTATCATTTTGAGGTTCCTCTTCTGTGGCGGCCTGGATGCCGTAAGCTAAGAAACAAAGAATCGCTCCAATCCACAGCAACATTGAGAACCCCCCAAACAGTTGCCGACAGAACTTGACCCATTCGGGAGTGGTGGGCGGTGGGGTGAGGGCGTTGGGGCCGTCTCGGGCCAGGATCTCAGCAGCTCGAGCGGTTGTTAAGCCCTGAGAAGCAGAGGGATGGATACACGTAAGACACCCTGCCCCGGCCCTTACAAGAGGATATACCCACCTGATAGCTGGAGAACTAGGATAACGGGTTCAGGAGGAAACCAAATTCCCCAAGCTACAGAGCCTGTAAAACCCGGCCAGTTCTGATGAGGACTCCCCCCACCCCCTCCCCCAGCCCCGGGCCAGGCACGGCTGCCCAAGGAAGGTCCCGGAGGACCGCACAACATCCACACTGAAATTCGTTTTAAACTGGTCCATGAACAAATCTGAATCCAGTCTGATCTCTTCTAAATTTAGATAAGGGACTGACTCCTGCCAAAATGCGTTTTTACCAAAAAGATAGAGCAATGTTAATTCATTAGTTCATTTATTTTTTTAAAGTGTATTTATTTTGAGGGGGAGAGAGCACATGCATAAGAGCAGGGGAGGGGGAGGGAGGGAGGGAGGGAGGGAGGGAGGGAGGGAGGGAGGGAGGAGGAGGAGGAGGAGGAGGAGGAGGAGGAGAGAGAGAGAGAGAATCCTAAGCAACAGCGTGGAGGCCGACACGGTGCTCAAACTCACAAACCGTGAGATCATGACCTGAGCTGAGATCAAGAGTCGGATGCTTAACCGACTGAGCCACCCAGGCACCCCAACTCCTTGATTCAGTTTTACAAATTAAGAGCTTCTGAGTTTTTTTTGCATTATTGAATCTGTCAGGGAGGGGAAGACAGAAAACCTCTATAAACAAAAAAGGAAAAAAAAAATCTCTGTGGGAATCCAACCTGTTAGTGGTTAACAGCCAAGTTTTAAATAAAGAACTTTATTCTTTGGATGGCAACTGACACAGGGTCTGGCTGGAGAGGGTTCATGTAGGTGCACGGTCTAGCTAACCCCCAGGCAAGTTGCCAGTTTAGAAGTATTCACTGGAAAAATCCATTGTTACTAAAGGCCTTACGCTTCTTTAAATAGGCCTTAAAACACATGGGACAGCAGACAGGAGATAAAAGGCTACCATTACAAAATCTCGTATTATCAAAATGCCCAAGTCAGAAAAAAGAAAAAAAAAAAAAAAAAAAAGACACAAAGCTAATTTCTGCCCAAAGTGTCTGTTACCACGTAGTTTGTGTCCACATTATTTTAAATACCTGAATTCCCTGAGGAGTACGGGGACCAGGGAAACGAAAACCAAGAAGTTAAGGGGAAACGAGGACTCAGTTAGGATCTTCCTCTGCCTCATGTTCCCATGTGACCCCACCCCACCCTGAGCAGAGTAACAGACAGCACCACTCAGCATCAGAGTGCTCTCACCGTGCCAGGCACTGAATCCAGAGCCTCGCCTGAATTCTCACAACAACGCTTTTAAGGTGTCATCGAAAGTGAGGTGATGAGGGGCGCCTGGGTGGCTCAGTCTTAAGCGTCCGACTTCGGCTCGGGTCATGATCTCACGGTCCGTGAGTTCGAGCCCCACATCGGGCTCTGTGCTGACAGCTCAGGGCCTGGAGCCTGCTTCGGATTCTTGTGTCTCCCTCTCTCTCTGCCCCTCCCCCGCCCGTGCTCTGTGTCTCTCTCTCTCTCATACTGCAATGAACTCACTGGTAGAAGTACAAAAGATTAAGTACTGGAGGGTCAACTATTCAACTCCATTTCGCGAATGTAGAAAAATGGAGAGAAAGATTTGTAATCAAGGGCCAGGGAACGCGCGCGGCTGTGGCGTCATTCAGGATCAAATCCTGGTGCTTTCCCTGACTGGATCTCACCTGTTACGAAGTGGGGAAAATAACATCTACTTTCAAAGTTTCGTGGGGAAACAAGGTACTGAAGAAACACATAAAAACCCAAGCTCTGCATGTCGCACAGCAGATACTCGGATGGTGCCTGTCATCACTGTCTTCCCAGGGTCCCCAGGGTTACGCCCAGGACACAGAGGAGATGCCACAGGGACACGTGAGAGACTGTACAAGTTGGAAATTCAACATACTCGGCTCAGGTCTGTTCCATATTTGCGGTGAAGTTCGTCAAGGCTAAGTTTATGGTCATCCTAAGGAAAAACAGAAACAGAAGACTTAAACACTGTACCAGAAAAAAAACACTGGGGTGATGCATTCATGTGGCTCATTGCTGCTAGTAAGCTCCGAAAACGGGCTTTTCTCCGGCGCAGAAGGCGATATACGTCTCTCACCGCGGCCTAATGGATCTGCCACCACACAGCTGTGCGCCGAGCGCCCGTCACCAGAGGACAGAGACAGCTGTGGCGTGAAGTCCCTGGGTGCCCGCCACATCACTTCAGAAAACCCCATCAGTCCTGGAGCTCGAGGAAAACCTTGCTTGCCTTCTCTGATGACCAGGGAGGTTCTAGCCAGCCTGTGTCCGTGGAAGCCTCCAGAGCCCAGAAGGTCGGAGGTTCCCCGGGTTTGGTATAATCCAGAAACAGAGAAAAGCAAAGGCCCATGATGTATCAACCACACTTCCTTCTGTGCACCTTTGGCTAGGCCAGGGTGCCTGGATAACTCTTCCAACCCTTGTAACAGCCTGGAAAAATGGAAATTTTCCATACTGACCTCTATAATTCGGTAAGGTCTGTACAATGACTGCTTTCCTTTTAAAATAAAGCCAAGTCTCTGACTCAAATGACTGGGGAGGAGGGGGGGCAGTGGGGGAGGGGGAAGATCATACAACAAAAATGATACAAGTAATTTTTAAGGAGAACGAAAAGCATCCTAATACTTACCATAGAAACTTCTTTCTTCAATTCATCCATATCCCTCTCTTTCTTGGCCTTCTTTTTGTCGCCATGCTCTGAAACAGCCGCAGGTTCATATTTATCACGTCCAACCTACCAAAGAATGTGGGGAAAGTGTGGTTGTGCATTATGAACGAACAGAAGATTCTGGGGCAAGGGATTTCGGCATTTTTTAGGGCAGCCATCATTCTGAATAGTCAACGGGATGATAATCATGGAAACGGACTGCTTACATGACATCCTAAACAAAAGCAACGGTCCTAAGCTCAAGATGTGCCCTCCGCGCCCAAGGGCAGTAAGACCAGTGAAGTCACGGCAACCATGGGACGGTCCTGCCAGTCACTTCCATTTGGGGTGAATAGGGAGGGGCCTGCGCTATCAAAATCTCTATCCCACAGCCTTCCACCTTCCCCACTGCAAGAATGAAATCACCTTTCCATTATTAACTTAGGAGTATCATGCTCAGGCCGTTGCATTCTGAGCAGAAGCGTCCAAGTTAGAATCCACACTCTACCACTCACTACGGAACCTGGGGTCGGTCACTGACTCTTGCTGGAGCTTCAAGTTTTTCTTCCACGGCATGGAAAGAATAGTGCCAACCTCCATTTCTGGGAGAACCAAATGCTAACTTAAACAAAACACCTAAATGCTAAGTGGCTTTTGTTATTATGCTCAAATTCTTAGATTTGCAAAGAAGTCATTAAGTATCGAATTTAAGTTCTTTCAGGGCTTACATCAGAACACCGACCTTTCCATCTTCTAATCGAAAGCCATCCTAAGAATCCTTGAAATTATTAAAAAAAAAAAAAAAGAGTTCTTACCCCCAATCTACAGCCTGAAAATAAACCCCCCAAAAGAAAGTCCCTGGAAATGTTTTGACATAAGCAGCGTGTAGGAAAAGTATGTGCGTTAGCACACAATTCACAGGATCCACCCACGCCTCCGGAAAACTGGAACAATTTTTAGAGAAAATGTTGATTCTATAGTTTAAATTTAGATTGTTCCACACACCCCTCCCCCCACTCCATTTAACATGCTTGAGCTTATCTGCACAAAGCCTGAACCTGGTGCTCCAGAGCTCAGTCTGTGGAGAAGGGGCGCCCCCCCCACCCCCTGCTCAGACACCCCAACCCCACACATTACCTCCCACCCACCAACCACCACCCCTAACAAGGGCAGGGGAAGGAGATATTAGCATGTTTCTTCAAACAGATGCGGGGTGGTGCTGTTAACTATTATTCTGTGGCTCTCCCTTACTCAGTTCTCACTCTACCAGCCACTGAAGAATTAAGTGGGAACTGGTGTCCGGATCAACATTTTACTGGGCTAAAAATCAAATTAATAAAAAAAAAAAAAATCAAAGGGGGGAATAGGTGTAGTTCAGTCGCAGCTAAGATGGTGGCGACTAAATACAACGTCCACTTGAATTTGAAAACACCCTCTTCTCAAGGCTCTAAAGCCAAGTCCTGCCCCAAATGGGCTGGTGTCGCCCACAAGCAAGGACGTTTATGTTATTCACGTGGTTCAACTCTGGTGGTCACTTCTGCAGTGTTCCTTGACTAACTTCTTCTTCCAACAGCGTGGAGTTCTTTTGTTTCTATCTTATCTGTGACGAATGAAGCAGGTCTAAAGATAGTCAACATTCTTGAAATTCTCTCCACTGTGGAGCAACCACATTTGTAAGTGCCTCTTTGCACAGGGCCCCTGGTGCCAGGGTTAAAATGGAAAATAATCACACACACTGAAAGCAAACAAAACAAAAAGAAAGGACAGGGCCACCACCAGGCAAGAACCACAGTCTGCAGTGGGATTTCTTTCACATGTTTCATGGGAAAGCTCAGCACTTAAAAATCATTTTGAAGGCACTGACTAGGGAATCTCTAAAAGGCTGTGTGGCCGGTTTGTAGCATTGATTTTTAAAATACACTTCACAAATTCTCTTTTACGCAAGGGAGTATCATTAAAATAAGTTTAATTTCAGAATATGAAAACCAGCCCCCACCTCCCACTCCTCCAACCCCACTGGGATGTCCATGGAATATTGGCATTTCTGCAGGATCTTGAACTTTTTTTTTTCCCATTTGAGGTGTTAAAAAATAAAATTGTGTAACTTTAAGAATGACAAATATATAAAAATCAGAGTTAAAATCCCTCTGCCTTACCACCTATATGCTTTCGCCTCAGACTTTCAACATTTTCCATTCCCAAAGAGGGAGAGAGACTGATTGGAGAGCGAGGCCCCAGATTCCCAAGCTGTATCCCTATTTACAAAGTATGTTGCCTCCAGCCTCGCAATTATCAATGGTTAAGTGAGCCGGGAGTTTCATTTCCTACTAGCCACCCCCTCCCCTTCCTCACCAATTCATGCTACACGGGGCGTAGTTTTAAATGAGGATAGTTGTGAAAAGAGACATGGGAAGTATCATTATGTGAAATTTCTCTTCCTTCGCGATTTTAAGTATTGCCTATTGAAAAGTTTGTCCAGAAGACCAGATGGCTTCGGCAGTGTGGTTCTTCCCTACCAATAAAACAATGATTTAATACTAGCTTATTGTGACAGGAACTAAACATTCCTGAAGTCCCCATGGGTCTCCATTATCACAGATTCAAAGCAGAAAAAAAAATCTGTGTGCGTAGGTGCGTGTACATGTGTGTCTGGGGGCGAGGAGTGCAGGGTGGGATAGGGGAACAATGCTAAAAATGGGGGAGACGGGGCATCTGGGTGGCTCCATCCATTAAGCGTCCAACTTCGGCTCAGGTCATGATCTCACAGTATGTAGGTTCAAGCCCCGCGTCTGGCTCTGTGCTGACAGCTCAGAGCCTGGAGCCTGCTTCGGATTCCGTGTCTCCCTCTCTCTATGTCCTTCCCCAGCTCATGCTCTCTCTCTCTCTCTCAAAAATAAGTATTAAAAAAAAATTTTTTTAAAAGGGAAGATTGACTATAAAAACCCCCAAAGGAACTTTATAAAGGGATATAAATTTAAAAAAAGGGAGGGGGGGGAGCATTTTCTTTACTTTTTAAAACCATTTGGGGAAAACATAGGTTACGGCAAGGGAGAGAGAATGAGAAACGTGGTTTCCCCCGTCAGTTGACTCTAGGAACCTGCCCACTCTTACTTCCTACTTCTTCAATTACAAAACTCCAATGACACTGCCCACCTCCTGCCCCCAGCACACTCCCCGTGATGGATGGAGCCCCTCAGGCACCCCCATGAGGCCTCTGAAGAAAGTGGGAGGGAAGCTCAAGTTACCAGGGCCACTGGTAAAACTGATGAAGTGAGTTAGGTTCTGGTCTGTGCTTTTTTTTTTTTTTTTCCATTCTAATTTAGGAAGTGGGACGTTACCACGAGGACAGGGGCTTGCCCAGGGTGACACAGCTTCACATGTGTCATTACTTCATCCTGTGCTTCCCAGGAGCTCCATCTGCTCAAAGATGCCCTAGGTGTTTTGCTACCGTTGGGTCCGGGCAGAGGGCAAAAGCACCCAGGAGGTGGGGAGAGAAAACTCTTCACAGGACAAACCAAGGTTAGCATGAGTAGTAATCAGGTTCACTCACTTAAAACCACGATCCCCCCCCCTCCACCCCCCCGACCCCGGCCTGTGCCTTCCTCTCCTTCAGTAAAATCCGCGGGGCGAACAGGACAGGTAAAACCATCCTCAGGTTCACAAAGGCACACACGAAAAGGTGCAAGGACGTGTAGGAGAGAAGCTTCCATGGCAGAGTTAAGTCACTTGAGGCCTGTGCACACCACAGCTGCGCCCGGGGCCTCCACGCTGCACACCGTCTCCCCGGCTCAGGCCAGGCTTCGGAGGCTCTCCCCAGCCAGGCGTTCCAGACGCGCTGGCCAGCCCACCTGTCCCCACCGCAGCAACAGATGGCCCTGTGGCCAGCAGGGAGCTCCGAGTTCTTAAGATTGCTGACGTGCCCCCTGAGAGGCCTCTGGGGAAGCTCCGGTGTCCGTGCCCTTCAGACGGGAATGCCGACGTCCTTCCAGGAGGCTGCGTGCCAGCTGCAGGGACCCTGGACAGTCAGCCTCGGTGGCCTCATCCCCACAATGGGAATACCACTTGGCGTGACTCCTGACGGGTCTAGAGAAGGCGTTTCTGATCGTCTGACTCACCAAGGGGCTCCCGTCAAGTCTGAAAACAAAACACCTAAAAGCTGCACCGTTTCTGAAAACCCACTCCCACACACAAAGGCCTTGGGCTCCGAAGAGGGGCCAGGAGGAGGGCTCCGTCGTCCTCTGCATGGAAAAAAGGGGGCCGGGAAGGCGCCCTCCCGTCTTCCTGGGGCCGTGTACTATTACATCAGTAGCAGACACAACTGTGTATGTAAAGGTACTTGGCGAGGCACTGCACTAAGGTTACTATTATAACTGGGTTCTAATTAACGTATAAATTACTGACATTCCTCACTATAACTCCTCTTAATCTTAAAAAAACAACTCGTTTGGGGTATTATTTCAACTCATTAAAACTTTTTTTTTTTTTTTTTTTGAGAGCAAGCTAGCACGCGAGTGGGGGAGAGGGACATAGGGAGAGAGAATCTTTTTTTTTGAGTTTATTTATTTTGAGAGAGAGCGAGGGAGAGTGGGGGAGGGGCAGAGAGAGAATCCCAACAAGCTCTGCACTGTCAGCGTGGAGCCTGGTGTGAGGCTCAAACTCATGAACCTGTGACATCATGACCTGTGCCGAGATCAAGAGTCTGCCGCTTAACTGCCTGAGCCACCCAGGCCCCTCTCATCCATTAAAACTGAAAGAAAATAGAAGAAATGATCAAGCCCAGTTCATTTTGCCTCCAGTTGCTCCTTAAGTAGTTTGGTTTACGTGCAAGGAATTTTCTACCCCGGGAGTGAGGGCTCGGAGACGGCTGGGGTTGAGGGAGGACACGCGCCGCCTGAGTACTGCAGCTGTTCTGTGGCCCAGAGCAGCATTTCGGGCGGTGAAGGAATAGCTTTTTTTCTCCTGTAGAGGAGGGGACCCAAGGGACCAGCATGGCTTCGTATTCCTTCTCACTCACCTGGACGTACAGCAGGCTGGAGAATGTCATGTAGCGAAGCCACAGCAATGGGTCCCTTTGGGAGGCCAGCTCACTACCTCCAAACTTGGGCCACGGCCCATCAGCCATTGGGGGGCAAAAAAGCCATCTCCAGCTCTAGCCGGGTTCCCTCAGCCCAAAAGGAACTAGGCTCAACCTCCCTCCCCAACCTGCTGGTAAGTAAATTCTTAACGAGCCTGCCAGCCCACCCTCCCGCAAGGGCTGAGAATCAGATTCCAAACTGTCTTAAGGATCAATATATTCTCGTTTATGTATTAAGAGATTTTCTGTCTCTTTTAAAATATGCCCTGCTTTTCCAGTTACCAATCAGTAACGAAAACAAAACAAAACCCCCAACACCCGAACCTGTTTTTTCACGGGGGTTAACCCTACCTCTACCATCAGACACCCGGGTTACCAAGAGTTAAAACTTTCTGCCTGTTCCCTCCATTGGCTGCCCTCCTCACCCCTCTTCTCATCTTATCAGACCCCTCTTTGGCTAGTGCTACTCAAAAGATGTGGTCAGGTGGAGAGAAGAAGGATTAGTAACTGGCACCAGCACCACGAGGGGCTGAATAAATTCCGAGTCCTCACCACTCCTCGGTTGGTCCCCTGAAGCATAGGATACGGAGTTAAAAGGGCTGGCAGGCGGCACAAGGCCCGAGAGACAGCGCACCTGAACTGAAACAATGAAACAAATATGGCCCCAGGGAAGCATCCTGTGGAAGAAGAAAGAAAAACACAAGAGGATATTCACCCCAAAGTGCAGGAGAGCCCTCGCCATGACGACGGACTGGAAAGATAAATCAGACACGAAGACCCACCGATCCCCACAACCTGACACTCTTCTTCACCATCAGGCCCCCAAACAACACAAACCCCAAGGACAAAGCACAAGCCACCAAGAGCCGACTTGTCTCAGATCGCCAACAGAAACCACCCAACAGCTGTTACTAAATAGAGGGTGAACAAAACCAGACACAGAGATAATTAATGTTCAGATACCATTCATCGTAGAGTCGCAAAGGAACCAAGGAATGAGGTGTGCGGGCCCAAATTCCCGTGGCTCAGGATGCAAAGGAAACCAGAGAGGAAAACTGCTCTAGTCTGACAGGATTTGCTACCCAAACATCAGTCAAATAAATGTGAAGAACTTCTTGTGGATTCCTGACAACACATTTCCAGCACAACTAATGAGGTGAGTCATATGCAAAGAACAGTCTCTCTGAGATTCAAGCCAAAGAATCCACTTCCTCTCATACACTCAATTCATAGCAACGTGAGAAAGTTCAAACCTGACTTGGTTACGTCTCCTTTTCCAAAAATATAGAAACGAAGGAGAGTTTAAGAAAATAGCCAGTGGACTTTCACATTCTCTTCACTTCGCGTGATCAGTTAGTTACTGGGCATGTGTTTGCAGAGCAACTCAGAACTGGACAGCTCTGGCAGGGCTGGGGAACATTCTGCCCAGCGCCGTGCTGTCCAAACGCAGCCACTCTGATTACCGTGAGCCCATCTGATCTGACACTCATGTTTCTTCTTCTGGCCTGCTGGCTGGCAGAGAGCCCCGGGCAGCAAGAAGGCACCGCGGTACAAACGTTCACCCTCCTCCCATCACAGATGGCTGAAAAGCACGCTGCCCCCCCCCCCCTTTTGCAACTTTTACAAAGACTCAAAAGATGTAAAGTCCCTTGCTTGAAAAGTGAAAGTAGTCAAAGACTCTAAGATGTTATTAAATAGGTCAACAATGTCAACAGAGTCTTTCACTGGGCTTTCCTTTGGAGGGTCATTAATGGTATTTCCTATGATTTTCAATCCTTAATATGTTTTCCAGGTGAAAGAAAAATCCTTCTCCGGTTTTGAAGGGCTTAAGACTAACGGGTGAACAGGAAACCTACAGTTAATGAAGATCTGATCTTCCCTCAGTGCCCAGCACTTGGTGAGCCCCATGAAAGCGGTGATGTTTACTTGCACTGACCTCACGCTGGACAGAACGGAGATGACTTTGCTTGGTCCTCAGGGTGAGTAGGTCCACCTAAGGGCCAGTCAAGAACCTGAAGCTTCAGGGACTTAAAAACATTTTTTTTTTTTTTTACCTTTTTGTTTTTAAATCAACAAACTAATTTTACTTACTTTCACATACACGATCCTTCTAAATAGTTAGAGCCTTTTTCTCATTCTGAAGTTTGGTTGTATTTAAGAGAACAGAGCCTGCCTTGAACAGAAAGCCACATAACTGTTAATTTGTTGCTACAATCATCCCGAACCAACAGCTCCAGAGGGGTTCTGGGATGGAACATGTTTGAGTACCCAGTCCACTGTGCTTTGTAATTTTGAATTCACTTTTTATTTTCAAATGCGATTTGGCAATAACGTTTCCAGAGGTCTGTACGTTTTCAGTTTCAGCCCCCACCTGGATGAACAGGTACTAGATTTTGAAAAATCCTCCTTCGGGGAGGGGAATTAGGGAGGGAGGGATACAGGGGTTAGCCTATTCTCAGCGTTCTCCGATTTATGATGCAGACCTCCCCCTTTCCTACCCTCCCACCCAAAGGTGAGTCACTAGAGTGTTACAAACTTACTGGCAAAGAACACTACGAATTAGCAACCAGTTAAGTTACCAAAAGAGGATACACCCTCAGAACGGTACAGAAAGAACCCCAAGGGGGGAGCCTGTCATACTCACACACTGAACCGCTTAACAGGCAAAGGGGTGTGATGCAATCCCAGCCCTCTGGTCTGGCCCCAGTGCTGGTCACCAGTTCCTCCAGTAAGGGCTCCGCTTTGCTCCTGGCCAGGCCTGGGCAACTTTCCACCCTGAGGACTCTGCCTCACAATGTTTTCGGTCTAAAGTGCTAGCTTTACAGCAGCCAGAGGCGGTTCAGTCACACTTTCAAGTTGAGCTCCCAGAGAGCAGTTGATAATGTGACCATACAACCAGGATTTCTGCTGACAGGCGTGTTCCCTGTGCAACCTTCACCTGAAGCTTTTTCCCCTTCTCCTCTTGAAATCACCGCCCATAAATAAGGTAGGATTCATTTTCTAGGTAACTAAGTTAATATTCAAACAATGGAGAACTGCACCGCAGGACCTAGGGACATCCCTTGCCCCCACCTTTTGTAAACCTGAGAAAAGACACAAGTTTTTGGTGTACCTTTGGTGAACCAAACAGTTTGGGTAGGCCTGGCTACCGGTTTAAGCCAAGTCACTGGCAAAAAACACCAACATGAAAAAAAGGACAAAATCCTATCTCATCCAGGAATGATTCAGCAGGAGCAGTTCTTTCATTTGCTTCCCAAAAGCTCAGGGGCTAGGCTTATAAGGAGAAATAAAATCACCTGAAGTATCATCAAAACCTGGGCCCCCACGGCAGCGGGGAAGAGGAAGGGAAGAAATTAACAATGACCTTAAAAATTAGCTGCCAGCACAGGCTTCTTGGTTAACCAATTATCAGCAGGGTTTTTTTTGTCACCACTCCACCCACATTTTAATCCCCATGTGGAAAAATCCCAACATTTCAGCAGAAAATATCCTTCTGAGCATTTGGACTATCACAATAAGTCACTGGGGACTAAAGGGGGAAAGGCTATCCCAGGAGAATCACCACCAACCAACACACACGTCTCCCCCCCACCTCCCTTAATGTTCAATTAATTTATCAGAGCACCCAAAACAGTAACTACGACCCGGGCACATAAGCGGCGTATCATCCCGTGGACCAGCTGTAATTCGATTTGGCGTCTACCGGCCGCTGGTATTTTCTTAGGATCCGTAAGACATCTTGGGTGAACCCCCACAACCCAGATGTGTGATCTTCACCACTGCGGTGCATGTGTTCGGTTACGAAACATACAGATATGTGGGTATACAAACATACAGATATGTGGATACAACTTAGTTACTCAGACGTCTCTCTGGTCCATTAATTCAATTATCACAAAGACCCCCGTTTCACATGAAGAATAATGCTGGAGCTCTGCACATTAACGCAACGTTAAGGAGGGGAGTGTTCAGGCTGGGAAAACCACAGGCTGCTCAGAAATCAGGCAAGTCTGGTGTGTCAGTAACCAACCATTTGACCTTGAGCAAGTCACTTCACCTTCCTAGGCCTCGGGTACACATCCATGATCACTACACCCCCCAAAATCAGTAATGACCGGCTCAGGAAATTAACTTTTTTCCTTTTTTTTGCGGGGGGAGAGACAAAGGGGTGAGCTTCACAGGGCTCGTTTATGGGAATGACCTAAGGTTTGACAGAATGCTTGCTACAAGCACAGGCCACTAACCCACTTTTCTGTCGTGGGGAACACGGAGGCTGGCACTCAGCTCTTTGCCACATTCTGTGCTTTTAAAAGATACCAGTCGTCCACTCCACCTCTCCACACTCTTTCTACCACGTCCGAGCCCTTCTAATTACCGCCTTCAAAATCCAAAATTAAGAATCCCCAAAGAATGCACCCTGCCTCTACCCCCACCTCTGACTCCACACTGCAGAGCCCTAAAAACCTCCAGAGACCTACCAGACGCCCGCACTGTGCAAACCCGACAGATAATGGAGAGGCTTCTCTCCTACCTGTGTTCTCACGACCTGGTCATTTTAACCCATGAACTGATAACTTTGGGCTGTTATCTGGTATAAACTTTTCTCACTTGACTTTAGCCCCGTTAGGGTCTGGGGCTCAGTCTTCTGCTGCGGCTCCGGGTTATCACGGCTACCGGTTACAGAAACACAGAAACGAGCTGTGGCTCTCTCTGGGGTTCCCAGAGCTTCCAGCATTCTCCTCTTCTGCCCCGGAGACCCCTGGTTCCTTCGGGAATGCCTCGGCGCTCCTACCCCCGCGTCCTGCACATCCCCCCCCCCCCCCCGCCTGCAGTCCTTTTTCGAGTTGATTGTACCCAGAGGCCCTGGTGCGCCAGCCTGTCCCCCCAGCAGACTCACCCCCCAAGAAAACTCTACTCGTCCCTCCCCATCAAGGAAATGACCACTCCAGCCGCCCCAGGGCGCATCTAGTGTTTATGGAAGGCGTCCCATTAAAGCTCGCAAAAGTATACCTTAAAGGCCATCTTAGGGCGGCGAAGACACACCCTTTCTGGCACTAGCCAGCTCGACCGGCTCCGCAGTGAGGGGAAGCCAGTTTTTTTGGGGGGAGGGGGAGGGGGGAAGGGGGAGGACGGCCGCCAGTACGGGAAACGGGCTAAGCCCCAGCGCCGTCGGGACCGGGCGCCTCGCCCCCCAGCGCAGCCCCCGCGTCGGAAGCCCCCGCCGGCGCCCGGGCCGGGGCCGCGGTGGGAAGGCAGCCCGGGAGGGGCCCGGGCAGCGCGCCCCAAGGGAAGGGGAGGAGCACGCCTTTCCTCTGGGCACGGAGGGCGGAAGGAAAAGGGAAGGCAAGAGATGGGAGGTGAGGGCGGGCGGAGGGAGGGAGGGGAGCCGGCTTCGGGGATGCCGCGGCGGCCAGCGCCTTCCCGGGGCCGCCCCGCGGCGTCCGCTCTCCTCCTCCCGGCCCCGCGGCTCCCGAGCGCCGCCTCCAGGAGCCCCGGGCCCGCGGCGCGCTGGGACTCGGGGGTCGGCGGCCCGCCCCGCGCTGCCGCCCGCCGTCCCCTGGCGCCCCCTCCCCCCACCCGCCGGGCCCCCAGGGCTGCGCTCCCTCCATTTCCAAAGTGCGTCGTCTTTTAAGCCTGGCCGCCCTGCCTGCCTGCCCGTCCACGCCGCGCCGCGCCGCGCCGCTTCCTCCTCCGCCGCTTCCCGCTGGCTGCGGTCGCCCTCCTGACTTCCTCCTCCTCCTTCCTCCCTCCCGGCGCCCCGCGCCCCTCCCCGGGCTCGCCGCACACTCACCCCTTTCCCCATGGTGGCGGAGGTCTGTGCGCGGCGCCGGGTCCTGTCGCTCGAGAATCAGAGAGGAAAGAAGAGAGCAGCTCCCGGCCGAGCTAGCGCGGCCGGGGGAGCGGAGAGGAGGGAGCTAGGGCTGCCGCGGGGCGGGAGGGAGGGAGACCGGCCGGGCGGCTCGGGCCGATGCCGCCGCTGGGGCTGCTACCGCTGCTGCTGCCACGTGTCCGCCTCCTCCCGCCGCTGCTCCGCGCCCCAGACCCAGCCGCAGCTCGAGCCCGCGCCTCCTCCTCACTTCCTAAAATATGCAACCTGCGTGCTTGCCCCGCCCACGCCGCGGCACGTCACCGTTACCGGAGCAACCTGACACCGGCCGCGGGCCTGGCTCCGCCCCCGCCCCAAACCCCGCCCCCGGGCCGGGGCCGCGCCGGCTGCGGCCAGTCGGGGCTCCCGGCAGGAGGGCGCCGGGGCCTGGGGCGCGCGTGCCCACGTCCCGGGAGGCCGCGGCCGCGCCACTGCGGGGCGCGCCGGCTTCCCGGGCCGCTGGGACTCGGCGGCTTTGCAGCTCTCGCGCCCCACCTCCCGCCGCCCAGCGTGACCGGCCTGCTTTGTAGGACAAGCGAGGTCCGCAGTGGGTGCGGGCACGCTTTCGGAACTGGGCTCCCTGAATCTCTGCGGACTGGGGACAGAAACCTCGCGCGGAGGGGCCTTTCCAGCGTATCAGGGCGCTCCTCCGGGACCGAGGGCGCTCCGGGGTAGGGGTGGGGGGGTCGGGTGTGAGGGTAGCCCGCGCCTGCCTGAGGGACTCCGCCTCCCTGGGCAGTCCGAGCCCAGCGCCCACCTGCGGATCGCCTCCCCAGTCTCTCGGTGCCCCCCCAAATGCCTCCTGTGGTCCGGGATCCGCGTGATCTACTTCCCCCTCGGTCCCAGGAGGAATGGGTCTGAGCTGGTCTTGCAGAAGGCCCGAGCACTCTCCCCCTGCTTTTCTTCATGACCCCAGTGACCACCCAAAGGGCGTCCAGTGAATTTATTTAAGCTGCTGTGTGAAAGAAACCTGCTTGCCCGGTTTGGGGATTCGGTTTTTAGGGAAGGAACACAAGCCTAAAGCAATGCCTGTCTTTAGCAAAAGGCGCTGACTCGGTGGGGAGATGTTTGAGGGGCCCCCCACCTGGTACCACAGCGCCTTTGCCAGGGCAACCTTGGCTGTTCTGAGGGACTCTGGGCCTGGCGTATGATGATAAGCCCTGGGACGCCCCCCCCCCCCCCCAAGCCCTGGCCTGGCTGCGCTGTGGGACTTCCCTCCTGTTACAGCTTCTGCTTCTTAGCAGAGGCTGCTGTGGTTGAAGTTCTCCAACCTTTAGAAAGCAGAGTATTATTACTAACAAGGGTTTCAGGAAGTCAGAGAGACTATAGGAAAGCACAAGTTTCGCAGGAGCAAGGCAGTATGCGTCTGGGAATGCCTACAAGAAACAAGGAAATTATTAACTTCCTAACCAAGTTAAAGTTGGCCCTGTGGACTCTAAGTATTAATTTAACATGAACAGATAAAGATAAGAAGCTTGAAAGAAATAGGGAAGGAAGGAAGGAAGGAAGGAAGGAAGGAAGGAAGGAAGGAAGGAAGGAAGGAGAAAAGGAAAAATGAAAACTGTATTATCAGAACTTTAGGGTAATTTCTATTACTTCTTAAAAGATACTGTTTCTTACAGGAGTCTCTTCCTCTCGCCGAAGAAGGCTTTGTTAAGGGCTGGTGCCTCCTCCAGGGATCTCCAGGCTTGGTTACATCCCCCCATGAAAAGCAGAGGAATTCAAGTTCGTGACTGCTAGGGAAAGAGCCCCCAAGTCCAGAACAGGGTTCTGGCCATTCAAAACCAGTTACAGACCATTATCAGGGCTCTGTCTCCAGGACTCTAGAAAATAGTTCATGGAGAAGCCCTTATAGCCCCCATTACTGTTAACCCCTAGAAGGCCTCTGCTTGCTAAAGATCTCTTAGCTTGTTTAAGATTAATCATCCCCTGGGCCCTAGTCTGAATGGGAAAAGTGCAGCAAGAAAAACAACAAAATGTAGAAAGGATAAGGCTGAATGATGTAGATGTTTCCTGCCAGCTGATGTCCTTTTTCTCCCTTCTTAAGTAAAACTACCTCTTTTTTTTTTTCTTCATTCAAGAATATAACTGTGATAGATCAAGGCATTTCCCTTTGTCTCTAGAGCTGTTTATTTGGCTTCTGGAAGATTGCTGAAGGTCCTTCCTGGAAGACCTCAAAGTTCTAGCTATATTCCAGAGTGGGGAAAAGGCATAAAAATGTAAGAAGTGTCAACTAAGATCTGTACATTGCCTGGCCTTCACAAAACTGCTTTTTAGTGTTTATTTATTTTTGAGAGAGAGAGACAGAGTGCAAGCAGGGGAGGGGCAGAGAGAGAGAGGGAGACACAGGACCCAAAGCAGGCTCCAGGCTCTGAGCTGTCAGCACAGAGCCTGACGCGGGGCTGGAACTCACCACCTTCTGAGATCTTGACCTGAGCTGAAGTCAGAGGCTTGACCGACTGAGCCACCCAGGCACCCTGCCATCCTCCTACTTCTGAAGTTTGGTATCTGAGCATAGCACCAAGGAAGTTGGGGGGGGGGGAGACCAATTGCTTCCAACATTGCTGTCCTCACACTTCCTACACACCTCTCCTCTTATAACCAAGAAGACCTCGACTGGAGCCTTTCCCCACCGAGCCCCACTTTTCATCAGTCTGCTGTGCAACCTCTAAGGCAGAGAACCTTTCTTTTGTAGAAACACCCGAAATAGATCAACACACACACCCCCACCCTCGTTCTGATCCACCTGACCACCTCCAGAGGCAAATCCCAATCCATTTGCAAGGTTTTTGATAATGTCACTGGCCATTGCAGTCTTACTGAAAGAAACATAATTCAACAAAAAATTTCAGAATATCAGAAAGGGCTTCACTCTGGGTCCTCTAAGGTTGATGCTTTCTCTAAACAGTACCCCCAGGTGATATGGTCTAGGCACTTCTGGGCAGTCTTTAGGGGTGTTTTTAGGAGTAAAGGTTATTGCCAGGAGTGAATGGCTAATTTTAAGAGGTGAAGGTGAAAAGTATGGTCAAAAAGCAAGAGTTGCAAATGTCTTCTGGGAAAGAGTAGTAGAAGGAATACCCACCTGGTTGTCATATGGAGCTCTGGACAGGTCCGTGGAATCAAGACAGAGGGACAGCGTGGCAGCACTGAGGTGCAGGCGTCTCAGATATGAGAGAGGCACTTTATTATTTTTAAAATTTTTAAAAATATTTCTTTATTTTTGACAGAGAGAGAGAGAGAGAGAGAGAGAGAGAGAGAGAGACAGAGCATGAGGCGGGGAAGGGCAGAGAGAGAGAAGGAGACACAGAACCCAAAGCAGGCTCCAGGCTCTGAGCTGTCAGCACAGAGCCCGATGTGGGGCTCGAACCCACAGACCATGAGATCATGACCTGAGCTGAAGTTGGACGCTCAACCGACTGAGCCACCCAGGTGCCCTTTGAGAGAGGCACTTTAAAATATAGATGACCAAAGGAGAAAAAAGTCCTTTTCTTGGGAAAGCCTTCTTTCTTCCTCTCGGGAGAACACTCGAAGTTCTATTGAGAGTGAACTTTCGAGATGGAACACTGCCTTCATTTTTTTAATGAAGGCCCCGAGGCCCAGGGAGTAATTGACACTGGATGGTCCCAGGAGAGTGGCTGAGTTTTGTGTACCTCTTCCAACTCCTAGAGCAGTGCCGGGGAGAAGCAATACTTCCAGAAGAGATAGCTGGGCAAGTTCTGCCTCTCTATTCTACCTGCCTCTCATCCTATCAGCTCTTTTTAAGCTCCTAGCTTGGGTCACAATGAAACTGGCCCTGGAGACTCAGCATTCGTAGACCCAAGGCTGCCAAGAGTGGATGGCCTCGAGGAGGATCTGACACAACCAGGGAGGCTTGGCCCAGCCATTGTGAATCGAGTCAGCAGATGTATGAAAAATATGATGCAAGTGAGTACTTTGAGCCAAGAGTGCTAGCACTTTGAACAAGCACTTGCTGAAAAGTCCTTTTGGCCCAGCTCGCGTGCGAGTCGGTGTGGAAACAATTGTAAGCATGCATCTTTATCTTTCATTATATCCTAGGTCCCCCAGAAAGCCGTTTAGTTACCACTGTCACTGCATTAAAGCCAGCTCTTCTCACCGTCCAAAGTTCCTCTGAGACCACGTCTATCCCACCATTGCAGATCTCTTTTCCCCTGTCCAGCAGCAGACAGATTATCTCCCAGCACGGCGCTGGGCACACCACTGATATCCGAAATCTGTCAGTGAAATAAATCTGCCCACTGCACGCCCCCCCCCCAACTTTTCCTCACAGCCTCCATTTTCTACTCATCTCTTAATTCCCTCTTAGGGCTCCTTAGGACTCTCCTGAACATATTTTCTTCCTTTAATGAGTTTTGAAGCCCTCAAGTTCTGCTTCTGGAAATTCAGAAAACAGCATTTCCTTGGTGCCTGTCCCGGGAACGATTATCACCAAAGAGAGTCAAGCGCTCGGTTTCCCCTCAGCATCCCTTTCGTGCAACAGCCACTTAAATCAGTTGTTCTTATTAAGCAGTCCTAGTAGGGAAGACGGTAAGTTGTTTTTTCCACTGCTTCTCCACAGAAGCCTGACTTTCAGAGCCGGGCTTTGCTCTCCTCCTCCACCATCCACTCCCTGGACGTGTCTATGGCCCTCACTCCAACTGCAGATCTATCGAATGTTACAGTGTCCTGACATGTGACACCTCATCATCTGTCTTCTAGAAATCAGCGACCACTGGGGCACTGCAAACCAAAATGGCAACAAAGAAAGGATCTAGACCGGAAAATTGTCTATTGCCAGAGTCCCATCTGCGCTCAGCCAGCGGAGACGGGGCTTGGGCAGGCTTACAACCCGGTGTGGGCAAGCCCGCCACAGAGGAGGCAGGAGGAGATAACTGCTGTGTAGCCCTTCTAGTTCTCAGGGGAATAGAGTCATGAGCACTAAGGAAATGAATGCTGCCACTGGGGTGGATAGATTTGCTATTCCTGGCCGCTAAATCTTCCATGGAAAAACAATCGAGAAAGTCCCGTGGAAGACGGTCCTACTGAGAACCATCTACACTCTTCCATAGATGCTTTTTTTGCATGAAAACTGGGTTTTAGGGACTGTGCGGGTTTTCCTTCCAGTGGAGTGAAAAGGAGAGAATACAAAACCATCGAAAAGCCGTTTGGTTCATTTACACAAACTCCCAGAGTTTTTGTAACTCTAGCAGTAGAAAGTAACCCACAAGTAGGTCAGGGACAAAAATAGTAACCGGCTCAATTCATTTTTCACAGCTTGGCTTTTACTCTAGAGGCTGCCATTTTGGTTGATGGGTGACCTCCGCATATGGACTCCCACAGATAAGCCCCGAAGAAAGGTTTCCTCTCTTTCTTCCCGTCTCAAGAAGAATCCTTTCCAGCCCCTTCCTCTGGCATGCTACGTTGTTTACGCGTTTAACAAAAGAGAAGGCTAGTTGATGCAAAAAAACAAAACCCAGAATAGCCCTTTATTGGGCATCTACTCTGAGCCTAGCACTGTGCTTGTTGCTGGTGGCTAAAGATGACCAAGACATGTTCTCTAGCCTCAAATAGTTCCCCATCTGGCATAAAAGAAAGACAGGCAGAGGTATTAGTAACAGGGTGAGGGGTGCCGGATATCTGTGCATGGAAGCATGTATCGATCATGAGGGCGTGAAGGAAGGAGGGTCCCGTCTGTCAGCAGAGCTGGAAAGGCTTCCCTGGTTGGCTCTTGAGAGACGGGTAGGAGTTCCTGAAGTAGAGCAGTATGTGTTGGGGAGGAGGGGGGTGGAGGGAGGAGGGGGGTTGTACGCAAAAGGCGTGGCATAGTCAAACCCCACAGGACATAGACTTAGTGTGTTGGGAGCCGGTAATTTAAAGTGGCTGGAGCGTCACTAGTGAGGGGGAGAGAAGCGGGAGATCAGCCTGGGGAGGTGAGCAGGGTCCACATCGTGGAGGGACGGGATGCCAGTCTAAGGGCTTGGACTTCATCCTGTGGGCCATGGGGAGACACGGCAGGGTTTGAAGCAGGGAGGTGGTAGCATGATCAGATTTGTGCTTTGGAGAGATTTCTCTGGCAGTCCCAGAATGCCGGGCTAAGCCTTCGCAATCAGGCCATTTATCAAAGCTCTTCTGATCTTATTGAATTCAGATTCCCAAGACATCTGTGTCTCCCCATGTATCTTTGAGATAACACGCTAATTTTGTTTTGCTTTTTGTGCGCACACATGCATCCTTAATTCCCACTACCCACTGCTTCCCCCAAACAGAGGCTTTAAATTTCTGGATATGACAAAACACACACACACACACACACACACACACCTGGGATTTGGACATAATTTTAACAGTCTGTTAGCCTACAACAGCCTATCCCTAGAAGGTGGCTCAAGTAGCTGAGGAGTTGCTGGCCTTTTCAGTTTTTCTAATGGTTTTCTGCTAAACTTGAATTCCAGATAGGCCAAGGACTTGGTCGGTTTCTTTTTTTTTTTTTTTAAATTTTTTTTTAACGTTTATTCATTTTTGAGACAGAGAGAGACAGAGCATGAATGGGGGAAGGTCAGAGAGAGAGGGAGACACAGAATCTGAAACAGGCTCCAGGCTCTGAGCCGTCAGCACAGAGCCCGACGCGGGGCTCGAACTCACGGACCGCGAGATCATGACCTGAGCCGAAGTCGGCCGCCCCACCGACTGAGCCACCCAGGCGCCCCAGGACTTGGTCCACGGCTCACATAGACCAGCTCTTGAGGCAATTCCCCAGACTAAAGGAAAGTTAAGCCACCTGGCTCCCAATTCCCCATGTAAAGACTGGGACAAGAGAGGGTAAGGAAGACAGCGTAAAAGGCCAAATTAATGCAAACGTTAGCTTCAGTTGTCCAGCTAGTTCAAGCAGAAGATGTTCGTGTATAAACAAATCTCAGCTCTTGGTTTTGTTTTTTATTTGCGGACTTCCCCATCCATTTGACATTTAGCGTCTGGTGGGAGGCATGGCGGTGGAGGGTGTTAGGAGAGATGGTGGGGGGAGCGGAGGGGGAGGCGGGGAAGGGGCAGGTGGGGGGACTCGGCAATGACGATAGAGGCAGTAGACTCAAGACGGCTGATCAAAAGACAGGACCCCAGTCACATACGTCTCCCGAGCAACAGCATTTTCCTTATTCCCACGAAACTCTTGAACCTTTTTATCAGTAACTCCACCACCAGGCCGCCACAACCATCCACTGACACGACACACCTGGATGATTGGAACGTCGCCCGGCCACACGGTAACTGTCCAAAACGCGTGAGGAATTGTCCCGATTTCAAACTCCTACTCAGTCTGAGAGAAAGAAGACCGAAAGAAGGAGGAAGGCGTCCACGAAAATTCTTCTAGAGGAGAAGGGCGTGAGCACAGAATCTACTTGACGCTGGCTTTTCTCTCCCCCCACCAACCTCCTTTACCCAACCGTGGGCCCGTATATTCTGCCAGCCTGCGGCAGTAAACAGAGTGCGGAGGGCGGGAGCGGGGTGGGTGGGGGCCGCTGGGCTCTCCACCTGTCTGAACTGGTTCTCCCCAAGCCACAGGTGAGGACCGGGGAAGTGAACCCACTGCTAACGCACGGCACCAGCAGCCCACTGGGACACGTTCACCGTGAGAATAAGACGCTTGAATAGCCACGTTCTGAACCGGGAGGACTGACACGGCAGAGAGCCTCCTTAGGAAAAAGAAGGCGTGGTCTCCAAATGCAATGTCCTCTTCTTATTTTTCCCTTCTCCTTAAATAACAAAACAAAACACAGCACAAAAAGAGAGAGATCCCATCTGCGAATGCAATCGCTAATGAGCAAGGGAGAATTCTTACAGCTTCCCAAGGAGGGGCCCAGGAGTAGGGCCGTCACTGCTGTTCCTGGAACAAGCAGCCAGTCATCCAGGCCCCCCAGCGCTGCAGGCCGGAGCTGCAGGGAGCTGGGGGAGGCCAGGGACCCATCTCCCTATCTTGCCTCTAATCTCATAAACCAGAAGTGCTCAGGCTCTATGTGTTTTCTGCCCCCTCTCATTTTTCATAATGGAAAAAAAAAATAATAAGGCCAATGTTAAAGCTTTGAATTAGGAAACAGTTGCCATCTGGGTAATTGAATTCGGCTTGAAGCAGGCCACCTGGTTCACATCAGCAACTCCTGGCAGGTGCGGGAGCATCAGCCGAGGTCCTGCGCGGACTTCTAAATACAGGCGCACACAGCCCGTGGGCGGTGCAGAAACCTTGCTTTCTAAACAGTGCAAGTCGTTTTGTATCCGGTTACCTCAATCCGGTGGTGGATTTCTTAAGCTGCAGGCATTTAGAATTACGGCAGTAATGTTGGTCTTGTCCATCCCTGGCCGCGTGCTGCCTTAAAAAAAAAAAAAAAAAAAAACCCAAAACTGAAAAGCCAGTTCCTTTTGGTTTCCTGTTTGGACATCCATGTCATAGAAATATGTGTGACTGAAATCACCTTGTTCTCCCAGAGGATCCAGGAGGCTGCTTCCAGCTCCTCAGACAGCAGGAGAGAGGGGTGGGCATCCTGGGAGGAATGCTGAGGGTCTAAGAGCCAGATGTCACAGCAAACGCTTCTCTGCAGCTTTCTCAATTGCCAGCCATTCCTATTCCCCAAAGCAGGGGGGGGGGGGCGGGGACGGGCATGGTCAAGTTGCAGTCCTGGTTCCCAACCACACACACCTGCATACTAAGAGAAGAGGATCCAGGAGCATTGAGTGCACCTGCCAGCCAGGGCCCTGTGGGCCAAGTGCGTCTTCCGTATCCATGGGTAGACAGAGCTGGCATCACACGGCTGGGTTGGCAAAGACAACATATGGGAAGGAAAAGAACTGCTGGGCACTTGGGTGGTCTTGAGGCTTGTCCTTTCCTTTGAGCCCCTTCCCCGCCCATCAGAAATGTCTCCTACAGAACCGAGAGCAAGGGAGCAGCATGTGGCTCTTGAGCTGGCGGAGGGCTATGCAGGGGATAGGGCGATTGCTTACCAGCAGTGTGGGTTTTGCAAAGGACGCTGAGCCTCTGGAATGAAAATTCTACACCAGAAATAACTGGGGCTGACCTCCTGTTTTACAGACTGGAAATGAGGCTGGGAGGGGGCACATGTTTTCCCAGCATCACAGAGCTCCTGCTTAATGTCAAAGCAGGACCTCAGCCCCTTCCCTTGTCATTGCACTGTGCTGTGTCCTTAGCTGAAGGACCACCAGAAGAGTCAGCTCTAAGAACAGGAATGTTTTCGGGGCGCCTGGGTGGCGCAGTCGGTTAAGCGTCCGACTTCAGCCAGGTCACGATCTCGTGGTCCGTGAGTTCGAGCCCCGCATCAGGCTCTGGGCTGATGGCTCGGAGCCTGGAGCCTGTTTCCGATTCTGTGTCTCCCTCTCTCTCTGCCCCTCCCCTGTTCATGCTCTGTCTCTCTCTGTCCCAAAAATAAATAAAAAACGTTGAAAAAAAATTAAAAAAAAAAAAAAAGAACAGGAATGTTTTCCTTCCAAACAGAAAAAAATGAGGGCTATCCAAAACGTGTAATTTGAAGGATTAGCTCTTTAAATTTTTTTAAATGTTTATTTATTTTTGAGAGAGAGAGAGAGGGAGTGGGGAGGGGCAGAGAGAGAGAGAGGGAGACACAGAATTCAAATCAGGCTCCACGCTCTGAGCTGTCAGCACAGAGCCTGAAGCAGGGCTCGAACTCACGGACATGAGATCATGACCTGAGCCAAAGTTGGACGCTCAACCAATTGAGCCACCCGGGTGCCCCAGAATCAGTTCTTTTAAAATAGAGTTTTCCACGATGCCCTGGGTACTCATATAGGTTCCTCTTAAAAATCCCACTCAACCTCCTTTTATCCCTTTCTCAAGGGAGCTGCATCTGAACGCACACATACACACAAACACACACAGAGATATACACACATTCGCACTACTACTCGGAATTGCAGAGAATTCAAGGAAGCCTCTTCCTCTTTGCGAGCTGGCGTCAAGGTAACATTAAATTAAAATCTCTTGCAGGGCTCCTAGCTCAGGAAGAGCCCTATTTCTTTCGTGGGAAGCCTCTTCTTTCTCCCGTGACTGTCCCCGGGGCCCTGTGTCACACCTGTCTGGGGTCTCCTCAAGCTACTGAGTGATGTCGCGCAGCAACACTTCATGGCCACCTGGGCTCCAGCATCCTTGGACTTTTCTCCTCCCTCTGCCAGCTGCTGGAGGAGGACGAATCTGAAGAGAACGTGGAGGGCAGTAGCGAGGGGGCAGGGTCTGGGCCTGGAGCTGGGGTAAGGTTTCGGCAGACATTGGAGATAGGGCAGGGGGTCGGAAGTGCCAAGGCAGCCCCAAGTAGCCTGTTCCAACTCCCAACAGGCTCCCTTATGTGCCCTTGGCCTCAGATCAGGTCACTTGCTTAAATTTGAAAAGCAGCCCTAAGATGATTTTATCCACCGTATCCTGTCCTGAAGCAAAGTTCACCAATTTCCTCTCCAGAACTAGTTTCTGATACGGCTCTTTTGATATCGATCTGGAATCATAGTTTACAGCCCCTGAGGCATTATTGTCTTTTTCCCGTCCCCTTTCTTGCCAGATGGACAATGCCTTGAATCTCCTTGTTCCTTCACCCACTCTTGTTTCTTTCTCTGCCACAACATCCGTCCAGCCGCGTCTCTGCCTTTACACAGAAGAGCCTCTGCCCCTGGCTCCTCTGAAAATTAGTCAGAAGAGATTCTGTCTTTCTGTGCCCGGATCTGTGCTTCGTATGTGGAAGATCAGATCCCCGCGCTGTGGGAGAGAAGGCTGGTGGGGGGAAGGACCGATTCTGGACCCAGTTGAGGCAAGGCTGGAAGGCCCCCCCCCCCCCCCCGGGAGCCCAGTGCCCTGGGGCGAGGGCTGCTGGCTTAGCAGCAAAAGTCTTCCCTTTCAACACAGGTAACCGAGATTTCTTTGGTATCCACATTTTCCTTTTTAAAGGCTGCTCTTGCTACCGTAAGTAGCATATCCTTCTGTTAACAAAGGGCTGGGTTCTCGTAGAACTGCATCGTGATTTTCCCTGGGTGTTGCCCACAGCCTCTAAAACCATCAAGAAAAGAGATCTGGTAAAAGAGTGACAATTTTCTCTCTGAGGTTGGGGGTGCGTGCCTGATAGCTACTACCCCCACCCACCCACTACGCAGGAAGTTCCGTCCTGCGTAGGCAGCGGTTCAGCCCGTGCCCTCCAGGAACGTCCCCCTCTGCACAGTGGTTGGTCACTCCTGGGAGTCAGCTGCGGCCCTCCCTGCTTCCCCATCACCCGTGGGTTGCAGCTTCCCATGGTAGCCACGCCTCCTCCAGAGAGGTCTGAACCTCAGCCTTGGTGGTGGGGAAGGGGACCCTTTCACATGTCCTCACTATCCAGAGGGAGTAGCTATTTTTGGTGGTTGCTCCTTCCGTACCCCTTAGGGTCACCCTCTACCCTTGTAAGAATAGATACCCACCTTTGTTCTAGCTGTACTAGTCATACAATTTTTTTTAATATTTAAAAAATATTTTTGATATTTAAAAAAAATTAACGTTTATTTTTGAGAGAGAGAGGCAGAACATGAGCGGGGGAGGGGCAGAGAATGAGGGAGACACAGAATCGGAAGCAGGCTCCAGGCTCTGAGCTGTCAGTACAGAGCTGGACGCGGGACTCGAACTCACGAACCGTGAGATCGTGACCTGAGCCGAAGTCGGACACTCAACTGACCGAACCACCCAGGCACCCTGGACATAAATTTTTATATTAAAATTTCCCCATTCAAATGACTGATCTGGTTTCCATCTCGTCACTGGACCCTGGCTGATATAAGACCTAAACAAATTCAGGAATAAATAATGTTCATGGTTTGGAAGGCTTAATACTGCAAGGAAGTCATTCTCCCTAAATTGAGCTACAGATTTAAGAAAACCGGTTTCTCCTAGTGCTTCTTCGGAGGGTATTAGACAAATAGAAAATATCCAACAATACTTGATTGTTGCTGCAGTACATTTCTGGAAATCTCATGGAAAATCCTAAATCTGATCTTACCCGTGGGATCTGTGTTATAATTGGATGTTACATTCTTGACCAAAGACTTGCCATCAAATAAATCATGGATACTAAATATGTCATAGAGCCGAAATTCAGACTTTAAATTAATAGTTCTCAACCCTGGCTGAGCAATAGAATTATCAAAAGAGATTTAAAAGAATTCCAAAGCCTGGGCTCCATTGGGGGTCAGTTGAAGCGAAATCTCTGTAGGTGAGCCCAGGCAATCAATTTATCGAGAGCTATGACCAAAAGAAATAGTTGTCATTTGGCCCTTCAAAAAATTAAAAGAGCCACTTGAAAGTAAATCACAAGATTTATCGATTCTCTGAATGGCAATGTAGAGATCCCACACTGATGAATGAGTCACCTCACATCGTAATAAGATGTTGCACATTTCATACACTGTCCACCGGGTTTGAATTTGAAGAAGTGCCCTCAAGGTACAATGTTCTAAGGCCAATGGTTAGTGAGTTAATGAGTATCTAGAAAGATTACATGGCAAGCGTAATGTCTCTGTATTGGGAATTTGGCTAGGAGCCTTCGGAAAAGAATAGACACAATCCCTATTCTTAAGTGTTCAAGGATTGGAGACACGACGTATCTGAAGTTAGCCTTCCAGTAATTTACGAACATGGACACATTGCTCTTTGCTGACAACAGCATTTGTATCTGGAGCGATCTCAGTTGGATAGAGCCACTCACTTGGAAATCGTGATAATCCAGAGATGTGTTTCCAGATTCTTCCCTTCCCGTGGCAAAAGGCTGAAGAGAGTTTACCTGGGAAGGGGAGCCTCAGCTCACTCTCTGTCTGGGTCTCCTCCAGGGGCTGTCAGTGCAGGGAGGAAGGATGTTCCTCTGAACCAGCCAAGTAGAGGCTCTGAGAAGATACCAGCCCTGTGCTTTTCTCACCAGGTTTATTAAGTGAGGCCAGGACCAAGTCCAAGAGGTTGGTTTCTCTTTCAGATTCCAGTTCTCTGTCATGAATTATGTGATTTGAGGCAGGGCTCTTTATGATGTCTCAGGAATCTACTTTAAATGAGAAAAACCGTACCTATTTCCTACCTACCTCAAAAGATACCTCCAGGACAAATTAACTTCCATCAGAAAGACATGAGTAATTTTATACTTTTTTTTGGATTGTAAGAATGACATTTATGGAAGAGAACCTGGAAATTACAGAGGAGAGCTACATAAGGAAGAAAATAAAACCAACCCATAATCCCATAATCATTATTTTAAACATCAAAAAACTCAAAAAAGAATATTCTCTATATGTGGTTTTGTATCTTATTTTTTTTATATAAGATTATATAATAGGGGCGCCAGGGTGGCTCAGTCGGTTAAGCGTCTGACTTCAGGTCAGGTCATGATCTCGTGGTCTGCTGCCCATGTGTTTGAGCCGCGCGTTGGGCTCTGTGCTGGAGCGTGGAGCCTGCTTCAGATTCTGTGTCTCCCTCTCTTTCTGCCCCTCCCCTCTCTCTGCTTATGCTCTCTCTCTCTCTCTCTCTCTCTCAAATAAATAAACATTAATTTAAAAGAAAAGATTCTAGGGGCGCCTGGGTGGCGCAGTCGGTTAAGCGTCCGACTTCAGCCAGGTCACGATCTCACGGTCCGTGAGTTCGAGCCCCGCGTCGGGCTCTGGGCTGATGGCTCAGAGCCTGGAGCCTGTTTCCGATTCTGTGTCTCCCTCTCTCTCTGCCCCTCCCCCGTTCATGCTCTGTCTCTCTCTGTCCCAAAAATAAATAAACGTTGAAAAAAAAAATTAAAAAAAAAAAAGAAAAGATTCTATATTAAACATTGCCATATATCTTAAACTTCTTTAAAACACTATTTAATGGCTGCATAATATTCCAGTCTAGGGGACTATTATGACTTGCTTATTCATGGCCAGATGGGCAATAGGAGTATTTTTTTTTTAATATAAGGGAAAGTTAATAATGCAAGAAACTTTGATTACTATTATTTATGACGGTACACTTGGAGATTTTAAAAATATACAGATACCAGTTGGAAACAATCTCAGAGACACAGAAAATGAGATTTAAAAACAATCAAGAGCAATTTTATTTTTAAAGGTCAATTCGCTTACAAGGGACACAGAGAACATGCAATAATTGCCTATAACTGCATTTCCATTGACTTCTGAGTGGTAATTTTATCTTTAACACCCCCTACTGGTTTGCCTTATGGTTTTAGTGTTATCATTTTCTTAAAAAAAAAAAAAAAAAAAGTGATTTCATTAGAAATCTGCCACCTTTCCAGTCCTGTCCTCTTCATTCTCTCCCTCAGAAAAACAAAGTGAGGGGAGTAGAAGCAAAAGGAAAACAAAAACAGAACAATCGATCATCACTTCGTATGACCTCCCTTCCCACAATTCCACCCACTATATGCCAGGAGCAGAGGCTGGAAAACCAGGAGAGAACAGGGAGGAGATAATCCTCCAACCTTCTTTGAAGAACTTTGTAACTTGTTGCATTACTCATTCATTCAATAACATTGCCAGGGGCTCGATATCTCAGGTTACTCAGTTTATCAGGAAGATAAACTCAGGAATGTGTGGATTCATTGGAACTAAGGGGTTAAGTCAGGTCAGGGGCCATGTGGATTCACTCTTCTCGTTAGAATTCCAGGCAGATCAATTCAAAGTGCTCCTTGAGCTGGCCCTTAACTAGGCAGTTGTTTGCACCACGAAAGCACTTTATAGCAAGTTGTATCTGGTGACCTTACTCCCTGCCCCAGAGGTTGGTGGATGCCTATAGATGAGGTGAGGAAACCAGAAAGAGCTGATGTTCCATTTCTGATAGATCTGGCTTCCCTTCATTCATTCCAAAAGTGTTTACTGAGTGTCCATTCTGTGCACGGCACCAGTCTAAGCACATGAACAAGACAGACCATGTCCCTGCTCTTGTGGAGTATCTAGCCCAGTGGAACAGGTGAACAATGACAGAGCAAAAAGAGGGATATTCCGAGAAACTTAACAGAAACCCATGGAGGAGGGGAAGGAAAACAAAAAAAAACGAGGTTAGAGTGGGAGAGAGCCAAAGCATAAGAGACTCTTAAAAACTGAGAATAAACTGAGGGTTGATGGGGGGTGGGAGGGAGGGGAGGGTGGGTGATGGGTATTGAGGAGGGCACCTGTTGGGATGAGCACTGGGTGTTGTATGGAAACCAATTTGACAATAAACTTCATATATTGAAAAAAAATAAAAAGACTTCAAATAAGAAAAAAAAAAGAGGGATATTCCTATTTGTTTCAACTCTACCTGCGAACATTTGCAACATTCGCATTTGAATACAGATAACTCTAGGTACTATTAGGGATTCTGCTCCCCAGATTGCTTTATAGTTCATTACAAGTCCAATCAAATTCACAGCAAGCATTTCTGGGATTGTGATGAGCTGATTTCAAATTTTATATGGAAGAATAATGGCTCTTGAGGAACCAAGCCACTTTGAAAAAGAAGAAGCAAGGGACTGAACCACTCTACTTGAAAATGAGACATTCGAGAAAGAATAGAAATGACAACTGTCAGGCTGAAGTGCAGAGCTAGCAAACATTCCAGTGGAAAGGATGAAAAATCCCCAAATAAAGCATGCATCTAGGAGAAGCAAGTATATGATAAGGACTGCTAAATGAATATAGAGTGAAAGTGTAGACTATTTCAAAAATCGTGGAGAAGACGATTTTACTAAATGGAGAAAAATAAAACTGAACCCCTATCCTGATGCATTAAAAAGTGTCTCAAAATGCAGTGACTTCAAAATGTGCTAATTGAAGAAAACACTGGGGAATACTAGTTTGCCTTTGGGTTAAGTAAAAACCTCATAAACTGAAAATGTCGAGATAAATTGATGAATGACAACAATACAAAAATGGAAGACTTGGGTTCAATGAAGGACATCACAAAACTAACAGTGACAGATGGCTGGTGACAGTCCAGAAGATATTTGCAATACCCAAAACTTTGGAGTGTTAACAGCCAGAATGTGCAAGGAATTGGTGCAAATCAGCTAATGAAAAGATGGAAACAACAACGGAGAGAAAAGGACAATGGACATGCAAAGGCATTTCAGCAGAAGGGGAATCTTGAGTGACAGATAATCATGTGAGGAGACAGAAAATCGGCCCAACTGGCAGTCAGAGAAGAGCCCAACAGAACACCACTGAGATCGCATCGCACATCATCAGCTTGGTAAAAACTATATAAAGTCTGACACATACCAAGTGCTGGTGAGGATGAGTTGAAAGAAAACGTTGCACAACGGGTATGAGAAGGTAGGTGACTGCAGCTCTCCTAGGGAGGACATACCTCAGAAAAACCAGACAGTTTTGAAAGAGGAGAAACTGAACACTTCTCTCTAGGGATAGTTTCTCTGACTAGCCTAGAGAGCAGTGTAAGTATAGCAATATATGTGGATGTTCATAGAAGTGTTTTGGGAGCAAAACTTGGGGGTGTGTCCTGAAATATATGGATAAGTACAGTTGGCAAGTGCATATGATAGAATAGTATGCAGCAGGTGGAAATATCAAAACTAGATTTGCAGGGGCGCCTGGGTGGCTCAGTTGGCTAAGCATCTGACTCTTGGTTTTGGCTCAGGTCATGATCTCATTGTTCATGAGATCGAACCTAGCATTGGGCTCTGTGCTGACAGCAGGGAGCCTGCTTGGGATTCTCTCTCTCCCTTTCTCTCCCCTCCTCCCCTGCCTGTGCACACGTGCTCATTCTCTTTCTCAAAATAAATAACTGAAACTTGAAAAAAATTTAAAAAATATGGCACAGAAACAGACACTCAGATCAACGGAACAGAATAGAGAATCCACAAATGGACCCACAATGGTATGGCCAACTAATCTTTGACAAAGCAGGAAAGACTATCCAATGGAATAAAGACAGTGTCTTCAGCAAGTGGTGCTGGGAAAACTGGACAGCGACATGCAGAAAAATGAACCTGGACCACTTTCTTACACCATACACAAAAATCAGCCCAAAATGGATGAAAGACCTAAACATAAGACAGGAAGCCATCAAAATCCTCCAGGAGAAAACAGAAAAAAACCCTCTTTGACCTTGGCCGCAGCAACTTCTTACTCAACACGTCTCCAGAGGCAAGGGAAACAAAAGCAAAAATGAACTATTGGGACCTCATCAAAATAAGAAGCTTCTGCACAGTGAAGGAAACAATCAGCAAAACTAAAAGGCAACTGACAGAATGGAAGAAGATATTTGCAAATGACGTATCAGATAAAGGGTTTGTATCCAAAATCTATAAAGAATTTCTCAAACTCAACACCCAAAAAACAAATAGCCTAGTGAAGAAATGGGCAAAAGACATGACTAGACACTTCTCCAAAAAAGACAGCCAGATGGCCAACTGACACATGAAAAAATGCTCCACATCACTCATCATCAGGGAAATACAAATCAAAAACACACTGAGATACCACCTCACACCTGTCAGAATGGCTAACATTAACGATTCAGGCAATGACAGATATTGGAGAGGATGGGGAAAAAGAGGATCTCTGTTGCACTGCTGGTGGGAATGCAAACTGGTGCAGCCACTCTGGAAAACAGTGTGGTGGTTCCTCAAAAAATTAAAAATAGAACTACTCTACGACCCAGCAATTGCACTACTAGGTATTTAGCCAAGGGATACAGGTGTGCTGTTTTGAAGGGACACATGCACCCCCATGTTTATAGCAGCACTATCAACAATAGCCAAAGTATGGAAAGAGCCCAAATGTCCATCGATGGATGAATGGATAAAGAAAATGTGGTATATGTATACAATGGAGTATTACTCGGCAATCAAAAAGAATGAAATCTTGCCATTTGCAACTATGTGGATAGAACTGGAGGGTATTATGCTAAGCGAAATTTGTCAGTCAGAGAAAGACAAAAATCATATGACTTCACTCCTATGAGGACTTTAAGAGACAAAACAGATGAACATAAGGGAAGGGAAACAAAAATAATATAAAAACAGGGAGGGGGACAAAACAGAAGAGACTCATAAATATGGAGAACAAACTGAGGATTACGGGAGGGGGTGTGGGAGGGGGGATGGGCTAAACGAGTAAGGGGCACCAAGGAATCTACTCCTGAAATCATTGTTGCACTATATGTTAATTTGGATGTAAATTTTAAAAAATAAAATAGGGGCACCTGGGTGGCTCAGTCGGTTAGACGTCCGACTTCGACTCAGGTCACGATCTCGCGGTCCGTGAGTTCAAACCCCACGTCGGGCTCTGGGCTGATGGCTTGGAGCCTGGAGCCTGCTTCCGATTCTGTGTCTCCCTCTCTCTCTGCCCCACCCCCGTTCATGCTCTGTCTCTCTCTGTCTCAAAAATAAATAAACGTTAAAAAAAATTTAAAAAAAGACAAATTAATTAATAAAAAAATAAAACTAGATTTACATGTAGCATATGGATATCTCTCAAAAATGTAAAGTTGGAAGGTTAAAGTAAGAAATAAAATTTGTAGCACAATATTATTTGTATAGTTTTAAAACATACACTTACAAACACTTTTTAAATGGATGCACATTTATCTAAACAGACATTTACTAGACGGACTGGAAGGTCATACATTAACTACACCAGAGTGGGTACCAGAGAAGGGAGGGAAGTGGTGAGTGAGGATGAGGGTAAAAGGGAGAAAATAAAACAAAGAGGGGCCCTGTAGGAACCAAGAAGGACATACTGTGGACTGAGAAGAAGGAGTAATTCTGTTCCGCGTAGATTTTCAGAGAAGGGAAAAGATCCCCGTGGTTTGAAAAGACCCAAAATATTTTCCAAGGAAGAGATAGGAAGTGAAGGGGTTCTGGGTAAAGTAATTAACACATAAAGTGACAGTACATCACTCCTGGCATTTCCAGAAAAAATTCCCACTGACAGTATAATCAGAAAGACTCAAAATGCAATAGAATGCCCTTCACACGACATGTTTGTGTTTCTATGACATTGTATATACTTTCTCTTCTCATCAGTCTCATTTTTAAAACATAAATTCAGTAAGGGGTGCCTGGGTGGCTCAGTCGGTTGAGCGTCTGCCTTTGGCTCAGGTCATGTTCTCATGGTTCATGGGTTCAAGCCCCAAGTCAGGCTTTGTGCTGACAGTGAGAAGCCTACTTCATATTCAGTCTCCCTCTCTCTCTGTCCCTCCCCTGCTCATGCTTGCTCTCTCTTTCTCTCAAATACAAATAAACATTAAAAAATTGAAAAGAAATTCATTAGAAGTGCCTACTCCTATGAAACAGAGTTGAATGGCAGTACTTACTTTTAACAACTTTTCCCATACTAGAGATCTGTCCCTATGTTGATTATGAAAAATAAAAATACGGAGTTTTATAGGTCTCTTACATTAGTTGTATTTTGGAGGTGCTTGTTTTTTCTTTTAAATAAATTTCTTGCATTGTAACTGAGGCTCCATATTGCTTGTAAACATTCGAATACATTTTGATTCTGAAAAAAATTATAATGGTTTTTAAAAAATCTACCTTCTTGGATATTTTTACATCAAGATAGGGTTGCCAGGTAGGTGACAGATTTAAGATAAAACATTATTTGTATAGGTGGCAATATTAGGTCTCAACTGACAAGTTAAAATTCAACGTGGATAAACGTTAGCTCTGGCATTTGGGCTCAATAAAGTCAACTGCCCAAATAGAGAATGGGAAAAACCCAGCTCTATAATAAGCAATGAGAACAGGATCTAGGACATTGCCCTTGACCACAAGCTTAATTTGGGGCTGCTGTGTAATGTGTCTGCTAAAAACATTAGCCCAACATTTAAAAAAAAATTGTTTTAATGTTTATTTATTATTGACAGACAGAGAGAGACAGAACATGAGCATGGGAAGGGCAGAGAGAGGGGGAAACACAGAATCTGAAGCAGGCTCCAGGCTCCGAGCTGTCAGCACAGAGCCCGACGCAGGGCTCAGGCCCACAAACCTCATATCATGACCGCAGCTGAAGTCGGATGCTTAACCAACTGAGACACCCAGGCACCCCAACAGTAGCCCAACATTTTGCCTGCATCAGTCAAAGTACCAAGTACAAGTCACAGGCAACTGTACTGACCCCACTCCATGCTGGTCAGATGTCAAATGGGTGATTATGTCCAGTGCTAGGTGGTGAAATCTTCCCTCCAAACTACCTTCGTTTGTTGTAAAAATAAAACACGTTGCCAAAAATATATACAAATGGCCACTATGAGCACCTATTGAGAAGGTGCTCAATATCCGTAGTTATTAGGAAATGCAAATCAAAACCATAATGAAATACCACTTTGCACCCACTAGAATGGCTGTAAGAAAGAAGACAGTAACAAGCATTGGCAAGAATGTGGAGAAATTGAAACATTCATAAATTGCTGGTGGAAATGTAAAAGGGTCCAGTTACTTTGGAAAAACAGTGTGGCAGTTTCTTAAAATGTTGAAGATGAACACGATAGGACCCAGCAATTCTGCTCGCAGAAATTTATCCAAGAGAAATAAAAATACACATCCGCACAAAAAATTTGCTTATGGATACATAATAGCAGATTATTTACAATACTCAACACATGGGAGGGGCGCCTGGGTGGCCCAGTCGGTTAAGCGGCCGAGTTCAGCTCAGGTCATGATCTCACGGTTCGTGGGTTCAAGCCCCACATTAGGCTCTGTGCTCACAGCTCGGAGCCTGGAGCCTGCTTTGGGTTCTGCGTCTCCCTCTCTCTCTGTTCCTCCCCCACTCGCACTCTGTCTCGCTGTCTCTCTCTCAAAAATAAATAAAGCATAAAAAAATTTACAAAACATGGGAACAACCCTATGTCCACCGGCCAGTGAGTGGATTAAAAAAAGGGTAAGTATGTGAGAAGACAGATGTGCTAATTAACTTGATTGTGGTAATCAGTCCATAAAGTATATGTGTGTCAAATCATCACGTTGTACACTTTAATTACATGCTACTTTATGTGCTAATTATACCTCAGTAAAGCTGAAAAATTAATCTTAAAAACTGATGAATGGGTAAAGAGAGTGGCATATATCCATATAATGGAACACTATCTGGCAATAAAAAGGACCAAAGTACCAGTACCTGGCACAACACAGATGAGCTTCAAGAACATCATGTTCAGTGAAAGAAGCTAGACACTAAATAACACATATGGTAGGATTTAACTTACATAAACTGTTTAAAATATGAAAATATGAAGAGGGGCGCCTGGGTGGCTCAGTCGGTTAAGCGTCCGACTTCAGCTCAGGTCACGATCTCGCGGTCCGTGCGTTCGAGCCCTGCGTCGGCTCTGGGCTGATGGCTCAGAGCCTGGAGCCTGCTTCCGATTCTGTGTCTCCCTCTCTCTGCCCCTCCCCCATTCATGCTCTGTCTCTCTCTGTCTCAAAAATAAATAAACGTTAAGAAAAATTAAAAAAAAGAGAAAATATGAAGAGACGGAAAGTATAGTAGGGTCTGCGTACGGCTGAAGGTGGAAATGGAGAATGACGATATATGGGCTCAAGGTTTCTTTTCAGGATGAAGGAAATGTTAAGTTCGATTGTTGCGATGGTTGCCCAGTTCTGTCACTATCCTAAAACGCATTGAAGTACACACTTGAAAGGAGTGAACTTCATGGTGTATAAATGATATCTCAATAAAACCACTGAAAAAGACAAGAACAGCAATACAGGT